>NC_091258.1:51286974-53691974 GCF_042477335.2 Ovis canadensis | reverse complement strand
GACAACAAACAAATAAATGAGCAAACAAAAAGCAGAGCTCCTGGGAATTAAAATGTATAGGAATTTAAGAAAAAACAACAAAAAAAAACTCAATCCACAATTCCAAACATAAAATAGAAATAAGATCAAGTAAAAAATTTTAACAAAGAGATGGACAAGAGGAGAGAGAAATTATC
Organism: Ovis canadensis; assembly: GCF_042477335.2. Lineage (NCBI taxonomy): Eukaryota > Metazoa > Chordata > Mammalia > Artiodactyla > Bovidae > Ovis > Ovis canadensis. Next base: position 53,691,798 of record NC_091258.1, on the reverse strand, counting down.
AAAGAAATAATAACAAATATTTCCCCAAACTGTAGGACATGAATTTCCACACTGAAAGGTCCCACCAAACACCTAGCAAATGAACTTTAAAAGCTCTACACGAGGTATATCACAGTAGCACTTCAGATCATTAAGAGTAAGATAGGAACCTAAAATTTCTAAAGGGATAAAACACAGTCACATACAAAGGAAAGTGATGGCATCAGATTTTTAAGTAGCAACACATAAGACAGAAAGCCTTCAAAACTGTTTCAACTTTGAATTCTAAATAGATGAGTTACAAAAAGCAGGAGTATAAAAAAATATTTGCAGACATGCAAAATTTCAAAAAATGTATCTCCCACACACCTGTCTAGAAAATTACTGAAGGTTATCCTCTGGTGGCTCAGATGATGAAGAATCTGCCTGTAATGCAGGAGACCCAGGTTTGGTCCCTGGGTTGGAAAGATCCCCTGAAGGAGGAAATGGCAACCCACTCCAGTATTCTTGCCTAGAGAATTCCAGGGCCAGAGGAGCCTGGCCGACTGTAGTCCATGGGGTTGCAAAGAGTTGGACATGACTGAGTGACTGACTAACACACACACACACACACACACACACACACACACACACACCCTCCAACAAAATGAGCAAAACTTGAAAGGAGATGCCGTGGGAATCAAGAAATAGGAAATAAATAAGAGGCAAAGATATGGTACAATGATAAAGGAAAAGACTAGGAAGATAGACATTCTTTGAAACTCAAGATGGGAGCTAGTACAAATCAAAGCAAGACTATGAAGGACTCTAGTACAGAGGTCTCCAAGAATAGAAGTGTTTGGCTGAATTAACAATAGATATATAACTTATGCAACAAACAAAAATAAAACAGTAAACTTCAAATGAAAGGTTGTTCAAAAATGGAAATGGAATTACAGTTAAGCATGAATGCTGAGCAAACAAAAATTGTAATAAAAATACTAAAAGATCGATGGACAGGGAGAAGAAGATGTAAATGAATTACATGTTATCCTTCAATTATAGGTAGGCAACTAATAGATACTACATAAAATTGGAAAAAAAGAATCAAGAAAACAGAATACGCAAAGTACTTGGGAAGTATACATAAAAAGAACAAAGCAAAAAATTAGCTTAAACACTAGATGAAATATCTCTATGGAGTGAGGACTAGAAGCAGAGAGGTACACAGAAGGATGCTACTTTTTCATTATTTTAAGGTATATGATGTTTTAAAGCTATCTACATTTATTATGTAGATAAAACCAAAAGTCAAAAATTTATACTTTATAACAAAATATCAATGCATTTAAGATATACCTCACTGGAGATACTAAAGAATACACATACTGCCTCATAAGATAAATCACAAAAGTTTCTTACCAGCCTATTATCTGCAATACATATTCCACATACACTTGTTTTTTCAAATGCCCAATTTTCATCATTCATCAGAAAATCTTAAAGGATACAGTAAAAAGGAAAACATAGTCCATTCAAAAGAACAAAATAAATCTCCAGAAACTCCCTGAAGAAACAGAGGCATCAGATATACTAGAACAAGACTTTAAAACAACTGTGTATATGCTCAAACAGCTAAAGAGAAATACAAATAACTAAAGTGTGAGAGTTGGACTGTGAAGAAGGCTGAGCGCTGAAGAACTGATGCTTTGGAACTGTGGTGTTGGAAAAGATTCTTGAGAGTCCCTTGGACTGCAAGGAGATACAACCAGTCCATTCTGAAAGAGATCAACCCTGGGATTTCTTTGGAAGGAATGATGCTAAAGCTGAAACTCGAGTACTTTGGCCACCTCATGCAAAGAGTTGACTCATTGGAAAAGACTGACGCTGGGAGGGAGTGGGGGCAGGAGGAGAAGGGGACGACAGAGGATGAGATGGCTGGATGGCATCACTGACTCAATGGACATGAATCTGAGTGAACTCTGGGAGTAGGTGATGGACAGGGAGGCCTGGCGTGCTGCGATTCATGGGGTCGCAAAGAGTCAGACACGACTGAGCAACTGAACTGAACTGAAAGTAAATTTTAAAAACAATACATGAAGAAAGTGAGAACATCCACAAAGTGACAGAAATTATAAAAAGGAAACAAACAAACTCTGGAGTTGAAAAATATAACAACTAAATTCAAAAATTCACTACAGGGTCAACAACATATTTGAACAAGCAGAAGAAAATCAGGATCAGTGAACTCAAAGATTAGACATTTGAAATCATCAAGTCTAATGAACAGAAAAAAAGAATGAAGAAAGTGAACTGAGCCTAAGGGATTCATGGGACATATCAGATAGATTAATATGTACATTAAGGAAATCTCAAGAAGAAGAGAAAGTGGCAAAGGGATTATCTGAAGAAATAATGGCTGCCAAACAAATTCTAAATTTGCCCAAAGATCAACAAATCCAAAAACCTCAACTAATTCCAGGTAGAATAAACCCAGAGACCCCCAACAAGATACATAATCAAACTTTTGAAAGACAGAGAATCTTCAAAACAGCAAAGACAAACAAAATCATCACAAGAGATCTTCATAACAATATAAGCAGAATTCTCAATAGAAACTTTGGATGTCAGAATTCCAATAGGCTTAAAATGCTGAGAGAAAAAACTCTCAATTGAGAATCCCACATTCATCAAACCTGTCCTTCACATAAGAAGGGTAAATTAAGACATTTCCAAATAAACAAAAGCTGAAGGAGTTCCTTATTGTTATGCCTGCCCTACAAAAAACTTAAGGGAATTCTTCAGTTGAAATGAAAGAGGACACTAGACAGTAACTAGAAGCTACATGCCTCTGGGAAAGGCAAACACTGGCAAAAATTAAAAACAGTATAACTATCATTACAGTTTGTAACTCCACTTTTTATCTGCTACAGGATGTAAAAGAGAAGTGCATTAAAAAATCATCATAAATCTGTTAATAGGTACACAATATAAAGGTATGATTTGTGACACTGATAATATAAAGAAGGAACAGAGCTATACAGAAAAGTTTTTCTAAGTTATTTAAGTTATAAAGTGAAAGTCGCTCAGTCGTGTCTGACTCTTTGCAACCCCATGGACTATACTTATACAGTCCATGGAATTCTCCAGGCCAGAATACTGGAGTGTGTAAGCCTTTCCCTTCTCCAGGCATCTTCCCCACCCAGGGATCAAACCCAGGTCTCCCACATTTTAAGCGTATTCTTTACCAGCTGAGCCACCAAGGAAGCCCAAAGTGAAAGTGCAAGCTGCTCAGTCAGGTCTGACTTTGCAACCCCATGGATTATACAGCCCATGAAATTCTCCAGGCCAGAATATGGAGGAATGAAGTTAAGTTGGAACCAATTCAAAATACATTCATTGTTACAACTTTACAATGTTGTAAGTAATCTCCATAGTAACTACAAACAAAATACTTATAAACCATTAACAAAGGAAATGAGAAAGGGGATCAAAACACATTACCACAAAGAAAAAAACCCAACTAAACACAAAGGAAGGCAATAATGAAGGAAATGAGATATATAAAAGCTGTACAAAAGACATATCAAAAAATAATAAAATGGCAATACTCTATAAAGTTACTATAAAGGTAAATGTATTAAATACAATATGGAAGGCACAGATTAGGAGAATGGACAGGCACATGAAAAGATGCTCATCATCACTAATTATTAGAGAAATACAAATCAAAACCACAATGAAGTACCACCCTCACACCAGTCAGAACGGCCATCATCAAAAAGTCTACAAACAACAAATGCTGGAGGGGATGTGGAGAAAAAGAAAGCCTCCTACACTGTTGGTGGGAACTCAAAACTGATGCAGCCACTATGGAAAACAGTATGGAGGTTCCTCACAAAAACTAAAACCAGAGTTGCCATATGATCCAGCAATCCCACTCCTGGACATACATCCAGACAAAACTATAACTGGGGAAAAGTACATGCACCCCTAAATTCACAGCAACACTATTTATAATAGCAAGACATGGAAACAATCTAAATGTCAATGGACAGATAAATGGATACAAATGCATGAATATACAATGGAATATTACTCAACTATAAAAAGAATGAAATAATGCCATTTGCAGCAACATGGATGGACTAAGAGATCATCACACTTAAGGAAAGCAAAGAAAGAAAGAGAATGACAGATACCACACATTATCACTTATATGTGGAATCTAAAGTGATTGCAGCCATGAAATTAAAAGACGATTACTCCTTGGAAGAAAAGTTATGACCAACCTAGATAGCATATTCAAAAGCAGAGACATTACTTCGCCGACTAAGGTCCATCTAGTCAAGGCTATGGCTTTTGCTGTGGTCATGTATGGATGTGAGAGTTGGACTGTGAAGAAGGCTGAGCGCTGAAGAACTGATGCTTTGGAACTGTGGTGTTGGAGAAGATTCTTGAGAGTCCCTTGGACTGCAAGGAGATCCAACCAGTCCATTCTAAAGGAGATCAGTCCTGGGATTTCTTTCGAAGGAATGATGCTAAAACTGAAACTCCAGTACTTTGGCCCCCTCATGCAAAGAGTTGACTCACTGGAAAAGACTGTGATGCTGGGAGGGATTGGGGGCAGGAGGAGAAGGGGGTGACAGAGGATGAGATGGCTGGATGGCATCACTGACTCGATGGACATGAGTTTGAGTGAACTCCGGGAGTTGGTGATGGACAGGGAGGACTGGCGTGCTGCGATTCATGGGGTCACAAAGTGTCAGACACGACTGAGCAACTGAACTGAACTGAAACTAAGACACACATGAATATAGCTATGAAATAGAAAAAGCCTTACAGATATAGAGAACAGACTTGTGGTTGCCAAGGGAGAGGGGAAGTGGGGGAAGGAGTGATTGGGAGCTTGGGATTAGCAGATGCAAACTATTATATACTGGATGGATAAACAACAAGGTCCTATCGTACAGCACACGGACCTATATTCAATATCCTGTGATAAACCATAATGGAAAAGAATATATGTACGTATAACTGAATCATTTTGCTGTATAATAAAAATTAAAACTTATAAATCAACTATACATCAATAAAATTTTCAAATATAAAAAATACACACAACCTAACAACAGAGCCTCAAATATATGAAGCAAAAAATGACACAGTTCAAGTGGTTCTACAATAAGAACTGGAGATGTCAACAGAGGACGATAAAGGACAAAAGAACCACAAAGGAGACTGATAAGGAAAGAGGACCTTAATAATACTATAGAACAAATAGACCTAACAGATACATTCAGAATATTCACCCAACAGGAACAGAGTACCCATTCTTCTAAGGGAAACACAACATTCTCTAAGAAAGACCACATGATAGGTCACAAAACAAGCCTTAAACCTTTTCACAAGCTTGGAAAAAATACTTTGTATGGTTTCAATCAAATGAAATGAAACTAGAAACCAACAACAGAAGGCAAAATGGAAAATTAACAAACAAGGAAATTTAACAAAACAATGAATGCGTCAAAGTAGAAATTATAAAGGAAACTAAAAAATACCTTGAGATCAACAAAAATGAAGACACAACAGATCAAGATTTACAGGACGCAGAGAAACCAATGCTAAGAGATTTATACCTGTAAACAACCTACATTAAAAAAAATCTCAAATCATAATCTTATATGCTTTAAGAAACTTGAAAAGTATAATAAACTATATCCAAAGCTACCAGAAGGAAGGAATAACAACGATTAGAGTAGAAATAAACAAAACAGAGACAAGAAAAACAACAGAAAACAATCAACAAAATTAAAAAGTTGGTTCTTTGAGAAGACCAACAAAATGGATAAGCCTTTACCCAGACTGGCAAAGAAAAAAGAGAAAGAAGACTCAGATGACTAAAACCATAAATAAAAACAGAGATGCCTTTACACACTCACATATAGAATCTGAAATGACATATGCAGTAAACCTGCAGAGGAAGAATAAAAACCTGAGTCGTAAGTAAGAAGTGTATTAATTAAAGAATTAAAATGGTGATAACACTACTTATTTTACAGAAATAGGAATATGAAAGAATAATAGTTAAATGCCAACAAACCTGATAAGCTAGATGGACAAATTCCTGGAAACATACAGACTATTAAAACTGAAACAAGAAGAAACAGAAAATCTGTGTAGTCCTAGAACAAGGAAGATTTAATTAATAATCCAAAACCTTCTAATAATAAAAGCCCAGAACAGATGGCTTCACAGATCAATTCTACCAAACATTCAAAGGGGAATTAACACCAATTCTTAAGCTCTTTTGAAGCAGTGCAGAGGAAGGAATACCATCTATGAGGCCAGCCAGCCAGACACCAAAAGAGAACAGGTATGTCTGAACAGCAAACAAAATTTACAGTCACATAAAAACCTGTACAAAAAGATATATAGCAACTCTGTAACTGCCAAAAATGGAAGCAAACCCAAATGTCTTTCAATGGATAAACAGAAAACCTGTGTACATGAATGTAATGGAACACTATTCAGCAATGAAGTAGTGTTTATACTACTACCTTTTCACATATAGAACAAACTGGATGAGTCAAAGTCAGTCTCAGAAGGTTATCTAGTGTGTGATTCCACTGATACGGCATTCTGGAAAAGGTGATAGAGACAGATCAGGGGTAATAGTATATGACCATAAAAAGGAAAACACAGGAGAGTTTTCGGTGTGGTCCTGTGTCCTGACTAACTATGGTATATCCTGAATCCTATTCTGCTTCCTGATTGCAGTGCTGGTTAAACAAATCTTTAATCACAATTAGTTGTAACTAATAAAACAGTATACCAAATAAAATGCCAACTTCACTCTAATCATTTAAAAAATTAGAAAACTAAAAAAGCTGCTCATATTCATGTTAAATGACAAAATGCCAGACGTGAGCAAAAGGGTAAGGCACTGAGCTTGCCATCTTTCTTTTAGAAATCCTCTTCCTCTGAGTTACCGCCTCTGAATCCTCTTACTGTTGTTGTGTTAAACCCATTTTATCCTTTATTTTTAATATTTTTTAAACATTCCATGACCTCCCTTCACCTTCCCCCGTTACCCTGTTGACCCTGAGGTAAGTATGTTTAACCTGTTATATTTCTTCTGCCTTAAGAAAAATAAAGTATCTTTCTTCAGTTCAGTTCAGCTCAGTCGCTCAGTCGTGTCCGACTCTTTGTGACCCCATGAATTGCAGCACGCCAGGCTTGACTTATATTAATGAAAGAACATTTTTAATAGATGAGAGCTCTAGAATAGCAAAATATTTTTTGGTAAATCACTTTCTAGTGTTAAATACACTAGATATGCCTAAACAATTTCTTCAATTATAAATTACTATAAAACTGTGAAGAAAACAACTATTTAGAATTCACTTACCAAAACAGATTCTCAAACATAATTTTATATATATATTCCAAAAAATATTTTAGATAAATACTGATCCCAAAAGTCATTGCTTTGGTCACTTCCTAAAACTGCATTTAACACTAGAAAGTGATTTACCAAAAAATATTTTGCCATTCTAGAGCTCTCATCTATTAAAAGTGTTCTTTCATTAATATAAGCCAAAATGATCCTAAAGATTTCTTTGCTGAAACATCCAAATGAAAATCAAAGTGAACAAATTTCAAAAGATGAACTGATTTCTTATCAGCAGTTTCCCCAGTAAATAAAGCAAGTCTTCACCATTAAGAAAGACCTTTAAAGAATTATACCCATTCTCTTGGCTCTAATATACATGACTTACTTTAATGTGGTAATGCCAAAAGAATTATCATTGCCAGGAATTATACACAGGCCAAACAATACGATTCTGATTACTGTCACAAAAGATCAAAATATATATCAATTATAAACTTATAGGCTTTGACTTGCAATTAGAGTCTCCAAATATAGATTCCAGGATTTCACTGAGTAAATGAGTTCTCCAACTAGTACCCACTCATATATAAGTGAAATAATTTCAGCTTTAGAAAACTCGGCTGTTTTCTATCCACATGACCTCATTTAAACAGCAGGAGCCTCAAAAATTTGTTTTCAGAAACACATTAAAGTAGAAGAGTAAAAAGCAGGTATGGTGATATTATGCTATCAATTTAAGTATGCTATTACAGAAATAAAAACATGTATTAGATATTAAACAGACCTAATATTAAAATGCAACTAAGTTAGAGACCAAGTGAATCAAACCAACTAAAAAATGTATGGATGGATATACATAAACCAACAAACACTATCTAAAGAAAACTAGAATGACCTCAATGAAATGAGGCAGAAACCTCAAACCATTTAAGTTGTGATGTTGTAGATAGCATTTCTCCACACCTGGCCTTTTCTTCTGTAAAATGGAAACATGAGTTCTTCCAAACCAAAACACATGTTTAAGAATTGTTTCTACTTTGCAAATAGATATTTATCCTAGTCCAATAAGTAGGAAGCAAATTCCTCTGTGTTCTGAAGTATTCTGGGGAAAATTAAAGTCTTGAAAAGCAACTAAAGCAAACCAATTATAAAATATAAAATGACCCCAATTCTTATATCTATCCATCTGCTATCTACAAAACCATGTGTGATGACTTTCACACCTGGTAATTTCTAAAAACATGCTAATGTGGGTGACATTTCCAACCCAGATGTTCCATTCTCCAGTCCACATTTTCAAATGCTGGATCTGCTCAAACTATCTCCAATTCAACAGAATCGAAAATAGCCTGGAGACTTGTGACACTTATCTAATAAATCAGTTCAAGGTACTGTTAATAACAAACAGTCCATCAGCCTGGCACTCTGTGAACCAATAAATATCCAGCAAAGAAACATCATTTATAATTAGTACATACGTTCTTTCCGGTGTTCAACTAAGCCAACAGCCTGCTTTGCTGAACATTTTGCAAACCAATTGTCCCCAAGTAAAACAGTGACTTCATTAGTATGGACAAGTTTTCCTGGCATGAAGGCAAAGGGGCCAAATGGTACCTATTGTTCAAAAAAAAAGAGAAAGAAGGTTAAAAAAAAATTTAAAACACTAAAAACTACATTTTATGAAACAGCATTAAAAGCTCTGTGTGGAGGTCTTTTTTAAAAAATCTCCTCACTGAGAAAAATAAAGTGTCAACTTCATGGACATTTGACATTATAATTTCACTAGGAAAACCTTAGAAAAAATTTAGGTTAATTTATCAACATTAAAACAAGAAAAGAAATGAGCATATTTACAAGAATAGCTTTCAGAGAAATCAGCGTTGCTTCCAAACATATTCATTTTTTGCTCAGTCATAAATCTAAACGAAAGCAAACTAGAAACAAAGTATTAATAAAGACTAACTTTGATTTTTTTCAACTGAAAATTATTTCTGAGAAAATAGGGTCTTTTGGGGGCAAAACAGGAATTAACAAATAAAGAGCTTTAAAAGGTTTACAAAATTTATGAAATATTTGAGCTGGTATAATAAAGAACAATGTATTTTCAAAATATCTGGTCAAAATTAAGAACACAGTCTTCATGAAAAAGAATATTCATGCAAAGAATCTCTTCAGGGCTCACAAATAGAATGATATGTTGATATGAAGATCTGAATATTTAAAAAAATTAGCAGCACCTTTATATATATAAAATCAATGTTCTAGGGTTTAATTCTCCAAGATACATAACATTATGGTCTACTGCTGCTCTGGTTAACAGGAAATGACTACATACCATATTTCTGCTGTACTTAGTTTGCTAACATAGTAAATTTGCATACCAAATATGTCAAATTTTATGCTAACATTTATGCCATTTATGTCATCATAACATAATATAAATCTAAAAAAAGGAAAAGAATACCAACTATTATCACAATTAGTGCATTATTATAAAGTAAAACAGAAACCTTCCTTACTATGGTAGTTATCTCTGATCTAGTCCAGGGAGTCAACTTGTAAATCAATACACATAAAGCAAAAAAACACCTTTTTACTTTACATAGCTAACTTTCAAGAAACAATATTCTACTTTAAAAGAAACATATCAAACATACCATGATATTATAAGACAACTTATCAGGCAAAGTACTGAGTCTTTCTTGAAGAGCATTATAGTCATTATCTACCTTCTTCCTGTTGACAAAAAAAATACCAAATACTATATTAATACCCAAATTAATGGTTCCTCAAGTAGGCTACATATCATAAGCTAATCAAAAACCTAATTTCAGCAATTTAAAGATTAAAGTGTTTTTTAATTTTAAAATCGTGTTTCTACAAAATTTAGCAATGGCATTATTCCACCATACACTTATCAAAGAATTAAGACTCTCAGCTTTTAGATGTAGAACACACATATCTTGAGAATTATTGTTCCCTAAAGTAGAGGATCATCTGAACTAAAGAAAATTTGGAAATTAAGGGAGACAGTAAGTTTGGAGGGAAATGGGCTCAAGATGAAGGAAGAAGAGAGCTGAGAAAAGCTTTTAAAAGAATAAACACTGGTCGTGAAACAGAAATCATCAACACAAAATCTTGAGCAGATGCTTCAGTCTGTCCTCCTCAGAAAACTTTGGGTTGAAAAATCTGGAGTCATCAACTCTTCAGTTATTCATACTAATGTTATTGAGGTCAGAGAGAATCAATCAGGAGCTAGAAGAAGTTAGGTAGAGGTACTATAAAAAGTATTTCCTTTGGGCTTTGGAGTCAATTCCATGTTATATATAAACAGAGCTACCTGATAAACTAATTTCAGATCACCAAAAGATATAAATCTGTAGGAGCAGAAATGGTGATGTTTCTCCCATACTGTGAACCATACTCAGTTCTCACAGCTGCTGGAACTGAATAGCCCTACACTGAACTTGTCTCAAACCTTCTGTGGATACGTGGTTTCCAAAGGGTTCCCTGCTAGGCTGCAGGCTGCAAGCAAAACCAGAGCACTGAAATTTTTTAAAGCAGAGGGATGGTTTTCTCAATTTAAAAAAAAATAACAAAAACAAAAACTCACCAATTCAGCAAGTAATTTAAAAGAACATGCAGAAATTATCAAATTAAAATTAGGATAAATTGCAGTATAGATAATCACTCTCCAGGTGATAAAAATGACTGTTCATGGAATTGGTTTCAGTTTACTCCTTAGCTCCCCTAAAGCAACAAACATAATTAATAAAAACATCTTATTTAGTCTTAAAAATATCAAGGAATTTCACATATTTTAATTCATAGTAAAAATATTCCTGTAGTAAATGTCACATCAATATTTTCCTCTTTACAAAACAGATAGCAGAAGAAAAATGGGAAAAAACCATACATTTAAGAGAAATTAGATCCACACTATTAAGGAGAGGTAGCAATGACCTTAATCTAGGTCTTCTGACCAGTATTCTATCAAGCACGCCTTTTCATTTTTAATCAAGTGTTTTTTAAAAACTTTCCTCTCAAATCCCTGTATATAAATAAACATAAAATGTTTTTATTTAAGGCAAAAGTCATCTTTCTGGATATTTTTATATGAATAAAATGGTAGGAAATTTCAGGAACAGGCCTATATACCAGAAAGAACATGGCTTCGAAGTCAGACCAGAGGATCAATCCCCGCTCCACCATTTAACAAATTAATCCTAGACTTGGTATCTTCAATGGTAAAAAACTGAAATAATACCTATCTCACAGATTCAAAGAGGACTAAATATAAATGGTTTAACACCTTGCCCAGCATTGAACACCTAAATACATTGAGCCTTCAATGACCCTTTTCTCATGAAGTATCAAAAACACCAATTCTAAAATTTGAAAGAAAGACTGTATTACCCACTAAGATAATTTCACTATGTAAAATTCATTCAATTTGATACAAATAGCACAACTTACTTAAAGACAGTATAACTAAACCTAACAATTCAGGAAGCTTCTAGAAACAGGACTGCTGTGAGCAATAAATGGGACAGTTTGGAAGAACTGAAATGACACAATGCCTCAATACCGTGAACTCACTAAATCTATAAATACTAGCAGTTTTACATAAGTAATTTGGCAAATGCTTAGATGACTAATGTTAGTTGCTAAGTTGTGTCCAACTCTTTGCAACTGCACCACGCTGCTCTGTCCATGGGATTTCCCAGGCAAGAATACTGAAGTGGGTGGTCATTTCCTTCTCCAGGGGATCTTCCCCATCCAGGGATCAAATCCAGGTCTCTTGCACTGCAGGCAGATTCTTTACCAACTGAGCCGTCAGGGAAGCCCTAAATGTTCCTATTAATTGCTAAAAAGCTAATGTTAAAGTTAGCATTCAATATGTACTATTTTGGTAAATACACCTGAAAAGGGGGGCAGGTTTCTAACAAAACACCTCTTTTATATATTAAAAGAACAGAAGATTCAATCAAAGACACTACAAGAGGTCAATGTCAGTATTCCAAAGCATATTCAGTTTTAAACTAAATCAATAATTCTCTCTAGAAGAAAAAAACTGTGGCCATATTGGAGAACAGTAAGATCGGAGTTGTTACTTCTAAATTTTTAATTGTTTTCTAAAAATACAAAAAGAAAGGAAAAGATAATTTAAAAAACAGCTCATGCAGAAATCCTTTTTGAAGGGAGGCAAGTAGAGTCAAGCAGCGCCACTGGAAGAAATTATGGCTTAAGGAACTCTCTCCCTGAAATTCACACTAAAGGAAATATTCAGGGTCAAGTGCTTGGTCAAAAAGTTATCTCCAAACAGTCCCTCCTCTAATACTCCAGGCTTAAAAAAAAATCCCATAGAAGATCACAAAGCCTATACAGCAGAAAACACAAAATGACTCTAAGAACTAATGTGTTATGGACAGTATCTTTGTACCAAAATCTGAATAGACTTTTTTCTATTTTACCACTGAGAAACAGATAACTAAATTTTTGGAGACTGTAAAATATGTAGTCAAAGAAGCCAACTGCTTAAAATAACTTTTTTTCAGATGAAAATAAAACCCATTATGTAGTTAGGATAAATCTTTCAAGCCTACTTATTTATTCCATTACTAGATAAGACTTCCTTGTTTGGTTTCACCATATCTGATCCTTACAGATTAGGTTCAACCTTCAATTCTTAATTTAAAAGAATTACCCAATAAATAAGACTTAATTTTCACCAAACATCCTCATGCAATGTTACTTACAGAAAATAAGAACTAAAGCACTATTATATGGCACAGAAGAAACTTTCATAATCTTCTCCTAAATCTTGCTAATCATATGCTATAAGCCTTCTGAGACACACCTAAGGTTTTTATTAAAGAGCAGCAGCAAAAAAGGACATAACTGCAAACTAGTCTTAACCTTAAGGATGAAGACCAGGACAGATCTCATGAGAAATATCTTACTTTCATTAGGCTGTAAAAGTATGAGAGAGCAAGCTAAATGACATGTACAGTCAAGTATTTACAGGTGGAGTATGCAGATGTCCACAATTTTCTTTGAAACACATCATAAAATAAGGGACTAAGGGTTGAGGTATGGATAGCTATGTGATCAAGTTTCATCTATATAATTCTTTCAATTTTTCTGTAGGTTTGAAGATTATCATAACAGAACATTAAAAAGGAGATGGGAGAAATATGAAAGGAACTCTTTAACCCTCTTCTTAAATGTATGGCAAAAAAGAAAACCTCTGTAAAGCAAAAGTAAAAAGTTCTACATCCCATGTTTGAGGCAAGTTGAGTAAAGACTCCAATTTCCAGCTTTCAATAGTAAAAACAGAAAATAAAACAATTCACTGAAACAAAATTTGTTCATTTTTCTCTTTAAAGTATGAAGTTGTAATAGGCAGAAAGTATTGACATTAAGCCCATTTAAAAAGAAAAAAAACTCCTATCATTCTCTTTACCTACTATTCTAAACAAAAAAGGAGAAAATATCAAGAGATGCTTAAAGGGAAAAGAAGGAAAGGGGTTTACATTAATGCTAATATCTAAGTTGACCTGGGATAGAGTTAATTCTTTTTGTTTGTTTGTTAATTTGAGAAATTATAAAACCCAAAGATTTTTGAATATATATATACAATTTTCTTTAGAAACGATTCTTAGTCCATCATACCCACTCTGAAATGTCCTATTAAGCATCCAAGAAACCTTTGTTTCAATTCAATTCACCATTTATTGAGCGCCTGCTCTGCAACCAAGCATTATGCCATATGCTGCAGGGATCATCACTCAAATATAGCATGTCTTTTTTCCTTTTTTTTTTTTTTTTGCAATGCTTCTCCAAGATCTGCTGGCTTGATGGATGCCTGGGTTTTTAACCTCAAAAATTAAGAAAACAGAGGAATGCTGAATTCAGGCATGGTAAAGCGAGAAATTTTTCTCATTTCTAAAGAATGGAATGACTGAGTTTTTTAAAAGTATCCTCTTAAACAGCATAAACAAATTATCAAGGTTATATTAAGCAATAAAAACATTCTTGAAAGAAGGATCTACATGGTTATGCCTTCTGTAATTGATGGGAAATACACTTTTAACCATTCAAAAGTATCTGTACTAAATCAACAGCATTTTTTTAAATGGTCATGGCAAAACAAATTACTAGTAAGAGAAATGACATCTACTATAAAATTCAGGCAATATGGTCACATATTCCTTTATCTCAACTCACACCTAGGAGACATATCAGAAGATGTTGATAAAATAATCCATGTTCTTTATATTTCGAGTCCACGAGAAAACTTTATTTTTAGAAATAGAAAGATGAACCTAAATGTAAAAACTTAGTAATTTTTCAGAAGTTTAATGAAACAAAATTATCTAAACAAAGACAGATGCATCTAACATTGTATGGCTGCTACTGCTTAGTCGCTCAGTCGTGTCTGACTCTGCAACGCCACGGACTGCAGCCTGCCAGGCTCCTCTGTGCATGAGGATTCTCCAGGCAAGAATCCTGGAGTGGGTTGCCATGCCCTCCTTTAGGGGATCGTCCCAACCCAGAGTTCGAACCCAGGTCTCCTGCATTACAGGCAGATTCTTTACCAGCTGAGCCACCAGGGAAGTCTTAACATTCTACTAGATTTATTCAATTTAAGTTTTCAGCAATGAGACAAGAGAATACAATGAATATACACAGCAAAGGTGGAACAGGGGAATTTGTTTGTGCCCCATACCAATAACCATGCACATGTAACTTGAGATCTGTCAGTTTACCATAGGTGCCTGTTTCTTTATCAGCCTTCTTTTGCTCTATGAATAAAATGAGACATGAATTCAACAAAAGAAAGTTTAAAAGTTACAAAAATACATTACTCTAAGTATGAAAGAAACACCCTCAAAGTGCCCAACTGCTTTAGGTGATGAGTTTAGAGGTAATTTTTATTTTATTTTCTAAATTTTCTACAACTGATATATATTTCTATAACAACTCAAAAGAAGGAACTTATAAGAAAAGATGACTTTAGATATGTTAAATTTGTAACTGACTTAAGCTTTGAATATGTGCATCAGTTTCTACTTAGTCTAACATAATTTGTAAGTTTTGTCATTTCAACTTGTTTTCTCTATTTTATTCCTAAATTGCATTTTAGAAAAAAGTAAACTGTTGTGTGTTGTTTTCTTAGAACAGTGACTCGTAACTCTTTATGGCTACTGATACCTATGAAAGACTGATAAAACCTCTAGATCCTTTCCTCATAAAAAGACCCTGTATTTTACATCAATTTCAATAGAAGCCCACTCATAAATCCCTTGAGGTCACTATTTGTTTCAAGAGGTCTTATATGACTAAAAAAAAAAAAAAAAACCAAACACAGCAATCCTGGCCTTGAACCCAGCAAATACTTAAAATTCTCAAAATTATTTTTAACTAGTTCAATTTAAATTTTTTTTTTAAATGGGAAAATTGTCACCAATGTGGTCAAGAGTTCAAAACAAATTAGTAAAAACATTAAACTGTACACAAGCCAAATTTTTTTTACAGCTTACATTTTCCTTAATCACACACTGATACCAACACCTCCTTTTGTCTCAGTACATTAGAATTTAGACTTCTGTATCTCAAAAACAAAGGCTTCCCAGGTGGCCCTAGTGGTAAAGAATGTGCCTGCCAATGCAGGAGAAGCAAGAGACACGGGTATGATCCCTAGGTCAGGAAGATCCCCTGGAGTAGGAAATGGAAACCCACTCCAGTATCCTTGCCTGGAAAATCCCACGGGCAGAGGAGCCTAGTGGGCTAAAGTCCATGGGGCTGCAGACAGTCGTGAACTCCCGAGTGAGCCACCTCTCAGTCAAGCAGCACTGTTGCAATATTTAACCTTCATCCTCACACAGTGCTGTGCTTCAAAGTTTTATTGTAGGCTGCTCTCATTGTATAAAAAATAAGCAAAACTGAATGGAAAATGAAAAAACTCAGAATGCAAAGAAGTATAGTTTTCAAACCTAAAATGGTTAACACAAAGATGAAAAATCATGAGGTAGCCAAATCAAATTGAAATGTAGCCTCAATCAGATATACCAAAATACTCACTGGACTTAAGCTGATTCTGAGAAATTGTGAACCAAATAAAGTACATGGACACTGGAAACACATCATCAAACACTATGTTCTAAATGATGAGATGTCATTAGGGATTCTTTTTATAATACTTTATAATACTCTCTGGGAGGAAAAAAATTCCCCTATAACATATAATTTTGCCTTTTATTTTCCGAAATGCTTTAAGTATCAAACTAGTGTGGTTTTTCCAAAAAAAAAGAAAAAAACATAAAGGCTAGGCAGGGGACTCCTAACAAATTGCAATTACAGTTTACAAATCATTAACTCTTTGAAAAGAAAAAAGCCTTACCCATTTATAATTTGAAATTTGTGACATAAACACACATATAGAATTAAGAAGCTGAAACAAAGTAAAATGTTTTCAAGAGAGGGAGAGAATTTAGCTTCTCCTCAGAATTATGAGAAAATATACCTTTATTCTTTTCTCATTTCAACCTTTTTATAAATGTTTTCATTTTATATACAGAATAAAAAATTTAATACAAATTTTGTTTCTTAAAAAATCATTCTTAAAACATTCAACTTGAATATTTTGGGGGGGGGGGATCTTAATTTGCTTTGAAACATTACACACAAGAATTTCAAAACTTACTTATTAACATCCCAAACCATGTATTAACACATGACATCAGAAAAAGATAATAATTTTAAAAACTGTATTTTTGGGGTCCAGCTTCTCTTGAAAAATAACAAATGTCATGTCTGCTTTACAATCTCCCTCTCAAAGTTCAAAAGCTTCAGAATTTTTATCTCCAAATTTATTTTTTTCCAAAATTAAACATCTTAGCAATATAAAACAGCTTATTTAATGTTTCCATTTAAGTCTGCTTCAGGTAATTTCATAGATAACTTCACTTAATACTTAAAACTCTCTTAAGATAATTGGCAGTAAACAAGACTTTTTTTTAACAATTCACATGCATATAACTTATGATTACAAACAATGCCTAAGATACAGATGATTTCTATGTGCCAGGCATCACATACCACATTTCATTTAATTCTCACAAATCAACACAGGTAATGAGACTTTTTTATGTGGAATATGTTCAAGAGAAGTCATCTACAGTGCACTAAAAATGACCATAAATCTGTTGTCAATCCACTCACCAATAAATGGAGTCTATTTCCCCTCCCTCTGAACCTGGTCTAGTTTTATGAGTTCCTTTGACCAACAGAATGTGACTTGGCAGCTTCCATTCTTGCTGTCCTTGTAGCATCATATAAAGTAAGCCAGATAAAAAGAGCACATGGAAAGTGAGGCCCAGCTAAGCATCACACACTAGCCACCAGACTTGCAGGTGAGGCCATTTTGGGGCTGCAACCACCAAGTGAGCCCAAACAAAATCAGCAAAAAACAACAGAGGTACGTTCAGTCCAATATGCACAACCAAAGAACATTATACAGGCAAATGGTTGTTGTCAGTACACTTGGAGTACTTTTATTACAGAATAATAAAAAATGGATACAATAGCTTAGTAAGGATGTATTTTGAGTTGTAGAAGTCATACTCTGTCCTGTGGTCAATATTTATTTTTAAAAAAATAATACCAAAAAGTATTTGGTAACTCTAAAAATTAGACATCTGACACACAGTGTAGTTCATAGGAACAAAAAGTAACTACTGATTAAAAACATCTCAAAAATACAGTATTATATAGTGTGATGAACAGTGTACAGTTTGACTGCACTTTAATCAGAGTGGGAGTATAACATATATAAACATGCAGAAGAATATACACGTACAAGAACACACACGCATGCATGCATGCACACAGGCAGATATACATACAAATATACATCCCTTGTGCAAGTAATTTCTGCAAAGATTTGCAGGGAACTGGTAAAAATAAGCAGCTATTTACCAAGAAGAGAAGTGAGAGTTTCAAGAGAAGAGGGAAACTACATACCATTTATACCCTTTTGTACCTCTTAAAGTTCGAACTATATAAATAGCAGTTCAGTTCAGTCATTCAGTCATGTTCGACTCTTTGCAACCCCACGGGCTGCAGCACGCCAGGCCTCCCTGTCCATTACCTACTCCTGGAGCTTGCTCAAACTCATGTTCTTCAAGTCAGTGATGCCATCCAACCATCTCATCCTCTGTCATCCCCTTCTCCTCCTGCCTTCCATCATTCCCAGCAAAAGAGTCTTTTCAAATGAGTCAACTCTTCGCATGAGGTGGCCAAAGTATTGGAGTTTCAGCTTTAGCATCATTCCTTCCAAAGAAATCCCAGGGCTGGTCTCCTTCAGAATGGACTGGTTGGATCTCCTTGCAGTCCAAGGGACTCTCAAGAGTCTTCTCCAACATCACAGTTCCAAAGCATCAATTCTTCGGCGCTCAGCTTTCTTCACAGTCCAACTCTCACATCCATACATGACTACTGGAAAAATGTTCCCTTGGTATCTCTAATTTTCTTGAAGAGATCTCTAGTCTTTCTCATTCCAATGTTTTCCTCTATTTATTTGCATTGATCACTGAGGAAGGCTTTCTTATCTCTCCTTGCTATTCTTGGGAACTCTGCATTCAGATGGGTATCTCTCTCCTTTTCTCCTTTGCCTTTCACTTCTCTTCTTTTCTTAGCTATTTGTAAGGCCTCCCAAGGCAACCATTTTGTCTTTTAGCATTTCTTTTTCTTGGGGATGTTCTTGATCACCGCCTCCTGTGCAATGTCACGAACCTCAGTCCACAGTTCTTCAGGCACTGTTGTCTATCAAATCTAATCTCTTAAATCTATTTGTCACTTCCACTGTATAATTGTAAGGGATTCGATTTAGGTCATATCTGAATGGTCTAGTGGTTTTCCCTACTTTCTTCAATTTAAGTCTGAATTTGGCAATAAGGAGTTCATGATCTGAGCCACAGTCAGCTTCTGGTCTTGTTTTTGCTGACTGTATAGAGCTTCTCCATCTTCAGCTGCAAAGAATATAATCAATGCGTTTCAGTATTGACCACCTGGTGATGGCCAGGTGTAGTCATGATTTTAAATGTTTTAACTTACATTTTAAAAAGTTAATATGGAATCCTTTATGTCTCTAAGATGTATACTAAAATATGTCCACATGGAATGATCTGCTTCAGATTCACGCCAAAATAGTTGAGAGATGGGGGAAGAGGGTAGGATGCACTGTTTTAAAAGGAAACAAACAGTTCAGATGAAACCATGAGTTGACAATCACTGAAGCAGAGTGGTGGATACATGTGGGTTCAGTACACAATTCCGTCACCCTTTGAAACTCTTCATAATGAAAGTTTTTTGAACACAATAAAAGCTTAACAATATCACTCAGTAAACCATTTCTCCATCAGGATAAAAGATAAGGGTGTGAACACAAAATATTCAGGAATATTTACAAAGCTTTGGAGGGTTTTTGATTTTTCCTTCTTTCTTCATCTAACAATGAGTTTAAAACTTTTCAAAAAAGATTTCAGAGTTACTGCATTTATAAGGGCCAGTCTGGATAGTCTATAGACATTATCTCACACTTGATCTTCAAGTTAATCACTTTACAAGAAGAAAACTTAAGAATCTTCATAATTCACCCAAGGTGACAAAGTTAGAAAATGACAGAATTCCAACATAGGTCTGTGCCTCCAAATCCCTCCATGCTCTTTAGGAAAGAATTAAAAGGATAAAAAATTACAAATAATCTACACAGAGTTATCAGCCCCATGTGGATCAAACACTAGGAAGTACTCTGACATTTTAATGAGAAAATAGTGTATGGATTTTATAATGCCTTATTTCCTGAGTTAAGTAAAAAGAATTACATAGGAAAAAAGATGTACCTAAAATTTTCTTAAATCTTCACTAAATTGAAAACCACTACTAGCTCTAGAAACGTTACACAAATTCTCAACTATTAGGCTCAAACATTTCCTGTTTATCTGTTACTAATTAAACAAATACTATAAATGTCTTTAAGTAAAACAAAGTTCTGGGGTCTGAATTAATTTTCTCAAAGAGATTTCTGGGGGCAGATCTCATTGCTCTGGATGATTTTTACTCCTTTTCTATAAATATTTTTATTTTGTGTCCTACATTTAAAAAAAATAGGATTATCTTTGAAGGGTAATATTCTAATTCATTACTCTTCCCTTTAAGAATTTTCTAAAACTGCACAAACAAACATAAACATCACTAGCCTAAGACAACACTTCAAAAAAATCACATATTTTGCTCCTCCTTGTTATATTGGTATGTACTCAGAAAGAAGGGGAACTTCATTACATGAATTGTATTTTAGACTATAACACCAAAGGTTAGTGAAAAGCAACATGGTTTTAAAAGTAGTGCATGAGACATCCTTAAAAATAATGTCTCTGTTTTGCTTCCTATCTCTAACCAACTAGCACAGAATTATTGTAATTTCCCTGTTTAGTGTCCAACTATGAATTTTTCCAAGGGTCCCTAACCTCCAAGATCTACTGCTTGATGAACTGTGGTAGAACTAATGTAATAATAATAGAAAGAAAGTACACAATAAATGTAATGCACTTGAATCATCCCAAAACTATTCCTCCTACCCTTAGTACATGGAAAAACTGTCTTCCACGAAACTGATCCCCAGTGCCAAAAAGGTCAGGGGACTGCTGAATTTCTCCATAGCAGGGTCTTTCAATTCCAAACAGCAGTATAATACTGGCATATGGTAGAAACTCAATCATTGTTTCTGGAATTAAGATAATAAAAACATCACAAGAATTCCACAGCACTCCCCAATAGCAATTTCCTGGCTTTCAGAGCAATGGAGACACTTGGTTTCAGTTTTTTAATGTAATAAATTGGTAAATTCACTGGCCATTTGGATTCCAGCAATATCAGATCCTCATTAAAAACAAACATAAAAGTCTGTTTCCTGAGCCATATTAAAAATAATTCAGAGGAAAATGCAAATTAACTGGAAAAGTTATTTTAATTGTTTAACATGTAGATAGGTACTATATTACTTTAAGATATGTGGAGGCAAATATGCTAAGCTCTGTAGTTTGGAGCTACAGAAAATCTGGAAACTGAGACAGACTCATATGAATCTGCTCTGATGTAAACGACACATTTCTGTCAATCACTGTTCATCAGGCTTGGGTAATGCTATATAGTACTTCTAAAAATGCTGTACATAACTATACGGTACTTGTAAAAACGTTATACATAAAATAATCAAATATTTGGCCTTTATTTATTCAAACACTTATTAAGTGCCTATATCATGCCAAACACAGTAGGAGGCGCTATAGATAAAAGGAAGAAAACATGTCCCCTTAGCCTTAAAGAACTCACAGTCTAGAAGGGAAAGAATCTTAAAACACAAACCAGAAGCAAGGTGTCATTCACACATTGTGTAAATTAGTATCTGTTCTGAGTGAATCAACCTTTTCCTAATGTCCTGAATTCTTTACCAAATCCAATAAAGTCCACACTGTAAAACTTCACCTGGGAATTATCTGTAAAATGGATCCCTTTTGCCAAATTAGCAGGTGAAAAATATTAATTCTTTGACCAACATTTCAAGTTTCAACCTCGACTGAATGTAAAATGAAAAGTAAATGGTCCATTATGGAAATACTGACAGACTTAAACCACCAACGGATGCAGCTACAACTCTGCATTTATTGAAAATTAATGAAGTCTCTGAATTTTTATTTATAAAATGGATATTATTTAGTTTTAGATTATTTCTGCAAGCCAAAAGTCAGAATTTAATAAGATGATGTGTACAGATGGCACCAATTTTTACCCTTATCCACTGCTTGCAGCCTATGTGCATTTAAACCAAAAAACATTTGATATACACTAACTATAAATTATTTCCTTGAAGATCTCTCAGGCATGAAGAAAAAGCCTCTTAAAATAAATTTAAAATATTATATGCTTGATGGTGTATAACCAAAGGTTTAATCTCACCACTAAAGGGGCAGTTATCATGATTTTGCAATAACCCTGCAGACAATAATCAAGACAGCTCCTGTTGTTCTCTCAGTAAAATCTTCGTAAACACAGCATGGATATATTGTAATTTGATATCCGTAAGATCAGCAGCTATACCTCATGACAACTCATAAGATTTTATTCACCATTAAATTGAGCATTTTCCTCAGAAGACACAAGAAATGTGTTATTTACCAAGCACTGTCCTATTAACTATAGATTAGCACATTAAAATAGATATGCTTTCTTTCTCTATATATTCTAAACAGCGTGGTCTCTAAAGCAAGCTCTGAGATGCAGCCAATTAATTAGATTTTTCAAACTTTGGAAAATGTATCTGTACATATTTCCATCATTATTTTAAAACAATTGATTCTAATTATTATTCTACTACATATACAAAAAACAGTCCCAAAATAAAGCTGATTAGTCAAGTTAAAAAATGCATCAGTCTCAACTTCATAACAATAGTATTAGTCTAACTTTAAAAAAAGAAACGAAGGAAGGGAAAAAGAAAGCAATTAAAATATTAAAATAAACACAAATGGTGATGCAACTTCAGGAAATCAGGGAACACAGAATTCAATAAACAATTAAAGACAATATAAATTAGTACCAAAAGGCTTCAAAATGGAGATTACTAGAAGAATTCAATTATAGGATGCAAAAACTGTACTTTTTAAAAATACAAATAAGTGATTCCATTAGTATTTCAGAAAGGTAATAAAACGATCTTTCACTCACCAATGCTGGATTTTCTCTTGGCAGTTAGTGACCACCTGTCATGAAAACAGATAACTACTCATGAAAAAACAGGACAATGCACAAAGCTACAAAATCATTGTATCAGAAAACTACAGTAGTGGCTTTACAGATTTAAAAGCACCTCGATATACATTTTTATTTGTCAAATGCACAGAGATGCGAACGTTAGTTTTAAGCAGCACACTTTATCATACCTCTCTAATGCAGGCTGATAACTGCAGAACAAATTACAGCTTTCCGATTCGTACTTAGGTACAAAACCCACTTCATAACTATTAGGTGACATATGATATGAGATAACTAGTATTTTGTACAATCTGCAGGCCTGTTTTCAATGTTACACATTTTGCAGAATACACAAATGTTATAAATAACAAAAAACCAGTGTAACATAAACATTTCACCAGTTTAAAAAAAATGACAGTAGTGAAAGCATTTTATTTTGTCAGTATATCTTCAAATGTTTTCACCTGTAATTTTTATTCTGACGCATTAAAAATGAGTACAGTGATATTTTTCTACTACATTTCAAGAAGAAATACTTGGGATAAAGAGATGCTCTGAACGGCCCATTTTGTTCCCCTGGTGAATTATGATAAAATTTTAAGCACTTCATAGTCAGTTTAAGCTATGCTTATAATACTAAAACAAAAAAAATCAAACATAAAACTTACTTGTTTTCCTTAAAGACATTTCAATAGATTCTTAAAATGCTCAAAAAATTAAGAACACTAACCAGTAAGGGGTGGGGGGGGGGGGCGGGAAGAACATGTGAATAGCAACTTAAAAAACAAAAACCTTTTCAAAGATTACTAATTATGTTTTTAAACTGACCATTGATAACAAAATTTTAAACAATAATTTCAAATATGGTAGCACCATTTTAGAGAAAGAGAAACTAAGGGATGAAATTACTATGCTTAATATAATGCCACCTGAAAAAGACAGCACTGTTACACTGTGAAACACTGTTCTCATTCACTGTTCTAAATACCAATACCGCATCTTATATAAGCACCATGTTTCATCTAAAAATCATAAGTCTTTTTTTTTTTGGGGGGGGGGGGCCTGTCACTAAATTCCTCTATTATAACATTTAATTCCTGAAGTAAATATCTTCCTTTAGGACATTTTAAATACTAAGGCAGCAATCCTGTACCAAAATACATGTTGTAATCAGATATCCAACCATACTACACATTAACTCAGCATAAAAAGTCGGTTTTAGAATAAAGCTCTCTCAATAAGTATCAATCACAGAGCAACACTTAATAACAGTGATAACATATAATAGAGTACTGACTTTACATCTGCAAAAACCAGGCTAAAGCTACATCAATCCATTTCACTGTTTCTGATTCGACAGTAATTATAAAATAGACAAACAGAATTAAATGTAAATTGAAAAAGAAAAAAATCTTCATGAAATCCTTTTTATAAAGTTCTTATTTAACAACCCCATTAAAAGAAGGGACCCAAAAACAGCCAGGATCCTTTCCAATCCCAATGCATGTGTTTCCAAGCATGAAGTGAGCCAAAAGCACAAAAAGAAAAGCCCTGCAAACCATAAGAGCAGAATGTTCATTAACCTCTACATGATAATCCTTTCGTGGCTGCATATTAACTAGTTACATATTCATAATCATTTACATTATTTAAAGGACCTTCGATGAAATTTTCTATGCAATATCCATTAGTGACAGTGTTAAAGGTTACAGAAGATAAGTCTACTTAATGTTTCCAGGAAGCCTTTTTAATTAGTAAATATGTAAATTTGCCACATATGCTTTTTATGTTTAAAAAACAAGTTCCTGGTAGAAAGGCATGTATTCTTGCCATCACCCTTTATGATCTTAACTCTCCATTTTGCTGTAGCTATTTTTCCCCCATCCCTTTTCTTTCCTGAAATAAGTTTCCCCCAAGAACAGATATTAAAGGATAAAATAACAAAAATCCACTTCACAATTAACAAGAGAAATTTTCACTACCAAAATATTTTCTTCGCTACAAGTATTTCTTGGTTACATACAGGGGTTAGAACAGGAGTTTTCAGTTAGACCTTTTCCAAATGTAGGGAAGATATTTTAGAAACTCAAGAAATAAAGGAAAACATGAAAGAGGCAGGTATGAATACATACCATAGCCTTCTGATGATATGTCTACAGTTAAATCTTTGTTTACATGATTTTACATGATTTATAGCCCACCTAATTCCAACAAACATTTGAACCCAAGCAGCTGTATTTATACTCATATATTTCTAGTTTTCTCCTTTTATTCAAAAAGAAAATATTAGTAAATTTTTATGACTTAGTTGCCAAGGAAATCTGTGGAAAGGAGAAAATCATGATTCATCTGGGGTTTTACAGTCTCTTTTTTCTGTTAAAAGTAATGCCAACTAAACTTATTTCTTCTGAAATGGACTAGATTAATTATTAAATAAACTGACTATAAGATAGTGAGACTGGTTCTAAAATCAACTTTTGAAAAACACAGTGAAACAACAAAACACATTTCATTACTACACCACTTTTTAAGACACATTCAATCTACCATTAGGAGTGTTTACCAATAGCCCAATTGTTAAAAAAAAAAAAAAATCCTTTGGTACACTTTCTTCATAACTCAAAATTGCCCTTTTCCTAAGAAGTCCCTTGGACTGCAAGGAGATCCAACCAGTCAATCCTAAAGGAAATCACTCCTGAATATTCACTGGAAGGATTGATGCTGAAGCTGAAGCTACCATAGTTAAGCCACCTGATGCGAAGAACGGACTTCTTGGAAAAGACCCTGATGCTGGGAAAGACTGAAGGCAGGAGGAAATGGACAGAGGATGAGATGGTTGGATGGCTTCACCGACTCAATAGCCATGAGTTTGCGCAAGCTTTGGGAACTGGTGGTGGACAGGGCAAAGAGTCGGACACGACTGAGCGACTGAACTGAACTAAGAAATAATAATAACGCTGGTAAATGCCAAGACTTTTTATGATGAAACAGTTCAATAAGATGAGTCTTCACTTCTTAAAAAGAGGAAACTTAACTTCAGAGATGGAGTAACTTCCTCGATATTACAAACTGCCCCAGAACTGGTAAGAGATAAAATCTGTTTTAACGCCAGGTCTATCTAACCTCAAAGCTGATACTCACGGTATTGGACTGTTCTCAACCATCATAAATCTTACCGGGTACAAGGAAAAGCAGCTGCTTTGTATCTGCTTTTCCTTAAAACACTGACTGATGCTGCTACTTCTTCACTTCCTCCACAAACCCACCCACACACACTGACAAGACCTTGCCAATAATGTTAGGAAAAGCAAATAAGCTTAACTGGACCAACTCACTAATAAAAATTTTTATTTCTTCCAATGCCTCATACAACTCCTGGCCCTCTCAAGTCAAGCAACTCAGTATGAATATAAACAACAAATTTCCCAAACCCCACATACACGTGTGTGTGTGTGTGTGTGTGTGTTTTGGGGGGAGAGGGTGGTGGTCCAACCCTATTATATATTTTTAAGGCACTTACAACTAATCAAGTTAGATGCCCAAGAT
Organism: Ovis canadensis; assembly: GCF_042477335.2. Classification (NCBI taxonomy): domain Eukaryota; kingdom Metazoa; phylum Chordata; class Mammalia; order Artiodactyla; family Bovidae; genus Ovis; species Ovis canadensis. Next base: position 53,665,079 of record NC_091258.1, on the reverse strand, counting down.
GACAATGATAGTCTACCCAATAACCTATTTTTCTTTAGGTCAGTGTCCAGCTAACATATATACACATTCAATTATAAAATCATTGGCAAATTTTAAAATCAGTAAACTATATAGAATACAGGAATATTTTCCTCTTTTTTCCCTCGGAAGCCACTTTTTAAAAATTATTATAAAGAAAGGAATGAATGACTTAGCATGTATTAAGATCTCCATTACTTAGTTCCATTTGTGCTGTTTGCTTTGGTTAACAGACCACAAGAGGGCCTCAACCTATGAGTTTTCCATGTTAAGAACAGCACATTAAAACCAGACTAGAACAGAAAGGCTAAAGGATAAGTTTGCATAAGTCTTAAATGACATTTCTCTCAAAAATGCTTCACTTCTAAAACTTCTCTCACTGCACTGGAATTTCATATTCTCCCCATACAGGTTAACATATAAAATAACAATCTGAGGATTACACTAATCAGTGCTTTCTACATTTACATGATTTGCTTCTCTTGCTAGACTATGTCTTCAAAAAAGATCATATAATTTTGGGTTTTAAAGCTACTCAGTCAAAAAGGAAAAAAATTATCCACGGTGACTAAATCCAAGAGATAGTGGACATGCACAATTATTTGGCAATTACTTAAATGGCTGAGAATAATTTCTTAAAGAACATACTGTCAATTAATAGATGTATAAATGCCATTACCAAGGTATATAAGAAGTACACATAAAGATAATTGGTAAAATAGTATAAGTCTTCTAAATAAGCCTCTCTGCAAAGAAGGTCAGAAATGACTACGGGTTCCTAACAAAGAAATAGCAATAAGCAGTAATAAACTCTTTCTGTATAAAAATTTTAAACAAATTTATTTTTAAATATGCTAAAAGTGAAAATAATATAACTACTATCAAAAGTTAACAGTAATTATAACCTGCTGTTAAAACACTTACATGTTTTTTTCCAAAATCCAGGAAACTCTAATTGTACTACATGAAAGGTCAATGAGATACAGGCCAGGTCTCCTTTATTCACCAATGTTCTCATGTGCGATATAGTAAGTGTGCAACAAGTCCTTTTAAAGGAGTACAGATCTACAATTACTTAGCTAAAAATCTCAGGGAAAGATATTTCTCAATTTAGAACTTTTCATAATTTATATCTTGCAGTAGTAGAACACCACCCTGTATCAAATACAGTGACATTTTCAGGGAAACATGAATATTCAAAGTAGAATAAAATACCTCACTCAAATCAGTTTCATCAACAAATGAATATGGCAGAAACTTAGGAATAACTTTGTTTTCAGTTTTTAAGACTTCTGAATTGCAGATATGAAATGGTGACCTGTATTTCTGAATGTGAAATGCTGTATCAATTGCAGCTTGCCTGTCTATTGTTTTATTAGAGATATCAATCATTTCTTCTCCATTCCCACACCTTACTTTCTAAAACCTCACCCTCCTGTCATCTGCAACAGGCAGAGGACCCCATTTCTCCATCTGGAACCAGTGTAAATGGAGAGGATCCACACAAATTGAGCCAATCAAATTTACTCTGGACTCAGAGAGACTGAGGTGATTACAGATTCTGGACCGGAAAAGGTGACCACAAAGGGATTTGCACAAGCTAAATCTAACAAAGTTCCCCTACAAAGTAACGACAGAAACATACAAGAGAGTCACACACACACACACACACACAATAATCCTATCCCTGAGTTCTTCTAACTTTTTATAGCACTTTCCAAACTGTCTTCCAAGCATTTCTGTGGTTTATAATTGATTAAGAAAACTTCGTTAAGTAAGCTACCTAGATTAAAATGAGAGTATGCCTGTGAAGATCTCCAAGAAAACAAGTAATTCATTAAAGAACAGAAATAGTAGCTGTTTGCAACCCCATGGACTGGAGCCCACGAGGCTCCTCCATCCAAGGGAATTCTCCAGGCAAGAATACTGGAGTGGGTTGTCATTTCCTCCTCCAGAGGATCTTCCCAACCCAGGATTGAACCCAAGTCTCCCACATTGCAGGTGGATTCTTGACCATCTGAGCCACCAGGGAAGCAGAAATAAAAGAATGATGGCGGGAAAATATCTTGACAAGTAAAAAAGAAGTCAAATTGAAAGGCCTTTGCACCAATTAAAGAAGTACATTTTTATTTTAAAGAAACACTAACAGTGACTAGAGCAAAATTAATACTAAATCACTTGCAAGTAGCTACGTAACTAACCTCCAAGTTGGGACAAAGAGTGTATATAACAAACCAGTAATCCTCTGAAAACTGGCAAAGCCAGATGAACACAAAATCATCTCTCAGAAGGCACCTAAGAGTTGCCCAAGCAGTTGGAACAAGAGAGACTAAAATTCAGGAGATAACTATGGAGAATTAAGTTAATGTTCTTTTCTTGGACAACTCAAAGCACAGTGAAGAGGCTGAGAATTATACTTTGTCCTGAGCAGAAGTTTAAAGCAGTCTGAGAAGGCTGTAGTAACAAAATCAGAGACACGAGAGATCTTAAACATATGGCTGTCTTTTCCTCTCATGGCATGTATGAACTTCTGAAGTTGAAACAGCCAAAAAACTCAAAGTCTGAAAAGCAGAGCTCAAAGAACTGATGAAACAAAACTTAAGAGTTCAGGAGCCTTTAAGGGAAGAAGTCTGGTGAACAAACTAGGTTTTCAGAAGAAAAGCCAAGAAAGAATCAGATGAAAGCCAAGAAAGAATCAAAGATAGCTGATATTTTACAAAAAACAAAACCCAACCTGCACTCCATTCCTGAACTGAGGTATCCCAACTCCTAGTTTATCAACCTAGTGAAGAAAGGGTCAAACTTTTCCAGAGGAAGATATACTCTTCAGGAGTAATCATAATTGTAAAGACTCTAAAATATTAATTAAATTAGCATTTAATTGTAAATACTTCAAGTATTTACATTTCTAGCATTTAATTAAAAATAACTACATTACCAAGAAATAGGACCATATGAGCAAACCTCAAAAAGAAGAAAAACAACACAAAATAGAACCAAATAAGCAATCTACATATTCAAGTTAACCAACTAAGACATTAAAATATAATTATTAATATGTTCAAGAAAACAGTGGAAAAGATTGAAGAAATACATGAAAAGAGGGCATATTTCCCTAGACAATTAGTACCTATACAAGAAAAGAATCAAAAGGATAATCTTTAACTGAAACATCTAAAATGAATTCAATAAATGGTGTTAACAGGAGATTAACAAAAAAGTCAGAATTTTGAACTGGATGACATGTCGATAAAAAAATACCATAATAAAAACCCAGAGATTAAAAAACAAAGTGGAACGTATAGAAAAGACCAATAAGAGACATATGAAACACTGTAATTGAAGATATACAGAGAGAGCAGATCTGAACAACAAACCTCTACAAGATTTTCTAAATATAAAAGGAAGGTATTAACCAACAGATTTAAGAAGCTCTAAGAATTTCAAGCAAGAGAAATTAAGAAAGAAAAATTATATGAAGGCACAATATAGTTCCACTGACGAAAATCACACAAAAAAATTTACAATCAGCATGGGAGAGAAAGAGCAGGGAGGAGATACAGTACCTTCAAAGCAGCAGTAAGAAGAGTTAAAACTAGAGACAACTTCAATGAAAACAATGCTAGAAACTGGAAAAATGGGATAAAAATCTTAAAAGTTTCAGTAAAAAAAAAACTGAAATTTTATAAATTATGTACAGAGCAAACAGATCCTCCAACATGAAGGAAAAGTAAAAACATTTTCCCACAAAAAATTCTGTACCAGCAGATTTTTACTGGAAGAAATACTACAGGTAATTATGTGACGTGACAGAGGAGTTAGCTAAGGCTAAAGCTGTAATCATCATGCAACATATAAACGTATGAAAACAACACACTGTACACCTGAAACTTTACACAATGGTATATGTCAATTCTAGCTCAATAAAGACACATTATATGGGCAAAAAGAACTACTACAAGAAGCTATTTGGAGCAATAGAAATTCAGAAAGAATAAAAAGCAACTGTACAGGTAACTGTGTCAAGGTAAGGATAATCAGTATTGATCACAGAACAATTAAATACTGTATTGTGGTGTTTAAAATGCATAGAATTAAAATGAATGGAAGCAATAATGCAAGAAGTGCGATACATGAATATATGTTGCAATCTCTAGGAATAATTTCTCCAGTAAAAAAGCACAGTATAAATATATGATACATTTAGTGCCAACATCTACATAAAGTAAGAGTACTAGGGTACTATAGCAAAAAAGAATGTATTTTGAACGAGTTACCAGAGGGGAGAAAACAGGGTATATCTGATTAAATCAAAGGAAGGTGCACCAAAAAATAAAAAAACACAGAGGGGAAAAAACAGGAAAGTGGATCAAATAGAGAAACCTCACCCCTACTGTGTGCGCTAAGTCACTGCAGTCTCTGTGACCCTGTGGACTGCAGCCCTCAGGCTCCTCTGTCCATGGGATTCTCCAGGCAATCCTGGAGTGGGTTGCCATGCCCTCATTCAGGGGGTCTTCTCAAACCAGGGATCAAATTCATGTCTTTCCTATCTCCTGCACTGGCAGGTGGGCTCTTTACCATTAGTGCCACCTGGGAAGAGCCTTAGACTCACTAGAATTTTTTAAAGAGTAAGAAAATGAGATGTGTTGGCAAGGATGTAGAAAAACTGGAACACTTCAAGTTGTGTGCACTGTTGATGGGAATGTAAAACAGAACAGCCACTGGAAAATAGTATAGTGGTTTCTCAAAAATGAAACACAGAATTACCATATAATCTAGCAATTCCACTTCTGTGTATATACCCAAAGGAATTGAAAACAAAGACACAAAACAGATATTTGTACACTTGTTCACAGCAGCCAAAAAGTGAAACCAACCCATGTCCACAGATGGATGAATAAACAACAAAATGTGCAATATACATGCAATGGAATATTATTCAGCCTTTAAAAGGAAATTCTGACCTATGCTGTAATATGGATCAACCTTGAAGGCCTGAGTCTAAGCGAAAAAAGCCAGTACAAATGGACACACACTGTACGATTCCACCTGTATGAGACACCCAAAGTAATTAAATTCATAGAGACAGATAATGGTAGTTACCAGGGGATGGGGAAAGGGGTAACAGAGTGTTATTGCTTAATGCGTAGTATCAGTTTTGCAAGGCAAAAGAAGTCCTGGAGCTGGATGGTGGTGTTGATAGAACCACAATGTGAATGTATTTAATGCCACTGAAATGTACACTTAAAATGATTTAAATGACAAGTTTTGTTATACATATTCTACAATAATTTTTAAAGTAAAAAATAAAAAAGTCAAGTACGAAAGTGAAGAAATGAAACTAAATACACCAGTTACTGCTGTATTTAGTTCAGGGTGACTAAACATCCTACACAAAAGAGAAAGATGTCCAGACTGAATTCTTAAAATCACAACTAAATGCTGTTAGAGAACGGACTTATACACTTTGTACACAGACTAAAATTAAAAGATGAAAAAATTTATCATGAAAAGAAACAAAAGTAAAATATCCTAATGTAGCCATATCAGTATCGTAGTCAATAAAAAATACCTGAAGGCAAGAAATATCACTAGAGATAAAATACTTCAGAATGATAAAAATGTCCCCTGATCAGGAAGCTATTAAGAGTCTTAAATTTGTATGCACCAAATAATATAACTTTAAAATGTATAAAGCAAAGGCTGAGAAAAGGATAAATCTATAACCACAGTGGAGATTCTCCTTATCTCTTCGTTACTGATAGAACTAGAAAACAAACAAACCAAAAAAATTGACAAGTATATCAAATAATCGTCACATTCAGTCAACTTGAACTATGGAACTCAAAACTGCAAAATTCATATTCTTTCCAAATAATTAATGGACAGTAACCAAAAACAGATCATATACCAGGCCATACAGCAAGTCTTAAGTTTCTAATCAGAACAGAATTAAGTATGACATAAACAATAAAAAAGTACAAAATACTCACTGTTTAGAAACCAAGGAACATTTTCTAAGTAATTCCCAGGTCAATACATCTCAATAAGAATTAGAAAATATTTTAACTAATTAATGATGAAAATAACATTCAAAACATGTGGGGTGCCTAAGGTAATTATTAGAGGAAATCTTAAAACTCAAAAAATATATACTGTAAAGAAAGAATAGTAAAATCTCTGATTTTTGTGTCTCTAATAGCTTTTGTCTCAAGAAGCTAGGAAAAAATTACAGCCAAAGAGAAATTTTTTAAAGAAAAATATAAAAGTAGAAACCAATGAAAATTAAACTTACAAAAGAAAAATCAATAAAATAAAAAACTGGTTCTTTAAAAAGACAGATTAGGATTAATAACTCCCTAGGAAGATATATCAAGAAGAAAAAAGACACACAAGAACTGCAAATAACAGAAATTAAAAAGAGAATATCACTACCAAACCTACAGATATTTCTAAATTTTAAAATATCTATACAAGGAAAATACAAGGCCTAGACAGTCTCACTGGAAAATTAGTCCAAATTTAAGGTAGAATCATACCATTCATACACAAAGTCTTTTTACAGAAGATACAAAAATGACAGTTGTTTTATGAGGTCAGCATGATTCTGAAACCAAAACCTAATATGGACAGCAAGGAAAGAAACTTACAACCGATACAATACACAGCCACAGAAACAAAACACCATACTCTATACAGAATTAGAGCCATGACTTAGAAGCTAGCAATGACTTCATGCTAGAAATAGGAGCAAAAATGAAACAGGCCAACCCTAATAAAATCCAAAACTAACTCTCAACCGAGCTGTGTTGGTCCACTAGTACTCTGGCTGCTTAAAGAAAATTTATCCCTCTTTGAAGGATGGTAACAGCATCAGTAGCCTACAATATTTTCACTACACTGTCTGACATCCAATCAAAAATTACAAGGCAGTCTATGAAAACAGGAACAGCAGATGAGAAATCAAGAGAAGAAATAAACAGAAACATAGCCTCATTTAATTTACATACTGCAATTACAAGACACACTTTTATGATTAATATATTTATGAAAACAGAGGGAAGGTTGAAGATGTCAATATAGGCCTCAAATTTATTAAAGAAATGTCAAAACAAATTCTTGAAAGTATTATAGCAGAGATTAAGCATTTAGTAAAAGAATTTACCAGTAGATTAGATCTGTAAGAACAAGATTAGTGAACAGGATTAGACATCAGAAGAAGGTGTGTATAAAGCAAGGAAATACAGAAAGAGTTAAGACATATGAGACAGTGAAAATGTCTAATATGTATATTCAGAGTACAAAAAGTGAAGAAGACAGCGACATAAAACCAGCATCCAGAAGAGCAGACAAGAATTTTCTAAACTGACAAGTCATCAAATGATAGATTTAATAAACTCCATATTCAAAGCAGGCAAACCATATCTGCACATAAGGAAAATCAAAACTATACATCATAATCAACTGCCTAAAAACCAAAGATGGAAAGTCCAAAACCAGATAGAGGGAAGATATACCCAAAATTCTCAGTGAAGGAAACAGTAAGACTAACAGAAGACTAAAAGAAACCAAAGACATCAAAGATAATGGAATGGCACCTTTCAAGTGTTGAAGGGAAAAAATCCTCTCCCAGCTCAGAACTAAATAAAAATTACAACAGAAAATCAAGAAGAGTAATCTTAATTTGGGGGGACGAGGTGAATTTTTAAGAACATGCAAAAGTAAAATATATGACAATAGCACAAATGAGGGAGGGCTTATGAAACTAAGCCATCAAAAGATTTCTGAACAATTTCCTAAGTGGCAAAATTTCAGATTTTGTGAAAATTTTCCTACTAATTTATGGTAGACTGCAATAAGAGATACTATAATTTCTAGGATAATAACTAAAATGAAACTAGAAACCATATAACTATAAAGCTAAAAGAATTTTAAATATAATTAAATATTTTAATAACACAAAATAAAGAAATAAAGGAATAATAACAAATGTGACAAGTGGAAAATCTGTGGCAAAATGAGTAAACAAACTCCAAGTGACAGATGAGAAAACTTAGACTAAAGCTATACATGTTCACAAATTAGAAGTGTAAAAATAAAAACACAATCAGGTTACATCAGAATGCTAAAAATTAAAGACTGACAATATTTAAAAAATTACCAACATTTAACAGAAAATTCTCACATAGTATTTTTCAAACAAGGGTTTAATTAAGACAAGTTAGTGGGTGTCTTAAGATAGAAGGTATAGATCATATAGAAAGAACTCACGGGGAACTCTTTGGCGGTCCAGTGGTTAGCAATTGGCACTTCAACCACAGTGGCCTGGCTTCAATCTCAGGACAGGGAACTAAGATTCTGCAAGCTATGGGATGCATCCAAAAAGTAAAGTAAGTTTTTAAAACAGAAAGAACTGACAAGATTTAGTAAATCAGAAGATGGATCAGGGCAAACTGAAAAGATTCTGGTTTGAATAATGTTGCCCAGAATCAGGATGAGTATGGTGCCTATGCCCCAACATTAGGGACAAAGATGATAAATTAATATTAGTAAATGAGACTGAGCTGCTTGTGGGCCATCCAAGTTAAGCTGCCCAACAGTTAACAGATCTGGAAGAGGCCTGGCATACAGGAGTATTCGAGGACATGCAGAGGGAGAAAAGACAACATCAATAATGAGAAGTATAGGGATTACCAACATTTAAGCATTAGATGAAGACACTAAAGAGATTTAAGTAGGCACAGAGAAAGGCAGAGCCAGAAAAAAAGAAAAGTCACAAAAGTTCCTACAGTACAGAGAATTTCAAGAGTTTCCCAGGGAACAATTAAAGTTTCAAATAAAGCACAGAGGTCAAGTAAGGCTAGATCTGAGAAAGGGTCCACTGAGTTTGGCAAGCAAAAAACTTGAGATAGAATAATTTCGAAGAAAAGACAGAGGCAGAAGATAGTTTATAGCAGGTTGAAAAGCAAAGAATTAGAAGGAGAACAATTATCACACTACATTAAGCCCTCTGTTAAAATGTTTGCAAACAAATCCCTAAGTTCCTTGAGGGGAAAAAAGAAACCCTGTGTATCACTGTATCTCGGACAGTGCCTGGCACATAACTCGGTCTTGTCTTTTTGTTCTTTGGGGAAAAGCACTCATTTTCTATATCTCTTTAATAGTACTCAATTCACAAACATCGGGAAACCAAACAAGGAACAATGACCAAATCTACACATCAAATGGGATACTTTTTGCTGTACTGTATTAGGACTTTCTTTTTTAAGTTAAAAAAAAAAAAAAAAACGAAACACATTTAGGGTATTTAGCTTTCAAACACAGTTGACAATTCAGAAATTTTTTTTTCTGTCCATAATAGGAAAGAGAAGATAAGTGACAGAGAAATACACTTCACCATTAATAAACAGATTACAATATGAATAAAAAAGAGAGCAGCTTTCTTCACCAGCACCATCCAATAGAATTTTCTATTATGATGGAAATCTCCCAACTCCACACTGTCCAACGCAATAGCCAATAGCCACATGTGGCTACTGAACACTTGAAATGTAGCTTCGTAACTAAAAATTTTTTTTAATTTTACTTAATTTAAATTTTAAACGTAACAGTCACATGTAGTTAGTGGCCATCATATTGGATAGCACAGACAGACACAGATGGTGGTGAAAACATAAATGTAAAATAAGTCTTAGGTTATGAGTCTTCAGGTAACAGTACCCTAGATAAACTTTCTCGGGTTTCAACAATGCGGAAGGAGGCAAGATAGCAAAAATGGAAGACATGGACTTCGCCTCTCCTCACAAGCACATCAAGAATACATTTACATGTGGCACAATTCTCAAAGAGCACCTGCTAAACACTAGCAGATGACCTCAAACACATAAAAGGATACGAAAAATCCCATACAGCCTCATAGGATGATAAAAAGACTTAAAAAAAACATAAAAGAAAAACTAAAATGAATAAAAATTGGAAAAATAAATAAATAGGAACTAAAAAAGAGAGGAAAGGAGGAGGAACTGCAGCCCTGACAGGAACGAGCTGAAGGCGAGGAGAAGCTCATGCTCAGAAAAGCCCATTCGCGGTGGGGATGACCTGAGGCAACAGGGAGACTAAGGAGCCAGAGGAGAATGCAGCAAGCGGTCTACAAAGTAAGAACTGCAGGTGCGGCCCATGCTACAGCCCTATACACCCTAGCCTCAGTCATGTATCTTCTGCTGCAGCCAGGGCCAGGGTGCAGGGAAGTGGGGTTTGGAGAGTGGACCCAAAGAGGGGAAGTTGGTTGTGAAGAGAGACCCTGAAGGGACCGGAGTAAGGAGCTCCACAACCAGGAAAGTTTTCGGGAGAAATACAGGCTGCTACAGAATCAAGGTGCCATCAATGAGTGGCACACAAAGGCCACTGAGTCCAAGACGCTGGACCACCAGAAAATTCCTGGCCCAAGGAAATATTAACCAGTGTGAGCTCCACCAGAGATCTCCATCACCCAGCTCCATTCAACTGCCTGTAGGCTCCAGTGCTGGACACTTTATGCCAAACAACCAGCAAGACGGGAACACAGTCCCATTGATCAGCAGACACAGTGCCTAAAGTCATACTAAGCTCCTGTGCGTGTGTGCTAAGGCACTTCAGTTGTGTTCAATTCTTGGCAACCCCATGGACCACAGCCCTCCAGGCTCCTCTGTCTATGAGACTTCCCAGGCAAGAATACTGGAATGGGTTGCCATTTCCTTCCCCAGGGTACTGAGCTCACAGACACTCCAAAATACACCACCTGATGCAGCCCTGCCTGTCCGAGAGACAAGAATCAACTCCACCCACCGAAGCACAGGCACACTACCTCCCACCAGGAAGTCGACACAGGCCCCTGGACCAACCTCACCCACCAAGGGGCAGACACCAGAAGCAAGAGGAACTACACCCCTGCAGCCTGCGAAAGAGACACCACAAACACAGTAAGCTTCGCTTAGTCGCTCAGTTGTGTCCGACTCTTTGCAACCCCATGGACTGTAGCCTACCAGGCTCCTCCATCCATGGGATTTCCCAGGCAAGAGTACTGGAGTGGGATGCCACTGCGTTCTCCAGAGGATCTTCCCAACCCAGGGATCGAACCCGGGTCTCCCACATTGTAGGCAGATGCTTTACCATCTGAGCCACCAGGGAAGTCCTAACACAGTAAGTTAGACAAAATCAGACAACACAGAAACATGCTGCAGACAAAGGAGCAAGGCAAAAATCCACAAGACCAAATAAATGAAGAGGAAATAGGCGAGCTACTTGAAAAAGAATTCAGAGTACTGTCAGTAAAGATGATCCAAGATCTTAAAAACAGAGTGGACTCATGGATCGAGAAGATACAAGAAATATTCAACAAGGACCTAGAAGAACTAAAGAACAAACAGTGATGAGCAACACAGTAACGAAAATGAAAAAATACACTAGAAGGAATCAACAGTGCAATAACTGAGGCAGAAGGACGGATAAGGGACTCGGAAGACAGAATGTTGGAAACAGCTGCCAAGGAGCAGAATAAAGAGAAAGACTGAAAAGAAATGAGTCTCAGAGACCTCTGGGACAACATGAAGGGCATCAACATTTGTGTTACGGGGGTCCCAGAAGAAGAAGAGAAACAGAAACGATCCGAACAAATAGTTTAAGAGATTATAGCTGGAAACTTCCCTAACATGAGGAAGGAAATAGTCACCCAAGCCCAGGAAGGCCAAAGAATCCCACACAGGATTAGCCCAAGAAGAATCACATCAAGACACATGTAATCAAACTAACGAAAATTAAATTCAAAGAAAAAATATTAAAACCAGCAAGGGAAAAGCAACAAATAACATACAAGGGAATCCCCATAAGGTTATCAGCTGATTTTTCAACACGAACTCTGCAGGCCAGAAGTGAGTGGCAAAATATAAAGTGATAAAAGGGGAAAACCTGCAGATTACCCTACCCAGCAAGGATCTCATTCACATTCAAGAGAGAAATCAAAAGCTTTGAGGAGGAGCAAAAGCTAAGAGAATTCATCATCACCAAAACAGCTTTACAAAAAATGCTAAAAGACTTTCTCTAGGTGGGAAACACAAGAGAAAAAGACCTACAGAAACAAACCCAAAACAATTAAGAAAATGTCAAAAGGAACATACAAATCAATAATTACCTTTTAAATTTAAGTGGATTAAATGCTCTAACCAAAAGACACAGATTGGCTGAATGGGTACAGAAACAAGATCCATATACACGCTGTCTACAAGAGACCTACTTTAAACCCAGGGACCCATACAGACTGAAAGTGAGGGGATGGAAAAAGATATTCCATGCAAAACGAAATCAAAAGAAAGCTGAAGCAGCAATACTCATATCATACAAAATGACTTTAAAGCAAAGACAATTACAAGAAATTGTACTTTGGACACTACAGAATGATCAAGGGATTAATCCAACAAAACAATATAACAGTTGTAAATAAATATGCACTCAATACAGGAGCACCTCAATACACAGGGCAAATGCTAACTATCATAGAACAGGAAATCAACAGTAACACAGTAATAGTGGGGGACCTTAACAGACCACCTTACACCAAAGGATAGATCATCCAGACAAAAAAATTAATAAGGAACACGAGCCTTAAATAACACACTAGACCAGACTTAACTGATATTTATAGGACATTCCATCCGAAAGCAGCAGCATACACATTCTTCTTAAGTGCACACAGAACATTCTCCAGCATCTTGGCTCACAAATCAAGCCTCAGTAAATTCCAGAAAATTAAAATCATCAAAGTGAAAGTCACTCAGTTGTGTCCAACTCTTTGCAACCCCATGGAATTGAATTCTCCAGGCCAGAATACTGGAGTGGGTAGCCTTTCCTTTCTCCAGGGGACCTTCCCAACTCAGGGATGGAACCCAGATTTCCCACATTGCAGGTGGATTCTTTACCAGCTGAACCACCAGGGAAGCCCAAGAATACTGGAGTGGGTAGCCTATCCTTTCTCCAGCAGATCTTCCCAACCCAGGAATCGAACCAGGGTCTCCTGCATTGTAGCCGGATTTTTTACCAACTGAGCTATTACAACACAAGCCTCAGTAAATCTCAGAAAATTAAAATTATATCAAGAATCTTTTCTGACCACAACACTATGAGATTAGAAATCAATTACAGGAAGAAAAACACAAATGCATAGAGGCTGAACAACATGCTACTAAATAACCAATGGATGACTGAAAAAAATCAAAAAGAAATTTAAAAATACCTAAAAACAAATAGATTAGTCCAAAGAGGCTCCTAAGTAGATTTCACTTTTTCTACCAAATACTTAACTGATATTGGTAAAAACTGATTTAGTTAAACAAAAAAAAAAGATGGGGTGGGGGAGATGATTCAAGTTCTCTCTTGTCCCTGTATCTTCTGAGAATTAACAGTAAATAAAATCTCCAAGGAAAAAAGAAAAGGCAACCATCTAGGATAGATATTTGAATAAACTGCATCAATCCACTCCAGAAAAAGAAATAAACCTGCTTAACTGGTGTTCAAACCAACAAAGAATTGTTAGGCCCAGGAAGTATATAGCAATTAAAAGATACAACATCCCAGCTTTCATTAATTACGTTTTCATCACAGCCTTTGTTGAAAAAAAAAAATCCTATTCAATGCACTCACTCTTAGGTAAATAAGAAATGAAACTGTGTGCTTTTAAAACATTTAGTGGTACATTGCTCAGACAGTAAAGGGTCTGCCTGTAGTGCGGAAGACCCGGGTTCAATCCCTGGGTTGGGAAGATCCCCTAGAGAAGGAAATGGCAACCCACTCCAGCACTCTTGCCTGGAAAATTCCATGGCCTGAGGAGCCTGGTAGGCTACAATCCATGGGGTGGCAAAGAGTCAGACACAACTGAGCAATTTCACTCACCTATATAAAGTGTTAATATGTATATACTGGATTGGCCAAAAAGTTCATACCTGAATGAACTTTTGGCCATTCTAACACAAATAAACATAATTAACCACACCACATACTGTTCTATAATTTTCAATAACTGCATTAAGTCTCCTCATACCAATCCCCTAATGTTGAATTTTTAGCTTTTTCATTATTATAAACAAATCTGCAGGAAACCTTTCTGTGCATGTCTTTTTGCTAGATTCTTAAAAATAAACAGAAGTTTTCACCAAAAAAATTTTTTTGAAAATGTCAGCAGTGATGCCCTTAACGAGAACAATATTTAAATACTTGATCCTATCCATTTACTACTGATGTCATTCATTGAAGCTGTGGATCATCCTTGCCTCTCCTGTCTTTCCCCTTAACGTTACTATTTTTCCTTGTTACTCAATGCTCCAAAGGATAATCAAGGAAAAAACAGGGAGAGGGAACCAGGGTAAAATGTGTTATATTTCTTACTTGAATTGAAAAGGAAAAAATTTATGAGCAACATTTAAACCATCTTTACCTACAACCCAGGGATAGAACCCAGATCTCCCACACTGCAGGCAGATTCTTTACCAGCTGAGTCAAAAGGGAAGACCAGGAATACTGGAGTGGGTAGCCTATCCCTTTTCCAGATCTTCCTGATCCAAGAATTGAACTGAGACCTCCAGCACTGCAAGCGGATTCTTTACGGACTAAGCTATCAGGAAAGCCTCTTTATCTAGGAGCCATTGTTAATCAAGATTCCCAGAGAAAACAATGGCCTGACCCAAAGGTATCCACTGTATATAAAGAGCTCATTTCTCTTCTCTGCAATTACAGCCTACTAGGACAAGACTGACGGAGAAGGCAATGGCACCCCACTCCAATACTCTTGCCTGGAAAATCCCATGGACGGAAGAGCCTGGTAGGCTGCAGTCCATGGGGTCACACAGAGTCAGACACGACTGAAGCGACTTAGCAGCAGCAGGACACAACTGAAGTGACTTAGCAGCAGCAGCAGCAGCAGCTAGCTACCGGAGAAGACAATGGCACCCCACTCCAGTACTCCTGCCTGGAAAATCCCATAGATGGAAGAGCCTGGTAGGCTGCAGTCCACGAGGCTGCTAAGAGTCGGACACGACTTCACTTTCACTTTTCACTTTCATGTATTGGAGAAGGAAATGGCAATCCACTCCAGTGTTCTTGCCTGGAGAATCCCAGGGATGGGGGAGCCTGGTGGGAGGCCGTCTATGGGGTCACAGAGAGTCAGACAGGACTGAAGCGACTTAGCAGCACGCTAGCTACCAAAACGGGGGCGGAGTCATTCAAATCATTTTCTTCATATTTTATTCTCTCTCAGAGTCCTTGTAGGGAAAAGCAAGTCCTAAAGCACATTTAAGTAGACTTACATAAAGTAATACTAACTGCTACACTGATATGTCTCTTTTCCCCTTTTTCCTTCAAACAGTGTCCTAACACTTCCTACTAGAGTTCACTGTACTCCTACAGCTGCTAGGTTGGTTTTAAAGCCTACAGTCCCTCACAAAAATATGACTTATTAACTATTTACTAGATAAAGTTTTCCCACAATGAACTGTAATTAAAGGATAGCTAACTAACCAGTGTATTTTGTGGCCTTATGGGTCTCTCCTGTCCACTGAAGCAGACTGGTTAAAATACTTGTTGCTATTTACTCAGAGGCTTTATCATGAACTGAGGATGATCTCACACACCCATGACAGACAAGCACATGCTTGTTTTATATGCCAAAATAACACTGATTTACATCACTCAGTTGTGTTGGACTCTTTGCAGCCCCATGGACTGTAGCCCACCAGGCTCCTCCGTCCATAGGATTTTCCAGGCAAGAATACTGGAGTCAGTTGTCATTTCCTTCTCCTGGGGATCTTTCCTACCCAGGGAGCCAACCCTGACCTCCCACATTACAGGCACTCTTTACCATCTGAGTCACCAGGGAAGTGAAATTAACATTAACACTGCACAGAAAAGTAATTTGGTAACATACTCAACTTTCTACTGAAACTGCTATTTGGGTTCCTACAGGACTGGAACTGAGAAGGGAGGTTTCAAATGCAACTGGATACCAGACCCGAAAGCTGTTCAGAGCACTCCAAACCGTATCCTTTGTATTTCAGACTCACTAACACCAGAATAAAACTAAGGATTTCTCTTTTCAACACGCCAAGTGGGAGAATACATATCAAGTCAGCAGTATGCAAACATATACTATGAAGGAGGAGAGAGTTAATTCCTCAGCAGAAAGAAGGGCAATGGGAAAACTCTTTTTCCAGGGTCTGTTTCACATTTTCTAAAATAAAAAATGTAAATAGTTTTTGTCAGAAATTGGTTTCATGAAGGACTGTCTTTTCTTTTTACTTCTCTGGGGGGGGGGGGCGGTAAGAAAAATTTTTTGTCTTACAATTTAAATGCAGTCAGTGAACCTGAATTTTTAAACCTCCAATTTGAAGAAAGCCAAGGAAAAACGGCTCTCAGAAAGGGAAATCCAATGCACGAAATAATTTAGAACAAACAGAATATAGTAGGAAAGGTTCCCACAATTTATCCTAGCAGCTTGTTTCCAAGTAAACCAGGATTTTTTAGGTTCTATGAAAAGTCCCTCATCCAGCTAACGATTTGTTTACCCATGTAAGTAGTCATTTTTATACAGAAATGCTCAACAGAAAAGTTAGGGATTCCCAGTGTCTACAGCTTTTGAACAACTTCCTAACCTTTATAACCATGATAATCTCAATAAGATCACAAGACATATATTAAGTAAATTAAAAGTTGCCTTTCAAAGTAAGAATCTCAAACTTTCGGAGACGGTGAGAAACAAATGATAAGAAACCCAGAGGGGGTAAATATCTCAGATTAAACTCAGATTAAAAATCTCAGACTAAAATAATACTGTATTTCTTAAATTGGTATACTTCGTATGCAATCCCATTGGGAAATACAAAACTTTCTCTCCTCTTTATTAGAAGATTAAAACTTATTTATATAATTGAAGTTAAAATTTAACAAAACACCATTCAATTTTTACATATACGAAAACTAAACCTAGAAATGCACAAGAAGCGTTATCACTACAAGAGTATACATTTTAGCAACGATTAGAGAAATGGCTTAAAAAATAAGGTGAACTCTTCCATTTACAGCGTGTCCTTCACCAAGAATATTCCCACGCATCGCTGTACGCATTAAGGTTTAAAACCCACTTTCATACAGAAGTTAAACAGATTACTACGTCTCTTTTCCCCCAACCCTCTCCTCCCTTCGAAGGTCGAGGGGTCCCAGACAAAAGACAACAAAAGCACGTGACAAAAGTTTCTCCTAACACGCTTTCCAGGCCTAGAGGCTACGCTTCTCCCTCGTTCCGGGTCCGGGGGGCCTGGGCCCAGACCAAAAGGCTGCGGCCCACTGAGGGCAGCAGAGGGTCGGCCGGGGGTCAGGCCCCAGCCACGGGGAGGGGGAACCGGACGCCAAGGACGCGCCGGGGAGCGGGCGCCTCCCGAGACCACTGGCTTAAGCGCGGGACGGAGAGCGGCCTGTTACCTTTTCCTGCTCCTCACGGAGCCGCGCCACCTCCGGGGCGCGCAGCGGAGCCGCGGCCGAGGCGTGGGGCCTGGCGTCTGGCGGGGCCTCCATGAAGGGGATGCCGGGGCCTCAGCGGGGCGAACGAGTCCTAAACAAGTGTTTATGGAAGCGGCGTGGCCGGCGGCTGCCCAGCGCCCGCGTGCTCGCCCTCATGCACCGCGCGCCCCGCGCTGAGGAGGCCGCGCCCGCCTTCTCCGCTACCGCGGCGACCGCTGCTCGCGTCCGGGCTGCCCGCGGCCGCATCTCACACGCTCATGCCGCCCGCCGCTGCAGCCGCCGCCGCCGCCGCGGGCTCGGAGCAGCAGGCCGGCCGTTGAAGGCGAGAAGCGCCGATCCGGTAGCTGGGCCGAGGGACGCGTCCTGTAGCGGCCGCGCCTCCTCCGCGCCTCCTCCGTAGGCCCCGCCCCTCGCCCCGCCCTGCGCGGCACGCCGGGAAGCGCACGCAGCCTTCGTCCCGCCCCCGGTGAGTCACGTGGTGCAGGTGCGGAGCAGCGGCGGGTGGCTTATTCTGAGGCTGCGCTGCCTGGAAACTTTCGTTCTAGGGAGGCTAGACGCTCAGTTCACGGACCAGGATACCTACCTTGGCCTTGTGTCCCACATATGCACTCAGTCGCTGAGCGCTGCATTTGGCCATAGGAGCTTAATTCGTGTACTAATACTGCTTTATAAGCATATTTAATTTTAACAAATTCAACCTTTCACTGTACCTGTTTAATGAATTAAAATATGCAATTAAATTTTGCCTGTGTATTAATTACTGCACACATAGCATTTACATATATTAAGGTATTGTGCTTTAATTAATATATTGCTATGTATGGGCTGTTTAAGAGACTTCAAGGATGACGTTGCCCAAACTTTTCCTTATTTCAACCTCCTGTGATTCTAGTACAGCCTTTGTACACAGTAGGCACTCAATTAATGTTTAATGAATGGAATGGGCCTTGGCGTAATAATCATCTCTGCTCCAGTACTTAACAGAGAACTTCAATTCTCACCCTGGTGTGCCTGCTTGCTAGACTTCTCTTCCCTTCTGGCCAGCTCCCCAATTCAGATACACTCCTTTTACATTTGCTTCAAAGAAAAAAGGAAGGAAATTTGGGGCAGATGGTAAATGTTTGCTGTCTTTTCTTACTACATATCAAACATCCAATTCCTCTGAAACTGGCCGTCTCTGACTGCTCTAACACCACCATCATCTGTGTATCCTCAGCTACTTCTCTCGCTTCTGCTCTGGTCGCCCAGTTCTCACTTTCACCCTTCCTAATGGATGTTGGCAGCTGCCCACCCTGAAAGTGAAAGTCGCTCAGCTGTGTCCGACTGTTTGAGACCCCATGGACTATACAGCACGTGGAATTCTCCAGGATACTGGAGTGGGTAGCGTTTCCCTTCTCCAGGAAATCATCCCAACCCAAGGATCGAACTCAGGTCTCCCTCTCCCGCATTGCCGGCAGATTCTTTACCAGCTGAGCCACCAGGGAAGCCCAAGAATACTGGAGCGAGTAGCCTATCCCTTCTCCAGCAGATCCTCCCGACCCAGGAATGGAACCGGGGTGTCCTACATTGCAGGCGGATTCTTTACAAACTGAACTATCAGGGAAGCCCCATCCTATCTCCCTTCATTCAGGTATTCAAACCTAGCCTGTTTAGTTCCTGTGCCTGTGGGAAGCTGTCCCACCCCCAGCTCCAGTAGAAGGGTAAATACATTTATCTTCTAAGTATTTGGTTCTATATGCTGTCTGCAGGTGACTCACTTTAGAATGAAAAACACAGAAGAGTTGAAAGTAAAACGGAAATTTGGAGACACTAAGAAAAGCCAGAGGCATGCATGCCACAAGCATAAACAAATGCAGAATCAGCAAGAAGGCATCCAACTGCAAGCCAAGGAGAGGCCTCAGAGTTAGCCAACCCCCTTCACACCTTGATGTTGGAATACCATCCTCTACAACTGTGAGAAAACGAATGTCTGCTGTGTAGATCATCAGTCTATGGCATTTTGTTATGGTAGCCCTAGCAAACTAATATATCAATAACCTAACTGTACTTTAAGGAACTAGAAAGAGAAAAACAAGATCCAAAGCTAGCAGGAGAAAGAAATAACAAAGAGACAAACAGAAAATGGGCAAACAACAGAGAAGACCACTGAAACCAAAATTGGCTCTTGGAAAGATTAATAAAACTGACAACCTAAATTAAGAAAAAGAAGACTCCTACTAAAATCAGAAATAAAAATGGGACAAAATTACAATTTTACAAAGAGAAACAAAGAACATGAGAATACAATGAACAACTGTAGAAACCAGATAAAAGGGACAAATTCCTAGAAAAAAACAAAAACTAATAAAACTGACTCAAGAAGAAACAGAAAACTATGAAAGCCAATTAACAGCTAAGGAGAATAAATCAATAATCAGAATCTTCCCAACAGAGAAAAATCCAGGTGGCTTCAAAGGTGAATTTTAAACATTTAAAGAAGAATTAGCACCAATTCTTCTCAAACACTTATAAAAAAGTAAGAAAGAGGGAACACCTTTGAGGTCAGCAAGATCAAGACACTGAAAGAAAGAAAACTACAGAGCAATGTCCCTTATTACTATAAATGCAAAATCTCTCAATAAATACTAGCACACTGAATCCTGAATTTATGACCATAATAAAAGGATTATACACCAGGATCATGTGGAATTTATCCCAGGAACACAAAGATAGTTCTCCACAAGAAAATCAATCAAAACAATATACCACATTAATAGAATGAAAGGGAGAAAAACTGCATAATAATCTTGATGCAGAAAAAAGCATTTGACAAAAATCCTAGTTCATTCAATGAACTAGGAAGAGACAGAAACCTCCTCAACCTTATAAAGGCCGCATATGAAAAGCCTATGTCTAACATACCCAAGGGGGAAAGACTGAAAGCTTTTCCTCTGAGATCCGGAGCAAGATAAGTATGTCTGCTTTTATCACTTTTATGTAACATAGCACTGAAAGTTCTAGTCAAAGAAATTAGACAAGATAAAGAAATAAAACAATGCCAAAGTGAGAGAGATGTAAAATTATATCTATTGGTAGATGATACGATCTTATATGTAGAAAATTGTAAAGAATCCAGAAGAAAAAAAGCATGTTAAAGTATATTAAAAAAGTTGCAGGACACAGAATCAACAGACAAAAATCAGTTAAATTTATATATACTAGCAGAGAACAATCTGAAAAGGAAATTAAGGAAACAATTCCATTTACACTAGCATAAAAAAGAATAAAATACTTAGTGATGAGTATAAGGAAGCACAAGAATTCTGAACTAAAAACTATAAAACATTATTGAAAGAAATTAAATGAAACACAAATAAATGGAAAAACTCTATATTCATGGATTGTAAGACTGAAGTTAAATTGAGATACTATAGTTAAGATGAAAACTGTTGCGAACTGAATGTCTCCCAAAATTTATATGTTGAAGCCCTGACCTTCAATGTACTGTATTTGGAGATAAGTCCTTTATGGAAGTATTTAGGGTTAAATGAGGTCACAAGGGTGAGGTCCTAATCCAATAGGATCAGTGTCTTTCGAAAAAGAGAGTGCTCACTCTTTTCGTACACATACATTGAGGACAAGGCAGCCATCTTCAAGACAAAAGGAGAGTTCTCACTGAAAACTGACTTTGCTGTCACCTTGATAAAGGACATCTACTCTCCTGAACTGAGACAATAAATTTCTCGTGTAGCAACCCAAGCAGATAAATACAAAAATTCTCCTTGAAATAACAGACAGATTCAAAGCAATCCTTATGAAATCTCAATGACATTTTTTGCAGAAGTACGAAAGTTCAGCCGAGTTCATATGGAACTGCAAGGACTCTCAATAGCCAAAAACAAACTTGCAAAAAATAAAGTTGGGGAAAATCTCATACTTCCTGATTTGAAAACTTACTAAAAAGTTGTTGTTGTTCAGTCACTCAGTCATGTCCTATTCCTTGTGACCCCAAGGACTGCAACACACCTGGCTTCCCTCTCCTTCATTATCTCCCATGGTTTACTCAAACTCATGTCCGTTGAATAGGTGATGCTATTCAACCATCTCATCCTCTGTCGCCCCCTTCTCCTCCTGCCTTCAATCTTTCCCAGCATCAGAATCTTTTCCAATGAGTCAGCTCTTGGCATTAGATGGCCAAAATATTGGAGCTTCAGCTTCAGCATCAGTCCTTCTAATGAATATTCAGGATTGATACCCTTTCGGATGGACTGGTTTGATCTCCTTGCAGTCCAAGGGACTCTCAAGAGTCTTCTCCAACACCACAGTTTGAAAGCATCGATTCTCCAGAGCTCAGTCTACTTTATAGTCCAGCTCTCACATCCATACATGACTGTGGGAAAAACCAGAGCTTTGTTGGCAAAGTAATGTCTCTGCTTTTTAACATGCTGTCTAGGTTGGTCATAGCTTTTCTTCCAACGTGCAAGCATCTCTAATTTCATGGCTGCAATCACCATCTGCAATGATACTAGAGCCCAAGAAAATAAAGTCTGTCCCTGTTTCCATTGTTTTCCCACCTGTTTGCCATGAAACTGGATGCCATGATCTTAGTTTTTTAAATGTTGAGTTTTAAGCCAGCTTTTTCAATCTCCTCTTTCACCCTCATCAAGAGGCTCTTTAGTTCATCTTTGCTTTCTGCCATAATGGTGGTGTCATTTGCATATCTGAGGTTATTGATATTTCTCCTAGCAATTTTAACTCCAGCTCCTGCTTCATCCAGTCCAGCATTTTTCATGATGTACTCCACATATAAGTTTAGTAAGCAGGGTGACAATATACAGCCTTGACATACTCCTTTCCCAATTTGGAACCAGTCCATTGTTTCATTTCTAGTTCTAACTGTTGCTTCTTGACCTGTGTAGTTTTCTCAGGAGACAGGTAAGGTGGTCTGCTATTCCAATCTCTTGAAGAATTTTCCACAGTTTGCTATGATCCATACAGCCAAAGGCTTTAGCATAGTCAGTGAAGCAGATGTGTTTTTGGAACTCCCTTGCCTTTTCTATGGTCCTATAGATGTTGGCGATTTGATCTCTATTTCCTCTGCCTTTTCTAAATCCAACTTGTACAACCAGAAATTGTTGGTTCAAGTACTATTGAAGCCTAGCTTGAAGGATTTTGAGCATTACCTTGCTAGCATGTGAGATGAGTGCAATTGTGTGGTAGTTTGAACATTCTTTGACACTGCCCTGCTTTAGGATTGGAATGAAAACTGACCTTTTCCAGTCCTGTAGCTGAAAAGCTACTGTAATCAAAACACCATGTGATTAGCAATGTAAACATATAGACCAATGTAATTAAATAAAAAAATCTCAAAAATAAACTCACTCATATATGGTAAATTGATTTTTGACAAAGCTTCCAAACTCATTCAGTGAGGAAAGGACAGTGTCTTCAACAAGTTATCCCAGGACAACTGGATCCCATATGTAAAAGAATGACGCTGGACCCTTAACTTATACCATATACAAAAATTAATTCAAAATGAGTTTAAGACTTAAACATAAGACCTAAAACTATAAAATTCTTAGAAGAGATCATTGGGGCAAATCTTAATGATCTTGAAATTGGTAGTTTCTTAAATATTACTTCAAAAGCATAGCAATAAAAGAAAATATAGGTAAATTTGACTTCATCAAAATTAAAAACTTTTATGCATCAAAGGATACTATCAAGAGAGTGAAAAGACAACAAAGGGAAGAAATATTTATAAATCATGACTTAAAAGATAACAAAACCAGTTAGAAAATGAGCAAAGGATTTGAATAAACATTTCTCCAAAGAAGTTGTACAAAAAACCAATAAGCATTGAAAAAGTTGCTCAATGACCCTAATCCTTAGAGAAATGCAAATCAAAACCACTATGAAATACAACTTCATCGCCACTATTATAAAAAAATTTATATTATTTATAAAAAAAAGAAGGGAAGGAAGGTAAGAAAGAAGAAAGGAAGGGAAAATAAGTGTTGGCAAGGATGTAGATTAATTGGAGCCCTCTTTTATTGATGGTAGAAATTTAAAATGTTACAGCCTTTGTGGAAAAGAATAGCAGTGACACAAAAAGTTAAACATAAAATTACCATATTACTCAGCAATTCTACTCCCAGATATACGTCCCCCAAAGAATTGAAAACGGAGACCCCAACAAATCCTTGTACAATTCTGTTCATAGTAGCACTACTCACAGTAGCCAACAGATAAAAATATTCATAATTCCATTAGTGATGAATGATAAATAAAATGTGGTGTATATATATATATATATATATACATATATATATATATATAGTATATGTGTATATATGTATATGAATGCTACTCAGCCTTAAGGAGGAAGTTCTGATACGTGCTACAACATAAATGAACCTTAAAAGTATTGTAAGATGAATATAAAATTATGAAAACTGAAACATAAAATTATAGACAAGTGAAATATGCCAGACCCAATAGTTCAAATAGTATATTATTTCCCTTATATGAAATGTCTAAAATAAAATAGGTAAATCAATAGAGACAGAAAGAAGACTAGAGGTTACCAAGGGCTGGAGGGGAAGGAGAGATAGGGGTCATTGTTTAATGGCTATAGAGTTTCTGTTTCAGTTCAGTTCAGTTCAGTCGCTCAGTCATGTCCGACTCTTTGCAACCCCATGAACCGCAGCACACCAGGCCTCCCTGTCCATCACCAACTCCCAGAGTCCATCCAAACCCATGTCCATCGAGTCAGTAATGCCATCCAACCATCTCATCCAACCATCTCATCCTCTGTCGCCCCCTTCTCCTCCTGCCTTCAATTTTTCCCAGCATCAGGGCCTTTTCCAAGGAATCAATTCTTCGCATCAGGTGGCCAAAGTATTAGAGTTTCAGCTTCAGCATCACTCCTTCCAATGAATACTCAGGACTGATTTCCTTTCGATTGACTGGTTTGATATCCTTGCCGTCCAAGGGACTGTCAGAGTCTTCTCCAACACCATAGTTCAAAAGCATCGATTCTTCAGTGCCCAGCTTTCTTTATAGTCCAGTTCTCACATCCATACATAACTACTGGAAAAAACCATAGCTTTGACTAGACAGACATTTGTCAGCAAAGTAACGTCTCTGCTTTTTAATACACTGTCTAGGTTGGTCATAGCTTTTCTTCCAAGGAGCAAGCATCTTTTAATTTCATGGCTGCAGTCACCATCTGCAGTGATTTTGGAGCCCAAAAAAATAAAGCCTCTCAGTGTTTCCATCATTTCCCCATCTATTTGCCATGAAGGGATGTAATGGGATGCCATGATCTTAGTTTTTTGAATGCTGAGTTTTAAGCCAACCTTTTCACTCACCTCATTCACTTTCATGAAGAAGTTCTTTAGTTCCTCTTCACTTTCTGCCATAAGAGTAGTGTCATCTGTGTAGCTGAGGTTATTGATATTTCTCCTAGCAATCTTAATTCCAGCATCCAGAATCAAAATTCTGTGCTTCATACAGCCCAGCATTTCATGTGATGTACTCTGTATAGAAGTTAAATAAGCAGAGTGACAATATATATCCTTGACGTACTCCTTTCCCAATTTGGAACCAGTCCATTGTTCCATGTTCAGTTCTAACTGTTGCTTCTTGACCTGCTTCTTGAGATTTCTCAGGAGGCAGGTAAGATGGTCTGGTATTCTCATCTCTTGAAGAATTTTCCAGTTTTGTGATCCAGACAGTCAAAGGCTTTGGCATAATCAATAGAGCAGAAGTAGATGTTTTTCTGGAACTCTCTTGCTTTTTCTATGATCCAACAGATGTTGGCAATTTGAAACGTAAAAAACAAAACTATAAAACTTATAGAAGGAAATATAACAGAAAATCTTCATGACCTTGCATTTGGCAAAATAGATAAATTGAAAACATTTGCTCTGCAAAATATATTGCTAAAAGAATGCAAAAAATAATCCACAGATTGGGAGAAAATATTTTCAAATAACATACCTGATATAAAGGACTTGTATGCAGAAAAAGAAAGAACTCAAATTTTAACAGAGAATACAGACAACCCAATTTTAAAAAAACAGCCAAAAGATCTGAATAGACACTTCATCAAAGAAGATACGTAGATATCAAATAAGCACGTAAAAGATGTTCAACATCGTTTATCATCAGTTCAGTTCAGTTCAGTCACTCTGTCATGTCCAACTCCTTGCGACCCCATGAGTCACAGCATGCCAGGCCCTCCTGTCCGTCACCAACTCCTGGAGTTCACTCAAACTCACATCCATCAAGTCGGTGATGCCATCCACCTTCCTCTGTCATCCCCTTCTCCTCCTGCCCCCAATCCCTCCCAGCATCAGAGTCCTTTCCAATGAATCAACTCTCCGCATGAGGTGGCCAAAGTACTGGAGTTTCAGCTTTAGCATCATTCCTTCCAAAGAAATCCCAAGGCTGATCTTCTTTAGAATGGACTGGTTGGATCTCCTTGCAGTCCAAGGGACTCTCAAGAGTCTTCTCCAACACCACAGTTCAAAAGCATCAATTCTTCGGTGCTCAGCCTTCTTCACAGTCCAACTCTCACATCCATACATGACTATTGGAAAAACCATAGCCTTGACTAGACGGACCTTTGTTGGCAAAGTAATGTCTCTGCTTTTCAATATGCTATCTAGGTTGGTCATAACTTTTCTTCCAAGGAGTAAGTGTCTTTTAATTTCATGGCTGCAATCACTATCTGCCGTGATTTTGGAGCCCCCCAAAATAAAGTCTGACACTGTTTCCACTGTTTCCCCACCTATTTCCCATGAAATGATGGGACTGGATGCCATGATCTTTGTTTTCTGAATGTTGAGCTTTATCATTTATCTTAGGTAAATGCAAATTAAAACAACAATGAGATACTGTTACACATCTACTAGAACTGCTGCAATCCAGCAAACAGATGATGCCAATTTCTGACTAGGATATGGAGCAACAGGAACTCTCTTCCATTACATGGGAATATAAAATGGTAACAGCCAGTTTGGAAGACAGTTTGTTGATTTTGCACAAGGTTAAACTTAGACTTATCGTGTGTGTGTGTGTGTTAATCTCTCGTGGTGTCTGACTCTTTGAGACCCCATGTACTGTAGCCTGCTAGGCTCCTCTGTCCATGGAATTCTCCAGGAAGGAATACTGGAGTGGGTAGCCATTCCCTTTTCTAGGAAATCTTCCCAGCCCAGAGATTGAACTGGGGCTCCTGTATTGCAGGCAGATTCTTTACCATCTGAGCCACTAGGGAAGCCCCTCTACCCAGCAATTTCTTTTCCAGGCATTAGCCAACTGATCTGAAAATGTATGTCATCGCAAAAACCTGCATGCAAATATTTATTGCAACAAAACAATAAATATTTGCATGGGTTTAGTTAACATAATATTGTACAAATTAAGAGCTGCTTGTTTTGAATTTATTACTTCCTGTCTTGGAGGTTCACTTTTCTCCAACAAGGGGAGTGATCTGGAGATTTCTGAGTGCTTTTTACCCTGGCATTGGAGGACTCAGGAGTCTATAGATGTCCCTCCTCTATTGAGGCCTAAATATACCTTAATCTGGCTTCACACCTAGGGTTGCCAGATTTATCAAATAAAAACATGGAAACGGTTAAATTTGAATTTCAGATAAACAATATATAATTTTTAGTATGTCTATATAATAATTGGAGCATCTCATGCATGCATGTAATATTTGGATCATACTTAAAAATCTTCATTGTTTATCTGAAATTCAAATTACCTTGTCCTCCTGTATTTTATCTAGCAACCTTATTCACACTCCTACCCCTGGGACCTTCCCTGCTTCCCTTGCATATCCATTCTCCTTCGCTGCTTTAAAAATAAACATCTCATGCATCAAGGACTAATGCACTGATTTTAAAGTTCCTGTTGCTTAAATGGATCACTTTTATCTACCAGGAACTGAAGATGGAAACCAGTGACAAGGAAAAGGAGTTGTGTAAGGGGAAGAGGGGGAATGAAGCGCAATGCATGGAATTAACCCAGCTCAAGCCTTGGGGTTGGTTTACAGTAGTGCTTCTCAACCTTGACTGCATGTTGGGGCTCAGAAGAATATTAAAGCTTGGATCTAGCCTAGATGTTGGGAATTTTTTAAGCTCTTCTGAAAAGTCTTCTTAATAGTGAAGGGTGCTATTTTCTTGCTACCAACAACCCACCCAAACTTAATGGCACAAATCACAGTTCTGGAGGTTGACAGGGAGTCCTCAGAATCTCATGCAATTGCAGTTATCGTGAAAACCTCTTCATGGACAACTCTAGACTTGAGGTTAGCTGTCGCCTGAGACCTCAGAAGAGTGGTCAGCCAGAACACGTATATGTGAGCTCTTCTCTCGCCCAGACTTCCTTACAGCATGATGGCTGGGTACCAAGGGAGAGCCAACTGGAAGCAGTACCACCTTTTCTAATCTAGCCTTAGTAGTCACATAGCATCACTCAATCCACATTTTATTCATCACAAGCAAGTCACTAAAGCCAGCCCATAGAGGTGGGGGAATTAAAGTCTATTTTTTGATGGGAAAAATGTCAAAGAATCTGTGGTCACAAGGTAAAATCACCCAATGTAACATCTGAAAAAGCTGTCTCTGAAATTCATTTCCTTTTTTACATTCCGCCAGCCCAAACTCCTGTTGCTATTCACCTAGGAAAGTCCTGTGGCCTTGAGAAGGCCAGTGTCTCCCCACTTCCCATTTCCACCCTAGTCTGCCCTCCACACTGCAACTGGAGTCTTCAGCATCTTTCATGGCTTCTTACTGCCCAGAGCAGAATCCAAGGCCTCAGCAGGCCTGCAAAGATGTATACAGTACACCCTTTGTGTCTCTTGCCTACTTCATGTCCAGCTCCAGGACAGAGCCCATGCTCTCCTGAGCTGTGCCTCTGATCATCCCCAGGCTGACAGGCTTGCCTTTCTGCTGCAGGAACAGCCCCCCTCACCCCACCACAGCCTCAGCCTCTTGCTTCTTCAGGACTTTCTTCAGACCCCACCTCTAGGAAGCCTTTTCTGAGCATCCTAAGTACCCAGTATTTCCTTTCACTACGTGCATGTCCTTCCACACATTTTCTCTTAACTTTGTACTGAAGTGTAACACACATACAGAAATGTGCACAGATCCTTGCCGAGCTAGATGAATTCTCACCAAGTGAGCACACCCGAATGACCAGCTTCCAAAGCAAGAAACAGAACATTCTTGGACCCACTGAAGCCTTCCAAGGCCTTTTCTGTTCACTGTCCCGCACCCCGCTCCCTCCTCACTCAGCCCCCATAACTACCACCCCTACTTCTACACTTCAGATTAGTGTCACCTACTTTCACACTTCATACAAATGGACTCACACTGTATATGCTCTCAGTTCACACAGTATTTTAATCAGAGTACGTGATTAACATCACGGGATTTTAATCACTAAATAATTCGCAGGCCCAGTGGAAAATGAAAGTGCAGGACCCCTTGTTCAAAGTTGTTGAGAATTTCAAGATGGTGAGAACAGAGCATAAACCAAGTGTGAGGCCCTTCTGAACTCCTGTGTGACTGCCTCTGTTGCATGCCTGTACAGCCAACCTATACAATCACCCGTCTGCTTCTGCGTCTCCTCCTAGGGAGCAGGGTGGTATTGGCTTCTGTTTGCTGAATATGAAGGAGATAAGGTCCCCTCAGACTGGTAACTCATGGGACCCTCACATAGGCCCTGAAGCCTGGAAGGAGGGTAACCATTCTAAGCATCACACTCACTTTACAAATGCAGAGTCCAGACTAAAGATGCCACATGATGAAACCAAGCAACCACAGTGGGTGAGCGCTGGAGCTGAGCCTCATGCTCAAGCGCTCTGGGTCCAAAGCCCCTTTCTTGCCATTAAGCCACACCAAGCTCTGGGCTTAGGAGGAAGCAGGAACTGCCCACAGGTATGTACAATTCAAGTGGAAACAAAAACAGGGCTTATACACAGGAAGAATTATTTACCAAAAATTTATTCTTTAAGTATGCCTTGTAGCTACAAGAACTGGAGGTGGCCTCTCTTTCTCTCTCTGAGCAAGAGGACTCCATTGGAGGGGGATTGGGTGAGGCCAGGAACTCTGTAGACTGTATAGGAACTCTGAAGACTGAGCAAGGGGACCACAGCCTGGCTTCAAGCACCCTGCACTCTCAGGACCTGCGTTGTTCTGCACAGTCTCAGAATAGAGTCTGATTAGGGACAGGTGCCCAACCCCTGGCTGTCCTAAGGTTGGTAGAGGAAGGGCCTGGCCCTTTTAGTCCCCACAGTGGGAGGTAAGAAATTCACCAGAAGGAAATAAAGGTCCACAGAATGGAAGGCTGGTGACTGTAAAATGGCAAAAATCCCCAGCAGCCTACATAGCTAGTACGGGAAACAATGTTAAGGAGTTCCTGACCTTGAAAATCACTATATCTTTGCTTGTGGAGCAGCTAATAAGACGTTACAGAAAACGAGTCTGCAAGACCCCAAACTCTGGTGGAAGCAAGACTATGGTAAAGCCCATATGCTAACAGGGAAAAGTCTACAGCAGGGGCAAGACTCAACTCACCACTGTGCCAGCTGCTGCTCTCTCCTGAGCGCGGCGTCCTTGGAAGGAAGGCCATGCTAACAACAGGGGTGATCTCCAGAGAGCCTGGAAAAGAGCCGGAGGGTCAGCTGGAAGGAATTTGGAAAGACCATCTACCTATGACACAGACAGAGGCCTAGAGTCTGGCAGACACGAGGATTCCAATTCTCTGTGTGGCAGGGGCATGACACCAGGCATCCAAGGGCACAGCTGGATAGAATACATGCCTAGCTTCTCCCTGCTTTGGCTCCAGTCCCGTCTCACAGGACTGTCTGCTGAGAAGTAGACGATGGGGGTCCTCTGAGTTTGTGAAGGAGAGCCACCTCTTGCCCCCTGAACAGAGCAAAAAATTTCCCTATCTTCTCCCTCTCCCCAGTGCTGGCAGGCTAATATTACTGGCCCAACCAGGGTACAATTCCCAGGTGGTGCAGTGGTAAAGAATCCGCCCACCAATGCAGGGATGCAAGAGACGCAGTTTCAATCCCTGTGTCAGGAAGAACCCTGGGGTAGAAAATGGCAATCTGCTTCAGCATTTTTGCCTGGAAAATTCCATGGAGAGAGGAGCCTGGTGGGCTACAGTCCATGGGATCACAAAGAGTCCGGCATGATAGAGAAACTGAGTACACACACACACGCACACACAACCAGAGAACACATTTGTGAAAGTTTGGAAATGCTTAATTCTACTCATATAAGCCCTTCCTGTTCTAGGTCTGGGTAGAACACAGCCACAGAACAGGGATGGGAGCCAGGTGCTTCTGATCCATGTGTCAGTTAGCTATTGCTGGGTAACACACCACCCCAAAGCTTGATGGCTCCAAAGCATAAGAAGGTCTCTTCTTCCTGAGTTTGTGTATGAGCTGGGGATCTGCTTTAGGCTGTGCTTGGCTGGAGCACCTCAGCTGAGTCAGCTCTGTTCCACTTGTGTCTATCTCACATCTTCCTCCTTGGACCAGCCAACTCTGCCCTTCTCTTAAGAGAAAGCAGAAACACACAGCGCACAGGGTCTCCTGAGGCTTAGGCTGGCACACCAGCACATTAGCCTCATTCTGATGGCCCACAAAGATATCATGACCTGCCTGGGTCATAATGAAAAGACACTGCGGTTACTTGGGAAAGAGTGTGGGTATGAAGAGAGGCAGCAAACAAGGCTCTGAGTGCAACTACTACCTGAGCATGAGTAGAGCAGGAGGGCAGAGACTCAGAAGTCACCTGGATTTAAAGGGGCCGCAAGGGTAAGCAGGGGCCCTGCAAGGGCAAGAGGACACCGAGGTGGCTGGCCGAAAGTGGCCTGAAGCAAGCAGGGGCATGCACTGAAGACCTGGGAGGAGAGCTGTGCCGAGCAAGTCCCAGGCAGGGGATAGAGATGAGAGAGGCAAGAGGCCACCAAGTCGGCTGGCTGAAAGTGGCCTGAAGCAAGCTGGGACTGAGTCTGCACCCAATCGCCTTCTCCTTGTGCCCAGAAAGGGGTGGAGACAGGTGCCCAGGCCCATATAGGACCCCTCCAGGGCAGACCTGTCCCATAAGTCCAGAGCAATTTTAGATGTTATCTGTTTTTATTTAAAACCATGTTTTCTGAGCCTTATTCATTTATATTCCAATTTTATCATTTTTTGCCATATGTGTTTGCCACTTGTACTAATATTTACTTGATATTTCTATTTAAATCATCTCATTTTTAATGTAAAGGTTTAGTTTAACAATATCCATGAAATCATGAACCTATGTGCTAGTTATATTTTTATCTAATGCCACAGTAAAATAAACATGTAACCTATAGGATTTGAAACAATTATTCATGTTGTAGAATAAAGAAAATAAGTCATAGATTTATTTTTATAGATATCAAAAACAGTCAAAACTAATGAGATCCTTTTATATCCAGGGTAAAGTTTAAAAGAGTCATCTTCATGAGAGACACACAATTCAGGAGTGGACACCTGGGGTGGGGGTAGGTAGGGATGGAAATGTGGTTGAGGACACAGGAGCTTCTAGAACAGCAGTGTATTTTCTCATAAGCATATATTAGAAGTGGAGTTATTAGATATTCTATGTTTAAAAAGAAAGAGCAAGAGAAAAAAAAAGGAAGGAAACATTATCATTGAAATATTAGTTATTAAGCAAAACAAGACCAAAAACTGCCTGCCAGTGACACACCCAAAACGGTCTCTCTGGCTGTGCTTTGAAAAGCTTCAGGTGAAGGTCAGACCAGGCTGTGCAGACACTTTTCCAGGTGCAGAGTGACTTTCGCGGAACCACTGTGTTTTCTACACTGAGACTCCCTGCACTGAGCAGGGTGAAGAGCAGGAATGGGGCACACGCAGAGCTGGCCTGAGACAGCAAGAAGCAGGCAGTGACATGGAAGATGCAGCATTAAGGCACCAGGTCAGAGCTGTGGGCAGCCCCTGGGAACCATATCACCTGCTGGGTTACCAAGGGAGACTGTTCATTGCCCAGATCTGTCTCCTGTGTCTGGAAGGATTGAAGATCCCTGGGCCTCAAGCAGGTGTTGACATCCCACAGGAAAGCACCTGCAGTTAGCAACACCCTGATTCCTAGGCCAGGCATATTTCTTTCCGGGGGCTCTGCTTCCTCTGGCTGGGCCTCTCGTGGTCAGTACTGTACTTAATAGAGCTGCAATTGGGCGGCTGTCACAAGAACCCCAGGCTCTCATTAGCATTCTGTCAGCTCTGGTCAGCTCCTCCTAGAAACCCACTCCA
Source organism: Ovis canadensis (assembly GCF_042477335.2). NCBI lineage: Eukaryota > Metazoa > Chordata > Mammalia > Artiodactyla > Bovidae > Ovis > Ovis canadensis. Next base: position 53,632,213 of record NC_091258.1, on the reverse strand, counting down.
TAGTAGACAGAGGGTCTAAGAATGAGCCACAGCCATAGATGTTAGTGTCTGATGGCCTTTAGTTCTGGTGGCACTTGGGAGGTTCTTGGAGCTCCCAGGGTTGCTGAGAAGGAAGCTTGGCCCAAAGGGTGCTTTATTTTCCAGAAAAATGAGGCTCTCCAAATATGCCAGGATTTGGGAGGCATGTGTGTGCTTGTGTACATGTTTCATCTGAAATGTTTTATCCAAAGCAACTGAGGCTTATTTAAGGCTCTGACAGTAAAAGGCACATACTGATGCCAGCATTTACTAAAGAATGACTATGTGAGTAGAAGCTTGTATTACCTTCAACCCCAAAGGGTACCCATATTCCACTCTAAGACCAGGTCACTCTAAGTGATGCCTTGGGATCTATTCCTTACGAGCTTGGGACCTTGGGAACGTTTCTAAACCTCTTCTGAGCCTCAGTTTTCCAATATGGAAAATGGGGGTGATAGTCATTGTACTCACCTTATATAGCTATTGTGAGGATTAAATGAGATGATGCATGCAAAGAACTTAGGACAGTCCTTGGCACAGCAGAATTTTTCATGATTCAGTATGTGGATGGTGCTGTTCAAACTGCTGCTGCTGCTGCTATTGATGATAATGGAGTTAATGTTGATGAATATGTAAGTTGCTTCTAATTCTTTGCTTCATTCATCTCTGTGTTTTCATTGAGCAGCATTCTCAAATAGTTTAGCCTCAGATCTTTTGCATGCTTAAAAATTATTGACAAGAGTCTCCTGTTCAAGATGGCAGAGTAGAAGGACACGTGCCCATCTTCTCCCGTGAAAAGCACCAAAATTGCAACTAGCTGTTGAACAACCGTCAACAAGAGGCTGCTGGAATCCACCAAAAAAAGATACCCCATGTCCAAAGACAAAGAAGAAGCTGCAGCGAGACGATAGGAGGGGCATAAGCGATAAAATCAAATCCCATACCAACCGGGTGGGTGACCCACAGACTGGAGAACAATAATACCGAAGAAGTTCTCCCACTGTTGTGAAGGTTCTAAGCCCCATGTCTGGCTTCCCAGCCTGGAATCCAACAAAGGGACTGGGAATCCCTGGGGAATCCGGCCTTAAAGGCCAGCGGGACTTGATTATGGGACTTCCAGAGGATTGGGGGAAACAGAGACTCTAGTCTTGGAGGGCACAAACAAAATTTTGCATGCAGCAAGATCCAGAGGAGAGGAGCAGTGACCCCATAGGAGACTGAACCAAAACTACCTGCTGAGGGCCTCCTGTGAAGGTGTGGGTCAGCAGGGGCCTACCACAGGGACCAGGGCACTGGAAGATCCCCCTTGGCATATACTCTCTTGGAGTTTGCCATTAGCCATAGAGCCTGTAAGCCCCAGGGCTGGGTTGCCTCAGGCCAAACAACTACCAGGGAGGGAGTGCAACCACACCAATCAGCAGATAATTAGGTTAAAGTTTTACTGAGCAAGGCTTTGCCCATCAGAGCAAGACCCAGTTTTTCCAGTCCCTCCCATCAAGAACCTTACATAATCCTCTTAGCCTCACCCATTAGAGGGCAGACAGAAGAAGCAAGAAGCACAGTCTCACAGCAGCTAAAACAAAAACTATATTACAGAAAGTTAATCATGATGATAAAGCAGAAAGTTATGTCCCAGATGAAGGGACAAGATAAAATCCCAGAAAAACAACTGAATAAAGTGGAGATAGGCAACCCTCCAGAAAAAAAACTCAGAATAATGATAGTGAAGATAATCCAGGATCTCAGGAAAAAATGGAGGTAAAGATTGAGAAGATGCAAGAAATGTTTATCAAAGACCTAGAAAAACTAAAGAATAAATGAACAGAGATGAATAATACACTAGAGAAAATCAATAGCAGAATGACTGAGGCAGAAGAATGGATAAATTCTGACCTGGAGAACAGAAGAGTGGAAATCACTGCCACAGAACAGAATATAGAAAAAAGAATGAAAATAAATGAAGACAGCCTAAGAGACCTCTGGGACAACATTAAAAGCACCAACATTCACATTATAAGGGTCCCAGAGGAGAAGAGAGAGAGAAGAGAGAGAGAAAGGACCTGAGAAAATATTTGAAGAAATAATAGCAAAAAGTTTCAGGAACATGGGGAAGGAAATAGTCAACCAAGTTCAGGAAGCACAGAGAATCACAGGCAGGATAAACCCAAGGAGGAACACACCAAGACACATAGTAATCAAACTAACAAAAATTTAAAGACAGAGATAAATTATTAAAAGCAACAAGGGAAAAATGACAATAACATACAAGGGAACTCCCATAAGGCTTTCAGCTGATTTCTCAACAGAAACTCTACAAGCAGAAGGGAATGGCATGATATATCTAAAGTGATGAAAGGACCTACAACCAAGAGTACTCTACCCAGCAAGACTCTCCTTCAAATTTGATGGAAAAATAAAAAGTTTTCCAGACAAGCAAAAGTTAAGACAATTCAACACCACCAAACCAGCTTTACAACAAATGCTAAAGGAACTTCTCTAGGCAGGAAACACAGAAGAAGAAAAAGACCTACAGAAAGTAAACCCCAAACAATTAAGAAAACAGTAATAAGATCAATGGGAAATAGTAATAGGATCAGGGATTCCAAATTGGGAAAGGAGTACGTCAAGGCTGTATATTGTCACCTTGCTTTTTTAACTTATACGCAGAGTACATCATGCAAAATGCTGGACTGGATGAAACACAAGCTGGAATTAAGACTGTAGGGAGAAATATCAATAACCTCAGATATGCAGATGACAGAACTCTTATGGCAGAAAGCCAAGAGGAACTAAAGAGCCTCTTGATAAAAGTGAAAGAGGAGAGTGAAAAAGCCGGCTTAAAACTCAACATTAAGAAAATGAAGATCATGGCATCTGGCCCCATTACTTTATGGTGAATAGATGGGGACACAGTGGAAACAGATTTTATTTTCCTGGTCTCCAAAATCACTGCAGATGGTCACTGCAGCCATGAAATTAAAAGATGCTTGCTCTTGGAAAGAAAAGCTATGAACAACCTAGAAAGCATATTAAAAAGAAGCAGAGACATCGCTTTACCAACAAAAGTCTATCTAGTCAAAGCTATGGTTTTTCCAGTAGTCATGCATGGACATGAGAGTTGGACCATAAAAAAGCTGAACACCAAAGAACTGATGCTTTTAAACTGTGGTGTTGAAGAAGACTCTTGAGAGTCCCTTGGACTGCAAGGAGATCCAACCAGTCTATCCTAAAGGAAATCAGCCCTAACTATTCATTGGAAGGACTGATGCTGAAGCTGAAACTCCAATACTTCGGCCACCTGATGCCAAGAGATGGCTCTTTGGAAAAGCCTCTAGTGCTAGGAAAGATTAAAGGCAGGAGAAGAAGGAGGTGATAGAGGATGAGATGGTTGAATGGCATCACCGACTCAATGCACATGAATTTGAGCAAGCTCCAGGAGCTGGTGACTGACAGGGAATTCTGGCATACTGCAGTCCATGGGGTCGCAAAGAGTCAAACACGACTGAGCAACTGAACTGAACAGGATCATACATATCAATAATTACCTTAAATGTAAGTGGATTTAATACACCAACCAAAAGACATAGACTGGCTGGGTGGATGAAAGCATGTGTGCGTATGCACTTCCGCTTAACACATCACTCTGCTTGACCCCCCTAAAATTTTATGTAATTATTTTATATTGTTAAGTTGATCATGTTCCCTTTATGGCTTGCAGTTGCAATTACCTTTCTTTTTGGTCTGGCTATTGATTGTGAAAACTGACAAACATCTTTAACTCTTGTGATTAGGTAACTATTACTCACTTAATAGCGTTGTATCATGATTGGTCAACAGAAAAATAACAGAAGTCTATATCACCAAAACTAGGATCCAACAGAAAAACCTGTAATCACTTTTTAAAATCCAGATATATATCAGAATTACCTTGAAATTTTCTTGAAAAATACAAATGTTCAAGCATTGCTTTTTTTCTCCAGAGCTCCAGATGTGTCTCTAATGAGCAGTCATATTTTAAAACAACTAGACTATATGATGACCTTTTACTTTTATCTAGTTTCACTTTTTATATTTCATATTCATTGCTACCACTTCATTTAGTTTTTGTTCTCCAATTCCTTCATCTCTTCCTTTTTTTTTGATGTTCTTTCTCAAGGCTTTATCAAGTGTAGTAGAAAACCTTTTGTATACATGTATACATGTATAATATATATATTTTTAGAAAACATGAATTTTTGCCTAACTAACAAAATTAGGGCATTTTGATTCCACTTGTTTAACTTAGTATGAATAGAATGCTGATTTCTAATTTAAAAATAGGTATGCAATAAGCAACAAAGGTTTACTGTATAGCACTGGGAACTATAGTCAATATCTTGTAATAACCTAAGATGAAAAAGTTTCAAAAATAATACATGTGTATTTGTATAACTGAATCACCTTGAAACATTGTAACTGAACTATGCTTCAATAAAATATAGATTTAAAAAAAAAATTATTGACAGGAATTCCCTAGTGGTCCAGGAGTTAGGACTCTGTGCTCCCACGGCAGGGGGCATGGGTTCCGCCCCTGGTTAGGGAACTAAGATCCTGCATGTCACGTGGCATGGCCAAAAAAAAACCAAACCACATCGACTCAAGGTCCCATTTCAGATTTACTGAATCAGACTCAAGAGGGGCCTTTTAAAAAATAATAATATGAAAAAAATAATAATAATAATATGGGCTAAAAAATGAATTCTACTTTTTGAAATTTAGCAATGCTTATCTTTTTGCTAGTTTTTCTAAATGTCCTATGGAAATCTAATAATGTACGAGATACAAAATTTTAAATATATTTGAGGAGGATATAAGATTAACATAAATTAATATAAATATAATCTATTATATTTAAATTATTAATGATGTCATTCAAGATTCTCTTAATCTTATTTTTTCTGCACTTGATAAGATATTCTCAGAGAAAAGTTAATATATCTCACTATGATTATATATATTTTTCTTTTCCCTATATTCTGGTTTTTGCTTTATCTTTGTTTCTTTGTTGTTAGATGTCTAATGACATCTTATGACATCTCTCTTCTTTGTGAATTATACCTTTTATTATAAAAAAATTCATCTTTGTTTCAAATATGTATACATATAACAATCTATAACTTAAGTTCAAATTTTCAATTTTCTTGGTAAAATGGATCTTAAAAGACTAAAAAAAAAAAAAAAGAATCTGCCTTCCAATGTGAGGGACATGGGTTCTATCCCTGGTGAGGGAACTAAGATCCCATGTGTCTGGGCGACTAAGTCTGCATGCCGCAACTATTGAACCAGCATTCTGGAGCCTATGAGCCACAGCTAGAGAACCCAAGCACTGCAACAAAAGATCCCACGTGCCACACTAAGACCCAATACAGCCAAATCAATAAATACACTGATGTTATTTAATAGAAATAAATAAATGAACATTATTGATGACACCAAAGACATATTGTTTATGTTGGTTTTATCAATGATATCTACAGTAAATCAAACCTGAGAACCTAAATATATGTTTATTAATTCATTTAAATATAATGATAATAAACCCATGATATGTTAGCAGAAATAAATAAATAAACTAAGTTGTTGCTTGTTACTCAGTATTTCCTATGTCCTTGGGCCTCAGAGGTAGGCCTTTCTCAGTGGTCCTTCCCTTCTTCCCTGTGGCAGCTAAGGGGCTTTGTTCTGTTAGGGAGTAGGTAAGAAGGATCTAGATGGTGTTTTATGCCTTTCCTGCAGAGTGACTAATCTTATCCTCCAAGCCTGCACTACCAAGAGTGGCTTTCTCTTACACAGAGTTTCCAAATGCTATTATAGAATACCAAAAGTCAAATTCTTTAGTATCATCCCTGATATCATCAGAAAAGTCTTTAAATATTGAGAGAAACTGACAAGCTCATGGTGGTAGATACAAGTTTTCCCCAAATTTCAATGTTCAATTTGAAACTCTGAATTTTATCTTTGACAACTCATACTGTCAGTTGTTTTTCTTGAAATGATAGGTTCATTTGGCTCATTTTTCAGAAAATGTCTGTTAAATACCTAAGTCTAAAATAACCACAGTTTTATGTATAAAGCCTTTCTTTCAAGTGAAAATGGTGAAAAACAGCAGCTAGTTCAGCTCACAACTCAAACACTGCCCTGCGCTTTACCTGGAGATAGCTGGCACACCTGGTCAGGGTGGAATTGTTCTGTGTGATCCACATTCATCACGTAGAATCTGAGGAAGATGAGTACTCATGGGCTGAAATTTATGAACAGTAATTTTTACTGCTTCAGTAGAGATTTCCTTAAGTGAAAGTGGATTTTTTTTTTTTTTTTTTTGGCTCTGAGTTGGTGGTATGAAGAATCCATTGGCTCCTAGAACAGTTGGATGCCACTGACTTGATGAGCACCAAGGCACCAGCAGTTTCACTCATCAGTACAAATATCAAGAGTTTAAAGGGTAACTAGTGCTTGCTTCAGCAGCACATGTACTAAAATTGGAATGACTTGGGACTGACATATACACACTGTGTGTGTGTGTGTGTGTGTGTGTGTGTGTGTGTGTGTGCGCGCGTGCGCGCGCACGCGCTCAGCCATGTCTGACTCTTTGCGATCCCATGGGCTATATAACCTGCTAGACTCCTTTGTCCATGGAATTTCCCAGGTAAGAATACTGGAACGGGTAAGCCATTGCTTACTCCAGGGGGTCTTCCTGACCCAGAGATTGAAGCTGCATCTTCTGCTGGGCAGGCAGATTCTTTACTGCTAGCACTGCCAGGGAAGCCCAGCTACACACTGGGTGCGTGCTATGTCACTGCTGTCTTGTCTGACTCTTTGTGACCCTGGGACTGTAGCCCACCAGGCTCCTCTGTCCATGGGATTCTCCAGGCAAGAATGCTGGAGTGGGTTGCTGTGCCCTCCTCCAGGGGATCTTCCCCACCCAGGGATGGAACCCTCCATTCTTAGGTCTCCTCAATCTGCAGGCAGGTTCTTTACCGCTACCGCCCCCTGGGAAACCCTCATCCACTCAGTATGGTATGTAAAATAGATAACTAATAAGAACCTTCTGTAGAGCACAGGGAACTCTACTCGAGACTCTGTAGTGGACTATATTAGGAAAAGAATCTTAAAAAAGTGGATTTATATATATATATATATATAACTGATTCACTTTGCTGTACACTGAAAGCTAACACAACACTGTAAAACAACTATACTTCGATAAACTTAATTATAATAAAAAGGGTAATAGCATCTTAGTAGTATTATAAATAATATAAGTTACAAAATACTTTTTATTCTGTTACCCATTAAATGGTCTTAAGAACCCCAAAAGCCCTACACTCCACACTTTAAGAACCACTTTAGTAGAGCTTGGCATAGTGCCTGGCATGCAGTAGGAATTCAACAAATAATTGTTGAGTAAATAAACTAATAAATTTCTAAATTTATTTTCTTTTTCAAAATAAAGACAGGTCTCTTCCTATCTTTTTATAGGAAAATAGGTCACTTTTGTAAAGAAAAATAAAACTTTGATTCAAAATGCTGTTCCCAGTTGGATGCAGCCCAGGCGATTGTTGTTGCTGTTCAGTCGCTCAGTAGTGCCTGACTCTTTGCAGCCCCATGGACTGAAGCTCACCAGGCTTCCCTGTCCTTCACTATCTCCCTGAGTTTGCTCAAACTCATGTCCATAGAGTCAATGATGCCATCCTCTATCACCCTCTACTCCTCCTGCCCTCAATCTTTCCCAGCATCTGGGTCTTTTCCAATGAGTTGGCTCTTCACATCAGGTGGCCAAATTATTGGAGCTTCAGCTTCAGCATCAGTCCTTCCAATGAATATGCAGAGTTGATTTCCTTTAGGATTGCCTGTCTTACTGTTTGATCTCCTTACTGTTCAAAGGACTCTCAAGAGTCTTCTCCAGCACCACAGTTCAAAAGCAGCAATTCTTCAGTGCTCAGCCTTCTTCATGGTCCAACTCTCACATCTGTACATGACTACCAAGAAAACCACAGCTTTGACTATATGGATGGATCTTTGTTGGCAAAGTGATGTCTCTGCTTTTTAATAATGGTCTACGTTTGTCATAGTTTTTCTTCCAAGAAGAAAGTGTCTTTTAATTTCCTGGCTGCAGTCTATGTCTGCAGTGATTTTGGAGCCCAAGAAAATAAAGTCTGTCACTGTTCGCATTGTTTCCCCATCTATGAAGTGATGGGACTGGATGCCATGATCTTCGTTTTTTCAAAGCTGAGTTTTAAACCAGCTCTTTCACTCTCCTCTTTCACCTATATCAAGAGGCTCTTTAGTTCCTCTTCAATTTCTGCCATTAGGGTGGTGTCATCTGCATATTGATATTTCTCCCAGCAATCTTGATTCCAGCTTGTGCTTCATCCAGCCCAGCATTTTGCATGATGTACTCTGCATATTGGGCTTCCCTGATAGCTCAGCTGGTAAAGAACCCGCCTGAATGACCTAATGGTTTTCCCTACTTTCTTCACTTTAAGTCTGAATTTTGCAATAAGGAGCTCATGATCTGAGCCACAGTCAGTTTCAGGTCTTGTTTTTGCTGCGTATATAGAGCTTCTCCATCTTCAACTGCAAAGAATATAATCAATCTGATTTCAGTATTGACCAGCTGGTGATGTCCACGTATATAGATTTGTCTCTTGTGTCATTGGAAGAGGGTGTTTGCTATGACCAGTGCGTTCTCTTGGCAAAACTCTGTTAGCATTTGCCCTGCTTCATTTTTTACTCCAAGGCCAAACTTGCCTGTTACTCTAGGTATTTCTCAACTTCTTACTTTTTCATTTCAGTCCCCTATGGTGAAAAGGACATCTTTTTTTGGTGTTCTAGAAGATCTTGTAGGTCTTCATAGAATCGTTCAACTTCAGCTTCTTCAGCATTGGTGGTTGGGGCATAGACTTGAATTACTGTGATGTTGAATGGTTTCCCCTGGATACAAAACAAGATCGTTCTTTTGTTTTTGAGATTGCACCCAAGTACTGCATGTTGGACTCTTTTGTTGACTATGAGGGCTACTCCATTTCTTCTAAGGGATTCTTGGCCTCAATAGTAGATATAATGGTCATCTGAATTAAATTCACCCATCCCCATCCATTTTAGTTCACTGATTCTTAAAATGTTGATGTTCACTCTTGCCATCCCCTATTTGACCACTCCAATTTACCTTGATTCATGGACCTAATTAATATTCCAGGTTCTTATGGAATACTGTTCTTTACAGCATCAGACTTTACTTTCACAACCAGACACATCCACAACTGGACATCATTTCCACTTTTTGGCTCAGCCTCTTCATTCCTTATAGAGCTATTTCTCTGCTTTTCTCCAGCAGCATACTGGACACCTACCAACCTAGGGGGTGGGGGCGGTGTTCATCTTTCAGTGTTGTATCTTTTTGCTTCTTCATACTGTTCATGGGATTCTCAAGGCAAGAACGCTGAAGTGGTTTGCCATTCCCTTCTCCAGTGGACCACATTTTGTTAGAACTCTCCACCATGACTCCTCCATCTTGGGTGGCCCTACATGACAAGGCTCATAGTTTCATTGAGTTACACAAGGCTGTGATCCATGTGATCCTTTTAGTTAGTTTTCTGTGATTCTGGCTTTCATTCTGTCTGCCCTCTGATGGATAAGGATAAGAGGCTTGTGAAAGCTTCCTAGTGGGAAGGACTGGCTGTGGGGAAAACTGAGTCTTGCTTTGGTGGGCAGGGCTATCTTCAGTAAATCTTTTATCTAATTTTCTGCTGATGGGTGAGGTTGTACTTCCTCCTTGTAATTTGGCCTGAGGCAGTCCAGTCCTAGAATCTGCAGTCTTACAGTAGGCTCTTGGCTCTAGTTCCGTTCAGTTCAGTTCAGTTGCTCAGTCATGTCCGACTCTTTGCGACCCCATGGACTGCCGCATGCCAGGTTTCCCTGTCCATCAACAACTCCATGAGTTTGCTCAAATTCATGTGCATCAAGTCAGTGATTCCATCCAACCATCTCATCCTCTATTGTCCCCTCTCCACCTGCCTTCAATCTTTCCCAGCATTAGGGTCTTTTCCAAGGAGTCAGTTTTTCGCATCAAGTGGCCAAAGTATTGAAATTTCAGCTTCAGCATCAATCCTTCCAATAAATATTCAGGACTGATTTCCTTTAGGATGGACTGGTTGGATCTCCTTGCAGTCCAAGGGACTGTCAGAGTCTTCTCCAACACCACAGTTCAAAAGCATCAGTTCTTTGACACTCAACTTTCTTTATAATCCAACTCTCACACCCATACATGACTACCGAAAGAAACCATAGCCTTGACTAGATGAACCTTGGCTGGCAAAGTAATGTCTCTGATTTTTAATACATTGTCTAGGTTTTTCATAGCTTTTCTTCCAAGGAGCAAGTGTCTTTTAATTTCATGGCTGCAGTCAACATCTACAGTGATTTTGGAGCCCAAGAAAATAAAGTCTCTCTCTGTTTCCATTGTTTCCCCATCTATTTACCATGAAGTGATGGGACTGGATGCCATGATCTTAATTTTCTGAATGTTCAGTTTTAAGCCAACTTTTTCACTCTTCTCTTTTACCTTCATCAAGAGGCTTTTTAGTTCTTCACTTTCTGCCATAAGGGTGATGTCATCTGCATATCTGAGGTCATTGATATTTCTCCCGGCAGTCTTGATTCTAACTTTTGATTCATCCAGCCCAGCATTTCTCATGATGTACTCTGCATATAAGTTAAATAAGCAGAGTGACAATATACAGCCTTGACATACTCCTTTCCTGATTTGGAGCCAGTCTGTTGTTCTATATCAGTTCTAACTGTTTCTTCTTGACCTGCGTATAGGTTTCTCAGGAGGCAGGTCAGGTGGTCTGCTATTCCCATCTCTTTAAGAATTTTCCATAATTTATTGTGATCCACACAGTCAAAGGCTTTGGCATAGTCAATAAAGCAAAAGTAGATGTTTTTCTGGAACTCTCTTGCCTTTTTGATGATCCAACAGTTGTTGACAATTTGATCTCTGGTTCCTCTGCCTTTTCTAAAACCAGCTTGAACATCTGGAAGTTCACAGTTCATGTACTGTTGAAGCCTGGCTTGGAGAATTTTGAGCATCACTTTACTAACATGTGAGATGAATGTAATTGTGCGGTAGTTTGAGCATTCTTTGGCATTGCCTTTCTTTAGGATTGGAATGAACACTGACCTTCTCCAGTCCTGTGGACACTGCTGAGTTTTCCAAATTTGCTGGCATATTGAGTGTAGCACTCTCACAGCATCATCTTTCAAGATTTGAAATAGCTCAACTGGAATTCCATCACCTCCACTAGCTTTGTTCATAGTGATGCTTCCTAAGGCCCACTTGACTTCACATTCCAGGATGTTTGGCTCTAGGTGAGTGATCACACCATCATGATTATCTTGGTCATGAAGATCTTTTTTGTACAGTTCTGTGTATTCTTGCCACCTCTCCTTAATACCTTCTGCTTCTGTTAGGTCCATACAATTTCTGTCCTTTATTGTGCCCATCTTTGCATGAATTGTTCCCTTGGTATCTCTAATTTTCTTGAAGAGATCTCTAGTCTTTCCCATTCTGTTGTTTTCCTCTATTTCTTGGCATTGATCCCTGAGGAAGACTTTCTTATCTCTCTTTGCTATTGTTTGGAACTTTGCATTCAAATGGATATGTCTTTCATTTTCTTCTTTGCCTTTTGTGTCTTTTCTTTTCTCAGCTATTTGTAAGGGCTCCTCAGACAACCATTTTGTTTTTTTTGCATTTCTTTTTCTTGAGGATGGTCTTGATCACTGCCTCCTGTACAGTGTCACTAACCTCCATCCATAGCTCTTTCTAATCAGATCTAATCTTTTGAATCTATTTGTCACTTCCATTGTATAATTGTAAGGGATTTGATTTAGGTTGTACCTGAATGGCCTAGTGGTTTTCCTCACTTTCTTCAATTTATGTCTGAATTTGGCAATAAGGAGTTCATGATCTGAGCCACAGTCAGCTCCTGGTCTTGTTTTTGCTGGCTGTATAGAGCTTCTCCATCTTTGGCTGCAAAGAATATAATCAATCTGATTTCAGTATTGATCATTTGGTGATGTCCATGTGTAGAGTCTTCTCCTGTGTTGTTGGAAGAGGGTGTTAGCTATGACTAGTGCATTCTCTTGGAAAAACTCTGTTACCCTTTGCCCTGCTTCATTCTGTACCCCAAGGCCAAATTTGCCTGTTACTCCAGGTAACTCCATCTCTTGACTTCCTACTTTTGCATTCCAGTCCCCTATAATGAAAAGGACATCTTTTTTGGGTGTTAGTTCTAGAAGGTCTTGTCTGGTGGAGTCGAAGGACATGCGCTCATTTTCTCCTGCAAGGACTCCAAAATTACAACTTGCTGCTTGGCTCTATGGTGGGGATAAAGATCACCTCCTCCAAGAGAACTTTTGCCAGCATGCCAGCGTCCTGAAACTGCTGCTGCCAGTGCCCCGATCCCACGGCAGGTCAGTGTCAACCCACACCTCTGCTGGAGAATTCCAGAGCACTTACAGGCAAATCTGGCTCAGTATCTTGTGGGATCACTGCTCCTTTCTTCTGGGTCCCAGTGGGCATAAGGTTTTCCAAGAGTCTCTGTTTCCCCAGTCCTGTGGAAGTTCTGTAATCAAGCCCAAGTGATGGCATGAATCAAATTCATATATCTGGAAATCTATCCCCAGAACCTTTTCTTATTATTGTATCTCACAGCTCCTGCTTCCAACTGGGGTAGGAACATGGCCCAAGCCTGGGTATTGTTATAGTTCCTGTCCCGTGGAGGATCAGACAATAACTGGGAAAAGGGGACTTCTCTGATGGTCCAGTGGTTAAGACTCCACCCTTCCACCAGAGGGGCCATGGGTTCCATCCCTGGTCAGGGAAGTTCTGTACGCTGTGCAGGTGCAGCCAAAAAGAAAAAAATTGTCATAAGAACATTTAACTTGAGTTCAAGCCCCTTAACTGACTTTTAAGCACACAATACAGTCGTGTTAACTATAAGTACAATGTTGTGGAGATCCCTGAAACTTAATCATTTGCTTAATTGAAATTTTATATCTGCTAAATAGCAACTCCATACTTCCTCTTCCTCCCAGCTCCTGGTAGCCACCATTCTACTCTATGTGTGTTCAGCGAGTTCCTCGGATTCCTACAGTACTTGTACTTCTGTGACTGGCTTGCCTCACTTAGTATAATGTCTTCAGTGTTCATCCAGCTGTTACATGTGGCAGGATTTCCCTTCCAAAGCTAAATATTTCATTGTGTGTTTGTACTATATCTTCGTTTTTCCCTTCAGCCATCACTGGACATTTAGGTTGCTTACACATGTAAGATCCCCTGGAGAAGATCCCCTGGAGAAGGAAATGGCAATCCACTCCAGTATTCTTGCCTGGAGAATCCCATGGACAGAGGAGCCTGGTGGGCTACAGTCCATGGGGTCACAGAGTCGGACACGACTGAGCGACTTCACTTTCACTCTCACACATGTTGGCTATTGTGAAAAATGCTGCATGAACATGGGAGTGCAGGTATATCTTTGAATTTCCAATTTTCAATTCTTTTGTGTAAATATCCAGAAGTGAGATTGCTGGATCAGATGGTAGTTCTATGTTTAATTTTTTGAGGAAGCTTCTATAACGGCTGCCCTAGTGTACATTTCTACCAACAGTCTACAAGGATTCCAATTTCACCACCTCCTTGCCAACACTTGTTATCTCTTGTTTTTTGATGATAACCATTCTAACAAGTGTAAGATGATATCTCATGGCATTGATTTGCATTTCCTTGATGATTAGTGATGCTGAACATCTTTTCATACATCTGTTGGACATTAATACTTCCTGAATATACACTATCTAGTGAAGGTTCAAATTTCGTAGAACTTAAAAAAATCTCGACCTTGCTTCAGACCTGCTGAGTCACGATCTCTATATTTCATCAAGCTTCTTGCTGGTTCTTCCATGGCCTGGCTTGGGTAATCTTGCCATGTCCAGAAATCTCAATTGGACATATCTCCAGTGATGGGAAACTTCCATTTGAAGGCAGCCATCCCTGTGGGAAATGCTTCCCTTTCAAACTTTTTGCTCTAAATGGAGGCAAAACATGAATGTATTTCCCTTTGAAATAAATCATTAAAACGTTGCAGATAAGACTGAAATGTCACTCTACCACAGCCTCCAGTGCTGGTCCCAGCCTTCACCACCTCAGAGCTATCACAGTTTAGTGAGTATCCTTCCATATTATCGTTTAACGCTCTCAACATTCTTTGTCAAGCTGACCCCAAATTTGTTTTCCTAGAGTTCCCGAGCTTTTGAAATCTGTTTCCTTTGTTCCTTAATTGCCTCAACAAAATTTGAAGATGGCCCTTGCAACCTCACAAGGTTTTCCTTCTGCAGTCTGGTGTCCCCTCTTTCCCTGGCCTTGACAATGTCATGGACTTGTTGAGTCCATGGACTCAAGGACATGAGCCAGGACAATGGCTCTCTGTGTTCTGAAATCTTGCACAAGGATGTATTTCTCCCCAGGGCTCCTGGCTCCCCAGTCCACAGGCATGTGAAGAGAAGCAAATATGACCGTGAGTTGATAATAGTTGAAATTGGGGGATGGGCACGCAGAGGGGGTGTTTTACTATTTCATCTACTCTTATATATGTTTATATTTTCCATAATAAAAAGTGGAAGGTAAAACAACAATGAAATACCACTACACACCTATTAAAATGGCCAAAGTCCAGAACACTGACAACTCAAATGCTGGTGAGGATGTGGAGCAACAGGAATTTTCATGCAGTGCTGATGGGAAAGCAAAATGGTACAGCCGCTCTGGAAGACAGTCTGGCAGTTTCTTACCAACCTAAACATACACCAACTGGATAATCCAGCAGTCATGTTTCCTGATATTTACCCAAAGGAACTGAAAACTTATGTCTACACAGAAACCTGCACATAGATGTTCACAGCAGCTTTATTCATAATTGCCAAAACTTGGAAGCAACCAAGATGTCCTTCAGCAGGTAAATGGATAAATGAATAGTGTTAGATCCAGACAATGGAATATTATTCAACACTAAAAAGAATTAAGCTATCAAGCCATGAAAAGACATGGAGAAAACTTAAATGCATGTTACTACATTTAAAAAAAAACAGTTTGAAAAGACTACATGATGTATTTTCCTACTACATGACAATCTGGAAAAGGCAAAATTATGGAAACAATAAAAAAAAATCAGTGGTTGCCAGGAGTTTTGAGGGACAGGGTGAGGGATAGACAGGCTGAGCTCACCACTTTTAGGGGCACTGAAAATACTCTGTATGATACCATAATGATGGATACATGTCATTGTACCCATATAACGTATTACAACACCAAGAGTGAACTGCAGTGTGTACTATGGTGATTATGATGTGTCCCTGCAGGTTATCAGTTGTAACTATTGCACCACTCTGGGGAGGGGATGTTGATAATGGAGGAAGCTATGCATATGTAGAGGCAAGGGATTATGGGAAATCTCTGCACCTTCTCTTCAATTTAGCTGTAAACCTAAAAATGCTCTAAAAAATTGCTTTAAAATTTTTTTGAGGGGTGAGAGGTGGAGAGAGACTCAGTGGAGTGCATTGTACTGGTCTAGCCCTGTGCCAAGTCCTAGTGTAGGAGATACAGTGCACGTAGAACAAGAGCTGTCTGCCCTCAAGAAAATGACCTTTGCTTTAAAATAGCAAGTCAGGAGCTTTAAAATTAAGCAGGCCTTAGGCTACTGCCTGTAACCAGGCTTAGAAAGAGAGCATGACTTCCCCCAAATCACACACCCTCAGCCTCCTTCCCGGGTTGTTACCAGTGTAGTCGAATCATTTGCGGGGCAACTGCTCAGCCCTGCCTTGGGGTTTAATGGGCTCCATTACCAAATGCTATAACTGATACATCAGTCTTCCTCTTGAGAAACTGATTATTTTTTTGCCACTTCATAACAATCATACCAAGAAAGAAATTTCTAACTTCAATTATACAGAAACATATCATCCCTGTCTTTTCTAGAGAAAGCAAATTTCACCTGATGAATTATACTTCCTTTCTCCAATCTATAAATGGTGCCCTCATATTTTTCTAATTTGTCTTTCTCATTCTTGTTTCACTTTTTCCTCAGTGATACAAGTGGCCGAGCAGTACCATTGCTCATTATTTACATGCAAACCAGAACTCCAGGGTTATAGTCATCTATTCTCCAGAGGAAGTGAGGTCAATGTTCTCTTTTGCCAGCTGCATATATTATTGACCTGGTGGACCTCCCAGCCCTAAGGGCTGCCCTGTCTGTAAATGTACCCTGGGCATTGTAGCAACATATACCATATATCATCATAATGTAAAAACAACCTCAGGGACTGAAGAATTACTTTCTCTGGCTTCCCTCTAATTCCTCTTGATGATGCGGGCCTGGAGCTCAGCACAAGCACAGCCTTGGGTGATCAGTAAGAGGTAGAAGCAAGGCAGAGGAATCCCATTTTACAGATGGTAAAACCAAGCCTCTAAAATTGGAATAACTTCGTCCAGAGAGGTGAACAACCTGTCTCCTTAGACATTTTTAGAATCCACGTATTTTTTTTCTCTTTCTAAAATTTACAAGTAGTAAACAATGTGCAGCTTACGATGCTCTTTCATTGTGGTTTCCAAGTGAAAATCATCTTCTTTCTTTTTTCAAGTACAAAATAATACATGATCACAAGAGAAAAGTCAGGAAATACAGCAAAGCAGAAAGAACTTAAGGAAACCTGTAATTCCATACACTTCAGGTAAGAGATACTTATCTTGTCTATATAGGTCCTTCAATATCCCTTTATTTCATTCATTCATATTACAAAGGTGTTTTGAGATATTAAAATGTGCCAGGTGCTACGCACAAGTAAGAAACAAAGTCATCAAAATATGGTTCCTGCCATAAATGAGATCAACCTAGTAAAGACAGAAAACTAAGCAAGCAATGACACTCAAAGCTTTTTTTGTATATATAGTATCCATGTACATAAAAATATTCTTTAAAAAATATAGGAGCACATGACAAATGATATTAACCTAATATATCAGGGAAAAAATTCATATCAATAGTCATTTCACAACAACAAAGTAAGCCTAACAAGAACTGTGCAAAACTTACATGGAGGAAACCAAATAATTTTTTCTGAAGATTATTAAAATGAGGACTTCTAAAAATCAAGATATAAATTGCATGCAATAACTCAATGCTGTCGGGCTATGATTCTCTACAAATTAATCTATGTATTTGATGCAACCCAAAAAAAAATCCACATAGATTTTGTTAGGAACTTGTTAATATTCTCAAGTTCATCTAGAAGTGTAAATGCCAAGAATAAAAAATTTGTGTAAAGAGCAATTGGGAGTACTTTTCCTGCAAATACCAAAATATAGTTTAAGACATCACAGTCAAGTAACATGGTATTGACATAAGACTATGAGAGATCAGTGGAATAGGACAGAAATTCTAGAAACAACTCTTAAGTAAAATTTAATTTTAATTTGGCATTCAAATTGAAGAGGAAATAATAATGGAATATTTGATAAACACTGTGGAATAATTACCTATTTATTTGAAAAAGAATCTTATACTTAACACAAAATAATAACCCAAAACTAATGTAAGATGATTTGAAGATTCAAAATAACAAGAAGTATTATAAACACAATAGAAGAAAATATGATTTAAAAATTTAATACTTTCTAAATAAGAAAAGCATTCTTAGGCAAATCTACTAGACATAATGAAAAAAACTGATTTGATATTGCCTTAAGCTTCTCTCATGAAAGACACTACAAAGTTTAAAAAGAAGCTTCAGAATTAAAATATTTGCAGTATTTTTAACGATTAAAAATTAACACGCAAGATATATAAAAATCTCCTACAAATAACCAGGAAAAAACAAAAATGAACAAAACCAAGCAAAGAACATAAGGAGCAATTCAAAGGAGAAGAAAGAATATGAAGGGGCAAATCAAAGGAGAAGAAATGTAAATAGCCAATACATATATGAAAAATTAGTAAACCTCCCTAATGCTCAGGGAAATACAAAATTAGATATTACATTTCACTTACTAAATAGATGAAAATGAAATTTTTTAACCTCTAGTTTTGGAAAACGTGAGGAAGAGTACATGCTCATAAACTACTGGTTGGGAACGTGAATCGTCATAGCTTTAGTGAGCAAAGTTTAGGAATGTGTGTGTGTGTTGGTCATTCAGTTGTGTCCAGCTCCTTGTGACCCCTTACACTGTAGCCCGCCAGGCTCCTCCGTCCATGGAATTCTCCAGGCAACAACACTGGAGTGGACTGCCATTTCCTTCTCCAGGGATCAAACCCAGGTCTCCTGCATTGCAGGTGGATTCTTTACCATCTGAGCCACCAGGGAAGCCCAAGGTTTAGAAATATTATTTTAAAAGTTTAAATGCCAAACCCTTTGACACTGAGGTTCTTTTAGAAATAAATCTTAAAGAAATGCTTTTTATTAAATGAGCCAAGCTTTGCTTAGCATTCATCACTTTGCTCATTGTCCTTCAGTAGGAAACTGGTAGACCATAAACAGTATCAGTCAGCTATAGGTGCTTAACAAATCACCTCCAAAACTCAGTTACTCCAAAACTCAGTTACAAACACCTATTGTGTCTGTGAGATGGCGGATTAGGCTCTGCTTTAAGTGTCAGGGCCAGCCAGACTGGGCTGTGAGTTGGACTCATCTGTGCTCCACAGTGTTGTTTTTTTTTAAAGATCAGCAAAATTGATAAACTTCTGCCTAGACTGATCATGATAAAAAGAGAGAAATGGACAAGTTTCTTGAGAAATACAACTTGCCAAAATTAATAAGATGTGAGAAAATCTTAATAGTCTTACGTATCTATTAATGAAATTGAATTGGCAATTAAAACCTCTCAACAGGGGAAACTCTAAGCCCAAAAGTCTTCACTGGTGGATTCTATCACACTCTCAAGGAAGAAATAGCAACAATCATACACAACCCCTTTTTAAAAATATAGAAAAAGAAAACCAGCAGAATCTAAAGCCAAAATCTGACAAAGATATTTAGCATACAAATGTCAATCAGTGTAATTCATGATATTAACAGAATAAAGCAGAAAAACCTAATAATCATTTCAATAAATATAGAAAAAGCGTTTGGCAAAATTTAACATCTGTTTGTGAGTTTTAAAAAATTTTCAGCAAACTAGGAATAGAGGAGGACTTTCTCAATTTGATCAGACACCTGTAAAAAGTCTACAGTTAAAATCATCCTTAATCGTAAAATAGCAAATGCTTTCTCGCAAGATTGGGGACAAGGTAAGAATGCTGGCTCCTGCTACTTTTATTCAGTAATTTACTGGTATTAATAGTTCTTGCCATTGCAATAAGATGATAAATAGATTTTAAAAGAGTAAAAAGAAACACAATTAAAATAAAATATGATGTAAAATAGAGTATACAAATACTGGAAAAGAGTGATAAAACAATCTCTTTTAAATTATTTGACTGTTTACATAAAATATTCTGAAGAATCTATAAAAACAACTGCTGGACTAATAGACAAATTTAGTAAAGGTGAAAAGATACAGTTCAGTTCAGTTCAGTCGCTCAGTCATGTCCAACTCTGCAACCCCATGAATCACAGCATGCCAGGCCTCCCTGTCCATCACCAACTCCTGGAGTTCACTCAGACTCATGTCCATCGAGTTGGTGATGCCATCCAACCATCTCATCCTCTGTTGTCCCCTTCTCTTCCTGCCCCCAATCCCTTCCAGCATCAGGGTTTTTCCAATTAATCAACTCTTTGCATGAGGTGGCCAAAGTATTAGATTTTCAGCTTTAGCATCAGTCCTTCCAATGAACACCCAGGACTGATCTTCTTTAGGACAGACTGGTTGGATCTCCTTGCAGTCCAAGGGACTCTCAAGAGTCTTCTCCAACACCACAGTTTAAAAGCATCAATTCTTCAGCACTCAGCTTTCTTCACAGTCCAGCTCTCACATCCACACATGACCACTGGAAAAACCATAGCCTTGACTAGATGGACATTTGTTGGCAAAGTAATATCTCTGCTTTTCAATATACTAGCTAAGGTGGTCATAACTTTCCTTCCAAGGATTAAGTGTCTTTTAATTTCATGGCTGCAATCACCAGCAGCAGTGATTTTGGAGCCCCCAAAAGTAAAGTCTGACACTGTTTCCACCGTTTCCCCATCTATCTGCCACGAAGTGGTGGGACCAGACGCCATGATCTTAGTTTTCTGAATGTTGGGCTCAATAAAGGACAGAAATGGTATGGACCTAACAGAAGCAGAAGATATTAAGAAGAGGTGGCAAGAATAAACAGAAGAACTGTACAAAAAGGATTTTTATGACCCAGATAATCATGATGGTGTGATCACTCACCTAGAGCCAGACATCCTGGAATGTGAAGTCAAGTGGGCCTTAGGAAGCATCACTACAAACAAAGCTAGTGGAGGTGATGGAATTCCAGTTGAGCTATTTCAAATCTTGAAAGATGATGCTGTGAGAGTGCTGCACTCAATATGCCAGCAAAGTTGGAAAACTCAGCAGTGGCCACAGGCCTGGGAAAGGTCAGTTTTCATTCCAGTCCCAAAGAAAGGCAATGCCAAAGAATGCTCAAACTACCACACAATTGCAGTCATCTCACACGCTAGTAAAGTGATGCTTAAAATTCTGCAAGCCAGGCTTCAGCAATACATGAACCGTGAACTTCCAGATATTCAAGCTGGTTTTAGAAAAGGCAGAGGAACCAGAGATCAAATTGCCAACATCCGCTGGATCATGGAAAAAGCAAGAGAGTTCCAGAAAAACATCTATTTCTGCTTTATTGACTATGCCAAAGCGTTTGACTGTGTGGATCACAATAAACTGTGGAAAATTCTGAAAGAGATGGGAATAGCAGACCACCTGACCTGCCTCTTGAGAAACCTGTATGCAGGTCAGGAAGCAACAGTTAGAACTGGACATAGAACAACAGACTGGTTCCAAATAGGAAAAGGAGTAAGCCAAGGCTGTATATTGTCACCCTGCTTATTTAGCTTATATGCAGAGTACATCAAGAGAAATGCTGGGCTGGAGAAAGGACAAGCTGGAATCAAGATTGCCGGGAGAAATATCAATAACCTCAGATATGAAAATGACACCACACTTATGGCAGAAAGTGAAGAGGAACTAAAATGCCTCTTGATGAAAGTGAAAGAGGAGAGTGAAAAAGTTGGCTTAAAGCTCAACATTCAGAAAAGATACAAGGATAACATAAAAATCAATTATATTTTGAGATTCTAGAAGCAAACAATTAAAAATAAAATTTTAAAAACAACATTTTAAATGGCACCTATAAACAAAATGTACCTTTGGAGTAAAAATAACAAAAGACAGTGAAGTCTTCTATACTGAAAACTACAGAAATTTAATATCCTACAAATATACCACATCTGCACTGGATGCTTCAATACTGTTGAAATGTCAATTCTCCCAAACATATCCATAGATTCAAAGCAATTCCAGTGAAAATTCCAACAGGATTTTGTATAGAAATTGACAAGCTAATTCTAAAACATATACAGAAATATAAATAACCCGAAACAAAGTTGAAGAATTTACCTTACCTGATTTCAAGTCCTCCATCTGCAGCAGTCAGAACAGGGAGGTATTGGCAAAAGGATGAAAAATGGATCAGAATTGAGAGTGTAGGGAAAGACATGTATGTATATATATATATATATATATATATATATATATATATATATAATCTTCCATTGCTTTTGACAATAATGACTAGACAATTCTATAAGAAAAAAAAGTTTTCAACAAATTGAACTACTTGGCATCCATAAGAAAAAAGCACTCTGTTCATTAACTCACATCATACACAAAATTAACTTAAAATGGATCAGCAGACTAACTGTAAATTGTAAACAATAAAAATTCTAGAAGAAAACATAAGAGAAAATCTTAGAGTAGGCAAAGATTTCTTAGAATATAAAAAGTATGACCCGCAAAAGAAAAAAATACTCTTTACCTTATCATAATAAAAAAATTTGACTCTTAAAAAGTCACACACTGGGAGAAAATATTCATAATACATATATCTCACAAACTACTTAAACCTGGAATATATAAAGAATCCTTGCAATCAACCATAGGAGGATTGAAAAAAAAAAAACAACAAAAGGGCTAAATATTTGAAGTTTATAAAAGAAAATACACAAATGACCAATGAAAACATGAGAAGATGCTTAACATCATTTATCATTGAGTTCAGTTCAGTTCAGTTCAGTCGCTCAGTCGTGTCTGACTCTTTGCAACCCCATGAATCGCAGCACTCCAGGCCTCCCTGTCCATCACCAACTCCTGGAGTTCACTCAGATTCACGTCCATCGAGTCAGTGATGCCATCCAGCCATCTCATCCTCGGTCGTCCCCTTCTCCTCCTGCCCCCGATCCCGCCCAGCATCAGAGTCTTTTCCAATGAGTCAACTCTTCGCATGAGGTGGCCAAAGTACTGGAGTTTCAGCTTCAGCATCATTCCCTCCAAAGAAATCCCAGGGCTGATCTCCTTCAGAATGGACTGGTTGGATCTCCTTGCAGTCCAAAGGACTCTCAAGAGTCTTCTCCAACATCACAGTTCAAAAGCATCAATTCTTCGGTGCTCAGCCTTCTTCACAGTCCAACTCTCACATCCATACATGACCACTGGAAAAACCCCTTGTGGCTCATCTGATAAAGAATCTGCGTGTAGTGCAGGAGACCTGGGTTCGATCCCTGGGTTGGGAAGATCCCCTGGAGAAGGGAATGGCTACCCACTCCAGTATTATGTCCTGGAGAATTCCATGGGTTGTATAGTCCGTGGAGTCACAAAGAGTCGGACACAACTGAGCTACTTGCACTTTCATTTATCATTAGGGAAATGCAAATGAAGCTAAAATAAGATACAACTACATATTAATCAAGAATGGCTAAAATAAAAAGATTGACAATACGAAGTGTTGACAAGGATGTGGAACTAATAGAACTTTCGTATACTGCTGGTTGGAATATAAAATGGTAAAACCGCTTAAAAACTGTTTGACTATTTTTGGGGAGGGTAGTAGGTAGAGCTAAACATCTACCTACTATGCAACCCAGCCATTCCACTTCTGGTATCTGCCCAAGAGAAATTAAAACATATGTCTTATGGTAGGCAGAATGGCTTCCAAAGATCTCTGGAACTTGTGAATAGGGTAGAAGGGCTTTACAGATATAATTAAGGGAAGACTATCCTGAAGTATACAGATGGGCCAAATCTAATCTCATGAGCACTTAAAAGCAGAGAAATTTTTCCAGCTGGTTACAGAAAAGGTGATGCAGGAAAGAAGGCAAAGATATTCTGAGCAGAAGAAAGATTTTACAATGCTTCCAATGCTCTGAGACACAGGCAGCCATCTGCAATGTCAAGAGGGCAATCCCTAAGAGCAAGACTGTCCCAGGCTGGGAGCTAGAAAGGAAATGAGGACCTACGTCCTACAGCTACTGGAAATCAATTAGGCCAACGAGGAAATGAATGAACTTGGAAAGGGACTCTTGATTTCCAGTTTATTAAACCCCAAGTAGAAGATCCAATTGAACAATGCTGTATCCAGACTTCTCAACTACAGAACTGTGGGTATGGTTTTAAGCATTAAATTTGTGGTAATTTGTTACAGCAGTGATAGAAAAACTAATGGATGTCCCCACAAAGACTCATACACACATAGTCATTGTTTATAGAAAATTATAAACAATTGGAAACAACATAAATGGCAAAACAGGTGGACTGATGAACCAAATGTGGTATACCCACACAATGGAAAACTACTTGGTAATAAATATGAACAAACCATGTGGATAAGTATCAACGGAATTTTGCTGAGTGAAAGACAGCAGATGCAAAGGAATGCATACTGCCTAATTCCACTGTATAAAATCCAGAAAATGCAAACTAATCTTGGGTAACAGAAAGTATTAATAGATTAGGGGTGGCTGGGGGCCAGGGACAGAGGGATGGAGTGACTGCACAGGGTCATAAGGAAACTTTTGTGATTAATGGAAATATTCTGTATTTCAATCGTAGTAATGCTTTCAAGGGTCCATACATTTCCCAAACCCATCAAAGTGCACATTTCAAATGGGTGCAGTGGTTTGCATGGAAATTATAATTGACCCAATTAAGTTGATTAAAACAAATAGAATTCAGAGGCATTGAGGGGTGCCTTTAGAAGTTTTTAAAAGAAAAGCATAAAAATTTGACAGAATGAGTTTTCTTTTACTTTGATTGGAGTTACACTAAATTTGTAAATGAATCCGACAGTGGTGGACATAATTTCGGTAGCAAATTATTCCATTTAGGGACACAGTAGGTCTTTCTCTCTGCTCTGGGACAGTTGAAATAGCATTAACTAGTTCTCGTGTGTGTATTAAGTTGCTTCAGTCATATCTGACTCTTTGCGCCCCTGTGGTCTGTAGCCCGCCAGGCTCCTCTGTTCATGGGATTCTCCAAGAAACAATACTGGAGTGGGTTGCCATGCCTTCCTCTAGGGGATCTTCCTGACCCAGGGACTGAACTCATGTCTCCTGCAGCTCCTGCATTGCAGGCAGAATGTTTGCCACTGAGCCACCAGGGAAGCCTACCTCGTCCTTGTTCACCCCTAAAATAATCTGAGCTGAGTGCCAGGGGAAGCGGTGGTCAGTGGCCAGGAGGGGCAGGGGTGCTTTCATTGTTAACAAGGGTTGAGTTTGGTTACAATTCAGTTATTCTCAGTCACCATTTAGCTTTTGACCACTTTATGAATAATTC
The DNA here is from genome assembly GCF_042477335.2 of Ovis canadensis. NCBI lineage: Eukaryota > Metazoa > Chordata > Mammalia > Artiodactyla > Bovidae > Ovis > Ovis canadensis. The sequence continues at coordinate 53,607,303 of NC_091258.1, read as the reverse complement.
AAGGTTAGTGGTCTCCGCTCAATTTTAGAGTATACACTCATTTCAGTGAAAAATTTGCAAGCACAGACCTTTATGCAAGTGCTGTTGAAGGCCACCCCTATCTTCTCAGCCCATCTCTGACTCACCTACAGCTATGGTGGGCGCTCCTACACAAGCAACTGCCTCCCCACCAGCACTGGATCCTCTCTGTTTTTTAGGCTAAGGTTTTTTGATGCTTTTCCTGCATCAGGGAAGTTTCCTTGGCCAACTCACAGGGCAGCTTGAAAATGACAGGGAGTTAACATCCCAAGGGTGACTTTCACCCAATGAAGGAAAAAAGGTAAGTCTCCCAGCTTCTCCATCCCTTGATGGGACAGTCTGACACCTCAGATGGCCTCTGAGTGGGTGAGGCAAGCCCTTACCTATGGTCCCCTCTCTGTCTCCCTAACCTTTCCCCTCCCTCCTGCTTCCCCAAAGCACCTCCCAAATGAACAACCTGCACCCAAATCCTTGTATCAGTTTCTGCTGTATACTACGATATTATTTCAATGTTTGTAATGAAACATACACAGAATACACATTTTTAAAGGATAAAATAGAGATAAACAGTATTTTAAATAACTTATTTATTAACAACACAATCTTTTTGCTCTCACCCAAATATTAATTATGATATTCTTAGTAAGTGGCAAAGTGATTAAACGTTCTTCATTTATTTTTTAAAATCTTGATTAACACTTGGTGATGCAGCAATTTGGAAGCCTGATTCTGAGTTTATTTTATCTTGATGCTTGGTTTAATGGTTTTGATAACTAAAAAGGCACTTCAGAAAGTTATGTGGATCCCAATAGAAAATAGGCTTCCCTAAATTACATGCTAACTTTCCAGTTCCATCAACAACCTTGCAAAGGTTTCTGTTTAAGTCTGGCCAGCAAACGCTGGTCTTCCTGATGTGGGTCAGTATTCTTGCTCACTGATTGCAAAACGTCACACTTTTATATTTTCAACTAACAGGTTTTAAAACCCATGGAAATTATGCATTTTTGGAGACTGTAAGTCTGGTTAGACGGGTATACATATTTGCCAAAACCTATTGACTTTAAGCTTTAAAATATGTGCCTTTTAAGGTGATTTGATACTGCTTTTACAGGTAACTTGATGATGCCTTGAAGGGTATGCCCAGGGAAATCCTCAGAGGCCAAAACCTCTAGGAAAATTCAGGCAGTCACCCAGATGGTTCTCTTCTGTCTTGAGTGAAGCAGAGTTGCTCTGCTTTGGGGTCTTGGGGCCTTGCAAAGCAGAGTTGTTCTGCTTTGGGGCCTTGGAGGCCTTGCAAAGCAGAGATAAGGCTGGGAAGTCAGGGAGCCCAGGGCAGAAATAAATCATCTGTCAGGTGTGTCACCCCACACAGATGCTTCCTTTCTTTGCTCTCTGCCTGACCTGCCCCTGGGCCTCGCCCCTCCTTTCTAGGTCTGCCAAGGACCTCACGTGGGAGAGGCCAGATGCCTGAGCTGCCCTGTGAGTAGATGGAGGCCTGCCAAGAGGAAGGTGGGAGGTGATGCTCTAGCATCAGCACCAGCTTTGCCACAGTGTGGGCTCCCCGGCCCCACCAAATGTGGCTCTAACGATGGCGCTTACTCTCCCCACCTCCACCACCTTCTCCCCCTCAGTCTCTTGACAAGGAGAAGTGAGCCTTCTTTGGGCAAATGGAGTGCCATCTCAGCTTCAGGAGAAATTCTGCTTGACTTGAAATTGCATCTAGGTCTCATCAATGCAGGCTCTGTTCTTCTTGACAAAAATGAAAGCGTCATTCTAGACCTGATTGCTTGCAGGAGGAAGACAGAGTGGGGTCTACTCACCAGCTTCTGACCTTGCAAGACTGGAAGAACTGGTTGGAGAGCTGGTTAGTCTGCATTGTTTGAACCTCATGGGTTAGCCATTACTATGTCCATTTCACAGATAAGGGTATGAAAGCTAAGGCGCTTACCTGAAACCCATAGCAGCTGTGGGCTCTTACAGGAGCCCAATCATAAGAGAAAGGAGTGATGTGATAATGATGGAACAATGTGATTGTAGGTCGAATTTTAAATGACAAAAAAAGGCACATGGAACACCCAGCAACTAAGGAGATACAAATTAATCAATCACAAACACATATAAGAAGAAAATTTAAGTCCCAGTATTGGATAGGGTGGCAACCCACTCCAGTATTCTTGCCTGGAGAATCCCCATGGACAGAGGAGCCTGACAGGCTCCTCATGGGGTTGCAAAGAATTGGACACGACCGAGCGACTAAGCACAGCACAGCACATTAGATAGGGTGTTGGAAAACTCTCACCTTATGGTAGGAATGTACAGGGAGCAACAAAGAGCAAAGTTGAAGATGCACTGCATATCCAGACACATAGGACCTTCACTAACTGGAAATCAACTACATGCCTATCAGCAGGCAATTGATACATTACTTTATATTGTCTGCTACTTTTTGGTCTTTAAAAAACAAGTCTGAGGCAGAAAGGACAAAAGTGCTAACTGGTATTTATCATTTTGCATTATTATCTGATTTTTTTAATTATTCAAAAGCAGTGTGATGCCTTACAAAAGTCCAGCTTAGCTTGATTGAAATTGTACCAGCAGCCCAAGAATGTCAACCACATGCTGATCCAAAGCTAAATCTCAACCAGAGTCTTCTCTGGGAACCAGAGGTTGGGGTCCCAGAGCCCAGGGATGTTTTCAGAGTCTGGAATTGTCCCCTCAATCAACCTATCCTGCTGGTGCCACGGGGCTGAAAGGAATGCCAGCTTCTTGCCTGCCCTTGGGGGCTCATGGTATAATAGGGGACCTGGATCACAGACCCAAGCCAGGTCAAGGACATCACCTTCTCCCTGGAGACTAGAAGGGCATGGCCTGAACACCACTCCCACATCCTTTGAACTGTCCCAGGGCCTTGCGGCAGATTCCCCCATTCGCGTCTGGCTGAGGTGTTCAGCTTTAACCTTTTTGTTAACTCTCCACCTGCAGTCTAGGCCTCTGTCTCTGTTGCCGCCTCCACTCGAACATGGATGCAGCCTCTGCACCTTGATTTCCTCTTTCCACTTCAGAGCACAGAAAGCTAAGGACCTCACCAGAGGTCTACAAGTCCAGCCTCTGGGGCTTCAAAACGGGAGAGGAAGTGGCAATGGAGCTGAAAGTGAAAAGTGAAAGTTGCTCAGTTGTGTCCGACTCTGGGACCTCATGGACTATACAGTCCATGGATTCTCCAGGCCAGAATACTGGAGTGGGTAGCCTTCCCCTTCTCCAGGGGATCTTCCCAACACAGGGATCAAACCCAAGTCTCCTGCACTGCAGGAAGATTCTTTACCAGCTGAGCCACAAGGGAAGCCCAAGAATACTGGAGTGGGTAGCCTATCCCTTCTCCAGTGGATCTTCCTGACCCAGGAATCAAACTGGGGTCTCCTGCATTGCAGGTGGATTCTCTATCAACTGAGCTACATGGGAAGCCTCAGTGACAATGGAGCTGGGCCATGCAAAAAGAAATGATGAGATATGGCATTCCAGAGGACATAAAAGTTTATGGGGGACCAGCCAGCCACCCGGGGAATGCGGCTGGAGCAGAGGAATTAAAGATGCCTGGGAACACTAGAGATAGACCTTGGAAAGCCAGGAATGCTGGACAAGAAGGGAATTCTTGCCAGAAAGAGCTTGCGTCTTTGGTACTAGTCTTGCACGTAGATTTGCTAGAGTATACCAGCTCTGTGCATCTGTGACCACACATCAAGCCACATTCCAGGCCACGGACCTCAGGATGGTGCTCAGCATACCACAGCACACTCCCTGCAGGATCCACATTCGCTCCACCTGCCATCCCTCGCTGATGTCCGAGGCACCCAGGGTGAGGACGTAGCCCCGCTAGTCCTTCAAGAGCCGCATCCAGGTTCCTCTCCAGCTCTCGTCTCGTGTTGTCCAAGCTGCAGAAGCTGAAAGGCTGTGTCCTCCTCTTGACTCTGCCCCAACCTCATAGTGTCTCAGAGTTCAGGTTGTACGGCTTCCATTTCTCTCCTCTATTAGCATGAACCTTTTGGTTGCAAGTGATAGGAAACACAACTCAAACTGGCTAAAGGGAGGGAAAAAACAGGGAGCTCTATTGTCTCAGGAATAGTCCCAAACATTGCTGGATTCTTGAGCTCATCCGATGTCCTGAGGGCTTGTTCTCTCCTCTGTGCTGGCTTCAGTGTCAGAGGCTCTCTCCAAGCTCTGGCCCCCGCCAGAGGGGTCCCAGGTCATATCAGCTGAAAAAGGCTTCTCTTCCCTTATGTTTCCGGCAAAACCCCAGGATTTTCTTGACCATGTTCTGCCTGTGAGTCAGTCACAGGGACTAGAGGATGGAGATCACTGTTGGCAGGCCTGGGTTACATGCCCGCAGTCTCAGACCTTAGAGACTGTAAGTGGGGGTAGAGAGGCTCTTCAGAGGAAACTGGAGGTGCTGCTAATCTGAAGCAGGAGCATGCATGACATACAGGAAAAAGCAACATAATTTCTGCTTCATTTCTGTGCTCCCCAAGCTTAGAAAGTGTCCAGCATGAGGCCTGGAACATATTCATACCTCATAAGTATTTCTAGGATGAATGGATGGATGGGAGGGACAATGTCTCCCATTTCCTACGGTGCACCAGTTGGCATGTGCGGTCAGAGCTGGGCCTGATGTTACAGGCTCACTCTCTCCCCAGAGCTGAGGTTCCGGCACGCATGGCAGAAGTGCGGTGTCTGGAGGACTAGAGAGAGGAAGAAGGAGGTCTGTACAGAATACTAGACCAGGAGAAGGGCCAGCAAAACGAGTTGTGAGGACTGACAACCTCGCCTGATTAAGGGGACGCTTGGGAGCTACCCTGTGATGAAGCTGCCATCCAGGCCTATGTGGATGCTGGAGTCTCTGATTGCACAGCCAGAGGTGCCTGGTTTGAAAAAAAGTCAGGGGTGGGCTCTGCAGGGGAAATTCCCCTGTCTGTTGCTGCCTACTTGCTTTGGCCCAGCTTCCAGGCCTGGAATCTCCCACCAGGACTCCTCACAGCCCAGAGCCTGGGACTCCCAGGGACCTTTCAGCCTTCTTTCCTGAAGTGTCATCTAAGGGAGGAGGATGAAGTAACTAGGCAGTGACCCCTCTACCCTATTTGGCCTGGCTTTGTCCCTGGGGTAGGGAGGGAGACACATGGACAGCACATCACCAGACCTAGAAAACTCCATCCAACCTCCATCAGATTTCCAGGGGCCAGAGACCCCAGACTTACCTTTCCACCAGGCCTTGAAAAAGTCAGAAAACAAAAGACCAAAAAAAAGTCTCTGGATGCAAAAGTGAAATCCTGGGTCATGAATATGGTAAATCTGATTAGAATTTGCTGATTGATTGATTATAGACTCACTAATCTCCTAGATTCAAATGTACCTGAAGAATATCTGAAAAGTTGTGAAACTAGTCAAATATTGCAGGACACTTCTGAACTTGTTTTCTTTAAAGTGACTTACCCAGCAATTTTTGACTTTAACTTCTGTATGAATATTTCATAAATATCCATATATTTAATATTTAAAAAATTTTACACCATATCTACAGTACTTTGGTACCTGACTTGTATATTTATGTGACTATTGTTAGAAGTGACTAATTGGGTTTGATTAGCTCCATCATTAATATTCTGTCCATAATTTAACATGCTTCAATAAAATACCCTAAAGCAGTGTAATGATTAGATTTCAGGAATATGTGTTTTGCAATTAAGTTCCTCTTGATTTTGATATGCAGATGAAGAAATGGTGGTCTCATTTAAAAAAAAAAAACTGCCCTTATTAACTCAGCAGTATACTCTGAAGATTAGGTAAGAAATCCAAGATTTTCTCTTTGTATATGCTAGTTAAAATGTATTTCAATCAAGCCTATGTGGGCAAATCAGATTTGATTAGTTTAAGTTCACAGTCATTCTATCTAAATGAATAATGTGTCACCTAACATTGCAAAAATTTGATTAATAGTTTATCAGTTAATTAAAAACGGAGTTTAATTTTTCTTTTTTAGGAAAATGCAAGGTAGATATTCCTTGTGTTCATCACAAATGCAAATTATTTCAGCTTGAATCTATTGTTCCTTTTTTGCTTCTTAGCCAACTGGCAAGAAAAATAGAGCTCTTAGAAATATCTCTGGGAGGGAAGAGTAGTGAAACTTTCTTTGCTCCCACCAGGGGCTGTCACTTATGTCCTGGCCACAGACAGCTCACTCTTGGGTGGAGTTGATCCCCAGCCTTAGCTTCTCCAGGCATCTCACCTCCTGACTTGCCCTTCTCTCTTCATTCCCCCTGTGGCCACAAAACTTTTCCGGATAACAACTTTGTCACACTGTTCAGTTTAGCTATCTGTAGGGCAGGAGCCATGGAACCAGAGGAGCCTCTTTCCCCAGGAACCTGAGACTCCCCAGAGCTGAAGGGGACCACCAGCTTCATTCCCAGCCCCCTCAGGGCTGGTTGCTCACGGCAGTTAATTAGAACAGCAGGGAGCCTCCTTTGCGGACAGTGGATTCATCACTGAGAGCCTGCTAGACAGACTGAGATAGTCCTTCCTGGCGCTGTGGGGTGGCATGGCAAGACAAGGAAGGGAAGGAAGCCTGCCCAGAGCAGGTGAATGAACAGGTTTGCTGCAGGCAGCCCAACCGCTGGGACCCGGGACTCAGCACAGACCTGGCGTCAGCCCATCTAAGGGAAAGGGAGCTGGGCAATTTATCCACAACTTCTCTTGTCACTGACTGACCTTAATTCCTGGCTTTCCCACCTGTCCTGCACACAGGCAGAGCAGGCTCCTGCTGCCAGAGCTGGTCCCCAGGAGAGTGCTCATCGCTTGCTCAGTTGCATGGAATGAAACAGTGAATGCTGAGGGAGCAGGGGCAGGGCATCCCTGGAGCCTCCCACAGTGGGTCCTGGGCTAACGTGTCAGCCCCAGTCACTCTCCTAAATTCATTCTTCGCTTTGGGAGGACCTGCCATCCTTAGTGTTTATCAAGAACAACAATGCTTGTAGGGAACCAACCCTGCCCTGGGCACAATTGTAGGCACTGTGGCCCAGCTTGTGAACCAGTCTGCCCAGTTGCCACTTTCAGTCTTGCATTTCAGTGGGCAGGAGACTGACACAGATATGTCGGTTCTGGGAAGGGTGGTCAGGGAGGGCTTCTCAGGGGAGGGGACCTCGAGTTGAGACTTGAAGGGTGAGAAGCAACATGGAAGATCTGGAAGAATTTTCCAGGCATACCTAGAGGAAAGTAAGGGTCAAAGCTCCAGGGCAGGAATAAGTCTGGAGTGTGAGCGTCAAGAGGAGAAGTGACAGAAGTGGCAGAAGTGGCAGAAGTGGCAGAAGTGACATTGAGAAGGCAGGCAGGGCAAGGTCGCTGAGCCGTCCAGCCCTGCACCCCCCAGGGCCACGTGCAGCTCTCCGCACAGAGTGTAGCCGGTTACTCGCAAAGGCCCTGAGTCACCAGGGAACAGCAGGCAGTTTGTCTCACGGCTCGTATAGTAAATGCTCGAGTTTGACAACCTCCAAGCCAGACTCAAGGAGTTCTGAGTGTTCAGACCTGTGCTTACAACTCCAGTTCCCTGGGCATGAATGAGCCCGAGAGACCAGTGCACCCCAGGGCATTATGCCAGCCCAGCACTCCCTTTTTCACACAGAGCCCCTCTGGCCCCAAACTCACGGAGAAAGGGCGGTGTTGTGGCAAGGACGGAAGCCACGAGGCCCCAGCAGGAACTCAGCCCACCGTTGTCACCGATTCAAGCAGGCTGGATTTGGAGCTCAGTCTTAACTTGATCTGACCCACAGCTTCTCTGCTGTTTGGAAAGTTCTGGTGATGATCTTGGTCACCTGCTGCCTGTCTCCTCAAACTGGTATTTCTGCTGTGGCTGCGCTGGAGAGTCAGTCCCTCCCTGGGCCTCAATCCTTTGCTCAGGACCCCTCCAGAAGCAGCCTCCGGCCTGGATTTAGATTCTGCCCTTGGGCATGCAGGGCACCATGGGCATCTGAGACGTGCCTGGGCCAAGAAACTGAAGGATGCTGTGCGTGCCATTGTTCTGGAGTGGAGGGCGGGACAGCTGCCAGCTTTATGGACTCCCCCTAGGTGACAGTCATGCACAGCCAGGGGCGAGAAACCCCGGAGCTGGTGGGGTAGGGGAGGTTTCTGCAAGGAAGGTCTTAGCTGTGCCCTACAGACACCTGTAAGGCAGGCTATGCAGGCCACAAAGAGTCAAGTGAAAGTGAAGTCGCTCAGTAGTGTCCGACTCTTTGCAACCCCATGGACTGTAGCTTACCAGGCTCCTCCCTCCATGGGATTCTCCAGGCAAGAGTACTGGAGTGGGTTGCCATTTCCTTCTCTAGGGGATCTTCCCGACCCAGGGATCGAACCCTGGTCTCCTGCATTCCAGGCAGACACTTTAACCTCTGAGCCACCAGGGAAGTCAAAGAATCAAAGAGAGAGACAACTGGGAGTGGGTTTTAGAAGCTAGAGCTTCCTGCCACCATAGGAGCCAAGCACTGATGACATTTATAAAACTGAACACCTGCCACTGAATACCAGGGAGAATGGGGACATGCCGAGAGCTGAAACTTTGACTCGTTTAAGTGGCAAGTCACCTCAAACTGTTCTCCACTGGCTTTTGGACAACCCTAGGGCCATTGTGGAGGAGGGGATGCACCCCAAGGAGGCCAGTCCAGCCACAGGGCCTGGCCACCTCTCCAGCACCCCTCTACACACACCTGTGCAGGGCGCGCCTGCCTGTCTTCTCACTGCAGCTGCCCGGGCCAGCCTCTTTGAGCTGCTGTTGTTCATTCGCCAAGTTTTGTCCTGCACGACCCCACGGACTGCAGCACACCAGGCTTCCCTGTCCTTCACGGTCTCCCTGAGTTTGCCCAAGTTCCTGTCATCTGAATTGGTGATGCCATCCAACCATCTCATCCTCTGTCACCCTCTTCTCCTTCTGCCTTCAATCTTTCCCAGCATCAGGGTCTTTTTCAATGAGTCAGCTCTTCACATCAGGTGGCCAAAGTATTGGAGCTTCAACTTCAGCATCAGCCCTTCCAAAGAGTAGTCAGGGTTGATTTCCTTTAAGACTGACTGGTTTGATATTGCTTTCCAAGAGACTTTCAAGAGTCTTCTCCAGCACCACAGTTCGAAAGCATCAGTTCTACCACAGAAGGGATGAGAAATGCATTAAGGCAAAAAAAAAAAAAAAAAAGGCAATGAAAAGGAAAAGTCCCCAGAGGGAAGTGCTAGGGGTCAAGGTTGGAGGATAGGTAGGTGATAGTTAGGAAAGACATTCTGGAAAGGAAGAACACTAGACAGTTTTACACACCAGGAAGTTCTATGAAGAGTAACCACTAGGCTGTTTTCAACTCTGTCCTTTCTCTTCTGCAGGTGTCTTTTTCTTAATTACACCCAGAGAGCACAGGAAAGTGGATGCCAGCGATATTTATTTTCTGCTCTGAGCCCAGAACAGGTAACTCACCAGGGGCATCTTTCTTAATGAGGGAAGAAAAATGTCAGAACAGCGATCAGCCACGATGCACCCAAAGGACTTAAAAATAAGCAAAAATAACATGAACATTCATTTTGCACTAGCTGACTGTGTAGATCATCATCAGATTAGACAAGGAGGATTTCTTTGAGCTGTGGTAAGGTCTGTTGGAGAAGGCGATGGCACCCCACTCCAGTACTCTTGCCTGAAAAATCTCATGGACGGATGAGCCTGGTAGGCTGCAGTCCATGCAGTCGCGAAGAGTCGGACATGACTGAGTGACTTCACTTTCACTTTTCACTTTCATGCATTGGAGAAGGAGATGGCAACCCACTCCAGTGTTCTTGCCTGGAGAATCCCAGGGACTGGGGAGCCTGGTGGGCTGCCGTCTATGGGGTTGCACAGAGTCGGACACGACTGAAGTGACTTAGCAGCAGCAGCATCAAGGTCTGTTCCTAGGGATAAGTGGACATGCCTCGTAGAGGGGATATTCATTCTAGGAGTTATTTTATCCTGTTTAAAACCAGAGCTGAAGTTGGAGGCCGAGGTCCACATTTGTTCCCCTTGGTCCTCCTGCTGTCTGAGGTCTGCATCCCCAGCCCCTCTCTCTGCTACCTCCTCACCCCGCAACCTAGGAGGGCTCACCTTCCATTTGAGGTTATACTTTTTATGTGTGTGTGGGGGGGAGGGGGGACACAGAAGTCCCTGCCTGCCACTTAATAATAACAATCCCCTGTGATCTCGCATCACCCCTAAGCAAATCTGTGAGGTAAGGATTGTTACCCCTCTTTCATAGAAGAGGAAACTGAGGTTTGCATGGCTTCTCCACTGTGCTACACAACCTCCCCATCTGTTCTGTCAAGAACAGACACTAAATCCCTCACTGCTATTTATATATCCAGGGTCTGGCCTGGAGCCCATGCACAGCGGTGCATCCTGTCAAATGACTGCGTGAATGGGTGGTGGGTCCTGCCCCATTCTGGACCATGTGCTCTGAGCACTGGCATCCAACGGCATTCATGCAGGCTGGCACACAGTAGGAGCTCTCAGAAAGGGATGCATGGTGGCTAGAGGTGGCACAAGGAGCAGGGAGCTCCTCCTCAATAATTCCAGGCGAAAGCAGCAAGAAGGATGAGAAGAAATGGATGAGGAAGTTCTTGAAGTAATAAACAGAAAGTAATGCTGATTGGCCTCATTTAGTGGAGTTCAAAGAAGGCAGAGCCGGGGATCGCATGAAGCCCGTCTCTGGGGTCTGACTGCTCCCCTCCTCTTGCTGGGGGCAGGCCACAGTGGAAGGAGCTGTTGGGCCCCCCTGTAAGTGGATCATGTGGGAAAGGCGCCCGGTACCCAACCTACCCTCCCCCTTCACAGAACTGACAGTGGGGAGGATATATCTAGAAGAAAACAAAGAGATGAGTCAGTGAGAGATACAGATGGTGAGACAGCAAGAGAGAAATGAGGGCCAGCTCAAGGAGAGGCAGGAGGGGGCTGGCAGGGTGGAGGGGCCCCAGGAAAGGACCTCCCTTTCTTCAAGCTTAAGGTCTCCTTCTGCCCTGTAGACCCTTCGTCACCCTCCCCATCTGCCCTGCGCACCTCCCCACATAGGCTCCCCCAGACTAACACATGGGACACGTCACCACCTTCTGGATGGGTTTGAACCTGGGTGAGGGTGGTGCCCAGTAGGAGCTGGGGGCAGAGGAGAGTGCTTGGGGTGGCCATTCCCCACGCTCCCCCTCCCGAGGTCATCACACCTGTCGCATGGCCCTCTCTGCACGGCCACCTCGGCATCCAGGGTCAGTAGCTCCTCCTTCCCCAGACCCGAGTGCTGACCCTCCTGCCCAGGTTCACAATCCCTGAATGACCCAGGTGAGCATGTCACATGCTCCTTGCAGATCCTGGCTGATTCACAGGTCTCCTGGGCTTCTAACTTCAAGAGGAAAACAGACCCATCTGTACAGGAGAAAGGGCTGCCCTGGTGGCTCAGTGGTAAAGAATCCGCCTGCAATGGGGGAGACCTGGTTCAATCCCTGGGTTGGGAAGAGCCCCTGGAGGAGGGCATGGCAACCCACTCCAGTATTCTTGCCTGGAGAATCTCCAAGGACAGAGGAGCCTAGCAAGCTGCAGTTCGTGGGGTCACAAAGAGTCGGACACGACTGAACAACTAAGTGCAGCACAGAGGAGGAGAAAGGCCTCCTCCAGGTGCCCATAACTGGCTGTTTCACCAATGCGTCCCTGCACCGTGATGCCACTGTCCCAAGCAGACAAACCTCGCAATACATAAAGCCTCCCCTGACTGTGCATGCCAGTGTCCAGACTCTGTGATCTATTTTTAGAATGTAGGACAAGTTTCTCCCAGAATAGACAAGATGCGCTAATCCAGAAGGGAGGCCTGGGAGACAAGAAGACGACGAGTCTAGATATGAATTAGTCGTGAGTATATTATTTAAAGCAATGTTGAACAGCTAGGCAAATATTTGATACCTTTGAATTGGAGCTGGTGTTTTCACAGGCAGAATGGCAGCGGCTGCTGGAGATGCCCCCTCCCTGCTGGGGTCCTTGGCTGTCACGCTGGTCTTTAGGCACCCCTTGCTGCTCTCTGGGAAGTAATTAAAGCTGTGTGCCTACTCGAACCATGTGTCAGACGTGACATGTGCACACACACACTGGACCCAAGTCTCAGGGGTTGTGCCTGGCACAGGAATGAACGCAAAATGCTTTTTCTTTTTTAAGGAGAATGTGTTTTCCTTAAGTATTCAAGTATTCCATCATGTTATTGCAAGGGTGAGGAGTCTGCTTTAGCATGGCCTCTTTTGGAAGGGGTCAGAGAGCATGACCCCTAATTTAGACCCACTGGTCTGTGGTTTCCAGAAAAGGCACCAAGATTCTCTTGGTTCAGAAAGCAGGTCCTGTCTACAAGGTACAAGCCCCCAGGCAGAGCCTCCAGGTTTGGGCAGCAGCTGGGAGAATCTTTTCATTCTGGTAGAGAATGGAGAATTAGCCTCTGGGAGCTCACAGGTGGAAGGCTCAGAAGGCCAGAGATGCCAGGTGCACCTGTCCACAGAGAGGTGGGGTCATCTTTGTGCCAGTTACCAGGAGCGGAAGCCAGCACTGGCATCTCCACTTTACAGATGGAGAAACAGAAAATCCATGGTATGGCCAAGGTTTCACACTGGCGAGTGGCAGAATGACATGCAGAGACTGTGTGTGAGAAGCGGTCTAGGGTTTTATGAGCCACAGCTATGGATCTGGGGCTTGACATGGGTCTGCCAAGGAAGCAATCCGAAGCCTCGTCGAGATCCGTAATTCTTTCAGCCCCACTTTACAGATGAGAAAACGCTGTTCAGAGAGCAAAGGGCCCCTGGGAGGCAGGCCAAAGGTCCACAGTCAGGTGCGGGCATCAGAGTCCAGGCGCCGACCACTGCACCACACTGCCTCTTTGGGGATGCCAGCCATTCCCTTCTGCCTTGGGAATCGGAGCCGCGCCAGGGGGCAGAGGCGTGGGGCTTCCTAGATGTGTTTTGCGGCTTGGGCTTCGAGGGGCTCCGGATAGGGGCCTGCCTCCCCTGACCCTGCCTCCCCGCTCCTCGCCGCAGCTGCCCGGACGCCGCCACCAGATGGCAGCAGACGCTTTGCGATCGCGCCGCCGGGAGGGAGCGCAAGGCCGGGCCAGGGCGCAGGCCCGCGGAGGCCACCTGCGGCGCGCCCCCGGGGAGCAGGGCGGTCTCTTCCCGCCGCCCGCCAGGCCTGCGCCGTCCGTGACCCGTAGCTCAGGAGTTGGCCCCGACCCCTGCCCGGTCCCCGGGCAGCCGTCTCCGTGGTTCGGGCGCTGGCGTGCTGGTTGGCTGGAAGCCGGACGAGCAACTCCTACGGCGAGGGCGCCGGGGCGGGCGGTGGACAGAAGGCTGCAGGACAGGCCCGGCTCGCAGCCCTCCCTCGGCCCGCCGATTCACACCGCTTGCTCTGCTGCAGCCCGGACCCTGTGGGAGGGGAGCCGTCACCCCGCTTGACCCCGAGGAAACTGTGGCTGGGACAAGACTGGGGCCTGGCTGAGGGCGCACTGGTGGTTGTTGGCAGAGTGGAACCCTGCACGGGATCTCCGCTCCAAGGCCCAAGCTGGTCTCCACATCGACGGCGCCCAGAGCCTGGAGATGAACTAGAAATGATGCAAGGAGCCGTTTGGTCAAGGATGGGTGCAGGCCCCCTGGGGCAAGCCACAGGCCCTTTCTGAGCCCGCCCGAGGCCGCGTGCAGCGGGGTGGAGTGGCGGCAAACGGAGGGAGGGCCTGGAGAGCAGTAGGAGTTTGCCCTGTGCGTGGCGCAGAAGGGCCATGAACTGGGAGCCAGCATCCTCTGCGCCAGAGAGGGGTTCCGATTAGGGGCGCCTGGCCCTCTAGGCGGACCCTGGACCGCTCAGATGATAAATCAGCCGGAGGAGCCGCCGCACTCCGAGCTGAAAGCCAGGAGGCTGGCACTTGCTGAAGCCTTTTAAAGAAGTTGAAAATAGTGTCTCAGGGAAAGCTGCAAAAGCCACTCATAAGAAAGACCTTGGACCCCAGCCTTAGGCCTGCACGCGGAGGGGCTCGGGGTGCTAAAAAGTAAATCAAATCTAAGAGATTTTGTTAGGGTCTTAAGATTCCAAATAAATATACTAAAATCAATGGTTTTCTCTATGCCTACTATAAGTGATTAGAAATAGAAAAGGGACATGGACCATGCTCACAAGATCAAGAAAACGAGAATAAATTTAACAAGGAAAGTTCAGCATTTATAACAAGACAACTCTTAGATATTATTAAAAGAAAAGTAAAGGAATTATCTGTTAGACATACCATGTTTCTACATAGGAAGATTTAATATAATAAAACATTAATTCTTCCCAGAATTGTATTTCACAGTAATTGGAATTACACTGGTCTCCTCTGTCTTTTCTGCCATTAAAGTGGTATCATCTTCATATCTGAGGTTGCTGATATTTCTCCAGGTGATCTTGATTCCAGCTTGTGAGTCATCCAACCCACCATTTCCTACGATGTACTCTGGACGTACGTTAAATAAGCAAGATGACAATATACAACCTTGATGTGTTCTTTTCCCAGTTTTGAGCCAGTCTATTGTTTCATGTCCAATTCTAATTGTTGCTTCTTGCCCTGATACAGGTTTCTCAGGAAATGGGTAAGGTGGTCTAGTATTCCCATCTCTTCAAAAATATTTCACAGTTTGTTGTGATCCACACAGTCAAAGGCTTTTATGTAGTCAGTGAAGCAAAAGTAGATTAAAAAAATATATATATATATCCTTGCTTTAAAGGCAGAAACTGAAGAGGAACTAAAGAGCCTCTTGATGAAGGTGAAAGAGGAAAGTGAAAAAGCTGGCTTAAAACCCAACATTCAAAAAACAAAGATCATGGCATCTGGTCCCATCACTTCATGCCATATAGATGAGGAAACATGGAAACAGTGTCAGACTTTATTTTCTTGGGCTCCAAAATCACTGCAGATGGTGACTGCGGCCATGACATTAAAAGACGCTTGCTCCTTGGAAGAAAAGCTTTGACAAACCTAGACAGTGTATTAAAAAGCAGAGACATTACTTCACTGACAAACATCCATATAGTCAAAGCTATGGTTTTTTAAGTAGTCGTGTATGGATGTGAGAGTTGGACTATAAAGAAGGCTG
Source organism: Ovis canadensis (assembly GCF_042477335.2). Lineage (NCBI taxonomy): Eukaryota > Metazoa > Chordata > Mammalia > Artiodactyla > Bovidae > Ovis > Ovis canadensis. The sequence continues at coordinate 53,592,111 of NC_091258.1, read as the reverse complement.
AGCAGTGAAGAGTTGAGGCTTTCGAACCGTCGTATTGGAGAAGACTCTTGAGAGTCCCTTGGACAGCAAGATCAAACCAGTCAATCCTAAAGGAAGTCAACCCTGAATACTCTTTGGAAGCACTGGTGCTGAAGCTGAAGCTCCAACACTTTGGCCACCTGATGCAAAGAACCGACTCATTGGAAAATACCCTGAGGCTGGGAAAGACTGTGGGCAAGAGGAGAAGGAGGCTACAGAGGATGAGATGGTTGGATGGCATCACTAACTCAATGGACATGAGTCTGAGCAAACTCCAGGAGATAGTGAAGGATAGGGAAGCTGCAGTTTCATGGGGCTGCAAAGAGTCTGATACAATTTAGCGACTGAGCAACAGTAACAACTTTTGTCTTTTATGTGTGCCATTTGTTTCATTTTCTCCTCAGAAACAGGGTGGAAAATAAACCACCTCCTAAGGGCAGTGCTTTTGTTGCTACAACTCTTCCCTGATTCTTAGTTGGTTTAGGTTTTTTTCTATTGTTGGTAGTCTATCTTTTTCTAGAAGTTACCAATTTTCCTCCAGATTATAAAGTTTATTGCCATAAATGCATATAGCATGGGGTCTGTGCTTGTAACTACGTTTTCATTTCTAATATTTTTGCCTTTTTTGCTTTTATTTTTCAAAATCAGATTTGAAGGGAGTCTATTTATTTGGGTGTTTTTAAGACTCACTTCTGGGTTTATCTTTATATTATTTTCAGTTTTCTATCTCATTATTTGCAACTTTTACTTTATTAATTTCTTCCTGCGATGCACATGTGTGTGGGGTAGCCTTTTTCTAATTCATAAACTGAATACTGAAATGAGTGTTTTCACTTTATTTTTAATATTAAAATATTTTATTTACTGTAAAATTTCCTCTGATTTTCCCCTGTCCTTAAGTTTCAATGTGAAATGTTCTCCTCAATTCCTTTTTTTGATCCAGATAATTCAAGAGAGATTATTTCATTTCCAAATAGTACAGGTTTGTTTTCCTCAGTGATTTTTTTTTTTGGAAGGGTTAAAAAAAATATTATTCCTTTCTGTATTCACTGGGATATGATCAGAGAATGTGGTGTGTAAAATCTGGATTTCATTCCGGATTTCATTGAGATTGCCTAAGGTTTTGCTTGTGGGCAAGAACATGCTTTATGTTTGGGACTATCCAGGAGACATAAGAGACAGAGTACAGTCTCCATTTATAGAGTAAAATCTACAACAATTAACTATATTATTCAAATATTCTATGTTTTTATCTACTCAGATCTACCACTTTCTGGAAGAGATACAGGATATCATTATTCAGGAACAAGTGAACAAGGGGAAAAAGGAAAAAACATTTTGAAGTGAATCCACTTAAGGAAAGGCAAAATTTCATGCCAAAAATAAAAAAAAGGTTTTATTGGAACTATATGGTGAGAAATGAAGCAAAATATCCTGAAAAAATTTATCCAATATTTACTAAAATTTAGGTTATAATTGTGCTCAGTCCCTCAGTCATGTCTGATGCTTTGAGACCCCATGGAAGCCTGAGAGGCTTCTCTGTCTCTGGAATTCTCCAGGCAAGGATGCTGGAGTGGGTTGCTATTTCCTCCTCCAGGGGATCTTCCTGACCCAGGGATCGAATCCAGGGCTTCTGCCAGATCTGAATTTCAGGCAGATTGTTTACCACTGAGTCACCAAGGAAGCCTAGTAAGGTTATAGTTGCAAGGATGTAATTATATTTGAGAACAAACAAATATAAATCTAGTGTACTTTTCCATATGTGTATTATACTTAAATGAAAAGTTTGCTTAAAAACAGTAAATCTATTGTTGACTTTTTGGAAGTGTTGTTCAGTTGCTAAGTCGTATCTGACTCTTTGCAACTCCATGGACTGCAGCATGCCATGCTTCCTTGTCCTTCACTATCTCCTGGAGTCTGCTCAAACTCATGTCCATTGAGTCAGTGATGCCATCCAACCATCTCATGCTCTGTTGCTTCCTTCTCCTCCTGCCCTCAATCTCTCTCAGCATCAGGATCTCTTCCAATGAGTTGGCCCTTTGCATCAGGCGGCCAAAGTACTGGAACTTCAGCTTCAGCATCAGTCTTTCCAATGAATCTTGAGGGTTGATTTCCATTAGCATTAACTGGTTTGATCTCCTTGCTGTCCAAGAGACTCTCAAGAGTCTTCTCCAGCACCACAATTTGAAAGCATCAGTTCTTCAGTGCTCAGCCTTCTTTGTAGTCCAACTCTCACATCCATACATGACTATTGGAAAAAACCATAGCTTTGACTATGGACCTTTGTGGGCAAAGTGATGTCTCTGCTTTTTAATACACTGTCCAGGTTTGTCATAGCTTTGGAAGTATGAAGTTTCCAATAAAATTGTGTGATAGCATGACAGAACACGCTTCATGTTTGACTTTTGCAGTACTGCTGTTTTAGAAAAGGTGGCTTGAGCTATCATCCGAAGGGCTTTCCTTAATGTGTTGCTATTTGTATCAGTAAGAATTGCGCTTGACAAAAACCCAATTTAGCAGTTTAAACAAGCTAAGAGTTTATTTTTCTCATATGACAGAAGGCAAATAGTGAGGCTGGGGCCCCACTGAGCAATGGAACATCACAGACGTGACTCCTCTGGCTTCTTGTTCCTGCTCAAGTGGCTAGAGCACCTCCGTGCATCATATCCATGTCCCAGCTCAAAAAAGGGGGTGAGACTCAGCAAAAATGTTCACACCAGGTTAGTCTATTCCTTACTTATCAGGAAAACAATAACTTTCCACAGACACCCCACAGGCAGACTTTATATCTCCTTGTCCAAAATGTCATCACATGGCTACTCCTAACTGCAAAGGAGTCTGAGATGTGAAACTTTTTAAACTGAGCACATCATCATCTTGAACAGAATTGGGTGCTGTCAGTGAGAAGGGAATAAATATTGGCTGACAATGAACAGTTCTGTCACAATAAGTAAACCATCTTCTTCTGAAATACTTTTTAAATTTTTGGCAAAAGGTCTCTGTTGCTTATTGTTCACAGTCAGTGGTTCTGTATGTGATTCTAGCAATTCTCCAATATCACTTTTAAAAGCAAAATCCAAATACATTATTTTTAAAAGCCAATTAAAATTATACATATTTATCCTATTTCATAAAGTCCACTTTAAAAAAAAGGTTTATAGTTTCACTTTGCAATTGATTTGCATTATATTCTATTAAAGGACATTGTTATGGCCACAAAGATGTTGATGCATTTATCTAGGACAGATACTAACTGCAAACTGAAAGGAAGGTTTGAATGGAGATTAATTTTATAAAAGCTTGGTTCATTGGTACCTAGATTCAAATCATGGCTTAATCTCATATTATATGTGAAATTTTGGGCAAATTATCCAACCATTCTGTGCCTCTGTGTTTTTATTTGCAACATGGAGATTATTTATCAGGTATCTATTTTTTTTAAAGAAACCACTCCAAAAAATTTGTAAACAACAACCATTTCCGTTTCTCATGATTCTTTCAGTCAGCAGTTTGGACTGGGCTTAGCTGGGTGTTTTGTCTGCTGTACTTCCATGGGGTTACTCATGCAGCTACAGTCACCTGGTAATTCAGCTGGGTCTGTTTGTTATAAGATGGACTCGCTCACATGTCTGGTGATTAGCGCTTGGCCACAAGTCCTTGACAGACTAGCCTACTTCTACATGATAGTGGAAGTTTTCCAAAAGAGAAAGAGTAGAAACTGCACTGCAAAGTCTTTTGACACACAGCTCAGAAACCACACACACACACACACACACACACACAGCTTCTGCAACATTCTATAGGCAAAGCAGATTTGCCAGACCAGATTCAGTGAATAGAAATAGACTCTACCTCTTAAAAGGCAGAATAGTAGACCCGTATTTCAAGGGTTGTGTGTACAGCATGGGAAGGATTACTATAGCCATCGTGACAAACAGATAGCAATAATCAGGATATTCCCAGGTGGCTCAGTGGTAAAGAACATGCCTGTCAATGCAGGAGACACAGGTTGACATGCATTTGACTCTTGGGTCCAGGAGATTCCCTAGAGGAGGAAATGGCAACCGACTCCAGTATTCTTGCCTGGGAAATCTCACGGACAGAGGAGCCTGGCGGGCTATAGTGCATGGGGTAACAAATAGTCAGAAGACACAATGGAGTGACTAAGCATACAGTTTATGGGAAGGGTTAATACATGCAAAGTACTTAGACCCTTAGCTGGCCTATAGGAAGCGCTCAATGTCTGTTGCTTTTTAGTCATAGTAGTAGTTTTGGTATTGAGTTTTATATGTCTTATATAAATAATATCTACTCGGATTTTTTTCTTCCCAACTTGACAGGAAAATTCATAATCTGTTGTGATAGACATAAATTTGGTTTAAATTCTTCAAATATATGTATGTATATATATTAACTTCTTCAAATATTATATATGTAATGTGTATATATATGTATGTATGTATACACATACATATATACACACACACACACACAACCTGGAGAAGGAAATGGCAACCCACTACAGTAATCTTGCTTGGCGAATTCCATGGACAGAGTAGCCTGGCAGGCTACAGTCCATGGGATTGCAAAGAGTCAGGCATGACTGAGCAACGATCACTCACATACACACACACACGCTTGCAAGAGGGGAGTGATGGTAGGAGGAATTCAGGGAGGACTTCCTGGAGGAGATAGTTAACTGAATTCTAAAGTGTGAGTATATTAGTTTTCTAGGGCTGGCATAACAGATTATCACAAATGTAGCAGCTTAAAACAATGGAAATTCACTTCTCAAGTTCTAGAGGCTAGAAGTCCAAAAATCAAGCAAGACCAGGTGTGCTCTAACGGCTCTTGGAGATATTTTTTCCCAGTCTCTTCTACCTTTTGGTGGCCCCAGGTATTCCTTGGTTTGTGGCAGCACAGCTCCAACTTTCACCTCTGTCTTCACAGGGCTGTCTTTGTTCTCTGCTCCTCGTTGAAAAAGACACTTGTTATCAACTCTAGGGCCTACCTGGAAAATCCAGGTGTATCTCATCTCAAGACCCTAAATTAATTGTATGTGCAAAGACCCTTTTTCCTATAAGACCACATTCTCAGGCTCCAGAAGGATCTATGTTTTAGGGGCGAGACCATTCAACCCACTACAATGAGTAAGAGATAGCCAAGCAAAGACAGATGGGAAGAATGCTCTCAGTAAAGAGACTGGCACAAAGGCATGACACGGCTTTCTGATCTGGGAAAGCCACAATTCACTCTTACAAGATCATGAATTGTGAGGAGGAATGTGGTAGAAAATGAGTGGAGAGGCAGTCTTAAAGGACAGACTTGGCCCCAAGAAGTTTAAATTGTATCACAGTGGTTCAGATGCTGAAGTCCTGAATGAGGGTTGTAGAGGGGATGCGCATGTCTGAGAGATGAAATCAGTGAGGCTTGGGAAAAAATTTTATATGGTGGGAAAAAAGCAGGGATGGTAGCTGGATTGATTTCTGGTTTGGGAATTGACTAGATGGTGATCTCATTAACTGAATTAGCAATAAGAAGGAAGATAAAGTCATTTGGGGGTATGTATATGAGGCCAAAAGATATAGGAGATTTATTTAACGTTGGACATGACAGTTTTTAAATTCATACGGACATCCCATAAGTGAATGCCCAAATAAGAGTCGAAATATGAAACTGACAGTCAGAGATAAAAAGGCCAGTATAAGTCTTCAGGGACTCATAGACAATGACCATGGATGAAATCACTTAAGACAAGCTTAAAGGAGAAGGGCGGGGGACCAAGGACAGGATCCTGGGGAATGCTGATGGGTAAAGCCTGGGTGAAGGACATCAACCAGAGAAAGGTCATCAGAAAGTTAGGAGGGACGCTCAGGCCTTTAAGGAGGAAATGCTCAGCTGAATCTGCTGTAGGAGAGATCCAGAAAGTGCCTAGAGGACTCAGAGGGTACCCTGGGATTGGACATGGAGGTCATCATCACACTCTGCAAGTTCCTGAAGAGTGGTAGAAACAGAAAGGCGGGCTTGGATTCTTTCCCCGACCTGACCTATGAAGATGTGAGTGCTTTTCAGGTGACGAATTCAAACTGCAGGCTCAAAAAGTGAGTCCTCCTGGTAAACTACCAGCTGGAGTCAATAAGGTGTATCTTGTAATATAGATCTGCAAGGCTCCAGCTGCCGGTACTTGCACGGGGTCAATGGTGGCCTGGCCTGCTCTTCTTTATCATACACTAATAACAGGCAACACATAGGCAACATCCTTTATCTCCAAGAAACTGTCCTCTTATAGGCACTAAGTGCTTTGTAGATCTTTGATCGTGTAACCCGTACAACAATGAGATGAGTATTATGGTTATCTTACAGAAAAGAGAACGGAGGCTTGAGGAATTTAAGGACACTCAACTCAAGGGCACATAACCATTAGGTAGTAGAGATGAATAAAAGCTGAGGCTGATCTAACTCCAAAACCTGCCCTTTCCAGCAGGATACTGGCCAGTGCTATGCTTTCATTCCATTGAGATTCGAAGTCCTGAGAGAGAGTTCTAGCCAAGAAACTCATTTCACCTTCCAACAATCAAATGTAGCTGCTCCATTGTAAAGCAGGGAGGTCAGTTCTCAATATGTTCAATAGCCTTGTAGGTTCTCCCTCTCATAGCCCCCAAAGGTGCAAGTTACACAAGTCATCATATATTTGAATTCAATTCTCTCATTGTTGTTGTTTTTAGAATGTAATATACATTCTGAGTAGAAAGATATACCATATTTTTGAATGAATATATCTAACATGAAACATAAAATGTCCCAAATTAATAAATGAATTTCATGAAATTCAAAATCATTCCAGAGCTCTCTGTTTATATGATTTTTAATTTAAAACAAAATACTCTAGACATTAATGGAAAACAGAAATCTGAGAAAAACCTATAAAACGTGAAGTAGAACACTGTTGAGGGACTGGGACAGTGAAGTTGTCTTAGTAGCTAAAAAAACTATTGTGTCACACTAATATAGTTTACATAGGAATAGACAGATTTATACAACAAAGAAGATAAACCAGAAAATGGCTTAAAGGCTTAAACATAAGACATGACACCATAAAACTCCCAGAAGAGAGCATACAAAACATTCTCTGACATAAATCTCACCAACATTTTCTTAGGTCAGTCTCCCAAAGTAATAGAAATAAAAACAAAAATAAACAATCGGGACCTCATCAAACTTACAAACTTTTGAAAAGCAAAGGAAACCACCAAAATAATGAAAAGACAATGTAGAGAATGGAAGAAAATATTCACAAACGATGCAACAGACAAGGGCTTAATCTTCAAACAGTTCCTGCAGCTCAACAACAAAAAACATACCATCCAATTGAAAACTGAGCAGACCTCAATAGACATTTCTCCAAAGAAGACAAATGGCCAGGAGGCACATGAAAAGATGCTCAACGTCCCTAATCATTAGAGAAATGTAAATCAAAACTACAATGAGGTATCACATCACCTTGGTCAGAATGGCCATCAGTAAGAAGTCTACAGATAATGAATGCTGGAGAGAGTGTGGAGAAAAAGAAAATCTCCTCCATTGTTGGTGGGAATGTAAATTGGTACAGCTGCTATGGAAAACAGTATGGAGTTTCCTCAAAAAACTAAAAATAGAGTTGCCATATGATCCAACAATCCCATTCCTGGATATATGTACAGACAAAATTATAATTCAAAAAGGTGCATGCACCCCTATGTCCATAGCAGCTTTATTCACAATAGCCCAGTCACAGAAGCAACCTAAATGTCCATTGACAGATAAAGGCACAAAGAAGATGTGGTACATACACACAATGGAATACCACTCAGTCATCAGAAGAATAAAAGACTCTCATCTGAAGCAACATGAATGCAACTAGGGATTATCATACTAAGTGAAGCAAGTCAGAAAGAGAAAAACAAATAACAAACGACATTCACTTATATGTGCAACCTAAAATATGGCACAAAGGAGCCTATCCACAAAGCAAAAATAGACTCACAGACACAGAGAACAGACTTTTGGTTGCCAAGGGGGAGAGGGGGAGAGAGGGAAGGACTGGAAGTGTGAGATTAGCTGATGTGAACTGTTATATATAGGATGGATAGAAAACAAGGTCCTTCTGCATAGCTATATTAAACACCCTGTGATAAACTGCAGTGAAAAGGAATATTTTTAAAAAGTGAAAAGAGGAAGATAAACCAGAAATAGATCCTAATATATATGATAATCTAATATATAATAAAATTGGTGTTCAAGTCATTGTAATAGAATGAAATAGTTAATGGTGCTTCTGTTTCTGTATCTCTGTCAGAAAGAAATCAAATGTGACCTTTCAAACTATATGACAAAATGACAGTAATCAAAGCAGTATGGTATCAGCATAAAGAATAGAAAACCCAGAAATAAACTGACACATATATATGATCAATTAGCCTACCACCAAGGAGCCAAGGATATACAATGGGAAGACATTCTGTTCAATAAGTGGTACTGGGAAAACTGGACACTGTTTTTAAATACTCTCAATTCCATATCTGAGCATTTATCCAAAGAAAATGAAAATATTAACTCAAAAAGATACCTGTGCTCCATGATCATTGCAGCTCTTTACAGTAGCCAAGATATGGAAACGTGTCAGTCGAAGGATGAATAGATAAAGAACAAGGATATTCTGCTATTTGTGCATTTGTAACATGGATGGACATTGAAGGCATTATGCTAAGTGAAATGAGTTAGACAGGGACCTGTATAGTAAGGGGGAAATCCTCTATTGAAATACAGATCTCTTTATATATAACCTTTGATTATTATTTTTCTATAAATCTACTTAATATTTTTTCCTAGACAAAATAACTTTTATGTAATGAAATATGATTATCTTTTTGTATGGTTTTGGTTGACAAAGTATGGTAAAGTATGCCTAATTTTACCCTAGATTGCACACGAATTCTTTGCACCATCAAGAACTGAATTTTAATATGTTAGAGAGCTAGTGGGAAGTTGCTATATAACACGGGAGCTCAACCTAGTGCTCTGTGACAACCCATCTGTCAGATGGGATGGGGGATGGGAGGGAGGTTCAAGAGGGAGGGGACATGTATACACTTACGGCTGTTTCACGTTGTATGGCAGAAACCAACACAACATTACAAAGCAATTATCCTCCAATTAAAAATTTTAAAAAGGAATTTACCTGTAAGTATCATGTAATTTAGAGGTCTAGTTGTATTTTCTTCATTTCTGTAATGTATTTATTGGTTTTATTCATTTTTCTTGTGTTCACTACATTATTGTCACTTTGCTGCTTGCTCAGATTCCTCATCACTCCTTTCTCCTGCTAATTTGGAAATTCCATGATACTTTTCACTCCGACTGATTGTTTGCTTCCCATCCCTAATAATCATAGAAAGCGGTATTTCTTTACAGATTGTAATAGATATCTATTGCTGTGTAACAAATTACCACAAAACCTAGCAGTTTAAAACAATAAACATTGATTATCTCACAGTTCTGAAGGTCAGGACTCCAGGGGCAACTTAGCTGGGTGGTCCTGACTCATCATCTCTCAGAAAGCCGATGAAAGCCCTTGGTCATCCCTCCTTCTTTCTTCCTCTCATTGTTCTCCATTCCTCTTCCACTTCCAACGTCTGGATTTTGCTGATTTTATTCTGAATTAAATTCCAAGTCATCACTTGGTTTTCCTTGCTGTGCCCCAGTCCTTCTGTCCATCAGCTTCCTCAGATGCAATACGGTTTATAGTGTACGCTGGAGCCTCGTGCCATTGCCCTGATACAGTCACAATTTTTGTGGACATAGGCTTCTTGGGTTATTGTCCTTGCCCTCAAGAGTCTGAAACCAACAATGTGATTGGGTGGCAGAGCATCAATAAGAAAGCCAGTACTGTCTTACTTTTTCTTTCCTTTGTGAGTAACCCTCCTTTTTGTCTGCTGCTGCTGCTGCCACCAAGTCGCTTCAGTCATGTCCAACCCTGTGTGACCCCATAGACGGCAGCCCATCAGGCTCATCCGTCCCTGGGGTTCTCCAGGCAAGAATACTGGAGTGGGTTGCCATTTCCTTCTCCAATGCATGCATGCATGCTAAGTCGCTTCAGTCATGTCCGACTCTGTGCGACCCTATGGACAGCAGCCCTCCAACCCTCCTCTGTCCACAGGGTTCTCCAGGCAAGAATACTGGGGCGGGTTGCCATTTCATTTTCATCCTTTTTGTCTGGAAGTTTATTATTCAGGAATTACATCAGAGTCTAAGTCTATGTCTTTTTAATTACTCTTTCCTGGATCTTTACAAGCCCTTTTAAGCAAGGCTTTTCTTCAGCTCAGAAAGAGTTCTTTAGTTAATTATTCAGCTATTGTTTTTCTTTTATGTGTTCTTTTCTCTTTTTTTCTTTTTCTGAAACCCCTCTCCTTCAAACGTTAGATTGCCTGGTTTGTTCTCCAAATCTCTTTCTTGTTCATCACTGAGATGAATTTTACTTCCACTTGAACTCCAAGATGCTTGTTTTTCAGCAGTGATCACCCTTTTTCTGAGCTCATCAGTTGAATATTTAAACTGAGAAGCCATTTTATCTTTGTAGTTATGGATAGTCCTTTCCTACCCCCATGCCACCCCCAGTTCATTTTTCTAAATTTATTTATTTTAACTGGAGGCTAATCTCTTTACAATATTGTTGTAGTTTTTTGCCATACATTGACGTGAATCAGCCTCAGATGCACATGTGTCCCCCCCATCCTGAACTCCCCTCCCACATTTCTCACCCTATCCCTCTGGATTGTCCTAGAACACAGGCTTTGAGTGCCCTGCTTCATGCGTTGAATTTGCACTGGTGATATATTTTACATATGGTAATATACATGGTTCAGTGCTGTTCTCTAAAATCATCCCACCCTTGCCTCCTCCCACATAATCCAAAAGTCTATTCTTTACATCCGTGTCTCTCTTGCTGTCTTGCACACAGGGTTGTTGTTGCCATCTTTCTAAATTCCATATATATGTGTTAATATACTGTATAGGTGTTTCTCTCTCTGACTTCAGTTCAGTTCAGTCGCTCAGTCATGTCTGACTCTTTGTCACCCCAAGAATCGCAGCATGCCAGGCCTCCCTGTCCATCACCAACTCCCGGAGTTCACTCAGACTCACATCCATTGAGTCAGTGATGCCATCCAGCCATCTCATTGGTCGTTCACTCTGTATAGTAGGCTCCAGTTTCATTCCACCCCATTAGCACTGACTCAAATGCATTCTTTTCTTATAGCTGAGTAATATTCCAGATTGTGACTGCAGCCATGAAATTAAAAGACTCTTACTCCTTGGAAGGAGAGTTATGACCAACCTAGATAGCATATTAAAAAGCAGAGACATTACTTTGCCAACAAAGATCTGTGTAGTCAAGGCTTTGGTTTTTCCAGTAGTCATGTATGGATATGAGAGTTGGACTATAAAGAAAGCTGAGCACAGAAGAATTGATGCTTTTGAACTGTGGTGTTGGAGAAGATTCTTGAGAGTCCCTTGGACTGCAAGGAGATCCAATCAGTCCATCCTAAAGGAGATCAGTCCTGAATATTCACTGGAAGGACTGATGTTGAAGCTGGAACTCCAATACATTGTTCACCTGATGCGAAAATTTGACTCATTTGAAAAGACCATGATGCTTGGAAAGATTGAAGGCAGGAGGAGAAAGGGACAACAGAGGATGAGATGATTGGATGGCACCACTGACTCAATGGACATGAGTTTGAGTAAACTCTGGGAGTTGGTGATGGACAGGGAGGCCTGGCTTGCTTCAATCCATGGAATCTCAAAGAGTTGGATACAACTGAGCAACTGAACTGAACTGAATATTCCATTGTGTATATGTAGCACAACTTCCTTATCCATTTGTCTGCTGATGGACATCTAGATTGCTTCCATGTCCTAGCTATCCCAGTTCATCTTCTTCAGGATTATCACTTTTTTGTTGACATTCTCTTTCCCCCTCAATAGGACTGCTACCCTGGTTTCTCAGTGTGGACATCCTCCCTGAGGTCCCTGCCTTCTCACAGATGTGAAAGTCACTCAGTCATGTCTGACCCTTCAATGACCCCATGGACTAGACAGTCCATGGAATTTTCCAGGCCAGAATACTGGAGTGGGTAGCCTTTCCCTTCTTCAGGGATCTTTCCAACCCAGGGATCGAACCAGGGTCTCCTGCATTGCCAGGGGATTCTCTACCAACTGAGCTATCAGGGAAGCCTCTCCCAGATGGGGTGCTCACTTTCCTGTCTCTTCAGGGCTGGGGGTTCCCTGGACACTGACAGAGATTATCTCCTCAACCAGGCTCAACTCAGGCTCCCCTGAACTCTTTCTCAACTAGACTTCGGCTTTTGGACTTTGGTGTTCGTCTCTGCATTGTCCTGTTTTAGCAAGAATCCTGCTGAGTCAGTTTAGCCAGAACCCCCACCTTTGCTATCTGATCACCCTCGAAATCTGGTTCCTCATCCTCCGTCACCCCCCAGGTGATGTCTAGTCATCTTGGCCTGCCTTCAGCAAGAATCCTGTTGGGTCGGTTTAGCCCAAATCCCCCTCATCCTTGATGTTTGCTTAGTAATTTTCCATCCACTGACCTCCTCAGCCTGCTCCGTGGCTATCAATCCCCACGTTTTCTCATTGCATTCAGAGTAGAGGTCCGTCTGTCTCCTCCAGTTCAAGAGCCCCGTACAGTCGTCCCTGCATCTACCTCAATGCTTACCCACGCCTTGAGTAAAATCTGCTTTATCATCTTCAATAAGCACATGCATTAATTTTCTCTTTAACAACATCTCGGCAGGGCAGGCTGCTGACATCTTTTGGGCAGTGACGAGCCTGTCCTGCTGTTTCAGCCCCGGTGGGCAGCTTTGTGTGAACTGGTACCTTGTTATCCTCTGTCAGTGCTGGCCATGTCCTCCTAGGCCTCACAGATACCCAGCCTTCTAGGTTTTTGGAGGACAGCAAAGATACCCTGACTGCCAGTGTCCCATTTAGGGGAGTTGGGAGGGACTCAGGGCAGGGAGTGCCAGCAGTGTCAGCCTGCTCTCTCATGCTCCACTGCAGGCTGGCCACTCTCAGAGATTTGGGGGTAGGGGTTAGTTGGGAGGGGGAGGTGAAGTAGAAAGGGCAGGGCCCTGCGTCTGAGTGTGTCCTGGGATGTAGCCAAGAGGTAACCAGGAATCCAGGCTGGAAATATGACCTAAGGACCTGGGTATCTTAGAATTGCCTGGGGATCTTCTAATTTAGGTTAAACCCCGGGCTGTACGTCAGACCAGTAAATCAAATCTCTAGGAATGGGGGCATCAGCATCAGCATTTAAAAACTATTCAGGTGGATGCTGCTGGTCAGCTAGGAACAGAAGCACTGGCCTAAGAATATCATCTGACCCAATCTTACCTAGACCTTACTGGTCACGTTTACCTGTCTATTTACACGTCTAAGAAGTCACCAACTGTATCGTATCTTTTCTGTGTGCACAGTGCCTGACACATCAATCAATAAGTGAATGAATCTGTTTTTTAGCTTGACCAGAAAACTATAGCACCAAAAATTCCCCTCAAGCCCGTTTAGTCAACAGGCCCCATGCACACACTTTACGGGTGGAGAAACAAGGGCTGGCCTGAGTGGAACACGGACTCCCAGACTCTCTCCCAGCCTAGAAACTGGGCTAGAAGGCTGCCACGGCCATGAAGCCCATCTCCCCATCATTCCGCTTGCCTTATCTTTGATCTCTTTCATATCCCTTATAAACTGTACATATGCCACACACAGATTGTCACGCTATAAGCAGTGAGGTAAGGTCACTGCACCCCAATCCTCTCTTGTGATCTAGGAACAGGTGTGGATATAAGCTGAATATGGGCAACTTGAGTCCAAGTCAATCATCAAACATTTATTGAACATGTACTTTGTTCCAGAACTGTTCCAGGGTCCATGTTTGGGATGCGGTACGTGGTCTCCAAAGATGGCAGCCAACAGTTCCACTGTGCCTGCGTACACACGCCCCTCCTTCCATCAGGAAGAGTCTAATTCTCCTCTCGAATCGGGGCTGGCCTTGCTTTGACAATAGAATATAGCAGAAGTGAGGCTGTGCCAGCTTTGGCCTAGCCGTTAAGAGAACTGGCAGCTTCTGATTTGGGTTTCTCGAAGCCCAGAATATAACATACAAAGCCCAACTAACCTGCCCAGAAAGGAGCTGAGCCAGCTCTTTGCCATCCTAGCCACACCAGCTGAGGCACCAGGTGTGATCAATGCCATCTTGACATTCCCCCCTCCAGCCAAACTCCAAGCTGAATGCAGACATCTGAACAACCCCAGCCAATATCACCTGGGACAGAACTGCCCACTGAGCCCAGTCACCCATGTGGTCACTAAAATTATAACTGCTGTTGCTTTAAGCCACTAATCCGTGGGGCAGTTGTACCAATAGATAACTAAAGCATGAGGGAAAACAATAAACAGCAAGCATAATAAATATCACTTATTCTCAATTGTATTACTTATTTTCAGTTACCAGTGACTCCAGCTTCTGCTGTAGGTACCTGAATATCTCTCTTCTCATCTCTTGGGGATGAACATCCCCATATTCAGAACCTTCCCCGCCCAGATCTTCTTCTTCCGGGCTTGTTCAGGTGGCTGAACAGTCTCCCAGAAGCAGGGCCCCCAGACCTGGCCCAGTCTCTCCAGGTGTCTTGTACACCGTAGGTGCTTTCTCAGTGCATTAGGCTGGCTGTGTCAGAAAGCCCTCATCAACTCCAGCCCAGACTATACCTACCCCGTCTCTCCACCAGGGGGAGGAGTAAGAGATGACAACCCCAGCATTTCTGCAAACTGTGGGCACAGTTTGCTCATGCTTCTTGCCTCCTGTGCCAGGCCTGCCTCCTCGCCCTGCACTGGCAGGCGCACAGCAGGGTAGGGGCTCAAGGCAGGAAGGCCGCCAAGCAGCGTGCCACCCTTTCTCCTCGAACTCTAGTCTAACAGCCTCCTGTTCCTCTTTTCTGCCCATATTCACTTGCTCTCTTTGTAGTAGCAGCTCTGCGGCATTTCTTGGGGACCCACTCTCCCAGAGACTGGGTCCATCGGACTCTATCCCCCGCTCTGTGGCCGGCACATTACTAAGCCAAGCCAGTCGGTGTATTTTAACTGTGGTCTCAGTAACTGGGTCAGGATTCCTCTTTGTAAGGATAACGTAAATCTGGACCTGCTGGGCTACAACAGGAAGAAAGGTTGCTGGAGGATGAAACCAGCACGACAGAATGCACAGGGGGATAGACAGAGGCAGAGAGATGGGCAGAGAGACAGGGAAGGAGGTGTTGACAGTGTTTGAGCCCCTGCATCCAGCTGTTCTGGAAAAGTTCTGATCGCACCAGCAGTAGCAACAGTAGCCTGAGGGATTCATCCTTTCATACTAAGGTGCCTCCATTTTTAAGAGCACAGGACATATTCAAGGAAACCCAGCATACTTTCCTGGCAGATTTATGCGTTATTAACAACCATCATTTACAAGAACTAATAAAGTCATTTTATCTGTACATAAGTGATATGATGATGAGGGAGGGGATTGGTTTTGGTCAAGCCTCTTTTGATTACAACAAAAGAGAGAAAATTGATTTCAGTTGACTTAAACCAGCAAGGCACTTACTGATCACCTATCCTGCTACAGAAAGAACAGGGGTGATTCTATCTTCGGGAGAGCTGGATCCAGAGAATAGAACACTGTTGAGACTGTTTCAGGCATCCTCTTTTCCTGTCAGATTGTTCTTTCTCTGGAGGTCAGGAACATGGCCTTAGGCAGTCCCCAGTTTACTGTCTCAGAGCCCTATAGCTAGAGAGAACAAAAATCTTTCTCCTCTAATTCCTGTTAGAAAAATCCTGGGGAAGGATTCTGATTAGGCCAGCCTGGGTTACTCATCCATCGTGTGGCAAAGGTCAGAATCTGTTATCACAGAGGTGAGCCCAAGAGCCAGTATTAATCATGTGTCACTGGGGAGGAGGGGAGAGGAGAGGAGAGGAGAGGAGGAGGGAGGTAGGGAGACTGTTTATAGCACAACTAGCCTGAAGTCTGATCAAACAATAATGCTCAGGGCATGGGTGCCCCGAGCCTCAGAACTGGGTTTTGTGGTGGGAGGGGGAGGTGAGCACTGTTAGAAGGGGGTGGAGAACCTGGAGAAGAAGCTAGCCCCCTTTGTTATGCAGTCTACAGTGTCAGGGTGGCTTTCATAGCATCTAATTAAATATTTGCCACATTTAATTAATTAAATATTTAAACATTAAATAGGGAATCAGATGTGACTTAGTGGATATTATATCTCAATAGCCATTAACCATTCAACAGAATGGAACCTCTGCAGCCTCAGCTTCCCCTCCCCTGCAAAAGAGAAGCCTCCAGGAGACACTTGGGGAGCATCAGTAATTAATTAATGATTAAGGCTGTAGTGAGCTTTGCTGTTTTAGAATGTCATGCTCACTTAGGTGAGGGGTCTCTTCTGTTGGGTCGCAGGGCCATCTTATAAGGAAGCAAAATAGCCAGGAGCCCAGTTCCGGGGCTCACACACACCTACATACACCTGACACCTCCTCCATCCAGAAATAGTTCCTATGTCCCAAATTCCATCGTTAGAGATTACTTCCTTGGTTTCAGGCCGTGTCCTGTCCCCTTGACTTGCCATTATCCTAGGGGTTAGGAGCTCCTTGACAGCCTTTAAAAGGAAAAGTGCTTCCTCCAAATGGCCCAGCATGAGATGTGGTGACCTTCAGCTCCCCTTTGGATAGTGCTCAAGGAGCCTCTGATGCACCCACTTCCATCAGCTAAGAGGGCATCCTGAAGACAGCCTCTTCTAGCCCACCTTACAGTGTCTGCAAGGCAGGTCAGCTCCTAGCTATCCTTGGGGTTGAAGTTGTGCCCAGGCAGGGCAGGAGGCTCAGGTTTGTCAGTGCCCTGGATGGGGAGAGGGGAGGTATAATGAGGTGTTAGGCAGCTGCAGTGATCTCTCCAAAGGACAGATCTGATGGTTTGAGTGGGCTGGGGAATTTCCCACTGCCCTCAAGATAAAGTCTAAACTCTTCACTCTAACTGCCCTGATCCTGCTTCCCCACCAGTGTCAACCATCATCTCCAACCCCCCAGCCCCCATCCCAATATTCTGCATCCCAGCCACACCAGCTTTCTGTCAGTTCCTGGAAGCACCAGGGTTTGTGTTCTTTGGGTCTTGGCAAACTCTCTTCCCTCTGCCTGAAATCCTTTACTGCCTTTCAGGTTTTACCTAAGATGTCAACTCCTCCAGGAAGTCCACTTGCCTTGAGCAGGACCCAGGGATGGAGGCCAGGGAGGGCAGTCCCAGGCAGGGGCAGCTAGATGGCCATTCAGCTGCCCCTCTGGATTCCCTGCTCGTCCCTGATCCCTGCTATGTGGACTGGAAGGCTTAGGGACCCCAGACTGGAGGAAGGCTGGGGTCCAGAAGGGAGGCTCAGAACTGCCACCTACTGGCCTAAGAGGGCTGCCAGGGAAGTGCAAAGGGTCCTTGAGCCCCCTCCTTTCCCCTTCTAACCCCTATCTGGGCTTCCCTGAAACTCATGGAAAGGGGAAGCCGGACTACTCAGACTGCCAAAATGTTCTCTGAAGAGTCAAAAAGAAATGCTATGGGAAAAGAATGTGAAAAATAATGGATATATGCATAAGTATAACTGAACCGCTTTGCTGTACACCTGAAACTAACACTATTGTAAATCAGCTATGTGCTGTGCTCAGCTGCTCAATCATATCCGACTCTTTGTGGCCCCATGGACTGTAGCCTGCCAGGTTCCTCTCTCCATGGGGATTCTCCAGGCAAGAATACTGGAGTGGGTTGCCATTGCCCTCCTCCAGGGAAATCAACTATACCCCAAAATAAAATACAAATTAAATTATAAAAATAAATATTTAAAAAGAAATAAATGCCACAATGAGGTTTCAGGAGCCATAGTCTGTTTAAAATATTTACAATGGACAATATAAAACTTTTAAACACCAAAATATATACAATGCAATGATATTTGAAGAATTCATCTAACACAACATTGTAAGTCAGCTGTATCCCAATATAAAATAAAAATTGTTTAAACATTTAAAAAGAATGCTACAATGAGGTTTCAAGAGTCATTGCCCATTTAAAGTATTTACAATGAACAGACTAACAATTTTTAACACCAAGACATATACAATGCAATGATAATTAAATTTATCAAAAAAATATTTGCTCACAAAGCACAACAGGTGTCGGATGGATGTCAGCTTCTCTCCCTCCTCTGACTCTACACACAACCCCATTTGGAAATGACAGCCCCTGACACCTGGGTCAAGTGGCTCACATGCTCCTTGTATGGTTGGAAATCTGAGGCTCAGAGCAGGGAAGAAGACATCCCACACTGGGCCTGGCAAACCAAGCTACCCACCCCATCCCACCCTGTGCAGCTCCTGTCCTCCGCGCTCCACAGAACTCTGCGCCCTCCTCCAGGTGCCAGGCCTGGCCTGAACCTGCCTTCCAGGTTTCTTGGGTGCAGCCACCTCTCCTGTCTCCCTGGGGTGCCAGGCCACCCAGCCGCCTTTCCCTTGTATCCCTGCCCTTTATAAATATGCAGTGAGCCAGAGAGAGAGGGGGTGAGGCTCTTTTTGAGGGAAAATTAACCACAATGACAAACTTAGTTATTCATGCAAACCATCAGCCTGTTATCCCTGATTATGCAGGACGCAAACTGTGAGGATCTGAGTGACTGAGCTTGCTCATCAAAGGCACCATCAGGGCAGCAGCCCAGCCCACCTTGCCGGCCGCCTTTGTACACTCTTCTCAGCCCTGTGCAGGCCAATGGGCCGCCTCCCTCTAACAGCGCCCGTTCCTGACGCAGGGACCCCTCCATGCTGTATTTTAAAGGATTAATTAACCTTGTGAGATTGGCGGGGAAAGCTCCACCTGGCTATCTGCTGCATGAAAGCTTCCGCTCACCAGAGTATTTTAAGCTCACAGTGCAGACCATATGGTATTTCAAAGAACAGAAGTTGAAAGTACAGTACATATTTATTCCTTCCACAGAGAGCATTAAAGGGGTTTAAGTATTTTATTAAAGTCTATATGTGTGGACATGTGTGTGCATGTCTGTACGTGTGTGCGTGCGTCTGTGTGTGTGTACATGTGCTAAGCAAGCGGAAATATACTTGACGCATAGAAAAAATAAATTACACAGATTTATTTTCATCTCTCTGCCAACCCACCCCATAGCAACAGTGAAAACTTGGTCTATGTAAACTTGAGAAAACAAGAAATATTTTATCACATCTTCTCAACTCAACGGCCATTGCCAATTTTTCCTGTCTTTTTTGAAACAAGATCAGACTCCTTGGTGTCAGGACTGGAGGCAGAGAGAGGGGAGTCAGGTCTAAGACAATAAAGGAGGCCAACTCACACCCCAGGTCCTGCCTTCAGAAGGCAGGAAGTTCAAACACAGGGCCGCCCCACTTCTGCCCCAGGTACTTAAGCTCCCTAAACCTGTTTCCTTATCTCAAACCACACTGCTCTCACAGGGCTGGTGTGTGAATAAAATGAGAAATATATATACAGGGCAAATAGCAGTCCTGCCTTGAAGGGTCTTAGATCTGGAATTTTGAGGACAATTTATTGTAGAAGTCTTCTGTTGATTATTTTACATCTACCTACTCTTGGGGGGCAGCCCCACCATTTTTCTTGAGGTGGCCCCTTTCTGTCTCCCAGTCCAGGCGGCTAGGTTGGAATTAACCTCACCCCTGACCATAAGGGTTGCTACTGGCCAAGGATGGCCAATCAGAGTCCTGCATTTCCCTGACCTCACCGACAGGGGTGGTCGTGTTGCCCAAGACAGATGGATGAGGCTCAGTCCTAAGACTTTTGCTGGAATTACCAGGAAACAGGCTCTCTTTTCCCAAAAGACTTGCTAGACTGGGAGCTGGCAGTTCAGTGCCAACCTAGTCTTGGGCAAAACCAAAGCAAAAGGAGAGTCTAGGGCAGATGAAGACTCTGTCCAAAGGACCACTTGTCACTCCTAAACAAGGCAGAAATTAAAATTCTCAAAATAAATTAATGACATTGTTAAGGAAAGAAATGAGATAGAGTTGGCAAGCTGGCCAGGTTCAGCTGCACAAGCTGTCTTCTCTTGACAAAGCCATAAGCCCTTGAAGCCCTGTGTGAGCCCTGCTGCTGCTCAGCCATGTCCGACTCTGCGACCCCATGGGCTGTGGTCTGCCAGGCTCCTCTGTCCGTGGGATTTCTCAGGCAAGAATACGGCAGTGGGTTGCCATTTCCTTCTATAGTGGATCTTCCTTTCTCAGGGATCAAACCCAGGTCTCCTGCCTGCATCTACCTGAATTGGCAGGTGGATTCTTTACCACTAGTGCCTACTGAGAATCAATCTAGAAAGAGCTCTAAAAAATGCCAGGCTGCTCCTCCCTTCAAACCACTCAGGCTTTTCCTGCATTTCCAAATCTCCCCTGCTGGAAGCAGTACTGAGTCAATGGGAATCTGTCACCTGAGAGAAATGACATCTCAAATAATCCTGTTTCTTCAGTCGCTAAGTTGTTTCCGACTCGCCGTGACACCAGGGACTGCAGCACTCCAGGCTTCCCTGTCCTTCACAATCTCCCAGAGTTTGCTCAAACTCATGTGCATTGAGTTGGTGATGCCATCCTACGTCACCCTCTACCCCTCCTGCCCTCACTCTTTCCCAGCATCAGGGTCTTTTTCAATGAGCCCACTCTTCACATCAGATGGCCAAAGTATTGGAGTTTCAGCATCAGTCTTCCCAAGGAATATTCATGGTTGAATTCCTTTAGGAGTGACTGGTTTGATCTCCTTGTTGTCCAAGGGACTTTCAAGAGTCTTCTCCAGCACCAAGTTTGAAAGCATCAATTCTTCAGCACTCAACCTTCTTTATGATCCAACTCTCAAATCTGTATGTGACTATTGGAAAAACCATAGCTTTTACTATACAGATCTTTGTCAGCAAAGTGATGTCTCTGCTTCTGAATGCAGTGTCTAGGTTTGTCATAGCTTTTCTTCCAAGCAAGCATCTTTTAATTTCATTGCTATAGTCACAGTCCTCAGTGATTTTGGAGCTCAAGAAAATTAAATCTGTCACTGTTTCCACTTTTTCCCCTTCTATTTGCCATGAAGTGAAGGGACCAGATGCCATGATCTTCATTTTTCAAGTGTTGAGTTTTAAGCTACCCTTTTCACTCTCGTCTCTCACCTTCATCAAGAAGCTCTTCAGTTCCTCTTCACTTTCTGCCTTTAGAGAGGTATCATCCACATATCTGAGGTTGCTGATATTTCTCCCAGCAATCTTGATTCCAGCTTGTGATTCACCCAGTCCAGCAGTTCACATAATGTACTCTGCAGATAAGTTAGATCAGCAGGATGACAATATACAGCCTTGACATACTCCTTTTCCAATTTGGAACCAGTCCATTTTTCCAGGTCTAGTTCTATCTGTTGCTTCTTGACCTGCATACAGGTTTCTCAGGAGGCAGGTAAGGTGGCCTGGTATGCCCATCTCTTGAAGAATTATCCACAGTTTATTGTGATCCACACAGTCAAAGCCTTTAGCAAATCAGTGAAGCAGATGTTTTTTTCTGGAACCCCCTTGCTTTTCCTATGATCCAATTGATGTTGGCAATTTGATCTCTAGTTCCTCTGCATTTTCTCAATCCAGTTTGTACATCTGGAAATTCTCAATTCATGTACTGTTGAAGCCTAGCATGAAAGATTTTGAACATTACCTTGTTAGCATGTGAAATGAGTGAAATACTATGGTAGTCTGAATATTCTTCGGCATTGTCCTTCTTTGGGATTGGAAGGAAAACTAACCTTTGCTGATCCTGTGGCCACTGCTGAGTTTTCCAATTTGCTGACATATTGAGTGCAGCACTTTAGCAGCAGCATCTTTAGGATTGATTCAGCTCAGCTGGACTCCCATCCCCTCACTAACTCTGTTTGCAGGACTGCTTCCTAAGGAACCATTTGACTCACACTCCAGTATCAGGAGAGGCTGAGGGAGTGGCACCTTCTGCTCTCTGATGCACAGCACTCTTCCACAAGATGACACTCTGCCAAGGACAGTTTATGGCCTAAAAATTTCATAAATAGCATGCGTGTTAAAACACGAATAGCCTTTGAAATCTTCCAGATCTAGTCCCCACACCATTCTACTAATGAAAAGACTGAATAACACAAAGATAATAATTACTTTCCACCCAGGCTCCCCCCGACTCCATATTTACCATCTTTCTATACATAGGAGAAAAGATATTTTCAGACCGTAAGATATAAATGGAAAAATGCAATTTTCTCTAATATTCTGTAAGTGAGAATTGAACCTCTACTTTACTTGATGACAGAAAAGCTCATCTAGTTAGTTTCAGATTTTCTCAGATACTTGGTGCTTTGTTTAGCCATTTCAGATTAAAGTTAGTTTAGGTTTTCCTCCCTACCCATTTCTCTATGTGAGTTTCATGGGTAGAAGAATCATAGCAATGGGGACATGGGCAGAAAGAGAGTTCTTCTTGCCCATCCAGTATCATTCCTTGGAAGTTCTGCTCTGCTCAGGGGCAAATAGCTCCTGTCTGACCAAACCTTCTGTAGATAACAACCACAAAGTCTGACACTAACAGGAGAGTGACTGTAAGGCAGATGTTGGGGGAGAGTCAATACTTAGAGGAAGAAAAGAGCACTGGAAAAGTTTCCCATCTTTATGGGCTTAATCCTGATGGCAGGCTCCAGTCTGCCCCACATAGAACAAATAAAACTTAGAAAACTTGGGATAGAAAAGTCCTAGTGGTTTGAAGAACCAAGGGTTGAGACAATTATGGGAAATAAAAATCCAAAAGAAGAGAGAGTCATGAAAGTAGAGTCCCAACTCAACATATAAAATGCCCAGAGCCATCAATCCCAGAACTACGCAGGAGTGAGGCAGTCACCATCATCTGGAGTAAGACTAAAAGAACTTAATTGAGATTTCAGCTGCTATTCTCTGCAGGGAAGAGAGAGTTTACAGTTTGAATTCATCCAAGTTAATTGCCTGCTTAAATAAAAAATCAACATTCTTCAGAGGATTATAGACCACCCAGAGTCTCTGTAATGTATCTCCACGATGTCCAAGATAAAATCAAAGTTATCTGGTATATGAAGACACAGGAAAATTTCACCCAAACTCTAGAGTAAAGATAACCAATGGATACCAAACATAAGTGACCCTGAAAATGAAAAGTGAAAGTGATAGTCACAGTTGTGTCTGACTGTGACCCATGGACTGTAGCTCACCAGGCTCCTCTGCCCATGGATTTCTCCAGGCAAGAATACTGGAGTGAGTAGCTATTCCCTTTTCCAGGGGATCTTTTTGACCCAGGGACTGAACCCAGGTTGCCTGCAATACAGGCAGATTCTTTACAGCCTGGGCCACTAGAGAAGTCCAAAAGGTGTTGGAATTAGATAATTACTTCGAAGCAGCTATTTTAAGCATGCATATGAGCATAAGGGAAAGTCTGATCATGATATATAAAAAAATAAATTTTCTCAGGAGAGTAATAAAAACTATCAGAAATAAACAAAAAATTGATATCTCCTTCCTATGTGTGGAGGGAAACCCACTGGCTATAACTGAAGTATTTATATTTCCTGGCATCAGCTGAGAAGGCCATCTCTCCATTTGATCCACAGTTATCAAACCATATTAGGCCCTCTTCACCCCCATTTTGCAGGATAAGAGCCCCAATCAACCTACGAGTCCTCTTTTGAGAACTATCTTCCTCCTCTTTTGGGAATGGGAAAATGCGACTGAAGCCCACAAAACACGGGGTCAAAGTAGCTCTCCAAGCTTTTACCCTGGGCACCCTCCACATTTATAGTATAGTAGAGTAGTATACTCTACTGCAACCATGCCCTGGGACAGGAGAAACTTTCTCTGGATTAGATCTCTGAGCATTACACAGCACAAGTTTCTAGAAAAAGGTAGGTCTTACCCTGGAGCTTTGTTAGAATTCTGTTTGGCTTAATTTCTATAAATTTTTAATTGAAAACTTTATTTAAAGACTTTTTATTTCTACCCATAATGGAGTCATGGAGAATGAATGTGCTCTTCTACAATTAACAATTAGAAAATCGGACTTAAACATGTGAAACAACTCTTTTCATCTGTTAGACGACAGGCATCAAAGAACCCATCCCTGAGAGAAGGGAAACTATATAAGCCTGTCATATGAACCCCTGGCTTCCGCATTTTGTAGACAATAAGTATAGGGATCCAAAGAAGAGCATGGCAGTCCTACTGAGGAGAAAAGCATTAGAGTTCAAGAAAAGTGAAGCAGCTGGAATTTGCAAGACAGAGAACCACAGACTAGGAACTTCATAGAGAAAGAACTTTAAAAATCTGCTAGCATTCCATTCTCAGTCCCTGGTTGAATACTAAGCTATGGTTGAATAGAGTGAACCCTATTCCAGGTAAAGAATGACTAGGTTACTGGAAGCTGAAAACTGAACAATTTCCAGAGCTCGTAGAGGATGAGGAGAAAATTTAATTATGACCAGCCAGAGTAAATAAACAGAAAATCTTTAAAGCGACCAGGAGGAAAAAAAAAAAAGGCACCATGCATACAGAGAACAAAAATAGGAGTAAATATTGACTTCTTGCCAGAAACAAATATTTTAGAAGAAAATGAAATGACATGTCTAAAATGGGCAGCGGAACACTGCAACACAGAATTCTGTAGCAAAATGATCCTTCAAAGTTGAAGATGAAATAAAGATTTCTTTTGAGACAAACGAAAGCTGAGGGGATTTACTACCATCAGACCTGCACTACAAGAACTGTTCAAAGAAGTTATTCAGAAGAAGGAAGATAATACCAACTGGAAAGTGAATAAAGCAGAAATGGGTAACGTGGATAAATTTAAGAGGCTTTGTTTTCACTTAAAAATTTAAAAAAAGAGAATTGACTGACTAAGCCTAAAATGTTAGGAATATATTATAGGGTTTATAACATATGTAGAAATAAGACAGAAACATGCCAAAAGGATTTGGGGGAAGGAAGAGTATACAACTGTGAAGTTTTTACATTATTTGTGAAGTAATAAAATATTCTTTAAATGTAGATTATTGTGATAATGTAAAATCATAAACTCTGAAACAGTGACTGAAATGATCAGGAGGAAAGCAGAGAATTTCTCTCTTACTGTTTAGATTCAACACAGTACTAGAAATCTGGCCAATGAAATAAAGAAAAAAAATAAAGGACATACAAATTATAAAGGAAGATCTAAAACAAGCTTTATTCACAGAGGACATAACTGTCCATCTTGTTGTTGTTTAGTACTAATTTGTGTCTGACTCTTTTGTGACTTCATGGACTGTATGTAGCCCACTGGGCTCGTCTTTCCATGGCATTTCCCAGGAAAGAATACTGGAGTGGCTTCCCATTTACTTCTGCAAGGGATCCTCCCCACCCAGTGATCAAATCCGAGTCTCTTGCATTGGCAGGCAGATTCTTTACCACTGAGCCACCAGGGGAGTCCATTGTCTATGTACAAAACACCGAAGAATAAAAAAGAAAAGAAAAGAAACTGAAGAAACTGTTGTAATCAATACATTTAAAATAGAATTTAGGAGAAGAACTACTTTGAAATGACTCTAACAAAATGCTCACAAGGTTTGGAAAACTCAGCAGTGGCCGCAGGACTGGAAAAGGTCAATTTTTGTTCCAATCTCAAAGAAAGGCAATGCCAAGGACTATTCAAACTACCATACAGTTGAGTTCCTTTCATATGCTAGCAAGGTAATGCTCAAAATTCTTCAAGCTAGGCTTCAACAGTACTATGCTTCATTGACTATGCTAAAGCCTTTGACTGTGTGGATCACAATAAACCGTGGAAAATTCTTCAAGAGATGGGCATACCAGACCACCTTACCTGCCTCCTGAGAAACCTGTATGCAGCTCAAGAAGCAATAGTTAGAACCAGACATGGAACAATGGACTGGTTCCAAACTGGTAAAGGACTATGTCAAAGCTGTGTACAGCTTATTTAACTTATTTAACTTATATGCAGAGTACATCATGAGAAATACTAGGCTGGATAATTCGCAAGCTGGAATCAAGATTGCTGGGAGAAATATCAGCAACCTCAGATATGCAGATGATACCACTCTAATGGTAGAAAGTGAAGAGGAACTGAAGAGCCTCTTGATGAAGGTGAAAAAGCTGGCTTAAAACTCAACGTTCAGAAAACTAAGATCATGACATCTGGTCCCATCACTTCATGGCAAATGGATGAGGAAAAAATGGAAACAGTGACAGACTTTATTTTCCTGGGCTTCAAAATCACTGCAGATGGTGACTGCAGCCACAAAATTAAAAGATGCTTGCTCCTTGGAAGAAAAGCTATGACAAACCTAGGCACTGTATTCAAAAGCAGAGATATCACTTTGCCAACAAAGGTCTGTATAGTCAAAGCTACGTACGGTTTATCCAGCGGTCGTGTATGGGTGTAAAAGTTGGACCATAAAGAAGACTAAGCACCAAAGAACTGATGCTTTTGAACTGTAGTGCTGGAGAAGACTCTTGAGAGTCCCTTGGACAGCAAGGAAATCAAACCAGTCAATCCCGAAGGAAATCAACCCTGAATATTCTTTGGAAGGACTGATGCTGAAGCTGAAGCTCCAATACTTAGGCCACCTGATGCAAAAAGCCAGCTCATTGGAAAAGACCCTGATGCCAGTAAAAATTGAGGGCAGGAGGAGAAGGGGATGACAGAGGATAGATGGTTGAATGGCATCACTGACTCAATGCACATGAGTTTGAGTAAACTCTGGGAGATGGTGAAGGACAGGGAAGCCTGGCCTGGTGTAGTCCATGGGGTCACAAAGAGTCAAACACAACTTAGGGACTGAACAGCAACAACAATATGCTTAAATACTAAAAAAATTTTTAGAAAAACTTGAAAAGACCTAAGTAAATGGAGAGATACATCATGTTCATAGATTGAAGGACTCAATACTGTCAAGATATCAATTCTTTCAAAACCAGTCTGTAGATTCAATACAATCCCAACCTATAGCTCAGCAGGCTTTTTTTTTTTTGTAGTTAATGGAAGTCTGATTTTTAAGTTTATAAAGGAATGTGAAAGACTTAAAATGGCTAAAGCAATTAAAAATAAAAAGATAAAGTTGGAGAAATTTTACTATGTGATTTCAAGATTTATTATGGAGTTGCAGTGGTCAAGACAGTATTGGTATATGAATAAACATATAAGATTAATAGAATAGAATTGAGTTCAGAAATAAATTCACACATTCATAGCCATTTGACATTTCACAAATATTCCAAGGTGATTCATTCGGTAAAGGATAGTCTCTTCAACTTCAACAAATGATGTTAGAACAATAGGAGATTCACACAGAAAGCAAAGAACCCTTGATTCTTGCTTTGCGTCACACAAAATTAAATCAAAGTGTTAACAGTTCACAGATCTAAAGATGAAACCATAAAACCTCTAGAAGAAAATGCAGAATAAACTATTTGTGACTTGGCAGCAGGCAAAACCATTTATAATGTCACAAAAAGGGCTTGAACCATGAAAGAAAAAAATAGTAAGTTTACACTTCACCAAAATCAAAACCTACTCTTCAAAATGTATTGTTAAGAAAATAAAAAGGCAGGCCACAGACTGACAGAATATATTGTCAGTGTAGGACTTGATCCGAAATACATAAGAACTTTTACAATTCAGTAATAAGAGAACAAATCACCCAATTTAAAACTAGGCGTGGGGATGTAATGTGTAGCACAGGAAATATAGTCAATAATATTGTAATAACTTTGATGATAGATGGCAACTAAATTTATCATGGTGTAATGTACTAAAACATTGATTCACCATGTTGTACACCTGAAATTAATATAAGTCATTTATATTTCAATTAATTAATTAACTAGGGAAAGTTTAAATAGCCAGTTCACAAAAGAAGATATACAAATAGCCATGGCCACAAATTACATGAAAAATATATTCTGCTTATGAAGGAAATACAAATTAAATCCATAATAGCAAACTACTACACACTCAACATTCAGAAAACTAGATCATGGCATCTGGTCCCGTCACTTCATGGCAAATAGATGGGGAAACAGTGGAAACAGTGGCTGACTTTATTTTTCAGGGCTCCAAAATCACTGCAGATGGTGACCGCAGCCATGAAATTAAAAGACGCTTACTCTTTGGAAGGAAAGTTATGACCAACCTAGACAGCATATTAAAAAGCAGAGACATTACTTTTCCAACAAAGGTCCGTCTAGTTAAGGCTATGGTTTTTCCAGTGGTCATGTACGGATGTGAGAGCTGGACTACAAAGAAAGCTGAGCACTGAAGAATTGATGCTTTTGAACTGTGGTGTTGGAGAAGACTCTTGAGAGTCCCTTGGACTGCAAGGAGATCCAACCAGTCCATCCTAAAAGAGATCAGTTCTGGGTGTTCATTGGAAGGACTGACATTGAAGCTGAAACTCCAATACTTTGGCCACCTGATGTGAAGAGCTAACTCATTGGAAAAGACCCTGATGCGGGAAAGATTGAGGGCAGGAGGAGAAGCGGACGACAGAGGATGAGATGGTTGGATGGCATCACCGACTCAACGGACATCTGTTTGGGTGGACTCCGGGAGTTGGTGATGGACAGGGAGGCCTGGTGTGCTGCGGTTCATGGGGTTGCAAAGAGTCGGACATGACTGAGCGACTGAACTGAAATGAACTGAACTGAACTGACACACTCACTAGAATGGCTAAAATTAAAAAGACTGCCAACACCAAATGTTAGAGAGGATATGGAGGAGCCAGAACTCATATACTGCTGGTGGGAGTTCAAAATGGAAGAACTACTTTGGAAAATATGATATCAGTTAAACATAAGATCAAATATATACTTACGATACAACCCACCAATCCCATTCCAGAAATTTCCAAGAGAAATGAAAACACAGACTTCTACATAAATGCCCATAACAGTTTTATTCACAACAGCCCCAAACTGAAAATAACCAAATGTCCATCAAAGGATGAGCAGATGAACAAGTTGTTATACAAGGGTGTAACACTCTACAAGACAGAGGAAATTATTACTGTGCAACAGCACACATGAGTCTCACAGATATTTTTGCTGAGTGAAAGAAACCAGACACAAGTAGGTAGTGTAAGTGATTCATATAAAACTAAAAAAGACAAAGCTGACCTACCGGGATGCAAAATTAATCAGCGGTTGCCAGGAATGAGGGTATGGTTGGAGACTCTGACTGCAAAGGAATAAGAAGAAAACTTTTGTGGTAATGGAAGCATTCTGTATCTTAATTGTGGTAATGGTTTCACTGATGCAACCCTCTAAAAAAAACTTAAAATGGGTAAATTTTGTTATAAAATATACATCAATAAATTTGATTTTAAAACATATATATGTTGGGACTTCCCTGGCTGTTCAGTGGTTAAGAATCTGTGCTTCCACTGCAAGGGCACAGGTTCAATTTCTGGTTGGGGAACTAAGATCCCACATGCAGCATGATGCTGTCAAAAAAACAAAAACATGGTGTATGTTACTTCTTATTTTTCAAATAAACAGACTTGAAAAAACAATAGAAAAACAACAACCGAAAGGCCCATTCTTGGGTAAATCAAATCAATATTCTGCACATGTATAGCATGGAGCCCCATGTAACAGTTAAAGCGAACTGAAAGCTCACCTCTGCATAAGGAAGCGGAGAAGGCAATGGCACCCCACTCCAGTACTCTTGCCTGGAAAATCCCATGGGCGGAGGAGCCTGGTAGGCTGCAGCCCATGGGGTCGCGAAGAGTCGGACACGACTGAGCGACTTCACTCACTTTTCCCTTTCATGCATTGGAGAAGGAAACGGCAACCCACTCTAGTGTTCTTTCGTGGTGAATCCCAGGGACGGGGAAGCCTGGTGGGCTGCCGTCTATGGGGTCGCACAGAGTTGGACACGACTGAAGCGACCTAGCAGCAGCAGCAGCAGCATAAGGAAGGGAGGTCCTTGTACTTACAGCTTTCCTTTAGGACTGGCTACAAAGCGGGCAGAAAGATGGGCTTGAGGCGGGTGTGGAGTTGAGTTATTAACACCAGCTGAGCTTAAAGAACATCTGAAGGCTTCTCAGTTTACGTAGTGTCCAGAGTCACAGTGTGTGTCCAGGTGACGGTAGGGGCAGAGAACCCGCCTGCCAATGCAGGATACATAAGAGCTGTGGGTTCAATCCCTGGGTTGGGAAGGTCCCGTGGAAAAGGGCATGGCAACCCACTCCAGCATACTTGCCTGGAGAACTCCATGGACAGAGGAGCTACAGCCCATGGGGTTGTAAAAAGTCAGACACGACTAAAGTGTCTTAGCACACACAGAGTAACTGGGAGTTTGCAGTCCCCTCATGAATCAGGATTGTCATTTATTTGGTGTCAAGAAGACTCACAAGTGCTTGCCCTCAATGAGCATCCAAATGTTGAAGTCAGGGTTCCAAACCCCGTTCTGCACTACCTTGCTGATTTCCCTTGTCCAGCCTTCAGTTTCTCAATTTTTGATGTGGGGAGGTTGAACTGGATGAAAGCTTCCTGCAGCTATGACACTACGACGTTGAACATTTCCAGGGAATGTCTGCCCCTTCACTCAAAGCTCAAGGGCTGTGCTTACTTCACACACACCACCCTCCCAGATCAATTCCACCGGGAGTTTATGTCCAAGGCTGTAAATAGCTGGCTATTTCTATCCTACGTCATCCTTCCCACCTGGGTTGTTGCAGAAATTCCAAATCCTAGTGAAACTTCATATTTAGGCAGGGTCCACATGAAAGGCATACCATGTCACATCAAAAATGTTCTCCCCAAACTATATTCACTGACATCTTTATCACGAGAATATTTTTAAAAGCACCAAACTATAAACAATCAAATGGCCATCCACTGGGAATGGAATATACAGCCTGTAAAGATCATAATACCACAAAAGTTTATGGTATGATGAAACTTTTTCTTTTTTTTGGCCATGCCCTGCGGCATGCAGGATCTTAGTTTCCCAACCAGGATCAAACCTGTGCCCCCTGCATTGGGGAGTGTGGAGTCTTAGTCACTGGACCAGTGGGGGAAGTATTTTTTTAAAATGTCACTTTTAGAAAGCATATAACACTATATGTGCCTTATGACTACGACTTGGTGAATATGCATAGAAAGAATGAAATGTTCCAGGAATTTTGATTCTTTGCTGTATCTCAAACTAGTTGAAGCCTAAGATAGAATGAAATGACTTGTGCTTCTGAGAGCTGAAGCTGAAGGACCTCACATTATGTGACCAGAAGTCCATTTCTTTCTGGACTATGTTTTCCCAGCAAGGGCTCTCCTCCTGGGAGACAAGGATGGCAGTCAACAGCTCCAGGTTTATCTTTTTATTGATCTAGTAATATAAGCATAAAGTGAGAGCCTCTTTCTGGCAAAAGTTTTGAATTTCATTGGCAAAACGTGAGTCATGCACCCATTCCAGGGCTGGTTTCAGGGGTGCAGCCTCTTAGGACCCTTAGTCTGGTTTAATGCTCTGCTGTGGCATCTTGAAATCCTTAAGAATTTTTGAATGAGAGACACTGCACTTTCATTTTGTACTGGGTCTTGCAAAGCTGGTCTGGACTGAACCCAACTCAAATCCCACAGTCTGAGAACAAGAGGATTGGTTCCCCGGTAGAAAATAGGACACTGTTACCAGGAGGAAGGGAGGCTAAATAGAGAAACAGCAGACATTCACCACAGATGCTGACAACAGTTGGGCTAGGGTAGTGCTGATTATTACAATTTTTATTGATATCATTACTTTGCAATGTGTCTCTATTTCTCATTTAAACAGAAAAAAGAAAATCCAGTTCCTCTCTTAGAAGTGAGAGTTGTCAGAGAGGCGAACTGGGGTAAGGAATCAAGCTCCTACATGGGGGCTGCTCCAAAGCTTCCAGAGCTGAGCAATATCCAAAATAGTGCTGGTCCCAACCTCATGCTTAAAGTCTGGAGGGGTTGAGATGGAAATATCTGAATGTGATGGATGATTCCATTTGTCACCCACTGAAGTACCCTCCCTGGCCCTGGCTTCTGAAAGGCCTCCAGACTGCTATCCAGAGAATAGAAAAGTGTGGTAAAGATCCCTGGAGAATCCTCACTTGTCCATGCTGTTTGAGAAGCAGATAGGTTTCAGATATCTTCTCTCCTTTGACTCCTATGTTAAGCCTTATTTTTACTCCCCTCTCACTGGGAACAAACCTGAAGTTCACTACGCTGTGCTTTCTGCCCAAGTTCACATCCATAGAAAGTAAAAAAGGGATTAGAACCTACGTATGTAAACTCCAAAGTCCAAGCTTTACCCTCTAGATCTTTTCTGCCCCAACACAGGAACCAGATCTTGACATTTCTGGCCTCTCTTTCTTTATGTGACAGTGAAAATATGCCTAATCCTTCTCAGGTAACCTCAGGGCAACATCCAACTTTCTCTCTCCCCTGCCAAGACCAAATGCACCGCTTGGTGGAAGGGGCAGGGGGATCAGTGACAAAGGCCCAGAAACCTACAAACCCTCCCAGACAGAAAGTGATCTTGCCTCACTTGTGAGAAGGTGGATGGAAGCCCTTTTCCTTGTTCTCATTTTTACTCACCAGGTCCTCCTCCCCACGGAAGACCCTGTTATTATCTTCACTTACCAAATACTGTTTGTTCAGTTTCCTCCTGGGGGATCCTACATAACTACTGCCTAAGTGAACTGGAATACATTTCCTAAGGAAGTTTCTCTAGGTACATATCAAGATTGAAACTGTCGAGTCCACAGGTACAAGGCTGGGACCAGTGAGGCAGTGAGGCACCCAGAGTGCACGCTTAAGAAGGCCAGGCAGGTAGAGGGTCAGCCGGCACAGTGAGGGCCTTACTTTTCTCACCCTGGTCTGAGCCCTGCAAAGGTACCTGCATAATGAATTACATTACATCTGCCACATGCTTCTCCCATCCCTCCATGACAGCACTTTATACCATATGACCTGCTGAGACGCGTCAGTTGGCTGGGGTAATGTGGCACCTCTTTCCTTTCCTTTGCCTTTCTCTGATCACCAATGAGGGTAAGCCTTTTGAACTCCTTAGCCAATCTGATTTATTCTAGGAATGACTTATTCATATCCTTCACCCATTTAAAAAAAATTATGTTTCCTTTTTATAGACTGATTTTTAGGAGTTCTTTGATTATTCTAGTTATAGCTTGGAATATAAATATGTTAGTTTAAGACATGAAGAATATTTTCTCCTATCTCATCACATATATGTTGATTTTGTCTACAGTATAGCAACATTTCCCATTTTGGTGTCATCAAATCCATCACTTTCCTCCTCATGGATTAAGCTTCTGAGGTAATGATAAATCCTTTGCTATCACAGAGACTTTATCCTATGTTCTAGATTATTAGCATTATATTCTTACCTTTACAATAAGATATTTAATTGATTTAGAGTTTATGTATAAGGTCTGAGGTAGGGATCCAATTTTATTTTTTCTGCATTATGGAAAAAAAATCAATATTCTCAGAACCATTTACTGAATAATTTAGATCTTCTCTAATCATTTGTAATTCTTTTCTCTATCACATACCAAGTTATATAAATGAATTCATTTTGGGCATTTCAAACTATTCCATTCATCTATTTGTTTCTATCACAATATTTTAATTACTTGGTCTTGTAATCTGTTTTAATGCCTATAGAGCAAGACCTTCCCTTTGTTCTTCTTTTTCAAATTTGCTCTTAGCCTATCATGGACCTTTATTCTTCCATATACATTGTAAAATCAGTTTCCAAGTTCCAACACAATCAGGCTAGAATTTTTTTTACTGGAATTGCATTGAATATATAGATCATCCTTCCATCGTTAAGATATCCCATTAGTTATCTATGCATTCAAGTTTCTTATATATATAGACATATATATATATTTGAATTTTAGAGTTAGTGTCCTAAAGATCTTGTGCATTTCTTGTTAGGTGAATTCCTGAATAGTTCAGCATCATTCAAGTTGTTTTTATTACAGTTTCAAGAAATGTATTATTGCCGAGAGAAGGCAATGGCACCCCACTCCAGTACTCTTGCCTGGAAAACCTCATGGACAGAGGAGCCTGGTGGGCTGCAGTCCATGGGACTGGGAGTCGGACGCGACTGAGCGACTTCAGTTTCACTTTTCACTTTCATGCATTGGAGAAGGAAATGGCAACCTATTCCAGTGTTATGCCTGGAGAATCCCAGGGATGGGGGAGCCTTGTGGGCTGCCATCTATGGGGTGGCACAGAGTCAGACACGACTGAAGCGACTTAGCAGCAGTAGCAGCAGCCTGCTGGTTCTCTTGTTTTTTTTATGTTGATGATGGTGTGACAGTAATATTTGACAGAATGGATGAACTTTGAGGACATTAGACTAAGTGAGGCAAGTCAGGCAGAGAATGACAAATAGGAGACCCCTTATATGTGAAATCTAAATTTTAAAAAAGGAAAAAACAAATGCAAACCCTGTTCAGTGACTAGGGGAATGGCAATGTTATTCACTGAGCAGGAGATCTGGGGAGAAACCTGATGCGAAGAACTGACTCACTGGAAAAGACCCTGATGCTGGGAAAGACTGAGGGCAGGAGGAGAAGGGAACGACAGAGGATGAGATGGTTGGATGGCATCACCGACTCGATGGACATGGGTTTGGGTGAACTCCGGGAGTTGGTGATGGACAGGGAGGCCTGGTGTGCTGTGGTTCATGGGGTCGCAAAGAGTCGGACACGACTGAGCGACTGAACTGAACTGAGGTTCCTCTTCAGATGTGTTTATTCAGAGAGGCTTGCGGAACATCCAGTGAGGGATCGAGCGGGCATCTGGATGGAAGGATACGGAGCTGAAGGCAGTGGTCTCGGATGTGAGACAGATTCAGGTGTAACGCGTCCAAGCGGTTATTGGTGAATAAGTCACAAAGCACTTATAAAAGTGCCTAGCACGTGTGTGCTAACTACTGGTAGAACTATCGGACTCCCCGCACAGAAGTGGAAGTTAAACCAGAGAATGGACCAAGTCTCCCAGAGTCAGCCTAGAAGCCTGCGGTTCTGAGGCCGGAGACCTGTGCTACATCAACTGCGGAGCGCAGAGGACAAGGAGACAGGAGGAAGGCCGGCTGAGGAAGTCAAGGGGACAAAACCAAGGAGCCAGGAGTGGCTCTACTGAGATTGTAGAGGAATCTGGGACTGAATGTACACTTCCGCTAATAACCGAGCTTCAACGAGTTCCACCTCTCCTGGAAGGATCTGGCCAACTGCGACCGGCGCTAGAGCCCGAGCTGTTGCGCCGCGGCACTGACAAGGCCCGCCACGCCCCCGGGACGGCCACGCCCCCGGGCCCGACCTGAAGGAGCGCGTGCGCAGGAAGGGCCCCGCCCGCGGGCCCGCCCCCACCCGCCCCAGACCCGCCCCTTCCGCAGGGCGCGCTCTGAAGAGCGCCCCCCCCCCCACGCCCATGGGCCCGCCCCCAGTAGCTCCGATCCCGCCCCTTCCTTGGGGCGCACTCCGTAGAGTCTCTGAACTGGACTAGACCCATGGCTCATCCCGTTTCGGTGCGGATCCAGCGCAGAGCCCGCGCCCGGCGTGCCTAAAGAGTGAGCAGCCTGCTTAGTCTCCTGGGCAGGCATCGGGGCGGCGTGAGGTCGCGCTCGGTGTCTCCAGCGCGAAGCAGCCGTAGCCGACAGCTTTCAGCCGCGAGCCAGTAGCCTCAGAGGGGCGGGAGCGGGGGCGGGGCCCGGGCGCGGTGGGTGGGTCGGCATCACGTGGGTAAACACGCCGCACGTGGAGCGCAGCCTGAGCCCTGAAGGTGGTGTCAGCTAGCTGCTCGCAGAGGGAGTCGGGCAGGCTGCTGCGACGCGCGGCCGGTAGGCTGGGAGGCAGAGGCCAGGCCCAAGCCCGCGTGCACCCCACCGAGGCTCAGTTCCTTCCATTCAGCTAAACCCCTGCTAGCAATGGCAGGCACTGAGGTCGGCTCAGCAGCGTCAGGCCCTGGTCTAAAGGACGGTAATAAACCTTTAGATAGTGCCTAACCTCACTATCCCATTCCCAGGGATAGGTAGGCACTATCCCATTTCCCAGATGAGGAAAGCGGAGCCCTCAGCGGCTAGGATTTTTTCCAAAGCCGTGTGGCCAGAAAGTGACGCATCCCAGATCCCGATGCAGGCACCCTGATTCTTTTGTGCAGGGGCCGAGATCCTGCTCCTGGCGTCCTGCTGCCGCCCCTTGGGGCTGGGGCTGGTCTAGGGCACCTCGTGAAGCCCAAGATTCCCAGTTTGTACAATGAGGTAGCAGTGGTCCCCGCCTCCAGAGGAGGCTCAGAGGCGGCGCTCAACGAATCGTCACGGTAGCTTCCGCCAGGGTGTCGGACTTGAGGGGATGGAGCTGGCCGGGACCTCTGGCCCTCCTTCTGGCCCACCCTTCTCTTGCCTGAGCCGGGGGTCGTCAGCGCCCCCTGCAGTGGCGCGCTGGGCACTAGGGAGCAGTCAGCGCTCCTTCCCAGAGCCGACTTCCCCTCAGGCCCTCCTCCCTCCTTTCTCCTCCTCTTCCTCCTCCGCTTCCTCCATCTCTCTTCCTCCTCCTCCGTCCGCGCCGCGTGACCTGGAGCACAGCTGCAGAGTCGGTGGCCGCCAGGGGGCCGGGGTGGCCTGGGAGGGGGCCTGCAGAGTGCGCAGGTTTCTTTAAAGAGAGTGTTCTGGGCACAGGAGCTGAGCTGCCCGGCTCCAGGGGGGTCACAAGCGCTATTCCCGGGGCCATGCAGCCGGGGCACCCTAGGAGCCACCATAGGGCCCGAGGTACCAGAAAGCAAATACTTGGGCCCCAACCTTCGATTTGGTTTTGGGGTTCATGTAAACTGGTTAATGGAATAACCAGGCCCCGGCTTTTCGTGAAGTGCAGCCACGGACCCTGAAACCAGCGTCTGTCGTGCCCCCTCCCCAACCCCATGACCTTGGACAAGTTGCTGAATCTCCTTCTATCTGTACCCTTTTGTCTGAAACGGGGTTGTGGGAGAATTAAATGACTAATCCAGAGCCTTAACAACAGTGCCGTGCACACTGTTGGGAGCATTCAGGCCAGGACTAAGAACTTGACTTTCTTGCTGTCTGAATCGAAACCCAACCCTTGAGGTCAGTTCTTCTCTAAAGATCTTTTTCATGGAAGGTACTGTGAATGCACCATTGAACAGCCACTTGCCCTGATGCAGTCCCTGAGACATGTCAGGGGTCACGCAAGCCTGTGTGGTGGCCCAGAAACTGAAGCCTTCTATTTGCCCCCTCCCAGCTCGCTTACCTACTAACCAGCATCAGCTTGTCTGTCTCTGACAATGCTACCTCCTTTTCCCCACCCCCATCCCAGGACCAAGGGCCACACGTGTTTGGCTGCCCCTGTTTTGATAGTGCCTCCCTGAACTGTAGTGGAATGTTGGATCCATACCTTTATTCTACTAAGGAGGGCAAGTCTATGCAGAGTGGTCTTCTGGGTGGGAAACAAACGCTTTGTGGGTGAGAAGCACAGGTGCTTTGGCTAGCGAGGACCCTCCTGATCTGTCTTTATTCCTCCAGGCCAGATTGGGGATCTTGGGTGCTGGTCTAAGGAAGACGAAGATGGAAGTAAAACACAGGGAAACCTAGCAGACACCAGAGAGGAAAATTGCAGGGCTTGAGGGTGAAGCAGACTTCAGTGTTAGGCTGCTCCTACCCTGAGACCAGGTGTGGGGCAGGCTTTCCCACAGGGGTGTCTAGAACCTTCCCTGCATCTTGGACCTGGCACAGAGACCAGCACTGTGGAGTCAAGGGTGCTGAAGGGTTGAATGACAGTGGCCACACACCTACAGTAAGATGAACATTGTTGGAAGCAGGATTTTTGCGGCTCAGAGCGTGCTCACGTCTTGGCTGTCAACCATTGTTTGGGAGAGTTTTATTTGTTTCCATGTTTGCTGCCGTTTTCTCCACTCTAGCATCCCTTCACCCTGTCTGTGAGACCAGGCAGTTCACATGGCACTAATTCCATCCCGGCTGGCTCCTGCCTGGCTAATCAGAGCACTACATCCTCCTGGCCACAGTGATTAGAGAAGAGATAGGCATGTAACTCACTGGATCCATGAGAATCATCCCCAGGACTTTAGCTAGAGATTGAGGAAGGGCTTGCTGGTAGAAATATCAGCTTGGAGATACTGGCGGATATCACATGGAAGAGGAGATCGGCATAGAACAAAGCTAAGCTGAGCAAGGGCATTAGATTCCAGAGGACAGCATGCAAACACCCAGATCCAGCCATGCCATGCCTGAGGCTAAATACATCCCTGGGCTATCCAGAGGTCTGTATCCAAGAATTTCTTTTTTTCTCCTGGCTGTTTGAATTGTGTTTCACTTGCCACTGACTGTCTTTTCTGTCATATGACCTTCCTCTGGAGCCAAGACCACAGCCACCATTTCTGGATGAGAAAGAAATGTGAGCCTTGGGTACTCAGGGTCACATGGCTCATCAGAGGTGGACCCAGCCTAGAAATGTCTCTCCTGGTGTCTCTAGCAGGGGCTTCTGTGTCCTCTGGCCTCTCTCTAGACCCCCTGCTCTGGCCTCCTTCTATGGCCTTCCTGACCATGGGTCTGTGGCCACCCAGCCCACAGGTGACCTCGACTCTGTGTTTGCTGGGCTTGTGCCCTCTAGGTCTGTCTTGTCTATAACTGTATCATCAGGGCCCAGCATAGATGCTCTTGTCAAATACTGGTGGAGAGAATTAATGGGAATTGTAATTCCTGTGGCCTGCTGGGATTTGAAGGTAGGGATTTCAGAAAATCAGGAACCCCCAGAGCTTCCTCTCTCCCACCCTGACACCTGCCCTTGACATGCATGGGAACCTCATGCCCCCACTTTTACTGACTACCTCAAAACCCTCCCTGGTGGCTCAACTGGTAAAGAATCTGCCTGCAATGTGGGAGACCTGAGTTCTACCCCTGGGTTGTGAAGATCCCCTGGAGAAGGGAATGGCTACCTACTCCAGTATTCTGGCCTGGAAAATTCCATGGCCATATACAGTCCATGGGGTTGAAAGAGTCCATGGGTTTGCAAAGAGTCGGACACAACTAAGCGACTTTCACTCAAAACACTCAACAATTTCCCTGCACCATCTCATGTATGGCCATGTAGCCAGTCTTGGGTAGCTGAGTTAGGAATGAGTTTTCACTCTTCCTCCCCACCTTGGATCTCCCTGCCCAACTCCAAAGGCCCAGGTACCACAGAAACACCCTGATAGGCCATGACTGCTCCCCACCAGCACACCAGAAGGGGTGAGTAGAATTGTTCAGGAGGTGAGGGCTTGCTGCCCATAAGCAGGCTGTGCATCTCCTGAAATGTGCAGCAGCACATCTGCCCAGAGAAAAAGGGAGGCCCAGAATTGCAAGCTTTTGTTATTTTTACTTTTTGGTGTGAGGGGCCATCTGTGCAGGTTTGAGCTTGTCTGGAGGAAACCAGGATTTGTAGATGAAATTCAAATGTAGGATTACTTTGCAGGCTGTCACGCTGAGACTTTCTCCAGGAGCTGGGGCGGAGTGCTGATATTTTTATAGCAGCAGAGTGTGCCAGAGGCCAGCAGCTGCTCAGGGTAAGTGAGCACATGGGGCCCTCCAGCAACCTCTCAGCACTGGTCTTCTCTCAGCATGGGCTCCATGAAGGGTGCCAGCCTGGGTCACCAGCTATGCAGATTGGCCCCCACTGCCTGGGAAGACGGGGCCTGGAGGGTAGAAAGGTGGGTACTGCAGGAAGGAGGTTGGCAGTATTGGAGAGTGGGAGCCAAAGCAGCCCTGACCCCCTCCATCGTCACCATCAGTTCCTCCCAAACAACCTCAATAAACACTAAGTTGCAGGTGCATCCTCAGGATATACCACAGCCCCTACCTTCAGCTGCAGGGCACTCTTAAGCCTCCTGCTTAGAAATTCCACAACTGCCCTGCCTGAGCTACAGGTGGATTTTACCACATTGGGATCCCTTCTAGGATCTTCCCACAAACCAGGGCTACCTGGCATGGGGATGAGGGCACATGCCAATGTGAAATGTGCAGGAGAGCCATCCAAACCTGAAAGCCCTCTGAGGGGTGTTCCAGGTGAGGGTCTGGTACCGGGCTCTGCCGCTTGTACACCACCCCATGCATCCTGGGCTAATGAAGCTGGTGTTCAGATAATGGCAGAGGTGTCAGGCATGCACATTTGTCTCATTCATTTGTAGCAGGAAACATTGCTTATCACCTACATGCTTTCCTTGGGCTTCTCTCCTGGGCCAGAGGTGCAGCAGCACGTTAAGGGGTAGCATAAGAAGAAGAAGGAGAAAAAGACACTGAGGTTTATCACACTGGAGTGTGGAAACTCTTCGAGGCCATTGCTGACAACTCCTCCTGGGTTCTGGAATGACAGCAGACATGGGCAAATAAATGATTCATGACAACTTCAGTCACTGCCATGCCCCCAGCACATATACCCTTTCTAACTTATGCTAAAACAACAAAATTTAGTAATAAGAGATAGGGACTGTGGGAGGAAAGCAACTCAACCTCCCTTCTTCTTTCTTCAAAAAGAACTCAGGTGAGAGATGTGATTTAAGGTATACCAAATAAAGCAAGAGAATTCCAGAAAAACATCTGCTTTACTGACTATGCTAAAGCCTTTGAATTTGTGGATCATAACAAACTGTGGAACGTTCTTAAAGAGATGGGAATATCAGACCACCTTACCTACCTCCTGAGAAATCTGTACAGAGGTCAAGAAGCAACAGTGAGAACTGGACATGGAACAACGGACTGGTTCCAAATTGGAAAAGGAGTATGTCAAGGCTGTATATTGTCACCCTGCTTATTTAATTTATATGCAGAAGACACCATGCAAAATGCCAGGCTGAATGAAGCAGGAGCTGGAATCAAGATTGCTGGGAGAAATACCAATAACCTTAGATATGCAGATGACACCACCTTTATGGCAGAAAGTGAAGAGGACCTCAAGAGCCTCTTGATGAACGTGAAAGAGGAGAGTGAAAAAGCTGGTTTAAAACTCAACATTCAAAAAACAAAGATTGTGGCATCTGGTCCCATCACTTCATGGCAAATAAATGGAGAAACAGTGACAGACTTTATTTTCTTGGGCTCCAAAATCACTGCAGATCTTGACTGCAGCCACAAAATTAAAAGACACTTGCTCCTTGGAAGAAAGGCTATGACCAACCTAGGCAACATATTAAAAAGCAGAGACATTACTTTGTTGACAAAAGTCCGTCTAGTCAAAACTATGGTTTTTCCAGTGGTCATGTGTGGATGTGAGAATTGGACCATAAAGAAGGC
Source organism: Ovis canadensis (assembly GCF_042477335.2). Lineage (NCBI taxonomy): Eukaryota > Metazoa > Chordata > Mammalia > Artiodactyla > Bovidae > Ovis > Ovis canadensis. The sequence continues at coordinate 53,550,603 of NC_091258.1, read as the reverse complement.
TGAGCACCGAACAATTGATGCTTTTGAACTATAGTGCTGGAGAAGACTCTTGAGAGTTCCTTGGACTGCAAGGAGATCCAACCAGTCCATCCTTAAGGAAGTCAGTTCTGAATATTCATTGGAAGGACTGATGCGGATGCTGAAACTCCAATACTTTAGCTACCTGATGCGAAGAGCTGACTCATTGGAAAAGACCCTGATGCTGGGCAAGGTTGAAGGCAGAAGGAGAAGAGGACAACAGAGGACAAGATGGTTAGATGGCATCAATGACTCAAGGGACTTGAGTTTGAGCAAGCTCTGAGAGATGGTGAAGGACAGGGAAGCCCGACATGTTGCAGTCTTTGGGGTTGCAAAGAGTGAGACACAACTGAGTGACTGAACAACAAAATACTGCTATGCATGCGTGCACACACACACACACACACACACACACACACACACACACCCTCCCTGCCTGTCACTCCACCCAGAGGACTCATTACCCACATAAAATTACCTGTACATGGAGTTATGGAGAAGCAGGGTGGAGGAGGATGGGGGCAGGGCCTGGTTGGGGGCACAGCAAAGGACCCTCGCCAGGCAGGACTGCTGTTGGCATCGCCAGGGAGAGCCAGGGTGCGCAGATGATGGGGGAGGGGCCCAGAGGAGGGCTTCCACGGCCTTGCTGGGCTCCAGGCTCATGCTGGGCCTGACTAACTGGGCAGACAGACCTTTTCTCTTTTTTTAAACAGAAACAAAAGGATGAAATCATTAGCATCAATTGAGCACATTCAGTGTAGATTACTGACGTGCCATTGTTGTGAGGATAAAAGAAATATAATTAATAAAACCCATCCAGACAGCCTTTTGTGCTTCCCATAAATTCTTTATTGGCTTCTGCATCTATCTCGTCCACAGACAAGCCCTCTCTTTCCGCTGCCCTGGACACTGCTAAAATGAATAGTGCAGAAAATCACTCCTGAGATCTGGAAACTCATCTTTTTCCATGGTAATTTGTCTTCTCAAGCCTCAGTTTTCTCCATCACAGAGGCAGATTTAGAGCATTTTCCCATAGCACAGGGCAGAATTCCATTCAGGGAAGAACAAAGCCCACCCTAAGGTCGAGGCTTCTGAGGGAGGCCCAAGGTCCCTCCAACTCAAGACCATGTTCAGGCCACCTGGCAGGACCAGAAACTTTTCAGGCACCAGCCTTTGGGTAGAGGTCAATTTTCTGGCAGCAGCCCTGGAATCACACCTGCCCAAACTCTGGCCTTGATAGGCCCTAGCTGGGCTGAAGGTCAAAGGTCACCCTGAGGGTCACCAGGAAACCTGGAGGCCCAGGAGGAGGTGAGGCAGCTCTTAGCCCCCAGGAGGCTTCCCGCCACCTGCTTGCCAGTCTGACGTCTGCCACATGCTGTTGCCTTCCTGACATCTAGAGAAACGAAACTCCTTTGCATGACAGGAAGTAGGGGGTGGCTCCCTAAAGTGTGATTGCAAACCTGAAAATGCCCTAAACCCATCTCTTATCACCACCTGGAAGACCAGAGTCTGAAGAGAAACAGAAAGCAATGCAACCCCTCAGAGGCACGTGCTGTGGCCACACTGCCTGCTGGGTGGGTGAGGAACCAGAGGCCCAGGGCAGGCAAATGATGAGCTAAAAGCCCTATTTGCCTTTGAGTGATGGCCAGCTGAGATTCTCCTGTAAAATCCAGAAGTCTGAAACTTTTCTGTGGGAGCCAGGCAGATAAAGAACATACCTTTGGACACCAAGACATTTTGTCCTGAAAATTAAACATGTTTAAATATTCTGTGCTTCAGAGAGAAATTTGCCCTCTTTGCCACTTTTCTTGAGACATTCCATTTTCTTGATCTATACAGTTTTCTCACTTTTGATAGAATCATGGGTCGCCTAAGATCAAAGCAGCAGGTCCTGTGAGGCAGCAGGAAGTGTAGTGGGAACGCTGGTTCTCTGCAGACTGATGGTGCTGCCCAGATCTGGGAGCCATGTCTGTATGTGAACTCTCCCAAGTTTTAAATGTTGGCTCAAATGTCTTCAAACCCCTTTTGCAGCCCAGACACAACAAACCCGGCACACCAGCACAGGACATGCAGCCCTGAGGTGGCACCTCTAGATCCGTCCTGTCTGCTGCAGGGACCCCCACAGCCTCTGGGATGGAGTACACAAAACTCCAAGGGACCCACTTCAGACCAAGTCATTACCTCACACAGATCGAATGTTCACTGCTCCTCTCTTAACACGAGATAGCTCGGTTAGGTGCTTAGCAAGGGAGACACAGAGAACCTTCTGGATGACCTAGGCTGTGACTATTAGGATATGTTAACTTTGCACTTTTTTTTTTTTCTATTAAGGAAGGTGCCGCTAGGCTGAATGGATGATGTCTGTCTGACGATGCACTGGAACCTGGGCACTTGCTTGTCATCCCACTCTTGCAACCCTCCCAGGAACTATGTGGCTCCTTTGCTCAGAGAAGGACTGTAACAGAGGCCTGACTCTTTCCTGTTGATGTTTAGCTTTTCAGTCTTAATGATGGTAGCATATATTCTCCTAGCATGGAAGAGAAGAAACTTAATGAAAGTGATTATACATGTAAGGATCAATCCATGTACACATGGAGAAAATATTTAATGTGCCAGACCCTGAAATTATGTGCTAAGCAATGAAATAAAGTGGCAAGCCACCACTGAAAAATACAAACCAAAGAGCAAGTTTTTATGTACATTTTAAACTATTTAGAGATGATACAGTTGAAGGAAACAGCAAATATTTTCATTTATTCATATGTTAGCTGTATGAACAGAAAAAATTCTGGAGCAATGTATACTTTGTTAACACCAAAACAGAATGGCATTTCTGGGGAGTTTTCACTTTTGATGTTGTATGTGTTTGTAGTATTCTAACATTATAACAAATATGCTGCACTATTTGTAATGATAGGAAAACAGATAAAGTTAAATAATAGCAAATTTACTGGGAAGAGAAGATGACATTACCAAAAAGCTGGAGCAGATATGGGAAGGCAGGAACTCTCACACTCCTCACTTGGGAGAATAAATTGGCACAACTTGGGGAAGTAACTGATCACATCTAGCAAGTTGCAACAGCACATGCCCTTTGACATGGCAATTCCCCGTCTAGGAATGTGCCCTAGGGAGTTAACACACATGGCACACGTGTGCACAAGATGTGGACAGCAGCACTGTCTGTAATGGTGAAAAAAATTGGAAACCTACACATATACATGTAGAAGGTATACATTGTGGCATACTCACTGAAGAGAAAACTCTTATCACAGTTGAAAATGAGTAAACCCTATCCTACAGGTATCAACATGGATAAATGTTGAAAATAATGTTGAAAAAGATAGCAAGTGGTATTGTGACGTGTAAGGGGTTTTTTGTTTGTTTGTGTTTTGTTTTGGCTGCACCAGCTCTTCATTGTGGCGTGCGGGGTCTGTCTCTAGTTGTGGCTCATAGACTCTAGAGCATGGACTCAGTAGTTGTGGCCCAAAGGGTTAGTTGCTCCAAGGCAGATGGAATCTTCCCAGACCATGGATCGAACCCACATCCCTTGTGTTGGAAGGCAGATTCTTAACCACTGACCACCAGGAAAGTCCTGATGTGTGAAGTTCTATTACACTTAGGTGAATTTTAAAAACAACCAAAGCAGTGTTTCTGTAAATCGATTGCTTATGAATCCAGATATAAATGATAGAATTCTAAATATACGTGTGGAAATCATCCACCTGGACTTCAGGATGGCAGTTTCCTTAGAGGAGGAAAGAAACACTGTGGGATTAGGGAGGGTATTACCAGGGGGCCAGCTGTGTGAGAACTCAAGGGAGGGCAAAAGGTTTCTGGAAGGAAGGTGGGGTCAGCCATGCTAAGTGTGGCAAAGATGCCCATGAGATGAAGGCTAAAGGGTACCACATGGCCATTAGCTTTGCCACGTGGCCATCTTAGGTGGCCTTGGCAGGGTAGTGTGTGGTGAGTGGGGCAGAAGCCCCAGTGGAAGAGCTTGAAGGAGGAGGGACAGCCAGGTGTATATGATACTGTCCAGGAGGCTGCCCAGGAAGGGCAAGAGTGAGATGGAGTTGAAGCCTGGGGAGGGCCAGGGAGCAGAGAGGAGCCTCTGGAGGCTAAGAGCACCTCAGAGCAAGTGCCACGTGTTCTTGGAGTCCCCACTGCAGGGCTACTCCTGGCTCAGGCCTCAGTCTGACTGCCTACCTTTGTATTACCACCACCAGCAGCAGCAATAATAGCAAGGGCAACCATCTATTACTGTTTCTTTTTAATGTTCTAGATGCTAGGCTAAGACTTTTTATGCATTCTCCAATTTAACATCCCTTATGGAACAAAGACTTATTATCATCCCCATTTCACATCTGAGGAGGAGGCTTGGAGAACTTAAGCATGGTGCCCAAAACCACATTGTGAAATGGCAGAGAAAGGTCCCAGCTCCAGGTAACTGCCTCCAGAGCCCAATGAAGAAGTGACATCAGTGTGGGTTCAGAAAGGGTCCTCTTACTGCAGGAGATGAGGTTTCAGCTGGCTGAGGCTGCAGAGGTGCACAGGCCAAAATCACTGTTGTCTGGGAGTGCTGCAGGGCAGTCCCCACGCAGGGCCAGCTGGAAGCTCCTTTCCTCGATGCTCCATTGCCTTCCTGCACAGTTACTTTCCTGTGGTACAGAAGCATGACTTGGCTTGTTTCCTCAACCTGTGTCCACACATTGCTCTGAGCCCTCACTCCCCTCCTCTCACACGAGCTCTTCCGCCAGCGGTATCAGCCCCGTCTCGAGCTTAATGTGCAGAAGCCCTTTGTGATGTAGCCTCTGTCACCTCATCTGCCTTTGTCTCCTTCCACCCCACTTTTCCAGGGCTGCTTGGAAGGACTCAACAGCCTCCCTCCCGAGCACAAGCGCAGCTTCTACTCCATGCTCACGTTTCATACCGCTGCCCTCCGGGTTCCAGCTGTTCTTCTGTCTCGCAGGCTCTCCTGAGCTCTTGGACTCTTCCCATTGCTTTCCTCTCCAGAGCTAGTACAGCCTAGCACACAGCAGGGGCTCCCATGGGAGGCTGGCTCACCGTGTCATGCCAGGGAAGCCAGCATTAGACACTCAGATGCCACACAAATTTTTGGAATTGGCATTGATCAGGAAAATTATTTGAGGGGGCAGAGACAGTGTTTATTGAATAAAGGACAGCATTGCCCTCTTGTCTGAGGCTCTTGGGAAATAGTACCTGTTAGCTTGTGAAACTGAGCACATTAGAGTCTTCTGAAGTTAAATTTGAAATTGGGATGAGGTAGGAAAAATCTATGCTCACTGAATACAAAATGCAATTGTCTGTCATTGCAGGAACTAAAGTATCTGCCACAAATTATATTTAAGACTCTATTGTCACAGGCAGATTAGCTAATGCTTGATTTTAAGTATAGGCTCCTAATGCTATTACTCCTGGTTAGCTCTGCCTGGCAGGTAACCTTGTGGAACAAATGACTGCATTGCTTGAATAACATATTTGATCAAACAGGACAATTCTTTCAAAAATTGAGTTCTCTGTGGCAATTTGAGACCTGTAATCAGCAAATTAGATGATTACAGCAGGGATAAAAATAGTCTTCTAACAATGTCCAAGGTATAAATGTGATTTGAATTTCAAAATGCTAAACATGTGGTAGGAAAATGCACGGTTGGATAAATATGACTAGACATTATCAGATTTGATTTCTCTTTCCATCCCTGCTCTGAGGTAGAGCCTAATTTTGCCCAGATAAACTTCAATCTCTCTTGTGCCTGAGTTGGGAGAATAGAAGTGCATCTACACACTAAGCTCCAAGTCTTAATGGACCCACAACTCTGCTTACTGGTTCTTGGTCTCAAGAATAAGTCAAGGTGAAGCTCAGCATCTCTTATTCTCCCACTGGTATAAAATGACCTCTGTGAAACAGGCTGTCCAGGTTCCACACATGGGGGATGGCCTGGGAAAACCTTCAACACCCACCACTTGAAGAACTGTGTCTTCTTTCTTGGGCACGGGGGCTATAGGCCTGACAGCAGCTGTGATGAGGGCTGCTGTGTAAATTCTGTGAGCTGGGGTGCGACATGAGGATGTGGTGTGCTCTACCACAATCGAATCAGTCTTATGATTGGTTGACAAATTACCCCTCCCTTCTCTGGGTCCTTCCTGCTGACACATCTTTGCCTCATAGCATTTGTTCACCAGGGTTGACTACAGCTGCCACTTCCACCCCTGCTATCTGTTTGATATCACGCTGCCTCAGTTGGTTTCAGATAAATTGCAGAATAAATCTGATCTGGCAAATGGGTATAGAGCCAACCAATGAGAGGTCAAAGTTTGTACTGGAACTTCCAAGCTCTCTCAAGAAGGGAAATTTGATTTCACTTACTAGTGGCTTAGAGAGTTTCTGGCAGACTCACAGAAAATATTGGATACTATGGATTTCAGTTACCCATCTGGGATTTATCCTTTATTAGCACAGATTATCAAGAGCTGCCTGTGGCAACACTGCTATTTAAAAGAATACTGATCTCCAGAAATACAGCACTCTGATGGTTTACAAGTGAGGCAGCCTCATCTCAGCATACTCAGTAACTACCGCTCTTTGCAGTACGATGGCTCGCCAGTCCATGAAGTATTCACCTCAAACACACTTTTGAGCCAGTGTTTCCTCACATCTGCCAAGCTCTCAAACTTACAAAACAGAAATGTATTTAGTGCCATATTTTTGCACAGAAAATATCATATGTAAATTAACCCCTTTTAGGAATTTTCAAGTCACAAATGATCACCATTAAAAAGTCACTACTTTAAAGGCAAGAGTATCTCTGAGATGAATAATTAACTAAGAGTATCATTTGCTAAATGCCATTACATGTATATTTATAATGCATTTATTAAGAAACTGCATTAAAATGACAGAACTATAGCATCACAATGTGAAAAAGTAGGACCTCTCTCAAATTTCATATAAATGTGGTAGATTAAACGTGGCTTTCTACTTCAGATAGATTTTTGCGAAACAACAAACACCAAGTTGAAATAAATGATATTTATTTGCTCATTCATCCTCCCGTAATGAACTCATACATAGACCAAAACACTGTGAGAAAATGAGGCATAAGACTTGACAAGGCCACCACTTCGAGAATGTCCCACAAAATGTGATGTGAACTGTGCACATCGGGCCTGAAAGTGGACAATGACCTCTTCTGTTAGCAAGGCACTTGGTGATTCCATCAATGATCAGGGAACAGACTTTACGATCACGGCCTTGAGTTACATTAATTTTACTTTGCATTTTTTTCTTCAAAGCAGTTTAGGCTACGACATTAACAAGTTCTCCAAATAAAGACTCTTTAGGTTAAGCTTTGGATAAGGACGCGAAGAGTATTAAATAACACTAATCACAGATACTTTATGACCTTTGTCCTGTGCTCGGGAAGAAATCACACTTAAGAATCCTCTTGGATGCAGATGTGACTTCACTGCTATCACCATAACCAGCCAGTGCGCCCACCTGGAGTCACCACTGCACAGGGCATTGTTGGAAGATGCCAATCAGAGCCTCATTCTAGCTCAGGGGCCCCTGGGAGGCCTGTGAGGCTGGCACCTGAAGCTCACTTCAAAAGTTTTCTTTTAATATATTTGTTTGAAAGGCTTGAGTTTTGAGAAGCATGAAGTTAATTAACAAAGAGAACTTGATACAGCCACATTCAAAGTTGACTCCTAACTTAAATTACCAGACATAGCTCATAAAACCAGCTGTCTCAAAGACAGTGTTTTATCTTTATTAAAAAATGGATAAACATAGCAGCACTTGCAAAAAACAATAGTTCATAAAAGGCATTGTACACTGTCAACTGATAGTATGGAAAGGGGAGGCCCCCAGCACAGCTGGTGGTGGGCTGTACATCACAACACTCACAACCACCTGTCCACTTAATACGACTCAGCCCAGAACAGCCATGGGGAGACCAACAGCAACTTGGCACTCCTCAACTTCAAGCCTTTTTGTTATTTGTGTGAATAGTCAATCAAGTCAAGTATCACCCTCCTTAGCAGCATCTGGAGCACTCATTGGTGTTCTGGAGGTGGCTGGTGTACTTGACCCACTTATTAAAAAAATCTAAGCATTCAATAAAAAACACTTCTCCCTGTCCAATGCCATCCACAGAAACCTTCTGTCACGGAAGAGACATGCTCTTCCATTTAAATATCTGTAAAAGCTAACGCATGTCTCTGCTGCAGTCGACAGGAGAGAACCTGGAGCAGGCACTTCTGCACAGCTGTCTTTGGTGAGGATGCTGGAGTGGTCATGCTGATCCCTGCCCACTGCTCTGCTTCTTACTGCTCTGTGGCGGGGTGAGGACTCCAGTGGGGAGAGGAGAAATTCTGTTTTCTTCAGATAATATGGCTTTCTTTGCTTGGGCTTTGTCCTGTTGATAAGAATAAAAGCAAGAAATAGAAATGTTACAATGGAAGAATATATCCTCTGGGCTTCACTTACTTTGTGCTTTTTCCTATGTAGGTGAGTGAAGGAAAACAAAATAGAAAAGAACAATCTAAAAGCCTGTGGTCTATATGATATTTAAGAGATAGGATCTGTTGATCCCAATTTTTCTTTTCCAAGGAATGAAAAAGAACTGGAGTCTTTTTAGGATCATCTGGAGCCTGTATGAAGCAAAGTGAAGAGGCTGCCCAGGCAGTTTTAAGACTTTGTCTGGGAAACAAGGAACAGTACTGACCAGCAAATCCAAGCTGTTTATATGGGTCTGGATGTTGTGTGCATCTTCAGCAGGAACTCCCCTGAAGTGCTTAAGTTTTGAACTTCCTGTCTCCCTTATAACTATGGCAAATGGAACCATCCACTTGACACACTTCTCTATATCACACCACTGATAACCTGCAATGAAAATACACGTTACGGTCGATTTGAGACGAACAACTAGTTTGTAAGTTTCATATATCTTGTTAATGGACTGGAAAGCCAACATACCTGAAACCTTTTGCATCAGTTCGGATGAAGAGAAATGATACAAGGCGGAAGCAGCAAGTACACCATAAGAGAATTCTAAGCAGCCGACATCCAGGACACAGAGATCTAAAAGCTATGGGGAAGAACAGAACACTAAGGGACAAGCCAACACACAGCCCTTCTAGAGCTACTCAGTCTAGTGGTGGGTTAGGGTGCCCCACAGAGGTAATAGAGCCACTTACCTCTGCAATCTGTATGAAGATTTGCTGAGGATACTGAGGCAGGAGCACTTCATAAAAATCATTTAGATATGCAACCTGCATGTATACATTCAACCAGGACACAATGGTCAGGGGACTTAAATGCCACTTAAGGGCCTATGGGAAAACAGAAAACAGACCACGGGTGAAGAAAGAAAAAGACATCTCTATTCCCTTTGTCCCCTATAGTGTTAGCTGCTCAGTTGTGTCTGACTGTTAGTGTCCCCACAGACTGTACCCCACCAGAATCCTCTCTGTCCATGGGATTCTTCAGCCAGGAATACTGGAGTAGGTTTTGATTCCCTTGTCCAGGGGAACTTCCCGACCCAGGGATTGAACCCTGGTCTCCTGCACTGCAGGCAGATTCTTTACTGTCTGAGCCACCAGGGAAGCTCCTCTAAAGGAGTTTCAAAATGCAGCCATTTCCCCTGCCACAATGTGTCCAGCTGAAGAACACCTAGCCAGATGCCCTCATGCTGAATGTAGAAAAGATATTATGTACGTATTTTTGAAAAGGACTGAAAAATTAACTTGTAACATACCTTCATGATGATTAATTCCATGGTGAGAATTTCATCTCCTGAACAAGCCCCATCTGTAACATAAGCAAACTGGTGCAACTTTGGAGGATAGATTTCCTAAAAGGAAATAAAAGAAGATACTACTAGCAAAATGCCCATCTCTTATAGTTTTAACTTATATATTATACCTCTCAAATTATTTTTTAGTATGCTAACATAGAAAGAAAGAGAGGGTACATTGATGGGATAAATATAAGAGCTACTCTAGTGGTTCAAAATGCATTAATTGTGAAAGAAATGAAACATTCATCCTCATCAATCAACCTTTTACTTACTGAAGAGTTTTGAAAATTTCACCTTTTCAATACCTTTAGTAATGTGTTTGAAAGTTGGGCCCATCTACCCTTCTAATCACACCAAAATTTTTATCCTCTTAGGGAGAAGTTCAATTTTTTTGATTAAAGGAATTAAATTAACATAAGCATTTTAAATATTCATACTTGGTTAATTTCTAACCTTTTTTTATGTGTGGCTAAACTTTAGAAGGCTTCAAATTAGAAAAATACAAATATAGACAAATAGTTGATCCCTTCCCCTAATTCCAGTGGATCTCAAGAAAAGCATGTACTACATAAAAAAATTTGAAAATTATTTACCTCAAGTTTGGCAGCAATAAATAAAGATGAAATCCCAATAAGCTGTAAAAGTGTTTTTACAACATTTTGTTGTGTTGCCATATACCGATCAAAGAAATCCTGTGCCAAGTAAAATGTCTCTCTGTGAAGTTTATAGACTTCACATACCTGAAAAAATAGTAAGTTTTAGAATAGTTACTTGAGGAAAAAAAGAAAGACAAAAAAACTCACCATGATTTTGGTGAAGGATAAAACCAAAGAGACAGAAGCTGGGAAAAACTGGAACTCAGGATAAGGATGAAGTGTTCTGTGATCTAATATAAGAGCAAAAGCTCACAGCTGCAGAAAGAAGGTACATTCACAGTACAGTAAAAGCAGTGTTTCAAGGAAAAACAAAATTTTCTCAAAGAAATTTATGTCCTCCTTTGTAAGTTTCATTAAGATGTGAGGAAAGAACTACAATATTTCTTCACAATGAACATCATCAGTATGAAAGTCTGAAAGCTGGAACATAGGTTTATTTAAAGACCACAACACTAAAACACTGTTAATCTAATCACAAGAGGCAAAAGCTTTATTAAAACGCATTAAATGAAAGACTCAGAGACCTAGGTTCTATCCTAGGCTCCCCTTTAGAAAAACCGATTATAAAATTGAGACGTTATAAATTAGTCCTGCTTTGTTAACCTCACAGGACTGCTGTGAGATATGGAAAAATAGTATACATGATGGAGTTGAAAAGGACCAAAGAAATATTAGACCTCAATTCATTACTATCATCAAATGTTTGATTATGCATTTAAAACTGCTATTCCTAAACAGTATATCCCAAATAAGTACACTTCACAGGGTTATAATAAGTAGGAAAGGCACCAGCGGAAACAACAAACAGAACATTACTAGAGACCTCCATCAATCACCAAAGGGTTTCTAAGTCCATGTGGAACCATGTTTAGAGTCAGTCTTTATTAAGTAACTCAACTACAATTGGATTAGAAGTGTTCTGTTCTCTATGGAACAAACTTTCAAACCTATTTTACCCAGCTCACCATCAGGCACACTGTGTAAGCACTTCTTTTTTTTGCTACATACTTCTTGGCTGGGCTAGGGGCTGGGAAATTTAACATCACTGCAGGTAAGACTGCCTGTGAACTGTGGACTCACGTTTTGACCCACTTTAGACATAAAAAGTTATCATTCTTCTCTATCCTTTCAATAGTATTACATGACTTAAGGCCTATAGTTTTAAGCAAGCCTGCCAAAGAATTTGTACATTTGTACATTTTCTATGTTGACATTTTCAGGGACCAATAAAGAAAAGGAGATTAAGGATGATAAAAAGATGTTTTCATGTAACTCTTACATGGCCTACTATGTAAGCTATCACTTACAGCTATGTAAGCTGTCACTAAGTCTGACTCCTTTGCGACACCAAAAAGGAGATCTGTAGGCCGCCAGGCTCTTCTATACAGGGGATTTCCCATGCAAGTATACTGGAGTAGGTTGCCATTTTCTTCTCCAGGGGATCTTCCCTACCAAGAGGCTTCCCAGGTGGCTCAGTGGTAAAGAATCTGCCTGCCAGTGCAGGAGACTTGGGTTCAATCCCTGGATCAGGAAGATCCCCTAGACGAAGAAATGGCAACCCATTCCAGTATTCTTGCCTGGAATCCCATGGACAGTGGAACTTGGCAGACTATAATCAAGGGGGTCACAAAGAGTTGGACATGACTTAGCACACACGCACACACATGTTTAAGCTGTACTTCATATATACTATTTATAATCCACACAAACTATGTAAGGAAAATACTAATAGAAAACATTACAATGAGAAAATCAAGTTAAGTGACTTGCCTGACTGAGGCACAAAGATGTTAGGTGGCAGCAGATTTGACTCTAGGATAAGCACAACTAGGGAACAAATACCTCTGTCAATACAAACTTTCTGAAGGGTACACGGCAGTTTGTTTTCAGGGAATACATAGCCACTCAGCTTCCATATATACTTTCATAAAATGGATCTGCCTAAGATACCCTTCCACTCACGGAAGAAAGCTCATTTTGCACCCATCCAAGGTATGTTTGTTAGTCACTCAGTTGTGTCTGACTCTGCAACCCCAGGGACTGTAGCCCGCTAGGCTCCTCTGTCCATGGGATTGTCTAGGCAAGAACACTGGAGTGGATTCCCATTCCCTTTTCCAGGGGATCTTCCTGACCCAAGGATCAAACCTGGATCTCCTGCAATGCAGAAGGATTCTCTACCATCTGAGCCACAAGGGAAGTGGTATCCAAGAAATGTCCCTTAATCAAGCCACTATTGAGATACCCACACTTCCTCCTAGAAAGAGGTGCACTGCCTATACATCATAACTTCTTGTATCTAACAATTATTTACTATAACTTATATCTTGTTATTTGATAAATTTTTGTATGATAATGTGAAGTACGATAGTGTGATCAATAGAAGACTTGAACAATATATTTTGTTAGGATAAACTTCTGTGGGGAAAGAGAAATGGGTCCCAAGGAGTTAAAATGAAACAATATAAAATTTCTGACTGTTAAAGATAAATTTGTTCATATATTTTTAAAACATTTGGTAGTAAGCTATCAAATAGCTGTTACACATTCTATTGTGTACACTTAAGCAATTTAATTAACAAAGATCAAATACCAATATTTATAATTAATTGGAAAATACAACCTTTGCAACTATTTAAACTTTGAGAAAAAACTTCAGATGCCAACTTAAAAACATCTAAGGGATAAACAGACTTCAGAAATTCTTTTAAGGAAGTACATAAGCAAAAAAGTTAAACCACTGTAGTGTATATACCACAGTTCAGAGACACACAATGTGTCAATGGAATCAAACACGTGAAGAGATGACAACATCACAAAAAAATCTAGAAACGGTCAATGCTTCTAGTTAACCAGAAGGCCCAACCTACCTCCATTAACCAATCCAGAAGAATTGCTCGCATTTTAGGCTGCAGAAGAGGGTGCCGTTGCATAAGGTGCTTGTCCCTCAAGTATGTCTTCTCCTTGTTTAACATGATTTTCCATACTTCCTCTCTATTTGCCCAGCTACAAAAAAACAAAACCAAGCAAAACACAAAAGGCAGGCGTCAGTATGCATCCAGCTAGCGAAGTGGAAGTGCACACAGGGAGTAAGAGACCCAGGAGGCACTCGGTGGTCAGCTTACTTCAGTACAGGCAGTGGCGACGCTCTGGATGACGATGGCGTGCACCTCTGAGGCTTGTACGCAGCGTGTGGGTACAGAAGTTCATCCTCTTCTTTGTCAGGTGTGGGAATCAGGGAGCAGGGGTTTTCACAGGCTGTATTACTGTCCCAAGGCTGAAAAATAAAGACATGTTAAAAAAAGTTTGATGCAAACCAGCTGTTTTTACATTCATTGATTTGTAAAACAGCCAGTAAAACAAAAAAACAAAATGTCTTTACACACCTAGAGCAATCTCTAGGCCTAAATCAATATTCCAGCCTAAATTAAGATGGAGATAGCATGGAAGACACAGTAATGACTCCAAGCTTTCATTTTCTCAGGAGTCTATGCAGTAAGTACCTAAGAAAACTAGTCAGTAGCATTTTATTCTCCATATCATCATCCTCATATGAGGTGTGTGAGGGCACAGGAAGGGTAAGACAAAATGCAAACAGCTCTTATGTTACCGAAAAAGAAAATCTACTCGCAGTTCAGTAAGACACTAAGCATGGCTCCAAAAGGGTATTGGGAGATTTGGTCACAATTCAAAGACTTGGGATTTTTAACAAGTACAACTAACCTAATAAAATGTCTTAAAAGTGAAAGACAGAGTTTCCAATAAAAGTATTTACATAAGCACTCCACAACCACAAGTATAAAACTGATTCCCATCTATATTTAGTTTCCTCATTTAATAAAAACCCACCAAATGTGACATCTTCCTTTGGTTGCAGGTCAAGCCAAATATATTACATAATGAGGACCTTTCGTTTTCCTTAATTCAAATGGAAAAAAAACAAAGGAGTATCTGCCTACTTAAAACCACATCAAGCAACAGTCACAGGATTTACTAAGAAGTCTATAGAGATAAAGCCTAGATATTCCTGAAGACCTTTGAAACCCACCCCCAAAGTCTTATATAGTAATAAATGCTAAACCATCATTAAAAACCCAAACAATGGTTCTTTTAAAAAGTCCAGATATTTAATTCAATTTTTAATATTTGGAAAATGTCATTTTGCCATTTAAAGCTTTTTCTTTGTAAAGCTACTGTTTATCATCTTACTCGAAACAACTATGATTGTTTTTTAAAATTATAATGAACTTATTGAAGATATGGCACGTTAACAATCCTGCCAGCACGGACGCTCTGTTAAAGGTCTGAGACTCAGCAATTTTTTTTAAAGCAGAGAGATCATCAGTGTTGACTGGAAAAGAGACAACCAAGAGGACTGTAAATGAACATGGAAACTTGGGCTCTCCAAGTGCTGCTTGGAAGACATGGGACGGGGTGGCTATCACGGCACACTGGCCACTTTCAGAGGAAGCCAGAGCACTTTCAAGGTACTGAGAAGAGCAGAGTAGGATAAAGCTCTCCTCCATCCAATGTGCAAAGAATTGGGCATGCAAATTAACCATGACAGATCTTGCCAACAGCTGTTGGAGAAGGGCAACATCCTCTTCCAGTTCTAGTATCATGTGCTGGTATCATTTCCTTGACTCAAAAGGATCATGTTACAACTGCTTTAAGTCGTATTCATTCAAGAATGAATTCTAGTTTTGAAAGCAGAAGCTGGGTGTCACCCTCTACAGCCAGATGGCTGAAATAGTTGAGAGAAGACTTTTGGAGATAAAATGTTAACAGTTCCCAACCTGCAGTACACAGACAAATCAGGTGAACCACAAGCAGACAAATGGTCCCCAAAGTTGGCCTTTGACCAGTGTATGAAGCAGAATAATGAAGTCTATATTCTTTAACTTGAATGTATACCATGTCTCAAAGAAAGTGAGATCAATCTGACTTTAGGAAGGAAAGGGATAATAGCAAGAGACCAGTTTGATTATTTCTAACCACCTCTGACTCTTTGTACCTCTTTTAATGGAGAATGAAACCACCTTATGCAAAATTATGTTCTGAGAAGTAACTAATAGAAATTCTAGGACTCCATTTCAATAAACAAGTTGGGTCTCATGCGAAAAATTGAACAAAATGGATATGTTAAATAGACTTTAGACAAAAGAGCATTATTTTCATTGGGAAAAACCCAAGGTAAGAATCAAAGGTTCCATGTGGTCTTGATGTAGCAGTATCAGTATCACAGAGTTCAGCATGATGGCTACAAGTAGCTCAGGGCTATTGAACAGGGCTGAACTATGATAACTCCACAGAAAAATTCTGTGTAATTAATTGGCAAAAAGGTTGTTACCCCACAGTTCTAGCTTCATGAATCTACAGAGAAATAACATATGACACTGACTGCTTCATAAATGATGGGTAATTTCAAGCTATCTACTTTAGACAATGTGTAGAAACCTGTTGTCATTAATCTCTGAACCATGAAAATGCCTTCTAGTGGGAAGTAATATGGCTATTCACATATCACATCTATCAGCTCTCTGCAGTCCAGGGACAGGGCCAAAGCCCTGTCTTAGGCACTCCAGGCTCTGCTCCAGTTATCTCTGGAACTGAAACTACTCTAAAACCCCAAGAAGTCAACAAGGACAGCTTTGCTTCAGCCTCAGTTAAAAATTCCAATTCAAAACATAGCTAGGAAGACAACCAATCTTGAATTTCACAAAGTTGAGATTCATTTTAGTAGAGACCCACAAAAATTAACTTTCTTGGTTTGAAGTCTTTACAGGGAGAATAAAAGAAAAAAAAAGAAAGAATTTGAAATGCACTGTCTTATTTCTTTTCCTAAAACAAAGTATCTCTTCTTCTAATACAGCAAGTAAACCATCAAGCTGTTGTTCAATATTAAGTAGAATCTCCCCAGAAATGGTAATTACTAGGGTCTTGTGTGCAATAACAGCTTTACCATGTGTCCCACAGCTTTGAAGACCTTCACTCTTCCAGACCCAGCCGCTATGGCCGTTGCTCACTGTCCTACAAAGTGATGTGCTGCCACTGCTAACCTCATCAGAACCACTTTCCTTGGCTCAAATACTATTCCTGCTCAGTTTTTATCTGTTACAGTGTCAGAAAGCCTAATCAGTTAGTTTGGAGATAGACTGCTTCCCCTACTGGGGCCATAACTACAGTCTCCAGCCATTTCTGGAGGCAGAGAGATAATACAAGCTTTTTGGGCTAGGGACTTCTGATATTATGATGGTACCGTGAACATGCAAGAAATATGGCGGGAACTCCACGAAGGAGGGGCAAGAGAAATGGACTGACTAGTCAGTTTTAAAAATGTGTTGAGATGCACATATCATTACACAGAATGTCTTACTAATACTCTGGTGGAGGTCAGATCAAACTCCAGGCAGCAGTTATCACTGTACGTAATTGCTGAAGAGGCTAGAAGAACCATCAAAAAGGGGGAAAAAGTTTGAAACATGACCTAAAGGGGGTGGGAGCAGGAAAGGGAAGTCCTTAAGCACCATGAGGAAATAAACACAAGTGTGGATGGGGAGAAGTTGCTTATGAACACACACAAACCCCCATCATCACAGTTACCCGAAGAGAGCTGTGTGTCAGGAGCCCTCCCACAGTTCACTAGCCTACAGCCTAGGCTATAGGACAGACTCCGCCCCTGGCTTGCACAGGACTCTGGGTTACTTTCCTCCTCTAACTGAATCTCAGTTTCCTCAAGGGCAAAAGGAGAGGACTGAGTTATGTGAGGTTCATTCTGGTTCTTCCAGACATCAGCGCATATTTGTAATCTCAGGGATGTCAGTCAGGAACACAGTCCTTCCTGGAATCCCAAGACTGGCAGAGGTCAGTGCCCACTGACAGGCACAGTGCTCAGTTATATGAACTGTGGCCATAGTTGGAGAAAAAGCCTTCAGCAGGAGGCAAGCAAGTATGAGACTCAATGTGACCCCAAACAAGGGGAGCCTCAACTTCGACCCAATCAGAAAATGTACCTACCTGACTGCCACACTGGCTTCTCACAGTCTTGTCAATTTTGGCAATTTCTTCATCTGGATCCTGCAAAAACTAACATAAAACAACCCCCATACCCCAAGGAAACACACCAAACAGCCCAAAGACAAAAACACAGACACAGAGAAGAAAAAGAAAGCTAGTAAGGTTATGATCACCATTTCTGCCAAAAGCTCCCCACTCTTGATCCCTTATCAACAAATACATGGGTAGAACCCATTCTGGTACCCAGTTAAGATTGGGGGGGGGGGGCATCCTCCCCCACCTGTCTCCTTTGTACTCACAACGGCTACATTTGCCTTTCTTTTCCTGGAGCGAACAGAGACATCGGTGCCACTTTCCTCTTTCATGGTATCCGGTTCCTTCGCATCCCTGCAAAACCAGGATGGCACAGAGGTAAGAGTTCTACCCAAATCTCGGCCCACCCCTCCCCCACCACCGCACACCTTCCCCTTTCCCGCAACGGCCAGGCCACTCACCTCTCCTTTTCCCTCGGCATGGCGTTGGGCGCAGGATCAGACCTCAAGCCTGGGGGCACGAAACGGCAGTGCGGTGAGGACGGCAGCAGAGGGGTCCAGGGCCCGCCGGCCCGTCCCGAGCACCCCTCCCCCTCCCGCGCGGGCGGCGGCGGCGGGAGCCTCCCGGGCCGGTCGGGAAAATGGCCGATGGGCCCGGGGTGGCCTGTCACCCGCGGCGCCACCAGCGGCCCGCGACGCCGGGTCGGAACCCAGGGTGGGTGGGGGGGCCTCAACGCCCCCTGAAACTCTCGCCGGCCCATTGCCTCCCTGGGGACCCCCAGCTGCCTCAGTCTTCCCCTCAACACCTCCCCGGAGCCCGCTTCTGAGTCGCCCTACCGGGGCACCCCGCGCTGACGCCTCCGGGGACCCGGCGACCCGGCCTCGCCCCACCCCCACCCGGGCCCGGCCCGACCCGACCCGGGCGCTCCAGGAGTTCTCGCCCGCCGCGCAGTCCGGCAGCCCGAGGCAGGGTCCTCACCCGAAGCCGTCTCCGCGGCAGGCAGGCAGGCAGGCAGGCGGCACGAGCCGAGGCTGGAGGCAGGAGGCAGAGGCGAGCGGGAAGCCAGGAGGCGGGAGACGGCGGCGGGCCGAGCGCGCGGCGGTGGCGGGATCCGCGCCTGCCCCCTACACCGCGCTGGCGGCCGGGCCGGCTGCTCCTGCGCCCGGCTAAGAGCGGGACATTTAAAAATCCCAGCGCGCGGAACCGGCCCCCGGACCGCCCCCGCGCCCTCCCGCCACCCTCCGCTCCGCCCCGGCCGGCTCGGAGCCCCTCAGCGGCAGCCAGAGGGCTCGGCCCCGCCCAGCCACCGCCCTCAGGACCGCCCTGCGCGGCGCAGGCCCGCCCAGGCGCTCCGGCCCGCCCGGGGCGGGGCCAGCGCGGGGCGGGGCTAAGTGACAGGGCCTGCGCGCCGGAGGGGAGGGGCCCTGGGGCCGTGGCGGGGCCTGCACCGCCCAAGCTGCGGAGCCCGCGCGGGGCGGGACGCGGGGGCCGGCCGGCGCGCGAAGTGGGGCGGGGCTGCGCAGGCCGGGACGCGGGGGAGGTCTGGCGGGAGTGCGGCGGAGGGGCGGGTCGCGGGGCTCTGGGGGCGGAGCCGAGCGGCGCTGGAGCGGCAAAAAGCCGCGTGGCCGGCGCTGGTGGAATGTAAACACGGCGGGCGGCGAGGCTTCGGTCCCCGACTGAGGGGTCGGGCCACTAGACCTGACGTCCGTAGGCCTGCAGCGCGCGCGCACTGTCTCTCCTTGCACGTCTCCTCCGCCCCCGAGACGCAGGTTTCCGGGCCCTGAGTCAGGGTGGGATGTGCCCAAGGTCACAGCGCATGGTCACAGAGCCTAGAACCAGGGCTTCAGGCCGCCAGATCGGGGCCGCCTGTGGAACAGCTGTTACTCCTGGACGTGCGTCCATCCATCTGTCCATGCTCATTCAGCTAATAGTCTAGCACCTTTACCTTCCATGTGTGCCTTTCGCCATAGATTTTCCCCTGAGCATCGGAAGACCTCTTTGATGCTGGGATTCCATGCGGCCCTCTTTACCTTAAGCATCAAAGCCACACTCCATGCCCTACAGAACTCCACGTGGACCTACCCTCACCCCCTCTCAGACCTTTCCTTCAACTGCCTCCCATCAGAGCTCCTCTGGCCATCCTCTGTCCTTTCTTATCTCGGGACCTTGGATTTTGTTGTCCCTAGCTCCGGCTCCTTCCAGCTACATCTTTCCTGAGAATTTCCAGGTCTTCCCCAGGAGTTCCTCTCCACCACATTGCCCTGCTGTGGCTCCTGCACAGCACTTGCTGCCATATGTCTCTTGTCCGTGTTTGGTTCTCTTCTCCCTGCCTTGTCTGTCTTGTTCACTGCTGTATCCCCCAGCTCTTGGCATAGTGCCTGGAGGAAGGGAGGCACTTCAATCTTACTTGTGAAGGAATGCTTGGAACACATGGTGACCAAGCCCTTGTGGATTTTACAGGCTAAGGAGACAAGTATTGAACTATCATCACTTGAAAATACCTACTGTACTAAACTTCTAGAAAAGACATATAGCACAGGGCTCCCAAACACTCTCAAGGCCCTTCTTGATTTACAGTCTCAGTCTTGAGCCTCCTCCCTCCATGACTGTCTTTTTGAAGTTAGAGCCTGGATCTTACTGGAGGACACAGTTTGTGTTATCCTCAGGGGTCCCTGCTAGCAGATTCTTGACCTTCCAGGGGCTCTGAGGTCAAGGCTACTGAAATGTCTTGCTCAGATTGGCTTAGGTAGGCATGGAACCCAGGCTCCTAAATTCCCAGACTTGTGCCCTTAAGTGAAGTTGCTCAGTCGTGTCCGACTCTTTGTGACCCCATGGACTGTAGCCTATCAGGCTCTTCCATCAATGGGATTTTCCAGGCAAGAGTGCTGGAGTGGATTGCCATTTCCTTCTCCAGGGGATCTTCCCGACCCAGGAATAGAACGCAGGTCTCCCGCATTGCAGGCAGACACTTTACTGTATGAGCCACCAGGGAAGCCCAAAGGTAGTAACAATAACGGATATCACAAACATTTCAAAAATAACAGCTTTGTCTTAAATACTTCAAAGTGTTATCTCAACTAAACTTCTCAATAATCCTATGACATTGATACCATGATTGTCTTATTTCACATATGGCACTATCTACTTCTTAGGGTCACTGTAAGGATTAAGTGAAATAATGCAGATGAATTGCTGAGTACAGTGTCTGGCACATAGTAAATACCCAATAAATGACAGTTGTTAACAATGATAGACAAGACAGTTTTCCTTAGTGATTGTAGTAATTTATAATCCTATCAGCAAAGAATACCACCAGGACTTCCCTGGTGGCCCAGTAGTTAATAATCTGCCTGCCAATGCAGGGGACATGGGTTTAGCCCCTCATTGGGAAACTAAGATCCCACAAGCTGTGGAGCAACTAAACCAGTGCACCATAACTAAAGAAAGCCTACAAGCACCAATGAAGACCTACCACAGCCAAAAATAAATAAAATTTAAAATTTTACTTAAAAAAAGGAAAAGACAAAAACTGTGGTGGCAGCAATCAGACCCCTCTGGGATGGGGGTCCTAGGTACTACTGTACACATGTTTTATATCTTGATCTAAGCAGTGGTTACATGGCTATGTTCCTAAATAAAAGTTCAATGAGCTATATATTTGTTATTTGTGCACTTTACTGAGGGTATGCAATACTTCATTAAAAAATAAAATGGTTAATTTTTTTTAATAATTGAAAAAACAGTAAAGTAAGACTTTAATACTCTTTGCCCACTGGGAGCTTCCAGTCTGAAAAGGAGGCAGTCATGTAGATTGGCTGTTGCAGTACAGAGTGATGAGAACTTGGATGGGAAAATTCTGGGGGCTACAATTTCATGTCGAGTTGGGAGCAAGGGCATTCAATCTACTCTTGGACACAGCTGCTTGGAGGAAGCAGCATCAAGGCCAGAAAGATGAATGAATTCAGCAGGAACAATATAAAAGATATGTCTAAGGCAGCAGAAACTGCCTGCACAAAGACTTGGAGTCTTCAGAAGTCACCAATGGTCACTTGTCTGGAGCAGTTCACCTTTGGCTCTTTGAGTCCATTTCATTTTGTGTCCAAACACTGACAGCCTTGAGGGAGACTAAGGATTACACTAGAGGTGACAAAACAGCTGCTGTGTAGGGAGGACAGCACCTTCCTTCTGCCATGAGACTGTCGGAAATTTCCTTAACCTCTTGCTACCTCATCATCTGTAAAATGGGTGTGATTTTAATTATCCCAACCTGTGAGGAATAAATGTATTAATATGTATAATGGATTTGCCATAGTATCTAACATATAGTAAATGTTCATTATGTAACACCTATCATTATTATTCATAAAGAAATTTGGGGCATTGGCTTAGCTTCATATGTGGTTTAGGCCCTGATGATGGTAGAGGTTAAGGAACCAGTATGCAAGCATTAAGAAGGAAGCCCGCAGAGGTTGCAAGGGCCAAGTTCTTCCCAGATAGGATTCCTTAATCCAGGGCCCGCAGACAGCCTTCAGGATACCAGGAAACTGCCTACTGACAGTGCCAGCCCATCAAGTCCACTTTCCTGGGCAGCTGGCACATAACTTTTACCAGCTCCTTAAAGGTACACACAAAAGTTAAAGAGTACTGTAGAGGGTAGATTGAGGAAGGCGTGGGCTGTGACTAGGAGAAGAGCTGGCCCAGGCTTTGCTTTCAGGCAGAGCTGGACAACTGTGGCTGCCTGGCTGAGCCAAAGGTGTGTGTGGCGGGTGGGGTGGGGGGGTCGGGGGGGGCGGGGGGTTGGTGGTGGTGGATGGGGCAGGGGAGGGTCCTACACATAGGAAAACCAGAGGAAAGAGGGTCAGACTGGCTGCACTGGTGTGGGCTGTGGGGTGGGGGGCAGGCAGGATGAGCAGGATTCAGCGCCAGGGAACTGAGTGTGGGAAGGCCTCAGAGGCTTGGCTCCTGTCCTCTTGTAGCCCTGGGGACCTATCTGCACAGGCCTGCCAGGTCAGTCAGAGCCCCGGGCCCAGTTATGCTCCCCAAGATTTGCTTATTGTTCAGACCAGGCTCACACTGGTGGATTTCAAGGGGGGAGACTAGCAAACCAATGGATGGCCCAGCCCTGGCCTAACCCTCTCTTACACTGGAAAGCAAATCCAGTCAACCCTTTAGACAGAAGTTCTGGTTAATTAAAAAACTCCAGTGAAAACTAAAATTTACCTTTAAACTCAGTGTACGATAAAACAATGATGGCAGCTGACATTTATGGATTCTGTCCTAAGCTCAGAGTTGCAAGGAACAGAGACTAATTTGAAGACATTTCACAGAGTGGGAGTGTGTGACCAGGTTTTGTGGGGAGGAGGGGCAGTTATGCAGCAACAAGCAACCCCCTTAGTATGGGCTAAGACACAAGAGAGCTTTGTTCTGTGTCTGACCACCATATTCCCAGCTTTCAGTTAAATCGTCTCATCTTGGGTTTTCTGAAAGCAGTCACAGCTGCAAGATACAGAGCAGGAGCTTGGAGAGAGGAAGCCCTGGAATCTCTCTTTTGGTCAGGGACTCACATTTTCCTTACAGCACCAGGCTCTTGAACTTAATGGGGGAGGGGGACTTGGCCAATCAGAGCCCCGCATTCTTGACTATGTGATTGGGTCAGGAGTAGGCACATGACCCAATCTGGGCCAATGAAAATCCTCTGGAGTTGCTAAGCTGATGGGAAGAGGTCTGGAACTAGGAGGCCATCTTGCCACTCAAGGCGACCTTCCTTTGAGGGAGGTCCTTTGGGGGGGAAGGGGGAGGTTTGCAGGGAAGCAGAGCCAGAGGTGAGGGGAGGCAGCCTTGTGATTTGTTGAGCTGCTGGATCTAATCAAGCCCAAGACCAGATTACTAGGAATTTTCCGGATGCTGGAGCCAATTATTTTCATGTTTATTTAGACAGTAGGGTTTGAATTTCTCATAACTTGCTGCCGAGAGAGTTACGGGTGTCATTTGTGCCCATCAAAGAGCCTCTGGTGGTCTCCTGGACTCATTCAGGCCCTTCTCTATAAGGCCTGTAAATCTACAGTGGCATGGCTGGCTGGCTGGCTGGCTGGCTGGCATGTGGCTCTGGTGGTGCCAGGGCTGGCTATGGTCTCAATTCCCCCAGAATCCTGACTTCCATGGCAACCTCCTTCATTACTTGCTGCCACCAGTCACATAGAACTCTGCTTATTAATCAGCCTGGCAACCTCAGAACCCCCAAGTGCAGGTTGGTTTGGGGTGGACTGGCTTGACTCTGGCCTCCAGGAGCTCCCAAGAGCACCTTACACCTTCTGGAGGCGAGTGAACTCTACCTGAGCAAGACTCACTCCTAACATGATCAGATAGAGGGTACAAGCTGATGCTCCTGGTCTACAGAGCATTAGCAAAAGCTTGAATCCTTGTACACATGAGGATTTCCGACTTGTTGATCAACAGGATGATTTGGCAAAGTTGGGCCCATGTCTGTGCAGGGCAACAGCAGTCTGCTAACCTCTTTGGGTGGGGCAGCTTCATCCTATGTCTCTACTCCTTTCGGTATCAACCTTGGCTTCCTACTTGTCTGACCTTGAGACCCTGCTGGGAATTCAGAGCTGAACCAGAGCTTGCATAGCAGGGTCTTGGATGAGAGAGGTCAGGATTAAATAAACAAGAAGGAGAGAAGGAAGAAGGCATTGAGGAGGGGGTAGACTGGGAGGAACCCAGACCAGCATTCCCCAGAGACCAGCACAGAGTCTGGACAGCCAGGTTTGCTGACCAAATAAGTGCATGGATGAATGTATAGGGGGCAAAGGTGAGAGGTACAGAGAGCCTTTTCCAGATGGTGATAGGAAGCTGAAGAGCCCCGGTGCGTGGAATGGGGGCCACATTCCTTTGCTGAAGCCTACATGGGGCTTGTATCAGGGTCACAGAGGGCTAGGCACAAATAGACTCCACAGTCAAGGCTGGGGCTTCCCCACCTCCCACGCTCCCACCCTCTCTTCTCTGTCTGAGAGCCTCTCTACCTTCAACATTTCACTGTGAATTATTTTTCCCACTTAAATCTGTTTATTTAAAAAGGGAAATCTACTGTCCCTATCCTAAATGAAAAACCAACATCACCAGCCACAAAGAGAAGGGAAGCTTCAAAGAGTTGATAACCGCAGACAGGACAATGTGAGACAGGCCACGAGCCTGAGGCCTGGTCTCTTTCTGTTTAAAACAGGAGATGACGGTATGATTCCATTTATACCAGGTAGTAGGGTAGGCAAATTCATAGAGGCGGAAACGAAGAGGGCGTTTGCCAGGGCTGGGGAGTGGGAATGGAAGTTGTTATTTAATGGGTGCAGAGTTTCAGTTCTGCAAGATTCAAAAGTTATGAGGATGATTTGTGGTGATGGTTATGCAATATTGTGAATGTAATTAATGCCACCAAATTAGACATTTAAAAATGGTTATGGTGGTTAATTGTTATGTGTATTTTACCACATCTTTTAGAGGAGTTGAGTAGACATTAGAGAGATGTCAAAGCCATCTCTTTCAAACTGGGACTTTCTCCTGGATTGATCAGAACATGTGAAGAATTGAAAAGAGAGCGACTCACTCACCCTGTGACGTGGTATTATTTCAAATCAATATGCAAAACTGTGGTCAGAGGAAGAAAAGGGATAAGCCAGGAGTTTAAGAAGGTGTGCAGAGGGCAGCCTCTCTGTAGTGTGGGTGTCCGTGTGTCCTTCCATGAGGCCCTGAGCTGCTGCGGGCTGTTGTGAACCTGTGCTGAGGAGACACGGGTCCCAGCTGCGGGGTTCCTAGCTCAGCATGATCTTGGGAAAGCACTTCACTTCCTGCTGCCTCAACTTCCTCCTCTGGCCAAGAGGAGAAGAAAGGGTGGACATGAGGTTGTAGTGGGGCGCTATGTGGGCGAGCACTCCGCAGGCTCTGTCCTCTGGCTTCCACAAGATGCCGCCTTGGGTTCTCTCTGGTCAGTTTTGGTGGGGAGGTCTATGAACTTGGTTCCAGTGTCTGGGACAGTTAGTTGATCAAACTTCCTGCTTTCACGTCCTTCATGATGCTGGCCAAGGGAGGAATCCGTGATCTTGCTGTTGTCTCTTTAAGTGTCCACTGACTGATTTCAGGGATGAATTCTGTCCTAGGAGCGTGAAAGTTGAACAAGCGTCCTGTTCTCAAGACGCTCACGCCCAGTGGAGGAGAAAAGCAGCCCACCCGTCACCACAGAGCAGTAAGAAAAATGCAGGGAGGGACACATCTGGCAGCAGGCGGGGCCTGCTCCAGCTCAGGGAGGGGAAGGGGCACAAAGTGGAGTCACCAAAACCGTCTTTGTCAAGGTCTCCAACACCCTCCCTCTTGCCAGCTCCAGAGGGCACTTTCCAGGCTCTGTTGCTCAGCCCTCTTGTGAGTGTCGCTGTGATAGCTCACTGCCCTCCCCACCACCCCCCCCCGCCCCCCCAGAACTCCACTGCCCCCTCCTGGTGTCCCTCCTCTTTCCCTGGTGCTCTTCCTCACCGCCTTTGCTCCTCTTCTCAGGTGATGTGGTTGTTCTCTCTCCCTGGGCTGTCTTAATACATCCAGCTCATACCTCTGCCCAGCCCCCTGGACCACTGCACGCGTCAGTCTCTCAGCCTCTCAGTGTAAGGTGCCCAGAAGTGAACTCTGGTTATCTCTTCCCTGCCTCAAAGGCCCCCCACTGGTGCCACCATTCACTCAGTTGCTTAAGCCACAGACCTGGTATTCATCCTCGATTTTTCCCTTTTCTCTCATCCTCTGTACTGCATGCATCAGCCAAGCCCAATAGCTCTCTGCCCCCCAAATATCTCCAATTCATCTACTTCTCTACCCCATGCTGGAGGGAGGCCTCTGTCTGCTTCCTGAACAGGTGCAATGTCTCCTGAACTACGTTCCCATCATCACTGCCTCTTGCATAGAATGGCTAGTCTTCTCAAATTCACTTCCATAAACTTGATCAAACATGCCTCTTTTGAAAACCATTAGTCAGCTTCCCACTGATTGCAGCAGCGCGGGGACCTGCCTGACTCACCTCCTGCCTCGGCCCTCTCATCCTGGGACCCTGGGCCCTCTTCCCAGCTCTGCCTCTGCCCCAGCCTGGCAGGCTCACAGCCTTTCTCTGCTATGCCAAGAGCTCAGTTCCTTTGGTGTGTTTGCCCCTGTTCTCCACCCACTCCCCACTGTCTGTCAGTGGCAGTCTCCTCCTCCTTCAATATCCCCTCCTCAAGGAGGCCTTGCTTAGTTAACACCACCAAAATTCAGTTGTCTTCATTGCAGGACAGATATTTTCAATTTTTTTAATTAAAAAAAAATTTTTGGCCATGCTGTGTGGCTTGTGGGATCTTAGTTCCCCAACCAGGGATTGATCCCTGGCCCCTGCAGTGAAAGTGCCCAGTCCTAACCACTAGCCTGTCAGGAAATTCCTAGTACACATATTTTCTTTCTCAATGTCTCCAGTTTTCTCTCAGCACCTTTCTTTGTTTTTTTTTTTTAATTGCAAAAATTTCACACGTACACACAAGTAGAGCGATAACAGTGCAATGAACTCTCATAAGCTTGGTCTATAGATTTAACAATTAAGATTTTGTTGGGACTTCCCTGGTGGTCCAGTGGTTAAGAATCCACCTTCCAATGAAGGCAATTCAGGTTTGATCCCTGGTCAGGGAACTAATATCCCACAAGCCACAGACCAGCTAAGCCTGTGCACCGCAACTCCAGAGCCCAAGTGCCACAACCACGGAAGCTGCACACTGCAGCTGCTGAGCTCGCGCTCGAGAGCCAGGGCACTGCCAAACAAGAGAAGCCTGCGTGCTGCCGGGAAGAGCCAACACAGCTCCCACCAAAAAAAAAAAAAAAAAGACTTTGTCATATTTGCTTCTTTAAGCCTGCAGCTTTTTTTTTTTTCTCAAGTCTTTTAAGGCATATTTGAAACATTATGTCATTTCTGTTTTACATGCTTGAGTATGCATCTTTGAAAAATATGAATATTTTCTTACATAACCAAAATGCCAGTGACAGACATAGCAAAATGATTCTTGGTGTCATTCAGTACTCAGTCTAAAATCAAGTTTCCCAGTTATCTCAAATATGTCTTTGAACCATTGGTGTGGATCGCAACCTAAACAGGATCCACACACCGCATCTGGTTCCGGTGCCCTTTGCTCTCTTTACTCCAGAGCAGCTAGCTCCTCCTTTTCCACGTTTGCCTCAGAAGCCAGGTCAGCCTCCTGCAGGATCATTCCATGTTCTGGTTTTGTCTGTTTGCTTCTCCACGGAGCCATCTTTCATGTTGCTCTCTTCCCTGTGCTTCCTGAGGGTGGAAGTAACCCGCTGAAATTCACATCTGTAGGTGATGCCATGGGCTTCCTGTGCCATCACCCTGGAGGCCCATAGTGCCCTGCGATCCCTTCTCGTGACGCTGAGATTGACCACTGGGGTCAGGTGGTGACAGCCTCTTTCTCCCATCTTACAGCTTCCTATCAGTCCGTCTCCTGTTGTTTTCATCCATTGATAAGTGTTTCCTGAATCAGTTATTTGATGAGGGTTTGCCAAATGGTGATTTTCCTATTTCCTCCATTTCTTCCAAACTAGGGGATGGGATGGTATGTGGGAGCAGTCCCCCCGAGGCAGGCAGCTGGGGGTGCCTTTTCCATAAAGAACTTAACAAATAATTTTAGTTGTTATTTTATCATCACCATGGCCTTGCATCCTAAACAACATCAGTGATGGACCACTGCTCCTGGCAGGGGCAGAGTGCACCTGCCCAGCCCCCCATGACATACACTGCTGTTCAGAATTTATTCACTGGACTCTTCTGTAAAGAAAATTTTCCCTATCAATTATGGCCACTTGGTTGCCCTGAAATACAGCTCATATGGTAGAATAAATGCTGAATTCTGAATTCTCTCCTTTTAATTAGGCCCCATATTTTCATTCTTCATAGCACTTGAGATATTTCATAATTGTGCATTTGTTTACTTGTTCGGGGCCCTTCATCCTTCAGGAGGAGTCTGCATGAAAGCTTGTGGGAGGCACTCGGTCTTCACACATTTGAGTGAAAGAGTCACAGATGAAGGCTGGGAGGGGTGAGCTGGCAGTGTTAGAGGTAGGGTGGCAGAGGCGAGTGTTTGGGGAGAAGACCCAGAGGATAAAGACAGCACAACATATTCTGGGAGGACAGGTGTTGAGTGCGTCTGCGGCCAAGGACAAGGTGGGAAAGGGGGATTGCTGAGGCTGAGGGGGCCCAGGGACAGGAGCTAGAGGAGCGCCCAAGTTGGACTCTACCCTGGGGACATGGGGCCCTGGGATCTCTGTGGCCACCCCCAACACCTGCCTCACGGCCTCCTGGATGGAGCCTGCTTCTCGGGGAGCGCACCCCGTATGGAGATTCGGCTGTGCTCTACATAAGCGCTTGCCTTGCTCTTCTCTCTAATTGCTGTTTTCCTTCCACTTCACAAGTGGGTTGGCTAGTAACACTGAAGTCTGTTTTATGTACATATAGATAGCAAACACAAAATGTGTGGTAAGCTGTGTTCCATCTTTATGTTATTAACACACAAAAGCAAGAAAGCTCCAAGTTAGAGCATCTGCAATTCAGCCAAGTATGCAGCAAGCCATATGGTGAAAACTTGAAAAGGAAGACAACAGAAGTACGCCACCCGGCCTTCGTCTGAAGAGCTCCCTCAGCAAGTGCCCTGCCTGTCCTCTCTGAGGCCGGTCAGCCTGCATCCATCCATCCATCCACCCATCCACCCACCCATCCATCCGTGTATCAAAACTTCACTGCAATCCCGTCATATGCCAAATACTGCTCCTTTACTAGCAATGGAAGAACCTGACAGCAGAGATCAGAGGGGAGAGAAGATCAGGATGTAAGTAAGTAAACCAACGTGAAAAAGATAAGATGCTTCCCAGCTGTTATAAGAGCTCCTGAAGAAGTGATTGAGTGAGCTGAGCAGAGGCAAATCGCTTCAGCCATGTGGCTTCAGGAAGGTCTTTCTCAAGAGGAGACATATGAGCTAAGACCTGGGGCATAAGTAAAATGCAGCAAGTAGAGCTGTGGGAACAGTGTCCCCGGCAGAGGGAACAGTGTGTACAAAGGCCTAGAAGTGGGCACAAACTCAGTGTTGTAGTGGAGCAGCAAGAAGGCTGGAGTATAGTGAGTGAGGGGTGTGGGGGGAGAGGGAGTGGAGGGAGAGGAGCCAAGGTGTCATCAGCTGCATGTAGGTGGGAATTTGGGTTCTACTCTAATGCTATTAGAAACCCTTGAAGGGTTTTAAGTAGGAGAGTGGTTCATCTGCTTTACATGTTGAAAGGTCGCTCTGCTGCTGAGGGGAGTGTGGACATGGGAAACGGGCATATCTGGAGCCTAGGGACCAGTGGTGCAAGCCAGGCAAGATGGCAGCTTGGCCAGAGCTGGGGCAAGATGGAGTGGACACGGGGATCAGATATGTTTGCAGATAGAGTGAGGGCTGGCTGAGAATGGGGACCTATGGCCTTGGGGCCCAAGAGGCTGATAAGAGCCAGACAGGTTAGCTGTGAAAACATAAATCTCTGCAGCAAGGTGCCCCATCTGTGTCATTCTTTGTGGAAAACCTAGCTTTCTTTCCTGTCTCCTCACCTCTGTGGTCATAAGCATAGTGACAGGCCACTGTGCTTCTTCTGGAAGGAGGAGAGGTGACTGCATGAGACCACACAGTGACGGGGCCACCACCAGATGACCCTTCTCCAGAGACTGCAGCTAGCCCGGATGTCAGACTGCCCTTCCCAGGGCCCCCTGGCTGTACTGCACACCAGCTGGTGAAGAAAGCCTGGCCCTTTCACACCAGCAAGGCCTTGTGTTCCTGTACAGCCATAGCCGCAGGCCTCTGCGTCTTAGTCATGTGAATGCCCCTTTGCCTTATCCTAGAAGGGAGGCAAAGGCTTCCCTGGTGACTCAGCAGTAAAAGAATCTGCCTATAATGCAGGACACCCAGGTTCGATCCCTGGGTTGGAAAGATCCCCTGGAGAAGAGAATGGCAAGTATTCTTGCCTGGAGAATCTCCTGGACAGAGGAGCCTTGCAGGCAACACTCCACAGGATCACGGAGAATCGGACGCAACTGAAGCGACTAAGCGTGCACCACGTAACAGAGGCAGTCTGGGTTCTGTGGAAGCACACGTCCAGAGGTGTGTCAGGGAGTGCCCTAGGGACCAACACCTGATGAAGGAAGGAGGACAAGCAGAAGTGGGCAGGGGTCTCTGAGCTTTGGAGCTGTGTGGTGCTGGGCCAAAGCTGCTGGACCTTGCTATCTCTGCTCCATCCGTGACCGGACTGGCGGCTGGAGGTGAGGGTCTGCAGCACTGCTAACATTAAGGACAACCGGACCTTCTTCAGAGGGGTCTTGGGCGGCGGGCTGTGTGTTCATCACACTTCACTAACTCAGACGTGACTGATTTGTAAACCAGCAGTGCTCAAGGGTCATCATCCTTTTCCTTAAGCAGGACTAGCCAAAGGTGCAAGGCCATGAGCAGCAGACTCAGCGGGAGCCCCATTTATAATACATACCAGCAGCTAGAGGAGCAAACACAAATGCCCCTTCAATGGAGGCACTGAGCCAAGCCCTGTTAGATAGCCCTGGTCAGTCTATTAATAACTCAGTTCTTTAGAACCATGCACTGTGTGTGTTCCCGGTGTGCTCAGGGCTGTCCTGCCCTCATGGGGTCCACAGGCTCGTGAGGCAGGGAGACATCAATCAGATGACCACACCGAGGACCACATCATGAAGACTGATAAGAGCAAACATTGCTGCTTTAGTGCATTAGCTGCATCGTCTCAGGAAGTACAAGATATGACACCAACACCTTCAACGACCTGATGCTGGTGTTAGCATTAGCCTCTCTTCAGATCAGGTCACAGCAGCCCTCAAGGTCACCAGCTAGGAGACAGCAGAGCACAGGTGCTGGTTGTTCCGTTGCTAAGTCATGTCTGACTCTTTGTACACCAGGCCTCCCTGTCCCTCCCCATTCCCTGGAGTTCTCCCAAATTCATGTCCGTTGAACTGGTGATGCCATCCAACCATCGCATCCTCTGCCACCCTCTTCTCCTTTTGCCTTCAGTCTTTCCCAGCACAGGTACCTGTACTGAAAGCAGAAATGGAGTTATCTGGAACCCGATCTTATTGTTCAGACGGTAAAGAATCTGCCTGCACTGCAGGAGAGCCGGGTTCAATTCCTGGGTCGGGAAGATCCCCTGGAGAAGGAAATGGCAACCCCCTCCAGTGTTCCTGACTGGAGAATCCCATGGACAGAGGAGCCTGGTGGGCTACAGTCCATGGGGTCACAAGAGTTGGACGCAACTTAGCAACTAAACCACCATCACCACCTGGACTGTGGAGGCAGGAGGAGGGTGGAGGTCCAGGATGGCTTCTTTAAGGAGTTGAAATTAGCTGATACTTCAACTGAGAGGTACAGGATTGGAAGGAATTGACAGAGAAAGGAGGCACTCCTAGTGAAGGGAAGGGCATGGAAAAGGCCCTGGCACAGGCGAGACCGGGAGCTGGAAGGTGGCAGGGGCCCTGGGTGCTCAAGCTGGGGTTCAGGCCATGGTGAGTTCTCCCTTCTTCATACTGAGAGCCATAGGAGGAAATCAGAGATGTGGAGAACAGGCTTCTGGGGGAGATAGATGCTGGAGACTACGGTGATGATCAGAGAGATGGTGGCTGTTGCAGCCTGGGTATGGAAGGGCCAGGCAGGAAGAGGGTGGATTCAGTGCTGTTTGGAGTAAGATCAACTCGGCTTGGGTTGAACCGTGGTGGGGAGCAGGAGTCCAGAGATGCAGAGTTTCTGGCCTGCAGAGCTGGCCTCTGATGACACCCTTCACTGGGGTGGAGAACCCAGGATTCAAAGTCCTGGGAAGTAACACAAAGGCAAAAATGACCTTTTTCCCTCTGACTTTTTCATATTAAATATATTAAAACATTGAAGGAATAGTGTAATGAATACCTAACTCCCACTTAGAATTCCCAGTTGTTAATATTTTGCTATATTTGCTTGTTCTCATTCTTTCTACACATACACACACACACACACACACACACACATTTTCTGCTATACAATTGTAGACATCCTGACACTTCACCCCTAAGTATTTGTACCTTCTAAGAATAAGGACATTCTCCTCAATAAAACCCATAGCACTTTCAAATATAAGAACACTAACAATTATCTCATGATACCACTTGATACCTAATCCATGTCGAAAAGCCCCAGCTGTCCCCAGGTTTTGCTTTTAGCCAAGATCCAGTCAAAGTCCCTGCACTGCTTTTGGTTGTTGGGTCTGCTCTTTGTTCTCGTTCAATGCAGAGTAGCCCCCATCCTGTGCCCACCCCCTTTCTTCCCATGACTTCGGCTCTTTGACAAGTCCGGGCCAGCTGTCTTATAGGACATTGTCCACTCTGAATTTGTCTGATAGTTGCAACTTTTTGCTTTCTCTTTTTAAAAAGAGCTTTACTGTGATATAATTCACATAGCACATAGTTCACCCATTTAAAGTGGACAATTAAATGGCTTTAGTTTATTCACAGATATGTGTAACCATCACCACAGTCAATTTTATAAAATTTATATCACCTCAAAAAGAAACTCATTACCAGTTACCCTTCTAAGGCCCTTCCTCAGCCCTAAGCAACCATTTCCTGTATCTAGATTTTTTCTAACCTGGCTTTTAATAGACTGGAATCATCATATTAATAGTATATGGTATTTGTGTCTGCCTTTTTTCACTTAGCATAATGTTTTCAAAGTTCATCCATGTTCCTTTTTATGACCAAATAATATTCCATTGAAACAGAAAAAGAAATGCAAAAAAGCAAAATGGCTGTCTGAGGAGGCCTTACAAATAGCTGTGAAAAGAAGGAAAGCAAAAAGCAAAGGAGAAAAGGAAAGATATACCCATTTGAATGCAGAGTTCCAAAGAATAGCAAGGAGAGATAAGAAAGCCTTTCTCAGGGATCAATGCAAAGAAATAGAGGAAAACAATGAATGGAAAAGACTAGAGATCTCTTCAAGAAAATTAGAGATACTAAGGGAACAATTCATGCAAAGATGGGCTCAATAAAGGACAGAAATGGTAGGGACCTAACAGAAGCAGAAGATATTAAGAAGAGGTGGCAAGAATACACAGAAGAACTGTACAAAATAGATCTTCATGACCCAGATAATCATGATGGTGTGATCACTCACCTAGAGCCAGACATTCTGGAATGTGAAGTCAAGTGGGCCTTAGGAAGCATCACTACAAACAAAGCTAGTGGAGTGATGAAATTCCAGTTGAGCTATTTCAAATCCTGGAAGATGATGCTGTGAAAGTGCTGCACTCAATATGCCAGCAAATTTGGAAAACTCAGCAGTGGCCACAGGCCTGGGAAAGGTCAGTTTTCATTCCAATCCCAAAGAAAGGCAATGCCAAAGAATGCTCAAACTACTGCACAATTGCACTCATCTCACATGCTAGTAAAGTGATATTTAAAATTCTCGAAGCCAGGCTTCAGCAATACATCAACTGTGAACTTCCAGATGTTCAAGCTGGTTTTAGAAAAGGCAGAGGAACCAGAGATCAAATTGCCAACATCCGCTGGATCATTGAAAAAGCAAGAGAATTCCAGAAAAACATCTATTTTTGCTTTATTTACTATGCCAAAGTCTTTGACTGTGTGGATCACAATAAACTGTGGAAAATTCTGAAAGAGATGGGAATACCAGACCACCTGACCTGCCTCTTGAGAAACCTATATGCAGGTCAAGAAGCAACAGTTAGAACTGGACATGGAACAACAGACTGATTCCAAATAGGAAAAGGAGTATGTCAAGGCTGTATATTGTCACCCTGCCTATTTAACTTCTATACAGAGTACATCATGAGAAACGCTGGGCTGGAGGAAGCACAAGCTGGAATTAAGATTGTCGAGAGAAATATCAATAACCTCAGATATGCAGATGATACCACCCTTATGGCAGAAAATGAAGAAGAACTAAAGGAGCCTTTTGATGAAAGTGAAAGAGGAGAGTGAAAAAGTTGGCTTAAAGCTCAACATTCAGAAAACTAAGATCATGGCATCTGGTCCCATCACTTCATGACAAATAGATTGGGAAACAGTGGAAACAGTGGCTGACTTTATTTTTATGGGCTCCAAAATCACTGCAGATGGTGATTGCAGCCATGAAATTAAAAGACACTTATTCCTTGGAAGGAAAGTTATAACCAAACTAGACAGCAGAGACATTACTTTGTCAACAAAGGTCTGTCTAGTCAAGGCCATGGTTTTTCCAGTGGTCATGTATGGATGTAAGAGTTGGACTATAAGGAAAGCTGAGCATCGAAGAACTGATGCTTTTGAACTGCGGTGTTGGAGAAGACTCTTGAGAGTCCCTTGGACTGCAAGGAGATCCAACCAGTCCATCCTAAAGGAGATCAGTCCTGGGTGTTCATTGGAAGGACTGATGTTGAAGCTGAAACTCCAATACTTTGGCCACGTGATGCAAAGAGCTGACTCATTTGAAAAGACCCTGGTGCTGGGAAAGATTGAGGGCAGAAGGAGAAGGGGACAACAGAAGATAAGATGGTTGGATGGCATCACCGACTCAATGGACGTGGGTTTGGTGATGGTCAGGGAGGCCTGGCGTGCTGCAGCTCATGGGGTCGCAAAGAATCGACATGACTGAGTGACTGAACTGACTGACTGACTGAATATTCCATTGTGTGGAAATGCTGCATTTTGTTTTGGATTGTTTCTATTTGGCTAATAAGAATAATCCTACTATAAACATCTGGGTACATGATTTTGTATTCATTTCTCTTTGGTATATACTCAGGAGTAGAATTGCTGGGCCATATGGTAACTCTATATGAGCGTCACAGGTGGTGCAGTGGTAAAGAATCCACCTGCCGAGGCAGGAAACACAAGAGACGTAGGTTCGGTTTCTGGGTCAGGAAGATGCCCTGCCCCCCTGGAGTAGGAAATGGCAACGCACTCCAACATTCTTGCCTAGAAAATCCTGTGGACAGCCTGGCAGGCTACAGCTCATGGGGTCTCACGGAGTCAGACATGACTGAGGACATGCATGCATGGTAACTCCATGCTTAACCACCTAAGGACCTAGCAGACTTTCCCCAAAGCAGTTGCTCTGTTTTATACTCCCATCAGCAGTATGTGAGGGTTATGATTTCTCTGTATCCTGACCAACACTTGTTATTATCTGACTTTTGGATGTAGTTATGTTCAGTGTTCCGCAGTGGAGGATTTTCTGTAGGCCCATCTGACCATCCCCTCCCGCAGCCTCACCTCACCCCAGATCATGGAGGATGTAATTGGTGCACTGCGCTGGATGGCATTGCTGTCTTACTTTTGTACTTTGCCAGATCCTGCACTTCCCTACCACAATTTCATTCCATGCCCCCAGAAGATCCCCAGGAAGCAGCCAGGGCAGAAGTTCCTCAGTTGGGGGAACTGAGACCTCAGGTGAAGGTTGCCCACGGGATCCAGTGCAGGAGAGCAGGCTAGGGCTCTGGGCCTGCCCACTGGGTGCTGAGGCTGTCGCTCTGCGAGCTATAGTGGGTGGCACTGGGAAGGTGGCAGGAAAGAGGAGTCTGCTGAGAGCAGATGACCCATAGAAATGAGCCCACCTTCCAAACAGCACCCTCGAGCTCCTTCCACAGAATGCCTACTGATGTTCCCACTGCTGCTCACAAGAAGGTTGCTCGTGCTGCGAGGGCCTGGCCTCTCTGGAAGTGGCCAGGCCAAGATGAAGCAGCCCATGAGCCTGGTCTCGAAGGCCGAGGGCTCAGCTGGCAAGGAATCTGGGTCCACATGTGGATGGCAGCCTCTGATGTCTTGTCCAGATTGCAGTCTGGCCCCTCTCCTCAAGATGGCACTGCGTCAGACTAGGCTGCCTACTTGAGGTGGCTCTTCCTCGTGGTATGTAGTGTTCGTTGGTTTGCTCCCCTAATAGGTGAGGCTACAACAGGCATATGTTTGCCTTGGCAGGGTCAGCCCCTCCTAGGGCCCAGTCTCCCAGTGTACCCCTGCACCAACTCTGCCACTTGGGAGCCAGATGCATCTGAGAGTCTAACCTCTTCTTTTCCTTCACTGCTTTCTTTCCTGATCTGTGCGTCTGTCCATCTTCAGCTGTCAACATGATTTAAGGCCCGGTCAAATGCCACCTCCTCCAGGGAGCTATCCTGTCTTTGCTCTCCCTGAAGTCCTGTGGAGGCGTACGTTTGCACCTCATTTTGATGCCTAGCACTCTGTGCTCTGCTGCTGCTGCTGCTGCTAAGTCGCTTCACTTGTGTCCGACTCTGTACGACCCCATAGATGGCAGCCCACCAGGCTCCCCCATCCCTGGGATTCTCCAGGCAAGAACACTGGAGTGGGTTGCCATTTCCTTCTCCAATGCATCAAAGTGAAAAGTGAAATCTAGGTGGCCTGTAACTTCCGGTCCCATCAGATACCATGGCTCTCTTTAAGGACAGGAACCTGGTCCCATTTACCTCTGCCTTCTGTATTGATTTGGTCAGAATTGTTTTGGTTGCCAGTGGCACAGGGGAGCCTGGTGGGCTGCCGTGCATGGGGTCACACAGTCAGACATGACTGATATGACTTAGCAGCAGCAGCAGCAGCAGAATCTTAGTGCAAATTTGCCTTAGGAAACGGATTTTCCGACTCATGTTACTTAAAGTATGGTACTTCAGGTATAGCTGGGTTCAGGGCCCCATTCATCAGGGTTGTGTCCACTTCTCCGTCCTGATGTCTGGCAGGCTCTCCATGGGTGGTGGCAGAAATGGCTAGCTTAGCTATCCAAGCAGACACTCTCCGACTTGATGTACACTGGTCTGGCTCACATTATGTGCTCATTTTGGGCCTGGGGGTGTTGCCATGGACCAAGAGTGAGAGGAGGGGTGCTTCCCAAGGGAAATCCTAGCTCCTGGCAGGCAAAACAACAGGAGCACCCTGGAGGTAATCTTTCCTGACTCCTTCTTTCCTCTCAGTGACCCATTCAGGGGTGTGCACGTCTTATTTACTTCCCCCCAGGCTATTTCTCACACTTGTGTCTTATTCCCACCAAGAACGTGTCCCTTTCCCATCCCTTCCCTGGTCTACCATTGTTCCTTCTCCTTAAAGGGACAGCCGAGTGGTTTTTCTAAAACATAAGTTTTAGAAAATTTAGGTTTTTCTAAGACGCAAGAAGATCGCATACTGCTTAAAACCCTAGATGGCTCCTCATTGTCCGCTGGATGAAGCCCACTATTCTTTGAAAAGCATGTCCAGCTCTTGGTAATCTGATCCTGTGCCCCTCCAGCCCCATCTCTCTTTGCTATTTCCTCCCTCTGAGACTTGCGCAATAGGCTCTTCAAACCTCAAGTTGCCCCAAGCCACTGCTTGGGATGCCCTTTCCCAGCTTGTCTGACTGGCAAATTCTTCTTCAGTACCTATCTCAGCCATCATCTCCTCCAGGAAGGCCTCCAGGACTTTACTGAGCAGTTAAGAGCGCCCTCTGTTGGGTGCCCAAAGCCATTCACCCCCTCTGAACTAGGCTGACTCTGGTGGCACAATTTTTGGCCCCTGCACGCCCTGAAGGTGCTTCTTCTCGGCCACCTCCCCAGTGCCTAGCCTGGTGCCAGGCCCAGTGATGGCACCTGGGCAGTGTCTGCTGACAGATCTGAGAACTGAAGAGAATGAGGAACCTGGGTGTGCCTTGCCTGCCTTGGGAAAACAGACTTACAAGCTTCCTTCCTCAGCCTGTCAGCTCTCAGCTTAGGTGCCAACTCCTCCACAGGGCCTTCCCTGCCCACCCTCTGACCTGTTGCCCTTCAGTCACCTTATCATAGCACTGGTTTTCTTTTCTTCCTAGCATTCAACCCAGCTGTTGTTTTCCCTGTTTTCTTATTATCTCTACCAAACCCCCATGCCCATGATTTTGCCAGCTTCTATGAGAGCAGATTTCAGTACCCGTCCTATGCAATACTTGCACAGCCTCCCACACCAAAGGGCCCCAATAAATATTCATTAAATGAACAGACTCTGGATGGTGACTCCAAGTGGGGCATTAGACATACCTTTGGGGGAAATTGTCATGATTTTCAGGTTCAGGGAGCTGATACCAAACTGAGGGAAGTTCCAGTAAGGTTGGTGATCCCTACCCCCAACCCTCAATCTGAGGCCCCCTGTCTACTCCAGAGCCCAAGCCTTTAGGTGGCAGAGGCTATTCTAGAGAGACAAGAGCTGGCTCGTTCCAGGTTGGGCATCTCAGGACCTAATTCTCAGCAAAATCACCTATAATACCAGAGCAGAAGCATCTGCAGGTGGTGGGGGGAAAGGCTGAGCTTTCCAGGGCTCTGCCCTCCCTCTAGCTGACCTAGGTTGCACACAGGCTCCCCCAACCTCACCATCCTGTCTATACAGCCTTGAGCCCAATTTCTCTTTCTCCCCACCCCATCCCCGCTTCCCTGCCTAGCTCTCTCTGTCTTCTCCCTTTTCTCCTCCCTTTTTTCTTACTTCTCCCCACCCGCCAGGCAGCAAGTGGTACAGGGTAGTGCAGCAGCTATCTGCTGGCTGATTTCATTGACAACATTTCCCTCTTATTGGAAAAGAGAAGGAGATGCCCCTCCATCCTTCCCCAACATCTTCCTCGTCTCCAAGATTCCTTATGCAGAGTAGCTTGACACCTAGGTGTCAGTCTGCCCCTTCTGTTTCATTTTTCTGTTTATCCACTTGTCCACCCATCCAGCCATCTATCTAACCATCCAGCGCTCCACTGGGCACGGCCTGGCCTGGCCTGGGATTAATGTGATGCATCAGGTCGGGTGGTAGGTGGAGGAACAAGACAAATGCACACCCAGGTGTTCTGTGAAGGGAGGACTGCAAACGCGGGCGCCACAGGGCATGAAGTAGGCTAGATGCGGGACAGCCGGCCTGCTGCCTGCACAGGTATGGAGCCTCTCAGCCCACCGGGCTGACGTCACAAAATACCTCTCAGCTTTCTAACTGTCAGCTGGCTGCCAGTCTGTGACGCTGACCGGGAGCTACTGGCGAGATGCTCTGGTGCGAGGCAGAGCCGACATGGTTTGGGTAGGAGTGGGGACACTCAGCAGGACTTTCAATAAAAGGGGGCATTTGAACTGGGCCTGAAGGGTGAGCAGAGGCCACAAGCCCACGACAGGGGCTTTGCGGGAAGAGACAGTGGCCTCCTGTCAGCTCATTTCCTGGCCAATGTGTTATTTTCATATGCTCAAGGCAAGCCATTTTACTGTCCCTGTCCACCTCCATCAACTCAGAGGATGAAGGGAAACAGCTGTCTGTTGTTCCTCTCCTGCTCCAGGCACCCAGTGGGGCTGTGGAGGAGACGCACATGCATGAGTGTGCATTTACACACACACACACAAATGTGTAGTTTTGGGGCAGGGACCTTGTGTGTTTGTTCAATGATGCAGCTTAGAACCTAGAGTAACAGTGAATGCTTCTTAAATAAGCAAACGACAGGAGAAGGGTACCTATTGAATGAGTGAACTAATATATGTATGAATGAAACAAAGGAATAATAAGGAGGGCTTCATAATGGTTCGGGTTGGTGGGACTGTCCTGTCTCAGATGATTCTTTTAAAATAATCATGAACTTTTAATTACAGAGACAGGCATGAATACATTCCCATAGTAAGAATGATCTAGACACTACAGATAAGGCCCAAGCACCCCTTTCTCACCAACTCCAGAAACTCCTTCACCCCAGAGGGAGATATGGCCGATAGCTGGTGACTTCCTTCCCTGCTCTCTACACATTTGACATATTTGTGCATGTGGGTGTGTGTATGCATGCACACACCTGATCACAGTGTATGGCATCATTTTGTAAGAATTTTTTAAAAAGTGGGGAAAAAAAAGTAAAAAGGACAAAAATAAGTGAAATCACATTGCATGTTGTTTGCATCTTACTTTGTCTTAAACGTACTTTCTTTGTCAGGAACGGCATCTCCAGCAGTTTCCGCTGCAGGAGGGTGCATCTCAGATTCTCGCCCGCTGCTGCTGTAGCCCGTTTCCACGGCTTGTCTGTTGCTCCCCTCCTGCTGTCAATTCAGAAGGTTCCTAAATACTAGCTCTTGCGGAGAGAGCTTCAGTGAACTCTTCACGCCTGGGTCATAGGTTGGCGTGACTCTCACTCTCCTGATGATCCCAATGGAAACAAGGCCCCTCCCTGCTGTCCCCACCCACAACCCACCTGTTCTCTGAGCTTTGGTGTCAGTGAGCCCCCGAAAGAACAGGACTTGGAGATCCAGGAGCTGCAGGGTCTGAACATCAGTGTGAAGGGTCCATTCTCCAGAGGATTGGTCCTCTGACCAGGTCTTGACTAAGGTTTGGAGGTACTTTTCTAGTACCTGTTATGTGCCAAGCCCAGGCAGGGCACTGAGGCATGTTGCAGCCTCATTGTGCACATGGGGCTCCCAGTCCACTATGCCTTGGGTCAGTGCTGGGCTGGAGGATGAGGCAAGGACCAGTGGGCCTGGAGTGAGTGAGTTCTCTGGGACCACAGAGGCTGGGTGCTCCAGGGCTTGATGGTCACCCGGCCCCCTCCTTCCCAGCGTCTCCACAGCCTGAGGCCCCACTCTCACACCCCTGACCCTGGATGGCCCAGGGGCAGCCCAGTCCGAGCCCTCCAGCCCTCCCCTGTCCTCCACTCTCCTTTCAGCCCATGCTGGAAAGCAGCTCTAATTCCGGTGGGCACCACAGTTTGCAGCTCCTCGGGCAAGCTCGGCACAGGTGCCAACTGTTATTTCACTCTCCCAGCTTCCATTTCCACAGCTCGGCACCTGCAAAGCCCCCCATTAGAGTCATGCCAATGAGAGGGGGCTGCGGCTGTATGTACGCGTGCCCGCCTGCGAGCCCACGTGCCCGTCTGCCGGTGCTTGCAGGAAGCCACGAGGGAAATTTCCAGCACAAAGACCGTATGCCTGAGAGAGGGGGGAATTGCTCAGCAAACTTCAGAAGCGATCAAAATGTCCTTTCCATAAAGTCCCGGCTTAAAAAATGTTAGCAGGTGCGTATACAATAGCGAGTCAGTTGGGATGGATTACTATAGAATACCATTTCCGCTCACTCCAGATTATGAATTCAGAGCATAATTTTCTGTAAATTGTCATTCTTGTCTGGTAAGGAAAGCTAATTTTTTCCTCATATGGAAAAAAAAAAAAAAACCCCACCACTATCCTGGGCCACTGCTCCCTGGAACAGGGCCTGCTGGAGCCCCCGCCTCCAGCCCATCTGGGCAGTCCCAGAGGGCTGACGGGGGGTCCCCTGGAGCAGCTGTGGCCAGCAGCATCTCAGGAGGCATTTATTCCCAGGTTCGTCAGAGGGGCAGCCATGGGTTGGTGAGAGGACTTTGGGGATAGAAGAAAGACCCCTCATCACGGGTGCTGAACCTTCTCTGGAAGAAAGGTGGAGAATGAGGGTGGGTTGCTCTGATGTGCACGTGAAGATGAAAGATGAGGGCGGGTGAGCAGGAGCCGTGAGTGTTGGCAAGGCTTCGAGGCTGGGTTCACTCCATGGTCTTTCTTCCTTCCTTCCCTCCCTCTTTCCCTCCCTCCCTCCTTCTCTTCCTTCTCTCCTTCCATTCCCTCTTCCTCCCGCAAGTGTTTATTGCGCACCCAACGTGTAACGGCTCTCATGCAGGCCCTGTGGTCACCGTAATGCTAATTATCTTCTGTTCCGGGGGGCAACAGATTCACAAGGGGCGGTGGAAGAGGAAGGCAATCACAGGGAGACTGGAAGGGGCTGGTCAGGGAAGGCGCCCGGGGAGGTGACAGCCTTGTGGGGTGAGCTGCTTTCCCACCGTGGGAGTGAGGCCTGGAGGCGGAACAGGCGGTCTGATTCTAGATGAGAGAACAGGCCAGAGGGGCTGGAGCCCAGGGAGTGGAGAGACCAGGCTGAGGCACAGCACCGGGCTGGTTGGAATCTAGGTGCAAGGAGAGCTGGATGGTTTGAGCAGAGGAGAGACAGGGCCGGTTTCTGTTACAAGCTCCGTCAGGCTGCTGGGTGGGAAATGGACAGTAGAGGGTGTTGTGGTGGGTGAGGGTCCCTCTGGCCAGGAGAGCCACAGGCCCCTCACCAGACCTCTGGTTCTTAGCCTCCAAGGCACCCTCGGTGGGAGAGTGAGGGTGTGAGTGGCTTCATGCTAGCTGCTCCTCTCTCTTGATGGAACTCAAGAAAAGACAGTCCTCCCAGGGTATTAGAGCTTCTCTCTTTGCTGTGATGGCAGGAAAAGTCTTCAAGGCAGGGGAAAGCTTGGTGCTTATTCTAGTATAGATAGACCCATGCTCGTCAGGATTCATTCAGGTAAAAGTGACAGAACCCTGAGTCAACAGGCTCAAGGGAAAACTGAAGTAACACCAACAAATTATTGGCTCTTGCTGTGAGAACGTCTACAGACTTCAGGTGTGGCTGGCTCCAGGGGCTTGAATTCTGCTGACAGGACTCTCTTCTTTGTCTCTGCCTTTCTCTGCGTTGGCATTATTCTCGGGCAAGTGGTCCCCAAGTGGTGGGAGAAGAGCTGTTGACAGCTCCAGACTTAACCTCCTGTCGGCTGAGGAGAGGCCTTTCTTCAACTGAGATTCCTTCTGGGAGTCCGGGAAGTGCAGGAGTACAAGAAGCACTGCTTTGGCTGGAGTCGGAGGTGCCCCTTCTGCTCCTTGTCCTCGTCGCCTTGGACTCCAGGCTCCGGAGACCGCACCTGCAGTCCGCGTCTCCCCAGGCGTTCCACCTGTCTGTTCTGGCTCCCTCTGCAGATGACCTGAAGATCCTCCTGAGGCCCCTCAGCTGAGGTGGGGACCTGGGCCAGAGCAGCCTCTGGACATTCCACACACAGCCCACCAGGGTGGGGATGACCTGGAAACTTGGCATGCTCCTACCCCACCAGGGCCCTCACACTCATGTAGTAGAGGAGGGTTATTATGGGGAAGTTCACTTCATCCACCTCCCCGTTAAAGCGTACACCCAGAGCCCACAGCCTATTTCTGCCACTAAGATGCCAAGAAACCACTGTGGTTTGTCAAGTCAGACCTGTGTGCTCGTCAAGAATGCAGAATCTGGGCACAGATGGCCTGAGTTGTTAGCTGTGTGACTTTGAATAGGTTACTTAACCTCTCTGAGCCTCAGGAGCCTCATTAGTGAAGTGGGGATAGTATTACTAGGGCCCTGTGAAGACGAGCTAAAGTAACGACACCCGGCACACAGCAGGTGCTCCACACGCATTAGCTATGACCGCCATCAGGTACGACTGATCATGGGGCCATGGTGTCCTGGGCTTTGATTGCAGGAACTGATTCCAGCCATCTCAAACCTAAAAAGGGTGTCCCTGGAGAAATTTGACTTTCCAGGTGGACATTTCCTTCCTCGTTGTATCTTTAGCTCAAGACTGACAGCCCTGGGAACAGGCATGTGGTTGTGAGTCAAGCTCAAGGCCCGTGCCCTCTGGGTCTCAGAGAACCAGCCCCACACAGGTGCAGTCTGAGCTGTTTGATTTAAAAGTCACTTTTTCACTCACCACTCAGCTCATGCTGGCACTGATGTGGTGAAATGCAGGGAGCATGGGTGGAGAAGCCTGGGGCTTGGATCCTGGCTGGGTGTCCAGGCGTTAGCCCTGAGAGCTCCCCCTGTAAAACGTGTGGATTGGGCCAGACCTTCAGAGCAGTAAGATCGCCTGAAGTCGTGATGTTTAATCAGCATCACACTCGGTATCCTGGCTCCATCCTCCCCCACTGCTGAGCTCCAGGCTCCCGGCACTTGGTAAGCTACGCTGCACAAGGAATGTGGGAAAAGGCCAGCAACAGGCCTTCCAAGGAAGAGGACAACTCCCACCTTCGTCCTGGAGCACTGAGACTCTAGGGGGAATGGCGCTGAGGCTGGCCCCTTCAGTGTACCTCCCTCTTTCCACCCCCAAAGTGGGAGTGAAACACCTTGCTCACAGGCCACAGTGATGCCATGGAGGTCCCACACAGCGTGCTCTGAGTGTGATTG
Organism: Ovis canadensis; assembly: GCF_042477335.2. Lineage (NCBI taxonomy): Eukaryota > Metazoa > Chordata > Mammalia > Artiodactyla > Bovidae > Ovis > Ovis canadensis. The sequence goes on along the minus strand of NC_091258.1, from coordinate 53,506,003 downwards.
GAGAAGACACCAGCCCAGCCGAGGTGCTATTACTGTTATTATTGTCCATAAAATACTGGACAAATGATATTAGATCTGCAGGCGAGGACTCCTCCTCCTTCCTGGGAGAGATTTGAGGGCTGGTTTAAGAGTCTTTTGGAGCCACAAACCCCAGCAGCGGGAGCAGGCTCCGTGGAAACTTTCAGGAGCAGAGCTGTTCGGGGGCTGGGAAGTCTTTGATTACTTACATCTGTTTTTATGGAAACTTCTGGGAGCTGCGGAGGGGAAACGGAAGTATAAACAGCGCAGACGGCAGTGGCTTCCTCACCAGATTGTTGATGGGGAATTGCCCTCTCGGCTTCCCCGCGCCCCGCACAGATTTGGCCCTCGGTCTGTGGCAGGAGTTATTAAATGCTATGAGCACACGGAGAGCAGGATGGAGCCGCAGAAGAGGAATCAGGATTTTATGCCCCTCGGTTTTGTGCAGTAAAAGAAAATATCCCTGTTAAGTGCGAATTAATTGGCTCCTGTAATTGGTGTGTGTTGCTTCCCCCAGCCTCTTGGTGGGCTGGGAGGGATCAGAGGCCTGTCTGCTGGGCAGCAGAAGACCTAAAGCCCTGGAACAGGGTGGGAGTCCACGCAGGCCCACGTGGCTGATGAATTGCTTCCTGTGTTCCACCCCAGGCCGCTTCAAGGAGTGTGCAGCAGATGCATAGAGCTGCCTACCAGGCTCTCAGCTTCTCACCCATCAGCTGGGGGGCTGCCATCCTTGTTCCCGTATTGATGGTGTTGCTGCAAGAGGCTGCATCCTGGTCAGGCACAGTGGGACAGAGAGCTCCAGAGAGAGGGGCCCCCAAGCGAACTGACCCCCAAGTGTGAGCTCATGCAAGCACTTCCCTCTCCCAGCCTCAAGGTCCCCAGCACAGCAGCAGGGGCAGGGTTTCATCAGGAAGTGGGGAAATGCGAGCCTCTCCCATGCACCTGTCCCTTCCTTCAGGAAGCAAGTTCTTGGCTTAAAACTTTCACCAGTTCACATCCAGATGAGCCCTCCACATTACGCTTGAAATGCCCCAAGCCAAAGAGGCCTAAGTCACCGGCCAGACAGCCCCTTGGGGAAAAGCCTCCCCCTGACAACTCTCCCCGACCTGGGAGCCCCAGGAGGTCTGGCAGCACCTCCCGCGTGCCTGCTTCTGCCGCAGAAGCTGCCCTGGTGCCGCCTGCCCTGCCTGGTGTGGGCTGAGTTGGATGGGGAGCTGTTGGAAATTACAGGCTGAGCAATATGTTGAAAAGTGTCCAATTGTGTCTACAATGCAGCAGATGTCTCCATTGCCTCACACAGAAGTAGTGTCAGAACTCTGCTCTATGGCGGCAGGAGCCTGGGGGGAGCAGTGTGTGTTCATAAAGGCTGCAGACTCCGGGGGGCTTCCCGGAAGACACCCCACCTCCCACCACTGAGTCCTGGAATCTCAGAGCCTTAAGGGCTTTCTCTCACACTGAATGTCCTCCTATAGCTTCTCACAGCTCTTGGGGTAACAGGCAGCTCCTTTTCAGGGCCCCTGTGGCCCCCTCCCTCTGCTCGCTCAGACTCCCATGCCCCATACACAAGAACCTTCTATCTTCTAGAACACGCCACATTCATTTCTTCCAAAGGCCCCCTGCATTTGCTGTTTCCTATCGGAAGAGCTCATCCTCCAGATACTGACATGCCCGACTGTCTCCTCATAAGAGCCCTTCCTACCCCGTCCCCAAGACACTCTGTTACTCACTCTGCTTTCTTCTCATAAGATCACTTTTTTCTACTTGCTCTCCAAGCTTTATCTGGGTCCTGGCCATTGCACCTTGCAGCCAGACGTGGCCTCTGTGACAGCAGTGCACCCTCAGACCCCCAGGCCAGCGATTGTCCACTGCGTGGAGAGAACTGCCCGCATGCTGCCCCCATCCCTAGGCCGGGATGCGGCTCTGGCACCTCTCTGGGGGCAGCCTGGAGCTTCCGTTGTTTCCTTCCTTCCTTCTACTTGCTCACTGTCTCCTGATGGAGCCCGTGATTATCTAGCTGCTCCAACCTAAGCAACAACTGGGTTCTCCCCGCCTCTCCTACCAGCCAGACAGACCTCCAGAGAGGTGGGTGCACAGACAGGCTGCCTTCACTAGGGGTGGAAGTTGTTCTGCCCCTGCTGGTAGCAGTGGCCTCTTCCTGGGGTAATTCCCATCTGAGAAATATACTTCTTCCAAACCAAGTGATTCAGCTGGGGCTGTCCCCATCGCCCTCCCCAGTTTCAAGAGGAACCTGTACTGCGACAGTCATGCGATGCAAACGAAGACCAGCAAGAGCTTTTATTAGCACTGTATGTAATCACAGTCCTGATAAGTGTTGCTATGGAGAAAGGTGGGGTGTGATGACAGCCCTTCAGGGGAAATCTGAGCTGCTCTGGGGAAAAGGGGACATGTCAGGGAAGCCTTCCTGTGGAGTGAGGTGTGAGCCGAGGCTTGAAGAATGTTCAGGAATTACCCAGAAGAGGGAGTGAAGAGGATTCCAGACAACAGAGAGCAGCATGTGCAAAGGCCCTGTGGCCAGTATGAACATGTAAAGACTGGTGTGCCTGGGGTGTGGAACATGGAGATGGAAGCAAGGAAAGACTAAGAGGTGGGTGACCTAGATCCCACAGAGCCTTGTACACTCACGAAAGTTCTCTGGGAAGCCCCTGAAGGTTTAAAGTGTGTGAGGACTTTGTTGGGTGGAGGATACAGTTTGTCTTTCTGGCTGCTCTCTGTCCATGGCTGCTAAGGGAAGACTCTTCTGAGCTGCAGCCTTCAAGGACATGAACCAAGACTGCTATGGCCCTGAGTGTTGTTCTGGGAGCCCAGTTGTTCAGGAAACGGACCAAAATTTCCTTCTCCTATCTTCTTTGACCTTCCCCATCTTTTCTGCTCTCAGCCACCTCTCCTCTTAAGGTCACCAGAATCATGGAGAGCTGGATTCCCCACCAGGGGTCCAGGAGAAGGGGCCCTTGGCAGAGCTGAGACAGCATTTCCTCCTTCCATAGAAGGCATGACACACTCCACCACTTCACCCCACCACCCACTCCCAGGGCTGTAGTTTCCTAAACTCACCGCAGCATCCTTACTCAGGCCTCAGTATCCCAGGGGAAATCACAGAGCTGAAATGTATGTGTAGGTGAATTTAAAATTTTTCTAAACTAGAAGAGGAGGATGGGGAGGGGAAATGAAAGAGAAGGGTGGAGCTGAGATTGTATTGGCCTGGGGGGAAGCCTGATCTGCCCCAAGGAGGAGAGCCAGTAGGTGGGCAGATGTCACAGGGGAACACACAACCAGAGGGTCCGCACAGAGAGTTATCTCTGTGGGGCTCCTCTGGAAGCCTGAGCAGGAGGCTCCCCTTTGTGTGGGACACAGAACAAGTTACTTAACCCGGGTCACGTGGCCCCCGTACCCGAACCATCACTGGCTGTAATCCTGGTGCTAAGGACTGCAAGGCCCTCTGGCCGCAAAAGTATTTCATCTGGGGAAAGAGAAGAAAGGCTTCAGCCTTGCTCCAGCAGTGGAGTGAGAGGTGCTGTCGACTCCGGACACATCCCCTGTATGAGTCTCCTGGAGCTGCCTTAACAGACCGCGATAGAACAGCAGACACTTATACCATCACCCTTCTGGAGGCTATCAGTCCAAAGTCAAGGTGTCATGGGCCATGCTCCCCCTGAAGGCTCTTGAAGAAGATCCTTTCTTGCCTCCCACTGGCTTCTGGGGGTTCCCCCAAGTCCCACCACATTCCCCATCCAGAAATCTTCCATGTGGTCTGAGAAGGAGGTGGGGTCAGTCTCAATGTTTATTCAGTGAAGCTTTTTCTTTTTCTTTTTTTTTTTTTTTGGTTTACTATTGAAACCTAATTCAGCAGGATCCACTAAAACTGAGAAGAGTGCACCAGTGAGGCAGCATTTTCACCGTCAGTGTCCGAGGGAGGGGAACCCTCCCACGCATGCCAGGAGGTGCCAAGGGTGCTAACGTGGCAGGCTCGCATACGTGGGCAGCCGAAGCAGAGCAGGTGGACACACAACCCTTGCTGTGGGGCAAGGAGCAGGCTCTCACCTCCTGGCCTGGGACTGAGTGCAAGTGGGATTCTGCCTCCCTAGACACGCGCACCTATGTACACGGGAGCAGTGTTGGGACGTTCAGCCCCAGAGACACCAGCATTAGAACGAGGGGAAGGGAGAGCAGGGCCCTTAGCCTCATCTATGATACCTTTATTGATCTACCTGAAGAATGTCTTTAAAAATAATTTTGAAAACCATAATCTCCACTAGCCAAGCGACGTCAGTTTAGGCTCTCCCTTCTCTTATACAAGGGCTCCAGAAATAGCTGTGAGGTCCAGATCACCCCTCCATGGGGTCTTGGGCCCCAGATGCATGAAGGAGGGGTTTGAAAGGGGGTGGGGGGCAGGCCCAGGCAGCCACGGCACATGCAATGTGCCCTAGAGGTCAGTCTCCGTTTTTCTCAACCAGGCTGAACTTGATCTTGCAGGTCTTGTCTTGCTGGCCCTGGGCAGAGGCCACTGGAGGGGCAGGAAGTGCAAGATCTACTGTGAGAAGGGGGTCCACACCCCTCTTGGCTTCTGAGTGCTCACAGTCTGGTTAGTAGCCTTACAGTCTGCTGCTCCAGAATATTCTGGTAGTCATCTGTGGGGACGGCCAGCCTGGAAGGTATGATATTGATATTTGAAGTTTTTTTTAAGCACATTTACTTATTTTTTGTTGCACTGCGTCTTTGTTGTGGGTCTTTGTAGCTGCAGTGAGTGGGGGCTACTCTCTGGTCGTGGTTCATGGGCTTCTCATCGCAGTGCCTTCTCTTGTAGAGGAGCAAGGGCTTCTAGGGTGCATGGGCTCAGTAGTGTGGTGCATGGGCTGAGTTACCCCATGGGATGCGGAATCTTCCCGGACCAGGGATCGAACTCTGGCAGATGGATTGGCAGATGGATTCTTAACCACTGGACCACCAGGGAAGTCCTCCTGGTATTGATATTGGAATCAAGAATACCTCACCTCCAGAGGTATTCATCCCCCGGCTAGTACGTAGTTCAATCTAGTTTATAAAGTGCAGGAAAAGGCAGCTTCTCTGACACTCCACACCTCCCAATTCACCAGCATGCGTGCATGTCCACAGTACCACGTCAATAGCCTTGTGACCCCAGGAATCTGCCGGCTTGTGATGCATCTTCTGTTATTGACAAAACATCTGAAGAGTTCCACATACATTCAGGAATCTATTACTTACAGGATTAGTGGTTTTGAAAGTGGGCATGTAATCCAGTGGCTGTGCTGTGCCTCCGAGCCCCCTGCTGTTCAGGCAGACGTGGGCAGCAAGCTGGGGAGAGAAGGGCACTCCTGGAGTTGCCTGTTCTCCAAGAGTGTGATCATGACTGGTTCTTGGAAGGGGCCTTAGGTTCCTCTTTGACAAATGGAAACATACATTGATGAGGGCTGTGGGCTTCCCAGGTGGCACTAGTGGTAAAGAAGTGAAAGTCGCTCAGTCCTGTCTGACTCTTTGTGAACCCGTGGACTATACAGTCCATGGAATTCTCCAGGCCAGAAAACTGGGGTGGGTAACCTTTCCCTTCTCCAGGGCATCTTCCCAACCCAGGGATCAAATACAGGTCTCCTGCACTGCCGGTGGATTTTTTTTACCAGCTGAGCCACAAGGGAAGCCTATCCCTTCTCCAGGGAATCTTCCCAACCCAGGAAGCAAACTGGGGTCTCCTGCATTGCAGGCAGATTTTTTACCAACTGAGCTAAGGGGGAAGCCCTAGTGGTAAAGAACCTGCCTGCCAATGCAAGAGATACAAGAGAGTAGGTTTCGATCCCTGGGTTAGGAAGATCCCCTGGAGGAGGGCATGGCAACCCACTCCAGTATTAGGTCATGAGGAGTCAATTAGAGCGAACTACAATAAGAATCAGGAGTATTGTGTGGGATTAATATATACACACAGCTGCATATAAAATAACCAACAGTGGAGATCATGTGTGCTCCAGTACCTCTGTTGGTGTGAAAGGGCTGGTGAGAGCCTGGGGATGTATGTGCGGGTATGTACATGGGGCCAGTTTTTTGGGGGGTGGGTGCGTGTACATATATGGTAGTTGTAATAGTCTGCTAGGCTGCCATGACAAAATGCCGCAGACTGCAGGGCTTAAACAACACACATTGATTCCTCACAGTTCTAGAGGCTGGAGGTGGAAGGTCAAGGCTTTGGCAGGGCTTCTCCTGAGGCCTCAGTCTTACAGATGCCACCTTCTCCGTGCACATGCGCCCCTGGTGTCTCTTGGAGTCCTGACCTCTTTTTATGAGGACACCCGTCAGTCTGGATCAGCAACCCTCGCCCCCACACACACCTTAATTTAACTGAATCACATCTTTATTTAAGGCCCTATCTCCAAATACAGTCGCATTCTGAAGTACTGGGGTGAAGGCTCCGATCTGAATTCTAAGGGGACCGTTCTGCTAACAGAGTGTTAGCTGGATGTGTGGGGCCAGAGTGCGGGCTTCACTCCTCCAGCCCCACACTCCGCCCTTGCCACCTCGAGTCACAGTAGCTGCTCTAAAGGCAAAGGCCTTGATTATCACAGAGAGGACCCTTTTGTCCCATCTGGGATGTCCCAGCTTTATTTTCTTTGAATTTAATTTAATTTTGTGTATATGATTCTGGGTACCCAGCCCACCTGCCTGTGAGAAATTTTCTGTCTTTTGGGGGCTCCACATGCTCCAATATCATGCAAAGGGTCTGGTGTCTTACACGAACATTCGAGGGTCCCCTCTAGTTATGCTGAGATGCCTCCTCCTGGCCACTCTCTTGGGCATGGGCCTTTTGGGGGGGCTCAGAGCATCAGAGCAGAGGCCAAGTGCACTCCCCCCTCACTGAGGTCCATGGATCTGGAACCCGAGCACCCAAAGTTCACTCATCTGCCTTTGTGCACGTGGACCAGGGGATTAAGTGGTCTCGCAGGGCGGCTCCCTACGTGGGGGGCAGCAGGGAGTGGTGGGGACTGCGGCAGACTGCAGAGGGTACACGTGTGCACGTCCAGAGGTGGCTGTGGAGCTGGCACAGCCCAGTGACACCACATCTTTTCATTTCTGATAAGCAGGGAATCTTTATTTTTTAATGTAATTTCTCCCAATTTTTAAACGTTGCCAACTATTTCAAGTTCTTTTAAACCATTGCTTTAAAACAAACAAACTTACACCAAGCAGATGAAGGCTTGACCCAGTTTTTCCCACTGGGGGAAGAATTCAAGTCCAGGGCCTCGGAACTTAAGGGGATTTTTGGTTGGGGTGGAAGGCTCCACCCTACTTCACAAAGGTTTTATGAATATGGGGTTGAGACCCAGGCCTCACCTTAAGGAACTTTCCCCTCCCCATACCCAGGAGGAAGTTAAGGCTGGAGAGGGAGGTGTCTGGCTCAAGGACACACCAGGAGTGGATGGCAGGGCTGGGACTCAACATCACCTGGCACCTGCACAGTCCCCTGGTTCATTAGAAATTGATGTGTAAATGGTGAAGACAAGGAAGCCTTTGGGGCCCCGATCACAGACCTCCTGCTGTCCACTGGGGGCAGGCATGAAGGCCCGGTGGCTGAGGTGTGGTGTGGGGAGAGGTCCCAGTGGATGGGAAAGAGGGTTGATGGGGTGAAGGGTAGGTTCTGCCTTTTCTGGACCAAGTGGAGCCCCCGGGGCCTGGGACACATTATACTCGCCCATGCGCTGTACCACGTGGGGGCGGGGGTAAAGCACGATCACGCATCTAGGACCCCAGAGTGGGGGTGCTGCAGGATGGCCCTGAAGAGCTGATGTCTGAGGTCACTGGCACCCAGTTTAGCTCCAGGCATGGCTCCTCCTGGGCCAGCAGATCCGCTGGCCCCTCTGTGTCCTCTCTCCACACCACGCCTCAGCCACCAGGCCTTTGTGCCATTCCCATTATGCTGAGCATCTTCCATGCCCAGTTCCCCTGCCTGGAACACCCTCCCTCCAGACTGTTACACAACTGGCCCTTTCTCCACGTTCGGGAGGTGTCACTCCCAGCAAGTCCTTTCCTAACCTCCCTCCCCTCCTGATCAGTTACATCACTTGTCTCATTTTCATAGGACTTCGTGCTTTAGAGAAGCATCTCGTTTACTATGGCCTCCCTACCCCCAGAAGGCCGACTCCATGAATTCAGGGGTCTGTTCCCTGCTCTATCTCCAGTGCCTCATATAATGCCTTGTACATTGTAGGTACTCAATAATTGTTTGTTCAGTGAATTATTCAAAATGGATAAATGGATGAATGACAGGTGGATGGATGGATGGATGAGTAGATGGACCAATGGTTTCATAGAATGTGAATGAGTACATGGTCAGAGAGAGAGGGAGAGACAGATGGATAAGACTGTGGGATAAGCTAGGTTGAGAGAATGGCCACAGCAGGCATGAGTCCCCAGGCTTGGGACTGTGATGAATAACAGAGACCATAGCTCAGAAGCTGTGCTCCAGCCTGGGGCTGCTTTTCTAAAGCAAAGGAGCCAGCCCTGAGCTTAGTGCCTCAGGCTTGGCCGCAGTCCTGTTGCTCACTCACCAGCTGACTTCAGAAAAGTCCCAGGGTCCTCTTTGTTGCCCATGAGTTGCAATTCCCCAAGCTGCCTTCCTCACAGGATGGTGGAGACTCAAAAAAGACCCACTCTGTGGCAGCTCTGGCAAGCTCAGAGTGTCTGCCTGGAGACACATATGCCCAGGGAGGCAAAAACACGGATGCACGTGGTAGATTCATGCACGACCAACAGAAGGAAACTCCTTAAATATTCAGCTGCTCAAAGTGCGATCTCTGCATGTTGTAGGGCATTGAACAGCATTCAGAGGCCAGCCAACCCCTGCGGTACCTGTGTGAGCCTATAAAGGCGAATCCCTGCCTCTGGACTGACGCAGCAGGTCTGGCCAGTGAGCAAGACTGATTCCAGCTCCCACTCACCCCTTGCTTCAAGACGCAATGTGATAATAATACATGATAGCCAAAGAAGGACCTTCAAGGCACAAAAGAGGGTAAAGGCAAACTGAGGAACAATATGGTGCCATGGTGCTGGAAAAAAGCTGCAGAAAACAATTTCTGTGTCTGGAAATCTATCTACTTATCCATTCATCCATTCATCTATCTACCTACCCATCTCTCTACCTATCATCTATGTAGATGCATAGGATAAAGGTCTGGTAGTGACACCCCAAACTGGGTAAAAACAGAAAAGTCTGAAGTACAATGAGGCTGAAGGGATCTTAGCTTTACTGCCAATTTCAAGTATCAACCAGGGGCTTAACAATAATATAATAAAATACCATGGGCTTCCCCAGTCCCAGGTCTTAGTAGCTGCTGGAACCAGAAGTCTGTGCTGAGCATTAAAATGGCATCACAAATGTCACTCCTTCTCAGCTAATTGTCAGGAGAATTCTGTAGCTGCCTGTGAAGGTGGAGGAGCTTTGTTACCAGGAGCTGTAGGTGGTTTTATGAAGTTTGTTTGGAAGCTGTTAGAAATTTGCTGGTAATGATGCTTTGGTGAAAGAGGCTGTTTTAAAAAATATCAGCAAAGTTGCTGAAAGTCACATTCATTATGGGAAAGTGAGAACCTAATATGTGGCTGGTGTTACTGCAGTGCTGGCGCTCCCTGGGATGACTGCATGGGGCTCTGTGGACAGGAGTGTGAGACGCTGGGGGCAAAACCAAGCCCCTGGCACTCTTCCCACCCACAACCTCACTGCTGCCCTGAAAACATGGAGGGGCAAGGGGAGACAGGACAGGCCCAGAACCACTGACCTTCCTTTCTTCCTCTCTGTCTGTCTTTTCACTTACATGACAGTACATGAATGTATTCTTCTAGGAAGAAACATTTCGAACTGGACATGGAACAACAGACTGGTTCCAAATAGGGAAAGGAGTACGTCAAGGCTGTATATTGTCACCCTGCTTATTAAACTTATATGCAGAGTTCATCATGTGAAACACTGGGCTGGAAGAAGCACAAGCTGGAATCAAGATTGCCAGGAGAAATATCAATAACCTCAGATGTGCAAATGATACCATCCTTATGGCAGAGTTGCGAAGAAGAACTAAAGAGCCCCTTGATGAAAGTGAAAGAGGAGAGTGAAAAAGTTGGCTTAAAACTCAACATTCAGAAAACTAAGATCATGGCATCCGGTCCCATCAGTTCATGGCAAATAGAACAGAAACAATGGAAACAGTGACAGATTTTATTTTGGGGGGGCTCCAAAATCACTGCACATGTTGATTGCAGCCATGAAATTAGAAGATGCTTGCTCCTTGGAAGAAAAGCTATGACAAACCTAGACAGCATATTAAAAAGCAGAGACATTACTTTGCCAACAAAGGTCCGTCTAGTCAAAGCTATGGTTTTTCCAGTTCAGTTCAGTTCAGTTCAGTCGCTCAGTCGTGTCTGACTATTTGCAACTCCATGAATCGCAGCACACCAGGCCTCCCTGTCCATCACCAACTCCTGAAGTCCACTCAGACTCACGTCCATCGAGTCAGTGATTCCATCCAGCCATCTCATCCTCTGCCCCTTCTCCTCCTGCCCCCAATCCTTCCCAGCATCAGAGTCTTTTCCAATGAGTTCTCTTCCAGTAGTTAGGTATAAATGTAAGAGTTGGACTATAAAGAAAGTTGAGTGCTGAAAAATTGATGCTTTTGAACTGTGGTGTTGGAGAAGACTCTTGAGAGTCCCTTGGACTGCAAGGAGATCCAACCAGTCCATCCTAAAGGAGATCAGTCCTGGGTGTTCATTGGAAAGACTGATGCTGAAGCTGAAACTCCAATGCTTTGGCCACGTGATGCAAAGAACTGACTCATTTGAAAAGACCCTGATACTGGGAAAGATTGAAGGTGGGAGGAGAAGGAGACAACAGAGGATGAGATGGTTGGATGGCGTCACTGAGTCGATAGACATGAGTCTGAGTAAGCTCTGGGAGTTGGTGATGGATGGGGAAGCCTAGTGTGCTGCAGTCCATGGAGTTACAAAGAGTTGGACATGACTAAGCGACTGAACTGAACTGAGGAAATAAAGTGAAAATATTACCCAGAGGAATTACAGTTGTCTTTGATCAGCACCAAACTCCCCAGCTACCTCTGTCATCAGCTTGCTTTGTGCCTTTGCAGAGACTTCCCTGCATTTAGAGCCGGGTTTCTCAACCTGGCACTATTGGCCTTTGGGGCCAATGATTCTGTGTTTGGAGGGGCATCTTGTGCCTCGTAGGATGTTTAGTAGCAACCCTGGCCTCCACTAGTTTGGTGCCAGTAACAGTAACAGTTCCTGCCTAGTGTGACAACCCAAACTACCTTCAGACACTGGCATATGCGCCCTCGGGGGCAAAGTCCCTCCCCACTGTGAACCCAAAAGGTTTTTTGTGCAGTTTCCAACCTCTGTAAAAGTTGGGGGCAGGGGACACGAGCAACACCCTGACACCAGCTGGCGCCCTACAATTTAACACGATTACTCTGAGACAGCGGTCAGGTCCCATAGGTTAAGGGTTCACTCCCACAACCCTCCCTTCCCTCCTCCCCCCGCCCCCTGCCCCCACCAGTTAGGGCGCCAAGTCCAGGCTGTAACCTGTGCTTCTGACTGACTGGCTATAGAATGAGGTTCCCACGACCTCCTCCTCGGGTTTGATTAATTTGCTCGAGCAGCTCACAGAACTCAGAGAAACATTTTGCTTTCTAGATGACCAGTTTATTATAAAACAATATAACTCAGAAACAGCCAGATGGAAAAGATGGCAGAGCAAGGTCTGGGGAAAGGGCATGGAATTCCCATGCTCTCTGAGGGTGCCACTCACCCTGCGTCTCCATGTGTTCACCAACCTGGAAGCTCTCTGAACCGGAACCCATCCTTTTAGGGTTTTTTTGGAGGTTTTATTTATAAAGGTAAGATTGATTAAATCATTGACCAATGGTGACTGATTCAACCTCTAGCTCCTCTCCCCTTCCTGGAGGTCAGAGAGTGGGACCTAAAGTTCTCACCCTCTAATCACTTGGCTGGTTCCCTTGGCCATCAGCTCCCACCCTCAGCTGACCTAGGGGCCTTCCAAAAGTCATTCATTAACACAGCAAAACACAGCTTTATAGCTCTCCACACTTAGGAAATTTTAGGGGTTCTGTGTCAGACAAGTGTGCTTAGCCACTTAGTCATGTCTGGCTCTTTGTGACCCCATGGACTGTAGCCTGCCAGGCTCCTCTGTCCATGGAGATTGTCCAGGCAAGAATACTGGAGTGGGTTGCCATGCCCTCCTCCAGGGGATCTTCCCAACCCAGGGATCGAACCTGGGTCTCCCGCATTGCAGGTGGATTCTTTACCATCTGAGCCACCAGGGAAGCCCCAAGTGTCAAACAAGGGGAGAAATCAAATATTTATTTCTTATTACAAATCATAGTGTCATAGAATCAGTGCCCAGAGGATTGGTAGAATTACTTTGTGGGGTTGGTTTTATTTTTAAAAAGTTAATAAAAACAAACATACAGTCTTATGCATGCAATTCTTCAACTGTTTCCAGCCCAGTGGTGTATCAGCACAGAGAGGTGTACCTCATGCTTCTTCTATTTTCTTGGTGGGGGTGGGAGGCGGCGAAGGGGCTGCCCTGGGTCTTCATCAGTGTACCAGCTTTCTCTAGTTGTGGCGAGCAGGGGCTACTCTCTAGTTGAAGTATGCTAGCTTCTCATCGCTGTGGCTTCCCTTGTTGCAGAGCACCAGCTCTAGGGCGAGCAGGCTTCAGTAGCCGTGGTGCATGGGCTTAGCTGCCCGGTGGGATGTGGGATCTTCCTGGACCAGGGATCGAACCTGTGTCCCCTGCACTGGCAGACGGATTCTTAACCCCTGGACCACCAGGGAAGATCGTACGTTGTGCTTCTTCACAGCTGCATCCTGTTCGCTCACAGGGACCTCACCCTGGCTGTTTAGCGGGGCCCTCCATCAACACCTAGGCACCTTCTAATCCTTCACTTTCACGATAGGCTGCAGTGAGGTCATTGCCCTGCTCTCTGTTTAGAATATCTCCAGGGTAGCTATGAAGAGTGAAACTGCTGGGTTCTTGAGCATGTGTCTTTAAAGATGCCACAAGCTGCCTCAGAGATACCAATTTATACTCCCACATTGATAGGTGAGTGTTTTCCCATATCCTTTGCAAGACTTGATACTATCATACTTTGCATTTCCTTCAATTTAATGGGTAGAACATTGCATCACCTCATTCCCCTCTCCCTTTCTGCTCAGCTAGGACTCCCGCAGTAGTTTCTTCCTCATACATTTTAGGCTCTCTCCTGGGTACGGGGCTCTGACGGCTGAAAAGCAGAAGCAGTTCTGGCCCGAGAGGGGCCAGCGAAGAGGTCAGGGTCCACTTCCCTGAGGTGGGGGTGGGGAGAGGAGTGTGTCGCAGGCCAGGGCTGGGAGGCGGTGGAGCCTGGTGCCCTGGAAGTGGTGTGACTGGCTATTAGGGCAGGAAGCACAGGCTGATGTGAGCAGCGAGAGATTGGCAGACTGCGCTGGGGGCCACGGGAGCCTCTTAAGAGTCTGAGCCAAGGGGGTCAGGCCCTCGTGAAGCCAGAGGGGCATATGTGGGGGCCACCCACCACCCAGCATCTGAGCTGCTGGCCACGCCCATGTGAGTTTCCTGAGGCTGTTTAACAGATTATCACACATTTGGTGGCTCAAAATCACAGAAACGTCCTCTCTCAGTTCTGGAGGTTGGAAGTCGGAAAGCCAGGTGTCAGCAGGGCTGCATTCCCTCCGACGGTGCCGTGGGGGTGGGCAGAATCCTTCCAGTCCCTGCCTCTGTCTTCACGTCATCTTCTCCCCATATTATCCCCTCTCCTGTCTCTTATGAGGACACCATTCATTGGATATAGTGCCCGTCAGCTTAATCTCTGGGAGTAAATCTATCTCCTCATCTGGGGAGCCTTCACTTAATTACATCTGCAAAGACCCTTTAACAAACAAGGTTGTGGTCACAGGTTCGCTGTCCCCTGAGGAAGCGGTGCCTCCTGGGTCTGCAAAGCCCGCCGTGGTGCACATCCCATCCTGCCTGTGCCCGGCAGTGGGGCCGAGAGCCCTGGCCCAGCCCTTACCCTCAGCGCTTCCTGTCAAGGTCAGCCACCTCCCTCAGTCCAGGCTGCTAGTCGCAAGGTGGGGATTTGTCAAGATCTTTAAGTGAAAACCCTAGATTTTTTTTTTTTTACATGTTTCAAAACTTTTAAAAACACCAAACAAACCGTTTGTGGGCCAGCTCCTTGCTCTTTCTGTTCTAGGTAGAGCCAGGCCCTGCTCACACCCGTCCAGCCCCTGCTGAACTGACACCACCCCTAACTGGGACGATTTTGTTATTTTCATTCCTCAGGGTAAGCAATGGATGCTCAAAGGTGAGGTCACCTGGCCAAGGGCAGGTCAGGTGGAGCTGGGCTTTGAACTCAGGCTGCCTGATTCTCAGACCCTTCGGTGTAAGAGCAAAACACCACAAGACGGCTGAGAATTCCTTGGCAGCATTCTTGCTGGGTGACGTTCTCTGCCTGCATCCCTAATCTGCTTCCTTTAGGCTCTGTGATCCCTTGTCCTTCGATTCACCATCTCTGAGCCTTAGTTTGCCCAGTTACAGTAAGGGGCTGATGTCCCCAACCCTGCCCACTTCATAGAATCCTTTGGGAGCTCCCAGAGCTACAGTGCCTGAGAAAACACCTTGAAAATAGCCTGTGCTGTGCACGGAGAGAAAGGCAGAGTCAGCGCACGGTTAGGGTGGTTCTGTCCCCGCTGTTCCTATTACTAATCCAGAAGAGAGTCGACAGTGGCAGCACTGATATTTTCTCATCTTCCTTGTCTAATTTTCTCAAACATCAGGCCGATATGCAGAAAGCTGCATTTTCAGATGCAAATTCTTCTCTGAACCATGGAAGCTTTAAAACCACCAGATGAAGTATAGAAAATGCTTGACAATTTCTTTAAGAATCTTTCATTCTCTGGGTTTGAATATCACGCGTGAGTATATGTGTGTGTTGTGTGTTTTTTTAATCCTGCTATCATGAGCAGCAGGTAGCAAAATGTTGATCTTTAATGTGTTAGTAAAACAGCATACATTTGAATATTGGCTTTTTCTGCCATCTGCACCAGTTGACACTGTTTTTCATACCAGCTTATTACATTTCTTGTACAAACATACTTTTGGGTGTCTCTGTTGATTTATGCTAGAATTGCTCTGGTATTTGTGTTAAAATAGCATCTTAAAACTTATAAAATATTGCTATTTATTCCTTCTTTGATTCTTTGCCACTTGACACGCTCTGGAGCAACTTACATTTCCCAAGGACTGAGTTGCGATTGTGGTTCTCTCTCTGGAGGGGCCAGTGGACTGGGAGGGGCCAGTCCAAGTGGCTCAGGTTCAAGCCACTGGGCACCCCTAGGGTGTGGACTCACCAACCCCCACTGGGTTCACTGGTGCAGATTCTCCAGGGCTATTTATAATCCCAAAGGAGAAAAATAAAGGCAATATGGTGGGCCTCCATAAAGCTCAATCTGTTCAAAAACCTTTCAGCCTTAATTCTGTCCTCTCCTTTTGATGCCAAATTTTCCTTTCTTTGATGAATTGAAGGAGACTTTGGATTATAGTTTTCTTTTCTCTCTCTCTAGCAGCCTTCCTTGGCAAAATCCTGCATTTTTCAGTTGGTTTTGGGGGTAATTTTACTGGTCTGTGAAAGTCATTCAGTCATGTCCAACTCTTTGCAACACATGGACTATACAGTTCATGGAATTCTCCAGGCCAGAATACTGGAATGTGTAGCCGTTCCCTTCTCCAGGGGCTCTTCCCAACCCAAGAATCGAACCGGGTCTCTTGCATTGTAGGTGGATTCTTTACCAGCTGAGCTACCAGGGAAGGCCTTACTGGTTTCTGGAATCCACAAACCTGACCACGTGTGCAAAGCTGAGACGGGCACTGAGCCCCTCGGCAGAGGGGGTGGACAGGGCTGGGGCTGGGGTAAGAAGTCTGGTCCTCACCCTCAGGGTAGGGGTTACTCTGTGGCAGTGGAGAGGGCCTGCAACCGGCTGGCGCATAGATGAGGCATTCTGCTGCTCTAAAAAGAAAATCTGTGCAAACTGCCACAGATGGAAGGAAGAGCCAATATTCAGATTGGAGGCTGTTTTGCTAACACGTTAAAGATTAACGTGCTTTTACTGGCTGCCGCATACTATAGCAAGATGAGCTTTTTTTTTTCTGAAAAAGAAGGAGAAGCAGCAGCAGCCTGCTTAGGGGAATGCCAGGGTGGGAATCCTGGGCAGCCCCTTGATGCCTCCTTTTTCACCCACAACTGAGAGAGCCCAGGACTCTGGAGAGCTGCCTCATCTCCAGCTCTGATGCCCTTACCCTTTCACTCAGATACTCAGCCCACCTTCGTGGGCTTCACCCAGACTGTGTCTTCTTCCTTCTGGCTGGCAGATTCTAGTACTCTTTTATTTTATTCTATTTTGGCCTTACCATGCAGCTTTCAGGATCTTAGTCCTCTGACCAGAAATTGAACTCATTTCCCCTGCAGTGAAGTGTGGAATCCTAACCAGTGGACCACCAGGAAAGTCCCTCTAGTACCCCTTTATTAAGGCTCAGCCCAAATATAATGATGGTACATATGTCCATATATAATGATGAGTAGAACTAAGATTTATTATGTGCTGACATCCACGCTAAGCACTTCCCTGCTTGGCCCTGCTGAATCCCTGAAGAAGCATTCCAATTGCCCTCACTTTTACAAAAAGGAAAATGAGGCACAGAGAGGTTCATTAACCTGTCCAAGCCATACAGCTGGGAAGTGGCATTTGAGTCCACACAGAGGGGTCCAGAGTCAGATTCTAACTCCTACGGCAAAGCTCAGCTGCTCCCCACCCTGTTCCTAGCCTCTTATCCCCAGCCAACAAGACCCTTCCTCTCTGGGGTCCCACACCCACAGTCAGCTCACATTCTTACTCTAGGAGCAGAATTGGAACCCTTGCCTCTTCTTAGCCTGAGCCTAGTGACAGAACAGGGTTGATGTGGGACTCTCTGTGAGGAGCCTAATTTTAACTTTTGCAAAATTGGGCACAAGGTGTGGACCTGGTCAGAGAGGTTTAACACCTAACAGAAAGACTGACAAGCAGTCCTGACAGCTCCCATCAGGCCAATGTGTGTGTGTGGGTGGGGGTGGGGTGGGGCGGTGGAAGTGAGGAGGGAGGTGTCGGAGGGGGGTATCCATTCAGAGGTCTAGGGTCCAGTCCTAGTTGGCTGTCTTTTTTAATTTATTTATTTATTAATTGAAGGATAATTGCTTTACAGAATTTTGTTGTTTTCTGTCAAACATCAGCATGAATCAGCCACAGGAGTACATACGTCCCCTCCCTCTTGAACCTCTTCCCTCCCATCTCCCTCTCCATCCCACCCCTCTAGGTTGATACAGAGGCCCTGTTTGAATTCCCTGAGACATACAGCAAATTCCCATTGGCTATCTATTTACGTAGGATAATGTAAGTTTTCATGTTACTCTCCTAGTTGTTTTCTTCTTGAAGATGCTATGGGCTGGCTCCTTGGGAAAAGGACCCACTCTGAGCATGCCACCTTTCTTAGGAGCCTCTGGGCTAGGCGCCCTCTGATGGTCGGTGGTGGTAACACAGCTGACCTCTGCTCTCCAACTGAAAGCTCCAGGAAAGCTGAGACCTGGCATGTGTGGGCATCGGGCAAAGAAGGGCCTTGCACAAAAAAAGGGAAAGGCCTTCCAGTGGGGAGAGAAGGGCCCACTGAGGGGTAAAGCCCCTGACAAGCCCATCTTCTGTGCCCCCTATGGATAGGGCCATCCCTCATGGGGCCAGGGATAGGAACAGGCCAAGCAAAGACGGTGGCTCTCTAGTGAAGCAGAGCCAGACCAGCCCTGGGAGATTCAAGAATGCTGCTGTTTGGGAAAGCCCTCCCCACCCATATCCTGGGGTCAGCTGGATGGGAAGGGATGTTGCAGGAGGTACAGCACAATGGGAACCAGCTAATCTGGCTAAACCAGGCCCCTGCCACTCCTTCTGTACCTTGGAGCCTCATTTCTGTATCTGTGAAATGGGCACACTGGCGATCTCAGAGGTCACTGCTTTGTGTGTCTGGACTCAGATTTCAGAGGACACCTCTCCCCAGGGTGATTCTGGCAGTGCCCAAATCTGGTCTGAAAAGGGGAGATTCCCTCTGTGGGTAGAGGAGGACAGAATGGCCACGTGAAGGCCCACGTGGCCTGAGGTAAGGACTCAAGCAGGAAGCAGCCTGGAAGTCCCCGAGTCCTGGGCCCCAGCCCTGGGCTCTGACAGGGGCCCGCCGTCTCTTTCACAGACTTGGTGACAACCATCATCGATCAGCTTTTGTCCTAGACTGACTGAAAGCTGCCCCCGCACCTAGCAAGTTGCCTACACACAGTCAGGGTTCAAGAAGTGATGAATCCTGGGGACAGAAGAATCTCGAAGTCATCCCCGCCAAACCCCTGCCTAAAGGGACCGTGGAGCCCCCTGCAAGCCCATTCCTCACTCTCCCCAGGTCTGTGGCCCAGAAGATTTTCAGAATGGGTATTTCACAAGTCCTTATCCAGAGCAAGAGTATAAGGCAGAGGTGATATACCACATGTCTAAATATTTAAGTTACAAGCCGATATTTTTAAAAACTGCATAAATATTAATAAGATGTGTTCTACACCCCTAACTCTTGATGAATATAACTTCACAAAGACTTGGAGGGCCAGGTTCCACTTTAGAAATCTCAGATTTGGGGGCTTCACCCTGGAGCATGGCCGCCTGGATGGTGACCCTGACCTGCCTCTCACCTACCCTCCCTTTCCACCCTCCACTCTACCCCATGTTCTCCCACTTATGTGCATGAGGGCTGGGGTGCCTGGGGGCTCACTTTCTCTCCCACAAACATCCCTGGGCCCAAGGGCAGAGCTTCTCGGCCGGGACACTGCTGCCCTCTTGGGCCCTGCTGTTGTGGGGCCATCCTGTGCGCTGTAGGGTGTGCGCAGCCTACAGCCAACCCTCCTCCAGTTGCGAAAATCAGAAAATGTCCGCTTGGTGCCTGGTTGCTTCAGTCGTGTCCGACTATTTGCCATCCCATGGACGGTAGCCTGCCAGGCTCCTCTGTCCGTGGGATTTCCTAGGCAAGAAAACTCGAGTGGCTTGCCATTTCCTTCTCCAGGGGATCTTCCTGATTCAGGGATTGAACCAGCGTCTTTAAGTCTCCTTCATTGGCTGTGTGCTTAGTCACTCAGTTGTATCCGACTCTGCAACCCCATGGACTGTAGCCCGCCAGACTCCTCTGTCCATGGGAGTCTCCAAACAAGAATACTGAAGTAGGTTGCCACGTACTCCTCCAAGGGATCTTCCCAACCCGATCTCCCGCATTGCAGGCGGATTCTTTACTGTCTGAGTCACCAGGGAAGCCCTGGCAGGCGGGTTCTTTACCACCTGGGGGGTGGGGGGACAGCAAAATCACTCCTCCCACCCACCCTGGGAATCACTGGCCTAGAAGTGTGCAGTCCTGAGACCCACTCAGGCCACGAGCTGTCTGGGTAGGGAGTGCCAGGGTGTGGTCAGGAAGGGGCTGGGCTTTGGGCAGACACATCCCCCTGGCCAGGTAGAATCCTCATCCTGTAGGGAGGGGCTGGACAGAGGAAGGCTGTCTGCATGGCTACAGTGATGGGGAGACGATGGAGATAGCTGGTCCCTTCATGGCCCAGTGCTGACTAGCTCAGTACACTTTCAGAATGGAGCTGAAACCCTTCCCCCGATACCCACCCTCCAGCAGCCTGCCCAGGTCCTACAGAATGGATGACTCCTTCCTCCCTGACTGCCTGTGGGGTCTTTAAGGCTGTGTAGCCCCCAAGTCACCCCTCAAATCAGCTCCTAACTTCATGGAGATCCCCGATTCCTTCAGTGATCCACCAGGGCAACGCATGGCTAAGTTTTGGCAGTGCAGAGGGGGAATGGCGCTTATTTTAATAGTTCCAAGTGCTTTGCATATGTATTTAGAAAAAAAAATATGGCACATCGGTCCTATGTTTTCACTTGTGTCTTAGGGAGAGGATAGGCGTTTAGAGGTGTTGATTTGCTACTGGCCGAAGCCGGTGAAATCAGTGAGAATAATGGCTACAGTGAATCGAAACCAATGAACTGTGCTTATGTCTGTGACTTTATAATGACATTCACAACAAAAAAGCCTCACAGTTACTGTTGGATAGGATGAACGTGTATTTAGGTTTGCTGAGTGTTCTGATTTATACCCATTGCCCTTTTATTTGCACACGTATCCTAGTCTGCACGATAAAGTCACAATGAATCATAGGTCACCCCACCTTTGCAGGATGCAGTCTAACTAAACCATTATTTTGAAAACCGCCAAAGGGGATGGATGCAGCATTACTCTCTTTCCTCTCCAAACTGGATCTCAGGGGAACCAAGTAACTGTTGACTTAACAGGAGCAAATTCAGCTTCACAAAGTAAATAAGCTCACGAGGCCTAGTTCTTCCTACTGATGAAGACTCCTGGAGGGGCCAGCCCCGGTGGGGGCTGCTGAGATTGTTCAAGAAACACTGACCGACCCTGCGGATGCAGACTTGCCAGAGACATGCGCACAGGGGCTTCCTAGAGCCTGCCCTCCCCTTCCCCCAATGCTGAAGCTCACAGCTGTGCTCACTCTTGGACTCAGTCACACGAACCAACTTTAAAAGGACAAAACGTAAAGCCAAACCTCTGGGCCCCAAAGCCAAGTGTGTGACACAGAGGGGAGGACATGCTCCGTCACAGAGGTGTGTGTAAAGTGGAGTGCAGCGTGCTCAGCTGTAGTGGCCAGCGTGTGGCTACAGAGCAAGGACCGCTGAGAAAACCAGTGCTCAGTTTGGTTGCATTAATAGAAGCACACTGTCTGGGACAAGGGAGGTGAAAGCCTTTTCTCCCTGCTGGGCTCTGCAAAGCATGGCTGAAGCTCTGGCACAAAGGATGGCCAAGCTCTGATAAGGTTGACTTTATGGATAAGAGCTGTGGAAGGCTGGGAGCTTGCTTGCCCCCTGACCTACCACCCCCCCTACCCCGCCACCCTGCCCCTGTCAGAAGCAGAATAAATGGGAGAGGAGCTCCTTTGGTGTTAGCTGAGGCAGCCTGGGGCCTTCACAGAGCTCTGGCCAGGTGAGGGAGAGGTGAGAGGAGGGAAGGGTGTGTGTGAAGGGACCACATGCCTCCAGGCCCCCTTTGTGGAGCCTCTGAATTTCCTATATTTTTCTTGCTAAGGCTGCCATAACGAAGTGCCACAGGCTGGGTGGCTTAAACAAGAGCAATTTACTTCCAATTCTGGAGTTTAGAAGTCCAAGACCAAGATATCAGCAACATTGGTGTCTTCTGAAGCCTCTCATCTTCACATGGAGATGGCCTGAGTCTTTGTCTAGTTGTCCCTGGCACCCCACTCCAGTACTCTTGCCTGGAAACTCCCATGGGCGGAGGAGCCTGGTGGGCTGCAGTCCATGGGGTCGCGAAGAGTCGGACACGACTGAGCAACTTCACTTTCACATTTCACTTTCATGCCTTGGAGAAGGAAATGGCAACCCACTCCAGTGTTCTTGCCTGGAGAATCCCAGGGACAGAGGAGCCTGGTGGGCTGCCATCTATGGGGTCGCAGAGAGTCGGACACGACTGAAGTGACTTAGCAGTAGCAGCTCTATGTGTAAGTGACCATACATCTTTTTTTTATGAAGACAGCAGTCTTACTGGGTGCTGGCCCCCTAAAGACCTCAAAAGCAACTCTGTCTCCAAATACAGTCACATTCTAAGGTACATCCCAACATATGAACCTTCAAGTTGCAAACATTCAGAGATGCTAATGTTTGTTTACAGGTCCAATTACGTTAAGTTAGTTCACTTGTCTGGTGTACTGTAAGATTAAAAATGTTTTCTTTATTTTTTGTGTTTGTTTTTTATGTGTTATTTATGTTAGGTTTATAAACCTGTTATAGTACAGTGCTGTATAGTTGATTGTGTTAGTTGGGTACCTAGGCTAATTTTGTTCAACTTAGAAACAAAGTTCTTGGAACAGAACTGTTCGTATGTTGGGGACTTAACTGTACTGAGGGTAAGGACTTCAACATCTTGCTCTATAAGCTAAAGAAAAGAATGGGGCTAACATGTAGCTTAAATCTTTACAATCCCTTTATCTTAAACTTCAAGATTAAAATGCATGTATTCTCATTTTATCTCAACCATCTCTACAATCTAAATTCCAAAACTCTCCATTTTCTCTATTCTCCCAGATTCACATGAACAAAACTTTGCCCAATATTGGAGGAGACACAGTTCAGCCCTTAGCCAACCCAGGGACAGACCCATGTAAAGAAATTCCACTTGTTCAGAGAGGCAGAACCCCTGCTGGAAACCCCGTTCCTGTACAGCCTCAGCCCACTCTCAACCACATTACCCTAAATGTGGGGCTGGTGCCCCAATACGTCCTCGTCACTAGCCAGGCCTGGATCTGTCTCAGGAACTTGCCCCTGTTGTGTTCTGTGCCCAGAGCCCCAGCAGCATGCTCCTTCTCCATGCTATTCCTTCCCTCCAGTTGGTCCCTGTGCCTGCATGCATTACCTTCTGGGTCACGTTACAACCCGTCCTGGAACCCTGACAAGCCCTGGCCCCCAGCCCAGCGCCCGCTGCCTCTCAGTTGGAGTAGGGAGAAGTCTGGCGTTGGGCAGCCCTGATTCTGGCTTCCCTGGGCACTGTGGGGCTCCGCCCAGCAGGTGCCTGCATCCCAGTCAATGCACCATCTCCTCACTTCCCTGCCTGTCTCCTCCTCTGCCTGCCAGAACCCAGCAAGGAGAGCTCTTCCAGGGCCCCTTGTCAGGCCGCAGACCCACAGCCCCCTGGGATGGGCAGGGCCCCAGTGTCAGACCCCTTGGGAGCCAGGCCTGCCGGGGCACCACCACACAGCCAGGGCCTCAAAGGACCGGGGCCCCCAAGGCCCCACCAGTGAGACATGGAGTCCCCATTCTGAGTGCTGTGGGGAGAGCACTTTGCTTTGTTGAACATTTGTTGGCTTTATTTTTTTTTTTTTCCCTTTTTAATGTTCAAGCTGTCAAAAAAGTATGTTTGCTGAGTTTGGCTGTTTGTTTTGGATTGTTGTTCTCTGGAACAGCCCTGAAGGGGAGGAAGCGCCTGCTCTGCACAGCCGGGATGGCAGGCAGTGAGCCACAGGGCTGCCCGCACGCCAGGGACGGCTGTCCTTGCTGTGTTCACAGAGCAAACCCCTGGGGCTTAAGGGACCCAGGTGCCCGTGATGCCCTCCCTGGCCTGTGCCTGCCCTGCATGGTGGCCCTGGCCTCCTGCGGGCCAAGCCCCATCGGGCGGGTGTCGGCCACCTCTTCCCTGCTCTTCCAGCTCAGACTTGCATGCATCTCCCTTCTCTGCGTGGCATCTGGACTTGAAGTGACATTTTGTGTCATAAGCTATAAAACAGTCCATTGACAGCACCAGATTTGGGAGAATAAAAGACATAAAGCCAGGCACACATCGATCTTAAGATGCACTCTGATTTCAACATGTTAAGTGGGTGGGAAAGAGTTTATAACCAAAGAAATCTGACGGAAATCCCTTTGCTGAAGGCCTCGTGCCCAGGTGGATACAGAACTGAGAGAACACCTCCTATCTGCCCCTACAGCCCCACAGACTCCTTCTGTGCGTGGCTATGGAGCAGGCTGGCTGCCGGAGGCATCTTGGTCTCAAGAGTGCCTGTCTCACCTTTCCCAGGAGCCCAGGTGGTGAACGAGAGGCTGGTCTGGCCCCCTCTGGGAAAGGCACCTCTGAACTGGGGAAGGGGGCAGACACCCGGGTCCCCGCACCCCAGCCCTGTCCCTATGCTGGAGGTGACTGCACTGCTGGGACAATGGCAGGCCTCTTGTGATGGTGACTCCACTCTGGGCCTGGTGGGTGGACGTCTACTGGTGTGGGCAGCCCCAGGGCCCATGCCATCCTCCCACAACAAGGTCCTCACTTCCCCTTCCTGCTCCATTTGAATGGGAGGGGATTTTAAAGTTTGAGGCCCCTACAGCAGGATAGGCAGCCAGTGTGAGAATGGCCAGGTAAGCAGAGGGAACCTGGGTTGTTGTTCTTGTCATTCAGTCACTAAGTCGTGTCCGACTCTTTGCGACCCCATGGACTGCAGCACCCCAGGCTTCCCTGTCCTTCACTATCTCACACAGTTTGTTCAGATTCATGTCCATTGAGTCAGTGATGCTATCTAACCATCTCATCCTCTGCTGCCCTCTTCTCCTTTTACCTTCAGTCTTGCCCAACATTGGGATCTTTTCCAATGAGTCAACTCTTTGCATCAGGTGGCTAAAATATTGGAGCTTCAACTTCAGCATCAGTCCTTCCAATGAATATTCAGGGTTGCTTTCCTTTAGGGTTGACTGGTTTGATCTCCTTGCAGTCCAAGGGACTCTCAAGAGTCTTCTCCAGTACCACAATTTGACACTCAGCCTTCTTTATGGTCCAATTCTCACATCTGTACAGACTACTAGAAAAACCATAACTTTGACTATATGGACCTTTGTTGGCAAAATGATGTTTCTGCTTTTAATATGCTGTCTAGGTTTGTCATAGCTTTTCTTCCAAGGAGCAAGCATCTTTTAATTTCATGGCTGCAGTCACCATCTGCAGTGATTTTGGAGCCCAGAAAAATAAAGTCTCTCACTGCCTCCATCTATTTGCCTTGAAGTGATGGGACTGGATGCCATGATCTTAGTTTTTAGAATGTTGAGTTTTAAGCTAGCTTTCTCACTCACCTCTTTCACCCTCATCAAGAGGCTCTTTAGTGCTTTACTTTCTGCCATTAGGGTGATATCATCTGCATATCAGGTATTGACATTTCTCCCAGCAATCTTGATTCCAGCTTGTTTGATTCATCCAACCCAGCATTTTGCATGAAATATTCTGCATATAAGTAAGCCGGATGACAATATACAGCCTTGTCATACTCCTTTCCCAATTTTGAACTGGTCTGTTGTTCTAACTGTTTGGTTCTAACTGTTGTTTCTTGACCTGCATACAGGGAGCCGAGAGGCATTAGGGAACTTGATGACATTAGCGGAGCTCCTGCCCCAAACTGCCTGAAGGCAAAATTCCTTAGGCACTTATTTACAAGAGCTAATATGTTTCTTTCTTTTTGCTTAAATGTCAGTTTTATTTGGGCTTTCTAGCTTACAGCAGAAAGCATACCCACCAATTCACTGAACTTGCATTCCTGTTTATTCTTTGCTCTCCCTGAATCTTACTGTAACCTACTGCCTCGGTTTCCTCATCTGCGAAATGGAGATGATACCAGCACCCACAACATAGTTCGTTGTGACAATTAAATGAGTTAAGACTTGAAGAAGGGCTTAGAAGAATCCTTGGGACTTAATCATTGCTACAGGAGAGCTGTGATTGTTACCACTGAAATTACCATCTAGATGCCTCGAGGCTGCTCATCCCCTCCAGTGGTTCAGCCCCAGACAAGCCTAAGTTGGTCTTAGGCCTCACCTGTGGAGCCAAAAAGAATTAGAGAAACTCCTAGGCTGGGGCTGGCTTGAATTTCCAATAATTTATCAAGAATTGAGAGCCAGATTTCCTCTGGGAAATATTAGTTCTTGGGTTTACAAAGTGCCTCGGTTGTAAATATCCATAAAAACGACAATATGTTGGGCTATATTTATTCTTAAGCCGGTCAAAAGATCTTAGTGCTTCTGACTGTGTAAATCTGCCAGCTCCTGAACCCTCTCGTGCCCTCAGCACGCCTTTCCATGGGGGTGTGGGCAGGCAGGACCCCCCTAGTTGGACCACCGACCCTGAGCACGAGTGGGGCACCTTCCTGGGGGCTGAATCTCACAGGCAGAACCAGGGCAAGCTCTGGCCCAGTGAAGGGAAAACCTTCACACAGGGTGGTCCCAGGGCAGGGAGAGAAAGGGGGAGTCAGCTGATCTGACTGCTCGATGGAAGCGGCCAAGTTGGAAGAGGCCAAGCTTCCTCCGGTGGCTGAGAGAAGGTTCACGTTAACTCTTTCAAGAGTGTCTTCTGAGCCAAAGCCCTGAGGCTCCCTGACAGTCAGGTGCTTCACCTCCAGACACCCTCCATCCTTTGCTCCTTCCCTTGTTCCTTCCCAGCTGCCTTTGCCCGGCTGTACCCGCTGCCTGGAATGCCCTCCTCTCTCTGCCCTGACTCTCTCTGACTCAACTCCATCCTTCTCTCTAAGCCACCCAGGCACTAACAATACCACCATACATCTCTTTCTTTCTTGTGCATGAGGATTATTAGTATACCCTCCTTGAGACAGAGCCTGGAGGCTAGATCTTCTTGGCCCTCTGAGCAGCTAAGACAGAGTTAGGCCTGTCACCTGGTCATACCTTTTATTTCTCTGATGATGAAAACCAACAAACAGATATTGTCACCATTTACTGCCTGCCCAACACGGTAAGTTCATTTAATCCTGATTTCATTTAAACACCAGAGGCTGTGCGGTGGTTATACTAATTTTGGAGATGTGGAAACTGAGGCTCAGAGAGACTTTGATCAGCCAGTGACTAGCCAAGCTAAGACTGAAATGAGGGCCTCCATCCTGCCCAGCCTGAAGGTCTTCCTCTGAGGCTGTGAGCCAAAGGGAAAAACAAACAGAGGAAATAATTCCTGAAGCGACTTGGGTAATTCAGGAAGAGAAGGCTGCTATTTAGGAAATATTTAGGATTCGGACTCTAGTCTCAACCCTCTGAGTGTAGACATGGCTCCTGAGGTCCTGGGCTAGTTTCTAGAAAGCTGATTTCTGCCTTGGGAAATAGTGAGCTGTATGAAATGCAGAAAATGTGTAGGAGTTCACAAGCAGCAACCGACAGAGCTAAATGTTCGCAGCTGGCATTCAATAAAAGTCTGGGTACGGCATTGATCGGTGAGGCCCATGGCTCCACGTGGCCTCCCTGAAAACAACGCCCAGTTACGGCACAGGGAGTCCATCCCTTCTTCAGACGGGGTGCAGGCGCAGGCAGGGTTTTCAAGTGCAAGAAAAAGATCAGAGCAGGCACAGCAGTGGGGGCTGTGTTCAGGTGGCCAGGAGGGAAGGTGGGATGAGTCAGACACAAGATTTCATACCCGAAGACATCAGGGATTGGAAAAGGCCTGGGGCTCCTCCCATTCGAGAAATCCTCACCTTCCCAGGTAAGCACTCCCCAACTCCACTTGCCAGATTGCTGATGAATCATGGCTTCTTCCTCACACATAGACACTCTCTGCATTTTCATTCCAAACGTTTAACTTGCCGAGTTGACAGAAAGGCTATAGATTTCCCCCCAAATATCCATTTGCCTTGCCATTTATCTACTTCGATCTGAAATACAGAACATGATGGGTACCCTAGGTAAATCAAGCATTTCCTGTCTTCCGAAATGGGTTTGCAAACGCTTATTTCATGCCATTACCATTTTTCTGTTTCTAACAGTAAATCAAAAAAGTATGGCCCATTCATCCACTTTAAAAGTAATGCCTTTCTTATGCGTAATTACACATGCCCAGTGGAGATCTGTGTGTGTGCACTGTAAATCTATTCCTTTAAAAGGTTTCCCCTTAAGTACATTGGTGACATAAATTGGTGTAGCGCAAATTTATTTATTTAATAGGTTTATTCTTTTAACTGGTCTGATAACCATTACTGTTCACTGTTTGGTTTGGGGGGAGGAGGGAGTCCTTATTAATTTATCTGATTTATTTCTATGGCAGATATTTATGTAAAAGGGTTTCTCTGGAAATGAGGGTGAGTGTAATTTATTGGTTTAGCAGGTTTATTCTTAACTGGCCTTCAGGCAATCAGCACAGTATTCATAGAAACCAGAAGAGTCTCTTAAAATAATTGAAATAAGAAAAGGAGGTGCAGCTGACCAGAGGGAGGGAATTTTGGAAGGCTGAATTTATA
Source organism: Ovis canadensis (assembly GCF_042477335.2). NCBI lineage: Eukaryota > Metazoa > Chordata > Mammalia > Artiodactyla > Bovidae > Ovis > Ovis canadensis. Next base: position 53,478,005 of record NC_091258.1, on the reverse strand, counting down.
TAAAACTTACCCCACATATTAAAATAAAAGAGCACAAGTCACAAAACTGAAGTGGTTAGGGGAAAGGGGGAAAGAAGGAAGAAAGAAAAGACCGAAGGGAGAGAAAGAGTGAGTCTCAGTAATAACATCTCTAAAATGTTTTGGCAAATTGAAGATAAAAGAGAATCTGCTAATCAGGCCCATGTAAACTTGTTCACTTTTGTAAATCTTGTTTGTAGCTCCTGATGGTGTTGGAGTAAAAGCAGACAGGCCCAGCTGGTGGAGGCGAGGGAGAGAAGTGCTGAATTTTTAGCAGTTCAGGTTTATTTTTAGGCATAAGAGTATCTTTAGCTTCCCAGTAAATGAGTCCATCAGAAGGCCGTATATGAAATAATCAGGATGTAAAAACACAGAACAGAAATCGGAGGGGCCCCTGACCAGAGTGTGCGATGCAGGTCCTACCCCCACACAGACAAGCTGGGTGAGCTCACTGCCCCCGCCCAACCCCCAACCTCCCAGCCCAGGCTGCCCAAATCCACCAGGAGAAGGCTGCAGGGGCAAAAAGCACCCCAGGAACAGCTCACTGTCTTCTAAGTCCCGCTCTTTCTCTGTCTTTGCTTGGGTGGGTAGTGAGCCTGGACAGAGGCCAGAGATCCAGTGACCTCCTAGGAAACAGGAACTCTGTCCGCAGGGACGGGGCTGAGAGCTACGTGGATGACTGTGGCCTGGAGCTTTCCTGGGGGAAAGTGGACAAGGCTGGGCCGTCACCATCAGGAGCCTTTGTGGATATGGAAAGGTGAAGGAATCTTGGAGTATCTTTGGACTCCAGAAAGACCTGTGAGGTCTCCTGTTTTTTTTAAGGCCCTGCCCAGCAGAGGCTGGTGAGCAGAGGAGACCCATTTGCTGGCCCAAACACAATGACCCAGCCCAGCTCATCATGAAGAGCCTGGCGTCACATCAGAGCCTCTTTCCTCCTGAACTCCTGGGTCTCCCCTAGGAGCACAGGCTCTGTACCTGCTCCTCACACCTTCGCATTCCCCAAACACTGACATCCTTTATAAAAGAAATACATGCTTAAGCTTGTGACAGGCCCTGTGCTGGCTTGGGGGTGATACAGTTTTTTCAAACTGTGCTCAGCCACTACCCATAAAGTGAGGTCCAGGACCTGGGGGAAATGAACAGAGTGGCGGTGAGAAGGCGGGAACACTGTCACAAGCCAGTTTCTGTCGACTGCTGGGGAGGCCATGGCGCCTCTTCACAGCACGCATCCACCCATTTCTCCCTCGGCCTTCAGGCTGGGCGCATGGTAGGTGTTCTTTGTTGAGTTTTGAGTGACGGATAGACCCAGTGAGACAGGCAGGGCACAGAGCGCATGCCCGCTTCACAGATATGCAAGCAGAGGCATGCTAAGAGCTGTGTAGGACACCTGCAAAGTGGCCCCGGCCCAGCGGCCCGGCTCTGCCCTGAGGACCGCAGAGCCTGCTGACCAGGGCTGGGCTCCACATCTCTTCCAGGTGGCCCGGGACAAGGCTCGGCAGCCCTCTGTGTCCCTGTACAACTTCTGCCTTCATCGCCGCAATCTCTGCCCATGTTCCAGAGCCTTGGGTCTTGCGCCTGGTGACTCCTTAGGTAATGGGACTTCCTGAGCAGGTGAGCATGCTGGGAGGGCCCTGAGAACAAGTCCAGGCCTTCTCTGAGCAGAAGGCAGGCTTGTACGTGGGCACGACCTTCAGCGTTGAGGAGGTGAGCAGAGGCCAGGAAGCGGATGTCAGTGGCCTGGACAAGGCTCTGTGACCCCCAGGCCCTTCCCTGCCTGCCTACCAACCGATGTCTTAAAATCCACCCTCCAGCCTGTTCCATCATGGTACTTCCTCATTTTCAGGCCGTCATGGAGGCCTCTTCGTTTTCAGAAGACTGCTTCTAATTTTTTTTTTTTCTCTCTCTCCCTCTCTCTCCCTTAGGAACCATGGTTGTGTTGCGCTTTAAACCTTTCAGCAGTTTTGTTCCACGTGTGCATCAAAACATCCGACAGGTTATAATTAGCAACAACACATGGAAAACATCACGATGGTCACCTCCCACCCCCGCCCCACTGCTGGCCTGACCAGAGGTCACTTTCAAGCCTGTTGGTGAGCCTGGGGTGGTCAGATTCTTTCCTAAAATCAGAGAATCAACGAGCCTCCCAGGCTCCTCCTGCCCTGCCTGCCGAGGATTTAAAGGGGATGGACTAGTAAGAAACGACAAACTTCGCCAGCTTGACAACGCTGCAGTGGTGTATTGTGTGTCTGCCTTACACATCTACTTTCTTGTTTGAGGAACAGCAACGGAAATGATTGTGTGTGTGTTCTCAGGACAGTATCAGGGGAGCTGGCCCAGCCTCTGTCTCTGACCGCCTCCCCACCACGTGTAGATCTGGGCGCCCTGTGTGCTCAGGGAGCCCCTATTGGGATGGAGAGCCAAAGGCCAGAGACGTCCTTGAGAGAGACCCAGGAGGGGCCACCCCAGAACGCCCCACCTTCCAGCCCAGTGCCTCTGCCTGAGGTGCTTTCACTCTGGCCGTTCCCTCTTCCCAGATCCTTTCTTGGCTCCTTGTTGCCATCTGGTGCTTAGTACAGATGTTGCCTCCGCAAGGAGGCCCTCCCAGACCTCCTGCCCCTAAGCGCCCGGCCCTCTCACCTTATTTTCTTTTCTTCCCTGCCGGTATCATCATCTGGGGCTTACCATTTTTCTTCCTGCCGTCTCTTCTCCAGAGCAGAAGCTAGGTGCTGTGACAGAAGGGACCTCTCCCTGCAGTTTCCGCTCAGAACAATGGTAAGCACAGGACTCGGCACCCACAGCAGGAAGCCGGTCCCTGTCTGTGGAATGGGCAGGATGAAGGAGAGACTTGCTTTAGACACGGGCCATGCTGAGCCCGCAGCTGAGCCAAGACACCAAGGTTCCAGGCTGTGAGACTGGACAGTTACACAGTTACATGCCCTCCCCTGGCCTCACCCCCAGAGATGCTTTCCCGAGATTGCTCTCATAATTCCTCAAAAAAAAAAAAAAAAAAAAAATCTAGTTGATTGAAGGATAAGGGTGGAGTAGAGGGTAGTTTTTAAGACACATATTCATTGTGGTTGCCTCACTTCTCTCGTTCTCTGGGCTCCAAGCGCTCGGGTCTCTCTCGCTCTGTGTGCCTATCCTTTGACAGGTCGGCCAGCCCTGGACTCCAGCTGGTTGACCTGGGTGAGGCAGCCAGCCTTCTCTTCCTTCTCCTCCCTTCATGGAGCAGGTTTGCTACCCGGTCTCTGCTGTTCTTTCTGACAAGAGCGCGCCAGCTTTCCTGGGGAAGGAAGCCTTCTTCCCACTCCCAGACCTTGCCCCGGGGGCCAGTTGTCACATTCCGTGCCCGCCCCCGGCCACAGTAAAGGTTTGGAGGTGCCACAGACTGGGCCCAAGAGAGGGGAGCCGCCAGGATCTGAACTGGAGCCACAGGAACGGGCTCTGGCTTCTGCCTGTCCTGGGCATTGGGGGCGGAACGCCGGCTGTGACACGTGGAGTCGGTGCCCAGAGGAAGGGGCGAGGCCCTGAGGCAGCCCAGCTTGGGCCTCAGCCCTTTAGGACAGTGAGCTTCCTACCATGCTCAAGCAAGTTCTGCCACATGCTGCCAAAGGCCCTTGTCCCATGTCCTGTGCAGACATGTCCTGTGGATACAGAGCTGCATGGAAGAGACCCCCAGCTCCACAGGTATGTGGAGTGATTGTACCCAAGGACCCTGGTGACCTTGGTCACCCACGTTAGCCAGCAGCCATGATTGTGTACCCACAGAGCCTTGCTAGACCCTGGGTGTGGGGCTGTAAAGATGTCCTGACCTCTAGGTTCCCAAGGTCCAGGGGCCTGACTATGAAAAGGATGTGTGTGGGCTGGCCTGAGGAAGAGCCGGGGGCCTAGAAAGCACCCCACACCCAGGCACACCAGGCCCTCTGGCCTGTGAATCTTCCTGTACCTGCATCCCACTGTCTTTGTCAGCCAGGTTCTCAGAGTGGTCCCGGGGGAGGCAGTGGGACCGAGACGTCCCAGTCAGCACCCCCACTGCCACCCCGTGTCAATCTGCGCTGATGGCAACGAGCGCATCTTTGTCTGGGTGGAGGCTCATCTTCACACTCTGGAGCGTGGAGGGTAAGCACCTTAAGCTGCAAATACTGTTATCCATGATAGGTTGGCAAATATTCTCAGATTGAGTGCCAAACTTTGGAATTATGTCAGTGAATCCTTCAGCTTTCCGCCATCATTGTTCTTGCTTTGTCCTTATGCAAGGAGGCCCCAGAGTGGGAGGGCCTGTGTGCAGTCTGACTTCCCTCCATTGAAAGAATTGCCTCACTCATTTCCCAACCCTGAGAGGCTGCTCACCACCTTCAGAGGCAGAAAGCATTGCCTGGCGGGGCTGTTCTGACTGGCAGGGGATGTTTCAGGTGACTTAGCCCCATCTGCCCATCTTGTGTGCTGACAGCATGCGTTCATATAGCCATTCAATAAATTTCCTCACTCATTTACTGGGTACCTGACCCTTTGTTCAGAGGCAAAACCTTCTGTTCAGAGCATGGCCCCTGGGTGGTGAGAACCTCACCTCCTGGGGAAACAGACAGGAACACACTCAGCTCTTGTGTCAGGGGCGGGGGATGCAGAGTAAAGAACTGGGAACACTGAGGAAAGCCTCCAGAATGCAGCCTGCATCTGCGGAGCTGGGGGCAGTGGCTCAACGTTGAGGCCCCTCCTCATAGGCAGGGCAGCCAAGAGGGTCCCTTGGCCCAGAGGGACTACTTGGGCAGCCACGCGGGTCGGGGGGAAGGCAGGTGGGGGAAATGCATTGAGCAAGCAGGCTGACAGGCAAGGCCTCACTGTGGTGATTGACTGCTGCCTTCTCCCGGAGAGCCTCTGTGTAGCCTCAGTGACTCCCCACCCTCCTGACAGCCCCCTACCTCTCAGGCTCCTCCTTGCTCCTGAGCCAAACCCTGCACAACAGATCCCACAGCCCCTGCTGCCCTCCCCAGAACATGGCATGTCTACTCCCCTACAGCCCCAGCCTAAAGCCAGGGGTCACTCCTGACACCCCTTTCCTCCCCTCCCATCACCCAAACCATCACCAGGTGGGTACACCCTACAGCGTGTGTCTTGTACCCCATCTGCTCTCCTCCCCACCCTGCAGCCCCAAGCCTCCCTTATCTCTCACTCAACCAGACCCCCAGCCTCCTGTCTCAGTCAGCTCCCGCAACATCACACTGCAGGCTGGGGTCTCAAAGGGCAGAACTGTACTTCTCACAGTTCTGGAGGCTGGAAGTTGAAATGAGGATGCTGTGGTCAGGTTCTGCTGAGGACTGTCTTTCTGGCTTGCAGACACCACCTTCTTGCTCATGTAGCTGAGAGAGAAAGGGAGGAAGGAAGGAAGGAAGGAAGGCAGAGAAAGAGAGAGAGACAGCATGTCTCTCCCTCTTCTTATAAGGGCACAAACCCCATCACAAGGGCCCCACCCTCATGACCTCTTCTAACCCCATCACCTCCCAAAGGCCCAGCCTCCTAATACTATCATGCTGAGACCTGAACCAGTGAATCTAGGGAAATACAATCATCCACTCAATGGATGACACTCACCCCAGTCCTTTACTCCTTACAGTTCCTGCTCCTCACACAGCTGGGCCATGTTTTAAAAGTCTTATCTGATCTGTTTTTTGTAGGCCCAAACCCCAACCCTGGTTTCCCTGGTGGCTCAGATGGTAAAGAATCTGCCCACAGTGTGGGAGACCTGGGTTTGATCCCTGGGTTGGGAAGATCCCCTGGAGGAGGGTATGGCAATGCACTCCAGTATTCTTGCCTGGAGAATCCCTATGGACAGAGGAACCTGGCAGGCTACAGTCCATGGGGTCACAAAGAGTCGGACACTACTGAGCAACTAAGCACAGCACAGCCCCAACCCTGTGGCCCAGAAGGCCCTGTTAGCCTGGTCCACTACCTGGCCCCAGCTGCCCTGACTCTCCCTGGACCTCGGGAGCCTGAGGTACTGTGTTTGAGAGACTTACTACAGTCACACAGCTGGTAACAAGGGATGTTGCTGAAGAAATGAATGAATGAGGCCTTGTCCTTCCTGGCCTTCACCACTCCCAGTCCCCACCTCTCCAGCCACAGTGGGCAACCCTGCACATGAGTTCTGGCAGAGCTCCCTCCTTGGGCTTGGAGGCTCTGTCCTCCCTGGGAAGCAGCCACTTACAGATCCCACCTCTTTCCACACCATGGAAAGCACCTTTCCTGTGTCCAGCACTTTTAGGATCCTATGAGACAGGCATCTAGTCAAGTAAACAATCCAGGCTAGCAGGCTGTTAGGGGCCCTTTGGGTGACTGTGCTGCCTTCTTCAGGTCAGATCTATAGGACTGTAGGGAGCTATCAGATCTTTACAAGAAAGTACTTGCAAAACGGTGGGGTTTTGGACAACACATCAGACTCAACTGGGTGGAGGGGGTGCTATCTTGATCAAAAGGTATTTCTCTAGTAACTGCTTATAGCTGAAGTTGATCTCCGTTACTTTAAAGCAAAATAATGAAAGGAGACCTTTGCCCCTAAGCATGTATTAGGAAAGCTGGCCTAACGACAGGGCTGGCCCTTGTCACGACTCACTCAGGTCCCTAGTGGTGCCGTCTCTAGCCTCCACCTTGGGGTCTGCACCTGAAGGGCACTGGCTGTGTGTGGACACGCACCTGCGTGGGGAGGGGGAGGCAGGCAGGCGATCAGGAAACTGGCCTCAGTGACACCTCACTGCAGCAGCTTCTCTAACCAGTGACCAGGGAAGCCCTGCCCACCCAGGCTTCATCTTTGCCTCTGTACAAGGAGCAAGGCGAGGCAGCAGGAACATGCTTCCTGCCTGTTCTCCTGGGCTTTGAACAGCAATCTCCAAGTTCTCAAAACAAGCAACAAAAGCCTGTCCCTTGAGAAAGCATCTGTAACTGGGGTGCAGCAGGCTTCTGGGTGAGAAGACTTCCCTCTCAGCCACCTGTTCAGCTGCTTAGGGTGAAAAGGGAAGAGGGGCCAGTCAGCCCCAGGGCACGGAAGAGGGTGGCCCCAGAGTCAGAGCAGACAATATAGGCTGTAGTCGCTTTAGTCATTGCACGTAGGACAATTTCTAGTGTCACCGGGGGCCAAAAGGACATGGTAGAAGCCATTAAGCATCCTGTTACCTGGAGGTCTCGTTGTTCAAAAGGTAAAGAAGAAGATTTGGCCTCCAGGCAAGTCTCTGTCCAGGAGAAAGGGCACTGACCACTCAAGGACTGTGATCTGTGAGATGGCTCTTTCCCTGCTGCCCAGTTGGGACCTTGGCCCTGCGCTGTAAGCCCCAGGCTCATCTGTCAGGTACTGAGCTTAGGAGTTAAGAGTAAGACTTCAGTGAGTCATGAGTGAGACCCTGGTGAGAGGGTAAAGCTCCCCTCTTCTGGTGGGAGGAGGCAGAGGGAGATGCTTCACCCAGCCCTCCCAAACTCTAGCAGAGCACGTTCCATGTAGGGATCAGGATGCTGGCAGGAAAAGGGGGCCCCCACCTCGTTTCCACTGAGTGCTGGCTGAATTCAAGACTGTATCCAGCAGAGGAAGTAAGCTGACATCCCCTCTGAGGGCTTGGTGTGTATTCCTGGGAGCCAGGGGTGTCTGTGGACATGAACACAGAGATGGACTGCAATCTTTGCCTAAAGGTGGAGGATGCTGGTGCGTCCTGAGCAGTGGAGGAAGTCTGCAAAGAAAGATGGGGTCACATGCCCACCCCAGTCCCCTGTTGCCCTCTGAGGACGGGGACCTCAGCAAGTCCCAAGGCACCAGGGAAAGGGACATGGACGATGGTGAGGGCAAGCGGCCTGGGATGGATGTGTAGCTAGAAGACAGACCTTGATGGGGCAGAAAGTATCCTAGGTTACCCCTCAAGAGTCTTTAAGTATAGAAGGGGCCAGGGTGATGTTGACAAATTGTCCACTGTAGCAATATCCACAAGGGATTGGAAGGAGAAACTCGACATCAAATGGCCAAAGGCAGTACTTGGTAAAATAAAGTAATTTTACTTTTTCCATTCATGAGATGAGATGGCATAGAGAAGTAATCACAGAGAATGCTCACAGCCCAGAGCTGGCAAACTCACGGTAAGAGGTGGCTCTGTTGATTGTCTCCAATTTCAAACACTGAAATAACTTTAAAATGTGCTTCCATTTTCTAAGATGATTTTTTTGGAGCAGTTTTAGGTTCACAGCAAAATTGAGTGAAGCACGTACCCCATGCCCCCATATGTGCACAGCCATTCCCTTCATCAGCATCAGCAGCAGTGTGGTCCTTTCAACATCACTATCACTCAGAGTTCACAGTTGATATTCGGGTTTCCTCTTGGTGTTGTGCATTCTGAGGACTTTGACAGATGTTTGGTGACATGTATCTACCGTTAGAGTATCATATAGAGTATTTTCACTGTCCTCAAAATCCTCTGTGCTCTGGCTATTCATCCCTCTGTGGCCTCCTTTTTAAAAACCACCTTTTAAAAAGCCCCAACCTTCACTTATTTTGAGCATTAAAAATTTTTGAGTGTTAAAAATTGAAGAACTCCCAGGAACCAATTAGGAGGATTTTAAACTACACAATTAGAGCTGTCAGATCAGAGAAGCCACTCGCCTTTTCAATCATCTCCACTTCTCTCCCCTATCACCTCCAGCAGAAAACAGAAGCCGTCAGACCTAAGGGTCCCTGATTCCAGTTAGAATTACAAGGAAACTGGGTGAATGCTAAACTTCCTACTGACTCCTCAGAAGAGAAGTCCCCTCCACTATTCCACAGCCCTGAGGCTCGATCTACTTAGGGAGAGGAGCACTCCTGACCCCAGAGTTCTGCAGATATGTGCTACAAGGGAACAGAACACACACACACACACATATAAACACACACACACACACACACATAAACACACACACACCACTCAAACTTCTTTTTTTCTTAACACCAGAGTCCCTGCCAAATGTCAGCACCTCGCTCTGACTGTAGCATGTTCTAAATGTACACCAGTAAAATTAACATGGGATGCAAATAATTTAGGAAGTGAGACTGAAAATTCTGGCAAAGATGAAGGATTTCATGAAGTTGATGAAAATGATGGTAGGGAGAGTCTGGAATCATGTGAAAAGCCTTCAAGCATTTGGCTAAGTTAGACCAGATAAGGATCAAAAGAAGGATGTTAATGTGATAGGAGTTCAAAAGAGAATTATTTGTATGTCAAATAGTTGAAGCCTCACATATCTACTCCTAAAATGAAACAGAAATAAAAATATAAAAGTTGTAAATAGTATATGAGATAAATATATAGCAAGATAAATAAGGTTATAAATAAAAAATAAAAAATCATAGTTGATTCATTCTTTGTCTTAAAATTTAGAACAGAGTGGAGGTATAATTTAGATTTTAATTTAAGGAAAATATCGAAAATAAACTTATTTTCAGTAGTTGATAGGTTTAATTTTGAAGATAAAAACCAAATCATGTTTTGTATTCATGTTAAGTGGATTGTTTTGGGGCTTTTTGTCCACTTCTAGCTTCTAGCTCTCAGCAAATGAAGGTGTTCTATATCCACCTTCAAGGGTATGTTCTTCGTTTTTGTTGAATTTGTTTTTTGTTTTTGATTTTAATAAAACTATAAATTGTTACATTGCTATTTAAAACTATTAATGTATTAATTTCTAGCTTATATTTTTAAATTATCTCAAACTTACATAAAAATTGCAAAAATAAAACAAAGAATTCCTATATATTCTTCACGCAGATTCTCCAAATGTTTTCATACTTCCAAATTGTTTTGAAACAAAACATTCTCTCCTGATAGATAGATAGATAGATAGAAAATTTCCTTCCTGAAACACTTGAGAATAAATTGCAGATGGAATTCCCTTTCTTCTTTAATATTTCTGTGTATATTTCCTAAAAACAAGAACATTATCTTCCATGGAATTCTCCAGGCAAGAATATTGGAACGGGTAGCTATTCCCTTCTCCAGGGGATCTTTCCAATCCAGGGGTCAAACCCAGGTCTCCTGCATTGCAGTCAGATTCCTTAGCATCTGAGCCACCAGGAAAGCCCTTATTTTATACAACCACAGTTCAATTATCAAAATCAGGAAATAACCACTGATTTGGTACTATAATCTAATCTATGGGTCTTATTCAGATTTCACCATGAGTCGCTGTTCTTACCCTGTGGGAATCTACTTTACGTGGCAACTTGACTGATGTCTTGGGAAGAATTCGAAGGAGATGAAATTCATTCATATGTTCATCTATCCATCCATCCAACATTCACTGACCCCTTGCCATGTGTCTGGAACTCTGTGTTGGTGGCGGGGTGGGTGGGGGGAGTAGCAAGGGGGCTCAGAAAGGATTCCTACATAGACCTTCTCCTTAAAATGACTATTTAAACCAAGAATCAAAATGTCATGTATGAAATAATACTTGTGTGCTCTTCATTGCAGTATAGTCTGAACAGCACAGTGGTGCCCTATTATGACATTATGCCAAGAGGACCTGCTGAGTGCCGAGGAGAGCAGCAAGCACTGGAGGTCCTAGTGAGAAGCCACTTACATGCCAAGGGTAGAAAGTAAGCCTAGAGGCATTCAGGGTGCATCCACATTGGCAAGGTTTTCAGAGGCCCCACTGGTCTGGAACAAGCCAGATGTCTCTTCTAAGCTAAAGCACATGTAGCAGAAATGTTGTGTCATCTGCTACCAAGAAAGAAACACAGGGCTTGGTGCACCCAGCCCCTGTGACTTTAGGAGCAGCATACACTCCAATATTCTTGCCTGGAGAATCCCATGGACAGAGGAGCCTGGCGGGCTACAGTCCATGGGGTTGCAAAGAGTTGGACACTGAGCAACTAAATACAAATTTTTTCTTTTCTTCCGGGGAAGTCCACTGGGAACATACATACAAGTTATATGAACAGGTGGCCTAGACCCTCATGATCATTTATCTTTGCAGTGACGTTTCTCCCTCAGCTCACACTCAGGGCCTGCTATGTTCTGAGTATCTGTGTCCTCCCAAATCCACACATTGAAATCCTAATGCCTAAAAGTGATGGTGTTAGTAGGTGGGGCCTTCTGGAGGTGGTTAAATCATGAGGGTGGAGCCCAACAAACCTCTAGAATGAGATTTGTTGCTTGTTGTTCAGCTGCTAACTCTTTGCAGCCCCATGGACTGCAGCACACCAGGCTTCCCTGTCCTTCACTATCTTCCGCAGTTTGCTCAAACTCATGTCCATCCGATCACCTCAGCCTCTTTCGCACCCTTTTCCTCCTGCCCTCAAGTTTTCCCAGCACCAGGGTTTTTTTCCAATGAGTCGGCTCTTCCCATCAGGTGGCCCAAGTATTGGAGCTTCAACTTCAGCATCAGTCCTTCCAATGAATATTCAGTGTGGTAAAGTGATGTCTCTGCTTTTGAATACACTGTCTAGGCTGGTCGCAGATTTCCTTCCAAGGAGCAAATGTCTTTTAATTTCATGGCTACAGTCACAGTCTGCAGTGATTTTAGAGACCAAAAAATAAAAATATGCTACTTTTTCTACTTGTACCCCATCTATTTGCCATGAAGTGATGAGACCAGATGCCATGGCTTTTTTTTTTTTTTTTTTTTTACTGTTGAGTTTTAAGCCAGTTTTTTCACCTTCATCAAGAGATTCTTTAGTTTTTCTTCACTTTCTGCCATTAGAATGGTATCATCTGCATATCTGAGGTTGTTGATATTTCTCTCAGCAATCTTGATTCCAGCCTGTGATTCATCCAGCCTGGCATTTCGCATGATATACTCTGCACATAAGTTAAATAAGCAGAGTGACAATATACAGCCTTGACATACTCCTTTCCTAATTTTAAACCAGTCAACTGTTCCATGTCCATTTCTAACTGTTGCTTCTTGATCTACATTCAGGTTTCTCAAGAGGCAGGTTAGGTGGTCTGGTATTCCCATCTCTTTAAGAATTTTCCACAGTTTGTTGTGATCCACACAGTCAAAGTCTTAATCATAGTCAATAAAACAGAAGATGTTTTTTGGATTTCCCTTGCTTTTTCTATGATCCAGTGGATGTTGACAATTTGATCTCTGATTCCTCTGCCTTTTCTAAATTCAGCTTGTACATCTGGAAGTTCTTGGTTCATGTACTGTTGAAGCCTAGCTTGAAGGATTTTGAGCCTTACCTTGCTAGCGTGTGAGATAGTTTGAACATTCTTTGGCATTGCCCTTCTTTGGGTTTAGAATCAAAACTGATCTTTTCAAGTCCTGTGGCCTTGCTGAGTTTTTCCAAATTTGCTGGCATATTGAATGAAGCACTTTAACAGCATCATCTTTTAGGATTTGAAATAGCTCAGCTGGAATTCCATCACCTCCACTAGCTTTGTTCATAGTAATGCTTCCTAAGGCCCACTTGATTCACACTCCAGGGTGTCTGGCTCTAGGTGAATGACCACACTATAGTGGTTATCCAGGTCACTAAGACCTTTTCTTAGACCTATAGTTCTTCTGTGTATTCTTCCCACCTCTTCTTAATCTCTTCTGCTTCTGTTAGGTCTATACCATTTCTGTCCTTTATTTTGGCCATCTTTGCAGGGAATATTCCCTTGGTATCTTCAGCTTTCTTGAAAAAAATCTCTAGTCTTTCCCATTCTATTGTTTTCCTTTATTTCTTTGCATTGTTCACTTAGGAAGGCTTTCTTATCTCTCCTTGATATTGTTTGGAACTCTGCATTCAGTTGGGTATATCCTCCCCTTTCTCCTTTGCCTTTTGCTTCTCTTCTTTTCTCAGCTATTTTTAAGGCCTCCTCAGACAACTACTTCGCCTTCTTGCATTTCTTTTTCTTTGGGATAGTTTTGGTTACCACCTCCTGTACAATGTTATGAACTTTCTCCATAGTTTTTCAAGGTCTCCTGAGGAGGCGTGGATCGGTGGTGGCCCGTTACAAGGACAGAGGCACTGGCAGCAGCAGTCCTGGGAGATGAGTGTTGGCATAAATCTTTTCTGGAGATTGCCAGTAGCCCTACCATAGGGCCTGTAGACTCCAGAAGTGGGTCACCTCAAGCCAAACAACAAACAGGGAGAAAGCATAGCCCACCAATCAGCAGACAATTGGATTAAAGATCTACTGAGCATAGTCCTGTCCACTGGAACGAGATCAGTGCTCTTTTTCTAAAAGACCCCTGAGAGCTCCCTAGCCCTTTCCCCCATGTGATAACACAGGGAAAGGCTGGCAGTCTACAACCCCGAGAAGCACTGTCACCAGGCACCGAATGTGCCAGCGTCATGATACTAGACGTCCCAGCCTCCGGAACTGTGAGAAATAAACATCTGTTGTTTATAAAAGCCACCTAGTTATAGCAGCCTGAAAGGACTAAGATGTGGCCTTATGGGCAGGGGAGGGGGAGAGGTGTCCCTATGCCCAGTTGAGCTAAGAATAACTGCTGCCCTCGGGGCTGAAACAAGGGCAGGGCTCATCTTGGGTGAAAAAATTTATCAGTAGTCAAGATAAAAAATATGTTAATATAATATTTAAAAAGTCAAAATTAATGCAAAAAATCCATGATGAGCAAAATATCAAAGTTTTAGATAAAGACAACATCAGTAACAGTGCCATGCTGAGCCACACTGCACCCTGAGGCAAAAGGAGAATCAGTGATACTCATCTGTGGAAAATGGGCACCTGCAGGCCAAACTTTTGGATTTATGCAAAGTCCCCTTAAAAAGCATCTCCTGCAGAGGAGACATTTAGTAGCTAGGTAGACAAGATGATTCATCCTATAGAGCCAGCATCAGTCACCTCACGCTTGGGCAATAAGTAGTCTCATGAATGGTGTAGCCATGGTGTCAAAGATCAGGCTGTGCACGGGCCCAGCATCAGAGTTCTCTCTTATTAAGGATGATCTGGCCACTGCCACTGCCGAATACCTTACTTGCCATTAATATAGACCAATACTGTGTCCTTAATATGACGCCATTTCTTAAGGAGACCAGGCAGCCACTGGTGAGAAGTTAATAACCTGAGATCCCTTCCACCATAGAGGACTCAGTGAGTGGTTCTCACCAGAACTGACACTTACTCTAGACAAGGAGTCCCTTCGCTACCATAGTGCCTTCACCAGCATAACTATCCAAGGACTTACACAGGCCTAGTTGATTGGCATGAGATCAAGCAACTTTACTGCAAGCCAAGAGATCTGTTTTGATTCACAGCAAAGGCAGTAGACAATGGGTTCATGACAACAAGATTCAGCCAAAAGCAGCTGGCCTTAGAGAACGCCAGAATGGCATATTTCAGGGCTGTGTGCAGGCAAAGCTTAGGGACAGTACCTCGTACAGTTGGGGTGCTACCCTCTAGGCTATAGCGTGTGTGCTCTGCCGCATACTGAGCCTCTGTTCCCAACAGCTGAACATATGGGTCTGGGCTCCTTTCCCCATCGCTCTCAGTGGCCCACTTGGGAAATGTGTGCTTTGTGCCCCTACTTGGGTTGGGTTCTGGCAAATGAGCAGTCTTGGGAGTGGAGGCAACGGAGGGAAGGTGGATTATTCTACTAAGGGACATCACAAATTCCACTGAACTTCAAAACATTACTGCGTGATCACCTTGAACTTCTCATGTAAGTGAGGCAGAAGGGAGGACAGAATAGGAGTGATTAGGACCACTGGGTTTCCACAAGCAGAAGAATTAAGAATTAATTATCTACCTCACACAATATACAAATTTTAACTCAAAATGGATCGACGGCCTGAACATGAGAGCTACAATCATAAATGTCTTAGAAGAAAACATAGGGGTAAATCTTTATGGCCTTGGATTTGGCAATGGAGTCTTAGATACAATGCCAAAAGCATGAGAAACAAAGGAAAAGATAAACTGAACTTCACCAAAATTTAAAACTATTCTGCATTAAAGGACATTATCAAGAAATTAAAAATACAACCTAAGGAAAGGCGAAAATATTTGCAACTCATATAGCTGGTAATAGTTTAACGCTGTTGTTCAGTCTCTAAGTTGTGTCCTACTCTTTGTGACCCCATGGACTGCAGCACGCCAGGCCTCCCTGTCCCTTACCAGAGGTGTTCATGGAATTCTCCAGGCAAGCATACTGGAATAGGTAGTCATTCTCTTCTCCAGGGGATCTTCCTGTCCCAGGGATCAAACCCACGTCTCCTGCATTGCAGGCGGATTATTTACTCTCCAAGCCACCAAGGGAGCCCAATAGTTTAATATCCAGAATATATAAAGAACCCTTACAAAACAGCAACAAAGAGAAGCAACTCAAACAATTGTCCAAAACACATGAAAAGATGCTCAACATCTCTAATCATGCTGCTGCTGCTGCTAAGTCACTTCAGTCGTGTCCGACTCTGTGCAACCCCATAGATGGCAACCCACTAAGCACCTCTGTCCCTGGGATTCTCCAGGCAAGAACACTGGAGTGGGTTGCCATTTCCTTCTCCAATGCATGAAAGGGAAAAGTGAAAGTGAAGTCGCTCAGTCATGCCTGACTTTTAGCGACCCCATGGACTGCAGCCCACCAGGCTTCTCCATCCATGGGATTTTCCAGGCAAGAGTACTGGGGTGGATTGCCATTGCCTTCTCCATCACTAATCATGAGGGAAGGACAAATCAAACCATTATGAGATACCACTTCTCACCTATTAGAATGACTACCACTGAACAGAAAAAAAAGAACAAGAGTTGGCAGGGATGTGGAGATATTGGAGCCCTTGTACAGTATTGATGGTGGTGTAAAATGATACAGTTGACATTGAAAATAAAGCATGGTGTCTCCTCAAAAAATTAAAAATAGAATTACCGTACAAACCAGCAATTTCATTCCCAGGCAAGAATACTGGATTTCCTTCTCCAGGGAATCTTCCTGATCCAGGGATCGAACATGCATCTCTTATGTCTCCTGCATTGGCAGGCAGGTTCTTTACCAGTAGCACCACCTGGGAGCCCCCTCTGTTTCTGGGATCACCTCTTAAGCTATGCTTGCTTCAAGTCTTTTTTTTCAAGCTCTGCTTTTGGGAAGGACCCAGGTTAAGACAGTGTCTGCAAACTCCAATTTGCCCTGGGAAAGAACTAAAATCTGTAAGTGGGATTTTTGACCATGAGCATAAAGTACTTAAAATACTTGGTGTTTATCATACAACCTTGGTTCTTTAATTTGGAGCCAGTATTGAAATTCCATGTAATCACAAGGGTACATACATTTATCAAATTGAGAACATATAGAAAAATTTCATTGTAGCATAAATAGTGAAGACACAGGCCATTTCAGTGTACAGTTCTCACAAAGTGAAATGCTTAGTTTGTTAAGATTAAATTGGGTGCGTTTTGAGTTCTCTCCAGCCAACAGTTCCTGGATTTCCTGATCTCGAGCATCCCCTAGTGGTATCTTCAATTCATGTCCTGAGCTCTGCAATGAAGCCTGGAATTTGGCTTCTGCAAAAGCTGAATTAGTGGAAATTTGTTACAGGAGAAGCTACTTTCACTGCCTTTTCTCTAAGGAGAGGTCATGAGGTGTTTGACTGTTTGGAGGATAAATCTGTTCCACCTCTATGTGTAAAATAAAGTGTCATGTTTTATGCTTTGCTTCTCCAGCAAATCATTGTTGCGGGTCTGTGTAGTTTATAGAAGACACCATGACTGAATATGAGGTTTCAACTGAAAATCCACCCCCTTCCTGGGATGAACAGTGAGGAAGGGTGCCAGACCAGTGTCCAAACAGGTGCTGCGGGGAGACAGATGCCGCTGTCTGCCTCAATTTCTCATCAGAATTCAGCATCCTACCTGGCTCAGGAACAGAAACAGGGAGCATATGCTCTCTTTACAGTTCCTCCCACAATCAATTTCAGTACATCTGTGCAAGGGGATGTGAACTATCTTAAATGTCTTATAAAATAAAAAGACACCTTTGCCTTAATCAGGGCTTAGCAGCTTTAAATGTAGTTAAGTTAAGGCTTTAGCACACTCCAATGGGGTTGATTCTTACACACTTTGGGTAATTCATATGCATGAGAAGATATCATCATTTTTTGGTGCAGTTCTGAAAGGAAGTATTAAGGGCGAGAATTTGATTTTAAGTGACGGGAAGAAAAAAAAAGGTGTGAATTTCACTCCAGACTCTGCAGAGGATGAAAGAAGATGTTATATTTCTGTTTGAGACAGTGCAAATCACTCAGGAATGCCCTCTGAACTTCTCCCTGAGTCCACCTGTCCACAGAATGTCTGGGATTCACTCAGTTCTGCCACTTCTCTGATAAACAGTCTTTGAGACCACACAATCTTTGAAAGCCCCTAAAGTCACTACATGGACAACAAATTGTTTTGCAAAATGACAGTATATAATAGCTCAGAAGATCTTAAAGAAACATAATTAGCCTCAGTCTTGAGTGTATGTATGTGTATCTACATATCACCAGAATGAAAAATTGCTATTAGAAAAAAACCCAGAAATATTGACTATAGTGATTGCGTCTTCCAAAGAGAAGCTGGCGGGGCAGGGGTGGGGGTTTAATTCATTATGGGAACAGAGTAAACTCTTATACCCACTGCTTCTCTCCATTTAGAAGAAGGTTAGATATGAAGCCTAAAATTTTGGCCATGCTAAAGGCAAGGTCTCAGTTCAGAGCTTTGGACTCCCAGGACTGAGGCCCACATGAGCATGTTAATGATACTGGCTATGGGAACAGGAACCCAGGCAGAGGGTGGGAGTGAGTTGATGTTGGCCCATCGGGAAGAGACTTGTAAGAGGCCCCCCAAAAAACACTTAGGAGAGGCTGGCTGGGCCTCACTAACTTTAAAGAATCTGAGTAACTCAATATCCCCTCTCATGCTCCTTGATGGGTCATGTTATTCCATGGAAGTCTCTCTAGACACTGCAAGTCCGCAGCCAAAGTCTGCAGCACAAGGCATCTGTGTTAGAGATGCTTTGGGGAAGTGCCTGGGATGCTCTAGAGTTCCCCCATTCATTCAGTCCAGGCAGGCTGAGCAGGGAGAGGGTTGCTGATATAGGAGCTGGCAAGGGAGGCTAGGAGAGGAGCCAGGAAGTCAGGCTCCAGGGACTTCCGCTCAGGAGAAATGGAGTTTGTTTTCACTGCACCTATCAGCAGTCTCTGGGATTCAGTGCGGATGTTCTACTGTAAGTGGATTGAAAGCTTGAGTCACTTTCATTTATTAATGTTTAGGGTGACTTCCATTAAGCCTGAAAGACCTGGGGAACCAACTGGCTAATAGCTATTAAATAATCATTACTAACGGTAGTCATTAGTGAATGCCAGTTACATACTAGTCATTCTTTAGGCACTAGAGATCCAGGGGTAAATAAGACAGAATTCCTCTCCTGTGGTTATCACACTGTGGGAGGGAGAGTGTTGTATATAATAGGGGTGGTCCGTGAGGGCTGTGATTGTATCAAAAGTCCATTTTATCTAGGTTGTTACTCTCCTAAAAGGTTTAGCTGGCAGCCACCTTAATGCGATGCCGGGGTTATTGGAGATTTCCAATTTGGGGAGGATCAAAGTATACAGGGGCTTCCCTGGTAGCTCAGCAGTAAAGAATATGCCTGCCAATCCTTAGGAGAGGTGGGTTTGATCCCTAGGTCAGGAAGATTCCTTGGAGAAAGAAATAGCAGCTCACTCCAGTACTCTTGCCTGGGAAATCCCATGGAGAGAGAAGCCTGGCAGGCGACAGTCTACCAGGTCACAATGAGCTGGACATGACCATGCACATGCTTCCATCTTGACAAATGCTAGACTATGTAATCAGTAGGATGTTGAGAAAGTGATGCTGTGTCACTTTCAAAGCTAGATCGTAAAGATATTGTGCTTCTGCTTTGTTTCTGGATCATGGGCTCTGAAGCCCGCTGCTTAGTGATAAGGGTGGACAGGATAGGTGTGGATGTGGATAGGCAGATAGGCGCAGGTGTCAAGGAACCGAGGCCTTGGAAATGAACCCTCCTGTCCCAGTCAAGCTTTCAAATGACTGCAGCCTCATGAGATAATCCAAGCTAGAACTACCCAGATAAAGCACTCAAGAGTTTTGTGAGAGATGTTAGATGTTTACAGCTGTCTGAAACCACTAAGTTTTGAAGCAATTTGTTATGCAGCAATAATAACAAATACAGTGATGTTACCCTGTTCTAAAATCCAACTATTGACACTTCCTCAGTCTTGCATAAATTTTAGAAAGCAAGTTTTAGAAAATATTGTCTTAAAAAAAATGAAACTTAAAACCCTAGGAAACTTAGGGTGTGCTTAGTTTGCAAATTCAACTTTAAAAGAAGCCCTTTAACCCCCCAGCTCCTTCCTACTGCATTGTTCCCGGGAACCCCTCCTACACTGAGATTTTTGGAGTTTCCACCTCAAGAAACTTAGGCTAAGACAGAAAAGGGCTGACGTTCTAGTTTATTCCCAGAGCCACTGGGGACAGCGGGAACAAACGACGGGCGTCCCAGGAATCAGCAATCCCGCTCAGCACACGGGAAGTTGAGATCTGGCCTGCGCGGGAGACCTTCCCTCTGGCCCACGGTGCACCTAGCTCGGGACAAATTATCTCAATAATAAAGGAAAGAAAGCCCTCATTTAATGCAAATAAAACAAAAACTCGGCCATAATTCATTTATTTTATTGAAATACTATGCAAATTACTTGATGGAACTGAGCAAAAGTCAGCCCAGAGGAAACAATAGGCATTGTTTGGAGCGCTTCCCATCGGTCTCAAACCCACACCTGACACTCCATCCGGTCCGCCCTGTTTTCCCACCGCACACCCTCCGGCTGCTGCGCCGTTTGTCTGGCTGCTCTGCTTGTTGCGCGTGGAGCCAGCAAAGCTCTCCACCCCCTCACCCTGCACCGCCCCCTCCTGCACGCCTCCCTTCCCCGACAGGCCTCCAGCCTTTGTTTTCCGGGAGAAGCCACGCCATGGGTGAGCCCGCACTCTGCCGGCCTGGGCCCGCACGTAGACCTAGAGTGCCCCGCGGCCCCGCGGCCCCGCGGCCCGCAGTCTGCCGCATTATCCGAAGCCGCTTTGCTTGCATTTTGTGGGCGCTGTAATCTCTGAGGTTTCAGGAGCTGCTTTAAGGAGCTTACTTAAGTGAAATCTCTTGGCTAGCTAGGATCAGTCTCCACGAGTCGCTGGCACAGGTAAGGCCATCACCAAGTCACGGGTCTGTGATCCCAGCCCACACGTGTGCCCTGAGCCACAACAGCAAAGCATGATGGCAGCTGAGAAAGGTGGCAGGGATTCAAGCAAGGAGGGCGAGGGCCTAGGGCCTAATACCTGCTGGGGCCTTGGGCAAGTGGAGGGGGTCTCAGGTAGAAAGAGCTACTGGTGCCCTCTGCATCCCTGAAATCCTGTCCTATGGAAACTGCCAGAGACAATACACGCTTATCTCCCCAGACCATCACCCAAAGTTTGCCTTATCAGGGCCTGAACACTGAGGTCAACGGAGCATCATTGACCTGAGGTCCACAGGTGGATAAGCATGGGACAGAACAGAGGAAAAGTCTCTGCTTTCCTAACAGGGATGTGGCTTGCAAAGGGGCCAAATGTGTACAAAGGAGATCCCTTTCCCCACCGGTGTCTATCCTGAAGTCAGGACTGTGTTCCCACAAGGCAGTTGGCATTTTGCAGTGGACACAACACTGTGGGATAGGAGTGTGGGGAGGGGAGGAGGCAAGATCTTTGGATCCCATCTCCCAGTGCCTCTGAGCCTCAGAAGACTGCCTTGAATTCCAAAGTCCCCTCTCTTCTGGGAACTTCAAACTACCAGATTGCTTTCTATGTTGGAAGATTCCCTGAACAGTTCTCCTTTCCAATTTTTCCATATTTACTGTGTGTGTACGTTTATCCACCACCCTGCCAGTCTCCAAGGAGATGTTCAACGTTCAGCACCCCCACCCTCAGTACCCTCCAGGGTCTCCTCTCTTTCCTGCTGGAGAGTGTGCTGTGGGAGGAAGAGAGGCTGGGAAGCCAAGAGGTTTGGACCATGATTCTGTTACTCAGTGTAACCATGGGAAGTCCCCTCCTCTCTGTTTCTTGGGAAACTTAAGAAATCGTTTGGAAACCTGAGTGCCTAGATAATTTGAGGTCTGTCTAGTTAAAGACTGACTGGGGATCCTCTGTTTTTCCCAGGGCACCTCCATCCATAGTTCTGGACTCTACGCTAGGGAGTGTGTTCTACCAGGGACACGTGGAAATAATGGCTAACCTTAGAGGCAGGTCCTGAGGGTGCTAGACCAGTGGGCAGATTTTGGGGGACCTTTCATGTAGACGGGTCCACTGGGCAAAATCACCTTTTCTCCTGAGGTGGGATCTTCCTATGGAAGAGTCAATAAACATGCTTCCAGACCCCAGTTGGGGTGCACTAGCTGAGGGGGTCTGAGGTCAGTGAATTAACCAAGAAAAACTCCAGCCCCTCCCTTCCCCCCCAGTGGGGCTACCTTCTGAAATAGGATATTACCTAACCTAACTATGCTTGCAGTCTCAAGTTCCTTCTCAAAATATAGTTTATTAACTTTATTTAATACACAGGCTCTGGTAATGTCTTCCACAGTAATAATAAAATTTATGTACTGTTATGGACTAAACTGTGTACCCTTTAATTCATATCAGTTCAGTTCAGTTGCTCAGTCATGTCCAACTCTTTGCGACCCCATGAACTGCAGCACACCAGAACTCTCTGTCCATCACCAACTCCTGGAGTTCACTCAAACTCATGTGAATCGATGCCATCCAGCCATCTCATCCTCAGTCATCCCCTTCTCCTCCTGTCCCCAATCCCTCCCAGCATCAGAGTCTTTTCTAGTGAGTCAACTCTTCACATGAGGTGGCCAAAGTACTGGAGTTTCATCTTTAGCATCATTCCTTCCAAAGAAATCCCAGGGCTGATCTCCTTTAGAATGGACTGGTTGGATCTCCTTGCAGTCCAAGGGACTCTCAAGAGTCTTCTCCAACACCACAGTGCAAAAGCATCAATTCTTTGGCGCTCAGCTTTCTTCACAGTCCAACTCTCACATCCATACATGACTACTGGAAATACCATAGCCTTAACTAAATGGACCTTTGTTGGCAAAGTAATATCTCTGCTTTTGAATATGCTATCTACGTTGGTCATAACTTTTCTTCCAAGAAGTAAGCGTCTTTTAATTTCATTACTGCAATCACCATCTGCCGTGATTTTGGAGCCCCCCAAAATAAAGTCTGACACTGTTTCCACCGTTTCCCCATCTATTTCCCATGAAGTGATGGGACCGGATGCCATGATCTTCATTTTCTGAACGTTGAGCTTTAAGCCAACTTTTTCACTCTCCTCTTTCACTTTCATCAAGAGGCTTTTTAGTTCCTCTTCACTTTCTGCCATAAAGGTGGTGTCATCTGCATACCTGAGGTTATTGATATTTCTCCTGGCAATCTTGATTCCAGCTTGTGCTTCTTGCAGCCCAGCGTTTCTCATGATGTACTCTGCATATAAGTTAAATAAGCAGGGTGACAATATACAGTCTTGACGTACTCCTTTTCCTATTTGGAACCAGTCTGTTGTTCCATGTCCAGGTCTAACTGTTGCTTCCTGACCTGCATACAGATTTCTCAAGAGGCAGGTCAGGTGGTCTGGTATTCCCATCTCTCTCAGAATTTTATGCTGAAGCCCTAATTCTCAAAGTGATTGTGTTTGGAGATGGGGCCATAAGGAGTTTATTGTTGTTGTTCAGTTGCTCAGTGTTCGACTCTGTGCAACCCCATGGACTGCAGCAGGCCAGGCTTTCCTGTCTTTCACCATCTCCCAGAGCTTGCTCAAACTCATATCCATTGAGTCAATGATGTTATCCAACCGTCTCTTCCTCTGTCCTCTCTTTCTCCTCCTGCTTTCAATCTTTCCCAGCATCAAGGTCTTTTCCAATGAGTTAGCCCTTCACATCATGTAGCCAGAGTACTGGAGCTTCAGCTTCAGCATCAGTCCCTCCAATGAATATTCAGGATTGATTTGCTTTAGGATTGACTAGACCTAGTTTTACACACAGCCATTCTCTCCCACCAGGAAGCTTCCACAAGCCCCTTATCCTCATCCATCAGAGGGCAGACAATGAAAACCACAATCATAGAAAACTAACCAAACTGATCACATGGATCACAACCTTGTCTAACTCAGTGAAACTATGAGCCATGCCGTGTAGGGCCTCCCAAGATGGACAGGTCATGGTGGAGAGTTCTGACAAAAAGTGGTCCACTGGAGAAGGGAATGGCAAAACGCTTCAGTATTCTATCCTTGAGTACCCCATGAACAGTATGAAAACGCAAAAAGATATGACACTGAAAGATGAACTCTCCAGGTCAGTAGGTGCCCAATATGCTACTGCAGAAGAGCAGAAAAATAGCTCCAGAAGGAATGAAGAGGCTGAGCCAAAGCGGAAGCAACACCCAGTTGTGGATGTGTCTGGTGGTGAAAGTAAAGTCAGATGTTGTAAAGAACAATATTGCATAGGAATCTGGAATATTAGGTCCATGAATCAAGGTAAATTGGCAGTGGTCAACCAGGAGATGGCAAGAGTGAACACTGACATTTGGGAATCAATGAACTAAAATGGACTTGAATGAGTGGGTTAATTCAGATAACCATTATATCTACTATAATGGTCAAGAATCCCTTAGAAGAAATGGAATAGCCCTCATAGTCAACAAAAGAGTCTAAATTCAGTACTTGGGTGCAGTCTCAAAAGCGACTGAATGATCTGTTTACAAGACAAACAATTCAATATCACAGTAATCCAAGTTTATGCCCCAAGCAGTAATGCTGAAGAAGCTGAAGTTGAACAGTTCTATGAAGACCTATAAGACTTTCTAGAACTAACACCAAAAAAAGATGTCCTTTTCATTATAGGGGACTGGAATGCAAAAGTAGGAAGTCAAGAGATACCTGGAGTAACAGGCAAGTTTGGCATTGGAGCACAAAATGAAGCAGGGCAAAGGCTAACAGAGTTTTGCCAAGAGACTGCACTGGTCATAGCAAACACCCTCTTCCAATGATACAAGAGATGACTCTACACATGGACATCATTAGATGATCAATACCAAAGTCAGATTGATTATATTCTTTGCAGTCAAAGATGAAGAAGCTCTATACAGTCAGCAAAAAAAAAAAAGACAAGGATCTGACCGTGGCTCAGATCATGAACTCCTTATCGCCCAATTCAGACTTAAATTGAAGAAAGTAGGGAAAACCACTAGGTCATTCAGGTATGATCTGATTCAAATACCTTACAATTAAACAGTAGAAGTGACAAATAGATTCAAGGGATTAGATTTGATAGACAGAGTGCCTGAAGAACTATGGACAGAGGTTCATGATATTGTACAGGAGGCAGTGATCAAAAGCATCCGAGAAAAAGAAATGCAAAAAGGCAAAATGGCTGTCTGAGGAGGCCTTACAAATAGCTGAGAAAAGAAAAGACACTAAAGGCAAAGGAGAAAAGGAAAGATACCCATCTGAATGCACTATTCCAAAGAACAGCAAGGAGAGATAAGAAAGCCTTCCTCGGCGATCAATGCCAAGAAATAGAGGAAAACAATAAAATGGGAAAGACTAGAGATCTCTTCAAGAAAATCAGAGATACCAAGGGAACAATTCATGCAAAGATGGGCATAATGAAGGACAGAAATGGTATGGACCTAACAGAAGCAGAAGAGATTAAGAACAGGTGGCAAGAATACACAGAAGAACTATACAAAAGATATCTTAATGACCCAGGTAACCATGATGGTGTGATCACTCACCTAGAGCCAGATATCTTGGAGTGCAAAGTAAAGTAGGCCTTAGGAAGCATCACTACAAACAAAGGTAGTGGAGGTGATGGAATTCCAGCTGAGTTGTTTCAAATCCTAAAAGATGATGCTGTTAAAGTGCTGCACTCAATATGCCAGCAAGTTTGGAAAACTCAGCACTGTCCACGGGACTGGAAAAGGTCAGTTTTCATTCCAATCCCAAAGAAAGGCAATGCCAAAGAATGCTCAAACTACTGCACAATTGCACTCACTTCACATGCTAGCAAAGTAATGCTCAAAATTCTCCAAGCCAGTACCTACACTGAGAACTTCCAGATGTTCAAGCTGGATTTAGAAAAGGCAGAGGAACCAGAGATCAAAATACCAACATCTGCTGGATCATAGGAAAAGCAAGAGAATTCCAGAAAAATATCTATTTCTGCTTCACTGACTACGCTAGAGCCTTTGACTTTGTGGATCACAACAAACTGTGGAAAATTCTTAAAGAGATGGAAATACCAGTCCACCTTACCTGCCACCTGAGAAATCTGTATGCAGGTCAAGAAGCAACAGTTAGAACCAGACATGGAACAACAGACTGGTTCCAATCAGAAAAGGAGTATGTCAAGGCTGTATATTGTCACTCTGCTTATTTAACTTTATGCAGAGTATATCATGAGAAATGCTGGGCTAGATGAAGCACAAGCTGGAATCAAGATTGCCGGGAGAAATATCAGTAACCTCAGATATGCAGATGACACCACCCTCATGGCAGAAAGCAAAGAACTAAAGAGCCTCTTCAGAGAAGGCAATGGCACCCCACTCCAGTACTCTTGCCTGGAAAATCCCTTGGGCAGAGGAGCCTGGTAGGCTGCAGTGCATGGGGTCACTAAGAGTCAGGCACAACCGAGCGAATTCACTTTCACTTTTCACTTTCATGCACTGGAGAAGGAAATGGCAACCTACTCCAGTGTTCTTGCCTGAAGAATCCCAGGGACGGGGGAGCCTGGTGGGCTGCTATGGGGTCGCACAGAATTGGACAGGACTGATGCAACTTAGCAGCAGCAAAGAGCCTCTTGATGAAAGTGAAAGAGGAGAGTGAAAATGCTTGCTTAAAACTTAACATCCAGAGGGGGCGGGCTCCCAATCCAATTCTATCCAGTTCTCCCACAGCCCATTCCCCTAACCCCCACCCACTGTGGGTCCCAGCAGCTCGGAAGAGAAGAGGAGAGACAGTGGTCAGGCTATTCATCTTCTGGAAGGTTCTTGGCTGACCATGGCTCTCAGGCACCCGGCTCTCGCCCGTCCTGCCACCAGGGTGCCCAAGAGGAAGGTCAGCTCTGCTGGGGGGGTGGTGAAGGAGGAGCCCAAGAGGAGATCTGCGAGATTGTCAGCTAAACTGGCTCCTGCAAAAGTGGAAACCAAAAATGGCGATGGGAAAGGATACATCTTCAGGCAAAACAGTGCAAACAAAAGGGAAGAGAGGAGCAAAGGGAAAACAGGAGGAAATGGCCAACCAAAAGACTAAAGAAGACTTACCTGCAGAAAATAGAGAGACTAAAAATGGCCTCTGGTGTCGCAGAAGAGAAAGAAGCCAAGTTAGATTAATACCACACACCCAGTCCTGTCAGTGGCCCCTGTTTCCCTTCTTGTACAGTTCAGAGGAAGATTTTTATCAACTATTTTGTAAATGCAAGTTTTTTAGTAGCTCTAGAAACATTTTTAAAAAGGAAGGAATCCCATCTCATCCCATTTTTTAAGTGTAAATGCTTTTTTTTTTTTAAGAAGTGAAGTAATATGCTGGTTGTTTATTTTTTGGTACAACCAGAAAATAGTGGGATATTGAATATAGGAGGCTTTGACTGTCTTGGGTGCCAGCTTAACAGTCCACAGATCGGGACGGGGCGGGGGGGAGCTTTTATATCCTATAATACAAAAGCATACTAAATGGCAATTTGGAGTCAGTTGTGCATTTAATGTCTTAAACACTTTAAAGTACTTCTCTTCCCATATTGTTTTGGTAGAATTATTTCCTACAGCAAACCATTCCTTGATCTTGGCTTCCCCGGTCAGAATTTTGTGCACTCCATTAATATCTTCGGTCATGGTAGCCCAGTTTTCCTATAACTTGGTTGATGTGCTGTGAATGATTGACAGTTTAAGTATGTAGTGTATATGATATTAAATTGTGAATCAGTGTGACTTATGATGTAACAACATATCAATATTTGAGGATATTGATGCTATCCCGTTAAGGAAAATGTCCTCCAAATTTTAAGCTGGAAAGTCACTGGAATAACTGTTAAGAATCACAACTATGTGATTTTTTAGATTTTTCATATGTATGAAGAATTGTATATAAATTGGAATATCTTTGTAGTGATCCTCAAAACAATCAATAAAATCTCAATTATGAAAGAAAAAACAACAACATTCAAAAAACGAAGATCATGGTATCTGGTCCCATCACCCCATGGCAAATAGATGGTAAAGCAATGGAAACGATGACAGACTTTATTTCCTTCAGCTCCAAAATCACTGCAGATGGTGACTGCAGCCATGATATTAAAAGATTTTTGTAATGCTTGCTCCTTGGAAGAAAAGCTATGACAAACCTAGACAACTTATTTAAAAGCAGAGAAATTATTTTGATGACAAATGTCCATAGAGTCAAAACTATGGTTTTTCTAGTACTCATGTATGGAACTGAGAGTTGGACCATAAAAAAAGGCTGAGTGCTGAAGAATTGATGCTTTTGAACTATGGTGTTGGAAACTCCCTTGGACTGCAAGGAGATCCAACCAGTCCATCCTAAAGGAGATCAGTCCTGAATATTCATTAGAGGGATTGATGCTGAAGCTCCGATACTTTGGCCACCTGATAGAAAGAGCTGACTCTTGAGAAAAGACCCTGATGTTGGCAAAGACTGAAGGCAAGAGGAGAAGGGGATGACAGAGGATGAGATGGTTGGATGGCATCACTGACTCAATGGACATGAGTTTGAGCAAGCTCTGGGAGATGGTGAAGGACAGGGAGGCCTGGCGTGCTGACAGGACTGAGCGACTGAACAGCAACAGCAACAACAGGATTGACTGGCTGGCTCTCCTTGCGTCCAAAGGACTCCCAAGAGTCTTCTCCAGCACCACAGGTCAAAAGCACCAGCTCTTCAGCACTCAACCTTCTTTATGGTCTACATCTCACATCCATACATGACTACTGGAAAAACAATGCCTTGACTAGACGGACCTTTGTCGGCAAAGTAATGTCTCTGCTTTTCAATATGCTATCTAGGTTGGTCATAACTTTCCTTCCAAGGAGTAAGCGTCTTTTAATTTCAAGGCTGCAGTCACCATCTGCAGTGATTTTGGAGCCCCAAAAAATAAAGTTTGACACTGTTTCCACTGTTTCCCCATCTGTTTCCCATGAAGTGATGGGACCAGATGCCATGATCTTCGTTTTCTGAATGTTGAGAGGCCTCAGTATGAAACCTGTCCTTGCCATCACCATACTCTTGGACTTTCAGTCTCCAGACCCTGAGAAATAAATTTCTGTTCTTTGAGCCACTCAGTCTATGGTATTTGCTATGGCAGCCTGAATAGGCTAATGTATTCAGATATATTTAGAACAATCTAGATGGCATTAAAAAATATCCTGTGCACTACATGCCAAGAACAAACAAACAAACACCAGGGGTAACTTTTCAGGCACAGTATGTATTGGAGCAAAAGAAAACATTCTGCCATTGAACAAAGTCCCAAGCAGACCACAGTTTGAAAAATAAAAAACCAACAAAACCCAAAGCACTATTAAAGTAAAAACTACTTGGGAGAAAAAATTTCCATCCTATGAGCAATTTGAAATAAAAACTTCAGAATCATAATAGTGACTCTACTATAATTTTCTGTAATAAAACATCTATTATAACAGATATGGCAATACAATAAAAGTCCTATTGTTCCAGAAACTGTATTATAACTGAAACAGGATAATTATAGAAATACTTGCGTGAGAATTGCATGTTCAACAGAACCATTGAAAATCATTGTTCTCAGGCTGAAAATAAGTCTTCCGGGTACAGAAGAACTCTTCAGTGAGATCTGAAATGGAAGACAAGGTGGATTTTTTTTTTTAAATCTTTTATAGCAGCATAACCTTCCAAAGCCTCCTCAGGGCCGTCTGTAACATGTCTCCAAGGGCCCATCCAGCTCTGAGTTCCACACTTTATTTGGAATACTAAAATCTAATAGTAGATTTTGAAGTAGGGCATCTCTATATTCTTTCAACAAACAGATTTTAGGGTGAATCTCAGTTCTATCAAGTTCATTTTGTAAATTCTAACTTGGAATTTGTAGCTGTTTCGAACAGCTGACCCCTGGAACTTTCTGCAGATATCAAAACGTATGTTGAAGGCATGGCTGGTACTGCCACTCCCCCTGCTTGTGGTTTACAGAGCCCTTTTCCACTCTGTTCCTCGTGTAGTCCTTCATAGTAACCCCAGGTTGTTGAGAGTGGGGGATCTCAGCCTGATTTTATAGTTGAGGAAATTGAGAGTACCTGGATGGAAGCAGGGGCAGGGAGATCTGACTGGAAACTTAAAATATTTGCACTGTAAACACACTCTTTTTACTTAGCTTGTCTATTTATTTGATGTGGCTTTAGGGAAACTGGCAAAAATGACAAAGGATTTGGGACCTGCAAGTCATCTCTTGTCACTGCTACTGATTTCTAAAATTTCATGCCAGGGAACTTGGCACTTGAGAGGCTGGAGACCTGGAGGAAATTCACATAGCAATGATGGTGGCTATGGGACTAAGGGAGTGTGTCACGAGGAAATAATAATAATAATTATGACAATGAGGATAACACACACTCAACACCATGGCAAATATGTAGAGTGGTGCTAAGTGATGACTAAAGGGACATGATAACCATCTACAAATATTTGAAGGATGTAAACACTAAGGAAGAAGATGAATTAATTATTTAGAAGAACAACGAGGAAGCCCAGGAGGAGCTCATTACCAATCCCAAAGCCACCTCATCCCTCAACAACCTTTTTGGAATTAAGCTCTCCCAAGACTAAAAGCAGGCAGCTGGATGGCCCCCTGCACACATCAACCTCAACACAAGGCATGGCTGAGAATGGTATTTTTTTCTCTCTAACAAATCTTTCTTTTTAAATTATCTGGTTGCACCGGGTCTTGGTTGCTGCATGAGAACTCTTGGTTGCAGCATGCGGGATCTAGTTCCCTGACCAGGGATAGACTCCAGGCCCCCTGCATTGGAAGCGAGGAGCCTTAGCCATTGGACAACCAGGGAAGTCCCTGAGAAAGGTATTTTTATCGTGCTTGCAGGTCCCCATGTGCCTATTTGGATAATAATCATCATAGCTGGCATTTGCTGACTACCTGGTATTATGGATTCAATTGCGTCATCCCAAAATATATGTGAAAGTTTTGACTTCTCGTACTTATGAATATGACCTTATTTGGAAATAGGGTCCTTGCAGTTGTAATCAAGTTAAGATGATGTCATTAGGGTGAGCCCTTACTCCAATGAGATGGCAACTCGCTCCAATATTCCTGCCTGGAAAATCCCATGGTCAGAGGAGCCTAGTGGGCTGCAGAGCACTGGGTCACAGACAGTCGGACACGCCTGAGTGAGCACACACATTAGTCCAGTATGACTGGAGCCATATAATAAGAGGGACATTCGAACACACACAGACACGAGGGAGAACGTCGTGAGACGAAAAAGGTAGAGATGCAGCTTCAAGCCATGGAATCCCAAGGACTGGTGACCACCACTAGAGGCTAGCTAGAGCCGTCGAGCAAGGGTCCTCCCCTACGGGTTTTAGAGGGAGCACTGCCTCCCAACCCCTTGGACTTCTTTTTTTAAAAAACCATTCACTTTTATGAATAAACATGTTAAGTACACATAGAGTCTAAGCAAAGCTTTTCACAACCCATCATATGATCCTCAATCAAAATTCAGATTACAAGAATTCAGAAACATTCTTTTTCTTCTATTATAATGATCTGAGAATTGTGATTTCTACGGTGTACATATTTAGTAAACAAAGATGTACATTATTGTTAGGCAATAAATTTCTCTTTTGAGCCACCCAGTTTGTGGGACTTTGTTACCGGGCCCTGCAAGCTAATACACCCGGTATGTGCCAAAAAGTGTGCTGAACACTTCACAGGTGAAGGTGAGTGCAACCTTGGGGGAAGGACTGGGAGATGACGAGACTTCCTTTGCCTCCAGGGCTAAAGACTCAGGGGTTCTTAGGAAAGGTGCCGTGGACACAGCATGTACCTCTCCTGACCCAAAACCTTGGCTCAGTGAGTACCTTGGGATAAATGACTGTCTTCAAGGCTAGATCAAGATCCCCAGCATCCCTAATCAGCAGACAGACTATGGTGTCCTTAGTGAAAGTGTTAGTCACTCAGTCATGTCTGACTCTTTGCGATCCCATGGACTGTAACCCACCAGGCTCCTCTGTCCATGGAATTCTCCAGGCAAGAACACTGGATTGGGCTGCCATTCCCTTCTCCAAGGAATCTTTCCAACCCAGGGATTGAACCCAAGTTCCCTGCATTGCAAGCGGACTCTTTACTGTCTGAGCCACCAGGGACACCCAAGGAGGTAACTTAAAGAACATGATTTAGTTTTCAAAGTGACATCTGGTTTATATGTATGCTGTTATTAAGAGATTGCAGGAGTTTATGTATGTGTGGAACATCCAGCCCTGGGTCTGGGTGGGTTTATCCTGAAAGAGTTGTGTAAGTTCGGAGCCCCTCACTCATCTTCTCAAAAAAGGGGAGGATGGGGTTGCTGGCCTCAGGGGATCCCACCTGAATTTTGACTCTGGCAGCCTCTTTGAACACAACCTAGCATCCTGGGACCATCAGGAAGAGGGTGCATTGTGAAGGCTGGGGTAGAATTGCATTTCTCACCACTCTGGGCATATGAGGCTCATATTGGGGAATTTGGACATTCATTTTCATAATTTATGATGTAATCAAGAACATTCTAGATTCCTACACATTATCTCCTTTGATCTTCAGAACAATTTTATGAGACAAGCACTATTATTACTGTCATTGGCCAAATGAGGAAACTGCGGCACAGAGAGGTTGAATAACTTTCCCAAGATCATCCAGCCAGACCTTAAGATCATAAGCACTATGAAAGCACTAAATGGATGCTTGGCCAGTGGAAAGTCACCACACCATGATGGAGACCCCACTGTGTTCCTCATTCATGGAACCCACTTTGCAGGAGGCTCGGCTGCTGTTATAACATGGGACGGTGTGTTACATTTATGGGCTTTGGTATGTGCATATGACTTTATTCATATCAGAATGAAGGTCCGAAGTTGCTGATGGGTTCAATGTTTGCAGGACTTCTTATAGCTAACCTTCTCTAGCAGGCTCTGCCCTGGAAGTTTCTTTCCCTTCCAGCATTTTCCTCCAACCCTGTCCTTTCCTCACCATCTCTCCGGGAGTGAGAGGGCCCAGTTCCTTAATGTGCCACCAGAGGGAGCTGGCCTGCGGAGAAACAGGAGAATCTTATCCAGGCCCAAGCCTGGAGACACCCCAGGGAGCTGGGCTATTTTTTACCTTGGTTAATTTTCACTTTCAGTTTTGGAAAGTCACCCAAACTCATAAAGCTCCTGTTCAGGAACAAAAGGAGTTATTTCAGGGGAACTTATTTGTGGCAGGGGAACTCTGGTTAATACTATAGGCCCTTTCTCACATTAGGGACAGAATGGAAACAGAAGTAACAAAATAATAAAGAATACAAAGTTTCAGTTAACTAACTTAACATATATAAATTCTAGAGATCTACTTGGAGAAGGCAATGGCACCCCACTCCAGTACTCTTGCCTGGAAAAGCTCATGGACTGAGGAGCCTGGGTAGGCTGCAGTCCATGACGCCACTAAGAGTCGGACACGACTGAGCGACTTCACTTTCACTTTTCCCTTTCATGCATTGGAGAAGGAAATGGCAACCCACTCCAGTGTTCTTTCCTGGAGAATCCCTGGTGGGCTGCCGTCTATGGGGTTGCACAGAGTCGGACACGACTGAAATGACTTAGCAGCAGCAGCAGAAGAGATCTACTATACAGAATAGTATCTGTAGCTAACAATACTTATTGTACACTGAAGTGTGCTAAGAGGGTAGATCTTATGGTAAGTATTCTTACCACATCCCCACACACAAAAGATAGTAATAATAAAGGCGGTGGAAGGAAACACCCAGAGGTGATGTATATACTTATGGCCTTGATGGTGGTGGTGATTTCACAGATTTAAATTCATCCCCAAACTCAACTTTTGTATACATCAAATATGTACAGCTTCTTGTACGAAAATCACACTTCAGTAAAGTGAAATACCTATCTATGTATCTCTAAGTGAAGTCCCTCAGTCGTGTCCAACTCTTTGCGACCCCATGGACTGTAGCCCGCCCCACTCCTCCGTCCACGGGATTCTCCAGGCAAGAATACTGGAGTGGGTTGCCACACCCAAAGGACTTTCCCATTCAGAAAAAAATTTTTAAATTGTCTGGTAGTATGAAAGAGGTCGACTCTCTGCGTGCCCACAGCACTCAGGAAGGCAAGCCAGAGGGCAGGTTACAAGCGAGGCTTTGAGCCAGGTGGACCCAAAATGGAGTCTGGACCCTGACACTCCCTACATTGGTGGCCTTGGGTAGATCATCCTCTTTGAGCCTTGATGCCTCCTTTCTCCTGTCTGTGATATGGCAATGGGAACCAGGCCTACGCTGCAGGACTGAAGGAAATAGCCCACAGAAATCCCCCAGAAGCCTTTTTCAGCTTTGAGATGGTTCCAGGCCAGCCCTTGTATGTGGGGGTTGGAGGAGATGGGTAGAAGGCTCCCCAACCTCAGCTTTTCCCTGGAAGCTGGACCTTCTGTTTCCTTGGAACCCCAGGAGCAAAGGGGCGCAAGATCTTTTCAAACCCCCAGCCCCAGATGCCGCCGGTGTCTGCACTGCGGCCGGCTGACGTTTGACTTTGCCGGGTACATTCACCGAATATTAACTCAGACCCCTCGCCGAGACCGCGGTGTTCCCTCCGGAGCCGGGACCCGAGGGGTGGGGGTGTGTCTCGGTCCTGAGTGAAAGGCCAAAGCGAGAGAGGGCCTCCCAGGAGGCCCCGGGCTTGAGCAAGAACTAAAGGAACTCCGACCTAGTGTGGGTGTGAGCGGGTGGAGGGTAGGGCTGCGCGCGGCCTCCGGGCCCCAGCGATCCCGCTCCAGGCGCCCCATCCCGGCAGGCGCTCGGAGAGCGGAGCCGCGGCCGCGAGCGCAGCGGCGGGGGCGGCGGCGGAGCTACCGGTGGGCGGCGCCCCGGAAGGCCCCGCGCGGACGAGCCGGAAGGCGGCGGGGTGGGGCCTGCGCGCCGGGCGGGGAGGCCTGGTGTCCCCGCGCCTGCCGGCCTGTGACCTCGCGGCGCCGTCTCCGCAGGTAAAGGGCCCCGAGCCGCCGCCGGAGCCAAGGGGGCTCCCGGAGCAGCGCCAGGGCAGCCGGTCTTAGTCCATTTATTTTCCTTATGCAGAAACGGGGGAACGAAGGGATGTGTGTGCTGTCTCCGCCCGCAGGAACTCCTGTGTGTGCGTGCGCGCCCGCGTGTCGCTTCCCGAAGGAACCGGGGTGCGCGTGTAGCGGGTGTTATATCCGCAGGGTGGGGCACTCCTGGCCTTGCCCTCTGGGGAGAGAATTTGGACGCCAGATTAGAGATGATGAGGAAGGGATGTTAGTGATTTAGGGGCGGGGAGATTAGCCTTGTGGGGACTGATAGCTTCTTTGTCCTTTTTTTTTTTTTGCTTGCACTGTGGGGCATGTGGGATCTTCGTTCCCCGACCCAGGATCAAGCCTGTGCCCCCTGCATTGGGAGCGGGGAGTTTTAACCGCTGGACCTCCAGGAAAGTCCCTCTTTATCCTTTTTGTTTGTTTGTTTAAAGAAATAGGAATAATTTGAGAGAGTGTTGCTCAAGGGCCAAGTAGGTAGATAAGGTGTGCTCCAGTAGGACCCTGCTCAGCTCTGGCCTGGATTGCTGCAGAAGGCGGATCCTGTGTGCCTTTTACTTTTGATTTTTCAGGAGAATCAGAAATCTGAGGTGTTTGTGAAATCTCATGATTTTAAAATTCTAGCAACTATTTTATTTATTAGGCCTCAATTCATGTGGGATCCTAGATCCCCCCTCAGGGATCCAACCCTCATCTCCTGCACTGAAAAGTGAAGTCTTAACCACTGGACTGCCAGAAAGTGAAAGTGTCTCAGTGGTGTTTGACTCTTCCCACCCCATGGACTATACAGTCCATGAAATTCTCCAGGCCAGAATACTGGAGTGGGTAGCTGTTCCCTTCTCCAGGGGATCTTCCCAACCCAGGGATCGAACCCAGGGCTCCCACATTGCAGGCAGATTGTTTACCAGCTGATCCACTAGGGAAGTCCCTAATTCATTTTTAAAAAGTCTAATCTGACTGTGTTTGCTGATGGGATCCAATGTCTGTACTGGGGCATAGAGAGATGGAAAGACATAGTTTATAGGAGCCAGAGGGCACACTGGAGCTTTATAATAAAGTCCACCAGAGAAGTAAAAAGTACTGAGGATTGCAGGTGAACAACATCACTGAATCTTAAAAGGCCCTGCTTTTTTAATTTTTAAAAAGAGCTCTGTGCATGGAGGTCTGTGTTAACTCTGCAGCCTTCCTCTCCTCATCTCTCACAATCTGGTCCATCTCAGAAAGCCAGGCTGCAGTCCCAGGGCCAGGCTCATCTCCCTCTCCCCCAGATCTGTGCTATAATCAGCAGACCAGCCTGGGTGCTTGCAAGAAATCAGGGCTTCCCGCTGGCATTTGCCTTCCCTGTGGCTGGCAGATGGACTTCCTGTGACCCGAGTCTGTTTCATGGACAAATCTGATTCTGAAATAGGTGTGATATGGTTGTGGAGGGGGCCACCCTCCCACCCCATTGAGGTCTGTCCCAACAGAATGCTGCCTCGTCCTTCTTCACCCGCTTCTCCGCCACGTACTGACTAAGGTAGCTGGAGTGGGAGAAGGAAAAACGGGACTGGCTTCCTTCCTCAATCAGGCAACCCTGGAGAAGTTGGGAGGCTGAGCTTTTTAGCAGGGGCTCAGGAGATGGTCGGAGAAGGCAATGGCAACCCACTCCAGTACTCTTGCCTGGAGAATCCCATGGATGGAGGAACCTGGTAGGCTGCCGTCCATGGGGTCGCTAAGAGTCGTACATGACTGAGTGACTTCACTTTCACTTTCCACTTTCAGGCATTGGAGAAGGAAATGGCAACCCACTCCAGTGTTCTTGCCTGGAGACTCCCAGGGACGGGGGAGCCTGGTCAGCTGCCGTCTATGGGGTCGCACAGAGTCAGACACGCGACTTAGCAGTAGCAGCAGCAGGAGATGGTGCTGCAAACTTTTGTTCCACAACAAGAATCTGTTGATGCTCCAGCTTCTAAAATGATTCTTACAAGGACATTAAACCAGCAGTCTCTTGGATGGAGGCAGTCACAATGCCACTGGTCTACTCATGGTATGGATCCACTGAACCCAGCTGGAGTTGGGCCACTTCTCCCACCCTCCCACACACCATGACACCTGCTGGCCCACGAGTCATACAGAGCTCTGGACTTGCACCTTGTGCTGGCTCAACTGGGCTAAGTGGAGGTTAAAAGTGGTGTTTGCACAATGATGCCTCATTAGTCCCAGTGGGTTTTGACTTAAAGTCATTCAGAGCAGA
This sequence comes from Ovis canadensis, assembly GCF_042477335.2. Classification (NCBI taxonomy): domain Eukaryota; kingdom Metazoa; phylum Chordata; class Mammalia; order Artiodactyla; family Bovidae; genus Ovis; species Ovis canadensis. The sequence goes on along the minus strand of NC_091258.1, from coordinate 53,441,433 downwards.
TTGGAAGCTGATTTTGGTTGCTTTTGTTTTGTTTTTAATAGACCATAGAGGGTGAAGTGGGTATATATCTCCAGCCCCTTTTACATGCCTTTTCTTGCTGTGCAGAAACTGTTTGGATAATACAGATCTGTAATTCTGCAGAAAACCTGGCATATGGGCAGAATGTGCTGGCCTGGAAACAAGCCTTGCAGATCAAGCATGGCAAGGCTCAGGGTCTTCATGCCTCTGGGAATGCAAGGGGCCTTCCCAGGACCTGAGTTTCATCTCCCTTTTTTCTGCAAAACTGACAGATAAAAAAGCTAGATGTAAATCAGAGCTAAGCTAGAAGGTGATTAGGTATTTTACAGGGTGATTTTTACGTTTTTAAAAGGTTTTATCATGAGATTAATTCCTTTGGTTATCTTAATAGGTATCTGAAATTAAACATTTTGTTTGCATAGCTTTACAAGCCCATGGCTATTGGGTAAATCAGGTTACTTCCTCCCTCCTCCCATCCCTAAGTGCAATTCCTTTGCTGTCATAATGCTATAATGCTATCTTGACGTTTGTGCCTGGAAAATTTTTGACTTCTGGAAGGGTGGAAGGGGGCTCTCTTGCAGGTAGGAGGGGGTTGAGGCACGTGCTATGCCTACACGTGGTCACCGCTGGTGAGCAGAAGGGCCTGGAAGCCAGGAGGCATTTTAGCAGATCCAGGACACCTGGGAGCCAGAGCAAGGACAAGCACGACTGAGTTTTCCTCTCGTCCCTTGGGCAGCCCTGCAGGAGCCTCTTGCATTCTGAATTCAAGGACTGAGTAGCAGATATCAGACATCTTCAGTCATTCTGCCATAGAGTCTTGCTGTCCAAAAGTGAGGGCAGAATTTCAGCTGGGGGCTTGTAAATACAGAATCTCACCCTACCTATATGGGTAGTATTTAACAAGGTCTTCAGTGACTCCTGTGTGCTGGTGGTGGAAAATCACTGATATCAAGAATATCAAAAGGAGGAACTTCCCTGATGGTCCAGTAGTTAAGAGTCTGAGCTCCCAGTGCAGGGGGCTACAGGTTCAATCCCTGGTTGGGGATCTAAGATTCCCCATGCCACATAGCATGGGCAAAAAATAAAAAGTATATTAAAAAGAAAAAGAGCAGAAATTTTCAGGGCCTGGAGAAGAGGATCCCACTGACCTCCCCTGGGTCTACGAAGAAGTTCTGACTGGTGTAGAGCCACAAATTTGTTCTAAAGGCTCAGAGTTCTCTCTCCGAATTGGGAGGATAATTTTACATTAGGGTAATTCTGGATTTTCCTTGGGCTTAAAAACAACTCATATATCCAAAAGATATTGAACAATAGGTTCTGCTCCAAACTTCCATAATCAAATTCCTCGTAAATGTCTGTGTCTCACAACCTTGATTGAAAAGGGAAGTGGTGGTGAGAGAGGAAGGTGCCCACCTAAGCCTTGGGTCCAGCCAAAGCTGGAAAAAGAAGCACCACTCACTGCTGTTTTGATTTTACTTCCTGTCCTGCCCTGTGGCCCATCAGTGCCAAGGTTCTCCATTCCCACCAACCTTGGGGTAGTTAGTGCTTGCCCTACCTCCACCCTTGCCCCTGCCTGTTTTTTGCCTCTAGTGTGGCAAACAGTTTCCTGACCCCAGAGAATTTTTCTAAAGGTCATTGTTCCAAAGTCTGTCCATCCATCTGTCATCTGTTCATCCATATGGAATTGATTTCTTTTATTCTCTGGTCGTTTCATCTTACCATATCATCCTGCCCCTGCCTTTGCTGTCCCATGAGTAGAACTGGATTGTCTCTGAGTGATTGCTTGTTGAAGCCATTGGTATATGTTAGGAAGAGAATGTTCATTTAGAATCATCATGTCTGAGAGTCTGCCGTGTTAACAGTCTTGCTCCAGGTGAGACTTTGCATCCATGCTGCTTATACCTTGTAGGAATCCAGCCTGTAGGTGGTTTTTCTTCATCTTTAGGTGAGAAACCTGCCACTCTGCTGGGTCATCCCGTGGCTACAAGACTGTGTGGTTACAGAGTCTGTGCTTCCCCCTTCTCTAGCTTGGCGGGAGCTGAGGTACCCTGTCACACAGAAGTGGATCCAGCGCTGGGACTTGTGTACTCTGCCCGGCTTTGTGCGTGGGGATTGCCTGGGCTAGCTCAGAATTGCATCACTCGTGATGAACTGGTAGAGCATGTGGGCAGGGTTGTTCATTAATCTGTCATAAATCAGAAGTTAGAGGGCAGAGAAGACCTTTCACCCACTCTGCTGATCCTGTCTACTTAATAACTGAAGGCTGCCCTGCTTTCTGTTTGGCAAAGGATTTGCCACACGACTGGGGGTGCTGTCCATCCTGCACATGGCAGAGATCCTGTTCTCTACCACAAATGGGGAACCCTCCTTAAAACTTTAGGAACAGTAGCATTTGGGTGGAAAGGCCCTTCACTCATTGCAACTGTCCTTAGGAACCCTTACCCCGAGGTCTGCCGTGATGCCCGTTGCGGTGGAGGACATCATGAGGTTGCTGTGCTCCATCTCCGAGGAGAGGAAGATGAAGGCGGCCGTCAAGCACTCCGGGAGGGGCGCCCTAGTCACCGGGGCCGTGGCCTTCGTTGGTGGCTTGGTGGGCGGTCCACCAGGACTAGCCGTTGGTAAGTGCAGATGCCTCACAGGGACAGTGCAGTTGTTGGGAAAAGGCCTTTGAAACCACAGAGACATCATAAAAGCCTCTGTCCTGTGTGAGAAGTTTGTCGAGTTGAGGTCACTTCTGTGAAGCGATCTTTGGGCACATAATCAGTCCTGTTAACAACACCAGCTTCTGTGGGAATGTCTCAGAAGTGCAGGGCAAAAAGGCGTCTGTGTCATAAAGGCTGGTGGACACCCTTCTCCTGGAATGTGTCCTAGAACCAGAGGATTTCAGGGTGTCCGGCTTTTGGACAGTCTCCCTCCCCCCATCACTGTTAGACATCCAGAGAGGAAGCTGAGATTTGCCGCGCACCTACTGAGGGGTGAGGCTATAGAGCCACTGGACATGAACTCATTCACAGAGTGTGTCCCTAGTCCGAAAGCAAGCAGTCCAGCTCAGGAAAGCAACAAGCTAGCTCCTAGCTGGTCATCATCCCTGCCCCTTCTGTTACCACCTGCTTCTCTTTGGGAACTTGTTTCTGGCAGTAAATGAAAGTTTGACTGATCTTCCCATCATTCTTTGTAGCTAGAATGAAGCTTTTTCCTTTGGATTAGGAGCAGAAAGAATTCCTGTGTGGTCTGAACTGTGGGTTGGGGGTGTTGTCAAAGAGCTGGCTGCTGTCCAGGCCTGACCTGTGGAGGGGGGCCAGATAAGGTTTCCCTTGAGGTGTGTCCCATGGACCCTGCAAACAGGGCTAGGTCTGCTACCCTGGGCTCAGCAAATATTTACTGAATGCCTCCTTATGCTGGGGATACAGGGCCTGAGAAAGTTCACAGGCTGGTGGAAGCCCTTTCTATGTGGCTTGTAGTCTCCACATGAATACAGGCTAGAGAGATGACTGCTTTTCTTCTGAGGTTGGCTTCTGTGTCCCAGCTCACCAGAAAGGCTTCCCGCTCTCCTCTTCCCTCCTGGAGCAGGATTGACATTCGAGGACATTGTTTCAAGCTGAGGCCACACTGAGGAGAAAAAAATCAGCTGGTGGGTGACCCTAGATCTTCCATCTGTACATTTCCATTTCCAAACTCTGTGAGTTAGTGAGTCCTGTCTTCAGCTTCTTGCCATCCAGGAAGTATTCCCCTGGGGGAGGAGACGAAGCCATTGCCACCTTCCTCAGTGACATCCTTTATATCTTTGTCCCACCCCATCTGATGTGCTCAAAAAGGGCTGCTGCTGCTGCTGCTGCTAAGTCGCTTCAGTCGTGTCCAACTCTGTGCGACCCCAGAGACAGCAGCCCACCAGGCTCCCCCGTCCCAAAAGGGCTAGCTGGGATCATTTATCACATAGCTGTGCCCAGATACCATTTTGGGAGCGCATATTCTATTCAGATTGAGCAAAAGCTGGTAGAGGACAAGCTGTCAGCAAAGGGAACCCTGGGGATTGGCTACTTGCAGCCCCTAGGTCATGGGCAGGAGCATCATTTTACCCAGAAAACAAAGGAATTTTCTCCTCTCCAAAGAGTTGGTGATTTCTTGGTCGATACTTCCTGGCGACTTTTTGCATTAAGTGCTGCTCTAAATCAAATATTGATGTTCTCATAAAAGTTTAGTGCAGATGAGAGCAACTCTTGTCAGCACTAAGCGTTTCGCTGGTGTCGTGGGGGAAAGTTCACTGAAACTTGTAAGTGACTGACCCTCCCTCCCTGGAATGCTCTTGCCCTTCAGGGTGGGGGGAAGTCTGTCCAGGGCAGTGTTCAGCCTCCAAGACATCAAGCTGGCCAGTCCCCTGCATCTTAGGAGGTGTGCGCGACCCGGTGCTTCCACACTTGCTTTCCTGAAACGTTGCCAGATTTAACTTCCTGATGGCTGCGTCCAGCCTGCAGATGGGTTCTCTCTGGCTCAGGCTGCATTCTTTTGGGTAAACTTTTTATTTTGGAATAATATTAGATTTACAGAGAAGTTACAAAGATAATGCTGAGAATTTCCACGTGTATCTCATCCAGTTTCAGTTCCCCTAATGTTCACATCTTATATTAACCACAGCACACGTGTCAAAACTAAGAAACCCACGCTAACATTACTGTTAACTATTCCTCAGATTGTGCTTTGATTTTATCAGTTTCTGCGTCCAAGGTCATTTTCTGCCCCAGGTCTAGCTCAAGACAACACATTGCACTTAATCCTCATGTCTCCTTAGTCTCTCCAGTTTTATTATTATTTTTTCCACTCTTTATTTCCTCCCCCCCCCCATGTAGGCCATTACACTAGTAGGTCCTTATGATCTGTTTTGTAGAGAGTAGGGTGTCTATGTCAATCCCAGTCTTCCAGCTTATCCCTCTCTCTCCTCATCCTCTGGTAACCATAAGTTTCTTTTCTATTTCTGTAGTAGAAAACCCCCATAACTCTATTTCTGTTTTGTAGATAAGTTCTTTTGTACGTTTTTTTTTAGACTCCACGTGTAAGCGGTATCGTATGATGTGTGTCTTTCTCTGTCTGGCTGACTTCACTCAGTACGACAGTCTCTCGGTGCATCTGCGTTGCTGCAGATGGCATTGTTTTGTTCTCTCCTGTGGCTGAGTGGTAGTCCGCTGTATATAGTACCACATCTCCTTTATTCAATCTTCTGTTGATGGGCATTCAGATTGTTCCATGTCCTGGCTATCGTAAATAGTGCTGCAGTGAACGTCGGGGGCGCATGTATCTTTTCAAATTATGGTTCTCTCCAGGTATATACCCAGGAGTGGGATTGCTGGATCATATGGTAACTCTGTTTTTAGTTTTTTAAGGGACATCCATGCTGTTCTCCACAGTGACTATTTGGCACAGTGGTAACTCACATCTCAGGGACACAAGAGATGCGAGTTCAATCCCTGGATCGGGAGGATGCCCTGGAGAAGGAGATGACAACCTACTCCAGTATTCTTGCCTGGAACATCCCACAAACAGAGGAGCCTGGCGGGCTACAGTCCATGGGGTCTCAAAGAATCAGACAGGACTGAGCGCAGCACACAGCACGTCGTGGCTGTACCAGTTTGCGTTCCCACCAGCAGTGCAGGAGGGTCCCCTTTTCTCCACATCCTCTCCAGTGTTTATTGTTTGTAGATGTTTTGAGGATGGCCTTTCTGACCAATGTGCGGTGATCGCTCTTTGCAGTTTTAATTTTGCATTTCTCTAATAATTTGTGATATTGAGCATTTTTTCATGTGCTTTTTACCCATCTGTGTATCTTCTTTGGATAAATGCCTAGTTGGATCTTCCATCCACTTTTTGTTTGGGTTTTTTTTTTTTTTTTTTTTAAATAACGAGCTGCATGAGCTGTTGGTATACGTTGGAGACAAATCCCTTGTCGGTTGCTTTCTCCCATTCTGAGGGTGTCGCCAGTCTTGCTTTCTGCTGCTTTGATACTTTTGAGGAATACTGGTCAGGTGTTTTGGAGAATTCCTCTCAGTTTGGGTTTGCCTGATGTCCCTCTCATGAGTAGACTGGGGATCTTTGGGCAGAATACCGTGGCGCTTCTCATCACACATTCCAGGGACACGCGGCACCCACAGGACCTCCTCGAGATGCTCAACGTGATCACCTGACTAGTGGCGTGTCTGCCAGTTTTCTCCACTACAGAGTCACCGTTTCCCCTTTCCTACTCTTCTCTTTTGAAGAAAGTCACCAAGTCCAGCCAGCCTGCGTTTTTTCAGTATCTGCTCACCAATATTTAACTTGTGAGACTTCTAAAAGATACGAACATGGTATTCCATGTGGCAGCAGTTGGCTGGCACGGGGCGGCCATTCCTCCTTTAGCCATGTACCTAACTCTCCAGGCCACCCTGGTCCCACTCAGCCCACTTCACTCCTTTCAGTTACCTGCCTGGGCCCTGTAGGTTTGAGACCCTTTCCCTAAGACATCGTCCTGTAGCAGGCTTCACCTGACCTGCTTAAATATAACTTTCCATTGAACTTGGGACTCTTCTGGTCCCAAGATAGCATGCTTTAACTTTGATAATAATAAATTCACATATAAAAGTAATGTTTGTGCCCTTTTGGGGTAGCAGAAAAAGAAATAGTTGAATATATTAAATTTGTTATTTATCATCATACAACTTTGGAAGGGTTGTATGAAAAACATGGCTTCAAGAGAAGATGCCTTGTCGTCTGTTGCCCTCCCCGGGGTCCTTGAACCTTGTGGTTCCACTAGAAATTTCAAAGCTCAGGGCTCAGGCACATGTTAGCCACCCAGTGGAGGAAACTCAGCCTCACCACTGAGATGGTTCTCCCTGAAAATGCATTTTGCTTCTCAGCCTTCTCCTTTAAGATGAGAGAGATTTTTATGGAAGCATGGAAACCTTCAGCCCATGAAGAGGATTTTAGCTAGCATAGGTCTCAGGGGGTGAGATGCTTCATGTTGCACCATGAGCACAGAGCTTAGGAGAGGGCATGTGTGAGTTTCAATTATCTGAGCCAAATGGATCAAAGACCACGTAAACCTTTGCCCTCCGCCCTGCTGGTGGAGCAGACACGAAGCTGAGCCCGTCCTGACCCGCTCATGAATGTGCTCACTCGTCATGACGGTGGACGTGCGCTCAGCGAGAACCTGCGGCCATCATTTATGAATAAGGCCGACTAATTGAGCCCTTCCTGTTTTCTAGGGGGGGCCGTCGGGGGTCTGTTAGGTGCATGGATGACGAGTGGACAGTTTAAGCCAGTTCCTCAGATCCTAATGGAGCTACCGCCTGCCGAGCAGCAGAAGCTCTTTAACGAAGCCACTGCCATCATCAGGCACCTGGAGTGGACGGACGCCATGCAGCTGACCATGCTGGTCATGGGCAGTGAGGCCCTGCAGAAGCAACTGCTGGCGATGCTGGCCAACTACGTCACCAGGGAACTGCGGGCGGAAGTGCAGTACGACGACTAGGCCTCTGCCCTGGGAAGGGGGGTCTCTGGATGAGTCCCCCGACTCGTGGGAGGTGACCGGGGAGCTACGGGGAGCCCGCATCATCAGAATGTCACCTGAACCGCAGCAGCACCTCCTGCTGAAGAGGCTGCTGCTGTGCTAGGTCACGTTGTGGAAATTATTGGAGAAGATGCTGCGCTTTATGGCCGTGTGCACCTGTGTGTCCTGACAGCCTTTGAAGGGGAGGCTGGTGAATAGCAAAGCTGTGCCTGCTGCCGTGGGGTGGCAGTTTTTTGAATCCACACTTGCTCACACATGAGCCAGAAGAAGGTCATCACCTTCAGTTTCTCATCTCATCACAAGAAGATGATGCCTGTCCAGGCACCCATTTCAGGACCTCCCCCACCCCACCCCGCCTCTTGGGACCTGGGGGGCTGGCCCCTGTTGGAATCCTGTTTGCCTCTTGATTATCCATTCACCACCCAGTGACTTCTGAGTGGCCTCAGGGAGGGGGCAGTCAGCCTGCTGAGTGAAGCCAAGAACGCCAGTGGCACTCAGATCCTCCCCCACTAGCTGCCAGACTGGCTTCTCACCCTCCCGGGGGGCTGGCTTCTCACCCTCCCGGGGCGCTGGCTTCTCACCCTCCCGGGGCGCTGGCTTCTCACCCTCCCGGGGCGCTGGCTTCTCACCCTCCCGGGCGGCTGGCTTCTCACCCTCCCGGGGGGCTGGCTTCTCACCCTCCCGGGGGGCTGGCTTCTCACCCTCCCGGGGGGCTGGCTGAAGTGGTAGGATCATAAACTTACCTAGACACAGGAAATGTCTCCATCCTAAATTTCCCTAATGCTGTTTTTGCTTTGCTTTCAGCACCACAACTTGACTGTCATCAGATTACAGTAAATGTTTTCTGAATAGTCCTTTTCTCCACCTATTTTGTGTAAAGGGTCTCTAAGATTCAAAGTCGTGTGCTTGGAATGCAAGGAAGAGAACGGATTTGTGGCTTTAAAGAGTGAATGAAAGCTGTGGATTCCTGGGCCCGACACCTGAGCCTCCAGGCTGCTGTGGTTCCCTGTGCTGCCAGTGTGTGCACACTGCCCGGGCCTCCCCTGGCAACCACAGGCATCCCCTGGGTCTCTCCAGGGAGCTGGAACGAAGCTTCACTGGCCTCCCTGGGACACAGTGGAAGGCATTTGTGTGGAGCAGAGATAGTATCCCTCACCTTCTTGTGGGTCAAGAAAACTTCAGGGCAAATTTGAACCCTTGGTGATTAAGGAAGGATCAGGCTGTTATCTCAGAAAAGTTGCTCTTTGGCCTCATCTAATACTCATCAGGTGCCCTTCACAGGTCAAATCCCTGGGGTTGATGAGGCCACTTGGTCATTTGCCCTGCTTGGGTTGATGAGGGAGCAGGGCAGGGCCCTTTTAGATGATTCTCCTGACTCATAGAAGGTGACTGCAGAGCTTGGGGGGATCTCACCCACTCATTGCTTGTGTTGGGTCCTACTCTGCCAGGCTCAGGGGACACAGGTGGTCCCAGCTTAAAGGTTCTACACCAGTGTCCACTGGATCCCTCCCCTGGCCTGCCTGCCTTTACCCCTGGGGAAGCCACTCTGGGGAGATGGCCTGATTCCCAACCAGAGGTGTCAGATGAAGCAGGCCTTACAGAATGAAGCCACTGGCCTAGCCAGGTCCCGGGTGACTTGTGGTGGACTCTGGGCCCAAGAGGAGTCCAGACCTTGAGTCTCATCTCTCCCAGGAGCTGAAAACACTTTCCTTGCTTTCCTTTCATGCTCTCCTCACAGTGACTGTGGCTTAGTATTTCTTCATCTTCTTTGACAATTTTTGACTTATTTATTTTTGAAACTTGGAAGACACCAGAAAGTATAAATGGAAAATGAAGGCATCCTCCTCTGCTGCCTGCTGCTCCAGCCCCTTTCCAGATGCAGCCACTTACCAATTTCTTCTGTATTCCTGTTTTTAGATAGTCTTTTGTGTGTCAGTATTTATTGCTGAAAACAGAAAGATCCAGAAAAGTACAATGAAATAAAAACCATTAAATTATCACCACCCCAATAAAACCTACTGTTAACACATTTGGCATACTTTGTGCAAACTTTTTAATGGTATGTATGTTTCTAACCTATTTACATCTTTACTGTTTAGACCCTTTGAACACTTTTACCAATTAACATTAAATAACACCTGTGATGTAATTTGAACTCCCTTGTGAACATATGTAATGGTTTTATAATATTCCTTTGCATAAACCATATACTGGCTATAGTATCTTTTATAGGTCTTTACTATTATAGTGTTAACATTTTTATGAACACTTTTGTGTTAATATTCTGTTCATATTTGAGATTACGATAGTCTGTAGGATAGATTCCTCAATGTGAAATTGTTGCATTTAAAAGTATGTAATTTTTTTTTTACAATGGGTGGATAGCATCACTGACTCAATGGACATGAATTTGAGCAAACTCCAGAAGATAGTGAAGGACAGGGAAGCCTGGTGTTCTGCAGTCCATGGGGGTCTCAGAGAGCCGGACACAACTTAGCAACTGAACAACAACAATATTTTTAAGGCTGTTGTTATATTCAGCCAAAATTCTTTCAGAGAGGCAGTATCAATAATTTGTCCTTCCAACAGCAAGTTTTGGAGATGTGCATCTTACCACATCCTCACCAGGAAATAGAATGACAGTGTCTTAAAGCTTTATGAATGTGATGAGTGATTACTGACATCTTGGTTTGATTCATTTATCTTTGCATTATAAGTGAGGTGGACAAGGTTGGGGTGAGCTCCTGGGGGCTACCTGCCCAGGTGGTGCTGAGAGCTCCAGGACCCTGGAGCCCAGGCCTAGCAGAGGGTGAGGGGGTCCTGGTGTGAGCAGACAGCCGGCTGGGGCAGCGGCTGGCCAGGCAGTGGTCAGGAAGCAGCAGGAGAGTGCCAGCGGGGTAAGGAGGCAGCTGAGGAGGAAGCCTTGGTGGGGGACCCAGTAATTATAAAAAGAAACCATCTGCTCTGGGCTGGTTATTAACCTGCTTCGAGTGTTGCTGTGACAGTGCCGGGCAAGATTTTTCTCAGGCAGATGGTATATTTTTAGCTAGAATGAACTTTTTTATTTATTTATTTTTATTTTTGAGATGTCTGGCTTGGAAGTAAACACTAGGGTGTGTTGCAATGCTGGAGGCTGGGAGGACTGGCGTGCAGGGTGTGGAGGAAGGGTCCTCTCCCCATTACTTATTGAGAGGCGCCATCTAGCGGGCAAGCGGGCACATCCTTTCTCCTCTTCCCTCAGCCGGGCCTAGAGAGCCTTCTCTGAGTCCCCAGCCAGGCCAGGATGTTGCTCCGCAAGGATGCTGTTTTATGAGTTCCCCTCGGGACGGGGCTGCGGCCTTCCTGAGGTTTTAATAAGCTGTGAGCGAACATCAACCATGTCTCCTGCAACCTTTTTGCATATAAACCAGAATGTCTCTCAATCCCAAACAATCAACATATGGCAATTAAGCAATGCCAGGATTCATCTAAACCACACAGGGGAAAGGGACTGTCTGATGTGTTTTCAGCTTGTTGGGAGGAGATAAATGACTTTATTAGCCGGAGGTGGCTTCTCAGACCATTCAGTAACAGTGGGTCAGGAGTCAAAGCTCGGGCCTGGCTCCCTGCGTCGCAGGCTCAGGCAGCTATGGTACCCCAAATGCTGGCAAGTGGAGGAAGTTGAGAAGTGTTTTTCTCAGCTGTTAAGGTGGTGGCTATTTCTTTAATTTTCGTGGGTTTTCAGGGGAGGACTTTACTCTCATTCGAATTAAACAAATACAAGGATAATATCTAGGAGATATCTATTACATGCCAATTAATTAGTATAAGTGAATACAAATGATCAAACCCAGAATGGGCAGGACTGTGGGTAAACAATGTATATACCTACACACATACACTCCACCAGAGGAAATACACAGTGATACAGTCTTTGGGGAGAGTGATTTGAAGGCAAAAAGTCATAGGTATCATAAAACTGTATATACTTTCCAGCCCACAAATTTCACTTCAGGGAAAACATTACAATAAAATAATTCACATGGCAAAAAGATAAATTCATAGCAGTGCTGTTTGTGATAGCAAGAAAAAAGGAAAGCAATCCCAATGTTGAACAACGGAAATATAAACTGTACATGGGCAATATGATGAAATTGTTCAGTCGCTAAATCATGTCCGACTCTTTTCAACCACATGGACTACAGGGTGCCGGGCTCCTCTGTTCTTTATTATCTCCCAGAGTTTGCTCAAATTCATGTCCATTGAGTTGATGATGCCATCCAACCTTCTCATCCTCTTTCATCCCCTTCTCCTGCCCTCAATCTTTCCCAGAATCAGGGCCTTTTCCAATGCGTTAGCTCTTTGCATCAGGTGGCCAAAGTATTGGAGCTTCAGCTTCCACAACAGTCCTTCCAGTGAATATTCAGGATTGATTTCCTTTAGGGTTGACTGATTTGACCTCCTTGAAGTCCAAGGGACTCTCAAGAGTCTTCTCCAGCACCACAGTTCAAAAGCACCAATTCTTAAGCACTCAGCCTTCTTTATGGTCCAGCTCTCCTATTCCTACATGACTACTGGAAAAACCATAGCTTTGACTATAAGGACCTTTGTCAGCAAAGTGATGTCTTTGCTTTTTAATATGCTGTCTAGGTTTATCATAGCTTTCCTACCAAGAAGCAAGTGTCTTTTAATTTCATGGCTGGAGTCACTATCCACAGTGATTTTGGAGCCCAAGAAAATAAAATCTGTCACTGTTTCCACATTTCCCCCTTCCATTTGCTATGAAGTAAAGGGACTGAATGCCATGATCTTAGTTTTTTCAATGCTGAGTTTTAAGCCAGTTTTCTTTAACTCTCCTCTTTCACCCTCTCCAAGAGGCACTTTAGTTCCTCTTCACTTTTTGCCATTAGAGTGGTATCATCTGCATATTTGAGGTTTTGATATTTCTCCAGGGCTTCCCTTGTGGCTCAGCTGGTAAAGAATTCACCTGCAGTGCAGGAGACCTGGATTCAATCCCTGGGTTGCGAAGATGCCCTGGAGAAGGGAGAAGGCTACCCACTCTAGTATTCTGGCCTGGAGAACTCCATTGACTGTATAGTCCTGAGGTCGCAGAGTCAGACACGACTGAGTGACTTTCGCTGTCACTGTCGTATTTCTCCTGGCAATCTTGAGTCCAGCTTGTGGTTCATTCAGCCCAGTATTTTGCATGATATATTCTGCATAGAAGTTAAACAAGCAGGATGTCAATATACAGCCTTGATGTGCTCCTTTCCTAATTTTGAACCAATCCATTGTTCCATGTTCTAACTGTTGCTTCTTGAACTGCCTACAAGTTTCTCAGGAGACAGGTAAGGTGGTATTCCCATCTCTTTAAGAATTTTCCACAGTTTATTGTAATCTACAGTCAAAGGCTTTTGCGTAGTCAGTGAAGAAGAAGTAGATGTTTTTTTATGGAATTCCCTTGCTTTATGATCCAACAGATGTTGGCAATTTGATCTCTGGTTCCTCTAACTTTCCTAAACCCAGCTTGTACATCTGGAAGTTCTTGGTTCATGTACTACTGAAGCCTAGCTTGAGTTTGTGCATTACCATGCTAGCATGTGAAATGAGTGCAATTTTAATAAGTAGTAATTAGGGGTGGGTATATAAAAGTCAGTGGAATTTCTCCATATGCATTATTTGCCTGTGGCAACTTCATATGTCTGTGCTTAGGGGGAAGTAAAGAAAAAGACAAGCTGTACTAGTGCTGGCGATGATCCCAGGCCTTCCAGCGCCCCAGGGTTGTGGCTCACAGGAAGCAAGAGAGGTGCAGGAGAATCTGAGTGTGAGCATCTTGTGCCTGAGGGGAATCTAGTGTTTAAACATGTGAATTAGATACCAGTCCAGAAACCAGGCAAGAACCAGCCTGGTGCCCAGCTCCCTGGGGCTGTTGCTGCCAGCAACAGTTCAAGGCCACCTCACGAACCCACTGTGGAGCTGCCCCTCCAGAGGGGAGGTGCCACCAGAGCACAGGGTTCCAGAGCACAACCCCGAAGGGTGGTCCATCTGCCACTGACCAAGGCAGGAGGGCCGGCTGCATGGGAGCTGTTCAGACATAGGGTCTTTTCTCTAAGGTCTGTCCAGTAGAAATATAATACAAGCCGCAAATATATTTTATTTTCTAGTAACTACATTTTTTAAAAGTAAGAAATAAATTTAGTAGTATACTTTAACCGCATATTATCATTTCAAATATCATCAATATAAAAGATTATTGAGATATTTTCCAATTTTTTGATGTTATCTCTTTGAAACTCAGTGTAGATGTTACACAACACATCTCAAATCTGTGTTTTGAGATTTGTCAAAAAGACACATGTCAAGTCACTTGTGGCCAGTGGGGACCTCATCAGGCATCACCACTCCATAAGATACACAATAGAAAACAAAAAGATGAAAGATGTTTCTTTTCCACCTGGGTTGCCAGTGATACAGACACATCACTGTAAGGGCCAGCAACCTCTTTCAGTGCTTTCTCTGTTCTGAAGTTCAGCATCTGAACTTGTTTGGGGTCCTCATTAGAGGTCAGGGTCAGGCTGGATGATGCTATGGATGGAATTGTGTCTCCCCCAAATTCATATGTGGAAATCCTAACCCCCAATGTGATGGCATTTGGAAATGGAGTCTTTGTAAGGTAATTAGAGTTAGATGAGGCCCTGGTGGAGCAATCCCCCATGATGGGATTAGTGTCCTTACAAGAAGAAACATCAGAGAGCTTCCTCTCTGTCTGTCTCTCTCTTTGCCGTGTGAAGACCGAGAGGAGAGGGCCATCCAAAAGCCAAGAGCCCTCACCAGAACCTGGCAATGCCGGCACCCTGATCTTGGGGTTCCAGCCTCCACAACTGTGAGCGATACATGGGTACGATTAAGCTGCCAGCCTGCAGCGCTTTGTTATGGCACACAGAGCAGACTGGGACAGGTGGGGAGCAGGGTGGTTCTACGGGGGGCTTCCTGGATCCCTGAATTCTAACCTGATTTAGGGGCAACAACGTTTTTCTCCTGCCTGGAAATGACAAGTTGAACAGTGTGTGGGTGTAGACCCCCCCTGGATGAAACTGAACATCCTCAGACACTAAGAACCAGCCTTGACCTTCTGTCCCAGGTGCCGGTGGCCCTCAGAGGTCTTGGAGGATGGCACCCCTCAATCTCTACCCCCTGCCTGCCTGCACCTGCTGAGCTGGATGTGGCTAAAGAAAACACCTGCCCACGCCGCTGGTCTCACTCAGCATCGCTGTGTTTTCCCATCCACTTCCTCTCCCTCTGCCTCTTTTCAGCTGCCAACACTTCCTCCTCTGTCATCCCTCAGGTCATGACCTTAGTTCCTGTTTCCTTGAGAAAAGGGATTAACCGGAAGAGAATGTTCACTCCCCACAGACTGTGCCCACCTTTCCTCCTGGTGTTACAAACTGCCCTTGTTCTTGACTCGGGCCGGCCCCTCTACTGGACACTGGATCCCACTCCCTCCCTCCTGAGGGCGCTGGTCCAGTCATTCTCCTTCTTCCTCTTCATCACCACATCCCCCTCTGCACAGAACTTTCTCGTCAGTGGGCACATGTGAATGATTTCTTCCATATTAAAAACAACACAGATTTCAACAAGGATACCAGGAAAATTTGGTGGGAAAGAATTGTCTTAAATGGTGTAGGGACAACATGTAAAAAAAGTGAACTTGGATAACCCCCTACATTTTACCATATAAAACATTAACTTTAAATGGAT
Organism: Ovis canadensis; assembly: GCF_042477335.2. NCBI lineage: Eukaryota > Metazoa > Chordata > Mammalia > Artiodactyla > Bovidae > Ovis > Ovis canadensis. The sequence goes on along the minus strand of NC_091258.1, from coordinate 53,426,144 downwards.
CATACACCTAAACAGAGGAGCTAAAACTCTGAAACTCTCAGATGAAAACAGGAGTAACTCTATGACCTTGGATTAGGCAATGGGTTCTTAGATAAGACACAAAATCATAAGTGACACAAGAAAAAATAGATAAATGGGAATTCATTAAGATTAAAAACTTCTGCGCTTCAAGGTGTCAGGCGAGTGTATAGTCCTCGGTTCTGTCTCGTCACAACAAAGATTTGGAGTGACGGACATTAAAGCCCTCGGTGTGTCGCAGCTCTCAGGTCTTGGACAGTGTTATAGCTCTCAGGTCTGGAACGGACTGTGTTATAACTCTTAGACAAATCAGTGTTACAGCTCTATTTTATTTAGATAATAACAGGAAAATCCATCCTCGAGAGGTGAGGGCATGTCAACCCAAAGATGCGAAGAGAAGAGCGCCCCAGTGCGTGGGAGAGAGACTCAGCCCTTTGGCTCCTCTTTTTATATGTTCTTGTTTTTCTCTCTTTCCCCCTGGGCCTGCCCTATGTAAATTGGGTTAGCCAGGAGGTCCTCACTCAGGTCCTCAGACCTTTCTTTGTTCTATTTTTGAGGGCTTTTCTCTTCCTTATCTTTTAGCCACCATTCTGGACTCCTATTCCCTAACAAAAGGGCACCATCAAAAAAGAGAAAACACAAGCCACAGATTGGGAGAATGTAATTGCAAATCATATATCTGACAGGGGACGAGTATCTAGACTATATAGCTTCAGGTTCAAGATGGCAGAGAAGAAGGATGTGCTCCCATCTCCTCCGTGAGAGCACCAAATTTGCAACTAGCTGTTGAACCACTATCGACAAGAGGATGTTAGAACCTACCCCAAAAAACCTACCCCACACCCAGAGACGAAGAAGCTGCAGTGAGATGATCGCTCAGTCGTGTCCAACTCTTAGCGACCCCATGAACTGCAGCCTACCAGGCTCCTCCGTCCATGGGATTTTCCAGGCAAGAGTACTGGAGTGGGATGCCATTGCCTTCTCCGAGTGAGATGGTAGGAGGGGCAAAATCACGATAAAATCAAATCCCATACCTGCCAGGTGGGTGACCCACAGATCAGAGAACAATAATACCAAAGAAGCTCTCCCACTGTTGTGAAGGTTCTAAACCCCATGTCAGGCTTCCCAGCCTGGTGATCCGACAAAGGGACTGGGAATCCCCTGGGAATCTGACCTTGAAGGCCAGTCCTTCCAGAGGACTGGGAGAAACAGGGACTCCAGTCTTGGAGGGAGTGAACAAAATTTTGCACACACCAAGATCCAGAAGAAAGGAGCAGTGACCCCATAGGAGACTGAACTAAAACTACCTGCTAGTGTTGGAGGGCCTCTAACAGTGGCTCACCACAGGGATAGGGGCACTGGAAGGTCTCCCTTAGTGATACTGTCTTGGAGTTTGCCATTAACCCTACCACACAGCCCTAGGCCCCAGGCCAAACAACTACCAGGGAGGGAATGCAACCCCACCCATCAGTAGATAATTGGATTAAAGTCTTACTGAGCAAGACCTGGCCCACCAGAGCAAGGCCCAGTTTTTCCCATTGCCAGTCCCTCCCATCAAGAAGCTATCACAAGCCTCTTAGCCTCACTCATCAGAGGGCAGACAGAAGAAGAAGCACAGTTGCACAAAAACCTATTACGGAAAGTTAATCACAATGAAAAAGCAGAAAGTTATGTCCCAGATGAAGGGACAAGATAAAATCCCAGAAAAACAATTAAATAAAGTGGAGATAGGCAACCCTTCAGAAAAAGAACTCAGAATAATGATAGTGAAGATAACCCAGGAAAAAATGGAAGCAAAGATTGAGAAGATGCAAGAGATGTTAACCAAAGACCTACAAGAACTAAAGAACAAGTGAACAGAGATGAATAATACACTAGAAGGAATCAATAGAATATATAAAGAGCTCTCACAACTCAACAATAAAAAGGCAAATAACCCAATTTAAAAATGAGTAAAGGATTTGAACAGAAATTTCTCCAGAGAATATATTCAAATGGCCAGTAAGCATATGAGAAGATGCTCAACATCAGTAGTCTTCAGAATCACAGTGAGATACCACTTCTCCCCTACTCGGATAACAAAAATAAAGAAGACAATAACAAATGTTGATGAGATTGGGAAGAAATCGAGCCTTATATGCTGTTGCTGAGAATGTAAAATGGTACAGTCATTTTGGAAAAGTTTGAGAATTCCTCAGTATATAAACATAAAGTTATCATATGATCCAGCAATTCCACTCCTAGGTATATACCCAAGAGAACTGAAAACATGGCCACACAAAAACTTGTATATAAATGTTTATTAGCAGCATTTTTTATATTAGCTAAAGAGTGTTAACACCCCAAATGTTCATCACTTGGTGAATGGATAAAGAAAATGTGGCGTATGTATTGTATATAGCATACAATGAAAGAAGAATATTTTGTGTATAATGATATATTTTATATATGATACATGGATGAACTTTAAAAAAAAATATGCTATGTGAAACAGCCAGTCACAAAATACCACATATTTGATGATTGAAGTGGCTTCCCTGATGGCGCAAATGGTAAAGAATCTTCTTGCCATGCACAAGGCCTGGGTTCGATACCTGGGTTGGGAAGATCCCCTGGAGAAGGCAATGGCAACCCACTCCAGCGTTCCTGCCTGGAAAATCCCATAGATGGAGGAGACTGGCAGGCTACATCAATTGGGTCACAAAGAGTTGGACACGACTGAGCGACTTCACTAGCTAGCTAGCTGTTTATTTGAAAGGTCTGGAATAGGTTAATTCCGCAGGGACAGAAAATAGGACAGTGATTCAGGGGCTGGGGGAAGGGAGGATTGGCTGCTCATGAACATGGGGTGTCTTTTTGGGGTGACAAGAATGTTCTGACTCTAGGTAATGGAGACGGTTGCACAATCTGGTGACTGTACTGAAACTACTGAATTGCATACTTTAAAGAGGGGAAGTGTCTTTTCTGGGGTGTGAACTATATTTCAATAAAGCTGTTGAAAGAATTCTCTGGCCCTGCTGCCCCATCTAGCCACTGCCCCATTTCTCTCTTTCTCTTTGCAGTGGGATTCCTCCCAGGAGTTGTCCACACTCACCGTCAGCAGTTTGTTGCCTCTCATTCTAGCAGGCATCTGCCCCTACCCGCCTACTAAACGATCTCCTGCCAATCACTGTCCTCTATGTTACTAAGCCCAGCGGTCCTCATCTTACCTGACCCCTGAGCAGCCCTTGGCCCCATTGGCCTTCCCCTGCCCCACTTGGCCTCCTTCACCCTGTACTCTCCTGGCCTCCTCCGGCCTCCCTGTTGGCTCTTTCTTGATCTTTGCTGCTTCCACCCCCAGTCCTGGTTTGTAAACACTGAAATGTCTGAGGTTCATTTCCTGACCTCTCCCCCTCTCTATTGAGGTAACACTAGTATATAGCATTATATAAGGTTCAGGTATACAATATTATATTCAACATCTGTGTTCATTACAAAATGGTCATCACCAAAAGTCTAGCTACCATCCATCACCTTACACTTGACTCCCTTCATCCATATTTTGCTCACCTCCTCAACCCCCTTCCCCTCTGGAAACCACCAATATGTTTCCTGTGTCTACGAGTTTGTTTTTGTTCATTTTCAGAGTCTTGTGTGGGTTTTTTTTTAATTTTTGTTTTTAGATTCTATATACGAGCGATATTACACCATATGATTTTTTTCTTTCACCTTCCAACTTTTTTCACTCAACATTTTATCCTCACAGTCCATCCATGGTGGATGTTGCAAATGGCAAGGTCTCACTCTTTCTCGTGGCTGAGTAGTGTCTCATTGTATGTGTGCACCACATCTTTATCCGTTCATCCATCAACGGTCACTTAGATTGCTGCCATATCTGCACTTACCCCTTTTCTTTTCTATCTACATCACTCCCTCATGGCTCTCAACCTGTGCACAACTTGCTCACTCACTGAAGATTCCCAAGTGTCCGTGAGTTCAGAGTTTCTTCCTGCAATCTAGTCCGTTAAGTACAACTGCCCGCGCAGTCTTCCCAACTTTACATCCGGAAACTGAGTTCCCGATACCAGATTCCCCACTCCTCAAAAAACCCACAACTAATAACAACAACAATGAACAGCTCCTCCTTCAGCCTTCTGGATCTCAGAAACCAGAAGCTTTATGCCTCTAGATGCTTTGATGTCTTTCTTTCTCTCACATTCCATATCCAGTCCATTAGCAAATTCTGTTGGTTCTTCCTTCAAATATATCTGTAATTTAATCTCTTCTCAGCACCTCCACTTGGGCCCTGGACCAGACCACCATCATCTCCCCCTCCTCGATGGTCTCCCAGCCGCCCTCCCCATCCCTTTAGTCAAGCTTATTGTAGCCAGTGAGTCAGCATGTGCCACTTCTCAGCTGAAAGCCTTCCCATGACTCCCATTGTCCAGCTCTAGAGAGAAGCCAGTCTTTACAGTGCCTCCAGGCCCCTATTTCACCTCCCTTCCCCTTACCCCTTCTTCTTCTTCATCTCTTCATCTCTGGCCACTGGCTCTGGCCCAGCCACTATGGTTTCCTCCATGCTGCTCGACCAGGCCAGGGACCTTCCCAACCCAAGGTATTTGCACTTGTTGCTTCCTTCTCCCGAACATCTGCCTCATTTCCTTCAAGTCTTGACTCAAATCCACCTTTTCAGTGAAGCCCTACCTGGCCACTGGATCTGAAACTGTAGCTGCCCAGCCCTACCCTGCATTGTCCCTTTCTCTGTGCTATCATCGTCTATAGCACTCAGTACCTATGAATTTACTCCATTACAGAGGTTCCTCCCCCACCCCCCACCAAGATGATCTATATCAAGAAGAGTGTTGAGATAATCTTTTCAAAAAACAAAAAGTACATTAGCAGAGCTGAATGAACAAGGAAACAGGCATGAGCAGTTCCAAAGAGTGTGGCCCCTCTTGGCTGGAAATCACCCTAGTGCTGGAAAAGATACCAGAGATAGAGCGTAATGTACTTTTTAAAAGTTGTATTTGTCTCTTCACTGGAGGATGAATTCTGGGAATGGGGCTTTTTGTCCAATTTGTTCACAGCTGTATTCCCAGTGCTTACAGGTTCTCAATCAATACTTGCTGAATGAACAGATAAAAATTTAAAAGCTAGCAGGCAGATTTCCTCCTCTTTCATTTTGCATCCCATATGCAGACATTTTGCAGACCAGACCTAACTCCCACACCATGTCCATCTCACACACCCCCTCCACCTGAGGGTGAGAGAAAAGGCTGCCTCCCGTGTACCTGGGGATGCTGGCTCTAATGTCAGGACAGTGTCTGAGGCCTGCGTGCAAGTAATCTTCCAGAAGGATTGCAGTGGGAAAGACAGACAACACCAACTGCTGGTAAAAACGTGGAGCAACCGGAACTCTGATCTACTGCTGGTGGTTTGCCTCCTGCCAAAAGCTGCTGGGTAGCATCTGCTAGATACATACATCTATCCCATGGCCCAGCAACACCACTCCTAGTTCGTGTCTAAGAGAAACGAGGGCTTATGTGCACCAACAGACATCGATAGGATTGGTCATGAATCTTCATTCATGATAACCCCAACTGCAAATGCCCAACAACAGAGTGAATAAACAACCGTGGAGAGTTCCCAGTGTTGTTGTTCAGTCACTAAGCCATGTCCAACTCTTTGCAACCCCATGTATTATAGCATGCTAGGCTTCCCTGTCCTTCGCTATCTCCCAGAGTTTGCTCAAATTCATGTCCATTGAGTTGCTGATGCCATCTAACCATCTCATCCTCTGCTGCCCACTTCTCCTTTGCCTTCAATCTTTCCTAGCATCAGGGTATTTTCCAATGCAGCGACTCTTTCCATAGGTGGCCAAAGCTTTGGAGCTTCAGCGTCGGCATCAGTCCTTTCAGTGAATATTCAGGATTGATTTCCTTTAGGATTGACTGGTTTGATCTCCTTGCTGTCCAAAGGACTCCCAAGAGTCTTGAGCACCACAGTTCTACAGCAGTGTAGAATACTGCAATGAAAAACAACCACAAACACCCACAATGATAGGGAGGAATTTCACAGACACGCTGTTGAGCAGAGAAACCCGAACAAAAAGATATATACAGTGTGATTCTATTTATATTGTCGACAAAAAATTAATCAGTCAATCTAAGAAAGAAAGTTTTATTTGAACCAAACAGGATTATAAACTGAGAACGGCCGTTTAGAAAGCTCTAAGAACTTTTCCGCTTGTTAGAGATCAAAGCATAGTTACATAAATTTTTGAGACAAAGGGCATTAAATGAGGTATTATTGACACAATCCAGACCTGAGGACAAAGTGAGTAGAGGGTAATGGGTCATCATGGCCCCTTGCAAGATTGAGAAGGAAGATTATCTTCTAAAAAGTTGTGACCCTTGATGAAATTAAGGAGGAATGTTGTCTCCTAAGGTGGTCTGGTTAATCCAGATGCAAAACTCACATTAAAGGGAGGAGGCTCAAATGGGCAGAGAACATTTTCATATTTCAATTTTTCTTGTCTTGCCATTAAATATGAATTTGATTTCATCAAATGAAGTTTAAAGAGATAGGAAAAAAATCTGTGGTGACATAAATTAGAACATCAGTTACCCTTGGAGGCAGGTACTGTTGGGAGGGACTGAGGGAGGCTTCTGGATGCTGGAGATGCTCTGTATCTCCACCTGGGTGGTGTTAATAGGTGTGTGTGTGACAGTGTGCATAGTCTCACTGAGCTGCACATTTGAAATTTGTACACTTTTCTGAAGGGATGTTAGACATCAACAAGAAAGAAAGGGAGGAAGAAAGAAAGAAAAAAGAAACCGAAGTCCCAGGGTGGTAACCCAGACATCTGCTCTATCTATATACTGACCCTACGCTAATTTCCTCCTTGTAATGCTCTGGAGACTTGTTGATTTCCCTACCTGTGCACTCCTTGACCTTTGGAGAGGAGGTCGATGTGCAAAAATACCTTGGACCTAACCCTGGAAGACATGGTGCTTTCACAAAATACATCCTTGAAGAGCTTGGTCTCTGCATCATTACTCTCCTAACCTGAGGAGGGCTGGACAGGCTTTGTTGCCCAAAATCAGATTTTCATCTGAATTATGTTTGTTCCCCCACTCATGTGATAATCAGCTTGCAAGACAGCAAGACTGCCTGAGATGTTGCATTGTTTTTGACTTGAATAAAGGAAACAATCACTGTGAATGTTCTGTTTTCATATCTTGGAGCAGTTCATCATTCAGTGGATTTCTCCCTAATTGGATTGAAATCTGAACAATGTCTTGGCAACAGTGTCATACTGGGTGTAAATCAGGGCCCCAAGACCCTCACCTAGACCCTTTCCCTAGACTCCTTGGTCCTCTTCTCTTGGGCTGAGACCCCCTGTCACATGACTCCAGACCACTCTGCTCTCTGCAAAGGTAGAAGATGTGGCCGTGGACCCTCGAAACTCTCAGTAGGTCCCCTTACTTAGTTCCACAGTTGCACTGGTTGTCCAGACCCTTGTACTCTACCTGTTTCTAAAGCCAAGATGTGAGTGAGTCAGCTGTACCAAAATGTGTGGCTGAAGGCAAGGAATAGGGCTTCCCCAGGGGCAAGGGGAAACCACAGATTTCTTTACTCTCACGCTAATTCAACACGTGCATTTTTGACACCAGATGTGCGAGGGTTCCCACACATCGCACCAAGTAATTCTCTGCCACACCAACGGGAGGTCCTATGACTCAGTTCTGTTCTAGCACAAACTGATGTTTGTGCAGACCTTACAGGTGAAGGGCTCAGTCCCGAAGGCTGTCCCCAGTTCAGATGCCAACCCCAAGTCCCAAGTTGTCACCTGTGCTTCGGACAGAATGGCTATCAATGGAAGTTTCTCTGACCCTCCCCCTTGGGTTTGATAATTTGTTAGAACAGCTCACAAAATTCAGGAAAATACTCATCTGTTGGTTTATTATAAAGGATTTAATAAAGAACAGCCCGAGGAAGTGATGAGTGCAGAAAGAGGCGGAGCTCAGATGCCTTTCCCGGTCCATCACCTTCCCAGCACCTGTTTCACAAATGCTTCTCTTAGTGCTCTTATCACTTGGGAAATTACAAAGGTTTTAGGAGTTCTGTGCCAGGAACCGGGGACAGAGACCAATATGTAATTTTTGTATTATTTCACACCAAGGAATACCAGAGAGTGACCACCCACAGAAGGAACATGCAGTCAGGTGAGCCACAGGTGCCCACCACCCCATGAACTTGCTCCAGCAGTCGGGGGTAGGGAGCAGTGAGCAAACTGATGATCCAAGTGAGGACACAGCATGAGTGCAGAAAAGAAAGCATTGAGGAGCCTGGGCCTCTCCTGGGGTGATGATCTGCACCCCAGCCCCACCCAGGGCTGGGCCCCCTGTGAGCCCTGCCTCTGCTGTGGCCCCCAGGCCCCACCCACCCCCACTGAGTGCCTTTGTTTCAACTCTGACTTCTATTCCAGTTCAGGTCTTGGGAAAGAACGTGTCAGCTAGTGGCTGGTCCTGGCCCAGGGCTGACTCGTTTCTCCCCTTCCTGGGTGCGGGCTGAGACTTGGTTGGGATACCAAGGAAGGCATTTGGCATTTTAGAATGTTGGTAATTTGCAAACTGCATAAAATCCGTGTGTGTGTTCCAGAATCCTGGAACCGCTGATTTCCACAGCCCTGGGCATTGCTGTGGGCATCTAGAGGACCCCCGGCACTGAGAAAGAATGGACAGCAAGGATGGGTGGCCTCTGGCACCCATTGCCTCCCCAACCCCCCATCACCCCGCTTGGGAGCCACAGTGGGCAGGAACTAGTCTCTGGGAAGCCTCTTCTTCGGGGTCAGAATATCTGGCAGGATCCCTAAGCTGACATTCCAAGGATTGAAGTTTCCTCTTGTTTTTGCCCAGAAACATCTGGCTTGGTCTGCCCTCGCTCTGTCCTCCCCGCCCCCACCCCCCTGCCCCCGCCTACCAGCCTGCCTTTCTGTCTTTACATTGGAACATTCTAGTAAGAGCTGGGCTCCGTGGTGTGGGGCAGCCAGCAGGAGATAGGATCTGGAGGACTCAGGACACTGCTTGGCCGCGGCTTCTCATGAGGCTTTTACCCTGATTCCCGAGTGCTGGGGATACGCCTGCCCCCAGGGACCGAGAAGGGAGAGGGAAGAGCTCTCAGAGCCTCCTGTGGGCTTCACTCTCCTCTCCTTCCCGGGTCCTCACTGCCTGTTCCTCCCTTCTAGATTGATCCAAAGCTAGCCTGAGGTTTTGAGATGGGGAGCCCAGAAGGGGGGAAGTGGGAGGCAGGACAAGGGGTGGGTGGGTGTTGGGGAGAGGGCACAGCCTGGCCCACACTCACCCCCATGGCCTCGTGGGAACTGCTCCCTCCGTGGTCCTAAGGAAGCTCCTTCAGTGCCTCGGAGCATCAAAGGCCACCCCCCAGGCCCCGTTTGGACCTGGGTTGCCTGGATGGGCATAGGAGGATGGGAGACAGGCAAGGGAAGGGCCCGGAGACACCTCGGTGTCTGGCTAGAAGGCCTGAGCGCAGGTGCCAATGGAGGCCAGACAAGCAGGTTACGCAAAGCCAATGGGGGCGGCTGTGACCACAGGGGCTGTCCCTGCAAACCCAGCATCCTGCCAATGGCCTCCAGGAGCTAGGAGAGGTCAAGGCCATCTCCTCCTAGAAGAGAAGCATCTACGGAATGGGCAGTGGCACAGGGCCCGGGCTGGGAACTGTGGGGGGGCCACAGATGAATGATGACTGAGCTGCCCCTGACCTTGAGTGGCTCAGGCTTGAGGGCTGGCTCTGATGGGCACAAGCCCACACAGGCACCTCCTGGAGGGTGGGGAAGCTGGAGCAGGGCTGCAGGTGCTCTGGGAGCACAAATGGGACAGCCATGCTGACCCCGGGCATCCCAGGAAGGCAGCAGAGTGGAGGTGCAGCTGCACCGGGGGTTCACAGGGGAGCTAAGTCCACGGGCGGAGGTGGAATGGTGGGCACAGAGCCAGCAAGCCCCGAGAAGCCCAGAGCCTGGCTCTGCTGGGCTTGGTGAGAGAGACCCCTCCCCCTCACCTCTGGCCCTATGTTCTGCCCTCTAAGCACAGGTCCCACTGAATCTGCTCAGGGCTGAGGCAGGGCGGGCATGGGAGGGTGGGGACCCTTCACAGATGGCGGCCCAGGTACTGGGAGAGGCAGGGCCAGCCTACAGGCTCTGAGGAGACAGGCTTGGGGAACCCAGAGAGCCTGCTGATCAGATGGGAAAAGCCCCAGACACAGCCGGGGCCCTGCCCTGCCTGCAGCCCTCAGAAAGGCCACTTCCTGCAGGCCTGGGACAGAGGTGGGCCAGCGGAAGTGACTGCTTTGCTTTGCGAGTGTGGCCTGAGAGACCCTGGGTTCTGGCTGAGAACTGGGTCAACCTCCCACTCACTCACACCCTGCCCAGCAGCTGAAGCCAAGAGAGGCCCTGGCCTCCCCTGCAGCCTCTTTCTGTCTGTGTCCCAGGGAACAGGCTGGGGCAGGAGAAAGACCAGGCCGCCAGAAATCCTCTGATGCCAACCTGGATGACACCCCTAGTGGAGCCACTGGACCTCTACAAACAGGTGTGATGACAGCTTTCCAGAAAGTTCTGCCTGGGTAGGGGTGGGTGAGCACTTCCTGACCTTCCTGAGAGGGCAACAGTCAGTGTCTTGGGGGACACTGGGCTAGTCCTGGGGGACACTGGGCTAGTCCTCAATCCTCCAGAAAGGGGCCAAGGTTCTCACCCAGAGCTTGACTGGAGGCTCCAGGAGTGAGACCCAATTCCCATTTCCTTGTCATCCCCTCTGCCCCAACGCCCCAGCCCATTTCTTACTTGATTCATTTATTCAATCAACAAATGTTTAATGCCAGGGACGAGGGTATGGTTAACAAAAAGACCCAGACTCCTAGACCTCATGGGGACTACCACCGTCTCTGATAAAGTCCTGCCCATCTCTGAGGTTCAACCAAACACCACCTCCTCCAGGAAGCCCTCCCTGACCACACAGCTGTCCTGGGACCTTAGGATAGCCTTGTGTGATTGGGTCTGCTTCCCTGGAACCAGTGCACAGGTAGGTCTCAATAAGTGGCAGCCCAGCTCCCATCAGCACCAGTATCCACCATCATCATCATCAACGAGAGATCATATTCCTTGGGTCTTGTCAATCCCTTGCCTGCCTGTGGCAGAGAGTACCCAAATGTTATCAGCACACATGCAGTGGGCCCTATTCAAGAAAACTCAGCTCTAAAAATCCCAACAGCCAAAACTTACAGGTAGAGGGCACAGGCTCACCCCTGAGGAGCCCTCCCCTAATAGCTGAGTACTGCAGGAACATGGCACCTAGGGGTGTCAGTCCCAAAATGCCTGAGGTCACCACTGCAAGTTCACTTTCCACCTGGAGCGACTTCCACCAGGGCTGCTTCCAGCAAGGGCACTTCAGACAACACTAAGGTGGTGGGGGCTCCAAGCCCTCTCAAATGCATGGGCCTGGTCCTCAGACCCTCATCCATCTTGCCCCTCTGAGGAGGAGGGGCAGGGCAGGCCCTCCCAGGGCTCAAAGCCTATTAGCATCCTTAGCTGCTGGCAAGGACAGGGAGTCCATGCTCAGCTAAGGGGAAAGATTCCTGGGTGATGAACTGGAGCACTTGGCTGGCAGGACCGTTGGCTCTTGTGCCCTTGCCAGGCCTGTAAGTGAAGCCCCAGGAGAGAGTGTGAAGGCCTGGATGAGGCCCAGCAGACCCAGCCCTGCAGCCAGACTTAAGGCATCATCCTGGGGAGAGAACATCCACGAGCAGCAGGCACTGATTCGGCCTGAGAGCTCCTGACCTCTTCCTCCACTGGTGGCCAAGGGCAAGGGTCAGCTGTGTGACCCTGACTGAGGGCAGCTCGAGTCTTGGACAACACCTGCTGCTGGGGAGACGGGTGAGGAAGGTACAGACCCCTGCGGCCTGGCTGGGCAGCAGGCCCCTTCTAAGAACAGTGGTGGGGGATGGGCGGTGACGGATGGGGTGTGAAGCAGGGTGGAGCCAGGACCTGGCCTGACCCTTGACCCAAGTCAGGCTGACGAGGTTGTCTCTTTAGGGAAACAAAACTGAAAGGAGTCAGAGATGGGGTCTCCAAAGGTGGTGCCTTCCCTTCCTGGACCCACATTTTCCCTCTCCGGAGGTCCTGACTCCTCAGGTACATTCCTCTCCACGCTTCAGTGGCTGCGGCCGATCACTGCTCCACCTTATGTGCTGACCCAGGGCAAGCATTCTGCCCAGGGATTTTACTTTGCTTCCAAGAGCACCATCTGTTATCATCAGAGCATCCTGCAGAACAGGGCATGGGCCAGCCCTTTGGGATAAGTTGAGGGCAACCAAGGCATGCCTTCTGCCATCTACTGTGGGAGGCAGATGTGGCCTTACAGAAGCCATGCCCACCCCTTGAGGACCTCAGGGGGAGCAGGAGTCTTCCCAGACACTCTCCCAACTCAGTCATCTGTATGCAGCCACCAGAGCAAGCTCCTGAAAGCAAACAGCAGACCTGCCACCCTGCTGAAGGCTCCTGTAGCTTCCAGTGCATCCCACCTGGTCCCCCACTTCCCCCTCACTCTCTGGCTTCAGTCCAGCCAAGCTGCTCCAGAACACCCGGGCTCCTCCCCTCCTCACGGCCTCTGCACTTGCTGTTCTGAACCTAATGGAGTCTGGAATGCCATCCTGGCCCCGTGGCCTCACTCACTCATCTCACCATTCGGGGTGAGCTCACCCCTGCGATTACTGCTCTCCTCCCACATGCTGCCTGCCCCAGTCCATGCCCCCCTCACAGTTCACACCAGAACCAATGACACCTCCTTCTGGACCTCTCGGTCTCCCTTGCCAGGCTGCACGTTCCTTGAGAGCTGAGAACTTGAGCCTTTCACTCAGGCTGTCTCTAGTCCCCGGGGCCGCATACGCCCATGAGTGAGTCTGCGTGAATGAAGGCCCTCTAAAGGCTATTACTGGCCACCCGAGCCCTTGGCTCCCCCCAGGACCTAACGGCTCAGGGCTCAGGGAAGCCGCAGTCTGGTGGCTGGGGTCACAAGGGAAGCAGACCTGAGGGTGGAAGGCTGAGGGCCGAGCCAGCCCCTGCCCAGGGTGGTGAATAGGGCATGGCCTCACCTGCCCCAGTGCCCTGTGCCCCTCTGGCAGGCAGCTATGAAGAGGCTGCTGGTACCTGGAATCAGCTGTGGAAATCTTCTCCTGTCCAAAGGAATGCTGTCCTGGTGCTTCTCCTCCCTGTTTACCAGGCCAGAGAGGTTCTCAGGGGGTGGGGCAGTGCCCGAGAGACTGGTGGCTGGAGCTGGGCACTCCCTGCCTGGGCACCGACTCTGGGTGAAGGGACAGAACTGCCTGGCCAGGCCTTCCGAGCTGATCCAGCTTTAGTTGCCCTGCACCCTGGAACCTGCCCTGAGCCCTCTGTCCGGGCAGAACCGCCTGAACCAGTTTGGGAGGCTCAGGGAGGCCAAGGGCTTGTAAATTCTTGGAAGCACTTCTGACCCTTCCTACCTAGTCCCTCTGCCCTGTGGGTCAGACCATAGGCAGGCCCTGGGTGCCTCACACTTTGCCTTTCCTGCTCTCCCTCACAGCCGTGGCTCCACTCAAGAGCCGGCTGGAGTGCTGCCACCCCTGGCAGCAGGCCTGGCCTGCTGAATCAGAGTTAGCACTCAAAGGAGATCTCCAGGGTTCTGTCTGCAAGTGAATGACTGAGAATGGGGCCGGAAGGACAACTGCTCACCCAGGGACTGGAGCCGATGTTGGGGTTTCAGGCACTGCACCGTGTGGGCTAGGGGAGCTTTCCTTCCCCCAAAGTCACCACTTCTAGCTGACAGTGACCCCCTCTCTGCCACAGTGGCTAAGGCCAGCCAGGCTATGGGGGGAAGGGCTGGTACAGGAGACTGTCTTGAAGGACCACAACTCCATGGCTGGGTGCGGGCCAGGCATCAGGAGGCTGCCATTCAAGCTCTAGCCCCAACACACATTTGCTGAGCAAGGCAGCTTGCTGCACTTGGGATTTCCCCACTCGATGGCACCATACCCAGGGGCAGGCCTGGGCAGGAGACCACATGGGAGAGCTTTAAACCTGGAAGGCTCATACAGAGCTGGCTCCTTTTCCTTACTTGCTGCCTGTCTGTTTAGATAACTCACACCAGGTGAACAGGGCTGCAGGTGCTAGGCCATAGTCACAGTGCCTGGATGGCCGGGGCTCCATTCCTGGGAACCAGCCATGGTGAGGTGCTAACATCTGAGGCCACTGGAACTGCCAGGCTTCTCAGGAATGCCCAGCGTGGTGGACAGTTGTTGATATTGGCCACCTAGCATGGTTTCAGTCCTTGATCACAGAGTTGCATCTGAAGTAAGAATACTTCTGGACTTTTCAACCACGAGTGAATAAACCTTTTTATTATTAAGTCAGTCTGGATAGGGTTTCTGTCACTTGCAGTAACAGTCTTAACAGAAAACACTGCTTTCCCCAGCAGAGGGAGGGAGGACAACAGGACTGAGAGGCATCAGATACCTAGAGGGAGCTCAGACTGGACCAGAGGCCTGGGCAGGCCGCCCTGGACCATGGAGAGCTCAGACTGCAGTCCCTGGGGCTGGCCGGCACGCACAGGATGGCAGTCTCCTGCCTTGCTCTGAGTGAGCTCACATGCCTGGCCTGACAAGGCCCAACCAGCCAAACAGGTGGGCATCAGCAAGGTGGGTGGGTAGATGCTGGTTTCCTGGAAGCCTCTCTGGACCCACAGTCTTCTCTGCAAGGGGGCAGGGCCAGGTGTGCTGGTTGAAGGCCTCAGAACAGAGACCTCACTCCAGTCCTACCTTCTCTCTTGTCCCTAAAAGTGCCGGGGATCGTCTAATTCTAGAGCTACAGCTCAAAGGGCTGAGAAAGGACATTTGTTCCCAAGAGGCCTAGGTATTTGGGGCTTGCTAAATGAAAAGATAATCACCTTAAGCGGAACTAGAAGGATGCCAATATCCAAAAAGAGGCATTGGGGTTTCGGAGAAAAGAAGCCACTTCCGCTGTGCCCTCTACCCATGGGGTAGGGTCCCCTGGGGTAGGGAGGGCCCTTCGGAAGGCTGGGCAGCTTGGGGAACTCTGCCCTCTCAGGGGTTCGGGCAGAGGCATCTGCTTGGACCGAAGTGACAAGGGAAGCCCTCCCTCATGGCTGCAGACCTGGGGTCAGCTGTGGAAGGATGACCAGGACACGCCCGAGGCGTAGAACTCCACGTGGCTGGGCCAGTCCCCATCTCCACTGCCCTCCCTGTCCTCGTCTGAGTCATCGTCGTCTCCACTGGACGCCCCGCAGACGGCCCCCGCCAGGTAGGCCGACGGCCCGGGGGACCCGAGGCCCTGCTCCTCCACGTCCTCCTTCCGCTTCTGGGCGGCCAGCTCGCGGAAGCAGAGGCTGCAGACGCGCAGGGGCTTGGGCGAGAGGCGCGGCAGGAGGAAGCGCTCGCGGGAGCACTCGGCGCAGACCACGAAGCCGCATTTGCGGCAGTGGTGCCGCCGCGTGAGCGCCGAGAAGCGCGTCTGCGTGCAGCGCATGCAGATATCCGTGGCCTTGTCGGGGATCCAGGGCGCCGCGTGCTCCGTGCTGGGCTGCAGGCCCGTGGCCAGCAGCTGCCGCCGCACGCACTCCTCAATGTGGCTGATCCACTCCTGGCGTTCCGTGGCGGAGGCGGCTGACACCACGAAGGACTTCTTGGCCGTCTTGATCATCCAGCGGTTCTTGGCCTGCAGAGTCTCCGGCAGCGTCTCCAGTGTCACCTCCTCCAGCGGAATGATGTGCTGGCTGCGGTACTTGCGCTTGTTCAGCACGATGCTGCCGTACACCAGGATGTCGTTGAAGAGGAAGAAGATGCGCGGTTTGGCCTTCTTGCGGCACTCCTTGGTCAGCACGCCCTCACCCAGCAGCACTCGGCCCGGCAGGGCCAGTGGCTGCCCGGATGCCCCGAAGCAGCTCTCGACAGCCGCGATGCGCTGGCTGTTGATCTCCGTGTTTGCCAGGTAGTCCACCATCTTCAGCCACTCGGCTGTGGGAGGAGCGGCAGAGGAGGTGTCAGCTTGCTCAGACATAGCTTGGGGTCAAGACCACCCCCAACCCCCAGTTCCCCAACCCATAGGTCAGACAACCCACTAATTACCCCCTCTGTAACCCAGGAGGCCCAGATGTGCCACTCAACCAAGGCAACTGGCTGCTCCAGAAGCCACCCCTTACAGGTGGAGTTACTGGGAGGTGAGGGGTGTGTGGAAGCCAGTCCAGGATGGGAAAGCAGTACTAAAGATGTATGACTGAGTGCGGGCAGCGTGGTGGGGGCTCAACCCTTGGGGAGCCTTGGAAGACAGGGTAGAACAAGCCTCAACACCATCCACCACCCAAGGGACAAGGACACTGAGCCCCAACTCCCATCAGGGGCTTCCGGAAGCACCAACTACCCAGTGCTTTGGGCCTGTCTCAGGCAGAAGGGTGCAGGAGCCTTCTGGGGAATGCCAGACAATGGAGTGCTGCAAACCCAAAGGTCACTGACTCCCCTGTCTACCAAGCCAAAGCATCACAGACCCTGCAACCCACTCACTCAGCCCATGGACCCATTCACGAGCCACTCAGGAAGCAACTACCGTGTGCCTAGCACCGTTTCATGCACTGGGGATACAGTGAATAAGAAAAGGCTCCTGTTCTGATGGAACACCACCAACACCAGCATCACAGGCACCACTGCAGAGTGCTTCCATGTCAATCAGGACTATCTCAACTTGTCCTCACACCAACCCTAGCTCGTAGAATTTCCATTAACAGAAGGAAACTGAGGCTCTGTTAGGAATCAGGCAGCCCAGAGCCTGCACCGCTGGAGACCACACTGCCCAGAGCCCTCCCGCAAGGAGCAAGAGGCCTCTATCCTCCTCTGCCAAGCACTCCACATGGTAGCCCCAGCTCTCACCTGGGCCTCCTCTGCTCTGTCCACACCTACTCCCCTTGACTCACCAGACTCACAGCATTGAAGACACCCAAACACTGCTGACCCAGGTCAAGCCTGCAGTCCCAGCTCTCCCCTGAGCTGCCCCTGTGACCTCCCACCAGCTCCTCTTCTTTTCAGAAACAAACCACCATTCACCTAGTTGTGGAAGCCTGAAATCTAGGACTCATCCTTGAATCTCCTCTTTCCTGTACTCCCAACATTCAACCAGTGAGCAAGCTCCATCATTTTTCTCTCTCACACTTGGCCCTAGTTTGCACACTTCTCACCACAACTCCAGCAAGGCTATCTCCCTTTCCGAAAGAGTCTCTCTGACTCCAGCTCAGGCAGCTTCTCCCCCAACCCAGGAAAGGGTTGGCAAATCATGGCCTGAAGGTCAAATCTGGCCCTCAGTCTGGTATTGTGAATAAAGCTTTATTGGAACAGAGCCACGTCATTCATTTACAGTGGTCGCTGCTGCTTTCCTGCTGCAATAACAGAGCTGAGAGCTGTGATAGAGACCACATTTACTGTCTTTACAGAGAGCGTTTGCAAACCCCTTCTGTAGGATGTTACCCTATTTTGCTTTTTCTTCACAAGATTTATCAGGAGCTGATATTTTCTTGTCTATCCATCATTTGCTTCCATGTTTTCTATTTCCCTCACCCACTACTAAATTCCATCAGAACAGGATTCTTTTCTTATTCACTGTATCCCCAATACCTGGAACAGTGCTAAGCACACAGTAGGTGCTTCCTGAGAGGTTAGTGAATGACTGAACCAAAGCTCCCTCAGGCCCAGTGTGGGAGGAATGAGCCTCCACCTCCTGTCTCTGAAGAGGAAGCAGAAGAGAGCGGACCCCACAGCCGCCGCCACCACCACCACCACCACGTGCATACAAGCAGAGAGCACGCCCCTGACCAAACCGATCACACTCACAGAGTTTCTAGGTCACCACACTGCAGTTCCGTAAGTCTGGCCACCTGTGGGAGGCTGGAGTGGGGCCAATGCAGGGGCTGGAGGCGTTACACAACAGGGGTGCTCAGCCCTGAGGCACGTATCGCTTGCCCCTCTCAGACCACAAGCTGTGCTGAGAAGAGCTGTCCACACCACCTTATGTAAGAACCACTGTTTTTAGGCTGCTGAACTGGGCTGCATGTTGCAAACCCAGCTGATTATCAGTGACAGCCCTGGGCTATCCTGTGAGGACCAGTCGCCATGCCCCTGTTGTGCACAGTCTGGCAACATTCCAGAGGCCACCCCCAGGATCCCTGGGACGGGCTAGATGAGGGTTCCGCTGGAGAAGCTCAGAGCAGAGCCAAAGGAGAGGCACAAGAGCAGTGACTTTGGGACCCGTGGCAGCGACAACAGAGATTCTTGGCAGAGGGAAAGGGCAGAACAAAGGGTGAGCTGGGTGCATTCACACAATGGGCTACTGTCAGCACCCAATCCACGTGGGTCAACATGGAGCGACAATAGACACCAAATGCTGAGTGGAAAAAGCGCCCTGCAGAATTTCTGTATTCAGAATTTCTGTATGCAGAAATTCTGCATTTAAGAAGTGTTCACAAACTATATCTGTAAATAAAAGTGGACAGGATGGAGCCTTGCACCCATGAGGATGGCTGCTATATAAAAAAACAAAAACAGGAAATAAGTGTTGGCAGGGGGACGTGGAAAAGTTAGAACCTTTCATGCACTGTGGGTGGGAATGTAAACTGGTGCAGTCACTGGGGAAAAAAGTATGGAGGTCCCTCTAAAAATTAAAAATAGAACTACCATATGATTCAGCAATCTACTTCTGATTATTTATCCAAAGCATTGAAAGCAGGATCTACAAATGGTATTTGCACACTCATGATCATAGCAGCATTATTCACAATGGTCAAGCAGTGGAAGCAACCCAAGTGTCCACTGATGGATGAATGGATAAACAGAATGTGGTATGGACACA
Source organism: Ovis canadensis (assembly GCF_042477335.2). Lineage (NCBI taxonomy): Eukaryota > Metazoa > Chordata > Mammalia > Artiodactyla > Bovidae > Ovis > Ovis canadensis. The sequence goes on along the minus strand of NC_091258.1, from coordinate 53,407,195 downwards.
ATGGAATATTATTCGGCCTTAAAAAGAAATCCCATCACTCGCTACAACATGGATGGGTCTTGAAGACATTATGCCAACTAAAATAAGCTAGTCAGAAAAAGACAAATACCACGATTCCACTAATATGATATATCTATAGTAGTCAAACTTATAGAAACAGAAAGTAGCAAGGTGGTTACCAGGGCTAGGGGTGGAGAAGGAGGAAGAGCAGGGGAGGAGGGGTGAGAGGGAGAGGAGAGTTGTTATTTAATGGGTTTAGCGTTTCAGTTTTGCAAGATGGAAAGAATTCTGGAGATATTTCACACCAACAGGAGTATACTTAATACTACTGAACTGTAAGCTTAAAAATGATCAAGATGGTTTACAAAAAGAGATGGACACAAAGCAAGATCAGGAGAAAAATGGGCTAGGGGAGGACACCTGAATATCATTAGGCATGTTAGATCAAAGATTTCAGCTTTATCTACAATATTTTATTTCTTTCATTAAAAAAAAAAAAGGCAGCAGCATATGTGATAAAGTCCCAGTACCAATCAATTCTGGGAAGTGGGAACATGAGCTTTTTCTTTCTCTCTCTCTAAATATAAGGTCCTCAAAGAGAAAAGAATTACAGTATAATGTCTGGGTCAACAGCTGTAGGTTCTACTGGACTTGCAGTGAGTGACCTGGCTGGGCCTCCCCTGAGCACACAGCAGCAGGGCCCAGGCTGCAGGACATGCTAGGATGAACATCTCAGGATGGAACACCACCTGTTCCCTCCAAAACTCCTGGGTGTCGCCACCTGGCAGAAGTGGGTGGAACCCCAATCTTGCAGCCACACACCGAGGCCTAAGACACAGCGCCAAGGCAGATGGACTTTATGTGGAGAGAAGAGCAGGTGTCCCCCCCCGCCACCGCGCCCCCTCCCCACCGCAACCCTGGCCTGGTGGGGTTGGGTGAGCTCTGGAGGCACACTTGCCCAGAATCCACCTCTGACTAGATGCTACCCTGGTGGGCGGCACAGAGGAAGTGAGGGGCAGTGCCCATGAAGGGGAGAGCTTTGGGCAGGGGAAGGCCTGTAACACTGTCTCCCTGTCCCTTGTAGGAGGCCCCAGGAGGCCCCACGCTGCTGGGTCCCTTGTCAGTGGTTTACAGACCCCCTCCAGGCCCTGGTAGGCCCCGTTCAGCTGTTGGCAGCAAAACATGGCCCAGGAAGGATGGGGAGTACCTGGCGACCATGGAAGAGGTCTGGTCTCTGTGCTGAGCCCACACACAGGCGGGAAGGCCTCCTCCTCCGTGGGCCTCCAGCAAGCAGCAGCTGGGGTGAGGGGCCAGCAGATGGCGTCCTCCTGGGGAGCTCCTCGACATCCGCCCACCACAGCTGCCACCACAACCAGAACTTCACTTCACACCTGGTTTAACAAGGCCTGGAGATTTGTTTTCTTGGCCATGTCAATTATTTCCCTGATCAGGGGTCCAACCTGCACCCCCCTGCAGTGGAAATGTGGAGTCTTAGCCACCGGACCCCCAGGGAAAGCCCCAGGAGCTTTTCTTGGTAAATGTGGCAGCAACCCCACCTCCCCACTCCCCACCCCTCCCAGCAGATGAGAAATCCTCCTTTTCTCACTAAAGAAGTGAACTACCCTCCCTTAGGACAGGGCGGAGGGAGAGCCGAGCCTGTGCCCGTTCCTTTTGTGGCTGTCTGCCCCAGGACAGCCTGTGCTGACCCCTGTGTGGTACCCCAAGTGCTGACAGAAGATGGACACTCATGAAGGGCCAGTGTCTGGGAGCAAAGAAGTAAACAGGCCAGCTCTTTCTTGCATGTTTTTGAAGTGGGGCAGGCTCCAGGGCTGGCCTTCCTGAACACCAGGGATCCCACCATCTGAATTAGGCCAACGGCTCTCTCAGTGAGTAAGCCATGCTCCAGGTGTCACTGGGTGGCCAGGGTTCTATGCCTGACAGTTGAGGTGTCACACGTGACCTACACCAGAGGCAGCAAATCTACACCAGGTCCGAACCACTGCCAGCTTTTCTAAAAACAATTTATTGGAACATAGCCATATGCAACAGTGATTGGCCTGCAAAGCCTAGAGTATTTACCATTTGGCCCTTCACAGAAAAAGTGTGCAGACCCCTGATCTATACCCCCCCCCCCCACATGCATAATGTGCCTGCTCCAGGGACACACCTGACATGGGGCCATGTCTTGATGGAGCTAGTCTCCTCCACTTGGACACAGCCTTTGAGATTCAAAGAGCTGTCTGGGGCCCCAACCTGGGAACCCTGTATAGTAGGACCTGGGAACCCTGTATAGTAGGACCTGGGAGGGGCACTCAGGTCCACCCTCCCATTAAGAGTTACAGTTGGGGACATTGCTTATCAGAGAGGACGTTACCTGGTCAAGGTCACAGAAGGAGTCAGGGTGTTGGCCCTTTGGACTACCCCTTGGCTTCCCCTTAGGACAGGGCTGATTTACCACCTGACCTTCATTCCCTCCAGTCCCAACCTGGCCCACATTGTCTTCATGCCTACCTGATTTTACCTTCTAAATATTTACTAAAGTCCTACTGTGTGCCTGGCACAGTTCTACTAGGCAGGACTAGGCACCAGGTTACAGCTGGGAGCTAGGGACCAGACCTTTCAGTATCACACAGCCTAGTGCAACAGCCAGACTAGAAAGTATCAATAAATCAACACGGTGATTTCTGACTGTGAATGCCACAAAGAAAAGGGCTGATGTGCTGAGCAAGGCTAGGGTGAGGGTGGTAGTCAGGAAAGGCCTGGTGAGGAAGTGACCCTGCACCAGCCTGAATGTGAAGGATTTTAGCCATGCAAAGGCCTGAGGGGGAAAAAGTTCTGGGCTGAGGGAACAGCTCAAAGACCTGACTATGGAGACAGGAGGAGTAACAGGTAAGGTTAAAGGTGCTGTAGGAGCCAGTCTTGCAGGTCCGCAGGCCAAGATGAGGATCTGAGTTTCTCTCCAAGCACAATCCAACTGTCCTTTCCTTCCAGAGGGGCCACCCCTCAGGCTTGTCCAGTTCTATGCTTCCTGGAAAGCCCTCCTCCATGAAAAGAATAGTAATAAGGAAAATAAACCAGGGGTGCCATTAACTGAGAGCTTACAGCTTACAGGCACAACGGTAAGCACATTGCAAGTATTATCATACCGACTCTTCACAAAAGCCCCATGGGGGAAGGTGCCACCTCCATCATCCAAAGTCACTGCCCAACGTCCCAGCTCCAAGACAACCATGAGCTGCTGAAGACAGAATCCGAAATCCTCAGATTCAGAGGGCAGGGCTCCTCTCCAAATGCCTGATCTCCAACCCTCAACCCTCTCCACCCAGGTCAAGGGGTGGCCTGGGCATGTCCATTAGCTTGGCTGAGCTGCCCAGTCCCTTCCTTTCTTGTAGCGGGCTGGGCTGCACAAGTCCCTTAGCTCAGCTGGGCTGCCTCAGTTGCCCATCCTGGCAGCCCTGGGGGCTGATGTCTGCAGGGACACAGACTGAAGTCAGAGACAACCCCAGTGGAAACTGCAGGCCCAGGAACATGCCAGCATTGAGTGGAAATTCGCCAGCAATCATCCTCCCCTCTTCCCTGGCTTCTGACCTCCCTGGTGGTGAGATAACAATGCTGTTCAAATTCCAAACGAACATATCCCTGATCAAGTTACAAAGTGACTCAGGGAATCCACTTTCCTATCTGAAAAAGTGGCTGGATGACAACTCTCCCCTGCACAGCTCTTCAGGTGTTCAGGGAGAGAGAAAGGGAAGGAGATTCCGGGTGATTCCAGGCTGGGAACTGCCACCTCTTTCTGGGTCAGCCTCAGTACTTCCTCTGTGAAATTGGAGATTAAGCCTGGCCTTGTTTCCTTTGACAACTGCCACCAAAAGTCACAAACTCAGAGGCTTTAAGGGCCAGCGAGCACCCAGGCAACCCGGAAAGCGCTACCACCCTGCCTCTCCTCCCCGCTTCCCTGGGCCAAACTATCCCTGCCCACTGCTCCACACCCTGCAGACTGGGACCAAGAGTGGCGGCCCCCACGATGGCGTGAGTCAGGAATCCCCGAACCCTCCCCAGACAGCAGGAGCGCTGAGATCCTTGCTGTCCCGGGCTTCAACGTCCACAGGCGTCTCCAGACCGTTCTGCTCTCACTTCGTGCATCCCCCCCGGGCACCCTGCCTCGACATCGGAGACCCCCATACCTGTTTTCACCCCGCTGTCCTTGGAGCTCCTAGCAGCCCCCCGCCCCTCCTCCAGCCCCACCAGCCAGCAATAAGCGCCTTGGTCCGTGCCTTTGCTCAGGGCCAGAGTCCGAGATGGCACCGGCCTCGCGACCGCCCCGCCCGAGTCCAGGGGCCACCTAGACGAGGAGCCCGGGGTAGCTGGGAGGCAGTCGGCAGGGAGCCCGCCTGCTCCGGGCGCCCCGGCCTGGCTGGTGACCCTTACCTCCTCAGCTGGGGGCCCTCGCGTCTCGCGCCCCACCAGGCAGCCGGCCAGACAGACCGCACTCGGCTGCCGCGTTCCGCTTGCGGAGGGGGCCAACCCCCGCCGCCCAAGCCGCCGCGTTCCAACTCTCCTGGACACGCCCCCCTACCCCGGCGGCTCCGCCTATCGGGGCCTGGGCGCGAGGCGGGGGCGGAGCCTGGACGCCAACTCTCGGAGTCGGAGTTCCAGAGAAATGTGAGCGTCCCGAGCGGAGTGCGTTTGGGTGTGTTGGCGCTGCAGGCGGTGCGGGCGGGGGGCTTCCTTGTCGCTCTCTCCCGGGACTGGCAACCCAGACTCAAGCCCCCTAGTCTCCCTTTCCGCCACCGCGCTCCGCACGCCGGACCCACAGAAGACTTCGAACTCACCCAACTGGGGCCTTCGGGCCAGGGAAGGGGTTGGGGAGGGAGGCGGTGGCATTACTGTGCCTTCCGCCGCCGCTGGTGGGACTCCCTGCTGCTGGCTGGCATAGTCCTGTCTCAGCAATCGAGAGATTGATAATCATAATATTAAAATTCTTTAGCATTTTATGTTTTATATTTTAAACTTGTATAGTGGAAACTTTCAAACATATGCTGAAGGAAATAGGCTAATGGACTCCATGTATCCATCGCCTAACTCCAACATTATCTACCAGTTTTGCCCTCTTTCTCCACCCTCCCCCACCCACTCCGCAACACTGAGCTGAAATGCAAGTCCAAGCCTCAGAGTTATCACTCCTGGGGGGTTGTCTTAACCTCCTTCTGGCCTCCCTCAACACTTCGTTTCACACCAGCTGCTTCTTCCTGTTCCTCAAAACCCCAAGGTTGTTCTCACCTCTGGGCCTTTGCACTTCCTTTTTGCCGCCAGATCTTCTCATGGCTGCATTTTTGGCATTGAGATCCAACTCAAACTGTCACCTCCTCAGAGGCTTCCCTGACCTCTGAGGTCACCCTCATCTGCCTCACTCCCGTTTTGTTATTTTGTAAACCACATCTCCCAACCTGAAGTCATCCAATTAGGTCGCTTGTTTACATGTTCATAGCTTGTCTGCCCCACCTAGACTGTGAGCCCTGTGGCTGAGCTCTACCCATCTTGTTCATTCCTTTCTCCAGTGCTGAGAGCGGAGTTCAGCCTTTAGTAAATGTCTGTGGCACGGATGAGTTTGCCTTGCCAAATAGGGCAGAGCGGGGTAACTGTGAAGAGGGGCTGGCGCAGGCCAGGGCAGTGCCCGCTGGGCCAGGACCAACGCAGGAGGAAGCTCCAGGTGCCTGGGTCCAGACCTCAGACTCTGCCCAGGGCTGGGGCCTGGAGGGCTGGTGCTGGAGGCATGAGCTGATAGGGGGTTGACCTGCTCTCCTGGGTGGTGTGGGCAGAGGCTGTGAGGTGGGGCCCAGTGCTGGGGATCTGCCTTTGCCAGCCGGAGTGGAGTGGGGCCAGGACATGGGCACATTCCCACAGGGGAAGGGGTTGGAGTGAGGGGACGAGAGAGCAGGGAGAGGCTAAGAGAAAGAGGGGAAGTGGAGGTGATTGATGGGCAAGTAAGAGGGCCACCACCTGTGACCTTGGAGAGTCCACGTACCCCACCACAGCATCCCTAACTCCTCCACCTTCCCAGCTATTACCCTCACCTAATTGAAGCCACAGCCTCACAAAAGTACTTAAACACTTATAAAATGTATTGCCAGCACTTCATCTTGAGAGATTACACAAATATCAGGATTTTCAGCTCCTCTTAAATCAGGATTTGAAAGACCTGGTCCCCTATCTCCACTCAGGGCTGCCCCCTTTAAATGGGGCACGTGTTCTCCCACTCACCTCTGTCCCCACCATTCTCCATGGCTTCCCTCTCGCCCCACTTTGCCCGCTTATGTACCTGCAATTGAATAGCATTTGAGTTTATGACTTCCGGTGGTGAAGTTAAGCCTCTGCACCAGACAGAGGAGGGAGAGACAAGGCCCCGAGATCCCAGAAACTGAGTTAGAACCAGGAAGGCCATTTGGGACATCAAGACACTGGGAAATGCCATACCAAGTGTATACATGCTTGTCACCCCAGGGGGCAGGGATGGGGGCACCTGGAGGTTAGTTTTCAAGGCCATGTTGGTGACTTCCTCAGTGCTAGACCTACCACCTCCCTTACTAGGGGGGGCTTCTCCAGGAAGGTGGGCATGCCTGGGGTGGGGTGGCTGTAGGAATGGAACTGAAAAGCCCTGTGAACAGGTCTCTGGCATCTGACTGTGCGCTTGGCACAGAGCAGGTGACCAGGAAAGGGAGGCCTTTATATGATTCTGGAAAACCAGAGGGAATATGTACAGCTGTTGGTTCTGGAGTCAGGAGAGCCCAACTAGCCTTTCTCACTGCTGGTGCAGGGCCCACGGGGGCCCGTCTCCTCTTCTGTCCTTCCTTCCGGTGCTGACCTTCTACAGAACTGGGGGGAGCACCAGGAAACCCCGGGAGGCAGCATGGACTCCAATCCTCTGGCTGTCTGCTGCTTCTCACCAGGGATGGGCTGTGGGTGGAGAAGACCGGGTGGAGGGCCGACTCCTCCAAATAAGAGGAAAAACTCGTGACTCAGGGAAAGGCAGAGGCTGAGTCAGCCAAGCCACAAGCTGTGGAAAAAATGAAGTCTGCCTGAAGGTTTTTCTGCACCTCGGGTAAGAAGCCCTTTCTCAGGAAAGGCTGGCTTCCAGACTTCAGGAACTAGGCTTTCAGAAGAGCACCAGGCTCAGATTAGGGGTTCTATTAATCACTTCTGTGGAAAATGCCAGAAATTTTTTAATTGGAGCAATTCTTAAGTTCTATGTAAATGTCAAGCAGTGTGTGCTAAACACTTCACATCCTATCTCTCCCCAGGCTGGACCTGTCATTCCCAGCTTTGGGCTAGAGAAAAGTGAGACAGAGGCCAAAGCTTGGAATGGTGAATTACTGAGATGAAGGTGCAAATGTCTCCGCAAGAGGGAGAGAAAACAGAAGGGGCAAATAGTAACAATTGATGACCTTTAGGTCAGAGGTCAGTGAAGGGTCAAATGGTAAACATTCTGAGCTTTGGGAGCCAGGATCCCTGTGGCAACTACCCTCCTCTGCCTTTGTCCAGGGGACAGGACATTGTGCACAAGCCCTCGGTAGACTTCACTTGTCTGATTGTCATGTTATTTTCACGCGTCTTGAAAGTTTCTTCTGAGTTTTTTCCAACCACCTAAAGATACAAAACAAGCGACAGGCTGGAGTTTGCCGAGCCCTGACCTCCAGCTGTTCGTCATACCTTACCTGCAGCTCTTCCATTGGCTTGAAAATATTCAAAACAGAAAGTGGGGGAAAACAAAGACAAAAGGGAAACAGGGGCCATCCTACTTATAACGGGCAGATTTGGAATTAGTCAAATTTTCATGACTCTCCACGCTGCCTTCTTTGTCAGTGACACAGCTGAGACTGAGTCTCAAGGCTGTGGAAATGTGGATATTGGGGGAAAATTTCTATTCGAATGGTTTTGAAGATTGGTTTTAAGGAAGGACACCTGAGATATTAGGAAACTATGATTTCAAAGGAAAATATTTCAAAATGTTTGGATTTTGGATTGCTGAATTATTGGATTTGAAACCACAACATCTATACTCTGCTAAACCGGGGAACTGGGACTGCAGCGGTTTCCCCTCCCCTCCCCCCGCTGCAGTGTCAATATTTATTCTGTTCCGTGTTTAAGTTTGCCCCGTGTTTGTCATTCCCAACCTGCACATCCTTTTCACGTTTGTGGGCATTTTTGTTCCTGTTTCTCATCATGGGTGTCTCCATGAGGCTCTGACTGGGCCAAACGGGAAAACAAGAAAGACGAAAAGAAACAATGCTCTTTGAAAAATGCTTCAGGTGACGGAAATATACGCGTTCTCCGAAATATATTCTTCACAGTGATTTAGACACACCTAGCTCCTCAAATGGAGGAAAGCTAAGAGGATTCTGCCAGTACTGGTTTAACAAGGTTCTAATGCATCATCCATTCATTCAACAAACAGTTATTGGATATTCTTTGTCACCCCAAGCAGCAGATGCCATGATGAATGAGGCACTGTTTCTGCCCTTGAGGCACTCACAGTGAAGCAAGGGCAGACCTGTGAACACAGGCTTATCCTTGAGGAGTGAGAACTGCTCTGCCCCGAGCAGAGGGCAGAGGTCATCTCTGGTGAGAATGGTCTTGGTTGGATAACACATCTTGGAGCATTATTTTGGCATTAAAAAATTCAGCTTTGGGGGACTGGCTGGCAAAGAATTCTTCATCAGAAGCATTTGCGGCAAGAAGAATTTTGGGGATCAGGAGCAAGAAAGCTAGAGAGAGAAAAAGGCCTAGCTCAAGGTGCAAGAGAGGGCCAGGGGAAGCCCTCTGAGAAGTGCAACCAGAGAAAGTTTCAAACAGCAAGGATGGGTGATATTCCATTTTTTTTTTCCTTCACTTTTTTTTTTTCTTTTTAAACTTTTTACTGTATATTGGAGTACAGCCAATTAACAATGTTGTGATAGTTTCAAGTGAACAGGGAAGGGACTCAGCCACACATTTACATGTATCCATTCTCCCCCAAAGTCCCCTCCCATCCAGGCTGCCACATAACATTGAGCAGAGTTCCCTGGGCTGTACAGTAGGGCCTTGTTGATTATCCATTTTAAATAAAGTAGTGTGTACATGACCACCTCAGGTTCCCTAACCTTCCCTTCCCTGCATTCTTCACCTCCCCCCCTCCCCAGCAACCAGAACTTGTTCTTTAAGTCTGTGAGTCTCTTTCTGTTTTGCAAGTAAGTTCGTTTGTATAATTTCTTTTTAGATTCCACATGATGTTCCATTTTAATTACTTACTAAGCTGCCCAAGAGGTTCCACATTTTTGGCCATTACCTCTCTGCTGCTTCTGCTGCTAAGTCATTTCAGTCATGTCCGACTCTGTATGACTCCATAGACGGCAACCCACCAGTCTCCCCTGTCCCTGGGATTCTCCAGGCAAGAACACTGGTGCTTCGTAAAACCCACACTTTTGCTGGTGGGAAGGTTAGTTGTTCTAGCCAGCCTCCATGGACAGCAATGTAGCAGCAGCTACCACTTGAAAGAGGTCAGGACCCTTCTGTCCAGCTAGTCCGGTCTAGACATGTATGTCTAATAAATTCTAGATATTTATTCTAGTGCAGAAGTACTTGTGCTCATTTATCCATTGCAGCTTTGATTTCAGCGGAGAAGCAGTGAGGATAACCCAGAGGATAATCAATAGGAGAATGGTTTAACAAATTATGCATGCCATAGAATGGCTTATCACACTTAAAGGGAAAGAGGCAGGTCATTATGTCCTGATGTGGAAGGATTTCCAAGATACATTGAGTGAAAAAAGTAAGGTGCAAGAATAAGTGTGATTTCCTATGTGAGTATGAATGAAAAATATTGCTGGCAGAATCCACAGAAAACTGGTCCCAGGGGTTGACTGTGGAAGAGAGAATTAGTGACTCAAACCCATGAGAGGGAGACTCACATTTTATACCCTTGTGATGTTCACAGTCCACATTGGATAGTGTGAACCTATGGGCCTGTGTGACCAATAGGAAATGACAGTAAGTGACTTTTCCAAAATTTGTCATAAAAGACATAGTGTCTTCTGCCATGCTGTCTTGGATCACTGGCTCTGGGGAAAGGCAGCTGCTTAGTCATGAGGATGGTGAGCAGCCCTGTGCAAGGAATCCTGTGGTGAGAAACAGAGCCCTCCTGCCGACAGCTAGCACCAGCTTGCAAGTATGTGAGCAAGCCAGCCTGGAAGGAGAGCATCCAGCCCCAAAGAAGCCCTGAGGTGGCTGCAGCCCAGGATCTTATCTTAACTGCAACCTCCTGAGAGACCTTGAGGCAGGAGCTTTCAGCTGAGCCACTTCCTAATTCCTGACCCACAGAAGTCATGTGGTATAATAAACGTTTATTGTTTCAAGCCAATGAATTTTGAGTTAATTTATTATGTAGTACTAGATAACTAACAGGTCTTTTGAAATCTGCACCTTTTTCATTTGTGCATGTCCAAATAATGGTGGTGGTGATGATGACAATAATCATAATCATATTAATAACCTAATACACACCATGGACTTTGTGGGCAATAATTCAAGGATATTTCTGTTGGGTAGATTTGGGGTGGAGAGATGGGAACCACTGCCTGGGTGATGATCCCTGGACTATGAAGCGACTCCACCTGGATGCTTGGAGAACCTGACTTCCAGGTGTGTGTGTAAGGGATGGGGCAATGGAGAGCCCGGGGCAGAGGTTTCATACTAGCTGCCTGCAGGCTCACAGACCCTTTTTGCTTGGCTAGCACATTGGATTTTGTCTTTTTAAATTAAAAAAAAATTATTTATTTTTGGCTGCGCTAGGTCTTCATTGCTGTGTGCAGGCTTTCTCTAGTTGTGGTGAGTAGGGCCTACTCTCTGCCATTAGAGAAATGGCAGAAAGTGAAGAGGAACTAATGAACCTTTTGATAAGAGTGAAAGAAGAGAGTGAAAAAGCTGGCTTGAAACTCAACATTAAAAAAACTAAGATCAATACTTCATGTATAAACTGGAAGTGCAATTAAAAACCAGCTTCATTGTTTAAAAAAAACAAAAAACAAAAAACTAAGATTATGGTATCTGGTCCCATCACTTTATGGCAAATAAGAAGGGAAAAAGTGGAAGCAATGACAGATTTTATTTTCTTGGGCTCCAAAGTCACTGCAGACATTGACTGCAACCATGAAATTAAAAGATGCTTGCTCTTTGGAAGGAAAGCTATGACAAAACCTAGACAGCATATTCAAAAGCAGAGACATCACTTTGCCAACAAAGGGACAAAGGTCCATTTGGTCAAAGCTATGATTTTTTCAGTAGTCATGTATGGATATTAGAGTTTGACCATAAAGAAGTCTGAGTGCTGAAGAACTGATGCTTTCGAATTGTGATGCAGAAGACTTTTGAGAGTCCCTTGGGCTGCAAGGAGATCAAACCTGTCAATCCTAAAGGAAACTAACCCTGAAAATTCCTTGAAAGGACTGTCGATGAAGCTGAAGCTCCAATAACTTGGCCACCTGATACAAAGAGCCGACTCACTGAAAAAGACTCTGATGCTGAGAAAGACTGAAGGCAAAAAGAGAAGGGGGTGGCAGAGGATGAGATGGTTAGATAGCATCACTGACTCAATGCACCTGAATTTGAGCAAACTCCGGGTGATACTGGAGGATAGAGGAGCCTGGTGTGCTATAGCGCATGGGGCTGCGAAGAGTCCGACACAACTTTGCGACTGAACAACAACAGCAAGGGGTTATTCTGTAGGTTGTGGTGCTCTGGATTCTCATTGCAGCGACTCGTTGCAGAGCATAGCCTCAGTAGTTGTGGCTTGCAGGATCAGGGAAGTGTGCATGCCATGGAGCAAGTAATCCCTTGTGCCAAAACTTCTGAAGTCCGTGTGCCCTCGAGCCCATGCTCCACAACAAGAGAAGCCACCACAATAAGCCCTCACACCGCGATGAAGAGTAGCCCCCACTCACTGCAGCTGGAGACAACATGCATGCGGCAGTGAAGACCCAGCACAGCCAAAAATAAAGCAATAAATAATTGACGGATTAAAGGAAAGAATCGTCAGCTTTAAAAAAAAGTGCGCAATGTGAGAGTTGGGAGTGACATTTTTATTTGGCGCAAAATGTGGGCTGTAGCCCGGGAGACAGCACCACAGATAGCTCTGAGAAACTCCTCCAAAGAGGCAAGGGGGAAAATTCAGTATATATGTGATTTTGGTGAAGGAGGAATGCATGTTTTTTTCCAAAGCTTTCTACTAGTCTTGTGAAGCTTTTGCTAGTCTAGAGGAATAATCGTCACCATAAAGGAATTTAGTGCTTTTCTAGATATGGGAGATGCAAGAATTGGGCTCATAAAATCTGCTTCTGAAAATATCTAACTATCTGAACACTTGTCTTGCCTTTTTTTTTCCCGAGCCTCATTTCTGCTCTCCACTTTGAAGGTGTTAAAGGTCAGCAGTTGCAACAGCGCATGATTTAATCCTTGGAGAGGTAGATGGCAAGTGCCCATGGCAAGCGCCAACTTGTGGTTGACAGAATGTTATAAGAACATTATTCATAATAGCTCCATAGTGAATATAAGTCGTGTCCACCAACAGAAAATGGGTAATAGACAGTGGTGTATTCATATAATTGGATACTCCTCAACAGTAAGAAGACTCTGTGTGTGTGTGTGTGTGTGTGTGTGTGAGTTGCTCAGTCATGTCTGAATCTTTGAGACCCCATGGACTGTAGCCTGCCAGACTCCTCTATCCATGGAATTCTCCAGGTAAGTATATTGGAGTGGGTTGCCATGTCCTCCTCCAAGAAATAAAATTACTGCTATACAAAAGAAAATATGTATCTCATAGGGATGAATGTCCCAGACACTATCTGGATTTTGCTGATGATTCCACATGTGTACACACACCTAAGGGGCTTCCCTGGTGGCTCAAATGGTAAAGAATCTGCCTGCAAGGCAGGAGACCCGGGTTCAATCCCTGGGTCAGGAAGATCCCCTGCAGAAGGGAATGGCAACCCACTCCAATACTCTTGCCTGGAGAATTCCGTGGAGAGAGGAACCTGGAGGGCTGTAGTCCATGAGATCGCAAAGAGTCAGACACGACTGAGTGACTAACACACGCAAACGCACGTGCATATATAAACATTTATAAAACAATCCACTGAAGTTTGAACATAAATCTTAAGATTGATCCTCTGTATTATACATATGTTATACCTCAATAAAGTGAAATAGATGTAGCTTTGAAAAATCTGCTCTGAGTGCTATTTGAGGGCATGCATCCCCCAGTCCAGCTCCTCCCCAGTGTTCGGACTCTGAAGACTGAGTGTGGTTCTCGCAGGATGTGCTGTCTAGGGTGTTTCCCGGTGCCTCTCCCGGAGCAGCACTGGAGTCTGTGCGGGGCAGCCAACTAGGGACAGAAGAGAGCAAGCAGTCTAACTGGGGCTTTCTCTCCTACCTGTGCCCAGACAGTGAAGGCTGAATGAAAATGCATGTGACATGTGATATTGTGATTTACAAAAAATTTATATTTGGTCAGTCCCCTGTTTCTGGTACAGAGCTCCTAAAACTCTAGGTGTTTCCTAAGTGTCCAGAGCTATAAAAATGTCTCTTGTTATGTTAATGAGGTGGCCTTTGGGATGCACCTAGGTTTGGGGGCAGGTTGCTAAGAGAACCAACTGCTTTCACTTAGGCCCCTGGCAACCACTGTACTCTATCTATGAGATTTTTTTTTTTTTTGGATTCCACATAAAAGTGAGATCATACAGTATTCGTCTTTCTTTGACTTATTTCACTTGGTTTAATGCCCTCTAGGTCCATCCATATTGTCACAAATAGCAAGATTTTTTCCTTTTCTATGGGAGTATAATATATTCAACTTACATTTATACTACGTCTTTGGGCTTACCAGGTGGTGCTAGTGGTAAAGAACCTGCCTTCCAATGCAGGAGACATAAGAGACATGGGTTCAATCCCTGGGTGGGGAAGATCCCCTGGAGGAGGGCATGGCAACCCATTCCAGTATTCTTGCCTAGAGAAGCCCATGGACAGAGGAGCCTGGCTGGCTGTATTTCATAGGGTCACATAGAGTGGTGCATGACTGAGGTGACTTAGCACATACTACATGTTTATTATTCATCTACCCATAGACACTTAAGTTGCTTCCACATCTTATCTATTATAAATAATATTTCAGTGAACATAAGGTGCATATATCTTTTCAAGTTAGTGTTTTCATTTCTTTTCGATAAACATCCAGAAGTTGAATTGCTAAACCATATGGTAATTCTATTTTTAATATTTTGAGGAATCTTCATACTGTTTTCCAAAGTGGCTGCACCAATTTACATTCCCACCAACAGTGCCAAAGTGTTTCCTTTTCTTCACATCCTCACCAACACTTGTTATTTCTTATATTTTTGATAATAGCCATTTTAATGGTTATGAGGTGATAAATCATTGTGCCTTTGATATGGACTTCCCTGATGGTTAGTGATATTGAACATCTTTACATGTATCCACGGCCATCTGTATGTCTTCTTTAGAAACATGTCTATTCAAATCTTCTGCCTATTTTAAAATCAGACTGTTTGTTTGCTATTGAGTTGCATGAGTTCTTTATATTTTTTGGATATTAATTCCTCAGCAGAAACATGGTCTGCAAATATTTTCTCCCATTCGACCTTTTCATGTTGCTGACAGTTTCCTTTGCTGTGCAGAAGCTTTTTAGTTAGATGCAGTCCCGTTTGTTTATTATTGTCTTTGTCACGTTTGCTTTCGATCTTAAGTTAAAAAGGTCATCACCAAGGCCTATGTCAAGGAGCTTACTACCTATGTTTCCCTCTAGGAGTTTTATGGTTTCAGGCCTTACATTCAAGTCTTTAATCTATTTTGAGTAAATTTTTGTGTATGGTGTGAGAAATTTTGTGTATCATATGTCTAGTTTTCCAAACACCATTTATTGCAGAGACTGCCCTTTCCCCGTTGTATATTTTTGGCTCCTTTGTCCTAAATTGATTATATATTCATTAGTTTATTTTTGCACTCTCAATCCTGATTCACTAATCTTTATGTCTGTTTTTATGCAAATGCTACAGTGGGTTTTGTTTGTTTTTTCTTTTTTCATCCATGACTTGTGGGATCTTGATTCCCTGACCAGGGATTGAACCCAGGCCTTGGCAGAGAAAACACAGACTCCTAATCAGTGGACCTCCAGGGAATTCCCTGCAGTGGTTTTAGTCTTTGTTCGAGTATTTTTCATGTGTGTATTTACAATCCATATATATCCGTTGGTAAAGCTTCTATTGGCATAGTTTGACTGCATTTTAATTGGGCTATTTCCTTTTTTGTTGAGCTTTGAGAATTCTTTATATATTTTGGATCTATATCCCTTTGTCAAGTATGTGATTTGTACGTATTTACCCCCTGTCTGTGGCTTTTCTTTTTATTTTAAAAGTGTCTTTTACACAGAAAAAGTTTAATTTTGAAGAAGTGTAATTTATCATTTTTACCTATGTGGATCATGATTTCAGTGTCTATCCTTTGCTTAACCCAAACTCACAGATCTTCTGTTTTCTTCTCAAAGTTTCATAATTTGACATTTTACATTAAGGTCAGCAGTCTATTATAAGTTAATATTTGTATAAGACATAGGTCAAGGTTCATTTCTTTGCTAGCTATTCCAGCATCATTTGTTGAAAACATTGTCCTTCTTCCTTATTTTCTTTAAGGAGTCTAAGCAGGGAGTTTTCACGGGGCATTTATGAAGATGCTGCTGTAATTTTTCTTAAGAAACAGCAACAGAATGCTCAACATCATTATACGTTAGGGAAACAATTGGATACCGCTGCATACCTATCTGAATGTCTCTGAAAATCAAACCAGAACCAAAAAAAAAAAAAAAAGCGAAATGGTAATACTGGGTGATGGTGAGAGTGAAGATCAATTGGACAGTCATACACTGTTACAAAGAATGCAAAATAGTGCAAAAGCTTGAGAAATAGTTTGACAATGTCTTAAGAAGGTATACATACTCTCACCTGTGACCCAGCAACCTAATTCATAAATATTTACTCAAGAGAAGCAAAGAGCCTTTGAGTCTGGGATTTTTTTTTTTACTGTGATGCATTTGAGATTTATCCTTGTTGCTGGGTCTACAATAGTTTATTCCCTAGTTTGACTGAGTTCCTTTTCATTTAATTGTATTGATATACCATCCACCACATAAAGGATTTTTAGGCCATTTCCAGTTTCTTGTTTCTATTAATAAACCTGTTACAAGTATTTGTTAACAGATTTTTCTGTAAACAAAAGACTTCTCCTAAGAATTCTTCAGCTGTTTCCTGACTAGGAGCCCAGGGGTTAGAACTTCCGTTCCCTTTTCCAAAGTCACAGCAGGGAATTTTCCAGGTAAGAAATCAGAATTTCCCTCTCTTGAATCTTAGCAAGCAGAACACTGAATAAATAAAGATAAATCAGCAAAATCAAAATCAAAGACATACAGCAATAACAAAATGCACAAACCTCCCATATCAAATGAAATAAAGAACCACTAGACGAAACAAAAAGCAACCTAAGAATAGAAATGGTCTTACAAAGCCCAGGGCAAAATATCCTGCCAAAAATGTTTCTACAGGAGCGACCAGGGACTTCCCTGGTGATTCTATGAATAGGACTCCACCTGCCAATGCAGGGGACATGGGCTTGACCCCTGGCTTGGGAACTAAGATCTCCTATGCCATGGGGCAGTTAAGCCCATGTGCCACAACCACTGAGCCTGCCCAGGCGCTCTGGAGCCCCTACTGGGTAACAAGAGAGGCCACTGCGATGAGAAGCCAGGGCAACTGCAGCTAGAGAGTAGCCCCTGCTCGCCATAACTGGGGAAAGCCTG
Organism: Ovis canadensis; assembly: GCF_042477335.2. Taxonomy (NCBI): domain Eukaryota; kingdom Metazoa; phylum Chordata; class Mammalia; order Artiodactyla; family Bovidae; genus Ovis; species Ovis canadensis. The sequence goes on along the minus strand of NC_091258.1, from coordinate 53,390,304 downwards.
AGCACAACCACGAGAACCAGCGTAGCTAAACATCAATCAAGCAGTCTAAAAAAAAAGGGGGTGGTGAGCAACCAGATTTAAGAGAAACAAAATTTCAGAAGTGAACCTAGTTCTTAACTCTTCCCTAACTCCTGGTCTCCAAACCTCAGAGCTATAAGGGAGAAGAGAGAGTGAGAGGACAAAATCCTAGCAGGACTACTGAGTAATACCTTCCAGTAGAGAAAACAAGACTGAGGCTGTCAGCAGGCATGACTCTGGGAAGAGACAGAAATTATGACTGTCTTCCACACCCCTGCCATCCCCTGGATCTCAGTGTAGGAAGCCACCTGCTCTCCCTCCTCGTTTTGACTTTTCCTGAGGGGCAGTGCAGCTAGGGATGGAGCACAGAACAATCATGTATCCATTGCTCTAACTTTCTCCAGCTACAGATTCCACAGGGATTCAGAAAATAGATGACTGCTGGCTGAAAAAAAATGTAGAAATATCTCCCCACCTAGAACTGCACTGTACTTTGATTTCTTTTAATTGCAATGAAAAAAAAAATCTAGATCCCAGGGCAAAACTGCTCCTATTTCCTAATTTCAGTACTAAGCTTTGCACAAGGCCCATGAGCTGTTCCAGCCTGGAAGGGGGAATGAAGGGAGGGTTCGGTTAGTGTCTCTCCATGAGGGAAAGACACTGCCCATCTGTGCTAGCAGGCCTCTCATCTCAACTGCTTTGCCGTCCAGAGTGAGTATTGTTTATTTGGTGACTAGGAAGCAGACCTCAAAGCTTTGCCTGTAGGAGCTATGGGCAACAGGTTGACTTAACCACCTAATGGAGAGACACTGACCCAACTCTCCCTTCATTCCCCCTCCCCGGAACAGCTCACAGGGCAGTCCTGAGAGCCTGGCATGAATAGAAGAAATTACCCAGAGAGTTTGACATGGCTAGTGTCAGCATTAGCCTTTGCATTGCCTAGTGAAAGTAGAGTTAGTCCCTCAGTTGTGTTGGACTCTTTGCAACCCCAAGAACTGTAGCCTACCAGGCTCCTCTGTCCGTGGAATTCTCTAGACAAGAATACTGGAGTGGGTGGTGATTCCCTTCTCCAGGGCATCTTCCCTACCCACGGATCAAACCCAGGTCTCCTGCCTTGCAGGCTGACTCTTTACCACCTGAGTCACCAGGGAGGCCCTTGTGTTGTGTAAAGATCCCTGAAAGTGTGTGTGTGTGTGTGTGTGTCTTTCTGAAATGAAAATACTGCAAAAAAACAATAACAACAACAAAAGAGTAATCCAAAATCTAAACGTTCTATCAAATTGAATTGCAAAGTTTAAAAATGTAAACAGCGCTGCACCCAAAGGTTTATCTTGATGTACCTCTTTCACATGTCCTACTCACCCCGACTCAGCCACTTTGAGCTCATTTAGGTATTTTCTCTCAGCCATCTAGGCTTCTTAAAAAGCTTTTATAATCAGTCTCGTGCTTCCTAGGTGAGACAGTGGTAAAGAATCTGCCTGCCAATGCAGGAGACACAAGAGACACAGGTTTGATCTCTGGGTTGGGAAGACCCCCGCCTGGAGAAGGAAATGGCAACACACTCAGTATTCTTGCCTGGAGAATCCCAAGGACAGAGGAGCCTGACTGGCTCCGGCGATGGGGTCACAAAGAGCCAGACACCACTGAGCACACACACTGACTGATGGTCAATCTCAGACTGGACTTAGGGCTCGCAAGTACCTGTTTCAAAATTAGGAAAGGAGTGTGTCAAGGCTATATTTTGTCACCCTGCTTATTTAACTTCTGTGCAGAGTACATAGTGTGAAATGCTGGGCTGGATGAATCTCAAACTGGAATCAAGATTGCCAGAAGAAATATCAGTAACCTCAGACGTGCAGATGACCCCACTCTAATGTCAGAAAGTGAAGAGGAACTAAAGAGCCTCTTGATGAAGGTGAAAGAGGACAGTGGACAAGGCTGGCTTAAAACTCAGCATTCAAAAAACTAAGATCATGGCATCCTGTCCCATCACTTCATGCCAAATAGATGAGGAAACAATGAAAATAGTGACAGACTTTATTTTGAGGGGCTCCAAAATCACTGCAGATGGTGATTGCAGACATGAAATTAAAAGACGCTTATTCCTTGAAAGAAAAGCTATGACCAACCTAGACAGCATATTAAAAAGCAGAGACATTACTTTGCCAACAAAGGTCCATCTAGTCAAAGCTATGGTTTTTCCAGTAGTCATATGGATGTGAGAGTTGGGCTATAAAGAAAGCTGAGCGCTGAAGAATTGATGCTTTTGAACTGTGGTGTTGGAGAAGACTCTTGAGAGTCCCTTGGACTGCAAGGAGATCCAACCAGTCCATTCTAAAGGAAACCAGTCCTGAACATTCATTGGAAGGACTGATGCTGAAGCTGAAACTCCAATCCTTTGGTCACCTGATGGAAAGAGACAATTCATTAGAAAACACCCTGATCCTGGGAAAGATTGAGGGACAGAGGAGAAGGGAGCTACAGAGGATGAGATGGTTGGATGGCATCACCAATTTAATGGACATGAGTTTGAGCAAAACTCTGGGAGATTGTTATGGACAGAGAAGCCTGGCGGGTTGCAGTCCATGGGGTCGCAAATAGTCGGACACAACTAAGTGACTGAACAACAAGCACTTTGAGGCAGGGGACTGAGCATGAAGTTAAGGACTGAATTTTCTGCTTCTCCAAGGTGGAGGTCATTCAAGTTCAGAGTGGGCGAATTGACACACAGGAAGTGTCTACAGCAGGGCAGGCATATAACAGGCTGTGTGTACGGATGAGCTATTTTTATGACTGCTTTCTGCATTGTGATCTGAGAGTGATTTGGGAATATCTATTTCCTCTTTAAGAAAGTAGGTCCCTTCTGCTTTTCATTCTCTGGTATTATGACTGCCCTGAATCTTCTGTTCCCTTCCTCCCTGCCAACATGAGCATCAGAGTCACATGGGCCTCTGGCTACAGTCAGTATCAAGATAGGGTTTCACCCGTCCAAAGCCTGTTTGAATTTCTGGAGTCCAAACCTTCTTATTCAATTTACCGTCTCCTGAATTCATCATGTAAAGCAAAAAACAGAATTTCCCAGTCTGCAGGATGGCATCATTTTCCACTTTCCTTTGGTTTTGAGCGTCCCCTAGTTCTGAACCCAGATGGGGTTTATGGTCATTACATACAGTTGGGAGGTTGGTCACTGTACAAAGATGCCCGGCAGAGATGAGAAGGCTGAAATCCAATCTTTACTTGCCACGCTGTGTCTTATAGGCTACGTGAGTCCAGAGAGGGCGCTTTTCTTAGGTTGTCAGTCTAGAAGGGGAGTTTGGAGGTCATTTTTAAAAATCTACTGCCCACAACACAATCCCCTTTGAATTTTATAGGACTTCTCATTGAGCAAAACAACCCTTCAGGCTTATATGAGCAAGTCAGGCCCCTGGGTCTCTTGAATGGCCTAAAGATGTTCCTCACAAGATTTATGTTTAAAACCAATGGTGTTCAAGTGTGGATGGTTTTCCTCCCCAGAGGACACTGGGTAAGGTCTGTGAGCATTTCTGTTTGCCACAACTGGAGGGTAGCAGTTCCAGCTTCTAGACAGAGGCCAGGGATGCTGCTAAACACCCTACTATGCACAGGGCAGCCCCATAACAAATTATCCAGCCCCAATGTCTGCAGTGCCTCTGGAGAGAAACCTTATCCAAAGTGAATGGAACAAAGCTACCAAATAAAGTGGGTTAGATTTTCCTGTTGTAGTTCTGAGAGCCCAGCTTATCGCCAGCTTCATTGACTGTAGCCACAGCCACAGTGACTGCTGCTTTGCTTTTTTCTCTCTTGCTCCTGCCCAGCTTTGAGGAAGGTCTCGCTGCAGTGTGGGAGCCTTGGCCTGTGTCCATTCTCAGATCAGAGTGCAGTGGTTGACCAGGGCCCTTCTGGACTCTGCTGCTTTTCACAGAGGGGTGGCAGGAGGTGGTGAGGACCCTTGGGGAGGGGGACACGTGGACAGGAGCTTCAAGGCCCAGCCGCCTCTCCTGGGCTTCTCCCCAGGTATCACCTTGGATATCCAGGGCTGACCACAGAAAGCTGGGGCTCCCACACATACCGGCAGCCATCTGAGGCTGCTTCTTCCTCAGCACTCAGAGGCTTGGAAGACCAAAGATCTGACACTGGATATGGGGCGGTTCTTCTTCATGAGAGTTAATACCCAAGGCTTGGTTCTTCCCCAGTGTACAGGCTGTCAGCGGCCCGGCTAGACGTGCTCAGTCGCCCTCTCACATCTCTGAATCTCCGCTGCTTCTTCTCCTAAAACACCCTTCACTCTGAGGTTCGCCTGGGAGATCCAGCCTTCAGGCCTCCGGTGAACCGTCCCTCCCACTGCTGAGGCTTCCCCGACCCCTGCTCCAATTCCTCTCTCCACCGCATCCTCGCTAATCCCCCTCACTGCTCTGCTGCCCAGCAGCGTGATCTGCGATTCTGCTTCCTTGGAGACTAAGACCCAGAGGACAAGTGACTTGGGTTCACTCCCCATGTGCACACCCATAACGTGCAACGCTGTTCCTGTTGTGGTTGACTTGAGTCTCCCTTGGGAGCATGGCAGCTCACTCCAGTATTCTTGCCTGAAAAATTCCATGGACAGAGGAGCCTGGTGGGCTCCTCCAAACCAACATGACTCAACCTTCGTTCATCCTAAGCATGTTTGGGTAGTTGCAAGCATCACCCACGTTTTGTTAAATGGAAGCTAAACATTTTCATCCTTTTATTTCCTTGTCTGAGGGTCGTAAAAGAGTCAGACCCAGCTGAAGTGACTTAGCATGCACACAAGCACGTAGGAGCACAGGCTAGAGTTAGGGAATGTACCAGAAATGTTCTGGCGCCAACATGTTGAGCTCTGCTTGAAGTTTCAGCCACACTCATTACATTCGGAACTTGTTTTCTTTAAGAGGGATCCCTCTTGACTGTCGGCATCACAATCGCTTGCATATGTCTACTATTTATGAGCGCTCTTTCCCTTAGAAATTTTCTGATGGAGCATGAAAGTTAACCTTAGAACACATCTGTACCTCTCTTCATTACACATGTCCTCTTTATCTGAGGAGAACCACTATCAGAGAAAAGCCCCCTAAAGTGAGTCAGCTCAAATGGGGACACAATAAGAAAGAAAATTTAAAAAGAAAAAAGTGCCTTTGTGTTAAAAAAATAAAATAAAATTATGAAAATGTTTAGCTTCCATTTAACAAAATGTGGGTTATGCTTGCAACTACCCAAACATGCTTAGGAAGAACAAAGGTTTGAGTCATGTTGGTTTGGAGGAGGCATATATCTTCAGACAAAATGTGATCACTTGATATGACATGCCCCTCTTCTGACTCTTTCTTGTGGGTTACAAGGGACAGTTTTGAAAAAAAGTATATATATATTTAATTATTATATCAATTTTATTAACCCATTGACATTCAAATCATTCCCTTTTGAAGCAACTGTCCTGTCACTAATCTAGTGATTTTCTCCAGCTGTTAACTGGTTTATTATATATTTTTTTTTGATGAATTTTTTATCTTGTCAAAATGAAATATATTTTAAAAAACACTTAGAGAGAGATGAGAAATGAGAAACAGAAAGAGATGAGGATAGATGTTCGAAAATTCACAGACGTTAACACTTTAAGTCTCTGTAGCACTGGTGAGATGCTCTGAGCTGCCCTGGGAGAGAGGACAGCTTGCTGCTCCTGGCAAGAGAGGAGAAAGTATCTTAAAGTGATATTTCCTTGTATCTCCCCGCCATTCCCCTGGCCCACTTCCCTGATGACACATCCTATTTCCCATGTATAGGGACCCATTTGTTTTGAAAGATGTTCGCATCCATCCAGCTTGGTGGGTTCCGCCGTTTGAGCAGGTGTGGTGAAGGAGGGGAGGCAGGGGCAGGCGGCTCAGGCCCTGAAGTCACCCTGACAGCTAAAATCGGCGCTTTCATCTTTTCCAAGCAGCAAAGGCACTCCTCTCCCCTCCTGCCTGCAGACTTTTTATAATAGCAATAAGACAACTCTGGGGAAGATCATCTCGTATTAACTCCGGGGAGTAATCATCTAATCACATTCCAGGCTGATTTGAGGCACTCATCTGGACCGAATGCCTCCCCACACCCCGGGAGCAGCTTTATGAGGCAGCAGCCAGGCCCCATCGAGCCTTATTGCTTAATTAAAAACAAATTCCCGAGTAATTTATTTTTGGGGGTTTTTATTATTTTTTTATTTTTTGTCTTCCCATAAAACCTCCAGCCGCACAAAGGGTGAGGGAGAGCCCAGGAGCTGGAAGAGGAAGCAGAGATTTATAGCTCTGGCTGCTGTGCTGGCCGCTGGCATTCAGGGTCGAGGCTAAACAGGAACATCCTGCGAGGCCGGTCTGCGGGCTGTGGAGGGTGACGGGCTGGGAGGCACGTGGGCGGGACACGTGGGTTATAAAACAAGAGCAACACTCAGGCTTGACCCGGTGTTGGGATGACAGCCCTGTGCTCTGACAGACCCTCCAAAATGCCACAACCCCAGCTGGGGCCTTAACTTGCCTGCTCAGGGCTGCTGGAGGAGCCCTAAGAGCTGCCAGCCCTGCTCAGAGCCTGCGCAGGGAACCCCAGTGGTTGGGGCCTAGCACCTAGAGCTCCCAGGATGCCTCTGGGCCACTTGCTTTTTTCCTCTGGGTCTCGGTTTCTCCAAGTGAACAGTTTCCCACCTGCCTTACAAGGTGATGAGGGGATCAGAGTGGATGGTGGTGCTGGAGAGGCTGGGGCCGCCCTCTCACATGTGGGGAGTGAAGAAGACAGTGTGAGTGGTGGCTGGGCTTTAAAGGAGGAGATGAGGGACCCAGCACCCAGATGAGGCTGTGAGTGCAGAGCCTTCCCTCAATTGTCTGTGCCAGGACTCACCACAGTGTGGGAGAGAGGCTGCAGAAGGGATCGTGTGTGTGCTCGGGTGCACTGAAGCACTGGAGGCATGTATGCACGTGTGTGGTGGGCGAGAGTGTGTCTGCAGAGGCCCAAGTGCCTCCCTACGATCTATCTGTGAATGGAGAATATCATTAAAGGGCCCATACTCTGAGGCTAAGCTGCCACAATTCAAATCCCAGCTCTACTTTGGGCTAGTGACTTAACCTCTCTAAACCTCAGTTTTCCTATTTGCAAAATGGGAATAATGATGGCATTGACCTCTTTGGGTTGTTGTGAAGCTTTAATTTGTTAATCTAAGCAACGCTGCCTGGCAATGCTTCATAAGCGTTCTGACATCTATGTGTGTGTGGATGTGACTTGTAAAAATTATATGTAATACAAATTTCTCCAACTTAAGCCACATTTCCCCATAGACTTTAATTTTTAAAATTAGGGATGAGACTTCTAGAAATAATTTTGTTCATATGATAAAATAAAATCACCAAAAATGTGGCAAATCTTTACAAGTCATGATTTTTACAGGAATGAGGATGGCTTAGATTGGAGTACAAACCAGGGAGAAGTTGAACCCCAAACTGAAAATAAAGTTATTTTCTCTATCTCACAATTCTGATTGACTGAAAAACTGCATCCTGAAATTGCAGTTCTGTAGGAGAGCTGAGCCCCAAATGCTTGTCTTCTCCTCACTCTCTTCTCCTCCCACCCCCATCATCACTTCAGAAATGAGCCAAGTGGCCAAAATCAGCTCTGGGAAGATTGCAATCAAGAGCGGAGATCTTCAACCACTTCAAAAAGAGGCAGCGTTTCCTGGGAAATTTAAGGGTCATTCATTAGCATCTGCAGAAAAACATTCCTGAAAAGAGACTCTGGGAAGAGCGGCTATCACAGAAGGGGAGGCCTTGACTGTGATCACAGTGGGTGCAAAGAGAGTCCAGAATCAACCTAGAAAGTGACTATTGGTAAAGGCAGGCCCTTGAGGGTCTCTGAAGTGGCTGCTCAGTTTTCCTTCTCTGAGAAGTTGGCAGAGCCTGGCGGTGGCTTAAAATAACCCTGATGAATCTGTGGAGTCTATGGGGACAGTTTCCCTGGTGACTCACATGGTAAGAATCTGCAATGTGGGAGACCTGGGTTCAATCCCTAGGTCAGGAAGATCTCCTGGAGAAGGGCAAGGAAACCCTCTCCAGTATTCTTGCCTGGAGAATCGCATGGACAGAGGAGCCTGGCAGGCTCCAATCCACGGGATCACAGAGAGTCGGACATGACTGAGTGACTACATTTTCTTCTTTCTTCTTCATGGGGACAGCATTGGTCTCAGAGCCACACGTCCAGGATTCGAATATGTACCCTTTCACCTCACCAGCTGAGGGCCACTTCCTGAGGCTTTTCAGAGCACTTGGATGTTGAAAGTTGCCTCTCTGCGTTGTTGGTAGGATTTGAAGTGGTTACTTGTATAACAAACAGTGCTAGCCTAATCAACGTTAATTCTGTCACAGATACTTGGTGCCCACTTATACCCTGTAAATTGAACGCCGACAACCAGTCTCTGGATCTATTTACCAGAGCACACTGGTAAATTCCAGGACAGAAAATTCACAGACATTCCAGGAATCAACCTGCTGTGACAGCCCTGACCGCTTTGGCGAATTAATACCCCAGCTTCCTCACACTTCAGGTAGGATGCTTGAGGTGGGGTCTCCTGCAGTTGCTCACAGCTCCAGCATGCCTGGAAACCCTTTGTGGGCAGCCCTTTTTTACCTGTCTCACTTCCTCTCTCCCCTGCCAGTGTTTGTCTTTACCTCCCAAATAAACTACTTGCATTAAAAGCCTTGTCTCTGGCCTTTTCCTGGTGAACATCAACTAACATCCCTGTCCTAGCCCAGCCTCCGTATTAAAACCAAGTACACCAGGCCTACACAGACACCTTTATTCACTGTTTTCTTCTGCATGGCGTCCTCTCTCCCTTCTGGCAGAAATACCCGTTTTCTTTGGGGGAAACTGAAACTTTCTCTCCCATCATTCCTTTCATTCCGAGAGGATTGACCCCAGTCTTGGCCCTGGAGGTAGTTACAAGATGTGAGTCTGTGGACTAGACAGCTGTGTCCTCCACCTGCAGTTGGTTCAGGGATGTGCACCCGATCTGAGCCAGGCCAGGATCCGACTCAGTCCCGTTGCTATGCTCCTGGGAAAGAGCTGTCCTGACACTGGGAAGCTTATATCCAATCAGATATGACCAACATTCCCCAAGATCAGTTGATGCCAGTGAGAGTAAAGCTAACATGGAGGAAAACATGGTCGAGAGATGGAGAAAAGCATATTCCTAACAGAATCTTTGAGCCCTGAATCCAGCCATGTCTGAAGTTACAATGCCCCCATCCTTTTCAGTCACATAAACCAATTTTTTCTGCCCTCCACACTTTGTTCCCACAGGGGCCAATTCTGAGTTTGGTTTTGACACTTCCAACTGACTAATACATACTTTCATCCTTCTTAGCTTTCAGATCGGGAGGAGAAGGTATGTGGCTTTGAGAGTTTTCTCCTTTCTGTGTGTAGATTCTTCAAGGTAAAGTTGGTTTGAAACTAATCCCTTCAAAAGTTGCCTGAGGAAAAAGTGTGTCCACACCATTTATCAGCTGGGGTGTTTTTGCTTATTTATTTTTTAACTTTCTGTTTTTGTATTGGGGTATAGCCGATTAACGATGTGATAGTTTCAGGCAAACAGTGAAGGGACTCAATGATACATATATATGGATCCATTCTCCCCCAGACTCCCTTCCCATCCAGGCTGCCACCTACCATTGAGAGAGTTCCAAGTGCTACACAGTTGTTCAGTCACTCAGTTGTGTCTGACTCTCTGCGACCCCATGGACTGCAGCACGCCAGGCCTCCCTGTCCTTCACCATCTCCTAGAGCTTGTTCAAACTCAGGTCCATTGAGTTGGTGATGTCATCCAACCATCTTGCCCTCTGTCATCTTCTCCTCCTGCCTTCAATCTTTTCCAGCATCAGGGTCTTTTCTAATGAGTCGGCTCATCACATCATGTGGCCAAAGTATTGGAACATCAGCTTCAGCATCAGTCCTTCCAGTGAGTATTCAGGACTGATTTCCTTTAGGATTGACTGGTTTGGACTCCTTGCAGTCCAAGGGACTCTCAAGAGTCTTCTCCAATACTACAGTTCAAAAGCATCAATTCTTCAGTGCTCAGCTTTCTTTATGGTTCAACTCTCACATTCATACATGACTACTGGAAAAACCATAGCTTTTACTAGATAAACCTTTGTTGGCAAAGTAGTGTCTCTGCTTTTATAAATACACTGTCTAGGTTGGTCATAGCTTTTCTTTCAAGGAGAAAGCATCTTTTAATTTCATGGCTGCAGTCACCATCTGCTGCGATTTTGGAGCCCAAGAGAATAAAGTCTGTCACTGTTTCCACTGTTTCCTCATCTATTTGCCATGAAGTGATGGGATGGGATGCCATGATCTTAGGTTTTTGAATGTTGAGTTTTAAGGCAGCCTTTTCACTCTCCTCTTTCACCTTCATCAAGAGGCTCTTTAGTTCCTCTTTGCTTTCTGCCATAAGGGTGGTGTCATCTGCCTACCTGAGGTTATTGATATTTCTCCCAGCAATCTTGATTCCAGCTTGTGCTTCCTCCAGCCTGACATTTTTCATGATGTACTCTGCATATACAGTAGAGAGCTATACAGTAAATCCTTGTCAGTTATCCATTTTAAATATAGCAGTGTGTACAGGTCCATCCCAAACACCCTAACTGTACCTTCCAATTGGGGTGTTGCTGGATACAAGTAGCAGAAACTCCAACTCCAACTGGCTTAAACAAGAAGGGATTTTATTACCTCTCGTAACAGGAAGTTGAATGGTAAGAGAGTTTGCAGGGCTGTTTGACTCAGTGATTTGGCCACATCCATCAGGATCCTGTTTCTCTCAGTTCCTCAGCCGTGAGGTCTTCAGGGTGGTGGTTCCCTGTCAGGATGGAGGCTGAATTCCAGACTTCTCATCCCTACATAGCACCATCTAGAGGAACAAGAAGGGAGAGATTGGCTTTCTTTCTATATGTACCTCATAGAAAGAAACACTGTCCCTGAGCCCCTAGTAGAATTTTGTCTCAAAGCAATAACAAAAAATCTCAAAGTGCTAGTGACTTAAAACTACAAAGTTTCATTTTCACTTATGTTGCGCAACAGAGCAGACCTGCAGAGGGCTGTCTCGCTGAAGTCTTTCAGATACCTGGCTGAGGGAATAGCTGCCGTCTTGGATGTTGTTGGTTGCTGTGCGAAGGGCTCTCACCAGCAGTTAAATGCTGTGCCTCAGAAGGGACACACAGAGCTTTGTCTCATGACTCATTAGCTAAGGTTAGTTTGATCAACCCACTTGACCACAAGGAGACCAGGAAACAAATATTCCCCTGCCAGAAGTGGGAAGAACTGGAAACAGTGCTAACGATTGTCACAATTGCTCTTGTTGGCCAGAACAGGGCTGTTTATAAACCAGTCCCTGCCAAGGAGAGTTGGATGACTATGATTGACTTAAAGCCTTGTATGGATGGGGCATGGGTTCTGGCTAGCTAACTGCAAAGACCTCTACCTCTATAAATGTATCTGCGACCACATTTATAGATAGTGAGATACACACGGTGAGGGCATTTTCATTGGCATAAGCCAGGGGAGGGAGGTGGCAGTGGCTGTGGGGGAGATATTCTTCACCCAGATGATCCTATATCCTGATTGGGTGACTCTAATACAGGTTTTCTACCAGGGCCAAAGCTTCTTCCAAGGACTTGCATGTCTAACTGAAGTGGGGTGACCCAGGAATCCTTGTAGGCAAAGGGGAGAAGGCTGCTCCCAGCATTGGTCCTATGTATCATTCATAAGCTCATCAGGATAATTTCAGAGCCAGAAGCTCAGACACTGTTGTGTCAGGGGTCCATCAGAGGAGCACAACCTCTGTGAGACTATATGTCATAAAGGATTTATTATAGGGACTTGACCTCATCCTCCTGTGGGAGTTGGTTAAACAGATAGCATGAGGCCATTACTTCTGTGTCTGATCCTGGAACCGGGAACCTGCAAGGCAGGTGACTGGGAAGGGATGAAGCACACAACATGTGTGTATGTGTTGGGGTGGCTGATGTAAGGATGAAATGGCCCTGGGAGGTTGGCACTGCATCAGGCCCTCACTGTGTCCCCACCTCCAGTTTCACCCATGAGGGTGTTCTGCAGGAGATGCTGGCATCCTCCTTAAAGGCACAGGACCAGAGAAGCTGGAGGAGGACCCAGCAGGAGCTGGAAGCTCCATAGACCTGGTTGCAAGCTGCACCAGTCCTGTGAGCCAGCAGATCCTGCCAATGTCAGCAACAGTGGCACCTCATGACCAGCACCAACCTCAGAGCTCTGAAGAGTCGTGGCCGCTGCGCTTCCACCTCCAACTCTCAGGCAGAAGGCCTCTTGTGGCCTCTCACACTGAGACCATTCATGAAAGGGAATGCTGGGAAATGTAATTCCAGCTCAGCTGCACTGTTGCTACCAATCCCCCCAGAGCCCCTCATTGTGCTGCAGCTGGTTCCTCCTTTAAGAGCTCAGTGGAGTGGGCATCTATTACTATTATCATTGACACCAGCATCCATCCTCCTTTCTTTTTTAAGAACAACTCCTTGATGCCTTTCAAGGACCATCCCCTGTCCCATAATCCATTCAGGTGTTTCCAGGGCAGAAGCATGTGACCTAGGCCTGGCCAATCAGTGCCTTGGATACCCCAGCCACAGAATAGGGAGACAGAGACCTGGTCTAAATGGTCAAATCAGGGTGAAGGATCCTGGGATTGGAGGAAGGGCTGCCAGAAAGAAACATTCCTTTTGTTTCTAGCTAGACCTCAGCTAGACTGAGAGAATGTGCGGATCGCTGCTGCTATGAAGGGAGAATCTGTCTGAGCAAGCAGACAGCACAGAGCAAAGATATGACAAGAGAGAAAGGGATCTGAAGACATAGTTTCATTTGGATGAAACCATTCTTGAAGGCAGTTCTACTCTGACCTTTCAATTATGGGGTACAATAAATTCCCTTTTTGTTTCACCAGTTTGAGTTGGGTTTTCTGTTATTTTCAACCAAAACAGCCCCAGCTGACTCACTCAATGGTCGAAGGCCAAAGTCAGTGATTCCTGGAACTGCAGCTCAGAGACCTTGTATGCATGGGACCAAAGTGGAGAAGACTCACCCACCTTAGTGCTCCTGAGCCAGAGTAGGTCACTGAGTTCCACAGAGGTGTGGATGAATTAGGAGAATGGTAATGGAGTAAGAAACCAGAGCTGAAGTCCAGCTCCAATCTTGATAATCTGTAATACCCTTTGCTTGATCCCTCACTCTTCTGAACACTATTTTCCTGTTTATATGCCTTCACTGTCCCTTGTACCAGGTGTTGGTGCAGAGCTCCCTAACATGGACCCAATTCAATGTTCCTTGTGCCTGGAGACCTCTATTTTCACATAGAACTAAACAAAATGTGAGGAAATAAAGTTTCCTGACTTTATTATAATGAAATGTGCAATTTGCTTTGGTATTTTATTCCATAGTTTATTCTATTTTTTTGAAAGAGAAAAAAGAAAAAGAATGATTGTCACCACCTGCTAACATTGATTCACTGAAGTTTTTGGAATAGACTTTTTTTTTGAAAACATTTGCCCAAAGTGTCCTCTGCAAGGCATGCTTGGACATGTGCTGGCCTGCAGGTGGGTCACTGGGTGAAGTGTTCAAGAGAAGCTTTTCAGAAGCACGGTCCTGCCACAGAGATGGCTTTGAGACGATCCATGAGCACCTGGCTAAACGTGCTGTCAGTGCCCTAGCTGACACCCCCCCCCCCATTCACTCTCCAGGCACCTGCACGGAGCCTGCTTTGTGCTGAGCCCTGGGACTCAGAGTGGGTTTCTCAGAGCTCACAGTCAAGGAGGCAGGTGTGTGCTTATAACACCTGTAGAAGGGTCATGACAAATCCAGGCCCCTGGTATCTGGACTAAGGGGCACTAGCCCAGTCTATCGGACCTGGGTGGAGCTGTGGTCACCTTGGAGACCTGGGCCATATGTCTGCAGTGCCGAGGTGCAGCTAATCCCAAAGCCCCAGCTCTTGGACTGGTTCTTTTTTTTTTCCAGATTGGTTCTTGATGCTCACGAACTATCCATTCAGCGGCAGAAAGAGCCAGGACAGAGCAAATCTTAATGAGACTTACTGTGCCTGGCCCTCTTCACTTTTTACAACACAGGGGAGACATTCCTGCTGTATGGAGAGGAAGTTCTGACTCTCAGAGGCCAAGTGACTTGCCCAAGGCCACACCGCTGGGGAATGTCTCAGTTGGCATGTGAACCCAGATTTTTTTTACCACTGATTAAAAACATGCAGATGCCAGGGCCCTGCCCCTAAGGAATTCTGGCTTAATTTTGGGAAGGCGAGGTCTTGCCTTTGGAACTGTTCTGGAAGCTCCCTGGATGGTTGAAATGTGCAGCCAGGATCGAGCAGCCACTGACCTGGATACAGGATCTTCTGAAGAGAGGCCAGCCCCAACCCGTCCTGTGTGCCAGCCATGACTGGGGCAGGGAAGTGTGGGCAGCCACTGCAAGGCCCAGCCATCGTTACAGGGTGGGGACAGACCTGTGGGCTTTGTTCCCTAGCACTGGGGGGAAGGGGATCAACTGAGGCAAGGTGGTCTGGGAAGGCCTTCCTGAGATGGCTGCATCTGGTGTGCTCCCTACCCCCAGGAGCTAAAAGGAGCCAGACAGTGAACAGGAAAGTCCATCCTGCTAGATTTGCTTGGGACTGCACAGTCTGGGCAAACCTGGACAAGTTGGTCCCCTAGTCTGGAGGTGGGGGTGATGTGAAGCTGGAGGGAGACAGGAATTTTAGGATTTCATTCTCTGTTCAGTGTTTCTGGGAGAAACATTCCTTGGTCTCCCTGCAGGAAGGCCTAGGAAATGTTGCCACTGGGTTTTAGGGAACAGCTGAGCCTCTGGGTCTGAGAAAAAAGAACCTTGGTGGGAGTGTCTCTCTCATCTGATCTGGGGCCTTGAGACTAAGCTCCCTCAGTTCTTGGGGCCCATTAGCCCTCTGTCTTCATTATTTAAGGCCATGACTTACCTGTTACTCCACAAAGTCAAAATGGGGCTGCCACCATAAATGCCCCTGGAATGGGGCCCGGGCGGCTGGCAGAGCCTCCTCCGAGAAACATCAGCCTCGGTGAGCGGACGGTAACTATCATTTACATTAATTAGGCAGCCGGATAATAGGATGTTCAATAGTTATTACAGCCTGTAAATTCTGCAGCAAACGCTGCCAGGAGCCAGGAGCTGGCAGGGGCTCCTACTTTGTAAAAATCAGTCCTGTTCTTACCCTGGCAAGCAACACCAGGGCTTTAAATTCAGGGGGAAAGGGAGTCTTTATCAAATTCCAAAAGAATAGCTGATGTCGGGAGAAAGGCCTACCCACGTGATCCAGCCACCATTGTGCGATCCTGGGTGGATTAATCTCAAGTGTCCCTGGCCAGCAAACAGATGACCAGTGCCAAGGCCCCACCAAGAGTGTAGTCCCAGAGAGGCAGCTTGGACAAGTGACAGCTCCTGTGTGTTTGAAAGAAGAGACCATAGATTGTGGGAACTCTCCAAATTTGGGGGTGATATGCACAGTAAATGGAGTAGGAAATGGCAACCCACTTCAGTATTCTTGCCTGGAAAATGCCATGGACAGAGGAGTCTGTCGGGCTACAGTCCACGGGGTCGCGAAGTTAGTCAGACACGACTGAGTGACTCAGCACACTCAGCACACACACACACATACACAGTAAATCTTTAAAAATTATTTATTTGATCGTGTTGGGTCTTCGTTGCGGCATGTGGTCTCTTTGATGCAAAGCGTGGGCTTCTCTCCAGAACTGAGAATCTCAGTTCTCCAACCAGAGATCAAACCCGCATCCCCTGCACTGGAAGGCTGATTCTTAGTCACTGGACCTCCAGGGAAGTCCCACAGAGTAACCCTTACTCATTGTGCTTTATTTGTGACGTTTGTTTTACAGATGAGGACACAGGCACTGCAGAGGTGGTGGCTTGCCTAAGCGACAGAGCCAGAGCAGGTGAGGACATCTCGGAAGTGTGCCCACACCCCTCCCTGTTCTTGGCCCAGCTTTCCCATCTTCCTCTTCATTTTCTGCTGTCCCAGGTGTTCCTCCTTCATTCCCCACCTGCCCACTGGCCCTTTCTTGTCCGAGACAGCTCAACTGCAGCCTCCTCCCGCCTCCTTGGCCCTGCTGGCCATGCTCCAGCCCCTCCACTTACAGCCTGGAGGGCTGAAGCCACCCTCTGCTTATTGACCTTTAAGGCTCCACCTTACAGGCCACGAGGCTGTGAATGGAGACTCAGGTGGCGGCTCATGCGGGAGGAACACAAGGCCTTGTCCGTGGGGAGTGGCGTGCACCCTTCAAACCTGCTTATGTGTATCCCTGAGGCTGGCACTCTGCTCCCTCACAGGCACAGCCTCCTTGCTGGTCTTCCAGGCCTGGCCACAGCCAGCTCCAGCTCACCCCTGTCTCCTCTCCTCCCCCCGACCCTGGCTTCCCACCGCCCTGCCCAGTGTCCAAAGCCTCCAGCTGCAGTCAGTACTCTTCCCCTACCCACGCCCCTCTGCCTGCCTCCAATTCCTCTGTAGGAGGTCTCTTTGCCTGCCTGGCTCCAGCTCAGCCCTCTGGCCTCATCTTAAGGTCAGGTCCCCAGGGAAACCTGCTCCACCTCCAGACCTACCAGCTTCCCCTGGTAGGTCCTGTTTCCCACCCCTGCCACCCCACTCTGCAGCCCCCATGATAACCGTTCCCACCACTCGCTGCCTGTCACACCCGCTAGAGCTTCTCATGGGTGGGGACGAGGATGTCTGTGGTGATCACACCCTAGAAACAGCACTGCTGACTTCTTGGTCGTGGAGGTCCAGAGCAGAGAGCCAGAGCACATATTTTGAGAGGGAGGTATTAAAACTGTAAAGCTGGTGACACACCACATTTCTCGGGACTTTGAGTTTCCTCACTTTCAATCCATGATTCTTGAGCAAGAGCTGTTAGGGTAACCCAGCTACCATCAAGAAAACAAGATTTCCGGGAGATGTTTAACTTGCAGAAACATATATAGCACCCACATAATAGACTCACACACAGAAAGGACACAGATCCTAAATTCATAGCCCTGCAAATTATCAGACAGCAAATGCCAATCATGTTTCCAGTCCCCAAACGGCGGTGTCCCATCTTCTGTGGGCTAGGCATCAAACAGCACTTCAGGCTCAAATCATGTCACATATCCTGCAGAGACAGGCCCTCCTCCCTCAGAAGGTCCTGCTCACAGGCCTGGAACTTATCACGGCCTCTCCTGCACACAGAGGAGCTGACTGGTGTTTTGGGTGGTGAGCTGGAAAATGGTGAACAAGCCTTGATTGGTAGTGTGGTCTAAATATTCCCACCATGGCTGATCTCAAGTTGCCGATGTGAATGGTATAGTGAAGCTGGGAAGAGCTCTCCCAGCTTCAACTCTCCCGGGCTGGGGAGCCCCTCCAGCACACTTCAGGCTTAGGGTCTGTGTTGTTGTGAACAGCACCACAGTCACACACATTCTGGGGAGGCAGAGGGCAACTGAGGATGCTTCCCATTTCACACCACTGCAAGGCAAGCTTCCACTGAATGGGAGGGCAGGGCCACAGGCAGCTCCATCTGCAACATCATTTCTCTCCTTCCCTTTCTTCTGGCAGAGGATGCACGTTAATTTGTATAGATTAAATAAAACTACCATGAACACAGTTTTTTTTTTTTTTTTTTCACATCCTTTGTGGCTGAACCTGCAAGTGAAGAGTAAGTTGGACCTTGAGTTCGAATTTCCTGATTGATTACTGAACTTCTTGAGCTCAGCACCCTCTTGGGCCTGGTCACCTGCACCAGCCACACCTGCTCCCACTCACACCCTGGGCTCCAGCGTGTGAAGCTGGAAAGGACAGAGGAGCGCTGGCCACACACACTGCCTGTCACAGCTGTTCCTGAAGCGTAAGTGCATCTGGCTGAGTAGACGGAAGGGCAGGCCTGATGACACAGGGCATCGCTGCTGCCTGGGATGCCTGCCAGCGTGGAAGGTGTGGAGCCTCTGGGTCGCAGGACACAGTTCTGCTCTGCTCTGGACAGGCTGTGGCAGTGGTTGGTGGGGGTATTGTCTGGGCTGGAGGGGGTCATGGCCAGCGTCAAAGCTGCTGTGTGTCAACCTTTATCCATCATCAAGCCACACTCTTGGCTCTTTGTTGTTGTTTTTTTTTTTTTTTTGTCAGACAGGAACTATTTAACTGAACACTTATGTGCAACTTAATGTTCTAGATTGCACTGAGGAAACAATGGTTATAATGGCAAACGAGACAGGCAAAGTTCAGGTGTTCCTGGGAGTCATAGTCTAGTGGAAGAAGATGACAGTAAATAACAGGCAAGATTGTTAGATACTAAGAAACGCTATAGAAAACGGCAAGATGGAGTCATACGAGAGGGGCTGGCGTGGGGCTGCTCAGAGGAGGCCACTCCGAGGGAGGCCAGTCGTGGAGAGCTGAATACAGAGGAGAGGCTGCCTTGTGGTTGCAAGTCCAAGGGAAGAGCGTCCCAGGCTGAGTGACAGGTGCCAACGCAGAGTAGGGCAGGGCTATGCAGAGGAGGCATGGGGGTGGGACACTGGGGAGGTGGGCTAGGCCAGGGTTGGAGAGGGCCCCGATGACCCTGGTCAGAAGCTGGCTTTCATTCAAAGAGCACTGGGAAGTCTACCTGCGGGTTTGAGCACAAGGGCGATAAGATCTGAGTCATGCTTCAGAAAGGTCGTGTCGGCTGTGGGCTGTGGCTTGGGGGCCCCACGTGGAGGTGGTGGTGGGGGGTGGGATGGTAGGGAGGGGCTGTGGCTGTTGGTTGAGATGAGAGCAGGTGGGAGGGAGCAGGGAGATAGCAAGGAAGGCTGGAAGGAGGGCCCTTTATGGAAGCACTTTATGGAAGATCGGTTGTGGGGCATGAATGCAAGAGAGGATGATGCCTGGGTTTCTGGCTTAAGTAATGGGAGAGCCATGAGGCCATTCATTGAGGTGGGAGCAAAGCAAAGTCAGTAGTTCTGCGTACTGCCATATCAGGCTGGGGTGGGGAGGGGGCCATGAGGTCTGCAGGCGCAGCTTTCAGCATGCACTTGCGTTCATTCCCTCGTGGAGCACCGGTTAGGGTTCAGACAGTGTTTCTACATCACTGGGGAGACAGCAGAGGTCAGCACAAAGTTGTCCATCAGTAGTTCACACTGGAACGGGGCGGGGAGGCAGACAATACAGCTACAGATTGGGGTCTGGGGTTAGGAGGAAGCTAGGCTGCCGATATGATTTTGAGAGTCAAGTGCATTTGAAGTTGCGGGTGAGACCAGCTACAGAGCAAATGCAGAGGAGTCCAAAGCTGGAGTTCAGGGCTTAGCCAACATTTGAAAGTTTGGAGCAGGACAAGAAACCATGAAAGAACTCTTGAGAAGGTGTGGCCAGGGAGGCAGGAGGAAAGTCAGGGAGTGTGGGGCTTCAGAGGCGTTTCAAGAGGCAGGGAATGGTTAGTCATGACAAAAGCTGATGAGAGGTGAAGTAAGAGAGAACTGACTACTGATTTGGAAAGCTATAGTTCATTTGAGTGGGAGCTGTTTAGAGGAGCGGCGGGGCCAAAAGTGATAGAATGTTTTCCTTTCGTCCCATTCACCCTATTCCGCCCACCCACTGCAGCCAGTCCTGCTCGCTAGAGTGTGCTGCCGCTCCTGATCCACGCAGCTACGGTATCTGGTGAGAATCTCTGGCTGAGTCCCTCCTTCCTCCATTTCCTTCCTGCAGCCAGGAGCTGTCTGAAGGACCTGGTCAGCAAACGTTTTCTGTGAAAGGTATACGAAGCGGGCAGAGCAGGACTGTGCTCCTGAGAACTGCCGCCGATGGCTGGACCCTCTTTGGGCAGAGCTGACCAGGACACAGAACGGTTGAGCCGTGCCTGGGGCCTTGTCCATTGCGGACCCTGCTGGGGATGAACAGAGCCAACACTCCATCTCTATGCCTGTCTACTTAGCAGTGCTTGTCCTTCACAGCTCAGGAAAAATCACCAAGAATGTTATTGACTCTAATTTTAATTTGTCTAGCACTCTTGTTAATGATGTCTATTTAAGACATCCATTAAAGGCCCGTGAGGTTAATTAAATGGACAATTCCAATACAGTTCTATTAGAGCCCCCTCTATTAAATTAATATTATAGACATTTAACAGATGTCTTAATTAGACATTATAGTTAAGAAATGCAAACTAAATTAGAACTAAAGCCATTGTCCAGAAAGCAAGCTTTTTACCATAATTTATGGCTTTGGCAGGGAATGCTCGTGTTTACTCTTCAGAACCTGAGAGATCAGTCATTTGACAATCTTTTCCAGCATTCAGAAAGCACCATCCTGAGAGGCCCAAATCTTAAATCACAGTCCAGATGTCAGAGCTGGAAAAGACTTCAGATACCATCTGGAGTCCAGCATCCTCAAACATCAACGACTGGAGGAACCAGCTGGGGTCTTAGAGAAACAGAAAGCTGTCTGGGCTCCACCCGTGGCGTCTGATCGCAGCCCAGGATCTGACTGCTTTTAACACGTATCCTGCAGATTCTTGCTCAGGTAGTGCCAGAATCCCACTTCAGGAAGCCCTGATCTAGTCTCAAGACCACACTTGACAGATGGTGACACAGAGGCCTTGGAAGACTTCAGAACTGGGTGACTGGATCAGCACAACTCCACAGCCTGCCCGATGCAGAACTTTTCTAGCAGCTTCCGCCATCTCTCCCCGCCTGCTGGGCATCTCCTGAGTTTGGTAGCCATAGCCCCACAGCCTTTCCTGTCTCTCCTCTGGTGGCCCCAGGCCCTCTAGGTAGGTGATTTCCTGGGTTCTCCATGTTGGCCCTGCAGGCCTCTGCCGAGCCCATGTGACCGCACTCTTACACATCCCACAACTGCCTGGATCCAGAGCCACTTGCAGGGAGCCGCCCTTGCCCACCCTGCCCACCTGCGTGTTCATTTCCTTTCCCAACCAGACTCTGCCTGGCCCCAACAAGAGGGCTTGGGAAGAGAAGCTGTTTGCAGAAATGTAAGAGAAGCTGGAACCCTCTGAGCTCCTGGTATTGGAGGGAGGGAGCAGCTGAATCGAAGTTCCATGGGCAAATCCTGGAATCCTGTGGTGATGGGAGCTCAGGGTCCAGCAGCTGGGTTGGATGAACTGGCTAATGGTCTGAGCACCCCATAGAGGGGTGTGGAAAGGCTGGGCCAGGCCAGTATCTGAGGATGTGGGTCAGGGTGCAGGGCACAATTAGTCTGTCCCAGCTGGGACATCTCCATGGCTGTTAATGGACTGAATCATGTTCCCTCCAGATTCCTCTGTTGAAGCCATGGGCCTTTAAGGAGGTAATTAAAGTTAAATAAGCTTAGGAAGGTGGGGCTTTAATTCCGTAAGACTGGTGTCCTTATAAGAGGGAGACATCAGCGATCTCTCACCTCTCCTCGAGTGCACACAGGTGGTCATCTGAGGACACAGTGATGTGGCCAAGGAGAAAGCTCTTACGACAGCAACCGACAGCACCTTAATCTTGGACGCCCAACCTCCAGAACAATGAGATAAGAAATGTCTGTTGATTAAGCTGACTCCCTGCAGTATTGTTATGGCAGGCTGGGCTAATAAGGCATGGTCCACACTGCCCCTCACCCTCCAGGTGCTTCATCCTTTTCCTTTTCATCCCGAGGCGCTGGCCTGTCCTTGCAGGCCCCGCACTGTGGCTGTGTCCTTCTCAGAACTGGCCCTAGGGGATGTAAAGGGCCTGGGGCCCACTCGCTCGAGGGGGACAGTGGGTCACTGTACCCACGTCTCCTGTCTCGTCCCGTGGTGTTAACTGTTCTGCTGCTTCACAGGCCTCTCTTGGGGCACAGGGCTCTCCCCTGCCTGACGGCTTATACACAAGGCAAATTTCACCGTCTCACAGGTAGCCTATGTGTCCAAGGCCTCAGCTCTGCTGGCGCTCTGCTCCCTGGGCAGCGGAGATGGGAGAGACTGGACTGCAAAGTACTACAGCGCTCTCCAAGACAAGCCCTGTGCTGCAGCCCTGGGGACACAGCCAGCCCTGTGTACCCGCCTGTGCAGTGTTTAGTACAGTTTCATCGGGATTGCTCACTCACAGTCAGCACCCAGCCCGGCCTGGGCCCTCCTCACCCCCTCCTCTGCCTTTAAGGATGGCGTGGTCCATGGGGCACAGAGCCTCATGGCCCCTAGGGACAAAAGGGTCTTCCAGAAACAGGCAGCTCAGTAGCAGCTTCGTGGCAGGTGAGCGTTCTCACCAAGTCTCCTTGGGGAGGGGGAGAGAAGTATATAAACTAAACAGCCACTCACATGGAAACTTGAGTCTGCGCCAAATGAAAAACAGATTTCACATGGCAATTGGTTCCAACAACTTTTCTGGAAAGCAACTGTATATTTATACAACATTGGCCGCCTTTTACATTGCAGAGGGGTGGGTAAGAGCAGTGGGATTTAGGAAGTGATAGCACCTATGCTGTTACCAGTGTGGCACTTTCAGACAGCCGGAAGAACAGAAGCTGTATTACGGGAAAGAGAAGAGATTCCCTCAGGAAGCGGGAACCCAGGTAATAAAGGATGCACTCTTGAGGTATCTTCCCATCCTAAAACACATGGCTCTGGAGCTGGACTATAGGGTTCAAATCCCAGCTTCACCTCTCTCAGGTGGTGAGGCCCCAGGCAAGCCAGTGCTCTGAGTGTCTTTGTGGCCACACCCAATAGCTGTCACTGGGTCAGGATGCCCCGTCTGAGGTGGTGCTGGGAACTGTGCTCCAAACCACAGGCAGCAGTGGCTAGACTGTGGAGAACACCCCAGGAGACTCAGACCCTCCGGGTAAGTGAGGGACAGCACGTGCAGACGGAAGCGGGGTCGAGCTGCCAGGCATGAATGACCGTGGGAGACTCTCGGTGGGCTCAGCCTTCAGGAGGCACAGCTAGGCCTTCTCGCTGTCCAGTTAACGTGAAACCAGCGTTTACGCTCCCCTTATCGTGTTTCTCGTCCCGTGAGGATACTGAGCGGGAAGTGCTGAGAAAGCAAAGCTCTGGCACTGCTGCTTCTCTTGGCGTGGAAGCAAAAGGCATGTGGATGTGCCCCCAGTTTGTCATCAGGAAGCTTCTGCCTTCACCTTGTTGACTGGCAAACACCTGCTGCTCAAAGGAAAGGGGTGACAGGGTCTTCTAAGCCACATGGCTTTTTTAATAGCAGACCTGGAAGGCTGGTCCCCACCCTGTTCTCATTCGGCTGGTTTGTACTCAGGCCTGCGTAGAAGGGCCCCAGCTACTGGCCCACGGGCACACTGCCCGCAGGCCTGGGGTCAGACTGGAGAGCCATGCTTTTTGGCAGCAAAAATGGAACTAAGAGTCACCGAAGGCGGCACCGTTGGGGACTCAGGCTTCCTTGCAGGTTAGACCTTGGCAAAGGCTGTAGTCTTATTTTCCCCTCAGTCCCCCTTCCTCTGGAGCCTAACAGACTCAGGAATTGAGAACACTCCATAGGCTTAAGCTCCCTGTACTGGAACTTTCTTCTGCTTTCTAGAAACAGCAAAGTAAACCGTGGTTAGGTCAGAGCTTGACAGAAGGCATGATTTAAAGTAACGCGTCGAAGATGCAGGGCACCTCTGAACTACTGCACTCGGCGCCTCGTGGCACCGAGAGCAAAAGGCACAGGCCAGGGGCAGCCTCAGGCCTCTCTTCCCTTCCATCCTGGCTGTGCTGCAGGAATCACTCCTGTGGCCTGTTCACGCCCACATGCATATTTTATTATCACACAAACTACTGATTTATCAAACAACATTCTAAAAACACAGAAAAGTATGAAAAGAAAAACCAAATAAACTATTAGGTCAACTTGTGTTAATCCTGGTGCTTTCTGCCAATCTTTTCTCTCCATGGGAGTAATATAAAAGCAAGAGCATCTATAAAGACACATCCCTCTGGTCCCTGAATTCTGTGCTCAGTACAGTGCGTCTTCCCAGATGACTCAATGTCCTTAACGCTGATTTAAACTGGCTGGAAGTGGTCTATGACCAGAACTGGCCTGACCAGCTCTTCCCTGAAAGGTGGATGTTTCCAGTCTTTGGCTGGCATAAATAATCCCCTTAGGCAGCAACAGCTCACAGGTCAATTGTTCCCTTGGCTTTGAACTTTTTTGCAGACCGCTCACTTGACCGCAGCTGGAATTTGCTACCATAAATGTAGGAAATAAAGCCATCGATCTCCACAGTGAACACACAGTTTAGCTTGGGGATAACTGAAAAAAAGTGAGAGGAAAAGGATAAGGAAAAAAATCCTGGCAGTAAGTTCACTTTTACAGAAACTATTATTCCCAAGATGTTTGTATTAGACAATAAACAAAGCGACTAGGGAAAACATTAGGAAATGCAGGAACCCACAAAGTTAACAATACCAGGATGAAGGTGATGATTCCACCAGGCAGCCAATTTACTCACATTTTAAATATAACTCAACACCTAGTTTTCAGGGTGAAAGGCTATGAACCAAACTTCCAGAATCAAAAGCTCCTAGAAAAACTGCCAGAAACAGGTCTTACCACATAACCTGCAGACAGACTCATGGGGTTATGCTTCTGGGGAAACCTGTACACCACTTTCTGAGGTTTAAAATGACAGCGGAGGAATATATAGGGAAATGGAAGCAAGCTGCAAGACACCCACGGGTCAAAAATTAAAGGAACAACCCCCCTGTGGTTTTGAAGTCTCTGGATTCGTGGGCAAGGCAGGGGGGTGGGAATCCTGACAGGCCAGGCGCTTCTCTGCCAGAGTGGTGAGCACAACAGACAGACGAGCGGGGACTCGCCTCCCCGGATCCCAGGGCGCGGGCTCTGGGAACTCCAGGGGCAGGCGCTGCCTTGGCTTCCTCCCTACTAGCTCTCTGGCTATAATTTTCTGGGAGGCAGCAGCCTTTGGGCAGGTGGAGGGTCCCAGTCCTGGAAACAGACCCAGGTGTCTGGAGGCACAGCCAAGCCACCCTCCCTTTCCTTGATCATGTCTGGCCATGGTGGCTGGGCTGACGAGTGTCTCAGGGAGAGCCCAGGGTGCCAGGATGGTCTTTGTAGGCTTGACACGTACGATAGGCAGGGATCTGCTGACTCGAAAGGCCAAACTACCTTTAGAGTCCTGAGGAAAGCGCCAATGAGTTGGCTGGGGCAGCCACAGCCACGGCCATCCAGTCACGTACCTTTCAGGCGGTCTTCTTTAGTGATGATTTTGAAAACATGCTTTGTCTCTTGTAGAAGGATCCCTGTAACACCCACATAGGAGGGGCACTTGGATTTTGTAACTGCAAAGGAAAAGGGCAGTGCAGGGCTCAGGCCTCTGTGCTGTTAGCCGAGCCACAGGCAGCCAGACCTGTCGGGGAGGAGGGCTCTGTTCCCAACCTTGAGCCAGCAGAGGAAGAAAGGACACCAGGCGGGGCGTGGTGAGGGGCAGCACTCCGATCCTAAGTGTTGGCGACTCCGCTGGGCATGGACAAACCCAGGTTTCCCAGTCCCTTACTGGGGCGTTATAGTCTCTGTGCTGCTCTGGTAAGGTGTCCTTCAGAGGGCCTGCTGCCACAGGGGTCCTAGGCAGGATTTTGGAGCCAAGAGGTCGCACATGTATCCAATACCACCAAGACCCACAGTTGGGTTGCTCTGGCAAGGCCAGGTCTCACTTATAGGACCTGAGTGAACACCTGTTCACCATGGTCTTCCTGTAACCTCCTACGCTCTGGCCAGAATGGGCGGCCACTCCAGGTCACCCAGCAGTGAGCTGCCACCACGGCAACAGGCCCCTCACCTCCTCCAACCCATCTCCCATGTAGCCAGTACATGGTCACGGAACACCTGCTGTGTGTCTGGCACTGTCCTAGGCAGGTGCTGGGCACAGCAGTGAAAAGGGCAGTCCTGGGTCCTGCTCTCAGGGAGCTGTTGTTCTGATGGGGGAAGGGTAACAAATACAGATAGCTTTATTTTCTGATAGCGATGAGTGCTATGAAAAAAAACAAGGGCAGGGTAATGGGGGAGAGAGGTCATCTTTAGTAATGGTAGACCCCTGGGAAGTGACATCTGAACAGAGACCCAAATAACGAGAAAGAATCCTGTGAGCACAAAGAACTCCTGGGCAGAGGGAAGAAGCAAATGCTAAGACCCTGAGGCAGGGCCAGGCCTGGTGAGCAGAAAGCTGGTCAGTGTGGTTAGACCTGCTGCCCAAGGAGACTGCACAGGCCATTTGGACCACAGTAAAGAGGCAGAAAGGACAGGACTTTTTCAGTTAAAAAAATCCTCCCTCTGGCTGCCTGGTCAGGGGAGGAGCAGTGTGTTGGTAGGAAGAGGGTTAGGCGGCTCTGCAATAATCCAGGGGAGGAGCAGTGGCTTAGATTCAGATGTTAGGGTGTGCTCATGTCTTGGGGGCGGGGATGAGGAAAGAAACGTGGGCGCCTCCGAGGTCTCCGGCCTGCACAGCCAGGGCGACTAGTGCGCTACGAACTGCGGCCCTCAGCAGTGCTCAGTGGCGTCAGCGACACTGACCTCAGCGGCAACTGAGATGACAACCAGGGGGAGGGCTGATCTGAGCAGGGGCCCAGAGTTCTACTTTGGATGTGCAGAGTTTCCAGCGTCTACTGCACATCTGGGTGGCTATGTCCAGCAGACAGTTGAATTCAAAGAGTTCAAGGGGAAGGTCTGTGCTGGAGATGACAACTTGGGGACTGTCGGTCCAGAGCTGACATTTAGAACCACGGGACTGTTCAAGTTAGCAGGCTGTGTGTGAGTGCCAGCAGGGGTCTCTGTGTGGAGAAGGCACACAGAGACCATTTAAGAGTATCCAACAAGCGGCCAGAACTGACTAAGACGTCTGTAGTCATCTCCTATCCTAAGGGCTGGTGATGGGGTATCAGCAGTGAAAGGAACTGTCACCAAAGGATGGCCTGGGCATCCGGAGGATGTGCTCTTTAGGCAAATTACCTGAAACAACAGCGCCGTGAAGGTCTGCCTTTAGAAGCTTGGCCTGAATCATCTGTGGCTGCCTAAGAGGTAAACAGAAGCCTTCAGTGTATACCATGATGATAAATTCTGAAAGGAGCAAACAGGTCTACAGACTTCTGCAGCCAGGCAATGCAGGGTCCCTTGGGTTCTGCTCCAAAGGGCAAGGCTTCAGAGTTGTGACTCACGTGTCTGGTTTGAGGCCGTTACATAGATCCCGGATATACTGTTTCCAGAGTTCATGTAGAGGGAGAAAAAGACTGTATCTGTGGCAAATTCAGATAGAGGTAAAAAGTCAGGCAATGTGACATTTATAATATATGACAATATAACATCCAAAGAGCACAGAGCCTGCTTGATGCCAAGGACCATGACCTGGATCACGGGGGCCTGGGTGCAAATCCTAGTTCTACTTCCTGTAACCGCACTGAAATCCAGTACTTTCACCTCTCAAATCTTAGTTTCCTCTCTGGTAGAACACTCTCAAGGCTATGTTCGTGCTAAGGAGAAGAGAAAGAGGTTGCCTTCCTTTGCCCCTTCATCCTTCCTGCTGGTTAGATGCAGCCGTGATGGTTGGAGCTCAAGCAGACACCTTAGATGAGACGGCGCAGCAGCAAGGGTGCACGCCAGGCTGCACTCCGGGGTGTCTGATGGCTGTGGAGCTGCCTGTGCACCAGCCCAGGACGGCATTCAACTGGGCTTTTCCCAAGAGAAAAGAAGCCACTGCTACTGGCTTATTGTTTAGGTAACTGCTGTTTGGAGGTCTTCTGTTATAGGAAGCGGACCTCGATAAGCCCTCAGTAAACAGGAGAGGCTGGTTGTCATAAGTCCATGTGCAAGGTGACAAGGTCTGTCTGGAGGGTGAGAAGTGGTGGGGTGCAGGGGAGGAAGCAGGTGAGAGGACCCCGAATGGGCCTTCTTGATGCTTCATGAGGAATCCGCTTAATGAAGCTACTGGTTAGAGAAAATGAGGACCTCAGGCTGAAACCCAAAGTGGACTCTATTGGTAGGGACATGGGCGAGGCACACCAGGGGCAGGCAGCAGCCCCTTCCTCCTCCCAAAACCCAGCTGATTTTGTGAGGGGTCCGTGAACAAAGTTACAGATTCTGTCTTGTGGGATGTGGGAAGCTATTTGGCTACAGATCTTGGAGCCAAAGCATATGAACAGTCCTAAGACATGCAAATGCAGAACTGTAGCCAAGGAGGGATGGAGTGTCAGCTGGAGGGAGGAACATGTCCTCCCACAGAGAGAAATGTCTCTCTCAAAACTTCTGAAACACATGGGCAGCACGTTCTTTGGCAACAAAACCCCAATGGGTGATTCTGTCTAGAGCTATTAAAAGCTACAGAGAGATATACGTTAAGAAGTATCAGTTCCTTTTGTTCTAAGAAAACCATCGCCCTGTTGTCATGGGCAACAGACTCACTTTTGGCACTGGCCTTAATAGTTAAGGATAGGACAGAAGCCAAATCCAAAAAGGTCTGAATTGGTAAAGGAAGGCTGCCCCCTTGTGGCAGAAATGGGAGAGGCTCTCTTAGCTAAAGCAGAGCAGGGGCTTTCTAGCTTCCCTAAGTGAAGTTGCTCAGCCGTGTCAGACCCTTTGCAACCCTATGGACTACATAGCCCACCAGGCTCCTCCGTCCGTAGGATTTTCCAGGCGAGAATACTGGAGTGGGTTGCCATTTCCTTCTCCAGGGGATCTTCCTGACCCATGGATCGAACCCGGGCCTCCCGCGTTGCAGGCAGACTCTCTACGGTCTGAGCCACCAGGGAATCCCCTAGCTTTCCAAATCTGTACTTAGTACTAGGAAGATTACACTGCTCACGTGGAAAGGCAGGAAAAGCTCACCATACCTCTGCTGCTCTGGTTTAATGTCAAAGAGCCGCAGCTCCCTCCTCTGCTTGGCAGAAAGGCCTTTAGATTTCTTTCTCTTTTCCTTTCGCTTCCGGTGAGTGAAGTACTCCAGGACAACGGCCTTGCGTTGCAGGTGGTCCTCTAGGGCTTGCTGGCTCATTCGGGGCATGCTCCGCTTCAGGAAGGCCCTCACAAAGGCCTTGGCCCGCTGGGCTCCCGGGTGCTGCTTGGGGACAAGACGGTGCGGGGCTGCTCTGGCTGGGGCCACCCAGGCCCCCGGGCCCTCCCACACCCACCCCAACAGCAGGTGGCCACCTTCGCTGACCCACCTGTCTACCCACCGAGGCCCACACAGCCTCTTGTTGGCCGAGTGTCTGCCAGCCCAGCTGGCCAGAAGTGAAAGCCACATTTAAATGTCAACTTGTGACTGCCACACAGATCACCTCAGACTCCAACTTTCTACTCTACTTCTTTGAGGTTAGTTAAGAACAAAAACAAAAAGCCACAGCAAAAACCCAAATGGACAAAAACACTGGTTTTGGAAGAAAAGACTTCTCTCATCCTTGGAAGGGAGGAAAGCTTAAGAAACAATAAGGCAACAGTATTTAATCAATCATGAGCAAACAAAGGCAAGTGATGGCCTCAAAGGAAATGACCCTAACACTAGGGAAAAACAGCATCATCAAGAGCTCCAGGTTGGGCCCAGCTACAGCAATTTTGACACTGGCCGTATCATTAATACTCTATTGAGTCTTCAGCCGTGCAGACGTGGCTTGGTACTCTCCTAGTTGGTTCTGGCATTGCATGAAGAAACTGTCAGCATGCCTTAGCCCTGCACATTCACGCTTTTCCACACACAGCAGAGCACCATGTGGCTGTGACTGAGCACCTGCGCTTAGAGAGAGTTTCTGGGCAAAACAACTGTCATGACTGCGTGTGATTCTTGAAAGAACAGGCACTGCTGTCCCTCGAGTTGAAGTGCCACCAGTCTCTTCCTCATTCCAACGCCTTTGCCCAGATGTGTGCCACAGCTCTAGGGAGCACTGAGGGTCTACTCAGGCTCTCCCTCTTGGCAGGGCCATTTCCTGGACTTCTGTTGCACTAACTGGGCTGCAAACACCTTGGAGCTCAGGTGTCAATAGTAATCAAGCTCTCATTTCATGGAGCAGACATGGGCTTGGGGATGGGTGGGAGATGGGGATTAATGTGATACACACAATCTTCAAGGTTCCCCATAGTAAGGAGGGCAGTCAGCTTCAGCTCTGTACTTTTAAATGCTAAGTAAAGATTCACTATCATCACTATTATTATTGTAAGAGGACATTTGATTCTTTAAACACCTAAGTGGCCCACCTTTCATGCAGAAGCCAAATAAAGGTATATCAGTCTTTCAAGATCTTGATTTCCTAAGTAACTCCCTCCTTATGAGTCACCAGTGAAGCTTTTGCCAAACTGACAAAGTATGTCTGTAGCACCCAGATATGATCCATAAATTACACTTATGAAAGTCCCAGTTTACCAAACCTGACTCTGGGAAAGCAGGCCAGCAGAGCAACAGGCCTTGATTAACCCTAACATGCCTGCTGGAAACGTGAGGGTAAACGTGAGGGAAAGTTAAGGAGTCACAGAACCATCTCTGCCATCACCTCTGTTGCCCCCAGACCCCCTGCCCAAGAACCGTACCTGAACGTCGAATTCTTTTGCCTCTTTCTGAGAAAAGGCATGGTAGGCCACACCTAGGGGAGTAAAAAACACACACACACACAAACATGGAAAGATCAATCCTGTTGGCTATGACTATAAAACCTAAGACTTTTCTAACTTTGCTTATTGAGGGACAGATGGGTGGTACAAAGAGCACAGCAGCAAAGCTTACTCAGATGTCTAAGGCCCTACCCTCCAGCCACATCCGTCCATCCTAGCAGTCCCAGCGGTGTGCTTTAGAACAGAGCTTCTCAAACATGAATGTGTGTCAGAATCTCTGGAATCTGTTGCTCCAGAACTCTAATAATGTATCTCATTTAAAAGTTATGTGACAGGGCTTTTCAGGATGAAGATACTTGAAACTATTACATTTTGTTTACTGTTAGATGTTTAAAAAAAGACTTCTCACATTTTAGTATCAATGAAGCTGAGATGTATCATACAACTGATGGCATCCTAAATTGATAAAATACCATAGAGCTTTCTTCAAGCTCAAAATACATATTGCTCAACATGGTTTCAACCTTCAAAAATTTTCACACTCTTGTTTCTTAATTTCTTCTGAAGAAAACCACAGCATTGGGGACAGAATATGGGTATGAAGAGAATGAGACAAGGCCCGGTTTAAGGGCCAAAGGACTAGAAAATATGGTTCACACTACACTCTAAATTCCATCCCAGCTCTGTTGTGCGTCCCTGAATACATTTGAACAAACAAACCAAGGTGGTTACAAGTTTTATATACAGAGTATGATTCTCCCTCAACTGGAAGACAGGGATTGAAATCTGCTTGTATAAAGTAACTTGCAGGGTATAGAACCCCAGGAATGACTGCAACTGTCACAGGTGCCTAGCAACAAACCCAGAAGCCTTTTCTTTTTTTTTTCTCCTATAACAGACATCTAACAGTTATTGAGCCCTCAATACTTGCCATGCCCAATTAAAAGCTACGTATATTTTACCTCATACTTTCTGAGTGACCATTTTAAAGGTGTTATTATTCCTATTATATAGTCCCAGGTGGCGCCAGTGGTAAAGAATTCGCCTGCCAGTGCAGGAGACACACGAGAAATGGGTTCAATCTCTGGGTTGGGAAGATCCCTTGGAGGAGGCAACCCACTCCAGTATTCTTGCCTGGAAAATCCCATGGACAGAGGAACCTGGTGGGCTACAGTCCATGGGGTTGCAAAGAGTTGGCCATGACTAAGCACGCACACACACATTCCTATTATGCACTGAGAAAATTGGAAGTTCAAATGTGCTGAGACACTTAACTCGATCACATAGATTAAGAGGCAGAAGCGGAACTTAAAATCCAGCTTTAACGGAATCACTCCCCCGCCTATATAAATTGCCTCGGGTGCTTGCTCACCTCCTCTATGCTCAAATTCTCAAAGCCTTGGGTTAGTGGTATTGTTCCCCAGCGCGCTCTCTGTGCTTTACACCAGAAAAGGGTCGTTCACAGAACAGGTGGCTGGTCAGGCACCATTATCAGTACCTTCAGTTCAGATCAGTCGCTCAGTCCTGTCCGACTCTGCGACCCCATGGACTGCAGCACACCAGGCTTCCCTGCCCATCACCAACTCCCGGAGCTTGCTCAAACTCATGTCCATTGAGTTGGTGATGCCATTCAACCGTTACAAAAGGGGAAACCGGGTTGTAGCGAGGAAAAGGGACCACGCCACCACGAGAGACAGCAGCCAAGTCAGACCAAGGCCTTGGGCCCTCCTCCAGCACCACTCACCAGGGAGCAGGGCAGCCCCCCTCCCCCTCCTCCCGCCCAGAGAACCCGACATCAGTTTCTAGCTCAGAGACTGCGCCAGGCCAATCGGGACTCCGGGCCACAGTCACACTTCTAGAAGGCGGAGCAATTCCCATGGCAGTTCCATCCAGACTCCCCTGCAACCCTGTCACCCACCAGTACCGAGACCTAGTCTCCGGCTCTCTAACACCCCACCCCTCTCCAGTTTCGTGGCCCTCGACCCGGCTTACTCGTCATTCTCGGGCCGCTTCCGGTGCGCTGTGCTGACGTCTCCTTCGGGCGTCGCTCACGCTTCACCCGTCTCTAGTTTCTTCAGCAGCCCTCGACCACTAGAGCCTCTCTCGTCCAAGTTTGTGGCGCTGATGTTCCTTGTGCCCGAAGTCGCGCGGGAAGCAGGTTGACAGGCGCACGACCTCCTACTAGGAGCTGGGGTCTCGAGCTCCTAGCTCGGGGATGGCGCCGCCCGTGACGTCACCGACGCGCGCCGACTTAGCCTGACGCCTGCGCCTCCGGGCGGACTTCCGCGCGCGGGGTACTGCGGGGTGACTGAGTGTCTGGTGGGGATCTCTCAGTTTGTGTGTTTTGTAGGCGAGGGACTGCCAGAAGCAGTAGGGTTGAAGTTGGGGAGTGTGGAATGTTTGTGAAGTCCTGGAATACACCGAGACGAGTCGCCTTGGAGAGGACGGAGGGAGGTTGGGGACGCGAGGAGGGTGGAAATGGGTTTGGGGATAGTGGTGTTGGTGGTGGAGGAGGTGAGTTCTGTGCGATCCCTAATCAGTGCTCGCTACAGAGTCAGTGGAGGCACGGAAGTTGGGGTAGGAGGTTCTTGTTTTATCTCTGCTGCTAGCTAGGTGTGTGATCTTGCTTAAGGCACTTTCCATCTCGGGGCCTCACTTTTCCCGTGTGCTGTGAGTGGGGTTGGGCTTGATGGTTAGGTTCTGACAATAAGGTAAAAGGCAAGGAATGGATTCTTACTGCCCTGGGGATGGGTTCAAGAAATGTGGGTGGAAGGCCTGGTGGAGATCTCTTACAAGTGACCAGATGGGGCGCAGAATCTTGCAGCCTGAATTTTTGCCAGTGCTGAGCCTGGGCTGGGTGCTGCTCTGAAAGGAAAAGCAGTATGACACTTGTCTTCTAAGCAGGTGGTTCTCAACTTTCAGTGCAGTACGGTATCAGTTCAGTTCAGTTCAGTCCCGTCCCTCAATCGTATCCGACTCTTTGTGACCCCATGAATTGCAGGACGCCAGGCCTCCCTGTCCATCACCAACTCCCGGAGTTCACTCGAACTCATGTCCATCGCGTCAGTGATGCCATCCAGCCATCTCATCCTCTGTCGTCCCCTTCTCCTGCCCCCAATCCCTCCCAGCATCAAAGTCTTTTCTAATGAGTCAACTTCACATGAGGTAGCCAAAGTACTGGAGTTTCAGCTTTAGCATCAGGCCTTCCAAAGAACACCCAGGACTGATCTTCTTTAGGATGGACTGGTTGGATCTCCTTGCAGTCCAAGGGACTCTCAAGAGTCTTCTCCAACACCACAGTTCAAAGCATCAATTCTTTGGTGCTCGGCTTTCTTCACAGTCCAGCTCTTGCATCCATACATGATCACTGGAAAAACCATAGCCTTGACTAGACAGACCTTCGTTGGCAAAGTAATGTCTCTGCTTTTGAATATGCTATCTGCTGCTGCTGCTAAGTCCCTTCAGTCATGTCCGACTCTGTGCAACCCCACAGACAGCAGCCCACCAGGCTCCCCTGTCCCTGGGAATCTCCAGGCAAGAACACTGGTGTGGGTTGCCATTTCCTTCTCCAATGCCGGAAAGTGAAAAGTGAAGGTGAAGTCGCTCAATCGTGTCCGACTCCTAGTGACCCCATGGACTGCAGCCTACCAGGCTCCTCCGTCCATGGGATTTTCCAGGCAAGAGTACTGGAGTGGGATGCCACTGCCTTCTCCGGAATATGCTATCTAGGTTGGTCATGACTTTCTTTCCAAGGAGTAAGCGTCTTTTAATTCCATGACTGCAATCACCATCTACAGTGATTTTGGAGCCCCCAAAAATAAAGTCTGACACTATTTCTCCATCTATTTCCCATGAAGTGATGGGACCAGATGCCATGATCTTCGTTTTCTGAATGTTGAGCTTTAAGCCAACTTTTTCACTCTCCTCTTTCACTTTCATCAAGAGGCTCTTTAGTTCCTCTTCACTTTCTGCCATAAGGGTGGTGTCATCTGCATATCTGAGGTTATTGATATTTCTCCCAGCAATCTTGATTCCAGCTTGTGCTTCTTCCAGCCCAGAGTTTCTCATGATGCACTCTGCGTATAAGTTAAATAAGCAGGGTGACAATATATAGCCTTGATATACTCCTTTTCCTATTTGGAACCAGTCCATTGTTCCATGTCCAGTTCTAACTGCTGCTTCCTGACCTGCATATAGGTTTCTCAAGAGGCAGGTCAGGTAGTCTGGTATTCCCATCTCTTTCAGAATTTTCCACAGTTTATTGTGATCCACACAGTCAAAGGCTTTGGCATAGTCAATAAAGCAGAAATAGATGTTTTTCTGGAACTCTCTTGCTTTTTCAATGATCCAGTGGATGTTTGCAATTTGATCTCTGGTTCCTCTGCCTTTTCTAAAACCAGCTTGAACATCTGGAAGTTCAGGGTTCATGTGTTACTGAAGCCTGGCTTGGAGAATTTTGAGCATTACTTTACTAGCATGTGAGATGAGTGCAATTGTGTGGTAGTTTGAGCATTCTTTTGCATTGCCTTTCTTTGGGATTGGAATGAAAACTGACCTTTTGCAGTCCTGTGGCCACTGCTGAGTTTTCCAAATTTGCTGGCATATTGAGTGCAGCACTTTCACAGCATCATCTTTCAGGATTTGAAATAGCTCCACTGGAATTCCATCACCTCCACTAGCTTTGTTCGTAGCGATTCTTTCTAAGGCCCTCTTGACTTCACATTCCAGGATGTTTGGCTCTAGGTGAGTGATCACACCATCATGAGTATCTTGGTTGTGCAGTTCTTCTGTGTTTTCCTGCCACCTCTTCTTAATATCTTCTGCTTCTATTAGGTCCATACCATTTCTGTCCTTTATTGAGCCCATCTTTGGATGAAATGTTCCCTTGGTATCTCTAATTTTCTTGAAGAGATCTCTAGTCTTTCCTATTCTGTTGTTTTCCTCTATTTCTTTGCATTGATCTGTGAGGAAGGCTTTCTTATCTCTCCTTGCTATTCTTTGTAACTCTGCATTCAGATGCTTATATCTTTCCTTTTCTCCTTGGCTTTTCGCTCCTCTTCTTTTCACAGCTATTTGTAAGGCCACCCCAGACAGCCATTTTGCTTTTTTGCATTTCTTTTCCATGGGGATGGTCTTGATCCCTGTCTCCTGTCCAATGTCACGAACCTCCATCCATAGTTCATCAGGCGCTCTATCTATCAAATCTAGTCCCTTAAATTTATTTCTCACTTCTACTGTA
The DNA here is from genome assembly GCF_042477335.2 of Ovis canadensis. Lineage (NCBI taxonomy): Eukaryota > Metazoa > Chordata > Mammalia > Artiodactyla > Bovidae > Ovis > Ovis canadensis. The sequence goes on along the minus strand of NC_091258.1, from coordinate 53,354,435 downwards.
TAATCATAAGGGATTTGAAGAAGGGGACGACAGAGGATGAGATGGTTGGATGGCATCACTGACTCGATGGATGCGAGTCTGAGTGAACTCCGGGAATTGGTGATGGACAGGGAGGCCTGGCGTGCTGCGATTCATGGGGTCGCAAAGAGTCGGACACGACTGAGCGACTGAACTGAACTGAACTGAACTGAATGGTCTAGTGGTTTCCCCTACTTTCTTCAATTCAAGTCTGAATTTGGCAATAAGGAGTTCATGATCTGAGCCACAGTCAGCTCCCAGTCTTGTTTTTGCTGACTGTATAGAGCTTCTCCATCTTTGGCTGCAAAGAATATAATCAATCTGATTTCGGTGTTGACCATCTGGTGATGTCCATGTGTAGAGTCTTCTCTTGTGTTGTTGGAAGAGGGTGTTTGCTATGACCAGTGCATTTTCTTGGCAAAACTCTATTAGCCTTTGCCCTGCTTCATTCCATATTCCAAGGCCAAATTTGCCTGTTACCCCAGGTGTTTCTTGACTTCCTACGTTTGCATTCCAGTCCCCTGTAATGAAAAGGACATCTTTTTTGGGTGTTAGTTCTAGAAGGTCTTGTAGGTCTTCATAAAACCGTTCAGCTTCAGCTTCTTCAGTGTTACTGGTTGGGGCATAGACTTGGATTACTGTGATGTTGAGTGGTTTGCCTTGGAAATGAACAGAGATCATTCTGTCGTTTTTGAGATTGCATCCAAGTACTGCATTTTGGACTCTTTTGTTGACCATGATGGCTACTCCATTTCTTCTAAGGGATTCCTGCCTGCAGTAGTAGATATAATGGTCATCTGAGTTAAATTCACCCATTCCAGTCCATTTTAGTTTGCTGATTCCTAGAATGCCAACGTTCACCCTTGCCATCTCCTGTTTGACCACTTCCAATTTGCCTTGATTCATGGACCTAATATTCCAGGTTCCTATGCAATATTGCTCTTTACAGCATCTGACCTTGCTTCTATCACCAGTCACATCCACAGCTGGGTATTGTTTTTGCTTTGGCTCCATCCCTTCATTCTTTCTAGAGTTATTTCTCCACTGACCTCCAGTAGCATATTGGGCACTTACTGACCTGGGGAGTTCCTCTTTCAGTATCCTATCAGTACGGTATAAACTCCCTTTAAAGGAAAAATTTTTCTCAAGGAACCCTGGGAGTATGTCCACACATCCTAGTTTTAGAAACATTGGCTTAAGTTTCTTTGAGTGGTGACCTTGTATCATGTTGATATTAAACATAAGACTGCAGGCCCTGATATTGAGTGACTTGTCTAGCATTTACCTTATATGTTTATTACCACCAAAATGGAAACAGCATTGAAACCAAAATGTATTGCACTTGCAGACCCCTGAAAATACCTAGGAATCTCTGGGACTAAGTTTAAGAAACTGCTCTTGGGGTTAGTTATGTGAACTATCATTCCTTGTAGTTCAGTTGCTAAGTTGTGTCCGATTCTTTGCAACCCATGGACTGCAGCACATCAGGCTCCTCTGTTCTTCACTATCTCTTGGAGTTTGGTCAAATTCATGTCCTTTGAGTTGGTGATGCTATCTAACCATTTCATCTTCTGCCACCCCCTTGTCCTTTTGCCTTCAGTCTTTCCCAGCATCATGGTCTTTCCCAGTGAGTTGGCTCTTCCCATCAGGTGGCCAAAGTATTGGAGCTTCAGCTTTAGCATCAGTTCTTCCAATGAATATTCAGGGTTGATTTCCTTTAGGATCGACTGGTCTGATCTCCTTGCTGTCCAAGGGACTCTCAAGAGTCTTCTCCAGCACCACAGTTTGAAAGAATTAATTCTTCATTGCTCAGCCTTCTTTATGGTCCAATTATCACTTCCATATGTGACTACTGGAGAAACTATAGCTTTGACTATACAGACCTTTGTTGACAAAGTGATGTCTCTGCTTTTGAATACACTGTCTAGGTTTGTCATGACTTCCCTTCCAAGGAGCAAGCATCTTTTAATTTCATAGTTGCAGTCACAGTCTGCAGTGATTTTGAAGCCCAAGAAAATAAAATCTGTCACTGCTTCCACTTTTTCCCCATCTATTTGCCATGAAGTGATGGGACCAGATACCATGATCTTCTGATTTTTTGAATGTCGAGTTTTCAGCCAGCTTTTTACTTTCCTCTTTCACCCTCCTCAAGAGGCTCTTTCGTTCCTTTTCACCTTCTGCCGTTAGATTGGTGTCATCTGCTTATCTGAGGTTGTTGATATTTTTCTCATCCGTCTTGATTCCAGCTTGTGATTCATCCAGCCCAGCATTTCACATGATAGACTCTGCCTATAAGTTAAATAAGCAGGGTGACAATATGCCACCTTGACAAACCGCTTTCCCAATTTGGAACCAGTCCATTGTTTATGTCCAGTTCTAATTGTTGCTTCTTGATCCACATACAGGTTTCTCAGGAGACAAATAAGGATGTTCTGGTACTCCATCACTTTAAGAATTTTCTACACTTCGTTGTGATCCACATAAAGGGAACTAACATATCTGTATTTTAAAACAGCACACGACAGCAGAAGGTAGCAAGAGCCAATTTCAGTGCCATACTCAAGGAGGCCCTTTTGAGCAGGACCTTTGTGACTATAGAGATTAGGGAGAAGGCAAACCTCAGTCTTTTAAGAGTTTTCAAGGGTTGTTAGTAGTCTTAAGTTCCGGTTGACCCGAGATGAATCTCCCGTAGAATTCTCTGATTGTGGTGGGGTGAGCACTCCCTGAACTGTAGTTATTCCATAGTCCCTGATTACTAAATTCTTTTTAAAAAGCAAAAAAACTACTTAACTGTCCTCAGGAAATAATTGTATACGTATGCAGAGAGATACCTGTCCTTACAGGTATGTTATTGTGATTGTCGCTTAGCAGAAATTTGAAAACTATTTGATGTTTGAAAATAAGGGATTAAACAAATGAAGTATGTACTAACTAATTAGACTTCCCTGGTCGCTCAGATGGTAAAAGCATGTGCTTACAATGCGGGAGACCTGGGTTTGATCCCTGGCTTGGGAAGATCCACTGGAGAAGGAAATGACAACCCACTCTGGTATTCTTGCCTGGAAAATCCCATGGACAGAGGAGCCTGGCAGGCTACACTCCACGGGGTCTTAAATGCATTATAATCACAGGATAAGCCTCAAAAAGTCATAATCTTTGCCATCCCTGGAGATTCTTATTTAGTTGGTGGGTCCCAAAGAATTTTCCCAGGTGATTTTGTTGAATAAGTTTGGAAACTATAGTATGGTATGTTTATATAACTTATATCATGGAATACCATGCAGCTATTAATCAAATGACATTCTATTTTTTTAAAAGTGTTCAAAATATTAATGTATATAACCAAATAGTACAAATAGTATATACACAAAAAGGATTGGAAAGAACTATAATGATATACTGAAAGTTTCTATACCTGTGTAACTGAACTTATGAGAGATTCTTTTTTTGTCCATTTTCTAAATTTTATTCAGTGAAAATGAGACTTCTTTAATTTTTTTTTTATAGCTGTCAGTGGTAAGCTTTCAAACATGGATACGCGTTTTCCCACTAGCAACCTTGCAAGCAATCCATGGGAAGTCAAGTTTTGTTAGTATCATGCAGGTGACTTTCCCCTATCCCTGAACAACTTATTGTAAAGAACTTCAAATATGCAGAAAAATGGAAAGAAGTCTATAGTGACTATTGTTATGCTCTTAGATTATACAGTTAACATTCTGTTATATTTTTACAAGTTTCTTTTGATTGCTGCTTTAAGACACTCAGGCTATTAGATTGAGCACTCAAGGGAAATTTCATATGTAAAGTCAAAAAGAGTAAGCCTCAGCTATTAAATAAGTACATATGCATGAAAATTAGGATGCTTCTTGTAAATAAACACAACTAAATCAATAGAAATAATTTATCTAACAGCCTCTGACAATAAAGTGGAAAAATATTTTTTTTCTGCATTCCTTTTCCTCCACTTTTGGATTAAAGAAAGACATCGTTACTAGTAGATTTTCTGCCATTCCTTTAAATGTAAGAAAAGGTAATGATCCTGAAGAAATACCAGCACACCTGCAGTGAGAGCATGGAAAGCTTTAATTTCAAGGAAAGTTGTAATCCTCAAAGTTCAAAAAGGTCAGCATGTTATTTTTATATATTGCTCATACTTATATGGTGTATATACGTAGGTACACATGTGTATACACATTTATGCATATATTTGTAAAGTTTTCTTCTGTGTTTCCTTTAAATGATTAAAGAGGGATAAGGCCTGTCTGTGCTGCTTTTCTATAACAAGAAGGCCTTGCCTGCAGTGGGTTGGCAGCAGTACCTGCTTCCTAGGGTGTGTGTGAGCACCCAGTGACATGATGCCCATGTTCAATGGCGTGGCATAGATAGCACAGTTTGAGAAATGAGAGCTATCGTTATCTTCATCCCTACAAAGCTGAAAGTCCCTCAGGCTCAAGGTTATGAACATCCCTGGCCCTGCTTTGCCTCTGGTCTGTAAACTGGTCCAGATGTGGTATATGGGTGAGAGGAGCTGGGAATGGTGGTGGTGTCAGGGTGACCTGGACACAGTGGTGACCTGGACACAGCGACCATTCTTTAGGCTCAGTGGTGTCACTGCCCACTCTGGCAGAGTGAAGAGACTGGGCAGTAAGGTACTAGCGCTGACACTGGACATTTCTTTCAGGCAAACCCTCTCCTGCTGGGTAACTGGGTGTTTTAGCTACAAGAAGCAAAGAACTGACATGTAAAGAAGGATGCCATGTCAGTCTCTCTGGTCAAGAGGCAGTACGGTGCTCTAAATCAATTTCAGATCAGCCATTTAGGTTTTTGAATAGCAAGGACTATAATACATGTCATGTGTGGTCAAATTGCAGTGTCTGAAAGCCAGGTCACTCAGGCAACATCCAGGTGTCACACTTCACGGCTACCTTGATCCCACAGGTCTAAAATGCAACGCTTATAGATCTGCCCAGTTCCCTGAAGGAATTTCACGCTGAGCTGGACCCCCTGGGAAATGCTTGGTTTTTGTTTTCATGATGCAGTGTCTATATGGGATTCCCTGGTGGCTCAGCGGTAAAGATTTCCACCTGCAATGCCGGAGACCCAGGTTTGGTCTCTGGGTCAGGAAGATCCCCTGGAGAAGGAAATGGCAACCTACTCCAGTATCCTTGCCTGGGAAACCCCATGGAGAGAGGAACCTGGTGGGCTACAGTCCATGGGATCACAAAAGAGACATGATTGAGCAACTAAACAACAACAACCTCTGAATACATAGGAGGCTCTTTGGGGTCTTAAGAGGTCTCCTTCGGTGGACGTGTGGGTAACTCTTGAGGCACTTGAAGGATTTATAGGGAACCCGCTGTGGGCTTCCTGGGGCATGGTGCATGCAGCTCCTATTTCTCCTCACCTGTGCTTAGCTTTGGGGAAGTTGTCATTGGCTCCTGGCTGAAGAGCTGTGTGTTTACATATGTGTGTGTCCAGGCTAGTTCAAAATGTGGGGAACCGGGAGGGAGAAGGAGCTGATATAAAATCACCCCAAATGAATTGGGATGGACTGGAAAGTGAAGAGACCTGGTTTTGTATTGAGTCTCAAAGCCCTATGGGAAGTAGGGGTGGTCTTCTCTCTTCTGTTCTTTAAAATACACCATACAGCTTAAGATGTAAAAAAAAAAATAAAGAAAGAAAGAAAAAAACACGGTATATAGGACACGCAGAAACTCTGACCGTAATCAAGAGAAAAGAATGGCCACTACCAGAACCGTAGATGACCCAGATGTTTGAACTGAAAGACGCAGCCTTTAAAATACTATTATAGGACTTGCCTGGTGGGACAGTGGATAAGAATCCACTTGCCAGAGCAAGGGACACACGTTTATCCCTGATCTGGGGAAGTTTCCACATGCTGCAGAGCAACTAAGCTCGTGAGCTTCAACTACTGAAGCCTGCGCGCTCTAGGCCCACGAGCCACACCTGCCGAGCCCGCATGCGGCAACTATTGAAACCCAAGCACCTAGAGCCGAGCCTGTGCTCAGCAGCAAGAGAAGCCGCCGCAGGGAGAAGCCCCTGTCTCTGAAGCTAGGGAAAGCCCGTGCACAGCAACGACAACCCAGCACCACCAAAGAAATAAGAATAAAAACATAAAATGGAATGCTATTACAAATACATCAAATAGCTTAGAGGAAAAGATGGGTGTAAAGATGAGGAATTTCAGCAGAGGTGTGGGAATTCGGAGCTGAAAAACACTTCCCATGTTCCCTGTGATGCAACAATATTGCAGTTACAAGCGTGTTCCAACTTAACGTTTTCATAACTACTGAGAATGTGTTCCACGTTCACCCTTTTTAAATCACCTGATCAACATTTGTCTTGCGTAAGCCCCGAGGTCTCTCTAGACCCTTGTATTTTGCTTGAAGGAGCCCTGGGGACTCTTCAGCTCCTGTGTAACCTGGCGCTGGAGGACTCGGGTCCTGGAAAGGTCCTCTGTGTGCTCTCGGTCCCGAGGGTTGCTCTACCTGGGCAGGGGCCCCCTGAGCAGTCTCGGGCATCTGAAGCACTGGGACGTGGAGCTTGCCAGCAGGAGAGTGATTCAGGCTGGACTCTGAATTGTTTTCCATCTTCTGCGTATTACCCACATTCACGAAGCTGTCAGTGAAGTATTGGTGACCAGGCCTCCTTCATTCGTGGCGCTGGTCTTTAGTTAGGGCTTGGGGGTTGGGTGCTGCAGCCCTCTTTGTGAGCTTGGAGTAGCTTCTGTCTCAGGCCTTTGGATTCAGTGGGGACCCCCAGCAGCTAGATGTATTGATGGAGGATACATCTTTAACACACACTTGGACGCCTGTTGATCTTTGCTTTTGGAGCATCAGTGACTGTGAAGGAGGCCTCCACACTTTACCCATAGGAGCCAAGAGGAGGGCTTCAGTCAGCCTGACACTGGGTTGGGCAGTATGAGAACCTGAGGTGGGGGGAGGCTCCAGGTGCCAAAAACAGGACATATAAATATATAATATTTGTACATTGAATTTTTAATCTGTTCTATATTTCTTCTGCCCTGTGCTCATTGACTTAGGTATCAAAGAAACCTATGAAGTCCTCCTCAAGGAAAAAAATTCTCCCCCAGTGGGAAAAATGTCTTTTCAAAAAAGTTCACAAAAAGTTCTACCAAGAAATGATAGTCAATGGTCTCAGCATACTTGATGCTGTGTATAATCCTAGTAACGATACTGAAAGGACCGGAATGTGTTCCTGGTGGGAGAGAAGGCTGCCAGCAAAATGATGATTGTAAAGTAATGCTGTTACAGTGGACACACGGGGACTTCTGGGAAGGCGTCCTCTTATACATACTTCATCTCCCTTCTCACAACATAGATCTGATGGCTGCATGCGGCTTGGTTGAGCTGATTGCCGAGGACTGACCCAGTGGCCAGGCTCCCGTTGGATTCTGATCTTTGCTTTTTTGCTTTCCCATTCTGTCCAATCCCAGGAAGCTCCTCTTCGTCCTCAAGGACGTGGACAACGTGGAGACTGATCTGACCGTCGACCATGAATCCGCCTTGTGCGGTGGCAGCAGAAAGCAGGTGCCGCTGCCGCTGCTCCTGTCCTATTTGTTGAAAAGAAAGATGGTGCCGGGCTCCTCATCCCTTGTCCCCTCCCGGCCCGAACATGAGGCTGTCAGGAGAGCGTTCACAAAGGAGAACAACGACTCCGTGACCCTGAAGTTCCCCAACGAAAAGAGGAGGAGGTACTTCACCTTATTCTTCAAGGACAGAAGGAAGGCCCTGACCGCCCTCAGGCTGGTGCAAGAGAAGGACACGTTTGTGGACCTGTGCCACGTGTCCAGCTTATGCTGGGTCACTTGCATGGCCCTAAGTTGGCAGATGGAGACAGGGGATGATGGGAAACTCTCATGCCAAATGCTCACTGACGTATATGCCCGCTTTCTTGCCAACACACTGGCGTGGAAGGCTGCAGTTAGCACCTGTCGGTGCCGCCAAGTCCTCCTGGAATGCCAGTGTTGGCTGGCCTTGGAAGGGTTGTTGCTGTAGTGATGGGGACCTCAGGAATGTTAGGTTTACTCTTGCTGATGTCCCTGAGTTGAAGGCGCTGAAGATTCTTTTTCCCAGCAGCAACCATAAAGACCATCACATGTTCGTACACTTGAAAATCCAGGAGTTGTGCAGCCATAGCGAATATGATGATATTAACTGAGTGTCTGATTCCTTCCATCTGTAAGTTGTATAAAGAGAGAAGAGAAAGACACAATGACTTTAGCCCAGTAATTACTTCTGTTTTCGGTCTTCTTAATGAGAAAAACTTTTGAGACAGCCTTTGACTATCCCCTCTTGACAGGAAAATTTAATTAGTACTTCCTAGAGAAAACAAAATAATTTGAGTGATAATCCAAAAGCAGTGGAGCGCCACATGCCTTTGTTCCGTTGTCTCGTTGAAAATCAGGATGAATTTGTGAAACAGATAACGGGCTCTTTTTTAGAAGTTACCATTTATATTAAAAAACGCAAAGATCTCTTGGTTTCATTATATCGTCTGGAGCATTGCCATCTTCTACAGAAAACTGAGTTGAGTATTCAGTACATCTTTAAAGACAAACAGCCAAAAAGGCTAACTTCCAGGTGAGTTTTCTTTTCTTTCTTTCTTTTAAAAAAATTTTTTAAGGATTTTAATTATTACTTTGGCCACCTGATGCCAAGAACAGACTCATTGGAAAAGACTCTGATGCTGGGAAAGATTGGGCAGGAGGAGAAGGAGGTGACAGAGGATGAGATGGTTGGATGGCATCACCGACTCAACGGACATGGGTTTGGGTGGACTCTGGGAGTTGGTGATGGACGGGGGCCCTGGCGTGCTACAGTTCATGGGGTCACAAAGATTCGGACACGACTGAGTGGCTGAACTGAACTGAATTATTACTTAAATATTTAAAATTTATTTTTAATTGGAGGATAATTGCTTTACAATGTTCTGTTGGTTTCTGCCATACAGCAACATGCATCAGCCATAGATACGTATATGTCCCCTCTCTCTTGAACCTCCCCGCCGCCTCCTACCCCACCCTGCCTCTCTTGGTCATCACAGAGCATCGGATTTGAGCTCCCTGTGTCGCACAGCAAACTCCCCCTGGCTATCTAATTCTCCACATGGTAACGTATGTCTCTATGCTATTCTCTCAGTCCGTCCCACCCTCTTCTCCCCTTGCTGTGCGCACAGTCTGTTCTCTGTGTCTGCATCTTTCTTCCTGCTCTGCAAATAGGCTCATCAGTACCAACTTTCTAGATCCATATATATGTGTTCATATATGATATTTGTTTGTTTTCTTTCTGACTTACTTCACTGTATAATAGCTCTAGGTTCATCCACCTCATTAGAACTGACTCAAACACATTCCTTTCTATGGCTGAGTAATATTCCATTGTATGTATGACCGCAACTTCTTTATCCATTCACCTGTCAATGGACATCTAGGTCGCTTCCATGTCCTAGGATAATGCTGCGATGAACACTGGGGTACATGTGTCTGTGTGTCTGGGCACAGGTGGAGTCCTCTAAAAAAAGTTGCTCATTCCTGTATTCCTAAGGCCTGCCCATAATTCTACTGCTTGTTGACTATAACAAGAGACTGAAGGCCGTGAAGAAATTTATCTAGGCTCTTATTGAACCAGTGATTTTAAAATCTCTCTACTTCTGTTTAACTCAGGGCTTCTGGATTAAACATCAATATTAATGACATTTTGAGCCAGATAATTCTTTGTGGTCGGGGACTGTCCTGTTCAGTAGTAACACTGACCTCTACCCACAAGAAAACACTAGAACTTATTCCCTCTCTCTGGAGGTGATGATAAAACATATCTTCAGACATTGCCAAGTGTCCAAAAGGTCCCTTCTTTAAGAATCACTGGTTTGACCTCCACTTTTCAGTTGTGCCGATGAACTGAAGTCATGCTGACAAATTTCTTAGAGATGTTCACAGCTGTACGTAACATGCAACATTTGTCATCCATATTGATGTTTCCTAATAGTGAGCATGCTCACACTCAGAGACGCTGCCCTCTGTAAGTTGTATCTTGCCTGCCTACAGACTCAGTGACTATTGATTCTTCTGTGGGTCTATCGTCTTTCACACTTCACCATACTTTATTTCTTCCAAGTATTAAGTCTGAGTCAGGTAACAGGCACTCTCAAAAGATATTTTATTTGCTTTCTTATGTACTTGCTTACTTATCTTTTAAGATTTATGTATTTATTTTATTCTTGGCTGTGCGGGGTCTTCACTGCTGTGCGGGCTTTCCTCCTCGTGGAGAGTGGGAGCCCCCTCTGGGTGCAGGGGGCGGCTTCTCTGGTTTTGGAGCGCAGGCTCTCGGGTGCTCAGGCTTCAGGGGTCGCAGCACTTGGGCTCAGTAGCTGTGGCTCCCGGGCTCTAGAGCGCAGGCTCAATAGTTGTCGTGCACGGGCTTAGTTGCTCTGCAGCATGTGGGATCTTCCCAGACCAGAGATTGAACTGATGTCACTTGCATTGCAAGGAGGATTATTAACCACTGGACCACCAGGGAAGGCCCCTTATTTATTTACTTACTTATCTGGCTGTCTGCAAGCCACACAACTTGTGGGATCTTAGTTCCCCAAGAAAGACTCTAACTCACACCCTCGGCAGTGAAAGTGCAGAGTCCTGACCACTGGCCCTCCAGAGAATTCCCTCAAGAGACATTTTAGAGTATGTGTTATCTTTGAAATGGCTGGAGTTGAATTTGTTCCTCTAGAGAATGATGTTTTTCCTCCAAGTAGTAAAGTGAGGACCCTTGCCTGTTGGAGAGACCTCTGCAACCTACCGCACACTAAGGGGAGCCTCTGGGAGCTGGAAATCCATCACAGTGACCTTGATGACGTGTCAGAACGGATCCTGTGAAAGCTCTGAAACATCCCTGCTGTCCCCTTCAGATACTCTGGCAGCTGCTGGTTTACCCCACGTCAGATGTTCCCCCAGGAATAATAGTTACCCCCTTCCATCTCTGGGTTTCCCAGGTGGCTCAGTGGTAAAGAATCCACCTGCCAATGCAGGAAGATGTGGGTTCCATCCCTGGGTTGGGAAGATCGCCTGGAGAACGAAATGGCAATCCACTCCAGAATTCTTGCCTGGGAAACCCCATGGACAGAGGAGCCTTGTGGGCTGTAGTCCATGGGGTCACAAAGAGTTGGACATGACTGAGTGTCTGAGCATGCACGCATCTGTCCATCTGCACCAAGCCTTAGCTGCGGCATGCGAGCTCTTACTGATGGCACGTGCTTCCTAGTTCCCTGACTGGGGACTGAACTTGGGCCCCCTGCATTGAGAGTGCAGTCTTAGCCACTGGACCACCAGGGAAGTCCCCATCTCCCCATATTTGAAAGGCTTCCTGTCAGAGCCTGGTATAGATTGAATAGAATAGTCTTCATACATAGCTTATGTTACAAATGGTTATCTGAAGTTGAGATGATCAGCAGAGAAGTTCTTTTCCCCGTTGGCATCGTTCAGTCACTCAGTCATGTCCGGCTCTTTGCAACCCCATGGACTATAGCACACCAGGCTTCCCTGTCCCTCACCATCTCCTGGAGTTTGCCCAAGTTCATGTCCATTGAATCAGCAATGGTATCTGACCATCTTGTCCTCTGTCATCCCTTTCTCCTCCTGCCTTTAATCTTTCCCAGCGTCCGGGTCTTTTCCAATGAGTCAACTCTTTGCATCAGGTAACCAAAGTATTGGAGCTTCAGGCTGCAGCATCAGTCCTTCCAATGAATATTCATGATTGATTTCCTTTCGGGTTAACTGATTTGATCTCCTTGCAGTCCAAGAGATACATATCTATTCCTTTTCAAATTCTTTTTCCCATTTAAGGTGATGCATAGTATTGAACAGAGTTCCGTGTGCTCTACAGTAGGTCCTTGGACAACCTGACTTTGGAATTAACAGACATCCCCTGACCTGGCAGGGAGTCTGAGATGGAGAGCAGCATGTGATAAACACTGAGACTCTGTTTTGGCCTGAAGAGGGAAGGCAGGAAGAACGGCACAGAGAAGAGGCGCATACTCTGTGTGGGACCGAGGCTGCAGCTCTCCTGCCGTTTCGTCTTTCTGCAGGTTGACCTATGTCTCGGGGGGTACCCGGTTTGAAGACGTGTTCAAGTCTATTGTTCACAAGCAGAATCTGATGTCCCTGAGCCTGGACTGTGTGCCCCATTCCCTAGAGATGGCCTCACCTTTGGGAGAAGCCTCGGAGAATCCGATTCACAGCATACACAGCATCCGAGGTGAGTTATTCCCTGTTGGATGCTCACTGTGTGCACGAGGGGGATGGCTGGATGTTGGCGGGCGCAGGTACCCTTTCAATCATCCTTGTTTGTTGTTGAGTCGCTCAGTTGCATCCAGCTCTTTGCGACCTCGTGGACTGTACCTGCCAGGCTCCTCTGTCCATGGGGTTCTCCAGGCAAGAATACTGGAGTGGGTTGCCATTCCCTTCTCCAGGGGATCTTCCCAACCCAGGGATCAAACCCATGCCTCCTGCATTGGCAGGTGGATTCTTTACCATCTGAGCCGCCAGGGAAGTCCCCCCTTTAGATAATACCACCTGATATTTCTCCTGGATGCCTCTCATTCCTTAAATATTTTAAGCACATGGCTTGTTTCTCTCCCGCCAACACTTATTCCTGTCATTTTGGATGGTTTTGATTTCTACATGGATGATTTTTCCTTTTTCTTTTTAATTGGAGGATAACTGCTTTACAATGTTGTGTTGGTTTCTACTGTACATCATCGTGAATTAGCTGTAAGTACGCATTTGTTCCCTCTCTCCTGAGCCTCCCTCGCACGCATCCCTTCTAGGTCATCACAGAGCACCAGGCTGGGCTTCTTGTATTGTACAGCAGCTTCCCACCAGTTGTGCATGGATGATCTTTTCTATAACTTGCTTCTCATTTCTTTGACCTCTATGTCTCTAATCATTCTTGTCCCTCTGCCCATTCTCAGGCATAGAACACCCTGGTCAAACCTTAGAGCCTGGGGCTTCCCTGGAGGTTCAGTGGCTGGGACTCCATGCTTCCACTGTAGCAGGCATGAGTTTGATCCCTGGTTGGGGAACTGAGGTCCTGCTTTTCTATTTTGTGGCCAAACACAAAAAAATAAGTAAATAAATAATAAAGAAAAAAAACCTACCTTAGAGCCTGCCTATATATAAAGTAGCTAATCAAAAAGAACCTACTGTATAGCACAGAGAACTCTACTCAATATTCTGTAATGACCTATATGGGAAAAGAACAGTTATATTTATATGTATAACTAAATCATTTTGCTATATACCTGAAACAGAGCATTATAAATCAACTATACTCCATGCAGAAAGTGAAGAGGAACTAAAGAGCCTCTTGATGAAAGTGAAAGAGGAGAGTGAAAAAGTTGGCTTAAAGCTCAACATTCAGAAAACTAAGATCATGGCGTCTGGTCCCATTACTTCATGGGAAATAGATGGGGAAACAGTGGAAACAGTGTCAGACTTTATTTTTCTGGGCTCCAAAATCACTGCAGATGGTGATTGCAGCCATGAAATTAAAAGACGCTTACTCCTTGGAAGGAAAGTTATGACCAACCTAGATAGCATATTCAAAAGCAAAGACATTGCTTTGTCAACAAAGGTCCGTCTAGTCAAGGCTATGGTTTTTTCAGTGGTCATGTGTGGATGTGAGAGTTGGACTGTGAAGAAGGGTGAGCACTGAAGAATTGATGCTTTCAAACTGTGGTGTTGGAGAAGACTCTTGAGAGTCCCTTGGACTGCAAGGAGATCCAACCAGTCCATCCTAAAGAAGATCAGTCCTGGGTGTTCATTGGAAGGACTGATGTTGAAGCTGAAACTCCAGTACTTTGGCCACCTCATGCAAAGAGTTGACTCATTGGAAAAGATTTTGATGCTGGGAGGGATTGGGGGCAGGAGGAGAAGGGGACGACTGAGGATGAGATGGCTGGATGGCATCACCAACTCCATGGACATGAGTTTGGGTAAACTCCGGGAGTTGGTGATGGACAGGGTGGCCTGGCGTGCTGCAATTCATGGGGTTGCAAAGAGTTGGAATACGACTGAGCGACTGAACTGACTGACTGATGGGTATTTAATACTTCCCAGGCCTGAGGGGATGGATGTAAGGAAAAAACACGTGTCCTCAACAAAAGTCCTTGGGTAGGTCTGGGGAAAAAAAAATTCAAAAGAGGGCAGACAGTCAAGAGGCCAATCTCCAGAGGTCAGTTCTTCTTACTGTCTCCTGTACAATGTCATGAACCTCCGTCCATAGTTCATCAGGCACTCTGTCTATCAGATCTAGTCCCTTAAATCTATTTCTCACTTCCACTGTATAATCATAAGGGATTTGATTTAGGTCATACATGAATGGTCTAGCGGTTTTCCCCACTTTCTTCAATTTGAGTCTGAATTTGGTAATAAGGAGTTCATGATCTGAGCCACAGTCAGCTCCGTCTTTTTTTTGCTGTCTGTATAGAGCTTCTCCATCTTTGGCTGCAAAGAATATAATCAATCTGATTTTGGTGTTGACCATCTGGTGATGTCCATGTGTAGAGTCTTCTCTTGTGTTGTTGGCAGAGGGCGTTTGCTATGACCAGTGCATTTTCTTGGCAAAACTCTATTAGCCTTTGCCCTGCTTCATTCCACATTCCAAGGCCAAATTTGCCTGTAACTCCTGGTGTTTCTTGACTTCCTACTTTTGCATTCCAGTCTCCTATAATGAAAAGGACATCTTTTGGGAGTGTTAGTTCTAAAAGGTCTTGTAGGTCTTCATAGAACCATTCAGCTTCAGCTTCTTCAGTGTTACTGGTTGGGGCATAGGCTTGGATTACCATGATACTGAATGGTTTGCCTTGGGAGACGAACAGAGATCATTCTGTCGATTTGAGATTGCATCCAAGTACTGCATTTTGGACTCTTTTGCTGACCATGATGGCTACTCCATTTCTTCTGAGGGATTCCTGCCCACAGTAGTAGATATAATGGTCATCTGAGTTAAATTCAACCATTCCAGTCCATTTTAGTTCGCTGATTCCTAGACTGTTGAGTTCACTCTTGCCTTCTCCAGGTTTTTCAGTTGTTGTTATGAAACGTGGACACAAGGCGGCAGCATTTCCCCTCAGTCCTTTTTTTTTTTTTTTTCTGTTGAAGTAGATTTGATTTCTGTTGTGTTTGTTTCACAAGACAGGAACTTGATTCAGTTATACACAGATTATCTGTTCTTCTTCAGGGTCTTTCCCCACATAGGTTATTTATTTATTTTTTTTAAGGCACATATCTTTAAATTTTATTTATTTTTAAAAAATTTTTTATTTTATTACAGTGGGTCCAGTAGACTTCCCGGTGCTAACAGTAGGTCCTTTGGGATATTCTGTCTGTTAATAAGTAGTGTGTATATGTTAATCCCAACCTTTTAATGTCTTCCTTCTCCTGCCTTTTGATTTTAATAATCCTAAATTCGTTTTCTAAGTCTATGAGTCTGTTTCTGTTTACAAATCAGTTTATTTGAATGAATTTATAGATTCCACTCATAAGTGATGTGATATTTCTCTTTCCCTCTCACCGACTTGACTCTTAAATCTCTCAGTCCGTGCATGCTGCTGCACTCTTCCCTGCTTGTTGGTGGCTGAATGTATTCCAGTGTCTAGATGGACCAGTTTCGCTTTGCTTCTCTCTGGAGGGGCGTTTTGGTCTGTGTTCTGTCTTGGATATTGTGGCTAGTGCCGCCCTGAAGATAAGGGTGCATGTTGCAGCCTGGCGGAGCAGAGACCAGAACCTGCCCGTGGCTCGAGGTTGCGACAGACTGCGCCCTCGTGATTGCCCTGGTAAACACGCCAAACGGACATTCTTGGAGCAGAACGTGCTCTGCTCCGCTTCACTGCCTACCCCTGCTTCCGTCCCCATGGAAACAAAACAAGATGATGCTGGTCAACAGCAGAGCCTTAACTTTATGGGGCGCTGATCAAACTCCCCAGCATAGCTATTCCCTGATGATCTCGTGTCACTTCTGCCAATAAACGTGCGGGCTGAAAGGGGCCGCTTTGTCTTCCTGCCACGCAGAGCAGGAGGGCCTCCTGACTCTCCGCTTGCTTGCCACATTACACGTGTCTGTCTTTTCATTACGCGCTCGCCCCGTTTCAGGTCTTTCTCACCCGCTGTGCTGGAAACGGCAGGTGCACACCGTATCATTTAAGATTTTTACTTTCTCTGGATCTCAGTGGGCTTGCGAGAGGGGGCGGGAAGTCTGTGTTTACTCTTTTAAGGAATCTCCTTAGTGTTTTCTTTCTGCACCTACCCATTTACATCCCTGCCCGAAGTGTAGCAGGATTCCCTGGCCCCAGCGCCCACGGGCGGAGTGTAATCTTTGTAGATCTTTTGGAAGATGGTCGTTTTCAATGATGTGAGCAAATACCTGGTTGTTTTGATTTGCATTTCTCCAATCATTAGTGATTTCATGTGCTTTAAGGTATCTGAATGCATTCTTTGAAAAAAATGTCCATTTAGATCTTTGGCCCATTTTTCTGTTGTATTTTATTTTTTATTGAGCCGCATGTGCTGTTTGCTCATTTTGCGGATGAATTACTTGCTGATATATTTGCCTGCAAACTTATTTTCTCCATTCTGAGGCTCGGAGGGTTGTCCTTTTGTTTATGTTTTCCCTTGCTGTGCAAGTGCTTTTAAGGTTAATGAGGTCCTTTTATTGAGGTTTTGTTTTGTTTTTCTATTTTTCATTATTCTAAGAGGTGGATCAAAAAAGAACTTGTTGCAATTTATGTCAAGGCTTGTTCTTCCTATGTTTTCCTCTAGAGGTGGGGCATAACCCTTCCTCCATTTAGTTCTTTAACCAATTTGGAATTATTTTTCTTTAAACAGTTATGGAGTGACGTAATTTCATTCTCTTTTAGTTTGTTTAAGGAACCTCCACCCCATCCTCCATCCTGGCTGTTAAGTATACCTTGCCAGCATCAGTGCAGGAGGATTCCCTTTTCTCCAGAATAGGCCATTCTGACCAGTGTGGGTGGTACCTCGCTGTGTTTTAATTTGCATTTTTCTAAGATTTCACGATGTTGAAATCTTTTCATGTGATTGTTTCTTAAAACAGTGAGAGTAAAACTGACCTCTTGATATTGGCCTCCTGACCGTCTGCCCAGTTTTGAATCTTCTCCCAGGACCTACCCCAGGACATTTGTTGAGAACAGGTGTTTCTTCCTTACTTTCCACAGGCCTCGGAAGTAAGTGCCCATCAGCGCAGTTTTTAAGTTGTTACCAAAAGAGGCCACAAGGCAGCAGCATTTCTTCTCCCTCTTTTTTTTTTGTATTTTAATTTTTATTTTCCAATAGAGTTGATTTCCAAGGTTGTATTTGTTTAAGTTGTATTTGCATTAATTTATGCAAGGGAAAGCATAATCAAAAGGCCAGCCCTCAGAGCCTCAGAATGGAAAAAATAAGTTTGCAAGCAAATATATCAAGTAATTCATCTGTAAAACAAATGGCACATGCAGCTCAATAAAAAATAAAACACAACAAAAATGGGCCAAAGGTCTAAATGGACATTTTTTTCAAATAGATATAGACATATAATGACATTTTTTCAAGCAGATATAGACATTTGTCTGTTCTTTTCCAGGGTCTTTTCTCATGAAGGCTATCCCAGTTTGTTCCATTGACTTCCTGTGCTATTCAGTTGGTCCTTTTAGATTACCTGTTTGATATGTAGCAATGTGCGGCAGCCGGGAGGAGCAACCCCATGTCCAAGGAGCAGTGGCTGAGCAGGCGCAGGAGGGCCTAGAGGAGCCATCCCATGCTGAAGGTCAGGAAGGGCAGCTGTGAGGAGATACCCCTCATCCAAGGTAAGGAGCAGTGGCTACGCTTTGCTGGAGCAGTCGTGAAGAGATACCCCACGCCCAAGGTAAGAGAAACCCAAGTAAAAGATGGTGGGTGTTGCAAGAGAGCATGAAAGGGCAGACACACTGAAACCATACTCACAGAAAACTAGTCAATCTAATCACACTAGGACCACAGCCTTGTCTAACTCAATGAAACCAAGCCATGCCTGCGGGGCAACCCAAGACGGGCGGGTCATGGTGGAGAGGTCTGACAGAATGTGGTCCACTGGAGAAGGGAATGGCAAACCACTTCAGTATTCTTGCCTTGAGAACCCCATGAAGAGTATGGAAAGGCAAAATGATAGGATACCAAAAGAGGAACTCCCCAGGTCATTAGGTGCCCAATATGCTACTGGAGATCAGTGGAGAAATAACTCCAGAAAGAATGAAGGGATGGAGCCAAAGCAAAAACAATACCCAGCTGTGGATGTGACTGGTGATAGAAACAAAGTCCGATGCTGTAAAGAGCAGTATTGCATAGGAACCTGGAATGTCAGGTCCATGAATCAAGGCAAATTGGAAGTGGTCAAACAAGAGATGGCAAGAGTGAACGTCGACATTCTAGGAATCAGCAAACTAAAATGGACTGGAATGGGTGAATTTAACTCAGATGACCATTATATCTACTACTGTGGGCAGGAATCCCTGAGAAGAAATGGAGTAGTCATCATGGTCAACAAAAGAGTCCGAAATGCAGTACTTGGATGCAATCTCAAAATGACAGAATGATCTCTGTTTGTCTCCAAGGCAAACCATTCAATATCACGGTAATCCAAGTCTATGCCCCAACCAGTAACACTGAAGAAGCTGAAGCTGAATGGTTCTATGAAGACCTACAAGACCTTTTAGAACTAACACTCCCAAAAGATGTCCTTTTCATTATAGGGGACTGGAATGCAAAAGTAGGAAGTCAAGAAACACCAGGAGTTACAGGCAAATTTGGCCTTGGAATGTGGAATGAAGCAGGGCAAAGGCTAATAGAGTTTTGCCAAGAAAATGCACTGGTCATAGCAAACACTCGCTTCCAACAACACAAGAGAAGACTCTACACATGGACATCAACCAGATGGTCAATACCGAAATCAGATTGATTATATTCTTTGCAGCCAAAGATGGAGAAGCTCTATACAGTCAACAAAAACAAGACCAGGAGCTTACTGTGGCTCAGATCATGAACTCCTTATTACCAAATTCAGACTCAAATTGAAGAAAGTGGGGAAAACCGCTAGACCATTCATGTATGACCTAAATCAAATCCCTTATGATTATACAGTGGAAGTGAGAAATAGATTTAAGGGACTAGATCTGATAGACAGAGTGCCTGATGAACTATGGACGGAGGTTCATGACATTGTACAGGAGACAGGGATCAAGACCATCCCCATGGAAAAGAAATGCAAAAAAGCAAAATGGCTGTCTGGGGAGGCCTTACAAATAGCTGTGAAAAGAAGAGAAGTGAAAAGCAAAGGAGAAAAGGAAAGATATAAGCATCTGAATGCAGAATTTCAAAGAATAGCAAGAAGAGATAAGAAAGCCTTCTTCAGCAATCAATGCAAAGAAATAGAGGAAAAGAACAGAATGGGAAAGACTAGAGATCTCTTCAAGAAAATTAGAGATACCAAGGGAACATTTCATGCAAAGATGGGCTCGATAAAGGACAGAAATGCCATGGACCTAACAGAAGCAGAAGATATTAAGAAGAGGTGGCAAGAATACACAGAAGAAATGTACAAAAAAGATCTTCATAACCCGGATAATCAGGATGGTGTGATCACTCATCTAGAGCCAGACATCCAGGAATGTGAAGTCAAGAGGGCCTTAGAAAGCATCACTATGAACAAAGCTGGTGGAGGTGATGGAATTCCAGTGGAGCTACTTCAAATCCTGAAAGATGATGCTGTGAAAGTGCTGCACTCAATATGCCAGCAAATTTGGAAAACTCAGCAGTGGCCACAGGACTGCAAAAGGTCAGTTTTCATTCCAATCCCAAAGAAAGGCAGTGCCAAAGAATGCTCAAACTACCACACAATTGCACTCATCTCACATGCTAGTAAAGTAATGCTCAAAATTCTCCAAGGCAGGCTTCAGCAATACGTGAACCGTGAACTTCCTGATGTTCAAGCTGGTTTTAGAAAAGGCAGAGGAACCAGAGATCAAATTGCCAACATTCGCTGGATCATGGAAAAAGCAAGAGAGTTCCAGAAAAACACCTATTTCTGCTTTATTGACTATTCCAAAGCCTTTGACTGTGTGGATCACAATAAACTGTGGAAAATTCTGAAAGAGATGGGAATACCAGACCACCTGACCTGCCTCTTGAGAAATCTGTATGCAGGTCAGGAAGCAACAGTTAGAACTGGACATGGAACAACAGACTGGTTCCAAATAGGAAAAGGAGTCTATCAAGGCTGTATATTGTCACTCTGCTTATTTAACTTCTATGCAGAGTACATCATGAGAAACGCTGGACTGGAAGAAACACAAGCTGGAATCAAGATTGCTGGGAGAAATATCAATAACCTCAGATATGCAGATGACACCACCCTTATGGCAGAAAGTGAAGAGGAACTAAAAAGCCTCTTGATGAAGGTGAAAGAGGAGAGTGCAAAAGTTGGCTTAAAGCTCAACATTCAGAAAACGAAGATCATGGCATCCGGTCCCATCACTTCATGGGAAATAGGTGGGGAAACAGTGGAAACAGTGTCAGACTTTATTTTTCTGGGCTCCAAAATCACTGCAGATGATGACTGCAGCCATGAAATTAAAAGACGCTTACTCCTTGGAAGAAAAGTTATGGCCAACCTAGATAGCATATTCAAAAGCTGAGACATTACTTTGCCGACTAAGGTCCGTCTAGTCAAGGCTATGGTTTTTCCTGTGGTCGTGTATGGATGTGCGAGTTGGACTGTGAAGAAGGCTGAGTGCCGAAGAATTGATGCTTTTGAACTGTAGTGTTTGAGAAGACTCTTGAGAGTCCCCTGGACTGCAAGGAGATCCAACCAGTCCATTCTGAAGGAGATCAGCCCTGGGATTTCTTTGGAAGGACTGATGCTAAAGCTGAAACTCCAGTACTTTGGCCACCTCATGCAAAGAGTTGACTCATTGGAAAAGACTGTGATGCTGGGAAGGATTGGGGGCAGGAGGAGAAGGGGACGACCGAGGATGAGATGGCTGGATGGCATCACAGACTCGATGGGCATGAGTCTGAGTGAACTCTGGGCAATGGTGATGGACAGGGAGGCCTGGCGTGCTGCGATTCATGGGGTTGCAAAGAGTCGGACACGACTGAGCAACTGAGCTGAACTGAATGTGTACCTTTTAATCCCTGTTAGTGTATCCCTCCCCACAATTAAAAAGAAAATCATGAGTTGGTTTTTTACCTTTCTGAATCTGTTTCTATTTGCAAGTTACTTCATCTGCATGAACTTCTGGCTTCCACCTGTGAGTAATATTTAGGACATTTGTCTTGTTGTCTCTAACCTCACTTAGATACTTTCTTGGCCCATCCATGCTGCTGCCTATAGCGTTTTTGGCGTTTTTCCTTCTCTCTCTCTCTCTCTCTCTCTCTCTGTCTCTTTTTTTTTGATTCATGAGTGTATTCCAGTGTACGGATGGCCCAGTTAGCCTTCATTTGTCTATCGATGGATATTTTGGTTAGTGTCATGTCTTGGCTCCTGTGAATAGTGCTGCCCTGAAAATAGCGGTACACGTGTTCTCTTTGAGTTAGGATTTTTTCCAGGCCAAAGCAGGGAGTGGGGTTGCCCAAAAATGTGGTAGCTCTCTCCTTCGTGTTTTAAGGAGACTCCGAATATTCTCTTCGTGGCCGCACCTGCCCACTTGCAGCCCTGCCCACAGTGTAAGACGGTTCCGCTCCCCTCACCCTCAGCAGCATTTCACCTTTGACGATCTCTTGAGGATGGCCATTCTGAGCCGTGTGAGGTGATACCGCATCCTGGTTTTAATTTGCATTTCTTTAATAATTATTGATGTTGAGTATCTTTCCGTGGGCTTTTTACCTTCTACCCTGTGAGTACAATTAACCTCACTGACTTCAAGCTAGCCTTGTTTTGAATTCTTTTCTGGTGATTTGTCCCAGGGCATTTCTTGAGGGCAGGTGTCATTTCCAGCCCTGCAGGCTTTGTGAGTATTAAGAGCCCATCAGCCCAGGTTTTCTTCGGAGAAGGCGATGGCACCCCACTCCAGTACTCCTGCCTGGGAAATCCCATGGACGGAGGAGCCTGGTGGGCTGCAGTCCATGGGGTCGCGAAGCGTCGGACACGACTTTCACTTTTCACTTTCACACACTGGAGAAGGAAATAGCAACCCACTCCAGTATTCTTCCCTGGAGAATCCCAGGGACAGGGAAGCCTGGTGGGCTGCCGTCTCTGGGGTCGCACAGAGTCGGACACGACTGAAGCGACTTAGCAGCAGCGCAGCAGCAGCCCAGGTTTTCAGGTGGTTGTTACAAGAAGAGGCCACAAGGTGGCAGCATTTCCTCATGCCCAACTCTAGTTACCTGGGCAACCAGAGACTTAGGGCAAGTCCAGTTCCTTGGTTGTCAGCTAGAATGGAAACACTCAAGGCTTGTGTTACCTCATTTCTTCCCCCATAGTCTTCATCCCCCGGACACATCCCAGTGATTGCCGCACCACTCTGCTGAGAGTGGTGTCCTCCTCAAGTGGGTGACCCTGAGGAAGGAGGCTGGAGGTGGGGACCCCGCCAGCAGGAGACGGGGAGCCCAGGGGACTTTGCAAAGCTCTTCCAGGCCAGAGACTCCACCATCCTTTGGGGCACTAGGCCTGGTTTTGCTGCAGGAGGGCCCCCTGGGTCTGGAGATTGTGGGCTCGTGCAGAGGGGAACAGGAAGTCCAGGTCCATGGAGGGTGGCAGGGGGCACATTGCCTGGACACCCTCCCCAGCTCCCGCAGCCCCACCACAGTCCAGCTTGGGGACCCAAGCCTGCTCAGGCTCCAGGGACGTGACTCCAGCCCAGGTACCCAAGGCCTGAGGGGAATGGAGTCAGCAGTGTCTTTTTCTGTTTATTTTGAATTCCAGTGTATGGGTGATTTTGCATTGTTATGGGTTTTTTTTATTTGTGTGCTAATTAGGTTCAGTGTCTGTGTCCGACTTTGGGACCTGATGGACTGTAACTGACCAGGCTCCTCTGTCCATGGGCTTCTCCAGGCAAGAATACCGGAGTGGGTTGCCAGGCCTTCCTCCAGGGGAATCTTCTGACCACAGAGATCGAACCCACAACTCTTATGTCTGCCTGCTTTCACTGGTGGGTTCTTA
The DNA here is from genome assembly GCF_042477335.2 of Ovis canadensis. NCBI lineage: Eukaryota > Metazoa > Chordata > Mammalia > Artiodactyla > Bovidae > Ovis > Ovis canadensis. The sequence continues at coordinate 53,331,195 of NC_091258.1, read as the reverse complement.
ACCACTAGCACCATCTGGGAAGCCCCCTTTTCTCTTATGTGTAACAACTTGGTTAATTTCTATGTGGATGTGTATACGTTCTTTTTGGGTGCATTTCTCAGTGGCTCAGTTGTGTCCGACTCTTTGTGACCCCTTGGACTGCAGCGCTCCAGGCCTCCCTGTCCATCACCAACTCCTAGAGTTTGCTCAGACTCATGTCCGTCGAGTCAGCGATGCCATCCAGCCATCTCACCCTCTGTCGTCCCCTTCTCCTCCCGCCCCCAGTAGGTTATTAAAGATTGCTGAGTAGGGTTCCTCCTGCTCTGCAGTGGGTCCTCGCGGATTATTTTGCAAATAGTAGTGTGTGTATGTTATTCTCAAGCTGCTAATTTCTCCCTGCCCCCACACCTTTCATTTTTGGCAACCATGAGTTTCCTTACTAAGTCTGTAAAGCTGTGTAATCTGTTTTGTAAAGAAGTTCACTGCACCCATGTTTGGATTCCACCTGGAGGGATAACGTGTGATGCTTGTCTTGTCTCAGTGAGCGATCATCTCTAGTTCTTCCCGTGGCTGGAAGCGGCCTTTCATCCTTTCTGTGGCTGGGCAGCGCCGCCTCGTGTATGCGCGCCCCATCTTCTTTACCCATGCACTTCTACACTTAGGTTTCTTTCGTATCTTGGATATTGTACCTGGTGTTGCCATGATTGTTGGCATGCAGTATCTTTTGAACACTTGGTTTTCTGAGGATCCACACCCAGGTGTGAGATGGCTGGGTCACTTGGTACTTTTTGGTTGAGTGTTTCACAGACCCTCCATACTGTCCTCCAGAGTGGATGCACTGATTCACTTTCCCACTCAGTGGAGGAGGGTTCCCTTCTCTCCACACCCCCTCCAGCATTTATTGTTGTCGAATTTTTGAAATGGCCATGCTGACTGGCGTGAAGTGATATGTCCTTGAACTTTTGATTTGCATTTCTCTAAAGATTAGGGATGCTGAGCATCTTTTCAGGTGCCTTATGGCCACCTGGATGCCTTCTCTGGGGAAATGTCCATTAGATCTTTGGCCCATTTTTCTGTTGGGTTGTTTGTTTTTTGATATTGAGCTGCATGAAGTGTTTGCCTGTTGTGGCTATCTCCATTTGCAAATACTTTTTTCCCCCATTCTGAGGGTTGTCTTTCTTTTATTTATGGTTTACCCTGCTGCTCTGGAGAAGGCAATGGCAATCCACTCCAGTACTATTGCCTGGAAAATCCCATGGACAGAGGAGCCTGGTAGGCTACAGTTCATGGGGTCGCAAAGAGTCGGACACGACTAAGCAACTTCACTGCTGCTCAAATACTTTTAAGGTTAATGAGGTCCCATTTGTTTGGTTTAGGTTTTCATTATTCTAAGAATGAATCCAAAACAAACTGGCTGTGATTTATAGCAAAGCATGTTCTGCCTGTATTTTTCTCAAGAGGTTTATAGTATCCGTCCTTCATTTAGATCTTTAACTGATTTGGAGTATGTTTTTCTGTGTGGGTTTAGGGAGTGTCCTAATGTCATTCTCTTTCCACTTGTTTAAGGAACCTCCACCCCGTCCTCCATCCTGGCTATTAACAATTTATCATGCCAGCATTGGTGTCGGAGGGCTCCCTTTTCTTCACACTCTCTCCAGCATTTATTGTTTGTAGACTTTTTGCCAAAAGCCAGTCTGAGGTAGTTTGCAGTTTTGATTTGCATTTCTATAAGATTTAGAGATATAAAATCTTTTCATGTGATTATTTTTAAAGAGTGTGAGTAACACTTACCTCTGAAGTCACCGTGGGCTTCTTGACCTTTTGCTCCATTTTGAATACTTTTTCCAGGACCTGCCTGAGATTTATTGAATGAAAGTGAAAAGTGAAAGTCACTCAGTCGTGTCCGACTCTTTGCCACCCTACGGACTATACAGTCCACGGAATTCTCCAGGCAAGAATACTGGAGTGGGCAGCCGTTCCCTTCTTCAGGGGATCTTCCCAACCCAGGGATCCAACCCAGGTCTCCCGCATTGCAGGCGGATTCTTTATGAGCTGAGCCGTCATTGAAGCTGAGGAGAGCTGTTGAGGACAGGTGTTTTTTCCTTATATCCTCACAGTGAAGAGAAAGTTGCTCAGTTGTGTCCAACTCTGTGACCCCATGGACTATACAGTCCATGGAATTCTCCAGGCCAGAATACCGGAGTGGGTAGCCTTTCCTTTCTCCAGGGGATCTTCCCAACCCAGGGACCAAACCCAGGTGTCCCACACTGCAGGCAGATTCTTTACCAGCTGAGCCACAGGGGAAGCCCTCGCAGACCTGGTGAAGAATAAGTGCCCATCAGCAGCAACCGCAGCACAGGCTTTTCAGGTGTTGTTACCAAAAGTGCCCACAAGGCGGCAGCATTTCTTCAGGACACCCCCCCCCCCCCTTTTTTGGTAAATTTTTATTTTCTATTGGCGTAGACCTGATTTCCAATGTCATGTTTCTCTTTGGTGTACAGGAACTTGACTCAGTTATATACAGACATACGTCTATTCTTTTTTTCCGTATAGATTATCACAGTGTGTTCAGTTGACGTCTTGTGCTATTCAGTAGGTCCTTTTTGTTTATCTGTTTGATGTATAGCAGTGAGAGAAGAAAGTGGGAAAAGAACCAAGCTTCCCCTCTTCATGCATGTCCCCTATTCCTTCAGACCCTTCTGATCAACCTAAGACCCCAGGTGCCAGAGGGACAGTCCCTGCTGGGACAGCACTTTATCAGCCGGCCTGCTCCCGCTATTAGGGCCGAGCTGAGCATGTTCGGTCTGTATGTTAGCTACGCGACTAGGCCTACAGAAAGGAGAGATGACAGCTTCTGACCCTAGATGGCCGTGATATTCTTTACAGTCCAGAGAAAATGGGTTAAAATGAAACTTCTTTTAAATTGCAAAACTGGTTCCTTCTGCATGTGCAGTTAGGAAAAGCTGGCTTGTTGAAATACTTTTTGTTTCTTTTCCCTAGAACTCTGACCCTGAGAAAATAAAAATATACCAAGAAAAAAGCCTGAAGCTTTTATCTTGACCGGGAGATACACAGCCCACTTTACCTGAGACTTCAGCCTTGGGTAAATTAGAAAATCAAGCCAAGAAAAAGAAAAGGGGCAAAAGACATTTTATAATAAATCTTAAGCGGAAAACTAGGAGATCGCTGTCTGTCTCGCTTTATGTATGCCTCGGTGTGTCTCTGTCTTTGGATAATATTGCTGAGGTTAATTTGTAAGTGAGCTATATTTAACTGACTTAAAGAAAAGTAAGTACTTACAAATCACATAATTCTAATTACAAGAAAAAGAACTAAGGATATTTGGTCTTATTAGACACATCCCTTGTATTACATTGAGAAAAGAAATTGAACTTTGGAAAAATACATGTTTTTAGAGGTTCTAAAATATGTCCCTGAGTTTGCTAATTAGAGAATGCCAATACGATAAAAAGTTCAGAATTGCTTTCTTCTTGGTTTTCACTAGGAGTTATGGTTTTTTAAAGGTTAAAAATTATAATATGGAATCGGAGCTACTAAAGTGACAAGGAAAAGATTTTGGTGCATAAAGTAAGATATGTGTTGTCAATGAGAGAAGATATAAAGACTGGAGCTGTTTTTGTTGTAAAAAAGTAATGATAATAATTCTGCTCTACAGTTGGTTGTTTATAAATGGGGGAAAAATAGAAGAAATATAGATCTAGAAGGTGACAAAAAATTTGCATTAAAGGACCAAGGGGAAGATGCTTTGGTTTAAGTGTTAATAATACATCAAAACCAACTTAGGTAAAACTAGACAACCGGCTACAAGCCTGCAAGTGTCCTTGAATGGGCATTCAAGCTTATTCTCCTGGAAATAAATGAGATCAATTTTGAATATTAATATTCAGGTTGTCACTTCTCCAACTACTTCTGAAGTTGAGTGGCCTGTCACACCTACATCAGTCACTCTGGGCTAATAAAAATGATGCCCAAAATATGTGAGACCACAACAGAAGGTCCCGTTCCCGTGGACAGGCACTGACTCTATATCTGGACCAGGACTGAAATCTGTAAAAAACATAACCTGGTTCTTACTCCTGCTTGGGCCTCTGGTCAAAATAATTCTTTTACTGATCTTTGGCTCCCGCCTTTTTAAATCTACTTGTTAAATTTGTCTCAGATTCCTACAGTTTCACATCAAGATGATGGTGATGCAGAGATTCCAGCGAATCCCCAGAACAGATCCTTCAGGAGTAGCCACAGAAGTCCCTCCGAGGCCCCTAAATGAGACAGGGCAAGAGCTCCATGGCCCAGCTAGGTAGGGCCTATGAGCCCCATGCCAGCTTGAAGAAACTACAGAAGACAGACCTGCACCCTTCCAATAAAGATTTCTGGGCTTCATGTCTCTCAGAGGGATTTGAGGTGGGAATAGAGGGGCCTCTGGGTTGGACCACTGGTGTTTGTCAAGTGGAGTGAAACTGAAGCTTTGTTTTCACCCAGACATTCAAGCTAATGGCAGAGGCTGAGCTCTGCCGGAATAAAGAGATAAGGTGCCTACGCCTGAGGTCAAGGAAGACTTCCCTGTCTGCACAGGCGCAGGAAGGCTCCTTGGAGGCCAAAGAGGGAGGGGGTCCCACCCCATAATAAGTGTGGACGTGCACCCACAGGCTTCTACTGTGGGTCAATCTTAGCAAAAAGTCGTGCCCACAGCTCGGGCAGGGTCCTAGACGAGGCAGATGTGTGTGAAGAAAGAAACGAGACAGTTGGTGAGAGGTGACCACAGGCGCGGAAGGGCTGGCCCACGTGAGGGGCTCGCACCGCCTCTTCCTGTGCCCCCCAGATGCCCAGCGTCTCTAGGTTGTGTCTCTGTCCTGCTTCTGTCGTGAACTGGGCTCCCGCGTGCTCTACCACAGGTGGTGCTGTGTCTATAATAAAGGACTTCACATGTGTATTTACACCTCTCGCCTCCTTAAAATAGCCTTGGCTTCAAATGGGGAAAAGTCGCAGGGTCACTTTGCTTCTAGCCTCTGGCCACTGGTGGTCTCAGGGTTGGGAACCCTGGTGTTCATACAGGCTACCCAGGTTCAATTCCTGAGCAGGGAGCTAAGATTTCTCTTCAGGACCGCTCACTGCTGTCTCTCCAAGATCATGATCCTATGATTTTCAGTTGCTGTGGCTGGAAAAGGCATTATTTGATCGTATTTTACGGCAGAACGACACTGCCTGTGTATCTGAACTGCCCCTTCTTTACCGTCATCTCTCCCCGTGCCGTAGGCTGCCTAGCTGTCTTGGTTATTGTTCCTCATGCTGCCAGCATCATTCAGGTCCAGCTGTCTTCAGAGCAACAGTAGCTTTCTCCAGATCTCTCACTAGGCATGGAAGCTAAACAGATGACGCTGTGTATAGTCCTCTGTTGATAATAGCTTTGAAATTTTGTGATGGTTTTTCACTTACCTGCAGCCCACTGGTGATTTTAACTTATTTTTGAGTAGAGTTGATTTAGGATGTATAGGCCATAGAGAAGACGGACTCAGAGGCTGAGGGAGGGACAGACGGAGGCCTTCCTTTGTGAGGACCAGAGTTAGACCTGCGTTACGATGAGACAGGCCTTGGCTACAACCAGAGTCAGGTCTTGATGTGGACCAGAGTAAGACCTAAGACTAGAATCAGGCCTTAGTGTGGCCACAGTCAGGCCCAAGTGAGGACCAGAGTCAAGAATAAGTCAGGCCCACGGTCAGGAATATGTGAGGACCGGAGTCAGGCCTGAGTGTTGGCCAGAGTCACATCTCAGTGCAGACCAGAGTCAGGGCTAGGGTGGACCAGCATCAGGCCTACTGTGGGCCAGAGTCAGGCCTAGGGGAGTGCCGCAGTCAGGCCTTAGCGTACCCCAGAGTGAGACCTTAGTGTGGTCCAGAGTCAGGCATTAGTATGGACCAGCATCAGCCCTTAGTGTGCCCCAGAGTGAGACCTTAGTGTGGCCCAGAGTCAGGCCTGAGTGTGGCCCAGAGTCAGGCCTGAGTACCGCAGTCAGGCTTAGTGTGTATGAGGGTCAGGCCTTAGTGTGCACCAGGGCCAGGCATTAGTGTGGCCCAGAGTCAGGCATTATGTAGACAAGAGTGAGGCCTTAGTGTTCACCAGGAGTCGGGCCTTAGTGTGGCCCAGAGTGAGGCCTAAGTGAGGACTGGACTCAGGCCTCAGTGATGAACCAGAGTCAGGCCTGAGTGTGGACCAGATCAGAGTCCAGCCTTTGTTTGGACCAAGGTGAGGTCTTAGTGTGGACCAGAGTGAGGCCTGAGTGAGGACTGGAGTGAGGCCTCAGTGTGTATAGATTCAGGACCCAACATGGGTGAGGGTCAGGCCTGTGTGGACCAGAGTGCAGCCTCAGTGTGGTCCACAGTCAGGCCTCAGTTTGGCTAGAGCCAGGCCTGACTGTGGACAAGAAACAGCCCTCTGTATGGACCAAAGGCAAGCCTGATTGTGGACCAGGGTCAGACCTAGGTGTGGACCAGAGCCAGACCTGAGCGTGGACCAGACTTAGGCCTCTGCGTGGACTAGAGTCAGGACTAAGAGAGTACCACAGTCAGCCTTTCAGTGTAGACCAGGGTCAGGCCCAGTTTAGACATAGTCAGGCCCCAGTGTGCATCGATTCAGGCCTCAGTGTGGATCATCTATAGGCCTGAGTGTGGACCAGAGTCAGTCCTAAGTGAGTTTGAGTCAGGAGTCAGGACTCAGTGTGGACCAGAGTCAGGCCTAAGTGAACCAGAGGCAGTCCGTAGTGTGGGCGAAGGCAGGCATTAGTGTGGACTAGAGTCAGGCCCGAGTGTGGCCCAGAGGCAGTCCGTAGTGTGGACAAGAGCCAGGCCTTACTGTGGAACACTGGCAGGCCTGAGTGTGGACGAGAGCCAGGCGTGAGTGTGGACCACAGTCAGACCTCAGCGTGGACTAGAGTCAGTTCTCAAAGTGAAACAGAGTCAGGACTAAGTGAGTACCACAGTCAGCCTCCAGTGTGGACCAGGGTCAGGCCCAGTTTAGACACAGTCAGGCCTCAGTGTGGATGAGAGTCAGGCCTCGTGGTAGACCACATCAGGCCTCGTGTATAGATTCAGGCCATAGTGTTGAGAAGACTCAGTCCTCAGTGGACCAGAGGCCGGCCAAAATGAGCGCCACATTCAGGGCAGACTCTGGTTTAAATTCAGGACTGACTCGAACAGAAAATAAAAATTACTCGAGAAGAAAACCCCCCAAACCAGCATCTGCATTCTCCTCAGGTCTCAGACCCCTGCGCTGCTCTCTCTTCCCTGGGCCTTAATGGGCTTGACTTCCAGGTCAAACTGAGGTCTTCATGGGGGAGCTGGAAAAGTTGTGCCAGCCAAGGAGCACAATGATATCTTGACTGCCTGAGACCACCACCTTAAAATCCAAGTGGTCCCCTACACTTAAAGCAAGCCTCTTGTACCTAGAGGACTCTCTGTGTTGGAAGAGGTTTGAAAAGTCACCCTGTCTTCCCCTCTTTTGCTCAGGGGGTTCCTACTTCCAGCCTCTCTCCATAGAGAGGCTCCACCTGCCTAGGACAGCTGCCTCAGCATAAGACTTTGGCTGGGGATGGGATAGGTCTGGAGGAGAAGGGTAAGGGGCAGAAGGAATGACACCCTGGCCCTTTGTGTCTGTTCTGCTCTTTCCACAATAATTTCCAGCCCAGTTCAGTTCAGTTCAGTTCAGTTGCTCAGTCGTGTCCGACTCTTTGCGACCCCATGAATCACAGCACGCCAGGCCTCCCTGTCCATCACCATCTCACGGAGTTCACTCACACTCACGTCCATCGAGTCAGTGATGCCATCCAGCCATCTCATCCTCGGTCGTCCCCTTCTCCTCCTGCCCCCAATCCCTCCCAGCATCAGAGTCCTTTCCAATGAGTCAACTTTTCGCATGAGGTGGCCAAAATACTGGAGTTTCAGCTTCAGCATCACTCCTTCCAAAGAAATCCCAGGGCTGATCTCCTTCAGAATGGACTGGTTGGATCTCCTTGCAGTCCAAGGGACTCTCAAGAGTCTTCTCCAGCACCACAGTTCAAAAGCATCAATTCTTCGGTGCTCAGCCTTCTTCACAGTCCAACTCTCACATCCATACATGACCACTGGAAAAACCATAGCCTTGACTAGACGGACCTTAGTCGGCAAAGTAATGTCTCTGCTTTTGAATATACTATCTAGGTTGGCCATAACTTTTCTTCCAAGGAGTAAGCGTCTTTTAATTTCATGGCTGCAGTCACCATCTGCAGTGATTTTGGAGCCCCCCAAAATAAAGTCTGACACTGTTTCCCCATCTATTTGCCATGAAGTGATGGGACCGGATGCCATGATCTTCATTTTCTGAATGTTGAGCTTTAAGCCAACTTTTTCACTCTCCTCTTTCACTTTCATCAAGAGGCTTTTTAGTTCCTCTTCACTTTCTGCCATAAGGGTGGTGTCATCTGCATATCTGAGGTTATTGATATTTCTCCTGGCAATCTTGATTCCAGCTTGTGTTTCTTCCAGCCCAGCGTTTCTCATGATGTACTCTGCATAGAAGTTAAATAAGCAGGGTGACAATATACAGCCTTGACGGACTCCTTTTCCTATTTGGAACCAGTCTGTTGTTCCATGTCCAGTTCTAACTGCTGCTTCCTGACCTGCATACAGATTTCTCAAGCGGCAGGTCAGGTGGTCTGGTATTCCCATCTCTTTCAGAATTTTCCACAGTTTATTAAGAAGAGGTGGCAAGAATACACAGAAGAACTGTACAAAAAAGATCTTCACGACCCAGATAATCATGGTGATGTGATCACTCACCTAGAGCCAGACATGCTGGAATGTGAAGTCAAGAGGGCCTTAGAAAGCATCACTACGAACAAAGCTGGTGGAGGTGATGGAATTCCAGTGGAGCTACTTCAAATCCTGAAAGATGATGCTGTGAAAGTGCTGTACTCAATATGCCAGCAAATTTGGAAAACTCAGCAGTGGCCACAGGACTGCAAAAGGTCAGTTTTCATTCCAATCCCAAAGAAAGGCAATGCCAAAGAATGCTCAAACTACCACACAATTGCACTCATCTCACATGCTAGTAAAGTAATGCTCAAAATTCTCCAAGCCAGACTTCAGCAATACGTGAACCGTGAACTTCCTGATCTTCAAGCTGGTTTTAGAAAAGGCAGAGGAACCAGAGATCAAATTGCCAACATCCCCTGGATCATGGAAAAAGCAAGAGAGTTCCAGAAAAACATCTATTTCTGCTTTATTGACTATGCCAAAACCTTTGGCTGTGTGGATCACAATAAACTGTGGAAAATTCTGAAAGAGATGGGAATACCAGACCACCTGACCTGCCGCTTGAGAAATCTGTATGCAGGTCAGGAAGCAGCAGTTAGAACTGGACATGGAACAACAGACTGGTTCCAAATAGGAAAAGGAGTCTGTCAAGGCTGTATATTGTCACCCTGCTTATTTAACTTCTATGCAGAGTATATCATGAGAAACGCTGGACTGGAAGAAACACAAGCTGGAATCAAGTTTGCCGGGGGAAATATCAATAACCTCAGATATGCAGATGACACCACCCTTATGGCAGAAAGTGAAGAGGAACTAAAAAGCCTCTTGATGAAAGTGAAAGAGGAGAGTGAAAAAGTTGGCTTAAAGCTCAACATTCAGAAAATGAAGATCATGGCATCCGGTCCCATCACTTCATGGCAAATAGATGGGGAAACAGTGTCAGACTTTATTTTGGGGGGCTCCAAAATCACTGCAGATGGTGACTGCAGCCATGAAATTAAAAGACGCTTACTCCTTGGAAGAAAAGTTATGGCCAACCTAGATAGTATATTCAAAAGCAGAGACATTACTTTGCCGACTAAGGTCCGTCTAGTCAAGGCTATGGTTTTTCCAGTGGTCATGTATGGATGTGAGAGTTGGACTGTGAAGAAGGCTGAGCGCCGAAGAATTGATGCTTTTGAACTGTGGTGCTGGAGAAGACTCTTGAGAGTCCATTGGACTGCAAGGAGATCCAACCAGTCCATTCTGAAGGAGATCAGCCCTGGGATTTCTTTGGAGGGAATGATGCTAAAGCTAAAGCTCCAGTACTTTGGACACCTCATGTGAAGGGTTGACTCATTGGAAAGGACTCTGATGCTGGGAGGGATTGGGGGCAGGAGGAGAAGGGGACGACCGAGGATGAGATGGCTGGATGGCATCACTGACTCGATGGACGTGAGTGTGAGTGAACTCCGTGAGATGGTGATGGACAGGGAGGCCTGGCGTGCTGCGATTCATGGGGTCGCAAAGAGTCGGACACGACTGAGCGACTGAACTGAACTGACTGATTGCGATCCACACAGCCAAAGGCTTTGGCATAGTCAATAAAGCAGAAATAGATGTTTTTCTGGAACTCTCTTGCTTTTTCCATGATCCAGCTGATGTTAGCAATTTGATCTCTGGTTCCTCTGCCTTTTCTAAAACCAGCTTGAAGATCAGGAAGTTCACGGTTCACGTATTGCTGAAGTCTGGCTTGGAGAATTTTGAGCATTACTTTACTAGCATGTGAGATGAGTGCAATTGTGTGGTAGTTTGAGCATTCTTTGGCATTGCCTTTCTTTGGGATTGGAATGAAAACTGACCTTTTGCAGTCCTGTGGCCACTGCTGAGTTTTCCAAATTTGCTGGCATATTGAGTACAGCACTTTCACAGCATCATCTTTCAGGATTTGAAGTAGCTCCACTGGAATTCCATCACCTCCACTAGCTTTATTCATAGTGATGCTTTCTAAGGCCCACTTGACTTCACATTCTAGGATGTCTGGCTCTAGATGAGTGATCACACCAAGGTGATTATCTGGGTCGTGAAGATCTTTTTTGTACAGTTCTTCTGTGTATTTTTGCCACCTCTTCTTAATATCTTCTGCTTCTGTTAGGTCCATGCCATTTCTGTCCTTTATTGAGCCCATCTTTGCATGAAATATTCCCTTGGTATCTCTAATTTTCTTGAAGAGATCTCTAGTCTTTCCCATTCTGTTCTTTTCCTCTATTTCTTTGCATTGATCGTTGAAGAAGGCTTTCTTATCTCTTCTTGCTATTCTTTGGAATTCTGCATTCAGATGCTTATATCTTTCCTTTTCTCCTTTGCTTTTTGCTTCTCTTCTTTTCACAGCTATTTGTAAGGCCTCCCCAGACAGCCATTTTGCTTTTTTGCATTTCTTTTCCATGGGGATGGTCTTGATCCCTGCCTCCTGTACAATGTCACGAACCTCTGTCCATAGTTCATGAGGCACTCTATCAGCTCTAGTCCCTTAAATCTATTTCTCACTTCCACTGTATAATCATAGGGATTTGATTTAGGTCATACCTGAATGGTGTAGCGGTTTTCCTTACTTTCTTCAATTTGAGTCTGAATTTGTTAATAAGGAGTTCATGATCTGAGCCACAGTCAGCTCCTGGTCTTCCCAGGAACACACATTTGCCAGGGCTCAGGTTTCCCCATACGCGGAGTGGGGCACGAATAAGTGCTGTCCCCGTGTGGCCGTTTTAGGAAACAACAACCCCAAATCCGGGACCTATGGGCATTTCATATTCACCAGAGCTGCTCGGCTCTAAATGATCCCTTTGCTGGACAGATGACACGCAGGAGGCAGCAGAAACAGAAATCAAAAGAAGGCCGAGCTTCATGAGCCAATTTCAAATGGCAAATTTTGCTAACACTTAATAAAATAGGAAGGAAATCCAAATCCCCCTCCTGTGGAAATCCTGGGCCACCCAAATGAAAGAGGAAGGCACACCAGAACTACAAGGAGCTCTGGTTGGTAGCAGCTAGTGGAAAATGTACAAACAATAAATACTGTGGAAGGCCAGGAGACCAGGAAACACTCCTAGGCTGCGGTGGGGGATGCACTTGACAACAGCCACTATGGACAAGGGCATGCAGGCTTCTTTAAAAACAAAAAGCAGCCCAGGATGCTGCGATCTGCCTCTGGGGCCTAGACCCTAGGAAACGCACCCCCTCCAGGACACACACGCATCCCCACGTTCTTCACGGTGCTGTTCACAACAGCCAAGGCACGCAAGCAACAAGAACCTCAAGCCACAGAGGAAGGAGGCTAGAGATGTGCCGCACACATTCATGGACTATGGCTGAAACACTCGCAAGAGAACGAAGTGGTGCCAGCTGCAGCAACTGAGATACGGACCCGGAGATGGTCACACTATGTCATCAGACAGAGAAAGACAAAAAGCAGCACGCGATATCACATACAGGTCAAATCTCATGATGGATACACATGAGCTCTTGGATCAAACAGAAACAGATGCTTAGAAAAGAAACTTTCCTTACCAAACGGGGAGACCAGGTGGTTATGGAGCGATAACTGAGAAGTTTGGGATTAACCCATATACTCTTCTATACAGATAAATACACAGACAAGAGAAAAAGAATAATGAACAAAGGTGTGCTCTATAAACAAGAAACTGTACTCAATACCCTCTCAAACTCTATGGAAGAGAACCCTAAAAAGACAGGCACATCTATATGTTAACTGAATCAACTTGCTGTACAGCTGTGATTAACCCAGCACGCTAAATCAATATGTCCCAATAGAGAATAAAAATTCCATGCCAAAAATGAATGTCTCCTCTACTCCCCTTAGGCGTCAGTCCCCTGAGGACTGAGCAGTCTAGTCCCCAAGGCTGCCATGTGTGTGTGGAGGGAGCTGGGGAGGATGTCCAAGCGAATGAGCCCCCTGAGGACCCTGCGTGCCTGCTTCCCACTAGTTGGACCACAGTCTTCACTTCCAGGCAGGCCCTCTACACCAAGCCTCTTTCACTCAAAAATGGAGGGCACTCTGTGCTGGAACAGCTCTCAAAAGTATGTATTTCAATAAAATGAATTTTTTAAAAAAGAGCAAGAAACCCCTAAGTTACAAAACAAAGGGAATAGCAAAGCCAGGCTTATGTCAAAGAATGAAAATAATGCCAACACTTTCACAAAAGTGGAAGAAAAAGAACATACAAAATATTTTTTTAAATTACCGTGATCAAGGCCAAATCAACGAGGTCTGCCAGGACACAGCCCTGGGTTGCCCATCTGTGATGAGGCAATTCGTTGTGATCCTACAGCTGGTAAAGAACAGTGGTGGGTAGAATTCTGACTCATACTCGAGAAACTGTCTATGGCCATTTGGCAATAAATAGTTCTCCCTACTGAGGTGGTAGGTTCCAATAATCTAGATCAAACTCAACTATTCAACCCTGATATGATCGCAGAGCCCAGCGTTCCTGGCCCCCCACCCCACCTTCCCAGCAGGCAGCTATGCACCTCTCAGGAGCTCTAATCCTGCCCACCCCGCAAACCCCTGATGTCCTCAGGGCACCCTCAAAAGCTTGCTAGGTTTTGGAACTCGAAGTTCAGGAACACCAGAGACTTGGCAGCGAGCCCACCCCTAGGTCACCATAAATGGCGTCGTCTCCCTCAGCCTGCAGTTGGCGGCCTGTCACCGCAGTGCTGGGCACGATTCCCCGCTGCGGGACCACCCACTGCGCTGGGCAGAGTGCCTGCGGCATTTCTCCCCAGCTCGAGACTCTCCTGGAGAGCAGGGCCCAGGGTCTCACCAACCTTGTCCTCGGGACTGATCAGCGACTAGATCCCTTGAAACCGACAGCCCGTAGAACCTGCCCCAGCCCTTCTAAAACCTAAGCCTCAGGACCTTACCTTTGAGAAGGCTCCATGGGCATGCCGGAGCCAGGACCGTGGGCTCTCAGCACTGGGCACGGTTGGCTCTTGAGAGTCTAGACTCCGGGGTCCTTCCGGCGGGCCAGACATCTGACTCTGTGTCTTCAGTGTGTGCTGAGAGGCCTGCCACGAAGATAAAACTCCCTCGCCTTATTAGGTATCTTAATCCCTCACACCAGCAGCCTACACAGCACCAGCCCTGTCACCTGCACAGATGTTTGGACTCCAGGTTCTAGCCGTGAGACCGTAGGAAGATGAACCAACCTCGAGGAGCCTCTGTTTCCTCATCTGTGAAATGAGGTGGCGCTACCTAGCTCATTGGGCATCTGCACAAGATAAACGAGATAAAGGGTGTGAGATGGCCAAGTCCTCCTCCCCTCAACTAAGGCAGGCAGCGTTTCACAATGATCACTTTTTAAAATGATCGATATTATGGACTAAATTGTGCCTCCCCTGCCCCCCAATTCATATAGCCCTGGTGGCAGTGTTTGGAGACAGGACCTAAAGGAAAGTAGTTAAGTCAGTCATAATGATGTTGCTCTGATCCAACAGGATCAGTGTCCTTATAAGCAGAGAGACCAGAAAGCTCTCAGGTAAAGCTCGCGTTAAGTCCCTCTGTTCCTGAAGAAGGCTACTAACAGTGCAGAGTCTTCCAGACCGGTGCTCTCCAATTCTATTGCACGTCCAGATCACCAGGGATGGTGTTAAAATGCAGATTCCGATCCACAGGCTTGGGATGAGGCTGGGGAATCTGTCCCTAATGAGCCTCCAGGGGATCCGAACGTATATACTGCCAACTATACTTTGGAGTAGCAAAGTCCTTAGACTACCATCTTATTTCCCCATGAAAAATATATGGTCATTTATTTATCTAGATGCCAACTGTCCAATGCTGTCAAGCACTGTGCCAAGTGCTGAGGGTTAATAAAACAGGGTCTCTGCTCTTAAGGACTTCATAGTCCAGTTAAGGCCCTAAGGGGTTTCCCTGACTCCACGAGCCAAGGGCAATGTCAAATACAAAATGCATCCCAATGAAGACAACATCCTTCCAGAAGAACCTACATAGGATGTGCAGGAGGCAACAATCATGTTGAGATGAATCCCTCTATTTAGGGCTCAACTCAGGCTATGATGAAACCAGGTGTTTTTGAGAAGCGGAGCTAGTGATGGACAAAACCAGGTGCCACTGTACCTTTAGCCAGTAAAACCACAGACACGGGAGACAAGTCTATGCATCAGCTCTGGGCCTCCCACTCCTCAGAGCAATACTCTTCAGTGCAACTTGCTGGCACTGGCGAGAGGCAGGGTAACGACAAGCAGCGGTGGAGAAAGTCGGTACTCGAGAAAGCAGCACTTGATGAAAGAAGCAGCTAGGTGTTCTGGACACACTGAATGTTATAGCCGAATGGGAGGGTCCTCTGCTTATAGCAAAACCCCCGTTAGTCGATGATGAGACTAAACCCCAAAGCAGTTAAGGCAGTGGTTTTCAACCGGGGTGACTATGCATCCCCAGGAGACAAACAGCAGTGTTTGGAGACAGTTTTGGTTACACGACTGCTGGAAAGCTATGATGCTTCGTGGACAGAGCACAGAGATGCTGCGAAAAGCAGGTCAAGACGGCCCACCATGGCCGAAGGCTACCTGTCCCCAAATGTCAACAGTGCTGAGGTTAAGAAACCCTCAGTTAAGGAATTTGCCCAAGTCAATGAAGGTCACACTACAGACTAGCTTAGAGCATCCTGCAGTGATGGATACGTTCTACACTCGACACTGTCCATCGTGGCAGCAGAAAGGTACATGTGAGATATGGCTGGTGTGACTGAAGAACTTGGTTTAAATTTCTTATTTGTCTTTGATAATGCAACTGTAAACAGCCATGCATGGCTGGTGACTACTGTACTGGACATGACAGAATTACTATTTCTATTTCCTGATACGTAGACTGGCATTCTTTCAGTTTCACAGTCTGTCTCTTTCTACTTTTCTGAAACTGCCCACTCACCTGACTTTATCACAAAGGTTCGGCTGGAAAAAAATACAAATGTAAAATAACAGCAGAAGAATCTTAAAAATAAAGGTTTGAAGTTAAACACCTTATCTTGCAGATTCTGAAAAAAGCAGAATGTCAGATCATGGTGATACATACAGTGGTCTCCCCAGCAACTGAGGTTTCAGTTACCAGTGGTTGACTACAGGTCCATAATATTAAATGGTAAACTTCAGAAATAAATGATTTGGAAGTTTTAAGCTATATGCCATTCTGAGTGTTGAGATGAAATCGCGTGCTGTCCCACCAGGACTTGAACCACCCCTTCCTCCAGTATACTCATGCTGTACATGATACCTGCCCACCTGATAGCTGTCATACTGGACAGTCTGGGTTATCAGGTCGACTGTCCAGTATCGCAGTGCTTATTATGTTCAAGGAACCCTTGTGTTAGTCGCTTAGTCGTGTCTGACTCTTTGCGACCCATGGACTCTAGCCCACCATGCTCTTCTGTTCATGGAATTCTCCAGGCAAGTAGACTGGAGCGGGTCACCATTTCTTTCTCCAGGGGATCTTCCTGACCCAGGGGTTGAACCCAGGTCTCCCACATTGCAGGCAGATTCTTTACCATCTGAGCCACCAGGGAAGGCTATTATTTTACTTAATAACCATTCTAAAATGCAAGAGTAGTGATGCTGGCCATGAGGACATTCTCTTACTGTGTCTAGTTTATAAATTAAACTTTGGCCAAGATGGCAGAGTAGGGGGACGTGGAGTCTGCAGGTGTAGCAGGGTGCTGGGGGGAGGGTCTGGAGTGGTCCTTGCAGAGTGCCTGCTGGGCACCAGACAAAGATATCACACAGAAAGAAAACCACAGGCCAACATCACTGATGAACGTAGACACAGAGCCTCAACAAAATGCTAGCAAACAGAATCCAACAACACATTCAAAGGCTCACACACCACGATCAAGTGAGAGTTACCCCAGGGATGCAAACTGAAGAATAAAAACCAGATGATCAACTCAATTGATGCAGAAAAACCTTTTGACAAAATTCAACAACGATTTGTAATAAAAGCTCTTCAGAAAATGGACACAAAGGGAAACTACCTCCCCGCAATAAAGGCCTTACATGACAAGTCCACAGCAAGGATCGTTCTCACGGGTGACAAGCTGAAATCACTTCCTCTAAGACCAGTAACAAAACAAGGATGGCCATTCTCACCACTATTATTCAACATAGTTTTGGAAGTGCTAGGCATGGCAATCAAAGATGAAAGAGGAATAAAAGAAATCCAAATTGAAAAAGAAGCTAAACTGTCAGTGTTTGCAGATAACATGACACTGTACATAGAAAATCCTAAAGATGCTACCAGAAAACTACTGGTGCTAATCCATGAATCTGGCAAAGTTGCAGGATACAAAATTAAAGCACAGAAATCTCTTGCATCCCTGTACACTAGCAAGCAAAGATCAGAAAAAGAAATAAAGGAAACCCATTTACCACCACAACAAAAAGAATAAAATACCTAGGAATAAACCTACCCAAGGAGGAAACAAGACCGGCACTCAGAAGACTATGATACTGATAAGAGAAATGAAAAAAACACACAAAGAGACGGAGAAACATGCCATGTTCTCAGATTGGGAGAATCAATATTGTGAAAATGACTATACTACCCAAAGCAACTACAGATTCAGTGCAACCTCTATCAGATTACCAATGGCATTTTCACAGAATTAGAATCAAAAACGTTTACAGTTTATTTGGAAACACAAAAGACACCAAATAGCCAAAGCAATCTTGAGAAAGAAAGATGAAGCTGGGGGAATCGGGTGCCCTGAGCTCAGATTCTGCTAAAAAGCTACAGGAATCCAGGCAGTGTGATGCTGGCACCAAACAGAAACACAGACCAAGCCCAGGCACCAGTGGTCACCTAACCTATGAGCAAGGAGGCAGAATACACAGTGGGGAAGAGACAGCCTCTTCAGTGGGTACTGCTGGAAAACTGGACAGCTACCTGTAAACGAATGAAACTAGAACACTCCCTAAAGAAATTCAAAATGGATTAAAGACCTAAATGTAAGGCCGGACACTATAAAACTCTTGGAGGAAAACAGGCAGAACACTCTGACATAAACTACAGCAAAACCTTTTTTGACCCACCTCCTAGAGTAATGAAAATAAAAATAAACAAATAAGACTCAGTGAATGTAAGGAAACCATAGAAGAACAGACGTCCCTCAGAATGGGAGAAAATATTGCAAATGAAGCAACTGACAAGGGATTAATATGCAAAATATACAAACAGCTCATACCAAAGAAACAAACAGCCCAATCAAATACCAAAGAAACAAACAATCCAATCAGAAGATGGGTGGAAGACCTAAACAGACATCTCTCCAAAGAAGACATACACATAGACACATGAAAAGATGCTCAACATCACTAATGATTAGAGAAACGAAAATCCAAACTACAATGAGGTACCTCCTCACACCAGTCAGAATGGCCATCATTAAAAAAATCTACAAACAGAAAATGCTGGATAGGGTGTAGAAAAAAGGGATCCCTCTTGCACTGTTGGTGGGAATGGAAACTGATACAGCCACTTTGGAGAACAGAATGCAGGTTCCTTAAAAATCTAAAAATAGTACTACCTTATGACCCAGCAATCCCACTACTGAGCATATACCCTGAGAAAACCATAATTCAAAACTACACACATCCCCCCGTGTTCCTTGCAGCACTGTTTACAATAGCCAGGACACAGGAACAACTTGAATCTCCAACGGCAGATGTGTGGATAAAGAAGTTGTGGTAAACACATATGCAATGGAATATTACTCCCATCACTTCATGGTGAATAGAAGGCGAAAAAGTGGAAGCAGTGACAGGTTTTATTTTCTTGGGCTCCAAAATCACTGCAGATAGTGACTGCAGCCATGAAAGTAAAAGACACATGCTTGCTCCTTGGAAGGAAAGCTGTGATACACCGAGACAGCATATTAACAAGCAGAGCTATCGCTTTGCCAACAAAGGTGCACGCTAGTCAAAGCTATGGCTATTTTCCAGTAGTCACGTATGGATGTGAACGCTGGATCAAAAGAAGGCTGAGTGCTGAAGAACTGATGTCTTTGAACCGTGGTGCTGGAGAAGACTCTTGAGAGTCCCTTGGACTGCAAGGCGATCAAACCAGTCCATTCTAAAGGAAATCAACCCTGAATATTCATTGGCAGGACTGATGCTGAAGCTGAAGCTCCAATACTTTGGCCACCCCATGCGAAGAACTGACTCCTTAGAAAAGACCCTGATTCTTAGGAAGACTGACGGCAAAAGGAGAAGGGGGCAGCAGAGGATGAGATGGTTAGATAGCATCACTGACTCAATGGACATGAATTTGAGCGAACTCTGGTAGGTAGCGGAGGACAGAGGAGCGTGGTGTGCTACAGTCCATGAGGTGAAAAAGAGTTGGACACAACTTAGCAACTGAACAACAGCAAATTACTCAGCCATAAAAAGGAATGAAATTGGATCAGTTATAGAGATGTGGATGGACCTAGAGTATGTCATACAGAGTAAATCAGCAAACAGATATTGTATATTAATGTATATATGTGGAATCTAGAAAAATGGTACAGATGAGCTTATTTCCAGGCAGGAAGAGACACAGATGTAGAGGGTGGGCATATGGACGTGGGGGTGGGGGGAGAGCCTGGGAGAGGGGAGGGTGAGCCGAGTTGGGAGGTTAGGATCGACATATATGCATTGCTGCTGCTGCTAAGTCACTCAGTCACGTCCAACTCTGTGCAACCCCATAGACGGCAGCCCACCAGGCTTCCCTGTCCCTGGGATTCTCCAGGCCAAGAACACTGGAGTGGGTTGCCATTTCCTTCTCCAATGCGTGAAAGTGAAAAGTGAAAGTGAAGTCACTCAGTTGTGTCCGACTCTAGCGACCCCATGGACTACAGCCCACCAGGCTCCTCTGTCCATGGGGTTTTCCAGGCAAGAGTACTGGAGTGGGGTGCCATCGCCTTCTCCGATATATATACACTAACTACCGTGTGTGAAATAGCTAGTGGGGACCTGCTGTCTAACACAGGGAGCCCAGCTCAGGGTTCTGTGGTGGCCTAGCTGGGTAAGTGGGCACGGGAGGGAGGGAGGTCCAAGAGGGAAGATATACATATAGCCAATTCCCTTCATTGTACAGCAAAAGCTAACACAACATTGTAAAGCAATTATACTTCAATAAAAAAAAATAGAATAAAATGAGTAACTAATGAGAACCTACTGTGTAGCACAGGAGGAAAGAGAAGATACATATTAGCCACTTGTGCTATTATTTAACAAGTACTTTCTTGAATCAGTTAACTTTTTAAAATCTTAAATTCCTATCTCAACCTTAAGTTCAGTTCAGTCACTCAGTTGCATCTGACTCCTTGCAATCCCATGGACTGCAGCACGCCAGGCCTCCCTGTGCATCACCAACTCCTGCAGTCCACTCAAACTCATGTCCATTGAATCAGCGATGCCATCCAACCATCTCATCCTCTTTCATTGCCTTCTCCTCCTGCCCTCAATCTTTCCCAGCATCAGGGTCTTTTCCAATGAGTCAGCCCTTCACATCAGGTGAACAAAGTGTTGAGTTTCAGCTTCAATATCAGTCCTTCCAATGAATACTCAGGACTGATCTCCTGTAGGATTGACTGGTTGGATCTCCTTGCAGTCCAAGGGACTCTCAAGAGTCTTCTCCAGCACCACAGCTCAAAAGCATCAATTCTTCGCTGGTTAGCTTTCTTCACAGTCTGACTCTCACATCCATACATGACCACTGGAAAAACCATAGCCTTGACTAGACGGACCTTTGTCGGCAAAGTAATGTCTCTGCTTTTTAATGTACTGTCTAGATTGGTCATAACTTTCCTTCCGAAGGAGTAAGTGTCTTTATTTCATGGCTGCAATCACCATCTGCAGTGACTTTGGAGCCCCCAAAAATAAAGTCAGACACTGTTTCCACATCTATTTCCCATGAAGTGATGGGACCGGATACCATGATCTTCATTTTCTGAATGTTGAGCTTTAAGCCAACTTTTTCACTCTCCTCTTTCACCTTCATCAAGAGGCTTTTTAGTTTCTCTTCACTATCTGCCATAAGGGTGGTGCCATCTGCATATCTGAGGTTATTGATATTTCTCCTGGCAATCTTGATTCCAGCTTGTGCTTCTTCCAGCCCAGCGTTTCTCATGATGTACTCTGCACAGAAGTAAAATAAGCAGGGTGACAATATACACCCTGACGGACCCGTTTTCCTATTTGGAACCAGTCCATTGTTCCATGTCCAGTTCTAACTGTTGCTTCCTGACCTGCATACAGATTTCTCAAGAGGCAGGTCAGGTGGTCTGGTATTCCCATCTCTTTCAGAATTTTCCACAGTTTATTGTGATCCACACAATCAAAGGCTTTGGAATAGTCAATAAAGCAGAAATAGATGTTTTTCTGGAACTCTCTTGCTTTTTCCATGATCCAGGGGATGTTGGCAATTTGATCTCTTGTTCCTCTGCCTTTTCTAAAACCAGCTTGAACATCTGGATGTTCATGGTTCACATATTGCTGAAGCCTGGCTTCGAGAATTTTGAGCATTACTTTACTAGCGTGTGAGATGAGTGCAATTGTGCAGTAGTTTGAGCATTCTTTGGCATTGCCTTTCTTTAGGATTGGAATGAAAACTGACCTTTTGCAGTCCTGTGGCTACTGACGAGTTTTCCAAATTTGCTGGCATATTGAGTACAGCACTTTCACAGCATCATCTTCTAGGATTTGAAATCGCTCAGCTGGAATTCCATCACCTCCACTAGCTTTGTTTGTAGTGATGCCTCCTAAGGCTCACTTGACTTCGCATTCCAGGATGTCTGGCTCTAGGTGAGTGATCACACCAAGGTGATTATCTGGGTCGTGAAGATCTTTTTTGTACAGTTCTTCTGTGTATTCTTGCCACCTCTTCTTAATATCTTCTGCTTCTGTTAGGTCCATGCCATTTCTGTCCTTTATCGAGCCCATCTTTGCATGAAATATTCCCTTGGTATCTTTAATTTTCTTGAAGAGATCTCTAGTCTTTCCCATTCTGTTCTTTTCCTCTATTTCTTTGCATTGATCGCTGAAGAAGGCTTTATCTCTCCTTGCTATTCTTTGGAACTCTGCATTCAGATGCTTATATCTTTCCTTTTCTCCTTTGCTTTTCGCCTCTCTTCTTTCCCCAGACTTTTGTAAGGCCTCCCCAGACAGCCATTTTGCTTTTTTGCATTTCTTTTTCTTGGGGATGGTCTTGATCCCTGTCTCCTTTACAATGTCACAAACCTCTGTCCATAGTTCATCAGGCACTCTGTCTATCAGATCTAGTCCCTTAAATTTATCTCTTACTTCCACTGTATAATTGCAAGGGATTTGATTTAGATCATTCCTGAGTGGTCTAGTGGTTTTCCCCACTTTCTTCAAGTTAAGTCTGAATTTGGCAATAAGGAGTTCACAATCTGAGCCACAGTCAGCTCCTGGTCTTGTTTTTGCTGACTGTATAGAGCTTCTCCATCTTTGGCTGCAAAGAATATAATCAATCTGATTTTGGTGTTTGCCATCTGGTGATGTCCATGTGTAGAGTCTTCTCTTGTGTTGTTGGAAGAGGGTGTTTGCTATGACCAGTGCATTTTCTTGGCAAAACTCTATTAGCCTTTGCCCTGCTTCATTCTGTACTCCAAGGCCAAATTTGCCTGTTACTCCAGGTGTTTCTTGACTTCCTACTTTTGCATTCCAGTCCCCTATATGAAAAGAACATCTGCTTTGGGTGTTGGTTCTACAAGGTCTTGTAGGTCTTCATAGAACCGTTTCAACCTTGCTTATGCCTTAAAATCATGGGCTTGAATAGTGATATACTTTTACAAAACATAAATTGTGCATTCCTTTACTGGTGGGGTCTTCACAGCTTTTAAACCCCTGCCAATATAGCCTTACAAATAGAGGTGGGTGCAGCAACAATCGGAAAACTGCTCCAAGTGCAGACTCATCTCCAGAAGACAATGCGTGTCTTAACAGCTTCCTCCCTGTGCCCTGACACCAAGTAGCACTGACAAAGGCATTTCTAAATGTCTTGTAAGGTTTATGTCTTTAGAATTTTGATGATGGATGAAGTAAAACAATTAAAAAAAATCAATGGGAAAAATTTGGATCTATTTCTCTAGTGTGTGCTCATTTCCACGAAACCTATATCTAATATAATTTTCCATGTTTCTTTTGCTGTTTGGTTTGGCTTTTTCTTAAAGCTGAACTGAATTTCTCATGGGTCATAATGTGATAGAGTTTTTAAATAATTGAAACAATAAGGAGATGTGGTGTTTTGTTTTGTTTTGTTTTTTACCAGAAGGAACTCTTTTCTTCTGAAATCACATTCTGGCCTAGGTTGCTAAGAAACCAGTTTTTTGCTCAAGGCCCAAATCAATGTTTTGCCCTACCTTTAGTTCAGAAGTTCCTGGAAATAACTGCTATTGTTGTTTTTCTGATATCTTGAAAAGTGTGGACTAGTTAAGTTCTCCACCCGTAATTTGGCAGGGATACTGAGAACAAAGCCCAGGGGCCTCCACTGCCTTCTCTGTGCACTCACTTCTCTGTCCATGCGGACCAGTCCTGGCCAGGCCTGCCATGCTCAGACTTTTCCAGACTAGTGGATAATTAGTATGTCTGCTGGCAACCCACTCCAGTACTCTTGCCTGGAAAATCCCATGGATGGAGGAGCCTGGTAGGCTGCAGTCCATGGGGTCGCGAAGGTTGGACACGACTGAGCGACTTCACTTTCACTTTTCACTTTCATGCATTGGAGAAGGAACTGGCAACCCACTCCAGTGTTCTTGCCTGGAGAATCCCAGGGACGGGGGAGCCTCATGGGCTGCCGTCTATGGGGTCGCACAGAGTGGGACACAACTGAAGCGACTTAGCAGCAGCAGCAGCAGCAGCTTACACATTGGCCATCATTTCACAGTTGCAACTCATCTGCACGTGTGTGATGACACTTGGTTAGTGACACAGAACTTATGGGTATTATATAGCAAGAAGGGGCTTGTGAGACTGTAAGACACGGTCCCTGAATCTTGAACTGCACAAAGCAGCTTCTCCAACAGCAGTGTGATTTTACTGGAGTGTCAGGGCAATATGTCTAAGAGGCTTGGGAAATCCCACATTTGGCATTTCTTAGTGTCTGGCAGGCCCTAGTGATGTCACAATATAATCACCTCCGACCTGAGGCCCGTCTAGCCCAGAGAAGTGTCTAGACTCACCAGGATGCCATACTCACCAGGGCCTCCGTGTAGAATGAATGGCGTCAGGGGCCGCGTTCACAATCGTTTTCCAAGCACCATGGTGTCTGGAACTGTGCCACCTGGGCCCTGATGTCTTCTCAGCACTCCTCAGTGAGACATCCCTTGGTCTGCTTTGCTGAGAAAGTGTTCTTTCAAATGCAGCTTCTACGAGCTTTTGTCAGGATGCTTGTTTTCACCATGCCTCCCCTCCAGCCCTCTGTTGAGCTATTCTGCCATTCCAAACTTACCAATATGAAATGATTTTCATCATTGCCTTTTTTGAGGCCAAGGAAATGTAAGAACCATGTACAGGAAAGCAATGTACCACATCTCAAGTCATCCCGGAAGCGGGTTCATGCCGGGGCAGGGTCTGGGCTGGGTGCTTGGTCCCAGGGAGGTGTGTCTCCAGGCCTATGAGGCTTGGGCCTAGACTCAGTGGCTGGTGGGAGCAGGACGGGACTGAAGCAGGGGCGTTGCCCCTGGCCACCTAAAGGCACTGTTTCGCTGGTGATGATACTGGGAAGTGACCGGTTTCTGTAGCAGCTAGTGTCTAGGGTGGTGGCTGGGAACCCCACAGCCTCAAGGGAACATAGCTGAGTCTTGACCCTCACATTTAGAGAAATCTTGAGTTTCACTGCACTCGGACCATGGATGTTTTAGCCAGCTTCTGCACAGCTTCCTCCCACTTTCCTGCAATCTTAAGAACTGTTTATCATACGGGGTTTAAAAGTGTTGAGAGGGTTTACCCTTTTAAAAGCAGCTGGTGTTGGGCCAATGGCTCCCCCCACCCCAGATCTGCCTCTGGGGAATGGGTGGGAGGGGGCACTTTGGGGGTGGGGAGGTGCCCATCTCACTCACTAGGCTGTAAGCAGAGCTGGTGAGATTCTCTCCAGGGCTCTAATGAAGAGCATTAGGGGCTGTGGGCTCAGCAAAGGCTTCAGCTCTCCTGGGGCCTGTACAGCCTCAATCTCCTCTGCATTGTGCATAGGACCCCCCAGTCCCACCCAGGAGGGCATTAACGTGCAGATTCTGGCTCAGTAGGTCCAGGCAGGCCTGAGAGTCTGCATTCCTAGGTGCCACTGATGTGAGGAGGCCCAGGCTTCAGAGCTGTGCTGACCACGTGGGATCCTCACTCGGGCAGCGGTGGCGTCCCTCAGAACCTGGCAGAAATGCAAATTCTTGGGCCACCCAAACCTACTAATCAGGCCCTCTGAGGGTGGGGCCCGGCAGCCTGTGGTCAGCAAGTCCTCAGGGTCATTCTGGCCGATAGTGAGCTTGAGAACCATCAGTTTCTTCGGACTCTCTACTCGCTGGTTGGAGGGCGTGCTCCTTACTCTGGGCCCCTTGGCATGCTGCTCACTTAATCACTGGGAGTATCTGCCATCTTGTTCTTCAACTTTATTCCTCTCAGCACGGTCTTCAGGGGTCACAAAAATGAGCTCTCAGGCGTGTGTCTGCAGCCTCTTTAGGAGAGGCTCCATCTGGTATAGCTGTGTGTCAAGTGTAATGGGCTGAGGGCCAGAGGGAGGTACAAAGAGGTGGAAGAATCTCTGTCCATTAGAAAACACCTCCAGTAGCCATAAG
This sequence comes from Ovis canadensis, assembly GCF_042477335.2. Taxonomy (NCBI): domain Eukaryota; kingdom Metazoa; phylum Chordata; class Mammalia; order Artiodactyla; family Bovidae; genus Ovis; species Ovis canadensis. Next base: position 53,305,559 of record NC_091258.1, on the reverse strand, counting down.
GTCTTGTTAAAAGCACAGGTTTCTGGGCCACACCCCTGGAGCTTCTGACTCAGTAGGTCTGGGGCCGGCCCTGAGATCTTGCATTTTTAATAAATTCCCAGGCGACCCTCAGGCTGTCGGTCCAGGGATCATTTCTGAGTGCCACCTCTCGGGCGCATCCATTCCCAAAAGGCCATGGAGGTTCTTTTATGCCCTCTTCTTCTCTTGCAGGTGGAGTGGATGAGGAGAGGGGAGGAGGTGGAGGCTGGGGACCCTCAGGCATAGGTGTGTGTGTGCATTTATGCAGAAGCCTGTTGGCCCTCCACTCCTATGCCCGAGGGCCAGTCTTCAACCACCTTTACGTCAACAGGTGGTGCCAAGAGGTGAGTGGCTCTGTAAGACCACTGCAGGGCCCCGAGGAGAGTCCAGGGAGGCACTCTCCCCGGAGCTGGGGCCTCCATGGTGCCTTCCCTCTGAAGAGGGGCACCAACCAGACTATCACCCTTCGCGAGCACACAAGACAGCTGCAGTTACAACATATCAACCTGAGACATGGTCCCCCTGGCAGCAGATTCCTGACTGGCTGCAGCATGCCTGGCCAGGTGGGTTTTGATCTGTAGCACTGCTTCTCAACTCTGCTATGCAAGCTAAAAAGATGCCGGGTCCCTCCCTGGACTGATTAAATCAGTATTTGGGGAGGTGGGGTCTGGACCAGAATTAGGCAGAGACTCACTGCTCCACAAGCTGAGTGGGGTTGGGTACCTGGGGTCTCTATTAGCATCTCTTCAGGATCCCGCCTTCTGTGAGAACTTTCTATGGGAAATAGATCAGGGACCCAGAGATGGGGGAGCGTCCCAACTTCTGTCCCTGCAATAACTGCCTTGATGTATCTGCTCTTTGCTTTGAAAGTAGTGACTTGTTTGGCTTTCATATGAAAGCAGACTAAAATACAGTATCAAAACAGAGTCATGGCTAAGGGCTCTTGAAGCCATCGTGGGTTTTAAAAGAAACTGCGGGGCCCCAGAGTCATGTGCTGCTGAGTGCCATGTGAGGGAAGGTCACCTTATTAAACGTGGGGATTATTACACAGGGCCTGGGCTTTGCAGGTTTATTAAGAAACCAAATTTAGAGACTTGCTCTTGCAAAGTAAAATATAGCTCTGCTTTATATAGTTACCTTGTTAAACATGGAGTATCTGTATTTCATATAGATATTTGGAATTCATATAATGTGGAAATAAGTGCCCTTATAATTGAACTGGAGATAGTACCTTTAGAGTTCTTATTATTTTCTCTGTTCTTTGTGGGGCTTAGAACAACACAAAGGTCTTAAGGGCTGATGAGATGGCTTTTTGACGGCGCTGCCAACCCTGCTTCTCACTACTGGGTGATCCCCTTCAGGTAGTAAACCCACTTAATCCCAGTGTCGCTGCCTTCGCCGGGCGGGCAGGTCACAATCAGCTTGCTGGTGATGGGCGTCTTGCTGCCCGATGGGTTTCCTTCGAAGTAGACCGTGATGTTGTTGATCTTCTTGGGCTTCACAGAGTCCGCGGCGCGGATGGAGAACGCGCTGTTCTCCACGAGGAAGGAGAAGGTGACGGGGCGGTAGAAGACGTTCTTGAAGGGGATGACGATGCTGTAGCCGGCTCGGATCAGGAAGGGGCCTTGCGGCTTGGGGGCCAGGGCCACGCCGAAGAGGGGGATGGTGTACTCGCCACCCGCGAGCGACGACAGGGTCAGGATGCCCTTGCTCTCGCCCAGGTGGCTGGGCTCAAAGTACACCTCCACGCTGACCTCCGTGCCGCCCTGTGCCCCAGGCGCCGCGTAGATGACCTTTTCCGTGTGGAAGTCTGGACAGTCAGTCTGAAAGGGGAACACATGTGCTCGGCTCACCCTGGACCCTGAAGAGCAAGCCTGCAGCTCTGGGCCTCCCCAGCCCCCCACCCTGCGACATGAGCAGCCTAGGCTTGTGTGAGGCAGGGCAGGCTGTACAAAAGTCGAGTCCCATGGCTCTCTCGAAGAGTAGGTATTACTAGTTTATCCCTAGTTTACTAAGAAGAACCAAGGCCAAGAGAAACTGAGGCAGGGCGGTGTGGGCAGCGGCCCTTGGTGTTGCTCCCCTGAGCCTACACTCCTTTCCTTGCACAGGCGGGGAGGACTGGACGTTCTGACTCTGGGCAGGGCGGGGGAGGGGAGCAAGTTCTGGATAATAAGCTGAGAACAGAAGTGCAAAGGCATCCCTTCTGTGCCGGAGTGTTCAGGGGTCAGTTCAGGCTCCTCTGGGGTCTCTCACCCCTTTGCTCCTATGACTGGAACACTTGAGATGGTGGGTGCCCTTTAGCCTGCATCCCTGAGTGGCTGGGGTGAGCAGAGTCCCCTGCGGCCTGTGGCTACACAGAGAAGCGCTAAAGGAGACTTTGTTGTTTTAAAGCCACTGAGATACTGGGACTGTTTGTTACTGTAGCATAACTAGGCTTCTCCTGATGGATGGGATGACCAGGAGCCTATGCCTCTTTGAAAACTGTGAATCACTATCTTGTACACCTGAAACTTTTGTAAAATTGTACAACTATACCTCAATTAAAAAAAAAAAAAAAAGAGCCTCTGCCTCGTGACCGTAGCCATGGGACTTCAGTGTTAACTGAGCACATGGCCACCTACTGTAAGGCTATACTCCTAGTGCCCCTGGTTGCTGGGTGTGGTCATATCAAGTTTTCTTCAATAAGCGTGAGTGGAAGTGAGGTCCACAGCTCCCTGCTTTCCCCATGGTAGCTGGCTGCAATGAGGGTGTCACAGCAAACCATCTTGGTCCGTGTGGACTGAAGGAACTCTCTAGAGAAGGAAGGGCATCAGGACAAAGGGGTCTGGGTGCCTGATGTCACGGTGCCTAACCCTGAGTCCACACTGCTATCTGAGAAAGGAATACATTTTATTTTGTTGGCTTTGGGGAGGTTCTGTTTCAGTAGTTAATCTTATATTCACACTGATGTAATAGGTAGCATATATGGAACGCTTGCTATGGGCCAGGCTGTTTTACACGCATATTTGAAAATCCTGACAGCCATCCTGTAAGAGTATTGGTAAGTTATTCATACAAAGAAGAAACAGTGAAGTGAGGATTCAGATCCAGGTCTGTTGGATTTCACAGCGTATACTCATGACCACTGAGCTCTCAGTAGAGCTTACCAATCACTTACCAATACTCTCACAGGATAGCTGTCAGGATTTTTAAAATATGCGTGTAAAACTGAGCCTGGCCCATAGCAAGTGTTCCATATATACTACCTATTACATCAGTGTGAATACAGGGTTAAGTACTGAAACAGAACCTCCCCAAAACCAACTGTCTCTGCATCGACTGCTGAGCAATGCTGCCCCCCCCCCCCAACCCTCCACCCGCCACCACACTCCAGCTTGTTAAACTAGAAAGCCTGTGAGTAAGAACCCAGACCTGATATTTTTTCTGATACTCTGTTTCTAGCTGGGAGTTTTCAACTAGATGAAGGCCCTGAGTAGGAGTTTCATATTTCTGCACCCCGGTGTCCTGCTCCGGTTCTGAGCCCAGGCTTCTGGAAAGCAGAGGGCAGAGGGTGGGGCCGGGCTTACCCTGCAGTAGTATTCTGTCTTCTGCCGAGTGTAATTGGTGAACTTGGCAAAGATGCTTTGGCCACTGCCAAGAACAGCCTGGAAGTGGACGGGCTTTTCAGGCAGTGCTGGCAAGGCTTTCAAATTGAGCTCATATGGGTAGTAACCCAGCTCGCTGTTGTGCAGTGTCAGTTTCCCGAACGTTTCTCCAGCTTTCAGGGGCTGGAATTCAAATGTGAACGTTCCCTGCGAGAGAAGACAGAGGCTCCTGTGATGCTGAATGTCCGCCCCTCCTCTGCCCCTCTGGGGACCTCAGCGCAGGTTAGCGGTAGATGCTTACACTGATCTTGAGCCTGGGGAACCTCTGTCCAAACCAGCCCACTTTTCCTCCCTGGAATTGTTCCCTAGTTGGAGTATTTCTGTATCTGGAATCTCTCTGAATATAAAAATAGGTACTGGATTCTCTCTTGAGAAGCATAATTACAGAGACAGGAGTGGGTAGGCTGGGGAGGCAGGAGGGCTAAAGGTCAGGCAGCTCCTTCTCTGCTCATGGACAATCTTCAACCAGCTCCTGGGGTTCTACCATCATTTAGGGGAGGCATTCTGCTTCCTCTATTGTCATCCAAAGCAAAACAAAACAAGAACCAGACAGTATTGCTTAGGAAAGCAAAATAAGGGCAATAATTCAAATGTATTAGCAGTAAAAGACTGGATGAATATATTACACTTTACTCACTTCAGTGGAATATTATGTAGCCATTAAAAAGGAAACACCAAATCTCTAATCACTGAAATAAAAGGTGGTAATAATATTTTAAGTGGAAAAAAAGAAGATCCCAGAAATGTATATGAGTTCATTGTTGTGGAGAGGAATATGTCTACATGTGTATAGAAAAGACACAGCAAGGCTATATTGAACTGTACCAGTAATTGTCTTTGGGTGGGGGAAATGAGATTTTGGGGACTTTTCTATTCTTTTTTTTTTTGGCCATGCCAAGTGGCATGCAGCTTCTTAGTTCCCTGACCAGGGACTGTACCTGTGGTCCCTGCACTGCAAGCGTGGAGTCTTAACCACGGGACCGCCAGGAAGTCCTGGGACTTTTATTTTCTGTTTCATGTGCATAGAGATAAATTAGTCTTTTTTGTCATGAACAGATATTGTTTCTTAAAAAACTGGGTCTTATTGAAAAATAAAGAGGATATCATTAAAGTTGTTGTAGATGTTTAACAGAAAAAAATGCAGTGTTAAAATTTACATGATTTTACCACAATTAAAAAATTCAGATGAAAATGGACAAATGTGTAAACAAATATAACTTGCCACAACAGACTCAAAAAGATAAAGAAAACCCATATAGTCCTGTAACCATTAAAGATATTTAATCAATAGTAAAAAAAAAAAATTCCCTTAACACAATTACAGGATCACAAAGCCTTCTTTTTACCAATCTAATATTTCACAAATTTTCCCATAGAAAAGAATAGGAGGAAACCTACCTCAAAGAACACAATCTGTACATCAGACTCCACCAAGGCTAATAGAAGAAAGAAAAACTGGATGCCAGTTTCCTTACTGAACATACATACAAAACAGCTAATAAAAATATTATCAACTGACCCAACAACACTACCAAGTGTCCCTCGCTATCCTTTTTACTCCATATATTCCATGTGACTTATATAATTAGGAAAAGTAAGAAAAATAATTTAAATTGAGCAGGGCAAACAAACACGTCACAGAGAGAGCCAGTATTACTCGCTCAGTCGTGTCCAACTCTCTGTGACCCCATGGACTGTAGCCCACCAGGCTCCTCTGTTCATGGAATTCTCCAGGCAAGAATGCTGGAGTGGGTTGCCATTTCCTTCTGCAGGGGACCTTCCCGACCCAGGGATCTAACCTGGGTCTCCTGAAATGAGGGCAGATTTTTACTGTCTGAGCTACCAGGGAAGCCCCAGTGGCTAATAAATAATTTCCTTTAACATGCCTGAGCCAAAGCTCTATGTGGCCCTGGTTTATATGAGGACTTGGGCTGCAGGGGGAGGGAGAGAATAGGACAGTGATGGATCGGTCGTCCTCCACCCTCCTGACCACTGCCAGGCTGCCCCAACTCCAGGATGCAGAAGTGGGTCTAGAGGCCCCCTGGGCAGAGTCTCCATCACAGATATCCAGTGGGGAGCCCCACAGGCAGGGCCATACCTCAGAGTTGGCCGGCACCACGAACTGGGAGGGCAGGCTGATGTCGGGCATCCTGCACTCCGTGGAGAAGGTCACCATGTAGGGCAGGGGGTTTTCCACCTTGATGAAGGCTGAGGTGCTCTGCCGGACGGGGCTCACCATCTCAATGGTTTTGATGACGCCTGAAGGGATGACCCTGAAACTCAACATGTAGTATAGGAACTCGTTGGTCACCTCGTTTCGGAAGATCACCTGGATTCACAGAGAGTGGGAGGAAGTGGGGCGGAGCAGAGGGGTTAGCTCAGGATCTTCCACCTTCGACAGGATCCTTCTCTCCATTAGCAATGCCAGGCATGTGAAGCATGGGCCCTCCCAGCCCACGTGAACCCTGCCACCCAGCCCTTCTCTTCAGGTGCTCTGCTCTGGCTCCTTCCAGGTGGGCAGGCATGGAGGACTGCCTCCATGGGTTGCTTTAGAAGAGGCGAGAGCAGCACGGTCTGGGGCTGAGGGGGAAGGTGTCCTCAGTGGGAACAGCGAGTGGTCCTGGAGAACAAGCAGGACCTCAAGAGGTTCATGCTGTGGTGGGTTTCACCCCTGCTCCTGCTACTGCTGGAACAGTTAATGCATCAATACTACTACTACTAATAATGGCGTCTAACGCTTAATGATTACTGTGTCCTAGGCACTGGAAGTTGGACCATAAAGAAGGCTGAGTGCCAAAGAATTGATGCTTTCAAATTGTGGTGCTGGAGAAGACTCTTGAGAGTCCCTTGGAAAGTAAGGAGATCAAATCAGTCAATCCTAAAGGAAATCAACTCTGAATATTCACTGAAAGGACTGATGCTGAAGCTGAAGCTGAAGCTCCACCTGATGTGAAGAGCCGACTCACTGGAAAAGACCCTGATGCTGGGAAAGATTGAAGGCAGGAGCAGAAGAGGGTAGCAGAGAATGAGATGGTTAGAGAGCATCACCAACTCAATGGACATGAATCTGAGCAAACTCAGGGAGACAGTGAAGGACAGAGAAGCCTGGTGCTGCCATCCGTGGGGTCGCAAAGGACCGGACACAACCGTGGGGTCACAAAGGACCGGACACAACTTGGCAACTGAATGACAACAAGCACTGGAGGTACTTATTTAATTCACACAGCTTGTGGGCAACATTACTATTACCCTCACTGATTTTTCTAAAGATGAGGAAACTGAGGCTAAGGACGTTATCTTCCCCAGGGTCTTGTGCAAAAAACTATCAGAACCAGGATTTGAACCCAGGTTGGCTTGACTCCAGAGCTCACACTTGTAGCCCACATCTGACTTGTGTCCAAGTTGCCCCTCTTTTGCAGCTCTTTTCCTGGATGTCTAATGACATTGAGCATTTTCTCCTGTGCTTCTTGCTCACTCAGACATTTACTTCTGTGAGGTAGAGGATTCCAGTTTTTTGTCCTTTTTGATAGCTTGAGTTGTTTATCTTGTTAGGAGATAATGGTTCCTTACATACCTGCCTTTTTACTTTTGACCTCTTCTTGTCTTTAGAGTGCTCTGACCTCCTCTGTGTTTTGATAGGAGTGTTGTTTTACTTTTAAAGCAATCATTTATACATTTAGGTTGAAGTCAGCCCTCTTGCTATTCCTTTCCACTTGTCTTTTATTTTTTTAATTCCTTCATTGCTACTTTTCTGCCTTCTTATGGATCAATGTGAAATCTCTTGGAATGCATTTTATTTCCTCTATGGCTTCTTAGCTATATTTTAAAATAACATAGTTTTAGTAGTTGCTCTAGAACTGACAACTTATCAACATTTAATGCAGAGTTGGTATTTTATCACTTCCCACTTCGTAACTGGCGCTTTGTTTCCGATCTCACACATCCTACTTCACAGATGCAATAATCTTACTGAGGTATAACCTCACTTACCTACCCACCCCACCTTTCGGGCTTTTGCTGCCGTATCTTTTATGTCTACATGCATTCGTCCCCCTTACAATGTAATTATATTTACTATAAACTGCCAGTTGTCTTTTAAAGAAAGTTCTAAGAATAAAAATAGATATGTTTCATATTTATGCACTTATTTGCTATTTTTATTTTATTTTATTATTTTTTTAAATTTTTATTTATTATTATTATTTTTTAATCGTGGATATCCACGTTCCCACCTGGCATCGCTGCCTTTTGACTGACGAATATCCATTAGCATGTTTTGCAGCAAGGCCAGAGGGCCGGCAATGAATTCTCTCATCCTTTTTTGTTTATATCTGAAAATGTCTATTTTACTGTCTGTTTTAAAGGATATTTTCAGTAAATAAAGATTTCCAGGTTGACAGTCTCTTCTTTCAGCACTGTTCAGAGGGCTGCTGGAAGAGCCACAGAAGAGGGGTCAGTGGCCATTCTTTATTGGTGTCTCCCTGTACATAATAGAACCTTTTTATCTGGTTGTTTTCTATTCATCTTTGGTTTTCAGCAGTTTTACTATGATGTGCACAGGCATGATTTTCTTTGTTTCTCCTGTTAAAACTCTACCAAGTTTCTTGGATTTGTAAATTGTTTTCTTAAAAAATAAAATCACGGAAATTTCAACAATTACTATTTCAAATAATCTTCTTCCCTGTCCAACTGCCCCAACTGTTAACTTCCTCTTCCTCAGTTCACCAAACCTGATATGCTTTGCTCAGACTAGCTCACTGCACTGCAATCAGGAAAGTGGCCCAAGGCAGAGAGGATAATCACAGGACTCACTTGATAAACTGGGCTTCTTCAACTAGAAGACTCAGACTTTGTCAAATAGCTCTGGATTTTTTTTTTTCCAATCATTTTGAAGAGTATTTCTTCCCTTTATGATCGTGTTTTTCTGTTTCAGGCGCTTCTATAAGATGGGTATTAGAACTTCTTGATTTGTACTTTATGTCTCATATTTCCTTTCAGCTTTATTAAGATACAACTCACATGTTATAGAATCTACCCGTTTACAGTGTACCATTTAGTGCTTTTTTAGTATATTCACAAAGTGGTCCAACCATAACCACTCATCTTCAGCGCCCTCAAAAGAACCCCTTTATCCAGTAACAATCATTCCCATGTCCCTCTAACCCATCGCCTCTAGTCCTAGGCACTGCTAGTCACTTTCTGTTCCTATAGACTTCCCTATTCTGGACATTTCATATTAAAAAAGAATCACACAATATGCAGCCATTTGTGGCTGGCTTTGTTCACATAGTGTGATGTTTGCAGGGCTCAGCGCAGTGCTGCCTACGGCACTGCTCGCTTCCTATCACTTTTTATTGCCAAAGAATATTCCATTGTATTTCTCGGTTCACCAGTGGGTGGAAATTAGGTTGTTTCCATTGCTTAGCTCTTATGAATAATGCTGCTATGAACATTTATATATAGGCTTTTGTGTGGACATATGTTTTCACTTATCTGGGGAATAAATTGCTGAATTCTATGGTAACTCTATGTTTATCCATCTGAGGAGCTGCCAGCCTGTCTTCCAAAGTAGCTTCACTATTTCACTCCCACCAGCAACATGTGAAAGACCCATCTTCCCCACACCCTCGCCAGTACTTGTCATTATTTCCCTTCATTCTTGCCATTTCTTTGTGCTCATGTGCTGTTTTTTCACTTTAAAATCTCTCCCTAGGTGATTCCATCCTCCATCTTGGTGTCAAGCACTATCTATAGGTGGACAATTCCTGTAAGTTCTCTTCAGCCCTGACCTCTCAGTGAGCCACTGAACCATGTACTCCTTTTCCTCAAAGCACTTACGCCGTTTGGAAATGACCCATTCAGAGTGCAATTTCATGATGAACGCTCATCTCCTCCACTGGACTGTGTGTTCCAGGAGAACAGAGACTGCGCCTGTTTTTGATCACTGCTACGTTATCAGCACGTAGTATAGCATACGGCACATGTGCTCAAGAGATGCTTGTTGAACTGATGAACAAGTCAGGAGGAACAGTTCACGCGTGAAGGACCCGGTGGAGTCCTGGAGTCACCGGCTCTGAGATGAACCCTGGCTCTGACGTCACTAGCTGTGTCGAGGGCTCAGCCTGATGCTGGGCACTCTCTAAACCCTCAGAAAAGGGATCTTTTGCTCTTATTATTGTGGTCTGGTGTCTGATGCCCAGTGTTACCTACTGCTTCAGGGTTTTCATGATTCTGCCACCTTGAGGGCTTGTTATGGGCCTGCATGTTGGCTGGCTATCTAAGTCTCATCTTAAAGGGTCTGGTCCCCCTAAATGGTCAGTCTTGCAGGATAAGGGAGGGTATATCTTCCCTCCCAACACCAGGATCATCAGCCTCAGGGCCAAACCTCCAGGGTCCCAGGGCAGTGCCTTTAGTGTGTGGATACCTTTGCTGTATACAGCCCCTCCTTGTAGGAGAAGAAGTTCAGCTTGTAGTCTTTCTTGGAGGAGGACAGCACATCAATGTAGTCAAGGCCCTTTAAGGTGACACTCATGTCAGGCTTCTCTGGCTTCAGTATCTCCACAATGACCCGGAATCTGTGGGAACACAGGGGTGCAAGAAGAGAGGGCGAAATGAGAAAGTTTGCCCAAAGGAAAGAAGGCAAGGCACCTTGTCCACTCTTGATTTCACAGGAAGCATGTGGGCCCAGGGTTCTAGCCTCCACACTGTCACTAGTAATAACAGGAACTACCCTTTAACAACTCCCTATTACGTGCCAGGTACTGAGTCCTGCTCCACATGGGTTACATTACAGGCTTTCAGTTGCCACAGTGTCTGTAGGAGGTATATTTCGTTATCCTCTCTATTTTACTAGGGAAGAAGTTGAGGTGGGGAGAAGGAAGACGCCATGCTCAGGTAACAATGCCGAGATATAGGCAGAACTAGCATTCAAATGTGGGTCTGGGCCTTTATCCACTATGCCAAGCAGGTAGCTGCTGTCTTCTCCTAGCCTTTGGCTCCTTTTCTATAAAAGAAGGGGACTTGGCTGGCCTCCCTCCTCCAGCTTCTTTACTCTCTGCAAGTACAAGATCCGAGGATCTGGCCAGTGGGCTGATGTGATACAACAGGGCTCTCAGTAATAACCACCACAATGATCATTTTGACAATAATAACAGCTAACATGTATTGAGCACTTATTTTGTGCCTGGCGCTCTTCCGGGAGATTTACAAGGCATCAGCTGCTCACAGGCAGCCCTGAACAGGACACGCTCTGTGGGGCGCAGGTCAGGCAATGCCTGGCAGCAGCACCAAGGGCCAGACTCGACACTGTGGGTCCTCCCTCCATCCCCTCTTCATCCCCCACCTATTCTCTCACCTCTGGGGCTTGTTCAGCCAGTTGGTGACTGGCAGGAGCTCAGTGTAGGGTGTCTTACATGGCACTTCACGGTAGATATTGGCCACCGCCTTGGGGAGCTCGGAAGTCCCGTGCAGCATGTACAGCCAGCCAGTCCCATCTGGGAGGGGGAAGAAGAGGGTGCCCTAAGAGAAGAACAACTGTGGTGAGCGAGACACACAGGGTCCTTTATCAGCCACCTCTCAGGCATGGCAGCGACACGGGCTCAACGAAGTTATGCAAATAGGTTTAACACTTTTGGAAAGCAGCTTCATAATATGTTTCCAAGAGTCATAAACATGTTCATGTGTATTTGAACCAGGAATCTCATCCCAAGGACCTTACTGACGAAAAATCCCTGCAGAGGAAAAAGTTATACATAAACGTGTGCCCTCAGTCACTCAGTCGTGACTGACTCTTTGTGACCCTTTGGACTGTAGCCCGCCAGGCTCCTCTCTCCAAGGGATTATTCAAGCAGGGATATTGGAGTGGGTTGCCGTTTCCTCCTCCAGGGAACCGTCCCAACCCAGGGATCGAGCCAGCCTTTTGCGTCTCCTGCATTGCAGGCAGGTTCTTTGCCACTGAGCCATCGGGGATACGCGTGTATATTAGAATCGCTTCTATTGATGAAAATTTAGAGATAACTTAAACATCCAACAACTGGGGGAGTTAAATAAATTTTAGGACTGTCATTCAATGAAATATTCGTCAATCAGTAAAAATGGTTATCATGACGATTACACAGTTAAATAGAAACATGCCCATGATGTGATATAAAGGGAAAGTAAACAGGACGCAAAGCTGAGGGTGCTATGACGGCAGCCATGGCTGTCCTTGAGTAAGGACTGGTAAGGAAGACGGAGAGAAATAGTTCTTTTCTTGTGAGGGTAGAAGATTGTGGCTTCTTTTTTTAATCTTTATCACAGTCACCTTGATGTTATTTATGCACTTAAATTAAGTGTTAATTGCATGATGCTTCATCCGGGACTTAATTTCAGAGATGAGCCTCTGGTTCCAAGAGAAGCCCCTCAACATGAAAATATATGGACAAAAAGGGAAGCCTTGGTCTTGATAAGCTTTGGACACAGTTCCCTGTGGTTTCCCCATTATTTGTAGGCACCCCTCCTTGTCCTAACATTCTCTCTCCCACAGCTCCTTCATCCAACCAGGCCAGGAAACTGATGCGGGAGGTGGGCTCGACCTACCTGATGTTTGCGGTTCTCCACGTTCATGGTGCGGGGCCGGTAGGTGATCTCGTAGGGCTTGTTTTGCTGGTGAGGCTCCAGGGTGATGAACTCGGGCCCCTCCCAGTGCTCGCCCTCAATGATGGGGTGCAGATTCCAGGTCTGGTTGGTGCGGTTTGAAAGCATGATGGTCTGTGTGTGCTTGGAGCGCACCTGGCAGGTGAAATTCACCACCTGGAAGAAGACGGATGCTCAAGCAGGCAGCGGAATTTACAAGTCTGGGGTGCAAAGGAAAGTTTGCGCGCACACACACGCACACACACACACACACACACGCATTTGGGAGCTGTCAGTATAGCAATTTTTTTTTTTAAGGCCAAGAAACTGGATGAGATCATCAAGAAGTAAGTGTATTTAGAAAAAAAGAAGGAATTTTAGAACCAATTCTTAAAATTCTACACACTCCAATGTTAAGAAAAATCAGAAGGGGAGATGAGAGGTAGCAACTATTAAAGTGGGAGGAAAACGAGGAGAGGGCGGTATCCTGGAGGCCACATGATGAAGGAAGCGCTTGAAGGGCGAGGGGCTTGTTCAAGGTGTTCAAATGCCATTGACAAGTCAAGTGAGATGAGCAATGAGAACTAGCCACCGAATCTAGCAATATGGACAATGTTGTGCTGGTATAAAGGGAATTAAAGAGTTCACCAAGAGGATAAGAATAGTTTAGCAAAAGACCCACACATACATGATCAATTGGTTTTTTACCAAAGTGCAAAGGCAATTTAGTGGCGAAAGGACAATCTATTAAGTAAATGGTTCTGGAACAACTGGATATCTGTGTACAAAAAATGGATTTTTTGAATTTTGATCCATAATCTTATACTACATACAAAAATGAACTCTAAACAGACTGAAGATATAAATTTAAAACTTATGTCCTGAATATACACAGAGCTCTCAAAACACAGTAAAATAAGAAAACAAACAACCCAAATGAAAATGACTTGAACAGATACTTCAATAAAGAAGATAGATGGATGGCAATGAAGTACCTGAAAAGATGCTTGACACCATCAGTCATTAGGGAAATCTAAATTTAAAACCACAAGATATCATGTACCTATTAGAATGACTAAAATTTTAAAAAACCTGACCATATCGAGCCTTGGCAAGGATGTGGTGAAGTAGAAACGTCTGAGGTGGCTGATGGGGATGCAAGATGACACAACCACTTTGGAAAACAATTTGGTAAGCTCTTAAAAAGGCAAACGTGTACCTACCATATGATCCAGCCGTGTCACTCTTACATATTCATTCACCCAGGAAAATGAAAGTATATATTCTTGCCAAGACTTGTCCATAGACATTTATAACATACTGCATGATTCTGCATAACATTGTGGAAACAGCGAGAGATGGAGAGCGGGTGTCATTATGACCATAAGCAATGTTGCCAGGAACTATCAGAGCTCCACTGCTAGGGCTTCTAGCAACAGGGTGAGCAGAGGTTAACCCAGGTGTCACCCTTTACTTACAGAGCTTGTGACAGAATGTGATCTAGCCAGAGATGTCAGTATAACCTTCCTTGAGAATGAGATGCTTGGGTTGAGAGCTGAAGAATAGGAATTAGCTAAAGGGAGAGGGGAAAAGGAGTAAGTCAGCAGTGGGAAGAGCACGTGCAGAGGCCCTGTGGTGGAGGGAGCAGGTCTGCAGGCTTGATGTGGGCACTGAGAACTGTTTGAACAGAGTCTGATTGAGTTCTCTTGTGGGGCTTGCTGGGCCACTCCACCATTGGTCCATCTGTTGGCAGCACCTACTGACCTCTTTTACTGAAGGTGGTCCCACGCACACTCCAGACAGGGTTAGGCTCAGAGAACTGCCTCCCTGGATGAAGCAGAGCAAGTTTTTGTGGAGAATCTCCTTGCCCACCTCGGTAGGATGGTAAGTCACTTCGAAAGAAACCTCCATGCCTGCAGTGATATAGCCCTCTTCCGGGCTGATGGAGAACAGAGGCTCAAGTTTTCTGGTATCCCATTTGAACCTTTTCCAAGACAGGAGAGAAGGAGGACAGTTTATTAATATCCTGGTGGTGTCCTCAGTGCTGCTGAGAAGAGAGACTGAGTCTGGTTTTCAGATGGGAGGTTCATCCCCTTGTGCCCTTCCTGGGACCTAGGAGAAGGAAGACTGCCAGGAAAAGCCGGGGTGTGCGACCAAGGCCAAGTCATTCCTGGGTGCGACCTCTTCACTCTCCCTAGGGGCTGAGAAGGGTGGAAAGTGGTGCATCTTATCTTTCTGTCCACAAGTGACACCCACTGGGGGGACATGTGCATGAACACATTTAAATGGGTGCCTGAGGTCACACAGCTAGGATGTGGTCAGGCCAGGACTGGAACCCTCCCGAGCTGGTAGCCATGACCAATCCCTGCACTGCCTCTCGGGTCTGATCCAGGAGGGTGGAGATGATCCCTTCTCATGAGAGCTGCCCCTGATCCTGGTGGCCCTGGGGCCTGCTGGCCCTGTGGTCACGCCTCTGTGGTCTGGCCCTTGGTCCAGGCAGGATGGTGCAGACCAGTGCTTCCAGCGCCAAGGCTGCCACACCACAGCTTCAGGGCACTGTTCCACTGAGGTTGGTGTGGACAGCGCCCCCTGCAGGTGGGTGGTGTGCAGCAGGCACAGCTGTGGGAACGTGCTGAATGGTGACTGGGCAGGCACCTGCTGATGGGCGCCACTTTGAGCCTTAACTCCATCTGTGGCATGGGGACCACCAAGTACCCACTTTAGAGGGTCCTGGGATAGTTAATGGGAAACCAGGCCCAGGGGGCTCTCCTACCTTGCACCCACGTCACCCGTGTTCAACATGAGGATGCGACGCGTGGCTTGTGTCTGACACACTACTGGTCCAAAGGGAAGATGCTCCTGGTCCAGGGAGATCTCCAGGGCTTGGCAGCAGCCGTTGATGAGGAAAAGGGGCCGCAGGAGCCCCATGCACTCCATGAACACTTCCTCGGAGAAGGGAGGGACACGCTTCAGCGGGGCGAAGGTGACTTCCAGCTTCCGAACCTCTCTGGGCTTCAGAGTGATGTTGCGGAATGGTGACAAGGTGATGACCTGGATAAAACGACAACAAGTCTCGTTTGTTTGTTTAAAGGTTTGTTTAAATGGATATTACAATGTTGCTTATAAAATAAAATTAAATTAAATTTAAAAACCAGGGACACCTGAAATGAGCAGAAATAGAGGCTTGGTTCATCTACATAATGAAGGTACAGATGAACAAATGAAACTGAATGTTTAGGAGTTACTGGTAGGAAGCAGGTTTCGAAACAATCTGAAAGTTGGTAATTTATTTTTAAAATGTGTAGGAAAAGCAGGGGAAAGAAAAACAGCAATAATGTTAAGTGACTATTTTGGGACATGACATTATAGGCCAAATGTTTTTCTTTGTGATTTTCCATATTTTTCAAATTTCCTGTCATGAGGATGTACATATATTCATTTGCGCATAGACCTTCCGGATCCTATCAAGGGCACTTCTGCGTGTCACTGTCGCCCTCTAGAGGAAGAGGCTCTCCAAGCTGCGGTTTCCCTACATGCAAAAGGAGAGTAACAGGGACTCCCCTGTACCGTTTCTTATGAAGGTGATCAGACAGGGAGAGCACTTGGAATGGCCTGGCACACCGAAGCTGCCTGAGAAGCGTGAGGTGCGGAGGCATGAAGACGCCACTGGGACCCTGATCACCAACCTTGGTTTCCTGGAGTTCCGCTGAGAACATGACTGACAGGTTAAATGTGAGCTGGGCTTGGCTGTTGTTCATGATGGAAACCATTTTTTTCACCACCTGCCCAGGTAGGATGGCTCCTAACTTCACAATCTTATTGGCTGGATCTAGGACTAAAATCTGTGGACAAGAAAGAGAGCAGGGGGGTTGGGAGGGAGGGGTCAGCGGTTAACGACAAAGAGAAATATGGTGTGTGTATCCTAGTGAGGCAAGGGCGGTTCCCTCTCTTCCTGTGTCCTCCATTCTTCACGCTGGACGGGCCTTCGCCTTCGCTCACTCAACAAACATTTATGTGCAACAAGTGTGCACTAAACAACTTGTTGCGCAATTACGTACTTACAGGTGGGTTCAGAGACGTTAAAAGGAAAGGCTCAGGGTACAAAGGGTTGAGCCAGTCTGAGGGTGAGGGAGGCCTCCCTGAGGAAGGCGTGCTCACACGGGGAGCTGCTGGAGGGCAGCAGCTGGATTTAAGTCACGGTGGCGTGGGGCTGCACCCCGAAGGAGGAGACAAGCTGTGGCAAGGCGCTGAGCTGGAGGGAGTGGCCTGGTCAGGCCTGTGGCTGGCAGCGAGGCGGGGAACACAGGAAGGTAGTTTGGAGGGGGATCGGGTGTTTTTCTGGGAGAAGTGGGAAGCCAGTGCAGCCTGGAGCGGTCCCCTCAGATGGGTATCTTGTGAGTGTGCCCAGGCTCGCTCCTCTGTGGAGAGGGACTGGAAGAGGGCAGGAGACAGAGCCTTGAGAGAGAGAGATGACCAGAGCAGTAGAGGGGGGAAAAGCAGATACACCTTCAAGTCCCCATCTAAAGCCCCGATCCAAGTGCTGGCCTGCATCAGGCTGAGATCAGGCTGGGCCTTGCCCCCGCGATGGTGGGACCCACATAAACAGCACCCATGGGTCACTGTCACTTGACCAGTCAATAAGCAGCACGCCTCCCCCTAATGGAAAGATGGGATCTGTCCATCCCGCCCACAGGTTTCCATGCTGTCTACAAAGGTAAGAGTATCTGGCCCCAGCGTGTAAGCTCCTGGAGGGCAGAGAACACATTTGAGTCTCCGCAAAGCACCTGACGTGAGTGAATGAATGAACACGTGAAAGAAAGCACGACTTCAGAAGAGACCCCGCCACTGGCTTGGGTGAGACACACCAGGTGGCCTGATCCTGTGGCTCCCCTGATGGGAAGGATGCCAGGAACACCCCCCTCCCACTTCCTCTTGGTTGCTGAAATGTCCCATGCGTTGCTGAGGATTGCAGAAGGTCTTCAGTCTTCTAAAACTGCCTAATAAATGCAAAAACTCCCACCAGACACGTGAAATGTATACTGGACATGGAGAAGAAAGGATAAGCAGTGGAACCAGACCATCCCCTTCCTGCCAGGAGCACCTGGTTAGAAAGAAGGCCCTCAGTCAGATGGGATCCTGGGAGTTGGGGCTGGCTGCAGAATGTCAGTCTATGTGGTCTTAGGGAAGATGTCTCATAACTGAAACTTACGTCTGCATACAGTGCTTCAAACAAACCTTGAGACTGTAATCTGAAAACACTACATGCTCTCATGTGGGAGGAAGAGGGCTTGCTTGGGATACTGCATCTGATAGTCTCAAACTTCTCCAAGAAAAAAGAATGTTTCTGCAGCGCTTGTGGTTACTTATATCTTTTGATACAGTAATGTTTGGTACTGGCAAGATCTATGTGATTCTCTGGGGTCTGATCTGCCTTGATGGGACTGGCTGACCTCTGACAGAGCAGCCAGGGGGCAGGAGATATGGAGTCGGAGGAGTGTGGGCTCGGGTGGGCAAGGTGGCTGAGAAGGGCAAGAGGGGGTTGGTGCCAAGCCCGATGGTCCTCCCAGCTGTTGCTCACCTTCATTTCCGTTCCTTTCCCTTTGATTTCAATTACTTGCTGTGATAGCCCATTGATTTCAAAGGGGATGAGTTCTCGATAACTGATAGTTTCTCGAGGATAAAAGGTGATGGGGATCTCCAGTGTCTTTCCTGGCTTTATCACATCGACTCGGAAGTTCACCTCGAGGTGGTTGGTGTTGGTGTACAAACAATCCAAGCTGGAGGAAATCAGAAGGAAGCTGTGTGAGCTCTCGAATGGCTGACATAGAGGGGATGAGCCCCTTGCTTCTCTGAGCTGGACCCACTGCGGTATGTCCTGCTGTGTTGTCCTGGAGTTGGAATTTCAGGGCTGGAAGGGACTGCAGCAATGGTCCAGCCTACAGTCTCCTGGGCACGACTGAGTCACTTCCCCCAGATCACATCCCGAGACCTTGGCAGAACCAGGCCTCAAAGGCAGTCTCGTGACCTTTTACCCAGGGCTCCTTTCACTCTCTCACCCTCTCTTCCTCGAAGCTCATGGTGTAGTAGCTTCCTGGAAGAAGGGTGCGCTTCCTGGAGGAACTGGGTGGCAAAGCACGGTGGGGAGGAGGATGTGTCCAGAGTCAGACAAGAGTGTGGACCCAGGGTCCAGCCCCAACTTCCATGTGACCTAAGGACAGTTACTCAGCCTGTCTGGGTCCTTGTTGCCTCATCTGTAAAATGAGAGTAGCAACCTCTTTCTCATGAAGCTGTTGTGAGGATTAAACAAGATAAAGTGACTAAATCAGCCACTAAAGGCACAGAGGAAACATCCCTAAAGGTGAGCTATTGTTATTATTAATAGCTCACCTAGAAGGGACCTTCAAAGATCAAGTCCACCCTCCTGCATCTGTGGATGGGAAGCAACTATACCTCCATTACAATCCCTCCTTGTCTGTCTTCCAAGTATGTAGACAAGGACTCGAGCTAAGGCAGTAAATAGAGTATAATGCCTAAAACAAAGGAAGAGTCAGATTCAATTAAATTAGGCAGGAAGGAATATAGGCAGACAAGATTTTAAATTAGTATTTAAAATTACATGACACTCCTGTAATGTAACATTCAGGAGAATCATCATCACCACCAGTATCACTGCCACAAAAGTAGCAGCAGATAAAAATAGCTGAGCATTTCCTATGTTCCAGGCACTAAGTACTCTCTCTAAATGAGCTAATGAATCCTCCTAATAACCCTTGGGGAGGTACTATTATTATCCCCCACTGCAGGCAAGGAGACGGAGGCACTGAGAGTTTATAAAGACCTAAATGCAAGGCTGGATGCTATAAAACTCTAGAGGAAAACACAGGAAGAACACTCTTTGACATGAACCATGGCAAGATCTTTTTTGACCCACCTCCTAGAGTAACCAAAATAAAACCAAAAATAAACAAATGGGACCTAATTAAACTTAAAAACTCTTGCACAGTAAATGAAACCCTAAATAAGATGAAAAGACAACCGTCAGAATGGGAGCATATATTCGCGAATTAAGCAACAGACAAGGGATTATTAGTCTCCAAAGTATACAAACAGCTCATGCAGTTCCATAAAAAAAAAAACCCAATCAAAAAATGGGTGGAAGACCTAAATAGATACTTCTCCAAAGAAGACATACAGATGGCCAACAACACATGAAAAGATGCTCAACATCACTAATTATTAGAGAAGCGCAAATCAAAACTACTATGAGGTGTCAACCCACACTGGCCAGAATATCCATCATCGAAAAATAATACTAACAATAAATGCTGAAGAGGGTGTGGAGAAAAGGGAACTCTTACACTGTTGGTGGGAATGTAAATTTAGACAGCCACTATGGAGAACAGAATAGAGGTTCCTTAAAAATCCAAAAATAGAACTACCCATATGACCCAGAAATGGGTCTACCATAGGACTCCTATGCATAGATACAGAGAAAACCATAATTCAGAGAGATAGGGACTTCCCTGGCAGTCCAGTGGTTAAAAGACTTCGCCTTCCAATGCAGGGGGTGCAGACTCCATTAGTGGCCAGGGAGCTAAGACCCCACATGTCTCATGGTCAAAAAACCGAAACATAAAACAGAAGCAATACTGTGAAAAATTCAATAAGGACTTAAAAAAACCAAATAGACACAAGCACCCCAACATTCAGAGCAGCACTGCTTACAACAGCCAGGACATGGAAGCAACCTAAATGCCCATCAACGGAGGAATGGATAAAGAAGGTGCAATGGAATATTACTCAGTCATAAAAAGGAACAAGACTGTGCCCTTTGCAGAAATGTGGATGGACCTAGAGACTGTCATACAGAAAGAGAAAAAAAAATCATATATTATGTGTGGAATCTAGAAAAATGATGCTGATGAACATTTTTTTGCAAAGTGGAAATAGAGACACAAATGCAGAGAACAAATGTATGGATACCAAAGGAGGAAAGGGTGGGTGGGATGAATTGGGAGCTTCCGACTGACATATACACACTACTATATATAGAGCAGATAACCAACGAGAACCTTCTGTATAGCACAAGGAGCTACATCAAATGCTCTGCAGGGATCTGAATGGGAAAGGAAATCCAAAAAAGAGGGGATGTGTATATACATACAGTTGATTTACTTTGCTATACAGCAGAAACCAATACAACACTGTAAAACAACTATGCTCCAATAAAGATTAATTTAAAAAAAGAAGCAAAAAACATGTGCTTGAGGTCACATAGCTAGGGAAGAACTGGGATTTGAACCTGTGCTATTGGCCACTAGACATGTGGCTATTAAATTAAAATTAATTAAAATAACAAACCCTGTTCCTTGGCGGCATGAGGCACATTTCAAGGGCTCCGTAGCCACATGTAGCTACAGGCCGCCATATTGGGCGCTGCAGATGGACAACTTTTCTGAAACTGAAGTTTCAGTTCAACTGCAGCGCACTGATCTAGAGAACTTTTAATAAACACAGGTCTCTGGGCCTGTCTCGGGAGATTCTGTTTTGTTAGGTCTGGAATAGGGCCCAGAAATCTGGATTGGAACATTCTACACAGGGATGGTACAGAGAGGTTGGATTTGAATCAGAGGGCTAAGGCTCAGTATGCTGCTGCTGCTGCTGCTGCTAAGTCGCTTCAGTTGTGTCCGACTCTGTGCGACCCTATAGATGGCAACCCACCAGGCTCCCCTGTCCCTGGGATTCTCCAGGCAAGAACACTGGAGTGGGTTGCCATTTCCTTCTCCAAGGCTCAGTATAGATCTGCTTTTTACTGCAAGGTCACTGGCCCAAGAAATTAACTTTTTAACTCTCCAAATCTGAGTTCCCACATTTATTACGTGAGGAAAATAAATGCAATTCATCAAGCCTCTTGTCAGGTCACCTGGCATTGTCCTCCTCACTTCCAGAAGAGGATTTTCTTTTTTTTTTTAGGCAGAGTAGTTCATGGCTATCCAAATATCAGTATTAGCAGTGAGGAAAGGATACTCAGGATTCATGCCCATCTGTGCTAGAGGCTCTCTTATAATCCTTTCTCTGTCTTGGCAGGACCTCAGGTGTGTGGAGGCTGTAGGACCCACAGGAGTGGCAGAATCATCTGGAAGCTCTGGGAAGTCTGCTTACCTCATAGCTGTCTCCTCCTTGTTGGTGACAAGCAGGGTTTGCTTGTATGGGGGCATGCCAGCTTGGTAGATGAAGCAAGTGCCGAAGTTGTAGCTGGTGAAGGAGAAGTGGACAGCTGGGCTCACAGCACACCCTGAGATGATGCATGTAAATGTTGGACCATGGCTGATCTGTCGAGGAGAGAATGTCCAGTGGAGATGACAGGAAGAAGTGAGACGAAAGGGTCCTTACACCCTCGGGTGAAGGGGGGAAGCAGTCATGTGCTTTAAAAGAATTCAGGTCCCAGGACTCCATGTGCAGAATCTCTGCAGAGGTTCTGATTCAGAGATTCTGATTCAGGCTCTAAGTTTCTTTAAGGAAACCAAGGTGGATGACTCTGCAACCAGGCCCTATATTGGCTCTTGAATCATTGCAGCAATAATTCAGCTCGAAGGCAGAGGGATGTGCAGAGACCTGTCAGTTCCCACCCAACATCTGCTTCCTGGGGCTTCCTCATTAGCAGGACTCCGATTGGCTGCCAACTTGCCTGGGAAACATGTTTGACTTCCCATCCTGCCTTGCAGCTAAGGGTGGACATCAGACTCAGTTCTCAAGACAGAATGCTGTGAGTGCGTTCAGTGTCAGACAATGTTAAATGCCTCACCTTGATTTTGAGTTCCAGACCCTTCAAGACACATTTCTTTAATGGCCGGAAAGACAGGGAGGCGTGTGCACTCTGCCCCACGTCCACACTGCCATTGGTGGGTGAAAATTCCAAGTACTGTAGTGCAGATCTGGGGCCAGACAGCTCCGCCTGGAAGCTGAAGTTGAACTTTCCAGTGTTGATAAAGCTGAATTCACACTGGACACACTCATTCAATTCCACCTGAGGGAGAACAGAGCTGTATATTGAGTGAGCACAAACTATGGTTCCCTCTTCTGGGGTCAGGGTATGTAACGTGTTGGGGGAAATACCCTTTGGGAAGCAGCGACAGCCCGTGACGTTAGTGAGCTGAGCGAGTATCATTAGCATAATGCAGCTACAAAGTGCTGGAGTCCTTCCTATCTGAAGAGGAAGGCGACAGCTGAATTCTTAGAGCTCACTTGGTAGCAAAACCTCCTTCCTGTATGTTTAAGGTAAGCATTCTTCCCCTTCCCTACCATCTCTCTGCCCCCTGAAAAGTAAAGTAAGAAAAGCTTTCTTATTATATCATGTGAAAAGCTTTCTTTTCACATCAAAACCATATACATTCTGGGGATGGAGCTGCTGCTGGCTTGTTTCTGTTCTGATCTCCCTGGCATTTGAAACAGAGCTTCATCTAATGCTCGCATGCACTGCTTTCCCCAGCCAGTGCAGAAGCAGAGAGAGCAGTGCCCTCTCACACCTTTACCTCATAGAAGCTGACAGTGGTAGTCTGGTTGGGGGTCAGGAGAGTGATGGAGCCGTTCCTGTCCTTGCATTTGACCTCCACGTTCACAGAGTAGCCCTCAGCCTTGACATTTAAGGTCAGAGGGTGGGCTTTCTTTTTCACATTGCAGATCAAATTAAAGTTCACATCTCCTTCTTTCTTCGGTGTGAAGAAAATATCAATTGGGAACCTGGTTAGGGAAGACGACAGCAGATTGGGTAACTAGACCAATCTGTTAAAGAAGCTGAAGAAGATAAGCCCCATGGGTCAACACGCACTGGAGGGGAATGCAGCCCAACTCCACACCAGGGTGAGTTCTGAAAGTTTGTCGGGCACGGCAGGCCACTGCTTTAGGGATTCACAAACACAGCGGACAGTGTGGAAAAGAATATGAGCATAAGAAGATACTGAGAAAAAGTGCTTAAAGTTCTCAGTTGTTCTACGACTCATCATGAAACTTATCAACAGGGGATAAGCAGGACAGAGATGGAACAGTAACGTCTCAGTTTTAGAGTTGGCAGAGACTTCAGAGATGGGACACTCTGCTAAGCTGCTTCAGTAGTATCTGACTCTTTGTGACGCTATGGTCTATAGCCCTCCAGGCTCCTCTGTCTATGGGATTCTCCAGGCAAGAATACTGGAAAGGGTTGTCATGCCCTCCTCCAGGAGATCTTCTCGACCCAGGGATCAAGCCCACATCTCTTATGTCTCCTACACTGGCAAGTGGGTTCTTTACCACTAGCTTCACTGGGAAGCTCCAAATTTTAGAGCTGGGAGAGACTTCAGAGATGGGGTACTCTAAAGGAACCTGATTCTCCTGGCTAGTAGGCCTGGGACCCCTGCCACTGGGCAAGGGCAGTCCTGGGGGCTTCCTTTCTGTTTACCTGGACAGTGGGGGGACCCAGCCTTCCATGGGACATACAACCAGGCTGTTGCTGAAAGCTTCAGAATACCGGGAGGTGTCCTGGAAGGCAAAGTGGAACTCCTGCTCCTCCTTGTTGATGATCTTCACAGTCTCCCTGGCTTCTCTGCCTGAGGAGGAAACACCACCCTCAGGGGAGGCCTCGTGCCTGCTCCTGACGCACCTCAGCAGGCGAGAGGAGAACTGCTTAGAAGGAACTCTCCAGCTTTCCTTCCCTCTGCCAAGCTCCTCAGCCTTTGGCTACCTCTCTTCCTTCTTTTTACTCTACAAGTGTTCTTCCTCTCAAGGTGCTCCAGCTCTTCCTTCTAGAACTGTACCCCATCAACGGTCTGTTCCTCGTAGGCGGCCACTCAGCCTGGGCTGCAGCTCTCCTGGGATCCTTCTTGCTCCTTTAGACTCAATGCCTTCCTGCCTTTGTTAATGGGGGTTTGTAGGCCCCTCCGCTCTGCCCGTATCTCTGAATCATCTGTGCATCGCACTCTTTTGAATTAGATTTCAGGTGTGTCACGGGTGTCCTGACAGGGCCCTGACTAACGTATCTCTTGTCACTAGTTTGCTTTTTCTTGCTTTCCTTGACTACTGTGGAGCATTTATTTTTCTACATAAACTTTAGAATCATTTTACCAAATTCTGCCCTCATGTCAATCCTTTAGGACTAAGGTTGCCAGGTTTAGCAAACAATTTTTTTTAGTATAAGTATGTCCCAAATATTGCATGGGACATACTTATACTAAACGATCACTCCTTGTTATTTGAAATTCAAATTAAACAGTGCATCCTGTGTTTTATTAGACAACACTAGCTGGGATTTTATTGAGAACTTGATTAAATTTGTATTTAATTCTTGGGAGAATGGATAAATGTTCAGATTTTGCTTGAGGGCATTTTAATAAGACTTTATAGTTTTATTCATATAGCTCCTGAGCTTCTCTTGTTACATTTATCCTTAGCTATTATATAGGTCTTATCAGTATTGAACGGAATTTTCTGTTTGTTTCTAGGTGCTCATTGCTAGAAGAAAGAGAAACCATTGATTTTTGCATACGATTTGCAAACAGCCACTTCCTAAATTATCCTGCTGATTCTAGAAGTTTGTTTTGCTTTTCTCTAGAGTCTCTTGAGCTTATCTATGTATGGCGTCATTAGCAATAGCATAATGAGACAATTTTGTCTCTTTTTTCCCCCAACGTTTATGCTGATTATTTACTTTTCTTATTTTATTGTACTTGCTAAAATCACTAACAAAGTGTCCAATAATGACAGGGACAATGTCCATTCTTGCCTAATTCCTGACTTTAATTGAAGTGACTTCAGTGGTCTACTACCAGGTAATATTTGCCTCTTGATTTTGGTTAATCTTTAGTCAAGATTTTTCCCTCTGTTCCTATTTTACTACTAGAGCTTTTGTTGAGAATGTCTGCTGAGTTTTTAGCAATGACTCTTTGGTATATGCCAATACCGGGTTCTTCTTTAATCTGGCGATGTAATAATTATATTGAAATGTACCATCACCGCATTCCTAAATTGTCTTCTTATTATTCTTATGCTACATTGCCCACTTACTTGTTCAAAACCTGATTAAATGCCACAATCTCCTCCTATCTATTATATGTATCAGTGTAAGAAATGAATGGAAATAATATACATCATACTGTTCACAATGGTTTCCTCTGATGGAAAGGGAAAAATGAGGGAAGCGAGCAGTGATTATTTTATTTTTCCTTATACAACACCACATTGATTGACTTACAAAGAATGCTACTTTTATAACTAGCCTAATGAATTACTAAAACAAATCCTCTGACTTCAGTTGTATTTCTCACACACACACACACATACACAAAACATCACATCCATGTGATAGAGTCACGGTGTTACAGGGGGACTTGCCCATCATTTCCTTTATTTCAAGTCTCTGCTCAAATGTCACCCTCCCACTGCCCACTGGCACTCCTTTTCCCCCTACCCTCGTTTATTCTTTGGAACACTTATCCACACCTGACACGCTACATATCTCACCTTTCCATTTCTTGGTAGCCTGCCTCCTGCTGCTAGAATGTAACCATCATGAAGATCGGGACATGGGCGCTGCCCTCTGCGTTCCCAGCTCACAGGAGAGTGCCTGGCTCACGTGTGGGGCTCAGCAATATTTGCTGAGCTGGACATGAGTGTGGAAGGATGGCAGAGGGATGTGGTCACCGTGGCCCACAACCTGGGGGCACGTGCAAGGAGGGTGGGGCGGATACGGGGCTCTGGGGTGAAACCAGTCAATCCAGACCCCAGAGGAATCTTCCGAGTAGGCTCTGCAGCAAGCTTCCTCAATGTTCTTAGGTTATTAGTGCGTGGGTTTAGAAGACGCTTGATGGAAATTAGAATGAGAGGTCAAATATTCTGCGGCCGTGTGAATAGCAAAAAGAGGCCCTCTGACATGCTTCTGGAAGATACCAGGAGGAGTTCCCCTGCTGGGGGGACACCCTCGCCCACAGGTCATGCCAGCGGGGCAGCCTTACCCATGAGGAGACAACTGAAGTTGATGTGTGACTTGTCCAAATTGATGAGAGGGTCAGTGGCTTTGCCTACCAGCAGGAAAGGGACTGTGATGTTGTGTTCGGGGATTAAGAAAGTCCAGAATGCCTCCGAGATGTCCAGATGGGAAGGTGTGAACTGGAAGATAACCTAAGAAGACAGTTTGGAGCACAGTGGTTAGAGGCACTTTGATGTGTTTGCTCCACGTACTTTAAAGGCATGCCAGCCCTGGGGCTGTGCCGGGTGGCATTACCAGGTCATCACTTCCTTTCCCCTGTCTTTGTAAGGGCACATAAGTTTGGCTGTTCCAGTAACATCCATGTCTGTTTGCCCAGTCTACCAGGTATTTCTAAGGGCTTCTGCCCCGCTCATTTCTACTTCTAAGGCTCTGCTGGCTAGGCTTCCATGTCTTGGGATGGCATGTAAAAATGGAACAATTCAGGTAGAATTCGGAATTTTCCTGAAAAGTTCGGGAGAACTGGCAACCCTGGGCTCACTGCTGTGTGTGGTGATTTGTCCCCAGAGAAGCACTGTGGCCAGCCAACCCTGGTGCCCACCATTCCCTGTCATTGGCCCTTGGCCTGTGCTCTCCATTTTTATGATCTTTCTGAAGGCATCTCAATTAGTAATCTTTGTTTCATGGATTTATTTCTGCCCCCAATATTCTCTGTAGAATTTATAGGACACGGGGCCCGCAGAGCTGCTTTGGGCAGCAAGTTTGTCTTTCTTTAAATCTGACCCTCTGCTCTAAATCACTGTGTGGACATTAGGACTAAATCGTGGGACATGACTCTGCTGTTCTCTTTTGCCCTTTGGCCTGACCAAGTAAAGATCCATCTCTGTTCTTTCACGGCTGTCCCTGGACAAAAATAACTCGGCTCCTTGCTATTGTATGAGTCCTAGAGTCCCCAGGCGCTGGTGTCCAGCTCTCTTTTCCTTGCTTTTAAAATATCAATTTTTAAAACTTCAAATACTAGAGCTCTCTGTTTCTCTATGGCCAACAAAGACAGCTCAGGTTTGTCCTGTTCATGACTGGCTAACACACGGTAACCACCCGAGAAACACTTGTCGACGGACACACCCTCAGGCTGCTCTCCCTAACTCTACCCACGCTCTGCAGCACACCTGCTCTGCAGAGGCGGATGGGATGAATAAAGCCCTGGGTCGAGTGGTCCCCATTCACACATACCTCAGCTTTCTTTTCAGGGAGGATGAGGCCCTTCTCTGTAAGGCATGTGAAGGCTGGAGGGTTCTGGAGACTTTCAATTTCTTCAGAGACCCAGGAGAAGGTGTAGGCACTGCTGGTCGGGTTTAATATTGTAAAGGTTCTGCCCAAGGGGAAGAAGCGACAGCAGAGAGTGAGAGAGGGGCTTGCGGATTGAGAGAAAACTTTCTAGACTGTTCCCTAGCACAGTCCCCTTCTGTGGGGATCAGAACTGTTTTGGCCACTTTGTTACTGTAGAAACAAAAAGCGCATCTCACCTGGGGGTCCCAAGTGTGGCTCTAGTTCTGGACTTTGGAGTAATAACACCACCAAGGGCCCTTCTGTCCCGGTGATCCTCTGTGGTCTAGGTGGTGGTCAGGGATCATGTTTTATGTCTTTCAAATTTCCTGAGTGTCAAAACCAAGGAGACAGAAATCTGCCTCCTCACCGGAGCAACTCTCTAAAGTCAACCCCTAGGACAGCAAGCGTGCTTCTCAGTGTCAGTCTAGCTTGCTTCTCTGATTTTTTTCCTCCGGGTTTTTAGAAACACGAATTGATATGAACTCAACTAGGGCAAACCCACACCACTCACCGGAGATTCTTCCCTCCTATGCCCACACTGGTGAACTCAATCACCCGGGTGTTCGGATCCAGAGCCCCACCACTAGGCCCTCGGAGGTCTGGGTTGCGCCGACGACTGATGATGTAGTCTGAATCTTTCAGGTCAAAATGGCAGATGGGCAGGGAACTCCGCCCTTTGGCTGACAGGACTGGGCCATGCTCTCCGGGTGGCAGGTTAGGAATCCTGAGAAAATAAGGTTATTTTGATCTATTTATAACTCTTTAATCAGTTAACTCTTTTAACTCTTTAAACATGATACATAGTAGGTATTCACTAATTAATTGTGACAGGGATAAATACATGCATGGGCTGAGTACAGGGAGCCTGAATTCTGGTTCCTTCTGGGTGCCTTAGAAAAGACCCTGATGCTGGGAAAGACTGAAGGCAGGAGAAGGGGACGACAGAGGACAAGATGGTTGGATGGCATCACTGACTCAATGGACATGAGTTTGAGCAAGCTCCAGGAGACGGTGAAGGACGGGGAAGCCTAGAGCGCTGCAATCCATGGGGTTGCAAAGAGTCGGACGTGACTGAGTGACTAAACAACAGCGTGCCTTATTTTGGCCTCAAGTTACTTCCTTTACCAATGGTGAGAAGACCTCCCTGCTATAAAGTCAGCACAGAGTCTTTCCCTCTGGGCTCTTTCATTGGCATCTAATGGGATACGAAAAAGGACCCAGGCATCCTTAAGAAAACAAAACAAAACAAAAAACTACCCTGAGCTTCTCGGAGAAAGTGGATGAGATGTGAGCAGACCTCTATCCCCAGCACTGAGCTCAGGTGGCCCAGGTGTGGGAAGGGTCCCTGCAGTGTGACTGCACGTTTTCCACAGGTCTTATGGCTCACGGAGGTCTCACCCCATGCCATGGGTCACAGCCTTCCTCTAAGGCAGGTGACCTCCCTGGAGCCCCCAGGGACTTTCATTGCCAGATATTATTGGATCAGCCCTCCTCTAACTGGACCTGGACTCCATCTGCTCCTCTCTTCCTATGTTCCAGGCCCACCTCCTCCGTCGCCACTACCACCTGATGTTTAACTGTACTTGCTGTATGCCGGGCACCGTTCTAAGCTCTTCACTTGAATTAGCTCGTTTAGTTTTCACAACAACTCTACAGAGTGGGTACTGTTATTTGCATTTTACATAGGGGGAAACTGAGCCTCAGAAAAGGTAAAAGAAAGCTCTTCCAAGGCCATGCTTGCCCAGGACTGGAGCCCAGCTGGCTGCCCACCATTCTGGTGCCCCAGTGGGATCCTGTGTGTGGCAGGGGAGGGGCAGGTGGGCAGGAGGCAGGGTCCACAGAGGGTTGATGAACAATACAAAAGACCAGACTCCTCTTGTTCTCCAGAGGGAAATGTGCTAGTGTGGGGCTCTAGATGGGGCTGGGGTGAAAGAACGGTGGTTGTGGTGGGACAGAAGAGGGGTTAGGAGAGAGTCTCCTTACTGGCAGAAAAGATTGCTCTCGAAGTCTCCAACTTCCAATGGGGAGAATTTCACTTTGAGCTTCTGAGTCTTCCCCACTGGCACGATACCCGAGACGGGCTCCACAGAGAAGGGTGGCAGGAAAGTTTCATTCCAGTGGTCCACGGCACTGTCTGCTGTGCTGACTGTGTGCAGCGTGCCCTGGCTAAGCTGGTCTCTTTGGGAGAAACCTGGGGGCAGATAAGAGTGCCAGTGATGTTCTGCATTTGCAGTGGGAGGGTGGTGATGGCAGCCCACTCATATAGGTCCTTAGGCACCCTCTATGAGGTCTGTGGGCTCACCTCTCCTAGCCGGTATACTTAACTTTGGGCCCCACGGGTAAGGAATTAGCTGTGTCTCACAGGAGATTCATGAAAAAGACTTCTATTAATTACATCAGGTTTTCAAGTGTTTTTCCTTTTTACTCAAGGGTATGGGTCAAGTAGATGTCTGTGGGTCAACTGTCTTAAGAATAATGGGTTGTGAAATAATTTTTTGGAGAATCATTGCTTTAAAGCAGGGGTTCACCATCTGGGGGGGTCCATGAAAAAGAGTCCATTGGAAAGAGTCCATGGGAATCTCCAAACTGAGAGAGTAGTATTGGACATTTGCCCGCCAAGGGTTGAGTTCTCTTCACATGTACCAACTGCAAATTGGGCATGGGTGTGTGTTTTCTTGGGGAGTCAGTTCACAGATTTCATCAGCTTCTCCAAGAGTCTGTGATTTCTAGAAGGTTAAGATCTAAAAGAAAAGACTCCGAGGGGTCTGTGAGAGGGGGTACCAGCTTTGTGGGGCCCAGGGAGGCAGAATTCAGTTCTGGAGTTTCTTGGGCCCCTTCAGCTCTGCAGACACTAGGGGCCCTCTGCTCTGCTTCTTTGCTACCAAGGGGGTGGTTGGAGCAGTGCTTGCTTCTCCATGAACCAGACCCTTCTACTAATTGGGGACCCAGCTCAAGCCCTGGGTTTTACCTGTCACCTCATTTACCTTGGTTGTCTGGCATGGCAAAGCTGACAGCCTTTGCTGTCTCTTCTGAGATCCAGCTGAATTCCAGCTGCACATTTCCTGAGTTAATCAGTTCAAACCTGCAAACAGATCAGGGATCGGATGTGAGAAACACGCTGAAGACGGTTTCTGTCCTGTCTGCACATCATCTGTACCATTAACTTTTTTTTAAAGTCAAGTCACTTTGTTTCCTAAATGTTTCTTCAAAGGCAATTTTATTTGAAATCAAGCATGTGATTTAAAATTATAGTTCCTTTTAAAACACAAAAATATATACATAGCTATTACAAGCCAAAGAATCCAGATGTTTCATTCGTCTTGTGTACCCCTGGCACAGTGTGCCTTGAGCTCTCAGCCTGCATCGTAGTCATCCTGAAAAATTCCCATGGGAGAGGAAACAAAATCCATTCACAAGACAGTATCTCCCTCGGGTGCAAACTCCAAGGCCTCTCCTTTCCTGAATCACTTTTCCCCAGAAACAATGTCCTCATGGTCAGAAATCATTCGACCCCCACCTGAAGTGTCTTCACTGGCTAAGATACTGACTTGTCTCAGATCCTGAATTAGCGGATCCTCATCTTGCCTCAAGTTTTCCTGCTCTGTGGTAAGAATTGGGAGACAGAAGCTTTTTCTGGAGTCACTGTTAAACGTGATCACAGACAGTCACAGCAAGAGGATGATTCAAGGAAATGGTTGTGCAAGTGAGAGAAAAACACACACATTCTTCCCAGTTTTAGGGGAGAAGTGGGAGCTGAGACTCGGGGGCAGAGGGAAGGGGTCCAAGGGAGGGGTTGAAGGATTAGATTCCCTATATCCAGTCCAGGTAGACTATGCAGCTGTGCGTGAAGTCAAGTGTTTTGGCCTCAGGGGCTTGTGTGAATTTATGAATTATGTGAATTTATGAGCACTGGTCTTTAGGCTAAAGCAAATTTTTATGAAGGGGAGAAATCTCAGTGGCACAGGATACTTCCAGCAGAAGCACTCTTGGTTTAGGCCCAGGGGTGAACAGACATTTCTGTAAAGGTCTTGGGCATCAGGAGCCAGAGGTCTCTGCAGTAGCTACTCCCTTTGCTGGGGAAGCAGCCTTGGATGATAATAGACAAACGGGCATGACTGTGTGCCCACACGACATACAGCACAACTGTACCTACAAAAATAAGCAGCTGCCGAGTTTGGACCATGGGCCAGAGTTTGGTGACCCCCACGGTAGGTGAAATGGGCACCAGCAGAAGATCCCACTTCCTGTCTCCTAGCTTTTGGTTCTGTAATAATTTGAGAGGATACATTAAGGGCCAAAGTGCAGAATGAGTTGAACAATTAATTACCAATTTTTACAAAGTAGAAATGTCCGTGGTTTACACTTTTGTGTTTGTAATTCTCAAAGAAGAGTCACAGGCCTTCTCTCTGCCCGAAGGCCCTTTATCTCACTTCTTCACCTGGCCACCTCTTATTTGTCCTCCGAAGTTCAGCTGGTCCACCACTTTAGGAAGTTTTCCCAGACACTTGTCTCTCCCCATATCTTGGTCTGCCTTTGGGATGCTTACTGCAAACCCAGAGCATTGGACTGTAACCATCAATTCAACCATTTTCACCCATTTCCCCAACACCCACTATGAGCTCTTTGAGAGCAGGACCCATGCATCCTTGTACCAACTGGGTGTGAATGAAGGGTTAACATAACCCCTTCTCCTTCTAAGCACAGTTTTGACTTTGAATCCGTTTTTGAGTTCTGTGTCCATGGAAGCCTGATAAGAGAGAAGTATCAATCATCTATGTTATGAGACAACTTTGTTTATAGTGAAAATGAGCCCTGATTGCTACCTTGCTTCGGGGCTGGGAGGAATCATGACACCCGGAGGGAAGCCACGCACTGGGGTTCTCTGAGTGTAGGGACTCTGGTAACAGGGCAGGTCCCTTGCAGGAATCCTGGAGGCTATGGCCCTGCAGCGCTTGTGAGAAATGTTGGTTTCTGTTGGTCACGGCCTTCCAAGCTAAGGTGAACCTTATGCCCACCAACATGGACACTGTCTGAGCTGTCACTTGGGGCAGAGGGGTGTGCAATAAGAATAGTTGTTGGGTGGTGATATGGACCATTGCAAGGACTGTTCCCACTGAAGCTGAATCAAGTCTACATCTTGATTTCAAGTCTGAACTTGAATAGTTTCGTGGGTCTGAGTGTTTCATTGGACCTACGAAGACCCTCTGGTGCCTGCCACGCAGGTGTTATGTCCGGTCTGTGCTGTCATGGACACTGAATAAATGTTTGCGTGAGTGAATGATGGAATGAAAGGACTACTCTAAGAGTGTCAGGAGGCTTCTGATGACTCACTCAAACACTCGAGTCTGGTAAATCAGTGTTTCCTTAAAGTGCACGTTGGTAGTCTGGCACTTATATGAGGCGAAATTCACGTGGGCACTGATTTGCAGCTGCAGTTCTCGATAGTTCTCTTCTAGGACTGAGTAAGCCGGCTCGGGATCAGTCTCTATCACCTGCAACAAAGACAAGCCATGTCCTCAGTGATGCAGAGCCAGCTGCCTTAGGAATGATGGGGAGAAGAGACAGTGCTTCATCCTACCCATGCAAGCGAGCACCAGCCCAAGAGCCCAAGTTCCAGGATACCTGATGAGGTCACACCTAAAATGACTCATAAACGGGAAGGGAAGAAAGTGAATAACACACAATTACTGAGAGCATGACGACTGCACAGGCATGAGTTTTGGGGTCAGATACACTCCAAAAAAGGTTAAAAAAAAAGGAATCATAAAGATAGGAACAGATACTAATAAAACAGAAAATAAATCTAAACCAGAGAGGATCAGTGAAACTAAAAGCTGTTTATTTGAAAAGATTAAGAAAAACTTTGGTGAGAATGATCAAGAAGAATAAAAGAAAGACAGAATAAAAATAACCAATATCAAATGAAAAAGGAGACATCACTGTCTACCCTACATATACTTAAACATGATAAAAAATGTTATGAATAATTTTATGAAGATACATACGGAAACTTAGTTGAAGGGAAAATTCCTAAAAAATAATTTAATAAAACAGACTCAAGGGACTTCCCTGGTGGCCCAGTGGTTAAGAATCCGCCTTGCAATGCAAGGGACGCAGGTTCGATCCCTGGTCAGGGAACTAAGGTCCCACATGCCACAGGCAGCTAAAGCCTACGCACCACAACTAGAGAGAAGCCCTCATAGGGCAATGATAGATTCCATAGAAAAGAGCCTGCGTGAGGCAGCTAAGACCCAATGCAGCCAAATAAATAAATACTAAGAAAAGGACTCAAAAACAAATTTAAAAAACCCTAAAGAGTCTTATTAATATTAAAGAAACTGAGCAGTAGCCAAAAAGAAAAAAATCTTTAAAAAGACCTAAAGAGCGACTTTCACTTTCACTGTTTTGTATGGGCAGTGAGCTCCAAAATCACTGCAGATGGTGACTGCAGCCATGAGATTAAAAGACGCTTACTCCTTGGGAGGAAAGTTATGACCAACCTAGACAGCATATTCAAAAGCAGAGACATTACTTTGTCAACAAAGGTCTGTCTAGTCAAGGCTATGGTTTTTCCAGTGGTCATGTATGGATGTGAGAGTTGGACTGGGAAGAAAGCTGAGTATCAAAGAACTGATGCTTTTGAACTGTGGTGTTGGAGAAGACTCTTGGGAGTCCCTTGGACTGCAAGGAGATTCAACCAGTCCATCCTAAAGGAGATCAGTCCTGGGTGCTCATTGGAAAGACTGATGCTGAAGCTGAAACTCCAGTACTTTGGCCACCTGATGAGAAGAGCTGACTCATTTGAAAAGACCCTGATGCTGGGAAAGGTTGAGGGCAGGAGAAGAAGGGGACGACAGGATAAGATGGTTGGATGGCATCACCGACTCAACAGACATGGGTCTGGGTGGACTCCAGCAGTTGGTGATGGACAGGGAGGCCTGGCGTGCTGTGGTTCATGAGGTTGCAAAGAATCGGACACGACTGAGTGACTAAACTGATACTGATATTGAAAGAGAGATATACCTTGATGAATTAATGTTATAAAATGATCAATTTTTCTTAAACTGATTTATAGATACAATCCAATTCCAATCAGGTTTCCATCAGGGTTTTAATAATACTTGTTTAAATGGATTCAAAAATTATTTAGAAAAATAAAGGGCCAAGAATAATCAAAATACTTTAGAATAAAACAGTATGGAGATAATCATGAAAAGATACACTAAAGAAAGTGAAAAGATAAGTGATAAATACGGTGAGGATATTTCCCTCATAGCTCAGTAGGTAAAGAATCTGCCTGAAATGCAGGAGACCTGGGTTCGATTCCTGGGTTGGGAAGATCGCCTGGAGAAGGAAATGGCAATCCATTCCAGTATTCTTGCCTGGAAAATCCCATGGACAGAGGAGGCTGGTGGGCTACAGTCCATGCGGTTGCAAAGAGTTGGACACGACTTAGCAACTAAACCATAAATCACCACCACAGGAACAAAAGAGCTTATCAAAATGAAAATAACCAATATCACGCTTTTCCAAGATAAATTCCATGTTTTAGGAATATAAACTCTTGCAAATGAACACCATGTGACCTGAACTATAATGCTCACAGAAATGCTGTCCACGGTAGCAAAGCTCAAGTAGTTTTCAAAAGAAGAATGGGTAAATAATAATGTAATTCCTCATAGCAGTGACATGGGTGTGCTACGGCCAAATGCAGCAACACAGATGACCGCACGCAATAACCTATGAAAAATAAAGTTCAAAACCACACTGGAACAATATGCAGAACACATAGGGTAATTTAAAAAAGAACTAAAAACAAAAATCAAGGGAATGAGCAAACAAGATCCTGGGATAGTGACCACCTCTCGGTTGGTGGGAGGGAACGGCTGAGAAGCACACAGGTAATCCTGGTTATACTTCCTGTGTTGGGTGTGGGTTCATCTCTGTTAATTATTTTACTAAAAAGAAACCAACTAAGGAATAATTAAAGGAGTGGCATGCATGGACCAAACAAGAGATTAACCTAATTCTGGACACTGAGGGAAAAAGGAAGCAGCTAAAAGACTAGTTGTCAGGTTTCTGATATAGAAAAAGGTGGGGGCCTTGCTCAGCTAGAAACTATATACTGAGACGTACACAAAAGCTCTGCCAGTGAAGCTAGTGGTTTGTGTGGTATGTGTGGTGAGGATGGCAGGAGGCATGCTTGGAAGTTCAGTTTGCCGCTTTGGAAACCCAGGTCAGGTGATTGGGGACTGTTTCTTTTTTCCATGAAAGAAGGAAATGATGAGACGCTGAAGATGACAGCAGTAGGCATCTAAGCGTGGCAGGCCTGGTCAGACTAGGGGCTTGGTGCCCCTACTCACTTTTCGCTTTGTAGTGAAAGTCCCGGGAGTGTTTCTGGGCACGTCCACCCACTTGACCGTCCGCATGCGGTCATCCCAGTCAGGTACTTGGTCTGCAGGGAGCGGAAACATGATCTTGGAGACCTTGCACTTGACCCCCATCTTCTTCAGGTTGATGGGCACGTCTGACTTCATGGTCACCACTACGTCCTTGGCACAGCCAGGGTGGAGGTGGCCCATCTGTGGAAGAGCCTTGTATTAGTGTTTGGGGGAATTCAGTCTTGAGGACTCTTCATGCCTGATGGTGCCATTCTAGGGGCAGAACCGAAGTCCCGGCAAAAATGCATCGTTCAAGAACATATATGTAGATCATCGTAAATATGTACATGAGGTTCTTAGAAATAGAATCATAAAAGCAAGAGCAGCTAGCTAAAAAAAAAAAAAAAAAGAGCAGCTAGCTATATAGCACAGAGAGCTCAGCCCAGTGCTCTGTGAGGACTTAAGAGGGGTGGGACGGTAGAGGGGAGGGAAACTCAAGAGGGAGGGGATGTAAGTATACATATAGCTGAGTCACTTCATTGTATAGCAGTAACTAATACAACACTGCAAAGCAATTATACTCCAATAAAAAACCAACACTCACACAATGCAATACTATGAGAAATAAGAAGAAAGCATGAGGAACTAATATTATCAAACTGCCACATGCTTCAGATACTATTCTAAACTTTAACAAAATTCTACGAACCCCCATGACAACCCTATAGATGTGCAGCTATAACCCCGATTTTATAGGCAAGGAAACTGGTAAGTTGCTCAAGGTCATACCATTAATACTAGAATATCTGGATTCAGACCCAGGTAGGATGGTGCCAGATACCATGCTCTTAACCATCTGTAAATCTTAATCATATGATCCACACAAATTATGGACAGAGGTACACAGTACCTTAGCAGTTGTCAAGTGTGATCTAGTGACCCCTGGGGGCCCTGGGTCCTTTTCAGGAGTCAACAAGGTCAACACTATTTTCATCATAATACTAAGATGACATTTGACTTTTTCATTCTCATTTTCTCATGAGTATACAAAGGAATACTCTCCACTGTATACTCAGAGACATGAGTATACACTCTATTCTCTTCCTACAGATTATATGAACTATGATATTGCATCAGACAGCATGCAGAAGCCAATATAAGAATCCAGCTATCTTCTACTAGGCCAGATACTAAAGGGTCTTGTAAAAACGTAAAACAATGTCACTCTTCTCACATACTGTTTTGAAAATAAAGCCATTTTCAAAAAATATGGCATCATATTAACATGTAATAGGCTTGTTATATTTTAAGTGAATAAATATGTATTTTTAAAGATTTTCTGTTGTAACTTCTAATATGATAGACGTGATCCATGTAAACAAAAGCTCTTTGAGGGTCTTCAATAATGTTTAAGCATATAAAGGAGGGCTGACACCAAAAAGGTTGCGATTTCCTAAAGTAGTCCAGATATATAGGAAATCCAATTTGGTCTGTAGAATAAAATCATTTGCGCTTTAGCACACATAAATTCACATACATATATCCAAATGTATACTATATACAGTCCTATATATGTAGTTTTCTCATGTTTCCAATAAATTTAAAACTCTTTCTCCTCTGGGAAGTGAAGGGAGGAGAAAGCTTAATCCTTCCCAAGGCCATGACTCGTGTGTGTGTGTGTGTGTGTGTGTGTGTGCGTGCGCGCAGGTGTACACCAGGGTGTGTGTGTGTGTGCACGTGCACGTGTACACCAGGGTGTGTGTGGGTGTGTGTGTGTGTGTGGGTGGGTGGGTCGTGAGAATGGATCATGGGAAGCTAATTCTGCCTACTTTGACTACCACTTTACATCTTCCCAGGAAGCAAAGCACTTCTTCCTGATAGTGCACTAATATTTAAAGTGATAAAGTGGGTCCCCAACCCTCCTCCACCTTCCTAGACTGCTGTGCTTAAATAGACTTGGTGGGGGAAACAAAGCAGGAGGTCGTGGACACATCCATAGTCCTGGGAACTCAGAAGCGGACTCTCTGTGGAAAGCAAGTGCTGGGGAACTCCCTGGCGGTCCAGTGCTTAGGACGCCACACGCTCACTGCTGAGGGTGCGGGTTTGATCCCTGGTTGTGGAACTAAGATCCCATAAGCTGTGCAGCAAGGCCAAAAAAAAAAAAAAAAGAGCAAGTGCTGGCCAGCGCTGAGGTGCTGCTGCCATGTTGTCCTCAGCTTTATTCAGTGTCAAGATTTGCTCAGCAATCCATAACATGCGTGCTGTGAGATGCTAAAAGAAGAAATCCCAGGTAAAACACAGTTGACTATGTTTTAATATGCTGAAGGAGACTGAGAATCTTTGGGAGAAAGATGTAACTTGTAATATTTTCTAAATCTCTGTTGTCCACAAAACCCACCACCCCCATTTTAGCTTTTGATGAACCACTTTTGCAGGATGAACACTCAAAAGAATACACACCGAGGGGGACACGGTCTATACTCAGGGATGGGAAGACTGGGGCCTGTCTTCATCCACGGAGGTCTCCATGGAATTCTCAACATCAGCCTAGCCATTGACTTGGCTGACCTCACTCTCTTTTCTTAGGCCAGAGGGGACACTTCTGGCACTAAGTGTGAGTGAGGGACACATCCCCCTCATCCCACGTATCTGTGGACTGGGTCAACAGTCAAGTCAGGGTTGGTGTAGGCCTAAGGGAGTGTGGAAAACAAGGACTATCTTTCACTTACCTGTGGGGAGAAAGAAACGGTAGCCAAAAGCGGCCATTCAAACCGTATCACATTCGCTTGGCTGTGATTAGTGATGGTGAAGCTCACATTATAGCTGGTTCCAATGTGGCAGTCCCCGAACTGGATATGATTCACCAGAGCAGCTAGGGAACAGAAGCAGGGGGCAGTGAGCCCCCCCTTGTCTCTGCAGGCTCGCTTCCCCTGAGGAGCCAGCACTTGAAAGACACTGTACCTCATCCTCATGCAACCCTACCCTCCTCGGATGGTCACCTCACCCTCATGCAACCCTACCCTCCTTGGACAGTCATCCGGCAAACACCTAGAGTCCCTGGGCAGCACGCTTTCTCTTCTATGGGAGCATCTATTTACCATCCATCCACCCACCCATCCTGGCCCTCACCTCCATCTGTACAAAGGAAAACACAACCACCCCCTCAACTCCGTTTGTTTGCTGAAACAGTACTATTAAGGTTTGGAACTGCCACACAGAATGCAGGAGTCCCCACTGAATTTGAATTACAAATAAATGACGAGTAATTTTTAGTATAAGTAATGTCCGAGGCAAAATTTGGGGACATAAATATACTCAAAGTTATACATGGTTTACCTAAAATTCAAGTTTAATATCTAAAAATTTAATGGGGACTGCTGTATTCTGATTTTCCAAACCTGGTAACCCTATTAGAAGTAAGTGAAGTCGCTCAGTCATGTCTGACTCTTTGCGACCCCATGGACTGTAGGCCACCAGGCGCCTGAGTCCATGGGATTTCCCAGGCAAGAATAGTGGAGCGGGTTGCCATTTCCTTCTCCAGGGGATCTTCCCGACCCAGGGATTGAACCTGGGTCTCTCGCATTGCAGGCAGACGCTTTAACCTCTGAGCCACCAGGGAAGCCCATTAGAAGTAAAGGGAATCTGATTTCTGACCTAGGGTTCATGGCTGGCTTCTGCTTGACCCCTGATAAGAGAGATGCCACCGTGTAGCTGCAAACAGAGGTGAAAACACCAGCTACATGAGGAGCACTGATTTTAACCCATGCTGTAGGGACTGCCTGATGCTACATTCTGGGACTGGAATTAAGCTCCTAGAAAAACTGTGAGACTGTGTTTATAACTCACTTCACAGCAGTCAGCCACACAGTCAGGGTTTTAACGAATGCTTTTTGATAATAATGATGAAGTACGTTTTCTCCGGCCCAGTGAATACAGTTAACCAAATGCAGCAGTGGTGCCTGGCAGAATACAGAGAGCACGTCTTCAGGTCTGATACACACACAGATCACCGAGGGATCTTGTTAAACTGCAAATTCTCATTCAATAGGTCTGAGGTGCTGGGGTGAGTCTGAAACTCCCATTTCTAGGGACTCCCAGGTGATGCCGATGCTGTAGGTCCTGACAGCATGCTAATAGTGAGGCTGCAGGGAACAGTCTAGGGGAAGCACAGACCTACACATTCTCTAATTCAGCCAGCTGGCCATTTCCTTGAGAATGTCTAGGACACATGATACAGACGAAACAGACAATACCAACACAAGCCAGCTTGAAAATACAGACAGGGAAAACTCCAGAGATACACGTACTCACTTCTTAGCTAATCTGGAATTTAAATTTCACTTATTAACTAACTCAATTGGAATTTGAGCTCAAAGAAAAAGCTCCGTATAGGGTAGACTCTCTTATTAATTATTCTCTGGAACTCCAAGCACATGCACACGGATGCTCAACAGATGTTCCTTGAGGGAACACAGGGAGGGTGCGGAGACTGGGCCAGGCGTGAGCGAGCAAACGGCAATAAGGAAGAGACGCCAGCCTGAACTCCTAGGAAGCTAGCCAACAAGGAGGAGACGCCAGCCTAAACTCCCAGGAAGCTAGCCAACCTGTTACTTAAATTTCATTCTTATTTAAAATGACCCAAGAGGGACTTCCTTGGTGGTCCAGTGGTTGAGACTTCGCCTTTCAATGTAGGGGTTGAGGGTTCGATCCCTGGTCAGGGAACTAAGATCCCACACACCTCGTGGTCAACAAATAAAACAGAGGCAATGCTGCAACAAATTCAATATAGACTTTAAAAATAGTCCACATCAAAAAAAAAATCTTAAAAAATAAAATAATAAAAATGACCCAAGGGCCAACAGTTGCCAACACCTCGTTGCTGCTCCTCTCACCTGCCACCAAGTCTTCTATGCTGCTTTCCTCATTGGCCTCAGAGATATCTGAGGACTCCTGGCTGGAGGAAGCCACCAGCCCGTGGATGTTGTCCAAGGTGATATCATCCTCATAGCCCTCTCCCACCATGTGGATGACTGTATCCTCGTACTGGTTGTTGATCACTGACAAGTGAAGGGTGCCTGCCATTCTCCCGACTTTCTTGGAGTGGAAAACAACATCAAATTCGGCTATTTCTCCAGGAGGAACAACCAGGGAAGCTGTGTGAGGTTTCTTTGCTGCAATGAGAAGTGAGAGACATGATCTAGAGTCAATTTAAAGGAATATGTATCTGTAAAGACCTGGACTCAAGGGAAAGCAGCCCTCGTGTGGGAAGGAGTCTTGCCTAGAGAGGCCATTGGTGACAAAGCTGAGCATCTGACTCGGGCTGAGTACACGTTAATTCCTAACAAAACAGCTACCGGCACCTATTGCTCTCCAGAAGCTATACTCACCCTACTTACCTTTTGCTTGTGGTTTGTTTTCCTCTGTGATATAGATATAGGAGGTAGAGGGCTTCCCTTTCAGGGAGAAGACTCCTAGTTGGTCCTGTATATCAACGTGCAGCTGGCAGAAGGAAGGCAAGACAGAGTGTTAAGCTTACAGGTTGCTCATGCTTTCTGAACTGAGTGAGAGACACTGTGCTGTTGGGGAAGTACCCCTCTTAACCCCAGATCATTGTGCCTAGGGCTCACTTTTGTGAGTTTCTTATTAAGAGAGAGAGAATAAATATTATTCTTGGAAAGGAGAAATAAAAATTTTAGCTCAGCTCTTGCTATTCAAATAAGGAAGCAGAGGTCCAGAGAGTATGGAGACTTTCTGGAACACCCAGCTATGTAGTGTTAAAATGGGGCTGCCAAGCCCTCTGTTACTGACAAACCAGTTGTAAAATATACAGCAGACTAATAAAGTGGGAATGACAGCTTTCCTGGTGGCTCAGATGATAAAGAATCTGCCTGTGATACAGGAGACCCAGGTACACTCCCTGGGTTGGGAAGATCCCCTGGAGAAGGGAAAGGCCAGTATTCTTGCCTGGAGAATTCCATGGACAGTGGAGCCTGGTGGGCCGCAGTCCATGGGGGTCTCAAAGAGTTGGACACAGCTAAGCAACTAATGCAACAACAAAAATAAAATGGAAATGAATATTCATCACTTTATGAGGACTTGCATGAATGTGAGTTCCTAAAAACCAGTGTCTTCTAGATAGGAGTAGGTCATTTTCAAAAGTCCTACAGTTCTTTGAATAATACTTACACGATTTATCACCTTTTTTGTAAAATAAAAACATAAGTGCTGAACCCAAAGTCCCTTCAGATGTTATATCTCTCACCCCTGATGAAGTTTCTTTCATTTTTTTTTCTTTATTGCAAACGCAGTGTTCATTACAGGAAAAAAAAAAAAAAGTGAAAAAACAAAGACACTCAGAACACCCATAATCCTATTCATTCAGCTTGGTGTATATTGCTGCTCACCGCCTTGCACTGTCATTTCCAGTGTGCCATGCATCGGCGTCCCAGTAATCAGACCAACCCTGGCTCCCTCTGCACACCCACGTCTTACCCATGTTCCTGTATGAGGAACGTGAAAGAAGTCCTCACAAGTTAGGGATGGCAGAGACCTCAACATCAAAAGTCTCGCTTCTGAAGACTCTCCCTTTTCACCCCATGCTCACCCTCCAGCAGTACCTTGGCGGGGATGGCACCACTGTTCTTGAGGATAAGAGGCAGTGTCTCTGAACGACCAAGCAGAAGCCTCTTAAAGAGAAGTAAGAGGTTTCCATACTGGTTGTAGAGAACTGGCCGCATGATGGTCACCCGAGGGAGGTTCCCCTCTCCAACGATATCAAACACAAGGCTTCGGTTCTTGGCCAGGTTGCTGCAGGGAATGGGAAGATAGAGGCCTGTCAGCCTAGCAAGGCAGGAAGGACATGCCACAGACAGCATGGCCTACAGCCCTGCTGGAGGAGGGGAGCTGGGTAGCTGTACCTGGGCAAGCCATCCAAGGTGGCCTCAAAGATGCACTGGTAGGTCTGCATGGTCTGTGGGGTGAAGGACACTGTGGCAAAGGCATGTGAGCGGCTAGCAACACACATCTTGTTGGGTTCCACTTCAAAGATGTCGGTGATGCGGGCAAAGACCTGGAAAGGGGAAGGGGAGCAGGGACTGGTGTGTATGCCACTTGATGGTTGCACAGGGCTTGCTGCTCATCTCTACTGGCCCTGCTGTGACTTCCCTCCTCTAAGCTCTGTGCAGGCATGTCCCACTACTTGGACAATCCTGCTCCTGGAAGATGTGGCCTGGGTTCTCGGGGACCCAACCCTAAGCATTAATCGGCTGGACTTGGCCAGACTTGTGGTCTCTGCAATTAGATGAACTAAACTGCATCTTGGATAGCAAATCCACCCCACCCCACCCCCACTTTTCTCTCTCTTTCACACACACATGCACACACACACAAATAAATTTAAAATGCCAGAGACTCCTGGTGGTTACTGATGTGAAGCTTGGGCTAGAAGCCAGACGAGAGAAAGGAGCAATGGAGACACCATGTGTGAGAGACATGTGGCCTTTGGCAGATGATCTGAAAGTTTGATTTCAGGTGACAATTTCAGTCAGTCTTTCAGGCCTCTGGCTACAGGCTGTGTTCCATCCTGCACGTGAGGTCTCGGATTCACTGAAGCAAACCTTTTTGTGGTGGGGTCATTCTGAGTGGGTTTCTGCTCTTTGCAGTTTTAACAGTACTAGTTAGAACCACCTCCTGCAGCACTTTATCTGCTCCTGTTTGGGAGCAATGTTTGGGGAAGACTGCGGGCATGACCTCAAAAGAACTTTTTATTCTCATGGGAGGAAGGTGGGATTCAAGACTGACTATTCCTTCTTGCTCTTAAGCTGAGAGTATAATTTCTTCGCCCGTTCCAAAGGATAATCTGCAAATTAAGGAAGGACGACAGCATGCATTTGTCTAAAAAAGTGTGTGCCTCGGTCACTGGGCCCCTGAGGCCATGTGAGGGCAGATTCAGCTAGGGATGCACCCATCACCAAAGGTTAATACGGTGCAACTTCTGAAGCCTGGGCTAGAAGGTGAAGCACATCAGTGCCTACTGATTCATGGAATGAATGGAACTGCTCAAGAGGAGCTAGGCTTCTCTGTAGTCCATTTTCCCAAAGGGGTGGAAGAAATACAGAGGAACTGGTGCCTGGGTAACTGATTAGTTATATTGGGTAGACTGGAATGATAAGACTGGTTCCATCCCTTTATTTTTGAGATACTCTAAAAGGTCTTGTAAGAGCCAGAAATTAAAATTTTGCTTCATGTAAAAAAAGAAAAAAACCGAGGAGGACAACAATATAATGTCCACAAATCCCTGGTAAAAACCTATCTTTGTTTAGAAGTCAGGCTCACTCATTTCTTACGTTTTTAGTAATGGAACATGGAGAAAGCTGCCCTTTCCTGTCCCAAGAAGGCCAGAAAGTGATGACAGTCTCTCAACCCCTGGCCCTCTGTAGTGACGGTTGCCCAAGAATGCATACTGTCAGCTCTAGGCTAGGCCCATCCTCTAGGTCACCTCCCCACCACTGTCAGCTGTAAGAACTTACTCTCATGTGACTCTGGGGCACAAGGACTACCTGGGTCAAGACTCTACCTTTGGCTAGAGAACTGATGTGGCTGAGAGACACTAGGCAGCGTTTGCAGCACACTGATTGGAAATTAACAGGGAGTGAAACCCACTGACTCAGTCCTTTCTCTTGGTCTCCTGAATTTTCTGTTCCACGGCAAGGAAACAGTGTCTCAGTGTGGTCCAACCCAGAGAGGGAAGGCAGTTTTGGTCTGGCAGAGCCCAAGATAGGCACTTATTTTCTACCTGGTATTGACTCAGATGGTAAAGAATTTGCCTGCAATGCAGCAGACCTGGGTTCAATGCCTGGCTCAGGAAAATCCCCTGGAGAAGGGCATGGCAACCCACTCCAGTATTCTTGCCTGGAGAATCCCATGGACAGAGGAGCTTGGTGG
Source organism: Ovis canadensis (assembly GCF_042477335.2). Classification (NCBI taxonomy): domain Eukaryota; kingdom Metazoa; phylum Chordata; class Mammalia; order Artiodactyla; family Bovidae; genus Ovis; species Ovis canadensis. The sequence goes on along the minus strand of NC_091258.1, from coordinate 53,260,677 downwards.
GCTACAGTCCGGGGGGTCACAAAGGGTCAGACATGACCGAGCGATTCTCACTTCCGCTACTAAGTGGACGAAGCTTGGTTTTAAACCAAGCTATATATCCCTAGGCTCTGGGACCTAGGGGAAGAATGCAGCATTTTTGAGTCTCAATTTTCCTAACTATAAAATGGGGAGAAAATCTGATAATACAAGCTTCTGAGGGTGAAATGAGATAAATGAACAGCATCGCAGTGCTCAGAATACAGCAGGAGCTCAATAAATCTTACGCTTTATAGAGTGACATCTCCCAAACCTCTTTTGCCAGCCCAGTGTGCCCCCTGAGCAGCCTGCCAGAGCTGGCACTACATCTGGCTCTCCCCACGTGCTCTGTCCTGTGGACATGGCGAGTGTCTGATGCAGGAGTGTGCCGCTTTGTCATGTGACCCCGTTTATCACAAGGTACCCAGAGAAACATCCACTGGGACAAACGTATGTCCCCTCACATAACTTCCAGGGAGGCTGGGAGCCAGAAAATTCCCACTAGAGATGCAGGCTCCACAGCAGGGGTTTCCAAGAGTTCCCGCCCTGGCTTTACGCCAACCACGGTGGACCAGGGCCAGAGTGTATCAGTCCAGTCAAGTGGACTGGGGCTACCTGCCTTGCTGGAGATGGGCTTAACCACGAGGTTCACGTCACAGGCGATCTTTCCCACATTGCAGATCTTGAACCGAGCCTTGGCCTGATGGCCCACCAGGACGTTGCAGAAGATGAACTTGTTCTCATCCTCCACATACAAGCCCCCACTCTCTATGGTCTGCAGGATGCTGTTCAGGCTGGCGCTGCTACAGAGCTGGTGCTCCTCAAATATCAAGCTGTTGTTGTCAGTCACAAAGGCTGGGGAGTGGAGGGAAGACTGTGAGATGGAGCCCAAGTGGCTGGTTTCTACTCTCTGTAATCCCTAACTTGGAGATTTAGACTCTGACAAAGAACAATCACAGGGGAGAGACAGGGGGATTCACACAAGGGAGTGTGAGGGGTGGGACAAATTCTATCTTCTCTTCCTTTTTGGACTGCTTTTGCTGGTCTCCAGACTCCAACCACCTTCTCCTTCCAATAGAAAGGAGGAGGAGATCTGGGGTGATCTGAGGAAAGAAGGAGGCATTCAGCTCACTTTGGTGCGAGTTTGCTGGGGACCTGGAACCAGAGCAAGAGGAGCAGTCTCTGTGCTCCAGACTTGCTCTGTCACTGACCATTGTTCTCTGTGCACATTTGCACAGGGAGTGGCCTGGCCACTCGAACCCAGAAAGGTCTCAGATGAGCAGAATTCAGTATTCCTGGGTCACCCTGTGCCACACCCCATCACACCACGATTCCCAGATAACACTGTCCATCTGAGAATCCCGGACCAAACTCAGGAAGACCTGGGGTTTAAAGCTGCACATCCTCCTCTAGGTGTGCACATGCCCTATAAGTCTTAAGGAAAAATATGGCTGAAGACACCACAGGAAGTTCTAAGGTCCCAAAGGAAGGAGCCTAGTGATGTCTATTAGGTGCCTGTGGGGAGGGGGGGTCTGTTATAGAGGAAGATCTTTTAAGGGATGCTGCCCCATCTGAGCGCTCAGTACCTGGCTGACAGGCTTCAGCCAACAGGCTGTATGGGATGCCAGCAGGCTGGTCTCTTGGATCTCGGTCAGAGATATCAATTGCTATGAACTCTTCACATCTTCCCACAGGGTCAGCCACACAATCAACAGTGATGACCTGCATCCCTCCGGAAGGGATGGTACCAAACCCAGGGTACACGGTGAACATCCCGTGGGTGAAGCGAGCCTGCAGGAGGGGCGGAGGTAGAGTAAGTGGCAAGGTCTGAGCCCTTCCACCAGAGTCATGAGATGGTGTCAAGAAGGACTGGGTGGCAGGGGTGGGAGGCCCTCCCCACAAGCTCTCTCTGGGCTCCAGCTGTGCTTCTGGAGGCAGGGAGGGCCTGGAGGGGGCAGTCCTTCAGGAACAGGCTCTCTCAGCGCTTCTTTTTATACATATTCCTTCTGAACAATCATGGGTAGGGGGCGGGGGGGGGTGGTTAAGGAAATAGACACATTTCACATAGTACAACACTTACCCAGATGGGAAGCTCCCAGCAGAGGGGCAGGGCTTAAGAGTATTGACCTTTGAGTCAGATAGCCCTGGGTTTGAATCACAGCCTTCATACCCTCCTGTATATTAACTGTTAGACCTTGGTCAAGTGACTTCTCTGAGTCTTAGCTTTATCCAGAAAATGGAGCTAAAGCCTTTACCCTGAGACCACCGGAGGCTTCAATGAAAGAACATGCAAGAAGCAGTTAACAAAGCAATGGGCACAGAATCTGCTCAAAGAATGGGATGTTATCACGCGCTCCTCTGGGTCTTAGGACCGTTCTTCCTTTTTTGCCCTATTGTAATTGTGTTTTGAAGCATTTTTCTTTTGGTTGCTTTACCATCTTTGTCATATGACTAACATTTTGCTCATCTCAGTGTTGGCATCTATTGCTTATCTATTTTCACTTAGTTTGAGATCTTCCAGTTTCTTGATATGCTGAGTGATTTTCAGTGGAAACCTGGACACTTTGGATATTATATTATGAGACTCTGGATTCTACTAAACTTCTCTTTGGGCTGGCTTTCTCTGACACCTCTTGGGTGGGGACAGGAGTCCAGATTCCACACTGGACTTCTTACTGCTGCCAGGCAAGGGTGGGAGTTCCAGTTCCCCACTAGTCTTAGACCAGTATCACCCTCAGGGCAGGGAGTGGGGAAGGGTAATATTGTCTCATTACTGTTCTGCTGATTCCACAAAGTAGGAGGTCCACTGGGGGGAGGGGAAGGGCAGCTCATTTCCACACGGTTGGAGTGGGAGCCAAGGCTTCCCAATTGGTGTCGCTGTTGACAATGGCAGAGGTGGTGGTGGGTAATGAGTGCCTGGCTCTCTGCTGAGTGTTCTTGGACATCACTTTGACCTCATTACGGCCTGAACTGAGTGGGAAGTCTAGGTTCCCTGTGGGTCTTTTCTTGAAATATGTGGTATAGGACCAGATTTCTCTGTCATGTTTGAGTATGACATTACAGCTCTTATTTGAACATTCCTGTCTTGCTGGACTACCCTTTTCCTGGTTCTTTGGCTAGTGAGAATAGGCTTTTGGCCTGTGCTTGTTGATGTTTCTGGATTGCTGGCTCCCTCAGTACCAAATCTGAGAAGTATGAAGTAAAAAGAAATCTCAGGGAACTCATCACTATGATATCTGTTGGGTCCCAGGAACCTTAGCTGGTGTGATGTTTTTTTCTCTCTGTCTCTCAGTCTTCTGTATTTGTTTTATACATAACGTTCATGGCTTTCAGTTGTACTTATTTGCAAGAATAGGGGAAAAATCATCTTCATATTACCAGAAGGAAAAGTCTTCAAATCTCCTTTTATTTAAGCCCATCTGAACGGGCTTTTGTTTTGTATCAACAAATGATCATCTCTGGCTGTGCTGTGTCTTCGTTGCTTTGTGTGAGCTTTCGCAAGGTGCAGTGGGCAGGGGCTGCTCTTGGTTGCAGCGTGCGGCTTTCTCGTTGCAGTGGCTTCAGTTACAGAGTCCAGGCTCTGGGTGCGTGGTGTTTGGCAGTGGTAGTGCACAAGCTCAGTGGTTGTGGTGCACAGGCCTAAGTGCTCTGCGGCATGTGGAATCTTCCTGTGGAATCTTCAGACCCTTGTCCCCTGCATTGGCAGGGGGATTCTTACCCACTGTACCACCAGGGAAGTCAAACAGAAGATTCTTGATTAAAATACTTACGAAGAGTAGACACTAACTGTAAAGCAATGAGGAACCAATGAAGGTTTTAAAACAAAAGAGGATATCCAAATTAAGCCATAATTCTTTAATATAAAAGTGATAGTTTCATTATAACTAGTTAATGTTCCTGCCACAGTAGGAACATTCAAAATTCAAATCCTGGTATCCTAGGGAGTTACTGTTGGAAGAACTAGTTTGCAGGAAGCCTTACAGGGTTTCTGTTCAACAAAGAAAAGGGTGCTCACCTGGCTTGTGACGTTCATGTCTTTCTGAACAGAGTCAGAGAACTTGGTTGTTTTGGAAGGTCCAGTCTTGTAGAAGCTCTCGCTTTCCCGGGATCTTGCATGTCTAATATGGGTGGCTCTGATTAAAGAAGTGGGAATACACCCTCAGGGTGGGGTGATCATGAAATACCACCTACCTGCTTGCTTGCAAGGTCCCTTCTTCTTGGAATGGAGGAAAGGGCCTTTCCTTGCCCAGAGGGCATTAGGGAGTATGGTCAGCTTATTTATTAACAGCCAAACTCATTTAACAAGTGTGAGAAAAGTATGCAGAAATTATGCATATTAAATATGATTCATTAGGACATTAAAACTACTGTAAGTAAATAATAATTGTAAATGTTTGCCAAAATGGAAGAGGAGACCCACCAAAATATGAAATGATTACAAACAATGTAAAGCTGTGTGTCTGATTTAAAACAATTAATTAGAAAGCCAGTCTTAAATGACTATTGAGAAAGTCAGTTCATTAGAAAGTCAAGAAAAAGTGCCTGGGAATTGGTAAAAATAGTCCCTAATTTGTCAAAAAAAAAAAAAAAAAAGAAGAATATGACAATCAGATCAAAGCCAAAAGCACTCAAAAACATGAACTGTTTTGGTTAGTTGACTGACAATCACTTTGTGAAAATTACAGTTCTTTGTTGGAACAATTATTAAGTTAGTTATAGTGATTAAGTGTCTTCATGGGGACAAGGTAAAGATAGCCCCAGGAAGGTGGAGGCCTCACCAGGCCTTCTCTAGCCCAAATTTCCAGGGTACTCTTTGCCACCCCCTCATCATGAAACATTATGATTTCTTTTGATTTAGCTTGCTGTTATAATCATCCCTTGATTTCTACAGAATGACAGACAGGAAGCGACTTACTGGTAAGCAACGTCGCATACTCGGAGCACCGAGGCAACAGACACAATCCCACACAAAAGACTTGACATTTATTCAATTAAAATGTATCGCATATTGGACAGCAGTTGAAAAGCATGTGAAATTTGGAGTCAGAGATGCGGGTTCAGAACTGAGAATCATTGGTGATTTTTTTTATAATCTTGGATGTGCCAGTTCTAAACCTTAGTAACCTCACCCACGAAGGGGGATTGGGTGGATGAGTTTAGATAAAATATATGAAAGCTCATGGGAGAATAAAAAGCACCAATTAACCAGGGGATGTTTTGAGTTAAGTAAATACTTGTCTTACACTTTCTTCTGATGAATGGGGCTCTCCCCTGTCAGCCTATACAGGGCATACTTGAAATCGATCATGCCTTGATTTTCTATGGTGAAGAAGGCGCTTTTACGAGTGCCGTAGATCAAAGCCCCGAAGTTGATGATGGAGGAGGGGCTGATGCTGTATTTGGAGAACACCGCAGTCACAGAAAACTTAATCGGGATGCTGGCAATCATTTCACCTCCTTCTGAGATATTAGGCTCAATAATCTAGAAAGGGAAGACAGATTGGGAAGATGCCAGCTACCAGAATAACAGTTGCCAGCATAGTTTCTATGGCTGTCTGCTCCATTCCTTATTTTCTTCATTGACACGAAGCCACATTCTTTATTCTCTTTATATAATTGCATCAATAATACGAGCAAATGCTAAGGTGAAACTTACTGTGCACCAGCTATGGGTCAGCATGCACCAACCCTGCCTCCCATTCTCCCTTCTGCCTTCTCTTTTGTACTTGATGACTGAACTCAGCCTCCCTGTCTCTGGTCCAGTCTCTTCCAAAGACCGGGGGCCACATTTCTTCTCTGGAGCTTCAATTTCTGATGACTCTGAACATCTCCCACCTGACCTATCTGTGCCTGTGAATCCCCAAGCCCTGGTGAATCCTTTCCGGTGGCTACCAAGTCAGCCTTCCCTTTCCCCCTCAGGGCATGGGTTAGACTACATAAGCTTCATTTTGGCACCTGCCACCGTGCGAGTCATCCCTTTAAGCTCTCTTACCTGACAGCGCAGAACTGGCTGGTTCTCGATTTTCACTTCCTTTTTCGCATGGAAGAGCACCTGGACATTTGTGGGCTTTTCTGTCATGGTCAGGGAGCCCTTCTTGGGTTGGACTGTGATCATGGAACTTATATTGGCTGCAGAAATCCCTAAGGAGTCCACAGAAAAGCTGAGTGACAAGAAGAAAAAGTCAGTTCTAGTCTTTATCTAGGGAGCTCAAGACACCAGAGATGAGACTCTAGACTGGTTAAGTGCCTGCCACGTCCCCAGCCCTGTTTAACCACTATGCCTAGCAGTGTTCACTGTGCTCTATTCCATGACTACTCCTTAGCCAGGATTGACCAGGCCAGGCACTGAGGCTTGAGGCAAAGATAGCCATCTCCAGCCTGTGGTTAAGAGATGTCCTTGAAGGAGAGGAACATGTGATATTGGATAAGGACCAAATCAATTCATTTCTCCCTCTCCCTGCTTCTCTGTCTCCCTCTCTCTCTCTGTCTCCCTCCTTGCTCTGAGACTGGATGCAGTAGACATAGAGGGAACAGTGATGCAGAACCTGGGGGATCTAAGGAAGGACAGAAAGGCAGGGGCAGAAATCATGTAACCGAGGTATTCAGAAGCGCAGGCCTGGCCCAATGCAGGTGAGATGAGAGGCCGCAGAGAAAAGCTTGGGGACTAGAGCTGGAGCAAGAAACCTAAGCTGAGGCGACACGCGTGGAGTTGCCATAGGGACCCGCGTGTCATCCCCATGCTCACTCCAGGAGATCTGGCCCTTCACTGCAGCGTGCATGCTGCCTGAGTTGCCTCACCTCCCTGCACATCCTTTCAGTGAACCCTGATCACCTGCTCCAACTTGAGGGAGACTGTTCCACGCAGCCTAAAAGAGCAGGGGTAACACCTATCACAATCTATAAAATAAAACTCACAACGGGCAAGATTCCATTTAGCGCTAATTCCAAAGTGACTGTGGCTTTCTTCTAGGTTTGTTTAGCATTTATTTATATTAACTTATTTCATTTTCTAGTTCTAAGAAACAGTGGGACCTCTCTAGTTTCAGCATTCTTTGAACTGAAATGAAACACTCATGAATATACGGAGTTCCTATTAAGTCTGTGTGGCGGGGGAAATCCCTTTATCAACTTCAAATTCTTCTGGGAGAAGGACGACCTTCCATAACATCGACCAGCTGCGGGTGCTGGCGCTGCCTGGGGACCTCGTCCCTCCCTGCCCCAGAGCCACCTCTTCCTCCTTGAGGAGCCTTCCTTATTTAGGGGTTTTATTTTTAATCTAAAGATGAGCACAAGCTGGAGCTATCTTCCACCAGGCTGTCATTTGGAATCCATAATATAATAGTTCTTAACATTAAGAAAGAAAAATAGACAATCCCTTCTTAACGTGAAATCTTACATAGACCATCAGCTTATGAAACAGAGAGGAGCTAGAAGGCGGGTAGGAGATGGCTTGAGGGCAGGGGCCCCATCTCCAGTCTCTCTCTCAACCCCTAAGACCTCCCCTTACCCCAGTATCTCCTCCTCCAAGCTCCCTGCCAGGCTCTTCCCCACCCCCAGGCTCCTGGGGCTCAACCTGCAGAGCAGCTGGGACTCTATTCATTTGAAGCTAAGAGAGGCTAACAGCAGAGATGGTTCTTAGAATTTCCTTGATCGACTTTTTAAAAAAACTCTCTCAGGCAACACTCCTCTCGCCATGAGAGGATGTGGACGACCATATGCTCGATAATTTTTAGGTTACCTGAACATGATCTCATATTTCCCACGGTTCTTCAGCTGCAGGGGCTGCTTCACCTCGTCCATGACCTTCACAATCCCAAAATCAAGGCCTCCTTCAGCTCCTGAAGAAGACAGGGGCCAGGGTGGGAAGGGATGAGTGAGCATGGGAGCGAGAAGCAAGGGAACTTCCTATTGACGTTCACATGGAAAACCCATGGGGACAATTTCAGAGAATCTCTTTTTTAAAAACATTGTAGCTTAGAAAAACTTCTTGGAATTGAGTTTTAGCAAACAAACAACAGACACTTCTCCTGTACTCGGTTCAGCTGGGTGGCTCCCTCTAGTTTCCACCCTAGGACAGCTGGTCTTCCTTTCATGTCTCTCATTAGCTAAAACTCCCAGGGTTTAAAAAAACATCTTTCGAATCACGTGTATAATGTACAGAGTTGGGACATAATGCATAAATTCATGTTGTTATACTTTGTATTACATCATAATTATTTTCCCATGTAACTAAAATATCCCCATGTGGTATTAACGGCTGCACAATATACTATGATATGGCTATTTCATAATTTACTATATTATTCCTACAATAATAATATTCCATTACAGATAGACACTTAGGGTATTCCTAATCTTCCATTATTACGAATAACGCTGTACGTAAGACCAATGACATCAAGGCAAACATGTAGCTCTTACATTCTATGAGTAGTGCTGAGTAGGAGACCTATCAGAGAAAGGAGGGCCCTAACCTGGGCGTTGGGGCAGTGGGGTAGGCAGAATAAGGCCTGGCACCTCCCCCATCAAAGATGCCCATGTCCTAACACCCAGAACCTGTAAATATGCCAGTTTATGTGACAAAGGGGGATTAAGGTATTAGATGGAGTCAAGATTGGCAATCATCTATCTTTAAAAAAAGGGAGAATTTCCTGGAGTCTCTGGGGGGACCCCAAGTAATCACAATGGTTCATAAAGGCAGAAGAGAGAGACGGAAGTGGGAGAACCAGAGAGAGAGCAGTGTGAGAAGGACTGGACCCCACATTGCTGGCTTTGAAGAGTGAGGAAGGGGACTGTGAGCTGAGGGATGTCTGTGCCTCCCACAGGTGGAAAAAGCAAGGAAATGGGTTCTCTCCCAAAGGCTCCAGAAGGGACAGTAGCCCTGCAACACTCTGGTTTTAGCCGAGGGAGAGCCATTTTGGACTGCTGACCTACAGAACTGTAAGATAATGGATCTGTATTGTTTTAAGCCACAAAGTTCATGGTAATTTGTTAGGGTGGTGACAGAAAAGCAACATAAGCAGGCAGATAAGAACTTACTCTCAGATGACTGCTCAGAAAAGAACTCGTCAAATTTAAAATTTTGACCACCCATTATTGTCTCCAGTTGGAGAGATTAATATTTGTAGTAACACTGCTAACATCATTTGAATTTGCCTGCTCACTATTTACCTCAATTCCGCCTTTCTCTCCAATAATCACTGGTCTTTCTCTACACAGGAAACACACTGCCCTAAAAGATGTGACCTCTAAACACTCTTTCTTTGGCGGGGTCAACAGACCTTTGGGGAAGGTGATGTCTAAGGCAACGTCATAGGACTCGGCAAAGATCAGGATGTTTTCAATCTGAACGACACCAATGAGGTTGTCTGCGTCCAAAACCTGTCAGGGTAAGAGATATTCTTTAGTGAGGGCAAGACCCACAGGGTTCTTGGGAGTCTGAAACTAAAGAACCTGTAGGAGGGGATCATTTAGAAGGGGCTATGGTAAGAAACATTTTTGCAATGTATTTAGTTTTTGTTTACTGAGCATTTGTGCAGGCTGAGTGTTCTTTGTAACATTCTTTGGGGGAGGGCTGGTATTCAGTTCAGTTCAGTTCAGTCCCTCAGTCGTGTCCGATTCTTTGAGACCCCATGAATCGCAGCAGGCCAGGCCTCCCTGTCCATCACCAACTCCCGGAGTTCACGCAAACTCACGTCCATCGAGTCGGTGATGCCGTCCAGCCATCTCATCCTCTGTCGTCCCCTTTTCCTCCTGCCCCCAATCCCTCCCAGCATCAGGGTCTCTTCCAATGAGTCAACTCTTTGCATGAGGTGGCCAGAGTACTGGAGTTTCAGCTTTAGCATCAGTCCTTCCAAAGAACACCCAGGGCTGATCTCCTTCAGAATGGACTGGTTATATCTCCTTGCAGTCCAAGGGACTCTCAAGAGTCTTCTCCAACACCACAGTTCAAAAGCATCAATTCTTCAGTGCTGAGCTTTCTTCACAGTCCAACTCTCACATCCAATATGACCACTGGAAAAACCATAGCCTTGACTAGATGGACCTTTGTTGGCAAAGTAATGTCTCTGCTTTTCAATATGCTATCTAGGTTGGTCATAACTTTCCTTCCAGGGAGTAAGCTGGGTGGGCAATCAATAAAAGGTTGAGGAAGAGGGACTACATTTTCCATCTTGTCTATTCACTGGGTTTCAATAATCTGTAACACTGGCATCACCTTACTGAAGTTTGGGTTGTGAGTACACACAGTAGGAAAGTCTTCTTTGAACTTTTAAGTCAAATAAACCTGAAGAGCATTTTTCTGACAGTTGAAATGAAAATCTTTTTATATTCTAAATTGCTTTAATTCATTTTATAAATCTGAACTGCTTTGTTCTTTATTTCTGATTCAACTTATGATAAAAGTGTCAGATTTTTCATATTAAATGAGTGCTTAATGTCTCTCTTTTGGAAATTTCAGATTAAAAAAATCACTACTATTAAAGCTGGAAAAGTTGAAAAAATAACTAAAACCAAGACTCCTAGCCTCCAGCTGACTTCTGTCCCCTCTGTTGTCCCTGATGGCGGTACCTCTCCTGATTGCTGTCCCCTCTGTGGTCATCTCTGATGGTGGCACCTCCCTCACTGTCCTGAGGATCATCTGAACTGCTGTCAGTCTTTAGCTGGATCTGATTGTTGACTCCTGAGACTGACGATGGGGCAGTAAAGGGTCTGTGTTTCAAAGGGAAGAGCCACTGGGCAGTGGGTATGGCTCTTTGTATCTGCCTGGAGACCACTTGCCTCTCTGCTGAAGCCCCAAGCTGGAAAGCTAAGTGGCCAACTCCCCACGGCTGGTGTCTTATTAAGGGGCTGGGGGGACATCTGTAGCTGTCACCAAACTCAAGTTTTAATTCAGAGTTTCCATCTTTCCTTTCATCAAGCATTCTGACAATGTTTCATGAAACAAATTGGATTGCTTGAGTTTACCTTCTTTCTTGTGATGCTCAGCCTCTGACAGAGATGACAAGAAGGGCTGGCAGCAGGAGGGGAAGGTAAAACAAAGAACTTGGGTTGTCAGATCCAGAATTTATATAGTTCTTCTCTATTGATAGAGACTAAGTGCCCAGAGCATCCTCTTTCCTTTGCTACTCTACTGGATGGCAGGGGAAGGAGGGGGGATTAAATTTTGTAATTGGGGAAAATAAGGACAATATAAGAGATACAGAAATCAAATAAAGTTCACCAGAGTGCTTTTCAGAGTGACCAAAAACCAAGGCATTTCCTCGTGTAGATGTTGAAGGAATATAACCTGGGAAGAGAAGCAGAGCAGGGCGTTGTGGGTTGTCAAACATAGGTTAGAAGGGAACGTGTAACATGGAGAGTTGCCTTGGTGTGTCAGTGAGTTGGTAGTGTGGGTGTCAGTGAACCCAATGTGCACACATCTGGGTGACCAGGTCTGAAGACATATGAAGCCTCACCTCCAACCGGATTGCCTTCTTGACATTGACAGGTTTGGAGGGCTGGAACTGCACCTGAAGGCTATACTCAGACTTGGCGGCTATGATCCCCTGCATGGTGGACACAGTGAAGTCTTCGCCCAGGTGCTCCAGGCTGGTGATCCTCCAGGCCAGGGGCAGGAGTGTGATGTTGCGGAGAAGAACTGCCTTGGAGTCTTTTCTGCAGAGACCAAAGGAAATCCTGTCAGTTTCAAACAATTTTGATTTATTATGGCAAGTCAGAAAAAAAGTTCTGGTTATTTCAATTCATACTAGTTTGTTACTATTTATTGCAGGGATCGGGGCCTACCTGTGATGATCAGGGAATGCAGGATACACGAATCAATATACTCACCTAGCTGCCTCAGAAATAAACATTCTCTATTTAGAATAATACAATTTCCATGAATGATGTGTAAGTTCTAGGTCTGGTTTAGTGTTTTCTGCTTGTCCTCTAAATTTCTAAAGCCAAGATTCTTAACCTTTTAGGGTAATGGACTGAAAATCTGAAAAAAGCTAGCCCTTCTGAAAAACACACAAATATGCACACACTTTGGCGGTTGATCTTAGACAAGTCCTTAAACAGCCTGCAGTCCATTCACTGAACCCAGGCCGACAACCTGTGAACTCAGAGGGTTATCACCCATCCCGATTTGCACAGGACCAGAAGTCTCCCAGAATGGAGGACTTTCAACACTAAAACCAGGCAGGTCCCAAGCAGATCAGGATGAGTTGGTCACTTTAGAACTAAATGTTCTTTAAATTGCATTCCAGTCCTGGAATTATCTAGAACTCTGACCTGTGCAGCAAGAGCCGGTCAAAATGCAATTGTCTGGGATCCAGCTCCAGTTCTGGGCGGACACCCTGGCAGCTTAACTTGAAGACAGCTGGCTCGGGGTTCTCCTTGATGCAGCACACAATGCTGTCTTCAAAGACCCCGACTGCAGTAGGGTAGGCCCATACATTCAGCATCTAATGGGAGAGTCAAAACAAAGAACACTTATATCCAGGATGCCAAGGCCTCAGGCTTCAAAGGAGAGCCTTGCCCTGGTAGACTTGTTTCCACGTGACTATACCTGCTTCTCATTGGGTTTCAGAATCATGTTGATGGGCTCCAGGAAGTAGGTATTTGCTTTGATGTCATTCTGAAAACAGAAGAACACCTCCACGGCCATTGGGGAGCTGTTCAGGATTGTCAGTGTCTCCATGTTGCCTGGGAACAAGGAGGACTTGTACCTGGAAGTGAACGAAAATTAGGGATGTGGATGTGAGGACTGGTTGAGAATTCAGGTGGAAAAGCAGACTGTGAGGCGCAAGGCGATTTCAAAGGATAAAGTGGCTACACAGAGGCAGTGGCATGAAGGCTACGAACAGAAACCTTCTGGCAAAGACCTGCAGCTGTGACCTGACTACTCCCCCACAAACCCACCCCAAACCTTGGTCTCATCTTTAAGACGGAGTGATAAAAACTCTCAGGATTTCAAGTAGCAAATGAAATATCAAGAGTGTATTTGATACTCTTGATATCAAGATAGAACACCTAGTGCTCAGAGGACAGCTGCAGATAACAAATGCCCAATAAATGGCAGTTGTTACTACGGCAAAGATTTCTAACTAAGACATCTGCAGCTCTATCCTTCCCAGTGCTTATGCTTTCAAGAGAGAGAATCGTTTGAGTGACCTGTTATTTCATATCTTAGAGAAGACCTCATTTACCACCTTCTCCTACAGTCGCACAGGAGGCTACCGTTCCGACATAGATGCATTTGACACTGTTCAGGGCTGTTTCTGTTCCCTAGTACTTTAGGGAGAGACCCGCTGAATGGAGCACTGTAAGCACGCAAACTGCCCAGTTAATGGTGCCAAACAGAAAAGCAGCCAGAGAAGGCACAGGGAACATCAACGGACACACACATCGCTGGAGGTGATAGCACAGGTCAGGAAAGCATGGCGCCTCTGTGCCCACAAACAGTCTGAAGAGCTCTGGACAGTCTGGACAGTCTGCAGCGGAGGAAGGAAGGAGAAGGCATGGCAGAGATTAAATCCAAGAGACAGAGCTTTCTCTGTGTAACTGCCAGAGAGGTGGTGGCCTTCGCATCTCACTGTTAATTATCACCAAGCACTTTGCTAAAAGTTACATGTGTACTCTGATTCGGTCTTTCCAAAACTGTGCAGTGGGTGCTATTATTTTCCCGTTCTGCAGATGAGGATGTTGAGGCTCAGCAAGTCTTAAAAGATAAATGATACTCATTTAGGGACCACTGCAATTGCCCTCCTGGATCACGGCTGTCTGGCCTCATACCCTAGTTAATTCCAATGCTGCTCTGAACACAAGCCTCTCTGAACTGGCCATCATTTCCCTGAATCCCACCTCCAGCTGCTGATGGGTGTACATCACATCCATCAACCTGACCGCCACCCCTTCTCTTGTCTAAGCTTTTCTACTGGGTCTTAAGGATCCTCTCCATCAACAGGCAACTCTCTTCAACTTCATTTTCTAGTCCAATATCTTAGGAAATAAATAGGAGATTATGAAAGGAATGGAGAACTAACTTGGCTCATTAATTTCACCAAGTAAGCATAGAAATAATCATTCACCACTTATCACAATAAATGCTAGATGGAATTAAGACATGGTTGAGATCCTAGTTCTGTTTTTGGTCTCACCTTCCTGCCTATATATATGACTTATCAGTTCAGTTCAGTTCAGTCACTCAGTCGTGTCCGACTCTTTGCGACCCCATGAATCACAGCACGCCAGGCCTCCCTGTTCATCACCATCTCCCAGAGTTCACTCAGACTCATGTCCATTGAGTTCGTGATGCCATCCAGCCATCTCATCCTCGGTCATCCCCTTCTCCTCCTGCCCCCAATCCCTCCCAGCATCAGAATCTTTTCCAATGAGTCAACTCTTCGTATATATGACTAAAAAAAAACCTTGTATCACTAAATATTTATGACCATTGACCTTAGCTGGGCCCCCAGTTCTGCCAGATATTCTTAATCTTTTTCTCTAATATTCTCCCTCTCCTACTTTGCACAAAACCTGTTTTATACCTTCTCCATTTTCCCAGCATTTTAAACTTCCTTCCACTTGCCTCACTGTTAGGGATGACCTCACATCATTCACTATGGAGAAAATGGTTGCATGGGAACCTCCTCACCATTCCAGCCAAATCTGTGACCCTACCTGCACCTGAAGCCATCTCACCTTCCTCTGAGGTGGTGCCAGTCCCTCTTCCTGGCAAAGCCAGCATCTCCACCTCTCGTGTTGTTTCAGGGAGCTGCACCACTCACCGCCCTGACTTTCTCTGGAAACTCTAGCTTCTTCCTCCCTACGTCCCCCCTTGACATCTAAACATCAAGAGCAACAGTAAACGAACAGCCTTCCCCGCGCTCCAGGTCTCCCTCCTGTCCTCAGCGGCCTCCATCTCCCTTTACAGTCAAGCTTTTCCAAAGACCCACCTCCACACTCTGTCCCTATTCTCCCACCTCCCACTCACTCCTCAACTCACTCTACTTGGGTTTCATCCTCAGGAAGCCCCTGAGAGGGTCCTATGACTTCCGTGTTGTTAAGCCCCAGGGACGCTGATGTCATCACCTTTCCACCCTCCCTGCCACAGTCGACATGGGTGGCCACGCCCCCTTCTCATGGCTCCAGGACACCACGCTCCCCCGGTTTCCGCCAGTGGCCCCTGCCCTCTTATCTCTTGTGAGCGGTAGAATTCTTTAGGGCTTCATCCACGGTCCTTCTCGCCTTCCTGTGTACTCTCATTTAGGTGATCTCATCAGACCCATGGCACTTTTTTTGTCTTGAAACAGACTCTCCTCTGAGAACCAAAACCATATAGACTATGCCTTGCTTTCTGTGGCTTCTAGCTGTATCTCTCGAGCATCTCAAACTGAACACACCCCCAAGTAAACTCTACATTCTACCATTCCCCTACCCAAACTAGGTCTTCCTCCAGGCCACCCCATCTGGGAAAACAGCATCCTCAATCACTTGAGAGCTTAGCAGGAACTTGGGGCACAAGAAGCCACTTCTCCTGATCTGCGGAGCAGGGCTGCCTGAGGCAATGTCAGTAAGATCTACTATTAACACACAGGCACCCTGGCTTGTACTCTTCATGGGTCCAACCCAGGAGCCTGAAATCTGCTTTGAAATAATGGAACACTTACTTATCTCTTGATTTCCCACAAAGCAGTGGTCCGAAGTGAAACCTCTCCATGCTCACAATATACTTCTTAAAGATGATCTCATTTGCCTTCATGTCCATCTTCCGCTGAGGGAATACCACCCTGAACACAGAGGAGGAAGAGGAGAGGAGAAGTGTCTGAATGCCTCCACATGATATATACATGAACCCAACATTCCCTGTTCAGCTAAGGGTCCAGGAGTCTGGAGACAGAACAGCTCTTAATTTGAGGACATTTCTGGAATGACTCTTAATTTGAGGACATTTATGTAACCAACCCTGAGGGAAGACAGTACAGTTTGAACCTGAGAAAAAAAATATTCCCAGTAATGCCTTTCATAATGGGGCTGATGATGAAACTGAGCTGGACTTCCTGTTCTACTGTGCCTAGCTAGAAAAAGTCCTGAGAAACCCTAAGGAAATCTAGTTCTGGTGGATCTTAACCAGCTTCTGAGTTCCCTGTCTGACATGGCCCCTTGGTGAGAATGGCAGAAAAACTCCTTTAGGTGTACAAGCTATAAAAATTCCCCTGGCTTGCTCAAGCCAGGGACCTTTATGTGGTGCATAAGGGGCTCAGTGTTTGGTACTCAGGAAAAAAATCTGTCTGTGGAGATATACACATATACTGAGGTTACAGGATAAAAGTCCTATAGCAAATAGAAAATCTGTTTATATTTGCTTAAAAGTTAAATAAACTAACTTGCCACAGGAAGATATCCCCTTGCCCTTCACATCTGCTAGCATTCTATTTTAGCCACATGGTACCATGTCATTTCTGTGACTCAATCAATGTCCATGGCTCTGGAGCCCAGTACAAGAGGGCCTGGGATGCTGCCCAGGTTCCACATTTCTATTAAGACACACCTTGGTCAAAGTCCCATGGGGGAAAACAAAAATGTATCTGCCAGTCTTTTCTTTAAGAGCAAAATACACTTACTTTGGGTCTTGGCAAATGTATGGGTAAGTGCAGACACCTCGGCAGTAAAGCTGGTACTGGCGGTGAGTTCCAAGGATCTCAAAGTTAAATGTTTGGTCAAAGATCCCAAGATCATTGGAAGAGAAGTGTAGGCGCAATGTCACCTCGCCGTTGGCAGGCACGATCCACCGGAAATGATTCAGCCTGAAAATGACCACACACGCTTTTACTGTGAGGATGCTTCCTTTGGGCCAAGAGAAGACAGGACTGTTGCCTGGGAGAAGTCCAGCCCTGGTCCTGCTGCGGTTAGGCATGGCAGTCCTTGACCGCCACGGAGGTCCTTAACAGTCAGGACAACCTGGTTCCCATCTGAGGCTGAGACAGCCACACCCTCATTTGGAGCTTCGGCCTTCCCCTCCCTGGGTGGTTCCGAGGCCCACCTGGTGAATTTCTCCTGGGAATGCTGCCCAGATAAGTTGTTTTGCTCTACGTCCGACAGCGGAGCAATGGTTCCGGAAGTTCCTGCAGAAAGGCCCTTCCTGTTGAAGGCCATTCGACGTTTCTCCTTCTGAGTCTCACGTGGCTGATCCGTTTTTTCTTTCTCTTTTTCTTTCGTTTTCTGTTTGCTCCCTTTAGATGAGGTGATTTGCTCCTCCTGGGTCTTAAATTGAAAATGAGCACAGGGTCTTAAACATTTATCCTACGACCACAGAAGCAGGAGACAGGAATGCCCATGACATTGCCTGCAGTTTGGGGTGACCTCGCCGCCTGCATTCTGGGGTGACCTCATCAGGTTCAAAATGCTGTCAACTGCTGAGAATGGCAGGGCCCAGACTACAACACTACTGTAGGAGAGAAGTGTGGAGAGGAGTCTAGGGCTTTCCCTGGTACCCGATTCCCTGAAAGGAGGCCAAAGCTCCAGAGAAAGCTGGAAGCTGGTCTGGAATGTGTTCCCATACTGCATTTTGTTGTTGTGCTTCTTTTTAGTATTTTTTTTTAATCTAGATTTCTCATTTCCTCCCAATCACACTGATTTTTTTTCATAGACCAAATCTGCATCATGACAGAATATTCCATAGTCTGCAAATCTTTTGACTGTTCTCAGAGTGTCCCTTAAAACTTACTTATTTCCTGTATTTCATGTAAGCTGAAAAAAAGATTTAAAAACTTGATTAGATTCAGAGAGGATGCTGTGCACATCATACTCTGTCACAGTGGGAGACAAATGATGTCAGGTTGACTCATGATTACAGATGCAAAGGGTGTCTGTGTGGCTGCAGTGATGCTCGCAGATCTTGGCCATGGCAAAGCGGACTTCCCTCTCTGCAGCCAGCCAGCCACCCATGGGACGACGCTCCGGCTCAGAGTGTCTTGTTCTCCAGCAAACCAGCACTCCAGGAATCCCCAGCACTCCTTCATCAAGTGCGTCATTGGGGATATCCGAACGGGGCCTTTCTAACTCTACCATTCTTTCTATCATTTCAGCTGTCATTCTCCTAGAAAGAAGAGCTTTCCTTCATGTCCTGGAGAGGAGCCTGAGTTCCTTCTAAAACTGTAAGTTAAAGAAAGCTAAACTCTTTCCCCTTAAGGTTCAGTTTTCAGAAAAGAGGTTGGTGTAATAGTCACCTCTGATGATGGCAATATTTTCTTTTTTACCTTTTTATTGGACTCTGCCCAAGTAAGGCCTGCCCACCAGTGCTGAGACCTGATGTTGACCTGATGTCTATTAGACCTGTAAATAGACCTGATGTCTATTTACTTACCAAACTGAAGTTTGGGGCTCTCTGTTACCTAATTGAGGTGTAAGCAGGGCTTACAGAAAACTTTATTTGCTGCTGATTTTGTTTTTTTTGCTAACATGCATGGTTTATAGGAAGAAAGCTAGGAGGTGATTCAAATTTTGGCCCCCATACTCCTCTTTGGCCACCTGATGTGAAGAACCAACTCACTGGAAAAGATCCTGATGCTGAGAAAGATCCTGATGCTGAGAAAGATTGAAGGCGGGAAGAGAAGGGGACGACAGAGGGTGAGATGGTCAGATGGCATCACCAATGCTACGGACATGAGTGTAAGTAGGCTCTGGGAGTTGGTAATGGACAGGGAAGCCTGGCGTGCTGCAGTCCATGGGGTCACAAAGAGTTGGGCATGACTGAGCGACTGAACTGAACTACTCCTCTGGGAACAGAAAGGCTCTCTGTAATTTTTAATATCCATGCATTCTTCATATTACTAGTCAAATCTATTTTTCTTTTTTTATTTATTCCATTAACTGTATATATAAAAATAAATTTTCTACTTTTACATGTTTTCATTTTGATTCACTTATCCTTTTAATCTAGGTGGAATTACTGTTACTGCACTGTGTCAGGCAAGGAGATAAAAAGCAACTTTATCCAAAATATCCAATCTTCCCCATATAATTTCTTAATAGTCTTTTCTTTCTCTAATGGTGTGTGTTTCCTGTGTCTGTTGACTCTTGTATTCTTCTGCACCGTGTGAATTACCTTAGCTTCACAATACATTCTGCTACCTTTTTAAAAGAGCTAGTTTCACTTTTTTTTTTTTTTTGCAAATGGGCTTCAGCGTGAATCAACAAGTGCCATTTTTAGTCTCTTCTTGGGGGCACAGGAAGAGTCAGACCCAGGGAAGGTGCAGCTTAGGGAGGCTCGGGTGGAATCCCAAGCGAGTGGAGGCAAACACCCCAGTGAGCTTGACATCAACCCCGGGCTCAATTTTTGGCCACATGGAGGGTCCATGTGAAGTCTCACCAAGGTCAGGAGGATAAGTTTCTCCATTTACCTTCGAGGAGCCTGGGGTGGTTGAAAGCTCTGTTTCTGCTTCCACTTCTCTTTTCTCCTCAATCAGGGAGAAGTCTTCAGAGGGTGGAGTTACAAACACGAAATGCTTCAGGATTTCTGTCATGGCCAAAGGCTGTCGCTTCACAGGGTAGGAGATGATTGAGTATAAAGCAGGTGGTGGGATAGGTGGTCCAGAGGAACCCAGGCCCAAGATGTCTAGGATCTAAAGGAAAATATCAAGATGAATTTCTGGTGTAGAGGGCACGCTACCCCTCACAGCCTCCTTGAAAGAGCACAGGACAGTGAGCCCCTTCCTCCTTTCTCTCACCTTTCTCAGGAGACGCCCTGATATAGGCATGTGTCAGGGATGGTGTGTAATGGGCCTCTGACACAGCTCTGCAGGTCTTTCCAGACCCCACACCTCCAGACCCGGCTGGGGCTCTTGCTATGGGCTTCAGGCTCCCTCTCTTATCATAACCTTGGTTACTTTATTATGATTGCTTGATGGTCTATCTCTGCAACTGGACTGTAAAGTTCATTAGGACTGGAACTAGGGTGATATAGCACATGGCCTCGTGCACAGCTGGGGCTCAAACCTCTGTTTAAAGAGACCATCTCTTAAGATTCTGATGTCTATAGTGTAGAGCTGTTTCACTTATTTTCAGATCCCCTGTTAATAGTTCTTCCACCTTTAAGTGTTCTTTCTTTTCAGAGGTAAGAGAGAGTTAGGGCTAGAGCAGGTCACATACAGCAAAGAAAAGAAAAAGTGCATCAAAGTTCTGGGAATGGGGTGAAAGATGGGAATGAAGAGAGAAGTTAAAAAAGAAACTGGAGAGAGTCAACTTATTCCTGTAGCATTTCCCATTCTACTCTGATACATAATGAATGAGAGCCATCCAGAGCAGATGACTTGAAAATCTGGTAGCAATTTTCTCCTCAGCTTGTAAAACCCTCAGAAAAAGGATGCTATCCCTTGATTAATTGTTGTCACAACCATGAGGCCACCTGAGTGGGCCAAACAGGCTATTAGCTCAAGCAAGTAACTATCTTCACATAATCCTGTGTTGCTAATTCTCTCGGTCAGAAAGTTGAAGATACTTCCTGACTAACATGTAGCTAGAGTTAACGCCCAGGATTCAGAATATCTGTGAGGAAAGGGATGAATAATTTGCATCCCCTAATTAAATTAACAGAGGCAGGAAGTTCTTTAAACAAGTCTAACTCGTGGTTCCTCTCAGGCTCTGCTCTCTGCTTTTAAGTTTGCATCTAGTTTCTGATAAATACAAAACTAAACCAGTGGGTAGACTGCGGCCCCCCTGTTCAGATTTGGCTTGCTACCTGCTTTTGTAAATCAAGCTGTATCTGAACAGAGTCATCTCCGGTCCTATCCATTGTTGGGGGTGGGTGATCGGGACGGAGACTAAATGACCTGTAGCCTCAAATATTTGTTTTTGGTGTTTCACTAAAAAAGTCTGTCCCGGGATGAAAGGTTATAATAACCATCCCTCCAAATCACTGCCAAAGGGGTTTCTGAATATGATGCTTTTGTTTCTAGGAATAAGAAGCTGTCTGGTCGTATAATTTCTGTCATGGTGGGAAGCTTATGGGAAAGAAATATTAGAATAATTGAGCCATTTGCATCACCCCCGAAGTATACCTGCCTTGCCAACCCATAACACAGTATTGTCAATACTCAAGTTAACTTTATGCGTGGCTTTTTATAAGGTTAGATGGAATAGTTTAGATCTGTGGAACTTCCTATGGATACTTCATCACATAGAAAAAGGTCCTTTTAGCCATTTTTGTTTTATATACAAAGGGATATCAGAGATGAATGGAATTAAGGGGATCTGGGATTTGTGTTAAAAACACATCTACAAGGACTAGCTCGGTACGGCTGCCTGGCTACCTGACCGTTACATCTCTGTCTTGGAGGAAAGTCTGTACCTGTTCCCCTTTAGGAAGCCTCTCATTTTCCAGGGCCTGCTTCCAGCTCGAGCCTTCCGAGTCAGGCGTCTGGATGTTTATGAACGGCACACCCAGATCCTTCTTCCCTTCGTGGTCCTCCTCCTCGCCCTCGCCTCCGTCGCTGCGCTCCTCCTGTGCACGGAGCTTCTCCAGCCGCTCCCTCTCGGCCCTCTCCCGCTCCAGGCGCTCCCTCTCGGCTCGCTCCTTCTCCGCGCGCTCCCGCTCCCGGTCCTTGCGGCCTCGGCGTCCGCCGGAGGGAACCTGGCGCTGGTCGGCCCCGTCCTCATGGCTCATGTCCTCAGCGCCGATGTGGTGCAGCAGAATCCCCTGCTTCCGGTCCCAGTACATGAGGATGTTCTGGATGTCCTTCAGGGTCAGCTCGAAGGTCTTAAACTTCTGGGCCATGTTCTTGTCAGTGTCCTTCGGGAGGTCCCCCTCGCTGTCTTCTTGCTCCTGGACAAGAGGAAACCAAAGCATGTTGATATCTGACAAGAGGTTCCTCCTCCTCTTATCCATTCTTCCTTCTCCACAGCTACCTGCTCTCTGACGGACGCTTTTCTTTCTATTGCGTCAATCTTCACCTCTAGTTTGGAAAAAGTAAGAATCTAGAAGGCAAAAACACATAAAACATTCTTAAAACAGTTCTTTCAGGGAGAGCAAATCGCAAAAGAAGGAGAAAGAGGGCATTCTGCTTTGTAAGATGGCTTCATAGGATTCCAGCCCCTCACATACACACCAGGGCTGCGCCTATGGGTTGTGTGGGGCCCTTTCTCAGGAGATTCACTCTGTGGTTCTTCCTTGTCATGGAGCTGGCTGGGGCCGGGCATTATGCCTAGCAGCTGTAATGTTCACTCCTGGTTGACAGCTGCTGCTCTGAAGGATCAACAGGAAAAGAGGCTCAAGACGAGCCTTTCCTCCGGAGAGGCCACTGAATTTAGAGGTCCAAACCTGGTCTCACAATTGTTAGCTGTGTGACCATGGGTGAGCAATCCACATCTTTGGCCCATCTATATCGTGTTGACAGTGATATTAATAACTACCCTAGAGGCCCACTGAAAGTTAAATGTGTGAGAACATGTAAAAAGCTTATAACAGTGTCTGTCACAGAGTAAAAGCTCTCGTAGTGCCAAGTTATTAAAATTATACAGATTATGTATACAGATTAATCAGTGCTGCTGGGGACAGACAGGGTTTCAGAATCTGGCTACACTCCAGCCTCTTAAACAAACCTGTATTTTATCTAACGAACCTTGCAGAGAGAAACCAACCTTATTCTTTTTCTTACTGCTTTGTGGGTTCTGATTTTCTCCCCTCCTGATGAAACCCTCCAGGAGGCTTCACAGGTCTGGGGGTTGTTCTTTGATGACATACAGTCCAGTTCAGCCCAGTGACATTCTTCCCTTGCCTAAGCTCAGGTGTGGAGGCATGAGAGGCCCAGGCTGGTTACCCCCTCTCTGCACTGCATCGGCTCCCCCCTTAAATGTCCGTCTCTACAGCCTGGAGAGGGCCGACACGACAGTACTGACAACACTGTCTCCTGGAGTGGGTGGATCGCCTTATTTGTGTGGGGGAGGGAGGACTGGGTGCCTGCTGTTATGTTCCCGTCTACAGAGTTCTGCCTAGATATCCTGTTCCAAGTGGAAGTGGACTGAGTGTGGAAGAAACACCTACTGAGGGGAGGGCTTGCATTTGGAAGGTTGCAGGAGCCTGTTTCTTATCCTTGTTTTGGTGCCTAAGTTTTAAGTGCTCAGATCTGCTCCTTCCTGAGCTCTACCTGATGGGGACTCCTGGACACTGATTCCTCTGCTCTTCCATCTGCCTCCTGGGACCAGTGCACCTCGTCTGGGAGTCTGGCTTTAGTTCTACCCTCAGAACTCTCGGGGCTGGAGTGGCCACTGTGCACCCCAGCGAGCCACCCCTCAGCCACTGGCGCCACCCTGCACGTTGCTCTGGCCAGTCTGCACCAAGCCTGGGTACCGTGTGTCACAGTGGGCAGAGACGTGACAGGCAGACTGGTAATCACAAGGACAGCTTATGCTGGAGCATCTCCCTTGACTGCGGTCAAGGATCAGCTCCTGGTTGAACACACTGACTTGGTGGCTCACTGCAAACAGCTCTTCACCACCAGTTGATTTAACACCATCCAGGGGGCTGCAGGAGACAGCAGAAGGAGCCAGATCTGTGCACACATACAACTGTCACAGCTCATCCTGTTAAATTCCGGATGGGGCTCATGTCTCTGAACCTCTGAGGAAGGACAGGATGTAACAGGACAGGATTATGGGAAGCACAGGAAAGTGTGGGACACACAGTCAGTGCTCAGAAAATGCTGATCCCTCTCCTCCTGCCTTTTGCTCCACCACAGAGTCTGCACAGTCGTAGGCCAGCTTTCTGGAGGGGAGATGTGCTGGGCTGATATGCTAGCTGTGGTGGTGGGCCAGTCTGCACCTGCCTGCCGCTGAGGGGCCAGGGCGGGTTGCTACCTGCCGGCTTGGTATCTGAGATTTCTTCATGGACGGCTCCTCCTTTACGGGTCCCTGCTTTGGCTTTTTATTCTTCCGTTTTAGCTCATCTTCTTCCTTCTGTCGCTCAAGTTCCTGCTGTAGCTTCTTTTCCTGCATCTCCTTTGCCAGTCTCTCCAGCTCCCTTCATTAAGTCAGGCAGAGAAGAAAAGAGTTCAGAGGGCCCTGCCCGAGCCCCTCCCCTGCTGCAATCACCTGGTGGGGGAACATGGTGCAGAGCTTTCTGCAGCACAAAAACCAGGAAAAAAAAACAAAAGAAAGCTAGATATTATAGGAAGGAAGGAAGATGGAAGGGAAGAGAAGAAAAGAAGGGAAGAAAGGAGGAAAGGATGGCTCACATCTACCTTTGAATCGTCATTTAGTAAAACTGATAACTGAAGCTCAACTAAGAGGAATTCTCGACTGATCTCTAACTCTATTCCAGTCTCCTTTCACAGGAGAGCGAGGCAAGGGCTGTAAATAAGCTGGATGTTATCACTCTTAAAAAACAACTTTCAAAGATTGTTCTGATATCAGTACAGATGAGGCCCAGCTTTCTACACTTATGTCTGAAGTTTAGACAAGAAGAAATGATGTTTTTCACAGCAGTCCCCACTGTGGCCCACTTGGAGCCGTGGTGCTACAGCTGAAGGCCACGTTCCTCTCCTTCTCTCTCTTTCTCTCCTTTCCAGCTATGGATTCAGCCGGGTCTCCCTGCTGCTAATGGCAGAGAGGGCACCATGCCTGGGCACCATGTATAAACAAAGAGTGGAGGGGATGGCATTTCTGAAGATACGGAATCCATTTGTTTTCCTCTCTGGGAATCCCTGGTTGTTCCTGGCTGCTGTGGCTCTCTGCTCATTGAAGTTGACTCCTCATTACTTCATCACTTTGTGTGTGTGTGCATTACAAACAAGTCACTGCTGAGCTCTGAGAGTCAGATTTGCATTTTCTAAGTCCACTGCGAGATGAATGCCTGAAAGTAAATGACCTGAATGAGAGGGAAAAAAAAAAAAAAGCGATTCTTTTGGAATCCCAAAGCTGGGATTCCTGAGGCCCAGGCATTTTGCAGTAGACCAGGCAGGAGATGTGGGTATGTATATATATATACTGATGCTGTAGAGGACATAAAAGCTCTTTGGGAGCCAGTGGGAGGAGTCTGGAGGTAGGGGGAGAGGAGAAAAGGGGATTAAATTATAGGTGGCATCTTGCCCCCTCCCCCACCAGTGTTTGGAATCCTAGGGAGGGGTAGGCAGTAGACCCCCCTCCCTCCCTTGGCATGTCTGAAGATCTGAGGACAGGACACTGCCCACCTGTATCGGAGACAGCATGACATCGTGGGCCATGTCTCGTGGGTGGTATGGAGGGGATTCAGTCAGTCCCGTGTGGTCCCCAGGGATGGGCACAGAAGGGGGCTGAGAGCACTGGCCTGGGAGCCTGCCCAGGGTCTCTGCTGAACTGCCCAGGCCAAGGAGCAAGTGGGAGTGGCAGTCAGACCTCGGGATGGTTGGCCCCACCAAAGGCCAAGACGCTGGCCAGGAAAGGAGAAACGGCTAAGTTATGGAGGGCAACCACCATGCCCACATCACAAGAGTGGCCCCCGGGGTCATCTGTGGACACCTGTGCACAGGGGCTGATGAGCCGTAGCTCTCAGGGGAGCCAGCAGGCGTGCAGGGGCCAGAAGCCCCTCCTCTTTTTACGCTACAGCCTCTAGCCCTGGGTCCCGCAGGTCCCCCAGAAAGAAGGAAGGACGGGAGAATGGAGGCCTGGGAAGGCTGCGGCAACCAGCACCCTGGCTGTGCAAGACACCTGTTTCTGCTCTCAGCAAGTCATCCTCCCAGGTCTCCCGTGACCACTGCTGCCTCCCTGCCGGCCCCGATGACCCTGGTCTCCAGGACGGGCCGTGTGCCTGATGGAAACTGCTCCTGGGGCAGTGCTTCCCTTCCGACCAGCCCTGGACGCTGACCTCCTCTTCCTCTCCCGCAGGGCTTGCTGGACCTCTCGGTTGAAGCTTATCTTCTCCTCCTCTGTCAAGGCATCATACTCTTCCTCACCCATGCTCTGGAGACGCTCCTTCTCTCTCTTCTGCGCTTCCCTGCGTTTGTGCTCTGTGGGGGAACAAACAGGAGGGTGGGAAAATCTCACTCACCAGCTTTGGCTGCGGGGACCCCAGTGGTTTAGCTCTTGCCTAAGCAGGCTGTGGTGCGTGTGTGACAGGGAGAGGCAGCGGGTACCACAGGCGGCCTCCTAATCTCTGGTGGGCTTTCCCGCACTCACACAGTTCCCACAATGGTCTCCATCTGTGGTAGGCTGAACAGAGGCCCCAGAGAGGTCCACGTGCTAATGTCCAGAACCTGTGATATGTCACATTACATGGCAGAAAGAACTTTGCAAATGTAATTAAATTAAAGATCTTGAGTTGGGCGATTACCCTGGATTATCTGAGCGGGCGCAATATAATCACAGAGGTCCACCAGAGGCAGGCAGGAGGGTCAGGGTCAGAGAAGAAGAGGGGACAACGAGGCAGAGGTGAGAGAGTTGCGAGGTAGGACCCACAAGCCGAGAAATGCAGGGGCCTCTGGGAGCCAGAAAAGGTGAGGAGGATTCTCCCCTAGAGCCTCCAGAGGAGCATGGCTCTGCTAACACCTCAATTTTAGGACTTCTGACTCCCAGAACTGTCAGAGAACATATCTGTGGTGAGTCATCAAGTTTAAAGCAGTGTATTACTGGAGAAATAGAAAAGTAATATACCACCCGCTGACTTTACCCATTACTAACACAAGCCACCAAAGTGCTCAGGTGACAGGACTGTCAGCTTCCACACCCTGCAGATTCCAGGTCCTGAAGTGTGGTTCACACTTGGCACGAAGGCTCTGGGCTGCTTCTGCACACGTCACAGGCACCACAGTCTTGCCTGATGCTTCCCTAAGTTTGAGCTTTGGGCTCAGAGACCTTCATCTTGAGTTCTTAGTCTCTAACACTTACCAGAGGATAGTAACAGATCAGAATAATAATTCTTCCTTCACAGGGCTGTTGTGGGGATCAAATAAGCAATCATGTAAGGCACCTAGCCCAGTGCCTGGCACATTCATAAATGTTCAATAACAACTAGATTCTAATATAATAATATTGTATGCTGCCTCAGGACTTTTAAAAATGATTAAGGGAATAGGAACCTATATTGCAACTGTGAAAACTATAGGTAATTGAGAAAATGAAAAAAGATACTTTCTTTCAAAAGTTGACTGTTGTGGGGAAATGAGTTTTCTGGAAACTAGGAATCTGGAGGTTGAAATATTGCTGTGAGATGTCTGGTCAATCTCTGGACGAGAATAAAAGGAAGCAGTCTTTGAGTTCTGCTTTGATCCCTGGGTTGGGAAGATCCCCTGGAAAAGGGAAAGGCTACCCACTCCAGTATTCTGGCCTAGAGAATTCCATGGACTGCATAATCCATGGAGTCGCAAAGAGTCAGATACAACTGAGTGACTTTCACTTCACTATGAACTAAGAGAGCTCAGTGTTTGTAAATATTTCCTTAAAAGGAAAAGCATTATGACTGGTGCAGACTGTTCTGGAAGACAGAGGCAAGGCTGAGTGAGGAAGGGCAGTGACATGGCCGGAGCTGAGGCTGAAGCAGGATTCTGCCTCTGAGGGGTAGCACCGTCCTCTCCCTTGGGGGCTGAGATCTGCTGGGTCTGCTTTTGTCTAAACTTGGAATTTAAGCTAACATTACTTTCTTTGTGTATGTGTGTATGTACTATTCAATCATTGAAAAATTTTCACAGGCCCCTGGAATGACAAAAAAGCAAAGAACTGAGTTACACAGCTCTTACTAATATGCTCTGTGATCTCACACAAAACTTTTGATATCTGTGAGCCTCGTTTTCCACATCTGTAGAATGGGGGCAATAATCTTTGTGAAGACTAAATGACCCAAAGTGTCCTTTAAAGACATTTTCAGTGTACACAATCTGCTGCAGTGCCTGGTACACAATAGGCTAAAATGTAGAAACTGTTTCCTAAAGTTACAAGCGTTACTCTAGTCTTACAGGAAATTCTCAGTGGGCTTAAAACTGACAAGCTAATGAATGGGTCACCTGAGTAAGGATGGGGCCTGTGATGTGGTCCTCTCAGTCAGTGCTCAGTTGCTCAGTCATGTCTGAGTTTTTGCAGCCACATGGACTGTAGCCAGCTAGGCTCCTCTGTCCATAGGATTTTTCCGGCAAGAATACTGGAGTGGGTTGCCATCCAGGAGACTGTCCCAACCCAGTGACTGAACCTCTGTCTCCTATATCTTCTGCATGAGCAGGTGGATTCTTTACCACTGAGCCACCTGGAAGCCCTGTGATACACTCTGGTGGGCTGTAATTACAGAAGATGAAGGGATGTAACGTAATGTCAGGGGAAAGAGGAAGGTGCCTATGGTGAGAAGAGCTGGGTTCCATCCTTCCTTCTATAATCTCTCAGCAGGTCACTTGTGTCTCAATTTCCTCACATGCAAAGTAGAAGTAAGAACTCCCAGCCACCCTCCAGGGCAGAGCTGGGGCGCCAGTGAGATGGCAGATGTCGCTGCACATAAGCCTTATCGGTGCTCACAGCAGGGAAGGACCCTAAAAGCCTAGAGCTCTGTTTAAAGGAAAGACCTATAGGGCTTGGAAGGACAGCACAGGAGGGTATGGCCTTACCTTCTTGCTCATTTTTGGCTTTCTCCCGGGCCTTCATGGCTGTGTAATCCTGGGCCATGTTGATGACATAGATGTGCTCCCGATTGCCAATGGCCTTCAGCAGGCAGAGGAGAGCGGTAGCTGCGTTCCGAGCAAAGAGTGTCTCCAGGCTGTCAAACACCACTCCTCGGTAGCAGTCACTCAGCTGAAACCAGAGCACAAACAGTTACTGTGGCCACAAGACCATCTGCTCTCCAAGAAGGAAGCTATTTTTTCTTTCGCTGCTGCTTTTACAGGTGCTGCCATTGGTTCTGCAGACCCAGAACCATTGGTTCTGGGCCCAGATGAAAGTTCCACTGCCTTGCCACCTGCCAGATTCAATGGGGCTGTAATTAAACAAGAGAGAAAAATAAAAATGTTTCAGCAGTCATGAAAGATCTTTGCCATACATATCTGCAGAGTAAAGGATTTATTCTGTCTCTGTAGAAATCAAGAAAACAAATAATGTTAAGGTGAGAATCTGGGAAGATCCATGAAATACAGAGAAGGAAGATGTGTATAAAAGGTGTCCCTCTGCAACAAAGGCAGCAGTAGCAGCTGGGCCATTTTTATCCTAGTGGTTTTCCTGCCTTGGAACGTAATGATTTTGGTAACAATAACTACTGTAGAACAGGCCTCGGCTGCGCTGCAGTGTTACTTAAAGTGTAGTGCAGAGACTGGCCACCATGGGCTAGAGAATGATTACTACCACTTTCTGATGAGACGAGAATCTGGGTCAGAAAATCAACAACTGCAATCAGTACATATACTGTTTAGTTTAGTTGCCATTTTTTTTCCCTCATAGGGAAGACTTTGTCAATAAAGGAAGTAGCGCAAACTCTGTATCTCATCATAGGCCAGTACTATGAGTAGTGCAGCTCTCCTTGCTTACTTTGGGTTTTACCAGTGGTCTCAGCCTTTACTGTGGCTGTATGAAACACCTGCACACTTACTAGACCACTGTGTTCAAATGAGCTGAGAGCAATGGTACCTTTAACGCAGTAGTGAGTTAACATGAATCATTGCTGGTGACTACATTCCTCCTCTTCTGAGAAACTCAAGTCTGATCTTTGTTTACTTAAATGCGCAATTAATACTGTGGCCCATTCTGGTAAACCAAAGCAAACACACATCTCTAGGACCTGGTAAGCAATTTAGTTTTCTGTAATCCATAAGCAGCAAACCCTCCCAAATTCTGATGATCTAGTTTTCTTTTCTTTATAAGTACAACACCTATTTGGAAAACTCAGCAGTGGCCACAGGACTGGAAAAGGTCAGTTTTCTTCCCAATCCCAAAGAAAGGTAATGCCAAAGAATGCTCAAAGTACTGCACAATTGCACTCATCTCACACGCTAGTAAAGTAATGCTTCAAATTCTCTAAGCCAGGCTTTAGCAATATGTGAACCGTGAACTTCCGGATGTTCAAGCTGGTTTTAGAAAAGCCAGAGGAACTAGAGATCAAATTGCCAACATCCGCTGGATCATGGAAAAAGCAAGAGAGTTCCAGAAAAACATCTATTTCTGCTTTATTGACTATGCTAAAGCCTTTGGCTGTGTGGATCACAATAAACTGTGGAAAATTCTGAAAGAGATGGGAATACCAGACCACCTAACCTGCCTCTTGAGAAACCTGTATGCAGGTCAGGAAGCAGCAGTTAGAACTGGACGTGGAACAACAGACTGGTTTCAAATAGGAAAAGGGTACACCAAGGCTGTATATTGTCACCCTGCTTATTTAACTCATATGCAGAGTACATCATGAGAAATGCTGGACTGGAAGAAGCACAAGCTGGAATCAAGATTGCCAGGAGAAATATCAATAACCTCAGATATGCAGATGACACCACTCTTACGGCAGAAAGTGAAGAAGAACTTAAAAGCCTCTTGATGAAAGTGAAAGAGGAGAGTGAAAAAGTTGGCTTAAAGCTCAACATTCAGAAATTTAAGATCATGGCATCCGGTCCCATCACTCCATGGCAAATAGATGGGGAAACAGTGGCTGACTTTATCCTTCTGGGCTCCAAAATCACTGCAGATGGTGATTGCAGCCATGAAATTAACAGATACTTACTCCTTGGAAGGAAAGTTATGACCAACCTAGACAGCATTTTTAAAAGCAGAGACATTACTTTGCCAACAAAGGTCCATCTAGTCAAGGCTATGGTTTTTCCTGTGGTCATGAATGGATGTGAGAGTTGGAGTATAAAGAGAGCTAAGCATCAAAGAATTGATGCTTTTGAACTGCGGTGTTGGAGAAGACTCTTGAGAGTCCCTTGTACTGCAAGGAGATCCAACCAGTCTGTCCTAAAGGAGATCAGTTCTGGGTGTTCATTGGAGGGACTGATGTTGAAGCTGAAACTCCAATACTTTGGTCACCTGATGCGAAGATATGACTCATTGGAAAAGACCCTGATGCTGGGAAAGATTGAGGGCAGGAGGAGAAGGCGATGAAAGAGGATGAGATGGTTGGATGGCATCAATGACTCAGTGGACATGGGTCTGGGTAGACTCCGGCAGTTGGTGATGGACAGGGAGGCCTGGTGTGCTGTGGTTCATGGGGTTGCAGAGTCAGACACAACTGAACGACTGAACTGAACAACACTAATGAAAAATCAAAACAAAAAGAAACAGTTACTGTGTTTCTGACTTTAAGAGCCATATATCATTGTAAAATAATTCAGAAATGTATGAAGATTAAAAACCTATAATCTTGCTAGCCAAAGATAACCACAATTAACATGTGTTTTAAGGATTTTTATTATGTGTATGATACACATTTATAAATATTTTTAGAGAAATATAACTATGGTTTACATACTATTTAATAATCTGATTTTCTCAGTTATTAACATGGTGGTGGTAGTTTAGTCACATCTGACCCTTTGTGACCCCTGGACTGTAGCCTGCCAGGCTCCTCTCTTCATGGGATTCTCCAGGCAAGAATACTGGAGTGGGTTGCCATTTCCTCCTCCAGGGGATCTTTCCGACCCAGGAACTCAACCCGGGTCTCCAGCACTGCAGGTAATTCTTTACCAATTGAGCTATGTAAACACTTATTTCTACCACAATTAACATCACTCCAAATTCTAACTTATCATGGCTCCACGTTATGATTTTTAACGTACTTCTGAGGGCTGTACCATGACTCTGTATATGTGTGTGTGTTGAATGTGCTACCTTCTGCTCACTGGTCCTTAAAGTGAGTGTGGTTTCAGCCAGCAGACAGACAGGGTCAGAGACTGACGATGGGTATCAAAAGGACAAAAGAGGGTGAAGAAACCCATCTTTCCTCTCCGAGGCCCCTGGGTTCTGGGCTGCTGTGTGTGGGCAATGGCTCAGAACCTCAGCACTGCAGCAGGGGGACAGGCGTGTAAGCCCTGCATCTCCACGTAGGTAGGTGTGGACGTACCTGAATTCGGTCGGCCAGGATCTGAGTGAATAGCTCCTCAGGGAGCACGCAGCTCATGAGCCCAGTATCACCTCCAACGCTGGCACTGACGCTGAGTCGACGCTGCGTGGGCCCTGAGGGGAGAGGGCTGGAGGAAACCTGTTTCGAGAGAGAAGGATCAGGAGTCAGGATCCAGAAGTCTGGTGTTTCAACAGCTCCTCCACTTAACAGGCCATGTGACCTTGGGAAAATCGTCTAATCTCTGAGTCTCATTTCCTCATCTATAAAATACAGGTTGTACTGTAAACTGGAAGATTCCTATCTCACTTGAATAACTGCTATAAGTTTCAAGTAGGAACACTGTGGAAGATGCCTTCTATGTGTGTTGAACAGCAAACATTTGTTCATTCATTCAAACATTTGTTCACTTTCACTCTCCACCCCGCTTCCCCCACAAGTAGCTGCATCTATTTTCACACCTTTACTGGCTCTAGAGGAAGATGGCACCAATTTCCTTCAACTGTGCTTAATCCTGGTCTCCCCCGCCACATTTCCTTGGAATCTCTTTCGCTCTTGGGAAGATCATCACCTTCTACTTCTCCAGGAGTTCCTATCTTTAGAGAACCTGCTTGTTCCTCTACCTCCTTTCACAGAAAGCACTCTCTTGACCCTGGGTTTGCTCCTCTAACGACTACTTGATCTTTTCTCCCTTTCTTTCAAATATCTCAGAAGCTTGCACTCATCTGACTCGGGTTCCCACCAACAATGCATTGTGCCACCCACTCTCTCTGGCTTCCGCCCCTGCTATTCAGCCGAGATTGTTCTTGAAGTCCCTCGGCACATGACTCAAACTCTCTGACTTCTTTATGACTTTTCAAGACTCCTCTGCAGCCCTCCCAGAATTTATATTAGCCCTCCCACAATTTATATTAACATTCCTTTAGAAGTAGGTTGAACCATATGAACTTGTTGCAACAGAGGTCTCAAGTGGTTGAATATTATCAATTTCATATCAATTTTGGATGGTTTAACCTAATTCTTTTTACGTACTTCTTTTGTCCTAATCTCATTTTATTGCAAATAAAATGTGTGGTGATCACCCTTATCAGGCTCTTAGTTCAGCCTGAGTGCAGGGTTTTGCTTTATTTATCTTCACTTTGCCAGGACCTGACCTGCTTCACACCAGGAGTGGTACAGGGCAGTACCCAGGCCTGCCTGGCCAGGGCACCTGTAGGAATGAGGTTGTGCTGACCCGATGCGAGATGCTAGGAGGAGGAGGGGTAGGAGAAGGAGGGGGATTAGGGGGAAGGAGGAGGGGGGATCCCAACCCTCCTTCTGGGGAGCCCTGATTTGTACCTGGGGCGTTTCGGACGCGTGCTGGTGATGCTGCTTCTGAGACCCTGAGCCGTGGCTCTCTGCCTTGCCCTTGGTGAGCAGCACACTCCCACGCACAGGCTTGGTAGGTTTCACTTCGGGAGTTAGCAGAGTGGATTCCGAAGTTAACTTGCCCAGGGTCTCACTGCTCAGTCGCAATTGTCCCACGGCATTTTGACTCACAGCAGCAGCTTCCTGGGCTACACGGAGAGAGTGGGTTTATACTGACAATCACCTCAGGATAACAAGGAAATAATAGGGCGGATGGCAAGTTGAAACCTAGTGTGATTCTTCTGGGGATGGTGCAGCCACCTCCACCTGTGGCTGGCCCAGCAGGGCTGGGAGAAGGGGCTCCGCCACTGGGGGTGGATGGTGATGATGGCGGGTGTGTGCCCAGTCTGGGCTGGAGCCCCGGCCTACACTGTCCATCTACTCAGGGGATTCCGCAAGACTCTGCCCCACCTTCTCTTCCAGCCCAGAAGGTAATCATTTGTGAAACTGCCTGCCCAGGAAATCTGACATGATTATTACTGTGCTATTTTACAGTCTTTTATTCTCATCAAATTTTCAAAATCCAGCACATATCATACACTTATAGCACATCTCAGTGTGGACTTGGCACATTTCAAGCAGCCAGCGGGTCCTGTGTGGGACCCATGGGTTTAGATTGGTCACTTCCACCTCAGTACAGCCAGCTGACTTCATAGCAAACAGCAAATGTAGCTTTGGGTTTAACCCTCACCACTGAAACGGCTTTCTATGAAGTCACCAGTGACTTCTGAACTATGAACTATAGCTGTCCTCTTCTCAGGGATCATTCAGTCTGAACTTTCAGCCATCTCTGATCATATTCACTTACTGATTTAATACATGTTTGTAAATATTTACTGTGTCTACTATGCACCAGGCACTGCTCTAGATGCCAGGAATACATTAGTGACAAAAACTAACTCAAATCTTTGCCTCGGAAGCTCACATTCCTGTCGGGGTGGGGGGAAGACAGACAGTAGAGTAAGTAGGATAAATAGTATGTTAACTAGGGATAAGGGCTATGAGAAAAATAAAGCGGGAAGGGTCCCCCAGACTCCTAACTAGGGTTCTGGAGAGGCATGGAAGTCCTTCTGGCCCCCCTCCAGCAGCCCCCCTGACTGCCCCTGCCTCTGACCCTCACTCTGCCTTCTCCACCTCCCCGGCTTTGCTGCCTCTGCCTCCTCCTAAAAGATAAGTGTCCTCCAAGGTCCCATCCTGCCCTGTGTCCATCTCTCTCTTCTCTTTCTGGAACTTTCTGAACTGATTTCCTATACTTCAGCAGCCACATCTCTCACTTTGTTGAGGAAGTCTCTCCCAATCATTAAGCCTTTAGCTTGACATTACTTTCTCAGGGAGTTCAAATTTACGATTTGTCAAGGGACATCAACACAGCTCCGAAGACCTCTGAGAAATGCACTTTGACAGAAAAGGAAATCAAAAAAAATCTAATAGAGCTGGAATTATGATGCAGCTTGGGGTTCCCACTAAAGGGTGCCAGAATATGCCACCCCCAAAGAAAGACAATAGGAGCTCAGGATACGCCACCTCGAAACATGCTGCTGTGATATCCTGGCTATTCTAAGCTGTAGGCACTCGAAAAAAGCAGTAAATGCAAGGAGTGGCTTTCTCTGACCTCCCCCCAGCCACTGGAAGACAGTCTCCCTAAGAAGCTCCACTGTCACAGATCCTGTCCAGGGAAGTTTCATCAACCAGGGAGATGGACTCTCGTCACAGAAGAAAGACTCAAGTCCACACTACACCCAAACCATCAGAAGTCATCATACCTCCCATCCATCCTCCTAAGGCCCCTTCATCTTTCCTAAAAACCACTGACCCTCCCCTAACAGGACCACAACCCCCTTTCCTTTCCCTATTAGGCGGCATTTACTCCTGAATTCTAAAAGCCACTCATTTCCCCCGAGTATTGCCCATGGACACAGGAAGCATCCATGTTAATAAACTTGTTCTTCTCTTGTTAATTTGCTTTTTATTACAGGGGCACTCAGTCAAGAAATCAGAAAAGTAGAGAGAAAATTATGTTTTTTCTTCCCTACACCACTAGAAAGCTGTTTCTCTCATCTTCCCAGCAAAGAATTTCCCATTTCTCCTGAAAGCCCCAGCCAGGTCTACCAACTAGTAAGCGTGGGACTCCATTAGGAATGACATCATGCTGTTTTAAGCATTCCTATTACAAGAATGAGCCTACATTCAGCAGGCACTCGGCTTTATGGTCCATAGATTTTTGCACACTGAGCAGCTGTTCTCCTGCCTCGCACGTCTTCAGAGGATCTGAGGGAGTCAGGATTCTTAACCTCTGATGAGTAAGGCCATACTACTTAGTACTTAGCAGTAAGTACTACCACTATGGGATTTAAAAAACTAATTTTCCTCTCCAGCAAACTTTCTCCTCCCCCATGTTCCCTAACTTGGTAAATGGCATAACTCTCTTTCTGGTTTCTGTGAGTGGTCATCGAGTGTGGCCACCTTAAACGCCTCCCCCTCTTTCAAGTCCCTGCCATGCAGGTCACTCTCAGCCCCACTCACATTCAGCTTCACTACTGCTTTATTTACAAGACACCACGAGAGTGCCTTTCCTCCTGTGACTTTCTGGCTATTTCTCCCACAGGGTGAAAAGTGCCCAATTCCTCTTTTCCTTCAAAGTACAATCCAAATGCCTCATCTCAGCACTAAGGTCAACTGTGACTGCCCGCAACCTGTCTTCCCACCTCTAACTTACCGTCCCTGCTCTCTTGGTCTGGAATGTCCTTATCTTCATCTTTGCCTGTCAACATTCTCCTCCTTCAAAGCCCATTTCCCTGAAAACTTCCCCAAATGCTTGTTGGGACTCAATTATCTCAAACTTGGTCTGTTGCAGAAGCTGGTACTTCTGTTACATACTGTCCTCTGCTCTGCATGTCAGTCCCCCCTCCAGGGGTTACCCACAAAGATGTGGGCCATATGCGCCCTGCTCGCTGTAGTGCCAAGCACACTGGGCAGCCAGGACAGTGGATGTCTGTGGGAGAGAATTCTCTGGGCTGCTGATGGGCAACAGGTTATAAATCAGCCTTCGATGGAGCTGTGGGAGAAAAGCCCAGGGAGGGAGGGTAAACTGAGCATCGCCAAAGAGATTAGGGCCAGTTGGCCACAAAGAGTCAGAGGAAATGGCTCTCACCAGACTCCTCCTCCTTCATGGACTGCTCTATAGCAGCCCGAATGCAGAGCTCCCGGGCGCGGATGCCTGCAACATTGCTGCTGTCAGAGATGGCTTCCAGCACAACAGAGTCAAGGTTCAGGCAGGCAGCGCTGTAGTACCTGGCCATGTTGACTGCGGTGGCTGACTTTCCTACAAAAAAAGGTCAGAGGATTGAATTTCACAGCTCTCATTTGCTCACTGTTCTCAACAGAAGTTTCTAGGTCAGAGGCTCCTATAAAGTGACCTCTCCAAGGTCCCGGCCTCTAAGTCTCTCATGTGGCAGCCCAGAAAAGAGGGAAGACTTGAGCAAGGAGTCATAACTGGGGGTTCTGGCCCTAATTCTACCCCTGAATAGCTGTGTGTTATGGCAATCCACATTCCCTCTGGATTGTCTCCTCCGCTTAAAAAGTGATTCTAGAAGAAGAACTTTAAAAATCTTGTAGCTCTTACTTCCCTCATTCTACTGGGAAGAGACTTTTTTGGTTTAAAGAATAATTTGTGTTGATGTCTGTTTTTCTCATTCAAAATACCTGCTCATTAAAAAAGAGAAAGCAGAAAATTCAGAAATAACAGAAGAAAAAAAGATCCATAATTTACTCATCCAGAGAGATTATAGTTAACATATGGCTGCTATTTATGCATCTGTAAATATTTCATTTACATTTCTTATTTAAAAAAAAAGTAGTGGGCTAGGTGGTAGACTGAATAATCCCCCCCGCTAAGATGTCCACATCCTGATCCCTGAAGCCTGTGATGTGCTGTGCTCCGTCGCTCAGTCGTGTCTGACTCTTGGTGACCCCATGGACTGCAGCCCACCAGGTTCCTCTGTCTATGGAGATTTTCCAGGCAGGAATACAGGACTGGGTAGCCTTTCCCTCCTCCGGGGGATCTTCCCAACACAGGGATCGAACCCAGGTCTTCCACACTGCAGGCAGATTCTTTACTGTCTGAGCCATCAGGGAAGCCCAGAGCCTGTAACATGGTGCCTTACATGGTAAAGGGACTTTGCAGGTGTGATTAAATTAAGGGTCTTGATGTGGGGGAGGGCTCTGGGTTATCTGGGTGGGCCCAGTGTAATAAGGGTCCTCACAAGAGAAGCAGGGTGGTCAGAGTGAGAACAGGTGATGTGATGAGGAAAAGAGAGACAGAAACAGACAGACTAGAAGACGCTCTGAGGCTGGTTTTGAAGATGGAGGAAGAGGCCATGAGCCAAGGAATGCAGATAACTTTTCTAGAAACAAGAAAAGGCAAGGCAATGGATTCTTCCCCCTATAGCTTCGAGAAAGGATGCACCTCTGTTGACCCATTTTAGACTTCTGATCTCCAGAACTCTAAGAAAGTTTTAAGTCACTAAATTTGTGGTTATTTGTTACAGTAGCAAGAGGAAATGAACAGAGATGACAAATTATAAGCATGACTTTTTTTTCCACTTAAAACGATATATCATGAACACTTTTCTATTCATTTAATGCACTTCAATGGTACTTTTTAAAATTGTCATAGTATACATACAAAATTTACCATTTTAACTGTTTTTAAGTGCACAGCTTGAAAAGCTAAGTATATTCCCAATGTTGTGCAACCATCATCACCATCCATCTCCCACATTTTTCATCTTTACAAACTGAAATTCTGTACCATTAAATAATAAGCTCTCATTCCTCCCTTTGCTCAGCCTCTGGAAATCACCATCCTATTTTATGTCTCTATAAATACAATGACTCTAGGGTCCTTATATAAATGGAATCAAACAGTAATTGTTATTTCACACCTTGCTTATTTCACTTAGCATAGTGTCTTCAAGGTTCATCTATGTTTTAGCGTGTGTGAGAATTTCCCTCCTTTGATGGGTGAATAATATCCCACTGTACCACCTTTAGTTTATCCACTCATCCATCAATGGACAGCTGGGCTGTGTCTACCTTGTGGCTATTGTGAGTAATGCTGCCATGAAAATGGGTGTACAGGACACTGTTTTTAAAGGTGATATAATTCACTACATGAATGCATGCATGCACGCGTATGAAGCCACTTCAGTCATCTCCTAGAGAACGTACTATGGTTTAATTAACTAGTCCCCCATACTAGTATACCGTATACTTCATACTGTATACTTCAACTGCTCCCACATTTTTAGTATGGCCGACAATGTTGCCGAGATCACCGAATGTAGTTAGTCTTTGTCCATATGATTACTTTCCTAAGATAAATTTTTAGAAATAATACTGCAAGGTCAAAGAGTTTGTGGGGAAAGACATGGCAACCCACTCCAGTACTCTTGCCTGGAGAATCCCAGGGACGGGGGAGTCTGGTGGGCTGCCGTCTATGGGGTCGCACAGAGTCGGACACGACTGAAGTGACTTAGCAGCAGCAGCAACAGCAAAGAGTTTGCACATATTTCCCACACCACTCTTCTTAAATGATTTAATGTCTTGGATTTTTCTTTAATATTTTAATGCTATTAAATTATTGAAAGAATACAAGCTCCAACAATTCAGAGATATATTAATTAAAAATGAGATGTCCCTGCTCTTTCTCTAACTTTGTATCTTTAAAGTTGGCAATGTAACAATTTAGGGATAATCCTTTGTTACGTAAATCTCAAACAGAAGAGTATTTTATTGCCTCAAAAACTGCACATGCAAATTTCA
The DNA here is from genome assembly GCF_042477335.2 of Ovis canadensis. Classification (NCBI taxonomy): domain Eukaryota; kingdom Metazoa; phylum Chordata; class Mammalia; order Artiodactyla; family Bovidae; genus Ovis; species Ovis canadensis. Next base: position 53,221,469 of record NC_091258.1, on the reverse strand, counting down.
CTGTAAATCTATCCCAAAGGGGAAACTCTTTAGGCCTGTGCATACCTGACAAGGGCGTCCCATGGATGATGATGGCGATGCCTTTCCGGTTCTTGGCCATGCGGCCTTCTGCAGAGATGTCAATGCCCAGGTAGCGAGCAATGGCCTTGCTCACTGGGTTGTTCTCTACTTCTCCAACCTCCTCTGCAGAGTGGCTGTCAATACTCTGAATCTTGTCAGCTACAAATTAAAAATACACGTGCGCATATGCGTGCATGTGGATACATGCACAATTCACACGGGTTCTGATGAAAATGGGATGACTTTTCTTAACCTACATGTTATTTTAAAATGACCAGCACAATCTGCTGCAGATGTTGCTGCCAGCGTCACTCACCTCATAGCGGACGAAAGCACCCTTTTTGGCTAATAATTTGTCCGTAGCTACTAGAATTAAAAACACAGATTACTCTCTGATTCTTAATCCCATTTGGGGGAATCTCTCCTGCTTAAAAATAACACTGGAAACTAGTGTTTGCAATCATAACGGACACGGCTAAATAAATGATGGCCTACTCAAACTGTAGAATTAACGCATGACTGTGCTAGTTAAATGTGTTTTATGGAGAAAGGTGAAAGGCGCTGAACAGACTTTCCACTTTTGCTTAGAAGGAACTGGTATCCGAACATTAAAATGCATGATTACTTTGCAACATGAGTTTTTCCAGGCTATCCTCATCCTCCTCTTCCTCCGGGTAGGTCTTGGACTCGACCATTGGGATGTGCCGCTCTTCCAGGTTGGATGTCACAGAGATCCCTCGGCTGAGCGAGGTCCTCTTTGTGCTTGCCGAAGTGCCCTGCTCTGACAAGGGACCGTCGTCCTCTTCTGCTAAGGGAAAAGAGCGGAAGCACACAGGAAGAGTCAGGAAGAGGACCAGGGAGATGAGGCAAAGAAGGGAAGAGAGACAAAGAGGAGAATCACTGAACTGGTTACCATCAGCCTGGGCCATCTGACCCAAACTGAAAAGAACTGCAGTCAGTCAGCCTTCAAGTTTCTCTGCCCAGAGTGTTCCCACATTTTAACGTAAAAAAAAGATACCAGAATTATACATTTGCTCCAGAAAATTTGGGAAATTCCAAAGAGCAAAAATGATAAAATTTAGCTGCAGAAAGAGATAGCAAAAAATGGTGATACAGGAATGGCAGCTTCATCGGATACCAGAGTGGAAGAGCCCGCAGCCTCTCAGATTTTTAATTTTTCCAAACTGAAATGGGATCATACTGTACACACACCAATTTGCAGCCTGCTTTCCTCCTTTTCATGAGCATTGCTGAACACATCTACTACTTTATTTGCCCCGAACCCTCCTCACTGTCCTGATTCCACAGAGTTTCAGTGGGTGCATCGGGTTGTCATTGTTCAAGGTCTGCTCTGCCCTGGAGCTAAGACATCCTCTGTTTAATTTTGGATTTGAGTCAGAGAGGTTGTAGCTCTCCTGGGAATGGCAGCAGTGCAGTTTGGAGCTGCTAGCCTTCCCTGGACATGGGCTGGAAGCAGAAGAGGAGGGACCCTCTCTGTGACAGCAGAGTGAGCAGGAGCTCAGAGAAGTGCTGGGGAGGAGCAGGGCGAGCGCTTCCCTGGACTCTTGCTGGCCTTCAGGTTGCAGCTCCAGACCAACTTTTCACGGGCCAAATGGCAAGGTGCGGAGGACGGGGATGAGAGCAACAAGGCCCTTCCTGACCCTCACTAAATCCTCTCTGTCCCAAAGCTCGGGGCTCTCTGCCTCGGGCCACCAGGCAATTCTGGGTCCATCCCCCAACCCTTCCTGACTGTGAGCTCTCAAGGCAGGGACTGGTTTCACTGATCTCCCTTCCAGCACGTCAGCTCAGTGCTCGGAACACAATGGGTGTTTGTTATGGACTTAACTAGTTTTCATAAAATTCATTTGCTGAAGTCCTAAGTCCCCCACCCCCACCCCAGTATGCCAGAATGTGACTACTTGAAGACACAGCCTTTAAACAGGTAATTAAGTTAAAATGAGGTCATGTGAGTGTCCCAGTCCATCCACAGCCCAACATGACTGGTGTTCTTACAGGAAGAGATTGGGACACAGACACACAGGGGGAAGTCCTTGTGAACACAGAGTGGGAAGACAGCCATCTACTAGTGAAGAGGGGAGGGTCACAGAAAACAACTCCACCAGCACCTTAAGCTTGGATCTCTAGCCTCCAGAATCATGAGAAAATAAGTTTCATTTGCTTAAGCCCCCCAGTTTGTGGTATCTGCACTGGCAGTTCTGCAGAACAACATGCTCAATGAATACAACCAGGAGACTAGGTGGACAGGCAGCCTTCTTCTCTCCTCTCCTTTTAGAGCAAACTAATGTTCTCCAATTAGCTTCTGTCTCCCTGAGAGACAGTAAGCCAGCTTTAAGGGCAGGAGAAATGGGCTTCATTCATTCGCTTTAACAGCACACATTTATCAGGCACTGCGATGTATCAGGTGCTGGTTCATGCACTGGGTTTACACTGGGGAATACATGGTCACTGCCTTTGGGGAGCTTCTTGTCTAGAGGGGGAGATGGGTGTGAAGAAAATACACATGATGACTATTATGCAAAAGAAAGAAAGAAAGAATGGAGAAGGTGAATTTCCAGGATGAGGGCACAGGGAAGAAGGGAAGACAAGCAAGCACCCCAACAAGCTACATGATCCTACAGGTCACCCTGCAGGTCACCCTGGAACCTTGATGTTCAAGTGTACACAAGGGGGCCCCTGGGCAGATGACGGATAGCTTGGGGTTGCTGGGCAAGAAAGGGCAAGTTTATAAGAGTACAGTCTAGCTTTGTGATAGAGGTTATGATCATGGAGGGTCCTTCCTCATGTGAACTCCCACCCCTACCTCTCGTAGGGCACTAATGTGTGCCATGTGTGACGGATCACCTTGCATCACCTAGGCACACACTTGGAGGCTGTGGAGTAGAGTGGTTACTGTCGTGGACTCCAGAGTCAGAGACATCTGGGCTTGAGTGCTGGTTCTGCCACTTAAAATTGTCGACCTGGCGTTTCAGTGCTTCCTCTCTCATTTGTATGTGCGAAGCCCTCGGCACAGAGCTTGCAAGCATCTAGCAAGCATCCTTCTATGTCTGCATTAGCTGTTTTTAAGCCTCGACTCCCCACCAGACTCCAGTGAGAGCAGAATGTGTCCCAGCGTGCGCATCCATACAATGGGGACAACAGGGCCATTCTGTAAGGGTTAGAAAGGAAATCCCCAGGACACCTGAAGCCTGCCTGGCACCTGGCAGGTGCTCAGTAAATGGTTCATCTCCCAATAGAGATATCTTAAAGAAGCCAGGGGCTCCAGAGCCGTTGAGTTCTCACCGTTCTCCTGCGCCAGACTCTCCAGATATTTCACCTTCATCTGCTCCTCTTTGGACCGCTTTATCTCCCTGAAGTACTCATATACCTCTGGGGGCAGCTTCTCCCCCGGAAGGCGAGGAGGCAGCAGCAGAGAGTTGTAGGAATCATAGCCCTTCAGTGTTCGCAAGATCTGCGCAAGGAGAATGGGAGTTGCTGTTGGTCTGACTGGAAGCTTCCTCCCCACAGCCCCAGGTGGGCCTGCCATCCATCTCATGAAAGCCCTACTTCTACCCAAGGTTGGGGTGTGCACAAATACTTTCTGGACTTCAAAGGGCAGAGTCCTCTGCAGAGGTCTAAATTGTAAGGTTGAGTCCTGGATATGGGGGATATAGATAGGGGATATAGGATTTTGTGTCTGGGTATTTCCCATGTGGAAAAGAATTTTCTCCTTGTTTTAAAAACATTTACTGTTTTTCTTTTTTTTTTCCCCCATTGACAAAAGTAAGGAACTCAATTATCCACTTTGAGTGACATGTTATTAAAAAGAATGGTTGTCTCATAAATAGAGGATATAGAGAAAAACAGGTACAATGGCATTAGGTATGTATGTGCATAAGTGTGTGTGTGTATGTGTGTGCATGTGTGTTTGAGAGAGAAACACAGAGACAGGTGTATATTAGGGTTATCAGACGAAGCATAAGATGCCTAGTTAAATTTGAATTACAGATAAAAAACTGATAATTTTTAAAGTATGAATTTGTCCCACATTGTTTATCTGGAAGTCAAGTTTAATTGCGGCAACCTGTTTTTCTTTCTACTAAATCCAGCTACTCTAGGGTATATGTATATTTAGCATAGAAGACAGTAAAGTCAACTCCTAGAAAGCAATTACTTCCTAAGTTACTGGTGTGAAAAATCAGTTAGGTAACCATTCTCCAAGATCACCAATTTTAGTTGCTTGAAAACCAATATTAAATGAGCTTGTTCTAAAATTTACATGGAAGAACAGAGGGCTAAGGACAGTTAAAACGCTAATGAAGAAAAACAGAGAGGACTGTCCTACCAGATATCAGGACTTATGAAGCTGGAGCCTAACAGACTGGGAGGTATAGATGTCGGGACAGACAAACTGAGATAGAGGAGAGAGTTTAGAATAGGCCCATGTGTATGCAGAGCTTTGACACAAGACAGAGATGGCACAGCAGATCAGTGGGGAAAGGAAGGATTGGTCCAAAGATTGGCTGACATAGAGACGCAAAGGCCTGGCCAACTTGCTTCAACCGGGCCAGCGTTACAGAGCCAGCCCAGGTGCACAGCGTCCTGTGGGATCAGCTGAACTCCCTGCGCCACGTCGTCACAGTTTATCTTCTCATCTACCCAGGCCTACGGTCCTTGTTCTTCACAGCATCATCCCTGAGACCGCTCCCTGATAAACCTTCTGTATGCAAATCTCAGAGCCTCAGATTCTGCTTCCCCCAGACCCTGGCCCACACTGAAGGCTGCCGTGCCAACACAAGCCATTAAACACTTAATATTACCTAATGGAGAAGCTTGCTTCCAGAGGGACAGAGTCCCACTTGGAGGAAAATTTCTGGATACAGAATCCAAATTGGGCAGGGCATACACACTGGATATAAAGACAATGTTCAAAGGCCAAGCTGGTGGAGAGTCCAGAGGAAGCAGATCTTAAATGCATACTACTAAGTGAAAGAAGCCAGTGTGAATGTCTACATACGATACGATTCCACCTATACGGCATCCTGGAAAAGGCAAAACTACAGAGACAGGAAAAAGATCAACGGTTACCAGGGGTTGGGAGGAGGGGGGATGAGCTGGTGGAGCACAGAGGATATTTAAGGCAATAAAAATACTTCATATGACACTGTAATGATGGATACTTGTACATTTGTCTACATCCCTAAAATGTACCGAAAGTGGACTGTAAACTATGGACTCTGGGTGGTTAGGATGTCACACAAGTTCATCAATAGTAACAAATGTACCATTCTAGTGAGAGAGGTTGATAATAGGGGAGGCTATGTCTGTGTGGGGGGAGGGGAGATATGCGACATCTCTGCATCTTCCCCTCAATTTTGCTGAGAATCTAAAACTGCTCTAAAAAAATTAAGTTAAAAAAATGGATTAAAGCAGAGAAATTGTAAAATATGCAGCCCAGAACCAACTGGGGGGAAAAAGGCAGACTTAAGTCCTAACGTGATTACATTAAATATAATGTAATATATAAATACCCCAATTTAGACACTGCCAGAGTATATTAAAAAGATAACCTAAATATATGCTGTCCACAAGAACCTCACTTCAGATACAATGACTGTGGCATATGTTCTTTACTGTTTTAACTATAAGCATGAATCAGTCTTTCAATTAGTTGTTTAAAATGTATAATGAGATCACAAAGAAGCAATGAATTCTCTCAAGGCAAGGGGAGTAGGTCAGGAAAGACTGTGAAGTGGTCTTTAAATTGACAGGGGAGGGTTCCTAGGAAGAAGGAGCAAGGGTCAGGAGTTGTCCAAGCAGATAGAAGAGTACTTGGCAGGGCCCAGCATGTGTAGGAAAATGGAGTTTGGTTTCGGTCTGTGCTCACCTTCTCTTCTACAAGATATTGCTGGTCAAATTCTAAGGAGTAAAACTCAATGGGAAAGCTGCAGGGGTTCTTCACCACCACCTCGGCCTCATCTCCAGCTGCGTAGGGCAGCAGGGGCCCCAGCTCCAGAACTGAGGGACTAAATTCCAAGCGTGGTTCTAGACCTTGCCCCTCCGCCAGCAGAGTAAGCTTTTGAGTGCTCTGGGAAATCTGGAACACCAAGGTTTGGCTGTAGAATTTCTGGGAAACAAAAAAAACAAACAAGCCTCTGAATCTGTTTCTGTTGTGTGTCATGTAAAACCTGATAACCACTGGAGAACAAAATGGATTTTGTTTACAGATTAAAAAAGAAAACTTTTCTTATAAAACATCATGAGAGCAATTTAGATTAGAGTGTTAATGCTGGGAATCTAGCACCATACCAGTGCTTTATCACAGTCCTCAGAATGTTGTTCTCATACCCTTCAGAACCTCTAATGTGCTCAGATGCCCCACTGCCATTATCTGCACCTCTGGGCTCTCCTTTCATGGGCCCTGCGTTCCATAAGTATAGGGCAGGGCAGGGCAGGGCAGAAATGCCGGAGAAATAACACCTTCTGGGAACAATCCTCAATCAACAATTCCCGGGAGTTACTGTATGAAGACCTGAGCTCCCTCACTCCTGGGGAAGGAAAATTCTGAAATGTGCATTTTGTATTCTCTGAGTTTCCAGTGGGATTAAGATCCAGTGTCCAAGGTAGTGCTAGATTCCCAGCATTAACACTCTAATCTAAATTGCTCTCATGATGTTTTATAAGAAAAGTTTTGTTTCTTAATCCAAACAGAATCCATTTTGTTCTCCAGTGGTTATCAGTTTTACATGACACACAACAGAAACAGACTCGGATGCTTGTTTTGTTTGGCTCACTCTCACACCCTATTAGCTGCTTTCCTTTTCCTGATCACTTTCTACTTCTCTATTAGTATCCCCTAAACTTCCTACTAGTCAAGACTATGTTTTTTCCAGTGGTCATGTATGGATGTGAGAGTTGGACTGTGAAGAAAGCTGAGCGCTGAAGAATTGATGCTTTTGAACTGCGGTGTTGGAGAAGACTCTTGAGAGTCCCTTGGACTGCAAGGAGATTCAACCAGTCCATTCTGAAGGAGATCAGCTCTGGGTGTTCTTTGGAAGGAATGATGCTAAAGCTGAAACTCCAGTACTTTGGCCACCTCATGCAAAGAGTTGACTCATTAGGAAAGACTCTGATGCTGGGAGGGATTGGGGGCAGGAGGAGAAGGGGGCGACAGAGGATGAGATGGCTGGATGGCATCACTGACTCGATGGTTGTGAGTCTGAGTGAACTCTGGGAGCTGGTGATGGACAGGGAGGCCTGGCGTGCTGCGATTCATGCGGTCGCAAAGAGTCGGACACGACTGAGCGACTGAACTGGACTTAACTGAACACTTCCTACAGCTTACACTCAAATTCTTGACTCCAAGTCTGTTTCTTAGAGAATCTGAAAGATCATGCTTCTATTATTTGAAGACACAGTTAAGCAACTGTACAGAGATGATCAGCTAGGGCAATCAATTCATCTCATACAATTACAATCCAAATACCAGGTGACAGTGACACCGGTTACCCTAATCTGGTTTCACTGAGAAATCTATTAAAATGCATATTCGCAGGCCCATTCCTAGAGACCTTGACTTGGCAGAGAAAGGATGGGAATTCTGCACTTTTAACCAGATGCCCAGGTTATTGTGAAACTTGGGCCCTTGGCTTGGGTTTGAATGGCATGATTGACTGAGCACTTTGGGGAGCTTTTGAATACCTTAGTTTAAAGGGGAAAATCAGATGGATGGAATGTGTAGGATGTAGATACAAGTTCAAAAAATATCTATTGTTGGAGAGAGTAAGAAAATGAATTATTGGCTATGAAGCTTTTCTATTTAATTATGGGTTTAGCATCTTATGTGATCCAAACTTCTATATTTTAACTGCTTTTTAGGGAAATATTTCTAAAACATTTCATTCATCTCCTTGTATTCAGAACACGTTATAATGTCTCGGAGTTGTTAGTGCGGACATCAATAGTTTCTCTGTGCTCCCGGTGCTGGTACAGATAAAGGTATGGATCGTATGGATTCCAAGGCTAACCAGTTCCTGAAGCTTAGTCACTTCAGTTGTGTCTGATTCTTTGTGATCATATAGACTGTAGCCTGCCAGGCTCTTCTGTCCATGGGACTTTCCAGGCAAAAATACTGGAGTGGGTTACCATTTCCTTCTCCAGGGGATCTTCTGACCCAGGGATTGAATCTGCCTCTCTTATGTCTCCTGTATTGACAGGTGGGTTCTTTACCACTAGCTCCACCTGGGAAAGCCCTTGTACACAGCCAATAAATTCCTCTCCCAACTCTAATTTGAAAAGATGCATTCCAATGTTCATAACAGCACTGTTTACAATAGTCAAGACATGGAAGCAACCTAAATGTCCATCAAAAGATGAATGGATAAAGATGATGGGGTATCTATGTACAATGGAATTTAAAAAATTAAATACCACCATTAGCAAGCAACATGGATGAACCTAGAGATACTAAGTGAAGTAAGCCAAAGGCAAATATCATATGTTATCACATATGTGGAATCTAAAAAAGTGGTACAAATGAACTCATTTACAAAGCAGAAATAAACCCAGCCACAGCAAACAAATTCATGATTACCAAAAGGGATAGTGGGGTGGGGGCAAAGATAAAACCTTTCGGGTTAACATATACAAACTACTATTAGCAGAACAGGTAAATAACAAGGACCTATTGTATAGAACAGTAAACTCTACTCAATACCTTTTAATAACCTATAATAGACAAGAGTCTGAAAAAGAATATATATATATATTTTTATATATAACTGAATCACTTTGCTGTGCACTTGAAACTATCACAACATTGTATCCTGTAAGTTAGCTATACTTTAATAAAAATGATGCTTAAAAACTTCCTCTCCCATTTGGTGGAAATACTTTATTAATTTTGATCAATTCTAATTCAGCATTTGTGGAATTGTGCAAACAAATCTATGTTTTTTACTATATTTACTGATAATTCTCTCATTCAGTAAGACATCCAAAATCTTGAGTAACCTTGCTGCTGGTCTTAGGACTTCCTAAGAACAACAAACATGTTAGTTTTCTTTTCTTTTAAAGGATCAGAGAGATTTTGACAATGATAGAAACAGGGACTCTATTTTAGAATCAGATATGAAACCATTCACTTTTCTTTCTTCTCACTAGATCCTTAAGCATCTCATCAGAGCTGTTACCTGGAAAACAGGAGTTAACTATAGGTGTTTTATAAAACTCACATCCATTTCTTCTTTTGAAAGAATAGAGGAAAAACACCTTCCAAATGCCTTAGGCTTTCAGCAAAAGTCTTTACAGTGTAACCTCTTGAGATCCTCTCTGGTTCTAGGATTTTATCATTTTTCACTGTGTTCTTTGTCAGGAGTAGCTTTGTGTTGATGGTGTTTGCAAAAGAGACATTTGTGAGGCCCAGGGAGTATGTTTATCAGGAAGTACTTATTATTATCACAACTACTGATGATAATAGTAAGCAGATATTGAGCCAGTACATGTAGAGCAGAATGCTGTGCATTTTATTCACATGAATTCATTTCCTCTTCAAAATGACCCTTGGAGGTAGCTATTGCAGGTCAATAATGTCTTACCTGAAACCCTAGGGGCCAGATGCTTTAAAAATTCAGATTTTTAAAAAGGTAAACATACCACATGCCCTATGTTATAAAGTATCCTCTGCAGGGTCCCCTGGCATCAAGCACATTATTATTTCTGTGGCTATAGTGTTTGAGTCTGCAAACCAAGGCGGGTAAATAAAGGTTAAGTAGTTTCATGTCAGTTCAGATTAGGTTTTTCTGCCAAATGAATTTGGGTCTGAAACTTATGAAATTCCTCCCCGCCCCGCCCCCGTTTTTAGATCTTATTGGATTTTGAAACTGCAATAAGGGATTTGGGGACATATGATATTATTATTTTTCATTTTATCTGTGAGCAAACTGAGGTCTAGTGAGGCTGAGTAATTTGTCCAAAATCATGCTCCCTCCAAGCACAAAGGAAGAAGGCCACTAAGCCAGGTCTACTGATAGATGTCAGGGTGTTAGATAGGAATCGGCAGCAGCGGTGCTCCTAACCACCAGGACAATAGCTCCTGTATGAACCAGAGTACTGGATGTCATACTCAGAACAATGAGGGACAGATCACTCAAAGCTTCCCTGGAGATCAATTAAGCGTGGACTTCGAGTAAATCTCAAAGAGATCTGGGGAGTCTGATTACATTTCTTTAAAGCTTACCTCCTCTTTGGGCATGAATTTCACCTGCACGTTGGACCTCTCACCAGGATCCAAGACCCCAGAAGTGGGCTGAATCTCAAAGATCCGTGTCTTTGGCTTTAATTCAGCACATAGTTTGCGTCTTAAGTATTTTGGCATGTGTTTCTCCAGCTGGTGAAGTAATGTCAGACAATTAGAGCATTTTCTTTGGAAAATGATTCCATTTCCATTCACTCAACCTGTGTTTACTGATTACCTCCCAGGTATAAGGGGATGTGTGGAACCAGGGACACCAAGATAAATAAGATATTCGCCAGATAGCATGACCTGATAGGCCCTTGAGTGTTGGGCTGAGGGCCGACATTTTATTCAGGAGGCAGCAGTTGTCACTGAAAGTTTTTGAGCAGGAGGGTGAAACGAAGAGAGTGAAAGTCTAGAATTATAAAACTAGCATAAATGGAGATGGAAAAAATGCGACAACGGGCCAAAACTCACTTACCTTGCTTACAACTTGCTTATGGCTCTGGACAAACCATTCACAAGGGACTTGGAGATGATTGGAGAGCTGAATAGTTTGCACAAGGCACTGTCCACACTGAATTGTGGCAAACTCCACTTTTCCACTAGACAGTGTCATACTGGGAACGGTCACCTTGGCTTGGAGACAGATGTGAACTGGTGGCCCTCCAACCACCTAGAGTGGGCATAAAATCACTGTTACCACGTAGCACAGGCTCGGAGGAAGACTCGTGGCTTTGAAATAGCTGTGGATCATCACAGGGTGGTCAGCAAGCAGGGTTGGAAGCTGGGGAGGATCAGCTGGACCCAGTGGCGTGTCTTACCTTGATGGGCAGAATGACCTCTTTGTTGCCAACAGAAACGTTGCCCCCTTGTGTGTCGAATCGCACTTCAAATGTTTCTGTTTCACAGTAAGGCAGATTCTTCACACGATCTAGCTCAATGCTAAAGCCTGGACCAAGACAAACAAAACTTCTTGGTGGGAAGGAAAAGTAGCAATCAAGAGCTGCTCTAGAGAGAGCCCATCTGAGGCAGGACAATCCTTCAAAGTATTGACTAATAGCCCAACACTTCTTTCAGTTGACCCCGGAAGAAACATAACCACCACTCCAGGACAGTACAGCTGGGCAACTTGTCAGAAATGACAGCATACAATAGGAAGGGTCTCCAGCCTGGTCACCTGTGTCATGAAGGATACGCTTCTCTGCATGGAAGGACACTGGAAAGTGACTGGTGTTGGTGATCTTGATGATGTGGGTTTGGACGTCACCGAGGATGATGTAGCCAAAGTCCAGGATGTATTCTGGTAGCTGGACTCTGAAACAGTGAACAAGCTCTCCTTAGCACTCGTGTTTCCATATGTGAGACAGTGTGAGGCTCTCGTCTGTTTCCTCTGCAGAAGTCCCTGCTGTGGGGACTTCTGGGAGAACCACCACTCTCCAGAATGGAGGCCAGGGATGAGACACCTCCCCCAGGAGACCACACTTCTGCTTTAGCCCTCATCTCGAAATGCAGTCAGTGCTGGTCCTTAAGCACCTGAAGCCCAGCCTGTCTATTACACAAAGTGGGAGGTTTCTAAGAGGCAGAGACCTGCCTGGCTGGCTGGCTGCTGGAGAACAGCAGATATGTGAAGTGAGTGGATTTCATCCCAACATGATCAACCATTAATTCAAGGAGCACTCTGGTGGAGGACACCATCAGCTCTGCTACATTCTCAAACAAACATGACAGGGAAGGTCGCTTACTTGATCGGTTTACGGCGGCTCCGATGGTAGAAGTCATCCCCGGAAACAGGGACGATTGATTTCTGATGCTCTATGGCATAGTCTTGGACTATAAGTCGCTCTACTTCCATCTGGAGGTGAGCGTTTAACTGGAGCAAGAGAGAAGAGCAAGTGAATAAACTCTTAGAATATGCATTCTCAGTGGGGGCAATACCACCCCAAGGGGGCAGAAACTTCCATGTGGAGGGAAAGTCAGAAAATCTTAGATATTACAATGGCTTGTGGCCCTCCAAGGGGTTAGAGTACATAAATAGATATACAGTATAACTATGGGGTTAAATTTTTTATTGTAGGATAGAGTGGGCTAAACAAACTGTGCATCTATGCCATGGACTATTCCTCAGCAATGAAGTAAGGAATGAGCTATTTATGTGAATGGTTCTCAAGGGCATTATGCTGAATGAAAAAAAATCTCCAAAGGTTGCATATCGTATGATTCCATTTATATAACTTCTATGCTCATATCAAGAGTACAGAGATGGAGAAATATAGTGGTTGCCAAGTGAAAGGGGTGGGGAGCCTGGGGATGGCTACATCAATGTAAGCATGTAAGGGCAAAAACAAATTAAAAATAAGAGGCTCAAGGGAGTTCACGGTTGCTTAGTGGTTAGTATTCTGGACTTTCACTGTTGCAGTCCAGGTTTAATCTGGGAACTGAGATCCCACAAGCTGTGCAGCACAGCCAAAAAAAAAAAAGAGGTTCAATTCTCCCTGTTAAAAATAAGGGTGGAGACTTATTCCAGCTTCAATTTTCTTGAGCATTTACTTAAGAAAACTTGCAAGTTCTTTCTTTGTCTCTTAGAAATATATATATAAATATTTGTAGTGGGTAAGCTTTGCGCTGGCGGCTGCGAGAGCCGGCACACTAAGCACAGCCGAGAGGAGCTACCCCACGTCTGAGGTCAGGGGCAGCAGCCTAGAGTGCCAGGCTGCGACGGCGCAGGAACGGCCGAGAGGAGCTACCCCGCGTCCGCGTCCGAAGTCAGTGGCGGCTGGGAGGAGACACCCCGCGTCCGAGGTCAGGGCGGCAGCCGAGAGGAGCTACCCCGCGTCCGAGGTTGGCGAGGGGCAGCCGGGAGGAGCTATCCTGCATCCGAGGTCAGGGGCGGCCTGGAGGAGACACCCCGCGTCCGAGCCCGAGGCCAAGGGTGGCAGCTGGAAGGAGACACCTCACGCCGGAGGCCAGGGGCGGTGAACCTGAGGAGCCACCCCAAGCCCGAGGCCAGGGGTGGCAGCTGGGAAGAGCCACCCACCCCCAGGCCAGGGCCAGCAGCCGGGAGGAGCATCCCGAGGAGCAGTGGCTGCGCAGGCGCAGGAGGACCTAAAGGAGCTATCCCACGTTGAAGGTCAGGAAGGGTGGCAGTAAAGAGATACCCCTCGTCCAAGGTAAGGAGTAGCCGCTGTGCTTTGCTGGAGCAGCCGTGAAGAGATACCCCACGCCCAAGGTAAGCGAAACCCAAGTAAGATGGTAGGTGTTGCAAGAGGGCATCAGAGGGGAGACACACTGAAACCATACTCACAGAAAACTAGTCAATCTAATCACACTAGGACCACAGCCTTGTCTAACTCAATGAAACCAAGCCATGCCTGCGGGGCAACCCAAGACGGGCGTCATGGTGGAGAGGTCTGACAGAATGTGGCCCACTGGAGAAGGGAATGGCAAGCCACTTCAGTATTCTTGCCTTGAGAACCCCATGAAGAGTATGGAAAGGCAAAATGATAGGAAACTGAAAGAGGAACTCCCCAGGTCATTAGGTGCCCAATATGCTGCTGGAGGTCAGTGGAGAAATAACTCCAGAAAGAATGAAGGGATGGCGCCAAAGCAAAAACAATACCCAGTGTAGATGTGACTGGTGATAGAAGCAAGATCCGATGCTGTAAAGAGCAATATTGCATAGGAACCTGGAATGTCAGGTCCATGAATCAAGGCAAATTGGAAGTGGTCAAACAAGAGATGGCAAGGGTGAATGTCGACATTCTAGGAATCAGCGAACTAAAATGGACTGGAATGGGTGAATTTAACTCAGATGACCATTATATCTACTACTGCAGGCAGGAATCCCTCAGAAGAAATGGAGTAGCCATCATGGTCAATAAAAGAGTCCGAAATGCAGTACTTGAATGCAATCTCAAAAACGACAGAATGATCTCTGTTCGTCTCCAAGGTAAACCACTCAATATCACAGTTATCCAAGTCTATGCCCCAACCAGTAACACTGAAGAAGCTGAAGTTGAACGGTTTTATGAATACCTACAAGACCTTTTAGAACTAACACCCAAAAAAGATGTCCTTTTCATTATAGGGGACTGGAATGCAAAAGTAGGAAGTCAAGAAACACCTGGAGTAACAGGCAAATTTGGCCTTGGAATGCGGAATGAAGCAGGGCAAAGACTAATAGAGTTTTGCCAAGAAAATGCACTGGTCATAGCAAACACCCTCTTCCAACAACACAAGAGAAGACTCTACACAAGGACATCACCAGATGGTCAACACCGAAATCAGATTGATTATATTCTTTGCAGCCAAAGATGGAGAAGCTCTATACAGTCAACAAAAACAAGACTAGGAGCTGACTGTGGCTCAGATCATGAACTCCTTATTGCCAAATTCAGACTTAAATTGAAGAAAGTAGGGAAAACCACTAGACCATTCAGGCATGACCTAAATCAAACCCCTTATGATTATACAGTGGAAGTGAGAAATAGATTTATGGGCCTAGATCTGATAGATAGAAGGCCTGATGAACTATCGAATGAGATTCGTGACATTGTACAGGAGACAGGGATCAAGACCATCCCCATGGAAAAGAAATGCAAAAAAGCAAAATGGCTGTCTGGGGAAAACTTACAAATAGCTGTGAAAAGAAGAGAGGTGAAAAGCAAAGGAGAAAAGGAAAGACATAAGCATCTGAATGCAGAGTTCCAAAGAATAGCAAGAAGAGATAAGAAAGCCTTCTTCAGTGGTCAATGCAAAGAAATAGAGGAAAACAACAGAATGGGAAAGACTAGAGATCTCTTCAAGAAAATTAGAGATATCCAGGGAATATTTCATGCAAAGATGGGCTCGATAAAGGACAGAAATGGTCTGGACCTAACAGAAGCAGAAGATATTAAGAAGAGGTGGCAAGAATACACAGAAGAACTGTACAAAAAAGAGCTTCACGACACAGATAATCATGATGATGTGATCACTAATCTAGGGCCAGACATCTTGGAAATTGAAGTCAAGAGGGCCTTAGAAAGCATCACTACGAACAAACTAGTGGAGGTGATAGAATTCCAGTTGAGCTGTTTCAAATCCTGAAAGATGATGCTGTGAAAGTGCTGCACTCAATATGCCAGCAAATTTGGAAAACTCAGCAGTGGCCACAGGACTGGAAAAAGGTCAGTTTTCATTCCAATCCCAAAGAAAGGAAATGCCAAAGAATGCTCAAACTACTGCACAATTGCACTCATCTCACATGCTAGTAAAGTAATGCTCAAAATTCTCCAAGCCAGGCTTCAGCAGTACATGAACCGTGAACTCCCTGATGTTCAAGCTGGTTTTAGAAAAGGCAGAGGAACCAGAGATCAAATTGCCAACATCCACTGGATCATGGAAAAAGCAAGAGAATTCCAGGAAAATGTCTATTTCTGCTTTATTGACTATGCCAAAGCCTTTGACTGTGTGGATCACAATACACTGTGGAAAATTCTGAAAGAGATGGGAATACCAGACCACCTAACCTGCCTCTTGAGAAATCTGTATGCAGGTCAGGAAGCAACAATTAGAACTGGACACGGAACAACAGACTGGTTCCAAGTAGGAAAAGGAGTACGTCAAGGCTGTATATTGTCACCCTGCTTATTTAACTCACATGCAGAGTACATCATGAGAAATGCTGGACTGGAAGAAACACAAGCTGGAATCAAGATTGCCAGGAGAAATATCAATGACCTCAGGTATGCAGATGACACCACCTTTATGGCAGAAAGTGAAGAGGAACTAAAAAGCCTCTTGATGAAAGTGAAAGAGGACAGTGAAAAAGTTGCCTTAAAGCTAAACATTCAGAAAACGATCATGGCCTCTGGTCCCATCACTTCATGGGAAATAGATGAGGAAACAGTGGAAAAGTGTCAGACTTTATTTTTTTGGGCTCCAAAATCACTGCAGATGGTGACTGCAGCCATGAAATTAAAAGACACTTACTCCTTGGAAGAAAAGTTATGACCAACCTAGATAGTATATTCAAAAGCAGAGACATTACTTTGCCGACTTAAGGTCCGTCTAGTCAAGGCTATGGTTTTTCCTGTGGTCATGTATGGATGTGAGAGTTGGACTGTGAAGAAGGCTGAGCGCTGAAGAATTGATGCTTTTGAACTGTGGTGTTGGAGAAGATTCTTGAGAGTCCCTTGGACTGCAAGGAGATCCAACCAGTCCATTCTGAAGGAGATCAACCCTGGGATTTCTTTGGAAGGAATGATGCTAAAGCTGAAACTCCAGTACTTTGGCCACCTCATGAGAAGAGTTGACTCATTGGAAAAGAATCTGATGCTTGGAGGAATTGGGGGCAGGAGGAGAAGGGGACGACAGAGGATGAGATGGCTGGATGGCTTCACCAACTCGATGGACGTGAGTCTGAGTGAACTCCGGGAAATGGTGATGAACAGGGAGGCCTGGCGTGCTGCGATTCATGGGGTTGCAAAGAGTCGGACACGACTGAGCGACTGATCTCAACTGAAGCTTTTAGTCAGCTTCATAACCCAGGAATGTCTTTCTCAAGGACCTCGGAACCATCTCTTTGACATGGTTTGACATCTCTGTGTCACCATCAAGGAATACAGAGCCTCATCTCCCAGTTTCCGTGGAGGGACAGAGTCCAACTTCAGAGGACTCTATCATGAAAACACAAGAGGTTTGTTTTTCCTTTGGGTTAAGCCAACTAGCTAACACAGATGATCATTCCAATTACCACGTGAGTTCAGCATGAACTAAGTGTGACAAATGGTACTGCCTACTCCTCTTACCCGAGGACTAGTTATAGTTCTTAAGGACTAGTTACTGTTTACTTTGAGAACATGCATATAATGGGTTATATATAGTGGGATTGTATCTGCTTGGCTCCATGAAAGACTGAGATTTCTTTCTGTCTTTGCAATCTCTTAGCAGACTAGCAGAAACATGGAGCCCTTTCTACTTTAATGTTTATCAATAATAGAGTTGCATTCTTTCTTTGTGGAGAGATTTTGTGGGTTGGAAAGAGAGTTTGTTTGTCTTTTATTTTCCCTTAACAAGCACAAGGGATACTTAGGAGAAGAAACACTTCTGTGTTTTAATTGTGGTGGTGTTTACACAAAGCTACACATGGAAAAAATGGGTAGAATCACACACACATACAGATATGCACACACATGTAGACATGCAGACAGACACACACACGAGTACAGATAAAACGGATGAGATCTGAATAAGCTCTGTGGCTTGTACCAATGCCAGTTTTCTAGTTTCTGCATGGTTCTATAGTTACATAAGATGTCACCACTGGGAAAAACTTTTTTTTTTCCTTGCCGCTTCCTGGGAATCTAGTTCCTGCGCCGAGTGAGGCCAGTCTTACCTCAGAAGAATCATCGTCAGGCACGTTCTCCTCGGGTGTCTCCAAGTGATAAAGCGTTTCACGTTTAGTGCACTCTTTCTCTAGGTTTTTTCTGGCCTGATTTAAGAAGATTTTATATTTTTCACATCCTGTGGGGGATTGGAATTAGAAGTAAATCTGGATGGCTAGAAATATATGAATTATGCCTAAAACACAGATTCTAAGCTCGGGGTCAATAAAATGAGAAGGGAAGTGAACTTTGTGATACCTCGCCTACCACGTTTTCTCTGCTTCAGAGGATATTTTGTACCAGAGACCTCACTGAAGTTTATAACGTTATGCTTTAGTGAGCTACCGTCTAGTTCTCAAGAACTTTATGCCAGTAACATCCTGAGTCAGTTGTGGGGTGACCAACTGGATCCCAGCTTACTTGATATTTTTCCAGTTTAAGCACAGACGGCTGTACCACTTGGGAAACCTCTCCATGTTGGACAAACCCAGATGGATGGTCACCCTTAGGTTGGTCTTCATGTTTGTTGATTATCTATTAACTAAAAGAATATATTTGATTCAAGGTGCTTTAACTACAACTAAATAAGCTACAGTCCCCCCCTTGAATCAGGGAGGTTGGGCAACGGTCGGAGAAATGTCAGACACCCAAGTTCACCAGTAACCCAGTACAAATTCAAATGCCCAAGTAGACAAAGTAATTAAAGTACCTTCTGTGAAATCATAGGAAGTGCTGAGGCTGTGGTGAACTGGAGCAGAGAAAAATCCAACTAACACTCAGATTGAAATTATTTTAAAGCTCTGTATTGGTTAAACTTGTGTACTGCCATAAAGAGGACAGATTGGCATCCAGTTTTCAGCCATGAGGCAAAGGATTTCCTTCTTGAAATTGTATGTGGAGCTGGACTAACCTATGTCTGGTTGGAACTCTAGATGGTAGAGAGTAACATGGTCTTAGATTTACTAATATTTGTGTTCATATTTTCAGGAAGCAGACAATCGGGATATAATGAATCAACAGGTGAGTCAGTGACTTTGGGGAGTGGGGTAGGAGGAAAGGCTGAGGTGGGAGAGAGCTTAGTCTGAAGCTGCTTAGGTAATGTGGGTTTCAAGGAGCTTGAAGACTGAGAAGTTTCTCTTGACTCCTCATCCTGCAGCCCATGTCAGGAAGAAAGAGCCAGAGTCAGTCCATGGCTCAAAAAGCTGCTTAGTTGAGCTTCAGAATCTGCTAAGACAGAAATACTCTGGTACAGAGTGATGGCTCCAGGAGCTGGATGTTGCCCAGAAAAGCCTTGGCTAGCTAGGGATGTGGGCAGACAATTAATAACAGTCTAAAAATAAATAAATAAACAACAGTCTAAATTAACCCAAATTGAGTAATGCCAGCATAAGGGGTTGGAACGTTGGTTGCTTCTCTTTACAGTTTATATTTTGAGAATTGTACTCCTTGCAGTAAAATTAGCCATAGCCTTCTCAATGGCCAGCCATGAGTGACAACTCAGGGAGAGAGTGCAGCTGGAAGGAACATGCCATGGAAGAAAAGGCATTTGGAAGCACGAAGTCCTGATCACTCTGTAATTTAATGATGGCGAAACTGGCCGAATGTCTTAATTTGGGACTATCATAGACATATCTTGTTGTACTCATCTCAGGTCATCCAGTCAATTTCCACTCTTGATGTGTTTTGCAACTGAGGAATAACACAAAAGGGAGGACGGCCAAACAAATAATGCAGAATGACAGCACTCTTTTAATAAGCAGCTAAAATGCATCTTGTCATCCAGTGGGGAAATATTACAGGGGGTAGAAGTACCTTTGAGGTTCCTGGGGAGATCGAGGCAGATTCGGGGAAAGATTCCCTCTCCACTCAGAGTAATATTTTCTGGGTCCAGGTGGGCAATCTGTATCTGAAAACTTCTTTGAAAGATCTCAGGCACTCCAGGTAAGTAATAAACCTTCAATACTTGCTCTTTATGGGAACTGATAAAACCCTATGCGGCAGAAAGATCAGAGAGAGCTTTAAGTAAAATTTACAATAGACTCTTGCTTCCAGCAGTTTGATGCACTGAATAATCCCAAGGGCTTAGTGTACGCCATAGTGTCCACTCACACTCCTCTCCCAAGATTCATTCCTATGCAGATGTGAGAAAAGGACAGACAGTAGAAAAATAGGAAGCATATACGGCCAGGCATTTCATGAAAGAGGAAAGCGGAACAGCAAGTCAGCACAGTGACAGCTGCTTATTCTCATAAGTAATCAGAGAAATGAAAATTAAGATCATAATGAAAAAAATTTTAACCATAAGATTGGCAAACTTTGCCAGATTTCAGTGAGACTATGAACCAAAAGAAACTTATTTATATCTGGTGGGAAATCACCAGATTTTTCACAGGGAAAATCACCATGAAAACTGTATTAGCACCTCCTTATAAAGTTGAACAAATGCATAGCCTATGACCTCAAAATTTCGCTCCTAGGAGAATTCTCTGTGAAAACTCTCCCACCTGTTGGCTGGGACACGGGTACAAGAGTATCTGCAGCAGGATTATTTAACAGCGAAACTCGGGGGGAAATCACCAAATGTATTTTGACAGGGAAAAGGAAAACTACTTTCCATTTGTAGTTACAAAATGAGTATTGCACATTAGTGAAAATAAATGAACTATAGCTACATGCAACAATGTCTGCTAAGTCGCTTCAGTCGTGTCCGACTCTGTGAGACCCCATAGACGGCAGCCCACCAGGCTCCCTCGTCCCTGGGAGTCTCCAGGCGAGAACACTGGAGTGGGTTGCCATTTCCTTCTCCAATGCATGAAAGTGAAAAGTGAAAGTGAAGTCACTCAGTCATGTCCGACTCTTAGCAACCCCATGGACTGCAGCCTACCAGGCTCCTCCGTCCTTGGGATTTTCCAGGCAAGAGTACTGGAGTGGGGTGCCATTGCCCTCTCCAATGCAACAATGTAGACTAGCCTTAAAAACAAAATATTAGGGGGGAAAACTGCACAAATTACAGGTACTGATGACATTTTTATAAAGCTCAAGATAAAGCAAAATCCCATAAAATGAAATCTCCGTGAGGGCAGGTATATCTGTACGTTTTGTTTACTATTCGACTACAAGTTCTAGAAAAATACCTGGTCATTGCAGGTGCTTAGAAGTTTTGATAAATTAATAAGCTAAAAGTACTTGATATAAAGATGCTACATAAGTAATAAAACTGCATTTTACAAAGAGAGTGACAAGCATGAAATTCAGACTAGCGGTTGCTGGCCCAGGGGTAGCCGGAAGGAGTATGAGAGACAGAAAGAGCCTGGATAGACTGTAGTACGTTGAACCGTATGCACCAACACACAAGTGACTTCAAATGTATTAGTGATGTTCTGAGTTTGAAGATGGGTGGTAGGTGGGGTATTCATTTTTTTATTATGCTCTGTAAGTCAAACACATGTGATATTAGTCTCTTCTACATACATCAAATTTCATATAATAAATCTTAAACATTGTGAATAAGGTCACAAAATAAAAACTCTACATCAGTAATCAGAAAATAAAAGTGGGAGAATTTTATGGTAAAAAACTACCAGAAAAGGCAAATCAGCCTAGAATAGAAACCAGGGAAAATGCTATTATAGAATCAAGTCATTTAGAAGTGCTTTAAAAGTCATCTTTGAAGGGGCCTCTAATAATTTTTAAACACATAAAATGTGTTTTTCTGATGTTGTCTTTTGATGTTACAACTGATGTATATTCTTTGAGGAAAAATTAGAGAATGAAGATAAGAAAAAGCCTGAGTCGTGCAAACTCATAGAGTCTTAATGTACACTGACAGATCACTGTGGTTAATCCAGGTCAAAATATTAACTCAAAATCTGACCCACCTTGAGCTACCTGGCAAAAACAAGGGCAACACTATTGGCAGCGTCACATTACAATCCAGGGTGAATGAGGCTCTCCCAGACAGAACACGCGCAGCTAAAGATGACCCCAAGTCAAACACTACAAATCATACAGGGAAAGCATTGATAGTGACAGAGAGTCAACAGTCACATAAATAGGAATAATAATAACTCAATTAGAAAAATTTAAAAGCATGTATAAAATGATTAGTGATAAGTGAAGAAATTAAAATCCCAAGGGAAAGTGGTGAATCAGATGGAATTTCTGAAATTAAGAAAGTAGGGTTAAATAGTAGATTATACTCAATTGAAAAGAAAATTAGGTAACTGAAAGAGCTGAAGTAGTTATCTAGAAAACAGTATAGAGAGATAAAGAGTTAAGAGATACACATGTGAAATATAGGTTAAGAAACATGGGCAGAGTGAGAAGGTCCAGCATATGTCTAACACTTGCTTTAGCAGACTAGAGAAAGACTAGAGAAAGACTAGAGAAAGTAGGATGGAAGCAACACGTGAAGAGATAAGAAATGAAAGATACAGGTCCTCAGAATGAAGGTGCTCTGTGAGCTTAGTCATTCAGTCATGCCTGCCTCTTTGCAACCACATGGGCTGTAACCCGCCAGGCTCCTCTCTCCACGGGGATTCTCCAGGTAAGAATACTGGAGCCTGCCAAGCTCCTCTGTCCATGGGGATTCTCCAGGCAAGAATATTGGAATGGGTTGCCAAGCCCTCCTCCAGGGGATCTTCCCAACCCAGGGACCGAAGCCAGGTCTCCCGCACTACAGGCGGATTCTTTACTGTCTGAGCCACCATGGAAACCCAAGAACACTGGAGTGGGTAGCCTATCCCTTCTCCAAGGGATCTTCCCAACCTAGGAATCAAACCAGGGTCTCCTGCATTGCAAGCCAGAATGATGGAATGAACATATAACCAAGAAAAAGATATACTCATGATTACCATAAAATGTATAGAAGCAAATCACAGTAAAAACAACATACCAAACCTTGTGAAAGACAGCTACTATGCTACTTCAAACGATGCAATATTAATATTGTGAATTAATATTAATAAAGAAGAATTCAAAGTAAAAAGCATTAAAAGGGAAGAAAGTGGTTATTTAAAATAGATAAAATATACAGTCCAGGAAGAACACTTAATAGTCATTAAATCTTATGTCTTAAATAACACAGAAATAAAAATGCATAAAATGAAACTTTCTATATTGTTATATACCGTTTCATATGCTCCAGGGTGTGGCTTACAGGTTTGAGTTTGGGCCCCTCCTCCCGTGATCAGTGGCTTGCAGGCTACTTACTGAGAGAGGCTGGATGAGCGGCACTCCTGGTAGAAGGTTGCCTGGTGAAGACTGGGGGTCAGTCAGAACCCTGAACTCAAAGCCAACTTTCCCAGTGTTCTTGAGAGTGATTTCATTCTCTGTGACAAGGTCGAACAGCTCGAGAGGAGAAAAAGGAGACAAGTGACTCCCCTGCCACCCACCCTCCGAGATTCTGCCGTCACTCTGACCAAGGTGGATAGACACGCATGCCTCACATACACATATTTCATTTTCCACGAGGTGTGTGCTGTGTACGAAGTTGGTTCAGTTGTGTCTGACTCTTTGAGACCGCATGGACTGTAGCCCGCCAGGCTGCTCTGTCCATGGGATTCTCCAGGCAAGAATACTGGAGCAGGTTGCCGTGCCCTCCTCCAGGGGGCAGGTTGCCGTGCCCTCCTCCAGGGGGCAGATGCGGGCCAATCCACATTTTAGTATCACAGCCAGGTGCCTCCTGGGTGGGAGGGGCACTGGACCCTGGAGTCTGGCTCTAGTCCTGGGTCTTCTAGCAACTAAGTTAGTTTAGTACAGCTGTGGGGTAACCTCCTTAGACCTCTGTCTCTTCACCACAAGGAATTCATATTAGAGGATCTTAAAGTAAGCTTTTTTACATTAAGAAGATTTGGATAAGATTTGAGTTCAGAATTTTCTAGAGTGAATGTTTCTATTTTTACAGAGAGACATGGGAATAATAGGCCAGACATGGTTTTTTTTCCCCCTGAGATTTTGCTAACACAATTCAAAAGGTCCAATAATCACAAACTGAAGCCACTTAAGGGGCTCTTAGAATAAACTAGGGCAAGAACTAGCTGGTTCAAAGGAAGTACTCTGAGCTGAGCCAGAACCAATCGCCCAGAAGACCTTGGAGATAAGGAGTGAAAGAGAATTCTATTTAGTCAACATGATACCCAAAGTTTCAATAGGTGTTGGGTGAATTTGATTTTTAGCACAGTCTTTAACTTATTAATATACATGTACACATGCAATTCAGTAATAATACATGCAGTGGCTATATAATGGGGAGTCTAATCCCCATTAAAATTTGGTAGGAGATACAGTATCTGAGTATATAATACTAATTCTAATTGGGAAGAGAAGCTGTACAGACATAGAATTGACAATTATTCCAAAGCAAGATTTAGAAAGTACATTATATAGCCAAGAGAATGTAGTATAGGAGGAAGGTAACAGAGGGATGGAGCTGAGCTGGGTCTTACAGTATGTGTGAGTTTGGAGTTGGCAGAGTGGAGGATGAAAGGGATAATACAACAGGAAAGATGGAGGCAGGAAGGGCTGGGGTGCCTTAGGGCTAGCGGGTAAACCAGTCTGACTATAAATGAAGAAATGGTTTATAATGGGAAATCATGAGAAATAAAGTTCAATATGTAGGGAGCATCAGTTACTAGAGGAACTTAGGATACCCTTACCCAGGCGGAGGAACCTGGCTCTGATCTACAGTGACTCATGATTGAATGCATTCTCTGATCCAGGCACAGTACTGACCGGACACTAAGGAAACCATAACCATGTGGTGAATCAGGAATTGCTACCCCATTCCCATTTTATAGGTGAGGGATGCTGAGACTTTGAGAGGTTAGGTGACAGTCACAGTCAGCAGGAAGTAAAAGTAAGATGATCTCCCAATTCTTCTGACCACAAAACAATGTTTTCTTCTCTATGCTGCTTTTCCAAATGCCACTGGGGTTAACTGTTCAGGGATTGATGGCATGAAAATGTAATCTGGGGGAAATCTATCTGACAGTGATATTTAGATGGGTTATAGGTAGAAACCAGGAATGCACTGTAATCCCTTGTCTCCATGGGTCCGTGGACCAGCAGCGTCGACATCACCTGGGAGCTTGTTAGAAATGCAGAGTCTCAGGCTCCATCATGGACCTACTGAATCAGAATTTGCCCTTGAACAGGACTCCAGGTGATTCGTATACACATCATAGTCTGAGTAGTAATTTAGGCATAGCTTGATGAGATCCTGGAGTGTGATAACTGCATTGGTGATGGGAAAGGGAAACCAGCTCAGAAGAATTACGCTTGATGAAGGAACAAACCCTGGAGGGTGTAAGGATGTGGGGAGGCGAGGGACAGAGTGCAGTGGAAAATTCCATAGAGGTCGTAAACTCAAGGGGCTGAGAAAGGAGGAGTCTTACTGAAAGAAATAGCCTGGAATGGGCTTTTGGATTGAGAATAAAGATACAAATTTTAGGGTCTAACATGCAGAATTTGAGGATACAATAAGAAAAGCAAGTGAAAATGTCTGGCACGTGGTTGGCAGTAGAAGGATGATCAGGGTTAGGAAGCAGATTAGGGATCAAGGACAGGGGTGATGGGGAGACTATGAAGACTGCAGGTTCCAGGAGCGATGATAGCACAAGGACTTTGACCAGTATTGAAGGCAAACCCAGAAAATCTCCTCCCGATGGCTGGCAATACCTGTAATCCATAGTTAATATCCTTGGTGTCAAAGGAGTAGTTGACCAGGGAGGCCTCTCCCCTCAGTATGATCTCATAGGTGGGGCCTCCTTCCACTTCGCACAGAGCCTTAGCCTGTGCAATGATGTCACAGTGTCCATAGAAGGTGAATGATATCTGGTGGCTACTGTGTGGCTGCAGCACTCCATAGAGGGGCAAAATATCAAACACCTGCAGAGAAAGCCAGTCCACAGGAAGGTCTGCAAAGGGTAGGCTAAAGTTCAGCCAACTTACAGACTGACTCCTCACTTTTCCTTGCTTGATTCTATGAAAGGCGACTAACTCAGCACTCTGAAATTACATGATGATAAGGCAGTAATGGTGCTTGGGAAATGTTCAATTTCTAACTTGGGGGCAGGTGCTCAGTAAGAAGAGTTAATATCAGATGACTTTAGGGCCCATGAGGTGTTAACTTACTTCTTCTACACCAATGGAAAACATTTCATCCCGATCAAAGCTCCACAGGGATTCCTGAAACTCCCTGTGGCTCTGGTTCACGTCTATTCTTTCTGTTTCAGCAGAGTTCATTTTCAATCCCTAGGGATTCAAGGTGTGAGGAAAAACTTGTAAGCATTCATAATTTGTCATCAATGTGCTCCTCCCCTTCACTGACAGAAAAATGAAGTAGGTTGCATATATTTTACAAATAGCACCTTTCCCTTCCCGCCCACCCCCTTCCTCCCACCTGCCCGCTGCCCCCTGCCCCCCATCCCGAGATAACTGGGCAAGTGTCCAAGATGTATGTACAAGGATATTTACTTCAGTGTTATTTGCAATAGCAAAACTCTGGAAGTAAACTAAATGCCTATCACTAGGCAGGTAGGGGGGGTCGCTTTAAGTGAAGTGTGTGTGGTACCTGTATCTGCGGAGGATGATGCAGTGTGCATTTGTGGACCAAGGATGATGTGCATTACTGATATCATCAGTTAAAAAGCAGGTCCATTTACATAATATTTAGTTCAGCTCAGTCACTCAGTCGTGTCCGACTCTTTGAGACCCCATGGACTGCAGCATGCCAGGCTTCCCTGTCCATCACCAATTCCTGGAGCTTACTCAAGCTCATTCCATCGAGCTGGTGATGCCATTCAACCATTTCATCTCATATGTGTGATATTACATATGCCTATGTATCACACCTGCAACTGTGAGTGTGTATAAATTAACTCAGATTTTCACATGCAAATAGAGATATCTGGGAAGGTAAATGCTAAAATTTTTCTATGAATGGTGGGGTTTTGAAAATTTTTGCTTTCATTTTTCTATATTCTTAAATTTTCTATGACATCTTAAAAATACATAGAAAGGTTAAAAGATCAAAATGCAAATCAATCATTAGGTTATTCTGTAGATTTATATATATGTGTGTGTGTGCATAGTGTGAGTATATACAAATACATTTATATTCTGATTTTTCAGTTAACATTATAGCATGACTGACACCTTCCCATATGACTAAATATTCTTTACAAGTGTAATTTAAAATACTTTGAAAAACAGAACATGTAGTATTTTTACTTAATGTTATCAGAGATTGCTCCAAATCAGTAAAAAGAAAAAAAAGCTCTCATTTTCTAAAAAAAAGGACTTCAATATATTCAAACAGTCTCTCATTGGGAGAATTAAGTTGTTTCCAATTTTTCTTCCTTTTTCCAATAAAGCTGCTATGCACAAGGATAGTTATGTGTCATTATGTAAGCCTAAAAGTATATGTGTAGAATAGTACTGTAGTAGAGGAACTGTGTATTTTAAATTTTGATGTGCTCAGTCGCTAAGTGATGTCCGACTCTTTGCAACCTCATGGTGTATCCCGCCAGGCTTCTCCATCCATGGGATTTTCCAGGGGAGAATACTGGAGTGGATTGCCATTTCCTTGTCCATTAAATTTTGATACATCTGCAACACTGCCTGTCATAAAGGCTCCACTAATTCACACCCCTACCTACAAAGTGTGAAAATACTTTCTTCCCCCCACTCTGCCACTATAGAGACAAATCCTATTTTAAAAGATTGCAGATCATCATGGACACAAAGCAATTTATTTTCTCAATTTTTTTGTGCTATTTCTAAAGTGTTTGAATATACGTCTATGTACATATAATACACATATTGTACTGTATATTGTAATAATCATTCCTGATTATTTCCTTAGGCCATCGTTCTAGAAGGAGAATTTAAGAGTATGAATTTATAAACTCTCTGGCTCTTTTTTTCTCTTTTTTCTTTTTTTTTTTTTTACCATGTAAGACAGTTCTCCTTTTGTAGCCTCTATCTGGGGGCTGGGAAGAATGCATGATGGCCAAGGTCAAGGGTAAGTGGCTTTTCTGTTACAGAGAAAATCTATGTGCTGTGGTGTCTGGGTTGTCACTGAGGTGATGGTTCTGTGGGTGTTTGGTTGAGAAGTGACCCGGGAAAAGATTCATAGCCCACTTGTCCCAGAGAAAGGAAACCGTACGTCTGAGATGGCCAGGGCGGGCACTTGTGCTTTTTTGTTTTCTCTTTCTTCAGATCCAACATCTTCATCCACAACAATAGTCCTAGGGAGTTTAATGAAATGTGGAGAATCACTCATTCAGCCACCATCACAACGCAGTCTTCAGCTGCATGATGGCCCTGTCTTCCTCTCTCGTCTGCTGCACCCCAAATAAGTGAGGTTCTCCCTCAAGAGACACTTTTCTCAAGCTGGTCAGCGCTCTGTTACTCCCTGTCCCCAAACACGCAGGCTACGGCATCAAACTGGTCAATTTCCCAGAGGCCCTAACCCTTCTTTCCTGGCCTATGGAGCCCTTATCTGACTTACAGAAGTTCTCAAAAGCTCAGGCAACCCTTCAGACAATTTGGATGTGCCCCTGAGTGCTCAGTGTTAAGCTTCATCATTTATTGGAACATTTTTATTGTGAGACTACCAGGTTTGGCCAATTGTCATATCCTTCTCTGCCTTCTAAATAAACTTGACCTGACCCTGGCTGCAGACCTTGGGCAGATGGAGAAGGCAACGTGACAGGGAGGGCTCAGTCCCTCGGGAATCAGGAGGCTACACTCTCTGACAGCAGAGATGATTTTTAACTCCGGATCCCAGATGCCCAGCAAAGGGACTAACACAGAGGAGGCACTCATTCAACTGCTGGAAGAATAAATGAAGGATATGAAGAATGAGTTTGAGAATAGAATTCAGTGTAGAGAAAAGAACGCTATTTAAAGAAACACATTGCGGCTTTGAGTTTGCACTTACTTAACAAAATCACTTGGGTCGATCTCGAGGGACTCTACTGCTGGGACTGCAGCCGAGCTGACAGATGCCAAGGTTACTGGGGTGGACTCCCCCTGGGACAGCGCAAACCTACAAAAACATAGGGTGGACAGGGGAACACAGTCACATCAGCTGTTGCAGGTCAATGCCTGGTGGGCTCTTTCTTGGAGGCCAAACTCTAACTCCTAGACCAGGTAGGTTGAGACGGGACTGCCCCACCCCTCTCTTGGACTGACCTTCCTCACTTCATAACTGAGGTTTCACTTTCTCCAAAAGTTTGCTGATCAGCCCCTTCCAGTATGGGTCAAGTGTCTTTTCCTTGAGAACCTGTGGCCCCCGGGCTTCCCCTGACACACTGTTCTCCCCCTTCCTGCTAGACTGTGAGCTCCCTGGGGACTTGTATCTAATACGCCCTCTAACACAGTGCGTGGCCTGCAGGGGCATGCAGGCACAGCCAGGAATTAATGAGTCACTCGGGCTCCTGCTCCCAGCTTAGCAGAAAGCAGGGTAAGGTTGCAACGCACACACTCTCAGGTCCTGTTAGTGAGGGCTTAGCCCTTGTAGGACCCTGCCTCCCATCATGCTTGCTCTGGGTGGCTTGACTGCCTCACCCTGGTCCTGGCCTGGCCAGTTTGCTTTGTCACCACTCAAGTTCTCAGAGCCCCCAAGGGCCGAGGGGGAAAGCGGGTGGCTGCACCAGCTGGTACTAAAGGCCTTATGTCCAGGTCTTATGTTCAGTTTTCACAGAATGGACCTCATAAAGGCCAAAGTGGTGGGGTCACCCCCATTCTTACTGTTTTCCCAGGGTGTAGGGGCTTTTTTAAGGATACCTCCCCTCTCCCATCTCAGGCCCCTGATATTAATTTCAACCCAATTTCACTTAGATACTGTGGAATACTGCTCAGTGATGAAAAAGAAGACTACTGCCCCTTGCTACAGTATAGATGTTTCTCAAAACCACTATGCTGAGCAGAAGACGTCAGACACAAAAGAGTACATATGGGTCATTCTGACCCCATGTGCTGTCTACTTTTTCTCAAGAGGTTCAGGAGAAATGTTATCTGTTTTATGAAGCTCCTACTACTTCCCATCTTCCTCTGAAGTTTCACAGCATTTCACGTGCACATTTTTTAGGATACTGTCCACTTCCCCTGAGTGCCATTTCCTAAACTTCAAATGTCCCACTGCCCCCCGAATTCATGATTTCTGCCTTGTTGAGTATCACCTAATAAATCCATTTTATTGAGGTATAGCTAACATTCACAATGCACTCACTTTAAACATACAGTTTCATGAATTTTTGCATATATATATATATACACACACCTTTCCAGTATAATCATTACCATATTAAAGCACACAGCACTTAAAACGTTCTTCATCTTAAGAAGTTCCCTTGTGTCTTCTGCCCAGTCAACCCCCAACCCTGGCTCCAGATGAACACTCATCAGCTTTCTACCACTGTAGATTAAGCTGTGCCTACAGTTTCATGTAAGTGAAATCCTAAATATGTACTCTTTTGTGTCTGACGTCTTCTGCTCAGCATAGTGGTTTTGAGAATCATCTATACTGTAGCAAGGGGCAGTAGTCTCTTCTTTTTCATCACTGAGCAGTATTCCACAGTATGTGTGATGACCAGAGTGTTTATCCATCATCTTGTTGATAAGATTCCTTGGCTTTTTCCAGCTTTTAATACTATAAATAAAGTTGCTAAGAACAAATGAGTACATGTCTTTCTGTGGACATTATGTTTTCATTCCTCTCAGGTAAATTCCAAGAAAGGGAACTGCTGAGTTGTATGGTATATGTATGTTTAAAATTATAGGAAAGTGCCCATTTTCCAAGGTGATTTTACATCAATTTACATTACCACCCACAGTGATGAGAGTTCTGGTTAACCCACATCTTCACGCATACTTGGTATTCAGTATTTTAAATTGTAACTATTCAAATGAGTATGAAGTGAAGGCACATTGTGGTATTAATCAGTAGGCTTATTTTCAAGGAAAACCTTGTATCATTACAGCAAATTAAAAACTAGTTTTATCTACCACATTGAGAAAAATCAGCATGATGGGAAAAACTAATGTCATTACTTTCTTGCCTGCTGAAGACTTGAGCTGACTCCCGCTTGCTCTTTTCAAGAAGAGAGACCAGTTCGGTTTCCTCTTGGGGAAACTGGGCCAGCACCACCCGAGCATTGTGAGCTCTTGGAGGGCAGGGTTCAAGGTCTTTCCTCTTCACCACTCACAAAGCCCAGGGTCTTAGACACAGGGCATGAGCTCAATACAGGTCTGATTGGATGGATGGATGGATGGATGGATGGTTGAACAAGAACAGGTAGGCAGCATGCAGGGTAATCTGGCTCTTCTGCACCTCCACCTCCACCCCCATCCCCATCCAGGATGGCCTCCTAAGAGCGTGGAAAAGCTCTTTTCATCTGCCACAGGTTTCCATTTGGCTCCTTTCAGGTCAGGTGTCTCTGGCTGACATTATCTTGGGCTGAAATCATACCATGCTAGGCAAAGGACAGAGGGACTGGGTGCTGGGAGGCTCATTAGACTCCGGAACCTCATCCTTGGATAAATTCTGATTCTTCCGGTCTCAGTAGGGCCCAGGAGTTAGATGTTTAATGTCTTCCCAATTTGATTCTAATGTAGAGCCAAATTTAGGACCCATTGTGGGTAGGAAAGGCCAGAGGACAGTGAAGGGCTGGAGCTGATAATTAATGTGGGACTGTCACTCAGCCTAACCAGCTCGGGACAGTGAAGACCAGCAGAGGGTGATTTGGAGCATTTATTAAATCACCCCAGGGCAGCAGACTCTCTGGGGAGACTCTGCAGGTCCCTGCCCCACATAACAGCATTCTCATCCAAAATTTGCACCCCCCTGGGATGTGGTTTGGATGGGGGAAAAAAGCATATGGGACTATCTGAAAAGTAAAAATACAAAGTTGTAGAGTGTCTGCAGACCTGAGGAAAAACAACACCTCAGCTGACAATGCTACCTGGAAATCAGGGAAGCAAGAGGTCTTTTGGAAACAAAGGAGACTAGTAAAGCTGCCCCACTGCTAACAGGCAGCAGACAGAGAAAGCTTCATCATAATGAAGGCTTTAACTTATCATTAAAGTGGAAAACCTGCTTCAAAGAATTGAAATAGAATGTTGGGAGAGTTTTTTGGATCAAATTTCATTTTGCTCTCAGGAACAGATGATTACGTTCCTCTTATGCTGACCCAAACAGGATTAGATTCAGCTATTTTTAAAAGAGAATGCGTGGCAAACAAGGAAAATCAATACTGCTCCAGTTGCAGAGCTGCCCATGTCAGGATTGCCAAAGGAGCCAGCAAAGAAACCCTCCCCTCAGCTGTGACAGGGCTGTGTGAATGTCAGACACACTGTCCCTCAGCCACGCTGGTCTGGGCTCAGCGATTTCCCTTTTCATATATTATTTTCAATTCATGTGCAAGTTACGATCGATGTACTCTTTTGTGTTACAAATTAAAAGAAGTCCACCTCTCTTCTTTCCTGGTCTCCCTTCACCGGATGCAGTGTTCCATCCAAACAAAACCCCAAACGACAGGCTGGTGTTTCGGGTAATGCTGTGTATTGTGGTTTAGACCACATTTGGAGATGGAATGGTGTATGTTGCACAGCCACTGAAGTCTCTGCGGTGTAGACAAGGTCTTGAAAAAG
Organism: Ovis canadensis; assembly: GCF_042477335.2. Lineage (NCBI taxonomy): Eukaryota > Metazoa > Chordata > Mammalia > Artiodactyla > Bovidae > Ovis > Ovis canadensis. Next base: position 53,189,153 of record NC_091258.1, on the reverse strand, counting down.
AGGGGTACCCTTGTAGTAGACAGTGACTTTTAATTTGCTGATTCATCGAAACTTGGATTCTGGGAGCATCCATATAAGAGGGTGAAAATGGCCACTGGCTGGATAAAAAGGTCCTGCAGGTATGTTTTGTTTGGCTTGTGTTTAATATTTTTTGAAATTACTGACACAGCAGAGGCTGGTGGTGCGCAGGCTGGGTGCGCTAGGATGACGCACCCACCCCTGGGGGCTGTGGGTGCTGGTTACACCTTCCTCTGCAGCACTGCCCTGGCTCAGTGGGAGCTGCCTCACCTGCCCTGAGCTGCCGAGGAGGTGATGCTTTTCATCCCCTCCAGTCTCAACTATGCAGTTGTGTCCCACCTCAGCACGGGTGGCCAGTGGGAACCTGCCTTCTGGGCCACAATGGAGGGCTAAGGCAAGCTGTCTTCCCTGTGTGCACGTCTGCAGTCCGCCTCTCCCACTCGTGTGGCAGAGTGAGTGCCGATGGGGAAGGTGCTGAGCAAGTCCCATCTGTTTCGTCTGTCATTTGCTTCCCAATGTGGAAAGATCAGCAAGTGTAAGACCACAAAGCCGGGCAACAAATATGGAAACGTGGCTGAGGCTTTGTGTTTGTGCTCAGAGAGGCTCCGAAATTTGCCTACTTTTAATGTGATTTAAAGTGATGATTATAATCTGCTCCCTTTAGAAGCAGGAATGGAGGGGGGTGCCTATCTAATCTAGGGCAGTTTGTGAGGTGCAGTGTTGGAGGAAGGGCAGGAAGGAGGGAAAGAGAGAGGGTGGTTTAAGAAATTGAGAGAAGCGTAGGGCAGATAGCTGAGAGGAAGAATGGGAATGTAAAAAACTAGCTGATAAGATCTAACAAGTAAAGATGTATGGTTTGCTTAATGTAGCACAGATTATAAATTAAAGCAATGGAAATAGGAGGTATAATTGTAGGAGAAAACACCTCGACAATGAAATCAATCTTGTCAAACAGCACGCATTCACAACCTTGAGTTGCTGGAACTCCAACTGGACCTCCAAACCGTGCTAGGAGCACTGATGGGACACCAGTGACTGCTGCGGGTCATTTTTCATTCTGTTTTCAAAATAAGGGGAGGGTGGGGAGCAGAAGGCTTGACCCTGAAGGGCCTTGTAAGTCTCACTAAGGAGCTGACTTTATCCTCAGGAAAATGGGGAGTCTTCTAAAACGTTTTAAATGGGGAAGTGAAAAGATCAGTAAGTTCATCTGGGCTGCAGAAAGGGGCAGGGATTTGAAGGGAACAGCCCTAGCACGACCAAAACTGTGAACCATGCCGTAAACCGTGATGGAAAATATAACCCAATGGGATGTTCTCTGTATTTATATGATTTTTTTTTTTTTTTTACAAAATAAGAATCAGGAAGCCCACACAGAAAACAGTGTTAGACATTTAGACAAAAGACAATGGCGGCCTTGGTCAAGGAGGTGGAGATGGAGATGGAGATGGAGCGGGACGCAGATTAGGAGGTGGGATGGCAGGACCATGGCCCTGGGGTGAGGAGCTCATCCTGCAGACCGCAGCCCAAGGTCCAGCCCCACTGCTGCCGCCTCCCCAGCCTGTCCATGAGCAAGGCTGAGTGGCTGGCTAGATAGAGGGGGCAGAAATAGGAGAACAGTGGAGGAGGCTGGAGGGGCCGGACTGTAATCACCTATGTTCCCCTCACAATTGGCAACTTTCCCTGCCCAATACCGAGAGGAAGAGGCAAGTGAAGAGGCAAGTCAAGCAGCAGGAGGACGAGCACCTCTCCCGCCGCTGCGGCTGCCGTCCCCGCTCCCCTGTCATGCGTGCCTCCACTGTGGCAGCCCTGACTCCCAGCTCATTGCTGCTCTAGTCTCCATCACTGTCATCACCATCATCTGCTTCCATCTGGCACCTGCACACTTTCTCACGCAGAAAGCAGCCTGTCTGAGCCCTTTGTTATGTCCCAGAATGCTTCCAGCTGGCCTACCTGTTCTAAGGTGGAAGCTGGGAAGACACAACGGAACAGCTGAGACCTCAGGTTACTCATACTGTGCTTTTAAAGGTTCTCGAGAGGAGCTGCTGCTTCCAGAACAGTGGATCTCCCTGCAGCTATCCACCAAATCACCCGTGGTTCTTTAAGAACAACTTGCCTGCCCAAAACTGTAAGAAATAAATGTCTGTTGTTTTAAGCCAGCCAGTCTGTGGTAGTTGTTTTAGCAGGCCAAATGGACTAAGACAGGCCCTAAAAAGGAACTGTAGCCAACAATTAGCATCTCTTACTCTCTCTCAACTATTATATTAAGCACTTTCTAAGGACTGCCCATGTTTTATTTGCTCAGTTGTGTCTGACTGTTTGGAACCCCATGAACTTAAGCCCACCAGACTCCTCTGTCCATGGACTTCTCCAGTCAAGAATACTGGAGTGGGTAGCCATTCCCTTCTCCAGGGGATCTTCCTGACCCAGGTGGCTCAAGTGATAAAGAATCTTCCTGAAATGCAGGAGATTTGGGTTTGATCCCTGGGTTGGGAAGATCCCCTGGAGAAGGGAATGGCTATCCACTCCAGAATTCTTGCCTAGAGAAGTCCATGGACAGAGAAGCTTGGTGGGCTACAGTCTATGGGATGGCAATGAGTCAGACATGACTGAATGACTAATACTTTCACTTTCCTTTCAAGGATTGCCTAGTTAAATTCTCACAACAGGTTGATGAGGTAGGTATGATGATGGTCTTTAGTCTTCAGATGACAAACCTCCGAGAGTAAGTCAGTGGCTGAGCTAAGTCAGCCTGGTTCCAAAGCTGATGCTCTTCACACTTCACTGGACAACAGGAGAAGGCTCCTCCTTGGTTACTTCATGCCAGGCCATGCCCAAGGCAGTGACTCATAAAGTAGGCTTTTTTTTTTTTTCATTGTAAAAGTAATTGGAATCTACCACATAAGGAACATACAGTGCATTGTCTAAAAGCTTTCTCTGGAAAAGGAGGGACCCATTCTGACTTTATCTAAATATGGAAAGCAAGATACAGTTGACCCTGCCCCTTAAGTGACTTCCTACAGTTTTGCTGGAAGGTAAGAGTAGAGGGGTGTGCCCAGAGTCTACCTTGAAGCTCTCCAGAGGGATTTCTGTGATAAATGACCACTTCTATAAAAGCTCCAGAAGGTGTCTCCACTGCTACATGCTGCCAAACAGGTGGGCTGTGAAATCTCCCTTACAATCAGCTTCAGAAATGTCTCCAAAACAGGACAGCTTTTAAAGTCAATTTCTTCTTTTAAAAAATTTTAAGTTTTTTATTTTGTATTAGGGTATAGCCAATTAACAACATTGTGATAGTTTTAGGTGAACAACAAAATGACTTGACCATACATATACATGTATCCCTTCTCCCCTAAACTCTCCTTCTGTCCAGGTTGCCATATAACATTGAACACAGTTCCTTGTGATCTGATTTATCCACGTTTGTATTAATTAAGATTTCCCAACTCCCTCAAAGCTAGCTATATCTACTAAGGGCCAGACATTCAAAAATTGTCAATTTCTTTAATGTCTGGCTCTTAGTAGATATAGCTAGCTTTGGGGGAGTTGGGAAATCTTAATTAATACAAACGTGGATAAATCAGATCACTGTATGAAGCAAGCAGATGTCATTCTAACCCAGGTTCAGATGTGCACCTGTAACTTTCCATTGATTCCTTTAGAAGCCAGGTTAGTTCACACTGAATATCTAAAAGCCTGACGCCCTCCACTGAATTTGAGAAACTGAGAAGATGCCTTAAAAAGAATGAATCTAAAATAAGGCAACTAGAATTCTTCTATAATAACATAAAAACAGTACTAGAAGTTTCATAACACTCGAAATGAAAAGGCAGCCCAATTCATTTCCCTATGGGGTAACGTATCTCAGGAAATTGGACTAAATTAAACTGCAAACAGAAGCAGACTGGATGATTCCTCACATGGTGATCACTTTTAAGTTAAATACGAAGAGTGAAAAGTCGCCCTTTTCTTGGACTGGAGTCACTTGCAGGTTGACTACAAAGGCAGGAAATTATTTCTGGAAGCTCAGACTTGAAACATGGTGTGAAACCCTCCCATTAGTCCCAGAGGCAAATTTGATCCCCTGTTTTTAGCTCGCCCATCATAGCAGGAGAGGAGACTCTAGATAAATGGGCTATGGGAGGCCTGGGGGGCTTCCAGGGGCATCGGCATGGAGGATAAGCAGGACGGCTGGGGGCTGGCCTCACATTGTTCTCTTTCATCAGGGGCTTCAGATTTACCAATGGTGTTGTATTCATGATGAGGGTAGTAAGATGTAAGTGTTGACTTCATTATTATTCTGAAGCTATGTGCATGTGTTATACATGCTTTTGCCTACAGGATGTAATTTCACAATAAAACAAGAGTGAATGCCAAGGAACATTGTGGAGTGAGAAAGGGCTTCAACTGGGTTGGAAATCATTACTGACTGAGAGAGGCAGTTTCAGTTAAGCGACGGGCCAAGAGCCAGCTTAAATCGAACCAGGGAGTGAAAGGTGTGACTAGAGTACTGTTTTCCTCTGGCTCCTCATACAGAGATGGTGGTTGACACAAGAGGATTAAGAGGAGGGCTTTTCAAGCTGTGGAGCCCTTGTGCTGAGGGCAGAAAGCTAGAGGCCAAAAATCTCTCTCTCTGGTAAGACAGAGATTACTGATGGAGAGAAGCACAGATGGAAAGTCTGGCCTTGAAAAGCAACAGATGTCGGGAGGAGGAAATGAGATGATGAAAGCGGTAGCCTGAAGAAAAGCAATATGTGGTGTGGGCTAGAGGGAAGCAAGCTGTCTAGCAGTGTGGTAGGAACCTGGAAGGAGGGATGCCTGAGTGAGAGGCTGGCTGGGAGCTAAAAGGAAGGACCGATCCAGGAAACACTTTTGAGGAAAAACTGATGGCACGTACTGACCAACTGGGCTGAGGACAGAAGCAGAACCAAAGAAAGATGGTACAAAACCAGATAGGCATAGCCTTGGGAATGTTCAGGATCAATGCTCAGTGAGTGACGTGTTGCTTTCCGAAGTAATTGTGTTGGTTTACACGCCTATTATCAACACATGTGCTTCTAACCTCCACACCCTCAACAACATTCAGTACGGTCATACTGCATTTAATATGGTGGGTGTGCAATGGTGCCCAGCTGTTGTTTTCATTTCCATTTTCAAGATTGCTAATAAGATGGAACATCTTTTGATATGCTTACTGGCCATTCAGATCTCTTCTGTGAAATAACTGTTCATTTCCTCCCTTTTAAAATTGAATTACATGTTTTCTTCTTCAAAGGCATGCTTTATGTATTATGTACTCTAATAATTTGAAGGTAATGTGTATGCCGAAACCTTTTTCAGTTTGTAACTTGTCTTTCATTCTCTTCTACGGTGTAAAAAGGAATAAAATTTCTCAAATTTAAGGCAGAAACCATGAAAAGTTTCTTTAAGGTTCTGTGCTTTTTGTTATCTTAAGAAATTCCCCTTTATTCAGAGATCATCAAGGCATCATCCCACATTTTTTTCATATTTAAAGTTCAGACTTTTATGTCTTTAACCCATATGGAATTAGATTTTGAATAGTGTGAGTTTAGGGATGCATTTAGGCTTTTTTTCCTCCATAGATAGTGGATTGTCCCTAGATTATTCACTGAATATACCATTCCTTCTCCTTTGCTTTATGATTTCAACTTATGCCGGGAGCCAGCACGGGAGAGCCTACCCAGGACAAGGTCATGCGGAAAAGCCTGATGGGCAAGGCGAGTCAGGTCTCAAGGGGTCCTCTGTCTGAGCATCTACCCTGAAACCAAAATCTGTTTACTGTCTGCTATACTATAATCTTCTGACATTACCACCTTTCTCTGGAAAAAGTTAACTTAGAGCTCCAATAGTCTCCTGCATATAAAAAGAATGTCTCGGTTTAAACCCCTTTGATGGGTTTCTAACTTATCTGACCGGTCTGCCCGGACTTTTACAACTTTTGGATTGTTTACAGCCCCCAACCATGAGAGGCACGAAGCTTAAAACATCTTAAAGATATAGAGCCTTTTAGAGCTAAGAATTAGTTTGGTGAAGGGTTCCATTGTTGAGTTAATGTTTGCCGCCAGGCCTCCATATCCTTTATCTTTTAGGCACCTGGGAGGATATTAACGTAATCGGGATGCAGAAATAGGAATATAGTAGTTTTGATGTTAGCAACACTAGACTTTTGAGTTAATTAATTTTCTCTTTGTTATAAATCACTGTACTCCTTTTTGTTTGTTATAAATTGTTGTGTCCTTGCTATGTCAGAATGTAACTTTATTTAGTGCTTTCTGAGAGTGGCACCAGACTTTGGGAAGGACAACACTATTACCCTTATCAGAAAAGGGCTGTAAAATGCTAATTGGCCTTCTGGCCAGAAGATGATGTAAGTTACCTAAGACTTGTGTATACAACTAGGTATGCAGAGAGAAAGCCTGGTCTCGATAAGAGTCAGGGCTGTTGACACTGCATAATTTTATATTATCCATTGATCTCTATGTACAAGAAAAGGTATAAAAAGCCTTTATGAACAATAAAGGATGGACCAGTTTCTCAGACCAGCTTCTCGAACTGGTTTCTTGGAAATCTGGCTCCCCCCGTGTCTAATCTCTCTCTTTCTCTCTTTCTCCCTCTCCCTCCCTCTCCTTTTCAGGCTGAATTCCCATCTGGAGCGGGGAGGCTCACCATGTATACTTACTTGCCCTGGCTTCTAAGACCCACGAGAGAGGGAGCCTAAGACGGGCACCCTCCACTATTCAAACAGGTGCCGGTGGCCTAACATAGGTGGTGCAAACATCTTGTCTTGAGGTTTTATTAGTTTTCCACGTAAACCAAGTTATTCAGCCTCTTTTCTCCACTAATTTTCCTACTACACTATTCTTTCCTAATCTCTCTTTTATATTTCTAAATAAGTAAGTTTTTCCTTGCTATGCCGTCCCCCCTTTGAATTACCCTGGATCCATCGGGGCTGGACCCCGGCAAACTTAGTTATGTTTCCATACATTTATGGGTTTGTTTCTGGACTCTATTCTGTTCTTTAGTCCATTTGCCTATCTGTGCACCAATACCACACTATTAAAATCACTATATTTTCATACTAATGTGTTATCCAGTAGAGAAAGACCTCCCACTTTGGAGGGACTTGACTAATCTTGTCCCTTTGCTCTTGCATATATATTAATATTTTAGAATCAACCTGTTGGGATTTTGATTATAAGTGCATTGAAACTATAATTTGGGGGAGAAATACAATATCTTTAACAAACTGAGTCTTTTAAAGCAAAGATCATAGTATGTCTCACCTTGTATTTATGTCTTTGAAAATGAGTTTTAATAAAGTTATTTTATATATAGAGAGATTTGCAATTTTTGTTAAGTTTATTCCTACATTTAAAAATTTGCATTCTCTTTTTTATTTGCTGCTGGTACACAGAAATGCATTTGGCTTTTATAACTCATACCCATCCATCATCCTCACTAAATTCTTTTCCTAACTCTAATAATCTGCTATGGATTATTTTGAGTTTTTTATATAAGTAATCATAACATGGCAGTTTCATTTCTTTCTTTCCAAATCTAGCCCCTCTTGTTTATTTTTGTATCTTCTTGCACAGGCCAGGCTCTTTAGTAAATTACTGAATAGAAATGCAGCTTTGTCTTGTTTGTGATATTAAAGGAAATAATTTTAACATATTATTGTTTTTCAAGTTATCCTTGATTGAGTTGAGGAATTCTCCCATGAACAGTTGTTTAGCTTTATTAAATGGTTTCTCTTTAATCTATTGAAAGGACCATATTTCTTTAAAATAGTAAAGTGATGAATGTTTAGATTTTTCATATCTTGACTCAACCTTGCACTCCTGGAATAAGCCCAACTTGGTCATGATAGTCCATCTTTTTATCCTGCTGGATTCAATTTGCTAACATTTTGGTGGATTTTTGCATTCACATTTTTAAATTAATGAGTGATAATGACATGAAATATTTATGTCTCTGATCTGGCTTAATTGGTTTTGGCTACTTTAGTTTCCAAAAATGACAAGTAATATTTTCTCTTTTATTTCTCAAGAGTTATGTAAGTTTGTGAGTTGTGTAGACAAAGGAAGCCATCAACAAAGTGAAAAGACGTACTAAATGGAAGAAAAAATACTTGCAAATGATATCACCAATAAGGGGTTAATACCCAAAATATATAAACAGCTCATACAACTCAACATCAGAAAAACAAACAATTTGATTTAAAAATGGGCAGACTACCTGAATAGACATTTTTCCAAAGAGGACATGCAGATGTCCAATAGGCACACGAAGGAGATGTTCAACATCATTAATTATCAGACAAATGCAAATTTTTGAAACTATAATGAGCTATCACTGCACATCTATCAGAAGAGTTATAAAAAGGAACATAAATAACAAATGCTGGAAAGGATGTGAAGAAAAGGGAATCCTCAAATACTGCTGATGGAAACATAAGTTGATGCAGTCACTGCAAAAAACAGTATGGAGGTTTCTCAAGAAACTAAAAATAGAATTATAGTATGACTTGACAATTCCATTCCTAGGTATATATTGGAAAAAAACCCCAAAACATGAATTTGAAAAGATACATGTACCTCAGTGTTCATAGCATCATTATTTACAATTGCCAAGATACAGAAGCAACCTCAGTGTCAATCAACAAATGAAGGGATAAAGATGTGGTGTGTATATGTGTGTGTGTGTGTGTGTGTATGTGTATGTGTGTATATATATATGTGTGTGTGTGTGCGTGTGTGTGTGTAATGGAATACTTCTCAGCCATAAAAGAAGGAAATTTTGCCATTTCCAACAACATGGATGGATAACAACATTATTCTAACTGAAGTAAGTCACACAGAGAAAGACAAATACTATATGATATCATATTCGAGGAATCTACAAAATACAACAAACGTGAATATAACAAAAAAGAAACAGAGTCACAGATATAGAGAACAAAATAGTGGTTATGAGTGGGGAGAGGGAAGATGGGATCAATATTGGGGCAGGGAAGTAAAATGTAGAAAATAAACTACAAGGACATACTGTATAACATAGAAAACATAGCTAATATTTTATAATAACTATTAGTGGAGTATAACCTTTAAAACTGTGAATCACTATATTATAAACCTGTAATTTATACAATATTATACATCAACTGAACTTCAATAAAAAATTAGCAATATAGAAAATAATTTGTGTAAGTTTGGAATTATTTGTTCCTTGAATGCTTAGAAAAACTTGCTTTTGTCTATCAAGACTAGTGTTTTATTATAGAAAAGCTTGAAACTATTCAATTTCCTCAATGATTTAAAGACCATTTGGATTTCTTTTTTTTTAATATAAATTAATTTTTTTAATTGGAGGTTAATTACTTTACAATATTATATTGGTTTTGCCATACATCAACATGAATCCACCACAGGTATACACGTGTTCCCCATCCTGAACCCCCCTCCCACCTCCCTCCCCATACCATCCCTCTGAGTCGTCCCAGTGTACCAGCCCCAAGCATCCAGTATCATGCATCGAACCTGGACTGGCGATTCGTTTCATATATGATATTATACATGTTTCAATGCCATTCTCCCAAATCATCCCACCCTCTCCCTCTCCCACAGAGTCCAAAAGATCGTTCTAAACATCTGTGTCTCTTTTGCTGTCTTGCATACAGGATTATCGTTACCATCTTTCTAAATTCCATATATATGCGTTAGTATACTGTATCAGTGTTTTTCTTTCTGGCTTACTTCACTCTGTATAATAGGCTCCAGTTTTATCCACCTCATTAGAACTGATTCAAATGTATTCTTTTTAATGGCTGAGTAATACTCCATTGTGTATATGTACCACAGCTTTCTTATCCATTCATCTGCTGATGGACATCTAGGTTGTTTCCATGTCCTGGCTATTATAAACAGTGCTGCACTGAACACTGGGGTACACGTGTCTCTTTCAATTCTGGTTTCCTTGGTGTGTATGCCCAGCAGTGGGATTGCTGGGTCATAAGGCAGTTCTATTTCCAGTTTTTTAAGGAATCTCCACACTGTTCTCCATAGTGGCTGTACTAGTTTGCATTCCCACCAACAGTGTAAGAGGGTTCCCTTTTCTCTACACCCTCTCCAGCATTTATTGCTTGTAGACTTTTGGATTGCAGCCATTCTGACTGGTGTGAAATGGTGGATTTCTTTTTTTTAAGTTAGTTTTCAAAAGTTATATTTTTCTAGGAATTTATCCATTTTATCCAAATTTTCAAAATTTTCCATAAAGTTACTCATGAAAATTTCAGCCTTTTAATATCTGCTACAATTGTAGTTATGTCACTTGTGTATTCCCAGCAATAGTTGTGTCTTTCTTTTTTTTTGGTTAGTCTTGTTTGAATCTATCAATTTTATTGATAGTCTCTTCTCCTGGCTTTGTTGATTCTTTGTATTTTATTTAATTTTCTCTTTCATCAGTTTCTGGTCATACATTTAGTGTTTCCTTCTGTCTATTCTCTCTGACTTTATTTATTATCTGTTTACCCAACTTCTAAAGGTGTAAATGTTCAACTTAATTTTCAGCCTCCCTTCTTTTGTAACATAAGCATCTAAAGTACAGTTTGTCAGTGGAAGCACTATCAATATTTTGAATAGATAATTCTTTGTTGCCGGGGGATGTCCTGTGTATTCAAAAATGCTGAGCAGCATGCCTGGCCTGTCCCCACAGAATGGGTGAAAATATTTGCAAACAAAGTGACTGACTGACAAGGGATTAATTGCCAAAATATACAAACAGCTCATGCAGTTCTACATCAAAAAAACAAACAACCTAATCAAAAATGGGGAGGAGATCTAAATAGACATTTCTCCAAAGAAGATAGACAGATGACCAAAAAGCATATGAAAAAATTTTCAACATCACTAATTATCACTAGAAATGCAAATCAAAAGTACGAGGTATAACCTTACACGAGTCAAAATGTCCATCATCAAAAAAGTCTACAAACAGTAAGTGCTGAAGAGGGTGTGGAGAAAAAGCGACCCTCCTACACTGTTTGTGGGAATGTAACCTGGTACAACCGCTATAGAGAACAGTCTGGAGAACTACCATATGATTCAACAGTCTCACTCCCAGGCATATATATCTGAATAAAACCATACTTCGAAAAGATACATGCACCCCAATGCTCACTGCAGCACTATTCACAATAGCTGAGACATGGAAGTTACCTACATGTCCATCAACAGAGGAACAGACAAAGACGATGTGCTATATACATGTAATGGAATATTTACTCAGTCATAAAAGAACAAAGTAATGCCATTTGTAGCAAAATGGATGCACCTAGAGATGATCACACTAAAGACAGCAAAAGATAAATACCATATGATATCACTCATATGTGGAATCTAAGTTTTTAAAATGATACTAACAAACTTATTTATAAAACAAATAAGACTTACAGATACTGAAAACCAAAGGGGAAGCATGGGGAGGTTGGGGGACAAATCAGAAGTTCGGGATTAACATACATATACTACTATATAATGGAGAAGGAAATGGCAACCCACTCCAGTCTTCTTGCCTGGAAAATCCCATGGACAGAGGAGCCTGGCAGGCTATAGTCCATGGCGTCACAAGAGTTGGACATAACTTAGCGACTAAACCACCAACCAGAACTACTATATAAAAGATAGATAACCAACAAGGACCTACTATATAGCCATAAGAAACTCTACTCAAATTCTGTGAGAGGATGAAAAAGAATGAATATATGTATACACATAACTGAATCATCTGAAACTAACACAACATTGTAAATCAACTATAATCCAATAAAAAAATTTTTAACTATACTTTAGCTTTTATTACCACTATTTTTTTTTCCAATCTCATTCAATCTGTTGTTCTTGTTTATTTACTAAATTGTGTCTGACTCTTTGTGACCCCATGGACTATAGCCCACTAGGCACCTCTGACGATGGGGTTTTCCCGGCAAGAATACTGGAGTGGATTGTGATTTCCTTCTCCAGAGGCTCTTCCCAACCTGGGGATCAAACCCACATCTTCTGCATTGCAGGTGGATTCTTTACCGCTGAGCCGCCAGGGAAGCCCGTCATTCAATCTAAGTATTTAGTAAATTTCATTGTGATTTTTTTCATCCCAAATTATTCAGAAGTGTCTAAGCCTATGTACTTGTAAATATCTATTTGTTATCGATTTATAACACATTGATTTAAGCCCTCAGTTCAGTTCAGTTCAGTTGCTCAGTCGTGTCCGACTCTTTGCGACCCCATGAATCGCAGCACGCCAGGCCTCCTTGTCCATCACCAACTCCTGGAGTTCACTCAGATTCATGTCCATCGAGTCAGTGATGCCATCCAGCCATCTCATCCTCTGTCATCCCCTTCTCCTCCTGCCCCCAATCCCTCTCAGCATCAGGGTCTTTTCCAATGAGTCAACTCTTTGCATGAGGTGGCCAAAGTACTGGAGTTTCAGCTAGCATCATTCCTTCCAAATAAATCCCAGGGCTGATCTCCTTTAGAATGGACTGGTTGGATCTCCTTGCAGCCCAAGGGACTCAAGAGTCTTCTCCAACACCACAGTTCAAAAGCATCAATTCTTCAGTGCTCAGCCTTCTTCAATATGGTAATTTTTTACAAATGTTCGATAAGGCTGGACGAGTTTTTTCTTAGTGGGATGTTCAACATATATCAATTATATTGAGCCTGTTAATTGTGTTCAAGTTGTCTGTAGCAGAGTTGTCTAACAAAACTTTCTGCAGTGATGAAATGTCCTATATCTTTAGTATTAAATACAATAACCACTAACCCACATGTGGTTATCAGCACTTAAAATGTGAGTGTGACTAAGGAGCTGCATTTTTAATTAAAATTTTTTTAATTTAAGTAGCTACATGAGCCTTGGTGGCTACTCCATGGGGCAATGCAAACTATATAGTCTTGCTGATTTTCTGTCTGCTTGAGAGGGTGTTATTAAAGACAGTGGATTTGTCTACTTCTACTTGTGGTCCTCTGAGTATCTGCTTTAAGTATTTTGAAGTTATGTTTTGAGACATGTGGAATTTAGATTTATTATATCTTTCTGGTGAACTGAACTTTTAAAAAATGACCTAGCAACTTTCTTGATCTCTAGCAATGCTTTTTTTGTTTGTTTTAAAGTCTATTTTTACAGTTGCCAGGGCAGGAGTTGGGGGAAGCAGGGAGGAGGGGAGGGATACACTGGGATATTGGGATTGGCATATACATACTGCTGCTGCTGCTGCTAAGTCACTTCAGTCGTGTCCGACTCTGTGTGACCCCATAGACGGCAGCCCAGGGGTCCCCTGTCCCTGGGATTCTCCAGGCAAGAACACTGGAGTGGGTTGCCATTAGAAAAGAGATAACTAATAAGGACCTATTTTATAGCACAGGGAACTCTACTCAATACTCTGTAATGACCTATATGGGAAAAGAATCTAAAGTTTTCAAGAGTAGATATATGTATGTGTATAACTGATTCACTTTGCTGTGCAACAGAAACAACATTGTAAACCAACTATTCACCAATGAAAATTTAAAAAATGATAATACAAAATTAAGAATATCTTAACTGACATGTCATAGGTTTGTCAGAACTCCCCCTCAAGATATGCCTGTTTTATCTTTTCCCATCCTTTTACATTACCATGTCCTTATTTTTCAGATATCTCTTTTTAAAATAATTGTGAGTAAAATCCAGAAGCATGGCCATTTTCTTAGCTAGTGTAATTTACATTGATTTCAATTACTGATACATTTGGATTTATCATTTTATTTTGTAATTTAAAAAAATTTTCTCTGTATCTTCTCCATGTCACCCCTTCTCCTAATTTTTAAATTTATCTTTGGATTGACTGTAATTGTCCCCTTTACTTTTTCCCTCTTCTGGAACAATTCAAAGACCTAAAATCTTTGATTTCTCCTCTTTCATAGTGAACACTATTTCAGTCCTATATTGATATGATATTTATCCCCCAGATTTTACATTACTATTATCATTTTATGTAGTTAATGGAGTTAAAGTTTACCCATAATGTACCATTTTCTTAGTTCAGAAATCTTTCTTGAATCTTAGACATTATATCAGATAATTTTCCTAAGTATACCCATGAAAGTGTCTTTAATGAGTCTGTCCCTCCTTTAATGGGCCTGCTGATAATGACCTCTTGCAGTTACAGTTATTCTAAGGACTGCTGTTTCTGGTTCACAGTAGCCAATGTCACTCTCTTACTTTACACCCTTCCATAGCTTTTCACTACATTTTGAAAAAAAGTCAAATTTCTTAGCATGACCTGACTGGCCCTACAGAACCTTCCAGTCGTATTGTTAACATTTCCCTGGCTCATGAGCTTGTGATATCATGACCTTTTTACTCTTTGAATGTTTACTCATACATGTGCTGATTTAAATTTTTTTAATTAAAAACTGTTATGAGCTAAATTCAAGGTCCCCCTTGAAATACTATGTTGAAGTTCTAACCCCCAGTACTCTGCCCCACTGCTCAGGGGATATTCTTAGGTCAACTGCCCCTCAACCCTCAGCCATACATGACTCACGACAGGTCACAGGACATCCTGCAACTGGTGAGGGAGGTCACGGAGGTTCTGGTTAGGAGTCTCACCCCCTATCCCTTCAGGCCTCTGCGCTCTTTCTTAACCTCATCTAGACTAATCCTTCAGGTGTGCTGTCTACTTCCTGCCAGCATCAGCTTATGGTGGTTTGTTACAGCAGCAGAAGGAAGCTAATACAGGTGAAGGGTTAGTCCCTGTTGGCCCTGGATTCATTCTTTGGGCTGTAAAATAATCATTCTGGCTCAAGTACAAGCAGGGGGAGAATTAGGGCAAAAAGGAGGTATGGGAGGGGCTTAAGAGCTTGACTTGGCACTTTGCCTGAAGCTATCTGTGGCCACTTCTGTTCCCTTTTCTGACCTTCTTGCTCCCTCAACAGAGCTGCTTGCCCTCTAGCCCTCAGGCTCCATAATTTCTTTTACAAACTTCCCTGGAAGGTGGCAAAGAAGAAACCATGACTGCAGAAGTTTAAAGGATTCTGAGAGGTTTAGGGCCTCGGGGGAAGGGACAGGGTTACTTATGAAAGGGATAAATGCTCAGGCCAGCAAGCGATAACCTGTGGCCCTCAGGCTCTGTAGCTTCTGACTGATTTCAGGAGAAGGTATCTCCAAGCCAACTCTGGGACGCTGCTTCTCAAATAGGTCCTGTGTTTACACTGGGGTGCCAATCCACTGATTTCCTCAATAAAGGAATAACACCTGACACTTCCTGATCATGTATTATGTGATGGGCAAAGATCTATGCTCTGAATAGGGGTGGAGTCAAGCC
This sequence comes from Ovis canadensis, assembly GCF_042477335.2. NCBI lineage: Eukaryota > Metazoa > Chordata > Mammalia > Artiodactyla > Bovidae > Ovis > Ovis canadensis. The sequence continues at coordinate 53,173,753 of NC_091258.1, read as the reverse complement.
TCACCACGTCCATATGTGGGAGCTGCCATTACAATCGCCCTCGTTTCAGATGAGGAAGCCGAGGCTCAGGGACTGTCAGCCATCCACCAAGTCAGGTGGGGCAGGTGGCTGAGTGGGAGGCTGCACAGAGGCCAGGCTCTCAGCATAGTGAGCAGCCCTGGAAGGCTGGGGTGCAAGGATACCCAGTGCCTGCCCCAGGGGACTCAATAAAATTGTTTCTGTTCTGAAAGAAAAATAAAGCCTCGTTTTATTTTCCCCCTAAACATTTTTGTTTTCTTGATTGGGCCCTTGGGCAAAGCAAGGGCCTGTCCTTGACCGTGAGTTTGGGCTTACCTGACTGTGGAGAGGAGTGGTGGGGAGGACAGGGAGGCATGCTGGGCCTGGCCATCCTGCCCACACTCGGCCTGTGGCCTGTGAAGGCTCGGCTTCAGCCTTGGTGAATGTGGCCTGGTACAGGGAAGTGAGTTTCTACCCTTTAGAAGGAAAAGGGGTCTGAGTCCATTATCTCGGTGTCTAAAGATCATGTGGTTCTGACGCTTAGGGTCCTGGGGAGGGTTTCGCTTAGCAGCCCTTGGTGGGAAGGAACAGAGACGAAGGAACCTTTTGAGACCTGAAAACAGCCACCAATTGCAGATTTTTCTTTAGAGTGTCATCTCGGAGACACATGCACTTCACAAGCATTTAGTGCTCACAACAACTCTTTTCAGTTTCTGCATCACCCCCTTTCACAGGTAAGTAAACCAGGGCACAGGGTCACACATTTAGGAGGACAGACCTAGGAGGACATACCCAGCCAGGTCCAATTCCACAGCCCAGGACCTCAGCTACCATTGACTCCGTGTCTTTAAAAAGTTCCACTTCCAAGGCAAGACAGAGTGAGGGGTGATGAAGAAACAGACAGAAGCCTCCAGGCAATGAGCATCTCTCTATCGTGCTTCCAGCCATTCCACTCTCCTCTTACAATCACAATATTGGATAAATGACGCTCACCACAGAAAAATCAGTGCGAGAACAATACATGTTCTTTTGCTGTCAGGCTGGGCTCCCTTAGGCTCTTGTATTTGATTTATTTATAATCTGATTTGGAAATGAAAAGGCAAAGCTGTCCTTGGGGACCATGTGGCCCACATGCTCGAAGTTCTAACATCGCGTCAGCCTGCAGCTCTTAGTCTGGGCATGGATGCCAGCTGAGCCAGCATCTGCTTGGCTCTCTCTGGTCTCTTCAGAGCAAAGCCTGGTTTGAGTGTGGGTGTTCCTTTGCTCTCCTTCTACACAGATGCCATGAAACATCATATTCTTATCCAGCTGAGCAGTCAGGCCAAAGAAAGGGTACATTCCTATAGCACTGGTCAGGCCAGCAGCCGTGCCCAGTCCTGATGTCACCCCAGCTTCCTCACTACACATGAGCAACTGGACTGTCATCTACCAGAGTCAGCCTAGAACCCTGTCATGCACAGGGACTCACCTAGATGAGTGGGTTTCAGACAATGGCAGGCTTACAGAGTACTTACCAAACACACTTGCCCACTTCACATCTTTGTTTTTATGTGTGATATGAGATGGAAAAATTTTTAGAACAAAAATTATGCTCAAACAAGAGAACTGCTTTGAATGTCTGAGTCAGAATTGCCTACAAAATCTCACACATATACATAAACTCCCAAATGCACAGACACATGCCTGCACACATGTACACACACACACACACACACACACACACACACACACTCCCTTGGGTGTGATATATGTGTGCTGTGATAGGCAGGAATATTTACACTGTCAAGGTCTCCTCATATCCTGTCTAATAAAAAAGAAAATCCTCTTTTAGCGCTTTTGTTTCTTTTATTAGTTGTGAGGGTTAGAGGAATTCTGATTGGAAATGAAAGGTTTGTGTTGGTATATCTGATAAATGTGACCTTTAGTCAATGAGTGGTTCATGTTTTCCTGACGGGCTGTCCAGACAGAGTCTGTCTGGACAGCAAGTGGCATTTTTTTCTATGCAAGGTAACATTTATGCCTTGAACCTCCATTTGGCAGGTGCCAGGAAGTTGACAGAAAAGAATGTTAAACCAGTCATGAAATGACTCTCCTCTCACTACAAACACCAGGGGCAGGGAGAGAAGTTGATTAATTACAAAATATTCTTTGAGGACTCACTCTGTGCTATGGACTGTGCTGGGCCCAGGGATAAAGAGGCCACAGGTCAGATGTGCTTCCTAGTCTCACAGGGATTAAGAGCCAGCAGGGGAGTTGAACCTTAGCCAGAGTTCAAATGTGATGAGTCACGGAGGAGACGGGCTACTGGTGCCTATGACAGGGGCCCTCCAGTAGGGAAGGGTCTTAGAGAAGGCTTCTCAGGGAAGGAAGTTTAAGCTGAGACTTGACGAGGCAGCAGGGCCAGCTAAGTGAGCAGGTAGAGCTTCCAGCAGAGAGAAGGCGTGAGGCAACAACAGCACTGGGCAGGAAAGAGGCTGGCATGTGAGCAAACAGAACGGTGTCAAGGAGGTAGCGGACAGCAAAGTGAGGAAAACGGAGAGGAATGCAGAGGTGGTACATGTTGAGCCTTGAAGAACACAGTGAGTATTTGTACTTAATCTCAAAAAGCACGGGTGTCCTCAAAGGCTTAAAACCATGGCAGTGACGTGCTCATCATTGGCTGCGGAGGGAGTGATGGACTGTGGCACAGGAGTAGAGCCAGAGAGCCCGGTCAGAGGCTGTCACAACAGTCCAGGGAAGAGGCAAAGGTACCTTCAATTAGTGTAACAACCATGGACATGGGAATGAGAGGTTTTTAGAAGGTGGAATAGGTAGAATTTGGTGATGGATTTGATGGGGTACATGGGACAAGAAAGAGGAAGAAGTCTAGATGCCTCCCAGGAGGACAGTGGAGTCATTTACTGGAACAGGGGCCCTGGAGGAGAAGCAGGGAGGGGGTGGAGCCTGAGTTTGGAGTGGGGTCCACCGGACATGAGCCACCTATTAAACAGCCATGGGAGACGTCAAGAAGGCAAACTTGCAGCTCCGAGGGTTCTAGGAGGAGATACCCATTCGGAAGCCTCTGCCACAGGAGCTAAGTGAAGCTGTGGGTGGGGCGGCTCCAGGAGGAGCAGAAGGCCCAGGAGGGAGCCCTGTGTCCCCACAACTCCAGCTGTTGCTGGCCAAGAGTAGCGGTAGTCAGTCGAGGGGACGAGAGGAAAAGCAGGAGAGTATGGTGCTGTTCAAGACATGAAAGGCATTATGTTTCAGGAAGGAAGGGTTAAACCACTGTGCTGAATGCTACTAAGGGTTATTTTTCCAAGAAAACCTGTCTCTATCACGCTCCTGATTACACATCCCAGCAGTGCCTCCAAGAAAGAGTCTAAGGTCCTTATCATGGAATCCCAGGCCTCTCATGTGCTTCCGCCAGTCCACCTGCCCAGACTCCTCTCCCCGACTGCCCCGTACCAATGAAGTCTGTGCTGTGGTCCCTGTGGACACTGACAAGTGTGTACCATCTGCTTTTCCCACATTCCTCCCCCCAGATTGCAGCTTTTGTCTGGAGACGTGCCCCACTCCCACCCTTTCAGTCCACATGGTTCTGAGTCACCAGTGCAGCCCTTGGCATGGGGCACACAATCAGGTCAACGCTAATCAAGTGCTTCACCCTCTCCCGACAGGGACTGGTGAGGGGAGGGAAGGTGATTTAAGGTGGTCCCATCAGGGTGAATTTCCTGGAAGTTCTGGGACCAAGGCTTATCTTCCTTTCCAGTGGCTCAGAATCACACAGACATGGCCCCAGGCGTGCTGGCAGCACTGAGAACATGGCTAACGCGTGAAGGAGAGCAGAGCTGAGACAGGGAGACTGGCACCAGGGACATTCTTTGAGTCTTTCCTTTAAGCCAGGCCAGAAGCCAAAATGAACTTGGAATTCTGAGCTGTGGCAACCAGTGAATGAACTCTGTTTTTTGTTTTCACATAGAGCCAGGTTTCCTGTCACTTGTGGCAGAATCCATGAATCCTAACTTCTATACCTGCTATTTCTGTAACTGAGAATGTTTCTGGGCTTCTCTGACTAGAGCATTTAACTGTGCTTTGCAGCGCAGTCTTCTCTGACTCCTGTGAGCACTCATCCCCATGGCCGCTCATAGAGCCTGGCACCACCACGTGCCCACCATGGTTTACACACCTGCCTCCCCAACAGCCTCAGTCCAGGGATCATGTCTTACTTCTGTATCTCTGATGCCTCACAAAGCATTTGGTGTGTAAGAGTCACTTATCAAATGGTTTCCGAGAGACTCTCTGAATGAACAAATGAAATACAAGCAAGAGGCTCAACAACAAGATATTAGAAGACAAAGAAGAAAGGGAAATAAAGGTCAAATGAGTGCTTAAGCCAATGAAAAATTAAGTGTATCACCTCTAGTACTGGCCAAGTACATTTTCAAAATGTCATCATTTTAAATTATGGAAATGGCTTCTCGAAAACAAAAAAATAAATAAAGCATGTCCCCTGCTCCCAGATGGAATAAATTCATTTAGCTGTGTTGCATCAGAATAACTTCTACGATCTGGTAGTCGGAACTCATTAGATCAGGTTGACTGATTTTTCCATAATTATTTTAAACGTTCACCATCTACAAAATTTCATCCCAAACCTGGACAGTCAGCCGTTGACACCTAAATGACTAGGCTCGATCAACTCAGGCTCTGAACCGGCTTCAGTGCTACACTGGGTTATCATCAGATGTTTATGGAAGACATCCAGAGCAAGCCATAGTTACCATGGAAACAGGCATGCTAAAGGAAAGGATGGCTGTCATACACAAGATGAGGACTGTGTATAGGAAGCATCGACTAGCCAAGAAACAACATGAGATATTCCCAGTTAAGAATGGCTGTTCATATTCAGGTGTTGAAAACTGAGCTGTCCAAACATCCAACAGGGAAACATGCAGAAGCCCATTCATCCTGGCCACCAATGTGGCTTTTGACCCAGATGAAACTGTTACTAAAAGGCCTGAATGAAATAGGCTGTTTCCATTTCTGTAAAGGGGTGTTTTTCAAATTAAGTTGGATTTAGCTTCTAAGTGAAAAGGAGAGACACTTTTAAACCTAAATATTGTGAAGACAGCTTTTCCCTTTCAGTGCTTTCCATCTCTCACATACACTCCCACGTATGAGTATATGTCTATACATATAATGTACATTTACGGGTCAGAACAAAACCCACTGAAACATGCAGAAGGTAGAGTTCAGGGGAGCACACGCCTCATGTATTGTCCTACTCAGTTTGTGCTTTGAGTTTGAAATGCTTATTAAGGAAACTTGACAAAGAGTATTTTCAGTGATAAATCTCTAATGATCCAACCATTAGATTCAAAATTAGAGCAGGCTTAGGGATATCACTTTGTTCATCTAGTGGCAATTGGGGCTTTCAAGAATATTTTTTCTGCTTTTCCTGTGAAACCGACGATGGACCATGGCTCTTTGTTCCTCTGTCAGTGATTAGTTGTGGAACTTTATCTCAACTGAAAGCATTATTGAGGGCTTCCCTGGTGGTCCAGCAGTTAAGAATCCACCAGCCAATGCAGGCAACACTGGTTCAGTCCTGGTTTGGGAAGATTCCACGTGTCGCGGAACAACTAAGCTCATAAACCACAACCACTGAAGCCTGTGCTCTAGAACCAGGAGCTGCAACAACTGAAGGACCACACACCCCGGAGCCTGCGCTCCGCAACAAGAGAAGCCATCACAGTGAGAAACCCAGGCGTTGCCACTGAACAGTAGCCCTGCTTGTTGCAACTAGAGAAAGCTTGCATGCAGCAAAGCCAGAGATAAATAAACAGAAGTTAAAAAAGGAGAATATTCATGGAAGACTGGGACTCAGAATACAGCAAACTCAGTGCAAAGTCCAAAGGAGATTTAAAAAAAAATGAAAGCACAGGAGAGCTCTGCAGGATTGCCCTGCTGGTTGGTACCTTATCTGATTTTCCTCATTGTCCACCAGGAAGAACCAGCGAAACTTCACAACCAGGGGGCTGCAGTTGGTGATTGTGACGTAGCGGATCACCTCAGTGTCATTCAAGATACAGCCAAAATCCAGCTCCATGGTCTCAAAGGTGAGGTTGGGGTAATTCACTTCTCCACGCAGGTGCAGGATGTCCACTTGAGGATGCTCCACATACTTGATGGCTAAAACTTCTTCAGCCACCCAGTTGTTCAGATCATTTTTGTAGGAAGGGTCAAATCTGACCAGCAGGTCTTTTACTTCACCGACTTCCAGTTTAACAGGCTACAAAAAAAAAAAAAAAGATAATGGGGAGTTACCAATCTCTACACTATGCATTTACAACCTGATATATGAAATAGGGCAACCAAAGTTATTTCATGTGAGGGCTGTATATTGTGACCCTGCTTATTTAACTTATATGCAGAGTACATAATGAGAAATGCCAGGCTGGATGAAGCACAAGCTGGAATCAAGACTGCTTGGAGAAATATCAATAACCTCAGATAGGCAGATGACATCACCCTTATGGCAGAAAGTGAAGAAGAACTAAAGAGCCTCTTGATGAAAGTGAAAGAGGAGAGTGCAAAAGTTGGCTTAAAGCTCAACATTCAGAAATTTAAGATCATGGCATCCAGTCCCATCACTTCATAGGAAATAGATGGGGAGACACTGGAAACAGGGTCAGACTTTATTTTGGGGGGCTCCAAAATCACTGCAGATGGTGACTGCAGCCATGAAATTAAAAGACACTTACTCCTTGGAAGAAAAGTTATGAGCAACCTAGATAGCATATTGAAAAGCAGAGATATTACTTTGCCAACAAAGGTCCGTCAAGTCAAGGCTATGGTTTTTCAAGTGGTCATGTATGGATATGAAAGTTGGACTGTGAAGAAAGCTGAGCACCGAAGAATTGATGCTTTTGAGCTGTGGTGTTGGAGAAGACTCTTGAGAGTCCCTTGGACTGCAAGGAGATCCAACCAGTCCATTCTAAAGGAGATCACTCCTGGGTGTTCATTGGAAGGACTGACGCTAAAGCTGAAACTCCAGTACTTTGGCCACCTCATGCGAAGAGTTGACTCATTGGAAAAGACCCTGATGCTGGGAGGGATTGGGGGCAGGGGGAGAAGGGGACAACAGAGGATGAGATGGCTGGATGGCATCACCGACTCGATGCGGATGAGTTTGAGTGAACTCCGGGAGTTGATGACAGACAGGGAGGCCTGGTGTGCTGCAATTCATGGGGTCGCAAAGAGTCGGACATGACTGAGCAACTGAACTGAACTGACTGATGTGCACACACATACATATACATACATATAGACACACACGTTAGCAAGAAACACATACATACACACATATATGTATATATATATATACATACACACACACACAGTTTAACCATAACCATGCATCCACAGTTTACATAAACAGCTGACATACTGATAGCAATATCTATATGTATCCATCTCCATCTCAATCTCTATGCACATACATATTTTTCAATAGTTGAAAATGAAAGCAAGAAAAAATTGGAGAAAAATCATTTGAAAGAAGAGATTTTGATAAACGTTGTGAGGTTCTAAGGATTGAGGAGTTGTGAAAGGAAAGTCTGCAATGAATGGCTAATATAAAATATTCTGAAAATAATATAAAAACTGAAAATAAATTAGATTGCAAAACGCTCTTCCTAGATAAGTGGGAAATGTTCTTTGCTTAAGAAAAATTTTAAAAAGGCTTTCTAAAGGACTGGGGGAGGAGTTTTGTAGACGGTGACCCAGAAAGGGATAGATTAGGTAATTTAATTTCTTTTCTAACGTTTGCAATTCTAACACTTCGCACAGTGTTATTCACTTTCCGCTGTTTTCTATTCAACTTAAAATGACACTCCAGAGCTGTACAGAGTTTGTTCAGGAGATTGTGTTTGTTCTCTTCTCTGATTCAAATCCCCATGTGTTCCTTGATACCAAGGCCACAGAAACACCTCCCCATAGAAAGCCTGGCCCTGAGTTCACTTTTTTAGGAATCCCTTAATCCTCACATTTAATCAGCATGAAAGCCAGCTCCTGGTTTTGTAAAAAGTGCCCTGAGGAAGTCAGGAAGAATACAGCACAGGAACAATCTGTTTACAGAGCACTTTCCTCTCCACTGAGTTTTAAGGTTCAGGTATTTAACCATGTACTTCACTGACATGATCAGATGGCTTCAGTGGATAAAGCCAATCACCCGATTGAAGAGTCAGAGAGAGGGTAATGACTCCCCAGTTGGCTAATCTCCTCTGAGAGCCTTGCCAGCCACTTGGCACAGGTGGCTTGGCACAGTTTAGAAGCCATTTTTGTAGACCATGGCACCTGCAGCACTAGGCATTGTAATGCTTAGTGTTTAAATACAAAAGCACAAAGAAGAAGCCACAAACTTATCTAAAATTTCACCAGATATTATTCCTCAGAGATCATATTTGGTAAAACATTAGTCCAGACATGATGAATGGATAAGTAAAATTTTACAAAAATGGAATTAGACTAATTTAAAAATCATGTGTGCACTTTAAAAATTATGAAAAATTCTTATATAAGGGATATTAATTGTAAGGTCATGGACTCTGGAGTCAGACTGCTTGGGTTCAAATTCTGGCTATGCCAGTTAGTTACTCTGTGAACTTGGGCGAAGTTGCTTGCCTTTCCTAGCCTTTAGCTTCTCCATCTGTAAAACAGGAGCAGTAATAGTACCTAACTCTTTTCTAAGAGGATGAAATGAGTTAATATTATTGGTGATATGTTCACAGCAGTGCCTGGCACATAGTGTAGGGTATATAAATGCCAGTTATTACATGTCAGTGAACATCAACATTTTAGGAATCAGTGAACTAAAATGGACTGGAAAGGGTGAATTTAACTCAGATGACCATTATATCTACTACTGTGGGCAAGAATCCCTTAGAAGAAATGGAGTAGCCATCATAGTCAACAGAGTCTCAAATGCAGTACTTGGATGGAATCTCAGAAACAACAGAATGATCTCCATTCGTTTCCAAGGCAAACCACTCAATATCACAGTAATCCAAGTCTATGCCCCAACCAATAATGCTAAAGAAGCTGAAGTTGAATGGTTCTATGAAGACCTACAAGACCTAGAACTAACACCCCAAAGAGATGTCCTTTTCATTATAGGGGACTGGAATGCAAAAGTAGGAAGTCAAGAGATACCTGGAGTTACAGGCAAATTGGCCTTGGGGTACAGAATGAAGCAGGGCAAACGCTAATAGAGTTTTGCCAAGAGAATGCACTGGTCATAGCAAACACCCTCTTCCAATAACACAAGAGAAGACTCTACACGTGGACATCACCAGATGGTCAATACCAAAATCAGGTTGATTATATTCTTTGCAGCCAAAGATGGAGAAACTCAATACAGTCAGCAAAAAAAAGACCGGGAGCTGACTGTGGCTCAGATCATGAGCTCCTTATTGCCAAATTCAGACTTAAATTGAAGAAAGTAGGGAAAACCACTAGCCCATTCAGGTATGACCTAAATCAAATCCTTTATGATTATACAGTGGAAGTGAGAAATAGATTCAAGGGATTAGATCTGATAGACAGAGTGCCTGAAGAACTATGGACAGAGTTTTGTGACATTGTACAGGAGGCAGGAATCAAGACCATCCCCAAGAAAAAGAAATGTAAAAAGGCAAAATGGTTGCCTGAGGAGGCCTTACAAATAGCTGGGAAAGGAAGAAAAGTTAAAGGTTAGGAGAAAAGGAAAGATATACCCATTTGAATGCAGAGTTACAAAGAAAAGCAAAGAGAGATAAGAAAACTTTCCTCAGCGACCATTGCAAAGAAATAGAGGAAAAAAATAGAATGGGAAAGACTAGAGATCTCTTCAAGAAAATCAGAAATACCAAGCAAGGGAACATTTCATGCAAAATGAGAAAGAAAGTGAAGTTGCTCAGTCATGTCCGACTCTTTGCAATCCCATGGACTGTAGCCTACCAGGCTCCTCCGTCCATGGAATTTTCCAGGCAAGAGTACTGGGGTGGGTTGCCATTTCCTTCTCCAGGGGATCTTCCTGACCCAGGGATAGAACCCGGGTCTCCTGCATTGCAGGCAGACGCTGAGCCACCAGGGAAGCCCCAAAAGGAATTTGAAAAGAGAGGCCCCTTGCTGTACCATTGTTGCCACAATGCCAGGACTCAGATTTGAACCAAGGTTGCTGTGGCCACAACACAGAGTACTAACCACTGTACAATCACAGCCAGCTACCGGAGATCTATGTGACCCCATAGACTATACAGTCCAGGGAATTCTCTAGGCTAGAATACTGCAGTGGGTAGCCTTTCCCTTCTTCAGGGGATCTTCCCAACCCAGGGATGGAACCCAGGTCTCCTACATTACAGGCACATTCTTTACCAGCTGAGCTACAAGGGAAGCCCTCTTCATGCAAAGATGGGCTCAATAGGCAGAAATGCTATGCACCTAACAGAAGGAGAAGATATTAAGAAGAGATGGCAAGATTACACAGAAGAACTATACAAAAAAGATCTTTATGACTCGGATAACTCTGATGGTGTGATCACTCACCTAGAGCCAGACATCCTAGAGTGTGAAGTCAAGTTGGCCTTAGGAAACATCACTATGAACAAAGCTAGTGGAGGTGATGGAATTCCAGTTGAGCGATTTCAAATCCTAAAAGATGATGAGGTGAAAGTGCTGCACTCAATATGCCAGCAAATTTGGAAAACTCGTCAGTAGCCACAGGGTGGGAAAGGGTCAGTTTTCATTCCAATCCCAAAGAAAGGCAATGCCAAAGAATGCTCAAACTACCACACAATTGCACTCATCTCACACATTAGCATGGAGAACGCAATGGCACCCTACTCCAGTACTCTTGCCTGGAAAATCCCATGGATGGAGGAGCCTGGTAGGCTGCAGTCCATGGGGTCGCCAAGAGTCGGACATGACTGAGCAACTTCACTTTCACTTTTTACTTTCATGCATCGGAGAAGGAAATGGCAACCCACTCCAGTGTTCTTGCCTGGAGAATCCCAGGGACTGACCCTGGTGGGCTGCTGTCTATGGGGTTGCACAGAGTCAGACACGACTGAAGTGACTTAGCAGCAGCAGCAGCACACACTAGCAAGTTCAGTTCAGTTCAGTGGCTCAGTCATGTCTAACTCTTTGAGACCCCATGAATTGCAGAATGCCAGGCCTCCCTGTCCATCACCATCTCCCAGAGTTCACTCAAACTCATCTCCATTGAGTCGGTGATGCCATCCAGCCATCTCATCCTTGGTCATCCCCTTCTCCTCTTGCCCCCAATCCCTCTCAGCATCAGAGTCTTTTCCAATGAGTCAACTCTTCGCATGAGGTGGCCAAAGTACTGGAGTTTCAGCTTTAGCATCATTCCTTCCAAAGAAACCCCGGGGCTGATCTCCTTCAGAATGGACTGGTTGGATCTCCTTGCAGTCCAAGGGACTCTCAAGAGTCTTCTCCAACATCACAGTTCAAAACCATCAATTCTTCGGTGCTCAGCCTTCTTCACAGTCCAATTCTCACATCCGCACATGACCACTGGAAAAACCATAGCCTTGACTAGACAGAACTTTGTTGGCAAAGTAATGTCTCTGTTTTTTAATATGCTATCTAGGTTGGTAGATACTAGAAAAGTAATGCTCAAAATTCTCCATGCCAGGCTTCAACAGTAAGTGAACCATTAACTTTCAGATATTCAAACTGGATTTAGAAAAGGCAGAGGAACCAGGGATCAAATTGCCAACATTCGTTGGATCATAGAAAAAGTAAGAGAGTTCCAGAAAAACGTCTACTTCTGCTTTATTGACTATGCCAAAGCCTTTGACTGTGTGGATCACAACAAAGCGTGGAAAATTCTTCAAGAGATGGGAATATCAGACCACTTTATCTGCCTCCTGAGAAATCTGTATTCAGGTTATGAAGCAACAGTTAGAACTTGACATGGAACAACAGACTGGTTTCAAATAGGAAAAGGAGTACATCAAGGCTATGTATTGTCACCCTGCTTACTTAAATTTTATGCAGAATACATCATACAAAATGCCAGGCTGGATGAAGGACAAGCTGGAATCAAGATTGCCAGGAGAAATATCAATAACCTCAGATATGCAGATGACACCACCCTTATGGCAGAAAGTGAAGAAGAACTAAAGAGCCTCTTGATGAAAGTGAAAGAGGAGAGTGAAAAAGTTGGCTTAAAGCTCAACATTCAGAAAACTAAGATCATGGCATCTGGTCCCATTCCTTCATAGCAAATAGATAGGGAAACAATGGAAACAGTGACAGACTTTATTTTCTTGGGCTCCAAAATTACTGCAGATGGTGACTGCAGCTATGAAATTAAAAGACACTTGCTCCTGGAAGAAAAGCTATGACCAATCTAGACAGCATGTTAAAAAGCAGGGACATTACTTTGCTGACAAAGGTCTGTCTAGTGAAAGCTATGGTTTTTCCAGTAGTCTTGTATGGATGTGAGATTTGGACCATAAAGAAAGCTGAGCCCCGAAGAACTGATGCTTTTGAACTGTGGTGTTGGAGAAGACTCTTGAGAGCCCCTTGGACTGCAAGGAGATCAAACCAGTTAGTCCTAAAAATCAGTCCTGAATGTTTATTGGAAGGACTGATGCTGAAGCTGAAACTCCAATACTTTGGCCACTTGATGCAAAGAACTGACTCATTTGAAAAGACCCTGATGCTGAGAAAGATTGAAAGTGGGAGAAGAAGGGAACGACAGAGGGTGAGATGGTGGGATGGCATCATCAACTCAACAGACATGAGTCTGAGTAAGCTTTGGGAGTTGGCGATGTACAGGGAGGTCTGGCATGCTGCAGTCCATGGGGTCGCAAAGAGTCAGACATGACTGAGTGATTGAACTGAACTGACTGTCATCCTTTTATGGTCAACAGAATTGATCAGAAAGTGTGGAATAGTCTAAGGTAAGTCTGAAATCTTTCCTTGGTGGGTCTCCTCTCTTTAGAAGCCATAGAATTCTTTGGTCAATTGTAAGACTGGTAACCTCACTAAGATATATCTACCTGTTGAACATTCTACATCATTTTGTTCCAGGACAAAGTGTGGCCTTTTTTTTTTTTTATCCTTAAAACAATATTTCATTTTTATTTTTGAACAGACAGGACAATGAAAACCATGTTATGTACCCATCTCCCCTCCTGTTACTCAAGTGAACTCTTTCCCTCCCCTGAGGCGATTATGATTACACAAGTGTCTTATCTGTCCCTGTATGAACGTAAAGATATTACATGAATATAAAATCACATGTATTCCTTTATTTTTTACATATATGATAGCATACTATGCACTCCTGTTCTGCACATTGCTTTTTCCCCTGGGGGAATCACTCATCAGTGCACACAGAGCTGCCTCACTCTTTTTCAATAGCTGCATTTTATTCCAGCATAAAATTCTGCCATCATTTTCTAAGCAATTTCCTATTGACAGATATTGACTCCCAGTCTTTTGTTCTTATAATCAATGTTGCAATGAATATCCTTGTATATATATTATCTCTACGTCTGTAGGATAAATTCCTAGGAGTAGAATGACGAGGTCAGAGGGTATGGGCATTTAAAATGTTGATAGCGAGAGCTCTACTGTCTTCCACTGTATACTTCCCCAACACAGTGCGTGTTTCTACATGCCCCCTAACATAGAGCATCATCCAATTTTTGCTCTTTATCAATCTGATAGGAAAAAATGTGTTTCATAGTCATTGTAACTTGCATTTCTTCTAACATGAGTGAAGTGGGACATACTTTCATATATTTAAGAGCTTTTTTCTTTTTGTGAACTCTGTTCATTTCTTTTGCCTATTTTTCCACTGGGTTGTTGGTACTTTTCCTGTTGATTTGTAGGAGTTATTTCTAAAATTTTATGTATGCTTTTATTAAAGTTACATGTGCAAGTAATATACAAGGTCGAACTGTACTACACCATTTATTACAAGAAACAATCGTTCCTGACCCACTCTGGCATTCCAACAGTCCCAAGGCTACCATTTCTCAATTCTGGTAGCAGGATGGGTCCTTGGAAGAGCTTTTTGGTCAGAGAGGGGATGATCAGGAGTTGCACACAACTCAGACACCAGGGATTATTCTGATGTATCGACATTGACACAGGGCACATTAAATTCCCGGAACATTTTGATGAGTTTTTCTGCTGAAGAACATTTATCTTTACGTCTTGGGAAGAAAGCCTGCTGCCCACGTCTTCTGAGTGGAGTTGGTCAGGACAGCTGGCTGGTGCACACAAGGTCCCTTGTGTTCACAGCTGGTGCCTTTCAGCTCAGGCTACCTGAGCTGAAGGACTCAACACTGCCTTGCCTCACTGGAGAATTTCCTATGCTTTACATCTTTGCCTTTTTGCCTACCCACTCCCCTCCTCATTCTATCTTATAGAATTTGTTTAAATCTCTCATTAATTGGTTACAACCACCCTCTTCTCCTTTCATTTTACTGGTCTGGGTGGCTTTCCTTTTGAATATTTCTACTTTTATCTTATTAAGATTTCAGGAGGGACAAGATGGGGTCTGACCGAAGGCGGAGAAAACTGCTCGTTTCTGGATTTTCAGTTTCTCATCCGTTTGTTTCCCTCTGCTGCTCAGTTCACTCTTGCTCTCCCCTTTGAACACTTGTTATCTTGTCCTTGAGCTCTTTTTAAACACAGGCTATATCGTCTGTCATTTCTCTGAGACTGTAGAAAACTCCTGTTTGTACTTTGCGTTTTTCTTCTTTGCACAGGTTCCCTCGCAGGAGGTTTTCATCTGCATCTTGCTTATAATCATCTTCTCCTTTTATTTTTCTGTTCAAAGACCTTAGCTGTTTTCCCCCTCCCAGCAGTCATGCTTGAATGAGACCCTCAAGAATCAGTGAGGAAGGCAGGGCAGGGGAGGGCGGCGGTGCAGCACTGTCTGCAATACCCTCTCATCCAGTGGCTCACCCCTATCTCCCACAAACACCTGTCTCCCCGAGCACGTCTCCACATCTCAGTCATCTCCACTCGTGTTCCACAGCAAATATCCTTCAGTCACAGGCTCCCTCTGCCCTGCCTGCCCTTCCTGCCTCCTCCGTCTCATCTCTCCATTAGCTGCCCCCCTGAGAGACTGAACACCATGGAGTGTGGGGCTGCTCTCTCCTTCAACCCTCTTCCCTCTGCAGCACCACCTGCTGCAGGGCCCAGTCATTCCCTCTGGTGTCCGCATGTCCAGCCAAGGATGGATGGTCTCGTGGGACTGTTCAGGGAATACCGCATCCAGCCCCAGACGGTGGGCCAGGGGAGCTCACAGCCTCCTCCTGTGGCCTGGTTCCCATTTCTCAGTATCTGGAGATGGGCTGGCTGGTTCAGGGCCTGGGCTTTGAGTTTTGGTCAAGTTTGAGGGACATTAAGATCTTTCCTCTCATTGCTGGGAAGTTACTATTTTCTAAAGATCAGCTTCATCATCACAGGCAGGAAAGGAAGGATCAAAATAGAGAGTGAGAAGTTCTTACATCATTAATAATAGCTTTCTTACCAACTGAAACCTAAATTTGACTCATTTTAGAGTTTTCCTCTCTGTTTCCAAGATTCTTTACACTTTTTTCTGGATGGAAACTTGGCAGTGCACTGATACTGTTCTCTTTCTTTATCACACACATGGCTCCCCGCTGTCTAGTTACCTCAGGAGTTGAGGGCAGTAGGGATTTATCAGTCTCGCAGATAAAGAAGGGTCCACCTGTGGAGAGCAACACATTCACAGGCAGTGTGGAAATGTTCTTTATGGCCAAGGGCTGGTATTCAGGTTCTAGGATAGTGTTAGGTTTCTGCAAAAAAAAAAAAAAAAGAGGAAACAAGCCACAGTAAGCCTTTAGCAACAAAGGTCTGATATTCATTGTTAACAGCTGATTTAGCCTTCTCTCTGTTTATATCTATGGATGTATGGATTTATATTATCTCCATCTATCTACCCATCTATCTAAATATAGGTAACATGTATCTATATATTACATAGATTCATGTCTCAGTGGTCTACCATACATTAACAAGGGATGGATATAGATGAAAACACAGGTATAGAATTGTCTATGTATGTATGTATCTATCTATCTATCTGTCTCACTAGAAATGATCCTACGTTAAGCCAGAAAATACAGATTAGATTGTCTTACTTCCTTGTTACCTGGTTAAAAAAAACCCTATATAAGCCATGCCTCTGAATAGAACTACTACTACAGAAGCTTCCACAGCATCATAAAACAAAAGTTTAAAAAGTTAGTGGTATCTTAAGGAAGAATCCATGCACCACTATCATGAATAAAACATTTTTTCCTTACACAATATTTTTTTTAATACTTAAAACACCCAACTTGCAAATATACTCACCTTGCTATATCAGAAATGCTCATAACTGTTTTCTATAAATTTTCCTGATAACACTGGGAGAGGTGATTTAGAAGCACCTTTCATTCTGTTAGATCAAATTTCATTTTTCAACTCGAGAAAGCATCAGAAATGGATCTTGAACTGGAAGTTTCTGTTCAGACTGAAGTTTTCTCCTTCTGACTCTGGGATCCATATTATTCCTTGCACATCTTGGAAAGGGGGTCCTTTAATATCAGTAGGAGGGGACCGGAAACCTCAGTCTCTGGCCTCCAACGACAAGCTCCCTTTCACTCCCTGTCTCCTCCAACAACTCCAGCTTATTTTTCCCAGGCCTCAATGTTTTGATTTGCTTTTTCTCTTGTTCGAATTTAAGGTAAATTCCCCTGATTCCATGCTTTTCTCTGTTTCTGCTCCTTTGCCCAGCATAGTCTTTCCTCTACTGGGCTTTCTGAGGGAGCTAGCGTGACCAGTGTCCATGATGTCTTAGTCAGTTCAGGCTGCTGGAATGAATATCATAGACTGGGTGGTTTAAGTCGGCAGCCATTGATGTCTAATAGTTCTGGAGGCTAGCCAGGCCAAGATCAAGGTGCCAGCACATCCAGTGTCTGGAGGGAGCCCATTTCTCGGTTTGCAGATGGCAGTCTCCTCACTGTGTCCTCCCATGGCTGAGAGCGAGATCGTCTCCCTTGTCTCTTCTTATAAGGGCACTAATTCCACTCATGAGGGCTCCACCTCCACGATCTTATACCCTCAAAGCCCACTTACAACACTACATAAGGAATTAGGGTATCAACATATGAATTTTGGGGGGACACAATGTTCAGTCCATAAAGTTGGCTTGAGCCTTCTGCCTCAATTGCACCCCACTAGCCCTTTGCGGATGCCCGACATTCCTTCAGTGTTCAAACCTCCCAAGAGAAGCTGCCCCTGTTTCTCTCCCTCTAACATGGTGACATGGGTCCTGGGTTCACTGTGCACTCGCAGACTGCATAGTTGGGGAGGGATGGAGCAGCACCTTCGACCTTCCCCCCAGCCTGCTGTGTCACTGCAGGTAGCTTTGAAGAGAAAAAGCCATACTCGGTTGTTTTGGCAAGAGGCCATTTAGAGGACAGTGCTGAGAAAGAGTCGATGCACGGAGAACCTGCTCTATTTTAAAATGACCCCTTCTGGCTTGTTTGTCTCGCCAAATATCAGCAGACAGGATTTGCTGCTGGACTTCATGAAGCAAACTTGACTGCTAGTTTCAAATGACCTTTTCAATTCCACAGAGATGTGGTGTCATCTCTGTGGCTTATGAATAGTACAACAGTTACACAGTAGATCAAAACTGAGGAAACGGTTATAGACAAATTCTTCTCATAGGCAGGCTTGGTATCATTATAGCCTAATGGGCTAAATCAGATACATTGCCTTGAGCCAAAAACAAGGAGACAAGAATGGATAACCAGGTATTATGCAATTCAACCTGAATACCAAGACCTAACAGGTCTTCTGCACATCCTGGGTAATGAAGTCACACTTCTTCATTGCCCCTGATATGGATTCAATGTGAGCAGGAAATGAACAATGAAAAATACAGTAGTAGGGCAGATTGCAAACTTGTGACATTTGGGAGGAAGTAGAGAAAGGCAAAAACGAACAGGGCCTTATGACTCAATTCATTTCTTAAGTTCAACAAGTTACTGTCACATTCAAAATATTTGCTGTTTTATTCCAGTGGTAAATCTAAACAAAAGACATTTAAACAGGAATATGCATTAACTAAAAACAAGGCTTAAGAAAATAAAGAAAAGGAACACTATCCACACATGTTTATGCACTTTGGAAAAAGTAATCTAATAAGCAACTAAGCTGCATACACTGCAATGTCTGGCACAGAATAACTATTCAATAAATCCTCACTGAATTTTCTCTGAATGGCTACATTTAGAGAAAATATGATGCCACCAAATTTGGCACAGCTGTCACCAGTAAATATCCTTCCTGATTACTTTAAAACAGGAAGAATTTAAAACAGCAATGAAAGCTTGATAGCTGCAGCAGGAATTCTTGTAGTATTTTCTTTGTGTCTCAGGGAGACTGTCAAGTCAGTTTTAGTTCAGCTCAGTCGCTCAGTCGTGTCCGACTCTTTGCGACCCCATGGACCGACTCTTTGCAATACCATGGACCCACTCTTTGCGAAGCCATGGACTGTAGCACGCCAGGCTTCCCTGTCCATCACCATCTCCTGTTCCTTGCCCAAACTCCAGTCCGTCAAGTCCGTGATGCCATCAAACCATCTCATCCTCTGTCATCACCCTCTTCTCCTGCCTTCAATCTTTCCCAGCATCAAGGTCTTTTCCAATGAGTCAGTTCTTCACACCAGGTGGCCAAAGTATTGAAACTTCGGCACCAGTCTTTCCAATAAATATTCAGGACTGATTTCTTTTAGGATTGACTGGTTTGACCACCCTTTAGTCCAAGGGACTCTCCAGAGTCTTCTCCAACACCACAGTTCAAAAGCATCAATTCTTCAGCGCTCAGCTTTCTTTATGGTCCAGCTCTAACATTCATACATGACTACTGGAAAAACCATAGCTTTGACTAGATGGACCTTGGTCAGCAAAGTAATGTTCCTGCTTTTTAATACACTCTCTAGGTTGGTCATAGCTTTCCTTCCAAGGAACAAGCATCTTTTAATTTCATGGCTGTAGTCACCATCTGCAGTGATTTTGGGGCCCAAGAAAATAAAGTCACTCACGGTTTCCATTGCTTCCCCATCTATCTGCCATGAAGTGATGGGACCAGATGCCATGATCTTAAGTTTTCTGAATGTTGAGTTTTAAGCCAACTTTTTCACTCTCTTCTTTCACTTTCAACAAGAGGCTCTTTAGTTTCTCTTTGCTTTCTGTCCTAAGGGTGATGTCATCTGCATATCTGAGGTTATTGATATTTTTTGGGCAATCTTGATTCGAGCTGTGCTTCATCCAGCCTGGCATTTTGCATGATCTACTCTGCATATAAGTTAAATAAGCAGGGTGACAATACATAGCCTTGATGTACTCCTTTCCCAATTTGGAACCAGTCTGTTGTTCCATGTCAGGTTCTAACTGTTGCTTCTTGACCTGCATATAGATTTCTCAGGAGGCAGATAAAGTGGTCTGGTATTCCCATCTCTTGAAGAATTTTCCACAATTTGTTGTGATCCACACAGTCAAAGGCTTTGGCATAGTCAATAAAGCAGAAGTAGATGTTTTTCTGGAACTCTCTTACTTTTTCTATGATCCAACAGATGTTGGCAATTTAATCTCTGGTTCTGCCTTTTCTAAATCCAGCTTGAACAACTGGCAGTTCTAGATTCACATACTGTTGAAGCCTAGCTTGGAGAAATTTGAGCATTACTTTGCTAGCATGTAAGATAAGTGCAATTGTGCAATAGTTTGAACATTCCTTGGCATTACCTTTCTTTGGGATTGGAATGAAAACCGACCTTTTCCAGTCCTATGGCCACTGCTGAGTTTTCCAAATTCGCTGGCATTTTGAGTGCAGCACTTTCAAGCATCATCTTTTAGAATTTGAAATAGCTCAGCTGGAATTCTACCACCTCCACTAGCTTTGTTCATAGTGATGCTTCCTAAGACCCACTTGACTTTGCACTCCAGGATGTCTGGCTCTAGGTGAGTGATCATACCATCGTGGTTATCTGGGTCATAAGGATCTTTTTTGTATAGTTCTATGTATTCTTGCCACCTCTTCTTAATATCTTCTGCTTCTGTTAGGTCCGTAGCATTTCTGTTCTTTATTGTGCCCATCTTTGCATGAAATGTTCCCTTGCTTGGTATCTCTAATTTTCTTGAAGAGATCTCTAGTCTTTCCTAATCTTTTGTTTTCCTCTATTTCTTTCACTTAGGGAGGCTTTCTTATCTCTCATTGCTATTCTTTGGAACTTTGCATTCAAATGGGTGTATGTTTCCTTTTCTCCTTTGCCTTTTGCTTCTTTTCACAGCTATTTGTAAGACTTCCTCAGACAACCATTTTGCCTTTTTGCATTTCTTTTTCTTGGGGATACACAGCCTCCTGCACAACGTCATGAACCTCCGCCCACAGTTCTTTAGGCACTTTGTCTGTCAGAACTAATCCCTTGAATCTATTTGTCACTTCCACTATATAATCATTAGGGATTTGATTTAGGTCATATCTGAATGGTCTAGTAGTTTTCCCTACTTTCTTCAATTTAAGTCTGAATTTGGCAATAATGAGTTCATGATCTGAGCCACAGTCAGCTTCCAGTCTTGTTTTTGCTGACTGTATAGAGCTTTTCCATCTCTGGCTGCAAAGAATATAATCAATCTGATTTTGGTATTGACTATCTGGTGATGTCCACACGTAGAATCATCTCTTGTGTTGTTGGAAGACGGTGTTTGCTTTGAACAGGGCATTCTCTTGGCAAAACTCTGTTAGCCTTTTCCCTGCTTCATTTTGTATTCCAAGGCCAAACTTGCCTGTTATTTCAGGTATCTCTTGATACCAAGTCAGTTTAGGATCCTGTAACTGAAACCACAATCCTACTTCTTCTTCATTCTCCACCAGTCTGTGAAATGTTAGAGTTTTTGCTGTGTCTAAGTGCTGACACATGATTTGTTGACTTGAATTGAATTGTGTTAATACATCTCATCATGCATACTAGCCAATAAGCTCTCTTATTCATCTTCTGGCAGAGCACCTTATCCATGGTGGGTGTTCTAACAGGTATTTATTTAATATGAACAATCTTACAGAGCACACTACTAGAACAAATGATTCTGAACACTCTCCTTCAAGCCTCTGTTAATAAAAGGAATCCTGGTTGGTTCCCTCACGACCTGGGTAGACACTACCACACCCAGACCTTTCGTGTGACAGCACAGATCATACCTGTGGGATCTTCCTTAAGGCTTGGTCTTCCCTGTTGACTGTGAGGTTCATCAGGGAGGGACTACTCACTGTTGTATTTCTATGACCCAACACAGGGCCTGGCACACAGTAGGTCTGGATACATATTCCACTCAGTGGCCTGTTTCAATGAATACATCTGACCATGTCAATCCCTTCCCCAAAGCCCTCCAATGGTCACCCAGACCAAAACCCAAAGTTCACAACACACGTCCCAGTCGTGCCACACACATCTGGCCCCTGCCCACTTCTCCAGATGGACTTCATTGTCATTCTTGGCATAATTTTGGGGGGCTCCAAAATCACCGCAGATGGTGATTGCAGCCATGAAATTAAAAGACGCTTACTTCTTGGAAGAAAAGTTACGACCAACCTAGATAGCAAATTCAAAAGCAGAGACGTTACTTTGCCGACTAAGGTCCGTCTAGTCAAGGCTATGGTTTTTCCTGTGGTCATGTATGGATGTGAGAGTTGGACTGTGAAGAAGGCTGAGCACTGAAGAATTGATGCTTTTGAACTGTGGTGTTGGAGAAGACTCTTGAGAGTCCCTTGGACTGCAAGGAGATCCAACCAGTCCATTCTAAAGGAGATCAACCCTGGGATTTCTTTGGAAGGAATGATGCTAAAGCTGAAACTCCCGTACTTTGGCCACCTCATGCGAAGAGTTGACTTATTGGAAAAGACTCTGATGCTGGGAGGGATTAGGGGCAGGAGGAGAAGGGGAAGACCGAGGATGAGATGGCTGGATGGCATCACTGACTCGATGAACACAAGTCTGAGTGAACTCCGGGAGTTGGTGATGGACAGGGAGGCCTGGCGTGCTGCGATTCATGGGGTCACAAAGAGTCGGACATGACTGAGTGACTGAACTGAACTGAACTGAAGGTGGACTTCCAGCTTTTTTATGTTGACCAAGCTCTTTCCTGGCTCAGGCCCTTTGCATGTGCTGTTCCTTACAATTCTCTCCCCCTCTCTCATCACCAGACTGCTGTTTTTCAAGTTCCAACTTGAGGTGTTTGCTCAAGGAAGTCATCTGTGACCTCATGCACAAATAAGGTCATGTCTCCTGACACATGCTCTCACTGCGCCTTGTGTCTTTTCTCCATAGTACTGTTTGGGACTGCCATTTAAACAATTACATTTTCATAGTTTGCTTACAGTCTGTAACCGCAACCAGTGTCTCAGCTTTGACTATGTCAGATTTTCAGCACCAACACAGCCCTCGACTCAGAGATGCTCCACACATACCTGTTTTGAATAGTAAATAATTTTCTGCTGGAAACCTGCCTAGGAGTAGGCTGAGTCCTGCTGTGATATCTCCCTCTCCTTGCAACCATGCCTGCCCCCTGCCCTGAGCAGCAATCTCTTCCTTGTCCTGGGCCTCCTCCACTTACTGCTCACTCTTAATGGCACATGAAGTCTTACACAGGTATAAGCACATGAATTAAAGAATGTGAATCAAATAGTTTAAGTCAGTGATTTTCAAGCAGTATTAGGCGATCGATAAAATAGTTGGTCTCTCAGTTTCCTCCTGTATATCACAGGAAAGATATCAGACTTTCCCACATAGATTGTTGTGAGGGACACCTGGGAAATGTGTGTAATGAATGGCTCGATGCCCAGTACATACCAATCAAAAATGGGTAGCTATTCTAACTGGTTACTTTAATTATCAAAAATTCTTCTCCAACCATTTCTGTACTATGATGTCAATTTTACCTATGTAGAATAAATGATGGACTGAAATGCATTTTCAGTGCACAGAATATCCCTTCATTTTGGTCTTATACATCAGAAATGATGGAAATAGAATTTCCATGGCAATTCACCTTTCAAAGGAATGTAGGCTTAGATTAGGAATTTTTAGTTGAATGTGTACTGTCCTCTGAAGTTGAAAAAACACTTGTGGGGTGTGGGTCTAACAGGATTCCCATTGATTTAGTTTCCTACATGAAAGTGTGAACATGTGGACCCCTGGCTGGAGAGTGCCCGGCCCTCCACTGCACAGCCTCACTGACCTTCTCCAGTCGGTAAACGAGCTGCTTGGTGGAGAGCTGGATGAACGGCGCCACAAACTCACAGATGATGCTCACGGTCATCACCAGGCTCTTCCCCTTTTGTGTCCCAATGATGGTGTGGCACACCAGCTTTTCTTTGACTACCTGCGGACAAGATATACCAGCATTTGTGGACCCTCCATAGTTCAGGACACTTAATGCTCAACCATCAGCTGCTGCTACTGCTAAGTCACCTCAGTGGTGTCCGACTCTGTGTGACCCCACAGACGGCAGCCCACCAGGCTCCGCTGTCCCTGGGATTCTCCAGGCAGGAACACTGGAGTGGGTTGCCATTTCCTTCTCCAATGCATGAAAGTGAAAAGTGAAAGTGAAGTCGCTCAGTCGTGTCCGACTTTTAGCGACCCCATGGACTGCAGCCTACCAGGCTCCTCCGTCCATGGGATTTTCCAGGCAAGAGTACTGGAGTGGGGTGCCATTGCCTTCTCCAACCATCAGCAAACATTCTCAACTACTTGCCTGGGGACACCAGGGAAGAGCAGTTTTCTGAGCAGTGCATGTCAGGGAGGGGTCTCTCACAGTTAAAGTCTCATTGGTTAGATACGGCCAGGGTGGATCCTGTGTGTACTTCTGACTGTCCCTGAGGGCACAATCAATTTACATCCAGTTCATCCAGTATGTTTATGGAAGATCTATTATGCATTGGAGCTGTTAGGGACTGGATACACAAAACAGTGATGGATGAGGCAGATAAAGATCCTTCACGGGCTATCACTGTGCTGTACACCTGAAGCTAACACAACATTGTAAATCAACTACACTTCAGTTAAAAAAAAAATCTTCACAGGCTTAGAGTTCAACGGTAGTTACACAATTTCTTACCAAGCTAGCTGGAAACTGACTGGAAGAATTTTGCCTTACCTATTTGAATATTTAAAAATCATATATGGTAACTAATACGTCTTTGGACCCAAGAAGCCTAGATTTTTATAAAGTAGAAAGGAATTTATGTCATGAATAGCCTTTTTTGAAGACTGGCTAAGGTTTCAGATGTTAATGAATTCAAGACTCATCTCATTTATGTAGCAGAACTTGGAAGAACATTCAGCAAAGCTTTTAGTAAGGCTATTCCTGAATTCAGAACCCCAGTAGCTCAGATTTAATGGCTTTAAAAATAGTCAGCACCTGATAATGACACTGTAAACCTGTTCCTGCAATGGGCCGTCAGTGTTGAGCTGAGGGGCTGCATTCTATTCATCTTTGCATCCCCAGTGCCTACTGTGGTGTCTGTCGTGTGTACATACTCAGTGAAAGGTGGCTGAATTCCTCAATAACAGAGAGAAAGAACACATTATACACGCCACCATGGGAAATAACTGTCTTTTAAAAATTGAAGATGTGTTTTACCTGAAAATATTCTGTGAAGAAACAATTTAAGTGAAACAAAGTGACCTTGTGACCCCAGAGGAGCTAAGCAGTGGACCAGATTTCCCACCTCATCTGCTAGGAGACAACTTATTACTGTTTCCTTTTGCATGAGGAGAAAGTTCAGCATCGCATCCTAATTCGGTAACATGAGCAGAAGCTCAGGTAACCACCGTTTCTCATTCACAAAGTCCGTCTTTGTGAAGAGGCTTATAAATGATTTCAGATTTTTATGTTTTTGATGGTTTCTAACCTCCATGAGGTGATAAGAATAAACAGACACATGGTTCGATCTGCCTAAATGTCTTTAGCAGAATGGTGATAATGTGAATAATAGCAGAACATCAGAGCTGAAGATAAATGCGGCTGTTTTATCCTTACATAAAAGGTGATGATTATAAATGTGAATCTTTCAACTCAGGCTGAGAGGAAAGGAAGTGAAGACATTCCAATACCTGGATAGGAGAGGCAGCCAAGAGTGACTACAAAAACATTTTTAAAAATAAATATTAAGTGAATACTACTAAGTGTTAATAAGGGGCTTAGCTTTGGCTGAACGCTGGTTGTCCTTCTACCAGAGACCTACTGGCTTTGTTGACTCTGGGGATGAGAACCTGCTTTAAATGGCATTTTAAGATTGGGTTCACAGTAGCTGCAGAAACAAACGGAAAACTCCACAGTGCTGAACCTTGAACGGAATGGGTGCTGCCATGGTAACACAGAGCTGTATGCAGTCCTTGAGAAACCATAGCCTTCCTTCAGATAAATGTCAAGAGACTCACCTAAGAAACAGAGCAAAGATTTATTTAGGAGCATAACAGCTTCTAAACACGGCGTCCTCTTACCCTGGGAGTGGAAGAATAGCCTTCGAGTATCACATCGATCGTCTGGCCTGGGGACAGCTCCATCCTGACGGGGTGGAGCTGAAACACGGGGCCATGAGGCTCTCTGGGTGCCTGGCAGCACTGGACCTGGGGCTGGCTCTTAGCACGATCCTTCTTGGCCTGTCTCCTCTTGCTCAACTTTTCTCGGGGACAGAAATCTTCATTCATCCAGAATAACTGTTGGGCCCGACGTCCCTTGTTGGTCAACTTGAAGTGGTAGTAATAGGTGTCCAGGCTGGAAAAGAGAAGGGAGGGATTCACAGGACTTCCCTGTGGGTTGCTCTGTTCAGCTCTACACCCTTGGGATTTATCCCTCTAGAAGTACTTAAAAAGTGAGCAAAAAAATAGACATCAGTATTTTTTTTTTTTTTTTTTGGTAACGTAGAAAGGCTAAGTTCAGTCGCTCAGTCGTGTCCGACTCTTTGCGACCCCATGAATCGCAGCACGCCAGGCCTCCCTGTCCATCACCAACTCCCGGAGTTCACTCAGACTCACATCCATCAAGTCCGTGATGCCATCCAGGCATCTCATCCTCGGTCGTCCCCTTCTCCTCCTGCCCTCAATCCCTCCCAGCATCAGAGTCTTTTCCAATGAGTCAACTCTTCGCATGAGGTGGCCAAAGTACTGGAGTTTCAGCTTTAGCATCATTCCTTCCAAAGAAAGGCTAACCAGTGATGCTATTAGGAGCTGCCACAGTAGCAGGACGATGCAGCACCTACTCACAGGGTCATTAGTAGTCCCTGAGTTGCCATCACCAGGGAAGGGGTTGTGGAAAGTGGCTCCGTCCTCAGTCTTTCTCATCAGGAGAAGCCACCACAGAACACAAAGACACAGATCGTGTGGAAACCACTTTCATCTGCAAGAAACCGTTCTGAGGAGTGAAAGTAAAATACCTCCTGGAAGAGAAGCTTATTTCAAATTGTGTTGAGAAAACTTCTAGTGACCAGTAAAATGCCTTGTGATGGACTCAATTTGAAGGGAAGTTAAAAGAGAGAAAAAACATGCTCTAAGCCTTACAGTCAAGGAGATTGTAATAGATCAGAACACCAGCCAGCCTGGTCATTTTTCTTAGACTCACGTGCTTTAAAGATGCTACTATTCCATTCACTTATTCATTCATCTGTTCCACAAATAAAGTACCTCTTTATTGTCTTGTTTTTTTGTGAGCTACAGGGATTTATAAGACCTTGGAGGTGGTTTATATGTGTTTTTGAGTGTTTTTTTTTTTAACTGATTATAAGCTTATTTTAAAATATTCTTTTCGGGGAAAAACTCATCTCAGGACTTTTAAAATTTATTTTTAATTTTGAGGGACTTTCAGTTTTCATCTCATCTGTCCCTTTTTTGGAAAGATGTCATATCTAATAAGCAAGCTGAACCTTGATAAAAAAATGAGTGCCAGTTGTCAGGTACAACCATTTTTACCTAAATATATGTCCAACAGGGCTTCCTCATTGGAGTCTTTACTTTGTAGTTAGACTTCATGGCTAAAAGTACACTTTTGGGGAAATAACAAGTAATAAATACCATAAACTAGGTAGGGTCTCTGTCACTTATTCACAGTATATCTTTTAACCATCACAGCAACCCCGTAATAATAAGCATATTTACTCCCATTTTATTGACCAAGAAACAGAAGCTCTGAAAACTGAAAGTTGTTGTTCAAAAATATGCCATCAGAAAAGGTGGCATCTGGATATTTCTTTAGATCTCATGCCCCAAAAGTTGGCAAATGTTTCCAGTAAGGGACTGAATAATAAATATTTTAGACCTTTTGGGCCTTGTGGTCCATTACAACTACTCTACTCTCCACTGCAGTGTCAAAGAAGCTGTAGAAGATACATGTACATGAATAGCCATGGTTGTGTTCCAATAACACTATTTTTTAAAATTTATTTTTAATCTGAGGATAATTGCTTTACAATGTTATGTTGGTTTCTGCTATATAACAACACGCATCAGCCATAGTATACATATGTCCCCTCCCTCCTGAGCCTCCCTCTCAGCCCCCACCCCATCCCATCCCACTAGGTGGTCACAGAGCACTGGGGTGAGCTTCCTACATTGTACAGCATCTTCCCACTAGCCAGCTGTCTCACATATGGTATTGAATGTGTTTCAATACTACTCTTCCACTTTGTCCCACCCTCTCCTTCTCCCACTATGTCCACAAGTCTGTTCTCTATATCTGCTTCTCTATTTCTGCCCTGAAAATATGTCCAATGACACTTTATTTATAGAAGCAGGCAATGGGCTGTAGTTTTCCCACCTTCGCTTTTGATGACTCTTCTGCAGATTGCTGGCATCAAGATTTTATGTCAAAAAGAAGGACAGTAGAGTTTAGGCAGAGCAGAAATTGGCACTTAAAAGCTACAGGTTGCTTCTGTTTTCATAGAAAACTATCAGCTAACCCTTCAATTCTAGGCAAGTGTCAGAATATCTTTTGGGGCTCAGTTCATTTCAGTCACTCAGTCATGTCCAACTCCTTGTGACCCCATGGACTATAGCATGCCAGGCTTCCCTGTCCTTCACCAACTCCTGGAGCTTGCTCAAACTCATGTCCATCGAGTTGGTGACACCATTCAACCATCTCATTCTCTGTCATCCCCTTCTTCCACCTTCAATCTTTCCCAGCATCAGGGTCTTTTCCAGTGAGTCAGTTCTTCATATCAGGTGGCCAAAGTACTGGGTTTCAGCTTCAGCATCAGTTCTTCCAATGAATATTCAGGACTGATTTCCTTTAGGATGGAATGGTTGGATCTCCTTGCAGTCCAAGGGACTCTCAGGAGTCTTCTCCAACACCACAGTTCAAAAGCATCAATTCTTCAGCGCTCAGCTTTCTTTATAGTCCAACTCTCACATCTATACATAACTACTGTAAAAACCATAGCTTTGACTAGACAGATCTTTGTCAGCCAAGTAATGTCTCTGCTTTTTAATATGCTGTCTAGGTTGGTCATAGTTTTTCTTCTAAGAAGCAAGCGTTTTTCTACTTCATGGCTGCAATTACCATCTGCAGTGATTTTGGAGCCCAAGAAACTAAAGTTGTCACTGTTTCCATCGTTTCCCCACCTATTTGCCATGAGGTGATGGGACCAGATGCCATAATCTTAGGTTTTTGAACGTTGAGTTTTAAGCCAGCATTTTCACTCTCCTCTTTCACTTTCATCAAGAGGCTCTTTAGTTTCTCTTTGTTTTCTGCCATAAGGGTGGTGTCATCTGTGGATCTGAGGTTATTGATATTTCTCACAGTAATATTGATTCCAGCTTGTGCTTCATTCAGTCTGGCATTTCTCATGATGTACTCTGCATATAAGTTAAATAAGTAGGGTGACAATATACAGCTTTGATGTACTCCTTTCCCAATTTGGAACCAGTCTGTTGTTCCATGTCTGGTTCTAACTGTTGTTTCTTGACCTGCATACATATTTCTCAGGTATTTGACACTATTTGTTGATTAAGGAGAACATGTAATTAAGTCTGGTTTGCAGTATAATGTTTTCTATAATTATATCTGAATGCACTTAACAAAGAAATCTGCAAACAGAGGCATGGTACGCAATGACAAAATGCCCTGGCTTATGGTTAATGGACAGGAGGAGATGGCTCCTAATATTATTTTGTCAGGAACACCTTCTCTTAATGCAGTGTGTCCATCTTGGTTTCAGGGCATCAGACCAAAAGGCAAGAGCATACCTTTGACATCTGTTCACAGTATTGAAACAAACAGGCACCAATTTAGCTGGCTCCTGAGAGTCAACTAGTGACAACATGTGACTCTTGTGAGGAACCATGAACAAATTCCCACACATACCCTCCATGGTTAATATTCAAACCCCACACATTTTAAGAGTTACATTTACATCATTCTGCTCAGAGGTATCTATACTGTACCACCTGTTATTTAAATATCTAGGCTCTCTGGCTTTTCCTGAGTGATCAGGTGAAGCCAACCACAATTATTTCAATTGCTGGTGCTATGATAAGGAGGCAAGCAGAGGACATGATACAGGAAAAAATCACTGGCTTTGCAATACCTGAAAAGATACATTTGCAATATATTTTTACCTTCCTAGTTATATTCTATTTATGTTATCACTAGGTTGCATCTTTATTTTCTACTTTCATGGAGAGAAGTTAGCAATGTATTGAAATCAAGGAAGAGAAATCATGGTTGAGATTCTAAATCTGTCACAGAGAATCTACTCTAAGTTTTAGAGAAGAACACCCTTCCTACAAACCATCTCTTCTCTAGCGCAGAGGGACACAGCTTGCAGTAACCAAACTAAGACTAGAAAATGTCTCCTTGTGGCTGATGAACCACCTGGAGGAAGGAAAGTGAAGATGAGGAGGCTAGTTCTGTTTACTTAAAAATAAGTTTCTGAAGTAGAAGTAGTGCTCAGCTTATGCAATATATATGATATGTATAAAAATTGGTCCATGATATTTCTTTACCTAAAGTGTGCTCCCAAATTGAGTTCTGGTGCAAAGGGCTTATCTGAAACAATGGTGGAGCCAACTCCTGAAGCCTGGACAGGAATTCGGTAGGTGTTGCTATTCTCAATGTCCAAAACGACTGTGTCTTTGAATGTCAGTATGTCGTTCAGGTTGGCAGTCAGTGTCAGTTTGACATCACTTTCCGGGGGAACCATGCCTTCCTTGGGCTCAATGGTCCAAAGGGACTTTTTGTGTGCCTGTAAAACAAGACTACAAGTTAACTGTGAAGATATTCTTGGCTTTTCATTCTGCACATGTCAAAGCCCTCCATACTTCAGATGCCTGGCGCTGCAGAATTCAACATCAGAGACAGACATTATTTTTTTGAATCAAAGCAGCTGGGTGTTTGTTGGCTTTTCTTTTTTCAAAAAGCAATATGATTCTGAAGAGCAAACCTACAATTCTATGTTTGAATGCTCTGTGAAGATTCTTTACATCTTTTTCATAAGATGACAGCTCAGCTCTCTAACAAACTTATACTAATTATCTGCTCTAATCTTCAAATTCTGAGACACCAACAGAAGGTACAAAATCCTTCCTGGAATTTGGAATTTTTAAAAGAAATGTTTTTCAAGTGCAAAGTTTCCGTGATGTTCTAGTAGGGGTGAACAGCTTTCATTAATAAAAACAATGTAAAAATCATCTTGGTTTCTATTATTTCAAAATAATCAATAGAATTTCAAACTTATTTTAAAACATGTTACAGGACTAAGTAATAGAGCTGGAAGTGACTCCCACCAATGTGTTCCCTTTCACTGCTTAGATCCTCATAGCTCAGTCTCTCTCCTCCCCAAGGTCTTTGACTGAACAACACTTTGCAATGAAGCTTACACTTACCGTCACATTTTAAGTTGAGAACCTTCCCCCTCCAGTACTCCTTATACTTTTACCCTGCTCCGTTTTTAAACATCTTCTAACATAGGACATGGATGACTTATCATTATCCTGCTGTCCTTGCACTACAATATACACCCTCTGTAGAAGGGGTTTTCGTCTCTTTTGTTATAGTTGTTCTTGTATCTATAATTATGCGTGGTACATAGTAGATGCTTAATAAATATTTGTTAGATGAACTCATATATCTGCCTTTTAATCAAATCCTGTGATGTCAGAGAACTCATTTATCAACTAAGGTAATGTATCCCTGTTTTTTAACAATCCATAATATCTGGCATGTCTTCCTTACACTAAGCAGAGACCTGTTTGTTTTTGACCTTCCATATACTGGTATTTGGTCCACTCCCTTGGAGCTAAATAGGACAAATTGAATCTCCCTCTTTTGTTTAACAGCCCTTCAAATTACATCTCCATCTTAAGAAGAAAACCTCTTATGGCTCCAAAGTAAGTTGAAAATTTGGCTAATGTGTCAAATAATAATAATTTAAAAAATGACTCAAGCTATAAGCATCTTATTTAAAAATATAAACTCTGTGTCTTTAGTGTTAATCTACCTTCCTAAGCTGCTTTTAAGACTTTTCTCTTTGTATTTGATTAATTATGGTGCAGTTTCACCACAGCGTGTCCAGTTATGAGTTTATTTGTATACCCTGCTTGGAATTTGCTACCCTTCCAGAATCTGTGGTTTGGTATCTTTATTTCTGAAAAATTCTCAGCAATTATGTGTTTAACTACAGTTTCTGCCTCATTCTTTCTTCTTTCTTTATATTACTCCATTATATGTGGGTATGACTTTCCTAGTGTGTCCTCACAGGCTTCATCTGCATTTTCCATCCTTTTTCCCCCTATGCTTCATTTTGGATGATTTCCTCTGAGCTGTCTTCCAGTTCAATAATTCCTTCTTCAGCTGCATATAATTCACTGCTAAACACATCTAGCATATTTTAATTTCAGAGTTTTTTGAATTCAGTTTTATTATTTACTTCTCTTTTTATACATTTTTCAGCCTTTTGAGATCTTTTAAAATTCTGATTATGACATTCAATTTATTAGCTACTTTTCCTCATCCTTCCCAGTCATCTGCAAATTTGATAAGCAAATTGTTTTATATGTACTTAAAAGCAAATACTTTTTAAGTGCATACAGCAAATACATGCTCAGTGGTTCTGAGGTCCAGATATTGTTCAGTTCAGTCGCTCAGTCGTGTCTGACGCTTTGCGACACGAAAGTGTCCAAAAGCACAGTTTCTGCCCCCAGGAAGCTGATGATAATGACATTCAGAGAGACGACCATGCAAAACAAAAATGCAAGTCAGAAGGAGGCTACGGTGCAAGTGTCTCAGGGAAATATAAAGAACAAGCTGCATTTTTGGAGCAGAAGATATTGAAATTCTTTGTATGATGAATTTCCAGACACATTTTCTTTTCTGTTTACATATGAAATTGAGCTTAATTATCAGAGACTGTGATCCTTAACTATATTATGCCATTGCTTAATAAAATTCAATTTGTTCTACTCTCATTTTACATGTAAACAGTATCTCAAAATTAATACAAAGCACCATATCCCTATTTTGATTGTTATATTATTTAAATTAATTCTAACAGTACTGTTTTGTTTTGAGAAAAAAGTTACTCAGAAATATTTATATGCATAAATATTCATAGAAAATATTTAACAGTGACTAACAATGCATTGGGAAAAGGCTGAAAACAGAAAAGATGTAGAGATCATTTCAAAACTTCCAGGGTAATAATGGAGTGGCAAAATCAAGCTTTCCACTCCACTGAAGAAGAGTCTGATTATCCCCTCATGAATCTTCCTTGGCTCCCTGTACTCTTCTGAGTAAGGAAGCTCAGAATAAGCTCTCTTTTAAAAAAGCAGACAGAAGAAAACAACAATTTAAAAACAAACGTAAACTATACTCTAGGGCTGGATTCGAGAGAGCATTCCAGTCCAAAGTTATCCTTCCTCTATTTAATGTCTATGGTGTATTTCTCTTCGCAAAAGGAAAAAGAGAAATGTAAAAACACATGTAGCTCCATGAGGGCTGAGGCTCAATGTGAAGTTACAGATTAGAAATCTCCTGGGTTTGGAATAGAGTTGTACTGATTGATGTTCGTTGTAGATAAGAAGAATGTATTTTGCAATTTGCAGGCAAGAGTTAGACATTTCAGTAGGCAGAATCTTGTAGGATGACAGTGCCTTGGAACGTCACCATAAGGTACGTCTAGCCCCAGTGTAAACTCAGAGACTGGATTTGGTCAGTGGGCCCTGAATGGTCACCCTCTTGGGAACAGGGTCACAGGTACTTAAATAAGGAGAATCTAATA
The DNA here is from genome assembly GCF_042477335.2 of Ovis canadensis. Classification (NCBI taxonomy): domain Eukaryota; kingdom Metazoa; phylum Chordata; class Mammalia; order Artiodactyla; family Bovidae; genus Ovis; species Ovis canadensis. The sequence goes on along the minus strand of NC_091258.1, from coordinate 53,140,399 downwards.
TTTAAACCCAAATGCCAACTTCCCAATTAACAGCTGAGGAAAATCCTATTTCACAGATCAGAACGCTAATTAAATTTTCTCTTGGCTTGCAAGTCTGCATGGGAACTAATAAATTGCGTTTAAAAATTCGAATAAACTAAATGAAGCAAAGAAGAACAGTTCTCAAGATTATAAATTGTTTATAAAGATGATGTAGAAGAATGATGAGAAAATTTTAATTTTAGTATTAATGGAGATTATAGATTTAACTCTAAGTCATGAGTCCTATTATTATTTGTAACCTTTTAATATGGGACATCTCTAAAGACATAGATAGAAAAGAAAACAAACATTAAATACCACACTAGATAAACTACTAAGATAAGATATTTGTACGCTAATTATCTCTATTCAGAACACTTGCCAAAAGAAATGCTGATGTTTGTATGACAAACTATTTCTCCAAAATTTTTAAACTTTTCTCCTCATAGTAAATTAGCCCCAGTGAAATACTTTTAATATTAAGAAAATAGTAAGCAAAGTCTGTCTTTCCATAAAATTGACTTGTACTTTTACATAATTTTATCCTAAAATATTAGTAACAAAAATAATAATTCTCATAAATTTAATTTTGGAGATTATAGATCAATTATTACTGGTAAGATAAACTACATGATTGAATATCACTATATTTTACTCATGTTTAGGCTCAAAGAAATAACTTCTTTGTAACTTCTTAATGTATCCAGTTTTCAAAAAACAGTGTCTGATAGCCCAGTCACAGCAATGTAGGCTTATTCTAGCATGAACTTCAAAACTCTTACATGTATAACTGATTTACTATGCTGTACAGCAGAAGCTACACAAGATTATCAATCAATTACACTCCAATAAATTTTTTTTTTAAAGAGATAACCAGAAAGGACCTACTGCATAGCGCAGGGAACTATACTGAATGTTATGCGATAATCTATAAAGGAAAAGAATCCAAAATAGAATACACACACACAAACATACACACTTCAATACAAAATTTAAGAAAACAAAACAAAACAAAAAACTCATAGCTTCAATCCATTTCCCAGTTCCAAAACCACAGTCATATTTGTAGGTATTTGTTACAGCGGCACTCCATTCTCAGCATCAGTATCTGTCTTAGTCAGCTGGGGCTGCTATAACAAAGTACATAGACTGACTGGGTGACTTATAAACCACCGAAATTTATTTCTCACAATTCCAAAGACTAAATTCAAGATCAGGGTGCCAGTGTGGTTGAGTTCTCCGGAGAGCCCTCTTCCAGACTGAAGACTGTTGGCTTTTTCCTTGTGTCCTCACACAGTGGAGAGAGAGCAGAGGAAGTAGCTCTCTTTTGACCCTTATTAGGGGACTAATCCGGAAAAGGCAATGGCATCCCACTCTAGGATACTCTTGCCTAGAATATCCCATGGATGGAGGAGCCGGGTAGGCTGCAGTCCATGGGGTTGCTAAGAGTCGGACACGACTGAGTGACTTCCCTTTCACTTTTTACTTTCATGCATTGGAGAAGGAAATGGCAACCCACTCCAGTGTTCTTGCCTGGAGAATCCCAGGGACCGGGGAGCCTGGTGGGCTGCTGTCTATGGGGTTGCACAGAGTTGGACACGACTGAAGCGACTTAGCAGCAGCAGCAGCAGCAGGGGACTAATCCCGTCCTGAGGACTCTTATGATCTCATCTAATCATAATTACCTCCCAAAGGCCTCACCTCCTAACACCAACACATCAGAGGAGAGAGTTTCAAATATGAATTTTGGAGGAATATGAACATCCAGTCTCTGACATTCTGCCCCAGAGCCCCCAAACCCATGCCGTTCTCATATGCACAATATATCCATTTCATCTAAATAGCCCCCAAAGCACTTGCTTGGTTAACTTGCTTGGTTTCAGAGGTGCACAGCTAGAGAGGAATTTTACCTTAGGATGAATGTACTCTGAGTCTTATTCATACCTGATTTAGTTGATAGACAAGACTCTGGACCTTAGAGGTGATACTAGAACAAGTTAAGGCTGTTGGGATGGAATGAACTTATTTTTCATGTGAAAAGGACATCAGTTTGGAGGAGCCAAGATGGAATGTTATGAACTGAATGTTTTGTGTTTCCCCCTAAATTAATGTTGAGACCCTCTCCTCAGTATGATGGTATCAGGAGGTGGGGCTCATGAACCAGATCACTGTCATCCTTAGTCTTGAACCCTGGAGGAGGGCGTGGCAATCCACTCCAGTATTCTTGCCTGGAGAATCCCCATGGACAGAGAAGCCTAGTGGGCTACAGTCTATGGGGTTGCAGAGTCAGACATGACTGAGCAATTAAGCACAGCACAGCACAAGAGTCGTGAAAGATTTACTTTATCTCCTCCACTCTGAGGATACAGTGACAAGTTATGAGTCCCTGGGGTGGAAGAGGGCCCTTGACAGAACTCAACCACGCTACAGAAATAAATTTTGGTAGTTTATAAGCCATCCAGCCTACTGGTACTTTGTTATAGTAGCCTGAACCAAGACACAGTCCCAAAGTGCAAATACTAATACCTTCTAACATATTGGGCTTCCCTGGTGGCTCAGATGGTAAAGAATCTGCCTGCAATGTGGGAGACCTGGGTTCAATCCCTGGGTTGGGAATATCCCCTGGAGAAGGGAAACCTACTCCAGTACTCTGGCCAGGAGAATTCCATGGACTGTATAGTCCATGGGGTCACAAAGAGTTGGACATGACTGAGCGACTTTCACTTCTAACATATTAACCATAGGAAATAACACAAAAGTGAGTTCGAAAGAGCTATAAATGCAGATAGATGCTTTTAAATGAGTCATTATAGCTTCATTTCATTGGAGTTTTTATTATTGTACATAGGAGTCTTTGACATATCATTTTCAGTCTGAGGTACACAATCAACCAGCTCTTCTCCTTACTTAGAACTACTTGTTTTATTTTCAGTCTTTTGATTCTGGGCTTTTATTTTATTTTGTCAAAGATTTCTTTATCTCTTTAATGAGAAAATTAGTAAAATAATACAGCTGGTTCCAAAGAGAATACAGGGACTTGTTTATAGAGCCAGTGAAAGGAAAAATTGCTGAAATACAATTGCTAATAAGTTAGATATTTAATTGCTTGATCTCCTATAGAACAATAAAAAGACAACATTTGATGTAATCTTTCACATTTCTAGAGGTCTTTCAGAATTTTAATGTCCAGATTGACTTTGAAAGACACACAGTAGTCTGTTTAGGTGATTATTTTAGACAAAGTAATGTCAACTGCTATAAAGGAAAGACCCTTGATACTCAATGGCTTTAAAAAAAAGCCATTTATTTTATTATTATTCCTGTTCACATGCATTCCAGTTGCTGGCAGGAGTGAGGATGGGTTTCTGTTCCATTCAGGCATTCACGAGCCCCAGCTAAATAGACAACGTCATGTTTAATTCATGGCTTCTTTGGCAGTCTGGACACTGACTGACATCTGCCCAGCCAATAAGAAACAAAGAGAATGGAGGGTCATAGGCCAAGATTTTATGTACCAAGCCTCGAAGTGGCACAGATCACTCCTGCTCACTTCCACTGGCCAGAGCTCCGTCATGCAGCCACACTTAACTCCAGAGGAGGCTGGGAAACGTCACCTGCTCTGGTTCAAGAGGAAAGGAGGACAGGCATAGTGAACTATAAGCCACTGTCTGCTACAACAACCTTGTGGGTTCAGCCTACTGTCCTATTCTTAGGTCTTCCCCAACTGCCTTAGATTGTAGATTTTGGAAGGTGAAGAGTTCACTCCACCAGAACACAGAAGTAGAAGTATCACATTTCAACTTCTCTGGGAATTTCATGCCTGGAGTTCATATCTATCTGCTGTTAGGACAAATGCAGGAGCAGCTAGGAGATAAAATAAAAAATGTTCTAGGCAGGCTCATCTCACTCTGATGGCCCTTCTCCCCAAATATGTGGCCTTTGAGCACTCTATTTAGTTTGAGACTTAGCTTACAATTAAAACATAAATCAATGCCATTTTTGTTCTTCTTTTATCAAAAAAAACAAATGCCTTTCAGAAGAGGGCATTGTGAATGTCAGCTTTCATGTTCTAACCATTTATTTTCCTCCCTATCTAGTAACCCAGGTCAACCCTCTGTCCACAGTAAAGAGAGGGTGTCACCAGCACAAGCGCTGTTTCAAGTCAGGGGACATTAGTTTTAGATGGATGGGTACCATTTCTATTCTGATTCCTGCTGACACAGGTTGGCTGCTCTGGAAAGAAGACCTGACGTTGCTCTCCAGGGCTGAAGTGGTGAGTTTTCTTTTTGATGAAGCTTATTAATCAATGTTTGGCATAAAACCAGGCAGCAAAGTACATCCTGGAATCCAAGAACAAGTCACAATAAAATGCCTGCTGCTAAGGTATTGGACTGTCCTTATCAAAAGTCAGCCTCTAAACCATGCTCATCTTGTGTCTCTTTGGTATTTGGCTCTTAGGGGTGTCCTTTGTTTTTAGGGAGGACTTGGTCTATGTGACATTTTCTGTTATTAGATGGCAAATCTGACTAAAGAGGGAACCGATGAATGATAATCTTGGCTATGGAGGACACTCTGTAACCCTTTTAAAGGTTCCAATGGTTACAAAGGAGGGTTCTAAAGGAAGAGAGACAGTTGTGGTTTGAGTCCCAGGTCTGCCACTTGCCAGCTCTCACACATTGGGCACGTCTCTTCACTGTGTCCAGCCTCAGTTATCCCACCTGTAGCTCATGATACTGATGACAACTTCTGCAAAGAGTTGATGATTAAATGAGGTGATGCACAGACAACTCAGAACATTGTCTCACACATAGTAACCCCCTGTAAGTAATAGCTACTGTCATCATTTTACCAAGAGCCGAAATGCTCCACATGACATATAATTATGGGCTCAGTAGTATTTCCCATGACATGTATTACCAAACTCATAAAACAAGGATAGATGCTAAGAAGCATTTAACACACAATACTCTTGTCAGAAGAGAAGCATCTCATAAGGGTTCACAGGAGGTGGACATCTAAGATGGCCCCAAGATCTCCATCTGCTGGTGTCCAGTTATCTTCTCCTAGTTATTCAATCAAACACCAATCTTAGCGCTACTGTGAAAGGTCCTGAGTCACTTGATGTTAAGGAGGAGAGATTACCCTGTTGGGCCTGACTTAATCAGGAGAGCCCTTAGAAGGGATGGGGTCTTCCTAATGAGGAGATTCTAAGCAGGAGAGGGTCTGTAGGGGCCTCAACAGCTGACAGTGGTCCTTGACTGATAGCCAGCAAGAAAATGGGGCCTCAGTCATTCAACTGCAAGAAAAGAAACTCTGCCAAATCTGAGGGGGCCCAGAATGGATCTTTCCCTCGTCAAACCTCCAGAAGTGAATGCAGATCAGCCAGCAACTCCATCTCAGCCTTCTGAGATCCTAGGAGGAGGATCCAGCCAAGTCATGCCTGGATTTCTGACCCATGGAAACAGGTAATACATCTGTGTTGTATTAAGCCACTAAGTCTGTAGTAATTATTTACTTAGCAATAGAAAACTAATACAGAGTTTCAAATATTTGTTCCTAAGATGATTAAAAAAAAAAAAAGCTTTCCTAAGGCTTCTACCAAAATTTCAGCAATAGTTGCCTCTGTTTCTTCCATGAACTGGGGCTAAAATGCTTCAGTCATTACAGTAGCTCATGGTTGGTATCATATATGCATATGATTGTGCAGAACACAAGAAGTTGTGATCTTTTACATTTCAGAATTCCAGGCCCACTGGTGAGGAGTGTTAATCCTTGCTCCCTGAGGTTACACATAACTAAGGCTAACATTTGCTTTTTATTTGACAACAGGGCATTAGCACACTTCTTAGCCAACACTCAGGTCCCAAGGTAAAGCAGCCAGTGTTTTATAAGTTACCCTATCGTGTATTTAATATTTTCCACCAAAGACAGAAGTGTTTGCACATGTCGTTTTATCAATAAATGAACGCGCATACACTCAGGCAGACCTTCTATCCTGCAGAGCTAATGACTAGGAAGCTTGAAGTAAACAGCACTGTGCACTTGTCTCCAGAATGACTCGCTTGCCAGTTGAAACCTGCAGGAATTTCCTTCCACGGGATGACAGGACACAAATAACAACGGGAACCAAAGTGCAGAGTGAGGGATTTCTTTGGATTTATACCATTATCTCAGCAGATGATCAATTCTTTGTGGAACAAAACAATGAACAGTCACCGAGGCCTTTCTCTTTTTTCATCCTCTAAATGGTATCTCTAGCCATATGGTACTCTGCCCTGAAGTGAGTCACTTTGCTGCTTAAAATAATTAACTGAACGTTAGGAAATGAAATACAAAAGAAATGATGACAGAGTTTTATAAGAGAGGCACAGAGGGTCATGATTAAAAAAGAGGGCTTTAGAGTCACATGGAGACCGATAGGTCAACTGCAGACTCTGCCAGTTTGTAGCCAAGAGATTCCGTACTAATTTTTAATAAAATGGATGCAGGCACTTTGTCTACCACAGAATAAATACTCAGTAACTTGTGGTTATTAGAAGGTTATCATGCAAAATTTCATGTCCAGTCCTCCTTCCTGTTTGTGTCCCCCACTCCCCCCAATCTAACTTGTTGACAGGACTCTCTTTCACAGACCTGATCCTGTGCCTCTCCTACTGGAGATTCTGGATGGCTCTCCAACATCTGGACTAGCAGTGCTGATTTTTCCCCACTTTGGGAAAACTAGGCTTCCCTGGTGGCTCAGATGGTAAAGCGTTTGCCTACAGTGCAGGAGACCCGGGTTCAATCCCTGGGTTGGGAAGCTCTCCTGGAGAAGGAAATGACAACCCACTCCAGCACTCTTGCCTGGAAAACCCCATGGATGGAGGAGCCAGGTAGGCTACAGTCCATGGGGTCGCAAAGAGCTGGACACAACTGAGTGACTTCACTTTCACTTTGGGAAAACTATCGAATCTCTTCAAAGAAAAACGTGTGCATGCACACACACACCTCCCACATAGAAGCATACTCTAAATACATAGCCCAAACTTCACATATAATTTCCAGGGCTCAAGGACCTCCAAACATAGTGGATATTTGTCATCTTTCCTGTTTGAAACAAAGGCACTGTGTGCTAAGTCGCTTCAGTCATGTTTGATTCTTTGCAACCCTATGGACTGCAGCCCACCAGGCTCCTCTGTCCATGGGATTCTCCAGGCAAGAACACTGGAGTGGGTTGCCATTCCCTCCTCCAGGGGATCTTCCTGACCCAGGGATTGAACTCAGATCTCCTGTATTTGCAGGCCATCTCAGCCACCAGGGAAGTCCAATTTGTTTGAAACAAATGCAGCCTGCAATCAAGACTGGCACATCAGATAGGAGCCTCTGGTATGGAGGATCTGTTTCAAATTCTTTGTTAAGGAGCACATTTGTAGGCTTACTTCCCAGGTGCTGTCAGTTTTCAACAGGCATCCTTGGCCTCAGCCACACTGGATCTCCCCAGAGGTTGCTACACACCATCACTGCATTTAACTGTGCTGCTCTTTGGAAATGTACACCCCATTTCCCTGTCCTCCTCCTCCTTATCCCTCAACTCTCCACTCGAATGTGCCCATCTATAAACATTTTTAATTTTGTGGGAGAATTAGCTACTTCTTATAGGCTTCCCTGATAGCTCAGTTGGTAAAACATCTGCCTGCAATGCAGGAGATCCTGGTTCGGGAAGATCCGCTGGAGAAGGGAAAGGCTACCCACTTCAGTATTCTTGCCTGGAGAATACAGTCCATGGGGTCGCAAAGAGTTGAACACAACTGAGTGACTTTCACTTTACTCACTCACTAGCCGCATCTTATGCTGTGCTTATATATAACATTGCACACTGTAATACTGTGTTGTTTTTGTAGTCATTTCTTTTTTTGAGATTGCAAATTCTTTGAAGAAAGAGATCATTCTTATGATCTTATGAACTAAGAGATGATTTTTATGTCTCTCCCCTCAGCGAGCACAATTAGTCCCAGGCATGGGGAAGATACTAAGAAATAGTTGTTAGTCAATAAGTACATGAAAAATGTTCAGTATCACCAGTAAGCCAAAGAAACACAAATTTAACTAGCAATATGTTTGTTTGTTTGTTTTCTCATCTACCAGATTTAGCAAACAAAATGACAGCAAGGGTCTGGGACAGGGTAACCTTCTTCAATGCTGAGGGGGGGTAGGATATAAACTGGTACAAATTTTCTAGGAGATAATTTCAAAAGACTTACCAAGACTTAGTTACATTTATGTCATTTGATCCAGCAATTGCATTTCTAGGAATTTAGTCTAAGGAAACAGTTAAAGATGGGAACAGCAATTAGGATGTGAACACTGATTACAGTGGTGAAAAGCTGGAAACCACCTATTGGTAGGCGATTAGCTAAGTCAACTGTGGTGAAGCCAAATGATGCAATAAAGTCAGTCACTGTAAATGATCTGTATAGGAATATTCCTTAATAATTCATGTCAGAAACTGACTATACCACACTGTTGGATGAAAATAGCTGGTAATGAAATAGTATTGATGGTGGGGGATAGGAATACACAGACAGATACACATAGTACAGTTTTGGAAGATGTACACCAAAATTTGGTGGTTATTGATAGGGTGGCATATGAGTGACTTTTCTTTTATTAACTTCTGTTTGTTCTATAAGGATGCTAATTTGTGTAACAGGGAAGACACACTTTCGTGTCTTGAATAAATTACTCATCCTAAAAGGATATGATCACCCTTCTCTTTCAGTTCAGTTCAGTTCAGTCGCTCAGTCGTGTCCGACTCTTTGCGACCCCCTGAATCGCAGCGCGCCAGGCCTCCCTGTCCACCACCAACTCCCAGAGTTCACTCAGACTCACGTCCATCGAGTCAGTGATGCCATCCAGCCGTCTCATCCTCGGTCGTCCCTTTCTCCTGCCCCCAATCCCTCCCAGCATCAGAGTCCTTTCCAATGAGTCAACTCTTCTCATGAGGTGGCCAAAGTAGTGGAGCTTCAGCTTTAGAGCCCATTTAATTTTAACTCTGCTTATTCTTCTTAGTTTCATTCCCAGTTTCTTTCTTTCTTAGAAGCTTTTTCTTGAAAAAATAAATAATGCATATCCCAGGGTTGAATTCAAATGGATTCTAACGAGTCTTTCTCTCTCCTGCACAGGACCGCTAGTTACCATTCCCAGAGGCACCCATTGTTTACAGTTTTCTGCCTGTCTTTTCAGAGAAACTTTATAAACAAAACTAAAAAATATACATATTCATATTTTTTTCTTACATATTTTTTCTCGCATAAATGGTAGCATACTTCTACGTACTGTCTTGCAGCATGATTTAAATTTTTTAATCTTATTTTTATGAGATATATGCATTACACAATTTACAGAGTTAAATGGTTCTAGAAAAGGCATTTTTGTGAAAAACAGAAGTCTCTTGCACCCACCGTCCCACCCTTATCAATCCCACTGTTGCTCATTAATGAGGGCAACCACTGTCTATTTTCAGCATTTTCTTTTGCTGTTCACATTCTCATCTATAATCTACTGTTACTTCTTGCCTTGGCAGTTTGAGCCTTATTCATTTGCTTCTGTGGAAGGTAATGACAGCTTTTTTCCCTTTCCCCCTCTCTCTGAGTTCGTCTGTTTTACCAACTCTTCTACATTTTCATTTCGGGTAGTTCCTTCTGAACTTTCACTTTCACGGTTCTCTATTCATCTGTATGTAATGTGCAGTTAAACTCATCTACTGAGTTCCAGTGGTCATGTATGGATGTGAGAGTTGGACTGTGAAGAAGGCTGAGCGCTGAAGAATTGATGCTTTTGAACTGTGGTGTTGGAGAAGACTCTTGAGAGTCACTGGGACTGCAAGGAGATCCAACCAGTCCATTCTAAAGGAGATCAGCCCTGGGATTTGTTTGGAAGGAATGATGCTAAAGCTGAAACTCCAGTACTTTAGCCACCTCATGCGAAGAGTTGACTCATTGGAAAAGACTCTGATGCTGGGAGGGATTGGGGGCAGGAGGAGAAGGGGACGACAGAGGATGAGATGGTTGGATGGCATCACCGACTCGATGGACGTGAGTTTGAGTGAACTCCGGGAGATGGTGATGGACGGGGAGGCCTGGCGTGCTGCGATTCATGGGGTTGCAAAGAGTCGGACACGACTGAGCAACTGAACTGAACTGAACTGAGTTCCTAATTTCAATTGCATTTTTCAGGTTTTCAATTCCCATTTGTTCTCTTTTTCACTTTCTAGATCTCTACCAAAATTCTAAATCTTTTATTTCCTTGAGTATATTAAGCACATTGTAGTTTTATGTTAATTTGTATCCTATGCTTGGTAATTTTAAAATTAACTGTTTGACATTGTATATGAAAACTGTAGAGATATTTTGAGGCTTAGAATCATGTTGTTGTCTTCTGGTGAGAACATATATTTGCTTCTAGGAAAGATGTGGAGGGAACTAAGAATCCTGGAACTCCTTCATCCAGGCAGAGTTTATGAGATCTGCATTAGGTCACTTTTATTTCCAGAATATAGCTTTCCTAGTTGGAACCAAAAGTCTGAGAGTTTTACCAAGTTCATTCTTCTCCAGTTTTTATCTCTCTAGCCTGTCTTGATTCCAGTGTCTGTCTTCTTGGATCAACAAGTTTCCTGAAAGTTCCTTTTAGTTTTCAACCTCTTTTGGTACTATATAGAAAAAGCAGTCATAAAGGCTGGGTTTAAATTTCTTAACTTCTTTCTCTTCTGGGCTGTTGTCACTGGCATTGTTGCTCCATCATTCCCTTAAACTTGTGATTTTTCATATTGTGCCCAGATTTTCTCCCTGTTCTTAGAGGGAAGGAGTTTAGAATCACAGATTGAGTGAAAGGGCTTGGTCACTGAGATGCTGAGAGTTCCTATTGGTCAAGCAACTGTCCTACTTCTTAATTTCCCCCTTTGCAGGGAGTAGGGGGTAGGGGGAAGTCTGTGAGAATTTTAAGGCCAGCAGAGTTTGACTATATGAGGGAAGCCGGTTTCTGTAACTTACATAGCTCTTACGATTACCCAGCTCTTAAGATTACCAATAATCTTTTAAGGCTACAAGGAGGTACCTTTCTACAGGGACAATAATGTTCTTTCTGAAAATCACTGCTTTCTCAGGACTCAGTCAAAGGTGTTCAATCAAACACAAGGCATGAAGACAGTTAAATAACAGGAACTAGGACTGCTCTGAGCACACAGACATGATTTACATGGTGCCAGGAAGCATCTACACAAATACAGGAATAAATAAACTCCGAGGATCGGAAAGCTAATGGACCTAAAATTTCTAAAGTAAGTTATTTGCTCATAAATCTCTTTTCTTTGGTGTAGAAACACACATATGGATTCATCAACAAAAATGTTTTATACTTTATAAGCCGGCTTCCCTGTCAAAAATTACAGAAACAAATGAAGTGTAAGAAAAAAGGCAGTAATAGTGCTCCCATCTGATAGAGCACTATACTGTGTGGATCAGTTAACTTTGAAATCTTAAGGCCTCTCTGAGTATGCCTTATTTCTTTTTCTTTCTTACCTAAGAAATATAAAAAAATCTTAAAATATAGGGTCAAAAAAATAAAAAGTCTTTCCATAAGCCATTTCACCTAGATCTTTTTGTCTGTCAACATTAATAATCAAAACTACCATTTATTGAATGCTGATGTTTATTTTTCACCAGGCTCTTTCTACGTAATTATCATGTTTAATCTTTTAGATGCCATTATTAGTTCCACTGAAAGAGAAGGAACCAAAGCCTCAGAAAGATTAAACAATGTGCCCAGAATTAGCACATGCAGAGTTAGGGCTTGATTCCAGATGTGTCTGACTAGAACCCATACCGTTGATAGTACAGAATATTACTGCAGCTCTCAGATACTCAACCACTGTTTGCTGAGTGACTACTATATGTAAGACAACTGTGCAAGGGGTATGACCATGCCCACCCTCAGATAAATGTTGCCCTTCTTTCCCAGGCTCATTTCAATTTAATATCCTAACATCCCAGAGGAGGATTTTTTTCCTTCCAAAGCATGAAACAATGCTGCATACAATTTCATCACAACCAACATTTTAAAAAATATCCCAAATGCCATTCTACAGAGAGCTCTACCATGTTACAGATGCCTCTCTAGTCTCTTTCCTTTCACTTGTGACAGAGAAGATAAAATGGCACTGAGGAAGAATATGACTTGCTTCCCGATCAACTTCATCTGATCTTTATGTATGCGTGTCAGGATTTCATACCATTAATAAACCTTTACACCATGCTCCTTAATGCATCTGTCTTTTCTCATTACATAAAAGTGTGTTTCATTTTGTACTAGCTTATTATTGAGGATGACTGTCTACTGTCAGGGCACAAACAGGCAGAATAAATTCTTTAGTTTATAATGACAATAACATGGGTCCCTTAAGAGTAACATGAGTTGGCGTCTTAGTCAATGTAGACTGCTATAACAGAATACTATACTGGGTGGTTTGCAAACAACAGAAATTTATTTCTCACTGTTCTGGTTGGTAGTCTGAGATTAGAGTGTCAATATAGTCAGGTTCTGGTGTGAGGTCTCTTCCAGGTCGTAGATAGCCATTTTTTTCTTTGTATCCTTAAGTGACGGAGAGGGTGAGAGAGCTCTCTGGGGTCTCTTTTGTGAGGGCACTAATCTCATTCATGACGACTCTATCCTCATGACCTATTTACCTCCCCAAAACTTCACCTCCTAATACCATCACACTGAGGGTTAGGATTTCAATACATGAACTGGTGGTGCTGGGGGTGGGGGGTGGCACAGGACACAAACACTTAGTCCACTGCAGTTCTGCTGATGGTGATGCTGGCGATGGGGAAGAAGTTATAGATTTGTATGGAGGAGGGAAAGTAGAACTTGAAATAAAAAAGCCACATTTGGTCCATATGAAGGAAATTTTGCCTTAATCTCCCTCTGTGGTGACAAGTATTAAGTGTATGCCTGAATAATAACTAATTAGCAAAAACAACTGGCTAAAGCTAATTAAGAGCTGGAATAGGCAGAATGAAGATGGAAAGGCTTATAAAGCATGCAGGAAACCAATATATTTTTCTTTTATTTTCTGGCTAGCTCTTTCATGACAAAGAAATCAAGCCTCCTTTCATTCTGGCTTGAGCTTATACTTGAACTAATCATATTTAATCAGTAGAGCTGTCACTCTATATTCAGGGAAGGTGCTGACCCATTTTGTAATCAACAGCTTTCCTTCTCCTAGAGTAGTTTATAATCAGTGTGATCTACTGGAATCTGTCTTATGAGTTTCACATTTAGTTATGCCAAAGTAAAGACAGTCTCAAGTGAGGGTCGGCATGAGGGGCTTACAGTTGTCTGCCAAGTACAAACCTTTGCTTCTGGAAGTCTCTTGACATCACTGCCATTGGTATCCTCTTGTGACTGAAAGAGTCACTTGGTAAGGCTTAGGAAGAGCATGGTCCATTTTGGAATGGCTATGACTTTTACATGGTAAGAGACAAGATGCCTGTCTTGATAAATTAGGATGTTATTCTCTTATTCCTTATTCCTATGAGTTTAGTCTATAGATTTTGTTCACAGTTAAGGCTAAGACGTAAGAACTCTGCTCTCTCATAAAGATACATTTTAGTGGTCTTTTGTCGGTGCTCACTGGTAATATATAAAACATTATAAAAATAGTTAAGAGGTTTGACTATAAATCAATGAGTTTAAGTGTTAAAACATGTCTTTTACTTTAATACACAGAAAAAAGATAATACTTTGAAAAAATGAAAAGCCAGGCATAGTTGTCTCCATGTCTTAGCAATTGTCAATAACGCTGCTATAAACATAGGAGTGAGTGTGTCTTTTTTAACTAGTGTTTTTGTTTTTGTTTTTTTCAAGAGACATACCCAGGAGTGGGTTATAATAAAGAGGAACTAGGGATGAGAATAACACAGTTTAACGCAATTGAACTCTGCAATTAAATCTCTGCTTCTGTAGATAATTTTCAAAGACATGTTGTTGAAATAAGGCCACTGCCTCCAAGATACAGCAAAGCTGTGTTTTCGTCATGTGACAGCGCACAATCTACTCACCATGTGTGCCTTGAATAATGCAGGGATGAACGACTGGTTAGACAAGTTGAGAACCCTGAGGGAGTCCTTCAGGACGTAGATATTGCCAAAGTCAACTTGACTGGGATGTACATAGATAACTGGGCCTTCTCCGATGCTCTTTAAGTGACATACCTGCAGTCCATGCAAGAGAAACAATACAGGAATGGCTGAAATGATGGGCCTTTAAAATCAAATTGAAACGGAACCTTCTAAGCATCCCTTTATAAAAAGCAAGGACATAAAAGGTTGCTATTAGAATTGACAGTCCTTCTCCCTGATATTCTGTAGTGAAGGGTCACAGGGATGGCCCCTCTGATCAGACCTGAGAATCTAGCATGGAATTCCTCCCTTAAAATAAACCTTTGCTTCCCTGGGTCAGCCCAGAGCCGTGCACTGATGGGAAACCAGAATAACAGTTCGGTATGTGCCACCAGGACTCCAGTCTCAGGAGCACTGAGGGGTTAAAGACCAGCACTTCAAGGCTGGATGTGGCTGTTTGCTGTACTAGCAATACGACAGGGGCACCCACCATGCAAAGCTGTGCAGGCTGGGGGCTGAAATTCGCCTTGCTCTCCCTCCTTTCCACTATGCTCTCGGCCAGGCACTCTGTCTGCCCAAGGAAGGGGGTCTTTTTCTTTCATAAAATGTTTCCTGCTCAGCAAGGTACATCTGTGCTGCATCTGTGCAGGGCAGGCGTGTAGGCTAGCAGGTTACCTGGACTGTGGCACCTTTCAGCTGGCCTGCCTTAATGACGCTGCCTTATGTCAGATGGCTTATCTACATGATCTTATATGGAAGAGATAAAAGCAAAACCCTAGTTTATTATACTCTCTGAGCAATCAGAATCACTTCAAACAAACGCATGTTGACACCATCCAGCTTCCAAGTAAATCCGATGTCTAGGAATTAATAGCCTATTGGGTAACTTCCTTCAAGATTCGTCCTTTGATTCAGCTCAAGCAGCAGAGAGCTTTCCATGTCTCCCTTTTCTCAGGCTTGGAGTAATTAAGGTTAATCGGTGATATAAGTCCAAGAATATAATAAGATATACTGTAGCATATAGTTGTGTATACATATCCAATAATCTACAGGAAAAGACCTGGTGAGCGGTGAAGGAAATCAATCTCAGAGACCACATGTAGCAAGCTAGGGATACCCAGCTTTGTAGTAGGAACAATTGAGAAGGGGTGTGCTGGTCCTCTGTCCTCAGAGATTCTGGTTTCATGGGTCTGGAGAGAGGTCAGGTGTGTCTG
The DNA here is from genome assembly GCF_042477335.2 of Ovis canadensis. Classification (NCBI taxonomy): domain Eukaryota; kingdom Metazoa; phylum Chordata; class Mammalia; order Artiodactyla; family Bovidae; genus Ovis; species Ovis canadensis. Next base: position 53,125,008 of record NC_091258.1, on the reverse strand, counting down.
TATGTGTGAGGATAAATCAATTGCTATAAAGCACCATTTTCAGAGATATCCACAAAACAGATTCCTGAAGTACCAGCCCTGGTATTTTACCACTGCAGAGAGAAAATGAAAGACTCTAGAAGACCAACAACTAGAGGATATGCAAATATGGTGAGTACCTTACAGGCAAAGGTTAGAATGTCCCCACAAGAAGTACGGCGCTTAGAACTGCAATTCTGAAAACAGGCACTCACCATCGGGGGATCCTGGCTCCCAAAGGTTGAGATGTAAACTGTGGACCTGTATTCCCCAGGCACTTGGGTCTCCAGGGTCAGAGGTATGTGAACTGTGCTGTGCGGGGGGATGATCCCACAGGGCGTGGGACTAGACAGCAGCACAGCAGGCACATCCTGATATACCTGGTGGGGGAGAGAAGCTAGAAGGATAAGCAAGCCTCCGGTTCAGTATGAAGCCAGTAGCACGTTACATTTTTTTGAAACAAGCATTGTCCTGAATCCACAGAGGGTTTTATAATGTACTGTTGTTAGGGCAAGTAAATGGGGATGACCGCCTCAATTCAGCCAAAAGGAACTCTGGCTAAGAGAGGTGCACAAGCCCCAAATCCAAAGTGTGTGACCCAGAAAACTGCAGAACCATCCACAAAGTGAGTTAGCTCAGGACAACGGCTTCCCATGGCCAAATTCCCTGAACAGGGCTTTTGCACCTTCACGCTTTAATCCCTGTCCACTTCACCCCTGTACACTACATCAGTAGAGGCCACTGGCATTTCCTGAACGCATGATACTGCTTTCACCTCCAACCCTTTGCACTTATGGTTACTCTTTCTGCAATGCCCATACCCTCTGACCTGCCCCTCACTCATCCTGAAACCCCAAGGGGTGTCTGGGCCCTAAAGTCCAGGCACTTCCTTTGTTCTCAGGGAGCATCCCTCAGTCCCTTTCCTCAGCCTGCACTATCAACATGTCCATCTTCTCCAAGGGCTATAAACATCTTTAGGGCATGACCTGGGCCTCTCTCCTCAATACCTGCCCACTTTCTGGCCCAAAATACATGCTCAGTATATGTTTTTTAAATGGAAAAACAGGTAGGTGAATAAATGAACATTGTCCATTGTTTACTAGTGTGTGTTCCTAAGAACCCTGTTCTGCAGCACATTATTAAGTTTTTATGTAACACAAATAAAACTTTAAAAATCACATTGCTGGGAGCCCACACCCAAGCCACTGCCTGGGGTGCCCAGTCATCCGCCTGGACACTGAAGCAGGCTGCCAAGCCACCACCGCAGTTGTTCAGGTTTGAAAGAAGCCACAACATACAACTCTAAGCCACAGACATACAAGAGGGACATTTCCTTAAACAAGAATCACCCCTGAATGAGATCAAGCCTGAGCCTTTGGAGTGCGAGCACTGACTCTAAGACCCTAGACCACCAGAGAACTAACCCTGCTGCTGCTGCTGCTGCTGCTGCTGCTGCTGCTGCTGCTGCTGCTGCTAAGTCACTTCAGTCGTGTCCGACTCTGTGCGACCCCATAGATGGCAGCCCACCAGGCTCCACTGTCCCTGGGATTCTCCAGGCAAGAACACTGGAGTGGGTTGCCATTTCCTTCTCCAATGCATGAAAGTGAAAAGTGAAAGTGAAGTCGCTCAGTCATGTCCGACTCTTAGCGACCCCATGGACTGCAGCCCACCAGAACTAACCCTAGGAGGTATCAAATAGTGAGAATTCACACAAAGGAAACCACCTGAATACAAGACCTGGCATCATTCAACCACCAGTAGCACCCTGGGCAGGATGCCTCATCCAAACAACAAAAATACAAACCCAATCATCACCAGACAAGATTACCACCTCACTCAGCCCTGCCCATCAGAGGAAAAACAAACAGACAAAAACTCAGCACAAATCTCACCCTATAAGAAGCTTATACAAACCACTAGACCAACTTTAGGAGGGCAGAATCAAAAGGAAGAAAGAATTCAACCTTGAAGCCTAGAAAAAGGAGACCTCAAACACAATAAGTTAAAAAAAAAATAATGAAAAGGCAGAGTAATACTACACAAATGAAGGAACAAACTAGAAACACAGAAGTCCAAATAAATGAAGAGGAACTAGGCAAACTACCTGAAAAAGGATTCAGAATAATGATAGTAAAGATGATCAAAAACCTCGAAAACAAAATGGAGAAAGTGCAAGAATCAATTAACAAAGACCTAGAAGAATTAAAGAATAAACATGCAGAGACAAACAACACAACTACTGAAATTAAAAATACTCTTGAAAGAATCAATAGCAGAATATCTGAAGCAGAAGAACGAATCAGTAAGCTGGAAGATAAAATGGTGGAAATAACTTCTGAAGAGCAGAATAAAGTTAAAAGGATGAAAAGAACTGAAGACAGTCTCAGAGACCTCTGAGACAATATCAAACACACCAACATTTGAATTACAGGGGTCCCAGAAGAAGAAGAGAATCCCAGGGACAGAAGAGCCTGGTGGGCTACCATCTCTGGGGTCACACAGAGTTAGACACAACTGAAGCAACTTAGCAGCAGCAGAAGAAGAAGAAGAGAAAAAGAAAGGATATGAGAAAATTTTGAAGAGATTATAGTTGAAATTTTCCCCAACATTGAAGAGGAAATAGTCAATCAAGTCCAACAGGCACAAAGAGTCCCATACAGGATAAACCTAAGGAGAAACATGCCAAGTCACATACTAATCAAACTAACAAAGACTAAACACAAAGAAAGAGTATTAAAAGCAGCAAGGGAGAAGCAACAAGTAACATACAAGGGAAACCCCATACGTTTAACAGCTGATCTTTCAGCAGAAACTCTGAAGGCCAAAAGGGAATGGCAGGATATATTTAAAGTACTCAAAGGGAAAAATCTACAACCAAGATTACTGTATCCAGGAAGGATCTCATTCAAAACTGAGGGAGAAATAAAAAGCTTTTCAGACAAGCAAAAGTTAAGAGAATTCAGTACCACCAAATCAGCTTTACAAAAAATGTTAAAGGGACTTACATAGTTAAGAAATACGAGAAGAAAAAAGATCTACAAAATCAACCCCAAACATTTAAGAAAACAGCAATAGGAATATATATATATATATATATCAATAATTAATTTAACTCTAAATGGATTAAATGCTCCAACCAAAAGACTGGCTGAATGGATACAAAAACAAGACCCATATATATATGCTGTCTACAAGAAACCCACTTCAGACCTAAAGACACATATAGTCTGAAAGTGAGAGGATGGAAAAATATATTCCATGCAAATGCGAAGCAAAAGAAAGCTGGAGTAGCAATCTTCATATCAGACAAAATAGACCTTAAAATAAAGAAGATTACAAGAGATAAGGAAGAACACTACATAATGATCAAAGGATCAATCCAAGAGGAAGACATAATAATTGTAAATATCTATGCACCCAACATAGGAGCATCTCAATACATAAGACAAACTCTAATAGACATAAAAGAAGAAATTGACAGTAACACAATAACAGTAGGAGGCTTTAACACCCACTCACACCAGTGGACAGATCATCAAAAGAGAAAATTAATAAGGAAACACAAGGCTTAAATGATACATTAGATGAAATGGATCTCATTGATATCTTCAGGACATTTCATCCAAATGCAGAAGAATACACCTTCTTCTCAAGTGCACATGGAACATTCTCCAGGATAGACCATATCTTGGGTCACAAATTAAACCTCAGTAAATTTAAGAAAATTGAAATCATATCAAACATCTTCTCCGACCACAACACTATGAGACTAGATATCAATTACAAGAAAAAAACTGTAAGAAACACAAACACATGGAGATTAAACAACACATTTCCAAATAACCAACAGGTTACTGAAGAAATCAAAAGGGAAATCAAAAAATTTCTAGAAACAAATGACAATGAAAATACAACTCAAAACCTATGTGATGCAGCAAAAGCAGTTCTAAGAGGGAAGTTTCTAGCCATACAATCCTACCTCAAGACACAAGAAAAACATCGAATAGACAGTCTAACTTTACACCTAAAACAACTGGAAAAATGAATTTAAAAAACCCTCACAATTAGTACAAGGAAAGAAATTATAAAGATCTGAGCAGAAATAAATGAAAAAGAAATGAAAGAAACACTAGTAAAGATTAATAAAATTAAAAGATGGTTCTTTGAGAAGATAAACAAAATTGACAAGGCTTTAGCCAGATTCATCAAGAAAAAAGAGAGAACAATCAAATCAACAAAATTAGAAATGAAAAAGGAGAGGTTACAACAGACAATGCAGAAATACAAAGGATTATAAGAGACTATTATGAACAGCTATATGGCAATAAAATGGATAACCTGGAAGAAATGCAAAGATTCTTAGAAAAGTTCAAGTGTCCAAGACTGAACCAGAAAGAAATAGAAATTATTAGCAACCCAATTACAAGCACTGAAATTGAAGCTGTGATCAAAAATCTCCCCCAAAACAAAGGCCCAGGACCAGATGGCTTCACAGGAGAATTCTATCAAACATATAGAGAAGACCTAATGCCTATCCTTCTAAAACTCTTTCAAAAAATTACAGAAGGAACACTTCCAAACTCATTCTACAAGGCCACCATCACCCTGATACCAAAACCAGACAAAGACAACACACAAAAAGAAAACTACAGGCCAGCATCACTGATGAACATAGATGCAAAAATCCTCAATAAAATTTTAGCAAACAGAATTCAGCAACACATCAAAAAGCTCATACACCATGATCAAGTTGGGTTTATTCCAGGAATGCAAGGATTCTTCAATATACCCAAATCAATCAATGTGATACACCATATTAAGAAATTGAAAGATACAAACCAAATGATAAAGCTCAACATTCAGAAAACTAAGATCATGGCATCCAGTCCCATCACTTCATGGCAAATACATGCGGAAACAGTGTAAACAGTGTCAGACTTTATTTTTCTGGGCTCCAAAATCACTGCAGATGGTGACTGCAGCCATGAAATTAAAAGATGCTTACTCCTTGGAAGGAAAGTTATGACCAACCTAGATAGCATGTTCAAAAGCAGAGACATTACTTTGCCAACAAAGGTCCATCTAGTCAAGGCTATGGTTTTTCCAGTGGTCATGTATGGTATGAGAGTTGGACTGTGAAGAAAGCTGAGCACCAAAGAATTGATGCTTTTGAACTGTGGTGTTGGAGAAGACTCTTGAGAGTCCCTTGGACTGCAAGGAGATCCAATCAGTCCATCCTAAAGGAGATCGGTCCTGGGTGTTCATTGGTAGGACTGATTTTGAAGCTGAAACTCCAATACTTTGGCCACCTGATGCAAAGAGCTGACTCATTTGAAAAGACCCTGATGCTGGGAAAGATTGAGGGCAGGAGAAGGGGACAACAGAGGATGAGATGGTTGGATGGCATCACTGACTCAATGGACATGGGTTTGGGTAGACTCTGGGAGTTGGTTATGGACAGGGAAGCCTGGCGTGCTGCAATTCATGGGGTCACAAAGAGTTGGTCATGACTGAGCAACTGAACTGAACTGAACTGATAATCTCAACAGATGCAGAAAAAGCCATTGACAAAATTTAGCACCATTTATGATTAAAACTCTTCAAAAAATGGGCATAGAAGGAACCTACCTCAACAAAGTAAAGGCCATGTATAGGCCTACAGCAAACATTATTCTCAATAGTGAGAAACTCAAGCATTCCCCCTAAGATCAGGAACAAGACAAGGGTGTCCACTCTCACCAGGATTATTCAACATAGTTCTGGAAGTACTAGCTATAGCAGTCAGAGGAGAAAAAGAAATAGAAGGGATCCAGATTGGAAAAGAAGAAGTAAAGCTCTCACTGTTTGCAGATGACATGATACTGTACATAGAAAACCCTAAATATAGTATCAGAAAATCACTAGAGCTAATCAGGGAATTTAGCAAAGTTTCAGGATACAAAATCAATACACAGAAATTACTTGCATTTCTATATACTAACAATGAAATATCAGAAAGAGAAATTAAGGAATCTATCCCATTCATCATTGCAACAAAAAGAATTAAATATCGAGGAATAAACTTACCTAAGGAGACAAAAGAACTGTACACAGAAAATTATAAGACACTGATGAAAGAGATCAAAGATGGAGAGATATTCCATGTTCCTGGGTAGGAAGAATCAACATTGTGAAAATGACTATACTGCCAAATGCAATCTACAGATTCAATGTGGTCCCTATCAAATTACCAGTGGCATTTTTCACAGAACTAGAACAAAAAATTCCACAATTCATATGAAAACACAAAAGACCCCAAATAGCCAAAGCAGTCTTGAGAAAGAAGAATGGAGCTGGAGGAATGAACCTTCCCAACTTCAGATTTTACTACAAAGCTACAGTCATCAAGACAGAATGGTACCAGCACAAAAACAGACATATAGACCAATGGAACAAGATAGAAAACCCAGAAATAAACCCATGCACCTATGGGTACCTTATTTTTGACAAAGGAGGAAAGAATATATAATGGAGCAAAGACAGCCTCTTCAATAAATGGTGCTGGGAAAACTGGACAGCTATGTGTAAAAGAATGAAATTAGGACACTTCCTAAAACCACACACAAAGATAAACTCCAAATGGATTAAAGACCTAAATGTAAGACCAGAAACTCTAAAACTCTTAGAGGAATACTAATAGGCAGAACACTTGATGACATAAATCAAAGCAAGATCCTCTATGACCCACCTCCTAGAGTAATGGAAATAAAGGCAAAAGTAAACAAGTGGGACCTGATTAAACTTAAAAGCTTTTGCACAGCAAAGGAAACTATAAGCAGGGTGAAAAGACAATCCTCAGAATGGGAGTAAATAACAGCAAATGAAACAACTGACAAAAGATTAATTTCCAAAATATACAAGCAGTTCATACAACTCAATGCCAGAAAAACAAACAGCTCAAACAAAAAGTGGGAAAAGACCTAAAAAGACATACAGATGGCTAACAAACACATGAAAAGATGTTCAACATCACTCATTATTAGAGAAATGCAAATCAAAACCACAATGAGATATCACCTCACACCAGTCAGAATGGCCATCATCAAAAAGTCTACAAACAATAAATATTGGAGAGGGTGTGGAGAAGAGGGAATGTTTTTGCACTGTTGGTGGGAATGTAAATTGATACAGCCACTATGGAAAATGGTATGGAGATTCCTTAAAAAACGAGGAATAAAACCACCATATGACCCAGCAATCCCACTCCTAGGCATATACCCTGAGGAAAACAAAATTGGAAAAGACACATGTATCCCACTGTTCATTGCAGCACTATTTACAATAGCTAGAATATGAAAGCAACATAGATGTCCATCGACGGATGAATGGATAAAGAAGTTGTGGTATATATACACAATGGAATATTATTCAGCCACAAAAAGGAACACATTTGAGTCAGTTCTGATGAGGTGGATAAACCTAGAACCTATTATACAGAGTGAAGTGAGTCAGAGAGAGAATGATAAACATTGTATTCTAATGCACATATACATAATCTAGAAAAATGGTTCTGAAGAACAGGGCAGCAATGGAGAAACAGACATAGAGAACACACCTATGGACATGGGGAGAGGGGAGGAGAGGGTGAGATGTATGGGAAGAGTAACATGGAAACTTACATTACCATATGTAAAATAGATAGCCAACGAGAATTTGCTATATGGCTCAGGAAACTCAAACAGGGGCTCTGCATCAACCTAAAGGGGTGGGATGGGAAGGGAGATGGGAAGGAGGTTCAAGAGGAAGGGGACATATGTATACCTATGGTTGACTCATGTTGAGGTTTGACAGGAAATAACAAAATTCTGTAAAGCAATTATCCTTCAATAAAAAATTTTAAAAAAAAACCAATTCCCACAGTCAAATAGGTTTGAATAATTCAGGGAAACACTTTTCAGAGCCCCCACTTCTGGAAGGAAGGACAGATGGTGCCAGTTTCACCTGCCTGGAGTGCCCCATGGTTTTTCTGTACCTGGTCTGGTTCAACTTGAGCTAATCATAACTCAACATCCTTCTGTGGCAACGATCTGCCTAGCCTTCCTGGACCCTGAGGCCAAAGGAAAATCAGTAACACTGATTCCACCTTTACCAAATGTTTTGATATCTTATTTATCGTGGACTTCTTGAGATACTTTTGATTTCTTCAAGTGCAGCATGAAAACACTGTCCATCTTGATTACTGTTTTGGTCCCCCTGAGGCTGGTGTCTCGCCCTTCCCAGCCCAGATGTGCAGTAACAGCTTCCCTGTCACTCTATGTGACTCAGGCTCTGTTCTGAGCTCTGGAGGTGATCATGCGCTGTGAGTGGCCAGCCTGGGTTCTGCTATTGAACACCTGAAAGCTAGAAAAGGTGTCTCCTGTCACCTCCATTCTTAGCTTCTGGTTTTTTCTCAGAGAAGCCCACAGAATAACTTGAATTCCCTTTTTTATACAGTAGTCCTTTGACTAGGGGTAGCTATTTCATTCCAGTTAATCATCTGTTCCAGGTTAGATGCTGTGCCTGCTCCTCAGATGATGTGGGTTGACCTTCTGGTTACTCTGAACATGATTCTCTATTTTTCAAGCTTCCATTAAAAAAACATCCTGTCAAGAGCTGAAGACAGCACTCCAGCACTGCTTTGACAGGTGGCTCTCTCCTTCCTTCAGCTGTGGAGTACTGTGTTTCTCTGATGCAGCCTAAACCTGCCTTGGTTTTGTGGCCCCAACACTGGTCTTTTGGAAGCCCAGTGCACTATTCATTGCACCATGGAGTCACCTCACTGGTTTTTTATTTTGCACTTGTAGCCAAATAAAACTATTTGATTTTCTGCATGAATTTTTATTAGAGTTGTACCTATAGAAATGAGTTTTAAATCCAAACACTTCCCTGGTAAACTGTATCTCATTAGTCACTTTCCATTTACTCGAGTCTATACAGATATTTTTGAATCGTTTTTCCAAGTGTGTTTAAATGCTTAGTCTCCCACCTAGATAGGTATAATGGGATGTGGATAGATCCATTTCATAAAACATTAAGGATCAGTTCCTCCTTTCTCCTTCATATATTATCTCTAGCTTTCTGGTACAAAAAGTTCATTTATAAATACTATATTAGCATATCTTAGTGATTCTGTTCAAGTCACAGCCGTAGACATAAACGAAAACTCCCAGCTCTGCCTTATTTCCCATGCATGGTGAATTCACAGGCAACAATTTGCAGGTGCAACTTCTGCATGTTGGCCTAATTGACCCTTTCCCCTCTTTATCAAAGGCAATTTCCCTCAGAAATTAACAACTGTTTCCACCTGCAGCTGCTCACTCATACAGGGGGCAATCCAGCTGTGGCTTTATAACCCCACCTCCAGGTTATCCCACAGTTAAAAATCAGAATTACATAGATCATGTGGTCAGGAATATGGCTCTTTCAAAGGACTTCTCTTTCTCACTGAAGGAATTCAACTGAATGAAAAGCAACCCTGAAAATGGATAGAGTAACTCGCCTGAGGCAGGACCCGGTAGCATCCTGGGAGGTTGTCGTCATTGACAAGCTGGATCGTTTTCTTATATGGATACTTCAGGAAGCAACGCCCGAAGTCCACCTCTGTATTAACCACGTGGAGGGTAGGCACAATACACCTGCTCGAGGGAAGGAGCCCATTAGAGAATTCAAAAGGATGAAGGCAGCACTTGTTTACACATGGAGGACACAGAGTCCCAAGCTAAACACATTTGTCACTGTCACACAGTAGTTTTCCTCTAATAACTACATTAATCATTTTCACGTCTTCTCTCCTGTCATCCCTCTCTCTGAACCCCTAATAACCACTTTTTAATCAAAAAAGGGCTAGAAGCAGGACGCCTTAAACACTGTCTTCTGTGGGTAATGACTAACATTTCCATTGTTTTTCATATTTGGCCTTTTCTCTGGCAAGGAGCCCCCAAAGCACAAGTTCCTTAGGGTAGTGGATCTGTTTCCATGACAAACAGGGCCCGTGCCACCAGCATGGGGTCCTGACTCGCTGTGACACTTTGGACCAGTCAGAGTCCCCTGAGGACCAGCAACAGCTCGCACCATCTAAATAATGGTAATAATTCTAATTTCCACGTGGAACAGCTGCCAAGGATCAGTGGGCTCAGGCAGCTGCTCGACCCAGAACTGGCACTGTGACAGTGCTGCTCAGTGTGAAGGGGGTGTTGTGGGGGAGAGGAGGGAGGCATGGAAGGCCTGTGTGTGCAGACTGGCCTATTATTAGGTGACCTGGGTTTTATTTTGCGTCTGTTAAGTCCCCGGGTCTGCCCTGCCCTGCTGCACTTTCACAACATAGTGTCATGGTGAGGAGTGCTGGCGTGTAATCAATCAGAGCCAGGTTCAGATACTGACCTCACCAAGCACAGCCTGGAGCCAGCTACTCTCCCTTCCAGAGTCCCATTTTTGCTCATAGGTAGAAAGAAGATAATTCGAGGGACTGACATTAGCATCAGCTCTTCCTGGGGATACACAGGAAGTTGTCAGTTGACCCAGTGATTTTGGTAAAGCTTATCCTTTACTACCTGAAACATTTGGGGCTGACAGGACTCATAGCATTTGACTTGGTCACAGAGTATACATGCTAGAAAACTGATAGCCTCCTAGAACCCATCCCCCACCTTTTTAAAATTCAGGATTTTCTACTTAGAGCGGCAGGGAAAAGGCATCGCAAAGTATCAGAATAAAAGAAAAATCGAAAAGAAATGCAAGCCTAGACAAAAGGTCAAGCTTTGGGATAGAGAAGACCAAACAAAAAAGAGTTTTTCCACTGTTCTTGAACAAATGATTAGTGAAGTCTCTGGAGGGAATATTAAGCAGATTGTGGCACGAACTTGATAGTCAAGGTATTTTAGGGCTGCCCCCTGACTTCACTCAAGCCCAAGACAGAGGAAATGGTGCTGGTTATGATGATCCCACCAACCAGCATACCTGTACCTTCTTTGAGGTGCATCTTCCTAAGATTCATGAAGGTCCTACATTCTAGGTACTGGAACACTGCCTGTTTCCTTCAGATGGTATTTTCATACACACTATCAGGCCCCAGACCTGGACACTTGTTTACTTTGGCAAAAGCATGGCCCATGATTTTATTTAGGACCATGGTCAGCATCAGTAGGTGACACACTACGCTGAGAAAGGCTGTAAATTTGGTGAAGGAGACACAGTCAACAAATGTCAGAGCCAGGATCTTAACCTGACTCCGGATGTTTTGGGGGGCCACTTGCAGCCTGCCTGTAAGTCTTACTGACAATGTCCTGGAGCAGGGCTATGAGCACCACTCTTTCTGCTGCAGAACTCTGGAGTACTATCTTTAAAGATAAAAATAAAAACCAGCAACTGCTCATCTCTTCCTGATAAAACCTTGTCAAGTATACACACGTAAAATCAGGCCCATTAAAGAGCACTATTATACTTAACACCTAACATACACATCCCTCCTCATATCTCCACCAATGGTGCTTTTTCTCATATAAAACTTGTCACTCCAATATCAGATTCTTCTTCCTTTCTCAGGAGAGGCAGTGAACTGGATGTTTGCTCCTGTGCTGCCTTCCTTCCCGAGAGCCAGCCCACTGCTGGTGGCTTAGGGGAGACTGGGAAAGAGAGAGCAGGTGAGCGTGATACCTTGCTGTAATTAGGAGCGCCAGCACTTCCTCCCCGATGCCCTCCACATCTACCACCAGGGCCAGCTCGTATTTCTGCACAGTGTTGGAACATAAGGTCACCTGGAAAGAAAAAGGTAAAAAGCTGCTCTTCTAAAAGGCCAGCTCTCCCCCTGCACAGGGGAGAAGGGGGCCAGGAGAGGACCACACAGATGAGTGTAGTTTCTAAGTACTTTATTAGAGGATGTATGGCATTTAACATTTTTAGTTAAACAGGTTTTGTTTCAGGGTCAGGGCATGCTGAGTTGTTTCAAAGGCCAGGTTAGAGTCTAACAAATGGCTTTTGGTATAATAGGTCTGCTGAATTCTGAGGGGGTAGTATCAAAGGAGCCACAGATCTGGTATGAGGGAAAACCAGGCCCTGAAGGACATCAACATCAAACAAACTTTAATTACTGCAATTTAAAGTGTTCCCTATGCCTCTGGGCTATATAAATTCTGAAAATTCAGTACACCAATAAAACACTACAGCTAGATTTCACTAACGGCAAAATAAATGAATATAACCAAGTCAGTGATAGAAATGGTGTGAGAAATAAACTAGTCTTTTTTTTTTAACCAAAACCTTGTCGTTCCTCCCCACCTCCTGTATTCACTATTAGAGCAGAAAATAGGAAACTCTGAAGAAAGGTTAATCCAAGGACAGTATCTGACCAATATATTTTACCCTATATTTGTATTTATTGTTGTGAAACTCAACATTTAGGCTTTTGAAGCCTTGTCACAATTTTTAATTGCTTTAAATGACTTGTATCGGAAGGGATACTTGTAAGTGTAGAAACAGCTTCTGGCATAGGTTATGGCTCTTCTATCTATAAATTATGCATCAGGTACTAATTAAAATTTTTTCAGTTGGAAAGGGAATTGTTGGATGCAAATTTGAATCCAGACAGATGTGGTTAAAGTGCAGATCAGGAGGGAAAACTGAGGCTTGGAGAAAGCTTTCTGAAATACAAAGGAAAAAAAAAAGCAAAGAGGGAGTTGCTGATTTGGAAGGAAAACTTGGCAGCTTTGGAGAGAAGCAGCCACTACAGTGTCCAGATTCCTGGACTGGCTCTAACCCTGACTTTTGTCTCTGAGCTCTGGTTAGAAGAAGTGGTTCTGGCAGAAACCTGCTGGATAGATGCTGTCTTCTAGAATCTTCCTGAACTACACGGGAGAAGATCCACAAAAGGCGGGGAATGGTAGGTAATATGTAAGCTAAGCACTACTCTGTAAAAAATAAATTCATTCATTACAGCTGCACCTCTCCTTGGGCAAGTCACAATTAGCATCTGCTCTGATCTGAATGCTGATCTCCCTACCTCCCACCCCAAATGTATATGCTGAAATCCTTTCTCAACATGCTGATTATTAGGAGGTTATGAGGTCATGAGGGTGGAGCCCTCTTGAGCAGGATGAGTGCCCCTCTAAGGGACCCCAGAGAGCGCCCTCGTCCCTTCACCAGGTGAGGGTACAGGAGACATCAGCAGTGTGAAATCTGAAAAATGGCCTTCACCAGAACCCTACCATGCTGGTACTCTGACCTCAGACTTCCAGCCTCCAGATTTTAAGAATAAATTTCTGATGTTTATAAGCCACCCTGTCTCTGGTATTTTGTAATAGGAGCCCAAATGGGAAGTTACAACAATATGTGATATCAAACCTCACTGTATCCCTGAAGAAGCCCTTAGAAAAGCTGAAACCTCCTAGAATAGATTTAGGATGAATAAATTCATGGTGAGATATTATGAAGCATTTAAAGCAAATTTGGGGGGTGGTAAAACTCACAGCTGAATTAAATATTGAAAGATAATGACTAAAGAGAATATTATCACCTTAGCTATGAAGTCATTTTTTTTTCTTTCCCAGAAAAGAAAAAAATCATTTAAATTTAGCAGCCTTCAGTGTTGCTAGACCTAACTGCTTCAAGAAGCAAAAGTAAGTGATGGGAGACAGCGAGAACCTTTCTCAGTTAGCTTTGGAACAATTCTGCTGCTGGCACTGAGGCCATAAGCCAAGCATCACACTGTGGACCTTAAAGCACTGCTGGGAACATCACGTCCACATTCACCAGGAAGCTCAGATTCAGGTTAAAAATTTGAATAAACTGGATATCATCTGGGGCATAAACCTGGATACTTACTAGCATAAATGATTTGAGTCTAATGGAGGACCTGATTGTCAATGAGCCCTTAAATATTTTTATATTAGTATTGATGAGTGAATTATTAGGCACAGAGCAGTGATTTCAGCAGAAATTGCTAAAATCCACTGCTCTGACACAAGCAATGCATTCAGACTGACGGAAACCTCCTGAAGCAGTGTCAGTTCTTTGGCCCAATCTATTTGTATCTGGTTTCTTTTGCCACAGTAGTTTACTTCCTTGTAGAAATAGACCCACTTTTCCATGTGAATTAGAGGCACTCCCTCTCATTGACACTGGGGATATAAAGCAAACGCTAGATGTGGTCTCAGTATCTATTTGACAGTTCAGCTGTATGACTACATGTGCTGGAAGGCTGAGCACTTTACCCTGATAGCAGCAAATCCCTGGGAGCGAATGGTGCCGCAGCTGGGGGTTATGGTGAATTCTTTTGGTCTTATTACAGGTAATTCATCCTTGTTCCAAAATGGTTTTTGGTTGTCTGAATACTGCTCACAACTTAAAATGCTTTGCTGGCCAACGCCATCCCCAGGGACACGCAGTCTGAAGGTCATGGGGACCAAGGAGGTATTATTGAGGGAACATATCAAGGTATGAGGAAACCCTGGAAAACAAAATATAAGGTGAGAAATAAATGCCCTATGATAGCTTCCCTTTAACTTCAACCTCCCCTCTCAGTGCCAAACCTCTTAAATGAATTGGACAGGCAGTTCACCACTGCTATTTATTTCCAACTCTCCCCAGTATTATTTTCAGTTGCACAACCAATAAATACATTTCACTCATTCATTCAATGAGCACTTATTGTGTACTTACTATGTAACAACAATAGACATTAAACAAACCACTCTGTCATCATCCAGACCCCTCTCCAGAGGCAGTCTCTATAATCAGTTCGTTGAGTAATCTTCTAGAAGCACATTGTGCATTTGATTTTTACATAGAAATACAATTTCCCCCAAAGAATAGCAGTCTATTTGCTCTTTGTATCTGCTGGTGTGTGAAAGGAGAAGCCCACGCAGTTTTGCTTGCTGTGTGACCCAGAGCCTGCCAACACATTATGTAATTCATCCTAGACTTGTCTGAGGCTCTTGCTCTTAGGGTGGATGACACAAAATTGAATAATGGCCTCTCCTGAGAGAGACTTTACGGTCTGCTTTTGAGCTGGCCAAAGCTTTCACCTCCCTGAGACGAAACTGCTTTTTAGTGTTATTTCTAGCCCTCCTACATTCAGTTCGGGGAGACTCGTGCTCCTTCCCTAAGAGCTGTGGCTCCTCCTTGCCTGGCAAGCAATAAACCAAACTCTGATTTTGGATTCCCTGAGAGGTCATTGTATCTGCTACCATTTTCAGAACAAGAATGATCTAAAACCACAAGAGAATAAACATGCATATTTCTACAGGATGTAAACACTTCTCTTTCTATGTTGAAACCTACTGTGATAAAATACAACTGGTCTCCTGGAGTAACTGCTGCAGTACTGCTGGGGATATTTTGAACTGATCTACTTCTCCCTGTCCGAGCCTTTGTCTACACATCAGGACTATTGGAGGAAGCACATCCACGTCTCCCTTATAATTTCGCACCTCCTTGGAAGAGACATTTTATGGAAGAATTGTGTGATTAAGGGTACTTGAAAGATTATTCTTGGAAATTCCAGAGATACTGCTAGAAAGTCATTTTCACAATCATATAATTGCTTCATCTGACTTCTCTGAACTTTTTCAAAATGACTCTTAAAACTACAGATTCTTCCTTCTTTTACCTCATCATTTATAGGATACACACTCTTCAAATGTATGGTGTAATTTGGAAGTGGATCCTATAAAGGTTCACATGTATCTTTCCAAACCACTGCCCAGACTATGTTCCTGAATCTGTAAGTTTTTCTGAGAATAAAGTCAATTAAAGATGTTATGGGGAGGGAGGTGGGAGGGGGGTTCATGTTTGGGAACGCATGTAAGAATTAAAGATATTAAAATTTTAAAAAAAACCTTCTAGCTAGAACAATTCCTTGTACAACTACTTATAATAACCTGTATTGTTTGTGTAGAAGCCCCCCAAAAGAGGATATTGCTTTATTAAAGATCAAACATTCATTAATACAAATGTTATTCCTAGGTTTCTGGTTGCATCAAATCTGAATTACTATTCTCTTGTCCATCTGAATGCAAGTACTTTACATCTAATACATTTTAAAAAATCAACATCTATGTGCCTTTTCTTCAAATAATTAACAACACACTTGGCCAGAATGCCTCAAAGACTCAAAGAGACACCTTCATATCTCTCCCAGTACTTAAATAATGATTTAAAAGATTGCAGTCTTAGGAGGTTTGATTCTCATTCAAGATGTGCATTTTCATCTGACCTAGAAAGCCCCGAAGAAGAAACTTAAGGAAACTAGGGGCAAAAGATCACAAGGCTGCAAAAGGAAAATTTTCAGTTCTGACAGCTGGAGATCATAAGTGGAAATCTGCTAAAATAAACTTTCAGAAATCAGTGACCTTCAGCAATAGATTGCTATTCTAAGATCCTCAGAAGCAGCAGACTCTACATGAAGTTGAAAGATTCTGCTCATGAGTGACAGAACAAGATTTTGCAACATACCTGGTATTACTGAGTTTCACACTTTACCTTGTATACTTTCATTCTTATCATTCTGCCATATTATTCTCTATTGCTACCTTAAGATCATATTCATCCTTAATCCTTCTGATATCTGCTGTTGTGTTTCCCTTTACTGCTAATGATCCCTTACTCAAATCTAGGCTTTGCTTATGCCTACTATAATCTCTTCTGCCAATCTTTCTAAGAACTTCCTATGATCACGACAATTAAGCTTTGCCCATAATGCTCTACTTTACACCTTCCTAAAGTTAACTTAAATACTTCTCCTTGAGTAAAATACTGCTAGTTCATACTAGGCCATGTGTATTTTTTGATGCTTATATTTATTTATCCCAACAACTCTGCCCTCAAACCCTAACTTCTCTGTCTAAATTATCTAATGGTCAAGTCCACTGAGAACCCAGAGCCTTCCAAATTTCTTATTCTCATTCAGCAAGTTCTTGTACCTCCTGAAAAAGTGACTTTGCAGATACTTGTCCTGCCCCATTTGCTCTATCGCCTGGCATACCACTGATGATTTGGTCCATTTCATTCCTTGATCAATCTGAGGAGTTATCAGTGCCCCAGTGTTCCTTCAGGGACAGTCACTACCCAAATTCTATGATTTAACTCTCTCAATACTGTAGTGTTTGTCAAACTAATTAATTATTAGATATGTCATCCAGCATCCAATCCTACCATCACAATTTCCAGCAGTTCAGTTCAGTTGCTCAGTCTTGTCGGACTCTTTGCGACTCCATGGACTGCAGCATGCCAGGCCTCCCTGTCCATCACCAACTCCCAGTTTACCCAAACTCATCTCCATTGAGTAGGCAATGCCATCCAGTCATCTCATCCTCTGTCGTTGCCTTCTCCCGCCTTCAGTCTTTTCCAGCACCAGGGTCTTTTCCAATGAGTCAGCTCTTCGCATCAGGTGAACAAAGTATTGGAGTTTCAGCTTCAACATCACTCCTTCCAAAGAACACTCAGGACTGATCTTTAGGCTGGACTGGTTAGATATCATTACAGTCCAAGGGGCTCTCAAGAGTCTTCTCCAACACCAGAGTGCAAAAGTATCAATTCTTCAGTGCTCAGCTTTCTTTATAGTCCAACTCTCACATCCATATATGATTACTGGAAAAACCATACCCTTGTGACTAGATGGACATTACAGCAAAATAATATCTCTGCTTTTTAATATGCTATCTAATTTGGTCATAGCTTTTCTTCCATGGAGCAAGCGTCTTTTAATTTCCTGGCTGCAGTCATCATCTGCAGTGATTTTGGAGCCCCCCAAAATAAAGTCTGACACTGTTTCCACTGTTTCCCCATCTATTTCCCATGAAGTGATGGGACCGGGATGCCATGATCTTAGTTTTCTGAATGTTGAGTTTTAGGCAATGTTTTCACCACTCTCCTCTTTCACTTTCATCAAGAGGCTCTTTAGTTCTTTTTCTCTTTCTGCTGTAAGGGTGGGGTCATCTGCATATCTGAGGTTATTGATATTTCTCCTAGCAATCTTGATTCCAGCTTGTGCTTCATCCAGCCTGGCATTTCACATGATGTACTCTGCATATAAGTTAAATAAGTAGGGTGACAATATACAGCCTTGACATACTCCTTTTCCTATTTGGAACCAGTCTGTTGTTCCACGTCCAGTTCTAACTGTTTCTTCTTGACTTGCACACAGATTTCTCAAGAGGCAGGTCAGGTGGTCTGGTATTCCCATCTCTTTCAGAATTTTCCACAGTTTGTTGTGATCCACACAGTCAAAGGCTTTGGCATAGTCAATAAAGCAGAAATAGATATTCTTTTGGAACTCTTTTGCTTTTTCGATGATCCAGCAGATATTGGCAATTTGATCTCTGGTTCCTCTGCCTTTTCTAAAGCCAGCTTGAACATCTGGAAGTTGACAGTTCATGTATTGTTGAAGCTTGGCTTGGAGAATTTTGAGCATTACTTTACTAACATGTGAGATGAGTGTAACTGCAGTAGTTTGAGCATTCCTTGGCATTGCCTTTCTTTGGGATTGGAATGAAGACTGATCTTTTCTAGTCTTGTGGCCACGGCTGAGTTTTCCAAATTTGCTGGCATATTGAGTGCAGCACCCTCACAGCATCATCTTTTAGGATTTGAAATAGCTCAACTGGAATTCATCCCCTCCACTAGTTTTGTTCATAGTGATGCTTTCTAAGGCCCACTTGACTTCACATTCCAGGATGTCTGGCTCTAGGTGAGTGATCACACCATCGTGATTATCTGGGTCATGAAGATCTTTTTTGTACAGTTCTTCTGTGTATTCTTGCCATCTCTTCTTAAGATCTTCTGCTTCTGTTAGGTCCATACCATTCCTGTCTTTTATTGAGCCCATCTTTGCATGAAACGTTCCCTTGGTATCTCTAACTTTCTTCAAGAGAGCTCTAGTCTTTCCCATTCTATTGTTTTCCTCTATTTCTTTGCACTGATCACTGAGGAAGGCTTTCTTATCTCTCCTGGCTATAGCCATACTTTAAATATTTTAGATGCCAACCAATAGTACTATTACCTCTTACCTACTTTATGGTAATTACACTATCCTAATATCATCAGTACCAGCAGACCCTGTGATGCCAAATCTAGATCTTTATCTGTACCAAGTAAATGCCATGTCTCCACCACTAGTCCGTAACTGATGCCTCTTCAAGAATGGGCCTTAGTGCCCATAAGGGGATGATATTATCAACTTCAGTTACCCTAATGTACTACCCAGCCCTACTACAATCCCTGCAGACCTTGCTTAACTCTACACAATATATCTGTCATCCTGAAATAATTTAAGAAGTCCTCCAATGTCTGGCTGGCTTCTGTGACAGTTCTTTTCTCTCCTGCATCTGGAACTACCAATGTACACCTCGATTAGTCTTTCATCCCTGAGCCAGTAACATGCTTTATTTTATCTCTCTCATCAAAGCCCTACCTGCATAGGTGGGGTAATAATTAGAGAGCTTCAAATAAATAATTCTCCAATGAACCATGTTTCCTTGTGGTAGGAGGCCAATTTACCTGGAGAAATACATGATACCTGGTATTGGAGTCATGAAGACTCTAGTTCCAATTCTGGAATTTGAAAATATTATCACAAGATAATTTTGAAAGATTGTTACAAAACTGTTCCTAACTGTGGTCATTACAGTGCAGAATCCAGAAGCACAGAAAAGTAGCTTAAATTCACTGACCCAAGTGTTATGAAAATCAAACAGCCTTAGATTTCCTGTTGGCAAGAAAAAAGAGTATGCTATTGTTAACCTTTCTTGTCATAACAGAGAGAAGATTAAGGAATCCGTCTCCAAACTCAAAGAAAAGGCAACTTGGGTTTCGAAGGTGGACTCAGGAGAGAAAGTTCTCAGATCTCAGACTTGGGCAGCCTTGGGTCTGTAGCATCGTCTAGCCTCTAACATCACAAGGGTCTCACTTCTGTATCGCCTCTTATTGTGCCTCTGTCAGTTACCCTTCACGGTTACCCTTCAAGTTGTAGGTCACTTTTATTTTCCTTCAAAGGAGTCTATCATTCAAATATGCCCTACAGATTTGTAAACATCTCTCTAGCCATTTTCACATGCTACATGAAGAGTCATTCAACTTCATTTATGTAAACTTTCTTACGGTATGTGCCTTACCCAATATAACATAGGTCAGGGTGGGAGCATTGTATAAATAAATGTGCTCTGAATTTTCAAAAACTTTTACAACACCCACATGTTAAAGCAATTTATAAAGGCATTATGATTTTTCTTAAGAACTATTTTTCCCCAAGTTAGATGGGCCAACTTGAAATGAAGGGGCTGGTGCATGGGGATGACCCAGGAAGATGTTATGGGGAGGGAGGTGGGAGGGGGGTTCATGTTTGGGAATGCATGTAAGAATTAAAGATTTTAAAATTTTAAAAAATAAAAAACTAAAATATTTTATCTTAAAAAAAAAAAAAGAATTAAAAGTCAAAATGGAAACCAATAGAGCAAAATGGAAATGATTAAGGAATAAAGATTCAGACTATGGTTTCTCAATTAAAAAAAAATTATCACCTCCTAAAAAGAACCTTTGTGATAAACTAATTTTATATCATCAAATCAGTTAATTAAACATGATTTAAATTAGACTCAATTCTCTCCAACAAGAGAAATAAATACCAAGGAAAAAGATTCTGTTGGGTAGGGTGGACCTTTGGACACAAACCATTGTTATATCTAAGTTTTCTCAACCCCTAGGAATCAATTTTTGCTTCTCTAGGTGCAACTGTCAACACCCAAGTTGACAAAATATGATTTAGATAGATCTCAATTGAAATACTAATTCTGCTACTGCTGTGTGACCTTTGGGAGTTATTTAACTATTCCAGTGCTCAGGTCTTCTATCTTTAATATGGGGACCTTAAAGAGAGCCTCCCCCTAGGATTGCTAAAGTGCTTAAATGTCATATTTCATATTATTACTTAGAAGCAATTGGAATACATGAAAGAACCAATTAATAAGTAAATTTGCTTCCACTGTTGTTATCATTTGTAATATTAGGGAAGTTCAGATGGGAGAAAATGAGTCAGGGAAGCAAGTGAGTAAAAAGTCTATACCACAATAAAGAAGAGTCTTCAATTTGAAGTGATAAAACACCTGACTTAAACCACCATTGAGTTCACTTTAAATTGAGAGCATCTCTGTTGACAGGCTGTGTAGCCAAAGTGGCGAGTCAAAATCTGCATAAAAAGAGTGCTCAGAATGTTCAGATAGTGGAGTGAAAAAGCATTCTGTTGTTCTATTGCAGGAAGTGGGGTGGACACTCATGGCCTGACAACTACCAGTGTCCAGCACATGGCTAAAATGTTCACCTAAAAACTAGGAAATGGCACCAAAGTGCTAGAGAGGAAGAACAATTCTAGAACCTCTTAGCTATAGCCCACACAAAATGGTAAGAGAAATTCTTTGTAAATCTCCCTCCCATGTAGAGGGAAAAGGAATTTTTCTCGATATCTAATTTAAAATGGAAAAGTACTCACCAAAGGAAACATCACCAAAATGCAGAGCAGGAACATTAAAATGGAAGGTAGGTCCAATGACACAGCCTCTGGAAATAAGAATATACATTGAGGGAATGGAAAGAGAACCCAGTGAATTCAAGGTAACATTCAAGAAGTGGGGAGAGAGTGAGCACTGAAAACCATAATTTGGCATTTAATCAATTACAGCAGCATCTAGGACTCACAGAAACTGTGAGATGATGGTCAATCACAATGGTTCTTAAAATTCCTTTACAACTCTCAAACCTTTGGGTTTTAGCAAATGATGTTATGGTTAACTTACCACCATATTCCTACCAGTGATGAGGCAGAGAAGACACATCACTGAACTAATGCCACAAAATGTTAATGTGGATGAGATACACAACATGAAAAGTTATTAACTCAGACAAGAAAAAATTATAGGTCTAATCCAGGTACAGACATCAAGGACTATCAATGATACCAGCATTCCTTGGCCCACACTTTTATAAATCTGTTTTAACCCAGTTCCTACCACCAACTAGCTGTGATCTTGGTCAACCACTTTACCTCTGCAGGTTTCAGTTTTTTTCCTAACACAGAAGAGAGAAGATGGGAATAGGTGGGCTTCAGGGACTCTTTAGCTATTGATTTTCTGTTTCCCTCTCATGCAAGGCTCTTGGATCTTGGAGTGATGCTCTAGCTTAAAATAAATAACAGAGATTCCATAGCTTCTAGCTGACTTCAGGTGTGGTAGATAGCATAATGGTCCCCAAAGATGTCTATGTGCTAACAACCCCCAAAATCTATGAATACACTAGGTTATATGGCAAAGAGTAATTAAGGTAGCAGAAGGAATTGAAATTGCTAATTAACTGAACTTAAAATAAGGAAACTGGGCTCACCAGGTGATGCTACTGGTAAAGAACCTGCCTACCAATGTAAGAGATACAAGAGATGTAAGAGATGCGGGTTCAGTCTCTAGGTTAGAAAGATCCCCTGGAGGAGGGCATGGCAATCCACTCCAGTATTCTTGCATGGAGAACCCCATGGACTGAGGAGCCTGGAGGGTAACAATCCATAGGGTTACAGAGAGTTGGACACGACATAAGTGACTTAGCAGGCATGCATGCAAGATATGCATGCACATTAGCCTGAATTATCTAGTTGGGTTCAATGTAATCACTGGGGTCTTTAAAATCAGAACATGGAGGCAGAAGACAAGGTAGGAGTGAGGCAATGTGAGAAGGACACGGCCAGCTTTTGCTAGGTTTGAAGATGGAGGAGGGAGACCATGAGCTAAAGACTGGGCAGCATCAAGGAGCCGAACAAGGTTAGGAAACGAATGCTCCCCAAGAGCTACTATAAACAAACACAGCCCTGGCCATTACTTTGATTTTAGCTCAGTAAGACCTGTGTTGGACTTAGAATAATATATGTGTATTGCTTTAAGCTACTGAGTTTGTGGTTAATTTGTTACAGCAGCAATAGAAAACTAATATATCAGGTATTTGCTTATTCTTGCCTTTTCCCATGGTCCATGTCCCTAAAATCTCTAGACCAAAGGTAAGAACTGAAATAATTCCCCATTTGTGTGCCAGGCTTTCAAAAGTTAGAGACACACAAATACCAGAAATCCCACTAAGCCTGAGTCTTCTAATCCACCCAGACCCAGATGTTGGTGATGTAGGTGTGTCATACCACGCTGAATGCACCTGGTGCCCCAGTGATACTTCCGGCTGCTAGAGATCTGACTATAATATGTTGAGACGCTCCTGCAAGCCTGGGAGGAGAGATGACAACAAAGACTCAGTGCAGGAAGTTTCGATTCTAAAAGCCTTTCCCAGGACCATCTATCCTATTTCATGTTAATAATCCAAAGTGGTTTCAAAAGGAGCTGCTGGTACTCAGGAGGAATTAGGATCCAGCTGAGAATGAAGTCAAATGAGCCTACAGATTAGATACTTGACTTGTAAAAAAAGTTTTGGGGAGGCCAAAGTAACAAATAGATCAAAAGTGTCTGCGGTGCACAAAAGCATAGAGAAATAGGAAAGAAGATCACAAAATTGCACAATGCAGTCGTTTAATCAGTGAAGCAGAAAAAACCAGAGTTAAATTGCATTTGTTCAAAGGCACATGTAACTAAGGGAACGGCAGCTGAATACCAACTGGGCTTAGACACTGTCACATCCATTCAAACAGGGATTCTGAATATTAGGACAGTCTCTGCCAAGATGGTACCCAACACCAATGCAGTGGTCTCTTAAGATTAGAATTTTAAAGACTAAGAGATAGAGTGATTGAATTATTATGATGTGATGTAAAACAGACTAAATGAAAAATATGCTACAGTTAAACTTCATAAAGTCACATACGTAAAAATAGGAGAGTACAAAATTGCTTATAGGTAATTTTAAAAAATCACTTCAATTTTACAGTGTTGTTTATCCAACCACTTTAAGCACTATGTCATGCAGCTGGAGAAATAAACAGAAATAGAAAAAAATTCAGCAATAGTTTTGATAACTTTCAAGGTATACCAGCAAAAATTATGTGGTATTGAGGAAAGGAGATTACCTGACGGTAAAAGAATAAGAAATAAAATTTCAGATCCACAGTGTAAACTTTATAGAGACTTCCTGGGCTATAAGGCCCAAGAGAGTATCCCTGGCAAAGTCATAAGTAAAATGAGTATCACTGTGTGGAACCAAAAATAAATAATAAATTATACACATATTTCAACCTTTATCATTAGACATTTTTCTGTGACACCAGATATTTACCAAGTTTTCAAAATTACTGTTTGCGGTATGACATGCTAGAACAATTCTGGACAAATGCAATTTAGACAAGAATATTTCTCTTAGCAATTTGTAATTAGTTTTAGGATGAAATAAACATTCCACAGTCAGATTTTCCTTTCCTTTGCAAGAAACAAGGAGTGAACATGCAAAAAAAAAAAAAAAAGAAGCATGGGAGCTGGTATGAATGGTAAGGTCCAGAGACTTAAGAGACCTCACCTTCACAGAATACCTGGAGTATTAACTAGCCCAAACTTACTTGTGAGAAGGTTCCTAGAAGATTTCTAAACTCTGTTATTCACAGTGGAAAACCCAAGTACATTCTGATCTATTCAGACATTGCTGCTGCTGCTGCTGCTAAGTCACTTCAGTCGTGTCCAATTCTGTGCGACCCCATAGACGGCAGCCCACCAGGCTCCCCCGTCCCTGGGATTCTCCAGGCAAGAACACTGGAGTGGGATGCCATTTCCTTCTCCAATGCATGAAAGTGAAAAGTGAAAGCGAAGTCGCTCAGTCGTGTCTGACTTTGAGACTCCACGGACTACAGCCCACCAGGCTCCTCCGTCCATGGGATTCTCCAGGAGAGTGCTGGAGTGGGGTGCCAGTGCCTTCTCCTAGTGACATGCAACACTACACAGTGCATGCTTGGGATCTTTAGGAGAAGATAGGAGAGATTTAAAAAATTCAGCCATGAAATGACAGAACTATTATTCAATATTACAGGCTCTTGGAAATTAAAAAAAAAATAACAGCCTCATACAAATAAAATTCATATGCTATAAAATCACCCATTTAACAGGTACCATGTTGCAGCAGGTACATCCTTCTTTCTTTTCTCATTTCTTTTTATGGTCTCAATAACATTCCATTGTGTGAATAGACCACGTTTTATTTATCCATTCATCAGCTGGGAGACACCTGGATTATTTCCACCTTTTGGTTACTAAGAATAATGCAGTGTTAAACATTCACAAGCAAGTTTTTGTGTGGATTTCAATTTTCATTTTTCTTGGGTAGGTATCTAGGAATGGATTGCTAAATTATAAGGTAATTCAAAGCCTACCTCTTCGAAAATCTGTCAGGCTGTTCCAAAGTGGCTGCAAATTTTACATTCCCACCATCAGTGTATGAGGCTTCTTATTTCTCTACATTCTCTACCACACTTGCTATTTTCTATTTTTAAGTTATAGCCATCCACACAGGTATGAAGTTGTATCTCAATGTGCTTTCTATTTGCATCTCCTTGATGATTAATGATGCTGAGAGTCTATTCATATGGTATTAGTTATGGTACTAGTTTTTTAGAGAAAAGTCTGCTCAGAGGGTTTGCCCATTTTTAACTGGGTTGTCTTTTTGTTATTGAGTGTTAGTGTTCTGTATATATCTTAGGCAGATGCCTCTTTTCAGATATATGACTTACAAATATTTTTTCCCATTTTGTAGTTTGCTTTTTTCATTTTCTTAATAGTGTCCTTTGAAGCACAAAATTTAAAAATTCTGATGAAGTCTAATTTACTTACTTTTCCTTTGATTGCTTATACTTAGGTGTCATATTTAAGAAATCTTTGCCTAATCCAAAGTCATGCATATTTGCACCTATGTTTTATTTTAAAAGTTTTATAATTTAGTTGTTACATTTAGGTCTTTGGTCTATGTGTGTGTTAGTCGCTCAGTCATGTCCGACTCTTTTGTGACCCCATGGACTATACCCCGCCAGGCTCCTCTGTCCATGGGATTATCTGAGTAAGAATACTGGGGTGGGTTGCCATTCCCTTCTCCAGGGTATCTTCTTGACCCAGGGATTGAACCCAGGTCTCCTGCATTGCAGGCAGATTCTTTACTGTCTGAGCCACCAGAGAAGTCCATATTAATTCTGTATATGGTGTGAGATGGAGGGGGGTTCCATGGAGTTTTATTCTTTTAAATGTAGATATCCAGATGCTCTAGCATCATTTGTTGAAAATACTACCCTTTTTCCCATTGAATTTTCTTGATACTCTTGATAAAAATGAACTGACCATAACCATATGAATTTATTTTTGGAATCTCAATTCTGTGCTATTGATCTACATGTTTATCTTAATACAAGTATAACACATTCTTGATTTCTGCATCAAAACTGTAGTATGTTTCGAAATGGGATATAGAAGTTCTCCAAATTTAGGGTTTTTTAAAAATTATTTTGGCTATTCTGGATTTCTTGCCTTTCCATATAAACTTTAATATCAGCTCATCAATTACTGCAAAAAGGACAGCTGGAATTTTGATAGAATCATGTTGAATCTATACATCACTTTGTCAAATTTTGCCATCTTAGGTTAATATTAAGCCTTCTAATCTATGTCACTTATTTAGGTCTTCTTTTAAATTCATTTTGATGAGGTTTTGTAGTTTTCGATGTGCAAGTCTAACACTTTTTTTTGTTACATTTATTCCCAACTAAACCTATATGCAGGTCAGGAAGCAACAGTTAGAACTGGACATGGAACAACAGACTGGTTCCAAATAGGAAAAGGAGTACATCAAGGCTGTATATTGTCACCCTGCTTATTTAACTTATATGCAGAGTACATCATGAGAAATGCCAGGCTGGATGAAGCACAAGCTGGAATCAAGATTGCCAGGAGAAATATCAATAACCTCAGATATGCAGATGATACCACCCTTATGGCAGAAAGTGAACAGGAACTAAAAAGCCTCTTGATGAAAGTGAAAGAGGAGAGTGAGAAAGTTTGATTAAAGCTCAACATTCAGAAAACTAAGATCATGGCATCCAGC
Source organism: Ovis canadensis (assembly GCF_042477335.2). NCBI lineage: Eukaryota > Metazoa > Chordata > Mammalia > Artiodactyla > Bovidae > Ovis > Ovis canadensis. Next base: position 53,097,939 of record NC_091258.1, on the reverse strand, counting down.
CCCATCACTTCATGGCAAATAGATGGGGAAACAGTGGAAACAGTTTTCAGACTTTATATTTTTGGGCTCCAAAATCACTGCACATGGTGATTGCAGCCATGAAATTAAAAGATGCTTACTCCTTGGAAGGAAAGTTATGACCAACCTAGATAGCATATTCAAAAGCAGAGACATTACTTTGCCAACTAAGATCCGTCTAGTCAAGGCTATGGTTTTTCCAGTGGTCATATATGGATATGAGAGTTGGACTGTGAAGAAGGCTGAGTGCCGAAGAATTGATGCTTTTGAACTGTGGTGTTGGAGAAGACTCTTGAGAGCCCCTTGGACTGCAAGGAGATCCAACCAGTCCATCCTAAAAGAGATAAGTCCTGGGTGTTTACTGGAAGGACTGATTCTGAGGCTGAAACTCCAGTACTTCGGCCACCTCATGCAAAGAGCTGACTCACTGGAAAAGACCCTGATGCTGGGAGGGATTGGGGGCAGGAGAAGGGGATGACAGAGGATGAGATGGCTGGATAGCATCACTGACTCATGAGTTTGGGTAAATTCCAGGAGTTGGTGATAGACAGGGTGGCCTGGCATGTGGCGATTCATGGGGTCACAACAAAGAGTCGGACACGACTGAGCGACTGCATTGAACTGAACTGATATCATTCTTTTAACTATTGTAAGAGGAATTTTCTTAATTTCATTTTTGAATTTTCATTGCTACTCTCCAGAAATACAATTGATTTTTGTATATGAGCCTATATTGTGTAATTTTTCTGAACTCAATTGCTAGTTCTATAGCTTTTTGGTGGAATCCTTAGAATACTCTACATATAAAATCACATCAACTGCAAAGAGAGATAGTTTTACTTCTTCCTTTCCAATCTGAAAGTCTTTTATTTCTTTTTCTTGCCTAATTGCCTTGGATAGAACTTTCAATACAATGTTAAACAAAAACAACTTTCAGTTTTATTTTTTCTCTATTGTTTTTCTTTTTTATTTCATTAATTTCCACTCTAATCTTTATTATTTCCTTCCTTGTGCTTGCTTTGGATTTAGTTGGCTCTTCTTTTTCAAGTTTCATAAGGTAGAAATTTAGGTTATTGATATGAGATCTTTCTTCTTTTTAAATACAGGCACTCACAGCTATCAATTTCCCTCAAAGCACTACTTTTACCACATCTCATAAGTTTTGGTACTCTGTTCTGCTTTCATTTATCTCAAAGTATTTTGTAATTTCTTTCTTTGACCTATTGGTAATTTAGGAGTGTTTTTTAATTTCCACATATTTGTAAATTCTCTACATTTTCTTCCACTTTTGAGTTTTCATTTTATTCCTTTCTAGTTGAAGAACACACTCTGCATGACCCAAATTATTTAAAATTTATTGAGAGTTGCTTTATGGCTTCATGCATGGTCTATTCTGGAAAACGCTCCAAGTGTACCTGTTGGGTGGCGAGTTCTACAGGTGTCTGTTAGGTCTAGTTGGTTTACGGTATTATTCAACTCTTCTATTAAGATATTCTGGCGAGCTGTTCTATCCATTATTGAAAGTAGGGTTAAAAAAAAAAAAGAAAGTAGGGTAGTGACATCTCCATTTATTACTGTTCAATTACCTATTTCTCTCTTCCATTATGTAAGCTTCTGCTTTATGTATTTTTGCGCTCTGTTGTTATAAGTGTGTCTATATTTATTTCCTCATAGTTCTGTGGGCTGGAAGTCCAAGATCAACATGTTGGCAGGGTTGCTTTCTTATGAGGAACTTTCTCTTTCGCTCACAAATGGGTACCTTCTTCCTGTGTCTTCCCACAGTCTTTTCCTATTTGTGTATCTGTCCTAATGTCCTCTTCTGACAAGGACATCATTCATATTAGATTAAGGCCCAGTCATATGACCTCCTTTTTCCTTAATTAGTTCTTTAAAAGTTTTATCTCCAAGTGCAGTCACATCGTAAAGTACTGGGTGTTAGGACTTCAACATATGAATTTTGAGAGAATGTAATTCACCCTATAACAGACATAGTTAGGTGACAGAATTGAGAAGAAGTGGTAATCACCTTCGAGTCAATCTTAAGATTCTACATTTTCAGTAAATATCTTAAGATCAGTAAGTTTTTCTAGGATCATTCAAGCCTCAGAAATGTGCCTGTCTCTTTTCTATGTCATCTCTAGACCCCAAGGGAGATACCTCAGCTGTAGATGGAGTGAGGTCCTGCTAGGCTGCTGCTGCTGCTAAGTCACTTCAGTCATGTCCAACTCTGTGCAGCCCCATAGACTGCAGCCCACCAGGTTCCCCTGTCCCTGGGATTCTACAGGTAAGAACACTGGAGTGGGTTGCCATTTCCTTCTCCAAGGCATGAAAGTGAAAAGTGAAAGTGAAGTCACTCAGTCGTGTCCGACTCTTAGTGACCCCATGGACTGCAGCCTACCAGGCTCCTCCGTCCATGGGATTTTCCAGGCAAGTGTACTGGAGTGGGGTGCCATTGCCTTCTCCCTGCTAGGCTACTGAGCCAAAATAAGAGAGACTATCGACTAATTAACAACCTGTTTCTGTAGGAATCCAAATGGAATCTGCAATCTATTCTGAAGACATGAACTTCTAAAGCACCAGGAACCAAAGTTATAGGTCTGCCAATGGGGCTGGTCACAGAAAACTTCTTAAAACCTGACGACAAAGAGAGCAGCCAGGGAAGGCATCAAAAGATGTCTAGCACCAAAGTTGCAAGTGTCTAGCGCTGACTGACTGATGCTGTGAGTAGACGTTTACAATTCCTGGCGGCATTAGGCATAAGACCATTCAAATAATTTCCTTAAAATAAAAACAAAAGATGGGAGAAAAACAAAAGATGAAAGTTTAGAAAAACTATTAATAGGGTAACAGCCAAAGCTTAGTCATAGAAGATGATTTTATCCAGATGTTAGTAACTTACTTTCCCTAAACATACTAAAACAGAGAGAGTAAGCAGAAACTAATTTAAGTCTTTATTTTATAAGGCTGTAATTTAAAGAAAAACTAAATTCCAAAAGGGCAACTGCATCCATATTACAAGAAGTTATACATGTCTACTACAGAAACACTGGTAGAAATTTAAAACACCCTTATATATTGACTTATTCATATCAACAGAGACAGATATGGATATTCAAGACATGATCTAGTTCTGGTTTTTAAAATAATTTTATGAGAGGATTTTATTTTTACATTTTATGTTTGTGCCTGGGTGTTAAAAAGTAATCAGTAGGGAGTCATATTGTTATTTTCAGATAGGTATCAATAGTGTTATTAACAAAAAATAAACATTCTGTCAACCTAGTAATTCTCCATTAATGTGTGAAGTGATCTAGTTTTGAAGTTTAAGAACGCAGTAGGTAAAAACTTCAGTTTCCATATTACTTGTAGAAGCAACTTACCTAATGGTCAATTTCACAGGCTCAGGTGACCCATTCACATTGACCAGGAACTCTTCTTCAAAGTGCCCTAGGATGGCAGAACTGAAGGAGATCTGGACAGCCTGGACTCCGCTTGGTTTGATGATGCCTTCTCTGGGACTGAAAACAAAGCAGGCCCCCAGAGGTGAAACTGGAGGGATCACATTGAAGAGGGCATCAATGCTGCCTTTGTTGGATAGCACTGCCTGTATCAAAAAGACAAGAATGAAAAAAGTAGGCAACGGGACTCTGATTTATTTTCATATAAGCGCCAATACAGAGACAGCTGCAGGAAGACAGCTCCAAAGAAAAGCTTCAGGGGAAAAATGAACGGTGTTCTGTTTAAAGACAGGAGTCCCAAGACAGAAAATAATTTTGTGTTTTTATCTCCTCTTTAAAATGGAGTTAGTCATATGTATTATACTTATGCTATAAAGACTGATCATAATCACATCTACTGAAGAAGAACCTTAAAATACCTTTTATTCTATCCATGAAATTATCAAGGGAAGGTAGGTCTTTCTCTTATACACATGAGAAGGCTGGGATTAAGTGACATGCTGGAAAGTAAAAATCAAGTCAGAATAGAGAAGCAAGAACTATCTAGGCCTATCTTTATAATGTAGCTTGAATAATGTAGATGAGACATAACTGTGGATTCCAGATTGCAAAGATTCTCTTTGTTGCACCATTAGATTTCATTCTATTGTGATATTTTCATCTCAAACTCTAATGGAGGGATAACTGTTTGGGGATGCTTATGCAAGCTACGGTTTTACTACAGAGAAGTTTTATTCCTATATATCAGTTTCTGGAACCAATTTGCCCATAGTTGATTGCACACTCGGCGTGTGTGCAGAAAGCTCATGCTTGGCACTTAGAGGCCGCTACGCTGGCTCTGGCTACCGCCCCTGCTGCCACGTGCCACAGGTGCTGCCGTGAGCCTGTAGTATTGCCACACAGTCCTACTCCTGGACTTCTAGAACACAGTCTCCATTCCTTGCCAATGTTCACACCTGAACAAGTGAACAGCCATTCTCTCTATGGAGAAAGTACCCTCAACCTACACTCAAACACGAGGGGAAAAAAAAAGAGGAGATAATGAAGAGAGCTTCAAAAAGGGATGTGAGGCATGTCAGGAACTAAGCAAGCCACGAGAGAATTTCCAAAAGAGGTTGAATGTGGACAGAGGTCAAGGAGAATAAGCTTTGAGAAAATGCTACAGATATTTTATTTTTAATTAGGCCATCCCTGCCCTCAAAGAAGAAAGTAATTCCAAAAGAGTGTGATTGTGGAATCCAGAGTACAAATGTTTAGGGAGTGTGCAGGTGCAGAGGAAATAGTGGTTGACTGTTCCAGATTGCTGTTTTGACAATATTAGTGGTAAAAGAGAATGGGGATGGCATAGCTGTAGGAAGGTATGGTAGAGGAGATCTAGTCTATTTATATTATTAAATGAGATAATGCACTCAAGGCCCAGACTAGATGTTTGATGTTGTAATAAGAAAAGGGGACTAGGTAACCAAGGTAATAGGGTTAGGTGGGTGTAGGGGGTCCACTAGATTAGGCTGCCTCCTGAGGAGCAGAGAAGAAGGAATCAAGAGCATAAGTAGGATAGAGACAGAGGCTCTTGCAAAGGAAGAAACTGCCCCTGCCAAGAGAAGATGGATAATTCACCAAAAGATACCTGTTACTTGATGTTACTCATTTATTTCCCATTTCCCTTGTTCTAAGTTCCTTGATCATAGGAACCACATTTTATTCTTTACTCCTTTTAAAAAGACCATGTAGAAAAGTGATTATGACCATGGTCTCAGAAGTCAAATGCCTGGGTTTAAATCCCAGCTTTTCCACTGACTTTACAAGCTGTATGACCGTGTAGAACCTGCTTAGAGTCTCTGTGCCTATTTCCCTACCTGTAAAATATAATACTACTAACTTCTCAGATTGCTATGAAAATGAAATTTATTAAATTACTTTTAAACTAGTGAGTGGCAATGAGTGTTCACAAAGGACAGTGATTGATATTTATATACCCATTGTTAAGCCGAATGGGTTTAAGATTTATCTGTGCTTAAGATGCAACTGATATGTACTTGAAGTGGTAACTTGAAGGCAACTCAAAGATACTGGTGGTAACTTGAAGGACCATTGTTCTCCTCTCTGAGCTGGTGCAAGGACTGCCTTTTCTGTTGTCTTACTCAGATTTTCTATAAGGGGCCAACTCAATTTTAAAGAATATGCATTTCATTCTTCTCCCCCCGACAAATCAGAAACTATTTATGTATAGGGAATCCAGGAAATTGTTTGGCAGCACAATTCTGACATCTTCTGTTTACTAGTAATGCCCTTACCCTTAGTAGTCCAACTCCTTGGAGAGGGGGAAATTTATAGCAGAACTTCACCTCTCATCTGTTTTTCTTCTAATTACACTGGGGAACAGTGTATACTCTTGGGGATTATTCTTTATGTATCTGCTAAGCTCAGCAATGACTAAGAGCAATAGCTAGTTATTCAAATTTGTCTCAAGTAGGTAACGTAATAAATTGAAACAGAGATGCAATGAGGCATCAGCATTAAATACGCAGTGTGTGCAAAATATTCCTATAAGAAGCACCTTACCATGACCTTCTCTGGCACTGCACAGTTCTCAAAACTGTCCAGTCTAATGCTACACTTCATTTAACACATATTTAGCTGGCTGTGGTTTGTTACTGTTCAAATGTGGGAGGGTGGGAAGTGATGGGCTCAAATACACTTCTCTTAAAATTTGTAAGAAATTGTTATTATATTCGGGCAAACCCTATCCATTTTGCATCAGAACTAAATGCTCTTTTCTGCTGTAGCATCTATAAGACACAGTCTGTAAGGTAGAAGTGGAATTTATTCTGGATAAATTACAGGCATAATATCAACTCAATAAGAATTCATACCTGTTTCCCTCTAAGTGACTATTTTTTTCAGAATGCAATACAGTACAACGCAACATGGTGGGTGTGTACTTTTCATTTTATGACAGTCACGCAACTGATTACTTCACTTAAAGTGTGCTCTTAGGTATATTCCACATCAACATGACATTAACATCTCTATTTACCTTTCAAATCATCCCATTTGGGCTATCCTTAACTCTGATGAATGTGATGACCAATGACACAGCAGGAAGCTCTCAACATCAGCTGGGCACTTACCTTCCATGCCAAGTTAGGCTGGGCTGAGAGGTGAGTTGCCTGTAGACTGGATTTGTCCACCATGAGATGCCAAGAGATGGACAAGCCAGCCCAGGGCCTTCTCTTCCCCCAGGATGTAGGGCCCTAGTCACTCACTGCTCACTAACATTTCCAAGCTATGTGACCTTGCCAAGTTACTTAACAAATGTGGCAGAGTCAAGCTGGCTGCTCACTGGACCTATATCCTCTTCTTCCTGTGCCTACAGCTAGACTACATTTCCCAGTCACCCTTGCAGCCACAGACCCTAACAGAATGTGATATGTGCCACTGCTGGTGCTGCCTCCTGTAAAAACCTCTTGTGTGCATCCCTCCATGCTTTTTCTTCTACTGTCAGCGTGATACACGTGAGACCACAATCTTGCAAGTCACATGTGAGGGGCAAGGGGGGCCAGAGCCATGAGATAGAAGGAGGCTGAGTTCCTGATCCTCCGCAGGAGGAGAGCCCTCTGCTGATGAGCAAGCTTGTCTGGGACTTTATGTTAGGAAGAAAATAGATATGTGCTTGTATTTGTTTGTTATAGTATGTAGCATTACCTTATCTACCTTCCTCAGCTATAAAATGGGAACAGTCATTGTATCTACTTCATATGGGTTTTGTGAGGACCAAGAGAACTAATACATGTGTGGCCCACACACCTGATGGGCGAGAATGTTGAATTAATTGCTATGCCTCATATTTCTCATTTATAAAATAGGTACGTAAAAAATGGAAATGACACATGCATATGTAGGCATGTACACATAATAAAGCATGGAACCTGGTGCCTGTTTGTCTCTCACTAAATGAAGGCTTTCGTTTTTACATCTATAGACATGGAAACACAATTTAGGAGTCTTTCTACAATAACCTTTCTAGGTTATAGTTTTATATAGTGTAAACAAATGTCCCAGACAAGAATTTAATGATGAAGTGACAGTGCAGTAATTTTGATCCTCATGAACCCATGGGAACACCATGGAAAAAAATAATTTTCTATTTAATTGGAAAGATAACACAGGGAGATTGCTTCCAGGAATCAGGATGATTGGTTTTTAAATCAGAGAAAATTAAATTAAAATTTTAAATTAGAGAAAACTCGGAAGTATGAAAACAGCTATCCTCATTAGGACATTCTGGAAAATGCAAAAGGTCCTCCATTCTCTGATCTGTAGAATTTATGTTGTCAGAGAACAAGAATTAAACAGATAGGGAGACGTATAATATTTATGGTGTCCCCCTTTGCAATTCATAAAATGATGCTGATAAAATCAATAAAATTATGAATTTGATGCCTTTCATAAAGTTAGAAGGGCTGAAAGGGATGGAAAAAAGTTGCTTCCTTCAGTAAGACTGGGACGGAGGAAGAGGAGTTTGATCATTTGGGGTCCAAACAGATGTAACAGTAAAAAATATGATGGCAAAAATTTCCTATCAATAAAAACACATAAAATCAAACAAAAACAGCACATACTTTTGAGTCTCAATGAACAATCCTAATGTTTACCTCGTAACAATGTACAGATCCAATAAAAACTTTTCCAATATCCAGCAACTCAAAGTTGAAATGAATCTTTGGTCCCATTCCTTCCCCTTTGATTCGGAGGGGCAGACGGATCTCTCGACCTGTAAAAACAACTCAGATTTTATTACCCTAAATGATGCTCTATTACCCTAGATCACCCACAACTTCTTATTAGCAAAAACAGTCAAGATTATTGCAGCAGCTCCCTGCAATGGACTGAGGGAATGTAATTTAACCAATGCTAAATAATTAGCTTATCTTTGAGAAACAAAAATACTATTACTTTCTTAACTTTAGAGAACAGCTTATATTGCAAGTGAGACTGAACTTTTAGCAGAAAAAAAACTTAAAAAAAGAATTTAACCCAATATCTTAACTGTATCCTTAAATTTCTTATAAAGGAAAATAATATCTCTAAATCAAAGAGAAATGGTCTCTAAAATATGACCATAAGATGAGAGTTGACATGGGGCTCCAAGAGACTTGTTCACACTGATCTTTCATAGATTTAGGAGGAGCCAGGGCATTAACAGATTTGAGTCCAGGAGTCTAATCTGACCCTCACTTTGCACCTTCTTTCATGTAGAGGAAATGGAATCCAGACTTTATTTTCTTGGGCTCCAAAATCACTGCAGATAGTGATGGCAGCCATGAAATTAAAAGATGCTTGCTCCCTGGGAAGAAAGCTATGACCAACCCAGACAGCATATTAAAAAGCAGAGACATTACTTTGCCTACAAAGGTCCGTCTAGTCAAAGCTATGGTTTTTCCAGTAGTCATGTATGGATGTGAGAGTTGGACCATAAAGAAGGCTGAGTGCTGAACTGATGCTTTTGTACTGTGGCGTTGGAGAAGACTGTTGAGAGCCCCTTGGACTGCAAGGAGATCAAACCAGTTAATCCTAAATGAAATCAGTCCTGAATATTCACTGGCAGGACTAATGCTGAAGCTGAAACTCCAATATTTTGGCCACCTTATGTGAAGAACTGACTCACTGGAAAAGACCCTGATGCTGGGAAAGATTTAAGGTGGGAGGAGAAGGGGATGACCGAGGATAAGATGGTTGGATGGCATCACTGACTCAATGGGCATGAGTCTGAGGAAGCTCCGGGAGTTGGTGATGGACAGGGATGTCTGGCATGCTGCAGTCCATGGGGTTGCAAAGAGTTGGACACGACTGAGCGACTGAACTGAACTGACTGAATACATCTGGAACATTTTTACATATCATCACCTAAAGATGTACTAAATACTTTTAACCAGTCCCTTCTGTGGATATTTAAGTGGTTTCCAACTTCTCATTCCAACATATAGTATAATTAATGTCCCTGAATACATTTATGATCAGTTTCCTGTATATTTTCTTTAAGCACTTTGAAGACATCAAGCTATTCTTTCTTGTCTTCTACCATTTCTATTGAGAATTCAGTTGACTGTCTTATTGCTCATTTGAGATAATATGTCTTTTCTATGACCACTTTAAGATTTTCTTTGTTTTTCTGCAGTTTGACTGTAACATTCTTGTAGTTAGGATTTATCCTTTGTGAGATTTACTGCATTTCTTGAATCTATGGATAAATATCTTTCAACAATTCAGAGAATTTTAAAGTCATTATCTCTTCAAATACTGCTTATGCTCCATTTTCCCTTTTCTTTATACACACACACACACGCACACACACACACACACACACACACACACACACGCTTTTTGCCCCATTCCCCTCAGTTCTTATGCTCTTTTCTGCATTATGTCCTCACATGCTTTAGTGTACTGGTTATTTTATTTAATTTCCAGTTTACAAAATCTACCTCTGGCTGTACCTAACAGGCTATTAAATTCATCTACTGAGTTCTTAATTTGTCATCATAGCTTTTCAGTGCAAGACTTCCTATTGGATTTTTTGTAGTTCCCAGACCTCTGCTCAATGTTTTCAGTGAGAACATTTAAAAAAATCTGTGTCTGAAAAATTCTATTACTTGGCTCTCTATAGGTTTGCTCTCACTGTTTATCTTAATATTCCATCAGATTGTATTATCTCCTTTTATACTTGGTTATTTTTGATGGAGGGCTGGCTGGTCAGTGTACATAAGAAAATGTAGATATAACCTGAAACCCTATTAAGATGTTATCTTCCTCCAGGAACTGGGTGGTAACTAGGGGATATTAGTGATCCCAGATAACCAAATCTAACCACTGGCAGCAAGAGTCTGTGACAGAATTAAGCCCTGCACCAAATCACTGAGGTGACTATTTTCTCCGTTCTACCAAGAAGGGTGTGTAGTGAGGATCATCCTACATACAGCAGAGAAGTTAAATTTCTCATATATAAAAGATACCTTAGAACATTCAGTTCAGTTCAGTTCAGTTCAGTTCAGTTCAGTTGCTCAGTCGTGTCCGACTCTTTGTGACCTCATGAACTGCAGCACGCCAGGCCTCCCTGTCCATCACCAAGTCCTGGAGTCTACCCAAACCCATGTCCATTGTGTTGGTGATGCCATCCAACCATCTCATCATCTGTCGTCGCCATCTCCTCCTATCCTCAATCTTTCCCAGCATCAGGGTTTGGCACAAAGACAGAAATATAGATCAATGGAACAAAATAGAAAGCCCAGAGATAAATCCACACACATATGGACACCTTATCTTTGACAAAGGAGGCAAGAATATACAATGGAGTAAAGACAATCTCTTTAACAAGTGGTGCTGGGAAAACTGGTCAACCACTTGTAAAAGAATGAAACTAGGTCACTTTCTAATACCACATACAAAAATAAACTCAAAATGGATTAAAGATCTAAATGTAAGACCAGAAACTATAAAACTCCTAGAGGAGAACATAGGCAAAACACTCTCCGACATAAATCACAGCAGGATCCTCTATGATCCACCCCCCAGAATTCTGGAAATAAAAGCAAAAATAAACAAATGGGATCTAATTAAAATTAAAAGCTTCTGCACAACAAAGGAAACTATAAGCAAGGTGAAAAGACAGCCTTCTGAATGGGAGAAAATAATAGCAAATGAAGCAACTGACAAACAACTAATCTTAAAAATATACAAGCAACTTCTGCAGCTCAATTCCAGAAAAATAAATGACCCAATCCAAAAATGGGCCAAAGAACTAAATAGACATTTCTCCAAAGAAGACATACGGATGGCTAACAAACACATGAAAATATGCTCAACATCACTCATTATTAGAGAAATGCAAATCAAGACCGCAATGAGGTACCACTTCACACCAGTCAGAATGTCTGCGACCCAAAAGTCTGCAAGCAATAAATGCTGGAGAGGGTGTGGAGAAAAGGGAACCCTCCTACACTGTTGGTGGGAATGCAAACTAGTACAGCCACTTTGGAGAACAGTGTGGAGATTCCTTTAAAAATTGCAAATAGAACTGCCTTATGACTCAGCAATCCCACTGCTGGGCATACACACCGAGGAAACCAGAATTGAAAGAGACACATGTACCCCAATGTTCATCGCAGCACTGTTTATAATAGCCAGGACATGGAAACAACCTAGATGTCCATCAGCAGATGAATGGATAAGAAAGCTGTGGTACATATACACAATGGAGTATTACTCAGCCGTAAAAAAAGAATTCATTTGAATCAGTTCTGATGAGATGGATGAAACTGGAGCTGATTATACAGAGTGAAGTAAGCCAGAAAGAAAAACACCAATACAGTATACTAACACATATATATGGAATTTAGGAAGATGGCAATGATGACCCTGTATGCAAGACAGGGAAAGAGACACAGATGTATAGAGTGGACTTTTGGACTCAGAAGGAGAGGGAAAGGGTGGGATGATTTGGGAGAATGGCATTCTAACATGTATACTATCATGTAAGAAATGAATCGCCAGTCTATGTCCGATGCAGGATACAGCATGCTTGGAGCTGGTGCACGGGGATGACCCAGAGAGATGTTATGGGGAGGGAGGTGGGAGGGGGGTTCATGTTTGGGAAGGCATGTACACCCATGGTGAATTCATGTCAATGTATGGCAAAACCAATACAGTACTGTAAAGTAAAATAAAGTAAAAATAAAAATTAAAAAAAAATAGTAAAAATGAAATGTTAAAAATATATATATATATATATTTTTTTTTTCTTGTTCTTTTATTCTTTTAATTGCTCTGAGATTGTGTGCATGTGAGAGAGAGACTGAGGAAGTTAATCTAAATTACCCAGCTCACCACAATTGGAAGTATAATGCCAGAACAAAAGGACGCACATTTGATAGTTTGACAGCTATGGCTATATTATCTTCCAGAATGGTTTCATTACTTAATACATAAACATCGATAGTATTAACAGTGTTGAATAGTTTCTGTCTCTCCATGTTCTCCCTCAAAAATCAATGCTCTAAATATTTGAAAATTTAATAGGTTCTCCTTATACCATTATAATTTCAAGCTATTTAAGGAAAAAATATGTATTTGCTCTGCTTGTAACATTTTAAACATCTGAAATAATTTTGATGCTACATTAGATGTAATTTTCAGTATTACAGCAAATACATTTTGAACAACCAAGTGATATTACTGGTTATTAATTAACTAAATGTCATCATTATAACTCCTTGTGATATTTTATGTTTCATTGTCTTCTATTGCTATTTAGGTTCTGTATCTTTAGTACCTTCTCTCCCTAACTATCCTTTTATTTTTTTTTTATTTTTTTTAGTTTTTTATTTTTTAAATTTTAAAATCTTTAATTCTTACATGCGTTCCCAAACATGAACCCCCCTCCCACCTCCCTCCCCATAACATCTCTCTGGGTCATCCCCATACACCAGCCCCAAGCATGCTGCATCCTGTGTCAGACATAGACTGGCGATTCAATTCTTACATGATAGTACACATGTTAGAATGTCATTCTCCCAAATCATCCCACCCTCTCCCTCTCCCTCTGAGTCCAAAAGTCCACTCTATACATCTGTGTCTCTTTCCCTGTCTTGCATACAGGGTCGTCATTGCCATCTTCCTAAATTCCATATATATGTGTTAGTATACTGTATTGGTGTTTTTCTTTCTGGCTTACTTCACTCTGTATAATCGGCTCCAGTTTCATCCATCTCATCAGAACTGATTCAAATGAATTCTTTTTTTACGGCTGAGTAATACTCCATTGTGTATATGTACCACAGCTTTCTTATCCATTCATCTGCTGATGGACATCTAGGTTGTTTCCATGTCCTGGCTATTATAAACAGTGCTGCGATGAACATTGGGGTACATGTGTCTCTTTCAATTCTGGTTTCCTCGGTGTGTATGCCCAGCAGTGGGATTGCTGAGTCATAAGGCAGTTCTATTTCCAGTTTTTTAAGGAATCTCCGCACTGTTCTCCATAGTGGCTGTACTAGTTTGCATTCCCACCAACAGTGTAGGAGGGTTCCCTTTTCTCCACACCCTCTCCAGCATTTATTGCTTGCAGATTTTTGGATCGCAGCCATTCTGACTGGTGTGAAGTGGTACCTCATTGTGGTTTTGATTTGCATTTCTCTAATGAGTGATGTTGAGCATCTTTTCATGTGTTTGTTAGCCATCCGTATGTCTTCTTTGGAGAAATGTCTATTTAGTTCTTTGGCCCATTTTTGGATTGGGTCATTTATTTTTCTGGAATTGAGCTGCAGAAGTTGCTTGTATATTTTTAAGATTAGTTGTTTGTCAGTTGCTTCATTTGCTATTATTTTCTCCCATTCAGAAGGCTGTCTTTTCACCTTGCTTATAGTTTCCTTTGTTGTGCAGAAGCTTTTAATTTTAATTAGATCCCATTTGTTTATTTTTGCTTTTATTTCCAGAATTCTGGGGGGTGGATCATAGAGGATCCTGCTGTGATTTATGTCGGAGAGTGTTTTGCCTATGTTCTCCTCTAGGAGTTTTATAGTTTCTGGTCTTACACTTAGATCTTTAATCCATTTTGAGTTTATTTTTGTGTGCGGTGTTAGGAAGTGATCTAGTTTCATACTTTTACAAGTGGTTGACCAGTTTTCCCAGCACCACTTGTTAAAGAGATTGTCTTTACTCCATTGTATATTCTTGCCTCCTTTGTCAAAGATAAGGTGTCCATATGTGTGTGGATTTATCTCTGGGCTTTCTATTTTGTTCCATTGATCTATATGTCTGTCTTTGTGCCAGTACCATACTGTCTTGATGACTGTGGCTTTGTAGTAGAGCCTGAAGTCAGGCAAGTTGATTCCTCCAGTTCCATTCTTCTTTCTCAAGATTGCTTTGGCTATTCGAGGTTTTTTGTATTTCCATACAAGGATTCTTCAATATCCGCAAATCAATCAATGTAATTCACCACATTAACAAATTGAAAAATAAAAACCTAACTATCCTTTTAAAAACAAGGATATTTGTCTCTGAGCTTCCCAGGTGGCACAGTGGTAAAGAATCCTCCTGCCAATGCAGGAGCCACAGGAGACACGAGTTCCATCCCTGGGTCAGGAAAACCCCCTAGAGAAGGAAATGGAAACCCACTCCAGTATTCTTGCCTGGGAAATCCCATGGACAGAAGAGTCTGGAGGGCTACAGTCCATGGGGTCGCAAGGAGTCAGACACAACTGAGCATACACACAGGCACACACACACTCGTCTCTGTCCCCTCTAGCACTTGGCAACACAGTGGTCATCAGGCAAGGACTGCTTTGATTACAACAAACAAGAGCAACCTTTGTAATATTTGGGACAGTTGATTCATTCAAAGGGTTCCCCCAATCCATGGGATCCCTGGAAGTACAGATCAGGTGCTAGCTTGACAACACTCAAGAACATCAGTAAAATTTTCAGACAGCCCAAACGTTATTACCCTACTTCAGTATTTTAGAGTTTTAATCTTCAAACCTGTTGTGAAGGCAGTGATTCATACTCCCTGGTCAAGAGGAAAGTATTTTGACAGAGATCCAACTTTCAGAATGGCAGAGAAAGAGAACTGCAAATGTATTGTGGAATAAACTGCAAGCCTATTCATTATTGTCAGGCTTAAAGCTTTCCCAATCTGTTACATTGCCTTCCTTTATAAAAAAAAAAAAAAAAAAAAAAGAGGAGAGGTGTTATAATAAAGCATGAGCCAATGTTTCTTTGGGAATTATTAATTACTTCAAAGGTAACTGTCTTATTTGTAACTAGCCATTTCCCTAACCCAGAGCAGAACAGGAGTAAAGGAATACCCAGACTTGCATTTGCCAGAGTTAATTTAAATTTTAGTGTTGCATTACAAATGCTACATTTCCACAAGATTTTCGAAGCAGGGATTTTTCTTGTTTTGGCAAAAGGCAGCAAGGTGGAAAAGCCTGCAGGAACTAGAAAGCTCTAAGGATAGATTCCGTAACAGAAGATCAAACTATTACAATATTTTTAAAATAGGGAAGCTTCTCATTTATGATTATAGTGTCCTGGTTTCACAGGTAAGAAGCACGGAGATGTGCTGTAAAACCTCTTTCCCTGCCCTAAAATCTGTGAATGTACTAGACTACATTGTATCAAAGACCAGAAAATGTAACCATGGGCTTTCAAAAACCTGCCCTCTAAGATATACTAGATATTCAATATGATACTTGAGCTCCATTCTTGTGCAATGAGACAAGAAAAAGGGGGAAAATGTATAAATAGAAAGAACAAACCGTCATTACTCACATTTTAGGATGATCTTATCTGAAAAATCCTAAAGAATCTATAAACATTTTTTTTAAATTAATAAGACACAGTAAGATTGATGGTTATTAAATTAATATGCAAAAATCAACTGCATTTCTATAGAGGGCAACAGTCAAAAATTAACTTTCAAGATATTGTTTAAAATAGCAACAAAAATATAAAGTACCTAGGAATAAATCTAATAAAATATACATAAGACCTTCAAGGAACAAACTGTAAAACTTCTTTACTGAAAGATATTAATAAAGATCTAAATAAATGGAGAACTAGGTTATGTTTTGAAGAGAAGACTCAATGTTATAAAACTGTCAAATTTTCTCCAACTGATCTAAATCTGTAATTTTAATGTGCTACTAAACAAAATGCCAGCAGGTATAATTTGATGGTTCTTTATAAAATTTAAGTGTAAAAATTAAAGGGCCAATATTAACCAAAACATTTCTAAAGAAACACCAAGTGAGGGGACTTGCCCTTTCATCTACTAAAATCTATTATAAATAGATTGTAATTAAGAGAGTGTGGTATTGGGCAAAAAGTGCAAAATAACTGAGGCGACAGAATACAAAACTCAGAATAAATGCACACATATATGCAAACTTGACTTATGACACAGCAGGTGCTGAGAATCAGTAGGAAAGATGGGCTCCATAGTATAAAGAGCTAAAACAACTGGGCACCAACACAGGGTCTGTGGTAGGCCAAATAATGGCCCCAAAGATAACCACGTCCTAATTCCTGGAACTTATAAATATTACCTCATACCACAAAAGGGTGAATACTATCTCACATGACAAAAGACATGATTAAGAATTTTGAGATGGGGATATTATCCTGGATTATCTTGACTGTGTGTATGCTCAGTCACTTAGGCATGTCCAACTCTTTGTGACCCCATGGACTGTAACCCACCAGGGTCAGTCAGTCCATGGAATTTTAAAGACAAGAATACTGGTTGCCATTTCCTCCTTCAGAGAACCTTCCCAACCCAGGGATCAAACTTGTGTCTACCGTGCATCCTGTATTGACAGGCAGATTCGTTACCACTGAGCCACTTAGGAAGTCTCTATCTTGATTATCATAGCTTAGAGTTGTCTTGAAATCAAGTCATAGTAGCCTTTCAATTTTATTCTTCTATCCCAAAGTTGTTTTGGTACAATTCTAAATTCTTTGTATTTCCATAGGAATTTGAGAATAAGTTTGTCAATTTCTATCAAAAAAAAAAAAAAAAGCAACTTGGATCTTAATTTGAATTGTATTGAACCCATAAATGAATTTTGGAGAAAAATGACATCTTAGTATTTAATTTACCTATATTAACAAGGTACAGTTCTTCATTCAATTTTGTCTTTAATTTCTCTCAGCAATGTTTTATAGTTTTCCACATCTTTTGTCAAGTTTATCTTTAAGCAATTTGTATTTCTTAATGCTGTTGTAAATAATATTGCTTTTTTTAAAAATTCAATCTCCCATTGTTCTCTGTCTAGAAACACAATTGATTGATCTCTCTAGAAATCATTTCCTGCAACTTTGCTACACACTTACTTTTTAGTCCACAATAAAACAGATGCTTTCTAGCACCATCTCCAGATTTCGATGCAATAAAACATAGATGAAACCCAAGAACCCACATTTTTAATGAGCAGCCAGTGACTCAATGCAGATTCTCTAAGAACGCTACCCCAAGAAATATATAAACACTGTTAACTACATTAACTTCTGACACGAGGGCAGAGTAAGCTGACTCAGCACATCCTTTCACTTTAAATACAAAAAGAACTTATTAAAAGTATGACAGACATGTAGCTTTAATACTTATCCAAGTCTAAAAAAAAGAAAGAAGAATTTATCAGGTGCTAGAAATAAAAAATTCATGTGCCAAGCAGGAGACCTGGGTTTGATCCCTGGGTTAGGAAGATCCCCTGGAAAAGGAATGGTAACCCACTTCAGTATTCTTGCCTGGGAAATCCCACGGACAGAGGAGCCTGGCAAGCTACAGTTTATGGGGTCATCAAAGAGTCGGACATGACTTAGTGACCGATTTTCATTTTCACTTCCAGAAATTAAAAAAAGAACTCAGAGATTTGTGAAGTATATACAATCTTATGATGAAATGGCTTCAGTTTAACTACCCTCCAGAAACAGGGCATATGGCTATGCTCCTATCTGGGAATGAGGAACTGAACTTAGATCCTGCTAAGTCCAGGATCTTGGAAAGGATGCCTCTTTCCAAAAAGGGAACTAGAAAAATTCTACCTATAGGGCTAGGGAGGCAGTGATGAAGCCTGTCTTCTACCCTGTACTCTGAATAAGGGAAAGACACCCCTGCTAGAAATCAAAGTCTCATGTATAAGTACAGGATCCAAATCTACACTTTATTATAGATGAAAGGACTGATGCTGAAGCTGAAATTCTAATACTTCGGCCACCAGATGTGAAGAACTGATTCATTTGAAAAGACCCTGATGATGGGAAAGATTGAAGGTGGGAGGAGAAGGGGACAACAGAGGATGAGATGATTGGATGGCAACACCAGCTCGATGGACATGAGTTTGAGTAACCCTCAGAGTTGGTGATGGACAGGGAAGCCTGGCATGCTGCAGTCCATGGGGTAGCAAAGAGTTGGACATGACTGACCAACTGAACTGAACTGATAGGTGAAAGATTGAGTGCAGAAGGAGAAGAGGGCATCAGAGGATGAGATGGCTAGATGGCATCACCAATGGGCATGGACTTGGGCAAACTTCGGAAGATGGAGAGGGACAGAGAGGCCCGGTGTGCCATGGGGCTACAGAGTTGGACACAACTGGGCAACCAAACAGCAACATAAGTGAAAGAATTAGAAGCTGAGAAGATAAAAGTTGCAAGGTCTTGAAGAAATAAAAAATTGTTCTGAAGGACCATTCATGATCTTGTACTTATGCTGTGCTAAGTTTGTTTGGGTTGCCATAATAAAATACCATAGACTGTGAGGATTAAACAACAAACATTTATTTCTCACAGTTCTGGAGGCTGGGAAGTCCAAGATCAAGGTACTGGCAGATTCAGCGTATGGTGAGAGCTTGCTTCCTGGTTCACAGACGCTATTTTCTCACTAACATGGAAGAAGGGACAAGGGAGCTTTATGGGGTCTCTTTTATAAAGAGCACTAACCACAGTCATGAAGAGTTTGCCCTCATGTCCTAATCACATCCAAATGTACTACCCTCCAATTACCATCACATTGAGTACTATATTTCAAAATATGAATTTGGGAGTGAGGGGGTAGGGACACAAACATTCACTCCACGGCACATGCTAAAGATGAGCTAACAACACCTATGTTTCAAGTCATCTGAAGAATCAGTTCAATATGAGGAAAATCCGTGGTTACCATAAACACGTAAATTAGTATTCCAAAAGTTTGAGATAATAGAAAAGTCTAACATGTGGCATTCTCAAAATCCTTAAAGATGTAGATGAAGAAATAGAAAACACGTGAAGGAGATAAATGAAAGTATTGAAACCAAATAGAACTTCTAAAACTGAAAAGCCAAACTGATGAAATATAAACTAAATAAATGGAGTAGAAACAGCTGAAGAGTCAACTGGAAGAAAAATCTTAGAGAAAACCCAGAATGTATCATACAAGGAAAAAATGTAAAGGAGGGACTTCCCTGATGATCCAGTGGTTAAAACTCTGTGCTTTCATTGCAGGGGGTGAAAAGAAAAAAAAATAAAGGAGAAATGAAAAGATTTTTTTGATTCCATGGGAAAGACATATATATATAAAAGAATTTCCAGAAGGAGAAAACAGATAATGAGATGAAAAACACTGAAGAAATAACTGCTGAGAATTTTCCAGAATTGATGAAAGGTACTTATATTAAAGAAGCATATCAAGTTTAAAGTGGGATAAATAAAGGTAAATCCATTTAGGTGAAATTGTAGAACACCAAAGCATAAAGTAATTCTTAATATTAATCTGATGAAAAAGAGATAACCAAAAGAAATGACAATTAGACTGCAGGAGATTTCTCATCTCAACAACTGAGTCCACTGTTCACATCACAAGGAAGCAAGCAGCCACATGGAGAGGCCACAACAGGGCTTGCAGCAAACAGAACCTGGTGAGGGCCCTGCCAACAACTAGGATCAAGTGCTGGATATGGATGAGCTAAAAAATGCTATCAGCCTCTACTTTCAAGCTTGCCTAGTTGTCCTTATGTGGAGCAAATAGTGCTGCCCTTGCTGAATCCTAAATCACAGATCTATGAGCAAAATAAGTGATTGCTAGTTGTTTTAAACCACTAAATTGAGGGTAGTCTGTTATGCATCAAAAGATAAAAGAGCAAAGTGACTTAAGCAAATGAGGGTTTTTATTTTGCTCACATAGGACACTGGGACATATGGATTTGGGGGAGGATAGGATTTTAGGGGATTAGGACATGCTGCTGTTACTGATGATGATTAATAAGGATGAAAACAAAAATAAACATTGATTTGATGGTTACTTTCTCTTCATGTTCATGAACCATACAATTGTATTTACTATAGGTTTTAAATGGAGAAGGCAGTGGCACCCCACTCCAGTACTCTTGCCTGGAAAATCCCATGGGTGGAGGAGCCTAGTAGGCTGCAGTCCATGGGGTCGCTGAGAGTTGGACATGACTCAGTGACTTCACTTTCACTTTCACTTTTCACTTTCATGCATTGGAGAAGGAAATGGCAACCCACTCCAGTGTTCATAAGTTTCAATGTATAGTGTAGCTAGTCCTCCCACATTATTCTTGTAGAATTTTCTAGGCAATCAGGAATTTATTTCTTCCCTAAAGGAGTTTTAGAATGAACCTAATTTAAAAACAACAACAACAACAACAACAAAAAAAAACACCTTACTGATATTATCACTGGGATCACATTGCATTTACAGGGGGAACTGACTTATTTATAATTTTGATTTTCCTGATCAAAATCATGAGCATTTCTATTTGTTCAAGCTTTCTTAAATTTGGGTTAAGTATAAAAGATGATACTGGTATATTATTCTCTGTATTTTTCTTTATGTTTGAAATATTTGATAGCTGAGAATGTAATTTAAAGTAGCTGATTAAGAAAATAATTTCACATTCATAGGAATAACGCACCTTATATTATCATCAGGGTGCAATCTGATGAGTTTTGAGAAAGCCAACTTACAACTATGTAGCATATCACTCATATGAAAGCGAAAGTGAGAGTGTTAGCTGCTCAGTCATGTTCGACTCTTTCACGCCCCCCTGGACTACAGCCCACCAGGCTCCTCTATCCATGGGATTTTTCAGGCAAGAATACTGGAGTGAGTTGCCATTTCCTTCTCCAGGGGATCTTCCTGTCACAGGGTTCGAACCCATGTCTCCTGCATTGGCGGGCAGATTCCTTATCACTGAGCCACCAATACTCTGAAAAGCCCCAAACATTTTTAATGACTTGAGTAATTTAACGTTCTTTTTCCTAAACCTCCATTCTTTAGTTTAATTAGGATAAACCTCAAAAGTCCCAAATTGTGCTAAAAACTCAGATGTTTCTCTTGGGATGCACAGAGTGAAAATGGACAATGAGGTTTCACTGTAACTGGGCCTTTCAAGGAAGTGGGTACTTCTGAGTCACTTCCACCATGCTGCTTTTCTGAATTTGACTCTGAAGCACCCATTAACCATGTTCTCTAACAATATATTTCACAGTTTAAATCAGGAAGTGTTACTTCCTTTGAAGTTCTCGTATGGTGATTCAAACCAAATATGTGTCGTTTCCCTTTGAGTTTTTTTTTTTTAAGGGTAATCTTTAAATTAGGTACTTTCACATTCCACAGGAAAGTCAAGATGGATGAAAGATCAGCTTTGAGACCTAGATCAAACCACCAGCAAGTATTTATAAATATCTAATATACAGGTTTAACCACTTCTAAGAAAATCTGAAAATTTTAAATGAAAAAAATTCAGTATCAAATTAACTGAAAAGGTTTTAATGATCTTGTATTTGCCATATTCAGGTCTGAGCCCTTCAGGGATTCCCTGCTCCCTGAGGATGAAGTCTGAGCTTCTTAGTCGGCCAGTCAAGGGCAGGCCTCTGAGAACTGGTTCCCACCTACTACACACCAGCCTACAGCTTCATTTCCGGCCCCTGCCTGTCCCCTCCCAAGTTTCGGTTTCTCTCTGATTCACACCCTAAGAACTTACAATTCTTTGTCATTTCATGCTCGTCATATTTTTACATAGTGTTTCTCTGTGTTTTCACAAGTAGTTTCCCTGCCTGTCATGCCGAGGCCCTCCTTTTTTTTCCACTTGACTAACAAATATTTCAAGGGTCACTTTCTCTGGGACCTTCCATGCAAACTGCAAGACAGAGCTATTCTTTTCAATAATTTTCACTCATTCACTGTATGGCATTACATAACTGTTAGTTTCTATGTCAGTTCCCCCCACTCCATTCTATGCTTTCTGAGGGCAGGAGCTATGCTTTTGTGCATCTTTGTACTCATGCTGCCCAGTTATAGAAGCTTTCAAACGAAGAAAAAGTTGCAGCTGGAGATGGGGGTTAAATTTCACGTGTTCCAAGAGGCCTCCCTCAAGACCAATGACATCGGCCTTCCCTGCTACTTCCTGTCTCTGAACACACATTCACATAATGGAATACGTCACAACAATGAAGATGAAACGCGACTAGAGCTACAAGCAGCAACGTGGATGAGACACGTAGATTGATTCCAATTATGTACATTCCAAAGGCAGGCAGTACGAAATTGTAATATTTAGCTACCATACACAGGAATATAAACTATAAGTGAAAGCAAGGAGATAATGATTGTGAAGGAGAAAATGATGATTACCTAGAGGGAAGTTGGAGTGAAGGGAGTCTGACGGGGAGGGAACACACAGGAGCCTAATGAAGGTTCAAAATATTCTATTATTGATCTTGGTGGCAATTACATAATGTATGCTCTGTAACTATTTGTCACACTGTACTTGCATATATATGAGTTCTCTAATGCTGCTATAACAAACTACCACAGACTTAGAGGCTTAACACATAAACTTATTCTCTTAAAAGTTTGGTAGGTCCAAATCCAAACTGGGTCTCACTGGCTTAAAATCAAAGTGTTGGCAGGGCTGTGTTCCTCTCTAGAGGGTCTAAAAGAAAACACTTTTCTTGCCTTACCTATTTCCTAGAGGCTGCCTGAATTCTTTGGCCTTTCTAGCTTCAAAGCCAGAAATGGCTGGTATAATCTTTCATGCAGGGCAGCATTCTGACACTGAGCCTGATATTTCAGCCTCCCTCTTGAACATATAAGGACCCTTGTGATTATTATTGATTGAGTCACCCAGGACATTTTCTGTACCTTAAGGTTAACTCATTAGTAACCTAAATTTTCTACCTTAATTCCCCTTTGCCATGCAATGTAAAATATCCATAGATACTGGGGACATGGACATCTTGGGGAGGCCATTACTCTGGCTACCCCAGCACACAATATGTACAGTTCTGAATCTGTGTTCTATTTCTCAGTGACAAAAGGTTAAAAGTAAAATTTGGTATATAAATACAAAGAATTCCTATACATCCATGAAAAAGAACGACCCTTTTAAACTTGTTAGTGTTGTGGAATAATCTCTAAGAAGCATTTAAAAAGTAGTGTTAGAACTACTGTGTAAAGTATGCTGTCATTTCTGCAAAACAGTATGAGGAAAAGCATATCTGCATGTTTCTCCTTTTATGTGCTCAAACCACGTATGAAAACAAAATTAAAGCAAGGGAAGGAGCTTTTCTATTTGCCTAAGAAGTATTTCTTAGTGACCTAAAATCAGGAGGTTTCACCAACCCTTTGAAGATAATAGTAAGGAATCAGCACCAGCCCTTGAAAAGACACACAGAATTGCATGGAATTTACAGAGAAGATAATATGGAATTACTATGCAAACAAAACCCTTCCCTGGCAATCATATCTTTAAATAAATCACTAACAAAATAAAAAAGAATGTCATGCAGATGGAAAATTACACCATTCACTTTACCCAGGATGTGAATTCTGTGGCAGAATTCAGGATTGCAAAGAAAACAATAGATAAATACAATTAGTTATGTAATGTTTGGGAACCTCCTGGAGAGCAGCCAGCCCCCTGGAATAAGGCCAAGCACGACGACATCCCAGGGGAGCCATCGATGGGAGGGAGATCCCAGCACCTGTGATGTGGGGGCCACTGGACCATTTCCAGCCCATGTCTGAACACTGATGTACCAACATTTCCTCCAGATCCACTAAGAGGTCTGGGGTAGATGATGCCGCTCTGAAGCGTGGAAACAGGTCAGTCCAGAAATTTGTAGCATTCTACATTAATCCTAGTGCTGTCTTGAGAATCCTGCGTCCATGCACAAGGGAGAGATCGGGTCAAACTAGGATTCATTCACTCATTCATTCATTTTTTTCTCACTTACCTGCTCATTCATTTAATCAGTATTTACTGAGTGGCTTTATCTTTCAAGTACTAACAGTATAAGACACAAAATTTTTTAAAATGGGTAAAACTATACTGTTTTGCTTAGGAATGAATACATAGGTGATAATACACGAAAACAAGAAAATGACTATCATAAAAGTCAAGGTGATGGCTACCTCCAGGGGAGGTGAGGGAAATATCACCAGGAAAGGACACACACCTCGGGTAAGTGGAAAATGGCACAGTCTTGGGTTGGGCAGCCCACATTCTAAACTGCCTGACCCCTCTACACAAAGAGAAGAGTGACTGTATAGATATGGACTGGAAACATGCTGGTAATAACAGAATGGTGGGATTTTTGCACTTGGGGATACTAATGATTGTGCACTCTTATTACTCTCCCTCCAAGTTTAAAATCACCACCACAGCCATATTCCTGGGAGACCTACAAAGAGGTAAGTAGCACAAGCTATCCTGAAAACTAAGCCCATTTTCTTATTCTTATATACAAATAGACAATCACAGACCAGAAAACACTGGAAGGAGTCCTATGAATGCAAGATACAAGCTACCTGGATTTTTCTGACTAATAAATGTCAGAAATGTATTTCTCTAGGGATCCTTATTTAATAGCTTTAAATGGTGTTTAATATCATTTACTATTCATGTTTGAGGATTGAAATCTTGTTCTTCGACAAAAGGTGATCAATTCTGTATGTTTACCTTTGGAACATTAAAATTTCTATAAGAATAAAATGAAAAAGATGGAAGAAAGTATGTTAAAAAAAATTCCCAGAGCTGAAGTAACATACAAGTAATCAGACTTGGCCCATAGAAAGCTGAGGAGAATGAACTAGAAAAACTCACTCTTGGACATACCTTCACAACATTTCAGATCGCAAATACAGAAAGAAAACCCTAGAAAATATGAGAGAGAAATACCAGGCCACCTATAAAAGAATGAGAACTGAGTGACTTCAAGCTTCTGAATTTTTATAATAAATTTGGCACAAGGTCTTCAAAGTTCTGAGGAGAAATTATTTTGAACCTAAAATTCTATAGTCGGCTGAACTATCAAGTGGGTGCATGCGTGCATGCTAAGCCGCTATAGCCGTGTCCGACTCTTTGCAACCCTATGGACCATAGCCTGCCAGGCTCCTCTGTCCATAGGATTCTCCAGGCAAGAATACTGGAGTGGTTTGCTGCCCTCCTCCAGGGGATCTTCCTGACCCAGGGATTGAACCCGTGTTTCTTAAGTCTCCTGCACTGGCAGACAGGTTCTTTATCTGTAGCGCAACCTGAAAAGCCCATCAAGTGGGTATGGAGGGAGAATAAGACATTTTCTTGCATGCAAGGATCAAAGTTTCCCATCTAGGTACCCCTTCTGAGGAAATTACTTGAGTAAAATGAGAGTCAAAAGATATAATGGAATGCACATGGAAATAAAAAAAAAAAAACAACTCCTGGATATAAACTGTGCAGGAAGTAAATGATCTAAGTTAGAACAGACAGCTGATGGGCTCTGAGGAAATATCTTCAAGGAGAAGAAGAGCATGAACCCTAAATTTAGATACAAATTTTAAAAATGAGGAATTAGAAACCACAGGGGAAAAAATACCAAAAAGTGTATGGACGCGTCAATTCAATTATGAAGTGAGTTAAAATGAGATATAGTTGTGAGAAGGTGGTGGACAGTCAAGAAAGAGAATCTACAAGATTCAGACCTTAGGGACATTCTTTGAGTGACTTAAGGTCAGAACACTCAACCAATAGAGGATAAAATGTAATCCCAGAGTACAGTTTGGCCCCCCAGTGTATAAAATTTATGTAGACAAAACAGACTTGAATGTGGTTATCAACCATGACAACACAAAAGCAGAACAGCTCACAGAAGAGGGAGAATTATAGACAGCTCATGCAAGGATATTGTAGAGCTGATGGACACAAATTTACGGTTTTAAACATGCAAGTAAAGGCTATTTAAGACCATAGATAAACCTCATAAAATAAAATAAATATAATAAAAACAATTGGGTTACCAGGGATTAAGGTGTGGGATAGAACTGTCTGCAGAGGGGGGCATGAGGAAATTTTACTGGGTGGTGGAGATATTCTATGCTTGCTTTTGGTGGTGGCTACATCACTGTTTACATTTGCCATAGTTCACAGAACTGTCTATCCAAAAAAAGTGAATTTTACTGCATGTAAATTATAATCTATTAAGTCCAGGAAGGGGTAGAGAAGATAGAAGTGAACTAAATCTTCATCTTTTATATTGAGGACTCAAAAGTAGTATGTGAAGTTGATAAATCAACAAATAACCATATAAGCAAGAAACAGCTAAAAGTACTTCTTGGAAAGCAGTACTGAAGAAATAAGATTATTATTTAGCTTTATAATCTTACTAAATGTATTTTTACTTATTTATTGATATCAGCTTTTTTTAAATTCTGAAACATTTTTAAAATACATAAAACTCTCCTTAGTGGTACAAAGAACTTCTATATATTCCTTTGCTCCCAATAATCTCCTTTGTAGCAAAAGATCCAACCCAGGCTTACATGTTGCACCCAGATGGCATCATGTTTTGCCCTTCAACTTGGGTTAGTCTGAGGCTTCCTTGTGATTAGACCCAAGTAAGTATTTAATATCACTGAAGAGATGCTGTGTTTCCACTGCATCCTAGCAGGTGCTATATGAGGTTGATTTGCTCTATTACTGCTGGTATTAACTAAGATGACATCTACCATTCCATTCCAATAACAAAGGGCTCATCTTAGGCTTCCTCCTTCCCATATCTCTATTTCCCTTCTCTGAGTGAAAATTACTAGCTCTTGTTATCCTCAATATACTTACTTTTTTGCTTAATTCCTCTATATGTATCCAATCTCCTGAAGCCATCAGGTTGCCACCCTACCAGTACACCCTCTTTGTGGCTCTGGCCACTGCCAGGCTACCTTCCCATCTCACTTGGCATGCATTATTCTGATAAAAACTTAAAAAGGAAAAAAATTAACTATCCAAATACTATAAAAAGAATAAAACATAACATTGTGAGAATTTGTGTCACCTTAATATTCTTACTCTAGGACTTCCCTGTAGCTCAGATAGTAAAGAATCTGCCCGCAATGCAGGAGACCCGGGTTCAATCCCTGAGTCAAGCAGATCCTTTGGAGAAGGATGTGGCAGTCCACCCCAGCATTCTTGCCTGGAGAATCCCATACACAGAGGAGCCTGGAGGGCTACAGTTCATGGGGTCACAAAGAGTCAAATATGACTGAGCAACTAATACTATTATTACTGAGCAAATACTACTGTTACTACTAATATTCTTCAGTTCAGTCACTCAGTCATGTCCAACTCTGTGCGACCCCATAGACAGGCTTCCCTATCCATCACCAACTCCTGGAGTTTCCTCAAACTCAGGTTCAACAAGTTGGTGATGCCATCCAATCAGCTCACCCATGTCATCCCCTTCTCTCCTGTCCTCAATCTTTCCCAGCATCAGGGTCTTTTCAAATGAGTTAGTTCTTTGCATCAGATGGTCAAAGTATTGGAGCTTCAATCTCAGCATCAGTCCTTCCAATGAATATTCAGGACAGATTTCCTTTAGGGTTGACTGGTTTGCTCTCCTTGCAGTCCAAGGGATTCTCAAGAGTCTCCTTCAACACCACAGTTCAAAACCATCAATTCTTCAGTGCTCAGCTTTTGTTATGGTCCAACTCTCACATCCATGCATGACTACTGGAAAAACCACAGCCTTGACCAGACAGACCTTTGTTGGCAAAGAAATGTCTCTGCTTTTGAATATGCTGTCTAGGTTGGTCATAGCTTTTCTTCCAACAAGGAAGCATCTTTTAATTCCATGGCTGCAGTCACCATCTGCAGTGATTTTGGAGCCCCCAAAAATAAAGTTTCTCACTGTTTCCACTGTTTCCCCATCTATTTCCCATGAAGTGATGGGACCAGATGCCATGATCTTATTTTTCTGAATGTTGAGTTTTAAGCCAACTTTTTCACTCTCCTCTTTCACTTTCATCAAGAGGCTCTTTAGTTCCTCTTTGCTTTCTGCCATAAGGGTGGTGTCATCTGCATATCTGAAGTTACTGATATTCTCCTGGCAATCTTGATTCCAGCTTGTGCTTCATCCAGCCCAGCGTTTCTCATGATATACTCTGCATATAAGTTAAATAAGCAAGGTGACAATATACAGCCTTGATGTACTCCTTTCCCAATTTGGACCAATCCGCTATTCCATGTCTGGTTCTAACTGTTGCTTCTTGACCTGCATACAGATTTCTCAGGAGGCAGGAAAGGTGTTCTGGTATTCCCAACTCTTGAAGAATTTTCCAATTTGTTGTGATCCACACAATGAAAGGCTTTAGCAAACCCCATGGACAGAGGAGCTTGGTAGGCTGCAGTTCATGGGGTCGCGAAGTCAGACACGACTGAGCGACTTCACTTTCACTTTTCACTTTCATGCATTGGAGAAGGAAATGGCAACCCACTCCAGTGTTCTTGCCTGGAGAATCCCAGGGACAGGGAAGCCTGGTGGGCTGCCGTCTATGGGGTCACACAGAGTCGGACACGACTGAAGCAACTCAGCAGCAGCAGCAGCAGCAGCAGCAGCATAGTGAAGCAGAAATAGATGTTTTTCTGGAATTCTCTTGCTTTTTCTATGATCCAAATTATTCTTTGATTTATAGAGCAATAAGAATATTAGCTGGAATTCTCTTGCTTGGATCACAGAAAAAGCAAGAGAATTCCAACTAATATGCTTACTGCTCTAAAAATGAAGGGGTAACCTAGATCCGTGCTCTTCCATCTTCACCCAGCACACCACAATTATAAGGTACTTCAAAGTTTGATCTGTTCTAGAAAGAAGTATGAAGTACATAACTTGCCTCTATTATTCTCCTCCTGATATCATATACTGCACATAAACCCCAATATTCTCACATACACAGCACTTTATCACTTTATGCTCTGGGCACTTGGTAACCTGAATTTACCACATGAAGGACATCTTTACCTGAAATGTCACAGTAGATGGTCTGCTGGTAGAGCTTGGCTTCCCGGGGATTAAAGTACACAGTGATTTCAGCTGATGAATTGGGCCAGACGTCGCCTTCCTAAAACCATGAAAGAATCGTTAAAAAACAATATGATGATGGGAAGACCCTGCTTTTAAATGCTGTTAATATAACTCTAGGAAATTTGAAGGAAATATTTTGACAAAAAATAAAAGAAAGCACAGCTTTACCCAATAGATAGGAAATTTCTATTACTTGTCAAGAGGTGTTAAAAGCTGGGAAAAAAAGCTTCAAAGATCATTTCAGTGAGTAAATGGATTTATAATTACTTACTAAAGGAAGCTGGAGTACTTAGGGCATTTTCTAAAGTTTGTAGATTCAACTAACATTCATTGTATGCCAATGTGTGTACAGCATTGGGCTTCAGAGATTAAGAAAGGCAAGGTCTAAGATTGCATGGAGCTCATCTCTTAGAGGGATGATAAAAATGTACACAAATATCTTAAAATATAGTGATAAGTGCTATCTGTTCTTTAGCTACATATCCAGGTACTGCTTTTCACATGCAAAGAAGTATCTAATTCACTTGACGGAGAAACCACATTCCGAACCTTTGAGTGACAGCATGAGGAAATACTCTTATTTTGTGAAAATAGCAATGGTCTGAGGCAGAATCATTCTGCCTCAGAACTCTGGTTCTGATCCTGTGTGATATTATTTCTCATTTTAACTCAAACTACTCAAAAGTCGTAATAAGAAGACTGAGGTTTGAAACTGTAATGCAACATACGACAAAATCAGAATCCCCTTGAGATACCCTTTTGAAAAATATTTTCTACTAACCATGTAACCTCTCAGGGCTGTAAAAGGACATGTTATAGCAGCTGCCTTAAAGGGTTTCCATGATGAGGGATCATGAGGTCAAATGCTTTTGACCCACATTTAGTACACAGTAAGAGCTGTGCAAATAACAGCTTGCTATGATTGATGTTATTCTTTTGCCACTTGGAATGACTAAGATGAAAATATGAGAAAAATTAGGGAAGAGAATGTGTTTTTTTCTATGGTTTTTATAAATAAGGCCAAGTAGAGTATCAGTGATAAGCACCTCCAGAAATGTATAAACAGTCCTACCAACTAAATAAAAAACTAAGGCAGGTGACGATAAATAATCAGGATCCAGTTTCAGACAATCTCACATGCATGTTCTCTTCCCGTTTTGACTTGACATGAACATCATGCTGGAATAAAGAATCAAGCAGACACAAAAGTGGTTTAAAATGCAGATATCAACTAAGAGGGCAAGGAAGAGAAAAGTAGAGTCAATTTGTGTTTGCTTTTGAAGGTAACTGTCTGGTGAGTGTGCTTCTCAGGCTGTATGCCCCTGCTTCAGGAGAATAAAGGGTACAGAGACTCCAAGAAGGAGCAGTGAGGGCTGTGGGGGTCACGTGGGTCCTGGGAGCTCTCACATCCCTTCAACCCACTAGGATGCAGGCTCCATGAGGGTGGGTGCTAGTCTATCTCCAGCACCTAAACCAGAGGTGGCTCATAGTACGTGTTCAACATTTTTATTGAATTGGTTGTATCCATTCAGTTTGCACAATGTGTAGTTATTGGCAGTTGCCTATTCATCTTTGCAACCTATTTCTGCCACTTTCACCTCAACTGGAACCCAAAAGTCATACAGTTTTAGATCTGACAGGGACTTTTGAGATCATGCAGGGAACAGGGAAGTCCTAAGCACTTTCGCTTATTTGGGCATCTCACTGTAGCCCTTTTCCAAACTTGTAACTGGTATCTGCTCTCTTTTGATAGATAGTTAATACCTGGCCCATTTTGATTTGTGGGGATTCTGGTGATACGGGGTGCTGGGAACGTTTGTGGCTAGAATGAGCAGAGAGGCCAAGCAGAAAAGATGTTTCACCCATTCAGTGGTATATCAGTAGGTAGTCCATCTTAGAATGGTTGAAGACCTGGGCTTACTCCTAACCCACAAGACAAATGCATTCCCCTGGAGGGATCAGGCTCTGCTTTGTTTGGAAGTGTAGAATGGATACAGCTAACCTGTTCCCATTCGAACTGCTTGACCACAGAGGCCATCTTGGATCCCTATAAAATCTCTACTGGAAAAGCCTCACCGAAATGGTAGGATATGCCCCAAAAAGGATATGCTAGAAGACAGATAAGCTCAGTACCTGTGGATAAATTCAAGTCTTATGGTTTAGACTGGTCTGAACCACTTTCAAAAACATTATTCAAGCAAGACAATCCAGGGCCCATGTGCACACAAGAAGGGAATACACTTAAGTATTATCCCAGAGGCACTTTTGCACACCCCATCTTCAAAGAAGTCTGATTATCAGACTGTGCTTACTCATTCAGTCATGTCTGACTCTTTGCAACCCCATGGGCTAGAGTCTGCCAGCCTTCTCTGCCCATGGGGATTCTCCAGGCAAGAATATTGGAGTGGGCTGCCTTGCCTTCCTCCAACTGGTGAGTTGGGAAAAGGTGGGACAGACATGCTCCAGAGAGGCTATCAGAATCTCCCAGAGGAAGGAGCAGTAACATCTGGATGTGATCCAGGAGCAGACTGTCTGATATGGATGGCTTGGAGGCTGAGAAAGCTTTCTGCCTGGCGAGGGAAGACCAATACAAGAGAATCTGAGCCCACCGGGTGTTCAGACTGGGCGAATGCGACTGTGGGTACCTTGCTTTCTTATCCTAGGCTGCAGTGGTTTCATTGTGTCTACGACATCTGCTAGTAATTTACAGCTTTTACTGAGCCCCAGGAGATAATTCAAGGACAAATCCTATTCTAAAGCCTCTCCTGGGCATGTAGCAGCTAATGTGCATTAAGAGTGCTGAGGCTATCTGTAAAAACAGACGTCTGGTCATTCAGTTTTCTGTCACAGAGGGATGCTTCTCACACAAGGTCATATCAAGGAGTTAGGAACATGTAGAAGGACACTTTGATTTTTCAGCTGGAATTAAAAGTTAAAGAACTTAATTTTTTTTTTTAACAGCAAAACTCACTACAGCATTTCCTACCAAATCAGAGTGCAAATACCGGAAACAGGTCATTAGCCTAAGATGATCCCATTTTTACTTGTGTATCTTTGATACAGTTCATATTACTTTTCAGACATTTCTGAAGTTAACTACCATGACATCTATGTCATCTCTGAAAAGAACTTTTCTTTCTTTATTGCTCAGTTCTAAAGTTTCGTTCTGACAGCCAAAACATCCAGAATGTTCCCCTCTGGCTCTGACATCAGTATCGTTTCCTCTCAGGCCTGTGAAACCAGCCTCATCACCCAGAACCCCCTGCTGTTCCCCTTTGCCTTCCACAAATGACTCCTTTCCCATCGCTGTCCATTTTCCTGCTCCAAATGAGAGACTGAGAATGTAGAATATAATCTGCAGATGCCCATTATCTCGTTTGTTGAAAATAATTGGCAAAATGGCCTTCAGTTTTACTGTAATGATCTTCCTTCTTGGTCTCAATCTTTTGTTTTCCCCTCAGAACCACCACTACATTTCACTTATCAACCAAGTGACCTGCTAGAAAAAAATCACCTTTGAATTTTCAACTTTAGTTAATTTGCTATGTTTGTGTTTTTGGCCCAAACATTAAATATTTCTGGGAATGGAACTTCTGGGACAAGAACAACCAAGTGTCTTGACAGGGACAGTTTAGAGATGTTTTGAAAGCTATTTATGAACATACAGCCACTGGTTCATGATAAGCAAGTAATATGACCATGAGAAGGCTATCCCATTAAAATGATCTCCTTAAAAAATGATATTGGCAATGATTAAATAGGACCTTTAAAAATTCTCTACGATGTCTCTATGAT
Source organism: Ovis canadensis (assembly GCF_042477335.2). Lineage (NCBI taxonomy): Eukaryota > Metazoa > Chordata > Mammalia > Artiodactyla > Bovidae > Ovis > Ovis canadensis. Next base: position 53,064,775 of record NC_091258.1, on the reverse strand, counting down.
GACCTACAAGACCTTCTAGAACTTACACCAAGATAAGATGTTCTTTTCATCGTACGGGACTGGAATGCAAAATAGGAAGTCAAGAGATACCTGGAGTTACAGGCAAATTGGAGTACAAAATGAAGCAGGGAAAAGACTAACAGAGTTTTGCCAAGAGAACACGTTGGTCACAGAAAACACCCTCTTCCAACAACAAAAGAGATGACTCTATACATGGACATCAACAGATGGTCAATACCAAAATCAGATTGATTATATTCTTTGCAGCTGAAGAGAGAGAAGCTCTATACAGCCAGCAAAAACAAGACTGGGAGCTGACTGTGGCTCAGATCGTGAGTTCCTTATTGCAAAATTCAGACTTAAATTGAATAAAGTAGGGAAAACCATTAGACCATCCAGGTATGACCTAAATCAAATCCCTTACAATTGTACAGTGGAAGTGACAAATAGATTCAACGGATTAGATCTGGTAGACACAGTGCCTGAAGAACTGTGGACAGAGGTTCATGACATTGTACAGAAGACGAGGAACAAGACCACCCCAAGAAAAAGAAATGCAAAAAGGCAAAATGGTTGTCTGAGGAGGCCTTACAATTAGCTGAGAAAAGAAGAGAAGCCAAAGACAAAGGAGAAAATGAAAGATATACCCATCTGAATGCAGAGTCCAAAGAATGGAAAGGAAAGATAAGAGAGCCTTCGTAGCGATCAGTGAAAAGAGAAAAAGGAAAACAATAGAATGGGAAAGACTAGAGATCCTTCAAGAAAATTAGAGATACCAAGGGAATATGTCATGCAAGTTCAGTTCAGTTCAGTTCACTTAGTCAAGTCTGACTCTTTGCAACCCCATGGACTGCAGCATGCCAGGCTTCCCTGTCCATCACCAACTCTCAGAGTCTGCTCGAACTCATGTTCATCGAGTTGGTGATGCCAACCATATCATCCTCTGTCGTCCCCTTCTCCTCCTGCTTTCAATATTGCCCAGCATCACAGTCTTATCCAATGAGTCAGTTCTTGGCATCAAGTGGTCAAAGTATTGCAGCTTCAACATCAGTCCTTCCAGTGACTATTCGGGACTGATTTCCTTTAGGATGGATTGGTTGGATCTCCTTGTAGTCCGAGGGACTCTCAAAGTCTTCTCCAACACCACAGTTCAAAAGCATCAATTCTTCAGTGCTCTGCTTTTGTTATGGTCCAGCTCTCACATCCATATGTGACTACTAGAAAACCCATAGCTTTGTCGGCAAAGTAATGTCTCTGCTTTCCAATATGCTGTCTAGGTTGGCTATAGCTTTTCTTCCAAGGAGGAAGTGTCCTTTAATTTCATGGCTGCAGTCACCATCTGCAGTGAGTTTGGAGCCCAAGAAAATAAAGTCTGTCACTGTTTCCATTGTTTCCCCATATATTTGCATGAAGTGATTGGGCCGGATGCTATGATCTTAGTTTTTTGAATGTTGAGTTTTAAGCCAGCTTTTTCACTCTCCTCTTAGATGGGCACAATAAAGGACAGGAATGGTATAGACCTAACAGTAGCAGAAGATATTAAGAAGAGGTGGCAAGAATACACAAAAGAACTATACAAAAAAGATCTTCATGACCCAGATAACCAGAATGGTGTGATCCCTCACCTTAGAGCCAGATATCCTGGAATGTGAAGTCAAGTAGCCTTAGGAAGCATCACTATGAACAAAGCTAGTGGAGGTGGTGGAACTCCAGCTGAGCTATTTCAGTTCGTAAAACATGATGCTGCACTCAAGATGCCAGCAAATTTGGAACACTCAGCAGTGGCCACAGGACAGGCAAAAGGTTAGTTTTCATTCCAATCCCAAAGAAAGGCAACGCCAAAGAATGTTCAAAATACTGCACAATTGCACTCATCTCACACACTAGCAGAGTAATGCTCAAAATTCTCTAAGCTAGGCTTCAACAGTACCTGAAGTGAGAATTTCCAGATGTTCAAGCTGGATTTAGAAAGGGCAGAGAAAACAGAGATCATATTGCATTATTGATCATATGCATAATCCGTTGCATTATTGAAAAAGCAAGAGAGTTCCAGAAAAACATCTACTTCTGCTTTATTGACTATGCCAAAGCCTTTGACTGTGTGGATCACAACAAACTGGAAAATTCTTCAAGAGTTGGGAATACCAGAACACTTTACCTGCCTCCTGAGAAATCTGTATGTAGGTCAAGAAACAACAGTTAGAACTAGACATGGAACAGCTGATTGGTTCCAAATTGGGAAAGGTGTACATCAAGGCTGTATATTGTTACCCTGCTTATTTAATTTATATGCAGAGTATATCATGCAAAATCCCAGACTGGATGAAACACAAGTTGGAATCAAGATGGCCAGGAGAAATATCAATGACACCACCCTTATGGCAGAAAGCAAAGAGGAACTAAAAAGCCTCTTGATGAAAGTGAAAGAGGAGAGTGAAAAAGCTGGCTTAAAACTTAACATTATTAAACTAAGATCATGGCATCTGGTCCTATCACTTCATGGCAAATAGATGGGGAAACAATTGAAACCATGACGGACTTTATTTTTGGGGGCTCCAAAATCACTGCAGATGGTGATTGCAGCCATGAAATTAAAAGACACTTGCTCCTTGGAAGAAAAGCTATAACCAACCTAGACAGCATATTGAAAAGCAGAGATATTATTCTGCTAACAAAGGTCCATCTCTTCAAAGCTATCTTTTTCCCAGTAGTCATGTATGGATATGAGAGCTGGACAATAAAGAAAGCTGAGCGCCAAAGAATTGATGCTTTTGAACTGTGGTGTTGGAGAAGATTCTTGAGAGTCCCTTGGAGACTCCTTGGAACAAGGAGATCAAACTAGCCAATCCTAAAGGAAATCAGTCCTGAATATTCATTGGAAGGATTGATGCTAAAGCTGCAATACTTTGGCCATATGATGCCAAGAACTGACTCATTGGAAAAGACCCTGATGCTGGGCAATATCGACAGCAGGAGGAGAAGGGGATGACAGAGGATGAGATGATTGGATGACATCACCTACTTGACGGGCATGAGTTTGAGCAGACTCTGGGAGTTGGTGATGGACAGGGAAGCCTGGTGTGCTGCAGTCCATGGGTTCACAAAGAGTTGGACATGACTGAGTGACTGAACTGACTTAAAAATCCTCTACTGAACATCTTTAGATAAAAATAAATTCTTTAAAATCACCTTTTCCCCTCCTATTACCCATCTCTTTCCTTCCTTCTTTCCAATGAAGAATTATTTCTTCAAAAATTTTGAAAATCAAAGCCAAAAGTACAAGAATGGGCTGTAACTCACTCCAGTATTCCTCCCTGGAAAATCCCATGGACAGATGAGCCTGGTGTACTGTAGTGCATAGGGTTGCAAAGAGTTGGACATCACTGAGCAACTGAGCTTACATACATACATACATGGATACATTGTTTTATCTGGAAAGTAGTTTACAATATGACTCTGCCTATATTTATCATAAAATAGCTGCATTTTAATTCTCAACTTACATTTAGAAAAATAATCCAAACACTTGCCCACTCAAATGTTACACTTTCCAATCATACTCTCTAATCTGGCAAGAGATTAGACACAACATAAGAATGAGTTGTATTTAACTTCAAACCATTATATTTGCTATTAAGTGAGAGCTCATGTTCCCAGTACTGTGTTAAGTGCCGATGTACCCTATCTATCAGTCTTTACAACCTTGTGAAGTAGTATTATCCCCATTTTAAACATGTGAAAACCAAGGCAAGGAGAAGTTAAGTATCTCACCTAAGGCTGCATCAACAGTTAAGTGGCAGAGCTGGGATTCTGTAGTACTTTTTTCTTTAATTTCCTGAACCCTGCTGCAATCATAACAAAACGTGAGGCCTCTGCTTTTAAAAACTGCCAGGAGAAATTTTAAAACACTACAACCAACAATCAGGCTTAATTGAAGCCAGTGGGACCTGGTGTTCGTCCAGTGGACATAGTAGGACATGCTGCATACTCAAACATTCAGGTACTTTGGAAGGTGACTCGCAGGAGGTTCCTATGAATGACACAGTCAACATTAGCATGGTGCAGCTCTTGAGAAACGCGCTGGAGGATCTTCACCAAGCTGTCCTGGTTGGGTCAGGCTACAGCCAGTTCCGAACAAGGTTACTGAATAATGACTCCAAGAGCAGCTATAATGTGCCATGAATTTCATAAGGTTCTACCAAAATGGAAATATTCTTTTGGTAGAATGGTTTCTGCTATCTTATCATATTTAAGAAAAATTTAAAGAATTTCTCTTGGGAAATAAAAATATCCCCTTAAAGTCAAATTTCTATTAGACAATAAGAGAAAAAATAGAAGCACTGATCAGCAGCTATAATCCACAATGACCTTCTTAGAACCTTCCAGATCAATAGAAGTTTCTCTTTATTGTCACCTGGGGCAAACATTAATAGAAGTGTCTCAAAGAGAAATAAGAAAAAATAGAAGCTAAAAACTAAAGGCAAACTATTCTAATTATCATTGAAAGAAAAGACTGAATTGGCACATGGCATGCAAAGAGATTTTTCTCTTTCAGTATATCTCCTAGGAGAGGAAACTGTGAATTTAGGCAAGTTTTGATTCTGACCAGAAAAGTTTTTAAGACAAGGTTTTAAGATCTGGCTATCCTGGGGAGATGTCCCTGGAGGTCCAATGATTAAGACTTTACCTTCCAACACAGGGGGTGTGGGGTCCATCCCTGGTCAAGGACCTAGGATCCCACATGCCTTGTAGCCAAAAAACCAGAACATAAAACAAACAATATTGTGAGAAATTCAATAAAGACTTTAAAAAATGGTCCACCACATCTTAAAAAAAAAAAAAACCTTAAAAAAAAAAGATTTGGCCATCTCTCAGAGAATGTTTCACAAAAGATCTCTCTTGGGTGAGATACTCCAATCCATGTACAGCAAAAACTCCAGTGGGATTTTGTGGAGCTGAGGTAGCTGTGGGTGATGTTCCTGCATTCCTCTGGAAAGACCCAGACCTGTGTCACTTTCAACAAAGAAGGGTCTTAATTTATTTAACAAGCCAAGAGGAACCTTGATGGTTCTAAGACTTCCCTAAGACTTTCTACCTCCACTGGTTCTCATATACAACAGTGAATATACCAGCACAAATGGAAAAGATTTAGCTGAGCACAAAGATCTGAGAAGGATGAACAATAATAAAGGGAGGGTGAAGAATGGGAAAACCACGCTGATGGAAGAGCCATGACTTGTCAAGGACAGTTTGTTCTCAGCACATCCCTGTCCTCTTTTCTCCTTTCCGGTGTCCATTTCCAAGATGTCAGCGCCCACATGTTTGCAATGTGACTCACGACTAATGGTACAAGAAGTGGAAGGGGTTTGCAGTAAAAAGCTCGATCCTTCCTCTTTGCTAGCCATCTGGGCTCCCACCCAATCTAGTTCTGCTGAGCTCACATGCTATGCCAATTCGAGAAAAATAAAGTAAACTAAATTTGAGCTGTGCTTTCAAAGCCTGAATTGCTGAATCCCCTGTTTTCTGCAGGCTTAGGTGACGACAAAGCATGGTTTACTGTTTCTTACATGGTAATAAAGAAATTATCAAGTTTCTCTCCCTTTAAAAGACTTAGTTAAATTAAGCTGAAGCTTCCTAGGAATACTGGATGAAGTCTGCTTTGATGGAAGACACTTGCTAAAAGAAGCAGAAGTGTTTTCCCTGATGTCAGTCAGTCAATCAGTTAGAGCCAGTTTGGGCAAATATCTTTAAATTCTCAGACATTTCTTTTTGAGAAAATATCTAGTGTTCAACATTCAGAAAATGGCTGCATTTTAAAAGTGTGACCTGAGCTAGCAGGACCAGAGTCCAGAAGCAAGGCTACCACACCTATGCTGTGATTTCTCAGAGGACTCCTAGACGCCCATGGAAATCCAAAGCTTAATTCTCTCTTTTTGCCCTGTAATATTCTTCTGCCTCTCAATCCTCAGAATTGTGTTTTTTTGTCTTTAAATCTCTCTCACTCAGGGTACTCAAGAGACATAAGCAAAGGAAATTAGAGAATAAGACTGTCAAAATTCTGTACAGCTAGAGTCCATCTAGTAAAATAGAATATTACATTTCTGAAAGTAGTCCATTTCACTTGTTTTTCTGGAAGGCACAAAACTTGCATAATAGACTCAATTTTGTGATTCTTTCCCAAAGGGAAAAGAAACCTGTGTGGATGCAGGTGACTTGAAGAATGATCAGTATTCTATAGAACCTAGTGCCTTCCCTAGGTAAGGAATAAAGGGAAATTTTAGGTTAAGTACATTAGTATTTAGAGATCTTATCAAAAGAACTGGCATGAGGAACTTGATGTAAATAGCAGTAATACACAACATGTTTTAATGACTAGAACAACAATTTTTGTTACTATTAGAATATCAGTGATTACTATTAGAATATCAATAAATTACAAACTAAGTTGAAAAAAATCCCTTCCATCCAGTTTTCATGTATTTGCCCAAAACTGCCTACTTCTTGTGTTTTTGCCCATACCCTTCTTCCACCAATGAACATGTCTGGGGTCTCTCAAAAGACAAACTTCCACTTCTACACTCTGTGACCACACCAGATCCAAAGATGCCCAGGCATAACTCCCCAGGATTCTGCCAACAGACCCTACAGCAATGATATTCAATGAGCATGATGAGCAGAAAATGAATTGAGACAGTGGAACCAACCAGTTGTCAAGTGGTGAAAAGGTTATAGAGTAAGAACCTGTAGTTCCAGAGTTCTGGATCATTCTTACAGCACTGAGTCAAACTACTTCTCAAGATCATATAAACAAAATGTGATTTAAATTCAAACCCTCACCACCTTTTGACAATTTATGGACAATGATTGATCTCTTAATCTTGAATCTGCTTGCTTTAAATTGAAAGAGCCTCTAAAATAGGAACAATGTTCCCATAAAACACTCAATATGCAAGGAACACAATAAGGGCTAAACTAACCTCTATTTTAGCTGATGCATTTAAAGAACCAGATATATAGACAAAGGTCTGAGAAAATAGGCATATCATTTCTTACTTATTTTCAGACCCTAAAGTACCTTTTTTTTTTCTTTTTGGTTTTTAAACTTATTTTTTAAGTTTACCTCATTTGAAGAAAATATCCTTCCTTAGTGGACAAAGAGACTGAAGGACCTAACAGAAAGCAAGGTAGTCTCTAAACCCCTACATCAATCTTTAATTTTATTTTTTGAACAGGCCATCAATTAGAGACTGACTGTTAGATCAGTAGGTGACACTGATTGGTTTTAATAATCTCTGCTTCTATTGTGAACTCAGATCATATCAAGAAACTAATTAAAAAGAATCACATCCTAATAAAGAAAACTAATCACTGATGCATAGCTCAACTGTCAGAAATTAAATAGTGGCCATTTGGCACAACTGATCTTATACATGAGCAATATTCAGAAGATCCTTCAGCAGAAAATGGTGATGGGCAAGGCATAATAGGGTAGAAAGACATGCAGGATGACCTGATGAGTTCTCAGTCAGTTGATTCTCCTCTTGGCCTTCCTTCTCTGTGAATTAACAGCCTCTCCCCTCTTTGCAGGGCCTCTAAAGGTGAGCACCTGGGGGCTATCTTAGGCCTGCTGCAAATTTCTTTCTGTGCTGTTCTTATTTTGGAATTTCCATCTGCTCTTCATCCCTTCTGTGAAGACCTCCAAAGGATACTCACAAAGCTTGCCTCCAGACCTGATTCCTATCCCACAAATTAAGTACTGTATTTTCAAAATTATTTGGACATCTAGTGTCATCTCAAATTCAGCCTGTTCAGAACCAAATTCATCATCATAAATTGATTTCCATTTGTTCATTTGTTCCTTCATCCACCCATTAATTGGTACTGTGCTATGCATGGGGTACAGATAAGGATAAGGCACTTCTTGATTTTAAGGAGCTCAGAGTCTGTCAGACCAGAGACTCATAACCTACTAGCCAAAAAGGATCAACATGCCCTACCCAAATATCCTTATCCGGTATACGAGGCAACTGATGCCACAGGAGATGAAATGGCTTGCTTAAGGTCACATTTGCTATTGGCAAAGCTAGGAGTAGAACCCAGGACTTCTGGTTGCCAGTTCCTATTAAAGTCATAATCCTCCCAGTCACTCTAGTTCAGATCTGAGAAGACATGTGATTCTTCACCATGTCTCACCCTCAATGGCCAGTCTACCAAAAAGCACTTTGGTGTCTTTCTTTGGAGCATCTCTCACATCTGCCATTTCCATTGCTTTCCGACTGTCACCCGGCTGTTTCAGGTCAGCATCACCCTCACACAGCACACCTTCCACTTGTCAGCAGATGTTCAGTTTCCTGACCTTCCCTGCGTTAGTGAATTCCCCCTGCCTGACCTGCACTACCCATCCCACCTCTGCGCATCCTCCTCCAACTTGATCCACAAGCGGATGCTAAGATAATCTTTCTGAAACACCCTGAACACACCCTGTGCCTGATCCAAAACTGAACTGAGTCTCAGAAACCCTCAGTACCACTTACCAAACTAGGATCCATAGAACACTGACTCCAGTACAGATTTTGTGGGGAAAGGGGTCTCTGGTCATGGGGAAATACTGTTTGCACTTTGCCCTTTGAGAGTCACAGTCTCTTGAACCAGTATTTCCCAAAATTATTTGACTGTGAAATTCCCTTTTTGCAGGGAACATACACTGCCACCTGTCAGACCCAATGTTTACAGAAACACACTGTAGGAGACAGTCGGCCGTAGCATAACAGGTTGCCAGGGCAGCCCAGACATGCCAACTCTCCTTCTCAGTCTCAGTTTTTATATTCTCCATGACCACCAGCTCCAGACAAACTGATCGTTTCATTGCTATTTAATATGCTGTGAACCTAACACTTTCTCTTTTGTTTTCATAACTTTACCAATTGGAAACATTCTTCTTCCTTTCTTAAATTTTACCCTTCCTCCAACATTCAGGTCAGATCTCATCTCTTCTATAAATCTTTTACCAGCTCCCTCATAGAATTCATTTACCTGTAATCATAAAACCAAAATCTCAACGGTGCAAAATACTCATAGCTCACATCTGAGTCAAGAAGCTAATGTTATAAAATTTTCCCATCAAATAACTTCAAAAGTAATTTACAAGGTAAGATTGCATTACACTCACAAGAACTGTATTTCTATAAAACTATCAGGGTCTCTAAGTAGGAAAAAAGGAAATTTAATATCAATAAATAATTCACTATAACAGATACTGAGTTCTGCTCTTCCTACCAGAAAAACACTAAGGAAGACATTAGGAAAAATTTATGACTTCATTTTTCAATTTGCAAAAATTATCAAGAATCAGCTAATAAATACTCTCATGAGAAGAAAACCTAAATACTGTACAGAAAAGATAAAATCATTACAGATGCTATAAGCATCATTTATATACTAAGCAAATATTGTCCCCTTCCTGGAGATTTTTTTCATACAACATAAACAAAATTAGTCTCATTTATTTAAAAGATATCATATCTGTGTATCACTATCTTACAAAGTGGTTTCCTTCCTAATAGTAAAAATATGCCTTGTGCCCAATTCAGTTCCTATTTTAGAATTCAAAAATAATCATATTAAATGCCACATATTAACACATTTAACATCTGCAATGAGAAGCTTTTGGTTTTGTGCATGAAGAAAAGAAAATCTGAGGTTAAGCCTAGTCTTTTTACTTCTGAATTTAATATGTACAAGCCTTACCTGTGGGCCTCCCACCTCCTTTCAACTACCAATCTTTGCCATCCCAGAGTCACCCATTCCCAGAAGGCTATGAGAAAAGGACAGCAGTCATCAGCCTGGATTCTCTGTACCAGCTGGGAAAAGTCCTGGACTGCCCACACTCTGGGCCTTGCCAGCCATGTCTAAGATTGCCCTGCCTGATTGCTCCTCCCTGCCTCTGTCCCACTCAGCAACTTACATGCTTGGGATTTGTAATGCCTTCTTGAGCTTCTCACATCTCTGGGTATGGCTTACTTTTACAGGTACATGTCCTGTCCTTCCAAGACTATATTTTCACCTTGACTTAACCTCTTTCTGGTCTAACTCATTATATCTGAAGATCCCTTGGCTCAGTTGAACCCTAGATGGTCTTCTGACATGAGAGAAGATTCAGCCTCAATCCACATCTCCAACCTTATTTTCCTACATGAACCCTTTACTTCAAGCAAACTGAACCATTAATGGAGCTCTAAACGAACCACGCCTTGAATGAAACCCCAATTTTGTTTTCCAAAAGTTCCATTCTGCAAGATCCAACTCAAGGCTCTGCTCTCAAAAAGCCTACTCTAACTTTGTAGCCTATGATAATCACCTCAGCCTCTGAATTAGTGTTCTGACAATCTTTACCAGTGATTCACATAGCCAATTCTACTAAATACTAAAGGGTATCTCCAAGGGGAAGGCTCCCTCTTAGCGATTTATAATGCTCATTATCATATGAAAGACTTTTAGCCATCTAACAGCAAAATAAACCTTTCAAACAATATGGAACCCAGTGTTTCTCAAACTTACTTAGCCATGGAATCCCTTTTCTATGTTATATCTTGTAATCATAATTTCGAGGTACAGATAAAAGGAAGACTGCTATATATAAGTCAGTGGCGTTTCTCAGAAATGACTTTTCATTCTAATGTGTCCTTGTGCCCAACAGGTCTGAATGGTAACAATCCAGCCGCTCTAACTAGTTGTGGGCTTTCTTAACTCCTATTATTGTCTTTATCCTCACATCACTCTATGCTTGCTAAGTTTAAAATAACATATAGTGCCTAGCACATATAGAAGATGCTGGTTATTCATTTTGAGGCAGTAGGGCAGAGTGGTCAGGAGTTTGTTCTGTGATATAAAAGCAGAAAACATATTAACAGACATAAAGGGAGGAATTTACAATAATATAATAATAGTAGTGGACCTCAGCATCTCACTTACATCAGTGGACCAATCATCCAGACAGAAAATCAATAAAGAAACTCTGACCTTAAAGGACATATCAGACTAGCTGTACTTCATAGATATCTACAGGACGATCCATTCAAAAGCAGCACAATATACATTCTTTTCAAGTACACAGGCAACATTCTCCAGAACAGATCACATGCTAAGTCACAAAACAAGTCTAAACAAATTTAAGAGATGGAAATTATATCAAGCATCATGTCCAACTGCAACAGTATAAAAGTAGAAATAATTACAGGAAGAAAAATGGATCAAACACAAACACATGGAGACTAAACATGCTACTAAAAATCAATGGGTCATTGAAGAAATCCAAAAAGAAAGCATCAAAATACACCAAAATAAGTGACAATTAAAACACAGCTTTCCAAAATCTGTGGGATACAGCAAAAGCAGTTCTAAGAGAGATGTTTACAGCAATACAATAGAGTACCTCAAGAAACAAGAAAAATTTCAAATAAACAATATAACATTACCTAAATGAATTAGAAAAAGACCAAACAAAGCCTCAAATCAGTAGAAGGAAGGAAAAAATAAATATGAGAGAGGAACTAAATAAAATAGAGAACAAAAAAAAAAATCAAAGACACCAAGATAGATAAAATTGATAAGCCTTTAGCCAGGGTCATTAAGAGAAAAAGAGGGAGAATGCAAATAAACAAAACAAGAAATGAATGAGGAGAAATTACAACTGATATCACAGAAATACAAACAATTGTAAGAGAATACTATTAATGGTCATATGCTAACATATTAGACAACCTAGAAGAAATGGGTAAATTCCCAGAAATATACCATCTTTTAAGATTGAATCGGGAAAAGAATAGATAATCTGAAAGACTGATTACTAGTGTCAAAATTGAATTAGTAATCAAAAAAATTTTAAGAGAAAAAAAGTCCCAGACTGCATGGCTTCACAGGGAATTCTATCAAACATATAAAGAAGAGTCTATCAAACATACTTATCCATCTCAAACTAATCCAAAAAATTAAACAGGAGGGAACACTCCCAACCTCATCTATGAGTCCATTACCCTGATACAAAAGCCAGAGAAAGATACTGTCAAAAAAAAAAAAAACAGGAGACCATTACAGGCCAATATCTATGAAGGACACACATACAAAAACCATCAACAAAATATTAGCAAGCCAAATTTAACAATATATAAAAGGTACCATATATCAAGATCAAGTGGGATTGTTCCAGGGATGAAGGGACGATTCAATATAGACAAATAAATCACTGTGATATGCCACATTAACAAAACAAAGGTTAAAACCCCACACGATCGCTTCTCAAATGGTTCAGAAAAAGCATTCAACAAAATTCGATTGCCATTCATGATAAAAACTCTGAACAAAGTTGGTATAGAGGGAACATATCTCAACACATTAAAGCCCGTTTACAATAAATACACAGCTAATATAATACTCAGTGGTAAAAGCTAAAAGCTGTTTCTCTAAAATCAGGAATAAGACAAGGATGCCCATGCTTGACAATTCTATGTAACACAGTATTAGAAGTTCCAGCCTCAGAAATCAGATAAGAAAAAGAAACAAAAGGAATCTAAATTGGAAGAGAAGAAATGAAACTGTCAGTATTTGCAAATGACATGATACTATATAAAAAGAATCCTAAAATCTCTTCCATAAAACTACTCAAACTAATAAATGAATTTGGTAACATTATAGAATATAAGATTAATATATAGAAATCTGTAGCTTTTCTATACACTAATAATGAACAATTTAAAAGAAATCAAGAAAACAATTCCATTTATAATTTCATTAAAAAGATTAAAATACCTAGGAATAAACTTAATGAAAAAATTGAAAGACCTATCCTCTGAAAACTAAAGACAAAGATGAAGAAATAGAAAATGATACAAATAAGTAGAAACGTATCCTGTATTCATGGATTGGAAGAATTAATGTTAAAAAGCCCATATTATCCAAAACAATCTACAGATTTAATATAATCCCTGTTAAAATACCCATGACACTTCTCAAAGAACTAGAACAAGTAAACCTAAAACTTATTTGGGACCCAAAAAACCCCAAATAACCCAATCTCAAGAAAAAGGAACAAAGCTCAAAGTCACTCCCTGACTTCAGACCACACTAAAAAGCTAATCAAAAGAGTGTGGTACCAGCACATAGATCAATAAAACTGAATAGAAAGCAGACATATAGATCAATGGAACAGAATAGAGAGCCCAGATATAAACCCACACACATATGGTCAATTAACCTACGACAATCTAATTCCATCAACAGACAAACAGATGAAGATGTGGTGTGGTGTGGCGTGTAAAACAGTTCAGTTCAGTCCCACAGTCATGTCTGACTCTTTGCTGCAGCACGCCAGGCTTCTCTATCCATCACCAACAACGGAGTTTACTCAAACTCATGTCCACCGAGTCGGTGATGCCATCCAACCATCTCATCCTCTGCCATCCCCCTCTCCTCTTGTCTTCAATCTTTCCCAGTATCAGGGTCTTTTCCAATGAGTCAGTTCTTTGCATCAGGTGACCAAAGTATTGGAGCTTCAGCTTCAGCATCAATCCTTCCAATGAATATTCAGGACTGATTTCCTTTAGGATGGACTGGTTGGATCTCCTTGCAGTCCAAGGGACTCTCAAGAGTCTTCTCCAACACCACAGTTCAAAAGCATCAATTTTTCAGCACTTAGTTTTCTTTATGGTACAGCTCTCACACCCATACATGACTACTGGAAAAACCATAGCTTTGACTAGACAGATCTTTGTCAGCCAAGTAATGTCTCTGCTTTTTAATATGCTGTCCAGGTTGGTCATAGCTTTTCTTCCAAGGAGCAAGTGTCTTTTAATTTCATGGCTGCAGTCACCATCTGCAGTGCTTTTGGAGCCCAAGAAAATAAAGTCTGTCACAGTTTTCATTGTTTCCCCATATATTTGCCATGAAGTGATGGGACTGGATGCTATGATCTTAGTTTTCTGAATGTTGAGTTTTAAGCCAGCTTTTTCACTCTCCTCTTTCACTTTCAACAAGAGGCTCTTTAGCTCCTCTTTGTTTTCTGCCATAAGGGTGGTGTCATCTGCGTATCTGAGGTTATTGATATTTCCTGTGGTAATATTAATTCCAGCTTGTGTTTCATCCAGTCTGGCATTTCGCATGATGTACTCTGCATATAAGTTAAATAAGTAGGGTGACAATATACAGCCTTGACGTATTCCTTTCCCAATTTGGAACCAAACTGTTGCTCCACATCCAGTTCTAACTGTTGCTTCTTGACCTACATACAGATTTCTCAGGAGACAGGTAAGGTGGTCTGGTATTCCCATCTCTTTAAGAATTTTCCACAGTTTATTGTGATCCACACAGTCAAAGACTTTGGCATAGTCAATGAAGCAGAATTAGATGTTTTTCTGGAACCCTCTTGCTTTTTCTATGATCCAACAGTTGTTGGAAATTTGATCTCTGGTTCCTCTGCCTTTTCTAAATCCAGCTTGAACATCTGGAAGTTCACGGTTCACATACTGTTGAAGCCTAACTTGGAGAATTTTCAGCATTACTTTGCTAGTGTATTCAGTTCAGTCGCTCAGTCATGTCCGACTCTTTGTGACCCCATGAATCACAGCACACCAGGCCTCCCTGTCCATCACCAACTCCCGGAGTTCACTCAGACTCACGTCCATCAAGTCAGTGATGCCATCCAGCCATCTCATCCTCTGTCATCCTCTTCTCCTCCTGCCCCCAATCCTTCCCAGCATCAGAGTCTTTTCCAATGAGTCAACTCTTCGCATGAGGTGGCCAAAGTACTGGAGTTTCAGCTTTAGCATCATTCCTTCCAAAGAAATTCCAGGGCTGATCTCCTTCAGAATGGACTGGTTGGATCTCCTTGCAGTCCAAGGGACTCTCAAGAGTCTTCTCCAACACCACAGTTCAAAAGCATCAATTCTTCAGCGCTCAGCCTTCTTCACAGTCCAACTCTCACATCCATACATGACCACTGGAAAAACCATAGCCTTGACTAGATTGACCTTAGTCGGCAAAGTAATGTCTCTGCTTTAGAATATGCTATCTAGGTTGGTCATAACTTTTCTTCCAAGGAGTAAGCGTCTTTTAATTTCATGGCTGCAGTCACCATCTGCAGTGATTTTGGAGCCCAAAAAAATAAAGTCTGACACCGTTTCCACTGTTTCTCCATCTATTTCCCATGAAGTGATGGGACCGGAAGCTAGCGTGTAGATGAGTACAATTGTGCAGTAGTTTGAACATTCTTTGGCATTGTCTTTCTCTGGAATTGGAATGAAAACTGACCTTTCCCAGTCCTGTGGCCACTCCTGAGTTTTCCAAATTTGCTGGCATATTGAGTACAGCACTTTCACAGAATCATCTTTTAGGATTTGAAATAGCTCAACTGGAATTCCATCACCTCCACTAGCTTTGCCCGTAGTAATGCTTCCTAAGGCCCATGTGACTTCAGGCTCCAGGATGTCTGGCTCTAGGTGAGTGATCACACCATCATGGTTATCTGGGTCATGAAGATCTTTTTCATATAGTTCTTCTGTATTCTTGCCACCTCTTCTTAATATCTCTGCTTCTGTTAGGTCCAGAACATTTCTCTCCTCTACTGTACCCATCTTTGCATGACGTTCTCCCTTGGTATCTGTAATTATCTTCAAGAGATCTCTAGTATTTCCCATTCTACTGTTTTCCTCAGCCATAAAAAAAAGAATGAAATTCTGCCATTTGCAACAAGTGGGTAGACCAAGAAAGTATTATGATTAGTGAAATAAGTCAGATGGGGATGACAAATACTATATTATCACTTACATGTGGAACCTGAAAAATAAAACAAATATATACAGCAACACAGAAACAGACTCACAGGTATAGAAAACAAATTAGTGGATACCAGTAGGAAGAGGTAGTGGGGAGGGGCAAGATAGTGGTATGGAATTAAGAGATACAAACTACTGTGTATAAAAAAGATAAGGAACAAGGATATATTGCACAGCACAGGGAATTATAGTCATTATTTTGTAATAACTTTAAATGGAGCACCATCTATAAAAATATCAATTCACTACATTGCATACCTTAAAAAAAAGGGGGGGAATTTAGTCTGTGGAATCAGACAGATTCTGTTCTAACTCTAGCTCAGGTCTCAGTAGTTAGACAGTGAGGTCAAGGACTATGTCTGTTTTGTTCATCAATGCCCAGTACGCAGTGCCTGGTACAGAACATGCAGTCAATAAGTATTTATTGAATGAATTAAGGACAAAACAGTTTTCCACTCAAATGATTGTGCCCACCAGAGGACATCTGACATCTGGATGGAGCTTTGATTCTTGCAACTAGCATCCAAGGGGTAAAAGTCAGAGCTGCTATTAAAATATCCTACAGTATACAGGACAAAGAATTATCCAGCCCCAAATGTCAACAGTGAAGACATTGAGAAACCCTGCTCTAGGGTGAGGCCAATCAGGGATAAACTTCTAACTACTAACACTAATTGCTTGACCTTGAGTAAGTTATCAGATTTCTCTAACTCTTAATTTCCTCATCTATAGAATGGGAGACAAATTATAACCGATAATAATATATATATATAAATGAGATAAAGTAGGTATCATGTATGAAGTGCGTATCAGCAACTGGTGCATAGAGTGTGACCTCTATAAATGTCACCTCTGAGTGTTCTAACAATTAACCTTCATTCACTGGCACATAATGACAATGAGGTCCCTCAGATGGAATCTTTATGCTCTTGAATCACACCGTTATCAGTCTCAGAGTGAGTACTCACATCACATTAAGCCCTCTTCCCCACTACATTTATTGCAAGGTTTACTGTATTTATGTGCTTACCAGAGGCTCAATAGTGAAAACGGTATTCAAGAAGAGCATGCTGTCTGCCTGAACCAGCTTTCTCTGATTCTCAAAAGTTCGGGAGAGAATGGAAAGACGTTGTCGGAGAGAAAGATCAATAATGCACTCCTCAAGAAACTCATCAGTCTCACTCTTTTCCTTTTTGCTAAG
This sequence comes from Ovis canadensis, assembly GCF_042477335.2. Lineage (NCBI taxonomy): Eukaryota > Metazoa > Chordata > Mammalia > Artiodactyla > Bovidae > Ovis > Ovis canadensis. The sequence continues at coordinate 53,047,750 of NC_091258.1, read as the reverse complement.
ATCATCACAGACCCTAAAAAAAAAAAAAGAAGAAGAAACATGAGATTTATTCTGGTACTTCCATGAAGTAAAGGGCTCCCCTCCAGCCCATCCTCTCGTGAAGTCTCACCCATGATCTTGGGGTGGTCCTTCCTTGCCCAAGACTCTAATCTACCAATTGAGAGACCTTATACCTCATCCTCTCGAGAACTTCAGTTTGTTTCCTTCAAGAAGTCCCCCAGGCTTCCTATCCTACTCAATGCTCATTTGCTTACTCCTGATCCCTTACAGATATTTGCACAAATATTTTCCTTTAGGTAATTGTGTTTTCCAGGATGCTTTTTCAATATTTAACATCTATCCTGCCTCTGATACTTCAAGGGCAATTTTTTGTTTCTTCTAAACTTGCTTAGCTTGAAATTTTTCCTAGTTGTTATTACCTACAGAACACAATCTGGAGCCAGCAGACTAGGTTTTGACAATAATTCCACTCTCTATTTACTCACTCTATGACTTCAGGAGTTACTTAAACCCTCTAAGCCTCAGTGCCTTCATCAACAAAATGGAAAGAATAGGAGATCCTCCATCATAAAGATGTGTTGAGAATTAAATATGATCAAGGACATGGGGTAATTCTTGGAACAAAGCAGTTGCTCAAGAAATGCCAGTTTTCTCTCTATATGAATGGCAGGCAGTTGCCAAGCTGTCAAGTTATAAAACACTCAGACTACAAGTGGAGACACGTCCTTTCTCTCTCTCTCTCTCTCTCTCTCTCTCTCTCTCTCTCTCTCTAGATCTTCACATCCCTTGTGAAAAAGCAGCCTTCACGACCGTCTACTCATTACTGAAGGTATGCTCACATAACTACTTGCATCTGTGACTTCATCTGAAGACTGAATTTCAAGTCCTGCCAGGATACATGACCATTTTCCCAGCATTTTTCTGGTATTACCAGTGGTGAGAGACATTATTTAGTAATGTGAATACTGAGTGAGAAGATAGGGTCACTTAAATCCAGTCCCAGCCCCAATTATTTTGTAACTGACCTCATGCAAACCATATGCTCAGCAATGTCAAATAACTCTTTTTAAAATAAATTCAGTGTCCAGGGTCCTTCAGTCACACAGCATAAAGAAGTCGAAGAAGTGGGTTCAGTGTGTTCTGGCCCCAATGAAGAAAGCATTGTGTGCTCCCTTTTTCTTGCTTGATGGGACACAAGGTAACCAAAGCAGCCATCATTCTATACTGCTGGGCAGGTCAAGGCAAATTAAAGGCAGTTCAGTCCACAAGAAGAAAGGAAATCATGTATTCCTCCAGGTGTAATTTATTAATACATATCTATGGAAAATTCTGAGAGAGATGGGAACACCAGACCACCTGACCTGCCTCTTGAGAAATCTGTATGCAAGTCTGGAAGCAACAGTTAGAACTGGACATGGAACAACAGACTGGTTCCAAATAGGAAAAGCAGTACGTCAAGGCTGTATATTGTCACCCTGCTCATTTAACTTATATGCAGAGAACATCATGAGAAACACTGGACTGGAAGGAACACAACCTGGAATCAATCAATAACCTCAGATAGGCAGATGACACCATCCTTATGGCAGAAAGTGAAGAGGAACTAAAAACCCTCTTGATGAAAGTGAAAGTGGAGATTGAAAAAGTTGGCTTAAAGCTCAACATTCAGAAAACGAAGATCATGGCATCTGGTCCCATCACTTCATGGGAAATAGATGGAGAAACAGTAGAAACAGTGTCAGACTTTATTTTGGGGGGCTCCAAAGTCACTGCAGACGGTGACTGCAGCCATGAAATTAAAAGATGCTTACTCCTTGGAAGAAAAGTTATGACCAACCTAGATAGCATATTCTAAAGCAGAGACATTACTTTGCCGACTAAGGTCAATCTAGTCAAGGCTATGGTTTTTCCAGTAGTCATGTATGGATGTGAGAGTTGGACTGTGAAGAAGGCTGAGCACCAAAGAATTGATGCTTTTGAACTGTGGTGTTGGAGAAGACTCTTGAGAGTCCCTTGGACTGCAAAGAGATCCAACCAGTCCATTCTGAAGGAGATCAGCCCTGGGATTTCTTTGGAAGGAATGACGCTAAAGCTGAAAGTCCAGTACTTTGGCCATCTCATGCGAAGAGTTGACTCATTGGAAAAGACTCTGATGCTGGGAGGGATTGGGGGCAGGAGGAGAAGAGGATGACAGAGGATGAGATGGCTGGATGGCATCACTGACTCGATGGACGTGAGTCTGAGTGAACTCCGGGAGTTGGTGATGGACAGGGAGGCCTGGTGTGCTGTGATTCATGGGGTCGCAAAGAGTCAGACACGACTGAGCGACTGAACTGAGCTGATTCCTTAGGAACAAATCTTAAAGAAACAATCATGAACATAAATAAAGAGCAACAAAGAGGTTCACCAAAGTGCTTGTAATAACACAAAAAATGTGAGTAAATTTGATGTATCAGATTGAAGTATTGGTTAAACAAATAATGGGACTCAGACATTACATTTATATATGAGGGTTAATGGGAGTGGGGTGTGGACCAAAGATGATAATGCTTTATGAATTGAGGAGGATGATGGACTCAACCCTTACGCCAAGAAACAAAGGAGGATGCTTTCCTCCCATGCTGCTGGGACTCTTGAGTCAATGAGAGCTATATGAGAAGTGGGGGTGTGGGGTGAGGACACCAGATGTCATCCTCTCTGCCATCTATGCAGAATTACAGCCGTGGCTGGATGTAAGAAGGGAATGTGGCATACCACTGAGAGCTGGCTTGACTCCAACAAGGACTTCTGTATCCCTCAGTCTATTGTTATGCCATCTCGTCTGGCGGATACTCATTGGCTCCTGCACTCAGAGGAGTTCAGTTTTTCAGCTGAAGATGCCTCTCATCACAGAATGTAACAATACACTAGCCTTCCCTTCCAGTAAAATCATGGATTTACTCATTTTGCAAATGGTCTGGTAGCCCAAACAACAATCACCTTCAGGCATCAACTACGGGTTCAGTCAGTGGACTATTCTCAGTGGGGAGTACAGTGTGTCTCAAGTACAGTAGTGTTGAACCAGTACTGCCCTCTCATCTTGGGTTCCTAGAGACCTGCACTCTGATCCTTTGCAGCATCCCAAGAGGTGGTAATTGAATGCCGAGATTAAAAACTAAGAACCTCAGCCATCATGGCTGGCAGAAATATTCCCCTCCACACCCGGTATGGAAAGGATAGAGCCATCCAACTTCAAATGGACTGGGTGATACTGGACAGACAGTATTAATAACTCTGTGATGCCTGTCATAAATGAAGTACTAGAGGTCCTCTTCCTGTTTACCAAGTACCACTCAAGTCTTTAGGTTCTTATATGACTGGGAAAGGGAGTGTTGTGCTAGGTCGTTTCAGTCGTGTCTGACTATGTGACCCCATGGACTGTAGCCCTCCAGGCTCCTCTGTCCATGGGATTCTCCAGACAAGAATACTGGAGTGGGTTGTCATTTCCTTCTCCAGGGGATCTTCCCGACCCAGGATCGAACTGGAGTCTCTTATGTCTAGTCTGTATTGGCAGGCGGGTTCTTTACCACTAGCGCCACCTGGAAGAGCTCCCCAAACACAACTGAGATTAAATTTATTGCTACCCAGGTGATAGGCTGAAAGCCAAAATACAACTGATTTATTTACAGAAATGTGTCATCTCCAATACTGTAATGCTTTGGAACACATCCATGCTAATCACTTTCGGGGTGGGGGACTCCACTGAGGATTCTGTGTTCTTGTACACAGTGAATCCAGAACGAGAGCAGCTGTTATTGAGAGAATGGCCATGACCTTGATGGAGAAATGGGGAGCAGAAATCCTCAAAAGCCCATGCTGTGTCTCTGGAAATAATAAACTGTGATAAGAATGAGGATGGAAATATCTTGTAGGATATTTTATAATCCCTCAGGCCAAGATAGAGGAAGTAAGGGGGAATGAATTCAGTCCCAATTTTTGAAGGGATTAGTTTTCTGTAACTCCTAGAAAAATGTCAGAAAAGAGAAAGAACCAAAAGATCATTTTCAAAGGTTCTATATCTGATTCCTAAGGTTCAAAAAAATTGAAAAAAAAAAATAAGCTCAGAACTTCTTCCTAAGGGAAATGATATCACCACTGTCAGAGTCTGGAGCCTGAGATTAGCCTGAGGTCCCCAAATCTTAACGTGTGTCCTAAGATTCACACCAACATGCTTTGGAAGGCAGGGAGGAAGACTTCCTTTGTAGAATGGAAGTGATGAACTGCCAGAAAGGCAGAGGGCTCAGATGTGCCTTTGCTGAGGCACAGCATCAAGATGCGGAGAACAAGAAACTATGATGGCTGGACTAGGGCCTTGAGGATGTCCATAATACTGAAGGGGTTAGAATTCTCAAAGTGATCATGCAGCAAGTTTCAGCCCCTTAGAAGAATGCCTTGGGATGAGTTTTAAGCCATGTTATAACTGGAAAGCAGTGAGAAGACTCTTGAATTCACCTAAAATCTACACTGAAGTTTTAAAATCTTAAGTTACTGGGATGCTGCAATGGGAAACACGAATCTCCTGAAGTATGCCTAAGGCCCGTTTAGATCACCTGTGTCACAAGTTCAGGACAGAAGTCAAGCTTTCTCTCTACACCTTAACTACAGAAGTTGCTGAAGAGGAGAAAAAAAGAGCTCGCTCACCACTAGGAGTAGCAGAGTCAAACATAAAACGATTATTCCAGGGATTCTTGCACTGTTCTTCCTGGGGAGCTCAAGAGAGAATTTATGCCAGAAGCTAAAGATCTCACTCCTGTTTCTTAGGGACAAGCAAACCTTGGCCCATAAGCAAGCTATCCAAGAACATTCTGCTTGATCTGCTGCTGATGTGAGCCTAAAAGACAAGCTGAGGGTTTGTTACACGGAGGAGGAGAGGATCTACACTCACAGCAAGAGCACAGCCACCCATGAAAGGGGCACCTATCCAAAGATATGAACCAGATGTTCAGTAAACCTCTTTCTTTGGTTTTTGAGATGATGGGCATTTTGTTGCTCGTTAGTTTAGGACAAGAATCCATGGCTAATAATATGAAACTTGGTGGCATGCTTGGGAATGTATCAAGGAACAGGAGAGGCATGGGAGAGAAGAGATACCTGGTCAAATAAGAGATAAGGCATTTTACCCTAATTGAAGGGAAGGAAGAAGGGATGGGGCAGAAAATTCAATACATTCTTCACTTAGATCAACCAATCCAGTTTGTAGCAATAAGTTATGTTTCTCTGTGTCACCCACACACAGCAAAGCATTCTTATTTAGCCATCTGAAGCCACTTTTCAAGTTCATTGTTTAAGGGAGGGGTATGTCTATGGGGTCCCACAGAGTCGGACACGACTGAAGTGACTTAGCATAGCATGATCCAAGATGATAAATTTGGGCTTCCAATTGTGATGGTTAAAATGCTCTATTATATTGTTTCCTTGCTACAAAAACAAAACAAAACAAAAACAGCCAGGAGGATCTAACAGAAAAAGCAAGAGAGACAATGCAAAAGAAAAGGAATAATGAGACTCAAAGATAATATTACAGATAGGGCCATGAGTGTCTGGGGGGACAAGCAGTGTGGGGGAGGGGAGAAATGTCCATTCACATGTGATTAAAATTATAATCTCTTAGAATTTCTGACAGCAATTGGTTTGAATTTTTCCTGAGTTTCACTGTTGAATAACTTCCTTACATATCTTTTGGACATAGGCATGGCATCAGTCATGTCCTATACATTTGGTCAAACACAAAGACATAGTTGAAATTAAAGCTGGCTTTCCCTCTGATGATTTTCCCTGCTGGCCCAGACAGTAAAGAATCTGCCTGCAATGCAGGAGACCCAGGTTTGATCCCTGAGTTGGGAAGATCCCCTGGAGACGGGAATGGCAACCCACTCCAGTATTCTTGCCTAGAGAATCCCATGGACATAGAAACCTGGTGGGCTACAGTCCATGGGGTCGCAAAGAGTTGGACATGACTGAGCCACCAACTGACACTTTCTCTCTGATAGCGCATACTCCTTTCTCCCCCAAAGATTATGCCCACAGTACAAGGAGGGTACTGACACACTACTTTACTGCTGTTTCTGCGTTTGTACCTGCTCTGTTTTTATCTTTGAACATACCTAGACCATTCTGATTGTTGGTACATACATGTCAGCTGAAGAATCAGGACCGATGAAGCAATGGACGAGAGGTCTCCTCTTGCCTTTTTAAACTACTGGTGTTTCTATGCTGTGAGGCAACATGAAGTTTTTAGGCAGGAAAGGCTTTTCTTTTCTCACTTTTTAAAGGTGGCGCAGTGGCAATGCGGTGATTAAAGCTCATTGTCTGGATGACAAAGCCTCTGGTCCGCGGTGTCCTATCACTGTCACCGCTCCTTCTGATTCAATTAGGGACAGCTCGCTGGGGGATTTCTGCCTGGTCTCCACAGACCTAAGACCTTTTATTTTTATCACATACTAACTTGGTGTTAAACAGAGCTTTGAAGCTTCGTGGGGCTAATCTTTAATGAAAATGGAGAGGCAAATAAAAAAGATTGAAATAAATTCGAATGAAAGTGGCAAAAGTGCTAATTCAGGGAGGATGGAAGAAGCTAAAATTGCAAATGGAGTTTAAAAGAGTCAATGATAGATTCGGTAAAAAAGAGAAATATTAAAAATTTAACAGTGATGAGATTAATTAAAAGTTTGGCTTTCCATTTTATTAATTTTCTCCACTGCCTGAAGTATCATTTTGAAAAGCAGCAGATTAAACTACCAACAAGAAACCTCTATTAAATTATACAGTTAGTGAGGATTGAACAATGCTACTAAAACTGAAGTTATTAAAGCCATTATATCTAAGCCTTCATTTCCCCCATTCTTTGTCTTTTCTGAAAGTTTCTTTTCACTGGGAAAAAAGTAGTCCACGACGATCCCAATCCAAAAGAGTTGACTTTTAGAAACCCTATAAAAACTGATTGATCTGGTTGGGTTATGAAAAGAAATAAAGACATGTAGATTTGTTTTGAGAGAATAGTGAAGAATGATGTATTTGGTCGCTAAAATTCAGGAAACCAGCTACTGATAAATTATTAACATAAGCAGGATAAGATTAACTGAGGACAGACAATGTTGTGTTCCACATAGGTCAGTCTAGGTTCTTTAAATGAAACAAGGGGCATTGCATACTGGACCCAAATGATAATATATCTGACATTGTTTGAGTTGGTTAGAAACTTACCACAAAAGCCACAGAATTTTCATAACTAAGTTTCATGTTCCTTCAAATTATATGGATAGTGATTTTTCTTACAAACCTGTACTTTTCTTGGTCTTCCTCTACCTGGGTAGCAAATATCTTCCACTGGAAATGGGCAATGATGCTACTGTGGTTGTGAATAGTTACACTTCGCTGATTGGCCAGAGATATGTAAGTTTTCTCAAGGATCAAGGAATTCTTGTCCAACCTTATGTTCATGTCTACGGCAGCTCCATACAGAGATATAAACACCTTTTCACCTAGAATATTAAGAAAGTATAAATGCCCTTTTAGATTTACTCTAGAACTACGCTACTAAGCTATGCTCCCCGCCGGTGAAGTCAGGGGCTACCGCACAAGCATTAGACACTTCGTTCTCCCCTCTTCCCCGTCAGTCAGAGACAAGATGCGATCAGAAATCTCAAAGGTTATGTTTGGTACAATTATAGAGAAATAAACTATCTTGATTACTGTAAAAAGAATACATAAAATATGAATTGTGGTAAGTGCTACCAATCTTTTACTTCTTTGTAATAGTTTAAAATCCAACAACCTGACCATGAGGGCACCTGAGTTCTAGAATTATAACTATTAGCCTCATCTTTATTCCAAACATAAAGTGGATTTCTTAAATTAACTGCACCAAGTACATCTGGGAAGAGCTGCTCAGCATGAGAGGATCTAAGTCCAAACAAAGCAGATCAGAAAGGCAGCATTAATGACTTCATTAACAGAAAACTGACTATTTAAAAGGAACCACATTCCTAACAACAGTCATTATAACAAAACAAAAATGAAATGAAACACAGATGCACATACATACATACTATGGCTGGATAATGATTACATGAAAAGGAAAAAATAGAAAGACAAAAGTACTGGTTAAAACTTTAAATGTTTTAATGCTAAGAACACCTTTATCCAGCATGGTAATTTAAGTTTTGATTTCATTCAGGATGCATCCACTGAATATGAATATCCTTAAGCTTCCAAGAAGACACAAATTACAAACTTTTATCTGATCTCTGCAATGTCACAGCAAGTACCTTACTCTGACATCAAGGTAGAAAAAGGAAATCCTTAAATATCATGAATGTCTGTTGATCTGTGCTGCTACCATTTTAATTAGAACTCAGAAGGTCTAATCCCTTGGACTGTTTTTCAGCAAATATTTCTGCTACATTCACAACTATATGAACTGAAAAGGTATTTAGTAAACTGATAGCCCTTTATATAGTGCAAACATTTTTTAGGCCCTATTACTTTGACCACATCAAAACGTTTCCCAAAGTTTAAAGAAAAAGTTAAGTATCTAGGCATTTGCCTCTAAAATGTTACATTTTTATTTAAAAAATATATCAGTTCAGTTCAGTTCATTTCAGTTGCTCAGTCGTGTCCGACTCTTTGTGACCCCATGAATCGCAGCACGCCAGGCCTCCCTGTCCATCACCAACTCCCGGAGTTCACTCAGACTCACGTCCATCGAGTCAGTGATGCCATCCAGCCATCTCATCCTCTGTCGTCCCCTTCTCCTCCTGCCCCCAATCCCTCCCAGCATCATAGTCTTTTCCAATGAGTCAACTCTTCGCATGAGAAATATATACATGAGGTTAAAAATTTAAGTACTAAACAGCACATACCATGAAAAGAACACATCTTCCCCTCCTTTACTCAACCATAGGCCTGCTTTTTAGAGGAAAGAACTACTAATATTTTCATGTACTTCCTTTCCAAATAAAGATATGCATTCTTCTCAACTTTTAAGCTTTTTGATGAGTTAAATTTAACATTCTGATGAGTGGAAATTTGTTGCTTTAATTTGCATCCTAATTACGGATCAAAATAAATTGTGGAAAATTCTGAAAGAGATGGGAATACCAGACCACCTAACCTGCCTCTTGAGAAATCTGTATGCAGGTCAGGAAGCAACAGTTAGAACTGGACATGGAACAACAGACTGGTTCCAAATAGGAAAAGGAGTATGTCAAGGCTTTATATTGTCACCCTACTTATTTAACTTACATGCAGAGTACATCATGAGAAATGCTGGGTTGAGTAAAGCAATTAGCCTCCAATTAAAATAAATAAATTTTTAAAAAAAAGAAATGCTGGGCCGGAAGAAGCACAAGCTGGAATCAAGATTGCCAGGAGAAATATCAATAACTTCAGATATGCAGGTGACATCACTCTTATGGCAGAAAGTGAAGAAGAACTAAAGAGCCTTTGATGAAAGTGAAAGAGGAGAGTGAAAAAGTTGGCTTAAAGCTCAACATTCAGAAAACTAAGATCATGGCATTAGTCCCATCACTTCATGGCAATTAGATGGGGAAACAGTGGAAACAGTGGCTAACTTTATTTTGGGGGGCTCCAAAATCACTGCAGATGGTGATTGCTGCCATGAAATTAAAAGATGCTTACTCCTTGGAAGGAAGGTTATGACAAACCTAGATAGCATGTTAAAAAGCAGAGACATTACTTTGCCAACTAAGGTCCATCTAGCCAAGGCTATGGTTTTTCCAATGGTCATGTATGGATGTGAGAGTTGGACTATAAAGAAAGCTGAGTGCAGAAGAATTGATGCTTTTGAATTGTGGTGTTGGAGAAGATTCTTGAGAGTCCCTTGGACTGCAAAGAGATCCAACCAGTGCATCCTAAAGGAGATCAGTCCTGGGTGTTCATTGGAGGGACTGATTCTGAGGCTGAAACTCCAATACTTTGGCCACCTGATACAAAGAACTGACTCATTTGAAAAGACTCTGATGCTGGGAAAGATTGAGGGCAGGAGGAGAAGGGGACGACAGAGGATGAGATGGTTGGATGGCATCACCGACACAATGGACATGGGTTTGGGTGGGCTCTGGGAGTTGGTGATGAACAGGGAGGCCTGGTGTGCTGCAGTTCACGGGGTCACAAAGAGTCAGACACGACTGAGTGACTGAATAACTAACTAATTATAGATGATGTTGAACGTCTTTTCATGTATTGATTTTATATACACACAGATATACTTGTGTGTTATATCATTCTTTCATCATTCATCAAAGAAGATATCATTCTGAAGGGGGCAAGAGACATAGAAATACAAGTCCTAAGCCTACTGAAGAGAGAGGTTAACACACACAAAAAGTATTATGGTGGAACTGCCTATGTCTTTTAGAGGACTTTAAACCTTGATTTTGGTTGTTATGAACTGGTTTTGCCCTCAGAAACCTGGATAAAAGAACTCATTTCTCTTTAAAGTACCTGATCTAATATTTCAAATTGTTCAACATTTAAAAAAAAAAAAAGCCAAACATAACCAGACATGCAAAGAAACAATACTTTGTAAGTTAAAAACAGCATACACAACAAAAATAGAAGCAGACTCACAAAGAATCAAAGAACCAAACTACAAAACTATCCTATAGCCCACTTCTAGAAATTTATCCTATAGATAATTCAGAACACGATGAAGAGTATTCCTTACAGTATTGTTCCTTATAACAACAGAGTGGAAAAAAAACAGAGCACTCATCAAGAGAAGGCTAGTTTAAAAAATCTGTGTTACACCTAAAAGTGGAATATTGTGCAGGTATTAAAAAGTACCTAGTGAAAAGAAAAGAGCTCCAAGATACACAATTAAGTGGAAAAATCAAGGTTTAGAACAATATACATATTGGTTTGGCCAAAAGGTTCATTCATTTTTTTCATAACATATTACACAGAAAAACTCGAATGAACATTTTGGCCAACCCAATAGTATGTTATTTTTGTGTTAGGTGGGAAAATAAGAATATGAATTCAAGTTTGCAGCTATTTGTATAAAAACACTGGAAGGATATACAAGAAACCATTAAAATGAAAGAAGGGTCAAGTGAATGTGGTAGGATGGAAATAGTACTTTTCAATATGTACTTTTCAAATATTGCTTTATTTTTTGGCTATCTGATTACATTACTCCTTCAAAACTCTGATGTAAAAAAGGGCATCCAGGAAACATTTAAATGTGCTAGATAGCACTAGTAATAAGAAAAATATAAAAGAAAAAAAGAAGATACCATTTCATAATCATTAGATTAACAAAAATCAAACCATTTGACAATGCTGTTTTGTCAGTATATTAACAAGTAGGTAGAAAAATAAGAATTTTCATATATTGCTGATAGAAATACAGATTGGTACAACCACTTGACCAATAAATTTCATATCCAGTAAAGCTCAAGATGAGTTTGAATAAACTCCGGGAATTGGTGATGGACAGGGAGGCCTGGCATGCTGCAGTCCATGGGGTTGCAAAGAGTCAGACATGACTGAGCAAATGAACTGAACTGAACTGAAAGTGCAAGACACATTTGCCCTGTAACTCAGCAATCTCACTTCTAGTTATTTATCCCTAAGGATAATCTCACACAGCTGCATAAGACGTATACAAAGACACTCATTGCAGCACTGTTTATAATAGCAAAAAAACTAGGAATATCTAACATTCAATAGGAGTACAGATAAACTATAGTATTTTCACATGCTGAAGCATGCTGCATTAGTTAAAATGAATCAGCGCTATATATCTATGTGTTTAAATCTTTAAAATATAATGTTGAAGGACTTCCCTGGTGGTCCAATGGCTGAGACCCCACACTCCCAATGTAGGGGGCCAGGGTTCAATCCCTGGTCAGAGAACTAAAGATCCCTGCATGCTGCAGCTAAGACTCAGCACAGCCAAATAAATTTAGAAAGTATGTCAACAAACAAAAAACCCCATAATATCGAATGAAAAAGTCAAGATGGGAAATGGTATATACAATATAATACCATTTATAAGAGTTTGAAATTACTCAAGACAATGGTTTATGAATAAGTAATATGCAGGAATGGCATTAATATGCACCCAGTATGGCTCCTCTGAGGACTAAGACATGAGAATTAGATTAGAAAAGAGTAACAAAGCGACTGCACATCTATAACCAGTTTAGTTATCCATAAAACATCTGAAAGAAAAGCATATGGCAAAGTGTTGATATATGTTAAATATAATGGCTGTTGATTACATTATTTCTGTGCTTTTGCACTTACTTGAAATATTTCATTGTTTAAAAATCTAACCGAGGAAAAAGATTCCAGGGCTTACTTATTTCATCCAAATCTAGGGGTCAGACAGACTAATGTCATCAGTTTAAGTTGCTCACTGCAAAACGTTCCTTCCCAGAAATATAACAAAAGCCACTGTATTCTTTTCAAGAGCCATCTACTATTGATTTTTTTCAGTACTATCTTCCAGAAGTCATCAGATCACAAAGGGAAGGAAGCAATAACTTTTGTCCTGCTTCCATAGCTGTTGAAGAACTTGCTATTCACATCTACTTTCATGAAGACAACCATAAATAGGGTCCCTCTCCCCAGCTAGACGATTGATAGGAAAGACGGCAAGGGTGTTAAGCCTGGGAGAATGGTTAAGGTTGCTGTACCTCACCATCGGTATTTTTTGTGCCCTTGAGTGCCTGTTACCACTGTAGTTTCTTATCAGTTTCAGGGATTGAATTCTGCAGTCACTGTAGATGAGGTTAACCACACTCATTTATTATGTCCTAGTAAAGACGTATTTTGTGGAATGTCTCATTACTTCTTGCATGTTTCGCTACTATCAATTAAGCAAAATCAAACATGAGCAAAACTAATTTTGCCCCCAAAATGTGAAGCCAGCTATATCCACAATACATTTCATTCTGTGGTTTCAGTTACTTTCAGACAATGGAGGACAGTAAATAAAATATATGAGCGGAGCCATAGATTCTCTAGGGAACCAGCAAATTGATGGAAAGAGTGTTTCACATCTCCTGGTCACGGCAAAGTCAAATTCACCTCTCAAGTGAACTGCTGAATCAAACATCTTCAGAAGTGCTCCTTCTCTGAAGGGTTCAGGAAACAAATTATGCAACTTGATCTGGGCTAACCCAGCACACCAGTGTCAATGGCAATGCCAAAATCAGTATTCTTAATCTGCACAGAAGGCAGTGTGCAGATTATTAGTAGTATTACAGTATACTATAATACTACAGTATTACGGTCTTGTTTTTGCTGTTCAGTCGCCCAGTTGTGTCCGACTCTTTGCGACCCCATGGACTGCAACACACGAGGCTTCCCTGTCCATTAACCATCTCCTGGAGCTTGCTCAAACTCATGTCCATCAAGTTGGTGATGCCATCCAACCATCTCATCTTCTGTCATCTCCTTCTCCTCCCGCCTTCAATCTTTCCCAGCATCAGGGTCTTTCCAAATGAGTCAGCTCTTCACATCAGGTAGCCAAAGTATTAGAGCTTCAGCTTCAGCATCAGTCCTTCCAATGAATACTTGGGACTGATTTCCTTTAGGATGGACTGGTTTGATCTCCTTGCAGTCCAAGGGAGTCTCAAGAGTCTTCAGCATCACAGTTCAAAAGCATCAATTCTTCAACACTCAGCCTTTTTTATGGTCCAACTTTCACATCGATACACAAGTACTGGAAAATCCATAGCTTTGACTACATGGACATTTGTTGGCAAAGTAACATCTCTGCTTTTTAATATGCTGTCTAGGTTGGTAATAGCTTTTCTTCCAAGGAGCAAGCATGTTTGAATTTCATGGCTGCAGTCACCATCTGCCATGACTGTGGAACGCAAGAAAATAAAGTCTGTCACTGTTTCCATTGCGACCCCATCTATTTGCCACGAAGCGATGGGACCGGATGCCATGATCTTCGTTTTTTGAATGTTGAGTTTTAAGCCAGGTTTTTCACTCTCATCTTTCACCTTCATCAAAAGGCTCTTTAGTTTCTCTTCACTTTCTGCCATAAGCATGGTGTCATTTGCATATCTGAGGTTACTGATGTTTCTCCCAGCCATCTTGATTCAGCTTGTGCTTCATCCAGCCCAGAATTTTGCATGATGGACTTTGCACCTAAACAAGCAGGGTGACAATATACAGCCTTGATGCACTGCTTTCCTGATTTGGAACCAGTCTGTTGTTCCATGTCCAGTTCTGTTGCTTCTTGACCTGCATACAGGTTTCTCAGGAGGCAGGTATGGCAGTCTGGTATTTCCATCTCTTTAAGAACTTTCCAGTTTGTTGTGATCTACACAGTCGAAGGCTTTAACGTAGTCAATGAAGCAGAAGTAGATGTTTTTACAGAATTCTCTTGTTTTTTCTAAGATTCAGTGGACATTAGCAATTTGATCTGCAATTTAATACTATAGTATTATAGAAAGTATTATAGCATTATAGAAAATTTGCTGGCCTCAGCGGGAACCAAAGAGCTGGTTCAAGTTCAAACTTTACTTAGATGTACCGTCACTTAATGCCTCTGCGCCTCAGTTTGTTGTTTGTTAGTTAGGTCGTGTCTGACTCTTTTGTGACTCCATGGACTGTAGGTCGCCAGGCTCCTTTCTCCATGGGATTTCCCAGGCAAGAATACTGGAGTGAGTTTCCATTTCCTTCTCCAGGGGCTCTTGCCAACCCAGGGAACCAACCCATGCCTCCTACACTGGCCAGCAGATTATTTACTACTGGGGCACCAGAGAAGCCTGGGCCTCAGTTTACTCACCTTTAAAAAGAAGGCAGTTACAGAGATGTTCTCTGTAAGCACTAACATCTAATGATTTGAGACTTTTCACTTGCTATGTAATTTTCAAAAACATTCCACTTATCTAAACAATCTCTAACCATCTAATCTCTGCCATTCCCTATCCTAAACTGTGGAAAGAGGCAAAGAAAACAAAACTGTGACAAAAATATAGACAAAAAAATATTCCTAGGTCAAGAAATATTTGCACTGATTCTAAAGCCATGTTAAAACATTTCCTTTTTTTTAAATAGTAATGATGTTTTGCTAGATTTCATAATTCTATGTTTATAGAATGTTTATAATTCATTATAATAATTGCACAACTGACACACAGCTCATACAGGTAAATCTGCATGAGTATAGTCAGTTAGCAGGGTTTTTTATTTTTTCTTTTTGGCCTAACCTGGCAGCATGCAGGAAATCTTCTTTCCCTGACTAGAGATCAAATCCAGGCCCTTTGCTGTAGAAGCTCAGTGTTCTAAACACTGGACCACCAGTGAATTCTCTATGGTTATGTTAGGGGAAGCACACTGATTGAAACCACCCACCCTGGCCAGGCACCATAGTAACCATTTGCATGAGTTGTTTTATGACAGGAGATCCTGATAAGGAATACGGAACTAATAAGCCACCACCAACCGGAAGAGTTAGGGAAAGGTCTAAAGGAGACACCGCGTGTCCGTCCACTTCCCAGAATCCCTCTGGCTAGCATCCATCTTGGCTGAGTGATGCATGCGCCACCAGGAAAGACCCTGAATTAGAGTGATTGGCCAAAGACCACCCGGAAACTAATCCCATCACCATAAAACCCGAGACTGCAAGCCACGCGGCAGAGCATTTCTCCTGGGTTCCCTTACCCTACAGCTCTCCACCCAGGTGCCCTTTCCCAATAAAATCTCTTGTTTTGTCAGCACATGTGTCTCCTCAGACAATTCATTTCCAAGTGTTAGACAAGAGCCCAGTTTCAGGCCCTGCAAGGGGTCCCCCTTCCTGCAACAGTTATATTCAGATGTATATTATTTAGCAGTTTTAACTGCAAGATAGCATATCACACTCAATTACTGTATCATAATTTGGTACTCATTTATTAGCTTTTAGGAGGAAAAAAATAATTTCTTCATGGTTTATTAGGGTAAAATATATAACTGTTCATAAAGCTGCTCTGTGAGGTATTAATATGATTGCTTATATATTTAATAATACATCATCACACCTTTGGGGAAAAGAGCCTATTTGCCAACTTCTGATCCCTGAATTGAACTATCTCTACTTTAGTAAAAGACATAACATTTTCAAAAATGCTGAATAAGTGTATTAGCTCTGTTTCCTATTTATGCCAGTAATGTCAGCTCTAAGTTATAGCAACATTACCAGGCATTAAAGAAAAAAACACTGCTATGCTCCGACTTCTAATGCTCATTCAAGTAACCAAAATCTTAGAACCTATGTCTTTTTTAAGCCTATTCTGAATACTGATACTTCTTTGAACCCTTAGATTATATAAAGTTTCTCAATACCCAGTTGAAAAGTGTGAAAGTTAAGCAATTATTTCTTTGTCTCCTGTACATGTGTGCATCCATGCTCAATTGGGTCCGACTCTTTGCAAGCCCATGGACTACAGCCCTTGAGGCCCTTCTGTCCATGAATTTGCCAGGCAAGAATACTGAAATAGGTTGCCATTTCCTACTGCAGCTATTTATCTCCCAGTAGTCAACATTTTCACTTCTCAGTTTCAATGAAATGATAGAATTCATTTACTAGTTGTTCTGTTTAGTTTGGTTTTTGTTCTGTTTCACTGTTATTAATGTAGCTTTGAGAAACTGTATTCCTAATTCTCTTCTGGAGGTTTGTAGTTTGTAAAAACCACAAGTTACTTCATTTCTTTCTTAGTTTTTGACTATAATAAAAATATAACTAAATCATCCCTGAGGTACAATCAGTTGTTTGAACAAACTTGATTTCACTATGGAAGGGCATACACAGGAGGAAAGGAGGCGAGAGATATGATTCAGGAAAATGATAATGAGTAAAATATTAGATACTGGTAAAATTTACACTTGACCACCATAATTGCTAGAGCACTGGTTCAAGCTCTAGATGTCAAGAAAACAACATGTCCTAGCTGTATTTAATCAATAATTAAATCCAGCGGAGGACCAGCAGTGGAAGGGCATAAACACAACTGTTAAAAAAGTGATTGAGTACTTCCTGCTGAGGAGTAGCCCTGCTTCTCCTTCTGGAACATTGTTTGAAGAAGTATGAAGAAAAAATGATGCTAAATTTCCCTCCTCAAATCAATTCATACTTCAAACAGCTGCAGAAAGTTCAATCAGATGCTTATTTAGTGAGATGACAAGCCAATGTGATCAAGGCTGCTTGGAAAAGCTCTGTGATTAATTGTGTTTAGGTAGTCATTACTGTTTTTCACTAATGAAAGGTTATAAGTCCTGGTCATTGATAACCCACAATAAAGATGAAAACATATTCTTATCAGCAGTTCTTTTCATGTAAGGAAAATGCTACAAGACAGTTTATCTCTGTCTGCAATCTTTAGAAAATGACTTTATTCAAAAATCAAAGCTGACACCAGAACCTCAGTGTACAGAAATCAACTTTTCTATGCATGACTAAATTTTAATATACAAATATTCACTTTCTTTAGCAAGAGACTATAAATGTAAGTATGTGTGTCAAATCCAAATACTTACATAAAAGTAAAATCCAGATTGAGGACTGCTAGGAGAATGTACAGATAGTTGCATTTTAAAGTCAACAGATTAAGGGAGTAAAAATGTGTATGTAGTAATATAAGAGATTAGGGAGATGATCCACTATGGAGGAAAAAGCACTGCGTGAGAGTTGAGAGTCTGAGTTTGGGTTCTAACTGTGCTTCTGACTACTTCTATGAGCTACAGGCAAGCCACTTAATTTCTTAGGATGTCAGTTTTCCACATGCAAACGAAGCTAGGGACTAGATTAGATTCTCACTGAAGTCTTCTGTCAAGTTTTGATTCTACTGATGATGTATGGGCAATCTAACTCCTGTATAAATATAGCTGTTTATAATGTGAAAAAAAGACATACATTAGAGTCAGTTTTAAGCAGCATATTAAACTAGAGATTGAAATAACTAAAATACTCAATAAAACATTTTTCAAACTACTTTAAAATTGATCACTAACCTGATAGGAAAATAAGGACATTAAAGTAAAATGAAGAATATCAGGAAATAATCTAGTGCCAAGGCTGTCTTTTGCCCTACCAGCCTTTGTTATCTTGTGAACTTCTGTTTGGCTTTGACTGTGTGAATCACAATAAACTGTGGAAAATTCTGAAACAGATGGGAATACCAGACCACCTGACCTGCCTCTTAAGAAACCTATATGCAGGTCAGGAAGCAACAGTTAGAACCGGACATGGAACAACAGACTGGTTCCAAATAGGAAAAGGAGTGTGTCAAGGCTGTATATTGTCACCCTGCTTATTTAACTTCTATGCAGAGTACATCATGAGAAACGCTGGGCTGGAAGAAGCACAAGCTGGAATCAAGATTGCCGGGAGAAATATCAATAACCTCAGATATGCAGATTTTATCTTGGGGGGCTCCAAAATCACTGTAGATGGTGATTGCAGCCATGAAATTAAAAGACACTTACTCCTTGGAAGGAAAGTTATGACCAACCTGGACAGCATATTCAAAAGCAGAGATATTACTTTGCCAACAAAGGTCCATCTAGTCAAGGCTATGGTTTTTCCTGTGGTCATGTATGGATGTGAGAGTTGGACTGTGAAGAAAGCTGAGCGCCAAAGAATTGATGCTTTTGAATTGTGGTGTTGGAGAAGACTCTTGAGAGTCCCTTGGACTGCAAAGAGATCCAACCAGTCCATCCTAAAGGAGACCAGTCCTGGGTGTTCATTGGAAGGACTGATGCTGAGGCTGAAGCTCCGATACTTTGGCCACCTCATGCGAAGAGTTGACTCATTGGAAAAGAGCCTGATGCTGGGAGGGACTGGGGGCAGGAGGAGAAGGGGACGACAGAGGATGAGATGGTTGGATGGCATCACCGACTCAATGCACATGAGCTTGGGTGAACTCTGGGAGTTGGTGATGGACAGGGAGGCCTGGCGTGCTGCGATTCATGGGGTTGCAAGGAGTCGGACATGACTGAGCGACTGAACTGAACTGAACTGAACTTCTGTTTTAACTACCACATTGGATGCCTAAGACAGGACATAAAGTCCAGGACCTGCCCAAAGTGATGACACTAAATCCAAAAATTATAAAACAGAAAGAGGCATAAGATATGATGAGATCCATAACATACTACCACAAACAAGGCACCTTGACATATTAAATATATCAAATTGAAGGAATATAAGAAATGGCAGGTGCAATAGGGACTTTGTTAACCTCCCCTGAAGCAGGTAATAAGATCCCCTATGTGAGAGGTGCCTTTCAATACCAGGTAGAAAAAAGTATGTTTACCTCCAAATACAGAAGGATACCAAGAGGAATCTGAATCAATAGGCCTTACTGTCTCAATTTACTATGCTTAGTTCAAACACTGTCTGGTCCTGTCACATTTTCCCACAATTTTCCACCCTGAAGGGCAAACCTAGCATAAAGAAATTCAGATTTTACTACTTCTTCAGATCATTTCTTTATGGAGGCTCAAGTAAGTTGCAAGTGAAAGTTGCTCAGTTGCGTCCGACACTTTGCAACCCCATGGACTATATATATACAGCCATGGAACTCTCTAGGCCAGAATACTGGAGTGGTGGTCTTTCCCTTCTCCAGGGGATGTTCCCAAACCAAGGATCAAACCCTGGTCTCCCTCATTGCAAGTGAATTATTTACCAGCTGCTCACATATCACATAAAACTTATATTAAAAACATTTTTATGTTCTTCTCTTGTTAATCTGTCCTTTGTTACAGGGGCCACATCTTAAAAAACAAAACAGAGGAAGAAAGACATATTTCCTCCTCTACCAGATACCATGATAGAAAACCATAAGGAACAGCAAACAACAAAATAAACAAATAAATAAATAGATGAGCAGACTTAGTATGTCTGAATTACCAAATATACAATATATTTATTATATTAAAGAAATAAAAGGGAAACATGCAAAATAAGAGTAGAGAGCAATCAGATTTGACAGAACGAAATAAGCTTTCAGTAATTAAAATAATTATAAATAATTGAAAAATTAAAATTCAGCAGATGAGTATTCACTGAAGAAGAAATTACTGAATGGGACAATGCATAGGAAGCATTCAGAGAAGTACACAAAAAGATGGGAAACAGAAAATACAGGTTAAAAGGAATAAATAATAGACAAATAGTAGAATATGTAAGAGAATAATATAGTAAGTAGTTGTGGAATTTCAAATTAATAGAAAGGAGATCGGCTGATAACCCACAGGGTAAAAATAAATAAAGCAGTACGGTCTGAACCTGACACATATGCAAAAATGAAATAAAAGATAAACCATTAACTTAAACAAAGCAGCCAAAACTACTGCCCTTATAAAAGTAGACATAAGAGAACATATTCATGATCCTGGAAAAGGTAGCGATTTCTTGGCAAGAAGGCAAAAAGCATTCATCTTAAAAGAAAAAAAAATTATAACAGAGATTTCATCAAAATTAAAAATGTCAGCTTGTCAAGAAATATCTTTAGGGAAATGAAAAGGCAATCTACAGAATGGAACAGAAGATTAGTAATACATAGACTTGACAGATGACTAGTATTCAGAATAACAAGTTGTAAAGTACTCTTACAAATTAATGATAAAAGGAAAAACAATAAGAATGAGCAAAAGAGTTGAAACAATTTTAAAAGATAAATTGAAAGCCAGCAAGCACATGAAAAGGTGCCCAACATCATTAATCATTAGAGAAATAAAAACTAAAACCTCTAGAAGACATCACTTTATATATCCAGTATGCCTAAAATGAACAGTACAACACTGCGGGCAGGCAAGGGTGTGAAGCAAGTGGAACGCCCATGCTTTGTCAGTGGGACACTA
This sequence comes from Ovis canadensis, assembly GCF_042477335.2. Lineage (NCBI taxonomy): Eukaryota > Metazoa > Chordata > Mammalia > Artiodactyla > Bovidae > Ovis > Ovis canadensis. Next base: position 53,026,879 of record NC_091258.1, on the reverse strand, counting down.
AAATGGCACTGCTTTGAAACACTGACTTCCATGATGGCTTCTGAACTCTGCTCTTAATCTTTCACCGTTGGGTTACCAGGGCTGAAACTTCTGCCTTCTGCTTAAGCTAAGTCCAGGCTAGATCTGTCTTGCTAGCAGCCAGTGAACTGTGGACACGCTCAGTTCAGTTCAGTTCAGTCACTCAGTCGTGTCCAACTCTTTGCGACCCCGTGAACCGCAGCATGCCAGGCCTCCCTGTCCATCACCAACTCCCGGAGTCCATCCAAACCCATGTCCACTATGTCGGTGATGCCATCCAACCGCCGTATCTTCTGTCGCCCCCTTCTCTTCCTGCCCTCAATCTTTCCCAGCATCAGGGTCTTTTCAAATGAGTCAGCTCTTCACATCAGGTGGCCAAAGTATTGGAGTTTCAGTTTCAACATCAGTCCTTCCAATGAACAATCAGGACTGGTCTCCTTTAGGATGGACTGGTTGGCTCTCCTTGCAGTCCAAGGGACTCTCAAGAGTCTTCTCCAACACCACAGTGGTCTAGTGGTGTTCTCCACTTTCTTCAATTTAAGTCTGAATTTGGCAATAAGGAGTTCATGATTTGAGCCACAGTCAGCTCCTGGTCTTGTTTTTGTTGACTGTATAGAGTTTCTCCATCTTTGGCTGCAAAGAATATAATCAATCTGATTTTGGTGTTGACCATCTGGTGATGTCCATGTGTAGAGTCTTCTCTTGTGTTGTTGAAAGAGGATGTTTGCTATGACCAGTGCGTTCTCTTGGAAGAACTCTGTTAGCCTTTGCCCTGCTTCATTCTGTACTCCAAGGTCAAATTTGCCTGTTACTCCAGGTATTTCTTGACTTCCTACTTTTGCATTCCAGTCCCCTATCATGAAAAGGACATATGTTTTGGGTGTTAGTTCTAAAAGGTCTTGTAGGTCTTAATAGAACTGTTTAACTTCAGCTTCTTCAGCGTTACTGGTCGGGGCATAGACTTGGATTACTGTGATATTGAATGGTTTGCCTTGGAAACAAACAGAGATCATTCTGTCATTTTTGAGATTGCATCCAAGTACTGTATTTCGGACTATTTTGTTGACCATGATGGCTACTCCATTTCTTCTGAGGGATTCCTGCCCACAGTAGTAGCTATAATGGTCATCTGAGTTAAATTTACCCATTCCAGTCCATCTTAGTTCACTGATTCCTAGAATGTTGATGCTCACTCTTGCCATCTCCTTTTGACCACTTTCAATTTGCCTTGATTCATGGATCTATCATTGCAGGTTCCTATTCAATATTGCTCTTTACAGCATCGAATCTTGCTTCTATCACCAGTCCCATCCGCAACTGGGTGTTGTTTTTGCTTTGTTTCCATCCCTTCATTCTTTCTGGAGTTATTTTTCCACTGATCTCCGTAGCATATTGGGCACCTACTGACCTGAGGAGTTCATCTTTCAGTGTCTTATCTTTTTGCCTTTTCATACTGTTCATGGGGTTCTCAAGGCAAGAATACTGAAGTGTCTTGCCATTCCCTTCTCCAGTGGACCACATTCTGTCAGACCTCTCCACCATGACCCGTCCATCTTGGGTGGCCCCACACAGCATGGATTAGTTTCAATGAGTTAGACAAGGCTGTGGTCTGTGTGATCAGATTGGCTAGTTGTCTGAGATTGTGGTTTCAGTCTGTCTGCCCTCTGATGCCCCCTCTAAGCGCCTACCGTCTTACTTGGGTTTCTCTTACCTTGGACGTGGGGTATCTGTTCATGGCTGCTCCAGCAAAGTGCAGCCGCCACTCCTTAAAGATAAATAAAGACTGTATGACTGGTTATGAGATGCTGTTATGTTGGGCTCTGTGGAGCCAGGACCACTTACCCACAGGTCCTTAAGCAAGGGCTTGATTGGTCTTGCTCAGACACACATCCACAAAGCCAGCAATCCTGAACTGTGACCCAGATGTTATTTGCTGATTTTTCCCTGACTGTGCACTATTTTCTCCCTACAATGCCCTTCTGATGCAGACAATCTGGGTCAATCAACATAAATGGGTAAAGAAGAAATGAGAAAAAGTGAGAAAAATCATGAAATAATAAATAGTAGGACAGAGGAGCCTGGTGGGCTACAGTCCATGGGGTCGCAAAAGAGTCAGATGCAACTCAGCGACTGAACAACAACAACAAGATAACATATATTAATTTGCAGACCAATTTTGGAGACTGGCATAATGTACATGCAATCTACATGAACACAGAGCAAATAGCTGCAAAAATAGTAAGTGAATATTCGTTATTATGCAGGGCAGGGCCTCTAAGAAAATGCTAGCAGCAACAAAGCCCCAGATTTAAGTAAGATGCTAAGTAAGATATTTGCACATTCTAAGGATTAAATAACCAGATCTTACACAGACTAGAGGCCATGCAGAAGAACATTTTGAACTTGAGTTTATATTTTTAAAATGTTAGACAAAGGCAGCAGTAAATTGAAAGCCCAAGGAATATTAAGTTAATTTCAAGTTTGCATTTACATATAAATAACCTCAGTAACTTCTGGGTAACTGGTTCCTTCCCTTTCTTCTGAGCCCTGTATTTCTCAGGCTTTCAAGCATTGGAGAAACTGGTAGGTGAGATTTATATGTGGCTCAACATTATTTCTGCTGGAGGCATTTACTCTTTCGTTCTTTACCTTGTGGGTCTTAGCTTTAATCTAATGCATTCAAAATAACCATTTCCTATTTTGCTTAATCATGTTTTCCATCCAACCATTCATAACAGGTAGAACTTTTACCAAAGGATAATGCATACCTGTGTCATAATGCACAATAAGTCTTTCACTGTGATTGCCCACAGTCTGTGGCTCAAAATCCACTTCCAGTTGCATGGACTCTCCTACATTAAGAGTTCCAACAGATGGCTCTACAGAGAAGGGCCTGCAACACACATGGAGACACACACCATCAGAACACACTGCTGACTAGTGTGAGGGGAAGGGGAGAGGAAATGTGAGTTCCAGGTCTGCAGAGAGAGCACACTCTATACCACAATTCAGTGATTCAGAAGTATACTTTCTCCTTAATGTAGAAAAGCTTTATATTAATATTAAAATAACAGATATAGAACAACAAATATAAGAAAAACTGAAATGGTGCATAATAGTCTTGTTTGTATCCTTGCCATTTAGCCATTCTTTGAACATTCACTGACTGATTCCAGTGAAGAATGGACTTATAACATGTATGCAAATACTGTAATTTGCAAAAGAACAGTACCTTCAAAGAGATAAAAACCAAGTTTGGGGAAGAGTTCAGAGAAGAGAAGGTTTGACAATGGAAAAACTGTATCAAAGTCTCAAAAGGAAAATTATCACACAATTGCATGAGGATGAGATGAGCGCAGTTTAACAAAGGGTCTATTTATAATAAAAGGGTGAAGGGATATAGGGAAACTACAAGAGACGATATGATCACCCAGGGTTATTAACAGTAGAACACTTACCAAAGAGCACAAATAACCAAACAGCCAAGTAGGAGGAGTGGCTTTGAAACCCACCAGTGGCCTAAGGGAAGGCTCCAAGGGCTTTAGTCAAGAGTTACAGTCATTCCAGGGGGCCTCACACGTAAGACTCTAGGGTGAAAAGTGTCTTGACCTTATATCCTTTGTCTGATTGCCTGCTGGGGCTCCCACTGACTGACCCCAACCAAAAGCCAAAGGCATAGGAGCCTACTGACCTCTTAAATAGGTTAGCCTCCTGGGTGAGAATAAGCTGGAAAAGGATGGAGAGCATTTGGAAAGGGGAGATCTGTCTCTTGAAAATAGAATTTAGGCAAGGAGACCTTATGAGGAGGTAGGGTAGATCTGGGGACAGGAAATAATTGAGTTTAATTGCCCTGGAAAGGAGCAATAAGAGAGAAGTTGGATCTGATCGTGATGTACCTTAAATAACTTACAGAGCTCTTCCTTTTAAACAGGAAACCCAGCCCATTTAATTCTTTCCATGGTCCACTTCACTCCTTTAAATTGCTTATTTTTCAAAGTAATGTGCCAGACAATGTATCTGGCAGGCTAAGCTGTTTCTGATTATTTACTTCAATGCAAGCATTTTTAAGAGTCTTCATTCCTTAAAATCTTCCCTTAGATAATGAACTTAATTTCAGAAAACCTAACCTTTCTTCTTTGAGGGTACGGAGCTTACAGTCTGGGTAGCACTTGGTGGTACCTCAGATTATCACCGCAGGATCTCAAGTGCTTCCTACCGTGGACAATTGTTAATTTTCTCTGGTGCTCTCTACTTGGATTGCCCTTTTCTTTCACTACTTTCCCATTCCTTTGTCTGTCCTTTTCCTGTACCTTCAGCACCAATCCTCCGATGAGCTCCAGGCACTGCTGTAGGGGTACCATAAGGTAGTAGTTACTAGCCTGGAGTCAACTGAATAAGTTCAAAACCCAGATCAGTCATGAGTTTGGGTAAGTTACTCAACCTTCAGTCTCCTCATCTGCAAAATGAGGTCATGACAGCACCTATTTCACAGGATTGTAGTGAGAATTATAGGAGCTGACATAGGTAAAGTGCTTAGAATAAATTTGGCACGTAGGAAGAGCTAAACAGATGTTTGTCATTATTTTTGTTATTGCTACTGTTATCTGCCTCACTGGCAGCCCTTAGACGGAAAAGGAGACAGAGGATGATCTTCAGAATTCAGATAAGATCAGGTATTTATTATTGTCCTTTCAATCCTTCACTCTGCCCCAGAGACATTGTGAAAAACACACAGAGGACATAACACCTCGTTCAAACACCTTCAGTGGCCCCCGTAATTTATGTGATAAAGTTCAAAGTCCTAGACATTTAAAGTCCCAAGAAATCTGTTTCCAACCAGTTTTGGCTTTCTCATGAAACAGATACATCTGTCCAAATGTCCTGTATACCTGTCACATTTCACATCAGGCTGGGGTGCACAGGATGGGAGAGCTTTAGTCTCTTTACCCATAATCCTCCCCAGCACTGCATCTCCTCTTCCTTCCAGCCAGGCAGTGTCCCCTACATACACATTCCAGAAGTGCTTGAGTTGTATAGGAACATTCACTGTTTTCCGATCATACTCCTTCCAAAGTCACCCATCAGAGCCCACACTCGGAGTTACCTCTTAAATTGAATCTTTCCAGATTCTTCCTCTTATTAATAAAGTCTCCTTCCTCTCAGGGGAAGCTGTAACTTTATTTTTACTTTTTACTTTGCACTATAATAAGTTTTCATGCCTGTCTCTCCCAATAGCTAGAGACTTTTGAAAGGAAAGAGAAAGCAAACAAAATTTCAAAAGCATGTACTCTATGCTGAATACTACAGTAGGCATTTCATATATGTCAATTCGTTTAGTCCTCAAAAACCTTGAGAAAGCAGGTCCTGTTATTTGCATTTTAGACATGAGAAATGTTTGCTCTAAAAGCACATGAACCAGCCCAAAGCTAACCAACTAGTGAGTGATACAGCAGGGATGGAAGCTTGCCCTCAAGTTCAAGTTCTCCCTATGTCCCCAGACTATCCCTGAATGTGGAAACCACCTGGTTAGATTTATCTTTGTGTCTCTCACCAGCCCATGCACAGTTATTTACTCATAAGAGCCTCTCAAAACATGTTGAATTGAATTATAATCAACTTTTAAAGGGAACTTTAAAATATATCTAATTTTTACTTACTCTTTCTACCATTTTGGTGGAATACAGAAGGAGCAGACTTCTGGTATCTCAAGAATTTCTACTTGATGGGAGATGAAGGTGAGTCTTATTGTCTTTAAAGTTCTTTCCTTTCTTAAAGGCTCAGAAAGGATCAAGAACTGGCCCCAGCTTCCTGGCTTTGAGAAAAACACTGTAGTATTTTCTTCTATCTCTGCTTTCCTAGTTCCTAATATTTTTCTTCCTACACTGTGTTTTCATTATCTTTTCAAACATTTCTCAGCAGCAAAATAACAGTTTTGGAATGAATTAGTATTACATTACAGAACCTAAGTTAATTTTCTATGGACAAAGGGACTCTTCTTAGGACCTCTAGAAATTCTAATTCTAAAGAGTGGTAACAGTTTCTTCCTTTTTGTGCTAATTGTTGGGCTTATATTACACTAAACTTCTTCAGTGGTTAGAAAGTCACCTGGGAGAGCCATTGCTACTTAGAGCTGCCTAAGCTTCTTCAATAAATCAGACATTAATTGGAGAGAGTGTGTTAAGTTCTGGTGTTTAAACATGTCTATAATTTGATTCTGTACTTCATTTTACTAAAGGCAGACAAACTGAAAAGGCTAGAGAATACCAAGTACCAGAAAATGATCTTACAAAGAGGTAAAGGGTGCTGTTCCTCCAGGGTATAAGGCTGGCTCTGTCTACCAGAATGTCTGGTTTTGACATCACATCCTCATTAATACTGCATACTTGATCAGGGAGGGAATTCAGGTTTGTGAAAAATCATGAGCCATGAGAAAGATTTTGAGTTTTTTGTTCAATTCACTAGGAACTGCTCGTAAGAACTAAAATGATCCCATCCAAATGATTCAATATTTTAGCAGAAGACTAAATATTGATTGTATTATATTAAACACTGAATATAAAATTAAATAAATTTTTATAATAATAATAATATTAATAATAATTTTTTCCTTTAGAGAATCTTATTAATTGATTCCTAAATTGAGATTTTAGATTTTTAAATTACTTCTTCATTCTTTCTATTTCACCTTCCAAAATTAATCCTACTTTAATAGTCAAACTTATTCTGGTACCTACAAGAGTTTTAGGTCAAATCTGTAATAAAGTTGAAAAGTTATTGTTTGTGTTCTCTGTATATTTTACAGCACATTGAGGCTCCTTTTATAGTGTAAAAAAACATTATGCCTCTTTTATGGTACTTGGCGCATGTTTTTCATTTTAAGTTATTGTAGAGGTTTATAGTTGTAGCTCTGTTGTGATATACTGTTGGTTAGGCATCCTATAAACATTTATTGAGCACTTATTTATTCTAGACACTTTGCTAGATGCTGGGGACATACAAATGAAAAGAGATAAAATCCTTGCATTTGAGAAGCTCATATTCTAATGGGAGCAGCAGACACATAAAGAGAGTTTCATTTTTTGTTATTTATATGAACCTATTTATAAACTTAGCCATTAATTAAACTATTATTTCAATGAAAATAATATGATTTGCTTTTTTAAAACAATTCCCTGAGAGAGATTTCTAACTGTATAATGACCATAAAAGAAGCAAGACTTTTTGACTTCCCAAACTATTACTGCTCCACTATGTCTGATGAGAATCATGCTGTCAATGAAAGAGGGGTCCTCAGTCCTGCCTGGGCAACATAATCACCTACACAGTTTTTAGGATAGTCATCAGAGGATCTCCCCAGACATTCGGATGTAATACAATGTGACCACAAAATCAGCTGCATTCTTCAGAAACCAATTCTGGCTAACTTAGACAGAAAGAGGATTTATTGGAAGGATTTGGAAGTAACTCACAGAATCGACATCATGGTTGTAATACAGACATTTAGAGGAAAGAACATTAAAGTACCATTTGGTGCAGAATCTACACAGGAAAACAAAAATGAATAGGAAATTCAACTGAAAGATTTGATTATATAGAAGATGGAAGCTATGAAAAGCCCAACTTAAGATGGTAAACTAGCTCAGGGATTGGTAACAGCAGTAAGCCACTTCCATCACTAGGCTGGAGACAAAAGGAGTGGAGGAAGTGTTAGCAGATCCTGGGGACCGGGTAGAAGTTAGAACCATGGCAGGTCTGTCTGACAGGAGCTAGAACAGCAGAGGAGATGCAGCTGCTTTGCTGGGGACTCTACCGAAGTCAGAAAGGGAGAAAGAGAAACACTGTGACTTCTTCCCACTCTCCAACCTCCTCCTAGTTCCCACCGCCCTGGACAAACACAGCTGGCATCCAGCAGGTCTGCAGGCGAGGGGGGCTAACACAGCCCAACACTGATGTTGAACAAAGCCTGGAAGGGCGAGGAATGGATCTTAAGGTAAACAAGGCCAGAACTGGCCCATGTTGGTTTTTAATCCAAGTTTTATTATTAACTTACTGGGAGAACTTGAATAAGTCATTTTCCTTCTCAGACCTTACTTCTTTCATCTGTAAAATTAAAATGTGGGACTCTGAGCTTCTAAGGTCATTATGATTCCTGGCTAGACCTTGAGTTAGCTCACCATGTTACCTTAGAAGCGCTTCTATATTATGATTCACTTTCAGTTGTATGAATACAAAAGTTTTAGATCTTTTCCTGCAACTTCATACTATTAAATCTGTGATTTCGTTTTACTTTATATGAATGTATTGCCGTTTACGTGTAGTTGTGAAGAATCAGCCAAACAATTCAGGAAGATACGCTGCCTGTGTTTCTTTTTCCACCTTATGTGGATTCTCTCTTTCACTGGAGCATCATCAGTGTAACAGGAAGTTTTTAACATGTATTATGGATGGCGGTCATGAAGGGTCTTTTTCCTTAATGTAAAGAGATTGGTTCTTTCTAAGTGACAGTGAGCCAGTTGAACAACTTGCCCCCTTCCCTTCAATCAAAATATGAGTCTTACCACAAAATGCAAACAAAAGCTTTAGAAGTACTTTGACAACCTGACAAATCAGGTTGACAAATCAGCAGACACTGATTTACAAGAGTTTTTCCTTTGCTTCTGCTGACTGATTCATCTAAAGTAGGTCAGAGCCCTGCTTCCACCCAGGAGGAAGAAAGCTTGAAAGAGTGTGTCTCCTACACTAACAATGAAAAAAAAACAGATAAGCCACAAAATCACAATTTTTCTCAAACCCATTAGAGAGCTGACATTGCAGGGCAAACAAAAATGGGCAATGCTCTGCTCCTAATTAAGAAGAGACATGTGCCGAGGAGTTCACCTGTGGCAGATAGAGCACTCCTACAAGCAGAAGAAGTGATGAAAGAGGATGGAGCAAAAGACATATTTGAAGAGATAATAGCTGATATTCCCCAAAAATAGTGAAAGATCCAAGAAGCTCAGGGAATGTCATGCAGGATTAAAACCAAAACAAAATAAAAGCAAAATAAAATTCTTAAAACAAAAAATAACCAAAAACAAAATCCACACCTAGATTCATCACATTTAAACTGCTTAAAACCAAATATCTTCAGAAATCTTGAAGGTAGCCCAAGACAAAGATATAATTACCTGTAGACCTATAGATGAACAAAGCTAGAAATCTCTAAAATCTCATTAGAAAAATGTAAGCCAAAAGTCAATAAAGTGACATCTTTCCAGTACTAAAAAATGTATATATAATTTAATATTCATCAAATGTATACATAATTCACAATTCTATAGAGAAAAAAATCTTTCAAAAATGAAGACAATATGCTTTTTCTTCGGGTAGACAAAAACTGATAGAATATCCACTAGATTTGTGCCACAAGAAATATTAAAGTAGATTTCAGCCACAACAAATGATACCAGACAGAAACTTGAATCTACATGAACTGGTTTACAGATAGTGATGCTCCTGGGACACATGTAAGAATAAGCACAAACTCCCTCCTGTGGGATGTGCCTCAACCTATATTATGGCATCCCTGCTACCAAGTAACCTGAAAACTCTCCCACCAGAAAATACCTAGGAAGTCTGGATAAAAAAAATAACTTATGTAAGCTAAGCGTGTAAAAATAAGAAAAGAAAAGGCAAATCCACAGGATTCAAATCCTCAGGAAAATAAGAACCAGAGCAGTAGGCTACTGAGCCCTTGAAGCCTGGGTTTTAACAGCCCTGCCAAAGCAGGAGACAAGGTCTTGGGATGGTGAAGTCAGGGGGGCTGGTAACAAAATCCCCATATAAACCTGAGAAACGTCAAAGGCTACCAAAACATTAGCACAAGGGAAAATGTCTACCTTGGTTCCGCGGGAGGGAAAAAGGAACTCCAGGGAATTCATATTGGACGTGTGTCTTCTACAGGTTTGGGGTTTGGACATACATGCTCAGTCCAGGAAACCCTAAGCCAAGAAATTCCCAGAAAGGCAGTCTACGTGGTCTAACCAGGCAGAAGTAAATGCCTGAAGAGATGTATCCTTAAACTAGCAAAGGATTCCACAGATAAAGCCCTTATGAAAATGAATTCATGATTCAGCCCAGGATCTGCACTAGTTTTCAAAAAGCCACAGAAAAGAACTTGACTTTCTGTCTCCTGTCTTCCCAAGCTGGCCACTCTTATTATGGTCCTGCTAATCAGCCAGCAAGGAGATCCAACCAGTCCATTCTGAAGGAGATCAGCCCTGGGATTTCTTTGGAAGGAATGATGCTAAAGCTGAAACTCCAGTACTTTGGCAACCTCATGCGAAGAGTTGACTCATTGGAAAAGACTTTGATGATGGGAGGGATGGGGGCAGGAGGAGAAGGGGACGACAGAGGATGAGATGGCTGGATGGCATCACTGACTTGATGGACGTGAATCTGAGTGCACTCCGGGAGTTGGTGATGGACAGGGAGGCCTGGCGTGCTGCGATTCATGGGGTCGCAAAGAGTCGGACATGACTGAGCGACTGAACTGAACTGAATCAGCCAGCATTTTCATGTCCCATAACAACTGTTCTTTCCTGCCTTATAAGAGAGGTCCTTGAAAGCCATATTTGTACTGTCTCACTGTCTACTACACTGTAGCTACCAAATAAATAAACAGATTAACATTGAACACCTTCGCTTACTAGCTGTGCGCTCTTGAGCAAGTTATACAATCTCTCTATTGCTCAGTCTCTTATCCAGAATTTCAGAAAACCACCTTAACCAAACAGGTAATCTTGAATTTTGGTTTTCTCATGGGATGAAGAGGAAGTCTGCCCCATATCAAGGAGGTCTCCCATCCTTGCAACTGAAGATTATAATAAGCAGTTGCATCTTGACTGCTACTCTGGGAAATTACATGTGTGGACTAGATTTAGCTAGAGTCAATCAAAACCAAGAGCTGAAGGAATGCATACCTATGAGTTTTGATGTGAAACACAGAATCTTTGTTGCCAATGTTTCGTACCAGCAGGATCTTCTGAGTGCTGTATTTGACAGGGCAAGTGGAAAAATTCAGCTTGTCAGGAAAATCTATGATGGCTCGTGCACCTCTAGCTTTGATGGGCACAATAAACTTTTCTCTTTCAGTAACACAGGTCAACATATGGGCATAATCCTACAAGAGAAGGAGATAATCATTACTTGTGAAAACATCAACATGATCAAGATAACTACAAGAAATATGGCTGTATGCCAAGCATCTTGGAAAACAGTGTAGTGTATGTGTATATATATATATTTTATGAAACCTTCTCAAGAAAGATATACTTTCAATGAGATTAATTAAAATTCAATGAGATTAATTAAAACCTGAAAGCCAATAGAGAAGCTTATACTTCTTGTGTTTCTCAGACATTAGGGAGGTGGGATGCAGGATAGTTGAGGTGCATTCTTCTTTAGACCAGAGGAGGTTCACACCAGTAACTTCATGTCCTCCTTCTAAACCCTACCTACTTATCCTTCAAGCCATCTATTAGACTGATAGCTCCAATTAATGGTCTCTAACCACACTCTTGCAATATGACTGTACAGCTTCTCCATCATGAGTGGAGTCTATTTCTTCAACTGTGTTCTGACCAATGGAATTTGGTAGAAGGTATGCTATGCCAGGTCCAGGCTAAAGCCTCAAGAAGTTTTGGGCATTTCCGGTCTAGCTCTTGAAATCATGCCACGTAAGTAAGTCTGGTCTAGCCTACTGCAGGATGGCAGCCCAGTTATCCCAGCTAGGGCCATGCTAGACCAGACTGAGGCACCAGGTATGTGAAAGAGCCCAGCCAAAGTAAGCAGTTGCTTATTCAACTCATGATTGGATCCCATCAAGTTTAGCTAAACAACAGTCTTATGAGCCTTAACACTTGAATTTGGGAGTGGTCTGTCATTATACAACAATAGATAAGAACACAGAGCCATTTCAAACCTCACCTCATGTGCAAAGCCATTACTGACCATTCCAAATAAAAATGCTGAGGTCTTGGGCATCTATCTTCCCCTGTCTTAAGTTTAAATGCATAAATTTAACAGAAGTACTGAATTAAGTCACCCTTTACCTCCTCTCATAAAATTGGAATTCTTACCCTTAATGCACCAAAGTTAAACATAAACGCTCACCAACAAGCAAACCTAAATGTGGAAGCAGAGTGTTAACAGTCCCCTCAAGAACAGGCCAGAAGCTCAGAACCACCGTGAAAGGAATTTTCTATCCAAACCAGAATCATTTTCCTTCAAGTTTCCCCATCATTTTAGCATGTGTTTTTGGCTGCAAGGCAATCCTGATTAAGTATTATGGCCTCTTGGAACTCAAGTTTCCTTTTGGTATTCACATAACAAATGGTTTTCAGTGGTGAGGGTTTTAAAACCTCTTTGGACTTGAAGTACTGAGCAGAAAACGGGAATGTCTGACCAACTGACAATTAGACCCTAAGGCCATGCACTCAATTTCATGAAACCCACAGGACCAGTGGAAAGCAGTGGTACTCCCAATTAGTATATTCATCCAACCACGTTAATCAGTGTTCAGGTGCCAGGCACTGAGCTGGGTCTGGGTGTACAACTGAGTAGTAAACACAGACACAGATCACCTCAAGCTTACACAGTGATGGCGGAGACAATGAATGAGTAAACGAAGAATATCTAATGTACAATGTAATACATACACAAATATATAAAAAAAATATAAAGATAAAACAGCTAGGAAGTGGTCTCATGTTGCTGCTGCTGCTGCTAAGTCACTTCAGTGGTGTCCGGCTCTGTGTGACCCCATAGACGGCAGCCCACCAGGCTCCCCGGTCCCTGGGATTCTCCAGGCAAGAACACTGGAGTGGGTTGCCATTTCCTTCTCCAATGCATGAAAGTGAAAAATGAAAGTGAAGTCACTCAGTTGTGTCCGACTCTTCGCAAACGACCCCATGGAAGACACAGCCTTAAATCTGCCTCCCTGAACTCCAAACTCACACCCAGCAGCCCCAGCAGCATCTCAATGGCTACAAACTTACCATGGCCCAGAGCAAAGTCCCTGACTAATACCATTGCCTACAACTGTGCACAGAGGGGCCCTGCCAAGGGAAAGAACGGGGCCTGAAATCCAGTTTACTCTGACAGTGCCTACTGAATCAGTCTACAGGAGCAGCCTTTTCTCATGCTCACAAGAGCTCCACAATGCTGACTGAGGTCCTGATCATGACCTTCTTTCCACTTTAAATCTGTCCCTTTACTGCCTCCCCATCTCGGTACTGGCATCCACATCCTTCCAGAGGCCTGGATTTAATATCTTGGCATGAGACATCTTTGATTGCTCTATTTCTCAATTTCTTAGTAAACATATAGGACTGACCTTCAAAATAAATCTAGACCACAATTAGGTCTCACTATCTCTACTCTGCAATCCTGACCACACTCTACCCTCTCCAATCTTTTCAGGGTTAACTGGACCCTTTATTTCAAACCTTGCTCCCCGAAAGTCTATTTTCCACACAAGGGTCAGACATGTCAGCTCGGGAAGTTCCTCTGTTCAAAACCTCCCAAACAGAGAGGTGGGGTGCGCTGAGTGCTATTATCTGGCACCTCGGTCATTTCTCTAGCCATACCTCCCTCCCACACAGACTCCTGTCTTCCAGCTACAGCCTTCCCTGCTGCTCCTTGAGTATTTTAGACATGCTCTCCCTTCAGAGCCTTCAAATTCAATGTTCCTTCCATGAAGAACATGCTTCCATGTAGTTATTCACATTGCTCGCTCCCTCACTTTTTTCAGGACTTTGCAGAATGTCCACTGTCTCCCCTAGGCCTCCCCCAACTGCCCTACTATAAACTTGACTCTCCCTCTCCTGTCCCATCAACCTGAGCCTTTCGTTTGCTTTAGCTTTCCCAAAGTGACCTTACATGCTTCCTATTTATTTGGTCTATTTTATGCCTACCCCATATCTCCATGCCGACAGGGATTCTGCCCATTGTACTGACTTCACATACCCTGTGTCGAGAACAGGACCTGGTATTTAGTAAACACTCAACAGGTATTTACTGAAGACAGACAAGTGAGTAATATGATGCAGAGTGAAGAGAAATGAGGTATAAGTGAGTGGGGAAAAGCCTCTATGAGAAGGTGACATTTCAGCAGAAACCTAAGTGAAGGGAGAAATGACACCATGGGGATGGGTGGTAATTTGAGCAAAGGATAATTCAGAGACCGTGGCCAGAGGGGAAAAAGGCAAGGAGAGGTTAGAGATACAGCAAGGAAGCGGTGGGAGGCCAGATGACATAGGAGCTTGTAAGCCACTGGGAGAACCTGAGGATGGCCAAAAACCTGAATGATGCTAAAAGCTGATCGTGATGCACCTGACTTGTGTTTTAGAAGAATGACTAGCTGCTATGTAGGCAATGAACCATAAGGAAGCTAAGATGAAAAAAGGGTGGCCAGTTAGAAAGCCACTGCAGCAGTCCAAGCAAGAGATGACACTGACCTGGCTTAGTACAATAAATGCTTAACCTAGTGCTTGGTGAGTAGTAAATGTTCAATGAATGTTAGCTGTCATTACAAAAATGTTGCATAAAACACAATGATTTGCATAAGGCATGTAGGAAAAACTCAATTTGTGTACACTTGTTAGGATAATAATGGTAATCCTGGTAATTAATGATGATAATAATTAGAACAGGATAATTTTGGAAAACAACAAGGACTTCAAAGAAAATAAAATGGTGAAATGACAATACAGGAAGGGGCTGCTTTAGGTCAGAACAGCCAAGGCCTCCCTGAGGACGGGACCTCTGAATGGAGACCTGAATAGGAAAACATCCAGTCACGTAAGATCTAGAAATGCAGTGCTCCTGGTGAGGGGAGTTGCAAACATACCAGTCCTAAGGTAGGAGCAAGTCATGAAAATTAGTGGGAACTATTCATGAAATGTATTTAAATTTCATGAATTGGACTCTTAGTTCGTCAATTGATTCTGGTTTCTGCACAGTAATAGCAGGCTCAAAAATTATGCCATTCAGATATAAGAAAGCACAAGTCACATGAAGCATACTTGATCCTAGAAAACTCCACAGAATTCAACAATGAAACAGTCTAGTCTGATTACATCAGAATCCTAACGAGATAAGTACTGTTTTCACTTTTTCTTAGGAGATCAAACCCAGCAAGCAAAGGTTTTGTTGGGAATTAGAAACTGGAAAGCTGCTGGCATATGTGGAAACTTAATATCAACTGAGGCTTTGACAGAGAGAACAAAAGATGCTGCTGAATCCTCGAAGAGAGGTGATCCACAAGTAATGTTTTTTATATTTACATACTTCTCTGTCTTCTTCTATAAGGAACTGAAGATAGCTGAAAATAGTAGAGGAGACTAGTTGAAATATTCACAGGGATATGTTCAAATCTTTTCAAATTCCCTAATGAAGAAGATTTGAAATTTTATCAGGATTACATACTTTTTCATAATCAATTCACATAAAAGAATATGAATTCTTCACACAACTCCTTAAAAATGTATTCTAATCGCTAAAGTTCTATATTTAAGATGACTATATTCGATTATATAATATACAATTATATATTGCTCTGTTGGCTTAAAATTAATCCATGTGTTGTGACTTGGGAGGATTTGTCAGCCTGCAAGCTAAGCAACTGCTTTAGCTGATGTACCTCCTTCCACTGTACTTAAATTCAGAGCAACCAGGTCACCATTCAGAACCAAAATATTTATTCCACACTCTTTCTCCTCTACTATGAGAGACTTAGTCATGAATTACTTTACATCCTAAAAATGCTAAATGGTCTCCAGATGAAATTTCCAATCCAGTTTTTTGTCCATTAGCCTTCCTTCCAACATGCCTATCCTCCAAACTTTGGGGGAAAAAAAAATGCAGTGGAATACGAAAGCGGCAGATTTGACTCGGAGAAGTGGAAAGAATGAATCTTGATTTTATATTAGCTCCATGACAGAAGGCAAATGTGGCAATAACTCTGTCCTTTAAGGTCTTAGGCAAAGAAAAATGATGTCTTCTACTGCAGCAAACAACTCCCCAGGCATTCAAGAGTGAGCTCAGCCCATGGTTAAGCCCTCACCATCCTCTTTCTGCCTTTTCTCCACTCCTAAACTTGAGGTGGAATGGCTAACACAGTAAAACCAGGTATGATTAGGACTCAGCACATCTAATACTCACTGTCCTTGAAAAACATTATAAATTTCCTATCCAGTTAAAACTACTTTATAGTATATTTTTAATCTGAAATTCACCTTTCTAAAGGGAAGAATCAGTTCTCAAGTCCCAATCAGTTTAAAAACAAGACTAATCAGGTCTCATGAGCCTTATTCTCTATCACTCTTGAGTCTTCATATGATTTAGCTGAGGTCCCAGCTTCCTAGGGGCACCTACACTTTTCCATCTATTAAAAAGGAATAACCTCTGACCTTTGGCTTGTGAAGACACCCAAGGAATTTCAAATTTATTTTGATCACTTTTATCATTAGTATATAACAATAATGTGGTTACCTCATGATTCATGTACAAATCATCCATTTAAGGTAATTAATATCCTCTTGAGCTTTTTTGCTAAGTTACCTTAAATCTACCAGTCTACCTGTATCTAAATCCATATACTCTGCCTTTACTCCTGTTTTTATCTAAGATCAACTTCTTGCTTGGAATACTAGATCAACCTTCTTACTCACCTCAGGATTTTCCCAAAGCAGCAGTTTTCCCTCTTCATTGAATATTCACAGCTTATAACAATGCTTAAATCGCTTAAATAAACATCAGCTTATAACAATGCTTAAATCGCTTTCATAAACATCAGCTTATAACAATGCTTAAATAGCCTCACCTTAAATATTAATAAACAACCCTCAATTTCAACACCCACCTCTAGCTACTGCCCCATTTTCCAATTACTCTTTATAGCAAAACTCCTCAACGATGTTATTTATACTCAATATCACCACCTCCTCATTTTCCATTCTTTCTTCTATCTACCACATCAGGCTTCTGTACCCAACATTCCACAGAAACTGTTCTCACCAAGGTCACCAATGACTTTGCCAAACCCAAAGGCTAAATCCACATCCTTGCTTTATTCTATTTTTAATAGCTTAGGGCACAGTGGATTACTTATTTTTTTCATAATAAATTGATTTTATTGAAGTACAGTTGACTTACAATATTTTAGGTACACAGCAAGGTGATTCAGTTATACATATATACATATATTATTTTTCAGGTTATTTTCCATTATAGGTTATTAGGGATCAAGACGATCCCCAAGAAAAAGAAATGCAAAAAAGCAAAACAGCTGTCTGAGGAGGCCCTACAAATAGCTGTGAAAAGAAGAGAGGTGAAAAGCAAAGGAGAAAAGGAAAGATTTGCCCATTTGAATGCAGAGTTCCAAAGAACAGCAAGGAGAGATAAGAAAGCCTTCCTCAGCAATCAATGCAAAGAAATAGAGGAAAACAATAGAATACGAAAGACTAGAGATCTCTTCAAGAAAATCCAAGATACCAAGGGAACATTTCATGCAAATATGGACTCAATAAAGGACAGAAATGGTATGGACGTAACAGAAGCAGAAGATATTAAGAAGAGGTGGCAAGAATACACAGAAGAACTATACAAAAAAGATCTTCATGACCAAGATAATCATGATGGTGTGATCACTCACCTAGAGCCAGACATCCTGGAATGTGAAGTCAAGTGGGCCTTAGAAAGCATCACTACAAACAAAGCTAGTGGAGGTGATGGAATTCCAGTGGAGCTATTTCAAATCCTGAAAGATGATGCTGTGAAAGTGCTGCACTCAATATGCCAGCAAATTGGGAAAACTCAGCAGTAGCCACAGGACTGGAAAAGGTCAGTTTTCATTCCAATCCCAAAGAAAGGCAATGCCAAAGAATGCTCAAACTACCACACAACTGCACTCATCTCACATGCTAGTAAAGTAACACTCAAAATTCTCCAAGCCAGGTTTCAGCAATATGTGAACCGTGAACTTCCAGATGTTCAAGCTGGTTGTAGAAAAGGCAGAGGAACCAGAGATCAAATTGCCAACATCCACTGGATCATGGAAAAAGCAAGAGAGTTCCAGAAAAACATCTATTTCTGCTTTATTGACTATGCCAAAGCCTTTGACTTGTGGATCACAATAAACTGGAAAATTTTGAAAGAGATGGGAATACCAGACCACCTGACCTGCCTCTTGAGAAATCTGTATGCAGGTCAGGAAGCAACAGTTAGAACTGGACATGGAACAACAGACTGGTTCCAAAGAGGAAAAGGAGTATGTCAAGGCTGTATATTGTCACCCTACTTATTTAACTTATATGCAGAGTACATCATGAGAAACGCTGGGCTGGATGAATCACAAGCTAGAATCAAGATTGCTGGGAGAAATATCAATAACCTCAGATATGCAGGTGACATCACTCTTATGGCAGAAAGTGAAGAGCTAAACAGCCTTTGATGAAAGTGAAAGAGGAGAGCGAAAATGTTGGCTTAATGCTCAACATTCAGAAAACTGAATGGCATGAAAGGTCATGGCATCCGGTCCCATCACTTCATGGCAGTTAGATGGGGAAACAGTGGAAATAGTGGCTGACTTTATCTTGGGGGGCTTCAAAATCACTGCAGATGGTGATTGCAGCCATGAAATTAAAAGACACTTACTCCTTGGAAGGAAAGTTATGACCAAACTAGACAGCATTTTAAAAAGCAGAGAAATTACTTTGTCAACAAAGGTCCATCTAGTCAAGGCTATGGTTTTTCCAGTAGTCATGTATGGATGTGAGAGTTGGACTGTGAAGAAAGCTGAGTGCCGAAGAATTGATGCTTTTGAATTGTAGTGTTGGAGAAGACTCTTGAGAGTCCCTTGGACTGCAAGGAGATCCAACCAGTCCATCCTAAAGGAAATCAGTCCTGGGTGTTCATTGGAAGGACTGATGTTGAAGCTGAAACTCCAATATTTTGGCCACCTGATGCAAAGAGCTGACTCATTTGAAAAGACCCTGATGTTAGGAAAGATTGAAGGCAGGAGGAGAAGGGGACGACAGAGGATGAGACAGTTAGCTGGCATCACCGGCTCAATGGACATGAGCTTGGGTGAACTCCGGGAGTTGGTGATGGACAGGGAGGCCTGGCATGCTGCAGTTCATGGGGTCACAAAGAGTCGGATACGACTGCACGACTGAACTGAACTGATAGGTTATTACAAAATCTTGATTACAGTTCCCTGTGCTATAGAGTAAATCTTTGTTGCTTGTTGCATATCTATTGTTTTAACTAGAAATCTAGCATTCTAGTCATAGTAAGTCAAACAAGTGGAGTCAATATGTCATAAATATTTTAGTGCTTCTTTTTTAATATACTTTACCTATTGACTACACTAAGGCCTCTGGCTGTGTGGATCACAATAAACTGTAAAAAATTCTTAAAGAGAGGGGAATAACAGACCACTTCACCTATCTCCTGAGAAACCTGTGTGCAGGTCAAGAAGCAACAGTTAGAACCTAACATGGAACGATGGACTGGTTCAAACTGGGAAAGGAGTACAAGAAGGCTATATATTGTTACCCTGCTTATTTAACTTCTATGCAGAGGACATTGTATGAAACGTCAGGCTGGATGAATCAAAAGCTGAAATCAAGACTGCTGGGAGAGGTACCAATAACTTCAGGTATGTAGATGATACCACTCTATTGGCAGAAAGTAAAGAGGAACTAAAGAGTCTCTTCATAAGGGTGAAGGAGGAGAGTGAAAAAGCTGGCTTGAAACTCAACATTCATAAAACTAAGATCATGGCATCTGGTCCCTTCACTTCAAGGCAAAAAGAAGGTGAAAAAGTGAAGCAGTGGTAAAGTTTATTTGGGGGGCTCCAAAATCACTATGAATGGTGACTGCAGCCATGAAATTAAAAGATGCTGCTCCTTGGAAGGAAAGCTATAACAAACCTAGACAGCATATTAAAAAGCAGAGATATTACTTTGCTGACAAAGGTCTGTGTAGTCAAAACTATGGTTTTTCTAGTATGTATAGATGTGAGAGCTGGACATTAAAGAAGGCTGAACACTGAAGAACTGATGCTTTTGAATTGTTGTGCTGGAGAAGGCTCTTGAGAGTCCCTTGGACAGTAAGGAGATCAAACCAGTCGATCCTAAAGGAAATCAACCCCAAAAATTCATTGGAAGGACTGTTGCTAAAACTGAAGCTCCAATATTTTGGCCACCTGATGTGAAGAGCTGACTCATTGGAAAAGACCCTCCTGCTGGGAAAGGCTGAAGGCAAAAGGAGAAGGGGTGGAGGAAGAGATAGATAGCATCAGCAACTTGATGGACACGAATGTGAGCAAACTCTGGGATATAGTGGAGAACAGAGGAGCCTGGTGGGCTTACAGTCCATGGAGTTGCAAAAGTTAGACACAACTCAGTGACTAAAAGACAACAATCCATCTGGACTATGAAGCACTGCAGTCTCTGGGTTTCCCTCCTACTTCACAACTACCTCTTCTTAGCATCATACTCTGCTGACCACCAAGGGTGGTACTTACATTTATGACTTGTGGTTTCTAAATGTTTGCCTGTAGCCCCAACACTTCCCCTTTACTGAAGACCACTGTGTCCAACTGCTTCCTTGATATTTCTACTTGGATGTCTAAAGGGAAATTTAAACAACTTATAAAACTGAGTTCCTGGTTTCCTTCCTCACTCCTCCCACTGGGTCGGCTTCCATCAAGTACACGTGCTGGAAGTGCTGCTCACGTCACTGGCCAACACGTAGACACAGCAGCTACAAAGAAGGCTGGGGAAGTGCAACCTTTTATCTCTGGCAGGTATGAATCCAATCAAAATTTGTGATTCTCTTACCAATGAGGAAAGAGAAAAATAGATGCCAAGGGTACACAGCTAGCCATTACACCTCACACCCCCTTCAGTCTATTCTCCACAGAGCAACCAGAGTGATCTTAAAATGTAAGTCTGATATGTAATTCCTAATCAAAACTCACCAGGGTAGATAAAGGGGAAGAATCAAGCATTTATTCTATCTTTCCTGTATGAACTGTACCTCAGGAAGTTCACTATAGCGTTACAAAAATAAAGCATAACAACAGACATTTTGTGCCTTGATGTGATGCAATAGGACATACCACATTACCCAAGAATTCTGGCCCCTCAAAAATCAAACATGAATCTAACCAAACCTCTAGATCTAACTACTGGTCTATAGGAAACAGGGGGGATGGAGGATCACTCTATGGAATCTGGTGAAGATGCACTTAGTACCTTGTTTGGATCCCAATTTAAGAAAATGAACTTAAAAAATAAACATATACATATATACAAATCTACATATACAATACACACATCTACATCTACAAAAAAAAACATATACATATACATCATATACATATATATATTACTCAACTGGGCAGATCTGAATACTGACCAGATATTTGATGATATTAAGGAGCTACTGTCCATTTTTTACATGTGATAAATATACTGTGACTTAACTTTTAAAAAGGACCTTATCACTTAGAGACAAACAATGAAGTACAATGAAATGATGTATGGGACTTGTTGCAAAGTCCTCTGGGGCAGGGGACAGGATGATGAAGCAAGATGGCCATATGCTGACAGCTTGAAAATCTGGGTGACGACAATTCACTATTCCATTCTCTATACTTCTGCATATGGGGAGAGCTTCCATAATAAACACTAGCTTAAGTATTTTATGATGGCTTCCTATTCTACTCTGTACGGCTTCTACGATTCCTCATGGTCTCACCCTCTACAAACCTTGTCTCCTACCATGTTCTGAGCAGTTTCCTCTCCTCCAGTCACACTGGCCACCCACTTCCCTGACCTGCTGCCAGGCATGCTTCTGTCACAGGGCCTCCAAGAGTGAGGCTCTGCTCCCAGACAACAATACCTGCCCAGTTCAGCTCTCGACCCAAAAGTAACCTCATTGAAGAAGTCTCTCCTCAGCTTCCTACTGAAAGGAAACAGTCTCCATTCTCTACCACTTTCTGTTCTCTATCATGTCACTATCTGATATTAAATGATATGTCTGTTTATTCATTGTGGAATGAATAAGCCCCAGAAAGGCCAGGCTTCTGCTGTTCTCCACTGGATCCTGGCTTATAGCACTGAGCCTGGTGTACAGTGAGTGAAATAATATTCATATTAATATCATTATTTGGATATTACACTATCAAGAGTTCTTAATAAAGAGAACACCTGAGACCCTCATTAGCCGTATTACAAAATGACATTTATCAAATCCAGAAAGCTAGAAAATAGTGATGTGATTCACTACGAAGATATGGAACCAAGTGGGGAGAAACACTTTTAAAGAAGACTTCTTAGACATCTTTCTCCTGGTTGAAAAGACAGGGGAAAAGTCAACATCTAATATATTGACACATCTAATACTTTGCTGACAGAGGTCTGTCTAGTCAAAGCTATGGTTTTTCCAGTAGTCATGTATGGATATGAGAGTGGATCATAAAGAAAGCTGAGCATCAAAGAATTGATGCTTTTGAACGGTAGTGTTCAAGAAGATTCTTGAGAGTCCCTGGGACGGCAAAGAGATCAAACCAGTCCATCCTAGAGGAAATCAGTCCTGAATATTCATTGGAAGGACTGATGCTGAAGCTGAAATTCCAATACTTTGGCCACCTGATGCAAAGAATTGACTCACTGGAAAAGACCCTGATGCTGGGAAGATTGAAGGCAGGAGGAGAAGGGGACAACAGAGAATGATAGTTGGATGGCATCACCGACTTGATAGACATGAGTCTGGGAAAGTTCCAGGAGCTGGTGATGGACAGAGAGGCCTGGCATGCTGCAGTCCATGGGGTCACAAAGAGTCAGACATGACTGAGCAACTGAACTGAACTGAATACATTGATGGCATAAAAAGATATTTGCGCCCTCTTTTCTTATGCCTTTGCTTTTATCCTCTCTAGGCCATCCTCAAGTTGAAGAAACTACATTTTATTTTCTTGAGATGAACTTACTTATCTCACTTTTCAAGTATTTATCACAATTTCCTATATGTTAGGCCCTATGCTAAGCACCTGGATTACAAGGGGAACCTAGACAGAACCAGGGAGGGCGAATTCCAGGCAGGAAGAAAACTAAATCCCTATCATTATTTTTGTCAACAATAATTGCTGAATGTGGCAAATCTTATATTTTAATATTTTATATTTATATTAAAATATATTTAATTTTTAAAATATCTATATTTTAATTCAAAATGCTAGCCCTATAGTATACTATGGCTGATTTGCATTGCTGTATGGCAGAAACCAACACAACACTGTGAAGTAATTATTCTCCAATTAAAAATGTTAAAACTTTTTCAAAAAATATGTACACCTGAATAACAAATTATTGTAATGTTTTTCTATTCTTCTTGGGTCATGTTCTTTAAATTTCATAGTAACAAACCAAGAAAACTATTTTGACAATAAGCTAGGCATTTTCTTAAAACACAACTGAGCAAAAAAAAAAAAAAAAAGATAGATCACTTCATATTTTCTTTAAACCACTGCTGCCATTTTCATATGCCAATACTATTGCAAACTGATGCTGTCTTAAGTCCAAGGATGTACCCAGTTTTGCTTTCCTACAAAAGCCTACTATTTCTTATATTCTTTTTAATAGTAAAGATACAAATTTAAGAGGTCAAGAAAAATGCAAGGCTCCAGAAATTGATAGTGTTATGATAACATCGACCACTATATTTCTACTTTCCATGACATGTACACTAGGATTATTAGATAAATAACATATCCAATCTTTTTTTTTCAAGTCCATGTGAAAAGAGATAAGGAAAGCTGAAACGAATTTGCTGCACCTGTTATCTGGGTATTTGGCATCCTTTAACAAGTTAAATCTCCAGGAAGCTAGATTAATAGATGACAGGGGGAAAAAATGTATACTGCATTATAATCTTCGACATGCTAATATACAAAGGGGGCTGAAAATCCAATTGAAAGAGGACTGGCTTATTAAACTGTGGCATGCTGCAATTTACATATCTCACCCTCCAGATGTGAGAAGGGTAAATGAGAATGAAGTGTGTTCAGATCAGCAGGGGATAGGAAGAAAAACGCATATGCATTTTGGCTATCAATTTGGCCAAGTGGAGAAAAAGTGACACGGTGAGAAGATTGACTTTTATTCTTCCTAAAATAAATCTAGTCTTGCTACCGCTCTGCTACATTATGGATCAGCACTGAAGACAGCAGGGCTAACCCTAGCTGGTTGTTCTGGGCACACCCTGTTGGTTTTCCAACAGTAAGAGTGAATGTAGATGGCCAGACAGCTAGAAAAACTACTGCAATGGGGCCCTGCTGATGGTGCAGGCTGGCAGGATCTTTGTGGAAAAATGGGGACCAAAACTAGCAGCAGGTGCTTCCCCAAATAGCCACCATTAGTCTTAGACAGTCAGTAAAAGGAGAAATCACCACGTCCTCAGAAACACATATTATGTCAATCATTTCACAGCTTAGAGCCCAATCCAACACAAAATCCTAATGTACTGAAAATGGTATCAATTTCTCATAGTCAGCCACTACTCTCAGCCCATCTCCTCTCACACATGCGTGTAACCCTTGATAACTTTCAAATACCTAAAAGAAATACTAAAGCAACGTTTAATTGATTTGTTTTTAATTAGGGCTTTCCCAATAGACCACAGCAATGTTGGTGAAATGGAACGGTAAGAGGGAATAAAAGAGCTAGGAATAAGAAGGAGCAGCCACAAAATACAGCCATGGAGTAATCCTCGGTGGGAATGCTGGCATTTCATATTTATAGAGTGGGTACAAATTCACTTAAAATATGTTATTTGCTGTATAGATAAGTAGTTCTAAAAATCTCTCCCTTTGCTTTTAGTTTTTGATGAGGGGAAATTAAAAACATTTATAAATAAAACAGAAGAGTATAACAAACCCCATGTACTCATCACCCAGATTCAACAGAAACTAACGTTCTGTCCTTCGGGGTTCATCTGCCTCTATCCATTCGCCTTTCTATTGCTATTACTACATTTTTAAGTTTTTAAGGTAAAAGTTAGATATTTAGAAAGCATAAATACTGAGTGTACAACTTTGAGAAATGAATTCATCCATGGAACCCACACACCTATGATGACACAGTACATTCCACCTCTTCAGAAAGTTCTGTGTACCCTTTCTCAGTCAGACTGCCTGCAGGTAGAATAATACTTATTCAACAGAAGACTTTTTTTTTTTCCCTCTGGCACAGAAAAAAAAATTAAGGAAAGCCAACCCCTCGAATGCAGCAAGCTTTACATTTCAAGCTGCATAAAGGCTTACTATAGCCAGTTTTTATAATAAAATGACAGTGTAGGAATTTGACCCCCAAACTAAATCCAACCATTCTCTTCACAGATAATATTCAGATATAGAACCTGGAGAAAAAAAAAATCAGGACTTAATAATGTACAGCAAAAAGCACTACTTCTGGAGCTATTTATCTTTTTGGTTATTTCAGTAACACCCCAAACAAAATGAAAAGTTCATAAACACAATCCAAGAAACAAACAGTAATACTACAAAGTGGAAAATTAATAACAGCGGTATTATATAATGAAATTTCTAACCACTCAGTACAGTGATCCATGCTTGGCAGGTCACATTAAATCCTCTATCCCTGCTCTCTAGAAAAGTACAAACAATAGCAGCAGCAGAGGAACACCGCTAATGACATTTACAGCAGCTAAAAAGTATTACTGATAGAGAAGAAAGGATTCAAAGCTAGTTCACTCTCTCCATTATGTTCTGATTCCATCTGTAATGGCACAGCACAGATAAGCATACACACTATTAACATTACATATAAACTGACATTTTGTTATGCCTATTTTAGCCTTGGTGTGGGGTGTCTTTTTTGTTTGGTTTTTTTTTGTTGTTTTTTTTTTTTTGTTTTGTCCTTGTTCTTTCAGTCATACTGGCAAAATCCTTTTTTTTGTTCCTCATATTTTATTTTTTTTTTAATTTTATTTTGACTTTATTTTATTTTACAATACTGTATTGGTTTTGCCATACATTGATATGAATCCACCACGGGTGTATACGAGCTCCCAATCCTTTTCTCTTCCACACAAGTCCCCACTTTGCCCCTTACAGAGGAAAACTCAACCTGCAATCTTGCACTCTTGGAGAAGGGGTGGGGAGAAGCCACCCTCCCTCAGTCCCTCAAGCTAGTTCTTCCTTCCAGAAGTAACTGGAATTTACACAACTGAGGAGAGAGGAGAGAGAGCCTGAAAATGAGCCTGACGGCTGTGGTGGTGCTGGGCGGAAATGGCTTCTTTTTGAACTCAGGCTCTGTGCAGACAGGGGTAAGAAGACAAGGCAGGCCTCTGCTTTCGGCTCTAGCTTCCCCACTTGCGCTTGGGCGGAGCTACTGGTGAGGTGAGCCCTTCCCCGAGGACTGGTTGCCCACCGTCACTAGGGAGCAGAAGGAGGCCTTCTCTGGGCCTCAGGTCCTGGTCACATTCTTTGCCATTAATGGGACCGATACTGTGATCAGCCTTTGAATCTTAGGTCTCTCTCCTAAACTAGTTACAAGGTGGGGAGGAAGGATGTAACCAACTAGGATCCCAAACTCCCAAGAAGCCGTGATCTCTACCTTTGTCTCAGCTCACAACGCCTGGACCACGTCTTTCCCTTTTTGGCGCCTCTCCAGCTGCACTGTCCAACATGAATATGCTGAGGTGGGTGCCAGGGAAGCATCCAGAAGGCTACCCTTCTTTACAGTCTGGCTACCTGCAGCTCATATAAGCCCTCATCGCTGTTCGACAGTTCTTTCCTATTCCCAGTGGTGCACCATGCCCTCCTCTCCTCCGCCCTGACCGTTCCTCTCACCACCACCACCAGCAGTACCATCAATGACGCCATCGACAACACCACTGCCACCCGCCACCACCTCCACGAACGTTCAGAATTGCAAACTGGCCAGGGCTGCTGTTACCTTGTTTTCCTCCGGAGTAAAGAGGATTCGGAACACGGATGGCACTCCTGGAGCGACTTTGTGGCTGATATCTTTGGGGCTGATTACTTTAAAGTAAGGTGAACTTTCCTCAACAACTTTCACCATCCTTGGAATCTGCAAGAAAAACCCAGTAACGGGCACTGTTATTGAAAATTTTTATTTTATTATTTATATGTGACTATTTTTTGAAAACTAACTGCTTAATCATCTAAAACCCCACCTACACTGGGGAGCTGCACTGGACTTTCCAACATCTGAGAGCTGCTCCGGGAGAAGAAATCACACCGCACTCCTGCTGTGGCTCAGCCACTGCACACGGGGCACCACTTGATCCTCGCAATAACCTCTGAGCTTCACTACAATTCATTCTTCAGATGAGGAAACAGACACTTTCCCTAAGAGTTACAGCTTCACCAAGCGATGGTGTTCAGAATCAAATCCTGCCCTACCTCTACCTTCCTTCCCTACAGGATTGCCCACCCAACACTACTGTGAAGCAAGAACATAGAGGGCAGTAGAATATCCGCAAGGCCAGTCTCAGAGCAGGTTCAAACAGTCCCATCCTTTTAAATTCTTATTTTTCTGCCCTGCTTGCCTCACCCAGAGTACACACACCTATCTTGGACAGCCCCCAGCAATAAAGGAAACGTAACTGTGAGAAGAGGGGTGGTCAGAGGTAGAAGTTCTAGGGACACAGGAACCTGAGAGGATTGTTTTAAAGAAAAAAAAAAAGATTTAAAGGCAGCAGAAGAAAGTTAACTATAGCTAAGTCCGTCCTAGGAGTCTCAGGTGAAAAATGAGGAAACAAGAACCCCACAGCCTCTCAAAGCTGGAGCGCAGATGTGGAAAGGAAGAAGAAACGCAGACAGAATTCAGACAGATCTTAAGACTAGAGACTGGGGAGGTAAGAAAGAGATGTGTGCGTATCTGATGGGAATAGAACTGGCTTTGCTGTTAGGAGAAAAGTTCAATGGCATTCGTGATGTGTTAAATGATGTCATATAAGCTTGCTGGGAATACTTTCAGTAAGATCATAACTGTGGATTAAAAACTAGAAAGGAAAACAACAGCAACACTAGTAATAATACTAATACTGCTTTAGTGCTTACTAATGACAGGCACTGAGCTGAATACTTTACATCCATTATCTCTTTTAATATTCCAAACAACCTATTGAAATGGGTGCAATTATTATCCCCATAGCTTGGAGAAGTGAAGTGACTTGCCCAAAGTCTACAGCTAGGAGAGCACCCACCTGGAATCTGATCCCAGATTAATCTGACTCTGGAGTCTGGGTGCTTATAATTGTACCCCAAGTGAATTGTGTTGTGGCTTGTAGAGTGTTCATGGCTCACTTTCAACTTGTGTGTTCAAGAGAGAGAGAAGAACAACAACCAGGCTCTGTCTTTGGAATTCCAAGCCAGTGAGGGAGCCAAAGGTGAGTGACACAGAGAGCATTTTTCAGTGTCCTAAATTTATCTCAGTGGTTCCTTCATAAAACAGGAAGGAGAGAAGCAGGCTTACATCAGGCACCTCGTACAAGGGTCCTGGGATTAACGTACCAAGAACAAGCCTGCCTGGCCTAGAGAAACTGTTTGCTTGTTGGCAGCTGAACTTCCTTGGATGAGAACCTTCTTTTCATGGGGTCCAATACTCCAATAGCATCTGACCAAGAGGTGTGGGTTTTATCCACAAGAACTGAGTGTGCTTTGGTAGACAAGGCTAACACATGCCTCTTATCCTTGACATGCTCACTACACCCACTGACAATCTTTTCTTGTTGATGGCCAGGGAGGAGTACCTTTTGTTCTAGGTCCTCTTTGCCTTTGATAGCCTAAAAAAACTTGAACAAGAGTCAAAAAGCAGTGGAGAAAGGGAAAAAGAGAACTGAAAGTGAGAAACTAAACTGGTTGGCAGCCCTATGTAACTGATCTCTTCTTGAGATATGTGAACAGAAGTGTAAACATCTCGGGTTCTTTTTCTTCCCTCTGCCTACCCTTTAGCTTCCATCCCATGAGCTTCTCTTGCTAACTCTCCTGCAGTGAAGAACTAAATGTTCCATCTTTCAAAGTCTGACTTTGCTGTCACTAAATAACCTCATTGATCTCTGAAAGGCATCACTGATTCCTTTAATCAGTTACTGTAGTAAATATAACTGCAAGTCTTCCCATTTGCCTTGAATTCTTATATAGTCTTCACTTAATTTCCCACTTTTATTATACCTAGAATTTTTGTCTCAATGTTCTAAGTCTCCTATAAGTATTTCTACTTGTCCTTAACACCTGATATTTAGCATCTCCCTAATGCCTTCCTCCCTATCTGATTACTTTTCATGCTTAACTGTGCTTCATGCTGACATACTGCATTATTCTTTCTTTCATCATTGTTATATGTCAAGAAAATCTTTGGTCGTTTAATACTCTTTCTTGAAATAAACCCTAATTTATCTCTGAAGGGAAAAGGCATCATGATGGAGAAGAAATCCTCAGTTGCAACCACAAAGAAGGAACAGACAGTGGGAGAAGCCATCCAAATCTATCTGTAGACAAATTCTGAAGGCTCTCTGAGGTAGAAGGGGGGAGATGTAAAAGAGAAAACAGGAACTTCCTTTTTTGAAGTTTTTTCTAATATAATCTGCATAATCTAAACGCATTGGCTCAACAAATGCAATTCATATGAGTAGACTTGATACCTTCTCTGAAAGGCATCACTGATTCCTTTAATGAGCTACTGTAGTGACTATAACTGCAAGTCTTCCCATTTGCCTTTAATTCTTACAGAGACTTCACTTAATTCCCCTTCTTTATTACAGCTAGAATTTGTGGCTATAATAGTGGGAAATAGTGGCTCTAATGTGGAGTATGTAAACATGAATAGTAATGGCACTGTCTTAAATGAAAACCTCTCCCAAATGGTCACTGGTGAGAATTTCATGATACTCGTCCAGCTAATCTTTTATTCAACAGAATACTTAGTGCACATGGGAGCTTACCATGGCGGGTACTGCCCTGGGACTGAGCATTTAGCAACAAACCAACCAGTATAGTCCTGACTTCATCAAGCTCATAATCAAAGGGCATGTCTTCATCTATTTTCCTAGGTCTATCAAATTAAAGAGCTTATCTAAGATCTTAGGGGATCCCATTCTATCTAATCCCTTCATATATACCCATAAAAGGTACAGCCATCCCAGCAAACATACTCACTGTGTCATTGTTCCTCAAAACCAGTGGGACCTCATAGACTTCACAGGGTGTGTAGTTCTGAAATATGATTTCTGATGGAAAGGGCTGGAATAATGCCTGATCCAGGTCAATTCCTGGAAACTACAGTTGAAAAAATAAATTAATCATATAGTCACAAAGTGGCAGAAATGACTGGGAAAGATAAGAAATTACTACACATACTTATAAATATTAACACTAAGAACCAAGGAAATACTTTAAAAGGAGTAACACAATGACAAATACTGCAATATTAATGCACATATGCGGAATTTAGAAAGATGGTACCGATGATCCCACACGCAGAGTGGCAAAGGAGACACAGATGTAAGGAACAGACTTTTGGATTCAGCAGGAGAAGGCGAGGGTGGGATGATCTGAGAGAACAGCACTCAAACATATACATTATCATATGTAAAACAGATGACCAGTACAAGTTCGATGCATGAAGCAGGGCACCCAAAGCTGGTGCTCTGGGACAACCCAGAGAGATAGAGTGGGGAGGGAGGTGGGAGGGGGGTTCAGGATGAGGGGGACACATGTATACCTGTGGCTGATTCATGTTGATGTATGACAAAAAACCATCACAATATTGTAAAGTAATTATCCTCCAATTAAAATTGATTAATTTTAAAAAATTCAAAATAACCCATAAATTAGAATTGATAAGTGACTTATCAAGGTCACTGAATAAAAGGTCAACATAAATCAATTATATTTCTTTGTACTAGCAATGAACATTTAGGAAATGAAATTTATAAACAATACCATTTAAAACCACATTCTAAAACATAAAATACATAGGAATAAATCCAATGAAAGATGTGTAAGACCTTTATCTGGAAAATCTACAAACCATTATTGAGAGAAACTAAAGAAACTCTATGGACTTCCCTAATGGGAAGAAATACACAATCACTTTATTTTAAAAGAAAGAAAAAGAAAATCTACACTGAACCACTGGCAGGTGTGTGGAAAATACACTAATATGCATATTTATAGGAAGAACCCATCATTTAGACAGGCTGGAAGACTCATAGCTGAGGAACTCTGTGGGGAAGAAAAGGCTAACACGATTCTGTCACATCTCCCTTCTTCTCATCCCCCTTCCAAATAAACACACACAAACAATCCTCTCTCATAAAGAGCTGCCCCCAGAATCATGGCGAATTCCTATTGCACTGCAATACTACCAGCCCTGCCTCAACATTAACTACCTGAAAACAGCAAGTCCAGGAAGAATTCCCTTCCTTATTTCAAAGATGAGTGATAATAATAATCACAATGACAAACAAGCCAGGATCTATACAAAAACACTCACCAAAAAAAGAAAAAGAGAAGCAAAGAAAACGTCAAATGAATATTCACTTTTCTGGTTGCCATGAAAATAATAAGAATCTTAACTACACCACTTCATCATAAGCTCAGAGAACATAATAGATAAAAATCAGAGAGTACAAAGCAAATATTCAAGAGTTCCAGGGAAGATTAAGCAATCAAAAGTGATGAAAAATTCAAGTGCTAATTCAATAAATGCTAATTGAATTTCTAATGCTTTCCATATGTTGAGCATACAGTAGTGAACAAAGCCAATAAAACCACTGCCTCATGAAGATAAAATTCTTGAAGAAATGGATAAAAAATAAAAATACATAAAACAAGGTCGGGCAGTGTTAAAGCTATTAAAAAAACAGCCGAAGCAGGACAAGGAGACGGCATGAATGGAGATAGGCAGTCAAGGGATGGCCTCTCTAGGGAAATGATTTGAATTGAAGTAAGTCATGCAAAGATCTGAGAAAACAGCATTCCAGTTAGAAGGAATAACCAGTGCAAAGACCCTGGGGTAAGAAGTATCTGTGAGTGTTTGAAGAGCAGCAAATGGAGGTGCAGTGAGAGGAGAGTGAGCTGCGGAAGAGACAACGGAAAAGACTGCGAAGGATGCAGGCTCAGACGCTGCAGGACTTTTCCATTATGAGGGTAACAGGAAGCTTCCAGGCAGTTTTCAACACGGAAGCAACATGTTCTGGTTTACATTTTTTAAAAAAGCCACTCTTCTTTGTGGAGAACTGATAATGGGGTGATTGGAGGGAAACAGGGAGGCTATTTTAGAAGTCTAGATGATGATGGGTTGAACGGGATGGTGGTGGCAGTGGTGGTGAGAAGTGTTTTGATTATAGAGATGTATTTGTGATTACTAGGCCTTGTTGGATTTCACATAAGATGTGAGAAAAACAGAGGCATGAGAGATAACACCAAGGTTTTTGGCCTGGAAAAAACAGATCAACAGAGGTATTACATGGTGGAGGGAGGAAAGATCATGACTTTAGGGAAAGAATGTAATGCAAAAATTAGATCTTCAAGATTTTAAGTTTGAGCTGCCAATCATACACTGAGCTGAATATATGATCCAGAGTTCAGGAGCTAGACCACAGTAGGAGACATAATTATGAAAGTAATCATTTAAAAGGTGAAATTAAAAACCTCATTCCTAGAAGGGGCCACCTAAGGAGTGAGTGCAGAAGGGAAAGAAGTTTAAAGAGCAAGTACTGGGGAGCTCCAATGTTTAGTGATTAGGAAAAGGAGAAAGAGCCAACAAATAGGAAAAAAGCTACCAGTGAAGTAGGCAGAAAGCCAAAGGAGTGTGATATCTGAGATACAAGTGAATTAAAAGATACAAAAAAGACACTGACTATGTAAAATGCTGAGATGACCCAACTGTGTTGAACAGATCAAGCTTAAGAATGAATTCTAAGACACACACACACCTCAAAGAAGAGATACAGAGGATGCTGACGAATGTAATTACAATGAAATGGGAATGAACAAAGTTTAAAATGGATTAGAGAGGAAATACAAGGTGAAGAAGGGCAAAGAAGATATAGCATCTTCACTACTGATATTTCTAAAGGAAAAAAAATGGCATGAATATTTGATAATCCAAGAAAAGCTTTCTAGCAAAAAATAACATATATAATATTTTAGGAAAAATTTAGTCACATCCTAATAATATTGTGCATGCTGCATGCATGCTAAGTTTGATTCTGTGCGACCCAATGGACCGTAGGCGACGAGGTTCCTCTGTCCTTGGGATTTCCCAGACAAGAACACTGGAGTGAGTTGTCATCTCCTCCTCCAGTGGATCTTCCTGACCCAGGGATTGAAACCACATCTCTTACATCTCCTGCACTGGCAGGCAGGTTCTTTACCACCAGCGCCACATGGGAAGCCTCCCTAATAAAATCACTGGATATCAAACAAGAATAAACAATCTTTGGGCACACAAGTTAATATTATAGCTCAGCTAGTAAAGAATCCACCTGCAATGCAGGAGACCCCGGTTCGATTCCTGGGTCAGGAAGATCCACTGGAGAGGGGATAGGCTACCCACTCCAGTATTCTTGGGCTTCACTTGTGGCTCAGCTGGTAAAGAATCCATCCCCAATGCGGGAGACCTGGGTTCGATCCCTGGGTTGGGAAGATCCCCTGCAGAAGGGAAAGGCTACCCACTCTAGTATTCTGGCCTAGAGAATTCCATGGACTAGGTCTATGGGGTTGCAAAGAGTCAGACACGACTGAGCAACTTTCACTTTCACTGTTTCCTCATATCATCATTTAAAACCAGAAGGTAGTGAAGAAAATGCCTGCAAAGCTCTTATAGGGAAAACATGTGGCCCAAGAACTGTACATTCAACAAGTCTACAGTTCACCGCTAGAGGCAATAAGCAAATATTGTCAAACATATAAAATAAAGGACATACAGTTCCCATAATCTCTTCTTGAGGAAATGAGAAGGGTATGACTCTCATTTAAATAAGAAACAAATGAAACTCAGGAAAATAAAGTAAAAAAAAATAACTGACCAAGTTAACAGAAGATGAAAGAAGATGAGATGTGGTACACTAAGAGCCTCGATCAAAATACATTAAAACACATACACAAGCAGTAACACACACAGCAATACACACAGGCTGGTTTTAGTTATGCTCTAGGAATGAAGCAGATAGCCCTTAATAATGATAAACTAGCTTTGGAAGAAGCTGTGTCCCCTGCCTTGAAGTTAGAGGGTGGCTATGGAGAAGGAAATGGCAACCCATTCCAGTGTTCTTGCCTGGAGAATCCCAGGGACGGGGGAGCCTGGCGGGCTGCCGTCTATGGGGTCGCACAGTCGGACGCGACTGACAGGACTTAGCAGCAGCAGCAGCATCGGAAAAAGAAGAAGCAATGAATAACTAAAGCTGGCAGGGCTCAGAAAAAGAGGAAATTGTACGCATATCTTAGACAGGAGAAGCAATGGCATGCCAAGGAGAGCAAAACAGCCTGAGGCAATCACTCCTCTTGAGGGAAATTACTCTGAAAACCCCTCAGGAATAGCTAGGAACCCTTTGAGAGGGAGCTAGTCTCCAGGAGTTCAACTAAGGGAGGCTCATACCATAATTTGTACATAAAAACTGAAGCATATAATTCAAGAAATTAATTTAAAAATAGGAAATAAGTCCCACGCTAAAAACATGTTCCTAAAGCCTGGAATATATGGTTTACATTCAAAACAGAAACATCAAAATAGCTATTCTTTACAGACTAAAAGGATGTATTTGTTATTGGAAATGAGCCAGAACAGACAAAAATGCCTGTTTTAATAAACAATTCCTCCTTTTTCCTTTCTAGTAATGACAGCTCAGTTAAGCAGGGACTTCTTTTTCTAGAAAGATAACCTAACTGGGCTTAACTAATATAATTCTCAGGATATTACTCTTACTCTGTAAACCATAGTGTTCAGAAGTAGCTAAGGAAGAAATGTAACTAATCAAAAGTTACTTATACTCTGCAATTCTTGGTATCAAATTATAGATACCAACATCAACAGAGGTAGAAAAAGAATATATAAAACAAATCCGATAAGAAATTGCTAAGTCGCTTCAGTCGTGTCCGACTCTGTGCGACCCCATAGATGGCAGCCCACCAGGCTCCCCCAACCCTGGGATTCTCCAGGCAAGAACACTGGAGTGGGTTGCCATTTCCTTCTCCAATGCATGAAAGTGAAAAGTGAAAGGGAAGTCGCTCAGTCTTGTCCAACTCTCAGCGACCCCATGGACTGCAGCCCACCAGGCTCCTCCATCCATGGGATTTTCCAGGCAAGAGTACTGGAGTGGGGTGCCATTGCCTTCTCCGAATAAGGGATTAGTTAGCCCTCAACCAATAAGTGCTGCTTAGTTCTTACTGTTTTAGAACAGTCACATTATTCCAGGATCTACCTGATACACAAATACAACAGAAAGCAGCTACCTTTTGGTGTGTTGTTTCCCTCATATCTAAAAGTTCAATGATCTGCGGTCGGCACATCACACGGGTGTTGGCCAGTCTCTGCTCTGTGGTGAGGGACATTTCCTTCAGGAACTCCGAGGGTGTCAGCTAGAATTGAAAACAACAGGAGCTGAAGATTCATAAGTGGTAATACTGAAAAAGTGTTTTCGTAAGTGCCAGTAATGAATAATTTGTGTTTATAGCTTTCAGGATAATTGTGGAATGCCACTAAGTTCCCTTATAAAACATTTAAAATAACTAAATAATACAAATAAGAGAAGGACCCATGCACTTCTGAGCTTTTTGCACAATAATTTGAAATGACATATGGTTGCCGTTTCCTTATGATTTTAAAGGAATCTCACAAAAGAAGATGGGGTTGGGGAGAGGAAGGGCAAGAAACTGCACAGGAGCATGTCCAGTGAGCTTAACATTTATGCTCAGAAGAGCATAAAACTCTAGGTTTCTAAAATCACTTAAGGGCTTCAGAGCTAAAGAGTCTGAGACATTTCTATTTCTCAACTGAAGTTACAACATGCAAGCAAAGCTTTTGGGTGTTTATCATGTTATACCTGGTTAAAGAGCAGTCTTAGAAAATGTAAAGGATCTGGGAAGTGTGACTGTGCTGCTTAGGAATGAGTTTGAACTTTTTAGAAATCCTAAGAGCACATTCATATCTTGTTTCCAAAGAGCTTTCAGCTGATCATCAGATACAATAGCCAGTCAGTCACATCCACTTACCCAAATAAGAACATAAAATGCTTTAACACTTTCTAATCTTATGAGAAAAAATGTTACTTATCATTTAAATAACCCAGCAAGGGCTTACCCAAGACCAACTACTATTCATTGCTTTGTCTGTATAGTCTTACTTCAACTGATTAATGTAAGCAATTTAAGCCTCTACTTTGATGTATGTAATTTCAAAACCTTCCCAGGCTTTAAAAGGTATCTATGCTCTGTAGCAAGCTACCATGTTAACTAAACTGAGAATATCTGATATTCTGTTCGATATTCTGAGAATGCCAGGCAGCCATTGTCATTCTCCAGAGGAGAAAGCTATTTTTCTGAGAGATACTTCTCCTCTCAGAGGAGATACTTTACTCTGAAATTCTCTGATACATTACCATTCGATTTACTTCATCTTCTGCAACCACCTTTGGACTCAGGGGTGGTAAAATCTTGCTTTGGAATCCTTTAAGTGTTCTGACTAACCCCATATGAACAGCCCCCATGGACTCCTCAATACTTCTACTTGTCATTTTTAGCTATTTCCTCTGTTTACCTAAGAAGGAAAAACAAAAAGTTTTAGAACAAATGCAGTTAATTTCTGGATATAGGTCACATTTTTTGAAGCTTTCTCAAATAGAAGAAGGTTTAGAAAATACTGATCTTTAAAAATATATCCAGTACTTGGAACCAATGCCTTAACTGTAGGAGTCTATTCCATGAGCCAGTCTAGCGTTAGCCTTATCCCAAACTCTGGGACCCCTTTTAGACAAAGCAAGTGATTCTGGACTAAGCCCAGGGAAGACATGAAAACGCAAGCAGCTCTTACATTTTGGTACTTTTATCTTCCCCAGATAAACAAAAACTGCTCAATAAATATACTTCATAGTTTGCGACTTTATCTGCTTATTTGACAATTCTCTCTCATGATACCCTTCAAACAGAATAAATATAAGGCTTCAGGCCTTCGCAGCTGGCAGAGAATTGAAAAAGGCAGCATGAGACGATATGGGGAAGAAGTTTCTGAAAATGTTCTGAAGTTTATAGTAATAAATAAGGCATTAATCAGCCACCCAATACCTCCAAATCAAAGAAATATGACATTTCCCCATTCCATATATTTCCTTATACTTCTACCAGGGCATTTGCAACTTTGGGAATCCATTTATGACTAAGTAGGGGCTTCCTTTGTGGCTCAGCTGGTAAAGAAGCTGCCTGCAATGCAGGAGACCTGGGTTCGATCTTTGGATTGGGAAGATCCCCTGGAGAAGGGAAAGGCTACCCACTCCAGCATTCTGGCCTGGAGAATTCCATGGACTGTATAGTCAGTCCACAGGATCACAAAGAGTTGGACACGACTGAGTGAATTTCACTTTCACTTATGACTAAGTAGGAATTTCTGTTTTTAGTAATAGCAGGCTAGATTCTTTAACCCCGTGGGGGAGAAATACTGGATATAACATCAAATAAAAAAGCCTTAAAATCACTAAAAGTTCAAAAGACAATAAGGCATTACCAGACCAAACTGGAAGGGAAAGTGGTGCATGAAGGAAAATAGATACGAACGAAAATGTAATAAGGTTCACTGAAATAAAGCAATAAAACACCCAAAGAAATGAATATGAAATTTTAAAATAAGAAAAATAATCAAAAAAAATGATTGAAACAGAAAACAGCCAAAAGGTTCTAACATGCTATAACTGGAGACAATGAAGAAGAAAAATAAGGTACTGGAGGAGAACTAATATTTAAAACTATAATCCAAGAAAATTTTCCATTAAAAAAAACAAGCAAAAGGGATTGGTGGTTACCCAGGAAGATTGACCCAAAATGATCAACTCTGAGTCATATCTTGGAAGAACTACTAGAGTTAAAGAATTTTTAAAATTAGCATCCAGACAAAAAGTCAAAATAATGTATGAAAGCAAGAGAACTGGATGTCGATACCCTTTGTGAAAGCAATCCATGAAATGGGCAAACAGAGGAGGAATATTTTCCAAAACCTTTAAAAAGCTTGAGCCAGAGATTTTACAAGCAACCAAGCTCTCCTTCCATCCTCACGGCTACAGAAAAGGAGTTTTGAACATGCCAAAGCCCAGGGAATATTACAAACATGTTCCCTTCCTGACGAATATACTAGAGGACGGGCTCATCCAACCAAAAGGACACAATTTTACATGAAAATTAAGAAAAGAAAGCTGAAAAATCGATCAAGATGAGTAGTAGTTGTATAAGAGGTAGGAATCAAACCATTTAATGAGATAGAATAAAGAAGAATTAAGGGATTTGTGGTAGAAAGCCCAATGATGGCAGCAATGATACCTGTTTCTAAGCATTCAGGTACTTATATAATCCTCCTCCCCTTGCGTGTGGGCTGTACTTAGGTACTGTAACAAATATAAAACAGCACAAGTGATGGATGTCACATGTGAGATCAGTTGTAAAGAGAACTGGTTCCATCTTGGGCCCTGTCTGGCTCTCTCTCAGATCCCAGTTACTACACTGTAAGGACACTGAGAAACCTACAGAGAGGCCCCTGTGGTGAGGAACCAAGGCCTGCCAGCAGTGACATGAGTGGGCTTGGCAGTGGATCTTCTAAGGCCTGCCAACAACCATGGGAATGAAGGCAGAGTTGCCAGCCCCAGTTGAGCCTTGAGATGACTGCAGTCTGGGCCAACAGCTTGACTGGGGATGCATGAGAGACCCTAAGTAGGAATCACCCAGCTAAGCATCTTCTAGATTCCTGACCTACAGAAACTGGGAAAACAAATATTGTTTTAACCTATTAATCTGGGGTAATTTGTTATACAGCAATAGATAAAAATATAGGCACTATAAAAGGGTTTACATACAAACAAAACTACTGAACATAAAGATTAATGTTCCTAAATACCAAAAGTAATTTTAGAAAAAGCAAAGATGACATACTAAATAAAGACTAACAATAAATCACATTCAATGTACATAATTATTATGAATGGGAAGTGTGATATCACCAACATGGTAGAATAGGTAGTTGCCAACTTCAGTCCCACTCACAAAAAGACCATCTATTAACAGCAATTATCCATAGACAAGACACTTTTGTGAATATCCCAGAACCGAGGGTGAGATTGAACCACTCCCTTGGATCACAGAGACTTGGAAAAACCTCAAAAACATTTTGTTAAGTAAAATGAGCCAGTCACACACACACAAAAATATACATTGTGTGAGTCCATTCACGTGAAGTGACCAGAACAGGACAATCTCTACAGAGAAAAAGTAGATTAGTCATTGCAAAGGTCTGGGAGGAATGAAGGGATAGAAGAGTGATAACTAAAAGGTATGGGATTTCTTTCTGAAATGAAAATGTTTACAACTGACCATGGTAATAATTACACATATTTGTGAATATACTAAAAACTGAATTGTATGTACACTTTAAATGGATGAATTGCATCCTGAATTGAATGTGAATTATTATATCTCAATAAAGCTGTTAAAATATATTTTAAAACATTAAAAAAAATCAACCCTTAAAAGTTGAAAAGTGAATAGAAAGAGACACATGTACCCCAATGTTCATCGCAGCACTGTTTATAGTAGCCAGGATATGGAAACAACCTAGATGTCCGTCAGCAGATGAATGGATAAGAAAGCTGTGGTACATATACACAATGCAGTATTACTCAGCCATTAAAAAGAATACATTTGAATCAGTTCTAATAAGATCGATGAAACTGGAGCCAATTATACAGAGTGAAGTAAGCCAGAAAGGAAAACACCAATACAGTATATTAACACATATATATGGAATTTAGAAAGATGGTAATGATGACCCTGTATGTGAGACAGCAAAAGAGACACAGGTGTGTAGAGCGGACTTTTGGACTCTGAGGGAGAGGGAGAGGGTGGGATGATTTGGGAGAATGGCATTGAAACATGTATACTAGCATGTAAGAAATGAATCGCTAGTCTATGTTCAATGCAGGATACAGGATGCTTGGGGCTGGTGCACGGGGATGATCCAGAGAGATGTTATGGGGAGGGAGGTGGGAGGGGGGTTCATGTTTGGGAACTCATGTGCACCCGTGGTGGATTCATGTCAATGTATGGCAAAACCAATACAGTATTGTAAAGTAAAATAAAGTAAAAATAAAAATTAAAAATAAATTAAAAAAAATAATAAAGTCATCATATAATCCTAAAAAAAAAAGTTAAAAAGTGAAACAAATAAACCTTGCTGTATATCAAGTTGGTGTCATAACTACAAAGAGAAAACAATTATTCTAAACAACCTTAAAACATGATTTTTGACTATATATCATCATTGGATAGTAGTCTTATTGTCATAATATTACTAATAATATTTTAAAAACAAGTAGCAATATCAATATTGTTAGGAATCAAGCATTTCAACATTAAAAAAATAAAGCCATATACTAACACATATATATGGAATTTAGGAAGATGGCAATGACGACCCTGTATGCAAGACAGGAAAAAAGACACAGATGTGTATAACGGACTTTTGGACTCAGAGGGAGAGGGAGAGGGTGGGATGATTTGGGAGAATGGGAATTCTAACATGTATACTATCATGTAAGAATTGAATCGCCAGTCCATGTCTGACGTAGGGTGCAGCATGCTTGGGGCTGGTGCATGGGGATGATCCAGAGAGATGTTGTGGGGAGGGAGGTGGGAGGGGGGGTCATGTTTGGGAACGCATGTAAGAATTAAAGATTTTAAAATTTAATTAATTAATTAATTAATTAATTTTTTAAAAAACCCACAGGAAAAAAAAATAAAGCCATAAAAGTTCTTATATTAAGAAATACTATAATCTTAAATTTAAATTGCAAATATGAGTTTCAGCTCATGATTATTTTCTCCTTTTAAATAACTTGCCTTACTGAAAGACCCTAGAAGCAATGAAAGCTCAGTAAGTGATGACAGTCCCAGGATGTAATGTGGTCTTTAAATACTACTTTCCACTAGAAGAAACCATACTCCTTAGAGAAATGAGTAACTCAAGGTCTGGGGCATGAAATGTATAAGATGAACTTGGGACATTCTACTATACTGAAAAACAAAAGATGTTATCAAAGGCTTACTTGAGTCTAAGGAGCCCAGAGCAACTTGAAGGAGTTTTCATTCACCAAAGACAGGACAATTTGGGAAAAACAAAAAGTGCAATGGATTCATCTTTAAAACTCTGAGTTCAAAAAAGATACTAAAAAAAAATCATGGGTCACCTTTGGAAGTTGCTAGGACACAGAACTAATTATTTTGGAAATAATAACAGGGAAGAATCAACCATTTATCCTGTCCCTTTCTGTACAAATTACACCATAAGTTATCCAAATAGTTTATGAGAGAAAATTATTCTTCATAGACAAACTCCAGCTAATAAATGCAGAAGAAATGACAGAAAAATAATCACCATTTTCAGCCTCTAATGAAACGAAGGATCATCAATGCCAGAACCATTAGGAAGAATGTTGTTAAAGAACTTTCTAATGGCTCCAACAGGCTAACAACACCTGAGCCCTCTACATCAATCTTAACACTGAAAGAGTGAAAACCAGACATATTATGTGCCTCCTGACGTGATGTAGTACACAGCACCACCTGTGTAGCACTATTAACAAAAATCTTAACCTAAATCTAATTAATCTCTAGATCTACCAGCTAGGGTACAGGAGTTCAGGAAATGGAGGAACATGTGTAAAAACATAATTAAGCTGTATCAAGAATGCAGAAAATGTGACAGGAAAATGACCCACTTCACTAAACTAGTAAATAGTGCTTGTGTGCAAACATGGGCACCTGAGAGGGGATGGAGACGACAGTTATGAATTAAGAGAATCGCTTCAACAACAATTACATACATAGATTATAAGCAAAAGGAGGGAAGAGGTATATCATGCAAATGTTGGACAAAAGAAAGAAAGAAGGGCTATAGTAATATTAGATAAAGTTGACTTCAAATCAAAGAAAATGACCAGGAACAAAAAAGGACATTACGTAATGTCAAAGGGTGAATCTACCAAAAAGACACAACAATCATAATTTTAAATGCACCAGACAACTTTTAAAATATATGAGTTGAACCAAGCTTCAAAATATATGATGCAAAAAATTAAAACAACTATACAAATCCACAATTGTAGCTGGAGACTTCAACATTCCTTTCTCAAAAATTAATGTAAGTATTAAGCAGAAAATTAACAAGATATAGGGGAACTTAACACAACCAACATGATTTAATCAATACTTATGGAACAGTCTGCCCAACAGCAGCAGAAATGTACATGCTTTTCTGTATCCAAGCAACATATACAAAGATAGATAATTTTCCAGGCCACGAAATAAAATTCAACAAAGTTAAAAGAACTGGAATCATACAGAGGGTGCTGGTTAACCACTGTGAAATCAAATTAGAAACACACAACAGAAAGATAGTGCAAAATCTCCAAATACTTAGAAACTAAACAACACATTTCTAAATAAACATAAATCAAAGAAGGAAAATTAAAAGTATGTTGAATTGAATGAAAATGAAAACACAACAGTTCAAAATTTGGAGGAGGTTGAAAGTTTTTTTTTTTCATCCTCAGGCCTTAGACTTTATTTTTTTATTATTATTATTTTTTTCTTTTTTACTTTACAATATTGTATTGGTTTTGCCATACATCAACATGAATCCACCACGGGTGTACACGTGTTCCCAATCCTGAACCCCCCTCCCACCTCCCTTCCCATACCATCCCTCTGGGTCATCCCAGTACACCAGACCCAAGCATCCTGTATCCTGCATCGAACCAGTGCAGTCACTCAGTCGTGTCCGACTCCTTGCGACCCCATGAATTGCAGCACGCCAGGCTTCCCTGTCCATCACCAATGCCCGGAGTTCACTCAGACTCACATCCATCGAGTCAGTAATGCCATCCAACCATCTCATCCTCTGTCGTCCCCTTCTCCTCCTGCCTCCAATCCCTCCCAGCATCAGGGTCTTGTCCAGTGAGTCAACTCTTCACATGAGGTGGCCAAAATATTGGAGTTTCAGCCTCAACATCACTCTTTCCAATGAACACCCAGGACTGGTCTCCTTTAAGACTGGCTGGATCTCCTTGCAGTCCAAGGGACTCTCAAGAGTCTTCCC
Source organism: Ovis canadensis (assembly GCF_042477335.2). Lineage (NCBI taxonomy): Eukaryota > Metazoa > Chordata > Mammalia > Artiodactyla > Bovidae > Ovis > Ovis canadensis. The sequence continues at coordinate 52,983,407 of NC_091258.1, read as the reverse complement.
CAGCACCACAGTTCAAAAGCATCAATTCTTCAGCACTCAGCTTTCTTCACAGTCCAACTCTCGCATCCATACATGACCACTGGAAAAACCAAAGCCTTGACTAGACAGACCTTTGTTGGCAAAGTAATATCTCTGCTTTTTAATATGCTATCTAGGTTGGTTATAACTTTCCTTCCAAGGAGTAAGCACCTTTTAATTTCATTAAATTAAAATGATGGCTGCAATCACCATCTGCAGTGATTTTGGAGCCCCCCAAAATAAAGTCTGACACTGTTTCCACTGTTTCCCCATCTATTTGCCATGAAGTGATGGGACTGGATGCCATGATCTTAGTGTTCTGAATGTTGAGCTTTAAGCCAGCTTTTTCACTCTCCTCTTTCACTTTCATCAAGAGGCTTTTTAGATTAGAAAACAGTAGAAGTCAATTATGTCATCTAAGCACCTAAATCCAGAAAAAGAAAAAGATGACCAAATAAAACAAAAGCAAACAAGAGCAAATAATAAAGATAAGAACAGAAATCAGTAAAATTAAAAACAGAAAATCAATAGAGAAAATTAATCAAAGATCTGATTCTCTGGAGAAACCAATAATACTGACAAACCTCCAGCAAAGAAAGAAGACACAAATTACCAATATTAGGAATTTAATAAAAAAGGACAAACCATATAGATATCAGAATAATAAGAAAACACTGTAAACAACTGCACACTCATAAATACGACAGCTTAGATATATTGCTTCAATTTCTCAAAGAACATACTACCACAACTTAATATGAACAGATAATCTGAATAACTCAAAGTATTATTAAAAAGAATTCATAATTTTATAACTCAAAAAAAAAGAAATATCTAGGCATAGATGGTTTCACTGGAGAATTATAGGAAACATTTCAAGAAGAATTAACACCAATACTACCAATCTTTTTCAGAAAATGGAAAAGAAGGGAACATTTTACAATTCATTTTATGAGGCCTAAGACAAAACCAAACAAAGAAAGTAATACCCAAAAAATACCTAAAAACCAGTATCTGTCATGAATATGTGAAAAAAAAAGTTTAACAAAATATTATCAAAATCTTAACAAGTTATTTAGCAATATGAAAACTAATTATATGCCATGACCAAATAGTTTAATTCCAGGAATATAAGCCTAGTTCAACACTCAAATTTCAATGTAATCCATCACATTAGCAGTCTAAAGAAGAAACATCATATGATCATATCAATTTATGTAGTAAAAGCATCTGACAAAATTCAACAACATTCATGATAAAAAAAACTCCCAGAAAACTAGGAATATAGATGAACATAATAAAGAAAATATACAAAAAACTTTACAGCTGACATCCTGTTGCTGATTAGTCACTAAGTCATATCCAACTCCTTTGCAACACTATGGGCTGTAGCATGCCAGGCTCTTCCCAGGCAAGAATACTGGAGTGGGTAGCCATTCGCTTCTCTGGGATCAAACCCCCAACTCTTGCACTGGCAGGAAGATTCTTTACCACTGAGCCACCTGGGAAGCCCAGTTGACATCATCCTGAATGGTAAAAGACTGCATGCTTTCCCCGTAAAGACTAAGAACAAGGCAAGGAGATCCACTCTAACCATGGCTATCAGACATAGTATTGGAAGTTCTAGTCAGTGCTAGAAGAAGGAAAAAAAAGAAATAAAAAACATATAGAGCAGAAAACAAGAAAAAAAACTCTCCTTAGATGCAGATGGCATAACTGTCTACATAGATATTCCCAGAGAATATACAACAAACCTCCTAGAACTAACAAGTGAGTATAAACATATAAACATCATTCATATTTCTATATACTAACAATAAAGATGTGGAAACCAAAATACGATATCATTTGTAACTGTGATTCCTTCAAAAACTAAGTGTAAGTTGAACAAAACATATACAAGATTTGTATATTAAAAATGACAAAGAGCCAATTCAAAAAATCAGAGAGTATCTAAGTAAAAGGAGATCTATGTTCATGGACTGGAAGACTCAACATGGACATGCTACTGCTAAGTCACTTCAGTCGTGTCCGACTCTGTGCGACCCCATAGACAGCAGCCCACCAGGCTCCCCCGTCTCTGGGATTCTCCAGGCAAAACACTGGAGTGGGTTGCCATTTCCTTCTCCAATGCATGAAAGTGAAAAGTGAAAGGGAAGTTGCTCAGTCATATTTGACTCTTAGCAACCCCATGGACTGCAGCCTACCAGGCTCCTTCGTTCATAGGATTTTCCAGGCGAGAGTACTGGAGTAGGGTGCCATTGCCTTCTCCCAACATGGACATACTTGGTGGAAAAGTGACATTATTCTACCTAACACACAATCCCATTAGAAAATGGACAAAGGACCAATACAATATTGTAAAGTAATTAACCACCAATTAAAATAAATAAATTTAAACAGAAAAAAAAATGGACAAAGGACATGGAGACATTTCATTGAAGATGTATCAAGCGCAAAAAGCATATGAAAGCTGTTCAACATCAGCAGACATCAGGAAAACACAAATTAATACCATGATTAAATAATACCACATACCTATCAGTCACCTGTGTATCACTACAACAACCTAGATGTGGGTGCTATTAGTCTCCCCATATCCCAGATAAGGAAACAGAGGCACAGAGGAGGTAAGTAACCTGCCCCAGTTCCCACACTAGGAAAGGGGAGAGCTACAAGGAGAAGAGTCATTCTAGTTCCAGAGTCCACACTCTCAAGGGTGACACTATTCTGCCTCTACCCTGAGATTCTATCCCCTAATATCTCACAAATTCACCTATGCCTTTTCATCCCTGCTGCCTTCCTTTGTTAATGTTACTTTCATGGCTTGTCTGGATGACTGCAACAGCTTAACTGACCTCCCTGCCTCCAGATTTGGGTCTCTACTCCCACTCCACCCCCACAGCCTAGTCACTTTATACATTGCAGCTACAGTGACTATTCTAAAGGGAAAACCAGGTAATGCCATTTCCCTGCCTAAAATCCTTTAGTCCAGAATACTCCATAAGGTTCTCAGCATGACATCCATTCCAGGAACCTGCCTTTCTTGCACTTTATGCTCAACTCACAGTTCACAAAGTCTCAGGGGCTCACACACCTCCAGAATTATACATAACACCTGGAATGCCTTTCTTCTCCCCTACACCCCTCCTCTCTCCAGTTAAATCCAACTTGTCTTTCTGGAATCAAGATGTGACCTCTTTCAGAAAGGCTTCCCTGACTATCCAGGGCAGCCACTTGTTTACTGACCTCACAGGTTCTCATGCTCCCCCTATCATAGCCATCTATTCATCTCCTTTTCTGCCCTGAGACTGTTAAGTTTCTTGAGTTCAAAGATTTTCTGTTTCTTATCACTGCGTTCCCAGAATCCAGCACAGTGCCTCATACACACGCTTATTTAATAAATACGTTTAATCAATGAAATGGCTTTCACAATCCCCAAATGTGCCAGGCTATTTCATACCTCTATACCTTTATATAGACTCATCCTTTCTTTTCACATTCATATCCCTGTCTGCCTTGTGAACTCCTATTCACCCTATAACACTTACCTCAAGGGTCCCCAGAAGTAAGGCTTTCCCTAACGCATTCAAAGAATGCCAATCGCTTTGTCCTTTGCACATGACTCTTACTGAATGTAATACATTGTACTACAACTATCTGCTCACAAGCCTCAAGAATATAAGCGCTTTCATTGTACAGACCATCTGTGACTGCCACAAAGGGGCTCAGTTAATATTTGTTGAATTGAATTTAATATTAAATCATACTCATTAAAAGAGAATTTTTACTAGGCCAAAACATTTCACAGAGGAACAATTTCCCTCTTTTTCCTTAATTTAAACATCAACTTCCAGCTCCTTCCAGGGTTTCGACCTAACAGTCTAGTTGCATGCTCAGTATGCATGACACAGTATCTTCTTTGAGAGAAAACAGAAAAAAATGCATTCTCATCCAGCTTAGGAAATAGAACTTGGCTTGGAGTCTCTGAGGAGGATGCAAAGATGGTAGCAAGGGTTGCAGTCATCTGAAGGCTTGACTAGGGCTGGAAAATCCACTTTCAAGGTGGCTCACTCAACACGGCTAGCATGTTGCTCCTGGCTGTTGGTTTCAGTCCCTTCCCTCATGGGCCTCTCAGCAGGGATGATTAAGTGTCCTCATGGCATGATGACTGACTGCTTCCACAGAGAGTAGTCCCAGAGACAATGGGAGAAGCTGCACTGTGTCCTCTGTGGCCCAGAAGTCACATACTCTCATTTAGGCAAGATCTATTAGTCACACAGATCAGCCCTATTCCATATGAGAGAGGCCACACAGGGACACAATTACCAGGAAGTAAGGGTCACTGGGAGCCTTCTTGGAAGCCATCTTCCACATCTATCTCATATGTTTATTCAGTTCAGTTCAGTCGCTCAGTCATGTCCGACTCTTTGCGACCCCATGAATTGCAGCACGCCAGGCCTCCCTGTCCATCACCGACTCCCGCAGAGGATTAAATGACATAATAACTGTATGTCACTGTGTACAGTACTTGGCATATAATTGTTCTTAATGTTATTAGCAGAAAGTTTGGTTTAAAAAAATAGAAAAGATGGAAATTCCATTTAATTAAACATTGCTTGCTAAAAATAAGTAAGAGCATCTTATGAAACTGCTCACATGTCTTCAAGTTCTGCTACTGCTAAAGTGAGGACAGGGGCCATTACATACTCTGGGATGCTGATAAACATTTCTTTACCCCCAAAGTACCATTTTAACAGGAAAATATCAAAGAAAAAAAATGCAGAAAATGCTCAAGTAAATGCAACATGACTTGTTTCCAGTGAGGGGTTCTCTAGGCACTTGGAGTAAAAGGATTAATTTTCATATTTTAATCCTACTGCTTCTTCTGGTTTTCTTATGTTTCTAAAGCTGCTATGCTTCTTGGTTTCTTATGTGTCAGATCTCTTTTAAATTGGATTTCTGCAGTTTCATAGGTTTCACATTGGGCTTTGCTCTTTTCCCCTGAAATACGTCCTGAAAACAATCTGTCTCTGCAGGATGTGTGGCTTATAGCCTAGGCAGATAAAAGAGAGACAAATTTCAGAAAGAATCCTCTTATTGGACCGGGCTGAAGAAAAGAAAAATAGAGATGTATTTTGTATTTTGTTCTGGTCACGGATTCCAACATGCATGTCTGTTTGTGTGTGTGGTGTGCAGGGGCAGGAGGGGTGTTCCCCACAACAGCAAGTAATTTATCTACATAGAGATGGCATCAAATCCCACAGGTTAAGTCTTAGTCCTATAGACTGCTCCCACACTTCAGACACTAGTCGCAAGCCCAGCGTGTGTGCTTCTGACCCACTGACTGTAAATCAGAAGTTTCCACAACCCCAGCCTCAGGTTCAATTAGTTTGCTACAGTGGCCCTTAGAACTCAGAGAAACATTTTACTTTATAGATCACTGGTTTATTACAAAAGGATAGTCCCTGGGTTGCTGTTGCCCTTGGACATGGCCTGATAACTTCACTATTTGTTAACCTTCTAGTGAATTGAAGCAGGCCTTTGTTTATAATCTGTCCACTTTTTCCAGTCACCCTCAGCAGGCGGGTGGGCCTGTATTACCTAGTCTACCATTCTTAGAAGCAGAAATCCTCATTCACTAAGTGTAGATGGTACAAGGGGAGAAATCCTAACCCACACCTAAAGAATTTTCCAATACTCCAACTTTTTTGAAACTTTGAAGATAAAATATAAAATAAGCACAATACAAATAGCACCCAGGACAAGAAGACGTCTACTTAGAGGCGTGATGTCTGAAATTACCTGGATATCGCATTCATGCCACTTATCCAAGATATACAGAGCTGATATCCTGACATCTTGATTGTCTCATTTCAGGTAAAAGTTGAGATACAATTACCGTTAGCTAACACTGAATAGCTACTTGCAGAATTTAAGTGCCCGAAAGTAAACATTTTTAATTTGTCTATCAAGCAGCCAAAGGCATGTTTTTCTAGCTCCTTCTCACCTTAAGAACCCCCAAAAGCAAAAATTTTTGAACAGGTATATTAAAATTGAGACTCTCTGAGCTTTGTTGTTATTCAGTCGCTCAGTTGTGTCCAACTCTTTGAGACCCCATGGACTGCAGCATGCCAGGCTTCCCTGTCCATCAACTCCTGGAGCTTGCTCAAACTCATGTCTCTTGAATCGGTGATGATCTCGTCCTCTGTCATCCCCTTCTCTTCTTTGCCTTCAATCCTTCCCAGCATCAGGGTCTTTTCTAATGAGTTGGCTCTTAGCATCAGGTGGCCAAAGTATTGGAGCTTCAGCATCAGTCCTTCCAATGAACATTCAGGACTGATTTCCTTTAGGGTTGACTGGTTGGATCTCCTTGCAGTCCAAGGGACTCTCAAGAGTCTTTTCCAACACCACAGTTCAAAAGCATCAATTCTTCAGCACTCAGTCCTCTTTATGGTCCAACTCTCACATCCGTACATGACTACTGGAAAAACCACACCTTTGACTAGACGGGCCTTTGTCTTTCAAAAAGAGTCTTGATCCATGTATGGATCTGGATTATGAGACTCACTTATCACAGACACCCTCAGATGACACGGTGAAATGCACTGTTCTCATCTCTGGAATATCCAGCCTCTTCTACCAAGTCCATTAGCCCTACTGGTACACTCTCTCCCCATTTTGACTAGGTTCTCAGGCTTCTCCATTTCCCCTGACCCAACTATAGGGTTACTTGGGGATGAAAACTTCTGAAACTGTCTCCTCCCATTCTATACCCTTTCCCCTGCTTAGACTCATCCTACAGGTCTCAGTTGAAACATCACTGCCTCTAGAAAGCCTTCCCTGACCACCCTGAAGGGCCCGTGTTGTATGTTCCCAGAGTCATTGCACTTCTCATATAATGAATAAACTGCCTGTGTAACTAGATTTTTACATCTGTCTTCACCAGAGGGCAAGTTCCCTGAGTTCAGACACCTCAACTATTGTGCTCACCACTAGTATATATGCCTAATATATTAACAGTGCCAGGCATGGAATCAATAAATATTCATTTAATGATTAATGGGCAGTTGAATCATTTATTGTTTTCTTTCTCAATGATCAGTCCAGTTCAGTTCAGTCATATAGTCGTGTCCAGCTCTTTGCAACCCCATGGACTGCAGCACACCAGGCTTCCCTATCCATCACCAGCTCCTGGAGCTTACTCAAACTGATGTTCATCGAGTCGATGATGCCATCCAACCATCTCATCCTCTGTCGACCCCTTCTCCTCCTGCCTTCAATCTTTCCCAGCATCAGGGTCTTTTCAAATGAGTCAGTTCTTCACATCAGATGGCCAAAGAATTGGAGTTTCAGCTTCGGCATCAGTCCTTCCAATGAATATTCACGATTGATTTCCTTTGGGATGGACTAGTTGGATCTCCTCGCAGTCCAAGGGGCTCTCAAGCATCTTCTCCAGCACTATAGTTCAAAACCATCAATTCCTCAGCGCTCAGCTTTCTTTATAGTCCAACTCTCACATCCATAGATGACTACTGGAAAAACCATAGCTTTGACTAGATGGACCTTTGTTGGCAAAGTACTGTCTCTGCTTTTGAATATGCTGTCTAGGTTGGTCATAACTTTTCTTCCAAGGAGCAAGCGTCTTTTAATTTCATGGCTGCAGTCACCATCTGCAGTGATTTTGGAGACCAAAAATATAAAGTCTGTCATGCACAGATGTGTATAGCAGACTTTTGGACTCAGAGGGAGAGGGAGAGGGTGGGATGCTTTGGGAGAATGGCATTGAAATATGTATACTATCATGTAAGAATCGAATCACCAGTCTATGTCCGATGCAGGATACAGCATGCTTGGGGCTGGTGCACGGTGATGACCCAGAGGGATGTTGTGGGGAGGGAGGTGGGAGGGGGGTTCATGTTTGGGATTGCATGTACACCCGTGGTGGATTCATGTCAATGTATGGCAAAACCAATACAGTATTGTAAAGTAAAATAAAGTAAAAATAAAAATAAAGTCTGTCATGGTTTCCATTGTTTCCCCATCTATTTGCAATGAGTGATGGGACCAGATGTCATGATCTTAGTTTTCTGAATGTTGAGCTTTAAGCCAACTTTTACACTCTCCTCTTTCACTTTCATCAAGAGGCTCTTTAGTTCTTCTTCACTTTCTGCCATAAGGGTGGTGTCATATGCATATCTGAGGTTATTCATATTTCTCCTGGCAATCTTGATTCCAGCTTGTGCTTCATCCAGCCCAGCATTTCTCATGATGTACCCTTCATATAAGTTAAACAAGCAGGGTGATAACATATGTACTCCTTTCCTATTTGGAACCAGTCTGTTGTTCCATGTCCAGTTCTAACTGCTGCTTCCTGACCTGCATACAGATGTCTCAAGAGGCAGGTCAGGTGGTCTGGTATTCCCATGCTTCAAGAATTTTCCACAGTTTATTGTGATCCACACAGTCAAAAGCTTTTGGCATAGTCAGTAAAGCAAAAGCAGATGTTTTTCTGGAATTCTTTTGCTTTTTCAATGATCCAACAGATGTTGGCAATTTGGTCTCTGGTTCCTCTGCCTTTTCTAAATCCAGCTTGAACATCTGGAAGTTCACAGTTCATGTGCTATTGAAGCCTAGCTTGGAGAATTTTGAGCATTATTTTACTAGTGTGTGAGGTGAGTGCAACTGTGTGGTAGTTTGAGCATTCTTTGGCATTGTCTTTCTTTGGGATTGGAATGAAGACCAACACTTTCCCGGCCTATGGCCTCTGCTGAGTTTTCCAAATTTGCTGGCATATTGAGTGCAGCACTTTCACAGCATCATATTTTAGGATTTGAAATTGCTCAGTTGGAATTCCTAGCTTTGTTCATAGTGATGCTTCCTAAGGCCCACTTGACTTTGCATCCCAGGATGTCTGGCTCTAGGTGAGTGATCACACCATCATGATTATCTGAGTCATAAAGATCTTTTTTGTACAGTTCTTCTGTGTATTCTTGCCACCTCTTCTTAATATCTTCTGCTTCTGTTAGGTCCATACCATTTCTGTCCTTTATTGTGCCCATCTCTGCATGAAATGTTCCCTTGGTATCTCTAATTTTCTTGAAGAGATCTCTAGTCTTTCCCACTCTATTGTTTTCCTCTATTTCTTAGCACTGATCACTGAGGAAAGCTTTCTTATCTCTCTTTGCTATTCTTTGGAACTCTGCATTCAATTGGGTATATCTTTCCTTTTCCTCCTGGCCTTTCACTTCTCTTCTTTTCATAGCTTTTTGTAAGCCCTCCTCAGACAACCTTTTTGCCTTTTTTGCATTTCCTTTTCTTGGGGATGGTCTTGATCCCTGCCTCCTGTACAACGTCACGAACCTCTGTCCACAGTTCTTCAGGCACTCTGTCTATCAGGCCTAATCCCTTGAATCTATTTGTCACTTCCTCTGTATAGTCATAAGGGATTTTATTTAGGTCATACCTGAATGGTCTAGTGGTTTTCCCTACTGTCTTCAGTTAATTAATGTAATGTATTACTATAGCATAAATAACTTGAGAGTTATGGTTCCAGACCATAACATGTAAAAGCAGTTTTTGACAGACCTGTTCATTTTGTCAAATATACTAATTTAAACATGGCAGACAAGCCATTTTCAATCCATGTTTGCTTTACTAAAATAAAATAACTGCTAATTTATATGCCGTTGATTCTGTTACCACCAGAGTCTAAAAACCAGTAGGCTCACAAAAGCACATTGAGAATGCCTTTGGTTTCACGAAACACATGATGAATGTTCATTTGGAGAATTTGCTTCAATCCACATACAAATGCACATCGCTCAAAAGTAATCTATTTTATACGCTTACAAATGCTAGGCAATCATATTATTTTCATTGCAGAAAATTCATAAACAGATGCATATTTATTTATGAATTTGTTGCAGCGAAGAAGAGATTTTGAAATTATCATTTACTGATAACTAAAACCCCTTTTTGGATCTAACCATTACATCAATGAAGACTTATTTTGATAATAACAGATGAAATGGCACTCCTGCTGGTTTAGCAAAAATAAAAAATAATTTAAAAATAAGCTACAGTCTATGATCTCTTAATGACTTCTTTGTGAAAGAAATCTAGCTAAGCAAAGGAAAATCTTGGGTGTATTAATTTCTTTTCCTAACCAAAAAAAAAAATCCCTAATTCAAGCGTTCTCTCCTCCAGTGTGCTGTATCAATTCCTCTATAGAATTTTTCTAACATGAGAAAATATCTTCTCATATGACACGACAACGGGTTTAGTGGATCATTTTCTCAAACCTGCTTATGTTACTTAGATTCAAGAATGCATACTCAGTAAGGAATACTTTTAAACAGTATTTAATGCTTTTTAACAATCTATTTTTGTAAAGGATTTGAGTTGTCCAGTATTAATTTCCCCCTCCCATTCTTGTTCCTTCTATAAGAACCCACTGCCCTGTCCAGAGGCAGAGGCAGACCTGGCCACTCATGGTAACCTGTTCTCCTATGCTCTGACTATTCCTGAGTGTGAGCAATGTGACCCTAATAATGTCAACTGGAATCTTCTCTTGAGTGATAGTTGAACACTGGGAAAGGGAAGTTCTTTCTTTGGACCTTCTGGGCTGAAAATAAATTTAAAGATATCAGCAGGCATCTTCTCCACTACGTGGAGAAAGTTTTCTGCAGGTCAATGCCATGTAGATAAAAGCTGAAATGTCAGCAGGATGGATGGATGACAGGCGGGAACAAAGATGAATATAAGTGAATCACAATCATATTGAAAGCAGTTCTAAACTTTGAGGCCCTGATGTCTACAGCTCATCTTTTGATCTTACGAGCCATCCTGGTGTCTTAGTGTCCCAACTACACAAACTAATAAATTTCTTGTTTGAGCAGTACTGAAACGTGAAGTGAGATTCTGTCACTTGAAATCTGACACTCTCTAGTGATAGCTGTTATATTTTTAGGACTTTTACATTTACCTGAAAATTACTCCTGACAATTAGAAGGATGATTTTATAAATAACTACTATGCAAAGGCATGGGTTTTATTTCCAAAACCAGTAGAAAATGCCTCATTTCTATTAGGTTAAGAGAGAGTAAGTTTATACATTTTATATATTTACATATACTATATAGATTAATTCATTTGTACCATCAGATGTACTCTCCAGGATGCCTAGAAATCTGGAAATCATGAAAAATCATCAGATATGGGATTATAAAACCCAGGATAGGAATTCTATATATAAATTATTCTGCTCTTACCAAGCCCATATTTGAATATGACTGGCATGTAACAAGGTCTCTGCAGAAGCTCACATGGATCCAAATATTCTGGTCATCCAGAATGTGTGAGTCCAGAAGAAAGAACAAAAATTATTTCATTTTCACACTTTGAAGGATGAAAGTCTATAGAGGGCTACACAGAAAAATCCTTTACAGAAAATTGATACATTTTACATCATTTTCTCCAAGTACTAACAACCTAGAGTTATTTGCAACGTTATTTAAAAGTGATCTTATCTGTTAATCAAATTCTCTGACAAAAATAATGCCTGGGAATCAGATTTCCTTCACAGAGTCTCCTTAATGAAAGCCAGCCATTCACATAAGAGCAAATCTGGATTTCCTCAGTGACCCTTCCATGGTTTCAACAAACATGAGTGAAGAAAGGGACCAATGCTTTCATCAATCTCCACTGGCCATTAAGGATGTGGTGAACCCCAGAAGCAAGTGAACAGCAAGCCTGCCTGACTCTGCTCAAGAGTGCTTTCCACACTGAGCACTGTCTCATACATCCTCACAAGCAGCTACTTGTTAAACGCTGCATGTCCACCTTTTATTAAAATGTCAAATGGAATTCTTTTAATTCATATTGGATGGCTGTCTTAAGAGAATTCAGTAATGAAAACCAATGACAGAGATTGGTTACAAACTAAAACACTATACTTAAGCTGTCTAGCGTACTACAGGGCCATTTTTCTTCTTTCAGTTATCACAGTGTTATATATTGACTAGAAAATTCTGAGTGTGGTGCTTTCAAAGGGCTTGGCCAGATCGATTCCCATAAACAGTATGAAAAATATCTGTATCCAGCCTATATCTCTAATAAGAACAACTATAAACTTTCTTCTAAAACTAAATAGGACCTCCATTTCCAGTAACGGCAGTTAACAGGTGAGCCAACAAGTCCTATGAACACAACTAAAAATGCCTTCTCCAGGGGATCTTCCTGACCCAAGAATCAAACCCAGGTCTCCTGCACTGCAGGCAGATTGTTCACCGACTGAGCTATGAGGGAATCTTTAAAAAAAAAAAAATTCAATCTCCTTTAAAGTATTAAAGAGTTTTCAATATAGTCAACAATTTCCGGACCAAAATCTGAAGGAAATCAAACACCAGAGAAGTGAGCAAAGCATTAGAACTCATACCAACTTTTGCCCTAGGGCATTTGCTAATCCAGATAAATTTGGGCTTTGGTTTTATTGATCTTGCTGGGCAATAACATATGAAACAATGATCATACTCCACTCAAGATGGGAAGTATAATGAGAGATCTTTTTCACCTTAGCTTGGGGCCCACAATGAAAACTGACGACTCCATCACCACCCCCAGAAAGCCACAATAAAATCTACCATGGTGCTAAAAAGAAAAAGAGAATAAAAAGAAAAACAAGGGGGAAAAATATCCATAAAGGTGGGGTCACTGCTGACTCAAATTTGCAGTCCAGGTCATATCACTTAAGTTGTTCACAGAACGTCAAGTCATGTGCTAGGTTCAGGGTTGTCCCAAACTAACAAATCCTGAGGTGCCTGGCAGAAGCAAATACAAATCTCCTATGGAGGAAGGCACCATCCTATCAGACACTAAAAAACTAAAATCCCTACAAATAATATTTCAAGGACAATGAAGAAAAAAAAACAAGACCTCACATAGGAAAACAAGACACCATGAGCAAAATTAACAGAAACTACAGACGGTAGAAGATAGAAACAAAATATAGAAGGTAACAGAAGCAGAAGATATTAAGAAGAGGTGGCAAGAATACACAGAAGAACCATACAAAACTGATATTCACAACCCAGATAATCACAATGGTGTGATCACTCACCTAGAGCCAGACATCCTGGGATGCAAAGTCAAGCGGGCCTTAGGAAGCATCACTATGAACAAAACTAATGGAGGTGATGGAATTCCAACTGAGAGATTTCAAATCCTAAAATATGATGCTGTGAAAGTGCTGCACTCAATATGCCAGCAAATTTGGAAAACTCAGCAGTGGCCATAGGCCGGGAAAGTGTTGGTCTTCATTCCAATCCCAAAGAAAGACAATGCCAAAGAATGCTCAAACTACCACACAGTTGCACTCATCTCACATACTAGTAAAGTAATGCTCAAAATTCTCCAAGCCAGGCTTCAACAGCACATGAACTGTGAACTTCCAGATGTTCAAGCTGGATTTAGAAAAGGCAGAGGAACCAGAGACCAAATTGCCAACATCTGTTGGATCATTGAAAAGGCAAGAGAGTTCCAGAAAAACACCTATTTTTGCTTTATTGACTATGCCAAAGCCTTTGACTGTGTGGATCACTACAAACTGTGGAAAATTCTTAAAGCATGGGAATACCAGACCACCTGACCTGCCTCTTGAGACATCTGTATGCAGGTCAGGAAGCAGCAGTTAGAACTGGACATGGAACAACAGACTGGTTCCAAATTAGTAAAGGAGTACATCAAGGCTGTATATTGTCACCCTGCTTGTTTAACTTATATGCAGAGAACATCATGAGAAATGTTGGGCTAGATGAAGCACAAGCTGGAATCAAGATTACCAGGAGAAATATCAATAACCTCAGATATGCATATGACACCACCCTTATGGCAGAAAGTGAAGAAGAACTAAAGAGGCTCTTGATGAAAGTGAAAGAGAGGGGAAAAGTTGGCTTAAAGCTCAACATTCAGAAAACTAAGATCATGGCATCTAGTCCCATCACTTCATGGCAAACAGATGGGGAAACAGTGGAAATAGTGACAGACTTTATATTTTGGGGCTCCAAAATCACTGCAGATGGTGACTGCAGCCATGAATTTAAAAGGTGCTTGCTCCTTGGAGGAAAAGTTATGACCAACCTAGACAGCATATTGAAGAGCAGAGACATTACTTTGCCAACAAAGGTCCATCTAGTCAAAGCTATGGTTTTTCCAGTAGTCATCTATGGATGTGAGAGTTGGACTATAAAGAAAGCTGAGCACCAAAGAATTGATGCTTTTGAACTGTGGTGTTGGAGAAGACTCTTGAGAGTCCCTTGGACTGCAAGGAGATCCAACCAGTCCATCCTAAAGGAAATCAGTCCTAAATATTCACTGGAAGGACTGATTCTGAAACTCCAGTACTTCGGCCACATGATGTGAACTGACTCATTTGAAAAGACCCTGATGCTGGGAAAGATTGAAGGAGGGAAGAGAAGGGGACAACAGAGGATGAGATGGTTGGATGGCATCATCAACTCAATGAACATGATTTTGAGTAAACTCCCGGAGCTGGTGATGGACAGGGAGGCCTGGCGTGCTGCAGTCCATGGGGTTGCAAAGAGTTAGACACAACTGAGCAACTGAACTGAACTGAACTGAACAGACAATAGATCATCAAAGACTTCATAGAGGGTACTTAATGGATACAGACTATGAAATAACTATATTACTGGGTCTGAAGTACTAACAGATAAGCCTGAAGATCTCTTTAGGACATAGCAATCTATAACCAAAATGATACAACAATTCTGTGAAAACAAATGGACTCTTCAAACATGTTAATATTCTAAATAGCAAAAACCAACATCGTCCCCCTGCCCACCTCCAATACATCAGGGGAACTATTCTACACTAAGGAGACTAAAAACCTTAAAAACTCAATGAAGCACAAGACCTTTGACTGAATCCTGAATTTAATTTAAAAAGAAAAAGGAAACACTATTGAAAATTGGAGGGGAAATGAAAACAGAATTTATTAACACTGTATTAATTTTAAGCTTATGGACTGTGATAACAATATTGTGATTACCTGAAAGAATTTTGCTCTTCTTAGAAAGTATCTGTTCATGTATTTAAAGGAGCAATGGGAAAGGACACAAAACCAAATGTGGCAGAATGTTAACAACTAATGACTTTAAGTAAAGGGCATTTAGGTACTATTATTTCAAGTTTTCTTTAGATTCGGAAACTTTTAAAAACAAAACATTGTAGGGGGAAGTTGTTGGGGGAAGCCATATAGAAGATTTCATAAGATCCAAATAGAACATCTAACAATGAGAGGTATAGTAGCTAAAAGTAGAAGTTTCTTAAGTATACAAGTGAAGTTAAGAGACATGGAAGAGAAAGATCTGATATCATTGGAGCCTTGAGAGCAAAGAGATGAGTCAGAGGCAATATCTAAGAAAATGATAGCTGAGGATTCTACCGAAATGTTGAAAAAGACCAGTATGTAGATTCAAGAAGTCCACTAAATCCCAAGCTAGATAGATGGGAGAAAATCCATACCTAGAATCATCTTAGAGATGGTAAAGAAAACTAAAAATAGATAAATCATTTAAAAGGCCAATAAAAAAAGACAAATTATGTTCAAAGAGGCCATGGTTCGATTGAGAGCTAATTTCCCAATATAACGGAAGACAGAAAATGGTAG
Organism: Ovis canadensis; assembly: GCF_042477335.2. Taxonomy (NCBI): domain Eukaryota; kingdom Metazoa; phylum Chordata; class Mammalia; order Artiodactyla; family Bovidae; genus Ovis; species Ovis canadensis. The sequence continues at coordinate 52,967,698 of NC_091258.1, read as the reverse complement.
AATTATGCAACCAAATTTACTGGAAGAAAAAACAGCCATATTTTAATTCTATAGCCAGCAAAAATATCTTTCAACGGACTTTTGGACTCAGAGGGAGAGGGAGAGGGTGGGATGATTTGGGAGAATGACATTCTAACATGTATACTATCATGTGAATTGAATCGCCAGTCTATGTCTGACGCAGGATGCAGCATGCTTGGGGCTGGTGCATGGGGATGACCCAGAAAGATGTTTTGGGGAGGTAGGTGGGTGGGGGGTTCATGTTTGGGAATGCATGTAAGAATTAAAGATTTTAAAATTTAAAAAATAAAAAAATAAAAAATAAAATTAAAAAAAAAATAAAAATAAGTTCAAACAAACAAACAAAAAAAAAAAAGAGTAAATTAAAGACAATTTTGGATAAACAAATGTGGGAAGATTCCCCATAGCAGATCTACTTCAAACTTAGTTAACTGGTATTGACTGCAACTGTAACCTACACTGATATTTTATATTCTGCTCTCTAGCATTCTGCTGTTCTCTCAAACAATCCATCCAATAAGTCACAAGAAAAATGAACAACTATTGCTGAAAATGATTTTGAAATGGTTAATACACAAATCATTCCATGTGAAGTCCCAATGAATGATCCAAGTTGTCATTCATACAAGTTCATTAACACTTGTAAATCCAAACTAATGAACAACTTTTCTAAAGTGAGAAACCAAAATAATTTGAACTCAGCAGGGATATCATTTGTGCCTGACTCATAATAGAAGTCTGTCCTATGGCTCTGTATTCATTACTTACCAAATATTACCCGTATATAAATTTCTCTTCTAAATAAAACAAAACAAACCCATGAGTGGCGACCTCAAACTGAACTAGTTAAATTTAGGGACTCATTTGTAAAGGTCATTGTCCTTTGATGAAAATCCACTTTTTATGGAGAAGAGAAGTTTAACCTGCCCTACAAGTGCCAGGCATAATTAGCCAGCTGCACTCTCATAATAAGGTGCAGATGGTTAATTAAACCAGCAAATAACTGCTTACTTGTGGGCACAAAAGCCGTACCTAAAAATCATTAAATGTATACTTGGGCCTATCTATGCTCATGCAAACAAAACACTTATTTCCAAGGTTTCACCTGTGAGCAAATCACCACAGGCTCCAACTCCACCTCTCTGGGGGAGACCCATTAACACTGCTGAGGTCTGGTTCAAGGAAGGGACACTAGGCGCAAAGCCATACATCAGTGAGCGAAATATTTCATGGGGTGCTGAGTCCTTGTTGAAAAATCTCCTGAAGTTAATTTGTTGTAACAGAAACCTAAGGTAGAATTTGTTTTCCCTAGAACCCAAAGTAAATTCTGTCTTCTTTAGATGAAAAACTCTAAAGAATTTTTTTTTTCACAAGCAAAAGTCAACATTAGTTGTCTGACAAAGAAAAAAATACAATTTTTCCTGTGCCCTTGAGAAATTTCACTGGCTAGCTGAGCTCTCAGAATTTAGAAAGCCGTATCAGAAACAATACATCCAATGGTTGTTAGGTTGTTCCAAAGATCCCACTTAAAAACAAATTCTACTAATCCCCATATGGTGAGAATAGGACTTGGGAAGAAAGCAGAGAGGGCTCACTACTTTCTAACGCCCAAGTTTGGAAGTTCTCTGCCAGCTTCACCATTCTCAACTTGCAGGGCTTAAAATGTCAGGGCTGGGGAAGAGAATGCTCATTTACTTGAATCTGCACAGAACTTTTACTCAGAGGAATCCACAAGATGTGTGATTCTATTCAGTTTAATTGTATGTTGGGGAAGAGGAAAAGCTGCCTGCCATGATTTTAATTGCTAAGAGCACACGATCTTTTTAGGAACCATCTGTTTAATTGTAATTACAAACAGCGATGCAAAAACACAAATGATTAACAAGTACAAAACTTCCCTACCACTAACAGTTTTAACATAACAAGCCATATAGTGAAAGAGTGTGTTGCCTTTTTCCTCTCTGCAATATTTCATGATTTAGCAACTGGCAGTCTACTATTTATTACCGAATCTCATTCTGGTGGTGCTAAAGTTATTAATCAGTATTCTTGGATTATATTTCTCTGTTACTCCTTTTTATTAAACTTTAATTCCCTCTGAGAGTGACAGGGATTATATCAGAAATGAAATACCTAAGGCTCCTGTTTTCTACTTCCTGTTCAAACCTTTGAGTTTTCATATAATACACATCACCTATAATTAATTACCTGGGACATTCCAAAGTATTGCAAGACTAATTTTTTGGCTTTCATAAACATAAATTTCAGCCTTCTTGGTTTTGAAATATCCTTACCACACTGTTATTATTCTAAAAGCCACAAGTATTGGTGATTGTTTCTAGGCATGAATAAAAATAGCTTAACCTTGAAATTTATTTTAATTAAGGATTTTTCAAAGTCATTGCCGCAAACCTGGTGGATTGTTTATAATAAAAACAAGCATCAACAACATAGTTATACAGAACACAAAACTAGGGGCAAAGTTTTTTAACTTGGGTTTATAAGAGTAGTTTAAAAAAATAAAAAGAGATAAATGATGTGAGATCATAATGTTAATAGAGCAACCCTATATTTAGGACATTTTAGAGAGCCTATTAAAGCAAGAAGATGCCATTTAAAAATAAAATTCAGGAGAGACTTATGAACTGACAGTGAAATTACATGAGATTTTTTTCTTAGTCATGTCACACGAATTTTTCCTCAAAGTAAGACGAGTTCACTTTTTGGTATTCATTTTAAGATTAAGATCACCGCTTAAACAATACCATACACTTTCTGACAAGTCTTTCAGTCACAGACGAAAGACTTTTAAAAAGCCCTCTCTCCTCCACCACTGCAACAGATAAATATGACCCTTAAAAAAACCAGAGAACTAAAGCACTTTAAATCCTCAAAGATGTAAAAAGACTGACTGCACAGCTTTTGAAGTTAAATTGCGGTAGAGGCATTATGCGATATGTCAATTCCTCACTTATGCTGTGTCCAACTCGAATTCTTGTAGTCATGATCCTACAATGATTTTTGCCTTATTTCAAGCCTGGCTTCCCCTTGCAAGACATTTTATATGAAGAGCAGCCAAATGCTAAGCTCCTTTGCAACTGTTGATGAGGAAATAGATCTTGGGAGAAAATATATGAAAGAAAAAATCTGCCCTCGGAAACAGCTGCTTCTTCGCTTTTAACAACAGCAACTGTGATGGAGCGTGTCACTGCGCCCTGCACTCTGAAATGTGTTGTCCTAAACCAGTGATCTTTAACCTCCGAGGTTCAAATCCCACTGGGGATCAGTTAAAAGCTATGAACACTGTTCTCCGATAGATGAAAATAAACATAAAATCTAAACTAAACATAAACCTAAGATAACAACTAGAGCCATATGGGAGGACTCCAGCCATACCAACTCAAAACAAGAAGTCATCCTGCCTCTGGGGGCCCTAGATCAGGCATCCAGAAATGCTTACTCCCTGACAGGCAGGGTCGACGCAGCACTTCAGTAACTACTCAGCACTGAAGCAGCTACAGAAGACTGTCGACTTTCTATTCCCCAAAAGATTAGGGGAGTAAAATCTCTGAAGGGAGAATGAGGTGGGAAAGTGGGCAGGGTACAACCTTTAAAAGAATGACCTAGCCTGAGGGTGCAACCGAGTAGAGACAACAAGGAGAAGGCGATGGCACCCCACTCCAGTCCTCTCGCCTGGAAAACCCCGTGGACAGAGGGGCCTGGCACGCTGCAGTCCATGGGGTCGCTGAGTCTGACACGACTGAGCCGCTTCACTTTCACTTTTCACTTTCATGCATTGGAGAAGGAAATGGCAACCCACTCCAGTGTTCTTACCTGGAGAATCCCAGGGACGGGGGAGCCTGGTGGGCTGCCGTCTATGGGGTCGCACAGAGTCGGACACGACTGAAGCGACTTAGCAGCAGCAGCAGAGACAAGGTCCAGGATGACAGACAAGTTGTCTTCCACTAGACTCTGAGTCTCAGTATACACTCACTGAAACACATGAGCATGCTAAATGACACACCCACAGTCACCATGACCATAAAGGTCAAAAAGTGGGCAGTGGCCCAATTCCTGGAAGTCCCCATCCTTTCCCCAGAAGAGCTGGAATACTCCTCCCACTCATTAGCCTATGAAATTACCCATCCCTATAAAAATTGACAACCCCATAACCTGGTGCCTCTAATGCCTCTCTTGCCTTCTGAGATGGTTCAAAATCTGTCTATGGAGTGTGTTTCCTCCCTGAAAAAACTTTCACCTCATAACAAACAACAAACAAACCTATTAACATAAATCCAGAGTCAAGCATCTCTACTCTATGCAGATCCCAGTTAGCAGTTTAAACATAGGTTCAATACTCACTCATAGGCTATGTCGGTTCTCTCACACTTGATGCGAGTTTTCCTCTTCTAAATATTTTTTTATGTTAACATATAAAAACATTCTTACAGCTCCTGTGAAGCTTGTAAAACTATACCACTAATTAATAATAAATAATAACTTCCCCTATCCTGTGTGATCACATGAATCACTCTCCCACACAAGCCAGAGGGACTGTTGGGCCTTCCCCTAAATAATTCTAAATTTGCTCATATACAAAACATGAAATAAAATGTAAAACTAAATCTATACAACTTCAAGGAAAAAACACAGAAGAAAATCTATGTTACTTTGGGTTAGGTGAAGAATTTTAGACAACATAATACATAATAGAAAAAACAGTAAACTGGACTTCATCACAATTTAAAACTTTTGACTCCAAAAGGCAACTCAATAAGAAGACAAGTGAATAAGACATGGGCAGAAGATACGAACACAAACGTCACCAGAGATAAAATAATCGATAAATTCATGTTGTTCAACATCATTAGGCATCACGGAAATGCAAATTTGAAACAATGAAAAACCACTACACATCTACAAACATGATTAAATTGAACAAGACTGTCACTAGATGTCATGGATGTGGAGCAGATGACACTTTCATACTATGCTGATAGAAATGCAAAATTCTACAGTTAATTTGGAAAACAGTTTCTTATAAAATTAAACATATACTTACCATAGAACCTAGTAATCACATTCCCAGGTATTTATCCAAAACTTATAATAACATATGTTGATACAAAGACTTTTCTGGGAATGACTACAACCAGCAACAAGAGAACTTCCTGAATTAACAGAATCATTCTATATATTTACATGCATACATAAAAATTTTTCAAAATCCACAGAACTGTACAGTTCAGTTCACTTCAGTCGCTCAGTCGTGTCCGACTCTTTGCGACCCCATGAATCACAGCACGCCAGGCCTCCCTGTCCATCACCAACTCCCGGAGTTCACTCAGACTCACGTCCATCGAGTCAGTGATGCCATCCAGCCATCTCATCCTCTGTCGTCCCCTTCTCCTCCTGCCCGCAACCCCTCCCAGCATCAAAGTCTTGAGGTGGCCAAAGTACTGGAGTTTCAGCTTTAGCATCATTCCTTCCAAAGAAATCCCAGGGCTGATCTCCTTCAGAATGGACTGCTTGGATCTCCTTGCAGCCCAAGGGACTCTCAAGAGTCTTCTCCAATACCACAGTTCAAAAGCATCAATTCTTCGGTGCTCAGCCTTCTTCACAGTCCAACTCTCACATCCATAAATGCTGCTGCTACTGCTAAGTCGCTTCAGTTGTGTCCGTACATGACTACTGGAAAAACCATAGCCTTGACTAGATGGACCTTGGTCGGCAAAGTAATGTCTCTGCTTTTGAATATGCTATCTAGGTTGGTCATAACTTTTCTTCCAAGGAGTAAGCGTCTTTTAATTTCATGGCTGCAGTCATGCAGTCACTTTAATTTGTCATGGAGTCATTTTAATTTCAAATCTGCAGTGATTTTGGAGCCCCAAAAAATAAAGTCTGACACTGTTTCTGCTGTTTCCCCATCTATTTCCCGTGAAGTGATGGGACCAGATGCCATGATCTTAGTTTTCTGAATGTTGAGCTTTAAGCCAACTTTTTTGCCCTCCTCTTTCACTTTCATCAAGAGGCTTTTTAGTTCCTCTTCACTTTCTGCCATAAGGGTGGTGTCATCTGCATATCTGAGGTTATTGATATTTCTCCCAGCAGTCTTGATTCCAGCTTGTGTTTCTTCCAGTCCAGCGTTTCTCATGATGTACTCTGCATAGAAGTTAAATAAGCAGGGTGACAATATACAGCCTTGACATACTCCTTTTCCTATTTGGAACCAGTCTGTTGTTCCATGTCCAGTTCTAACTATTGCTTCCTGACCTGCATACAGATTTCTTAAGAGGCAGGTCAGGTGGTCTGGTATTCCCATCTCTTTCAGAATTTTCCACAGTTTATTGTGATCCACACAGTCAAAGGCTTTGGCATAGTCAATAAAGCAGAAATAGATGTTTTTCTGGAACTCTCTTGCTTTTTCCATGATACAGTGGATGTTGACAATTTGATCTCTGGTTCCTCTGCCTTTTCTAAATCCAGCTTGAACATCTGGAAGTTCACGGTTCACATATTGCTGAAGCCTGGCTTGGAGAATTTTGAGCATTAATTTACTAGCACGTGAGATGAGTGCAATTTGTGCAGTAGTTTGAGCATTCTTTGGCATTGCCTTTCTTTGGGATTGGAATGAAAACTGACCTTTTCCAGTCCTGTGGCCACTGCTGAGTTTTCCAAATTTGCTGGCGTATTGAGTGCAGCACTTTCACAGCATCATCTTTCAGGATTTGAAATAGCTCAACTGGAATTCCATCACCTCCACTAGCTTTGTTCAGAGTGATGCTTTCTAAGGCCCACTTGACTTCACATCCCAGGATGTCTGGCTCTAGATGAGTGATCACACCATCATGATTATCCGGGTCGTGAAGATCTTTTTTGTACAGTTCTTCTGTGTATTCTTGCCACCTCTTCGTAATATCTTCTGCTTCTGTTAGGTCCAGACCATTTCTGTCCTTTATCGAGTCCATGAAATGTTCCCTTGGTATCTCTCATTTTCTTGAAGAGATCTCTAGTCTTTCCCCTTCTGTTCTTTTCCTCTATTTCTTTGCATTGATTGCTGAAGAAGGCTTGCTTATCTTTCTTGCTATTCTTTGGAATTCTGCATTCAGATGCTTATATCTTTCCTTTTCTCCTTTGCTTTTCACTTCTCTTCTTTTCACAGCTATTTGTAAGGCCTCCCCAGACAGCCATTTTGCTTTTTTGCATTTCTTTTCCATGGGGATGGTCTTGATCCCTGTCTCCTGTACAATGTCATGAACCTCATTCCATAGTTCATCAGGCATTCTATCTATCAGATCTAGGCCCATAAATCTATTTCTCACTTCCACTGTATAATCATAAGGGATTTGATCTTTTATTCTAAAAGGAATAAATTTTGGAAAAGGGTCTATTCAGTTCCTCTGCCCGTTTTTATTGGGTCTTTTGCTTTTTTGACGTTGAATTGTATGATTTCTTTGTATATTTTAATACTAATCCCTTATCAGACATAGCATTGCAAAATATCTTCTCCCAGTCTGTAAGTGGCCTTTTGTCAGCTTCCTTCACTGTGCAAAAGCTTTTTAGTTTGAAGTATTCCCATTTGTTTATTTGTGCTTTTGTTTCCCTTGCCTGAGGAGACATGGCCAAAAAATATTTCCAAGATCATTTTCAGAGTATACTGCTTATGTTTTCTTCTAGAAGTTTTATGGTTACAGGTCTTATATTTTAGTCTTTATTTCATTTTGAATTTATTTCTGTGCATAGTATGAGAGAGTAGTCCAGTTTGATTCTTTTAGATGTAGCTGTCCAGTTTTCTAAACACTGTGTACTGAAGGAGCTGTCTTTTCCCCATGATATATTTTTGCCTCCTTTGTCATAGATTAATTGCCCATATAAGTGTGAATTCATTTCTGGGTTCTTTATAGATGATCGACAGGTACACGAAAAGACGCTCAAGATCACTAATCAGAGAAATGCAAATCAAAACCACAATGAGATATCACCTCACACCTCTCAGAAGAGCTATGATCCAAAAGACAACAAATAAGTTTTGGTGAGGATGTGGAAGAAAGGAAACCCTTGCGCACTGTTGGTGGGAATGTAAATTGATGCAGCCACTATGGAAAGCAGTGTGGAGATTCCTCAGAAAACTAAAACTAGACCTATAATGTGGCTTAGCAATTCCACTCCTTGGTATTTATCCAAAGAAAACAAAAACACTAAATAGAAAAGACACCTGCACCCCAATGTTCACCGCATTATTACAATAGCCAATATGTGGAAGCAACCCAAATGTCCACCAATAGAAAAATGGATAAAGAAGATGTGGTATATGCACACAGTGGAGTATTACTCAGCCATAAAGAAGAATGAAATCTTGCCATTTGGCACAACATGGATGGATCTAGAGGGTATTGCGCTAAGTGAAGTAAGCCAGACAGAGAATACTAAAAGTAATCACTTACATGTGAAATCAAATGAGTAAACATAACACAACAGAGACAGTCATAGACCCAGAGAACAAACTGTATGGTTTTTTTTTTTCTGGTGGTTGCCAGACGGGAGGAGGTGAAGGGAGGAGAGCAATCGGTAATGGAGATTAAGAGACACGAATTTCCAATTGCAAAATAAGAGAGTCATGGGTATTAAACATACAGTGCGGGGAATGTATTCAATAATTAAATATCCTTGAGTGATGACAGATAGCTAGATTTATTGTAGTGATCATTTTTAAAGGCATAGAAATATTCAATCATGGTGTTGTGTAACAGGAACTAACATGTTGGAGGTCAATTATACTCCAAAAACAAGCAAACTCATATAAAAAGAGATCAGGTTACCAGTAGTAATGGGTTGAGGGAGGGGGAACCTGTTGAAGGCAGTCAAAAGGTACAAACTTCCAGCTATAAGATAAATAAGTACCAGGGATGTAATGTACATGATATATACAATTAACTCTGCTATATGTTATACATGAAAGTTGTTAAGAAAATAAACCCTAAAGAGTTCTCATCACAAGTAAAATTGTTTATATTTCTTTAATTTTGTATCTATATGAGATAATGGATGATGACTAAACTTACTGTGATAATCATTTCATCCTTAATATAGGTCAAATCATTATGCTGCTCAGCTTAAATTTACACAGTGCTGTATGTCAATTATATATATCTCAGTAAAACTAGAAGAAAAAATAGAGTTGAATTTTACAGTATGTAAATTATACATAATAAATCTGACTTTTTAAAACAGCTGTGAACATACTGGGATAAAATTAGCATCAATATCTCAAAGTATCAATACCAAGGGTATGTAAAATATCCCAACAGATCAATATAAAAAGGACACTCAGATTTAAATTGGACAAAGATAAAGAGTGAAAACCCAGAGATCAATTATCAGTAGTAAATAGTCATAAACTGCTTTATCTCACTAGTAAGCCAGCAAATGTAAATCACAACAAAGTGGTAAACATCATTTTCCCATAAGAAAGACAAAGTTTTAACAGACTGATAATATCAAGTGTTGACGCCTATGCAGGGCACGTACAATCTCTACAACAAGACTTCAAAAGAGTTATATCAATGGGGATGATGGAAATTCAATTTATTCAAATTCAGCCAAATAAAAAGACAAAAAAAATAACCTTTATAATAGCTGGGTGATTGTCTTTGCTGTTTAGTCAGTGGGCTGTAGAATGAGGTGAGATGGTCATTAGCTCTGAGAATACTTGTGTCCATTTCATCAATCAATGCTCAACAGTCAGTCCAGTGCAGACTGAGGAGAGCCCAGAAGGATGCATGAATGATTCTAAGGCTTTAGCAGTCCACCAAGCAGAGTGATGTCCAGGTAGCCACATGAATAGCAACAGCCTCCTCAATGTTCTCAAGGAAGAAGCTGAAGAATGAAATGAAGACTACAGCAAAATTTAGAAGAACAAAGACATAATGGAACAGGGACTTTCCTGGTGGTCCAGCAGTTAAGAATCCGCCTGCCAGTGCGTGGGACACCGGTTCAATCTCTGGTCCGGGAAGATCCTACATGCCCTAGAGCGGCTAAGCCCACAATTACTGAAGCCTGTGTGTCTAGAGCTGGTGCTCTGCAACAGAAGAAGCCACAGCAACGAGAAGCCCACGTACCTCAACTACAGAGTAGCCTGCAACCCGAGAAAGCCCAAGTGCAGCAACGAAGGTGTTCCTTCAACGCTGACTTTAGCATACCCAACCTAATACAGGAGTAAAACATGACTCTACTAAATAAGCTCATCAAGAGCACAAATCCTGTCTTTTTTTTCCTGCAAAACATCTAGGTTACTACTAAACATTAAGTAGGATCTCAATTACTTTAAGGAGTAAAGCAAAGGAGAGTGGGGAAGAATCATCTAGATAAAATACATACTGGTTTAAGTATTCTGAAGAGAAAAGGTCAAGACTCTATAGAGGCAGGGAGCAAGAAATCTAAGGTAAAACAAGTGAGGACACGTAGAGAACAGGACAGCAGGTGGTTAAGAGTCACACCGACAGCTCTAAACACGGGGCACTCTATGAACCCAGACTGCAGAACTGTAAAGGGCCGTTAATCATCAGTCATTTCACAGGCGCAGCTATGCAGTGAGACCACACAGGTAAATCATATCAGGGTATACCGGGAATGCATCTGATCCTCAGAGTCATCCCGAGAATAAGGGAGGAGGGGGTATGGCCCCCATTTTCCCGTTAAGGAAATATAGAAAATGACTTGCCCAAGGCCGAGCTAATTAGAAGTTAGAAGCAAGGTGAGCTTCTAACTCTGTCCTTCGGGCTGATGCCTGCTCCTCGTGCACACAGGTAGTCTGGGGAACCAGCAGAAACTGGAGGCTCCACTATTGAGGGGAGAGGGTGAGGAGAAAGAGCGTGAGGAGGCTGGGGAGAGATGGGATCTGGAAAGCTTAGGGAACCCTGGGACAAAGAGCTGGAAGTCGAGGGGATGCCCCAGCCAGTCCTCATACCCCTCATATTGAGACCCCACGACCATTGCGAGGGCCTTCGACCCTGGTGACCTCCACACTCTTGTCAATTCTGCGCCCCATTCCCCACCAAGACCCCGCGTCCAACTCACAGACGCTGTAGCAAGGGCTTCCCAACCCGGCTCCAAGCAGCTGGCTCTCCTCCTGTGCCGCCTGGTAGCTGAGCTGTTACCACCGTTGCCACAGCAACCACGCAGCGCTGCACAGCTTAGCAAGCCGCTCGATGATTGGAGAAGGCAAGCGTCCATAGCAACCGCCAGGCAGCGATATTTGCACTCCATGGTCTGTAGCCTACCAGGATCCTCAGTCCATGGGATTTTCCAGGCAAGAAAACTGGAGTGGGTTGCCATTTCCTTTCCATCAGACACCTTCTCTCCCCAAAGGCACCCTCTCTCACCAGACACTTGTCCTAGTTCTTTAAAAGTGCATCATGCATTATCTTATTTAACGCCTGTCTGCCGGTGTTGCAGCGAGGTTCTTCATCTCTCCATAAATTTTTAAGGGTTCTTTTCCCTCTTCAGGAGGTCTGTGAACCCTTAAGTTATCTGCAAAAATTTATGTCCCTGTACGGTAGGATGGTCCATAACTATCGAGTCTTAAAGGAGCCAGAAACAGAACCCATGCTGCCAGATGCCCAGGAAAGTCCAGGAGAATAACTACTCCACGTATTTACCCCCATCTCTCTTCTCAGAGAATGCAGATAAAAATATAGTACGGTTTTTCCCAGATTCCACTTAGACTGTGGCCTCATTCAAATCCTGCCTTGAGACACCTCCCAGAGACTCTAACTCTTGACTTTTATTCATTCATTGAATAAATTATCTATTGATCACTAATTATGGGTTGTACATTTACCACAGAGACACTTTTCTAGCCCCTGGAAGATAGCAATCATTGAGACAGCCTCTCTAATTTCTTAGAGTTCTCCTTATGGTGTGGGACACAACAGATGAATAGACAAGATCACTTTACAATGCAGTAATAAAATATGGTGATACGATGGAGATGTCTAAGACAATGAGCCCTTTAGACACGATGGTTAGGGAAGTTCACATTGAGGAGATGGTATTTGAGCTGAGACATGAGAAGACAACACTTCCCTGGTAGTTCAGCTGGTAAAGAATCTGCCTGCAATGCAGGAGATCCCGGTTCAATTTCTGGGTTTGGAAGATTCCCTGGAGGAGGGCATGGCAGCCCACCCCAGTATTCTTGCCTGGAGAATCACCATGGACAGAGAAGCCTGGCAGGAGGCAGGCGGCTGCAATCCATGGGGTCACTAAGAGTCGGACATGTCTAAGCAACTAAGCATGCATGAGAAGACAATACCTACACAAGAGCAGACAGTAACAAGTGAAGTGCGTAAGAGGGGCAGGAGTGGGTGATTAAGGAAGAATTGTTCAAAGAGCTGTGAGCCCCACTTCCTAACCTCTAGTCCACAAAATGAGGTTTGGGGGGACCACTAGATAAGTTTAACATATTAAGAGGCACAGTGGGCTTGTGTCTGAATCCTACCTAATTGTCCTAAAGAGCAAGAGCTGAGCAGACTAGTGGGCAGAGACCAGAGCAAAGGAAGAACTGCTTGGTTGGGAACAAGCCATCACCTTCCCCTAGGGCTTATTACGGGTGAAAACATGCATGAGTGCTTTCTCTGGTGCTACAGATTCCTCTTAAGAAATATGTACGGTTATTTGGGGTCCTTTCTAAGAGCGAAATTGGTGAGACAAGGATGCCTCAGCACAGGGAAGCTAAGGATACTGTCAGGTTCTTCGGACCAAGGAAAAGCAAAGAACCAGCCAAAACAGAAATGAGTTTGACCCCCACCAAGAGAAATGCAGGGTACAGACACCCAGTAACGAGGATGAGTTTTCTGACTCTTGAAAGTGCCCCACAAGAGGAAGTATCAACCTAATCAAGCAGGATCAGACAAGTGACGATTTCCTTGATGCCTTCTCTATTCCCTCCTTCTGATCTAATCTCAGAGGAGCCAGAAAAAAGTGACTCAACCGGAGGCACAGGTACAGTGGCTGGTGATGAACCCAAGTAGAAAACACCAGGAAAAAAAGCAGAAAGTGACCACTCTCTCATTCCCCACCTGCATGTCTCCTGTTTGCATCAGGGCCAAATTGAAAAAGAAAGAAGCCATCATTTCAAGTTAAAAGTTTTGATTATCCCTTTAGACAAACAGATTGAGGCTGTGTTTTGACCCCCAAGGGTGTCCATAAAAGTCTTGGCATCCAACTGAGTTCACCCAAAAGCAGGAAAACAATTTGTCCCACAGACCATTTTAAAGGGAGACTAGAAGAAAACAGTTAAGCAGCTTTATGACTGTGACCCATAAGTCATGCTTGCTCAACTTTAGGGTTACATAAAATATATGAGACAGACTATAATATAGGCAGCAACGTGGGTTATACCTGAAGTGTATGGGACAGTAGATGAAAAAAGTTAAGAGTTAAAGTATATACTATTACGGGGAGGAAAACATTTATGCAGTCTACACAGAACCTCTGCATCAGACCTGAGACTATATAAGCCCCCATCCCCAAAGGCCTTGCCAGGGCTGCTGAGAGCTGTGGCCAGTGACCACGGCCGCTCCTCCATAGGGCCCCGCTGCAGCCACTGCATGACGACAGAAGCCTGGGGGAGATGGAGGGGCAGGCAAACACTAGGGAAAACCAACACAAACAAGAAACATGCAGAAGTGGATATCCAGCTGAATGCTAATTATGGTATTAAAAAGTAGATCAGATTTAGGAATCATTTTTGCTAACCTACACTTCTCTTTAACCGAAAAGGCTAACAGGAAGTGTGAAGAGTTCTCCATTTGTCTTAAGCTGCCTGACCCCTCAAGGAAACTTACATTTTGATCAAGTGAGAGAGATGAGGCTAGGGCCTTGTTCTTTCTAAGTTGTGAGCAAATAATTGGGTCAGCGAGCAGACAAGATTATGAAGACAGAGGCTTTTTCAGACTTCAGAGCAAAATAGGACAGTAACCCTGAGGACCTCAAGACACCAAGCCCACTCAAGCAGTCCTGGCCCACGGAACTCATGCAGAGGTAAGAACCTGCAGAAATACTGACTTATCATTATAAAAGGCCTTAGAGCAAAATGTGTATAAGACTCAGAACACAGTAGTTGCTCCATACATGAGCAGTGAATTTTCTTACTATTATAAGATGACTCCAGCTCTGAATTTATTCCTTATGTGGAGTTTGCTGCTTAACCTCTCTGTGCTTATGTAGCTCCCATATCTATCAAATAGGGCCAAGCACCCAACAGGTGCTTGTTGAAGATTAAATAAGACAAGTTTGCTCCTTGGTAGAAAAGCTATGGCAAACCTAGATAGCATATTAAAAAGCAGAGACATGACATTACCAACAAAGGTCCATATAGTCAAAGCTATGTTTTTTCCAGTAGCCATGTATGGATGTGAGAATTGGACCGTAATGAAAGCTGAGAGCCGAAGAATTGATGCTTTTGAACTGTGGTTTGGAGAAGACTCTTGAGAGTTCCCTGGACTTCAAGGAGATCAAACCAGCCAATCCTAAGGAAATCAATCCTGAATGTTCATTGGAAGGGCTAATGTTGAAGCTGAAACTCCAGTACTTTGGCCACCTGATGCAAAGAGCTGACTCATTGGAAAAGACCCTGATGCTTGGAAAGATTAAAGGCAGGAGGAGAAGGGGACAACAGAGGATGAGATTGTTGGATGGCATCACCAACTTGATGGACATGTGTTTGAGCGAGCTCTGGGAGTTGGTGATGGACAGGGAAGCCTGGCATGCTGCAGTTCATGGGGTTGCAAAGAGTTGGACATAACTGAACGACTGAACTGAACTGAACAAACACCAAGTGAACCAAAAATAGAAAGTGAAGCTAAAGTAAGCCTGGTTCCTCTGTCTACATATTTCTCTCTGGACCCAAATGTCCCTTTGTTTCTGCTTCTCTATGTATGTCATTTTTCTCCTTTACCTTAGATTTGTCTTTCCCTACTTTTCTACCCAAATCTTACAGAACAGTCAACCAGTGCCCCACATACCCATACTCTCAGTTCACATTCATCTCTGTCTCTAAGTGTAGTGGGTTAAATGCTAACTCTAAAAGGATGTGCCTGTGTCCTAAAATCCAGACCCTGTGGATGGTATCTTACTTAGAAATAGTCTCTGCAGTTGTAATTAAGTAAAGCGTCTCAAGATGAGATTATCCTCAATTACCCAGGTGGACCCTTAAATCCACTGACTTTGTAAGACAGAGAATAGGAGAAGACACAGACACATAAAAGGGAAACAGCAGTGAGACCACAAAGGCAAAGCCTGAAGAAATGTGGCCGAGGAAGCCAAAGACCACCAACAGCCATCAGAAACTGGAAGGAGCAAGGAAGGATTCTCTCCAGAGCTGCCAAAGCAAGTGCAGCCCTGCCTATGCCTTGACTTCAGACTTCCAGCCTCCAGCCTGTGAGAGAATTATTTCTATTGCAGGAAGCCACCTGGTTATTGGTGGTTTGTTGGAGCAGCCATAAGAAACAACTGCACTAAGTTTTCATTCCACGTCCCTGGGAGAGAAAATCTAACTGGTTTAGGCTAACTCACATACAACAACATGTCCACTGAGCCCATTCACTTCCGCCAGAGAGATGGATCACACTGGATGAACATGACTGCCAGGGCCACTCCTGTGTGGAGGGTGGCTGTCAGTTCTCCAGGAAGTGAGGGTGGGCTGGGCAGAAAGCCATCTACTACATACGAGTTCTCCAAACATCCGGGTGCCAGACTTCAGTTTTCAGATCATTTTCCCCTTCATCTCCACATCTCGTTCATTCACCACTTTTGGACCAGCTCTCCTTGCCTTCAGCTTTTCAGTTCTACCTCTCTGCAAATCTTCCCGCTTCTTTCTAACTCCCCTGCCACCACTCTGTCTCAAGCCAGTATCAGATCTTGCCTGGTTTGCTGCCACAGTACTTGCTGGGTTTCAAGTCAACTCAGAAAGCATATACTGAGGCACCTCAGGTGCCACCATCAACTCAGAGGGGTGTCTCAGGTTTTTTTAAATCGTCATGGAAATCACAGCAACATCTGTCAGAAACTGCTAGCTTGAGGTGAAAGTGAAAGTGAAGTCGCTCAGTCGTGTCTGACTCTTTGCGACCCCATGGACTGTAGCCTACCAGGCTGCTCAGTCCATGGAATTTTCCAGGCAAGAGTACTGGAGTGGGGTGCCATTGCCTTCTCCAGGGGATTTTTCCAATGCAGGGATCGAACCAGGGTCTCCTGCACCGCAGGCAGACATTTTACCATCTGGGCCACCAGGGAAGCCAGAGCTTGAGGTAGTTCAGTTTTGATAATAGTTTATTTTACTGTTTCCAAAGAACAAATCTTTTCAAAGATGGTTTTTAGTAATTGCTGTGATGAAAGCAAGCACCACTTGAAAATCAGTGTGTAGCAGAAAATAAGACTGGTGGTGGCTGACATGATTCTAAGGCTTGAGAAGGTGTGCAGTGTTCAACAAGCACTAAATTATTAGAACAGGAGTGCTTATTAAGCTATTTTGATGTGTTTACTTAATAAATGGGGAGTTGTTAGTTATTCTTTTTGGCCCAGTCATGTTGTGAAACAATTACTAAGACACGAAAATATTGCTCACTTTTCATTCTTATTTTACCAAGAGTAGGAGATGGAACGAACTCCCATTTCAAAGATGAGCCAAGCATCATTAATGCCTCTGGAGAAGGTTAGCTGGATTCTTCTGAATAGACTGACTTTCTGAGACTGTCTATTGGTCACTTAGGAAGTATTTGTTTCCTCTTGTAGGAATGTCTAGTATGTTCAAGTCAACTCAGAAAGCATATAACGAGCATTAAGAAAAAAACCACAAGACTGAGGAAACCTAGGTTTCAGACTCAATTCTATCATCTATTACCTTCATGTCCTGAGGCCAGCAGCTTCATCTTTCTGAACCTCAGTTTCTACAGCTATTAAAGGGTGTAATGTAGTTACTCAGAGGAAGAAAAAAAAAAGCTATTCATGAGCCTACTCTGTGTTCATCATTGTTCTATCCTGTGAAGCAATGTTCTCAACCTTTTATTTCATTATGCTCCTCTAAGTGAAAGTAAAAGTCGCTCAGTCATGTCTCTTTGCCATCCCATGGACTGTACAGTCCAGGGAATACTCTAGGCCAGAATACTGGAGTGGGTAGCCTTTCCCTTCTCCAGGGGATCTTCCCAACCCAGAGATCGAATCCAGGTCTCCCGCAGGTGGATTCCTTACCAGCTGAGCCACAAGGGAAGCCCATGCTCCTCCTAAGGAGACTTTTTTGGTCCTAATCCTGCCTCCTAGATTTGAATGCCATATATATACTGCATATTTGTTTGTGTACTACACATAAATCTGTGCTATATACATAAGAAGAGTGAGATAATTGACTCCTCAAGAGTGAGATAATTTTGCCCCCTGGGGATAATATCATCCCTGTTGAGAGTGTACACCCTAAGGGAAGAGAGGATATTTCTGCTCTCACAAAACCTGTATTCTAGCATGAGAAGTTGGATAAGAAATAAACAAACAAATAAATGTATCAGATGTGAAAAGTACTTGAAACAGTACAACAGGGCGCTCTGCTGGAGAATGACTGAGGGGATGAGCCAGAGGCCTCTCTGAAGAGGTGACTCCAGGGGTAAGATCTGAATGACGACAGGGGCAGCCGGGCATCTCCACAGGAGGAGCCTCTAGTGTGTGGTCCTCCGCTGGGCTCCAGCTGGGTGAGTGGCAGCAGAAGGGCGGAGAACACCAGGGACTGGTTTTCAAGACTGAGTTATACAGCAGAGAAAAACATCTTGGAAATAGTAAGTTGCTGAATGAATGGGGGGGATTATTATGTGCAAAGGGATGCTTTTAGGCATTATTTAGGCAGAAAATGACTAAGCCCTGGCCCCTGCTATCAAGAGTTGTTTTTGAAAAACAGCTGAAGAAGTTGGGTTCTGGTAAAAGGTTTAAACAACCAAAGATATGAGAGATATATCTATCTAGATATATAGAACCAGAAGAGACAGAAACATTAGAAGTAAATAAATGGTACCTAACATTTCAGAAGTGCTTACTATGTGCTTCTGTGCAGAGTGCTTTATACACGAATTCTCACAACCCCATGGGGTTATTCTATTTCATTTCACAAGTGAGGAACAGAAGCTCACAAAGCATAAGTGACTTGCCCCAAATCACACAGGTAGTAAGTGGCAGGACTTAGGTCTGTCCGACTTGGGTCTAAAGTCTTAACCAAGATGACACAACTCCCAGTTTCCCCTCTGGCTCTTCATGGCATGCCATCTCCAATGCCTGCCCCTTTAATATCAGTGATTTATAGTTATTCAGTTAGTAGAACGGAACTTCTCCTGCTAGAACATCAGACTCAGCTCAACAATTAAAAGACCAATTACAAAGTTATTACAGGGCCTTGGAATAAAAAACTGTCCACACCATGTTTAATTACCCACTGTTTTTTGCTTGTAGGGGAGAAATATATCTTACCTCAGGTCCTGAGGATGACTTCATGCCTTTAGTCAATACAGTAAATGTCTGGGTTAGAAGCAAATTTAAAATCAGATTTTATTCTAACTTGGACTTCCTAAAACTGCAAATCCAAGAACGGTCAACAGAAATATACTGCTAGTGATTAACTGTCAAGAGAAGACCCAGAGACCAACACTTGTTAAGAGAAGACAGCAGATACTTGCTGTGTCTGTAGGCCATGAGACATAATTGAAGAAATAGTAGATGAGAATCCCCAGGATCTAGGATTGATTCATGATATGTAAGTGTCACGTGGCTCTGGAAAAGTGTGCGGCAGAGACAATCTACAGTTTCAAAGAGGTGCAGCCAGAGCTAGTCTGTGAAAGATTCCTCCTATCATCGGGCATGGACAATCAATTGTAAGCAGAGCTTTTGCTTCTTGTCAATATCCTGGCAAAGTAAAAATCATCCCCTATTAGGAAAAGAGTTGATAATGCAGTTGCACAATTAGAGATGCAGTATTTTTTCCCCTTTCTTTGATGAAAATCTCACAAAATAGAATTCCTGTCTTTGTAGGATCCAGAGGTGTAGCAAGCAGTACAACAAAGAGTGAATATGTCTGCATGTGAGATAGCACACATAGATATGTCAGCAACTATCAATAGTAAACATACCAGTTTACATTAGTCATGCCAGAGGGGGAAAAAAAACAACTATCTAGTCTCTCTAGAAAATTATACTATAAAATCACTGGGAGAGAAGGGACATAGACAAGCAAATATTAATGTACAACACATCATAAAATAAATAGCACTGTAAAATTCTACAAAAACATTCAACAAACACAAGAGTGGTTAAGAAGAGCATGACGATGGTTGGCTGTAGTTGTCATGAAAGTGTTAAGAGAGGTTGAATTTAAAGTGGCCGTTGAAAGACAAGTAGAATTCTGATTCACTTACTAATAGGTTCTTTGATGGATTCATCAAACATTGTATTGAATCCTCACTCTAGAACAGATCATGCCTAAAGCAACCTAAAATGTCCATCAACAACGGAATGGATATGTTATACAACAGAATATTACTCAGCTATAAAAAGGGATGAAACCGTGCCATTTGCAGAGATGTGGATGGACCTAGAGATTGTCATACAGAGTGAAGTAAGTCAAAAAGAGAAAAATACCATATATTAATAATATCGCTTATATGTGGAATCTAGAAAAATGGTAATGATGAACTTATTTTCAAAGCAGGAACAGACACAGATGTAGAGAACAAAGATATGGATATCAAGGGGAGAAGGGGAGGTGGGATGAATTGGGAGACTGGGATTTGATATACATCCATTACTATGTATAAAATAGACTACTAATGAGAACTATTATATAGTATGGGGAACTCCACTCAATGCTCTGTGGAGACCTAAATGGGAAGGAAATCCAAAAAAGAGGGGATATATGTATACATATAACTGATTCACTTCATTGTACGGCAGAAACCAACCCAACATTGTAAAGCCCATTACACTCCAATAAAAATTCTTTAAAAGTTTTGTTCTGATAATTATATCCTTTTACAGAATAGAAAGGAATATATAAGAACTCATACATTCATTCATTTAAGCCCAAATTTCTCAAACACCTAGGTATCCAAGACTGTATTAATTGTGTCTGATACTAGGGACAAGAGAGGAAAATTCTCAGGGGTTAATTTTCCAGCTAGACTAAACATCAAAGGGTACAGCCTTCAGGCTAATGAGAAGAAGGGAAAGGAGCCAGAAGGAGGCAGACACTGGTCTTTCATTAGCTGTCCAGGCTAACTCTTCAGAAGAAACAAGACAAGAAGGTCCAGTTTAAAAGTACCCATTGCCCTTGTCTTCTCATTAGACGAACCCTGAGGCTTCAGAGAGCCCTTAGCCCCAGGCCTCATTAGGAAAGCAGATGGCCATATCAGAGAGGTTAATAGCAGCCAAGGATGACCCTGACATGACTTGGTCCTAGCTGCTGACCGTCTGGAGATGGTTATGACTTTGAAAACTGAGGACAACAACTTTTGGTGGGGAATAAACAACAAGGTAAAATCTAAAATTATGCTAGAATTTAAGAAAATAATCCACCGACAGAAACAGGAGAAACAAAAATTTAGAAGAGTAGTAGCAACATGGCTGACCATTTGTATAATCAAATATTGCACACCTACACTAACAAAGGTAGTCATGGCATGGATAATAGACCAAAAATTAGTATTTGGAAATATCCTTAGCTATTCTACTAACGTGGACAAAACCTAGTAGAGGAGCATGACTGACATATACATGGTGGATAGTGCTGTGTGCGTTGTGTGTTTCTTGAAAGCCAAAATGAAGATGAAGACATAGAGACTACGTCTGCATGGATTAAGTGAAATTATTAATAAATGATGTGTTCTATGTATTCTTCCTGTTTCTCACCAGCTGTCTTGGCCTGTCAGTGTCTGCACACCACCACCTAAACTCCTAATAAACAGCCCTTACCTCTGTTGCTGGCGACACAGTTATCAAAAGCATGTGAGACCGAAGGACTCTATACTGTGGACAAGTGGGATCCCCAAAGAGTGCAGAAACACTGGTGGTTTGGTTACAGCTGTTGCTCTTATCAGGTGAGCTGCGGTTGTTTTCCATCCCAGAATCATAGTTTTTGTTCCACTCTCATAAAACAGTTTCATTATTTAGGAGATCAGGAAATGAAAAGTTTCCAAACCAGTGGTGACAATTTCTGCACAATCTCTGCCTTTCCCCATAACAGAGCTGCAAACAGCTCAATATGCCTAAATATGCAAAAACAGCAATGGCCTTCCTGATTGACTAATCCAAGGACTTATCCAAAGTCTTGGGTGTGAACACTCTCAGAACCGTGGCCCCTGCTTTCCCCATTCTTGTTTCTCCATCTCTGTTAGCCCTTCTCTGTCTAGCATTGGGCACAAAAGTGGTCCCTGACCCAGATGGCCTTACGCATTCCTCAGCAGACTGCCCTAGAGACTTTCACAAATTCCTTATGCACTTTAAATTTTAATAATGAAGACTGTAGACTTACATAAATAATTTGCAAACGGAATTTGAAAGCTAATTTCTTTTGCTCATTAAAATTTAGGATAGCCATATTATACAATCAAGCATAATAGACTCAGTTCACATCTTGTGACATGGATAACTGGCTCTCCCAGGCAGGGAAGAACTTAATTTACATTTAAACACCATTCCCACAGTGTGACAAAAGCTCTCTGTGGTAAAGAAGTTTGAAGTAGTTGAAGTTTAGTCAGTGAATTTAGAAAGGGTTTGTGACTGAAGTGCCAAACAAAGAGTAGAGACGCTAATACCTTGAGTACAGCCCTGGGAGAAACCCCGAACCACCCCTGCCCCACATAAACTGAGACGACAGATGCTGTGGTTTTCAGCCACAAAAAAAAACAGAAAAGGAAAATGAGTGGGTGCTTTGTTAACCACCCACATACACTTCTGGGAAAGGGTATTTTCTCCTCACCTTATTTCCCCCCCTCATCTTTTCTAACTTGATACAAACTATGCAGCAAATGAACTGGTCCTCTTCATTCTAGACTTGAAGCCATGTACATAGCTCTTTCTCCCAGCTAAAGTCATGACCGGAAGAGGTACACACACCCAGGGAGGTGTGCACATCACTTGTGCATGCACACACATACACGCACATATCATTTCATTTATTTCTGGGGGAGGGGGGCAGATTTAAGAAAACACCCATTTATTTTTGAGATAAATAAATTCTCAAAAACCATTAAATACAGAGTAAGGGAACTAATATTTAATATAGGAAATGAGGTCATTTGGAGCTAGCCCCAGAAGAGCCTTGAATTCCACATCAAGAAATTTAAACATTATTACATTGGTAAAGCCACTATGGAAAACTGTATGGAGATTCCTTAAAAAACTAGGAATAAAACCACCAGATGACCCAGAAATCTGACTCCTAGGCATATACCCTGCTGCTGCTAAGTCACTTCAGTCGTGTCCGACTCTGTGTGACCCCGTAGACTCCCGTCCCTGGGATTCTCCAGGCAAGAACACTGGAGTGGGTTGCCATTTCCTTCTCCAATGCATGAAAGAGAAAAGTGAACATGAAGTCGCTCAGTCGTGTCCAACTCTTCGCCACCCCATGGACTGCAGCCTACCAGGCTCCTCCATCCATGGGATTTTCCAGGCAAGATTACTGGAGTGGGGTGCCATATACCCTGAGGAAACCAAAATTAAAAAAGACACATGTATTCCACTGTTCATTGCAGCACCATTTACAATACCTAGAACATGGAAGCAACCTAGATGTCCATTGACAGATGAATAAAGAAGTCACGGTACATATACACAGTGGAATATTATTCACCCATAAAAAGGAATGCGTTTGAGTCCGTTCTAATGAGGTAGATGAACCTAGAGCCTATTATACAGAGTGAAGTAAGTCAGAAAGAGAAAAATAATTATCATATACTAACACATATATATAGAATTCAGAAAGATGGTGCTGAAGAATTTGTTTGCAGGGCAGCAGTGAAGAAACAGACACAGAGAACACACCTATGGACATGGGGACAGGGGAGGAGAGGGTGAGACATACGGAAAGAGAAACATGGAAACTTACATTACCATATGTAAAATAGATAGCCAGTGGGAATTTGCTGTATGGCTCAGGAAACTCAAACAGGAGCTTTGTATCAACCTAGAGGGGTGGGATGGGGAGGGAGATGGGAGGGAGGTTCAAGAGGGAGGGGATATATGTATACCTATGGCTGATTCATGTTGAGGTTTGACAGAAAACAACAAAATTCTGTAAAGCAATAATCCTTCAATTTAAAAATAAATAAATTTTTTAAAAGAAATTTAAACATAGTATGTGTATGTGATGGAATATCATTTTGAAATTTCTTTAGATGGAGCTGATGTTGAACCAACAGTTAACTGATAGGAAGAAGGACGTGGAGAGGAAAGGAAATGCAATCAGAGAGACTAGTTAGGGAACTGTGGTTACAGTTTATGGAAAAAAATAACAGTTAACCAGAGATCGTTTGAATCAGATAAGGGGGAAGTACAGAGCTACTGAGGTAGAAGCACCTTAGTAATTGATGGCTAGTCAGATGGAAAATGGAGAAGAAACAGTAGATACAGTTTCCAGTCTTTGTGTGTGTGATGATGGTATTAATTGTGTTAGGAAATACAGAAGAGAACACAAGTTTGAGGAGAAGGAAGGGTAATTATATGCTCACATTTTTAAAAGTTTGCTTATACTACTGTTATGACATGATGAAAATGACACTTGACCTGTGATCTTCCTCCTCAAATTCTGTAACTCCAGTCTAAAGATGAGAAAAACATCAGACAAATTCCAATTGAGGGACATCCTACATTATACATGGCCACGCGTGAATGGTCAGCATCTCAGTCATATCCAATTCTTTGCAAGCTCCATGGACTGTAGCCCACTAGTCTCCTCTGTCCATGGAATCTTCCAGGCAACAATACTGGAGCAGGTTGCCATTTCTGCCCCATATACATGGCCAGGGTTTCTCAAAACCGTCAAGATCATCTAAAACAAAGTCTCAGAAACTGTCGCAGCAGAGAGAAGCCCACGTAAACAGGATTACTCAATTTAATGGGTGGCATGCTGGAATAGAAAACGACATTAGGTTAACACTAAGGCAATCTGAGTAAGTGACACACTTTAGCTTATTGTTCTAGAAAATAAAATTTGTTCAAAGTTTGCTTATTAAACTTTGATTAAAGTTCAGTTCAGTCCAGTTCAGTTGCTCAGTCGTGTCCAACTCTTTGCAACCCCATGAATCACAGCACGCCAGGCCTCCCTGTCCATCACCAACTCCCAGAGTTCACTCAAACTCACGTCCATTGAGTCAGTGATGCCATCCAGCCATCTCATCCTCTGTCGTCCCCTTCTCCTCCTGCCCTCAATCCCTCCCAGCATCAGAGTCTTTTCCAATGAGTCAACTCTTCACATGAGGTGATTAAAGTTAGCATTTGATATCTGCTAACCCATCATGGGTCCATACCATTTCTGTCCTTTAGAGTGCCCATCTTTGCATGAAATGTTCCCTTGGTATCTCTAATTTTCTTGAAGAGATCTCTAGTCTTTCCCATTCTGTTGTTTTCCTCTATTTCTTTGCATTGATCGCTAAGGAAGGCTTTCTTATCTCTCCTTGCTGTTCTTTGGAACTCTGCATTCAAACGGGCAAATCTTTCCTTTTCTCCTTTGCTTTTCACCTCTCTTCTTTTCACAGCTATTTGTAAGGCCTCCCCAGACAGCCATTTTGCTTTTTTGCATTTCTTTTCCATGGGGATGGTCTTGATCCCTGTCTCCTGTACAATGTCACGAACCTCAGTCCATAGGAATTGATGCTTTTGAGCTGTGGTGTTGGAGAAGACTCTTGAGAGTCCCTTGGACTACAAGGAGATCCAACCAGTCCATTCTAAAGGAGATCAGCCCTGGGTGTTCTTTGGAAGGAATGATGCTAAAGCTGAAACTCCAGTAGTTTGGCCACCTCATGCGAAGAGTTGACTCATTAGAAAAACTCTGATGCTGGGAGGGATTGGGGGCAGGAGGAAAAGGGGACAACAGAGGAAGAGATGGCCGGATGGCATCACTGACTCAATGGACGTGAGTTTGAGTGAACTCTGGGAGTTGGTGATGGACAGGGAGGCCTGGTGTGCTGCAGTTCATGGGGTCGCAAACAGTCGGACACGACTGAGCGACTGAACTGAACTGAACTGAACCCATCATGGGAGCTAGCAGAGAAGGCAATGGCACCCCACTCCAGTACTCTTGCCTGGAAAATCCCATGGGCGGAGGAGCCTGGTAGGCTGCAGTCCATGGGGTCGCTGCGAGTCAGACACGACTGAGCAACTTCACTTTCACTTTTCACTTTCACGCACTGGAGAAGGAAATGGCAACCCACTCCAGTGTTCTTGCCTGGAGAATCCCAGGGAGTGGGGAGCCTGGTGGGCTGCCATCTATGGGGTCTCACAGAGTCGGACACGACTGAAGCAACTTAGCAGCAGCAACAGCAGCAGCAAGGGAGCTAGGGGCCCACTGAACCAATAAGTTCTTGCTCCCCACCCACAAATACTTGATTACATTAGATCTCATCCTTGATAACCCTGTCACCTCTCCCACCACCCACCTGAATGAGAAAACTGCGATGGAGGAAAGAAACTCATCACCTACCCTTAAAAGCTAGACTTACAGTGTGCTCAGTCTTATTGAACTCTTTGCAATCCCATGAACTGCAGCCCGACAGGTTCCTCTATCCATGAGACTTCCCAGGCAAGAATACTGGACTGGGTTGACATTTCCTTCTCCAGGGAATCTTCCCCACCCAGGGATCAAACCCACATCTCTAGCATCTCCTGCACTGCCAAGCAGATTCTTTACCACTGTGCTAAGACTTTCTAGTACTAATGCTGAAATTCAGAAGGGGTATATATGGGTGAGGTAGCAATGTGACAAGAGAGGGCAAAGCTGGCCAGAGAAGAGCACTTCCTTTTCCAGTGGCTGTGTTCGGGTTGCAAACACACCATGATTACATACTTTAAACCTCTGTGCTTTTGGATTTCATCCAACAGACATTTACTGAGTGGTTAGACAGGCTGTGTACTGTTAGGTGTGAGCCATATGGGGAGGAATATGCCACAGCTCCTGCCTGTAAGATGACCACAGTCTATACCAGAGATAGGATGGCAAATGATGATAGTACATTGTCAGAGCAGGGATGTTAAAATTGGGAAGAAAAATCATTTGGGGAGTGGATGAGGAGTTAACAGTGAATTTTACCTAGGGAGATGGTAAGGAAGAATCATACCAAAGACAGAGCTTAATACTGGGGCTTCAGAGATAAGTAGGCTCCTGTCACGTCAAGTGAGAGGATTCAGCATTTGCAAAGACATGGCCACATTCAACTGTATGGTGTACTTGAGGAAAAGGCAGCCAGAGTTCCAGATACGGACTTTCTCCCTGTGATCTGTGAGAAAGGTCAATCAGGGAGGAGAAGGGCTGGAGTTGGAGAGACCAGGTAAGAAGCTACTGTAATGGTTCCAGCTGGAGATGAAGAAATTCTACAACCAGGAAGAAATATCAAAACGTCCTCAACCCTCCTACTTCTCATTCTTCTAGCAACCTTCAAGCACAAGAACCTGAGTCCCTGATGTCTTCCGCTCTTGGCAATGCAGGAAGGCCTGATATTTGTTTCTCGAGCAGCTTGTGGCTAGAGGTTGGCCTTCTCTCATTAGAGAACCCTGAGGTGTAGGCCCATGCCTGTTTTAGAATTCACCAAGGAACTCCACACACACCCCCACCATCTGCTAAGTAACCTCCCTTTCTTCTCAGTACTAGTCCTCTCAGCTCTGGCTGTTAGAAGGGGGCCATGCTTACAGTATGCAGGGGAGCAATTTGGAAAAGCTTCAAAAACTGCAGAGATTTCCATCTATCTCTTTTGTTTCTAGGAAGATGTGGTCAAGGCCATGGAAATGCGGGCTTCTTTTTCCCTTGAAGGTGGGTGAAGATAACCTGTGACAGACACTTTACTTAGAAGTCACATGGCCTCATGGAACCTCAAGTTTGGTCTTAAATTTTCAGTTTTTGTCAGTTGATATGGCTCAAAGACCTCAAGCTCTGTGACCAGAAGTGGTGGCTCCTGTTAGGATATAGGCCCTGCAGCTTTGCTTTCCTGGTGCTGATGAGAGGCACATGGTAGGACAATGAAGGGCACAGACTCTAGCACAAAGACTTGGCTTGGAATCCTAATTCCATCACATGCCCGTGACATGACCTCAGACAACCAGTTAACCTTCATATCTGTCTCCCCACTTGTAATAATGGACACAAGAAGAGTACACACTACAAGGGCTGTTGTGAGGATTATATTCTAGATGAAGTGCCTATACACAGCCTGTGAAATGGTGACCAAAATTAGCTGGTAGATGCCTTTTGCAGGGCCCACTTGCACCAGTTCCACCCTGTGCTTCTGGGTGTGTTATACTGAAGCAGCACACACATCAAGTACCTGCTGATTATACAGCCAGAGGTTGGGGGGTAGTGGCGTGTAGTGGTTAAGGGCTGGAACTCAATTGCCAGGGTCTGAATCCCAGTTACTCCACTTCCGAATTGTGTGGACCTTAGGCAATAACCTAACTCTGTGTGCTCAGTTCTCTCACCTGTCAAGTGGAATTAACAATAACTACCTCATAAAGTTACTTTGAGGAGCAAATGAGATTCATCCACTGTGCTGCACATAGAGTTCACTCACTCTCGTTGCTGTATACTAAACCACTTTGCAAATATTCTATGACTTATTTACCCTTCTACTCTTGATGGAGATTTCAGCTGTTTCCATTTGGGGGCTATCATAAATAGGACTGCTACAAAAATTCTTGTACATATCTTTTGGTGAAACCATGCATACACTTCTGGTTCAAGTGGAATCTCTGGGTCAAAGGGTATCAGTTTTAGCAGATATCACCAATCAGTTTTCCAAAGTGGTTGTTCCAATTTAAATCCCTCTAGCAGTGTATGAGAGTTCAGTTGCTTCACATCCTCACTAACAATTTTGTGACATCTTCATTTCAGACATTCTAGTGGATTTATAGCACTATCACACTGTAGTTTCAATTTGCATTTTCCAGGTTATATACCTTTCCATGTGTGCATTAAACACCAAGGTCATGGATGGAGGAGCCTGGCGGTCTACAGTCCTCAGGGTCACAGTCAGACATGACTTAGTGACTAAACAACAACAACTAGCATATAGCAAGCACGCAATAAATGCTAGCTATTATTATTATTATTATTCTGTGGTCTCCAAAGCACAACTTTTCAAACAGGAACATTGGCACAGACTTCTAGAAGTTTCTAGACATTTTATACTCTCTTGACCCATTGTTTATCTTCTGTGGGTGCCTTGCCCCATGCCTCCCACTTCCCTTGACTAACTTCTCTAACAGTAATACCCCTTGTTTCTCC
The DNA here is from genome assembly GCF_042477335.2 of Ovis canadensis. NCBI lineage: Eukaryota > Metazoa > Chordata > Mammalia > Artiodactyla > Bovidae > Ovis > Ovis canadensis. The sequence continues at coordinate 52,939,167 of NC_091258.1, read as the reverse complement.
CTCAGTCCAGACATACAGAGTAGGAGGAACTGGAGACCAAGTGAGACTTCTGACCTCTGATATAAACAGGTTCCCATCCCTGCTCAGGTGTGTCAATTCCAAAAAGACCAAAAAGAACCTTTAACTCAGAGGCTCCAGGCCACCCAGAGTCTCATCCATCTGACCTCACTTCCCTCTAGCTCCTTCCTGATGAATGGTTTTGACAACTTTCTTATGATCACGTCCAAGTCAGAAGTGAATCTTTAATGCCTACTGTTAAGATGCATCACTTGTTTCTAAGTTGCACACTTGATTCTCCTCGCATAGCCAGGATCCTGAGGGGTTTGTTAATGCATAAAGCCACATACCTCAGGGAAAAACTCCATAATGTCCCTAAAACAAGAAGATAGTTAAGCTCTACCCTCAGTTTAGGCTTTACTGCTAAGTTCCAGGAGAGAAGGAAAAAATGACATTGTATAATTGGGGGCGGAGTTGCATCTTAACAAGATTTTAGGAAAGAGTGAAAAAGGGAGGAGCTTAATAATTTCCAAATCAGGTCAAAATTTTTTGCTTATGTTCATATAAAATATTCTTCAATCTGTAACATAATGGACACGATTTTATTCTCTAAGTAGCTGGGTAAGAGGCTTCCTCTTAGATGAGACTCACCTTTCTTGGTATACCCTATGAAATAAAAGGTGGGACCCCTGCCTCCAAGGACCTTGTGAGGCAGAAATACTCTGGGTAAAATAAGAGAATAAATTTGCTACTTTGTTGAAAGGAACAGAAAGAAAGAGAAAGATGCTAAAACACACACACAAAAAAAAACACAAAAACAAAACAAACAAACAAAAACGGTTAGAGGCTGTTCATTGGAATAAGTCTTCAGGAAAGGTGCTTACTTCATTAAATTCATAGTGCCAAGTGAATCTTCTGTGGAAATCCATGAAGGAACTGAGATTTGTATGCAGGTCCTCCTGGGACAGAATTGAGAAAGCCTCTATACAAGAATCACAACAAGGTAGAAGAAAAAATTAAGCAAGGGCTCTGGACTCAGTCAAGCTCAGAATAACCAACTTGTTGATTTGTGTAGGACTTCTCCAATGTTAGCATTGGAAAGCTCCCATTCCAGGAACTCCCTCTCTCCCAGGCAAACTCTAACCAGGCTGGAAAACTGAGGATTTGAATTAAGTTTACCTAAATTTCCTAAGGCCAGGGAGGTCCCAGTTCATTTAGAATGAATTAGCACGTATACTGTTCAGCTTTTGCCTTCTAAGTATGATCTCTTGCTATACAAAAACATATGCACAAAAACACAAACACCAAAAGTACATGCTAAAATTAAAATCAACAACTCCTAACAAGATAAATCCCCCTTTCTGATCAATAATTTAAGTCTCTCACCATGTTACTTATGAGTTCGCACTTCACTGTGCATGGAGAAAGCTCCACCACTTTGCCTCAGCTCCTGATTTAAACACCCTAAATCAGCGGCCTTCCCTTTAGAAGACCTTCGTTCTGATCCCATACTTTTGATAGGAAGAGAACAGCAACAGAGCAAGAGCCTCCCTCTGGAATTCCTCTCATCCCCTTTTTTCTTCCCCCAACACGTATGCATGCAATATGGAAAAACTGACCTAGGAAGGACTTGTTTTCAAGAGGCTAGGCACAATGATCTCCTGAGCTAAAATTGATTATGTTTTCAATAAGTTTAACTCAGACTTTCAATTTTTGTAGTCTTAGAAACCAGGAGAAAGAATTTATTAAGAATGTGATCTCATGTCTAAATATCATTCCTAACCTAGAGTACAAATTCTAAGAGTCAAATCAGAACATTTCAGGCTAGTGGGATCAGAATAAGGCAAGATAATCGAGGTTCATTTTAAAGCAAGGCGTGCCTGGATTTTAATTGCAAACCTGGCAGTAACAGGCATCTAGCCTTCATCCTATTCTCTGTGAATGAGGGGTATGAAAGAATAAGAATAAACAAGAATTTGGACCTGAACATTTGCAGCAATCTGGATGGACCTAGAGATTATCATACTGCTGCTAAGTCACTTCAGTCATGTCCGACTCTGTGTGACCCCATAGACAGCAGCCCACCAGGCTCCCCCGTCCCTGGGATTCTCCAGGCAAGAACACTGAAGTGGGTTGCCATTTCCTTCTCCAATGCACGATAGTGAAAAGTCAAAGTGAAGTCGCTCAGTCGTGTCCAACTCTTAGCGACCCCAGGCTCCTCCATCCATGGGATTCATACTAAATGAAGTTAAATCAGACAGAGAAAGACAAGTAACAGACGATAACACTTCCAACTCTTTGCGACCCCATGGACTGTAGCCTACAACACTCCTCTGTCCATGGGATTTTCCAGGCAAGAGTACTAGAATGGGTTGCCATTTCCTTCTCCAGAGGATCTTCCCAACCCAGGGATCGAACCTGGGTCTCCCACATTGTAGGCAGATGCTTTACCATCTGAGCCACCAGGGAAGTTCATAAAATATGACACAAATGGACTTACTTACAAAATAGAAACAGACTCACAGACATAGAAAACAACCTTATGGTTGCCAAAGGGGAAAGCGAGCAAAGGGATAAATTAGGAGTTTAGGATTAACAGATACAAACTACTATATAAAACATGGTCCTACTGTACAGCATAGATAACTATATAACTATCTTATAATAAAGTAGAGTGGAAAAGAATGTGAAATAGAATATATATGTATAATTGGATCACTCACCTGTACACCAGAAACAAAATACTGCAAGTTAACTGTACTTTAATTTAAAAAAGAAAGAACTTGGCCCTGAAAAACTAAAAGGATGAGGGAGTGGCCAAGTTTAGGCAGAGCAAGTTTAGGAGGAGAGATCAAGAGTTCCATACAGGATATGTCAAGGAGAGAGTTCTAAACTGGAAATATAAGTTCAGGAGTTACTGATATACAGGGAGTATCTGAAGCTGTGACCAAACAACATCACCAAGGAAGTGATGGCAGAGACAGAAATGTCTGTCTGTCCATGGGTATGCCACAGGGGTGGGCGGACCAGTATTGCCTCCACGCTCCCTCTCCCCCTGCACCTATGCTCAGTCAGTTCACACAGCAGCAGGTGCTCTTCCATGAGAAGCCAGCACTGCTGTTGGCCAAAGAATTTCAGGCTTGGACATGAAAGATGGACTCAAGCCCAGATCTGCCACCCAAAGGTACTACCTTAGGCAAATCACTTGATTTTGATGAGCTTGTTCCTTCACCTGTAAATTGATAGACAATACTATCTCCCTATAGAATATCTGTGAGTGTTAAGTTGAATAAAAATACTCTGTGAAATGCTTTACACTCTGCAAATTAATATTATTTATCTCATAATCTCTGATAACTGAAGGGAGAAAATGCTGTGCTTCTATTAGTGACTATATTTAAAGTTTAGGATGGTATACATCAATGTTTAAAACACATAACTCTTTAAAACATATATTTCGTCCTCAGCAACATTCAAAATACACATACCCTTTGATGCAGCAATTCCAACTGTCCTACAGAATATAGCTGCACAAGGATAAAGATAAATGTGTTAGGTGCTGGAAATAATAATAAGATATTGGAATTACCATGTATCATTAATGGGTTGTGTAAATAAATCATTGTACATTCATACAGTAGAATATCAGGTGTTAAAGGTAAGGAGAAAATATATGTGTACTGACATGAAAAGATGCCCATGACATTTATGTAAAATAATAGCAAGCAAGTTGCAGACAATATGTATAGTATTAATCTAATTTGTTTTGCATTTTTATGTATTCATATTGCACATTTTGATACGTGCATAGTAAAAAGCTAGAAGGATACAAGCCGCACTGTTGAGCGGTCACTCGGGTCACTGTGCGTGGCTGAGGAGATCATGCCCCTCTGAGGAATGTGACTGGCACAGCAGAGAATTATTTTCACTTTCTCCTTTTGATACTTTCGAACTCTTTGAAGTTAAAAACAAACGCTGTTTTAAAGACATACCACAAACCAATCCTGGCACCCTGAGGTCCTTAGGAGGGTGACTGCATACATTCAAGACCAGAAGGTCTCTGTTGGGTTACTTACTGGTCATATTTCAATTTAGCAGGCCATAGCTTTCTGTCCCACCAATGCATGGGGCACCAGTGGAAGCAGTACCCTGAGAGGAAAACACTGGAAGCAACATAGGGCCATTTTGGAAAGGAAAAAGGAAATGCAAATATATTCTGAAAACAGATGGTGTCTGGAAGAGAAAGTGTGTTTTGGCAACAAGAAAGGAAAATCACAGGGGGAAGAGAGAAAAGGAGTAAAAGAGAAACAGCCAAAGGAGGTGGTAATTAAGTGCGAAGCTGAAGATTTCCAAGGGATTTTTCAGCTTTGGCAAAAGCAGGCCTCTGGACAATTCTGCTGAAGTGCATAGACACCATTTTATATTTCTTTTATTTATTAGAAGTATTCCAAGAGAGCAGTAAGCCTGAACCATGATATCCTGACACTAGTTTGTCCCCAGTGTTTCCAGTATTAAAGTTTTCAAATAATGTACTTCTCAGTTACAGTTTTAAAAGGGGACCCAAAGTTAGCTCTCACTCAGTATCATTCTAATGTACTTCATATAGTGTGAGACAAAGTCTTGAATCACTGCCAGTGTCGAGGGGGTTGTGTATGATCCACAGGATACCTACTTGGGCCACCTGATGCGAACTGTCAACTCAGTGGAAAAGACTCTGATGCTGGAAAGATTGAGGGCAGGAGGAGAAGGGGATGACAGAGGATGAGATGGTTGGACGGCATTGCCAACTCAATGGACATGAGTTTGAGCAAACTCCAGGAGATAGTGAAGGACAGGGAAGCCTGGTGTGCTGCAGTCCATGGGGTCAAAAGTGTCAGACACAACTTAGCGAATGAACCACAACAATCTGTCTCACCAACTCCTAACACCGTTGCTATTTTTCTCTGGGCTCTGGAGGTCCCCATAGGTCACTGGTTGGGCAGGGGGACAACCATCCATTGAGAGATGCGTGACAATCAGGAGTCATGCCACATCCCACCTCATTTATAGTATGAACAAAGGCACAAGCATCTCAAATGTCTAATAACAAAGAGATTAATTGATGGATTATTCTGCACTAAATTGCTTGATGTCACAGCTGCTCAGGATATCAAAGGGCACCCAGCAACTATGACTGTTCTAGCAGGGAACAGCTGTGAGGGCCAGAGGCCAGCTCCCCTACCCAGTGAGGGAAGGAAGTCCTTATGTCTGCATTGACCCCTCCTGCTATACCACTGACAGTTCACAGACAGGATTACAAAGAAGAGGTTTTGCAGTTGCTCCCAAATAATCTTTTAATGTCACAAAAAGCTGAGCCAAAGCCAAGAATACATTCAGTTCAGTTCAGTTCCTCAGTCGTGTCAGACTCTTTGAGACCCCATGGGCTGCAGCACACCAGGCCTCCCTGTCCATCACCAACTCCTGGAGCTTGCTCAAACTCATGTCCATTGAGTCGGTGATGCCATCCAACCATCTCATCCTCTGTCATCCCCTTCTCCTCCTGCCTTCAATCTTTTCCAGTATCTGAGTCTTTTCAAATGAGTCAGTTCTTCACATCAGGTGGCCAAAGTACTGGAGCTTCAGCTTCAGCATCAGTCCTTCCAATGAATATTTAGGACTGATTTCGTTTAGGATGGACTGGTTGGATCTCCTTGCAGTCCAGAGGACTCTCAAGAGTCTTCTCCAACACCACAGTTCAAAGGCATCAATTTTTTGGCACTCAGATTTCTTTATAGTCCAAGTCTCACATATATACATGACCACTGGAAAAACCATAGCTTTGACTACATGGACCTTTGTGACAAAGTAATGTCTCTGCTTTGTGATATGCTGTCTAGGTTGGTCATAGCTTTTCTTCCAAGGAGCAAGCATCTTAAAATTTCATAACTGCAGGCACCATCTGCAGTGATTTTGGAGCCCCCCAAAATGAAGTCTCTCACTGTTTTATCTATTTGCCATGAAGTGATAGGACTGGATGCCATGATCTTAGTTTCTGAATGTTGAGCTTTAAGTCAGCTTTTTCACTCTCCTCTTTCACTTTCATCAAGAGGCTCTTTAGTTCTTCTTCACTTTCTGACATAAGGGTGGTGTCATCTGCATATCTGAGGTTATTGATATTTCTCCCAGCAATCTTAATTCCAGCTTGTATTTCATCCAGTCCAGCATTTCTCATGATGTACTCTGCATAGAAGTTAAATAAGTAGGGTGACAATATACAGCCTTGACATACTCCTTTTCCTATTTGAAACCAGTCTGTTGTTCCATGTCCAGTTCTAACTGCTGCTTCTTGACCTACATACAGGTTTCTCAGAACGAAGGTCAGGTGGTCTGGTATTCCCATCTCTTTCAGAATTTTCCACAGTTTGTTGTAATCCACACAGTCAAAGGCTTTGGCATAGTCAATTAAGCAGAAATAGATGTTTTTCTGAACGCTCTTGCTTTTTCAATGATCCAGTGGATGTTGGGAATTTGATCTCTGGTTCTTCTGCCTTTTCTAAAACCAGCTTCAACATCTGGAAGTTCACAGTTCACGTATTGCTGAAGCCTGGCTTGGAGAATTTTAACCATTACTTTGCTAGCATGTGAAATGAGTGCAATTGTGCAGTAGTTTGACATTCTTTGGCATTGCCTTTCTTTGGGACTGGAATGAAAACTCACTTTTTCCAGTCCTGTGGCCATTGCTGAGTTTTCCCAATTTGCTGGCATATTGAGTGCAGCACTTTCACAGCATCATCTTTCAGGATTTGAAATCACTCAACTGGAATTCTATCACCTCCAGTAGATTTGTTCGTAGTGATGCTTCCTAAGGCCCACGTGACTTTGCATCCCAGGATATTTGGCTTTAGGTGAGTGATCACACCATCGTGATTATCTGGGTTGTGAAGATCTGTTTTGTATAGTTCTTTTATGTATTCTTGCCACCTCTTCTTAATATCTTCTGCTTCTGTTAGGTCATACCATTTCTGTCCTTTATTGAGCCCATCTTTGCATGAAAAGTTCCTTTGGTATCTCTAATTTTCTTGAAGAGTTCTCTAGTCTTTACCACTCTATTGTTTTCCTATATTTCTTTGCACTGATCACTGAGGAAATCTTTCTTGTCTCTCCTTGCTATTCTTTGGAACTCTGCATTCAGATGGGCATATCTTTCCCTTTCTCCATTGCCTTTCGCTTCTCTTCTTTTCATAGTTATTTGTAAAGCCTCCTCAGACAACCATTTTGCCTTTTTGCATTTCCTTTTCTTGGGGATGTTCTTGATCCCTACCTCCTATACAATGTCATGAACCTCCATCCATAGTTCATCAGGCACTCTGTCTATCAGATCTAGTCCCTTAAATCTATTTCTCACTTCAACTGTATAGTCATAGCGGACTTGATTTAGGTCATACCTGAATGGCCTAGTGGTTTTCCCCACTTTCTTCAATTTAAGTCTGAATTTGGCAATAAGAAGTTCATGATCTGAGCCACAGTCAGCTCCCAGTCCTGTTTTTTCTGACTGTATAGAGCCTCTCCATCTTTGGTTGCAAAGAATATAATCAATTTGATTTCAGGATTGACCATCTGGTGATGTCCATGTGTAGTCTTCTCTTGTGTTGTTGGAACAGGGTGCTTGCTATGACCAATACGTTCTATTGGCAGAACTCTATTAGCCTTTGCCCTGCTTCATTTTGTACTCCAAGGCCAAATTTGCCTGTTACTCCAGGTATTTCTTGACTTCGTACTTTTGCACTCAAGTCCCCTATAATGAAAAGGACATCTTTTATGTGTGCAAGTTCTAGAAGGTCTTGTAGTTCTTCATAGAACCATTCAACTTCAGCTTCTTGAGCATTACTGGTCGAGGCATAGACTTAGATTACTGTGATACTGAATGGTTTGCCTTGGAAATGAACAGAGATCATTCTGTAGTTTTTGAGATTCCATCCAAGTATTGCATTTCGGACTCTTTTATTGACTATGATGGCTACTCCATTTCTTCTAAGGGATTCCTGCCCACAGTAGCTGAGTGGCACTGGAGCTGCAGTTGCACAGCGCTGGAGCAACTGTAAGGAGATAACCCACATCCAAGGCCAGAGAAGCCCCAGCAAGATGGTAGGTACTGGCATGGTGGCTATGCAGGGCTAGAGCAACTTTGAGGAGATACTGTATGTCCAAGGGCTAAGGAGAAGCCCCAGCAAGATGGTAGGAGGGGCGAAATCACGTCTAGAACCAAACCCCTTACCCACCAGAGACACTCAGAGGGCTCAAACATACCTTGTACGCACCAGGTCCCAGAGACCTCACAGAGACTGAGACAGAACTGTGTTTGAGTGTCTCCTGAGGAGGTACGGGTCAGCAGTGCACTGCTGCACGGGCAGGGCCTCTGGGTGCAGCAGACCTGGGTATGGCATAAGCCCTCTTGGAGGAGGTCGCCATTAACCCCACCATAGAGCCACCAGAATTTACACAGGTGGGAAACAAACTCTTGGCGGGCACAAACAGAACCTTGTGTGCACCAGGACCCAGGAGAAAGGAGCAGTGACCCCGCAAGAGACTGACCCAGACTTGCCCAGGAGTGTCCAGGAGTCGGTGGTGGCCTGCTGCAGGGCTGGGGGCACTGAGTGTAGCAATGTATGCATGGGATCTTTTGAAGGAGATCGCCATTATCTTCATTACCTCCACTATAGTTTGGCCCCAGGTCAAATAACAGGGAGAGAACACAGCCCCACCCATCAAAGAAAATTGGATTAAAGATTTATTTAGCACAGCCCCTCCATCAGAACAAGACCCAGTTTCCCCCTGTCAGTCCCTCCCATCAGGAAGCTTCCATAAGCCTCTTATCCTTGTCCATCAGAGGGCAGGCAGACTGAAAACCACAATCACAGAAAACTAACCAATCTGATCACATGGACCACAGACTTGTCTAATTCAATGAAACTATGAGCCATGCCCTGTAGGGCCACCCAAGATGGATGGGTCATGGTGGAGAGTTCTGACAAAACGTGGTCCACTGGAGAAGGGAATGGCAAACCACTTCAGTATTCTTGCCTTGAGAACCCCATGAACAACATGAAAAGGCAAAAAGATACAAGACTGAAAGATGAACTCTCCAGGTCGGTAGATGCCCAATATGCTACTGGAGAACAGTGAAGAAATAACTCCAGAAAGAATGAAGAGACGGAGCCAAAGCAAAATGATGGAAGTAAAGTTCGATGCTGTACAGAGCAATATTACATAGGAACCTGGAATGTTAGGTCCATGATTCAAGGCAAATTGGAAGTGGTCAAACAGGAGATGGCAAGAGTGAACATCGACATTTTAGGAATCAGTGAAGTAAAATGGACTGGAATGGGTGAATTTAACTCAGATGACCATTATATCTACTACTGTGGGCAAGAATCCCTTAGAATAAATGGAATAGCCATCATAGTCAACAAAAGAATACATTATGAAGTCTCCAATTATCAGTTCTACCTTTGGGATAAGATGTATACCATGCACCAAAATGAAGGTCAAGAGACAAATCTTTTCAAACATATATATATATATATATATATATATATATATATACACAAGTTTTTTTCTTATATATACACATAAATATATATGTATGTGTATGTGTGTTGCTTGGGGCTCAGTTCTGGACAAATAGCTTTGAAATGTCTATTAAACATCCAAACATAGATGTCAAGTAGGTGGCTGAATATATGGTCTTAAGAGTTAAGGAGAATGGTCTAGGCTGGAGACATTTATCTGGACACTGCAGTAAGCAGAACAATGTTCTTACAAAGATGTCTATGACCTAATCCTCTAAAGTTGTGAAAATATTGTCTTACATGGCAAAAAAAAGACTTTGCAAATGTGGTTAGGGTATGGACCTTGGGGTGGGGAGATTATCCTGGATTATGTGAGTGGACCCAATCTTATCAGATGGGACCTTAAAAGCAGAGAATTCTTCTCAGCTGTGGTGAGAGAGAGCTGACAAAGGAAGAAGGTTCAGAGATATAAGATTCTGATAAAGAATAAAACAAGCTAAGGAACGTAGATTCCATCCTGAAGGAAATCAGTCCTGAATGTTCATTGAAAGGACTGATGCTGAAGCTGAAACTCCAATACTTTGGCAACCTGATGCAAAGAATTGACTCATTGGAAAAGACCCTGATGCTGGGAAAGATTGAAGGTGGGAGGAGAAGGGGACGACAGAAGATGAGATGGTTGGATGGTAGCACGAACTCAATGGGCACGAGTTTGAGTAAGCTCCAGGAGCTGGTGATGGACAGGGAGGCCTGGCATGCTGCAGTCCATGGGGTCACAAAGAGTTGAACACGACTGAGTGACTGAACTGAACTGAACTGAAGGAATGTAGAAGGCCTCTAGAAGATGGAAAAGACAAAGAAATGGATTCTCCCTTGGCAACTCGAGAAAGGAACACAGCTCTGTTGACAAATTACTGTAGCCCAGTGAGACTGTGTCAAACTTCTAACCTAAAAAGCTGTAAAATAATAAATTAGTGTTGTTTTAAGCCACTAAGTTTGTGGTAATTTGTTACAGCAGCAATGGAAAACTAATGCCAGCATCATCAATATGTAGATGTATTTAAATCCATAGAATGGGATAGAGACAGAAAAGAGAAGAGGTCTTGGGACTGAGTTTTGGTAAGTTTGAATATTAAGTCAGGGAAATGAGAAAGACCCAACTGAGCATGAGGTAGAAGAAGCCATAAGAAAGGGGTATTCTAGAAGCTGAACGAAGAGTTGGTGTCACCCGTGGCTGAAGGGCCAGGTGAAATGACAGCAGAATTAGGAAACCAGACAGAAGAGGGAGAGCACATGTGCCCAGGCCAGCTGACACACAGAAGGAAAAGAGTGGACCCTGGTCCTCACCACCCAAGCCACAATGATGAGACACACACAAATGGCACCCACTCAAGAGCGACTTCTTCACACACAGGGACTCCAGTTACCAGCACACATGGCCCAACCAGAATCCTAGAACATTTCCGAAAGATCAGCACTCTTTCCCATTGTGGGAGGGAAGGTGTGAACGTCAGCAGCAAGAAGAGAGAGGAACAGGAAGACTTTCAACTTTGGCTTACAGACCTACACTGTTGTCTCTCCTTTTACCATATGATATAGTCTGAGATGTCCAAGGCCCTAACTTGTGAAATGGCACATACTCCAAGTCCAAGAAAGTTACCATTTCATCTCAAGAGCAGTAAAAATTGTTTCCTTAGGAAAAAATATGAGGTCATCAAAATAAAAATGCACAGTCTTCCAGGACCTGACATTCCATGTCAGTCATAGCCTCAGAACAACCTTTTATGTTTTCCCTTCCTTTGCCCCAAAATTCATGTTAGTTACAGATCTACAAAAGAATGAATGAAATAATGTATGAAGGACCCTTGTGGCCTGTGACAAATATAGCCCATGTAACACTGCCGCATGCTGACTCATAAAGACTTGTTCAGCTGTTGGTCTTCTCCACTGGACTGAGAAGTCCTCAAAGAGGTGAGACTGTGCCCTTTCATCACTGAATAGTAAAAACAATAATCCATTAACTTCCCATTCATTGAACTAGTAATACGTGTCAGACACAGTGCTAATTGTTTCTAGGCATTTAACCCTGACTTCCCTGGTGGCTCAGTCGGTAAAGCGTCTCCCTATGATGCAGGAGACCCGGGTTCAGTCCCTAGGTCAGGAAGATCTCTTGGAGAAGGAAATGGCAACCCACTCCAGTATTCTTACCTGGAAAATCCCATGGATGGAAGAGCCTGATAGGCTACAGTTCATGGGGTCGCAAAGAGTCGGACACAACTGAGTGACTTCACTTTTACTTTCAACCTTCACGCAAACCTAGGAGATGGTACTACTTACTTATTTCTCAAAAAGAAACTTGAGATTCAGAAACATTAAGAAACTCACGTAATAGTCAAACTAACTGAGAGAGTGACAGAGTTATCCAATGCCAAATTCTGTGCTGAATAAGGCCACCTCCAAATACACTCACATCCTAATTCCTGGAATGCATGAATTACCTTCTATGAAAAATATGATTTTGCACGTATGAATAAGGATTTTAAGGTGAGGAGATTATGCTGGACTATCCAGGGCTCAATGTAATCACAAGAATCCTTGTAAGAGGGAAAGAGGAGATCATATTGAAGAGCAGGAGATGTGACAACAAAAACACGAGGTGAAGTGATTGGAGGAAGGAGCCACGAACCAGGGAATGCAGGCAGCCTCTAGAAACTGGACAAGACGAAGAAACAGACTTTTCCCTAGAGCCTTGAGAAGGACCCACCTGCCAACACCTTGCTGTTAGATTTCTGACCTCCAGAACAGGAAGATAGTAAATTTGTGCTTACGACACTAAGAACTGACACAGCGCTCTGTGCCTCTGTCCTTGTACGTCCCATCATCCTCATGACCTAAGGGAGTCAAAGGATGTTTGCTAAGTCCATTACAAATGAGAAAGAGATCTTCCTCTAAGATTTCTCCCACCTGGCCCAAGCCAAACTCCTGACCAGGAGAATAAAGCCTTCCTCAAACAGAGGCAGGTAGAAGCAGCCCAAGTATGTCTGGGGAGATACTATGTGGTTTTCTAATTGCTAAGTTGAATGGGTAAGCTAGTTACAGTCTGAAGCTCATGCTATGCCAGAGTGCCCTTGGAAGACAGGACAAAATGCAACCCTAATTTACAGCTATAATTTAAAGCCACGGGGGCTGGAGGGAGGTAGGAGATGAGGGGAATTGGGTATTTTTATGTTCTACGTCCTGCAACAGTGCATTAAACATCACAATGATTCAGCTAAAATTATAAGCAGCATTTGTAAAAAGATGAAATCATATTTTACAATCTAATTCCTTTATAAAAATTATTTCACGTCAAATTAGAACAATGAATACACTTGTACATACAGCAAGTGCACATAATCCTACCTTCCTATTTCTCTGAGATCATTACGGTCCATTCTTTTTTTTTTCCTGTAATAATTGCCAGTTTTATTCCTCTGGCTAAGAGATCCAGAGGTATTTTGAGGTTGACATTTTTTAATAGTTCTATCATCAGGAGTTTAGGTGCCCCCATTGACCTTATAAGCTGGCTGCAAATTATTTGATTGACTCTTATTTAATTAAAAAAAAACCTTTCTCTTTGTGTGTGCGATGTGTTCATTAAAAAATGCATATAAGCAAAAAGAAAAAAAATCACACAGAAAAAAGCACAGTTAAATTTCTGATATATGCATGTATGGATACACACGTGCATACACACACAATTTGAGACTTTGTCCGCTGCAACGGCACATGAGCGTGGCCAAGAGGAGCTACCCTGCACCCAAGGGCAGGGGCAGCGGCCGAGAGGAGCTACCCCGCATCAAGGTAAGGGGCAGCGGCTGCGCTTTGCTGGAGAAGCCGTGAAGAGAGATTCCACATCCAAGGTAAGAGAAACCCAAGTAAGGTATTTGCGAAAGATGGCGGAGGAATAGGACGGGAAGATCACGTTCTCCCTCACAAATTCCTCAAAAGAACATTTCAACGCCGAGCAAACTCCACAAAACAACTTCTGTAGGCTGGCAGAGGACATCAGGCAACCAGAAAAGCAGACCATTCTCTTCAAAACAGGTAGGAAAAAATATAAAAGACGAAAAAGGAGACAAAGGAGGTGGGGAGGGAGCTCCGTCCCGGGAAGGGAAGCCCGTCCCGGGAAGGGAATTTTAAGAAGAGAGGTTTCCAAACACCAGGAAACACTCTCCCTGCCGAGTCTGTGGCGAGCCTTGGAAACACAGAGGGCAACATAACAGGAAGGAAAAATAGATAAATAATTAAAACCAAGAGATTACAAGCCCACCAGTAACTCCCCCAGCGGAAAAGCAGCACAGACGCCTGCATCCGCCATTGGGAAGTGGGGGCAGGGCAGGGACGCGCGGGAGGCGCGGGCTGCAGAGCTTTGTAAGAATCGGGCAGGAATGCCCCACGCGCAACCAGAACGATCTAACCTGGGCTAGCAAACCAGACTGTGGGATAGCTACCACGCGAAAAGCTCGAACATAAGACACCGCCAGGACTGAGCACAGAACAAAGGACGGAGCGGAAAAAGCCGGCTGCAGACCATTCCCCGCTGGGGACAGGCAGCCAGAGCCGTAAGGACTGGAAAGGGGCAATTGCAGACCCGGAGAGACTTTACTTACCTAACTGCAAGCAGGCTCCTTTGCTAAGACTTCTGGGGGTGCTGGACAGTCACAGTCTGCTTCACGGGGTGCGCCAGCGGTCCACCCAGAAAGCTGAGCAGCAGCGGCGGAAAAGGTGACAAGCCCCGGCGATTGCGCTCGCCAAACTCCTGAGCTACTCGGACCTGGGAAGGGCACAAAGCGCAGTCCCAGCCGCATTTGTGCCTCTGAGGGCTGCCTGAGGGCCGAACCTGAGCGGCTTGGACCGGGGAAGTGCACGCAGCCTAGGGCCGGCCCCAGACGGTTCCCGGCTGAGCATCGTAGAGCTGGAGCGGTTTGTGCGCTGCGAGAAAGGACAGGTCAAGCGGGGCAGAGATACTGTGTACACACGACAGTGCTATTTGTTTGCAGCATCCCCCCTCCCCACAGCGCGACTGAACTAGTGAGCCTAAAAACCAGCAAACAGAAGAAGTTAAACAGAGGAAACCACCTTGGAAGTGAGCCCACACGGCCCATAACATCAGAGAAGAGCCAGATATATTTTTAATTTTTTAATATTTTTAAAATCATTTTTTTTTTGCCTTTTGCTTTTTTTTTCTTTTTTTCCAAGCTTTTTTTTAATTGTTAAGTCTTCTATTTCTCCTCTAATTTTTATTTCTATAACCTAGTATTACTATTTTTTTAAAAAAAAAACTTTTTTTTTTTTTTAAGGCAAACACCATATATACTCTTTGGATGGTTGTTGGTGTTTTGGTTTTTTTTGTTTGTTTGTTTGTTTTTTAATAATTCTTTTTTTTTCTTTCTTCCTTTTTCCTTCTGCTTTTCTTTAATATTGTATCTTTGAAAATCCAACCTCTACTCCAGATTTTTAATCTTTGTTGTCAATTTTGTACATTTAAAAACCCAAACTTCACTACCCAAGTTTACCTGAGAGCGAGATTACTGGCTTGTCCACTCTCTCCTCCTCTGGCCTCTCCTTTTTCTCCACCAGGTGGCCTCTGTCTCTTTTCTCCCCCATCTCTTCTCTATCCAACTCTGTGAATCTCTGTGTGTTCCAGACGGTAGAGAACACCTAAGGAACTGGTTACTGGCAGGATTTGTCTCTCTCCTACTCATTCCTCTCTCTTATCCTCCTGGTCACCTCTGTCTACTTCCTCCCTCTCCTCTTCCCCGTATAACTCTGTAAATACCTCTGAGCAGTCCAGACTATAGAGCGCACATAAGGAAGAGACTACTGGCTAGCTTGCTCTCTCCTCTCTTGATCTCACCGCATCTCATTCCAGTTACCTCTAACTACCCCCTCCATCTTCTCTTCTCCTTGTAACTCAGTGAACCTCTCTGAGTGTCCCTCAAGGTGGAGAAACTTTTCATCTTTAACCTAGATGTTTTATCATCGGTGCTGTATAGATGGAGAAGTCTAGAGGCTACTGTAAAAATAAAACTGAAAACCAGAAGCAGGAAGCTTAAACCCAAAGCCTGAAAACATTAGAGAACTCTTGAATTCAGGGAACATTAAGCAATAGGAGCTCATCAAATGCCTTCATACCTACACTGAAACCAAGCTCCACCCAAGGGCCAACAAGTTCCAAAACAAGACATACCACGCAAATTCTCCAGCAACACAGGAACACTCCCCTGAGCCTCAATATACAGGCAGCTCAAAATTATCCCAAAACCTTTGATGTCTCATAACCCATTACTGGTCACTCCACTGCACTCCAGAGAGAAGAAACCCAGCTCCACCCACCAAAACTCCAACACAAGCCTCCCTAACCAGGAAACCTTGACAAGCCACTGATAGAACCCCACCCAAAGTGAGGAAGCTCCATAATAAAGAGAACTCCACAAATTATCAGAATATAAAAAGGCCACCCCAAACGCAGCAATATAACCAAGATGAAGAGACAGAGGAATACTCAGCAGGTAAAGGAACAGGAGAGTTGCCCACCAAACCAAACAAAAGAGGAAGAAGTAGGGAATCTACCGGAGAAGGAATTCCGAATATTGATAGTGAAAATGATCCAAAATCTTGAAATCAAAATGGAAACACAGATAAATAGCCTAGAGACAAGGATTGAGAAGATGCAAGAAAGGTTTAACAAGGACCTAGAAGAAATAAAAAAGAGTCAAAATATAATGAATAACACAATAAATGAGATCAGAAACACTCTGGAGGCAACAAATAGTAGAATAACGGAGGCAGAAGATAGGATTAGTGAAATAGAAGATAGAATGGTAGAAATAAATGAATCAGAGAGGAAACAAGAAAAACGAATTAAAAGAAACGAGGACAATCTCAGAGACCTCCAGGACAATATGAAACGCTCCAACATTCGAATTATAGGAGTCCCAGAAGAAGAAGACAGAAAGAAAGATCATGAGAAAATCCTTGAGGAGATAATAGTTGAAAACTTCCCTAAAATGGGGAAGGAAATAATCACCCAAGTCCAAGAAACACAGAGAGTCCCAAATAGGATAAACCCAAGGCGAAACACCCCAAGACACATATTAATCAAATTAACAAAGATCAAACACAAAGAACAAATATTAAAAGCAGCAAGGGAAAAACAACAAATAACACACAAGGGGATTCCCATAAGGATAACAGCTGATCTGTCAATAGAAACTCTTCAGGCCAGGAGGGAATGGCAAGACATACTTAAAGTGATGAAAGACAATAACCTACAGCCCAGATTACTGTACCCAGCAAGGATCTCATTCAAATACGAAGGAGAAATCAAAAGCTTTACAGACAAGCAAAAGCTGAGAGAATTCAGCACCACCAAACCAGCTCTCCAACAAATTCTAAAGGATATCCTCTAGACAGGAAACACGAAAAGGGTGTATAAACCCGAACCCAAAACAATAAAGTAAATGGCAACGGGATCATACTTATCAATAATTACCTTAAACGTAAATGGGTTGAACGCCCCAACCAAAAGACAAAGACTGGCCGAATGGATACAAAAACAAGACCCCTCTATATGCTGTTTACAAGAGACCCACCTCAAAACAAGGGACACATACAGACTGAAAGTGAAGGGCTGGAAAAAGATATACCACGCGAATAGAGACCAAAAGAAAGCAGGAGTGGCAATACTCATATCCGATAAAATAGACTTTAAAACAAAGGCTGTGAAAAGAGACAAAGAAGGCCACTACATAATGATCAAAGGAACAATCCAAGAAGAAGATATAACAATTATAAATATATATGCACCCAATATAGGAGCACCACAATATGTAAGACAAATGCTAACAAGTATGAAAGGGGAAATCAACAATAACACAATAATAGTGGGAGACTTTAATACCCCACTCACACCTATGGACAGATCAACTAAACAGAAAATTAACAAAGAAACGCAAACTTTAAATGATACATTAGATCAGTTAGACCTAATTGATATCTATAGGACATTTCACCCCAAAACAACGAATTTCACCTTTTTTTCAAGTGCTCATGGAACCTTCTCCAGGATAGACCACATCCTGGGCCATAAATCTAAACTTGATAAATTCAAAAAAATCGAAATCATTCCAAGCATCTTTTCTGACCATAATGCATTAAGATTAGATCTCAATTACAGGAGAAAAACTATTAAAAATTCCAACATATGGAGGTTGAACAACACACTTCTGAATAACCAACAAATCACAGAAGAAATCAAAAAAGAAATCAAAATATGCATAGAAACTAATGAAAATGAAAACACAACAACCCAAAACCTGTGGGACACTATAAAAGCAGTGCTAAGAGGAAAGTTCATAGCAATACAGGCATACCTCAAGAAGCAAGAAAAAAGTCAAATAAACAACCTAACTCTACAACTAAAGCAACTAGAAAAGGAAGAGTTGGAGAACCCCAGAGTTAGTAGAAGGAAAGAAATCTTAAAAATTAGGGCAGAAATAAATGCAAAAGAAACAAAAGAGACCATAGCAAAAATCAACAAAGCCAAAAGCTGGTTCTTTGAAAGGATAAATAAAATTGACAAACCATTAGCCAGACTCATCAAGAAGCAAAGAGAGAAAAATCAAATCAATAAAATTAGAAATGAAAATGGAGAGATCACAACAGACAACACAGAAATACAAAGGATCATAAGAGACTACTATCAGCAGTTGTATGCCAATAAAATGGACAACATGGAAGAAATGGACAAATTCTTAGAAAAGTACAATTTTCCAAAACTGAACCAGGAAGAAATAGAAAATCTTAACAGACCCATCACAAGCACGGAAATTGATACTGTAATCAGAAATCTTCCAGCAAACAAAAGCCCAGGTCCAGATGGCTTCACAGCTGAATTCTACCAAAAATTTCGAGAAGAGCTAAAACCTATCCTACTCAAACTCTTCCAGAAAATTGCAGAGGAAGGTAAACTTCCAAACTCATTCTATGAGGCCACCATCACCCTAATACCAAAACCTGACAAAGATGTCACAAAAAAAGAAAACTACAGGCCAATATCTCTGATGAACATAGATGCAAAAATCCTCAACAAAATTCTAGCAATCAGAATCCAACAACACATTAAAAAGATCATACACCATGACCAAGTGGGCTTTATCCCAGGGATGCAAGGATTCTTCAATATCCGCAAATCAATCAATGTAATTCACCACATTAACAAATTGAAAAATAAAAACCATATGATTATCTCAATAGATGCAGAGAAGGCCTTTGACAAAATTCAACATCCATTTATGATAAAAACTCTCCAGAAAGCAGGAATAGAAGGAACATACCTCAACATAATAAAAGCTATCTATGACAAACCCACAGCAAACATTATCCTCAATGGTGAAAAATTGAAAGCATTTCCCCTAAAGTCAGGAACAAGACAAGGGTGTCCACTTTCACCGCTACTATTCAACATAGTTCTGGAAGTTTTGGCCACAGCAATCAGAGCAGAAAAAGAAATAAAAGGAATCCAAATTGGAAAAGAAGAAGTAAAACTCTCACTGTTTGCAGATGACATGATCCTCTACATGGAAAACCCTAAAGACTCCACCAGAAAATTACTAGAGCTCATCAATGAATATAGTAAAGTTGCAGGATATAAAATCAACACACAGAAATCCCTTGCATTCCTATACACGAACAATGAGAAAGTAGAAAAAGAAATTAAGGAAACAATTCCATTCACCATTGCAACAAAAAGAATAAAATACTTAGGAATATATCTACCTAAAGAAACTAAAGACCTATATATAGAAAACTATAAAACACTGATGAAAGAAATCAAAGAGGACACTAATAGATGGAGAAATATACCATGTTCATGGATTGGAAGAATCAATATAGTGAAAATGAGTATACTACCCAAAGCAATTTACAAATTCAATGCAATCCCTATCAAGCTACCAGCCACATTTTTCACAGAACTAGAACAAATAATTTCAAGATTTGTATGGAAATACAAAAAACCTCGAATAGCCAAAGCAATCTTGAGAAAGAAGAATGGAACTGGAGGAATCAACTTGCCTGACTTCAGGCTCTACTACAAAGCCACAGTCATCAAGACAGTATGGTACTGGCACAAAGACAGACATATAGATCAATGGAACAAAATAGAAAGCCCAGAGATAAATCCACACACATATGGACACCTTATCTTTGACAAAGGAGGCAAGAATATACAATGGAGTAAAGACAATCTCTTTAACAAGTGGTGCTGGGAAAACTGGTCAACCACTTGTAAAAGAATGAAACTAGATCACTTTCTAACACCGCACACAAAAATAAACTCAAAATGGATTAAAGATCTAAATGTAAGATCAGAAACTATAAAACTCCTAGAGGAGAACATAGGCAAAACACTCTCAGACATAAATCACAGCAGGATCCTCTATGATCCACCTCCCAGAATGCTGGAAATAAAAGCAAAAATAAACAAATGGGATCTAATTAAAATTAAAAGCTTCTGCACAACAAAGGAAAATATAAGCAAGGTGAAAAGACAGCCTTCTGAATGGGAGAAAATAATAGCTAATGAAGCAACTGACAAACAACTAATCTCAAAAATATACAAGCAACTTCTGCAGCTCAACTCCAGAAAAATAAATGACCCTATCAAAAAATGGGCCAAAGAACTAAATAGACATTTCTACAAAGAAGACACACGGATGGCTAACAAACACATGAAAAGATGCTCAACATCACTCATTATTAGAGAAATGCAAATCAAAACCACAATGAGGTACCACTTCACACCAGTCAGAATGGCTGCGATCCAAAAATCTGCAAGCAATAAATGCTGGAGAGGGTGTGGAGAAAAGGGAACCCTCCTACACTGTTGGTGGGAATGCAAACTAGTACAGCCACTATGGAGAACGGTGTGGAGATTCCTTAAAAAATTGCAAATAGAACTACCTTATGACCCAGCAATCCCACTTCTGGGCATACACACCGAGGAAACCAGAATTGAAAGAGACACATGTACCCCAATGTTCATCGCAGCACTGTTTATAATAGCCAGGACATGGAAACAACCTAGATGTCCATCAGCAGATGAATGGATAAGAAAGCTGTGGTACATATACACAATGGAGTATTACTCAGCGGTTAAAAAGAATTCATTTGAATCAGTTCTGATGAGATGGATGAAACTGGAGCCGATTATACAGAGTGAAGTAAGCCAGAAAGAAAAACACCAATACAGTATACTAACACATATATATGGAATTTAGGAAGATGGCAATGACGACCCTGTATGCAAGACAGGGAAAGAGACACAGATGTGTATAACGGACTTTTGGACTCAGAGGGAGAGGGAGAGGGTGGGATGATTTGGGAGAATGACATTCTAACATGTATACTATCATGTGAATTGAATCGCCAGTCTATGTCTGACGCAGGATGCAGCATGCTTGGGGCTGGTGCATGGGGATGACCCAGAAAGATGTTATGGGGAGGGAGGTGGGAGGGGGGTTCATGTTTGGGAATGCATGTAAGAATTAAAGATTTTAAAATGTAAAAAATAAAAAACTAAAAATAAAAAAAAACAAAAGCAGAAAAAAAAAAAAAAGAGAAACCCAAGTAAGACGGTAGACACTGAGAGAGGGGATGAGAGGGCAGATAGACTGAAACTGCAATCACAAACAACTAGCCAATCTGATCACACGGACCACAGCCTTATCTAACTCAATGAAACTAAGCCGTGCCAATGGCCGGGTCATGATGGAGAGGTCTGACAGAATGTGGTCTACTGGAGAAGGGAATGGCAAACCACTTCAGTATTCTTGCCTTGAGAACCCCATGAACAGTATGAAAAGGCAAAAGAAGACACTGAAAGATGAACTCCCCAGGTCAGTAGGTGCCCAATATGCTACTTGAGATCAGTGGAGAAATAACTCCAGAAAGAATGAAGGGATGGAGCCAAAGCGAAAACAACACCCAGTTGTGAATGGGACTGGTGACGGAAGCAGGGTTCGATGCTGTAAAGAGCAATATTGCATAGGAACCTGGAATGTTAGATCCATGAATCAAGGCAAATTGGAGGTGGTCAAACAGGAGATGACAAGAGTGAACATCGACATTCTAGGAATCAGTGAACTAAGATGGACTGGAATGGGTGAATTTAACTCAGATGACCATTATATCTACCACTGTGGGCAGGAATCGGAGAAGGCAATGGCACCCCATTCCAGTACTCTTGCCTGGAAAATCCCATGGACAGAGGAACCTGGTAGGCTACAGTCCATGGGGTCACTAAGAGTCGGATACAACTGAGCGACTTCACTTTCACTTTTCTCTTTCATGCATTGGAGAAGGAAATGGCAACCCACTCCAGTGTTCTTGCCTGGAGAATCCCGGGGACGGGGAGCCTGGTGGGCTTCCGTCTATGGGGTCGCACAGAGTCAGACACGACTGAAGCGACTTAGCAGCAGCAGCAGTGGGCAGGAATCCCTTAGAAGAAATGGAGTAGCCATCATATTCAACAAAAGAATCCGAAATGCAGTACTTGGATGCAATCTCAAAAACGACAGAATGATCTCTGTTTCCAAGGCAAACCATTCAATATCACAGTAATTCAAGTCTATGGCCTGACCAGCAACACTGAAGAAGCTGAAGTTGAACAGTTCTATGAAGACCTACAAGACCTTCTAGAACTTACACACAAAAAATATGTCCTTTTTGTTATAGGGGACTGGAATGCAAAAGTAGGAAGTCAAGAAACACCTGGAATAACAGGCAAGTTTGGCCTTGGAGTACAGAATGAAGCAGGGCAAAGGCTAATAGAGTTCTGCCAAGAGAACGCACTGGTCATAGCAAACACCTTCTTCTAACAACACAAGAGAAGACTCTACACATGGACATCACCAGATGGTCAACACCGAAATCAGATTGATTATATCCTTTGCAGCCCAAGATGGAGAAGCTCTATACAGTCAGCAAAAATAGACTGGGCTCAAATCATGAATTCCTTATTGCCAAATTCAGACTTAAATTGAAGAAAGTGGAGAAAAACCACTAGACCATTCAGGTATGTGAATATACCTGAATATGCTGCTGAACATGCTGCTTTGTAACCTGCTATGTTGGAATGAACATATTTTCATGCATATGTGTGAAATTTCCCAGTCGAAAAATAGACCTAGAGAATGTGTCAAAATACAAAGTGTAGATGCTGATAACAAGGAAAACTACCTAAAACAAAACTCCACCAGATGATTAAAAATAAAGCAAAAGTCAAAGATACATCAGGAAATGCTAACAGAAAGCAGGGGCCAGATTTTAATATTGGACAAAAAAAGAATCCAAGGCCTAAAGCACGTGGGATAAGGACGGCTGCATGATGTCCTTGCTTCCAATGCATCATCACAAACTTGCTTCTTGTTCTTCTTATTTCTTCCCTAAGTCTTTCCAACTCATCTGTTTCTCTTATCATTTCTTCAGGGTCTCAATGCTTAACAGGACCGTCCTCTTTATACCCCTAACCAGGCTGAGTCAGCCCTCCTCTAAGGTTTCCTTCTGCTTCCTGGCTTACACCTTCTTCAGAAGGTTGAGGATTTCTTTCTGCCTCCTGTGGTACAGCTTCCAAAGGGCGGTCTTCCTCAGCCTGTGGCATGTTCTGTGGTTTTCCTTTATTTTCTTCACAAGACTTTTGCATGTTGAGTATTTTTCAATTTCCTTTTTGAATAAATTAACCCTGCAGGGATCCAGGGAATTTTCCTCCATCTTCCCTCAGTCAATTTGGGTGGCTCCCCAAAGACCAAGAGTCTGGCTCCCTTCAGGCAGGGAGTAGGTGACTCAAGTTATTTCTAAATTGTTTCTGCGTCTCTCTTGGGATCCTCAACTAGCTCTAGCCCATTCTTTAAACAAGGAAGACGGCATCTTCTCTACTGGTATTGTAAGGAGGCGGTTTTCCACATTAATAAATTCAATGTACCCCATAGTTTAGCTCCTTTAGAAACAAAGAGCTGGAAGTCTGAACACTTGAGGCTTCACAAGTGATTCATTGTGCCATGAAGGATTATTTTCCCTTCCTGTATCCCAGTTTCTCTAGTCAGGTTAAAATCCTACACTCAGTAAAAAATCTCAAAACAGTTTTTGAGCTTTTAAGAACAAGTATTAACATAAGCGAGGGTTTCCCTGGTGGCTCAGACGGTAAAGAATCCACCTGTAATGCAGGTGACCTGGGTTCAATCCCTGGGTCGGGAAGATCCCTTGGAGAAGGAAATGGCAACCCACTCCAGTATTCCTGCCGGAGAATCCCACGGACAGAGGAGCCTGGCAGGCAATAGTCCATGGGGTCACAAAGAGTTGGACATGACTGAGTGACTATACAATATACGACAATTAACATAAACAGAGCTAAAGCAATCGTTTAGAACTGAATCTCAAATTCACAAAGGTTTGTATTCCATAATCTATTTGTAGCTGACACAGAAGGTAAAATAAATTATGGGGTAAATCTAAGGTAAAATCAGTCACTGCCTTCGGTCTGATCTTCTGACTGGACTGGCAATCACCCATAATGTTCCCAGCTTGCCTGGTTTTGCAACCCAGATCCCCAGGGGTCCTGAGTGGTTTTAGAATCTGAATAAATCACACATCCTAAGGGTCCATTGAGACCACCAGAAACTCAATTTATTTTTGACCTAAGATAAGATTTTATTGCTTCTCAAATTAACAGTTAAAAATGGTTTGCTTTTCTGCCTCAGGGGTGTTAGTTTGATATATAAGGCAGGGAGATTATTAAATCTTTGGTGCCTTCCAAAGATGTAAATTAAACCACAGCATCTCCTTAGCCGCCTCCCCTGTAGGAGCTGGAGATTTATTATTAACTTGTCACTCTCACATGCTCATCAAAACAAGTAGCACCATGATTAATTACACCTGTTTATTTAAGGGTACCTGTCATTTCAGCTTTCTATAGACAGGATATTACAGTCTCTTGATTTCTTGGCTGAACTAGAGCTAAGGACTTTTACAGGGGAAGAGAGAATTACTGTCCTCTCCTAATCATTTCCATAAATATATTTGAAAGAAAGGTGGTCTATATGCAACTGCACAATGTTGTTTTCATTTTAAATGAAGCTGGCATAAATCACCCATTGCTTATTAAATGCTTTTCATGTACAGTAATGGTACTAGGTATACCTAGTTCAAAGCAGTAAATAGTCCTTGCCCCCATGGAGTTTATAGCCTTGATATCCCCTTCCCAAGGCATTTGTCTCTCCATATTATGAAAACAGGGGAGAATAGAGCAACATTGAGAAACTGGATAAAAGGAAAGCAAAGCAAATCATACCCCTTCTAAGGTAAGCTTACACGAAGTGAAGTGAAAGTCGCTCAGTTGTGTCCGCCTCTTTGCAACCCCATGGATTTGGCCTGCCAGCGGGCTCCTCTGTCCATGGAATTCTCCGGGCCAGAATACTGCAATGAGTAGCTGTTTCCTTCTCCAGGAGCTCTTCCCAACCTAGAGATCAAACCCAGGTCTCCCATATTGTAGGAGGATTCTTTACCGTCTGAGCCACGAGGGAAGCTCAAGTTTGCACAAAATAGACACACAAAATTGAACCAGGATTAATAAGATACCTGCAAGGTTCATTCCCTCCTCTGGGTCCAGTGTAGGTCTGCAGGACTGAACTACATTAAAACCATGGCATTTCACCTCTTTTTTCCCCCCTCCCTATACCTGTAATATCACTCCAGTACTCTTGCCTGGAAAATCCCAAGGATGGAGGAGCCTGGTAGGCTGCAGTCCATGGGGTCTCGAAGAGTCGGACACGACTGAGTGACTTCACTTTCACTTTTCACTTTCCTGCACTGGAGAAGGAAATGGCAACTCACTCCAGTGTCCTTGCCTGGAGAATCCCAGGGATGGGGGAGCCTGGTGGGCTGCCATCTATGGGGTCGCACAGAGTCAGATATGACTGAAGCGACTTAGCAGCAGCAGCAACAGCAGCATACCTGTAATATAACATATTATCTGATTACCTGAATACCCACTGAAGCACAGGAAGCTTTCAAATGAGATATAAGGCAGGGTTGCCTGACCTCTGATCGGCCACAGGAAAACTTCACCTTTACCACTTTAAATTTTAGGATAGAAAGTATGAAAGAAAGTGAAGTCTCTCAGTCATGTCTGACTCTTTGCGACCCTATGGACTGTAGCCTACCAGGCTTCTCAGTCCATGGAAATTTTCCAGGCAAGAGTACTAGAGTGGGTTGCCATTTCCTTCTCCAGGGGATCTTCCTGACCCAGGGAATGAACTCAGGTCTCCTGCATTGCAGGCAGACGCTTTACCATCTGAGCCACCAGGGAAGCCCAATTTTGGAATAATTACCTTCAAAAAAAAGAGATTCTTGATTATATTTCTGCTCCTCTTTTTTAAAGTATTTATTATGAAAGTTGACAAAAACTACAATAAAGATGAGATAAAATAATTACCTATTATCTAGCTTCAGTAATTATCAATATTTTGTCATTCTTGTTTTTACCTATCAAATTTCTCTCTCCCTTCACCTTCAGTTTTATTTTTGAGCATTTTAAAATAAATTCCTACTATCATAATTCACCTCCAAATACATCAGAATTTATAACAAATAATATTTTTAAAAAATAACTATAATGTCTTTGTAATACTTAACCAAATAACAATATTTTTATAATGTCTAATACCTAAGTCCATGTTCAAATGCTCCTGATTGTGTAAAAATAATTATTTTGGGCTAAAACAGGACCCAAACAAAGTCTACACATTGGATTTGATTGATGCATCTTTCATTTACACCTTTTCTCTCCATGTCCTTTTGAATATAGCCAAAATGACCTTCAATATTTGATTTTTATCCAAGATAAACAAATTCATCAAAAGTCAACATATGTTCCCAGTGAAATCTCATTATGTAATATTTTCAAGGACAGGGTGATCACACAATTTACCATTCAAATGAAGAAAACTCTTGAGTGAAAGGGGGACTATACTGGTGTAAACCAGGACAAAGAGTCATCCTACCAGTAGAGATATGGGGGTGGGGGTGAGCGGGATAAAAAGAAGGAGTAAGTTTGGGGTTTCTGGTTTCTACTTGGGTATTAATAGCTGGAAAAAGACCTTACAATTGAAAAAAAACATTCAACAAACTGCAAGTCAATGACCTTTCCTGAACCAATCAAAGAGCTAAAGTTGAAGAAATGTCAACTAGCCCCAAATCTGAGAGGCAAATGCCTACAGGGAGGTGGGAAATGCAAGCATTTGTTTACTTGGGGCATTTGAATACCATGTATGGATGGGAGAGTTGGACTGTAAAGAAAGCTGACGCCGAAGAATTGATGCTTTTGAACTGTGATGTTGGAGAAGACTCTTGAGAGTCCCTTGGACTGCAAGGAGATCCAAATAGTTCATTCTAAAGGAGATCAGTTCTGGGTGTTCTTTGGAAGGAATGATGCTAAAGCTGAAACTTCAGTACTTTGGCCACCTCATGCAAAGAGTTGACTCTTGGAAAAGACTCTGATGCTGGGAGGGATTGGGGGCAGGAGGAGAAGGGGATGACAGAGGATGAGATGGCTGGATGGCATCACCGACTCGATGGACGTTTGAGTGAACTCCAGGAGTTGGTGATGGACAGGGAGGCCTGGGGTGCTGCAATTTATGGGGTCGCAAAGAGTCGGACTCAACTGAGCGACTGAGCTGAAC
This sequence comes from Ovis canadensis, assembly GCF_042477335.2. Classification (NCBI taxonomy): domain Eukaryota; kingdom Metazoa; phylum Chordata; class Mammalia; order Artiodactyla; family Bovidae; genus Ovis; species Ovis canadensis. Next base: position 52,911,842 of record NC_091258.1, on the reverse strand, counting down.
TGAACTGAAGAAGAATTCACCTAGATTTGTATTGGTGGAGGTTAAGCCCTGGATGGCGACAGAATTTGGAGCTCTAAAGGCTGCAAATAAAGGGGACTTCACACCCCTCTTTCAACAGATTTCAAGGGGTACTCACACAAAAATTATGACAGGAGTCCTGAGAAGCAGTCCTCACGGTACAGGCTTAGGGGAAGGCAAGAGCAGCTGTGCCGGAAGGCCATGGAGCCCTGCGTAGATCCTTCTTCCCTATCTCCCCTATTTAAAAAATAATAATACCACTTATGTAATAATACCACTTACATGATATTCAAACAAGCAAGAGAAAGAACCCACAATGCCAAGAGACAAAACAATTAAGAGAACCAGACTCACATATGACATTGATATTGGGACTATCAGATAGGGAATTTAAAATAACTATGAAAAATACAGCAAAGGCTCTGGTGGAAAAAGCAGACAATACTCATTGTCAAATGAATCATTTCAGCAGAAAGGGAAACTATAAGGAAAAAAAAATGAGAGACTAGAAATACAAACACAGTAATAGAGATCAAGACTGTTACTGACAGACTCTTCGGTAGACTTAACAAAGCTTAATCAGCAAATTTGAAAAATATACAAACTGAACAAAGAAAAAAACATTTAAAAATAAAAACAGTGTATAGTATCCAAGAACTGTAAGACAACAAATGGTCTAATAGATGTGCAATTACAACTCCAGAAGGAAAAAAGACAGAGAATGGGATAGAATAAATATTTTAAGGGATAATGGCTAAGAATTTCCAAAATTCATGGCATATATCAAACTACCAACCAAGATAAATACCCAAGTCAGATGTATACATATCAAAATTCAACCTCTGAAAACACAAAATAAAGAGAAAATCTTTAAAGTAGTTAAAGGAGGAAAAAAGACATATTAATTACTAAAGAGAAATAAATGTATTAATAACAATTGCAATAGCCATCTCGTTAGAAATCATGCACCTAAAGAACAACAGTGTGACATTTTTAAAGGACTGAACAAGAGTGACTTCATCAAGACTGTGGAGTAGGAAACACCCCCAACAAAGGGCAACAATTAGACACCTATCCATGAATGAAAATAGTTCTGGGATAGCTCAGGAGTCCACTTAAGAAGTGTTAGCAACTCAGCTCAGTTCAGTTGCTCAGTCGTGCCAACTCTTTGTGACCCCCTGTACTGCAGCACACTCAGCAACACGATGGAGCCAAAAAATTGAAAATAACCACACAAAAAAGATAGGAAGGATAGTTTCATTTTGTCTGCATCATTGCCATCCCGCAGGCTGGCCCTGCTCAGTGCTAAGAGGAAACTCCTCAGCCTGAGAAAGCTTCCTTCATCAATAACAGGAACCAGCTTCCCCAGCCTTCAAAAAATTAAAAATAAACCTGTCATGTAATCCAGTAATGTCCCTTCAGGGTATATACCCAAAGAAAACAAAAACACTAATTCAATATATGCATTTCCCTCATAGCAGAGTTGGTAAAGAATCCACCTGCAATGTGGGAGACCTGGGCTCGATCCCTGGGTTGGGAAGATCCCCTGGAGAAGGGAAGCCTATCCACTCCAGTATTCTGGCCTGGAGAATTTCATGGACTGTATAGTCCACGGGGTTTCAGAGTCAGACACGACTGAGTGACTTTCACTTTCATGTTCAATGTTCACTGCAGCATTAAATTTAGAATGGCCAAGATATGGAAGCAAGCTATCCCTCAACAGATGAGTGGATGAAGGATATGTGGCATATATACAACGGATTACTCAGTCATAGAAAAAAATAATTTTGCCATTTGAGACAACATGGTTGGACCTAAACGGTATTATGTTAAGTAAAATATTAATAAGTCAGAGAAAGACAAATAATCTATGATTTCACTTATATGTAGAATATACAAAATTAAAAATGTAAAAGCGAGGTCCCGTGACCTGTACAGGGAATATAGGTCCCAGGTCCCATGATCTATACAGAGAAAAGCTTGGTGGTTGCAGAGATGGAGGTTACAGCTGACCCTTGAACAAGTCAGGAATTGGGGCACCAACCCTCCATGCAGTCGAAAATTCAAGTATAACATTACAGTCAGCCTTCCATATACATAGTTCCACAACCACGAATTCAAACAACTGTGGAGAGTGTAGTGTATGTATATAATATGTATTTAGTGAAAGAAATCCACATATAAGTAGACCCACACAGTTCAAATCCATGTTGGTCAAGAGTCAACTGTCTGTAGTTAATACTATAATCTTGAAAGTTGCCAAGAAAGTAGATCTTCAAAGTTCTCACTGTAAGAAAAAGAACATTTGTAACTTATGTATGATGACAAATGCTAACTAGTGGTGGTGGCCATTTTGCAATATATACATATACTGAATCACTATGCTGCACACTTGAAATAATGTTATATATAAATTATACCTCAATTTAAAAATTTAAGCAGAAATGAATGAGTTAGAAAATAGAAGTAAACAGTAAGTAAACCAAAAAAGCTGGTTCTCTGAAAATTAATCAACAAAATAGAAAGAGTTAACCTGATTGTTAAAAGAGTATAAGCACACAATAGAAAAACTCAACAGAGCAACTTTTTTTAAATTATGAGACTACTCTACACAATTCTACAAGAGAAAATGTTTGAGAAAATTTAGATGAAATAAACATAACTCTAGGTAAATATATCAAAACTAACACTAAGAAACAGAGGCTGTAAACAAATGAATTTTGTAAAAAGAAACGTGTGCATGCACACATGCTGACTCTTTGCAAATCCATGGTCCTCTGTCCATGGAATTTCCCACACAAGTGTACTAGAGTGGACTGCCAGTTCTTCTCCAAGGGATCTTCCCAACTCAGGTATCGAACCTGCATCTCTTACGTCTCCTGCATTGGCAGGCAGATGCTTTACCACTAGAGTCCACCTGGGAAAAAGAAATATAGGAAATCATTAAGAGTTCCCCTGCCAAAAACATACCAAGCTAAGCTTGTTTCACAAAGAAGTCTACTAAACTTCAAAGATGATGCAAATGCTATTTAAACTACTTCAGAGAGTTGGGGGGAAAAAGAAAACATCCAAATTATTTTTATAAAGCAAATATAATATTGATTACAAAACCAGAAAAATACTGCTCAATAAGACAAAGATACAAACCAATCTCATTTGTAAATATTAAAGCAAATATTATAAGGCAAACAGAACCCAATAATCCATCAAGATAAAGCAGTGCTTATTTCAGAAATGTAATAAGAGTTCACTATTAGGAAATCCATTAATACAATTAATCACATTAGTAGAGCCAAAGAGAAAAATATTCTATATGCTAATCTTCACAGATTTTAAAAAATGGAAAAATGAAACACTCATTTATGCTTTTAAAAGCCTCAAAAATAGGAACTACTACCTCATTAATATAAATAAAAATAAATTTTTAAAATCTCAGCAGCTGATATAATGGGGAAAAGAGCCCCAGTTCTCAAAGTGTGGTGTGTGGACCCAAACCAAGACATTATTTATTTCCCTTTTTCACTATGTTAACAGTAAATGTAATACAAAAGCAACGAGCAAAATTGCTGGTGTCAGCATAAATCACCAATAGTGGCAACTATACAGAGTCTTTCTTCATCACCGTATTATAGTGGGGGGAGGAGAGGCCATTTTTATCTAAGAGTACCTTTGATATAACACATATATATGGAATCTAGAAAAATGGTACCGATGAACTTATTTGCAGGGCAGGAATACACACACAGCCGTAGAGAACAAACTTGCGCACACAGAGGGGGAAGGAGAAAGGGGAACAAACTGAGAGCGGCACTGACATATATACACTTTTAGGCACTCAGTTCAGTCGCTCAGTCGTGCCCGACTCTTTGCAACCCCATGGACTGCAGCACGGCAGGCCTCCCTGTCCATCACTAACTATACACACTACCGCGTGTAAAACAGATAAATAGTGGGCAGCTGCTATATATAACACAGGGAACCCAGGCCGGCACTCTGTGACAACCCAGAGGGGTTGCATTGGTGGGGATTCCAAGATGGAGGGGATATATACATACTTATGGCCGATTCACACTGTTGTACAGCAGAAACCAACACAACACTGTAAAACAACTATCCTTCAATTACAAATAAATAAACAAAATAAAATATTTGTAAAAAAGAATATCTTTGAAGAAGTAATAAACATGATGAATTTTATTAAGTCTCGATCCCTGAGCACACATCTTAAACATTCTAGAAGAAATGGGAACTATACACAAAGCACTTCTGCCGCATATCCAAGCACGATGGCTGTCTTCAGGAAAAGCATTTGTGAAACTGAGTTGTTAATTGAAGCTTTACACTTTTCATGGAATACCGTTTGTACTTTAAAGGACAACCAGCAGATAAACTGTAGTTATTCAGACGTATTTTTGACAGATATTTTCTCAAAAATTGATAAAGTGAGCTATCACTTCAAGGAAAACAACTGACAATATTTGCTGCCATAACATTCAAGCACACAAGTGAAAATCAGAATCTAAGAAAAATTTTGTTCACTATCGTGAGCATGACAGTTTCTCAGTAGTTAGATTACATTGGAGATATTAGTTGAGATGTTTAAAAATGTGATTCTTTTTTGATACCATATAATCAGATGTGTCAACATATGCAATCTGCAAAACTCAAGGAACTGGTATTTTCCAAAGGACAAATTCATGGGGTTACAAAACCACAGGTTAGGGACCCACTCAAAGCTCAAGACAGACCAATGGATATTAGTGTAACAGAGTATAAAAGGTCATTTGTTCACTGCAACTGAATTTTAAGAAACTATCATCTGTCAGATTCTGAAGTGGCATCAAAGAACATTCCTAACTACCTAAAGGGGTTAATATTCCTCCCTTTCCAACCATATAACTATGTGAGGCCAGATCTTAAGTACTTCAACAAAACAAAAACAGTGTATTGCGACAGACTGAATGTAAGAACAGGTATGAGAACCTAGCAGTCTTCTATTAAAACACATAACCAAAAAACGATTTGGGAAAAAGGTAAACAATGCCATGCTTCTCACTGACTTTTGTTTTGAGAATTATTTTTCATAAAAAAATATTTGTTAACATAAAAGTTTTATCATTATTTTTGAATTAATAAAATGTTTCTCAGTTTAAATTTCTGATATGGAAAATATCAACAGATATAACTCCCATAAACTAAAGTTCTTTGGATTCCTCAATAATTTTTAAAAGGGTAAAAGGGTCTTGAGACTAAGTTTGAGAACCACAGTACTACAGACATTCCCACTAAGGTCAGGATGGTAGCAGGTATGGGCAGAAAATATAAAAGATGGAACTGAGTTGTGCCAGAAAGTATGGAAACTATCAGAGACTGAATTATGTAAAAAATGACCTAGTATCAACTTGAAGGATCCTCTCTCTGACCCACCCATGCCAATTAGGATAACTTGAGCATCGAGTGAAAACAATAACTGTAATTCATTAAGATACATCTAAATAAGCACCAGAAGTTTCTAAACATAATTTTTTAAAAAACTATTAAAAATTTGCACTGGTTACCCCCTGAAGTTACTAAGACACCATCTTACTTATCTGAAAACTGATAAAGTATTTTTTTAATTAAATATTTATAAGACCAGAAACTATAAAATTCCTAGAAGAAAACACAGGCAGAACACTTCGACATATATTGTAGCAATGTATTTTTGGATCTGTCTTCTACTACAAAGGAAACAAAAGCACAAATAAATGGGACCAAATTAAAAGCTTTTACACAACAACAACAACAAAAAATCCCATCAACAAGAAAAAAAAGTTCTACTGAATGGGAGAAGATATTTGCAAATGATATGACTGTGGAAAATTCTTCAAGAGATGGGAATACCAGACCATCTTACCTGTCTCCTGAGAAATCTGTATCCAGGTCAAGAAGCAACGGTTAGAACTGGACATGGAACAACAGACTGGTTCCAAATTGGGAAAGGAGTACATCAAGGCTGTATATTGTCCCCCTGCTTATTTAACTTATATGCAGAGTACGTTATGAGAAATGCCAGACTGGATGAAACACAAGCTGGAATCAAGATTACTGGGAGAAATATCAGTTACCTCAGATATGCAGATGACCCCACCCTTATGGCAGAAAACAAAAAGAGCCTCTTGTTGAAAGTGAAAGAGGAGAGTGAAAAAGCTGGCTTAAAACTCAACATTCAAAAGATTAAGATCATGGCATCCGGTCCCATCACTTCACGGCAAATAGATGGGGAAATGGAAACAGTGAGACTTTATTTTCTTGGGCTCCAAAATCACTGTAGGTGGTGACTGCAGCCATGAGATTAAAAGATGCTTGCTCCTTGGAAGAAAAGCTATGACAAACCTAGACAGCATATTAAAAAGCAGAGATATTACTTTGCCAACAAAGGTCCATCTAGTCAAAGCAATGGTTTTTCCAGTAGTCATGTATGGATGTGAGAGTTGGACCATAACGAAAGCTGAGCACTAAAGAATTGATGCTTTTGAACTGTGGTGTTGGAGAAGACTCTTGAGAGTCCCTTGGACTGCAAGGAGATCCAACCAGTCCCTTCTGAAGGAGATCACCCCTGGGATTTCTTTGGAAGGAATGATGCTAAAGCTGAAACTCCAGTACTTTGGCTACCTCATGCGAAGAGTTGACTCATTGGAAAAGACTCTGATGCTGGGAGGGATTGGGGGCAGGAGGAGAAGGGGACGACTGAGGAGGAGATGGCTGGATGGCATCACTGACTCGACAGACGTGAGTCTGAGTGAACTCCGGGAGTTGGTGATGGACAGGGAGGCCTGGCATGCTGCAATTCATGGGGTTGCAAAGAGTCTGAGCAACTGAACTGAACTGAACAGGCACATGGAAAGATGCTCACTATCACTAATCATCAGAGAAATGCTAATCAAAACCACAATGAGATCTCACCTCACCCAATCAGAATGGCTGTCTTCAAAATGATCACATATAACATGTTGGCAATGATGTGAAGAAAAGGGAACCCTTGTATGTTGTTGGTGGGACAGTAAATTGGTGCAGCCACTAAGAAAAACAGTATGGAGGCTCCTCAAAAAATTAAATATAGAACTACCATATGATCCAGCAATTCCACTCCTAGGTTATTTATCTAAAGAAAACAAAAACACTAGTTCAAAAATATACATGCACCCCAAAGTTCATAGCAGCATTATATACAAAAGACAAGATATGGGAACAACCTAAGTGTCCATCAATAGATGGGTAGACAAAGAAGATGTGGTATATATACACAATGGAATTCTACTCAGCCATAAAAAAGAATGAAATTTTGCTATTTCTAGCAACATGGATGAACCTAGAGAATATTAAGTTTAGTGAAATATGTTAGAAAGACAAATACTATATGTTACGTTATATGTGGACTCTAAAAATTAAACTAGTGAATATAACAAAAAAGAAACTGACAGGGACTTCCCTGGTGGTCCAACAACTAGGACTCTGCATTCCCAATGCAGCAGGCCAGGGGGTTTGACACCGCTCATGAAATCAGATCCCACATGCCACAACTAAGACCCTGAGCAGCTAAATAAATTTAAAAAATTATTTTTAAAAATAGAAACTGACTGACAGATATAGAGAACAAACTAGTGGTTACCAGTGGGGGACAAATGCAGGGAGGGAAAAACAGGGGTAGGGAATTAAGAGGTAACAGACTACTATGTATAAATTAAATCAGCTATACAGCATAGTGAATACAGCCAATATTTTTAAACTACAAATGGAGTATAAACCACAAAAATTTTGAATCACTATGTTGTATACTTGAAACTAATATTGTATATCAACTAACCTCAATTTTAAAAATTAAAAATTCCTAAAGGACCTAACAGAAGCAGAAGAGATTAAGAAGAGGTGGGCAAGAATACACAGAACTATACAAAAAAAAAAGTCTTAATGACCCGGATCACCACTATGCTGTGGTCACTCACCTACAGGCAGACATCCTGAAGTCTGAAGTGTGAACGAAAGTGGGCCTTAGGAAGCATTACTACGAACAAAGTGCTAGAAGTGACGGAATTCCAGATGAGCGATTTCAAATCCTAAAAGATGATACTGTTAAAGTGCTTCAATGTGCCAGCAAATTTGGAAAACCTGGCAGTGGCCACAGGACTAGAAAAGGTCAGTTTTCATTCCAATCCCAAAAGAAAGACAATGCCAAAGAATGTTCAAACCACCGCACAATTGGCATTCATTTCACATGCTAGCAAGGTCATGCTTAAAATCTTTCAAGCTAGGCTTCAACAATATCTGAACTAAGAACTTTCAGATGTACAGCTGGATTTAGAAAGGACAAAGGAACCAGGTATCAAATTGCCCACATCCGCTGAATCATAGACAAGGCAAGGGAATTCCAGGAAAACATCTACTTCTGCTTCACTGACTACATGAAAGCCTTTGACTGTATTGATCACAACAAACTGTGGAAAATTATTCAAAAGATGGGAATACCAGACCACGTTACCTGTCTCCTGAGAAGCCTGTATACAGAACAAGAAGCAACAGTTAGAACTGGATGTGGAACAACAGAGTGGTTCAAAATTGGGAAAGGAGTACGTCGATGCTGTATATTGTAACCCTGCTTATTCAACTTATATGCAGAGTATATCATGCTAAATGCCAGGCTAGATGACTCACAAGCTGAAATCAAGATTGTCTGGAGAAATATCAATACTCTCAGATATTCAGATGGCATCACTCTTATGGCAGAAAGCAAAGAGGAACTAAAGAGCCTCCTGATGAAGGTGAAAGAAGAGTGAAAAAGTTGGCTTAAAACTCAACATTCAAAAAACTAAGATCAAAAAAAGGGCCAAAAAACTCATTTAAAAAAAAAAAAAGGATGAGATGTTTGGATGGTATCACCGACTCAACAGACATGAGTCAGAGGAAACTCTAGGAGACAGTGAAGGACAGGGAAGCCTCGCACGATGCAGTTCATGGGGGTCACAAAGAGTCGGACACAACTGGGCAAGTGAACAACAGCAAGCATTTCTCCAACTTCTCCACAACGAACTATTCAGAAAAAAAAACAGCTGATTTCAAGAACATATTATGAAGTCCAATTACTACATAATACGGTTAGAAACCACTAATTTGGAATTTTAGCTTTAGCAGAGCTAGAAACCAACATTCAATAGAAGCTAATGCTATTAAGTGAAAGACTGATAGAAAACTTAGTAGTGTAGAAATAAAATTGGTATCTGAATCTCTAATCCTAACATCACTGAGACAGGGCAATAAGTCATTTCGTGCTTTGTGACATGATAAAAAGAAGTACACAACATTGCTTACAAAGTACCGGGGCCACAAGCAATCAATTCTCTAGATTTAACTATCAATTCACAGAAAATGTGTGGCATAGAGATACAAGTTAAAAGACAAAATAATTAGCCAAATCCAGAATGTACGAAAATATAGGACAGTTAAATTGGCATGCAGAAGAAAATGCTGGGAGAGGGACTCAACAGATGGAGAGACTCTGGAGACATACTAAGTAAATGCAACATCTGAGCTTTATTTGGATCCTTATTTGAATCAACTGAATAAGCCATTTTTGAGACAAACTGTACTAATTAAACACAGATTTAAGTATTGGGTGACTATTAATTTTGTCAGGTGTGGTATGTTACAGATATTTCATGAATTTGTTTTAAAACAGTCTAAGGAAAAAAAGTGGAAGATTAAAATAAGTTTTAACAAAATATGGATAGTTATTGAAGCTGGGTGAAGGTACATGGGAGGGTTGTTATCTAGTTTTAATGTTGCATATGCTTTAAAGTTTTATGTAATTTTAAAAAATCACATATATTCTGTAGACATCTGTATTGACAATATGAGATATAAAATCAGCATATCATTGTGCCTTGCCCTTGAGTTTGTAATTCTGGTAAAAGTGAAAGAATGGAGAAAATAAAGAAAGAACAATGTAAGTACCGCTCAAATGGAATATCATCTTTACAAACTGAGAACTAGTAAGTTATGTTCCTAAAATTTATATAATACTGTACATCAACTAGCCTTCCTCAGTGATCAGTGCAAATAGAAGAAAATAGAATGAGAAAGACTAGAGATCTCTTCAAGAGAATTAGAGATACCAAGGCAACATTTCATGCAAAGATGGGCTCAATAAAGGACAGAAATGGATTGGACCTAACAGAAGTAGAAGATATTAAGAAGAGGTTGCAAGAATACACAGAAGAACTGTACAAAAAAGATCTTCACGACCAAGATAATCACAAAGCTGTGATCACTCACCTAGAGCCAGACATCCTGGAATGTGAAGTCAAGTGGGCCTTATGAAGCATCACTACAAACAAAGCTAGTGGAGGTGATGGAATTCCAGTTGAGTGATTTCAAATCCTGAAAGATGATGCTGTGAAAGTGCTGCACTCAATATGCCAGCAAATTTGGAAAACTCAGCAGTGGCCACAGGACTGGAAAAGGTCAGTTTCATTCCAATCCCAAAGAAAGGCAATACCAAAGAATGCTCAAACTACCGCACAATTGCACTCATCTCACATGCTAGTAAAGTAATGCTCAAAATTCTCCAAGCCAGGTTTCAACAATACGTGAACCATGAACTTCCAGATGTTCAAGCTGGTTTTAGAAAAGGCAGAGGAACCAGAGTACAAATTGCCAACATCCGCTGGATCGTCCAAACAGCAATAGAGTTCCAGAAAAACATCTATTTGCTTTATTGACTATGCCAAAAACTTTGACTGTGTGGATCACAATAAACTGTGGAAAATTCTGAAACAGATGGGAATACCAGACCATCTGACCTGCCTCCTGAGAAATCTATATGCAGTTCAGGAAGCAACAGTTAGAACTGGACATGAAACAACTGACTGGTTCCAAATAGGAAAAGGAGTACATCAAGGCTATATATTGTCACCCTACTTATTTAACTTATATGCAGAGTACATCATGAGAAATATTGGGCTGGATGAAGCACAAGCTGGAATCAAGACTGCTGGGAGAAATATCAATAACCTCAGATACGCAGATGACCCCACCCTTACAGCAGAAAGAGAACTCAAGAGCCTCTTGATGAAAAAGGAGAGTGAAAAAGTTGGCTTAAAGCTCAACTTTCAGAAAACTAAAATCATGGCATCCAGTCCCATCACTTTATGGCAAATAGATGGGGAAACAGATAAAACAGTGAAAGACTTTATTTTGGGGGGCTCCAAAATCACTGCAGACGGTGATTGCAGCCATGAAATTAAAAGACACTTGCTCCTTGGAAGGGAAAGTTATGACCAACCTAGACAGCATATTAAAAAGCAGAGACATTACTTTGCCTACAAAGGTCCATCTAGTCAAAGCTATGGTTTTTCCAGTGGTCATGTATAGATGGGAGAGTTGGACTATAAAGAAAGCTGAGCACCAAAGAATTTATGATTTTGAACTGTGGTGTTGGAGAAGACTCTTGAGAGTCCCTTGGACTGCAAGGAGATCCAACCAGTCCATCCTAAAGGAGATCAGTCCTGGGTGTTCACTGGAAGGACCAATGTTGAAGCTGAAACTCTTTGGCCACCTGATGCAAAGAGCTAACTCATTTGAAAAGACCCTGATGCTGGGAAAGATTGAAGGCGGGAGAAGAGGGGATGATGACAGAGGATGAGATGGTTAGATGGCATCACTGACTCAATGGACATGAGTTTGAGTAAGCTCCAGGAGTTGGTGATGGACAGGGAGGCCTGGCATGCTGCAGTCCATGGGGTCGCTGAGTCGGACATGACTGAGCGACTGAACTGTACATCAACTATACCTCAATAGTGTCTTGTTAGTCATTCAGTTGTGTCTGACTCTTTGTAACTGTGTGGACTATTCGTTCACCAGTCTCCTCTGTCCATGGGATTCTCCAAGTAAGAATACTGGAGTAAGTAGCTATACCCTCTCCAAGGGATCTTTCTGACTCAGGGATCAAAACCAGGTCTACTGAATTGCAGGCAAAATTCTTTACCATCTGAACCACCAGGGAAGCCCTCTACTTCATTAAAATATATATAATACTACAAATAAAATGTTTTAGAGAATAGAGAAATCAATCAATTTCAAACTGAACAATCCAAAATGTATGTGCAATAAAAATAGCTCCAGGAACAGATTAACATTACTAAAGTTATTAAATAGTTGCAGAAATAATGTTTACTCTAGGAAAAAAAAAAGGAAATTTATTAGGATGTTTGTACTTGTTTTGAATTTTCTCACCTAGCCTAATATAAAGACTAATTTTTCAGCCCTGGAGTTCACTGGAAACAGAATAGAAACTCCCAAAAGTCTAGACAATAAAAGCGCATCTGTCTTGCCCAGTAAATTAATTAGGTGTTGACATACAATCTTAAAGAGGAAAACGATGTAGATATACATGTAAACAAAATGGGTTTATCCACAAAGCTACGAAGACTTTTTAAAATGAAAGTATCTTCTCAGCATAGTGTACATAAATAGTTTAGAGAAAAAAAACGATCTCTACAAATGTGTTTCTTAACTATGTCATAACAAATTTAAGCCACAAACCAACAATGTGGCTGCAATATTCAGTTCAGTTGCTCGGTCTTGTCTGACTCTTTGCAACCCCACAGACTGCAGAATGTCAGGCTTCCCTGTCCACCACCAACTCCCAGAGCTTACTCAAACTCATGTCCATTCAGTCAGTGATACCATCCAACCATCTCATTCTCTGTCATCCCCTTCTCCTCCTGCCTTCAATCTTTCCTAGCATCAGGGTCTTTTCCAGTGAGTGGGTTCTTTGCATCAGGTGGCATGATAGAGACATCACGGGTCATGGTGAAGAGTTCTGACAAGTGCGGTCCACTGGAGAAGGGAATGGCAAACCACTTCAGTATTCTTGCCTTGAGAACCCCATGAACAGTATGAAAAGGCAAAAAGATAGAACACTGAAAGATGAACTCCCCAGGTCGGTAGGTGTCCAATATGCTACAGTGAAGAAGTAACTCCAGAAAGAATGAAGAGACAGAGCCAAAGCAAACACAACACCCAGTTGTGGATGTCTGGTGATGGAAGTCAAGTCTGATGCTGTAAAGAGCAATATTGCATAGGAACCTGGAATGTTAGATCAAGGCAAATTGGAAGTGGTCAAACAGGAGATGGCAAGAATAAACATCAACATTTTAGGAATCAGCAAACTAAAATGGACTGGAATGAATGAATTTAACTCAGATGACCATTATATCTATGTGGGCAATAATCCCTCAGAAGAAATGGAGTAACCATCATAGTCAATAAAAGAGTCTCAAATGCAGTTCTTGGGTGCAACCTCAAAATGACAGATTGATCTCTGCTCAGTTCCAAGGCAAACCATTCAGTATCACAGAAATCCAAGTCTATGCCCCAGCCAGTAATGCTGAAGAAGTGAACGGTTCTATGAAGACCTATAGGACCTTCTAGAACTAACACCAAAAAAAGACATCCTTTTCATTATAGGGGACTCGAAAGCAAAAGTAGAAAGTCAAGAGACACCTGGAATAACAGGCAAATTTGGCCTTGGAGCACAAAATGAAGCAGAGCAAAGGATAACAGAGTTTTGCCAAGAGAATGCTCTGGTCATAGCAAATACTCTTTTCCAACAAAACAAGAGAAGACTCTACAGATGGACATCACCAGATGGCTGCAATATTAAATATTATTAAATCCCTGGTAACAGGTTAAACTCATGCCCCTGCACTTGGTAAAAGTGAACACAGAATGACTATACCTAGGTAATCTATTAGGCCGCTATAAAGACACAACAATCAAGATCTTGAGAAAATTAGAGAAACACTGTATTTGTAATTGAGTATATAACCTATTGGGCTTCCCAAGTGGCACTAGTGGTAAAAAACCTGCCTGCCAATGCAGGAGACTGAGAGACACAGGTTTGATCCCTGAGTCGGGAAGATCCCCTGGAAGCAGGCACAGCAACCCACGCCAGTATTCTTGCCTGGAGAATCCCCATAGACATGGGAGCCTGGAGGGCTGCAATCCATAGGGTCAGAGTTGGACAGGGCTGAAGCGACTTAGCAACACACGCACATACAACCTTTATGTGAACATAAGCAGATTACACTTCTACAGAAAATTTTCAGCTGAATGAAACCAAATGCTAACCTATGCTCAGTGACTGGTAATTTCCAAATATTTTCACTAAAATATTTCATATTCATAAAGAAAAGTTGGTATCTTCCATATTCGTGGTTATAAATCAAAATGTTCCAATATAAACCTGTGCTTATCTAAAGATAAGTTACCTTCATTTTCTGTATTGGCCAAAACTAAGAAAAAACAACAGAATGAGGAGAAAAATTCCTTCTTATTAAAAACTTTAATATAAACTGTTTTATATAAAGTGTACACTGATTAGAAATACAAAATCATAAATTTATTGAGGATTATTGTTTTAATCACATGCCCTAAAACATACCAAGATATTATAAGCGACTATACGCAGTATTGAGCTTTTAGCTTTTTGGTACTTGGCCATTAGGCCAATCAGAAAAGCATTTACTATCCAAACAGAAATTTATTCGGGAACCTTGAAATTTTTGTTCTATAGTTAATTCTGCTAAGATCAGCCAGAAATGAGTTTTAATCTAACTTAAGGGGAAAAAAAAAGGTGGGGAGGCCTATTACCAAATAATTGAGTCTCTTTGCAACAGTAACTATGTGCAAACAAATATTCAGCTAGGCCCTGCAAATCTATAGTACCATCTATGTATAATAATTTTTCATCATTTTAATAAAGGATATACTAGATATTACTATATTAAATCTAAGTTTTGTTCAAACTGTATTAAAACAGATTATAAAGGGAATTTAAGACCTAATTATAACAGTGTAATTAATGGCTTTAATTCTTTATTAGGCTTCTCCAGTGACTCAGCAGTAAAGAATCTGCCTCCTACAACACAAGAGATGTGGCAGTAGCCACGGTTCAATCTCTGGGTCAGGAAGATCCCCAGGAGAAGAAATCCACTGCAGTATTCTTGCCCGGAAAACCCCCTGGACACAGGAGCCTGGTGGGCTATAGAACATAAAAATTAATAGAAACTCCCTCATGCTTCGGTTAAAATCTTTATAAGCATGTACTGGTTTCATAAAAAGTAATAATCATATATTGCTTAAAATGACTCAAAAAAATGAAACAAAACTAAAACACCTCCTTTTTCTTACTTTCATCTTAAAAAGCAAAAATACACTAAACAAAATACATTGCCCTTTCTAAAGAATCAATGAAAAATATTAAGTATTTAAACAAGAAAAATAAGAACCTAATTGGGTTTATAATCAACACTTTCATTCTAAAAAGTGAGGTATTAAAAAAAAAGTGAGGTATTTCATATACTCACACCACAGTACCTTAACAAATGTTAAAAATATTCAATTAAATATCTAGAAATAAAAGATGAGGTTTAAATGTTTAAAAGGACTTGTATTCTCATCAAAGATTAAATAAAATTAAAAAAGCATAAAGATTTTTTTTCAGCTCCAGTAACTTGTTACTTTTGTTCCACTTAGATATCTTCAGAGCAGAAAAAAACATTTAATGCAAATCTTTTTAAACAAAATAATGACTGTAAAGATGGAGAAAGTCCACAAATTTGGATTTTACATTGACTCAGAAATTTTCAAAACTTTGACATGACCATGATATATAAAAGCTCCCACTAAAACACAAAACTGACTTTTCTCTTGGAAAACATAAAACAGTATTGAAGAAATTAAGTGTATTTTAAGACCGCTTTTTCTGAGTTTGTCAGGAAACACAACTGTGATGTTCAAATTTTCTGGCTGTTAAAAATTCTTTTCAAAAAGCATCACAATTAAGTCAAAAATTTCAAGACCCTCCCCCCAAAAAATTTTTACAGGGAGGCCTGGCGTGCTGCAGTTCATGGGGTCGCAAAGGGTCAGACACGACTGAGCGACTAAACTGAACTGAACTACCTTGATAACCTACACAAATCATCTCATCTTATGGTCTTCCTCTACTTTCTTATTCATTTCTCAGACATTATTTTTCCTTCCCTTTTTCTCAGAGCAATTTCGACAAATCACTGGTACCTGTCAGCTACACCCCGTTCAATTTGAATCTTCCTTGAGTTCTATCTCACCTCTAGAGCAACTCTGAATTCAATAAGTCAGATGAAAAGTAACTGATCCCAAACACTGACTAAAAACCAAATACATTCTAGTATATACCAGTATGTTACATATCCCAACACAGGTTAACAGTAAAAACAACTAAGCATTCAATACTTATTTGAGGGGCTTAAATTAAAAAGTTTTACTATCAGAACCTGGCCCTAGGCTTTCAACTTCATTCTAATCAAATAGTTAAAACAGGTAAAAATAAACTGAGTCACTGTATTGGACCACATTAACCAAGGCATAAAGTCTATTTAAGTGCAAAATGGTTTCCCAAGAGTGGTTTTTAATTCTCTCTTGGTAACCAATTTTCTATCAGATGTCTACCATTGAGTGAAGTCGCTCAGTTGTGTCCGACTCTTTGCAATCCCACGGACTGTAGCCCACCAGGCTCCTCCATCCATGTCTACCATTACACAACTCTAACAGCTTTCATAAAGTCACCAGCAGGAAATCACATTTCTTTCAGAAATCTACCTCCAGCACTCACATCCTCCCTGTCAAGAACTAAATATAACCTCTTCCTCTGTCCCTTAAGTATTCCATTTCTTTCCTGAAGTAGAGCTTCTGTAAATATTGCAACATTAAGGAATAAATTTTAATGAATACAAATCAGAGAAAATGAAGGAACATTAACTTCCATTAAAGCTTTCCTTAAAAAAAAAGTGTTTCCAAGTTATATTTTTAAATTCCCCCATGATTCTCTTTAAAAGAATGAACACAAAATTTCTCTGCTAAAGACTTTATTCATGAGTTTATAATGGAACTCAAAATAGCAAAGAACATGAAAAACTTCAGGTTACTATTTATCAACAAAATACATCAAAGAATATTTATTTTTTATATAACAAAAATCTCTATAAAATGTACATGTGAAAATACAAATATTCTTCACCTTGTGAAATTTCAAAGTAACAAAGATCTACTTAAAATAGCTGGCCATAATAGCCTGATTACACTGACAGATACATTTAATGCAAAAGAAATCAAACATAATTGAAAAATAAACATCACATGGTTATTCTTTTAGTAAAGTGCTACTTTCATTATGGAAAAAAGGATTTGTGAAGATTAAAAAAATGTTCATGCTATACCATCAAAATTTCTCAGTATTCACTACGTTCATCACATTTGTGTGTCCCCAATATGAGACCATAAACATTATTTTGCAATTTAAAAAAATCTTTTTGTTCACACATTATTTCCTGGAAGCTAAAAATCACCACTCTATTGCTAAATGAAACTTTTCACCCATATAAGACTGTTTTAGACACAATAATTCTTCCTTGTTTTAAATATCTTTGGTTTAAAGCTGTCCTGATAGCCTTTCTAGTTGGACTTTAGTTAGTAAAATATTTATAAAACAGCACAGTAGCTTCATTTGAACCACACAAGTAAATTGGATCAGTGGCCTAAACGCAATGAATGGCACATATCAAGATATCTAGAATGATGAGTTCCCCAAATTAGTAACTGACATGGTCAATATTAAAGTAAATTAATGTTGCTGAGAAGTGGCTCATCTCTTTTCATCAAAGACCTCTATCAATTCATAACAGCATTAGCCATTGAGAGAAAATTAGTTGGAAAAAAATCTAACCTGAAGGCACACAGGTGCAAATCTTAAGCAGATAAATAAAACCAACTAAACTGCATACACATGCATGGGTATGTCCAAGCATATACACACTTCTCTGTGTGAGGTTGAATACCATCATTACGTATCTTCTACCATATAGGAAGCTCTATGCCTGTGTGTGTATATACCCTATGGGTCAGACTAGCCGATGGGTTTTCCGGAAAAAAATGAGACTTTAAATGATGCAAAACTTAGTCTTTCTTCAAAATAGAAGGTTTTAAATTAATAGCAAAAGAATGCAATAACAACGGAAACGGTAAGAAGCCATCAAGTTAAATCTCAGAAAGGAGATCAACTTCATAACTGAAGGCTGCCGATGATTTCTTCTCTCTCTTCTTGAATAATCAAATGCAAATACCTTTTAGCAATGGCAGCATTCAAATCCCACAAAAAATCAAGTAGTGCACCCTTAAGGAGCACCTCCATTGGCACAAACTGTAAAACCTGTTGGGGTGCCTCAGTGTTAACCAAATCTCTCAACAATTCATTCACATTTTGCAGATACTGGAAAACTGGGTTTGGAAGATCCTGATAACCAACACAAAGCAGGACTGCACAAGTCTTCAGGGGCTCAGAGGATATGGGACAAGAAAATGTGATGAATCTAAAACAGCTGTGGAGTACAAAGATCAAACCAGCCATAAACCTTGTAAAACAAGAAAGTATAGGCAAAATCATAACATCTCCCGTATGAAGCTGCTGCAATGAATGTAGTACGCAGTCCAAAAATAATTGCTGGTAAGTGGGGTCTCCATCATGAAGCAATGAACAGCTAAAAGTCATGAGTGCAGCTGATTCCAAGAGTCGAACTTCCAATGGTATGTGCATTTTGATATTATGGAGAGCTGGGAAACCCACTAGTAGGCACTTTATCTGGGTGCTGGGTTCTTCATCCTGATGATCCTGAAGGCACTTGGTAAGGCTAAACAACTCAGAAAATATCAATTCTTCAGAAAAAACATGACAAGAACAACAATGCTGCTGTTTTGGCCTAAACTTAGGATCAAAATTCAAGGCTCCTCCTAATGACTTTTCAACTGCTTCATTAAGAGCCTTTAAAATCTCACCATCACAGAAAGGAGAACACTTTACCTTTGGCAGTTTCTTTCCCTGTAAAACCTGCCATAAGTGACACTCAAGATTGAAAGCTGTCCCTTCCAAAAGAGAACTTTGCCCAGGATGGTATGTAGCATGTTCTTCAGCCCAACTGTTAAAGTACCCTTTGGCCACCTTATCTTTCCAGGAAAGGGTTTCGAGCATTTTCCTTTCATTGTAGGTTTTAAAATATCTGTTTCTATGCCCAAACCATTTTGTATTTGTACTACAGCCAATATTAGATTTTTTCACTAGCCAGTTATTTCTGGAAAGAGGCTTCAATTGAAACTTTTGCATGAAATACTGAACAGCATAGTCCCTTAAGCTATTCAGCTTTGCTCGTTCCCCTTTTCCCATGCACTCAAACAGACGAATGTTCTCAGAAATAGTCTCTAGTTGGTATTTATGAAAGAACATGCAACATTCTTCATGTTTTCTAAGAAAAGATTCTGGAATCATGTGATGGGGAAAAAGAGCTTTCTTGGTCATTTCGGACCCAAAATTCAGCACCATCTTAGATAAAAGAGGATAGATTGTCTCTCTTCCCTTATAGTAGAGACATACCACATAGACTTCTGAGTTTCCTGCCTTGCTAGTAGCTGGTTTGAAAACATGAACTTGATCAAAAGAACAGTTTAGTAGGTACATAAGATTTATGGAACAATGTTCAAACAAAGTAAACATCTTCAGAACAAAAGAGCCACCATTTCCAAGAGTCATCAGAGCAGTGACAGCTTCACAGTAATGCAAACAAGAGACTAAAGCTTCTTGTTCACCTGGGTTTCCTTGGCAATCAAAACTTCCATCTGCAGTGATCAAGTGAATGGTACCCATACTGTTTATGAAATTCTGAAGTCCAGTCAGATATTTCAAGGTCATGATATCACCAGTGTTATCTGGACCAAAGTACCAGCAATGCAAGGTATTTGCAATAAGTCGGTCATCCATAATCATCGTAAGATTGTCATTTGCCTCATGGTAAGGATTCAGAGTATTAGCTACCCAATTCCAATCACAGGGGAATCGATGGGATTTTAAGTAGTGATTGAGACTAGCTATAAAAGCTCCAGGAGCTTCACAAAGGTGTAGAGAATTCAGTTTTCTATTCTGAAAAGCTTCCTGTGGAATAAGTGGAAAGCTGCACAAAATTTCATGAAACTTACACCATGCCTGAGTACAAAGTTCAGCATTTACAGATTTTCTCACATGAGAAATTATTTTCCCAGCTTTGTTAGTGAAAGCTGTATGCTCATGCCACTCATCCAATTTCTTATCACTCAGTAGGTTTTTCACTTCATTTAAGGAGTTCTTCAAATCAAGGAATGCACTGAATTCCGTGTGGTCACAGATGAAAATCTCACTGGGATCTGGTAACTGCCACTCATTATTAAGTGGTTTGCCATAAGAAAAGTTCTTGGCAAAGAGTTCAATAATGTCAGTAGGAACATCTGGGCTGAATGTCTCAGGACTTGAACCCAGTGGTTGTTTTCTGCACTTACTCATTTTCAAATCAAATTAAAATCTAGAAAAAGAAAACACACAATTAAGTGAATCAAATTTTATTAGTAACTGAAATCTAATCCACAGCAAACTGGATCACAATCATGACAAATCACATAAAATAGGTAGATAACGTGAGTACAATTCATTACATATTGAGGCAATTTGGAATAAAGAAAGAATAAAAGCACTGATGTCCAATAAACCTAGGCTCAAATTCCAGTACTGTTATTTACAGCTTAGTAAAGTGACCATGGGTAAATAATTTACATCAGTTCTTTAAAAACTTGAGGTATTATTTTTTAAGATGAGGATGAAATGCGTTAGCATACACAAAAGAACATTCATCAGTGAATGGCAGCTCCTATTACTAAAGTAACCCACCTGGTTCCTCCCCAAAGTTCTGCACCCATGGCTGAGACTACCACCCACAGCGACCCAAACACATGCTTAGAGGAAGATTTATCCTTTTACTCAAACTATTAACAAGTGACTTTTACCTCTGTTTTTTAGCTCCCTCCAAATCTCACTTCCTTCCAGGAGACTCCAGCACCTGAACCCAGCACCGGTCCTGCTATGACCTCTCTGTCCCCACCCACTTAAACTCACCTATGAGAACTCCCAAATATGTCCTCTGTCCAGGTTTGACTCCTGCTAAGTCACACACTTTGGTGGTACCAAATGACCTAAAGGTACCCACCAGCAAACACCCGTCACCATACTACTTGTCAACTGTGGTGAACTTGACAGGTTAGCTTCTTGCTCAACACTGAAACTAACCTATAGTTCACCCTAGTATGTCTCTAAACTTCAGATTCCTGCCTCATATGGTCGGTCAGATAGCTCCATGTTTATATTATAAAATATTATCTTTTTATAGCCACAAAAACTTAATATACTTTGATAGAATAATTTTAAATAGAAGAAATATCCTTAATGAATATACAAATTACAAATAGTCACTCTACATTCTGTGCTCTAATACTGTCTAAGAAACCAAAAACATCTGTCCACTGGAAACGGAAAGGAGTGCAAGAGAAGGAAGCAAGGCTTAACAGCATAGTGTTGGAAACGTTCTAAATTCCAGCAGAGACAGCAATGAGTATTACATGGTACTTGCTGGCAACAGGTGCTTCAGTTCATGACTTCTGCATTTACTTAGCATATTCAATACATCCTACATCAGTATGAAGATTAGAACAGGAGATAAAAGATGAGTGAGCACCACAATAAACAGTAACAGAAGAAGGCTGTATTAGCATTTACTTTGTACTCAAAATACTTTTCCATCCTTTTATATTTTGTTTAAATTACTTACAAGTCTGTCTGTGCCATTCTATGCTTAGTTGTTCAGTTGTGTCTGACTCTTTGCGACCCCATGGACTGTAGCCCGCCAGGCTCCTCTGTCCATGGGGATTCTCCAGGCAAGAATACTGGAGTGGGCTGCCATGCCCTCCTCCAGGGAATCGTTCAAACCCAGGGATTGAACCCAGGTACCCTGCACTGCAAGCAGATTCTTTACTGTCTGAGCCACCAGGAAAGCCCACGAGCTTGCAAACTGAAGTAACAATTATCTTAGTCATTTACCCCAAATCTTAGTATATTTACCCCAAAATTGTGGGTAACAGTCACAATTACCTATTAACGTATTTTTCTTACCTTAGATCTTTTTTTTTTTTAACTGTTAGAATATTTAGACAAATTTCTGAAAGAAGGCAAAAAGGAAGCATTTTCACATTCACTAAAATTTTAATTAAAAGTAAATGCACGAGTACTACAACAAGTTATTCTATCCTAATTCACACTTTGCTTACTGGAAACTACAACTTTTAGATTTCAACTATATTCTACTTTGGAAAAAGTCTGACTTTAGTCATTAACTTCACATATCAATTAATGGCTGTAAGTAAGCTCTGAAATCTTACCTAAGCTAATAAGTAATTACTTTCACAGGAGAGCAAGTAAAGTGACTCAAACACTCCACTGTTGTTCCCACCTATACCTGTGGAACATGGACCAAAATTATATATTATATGTTTATATATAAACTGTGTATCATGTTGAAAAATGTTCAGGTTGATAACACACAACTCATCCAAACACTGTTTCCTACTACCAAATTCCCAGAATCCAACTGCTTGTCACTCACTCCAGCTACCAACCTCTGATTAGAAACACTTGCCAACTCTCTTCTGAACTACTGCCACAGCCTCCTCACTCCTCTTTGCTTCTACCCTTGCCTCCGCCATTCTATTCTGAAACACACCCATTACAGTAACTCTGAAAAACCTAAGTTAGATTGTATGGCTGCTCTGCTCAAAACTGTGCTGCCATGGCTCCCCGTTTCACTCAAAGTGAGTAAGTGCCAAAGCCTTTACAAGAGCCTACAAGGCCCTTGAAGATGTCTGTTCTCCAGCCCCACCCCATGTCTAACCTAACTTTCTCCCACTACTCCTTTTTCTCATTGTGTTCCAGCCCCACAGGCTCTCTTGCTGTTCACTTAAAAGCCCAGACACACAGCAAGGGGAGTCTTTGGACAGTCAGTCCCTCCACCTGGAATACTCTTCCCTTCCCTTATCTCCTTCAAGAACTTACAGAAGTGTCATTTTTTCTATGAAGCCTGCGTTGACATTCTAATTTAAAATTGTATCTTCCATTAACAATGGTAAAGGCAAGAACTTTGCTGTTTTTTCCTATGACACTCTTTTCCTTCTAACATATGAAAGTGAAAGTGAAAAACTGAACATGAAGTCACTCAGTCGTGTCCAACTCTTTGCGACCCCCATGGACTGTGGAGGCTCCACAGTCCATGGAAATTTTCCAGGAAAGAGTACTGGAGTGGGTTGCCATTTCCTTCTCCAGGGGATCTTCCCGACCCAGGAAATGAACCCGGGTCTCCGGGATTGCAGGCAGACGCTTTACCGTCTGACCCACCAGGGAATTTACTTATTTATGTTTACTATTTTTTATGTCTTCCCAAAACTACAACCTAAGCTGCAATGGGCAGGGATCTTTGTTTTCTTTACTCACTTATTAAGAAGTTAGAACTATGTTCAGTACACAGAAAGCATTCTAAGTACCCATGGAATAAGTAAAGGGATATCAGACTAGCCCAAAAGGCGTGCCTCTGATCAGGTTCTGAATATAAGTCTTAGCTAAGGACTTCAACGTCACTCTAGCACCTCACACAAAACAAAAACAAAAATGCATATGGTTTACGAGATACAAGGAAAAAGTTTTCAGTATGATCCTCTGGAAAGGTTCTTCTGTCCCTCTTATGAAGCACTCCACAGAGCTTTGTGGCATCATCATTTTGCTACGAGGGTCAGTCAGTTTTATCATTGTTGTTTTGCAGAATTGAGTAGGAAGTCATGTAACCCCAGCCCAAAGCCACTAAGGGAATACCCGCAAAATTCACCGGCCTAACACAAAGTTTCATTAATAGTTGTTACTCCTCCAGTTAACACTTGCAAAGGAATTTTAAGAAGAGGTGCCAACAGCTCCACCTCCTCACAGCAACAGCGAAAATAATGCCTCGTGTGTATCCAGCGCCTTACTCTGCGCCAGGGGCACTCCAAACCTCGTTTCCTCTAGGTGGAAATGAGTCTCAAGTTCCATTCGAGCGGCCCAGCCCCTGACCCAGCCCAAGCCTCTGCCTAATCCACTGGAAAGTCGAAGGAAGACTCGGGTTCAGAAAGTGGCCCTGGATTACCTTCGCTCACGCCCACCTCAGCCCCCAGAGTCTAGAGAGGCTGCGCTTCACTCTCTCTCCTCACTCAAGGAGGGCATTCTCCACTTCCACTCCTGGGGATGATTCCCAAGAGCATCGCTACTTCAGGTCTTCCGAGCCCCTGGCACAGGGATGGGAGGTGGCGCGCCGGAAAGTCGAGAAGGAGGCAGGATCCTCCCTAAGAACACGCAGACCGGAAGCACAACTCCAGTCCGCTCCCCCGCGAGGCGCCGGCGGACGGAGGCCCAAAGGCCCTAACACACGCACTGCGCGTGCGCCTCAAGGCTGAGCTGGCGTCTTACGTCAACGATACGCACGCCGGCGATGCTCGTAAGAGACCTCTGCTCTCTCGGTTTCGTTTCTCCGCTGGGTGCTGAAGCTGGGAAGCGCCAGCCTCCCGCCCAACGGCCGCTATGGCAACTGCGCGCTCAGACCGAGCGTCCTTTGGCCCCGCCCCCCGAAGGTGGAGGCGTGGAATGGGGCGAGGACAACCTGTCCTAGACACGCTGGCCCCGCCCACCCGGGCCCTGGACGCCCGAGGTTCTCTGGCTTTGTGGTAGCGTTTAGCTCTTAGCACTGACTGTTAAAACTGGTGCTCAGAACAGGAGGTTAAAAAGCCAAACTAGGGAAACTACAAAAACACTATCATAACATACATATATTTATAAATGAATAAGACAACCTCCCCGGAGAAGGAAATGGCAACCCACTCCAGTACCCTTACCTAGAAAAATCCCATGGACAGAGGAGCCCGGTAGGCTACAGTCCATGGGGTCGCAAAGAGTCAGACATGACTGAGCGACTTCACTTTCACTTTTCACTTTCACAAGACAACCTCAAAGAAAAATGGGAGAAGATTGAACAGGCCATTCAAAAAGCAAAATAACCGATAAGGATATAGTACAAAGCTATTTGGGCTTCCTGATAGCTCAGTTGGTAAAGAATTTGCCTGCAATGCAGGAAACCTGGGTTCGATCCCTGGGTTGGGAAGATTCCCTGGAGAAAGGAAAGGCTACCTGATGTGAAGAAGCCAGTCTAGTGACACCAGGTTGTGATGAAATAAAGTACAGTGTTGATTGCAGGGTGCCAAGGCTACCCACTCCAGTATTCTGGCCTGGAGAATTCCATGGACCGTATAGTCCATCGGGTTGCAAAGAGTCGTACACAACTGAGTGACTTTCACTTCACAAAGCTATTTGACTTTAAAAAATAATAATAATAAATAAGGTTTATTTTCACTCAACTTAGCAAATAGTTTAAAAGATCAGAAATGGCTATTGGTGAGAATATGGAGAAACAAGCTTACATATTTTGGGGGAGAGTGAAAATTGTTACTACCTTACAGAACACAAGGCCTTCCCTGGTGGCTCAACAGTAAAGAATCTGCCTGCAATGCCGGAGACCCCGGGTTGAACTCCTGGGTTGGGAAGATGCCCTGGAGAAGGGACTGGCTAGCCACTCCAGTATTCTGGCCTGGAGAATTCCATAGACTGTACAGTCCATGGGGGAGCAAAGAGTTGGATATGACTGAGCGACTTTCATTTTCACTTTTACAGAAGGCAAACTTTAAAATAACCTTGCACCTTAGCCCAGCAATCCCCATGCCTAGCAATTTAGCTTTAGAAAACAACTGGCACTCACTTTGGGAAAAAAATGTGTATCATAGCATCTTAATAACATCAATAACAATACTAGAGCCTATTATACAAAGTGGAGTAAGTCAGAAAGAGAAAAATAAATATTGTATGCTAATGCATATATATGGGCTTCCCTGGTGGCTCAGGTGATAAAGAATCTGTCTGCAATGCAGGAGACTGGGTCCGATCTCTGGGTTGGGAAGATACCCTGGAGAAGGGAACGGCAACCCACTCCAATATTCTTGCCTGGAGAATTCCATGGACAGAGGACCCTGGTGGGCTACAGTCTATGGGTCACAAAGAGTTGGTCACAACTGAGCCTCTAACACTACTATGCAGCCGTTAACAGGTTATATATGCCAAAATCGTCATATGAAAATAGGAGAATATAGAACTATATGTGGAGTTTGACCCATTTATGTCATATATATACGTGTGTGTGTGTGTGTATACACATACAAATTTTACAACTCTTCCAGTATATGCATCGGTGGAGAAAAGTCTTTTCAAAAAAAAAAAAAATAGTGGGGCTTCCCTGGTGGTCCAGTGGTTAATAATCCACCTGCCAATGTAGGAGACATGGGTTTGATCCTTGGTCAGGGAAGGTCCCACATGTGCCAGGGCAACTAAGACTGTGTGCCACAACTACCGAAGCCCACACACCTAGAGCCTGTGCTCTGCAAAAAGACAAACCACTGCAATGAGAAGCCCCTGCTCACCACAACTAGAGAAAGCCCTCACGCAGTAACAAAGACCCCATGCAGTCAAAAACAAATAAATAAATAAATAAAGTATCTTCTAAAAAAGGATGCCAGGACATTTGAATATCTATTTTATATGGAAAAGACTTTATCTGGACTCTTCATGTAATAAACAAATGAAATCCAGATTTCATTTGGATTGTCAATCTATATTTTAAAGATCAAACAATAACTCTCAGCAGAAAATGTAAGAGAACATCTTCATGACCTTGAAATAGGCAAAAAGTTTATAACAGGACAGAAAAGGCACTAATCATAATATATATATATATACACACACATAAAATGACACTAAAATTAGGAATGTTTATTCATCATAAGACAGCACTGAGAGTGAAGGGGAAATATATATATATGTATATTTACCATACACATATGTGACAAAGGATTGCATCCAGAGTATATATCTCCTAAAACAAATGAGAAAAGACGTCCCATTAGGAAAATGGGCAAAAGACCAGAACAAAAACTTCAAAAAGATGATATCCAAAAGGTCAATAAAATAAATTCATGCTCAACTCCGTTAGTCATTGGAGAGATGTGAACCAAACCCATAATGAAGCAGTTACACACTGACCAGCTAAAACAAAACACGGAAAATATAACTGTTGGAGAGTTTCATGGGCAACCAATGTAAAGCTGTTTGAAAGAAAAGATCTTCCAAGATCTGCCTAACTCACCAGTTGGTTGCCATTTTTAGAAAAATTTTCCAGGTATAGTTTTATTCCAGAAAGTTCCCTTGAGCCCCTTCCCAATCAATCTCTCACCCCCAAGAAGCAAACATTGATCTGTTTTCTAACATTATATTTTAGTTTCGCCTATTCTAGATGTCAGATAAATTCTATCATCATTACAGTCTGTAATTTTAGTTTCCAGCCCCTTTCCACTCACTGTAATTTTTTTTTTTTTTTAGTATTGTCGGGGAGGAAAAAACCTTTATTTTACTAGTCTAGGATTCTTGGCGTGGGCTCTGTAACAAAAGATAAATTAACAAGAGAAAAGCATGTGGATTTATTAATGTTTTGCATGACAAGAGAGCCTGCACAAGGAAATGAGGATCTGAAAGACACTGTTTCTCACACTAGGTTTAAACCTGAGTGTTTTTATACTAGGTTTGATAAGAAGTAGAATGTCGTGGGAAAGTGTGACAAATGAGTCAGAGCTAAGAATGAAAAAGCTGGCTTGAAACTCAACATTCAAAAAACTAAGATCATGGCATCTGTTCCCATCACTGCATGGCAAATAGATGGGAAAAAGTGGAAGCAGCGACAGATTTTATTTTCTTGGGCTGTGATTTCCAAAATCACTGTGGACAGTGACTGCGGCCATGAAAATAAAAGATGCTTGCTCCTTGGAAGAAAAACTATGACAAGCCTAGAAAGAGTATTCAAAAGTGGAGACATCACTGTGCCAGGAAAGGTCTGTATAGTCAAAGCAATGGTTTTCCCAGTAATCATGTATGGATGTGAGAGTTGGACCATAAAGAAGGCTGAGCACTGAAAAACTGATGCTTTCAAACCATGGTGATGGAGAAGACTCTGGAGAGTCCCTTGGACTACTAAGAGGTTGAACCAGTCAATTCTAAAGGAGATCAACCCTGAATATTCAGTGGAAAGACTGATGCTGAATCTCCAATAATTTGGCCACCTGATGCAGAGAGCTGACTCATTGGTAAAGACCCTGATGCTGGGAAAGATTGAAAGCAAAGGGGGAAGGGGTGGTGGCAGAGGATGAGATGGTTAGATAGCATCACTGACTCAATGGACATGAATTTGAGCAAACTCCAAGAGATAGCGGAGGACAGAAGAGCCTGACGTGCTGTGGTCCATGGGGTTACAGATAGTTGGACATGAGTTAACGACTGAACAACAACAAGAGTACTAAACTGGGGAAAATTTAACAAGGTGTGTTTATCCAGATTCCTCTTGGAGTCCTCCCATCTTTGGAGAGAAGGATGTTTCTTTCTTCTAGGTATAGGGAGGGCACCTCTCACCCAAGGTTCTTATAACCTGCTTCAGAGCAAGGTCAGAGTCTTTCCTGTGCCTACCATTTCTTACATTCCTTTAGCTTAAAATATTCAACATGCCAAGGCACCCTATTTAGGGGTAGTATGTTCTGAGTCCTGACTATATCCATCCACGTTGTCCTCTGTATCTGTAGTTTGTTCCCTTTTAGTAAGTAGTATGCCATTGCATGGATAGAATACAGTTTAATATATTATTCTCCTACTGACGGATGTGTGAGTTTTATTCCCAGTTTGGGGCTATTATGAATAAACCTGTTGTAAGCATTCCAGGGGGCTTCCCTGGTGGCTCAGTGGTAAAGAATCTGTGCCAATGCAGGAGACATGGGTTCAATCCCTGGGTTAGGACGATCCGCTGGAAAAGGAAGCAGCAACCCACTCCAGTATTCTTACCCGGGAAATCGCATGGACAGAGGACCCTGGTGGGCTAGTCCATGCGGTCACAAAAGAGTCACACGACTTAGTGACCAAACAACAACAAAGCATTCCAGTAAAGTTTTTTTGTGAGCATATGATGCTAAAGCTGAAACTCCAGTACTCTGGCCACTTCATGCGAAGAGTCGGCTCATTGGAAAAGACCCTGATGCTGGGAGGGATTGGGGGCAGGAGAAGAAGGGGACGACAGAGGATGAGATGGCTGGATGGCATTACCGACTCGATGGACATGAGTTTGAGTGAACTCTGGGAGTTGGTGATAGACAGGGAGGCCTGGCATGCTGTGATTCATGGGGTCGCAAAGAGTCGGACACAACTGAGCGACTGAACTGACCTGAGCTGATTTTCTGTACTCTCGGGTAAATACCTTTGGGTAAGTATCTAGCCATGATATGGCTGGGTCATGAAGCAGATCAGGATTTCTCACCCTTAGCATTATTGTCATTTTGAGAATCACTGAGGAAGATGTAAGTGTAACTCTTTAAGAAACCCCCAAAGAGTTTTCCAAATAGCTTGCACTATCTTTTATCTTTACCCACGGTATGTAAGCATTCTGGTTTCTTCACATCCTTACCAACTTTCAATGTTGTGAATCTTTTTTATTTTAACTACTGGTGGGAGTTGGTTGCTTTTTCCATCTGATTCTTAGTAAATATTAACTAAATGCTATGGCTATTGCTCTTTCACGGGACCAAAGACTAGACAAAGGATATGTAATCCCTTAAACACAATCACCAAGTTCCTCAAGGTTTATAAATATCAGAAACATTCAAAACAAAAAAACTTATAGTGAGTCTGTTTTTACTAAAATAATCACAACATTAACCTTTTTTGAGTACATAATATGTGCTAACCCTTGAAAATTGCCATTTTTCACTTACTCTTCTCAACAGCTCTATGAGGTCAATATATGTATCATCTCCATTTTATAAACAGAGAAATCAAGGACCAGAGCGGTTAAGAAATTTGCTGAAGGTCAGGCAGTCAATTAGTAGTGGAGTCAAGGTTTGGACCTAGGTCGGCTGACTCCAAGGCCAATCTGTTCCAGAGAGAATTCCTAAAAATTGCCTCCAATAATTTAAAAACCACTTTATAGTCCACATTCATGGCCAGAAATGCTTATAGTAGCCAGTAATTTTTTTAAAAGATGAGTTTTATTCATTTTGTCCTAAAAGCAGGAAGATGGATTGTTGCAAATTTGGAGGGAATAGATGAAATGTTACAAATGAATTAATATTTAACACTTTAAAGAATTGAAACAAAATCACCAGGCCCTGTACTAATTTGCACATTTATATTAAAATGCACAGTTATGTGAATGCATTTAGTATCAACTTTTTAAAATATATTTTAATGATCACACACAGTGTCTAAGTGCAAGCCAGGTACAGTTGGTTATTCTTTCCAGTTCCTAAGAGTTCTTTACATCTTCAATTGGCATGATACAACATAAGTAGCATACAAAAATTAAAACAACTGGCTCACCAGCCTCTGCTCTGATTATAATTCTCTGTCAAAGCAAACAAAACATAAACTGCTTCTGTGATCATTTATCATAATCGACTTGCTGAGTCTCTAATTACATCCTCAGATTCTGTGAGGCGACAATGTACAAATCATGGTTCCAAAACCCCAGAGGGAGTTTTCTGGGGTAATAGAAATGCTCTGTATCTTGATAAGGGATTTAAGTTAAGAGGTATATATGTAGTTGTCAAAAGTCATCAAATGGTACAATTCAGATTAGCATTCCACTAAATAAAAATTTTGCTTTATAAAAAAGAGTCGTACACAAATATTGAGCTTTAGGTTAACCATTTGCATGCTTAAGTGTTTAGGGGAGAAGTATATTATATCTGCACCTTACTTTGAAATGTACTACACAGAAGATGAGTTGGTGGATGAATAGAAGGATGGATCAATGATAGAGTATAGCAAAATGTTCAAAACTGTAAAATCTAAGTAGTGGACATATTCTTTCAGCTTTTTTCTATTAAAATTTTTCATAATAAAATATTGAGGGAAATAGAGATTCATATCACAAAAGACAAAAATGGCATCTCTTGCCATTAAAAAACAAATAGAGGAACCTCCCTGGTGGTCCGGGCTTCCCTGTTGGCTCAGACAGTAAAGAATCTGCCTGCAATGCAGGAGATCTGGGTTCGATCCCTGGGTTAGGAAGTTCCCCTGGAAGAGAGCATGGCAACCTACTCCAGTATTCTTGCTTGGAGAATCCCCATGGACAGAGGAACCTGGCGGGCTACAGTCCATGAGGTCGCACAGAGTCAGACACGATTGTGTGAATAAGCACAGCACAGCACCCTGGTGGTCCAGCAGCTAAGATCCATGCTCCCCACGCAGGGGGCCCAGGTCTGATCCCAGGTCAGAGAATTAGATCCCACATGCCATAACTAAGAGTTCAAATGCCACAACTAAATATTTCTCCTATTGCAACTAGACATCCCTCATGCCACAATGAAGATCAAAGATTGTGCATGCCACAACTGAGACCCAGTGCAGCCAAATAAATAAATATTTTAAAAATAAATATTTTTATATTAAAATAAATATGTATATATATTAAAATAAACATTTTTTCAAGCCAGGCTTCAACAATATGTGAACTGTGAACTACCAGATGTTCAAGCTGGTTTTAGAAAAGGCAGAGGAACCAGAGATCAAATTGCCAACATTAGCTGGATCATGGAAAAAGCAAGAGAGTTCCAGAAAAACATCTATTTCTGCTTTATTGACGATGCCAAAGCCTTTGACTGTGTGGATCACAATTAACTGTGGAAAATTCTGAAAGAGATGGGAATACCAGACCACCTGACTTGCCTCTTGAGAAACCTATATGCAGGTCAGGAAGCAATAATTAGAAGTGGACATGGAACAACAGACTGATTCCAAATAGCAAAAGGGGTACATCAAGGCTGTATATTTTCACTCTGCTTATTTATCTTATACACAGAGTACATCATGAGAAATGCTGGACTGGAGGAAGCACAAGCCGGAATCAAGATTGCCAGGAGAAATATCAATAACCTCAGATATGCAGATGACACCACCCTTATGGCAGAAAGTGAAGAGGAACTAAAGAGCCTCTTGATGAAAGTGAAGGAGGAGAGTGCAAAAGTTAGCTTAAAGCTCAACATTCAGAAAACTAAGATCATGGCATCTGGTCCCATCACTTCATGGCAAATAGATGGGGAAACAGTGGAAACAGTGTCAGACTTTATTTTTGGGGGGCTCCAAAATCACTGCAGATGGTGATTGCAGCCATGAAATTAAAAGACGCTTACTTCTTGGAAGGAAAGTTATGACCAACCTAGACAGCATATTAAAAAGCAGAGACATTACTTTGCCAACAAAGGTCCATCTAGTCAAGGCTATGGTTTTTCCAGTGGTCATGTATGGCTGTGAAAGTTGGACTATAAGGAAAGCTGGATGCTGAAGAGTGATGCTTTTGAACTGTGGTGTTGGAGAAGACTCTGAGAGTCCCATGGACTGTAAGGAGATCCACCCAGTCCATCCTAAAGGCAATCAGTCCTGAATATTCATTGGAAGGATTGATGTTGAAGCTGAAACTCCAATACTTTGGCCACCTGATGTGAAGAGCTGACTCATTTGAAAAGACCCTAAAGCTGGGAAAGATAGAAGGCGGGATGAAAAGGGGATGACAGAGGATGAGATGGTTGGATGGCATCACTGACTCAGTGGACATGAGTTTGGATAAACTCCAGGAGTTGGTGATGGACAGGGAGGCCTGGCATGCTGTAGTCCATGGGGTTGCAAAGAGTCAGACATGA
The DNA here is from genome assembly GCF_042477335.2 of Ovis canadensis. Classification (NCBI taxonomy): domain Eukaryota; kingdom Metazoa; phylum Chordata; class Mammalia; order Artiodactyla; family Bovidae; genus Ovis; species Ovis canadensis. The sequence continues at coordinate 52,878,998 of NC_091258.1, read as the reverse complement.
CTGAGCGATTGAACTGAACTGAAAGAAGGAAGAAGTGGAAGGGAAAAGAGACTTTAATTTTTTCCTTAAAAGCCTGCTATTATTTGGCTAGAGGAAGTACCAGCCTAGCTCAGGAAAATAACACAGCTGGAAAAACAGGCAAGAGGAAGGATAATTGCTCAAAAGGGATAGAAACTTAATAAGATTAAAATGCTATATAGGTTGTATCTTAGTCACTTTAGGCTGCTATAACAAATACCCTACACTAGGTATCTTAAACAACAGAACTTTGTTTCTCACAGTACTGGAGGTGGGAGTCTGAAATCCAGGTATGGGAAGACTGGTTCCTGGAGAGGGCTCTCTTCCTGGCTTGCAGAAGCCTGCCTTCCCACTGTGTCCTCACAAGACACAGAGTGAGTCAGCTTTCTGGTCTCTTCATACAAGGGCACTAATCCCATCATGAGGATCCCCACCCATGAACTCATCTGAACCTCGTGTTAGGTGCTCAGTCCTGTCCCTAAACCTAATTACCTCCCAAAGGCCCCATCTCCAAACAGCATCACATTGAGGGGAAGGGCTTCAAAACATGAATTTTGTGGGAATACAATTCAATCCACAGCAGGCAATGAAGAAACAGAGTATAGAGAGCCATGGGCACCAAGCTGAGGTGCCAGAATTTGCAGCAGCTAGAAATGGTCAAGAAGAAAAGAAATAACTGTTTGGTACTTACAGAGTAAGGGATGATAGAGGAATAGCCAAGCAGAAATATCCTGGCAAGAGTTTGAAATCAATGGGTGACTGAACTTCACGTGAGAAAATTAATCTGAGGTTAACTCTCAAGCTTGTGAACTAAGTAAGTACTTTGTTATTATTTATTATTAACTTAGAAGTGAGATCAATACCAAAAGTTATTAAGGCACTAACCCTGGGGATTCTTACTGTTAATAGCTCACCTAACACTGTCCCTACTTAGGCTCAATATGGCTTCTCTTTTTGAATGGTTAAGCCTTTATCAGCTCTACCATCTGAGTGTCTAGGTTAAAATCTTCACAAACTAGCTTTGCGACTTGGGGCGAGGAAGATCTCCAAGGGTCACACTGAGGATTAGCAAATGAATATAAAGCACTTAGTGTAGGCTTTTACACTTAGTACCTGATAAATGTTAGCTGCTCCTGGAGGGGATGGGGGGAAATCTATTTTCTGGAAGATAGGGTGCAGACCTTCCTTTTAGAATTTTCCTTCTTTCACTATTTCTTTTTACATTCAAAACCCATAACAGAGCAGGAGAGGAAAAGAGGGAGCGAGTCAAAGGAAGAGAAAATGAAAACTGAGAAGACAGTTGAGACCAAATTATTTCATATCTGTCACTGAGAAGCTGTCAAATGTATTCACTGTCTTTAACAATTTGGGCAGGTTTTAAAGAATGGAAAGAGGACCAGCTTTGTAAAATGAATGAACACACAGATCAGCATGGCTGCTGCTCAAAAACACAGAGGAGAATGATAAAGGCAAGCGGCAGAAGTTTTATACTGCCTTACCATTTGTGTAATGTTTAAAAACACATGAAAAAATTATGCTTCATGTTTATTGATACAAATGTAGGAAATGTAGGAAATGTAGGAAAAATACACAGAGGAGGAAGATACACACTATAACTTTCAGACAGTGGTAAGCTCTGGGAAGACAGAAGGGATGAGAAAGAGTCACAAGAGGGACCTCAACTGTATCCACAATGTTTTTACTCTTATTATTAAGTTCTAAAGCAGTGGCAAAATGCTAGCACTTTAAAAAAATCTAAGGAGTAGATACAAGGGTGTTATATTATTCTCTTTACTTCTTTGAATGTCTGAAATATTTCCCAAAACTTTAAAGCATAAAAAAAGAGGACAATCTGCCTCATTCTTAAATCCATTCAAACTCCCACGCACTGTAGAAGTCCATTTGCTCAATGAAATCATATGTATGGATGATTTTCAGGAATGAGTATGCGTCTCAGATTCAATTTGAAAAGAGGATAATGAATCTATTAAAAATAGGTTATGTTTTGTGTTATGTTTACATTATCAAAATAGATTTCAATTCTGATATCTGGGTTGAATTACACATATTACCATATTATTGAGTTTTTCTTGCATTTTATTTTACTAACAGTTGTTAGTAATACCACATTACAATTTGGGGGTGCTTTGTAATTAACAAATTGATTGTGTATATATTAAAATCACCCTGGGTTTCATCACGGGGGCAAATGCTGATTGATGGTGCCTGCTCTGAACACTGTGTTGAGTCAGTTGTGAAACCACATCTGGGCCCTGCTGGACTGGCAGTGATCAGCTCGGCAGGGCAGGGTGCTAGAATTGGAGGGGCCCTGTGTGTCCCGCTGGTACTCCTGACACTTTCCTGATTCTCCTTCTGCCTCTGTCACTGCTCCTTCTCTGTTTCCCTTCACCTACCCTTTCTATCTTGATGCTTCCAAGTGCTCATCCTCCTTCATTCCCCTTCATTCCCCTTGATCTCCCCTCAGCCTGCAAGAATCCTTGGCTGATTTCATCTTCCTCCACAGCAACCCCCCATGCTGATGAGTCCCTCCTCTTCTGTTTTCCTACAAAGCCTTCCCAGATCCATCTGGGCCAGAAGAGATGCCTCCCTTCATCCCCATGGCACGCACAGAGCATTTATCTCTAAGTATGCCAGCTATTTGCTTACCCATCTATCTCCGCTATTGGGCTTTGAAAGAACAAGGCTGGGTCTTATTGATCTCTCTCTCCCAGCTTCTGGCACGTAGTGAGCAATCGATAAATGTTTGTTAAATGAAAGAACGATTTAATGAATGGTGTCCTTATTTTTCAGAAAAGGAAACAGACTCAGAAGTAGGGTTTTCTCAAGGTTATCCTTCCTCCAAAACATCCCCATCTTTCCTCTAGAACAGAGGTTGACAAACATTTTCTGTAAAAAGGCCAGAGAGTAAATATTTTCAGCGTTGTGGGCCATAAGGCCCCTGTCACAACCATTTAACTCTGATGTTACAGCTGGAAAGCAACCATAGACATAGCTGTACTGAAATACATTTGTTACACAAGCAGGCAGTGGGCCAGATCTGGCCCATGGGCCATAGGTTGGGGACCTTGCTGTAGAAGATAGTAAATAGACACTCCTATGTGTCTAGTTCCTTCACTAAACATCCTCTCTGTCTCATCCCGAATCCCAGCATCCTGATTCCATTTCCACAGTCCCTGCTGGAGTCACATGAACAATCCCTTCACACCTCTAAGCCCAGGAGCTGAGGAAGGCTCATGAGAGAACCAACTGCAAAGCTGAGACCAGGAAGGAGGCGAGGAGTTTGTTGACAGTGACTCTCAGGAGACCTAGAGGAATCCAAGACCAACTGATCCACAACCTTCCTGATCATTCAATTTGAATCCCCTTTCAGTTCAGTTCAGTCGTTCAGTCGTGTCTGACTCTTTGCGACCCCATGGACTGCAGCACGCCGGGCTTCCCTGTACATCACCAACTCCCAGAGCTTGCTCAAACTCATGCCTATCAAGTAGGTGATGCCATCCAACCATCTCATCCTCTGTCATCCCTTTCTCCTCTTGCCTTCAATCTTGCCCAGCATCTAACTCAATTGAAACTATGAGCCATGCAGTGTAGGGCCACCCAAGATGGACGGGTCATAGCGGAGAGTTCTGACAAAACATGGTCCTCTGGAGAAGGGAATGGCAAACCACTTCAGTATTCTTGCCCTGAGAACCCTATGAACAGTATAAAAAGGCAAAAAGATATGATACTGAAAAATGAACTCCCCAGATCAGTAGGTGCCCAGTATGCTACTGGAGAAGAGTGGAGAAATAACTCCAGGAAGAATGAAGGGAGGGAGCCGAAGCGAAAACAATGCCCAGCTGTGGATGTGACTGGTGATGGAAGCAAAGACCGATGTTGAATCCCCTTAACATTTTGAAAAGAGAAGAAGTACATTTCTTGGGTTCAGTAGACAAAGAACAATATGGAACAAACTCCCTTCTACTTCCCTGATTCCCTTTCTGTGTTTCCAAATGACTAGTCTTTTTGTTTTCCAGACACTTTGGACTTCTCCCATTCTTCTCGTATTTCCTACCCTATCACCACAGGAGATGACCTCACCTCTTCCCTCACAGAGGAAACAGAAGCCATCAGGAGAGAACTCCTTCAGAATTCTGCCACTCATCCCAAACTTGTCTATACCCACTCCTGGTCTTCCTGTCATAATTCAACAGAAGTCGAAGACTAACCCCTCCTTCTGTTCTCGGTGTCCCAGGTCTTTCCACCTAACCAGGGGACCTGATTCAATCCATCATTTCTCTCTCCTGTATCTCTCTCACTGAACTGCATGCCATAGGCAGAGAGGAGCCTCTCCCCTCACCCTCTCTCCTGTTTCCATCAACATTTACATATGCATGTCTCTATCATCTTGAAAATAAGTCTCTAGTACTCATGTTTTGCTTCAATCATTGTCCTATCTCTCTGCTACCTCCTTTGTGGCCAAAGTTCTTGAAAGAGTTGTATGCTCATGGCTTTCACGTCATCACCTCCCAGTAATTCTTCAGCTCATGAAAAATGTGTTTCTCCTCTTTCATAACCCTTAAAGTCTCTCACTGAAGATCTGAAATAACCTTTATTGCTACATCCAACGTGGACTTCTTTGCCCTTGTGAAAGTGAAAGTGAAGTCACTCAGTCGTGTCCGACTCTTTGCAACCCCATGGACTGTAGCCTACCAGGCTCCTCCGTCCATGGCATTTTCCAGGCAATAGTCCTGGAGCGGCTTGCCATTTCCTTCTCCAGGGGATCTTCCCAACCCAGGGATTGAACCCAGGTCTCCCGCATTATAGACAGACGCTTTACCGTCTGAGCCACCAGAGAAGTCTTTACTGAATTCCTGGCACTATTCAACCCTGTGGTCTTCCTTCTTTGAACATTCTCTTCCTGTGACTTTGGTGATAACATAGCCTCCTGGTTTTCCTCCTTATGCTCCTTCTTCCTTCAACTTCTTTGCGGGCTCCAGTACCTCCGGCTATGCATTATATGTTGGTGTCCCCAGAGTTCTCCACTAGGCCTTCCGCTCTTCTCAGTCTGCATGTCCCACTCAGAGGGCTCATTGATCTCCAGGCAATCCTTAAATAAGCTGATGACTGTTTGAGTTACTTCTTCAGCCCAGAGCTCACTGCTGAGGCAAGAGCCAGCTGGCCAACTGCTTAACAGAATTAGAGTTGGCCCTCTTCCCTTTTATTGACCACATGCAGTCCCATCTTAAAAAGCATTATCCTTGGAGCATAGGGGATTTTTTTTTTTTTTACAGCTGTGAAACTATTCTGTAGGATACTAAAATGACGCAAGACATGATGCATGTCAGAACCCATGGAATTGTTTGACACAAAGAACTGACCCTAATATAAACTAGAGACTTTAGTTAATAATACTGTACCAATATTGGCTCAGTTGTAGCAAATATACCCCACTAATGCAAGATGTTAATAAGAGAGGAAACCCTGAGAAGGGGGGAGAGAGAACTCTGTACTACTTGCTCAATTTTCAGTAAACCTAAACTGACTTAAAAAAAAAAAAAATCTGTTAATTAAAAAAAGCATTACCTTGACCCCACTATCCCAACCAGTTACCTCCTCTTTGCTTTGCCTCAAATACAACAGCATTTCTCGAAAACTGTCTCTTAAATTCTCTCCAATCAAGCTTTCAACTATACAACTCCACTGAAACAGCTCTTGTTAAGGTCACTTGTGATTCCTGCATTGCCAAAGGCGGGGGACAATTTTCAAGTCTCATCTTACTCTGATCTCTCAGCTACACTTGACACAGTTAATCACCTACTTTTCCTGAATACCCACCCTTCCCTTGGCTTTCCTGACACCACCACCTCCTGGTTTACCTCCTTCCTCACTGACTCTCATGCCTAGTCTTCTTTGTTCATTTCTCCTTTCTCTTGGTTCTTAACACTGAGATTAACCACAGCTCATTCCTTGAACTTCTCTACACTAATTCCCTGAGTGATCTCATCCAATCTCAAGCCATAAATAGCACCTATACCTCTATGATTCCTTGATCTATAGCTCCAACCTAGATCTCTCTTCCAACCTCTAGTCTCTTATATACAAAACTACCCACTCAATACCTCCAGTTGAATGCATCCTAGGCATCTCAGATTTCACTGAGATCCAATTCCAGTCCCAAACACCTCTGCTTCCCACAGCCTTCCCCATGTCAATTGATGGGAATGCACTCTTGCAGTTGAACAGGCCCAAACCTTGGTGTCATCATATAAAAGCTGATTCATTTCCTTTTACTATGCTTTCTCCATTTGTGTCTTTTTATCATGGTTCCAAGAGTTGTTGTTTTTTTTTTCCTCAAGAAGGCACCTAGGTGTGAAGTTTGAGCAAGCTTAAAAATGTCTCCTTTATTCTCAAAGGACATGTAGATTTTCTTTCCCTCATGAGCTTACAGAATTTACTCCATGATCACCTGGTAATTAGTGTCATGTTAGTTCTTCTCTCCTGACCTCTCCATTCATTTTATGGTTTGTTGAATTCCACTACTGAAGTAGGTAGATTTTGTTTTGTTTTAAGCCTTGTCTTACTGAATCCATGTTCTTATTAATTTCCTCTGTAGACCTTTTTTTTTTTTTTTTTGAGTGGGGGCCGTCTTTTATCTGTTTTATGCCTTCTGTGCTATTGCTATCTAAATTAGGGGATGGTGGAAATTCTCAAGGTTTCCCTATGTATCATTCTCTGGAGGAAAGGGTGGTATAGGGGCTGCACTAAGTCACACCAAAATCTGCTTTTCTTTTTGTTGGATACTTTTCAGTGTATAGCATGAGGATAAGCTCTTTCCCTGTTTGGTTATTGCTGGTAATTATTTTTAACTGGCTTATTTCGTTGAGTGACAGGCGAGAGTGATTCTGGAAGCAAAAAAGCAGTGTTTTTTCCATCGTGAGGAGACTGGTTATCTCACTCTACCATCCTTGGGGACAAGGTTGGGTGGGGGAGGAGACGAAATGTGATGAACGTAGCAGACACCAGCCTCGTGGCAGTGGCAGGCCTGTTTCAAGAATCTTGGTATGTTTTTTCAAAGGGTATCTGACTACTACACCTCTCATTTACTCTTTCTTCTGTGTTTGCTCAGCCAGGAGTACTGTCACCCTTAACACAGAAAGGGATTCTGTGGTACGTGGCAGAAAAGAGTGGGGACAGCAAAAGTGGGTGGGCCAAGCTGCTCCCCACTCAGCAGCCAGCTCAGGAAGGAAAGCAGTGCAGCAGGGTGAAGGAGTGGAGATGAGAGGAGGCAGGCTGAGCCCCAGGCACTGTAATAAACCCACAGCGTGGCAGAAGGAGATGCATGGGGAAGCTGGGCTTGGGCAGTGGTCTTGGGATGAAGCAGAGGGGGAATGGAGGTGACATGGGTGGGAGATCTGAACACCTGACATCTCCCACCATCACACAAAGTCCACAGCTGCCAGTGGGAGAAAAACAGAATCCCCAAGGAGTAACGAAAACACGGCAACTGAGCACTGGAGCTTGGAATTAATGAGCAAATCCCATCAAACCTTTGACACACAGGCTTTGGCTTCAGAAGGCAGAAACCTTTTAAGCACCAACGATCATCCCCCTGCTCTTCATCTGCAGGCTCCGTCTCGGTGATGGATTGCCACCTGCCTAGTGCCCTGGCATTTCCATGCACAAAATAATTGGTTGCAGAAGGTTGTTGGATGCCTTTGTGGGAAGGAAGCTGCAAAAAAAAATTCTATCAACTCAAATATTTTTTGATATTTTGGAACCGGAGAGCACGAATTCTGTAATTTAACTGCTCCATGATATGAAATTGTTCTTTACCAGGAAACCGAAAAGAGTAAAAGGAAAACAGTCCTCCTTATTTACCAGTTAAAAAGCTATTTGCTTTAAAGAGATTTGGGGATATTTTATGTTCCTCTCTATATCATTCCTGTAAAGGGCACAGAATTCTCCACTTCTCTGAAGAAACTGAGGCAACCAATAACCCAAGAGTATAAAGTTAGCAGAGCTGTGAAAGCTCAGTGATAATAGCTAAACTTGGCTGATTATGCTAATGTTAATATCAGTGAATGAATGAATATTAATATAACTAAACTTGGTGCTTGCACTGGGTTACTCATTTAGCCCTCCCAACAACCATATTACTGTTATGTCATTTCTACAGAAGAGAATGCGACTTGAACAGGTTCAACAGCTTGTACAAAACCACACAGCTGGCTCATGGTGAAGTTAGGACAAGACATGAACCTAACTGACCTCAGAGCCCCTCCAGTCTCCGTGTTCCTAGCTGGTTATCTACCACTGCATAACAGACTAGTCCAAAATGTAGTCGCTTTGGGGTGGAACTTCTGGAATGGTGGAGTAAAATTTAATGGCTAAACACAACATCTATTATCTTACAGTTTCTATGGGTTGGGAATCTCAGCATAGCTGAGTGCCTCCAGCTCTGCGTCCCTCACAAAGCTATAATCAAGGTGTCAGCTGGGACTGTAGTCATCTCAAGGGAAAGGGAATGGGAAGGGATCTGCTTCCAAGCTCACTCCCAGGGTTGCTGGCAGGATTTGGTTCCTTGCGGGCGCTTGGCCAGATGGCACCGTCAGTTCCTTGCCCCATGAATCTCTCCACAGAGCACAACATGGCAGCTTGCTATACCAGAGCAAATAAAACAAGAACCGGAGAGAAGGAACCTGGGCAAGATGATAGTGCCAGCCTTCTGCAACCTAATCTGGGCAGTCTGTTCACTTTAGAAGCAGTAGTCACCAGACCCAGTTCACGTTCCAGAGGAGGGGATCACACAGGATAATTCCTGTGGATGCCAATAGTCACAATAATCCCTGAGAGCCATCTGAGAAGCCACCTATCACCGTGTCCTTCTCCGCTAACTGCCTACCCCATCACTCACAGGGGCCAGCAAGATGGTAAGATTACATAATGTGACTGGGACCCCCTAGCCACCATCCAGAGATGCACCTAACCCAAACCTGGCCAATTAGATACTTTCCACCAGGAATTCAGAATTACGATTCAGAGACTCTGATTAGCCTCTGCTAGAGCCTTGAAACGGACAGAAATAGGAGCTATGAGACAGCCATCTTTTGCTATGCTCAAAAATAAGCAGAGAGCCACATATGGGTATGGGAGGTGGGGAGAGGAAGAAACCAAGAGATAGACAGACAGACAGACAGACATGCAATGCTTCCTGGATTTGGAGAGGTACAATAAAAACCTTAGGTTTCTGTCGCTTGTAACCAGGGGTGATAGTCATAACATTCAACCACTGATAAGGCCCAAATGTCAACTAATCCAGGGGGAACGCACCATAAACACCTGGAACAGCCCCACTGCTGGACTCTGGTTGCCCAACAGCTCTTTCCCACCCACCCACGCTGCTGCCCTCTGGGAGTGAAGCTGCGGGAAGGTGTGACCCAAGAACCTCAGGATCACCCTAGCGGGAGTCGCACGGCAGCCTAGCACAAACTTTGGTGTGATCACAGATTTCCTCTGTAGCCCACTGGGGAGTCAGTATCTCTTCCAGACAACTCACAGATAAATGTTTGTGATAATGTCAAGTGCATTCACTGTGATTCTTGGAATAACACACACAAGTGGCCTACAGACGGAGAGCCTCCATCTGACCACGTGAGGAGAGGCTAGATCCACTAGTGGGTAACGGGATTTGAGGAACTTGCCCCTCCCTCTAAAACAGGATCCTGGAGCTCCCTGATACACTCCAGGTATCAGGAACCCCCGGACTGTTATCAGCAGTACTGTGGATATTCACAGGCATGTAGGTAACAGCAGATACTCCAATTACATGATGAAGACAAAATGAAAGAAGCCAAGCTTTTAGGGAAAGGGTCAGTTTTATTTTGATTATTTTTTAATTAAATCAACTGAGAGTCACCAGAATCAGTGAATGCTCATGCAGCCTGATTCTGCTCAGGAACAAGGAGTAGACACAGCATTCCTCTCTCTAGACTGGGAGACTTTCTACCTTGACTCCTCATCACCGCCCCCCACCCCACCCAGAGAGATGAGCTTTCTTTCTCCATCAGGAATAAACATCAGTGAATGCCATCTGAAAGCCAGTGAGGAACTGATCATGGCAGGAAGTTTTGTCCTGAACATTAAACCAAAACCTGATTTCCTTTAGAGATATCCTGCTGAGTTAAACTTTTACATGAGAGCTCATATAGTCATGATTTTTTTCCTACATCATATATTGTGGATAATTGCTTTGCTTCCTTGGTCAATGAAATATGAGGTAAATTGTTATAATTTTCAACAAAGATAGAGTTATGCCCGTCTCACAACTCAGCATGGTGTGCACATTTCTTCCTTAAAAATAATAAGGTATACTTCGATGCACTGAAGTAGAGATCAATGTTCATAATTACAAGCCACAGCTCACAATACAAATTTTCTTTGAATCAGGAATTTCCCCCTAGATTCCCCTTTGCTTAAGGTATGTTACTTTTATAATTAAAAGGGGGGGGGAATATATATGTAATCATAATTTTCTTATGAAAGCTTTAAACGAATCAATTGCAAAATCCTGCCTATGTTACCCACTGGACCTGCAGCAACCACAGGGTTCTATGTAGAGATGTCCTCTGGAGATGAAATTCACCATTACCAGGAAAACTGCAGGGACTTACCTGGTGTTCCAGTGGCTCAGACTCTGTGCTCTCCATGCAAGGGGCCTGGGTTTAATCACTGGTGATGGAAATAGATCCCACATGCTGCAACTAACAATCCTGCATGCAGCAACGAAGACTCCACACAGCCAAATAAATAAATGTTGAAAAACAAAGGAAGAGTAGGTAGTATTTCTTGAGCACTCAATGTTGCTTTATCGTCACAGCAACCCTCCCAATAACTATCATTATCTCCATTTTATGGGAGAGGACATTGAGTCATAAAAATGGTTCAGAAATTTGTCCAAAGGTACACATTTAGTAATCGGTAGAGCAGGGATTTGGAACCAGATCTGTTTTATTCCGGTGTTTACTCTGAACCACTTATATATGATCCCTAAACTTGAGATTCTATACATATCAAGTTCTCTTAAGTACTCAGTAATATAGTTAGTAATCTTCCAAATAGTAATATAGTTACTAACCTTTCAAATAGTCTCACCTAGCGTAACCCCCCTTCTTCAAGTGGCACAGATAAAACTTTAAGTAGCATATTAGTTAGCTATTGCTGCATAGTAAACTGTCTCAAAACCAAGCAACATGAAACAATAAGTACTTGTTATTGCTCATGAGTCTGTACAGGCCAGCTGAGCAGTTCTCCTGGTCTCTGCTGGACATACTCAGGTAGCTGAGGTCAGCTATGGGTCAGGTAGGCAGCTCTGTTTATCTTAATTGGCCTCTCTCACACCACTGGGGGTCTATGGGCTGCAGTCCAGTCTGATGGCCTCAGCTGGGACAAGTGGTCTGTGCTCCGTGTGGCCCTCATCCTCCAGGAGTCCAGCCCAGTATTTTTCATACAGAAGTGGCAGGGTTCCAAAACAAGTAAGAGACTGCAGAAGACTACAAGGCCCTGGAGGCTTGAGGCTAACAGATGCCACATTCTAATGCCCAAAGCAAGACCCAAGGCGAGCCTGAGTCAGAAGAGGGCAGGGACTAGAAATTCTCAACCACAAAAGGTGTTGATACGGGGAGTCATGAACCGGAGCCATCAATGTAATCTGTCTTCCACAATGAGTAGCTATGGCAACAGGAAACCTCCTATTTCAACACCAGTAGCAATGCTGGCTGAACGCAGAGTACGTGTGGACTCTGTGTGGACTCTCACAATTGCTCTATTATAACTGCCCCTCGTATGAAAGGAAACTGAGGCTTAGAGAGCTGGAAAAACTTGCTAGCAATACGACACTTCTGCACAAAGGACACAGCCTTGGAATTGGCTGGCTCTCTCCAACCACCTGGGCCCTGAGCCAGAGGCTCTGGTAGCTTCTTTTCTTAAAAAGCATAAAGATTGATCTGTACCTGTCTGGTCCCAAGTGTGTATTCAAAGGTTAGCCCTTTGTTTTTTCATCCTTTCTGTGGAGGGCCCTAGGAAATTGATAGGACCCAAGAGAGTCCACAACTCTGATCAAGCCCCTTCTCAGCTTACTGCTTTGGCAGCTTTTGCTCTAATTCCAAAGTGCCCGTGGTGCCCTGGGGCCATAATAGCCTTCCCTAGAACAGAAAACGAGATCAGTCTCAGCTATTGGCTTTCATATCCTATGAGTACACTGGAGGAAAGGACAGGGGCTAGGGACCAGGCACCGCCTTAGGCCTTCATCTGCAAATGACAAATACTTAACCTGGCCCTGTCTCTCACACAGAATATTTAGGAGGACCCAAGGAGCATGTTTTATGAAGATAAAAGGTCTGGGGATATGAGGCAGAGCAGAAGAGGTGAGGAAGCCAAACAGAACAGGAGACAAAAGGAAAGTGGGTAGAATAGGATCTTGGACTAGAGAAAGGGTGGATTCATCCACCCAGAACCTGCCCAGATAGGCACAGTTTTAAGGCACAGAAACTCTTCCTCAGACCCTTGTGTGAAAAGCAGGCAGCCCCTCACTCAAGCAACATGTTGGCTGCACTGCCCCCTGCTGACCTTCATGTGTAAGAACACAGGCTCTGAACAAACTGAAAACAATGAACTTGGGTTTCAGAGACCAGACCACAGGTCTACCAAGGAACCTAGGAGGCCTTTCTGCCTACTCGGCCCCAAGGCTGCTTATTGGGCCTAGTTTACAATTTCCCTAACACTTCTCCTTCTTCCCAGGGATCCAGAGAATCAGCTTCTGTTCCCCTGCAGGCACCATCTACTCTCTAAGTTGTGGCTGTAACAGGGGACCCAGTCTTCCCAGCTTTTCCATTGTTTGCAAAGACAAAGCCCATGGGTCGTTATTTCTTTTCAGAGTTTTATTGCTAATCATAGTGCGGAAGTGGCAGTGGGAAAGGGTGGAGAGGGATGTAATACAGAAAAAATTCAAGCATACTATTAAGAAGGAAAAAGAAAGGACTTGCCCAAGGTCACAGAGTTAATAACAGGGAGCTGGAATATGAATGCAGGCTTTCTGGTTCCAACACTTACCAGCTTAACCTTTAGGCAACATCGCCCTTACTACAAGTAATGAGCCTCATCTTTGTGGCTTGTGGGCTCTGGGACTTAGTTTACATTTTAATCCCCAGTCTGCCTTTCTGTCACTTGCCATGTGTGTGAACTTGGACAGTATACTGAAATTCTTGACGCTTCCGTTTCCACATCCATAAAATAGAAAGAAAAATAGAATCTACCTTACATAATTATGATAAAAATTAAATAAGATGATGCATAAATAGCATGTTGCACAGAGCCTGGCAATAGCAAGCACTTAATAAATGATATTTATTCTTCTATTTTTAATTTTTGTTCAACTGTACCAAACACATTAACTATTGGAACAAATCTAATCTTTTACCCTGGGCTCTGCCATTAACTCACTATATGACTGAGAGGTTACCACTCATTTGGCTCACAGCAGAAGTCTCTTTCCTATACTCCACACTCCTCTGTTGCCACCTCCAATGGACTGTTTTCCTCAGACAGCTAGAGTAGCCCTTTAAAAAAATAGATCACTTTGCTGCCCTGTTTAACACTTTCCAGTGGTTCCCAGGGCACGAAGGACGAAATTCAAAACACCCTGGCCATGACTTGCAAAATCATGCATGCTGTAAGCAGTGCGTCGCCTCCCTTGCCCTCTCTGTAACCCAGTCACGCCGGCCTTCCTTCTGTTCTTGAATATAATAGCTTATCCTCACCTTGAGGTATCTGCCAGAGAAGCAACCAGAAAAGTCTTCCCTTTGACCTTCACCAGGCTGACTCCTCATGACTCAGATCCCAATTCAAAAATTCACTGTAGAGGCGCGTTCCCTTCTGCCCAGGGCTGTCTTCTTGCCCAGTCCCTGTCTCACTACCTTGCTTTGCTTTGTTTCTTGGCTTTTAAAAAAATTCTCTTTATTGTGGTAAAAGTCACATAATACGAAACATGCTATTTTAGCCATACTTAACTGTGCAGCTCAGTGGCACTGAGTGCATTCACCTTGCTGTGCCACTCTCACCATCACCCATCTCTCAAACTTTTTTACTTTCCTAAACTAAAACTCTGTCTCCATTAAACTCTAACTCCCCATCTCCCCGCCCACCTCCCAAGCCCCTGGCATCTACCAGTGTACTCGCTGACTCGAAGAATTTGACTCATCTAGGTACCTTGTATAGGCGGAACCAAACAGCATTCGTCTGCCCCTAATGTATACGGGAATGCATTTTTAAGGTTAATTTAATATATATGTCCTGCACACAGAGCGTACCTTCTGTTTTCCCCTGTGCCCTACAGCAGGCCCTCAGCAGCCATCTACTTCATACATAGTGTACCTATGTTGACCTTGATTTCCCAATACATTCCACCCTGTCTACCCTGCTTTATCTTCTTCCCAGTGTTCATCACGACCTGAAACTATCTTATTTTATTTATTTATTTGACTGGCTTTCTCTCTGTGTCACTCCATCAGAATGTAAACTACCCAAGAGCGAAGAAGATAGTCAGAACTCTTTGTGTTTTGGTTACGACTGTGGCCCTGGAGCAACACAAGCTCAGTGCCTGGCATTCAGTAGCTCTTTAAGACGAGAGACTGAATTAACGAACAACTGAAGGTATTCGATTAGCCCACGATTCACTTATAAAACATGATCTCTTGGATTCAGTGATATCGAAAGTTATTTCTAGCTCTAAAATGCTAAGATCCTTGGGGCATTCTGGGGTCCTGAGAGAATACGGGAGAGAGACCAGTCTGTCTGGACTGTGGAATTCCAGGAGATGTTATTGAGAATTGATGTTTGCCCAGTGATGGGAACGAGGTTTTAATCATCTTCCAGATAACTCCAGCAGTCACCTTTTGTCCACACGTCCCTCAACCTTCTCTCACTGTAAAATTTCACAACCTTAAGTTTAGCTTTCCTATCTGTTCTATATTCCTATAATCCCTATAATCACATCCTAGGACAAGCAAAGGGCACTGTAGGAAAAGACGGCAGTTGGCACTGGCTGATAGGACCTTAGCCTCTAATCAAGAGAGCTTTGCTGACTCTCAGAGTTCTCATTTTATCAATATGTCCTTTTGAGACTATTCCATCCGGGAACATGAAAACCCTTTCGAGATGGACCTGGGCTGTAGCCAGCATCTTGGCACTGAAACTATCATGGTGGTGCTTGCCCAGATCAATTTTTAAAGAATCAATTCAACAAACGTGTATTCGGCACCTGCCATGTGCAGTCAAAGGGAGATGGAAAGAGACAACAGTACCTATTCTTATAAAGTATCAGTTGATCAACCACCGAAACTATGTAAGTGCTACTTGTCAACTCTGATAAAGATGATGGCAAAATAGTCTCCAGAATCCTGTATAGTAGATAAGAGACTGCAGGTTGAGAGCAGAATAATACATATAGATGGAGAACATAGAGTAAGAAAATATTAACCCACATGGGACTTCGCTGGTGGTCCAGTGGTTAAGACTGCACTTCCATCGCAGGGCTTATGAGTTCAATCTCTCATTAGGGAACTAAGATCCCACAAGCTGCATATAGTGGGTAAAAAAATAAATATTAACTCACAGTGTTAGCAGCGTTCTGAACAACTTTCTGTGTTTAACCATTTTGAAATCACTCTCATTTGATATCCTTGTTTATGGAGATCTAATCGGCATGTCTGATTGGAAGCTGAAGAACCATGGGGAGACAAGCCTACAATGTCCACACAGGGAAAATTTCCTTTTTTAAAATCCTGCCTGTCATCACGTGCTGGTCTCCTTGCCCACATTAATTTGTGATCATCTCTGGGGAAAATAGGGAGGAGTTTACAGAAACAGAACAGAAGAGCAGAAAGAGACAGGTGAGGCCTCGGGCGATGCACAAAGCCCTGTGATAGGCAGTTCTGGAAGGGAGGAGACTGCATCAGCTTCAAGAGCAGATGAGCCTTGCCTTATTTTTCTTTGCTCATCTGACCAGGTACTCCATAAATGTCAGACAGAGGATGAGAAGAAGTAAACATGTTATTATGAAAAAAGAAGGGAGCCATCTGGTTCATGTCAGAGGTCTGGACTGTGAAATATTGCAATTCCCAGGTGACCTTGGGGAAGCTTGCATTGGTATAACACCAGCCATCTATGAAGCTATGGTAAACTCTTTGGTTTTAACTAGAGGGTGTATTTACATGGATGGCAAATGCAGGTGCTCTTTGAACATGTGTGCTCTTCTTACTCTCTGGAGTTGGCTGTGTTCTCTCTGGCTGGATTTTCTCAAAGCCAACAGATAATCATGTGGAAGGTATGTTTTGTTGCAGGAGGCCTTGCTGTTGAGCAATCTCTCAAAACATAAGAGAAGCATTTCTCCAGATGGCAGGGTGCTTTGAGTTCAGAGGGAGGTGTTTTGGGCCATCACCAAGGCTTAGTCCTTGGTGTTGGCCAGTCACACACGGAGCATCTTGTGCAGCTGTGCCCTGTGACAAGCCGCCACAGTTCTGGGCCCTAGGCTGAGTACTGTTATTTGAACCTTCTGCTAAAAAGTAAATACTACACTGTGAAATTGATCTAAATTATTCAACTCTCATACTTACACACCTTAAGGAGAATGTTTTATTAAAAATCTTTGAAGTCAGAGAAGTCTAGATTGAAATTTCAACCCCACCCCCTTGTAACTGTGCAACCTTGAGCAAGTTATAAAATCTCCTCAGGAATTCACTTATTTATCTTTAAATGGACATTAAGAATGATGTCCACCTCTTGCAAAAGGGTTATTATGAGGATTAAGGGAGATAACAGGCAAAGTTCTCAGAACAGTGACTGACAGTAAGCAAGGGCTGTTTTCACTGCACAGAGTTCTGCATTAATATATCTAGCCCTGAAGTCAGAAAATATTTTTCAGGATGGGAAAGAAGAGAAACCAAGCATAAAAGTGCATATCCTGGTGGCTAACTCAAGAAGTTTTTAGGATGCCTGTTTTTCACATACCAAATCTATTCAGTAGGCAGAAATCAGCGCTGTGGACTGCTCCACCAACAGCAAATAGGGCAGAAGGTGCTGGCTTTGGACTTGGACCATCGATACTAGTTTTTTTTTTAATTGTGGTTATAGCAAAATCAATACTAAAGGGTTGTGACCAGAATTTTTAAAAGAAAAGAATGAAATTTTAAAAGCACAGTGTATTTGCACAAAGTACTATTTCATGAATCCTGCGTGTGTGTGTATATATATATATATATATGTATATATATACATATATATATTCATACATACACACACATGCATATATGTGTCAAAAGCTAGAAAACCACCGATTCATTTTTCTTTAGAAATATCCATTCTCAATCTATTTCTGGCTTGACTGACTATTGATGTCTCCCTTCGACTAAAGTCACACATACCATTTCTCTTGGTCTAGTCACAGTAAAACAGCTCCAGCGATCCAACACACCACAACTCTGGAGAACTGAAGTTAGCACTCCAAATATCAAGACTACTGAATCAAAAATTCAGTCAGATATCTGGGGTTTGATCTGCCTGACGCTAAATAATCAAGAAAACTATTTTTCCCCACAAGGCTGATAAACTGAGGAGTACTACCTAAAAGTCAGTTCATCAGGAGGAATGCTCATGAACTGGGGAGGCCTCAAAAGATCTGGATGCTTTAGAATACCAGTCTGGGTAGCATCAACCCAGGAGAGACATGGGGATGTCTGTCTTGGCTTCAGGCCACACAAAAGCTTCCTGGAAAGCATCTTGCCAAAGATTTCCTCTCATAAGCTACTCAGTGAAAGAACTGGGATAAATATCCTATTCATTAAATGCCACCTCTGTGGGGACAGGGGTGTTTATTTGCTTTACCTAAATGAAGTCAGAGAGGAACTCCTGGGGAAATGAGAAACTTTCACTCAAGGTACAATGATCTTTCTCGTTAAATAGGAAGCTTTACTCCAAATAAACAAATAAATAGGCAGGTTTAGTCAGTCAGTCAGTTAAGTTGCTCAGTCGTGTCCAACTCTTTGCGACCCCATGAACCGTAGCATGCCTGGCCTCCCTGTCCATCACCAACTCCCAGAGTCCACCCAAACCCGTGTTCATCGAGTCGGTGACACCATGTCAGCACAGTCATGCAATAGAGACACAAAATCACTGAGAGAGAAAAATGCACTTATTTCTGATAAATGATTAAAGGGTAAGTATTGCCATTACTTTCCAATGTTATGGTTTATGACAAAACTCATCTTCTTCCCATCCCACAATTATTCCCCTGATAAACAAGTTTTAAGCTTTTCTAAGTTTAGAAATACCAAGTTTTTCTCTGCCAGATCTGAAAACGCAATATATTTGGATTCATCTTGCCTTTTGATCACCCAGCCTCTACCTCCCTTTTCTAAAAGCACCTCTATTTCCTTCTGAGAACTTACTTCTTTTCTTTGAGATATAAATATCTGTGCCTAGCACTCTGCTTCTCAACTTGTGTCCAGCTGACCGAAGCCTGAGGCAGTCAGGCACTCTCTGGATTTTGTGTCCTGATTGGTGAGTCAAGAGGCCGACTTTGTGGAGTCCGTTCCTGGGCAGCATCAGGTGCTAACCTTGCTGGTGTCTCCCGCATCGTTGCACTCCAGATTGACCTTGACTCTGCCCGCCTGATTCTTCCGCCTTCAAAAAATTCGGTGAGCTCTCAGTTCCTTCCAATGAACGCCCCTTTCCTTAAACCAATTTTAATGAATTTCTGATGCTTGCCACTAATAGTTATATTCCAAAAATTTAGCAACCAACCCATTTGAACCAGATGCCCTCAGCAATCAGGGCAGACACCAGTCATAAGGAACTGGTAAGACTGTTATGGTGTGTTCTGGCTGAAGATCAGCCCAGTTTGCAGCCAAAGAAGCCTGACAAAATATCAGGGCAATACACCCCACCATTCATGACCCAAGGAAAAAATCTCACTCAGGAGAGAGAAAAAGAGAAAAGGGGGGATCACAGGTTTGGGAAACTGTATGGTTCAGAGTAGGAATCTAATGACTCAAGTCAATGAATGAATGAATGAACTAATAGCTACCCAGAAAGAGATACAGGAGAGAGGTGAGCCTGAGCTACTGCTCACACATACTCAAAGCCAGGTGTAGTCTTCTTTCCTCACAGAAGGGCCTAGACATCGCGCATTCCACTAACGGCATGCAAAATAAGTATAAATAATACACAGACAAACATTTACAAAACTGTGATGCTTATGTGATTCTATCATACCTTATTGTTACCTTCTATTCATGGCCAGTAATAACGGTTTCAGATTAATGATGGTGAGATAAATTTTCCTTATAAAATTGACTATTTAAGCAAAAATATGGGGTATTTTTTAAATTGTATAGATAAGAACACAGGTGGTACAAAGTTGTGATAAGAATCATTATGGCAATATAAGAACACATGGTGTATAGGAAACACTGTATTATACATGGTGGACAAAGAACATAAATTCAAGATCGAAACTTAAATCTTGGCTTCTTCTTGGTCTCTCTAAATACAGAAGCCCATCCTCTCTCTACTTGGGTGTCTGCAGCCACTCAACAGGGAATGACAATGCTGGTGGCATTTACACATATGTGGTGAAGGGCGGCACTTAAGCTCAGCCACAAAGTGGCACAGAAAATCTAAATATGATAGCAAATCAAGATCCCGAGTCCTTCACACAGTCCACTGAGCAACGGTTGATGGTTACATGTTTTAGACAGCTCTGCCTTCGGGTGGATTCAATTCAGTGACCTAGACACTAAAGACTGGCTATGTCCCAGTTCCAAGTTTCTGAGTTGTGTTGTCCTGTCCCCATGCTCTGACTGTTCCTATCAAAGAGGGCTCCAAAACACCAAAGAGTTTTCCTATAATATATTTCTTTCAAGCTTTTTACTTAAGCAAGGTAGCTTTTAAAATTAAATAACACCCACATAGCTAAATGCATGTTTATGCATGCATTCTCTGGGGATACTTCAGTAATTTCACTAACCAGAAGGCATATTTCAGAGAAATTATTCTTAAGTGGTAACAGTTGCAGGGCTAAAGTCTCATCTGAATTTTTAATAAGATCAAAGAGTAGCAAGGATGAAATCACATCTCCTAAAAGGGGGCTATCAAGCTAGGTAATCCACTGGGCTGCCATAAAGAAAAAATTGCAAACCAACAGCCTATAGAGTGAATCAGACCCACAGATGGGGGAGGGGGGATGTTGGGGGCACAAAAAGGGAGAACAGACAGGGGAAGATTTATTAGAGTGAGTTGCCTAGATCTTTAAATTGGGAATTCTCACATAAAAATGTTAGTTTTCCACCTTCTTTGGACAAAATACAAATAGCTGACAACACTGGTAATATGGCCTAGGGACCATATTCAGGAGGAATTCAGGAGTGGCTTCCTGCTTGAGGTAGGGCACACACTTTTCAGTTCTCCAGAGTCCCTGCTTATCCGTTTTGTGCTACACCCAACCCCTCTGCCTTCCTTATAGTACCTGCCTGAGACCAGAGGACAGAAAAAGGTCACTGTTACTTTTCACCACAGAACTGGCCTCCTTTGTGCAAAGGTCTCAGGAAGGAGATGGTAAGTTTTGTGAGGGCAGGCATTCACTGTGTCCATTTTCTATTGTAGCCCTAGCATCTAACATTTATCCGGTGCTCCGTATATTCCTGGGCTAGCTGGCTGGCTGGCTGGCTGGCTGGAGAGATCTTGGGATCCATACTGGAGAAGAGGAACATCAGAAATTACTGGCTTGTTTACGTGGCTCAAGAGAAGTATGGTGGCTCCATAGCTCAACCACAGAAAGGGTTATCAGCCCACACAGTGTCCACTGTTCTAAAAATTCTTTCTTCTGAAGAGGAAAGAAGCAAATGAAGGAAAGAGAAGAGGGAATTTCCCAAAGATTTAGGAGACAGTATATTGGCTAAGAGCATGAACTTTGGTGTCAAAAAAACCTGGATTTGAATCTTGGATCTGCCATTCACAAGCTGTTAGACCTTGGCCAAGTTGCTTGATCTCTCTGGCCCTCAGTTTTCCAGTATTTTAAATAAGAATCATGTTTACCTTGTAGGGTTTTGTGAGTACCTGATAAGATTGTACATGCAAAGCATTTAGCGGCTAGCAAATAGTAAATTCTCAATAAACACTGTAGCTATTGTCCCCAGTTGCTACTGAACCATTATTTCTCTTTTCCACTGGATTATTCTCCTAAGAATTAAACACACAGTAAGCTATTTTTAAAAGGGATAAATTTAAAAATCCTTCTCTTACAAACTTATAGTTACCAGAAGGAGAAGAATAGATTGGGAGTTTGGGGCACTGC
The DNA here is from genome assembly GCF_042477335.2 of Ovis canadensis. NCBI lineage: Eukaryota > Metazoa > Chordata > Mammalia > Artiodactyla > Bovidae > Ovis > Ovis canadensis. The sequence goes on along the minus strand of NC_091258.1, from coordinate 52,857,574 downwards.
TGTATTTAAAATAGATAACCAGCAAGGACCCACTGCCTGTAATAACGTAAATGGCAAAAGAATTTGAAAAAGACTACGTCATGTATATGTATAACTGAATCACTGAATCACTGCTGTACACCTGAAACTAACACAACATTGTTAGTCAACTATACTCCAATATAAAATTAAAATAATAAAAAAAATACTTCTCTTGATCCACATCCCTTTCCACATACTGCCCCATTTCTCTACTCTTCTTTAGAACAAAACTTTACAAAGCTATCCAAAGTCGATGTCTCTGGGTTCTCTCCTCCCTGTCTCCTCTGAAGCTGTCAGGATTTGTGTGTGTGTGTGTTTCCACCACTTGCCTAAAAGAGTAGTGGTTAGGATTACCAATGACCTCCCCATGGCTATATCCACTGATCAATTCTCAGTGCTCATTTCACTCAACCATCTCATCAATATTGTCAATACTTGGCACAACTGATCACTATCTCTTTCTTGAAAAATCTTTCCTCATGCCTTTCTATCTCACTGGCCACATCTCTCTTCTTTTCGCAGCTATTTGTAAGGCCTTCCCAGACAGCCATTTTGCTTTTTTGCATTTCTTCTCCATGGGGATGGTCTTGATCCCTGTCTCCTGTACAATGTCATGAACCTCATTCCATAGTTCATCAGGCACTCTATCTATCAGATCTAGGCCCTTAAATCTATTTCTCACTTCCACTGTAAAATCATAAGGGATTTGATGTAGGTCATACCTGAATGGTCTAGCGGTTTTCCCTACTTTCTTCAATTTAAGTCTGAATTTGGTAATAAGGAGTTCATGATCGGAGCCACAGTCAGCTCCTGGTCTATTTTTGGGGGCTCCAAAATCACTGCAGATGGTGATTGTAGCCATGAAATTAAAAGAGGCTTATTCCTTGGAAGAAAAGTTATGACCAACCTAGATAGTATATTCAAAAGCAGAGACATTACTTTGCCAACTAAGGTCCATCCAGTCAAGGCTATGGTTTTTCCTGTGGTCATGTATGGATGTGAGAGTTGGACTGTGAAGAAGGCTGAGCACCGAAGAATTGATGCTTTTGAACTGTGGTGTTGGAGAAGACTCTTGAGAGTCCCTTGGACTGTAGGGAGATCCAACCAGTCCATTCTGAAGGAGATCAGCCCTGGGATTTCTTTGGAAGGAATGATGCTAAAGCTGAAACTCCAGTACTTTGGCCACCTCATGAGAAGAGTTGACTCATTGGAAAAGACCCTGATGCTGGGAGGGATTGGGGGCAGGAGGAGAAGGGGATGACTGAGGATGAGATAGCTGGATGGCATCACTGACTCGATGGACATGAGTCTGAGTGAACTCCAGGAGATGGTGATGAACAGGGAGGCCTGGCGTGCTGCGATTCATGGGGTCGCAAAGAGTCGGACACGACTGAGCGACTGAACTGAACTGAACTGGCCACATCTCACCTTCTTTGCTCACTCTTCATCTCTCGTTAATTATTTTTTGCTTGCTAGGAAGTTTCATCCAGTCTTGTAATTTTATGATCATTTCCACTATGATGAGTCTCAAATGTGCCTCTGCAGCCCAAATCCCTCCCTGAACTCCAGACCTCTACACAGAATTGCAATTTGAGTACACATCTCAACTTAGACATCAAATGAGAGGCTTGAACTTAATATTACCAAATTTGAGCTCCTGGACTAGAAACAACAATGTCCCAGTAGCAACTAGCAGAACTGGCTTCTAGATCTTGGGAATACCATTCTTCAATAAAAGAAATCAGAGATCTTTGGAGAAATAGCTAATTCTAGAGACTAGGGAAGAAAATATACAAGATGAGCCTGGAATGTACTAATTGTAAGAAAACAATAATGATAGGGATATGTCAAAAAGACACAGGAGCCAAATGAAAAAACTCTCAATGGCCAAACAATTTCAGCAACAAACCAAAGTAGTACTAGATTATAACGCAAAGTATACAGCAAAGTATACGTGAACTGTGAACTTCCAGATGTTCAAACTGGTTTTAGAAAAGGCAGAGGAACCAGAGATCAAAATCCCAACATTCGCTGGATCATGGAAAAAGCAAGAGAGTTCCAGAAAAATATCTATTTCTGCTTTATTGACTATGCCAAAGCTTTTGACTGTGTGGATCACAATTAACTGTGGAAAATTCTGAAAGAGATGGGAATACCAGACCACCTGACCTGCCTCTTGAGAAACCTGTATGCCAGTCAGGAAGCAACAGTTAGAACTGGACGTGGAACAACAGACTAGTTCCAAATAGGAAAAGGAGTATGTCAAGGCTGTATATTGTCACCCTCTTGTTTAACTTCTATGCAGAGTACATCGTCAGAAACACTGGGCTGGATGAAACAGAAGCTGGAATCAAGACTGCCTGGAGAAATATCAATAACCTCAGATATGCAGATGACACCACCCTTATGGCAGAAAGTGAAGAGGAGCTAAAGAGCTCTTGATGAAAGTGAAAGAGAAGAGTGAAAAAGCTGGCTTAAAGCTCAACATTCAGAAAACTAAGATCATGGCATCCAGTCCCATCATTTCATGACAAATAGATGGGGAAACAGTGGCTGACTTTATTTCTGGGGGCTCCAAAATCACTGCAGATGGTGATTACAGCCATGAAATTAAAAGACGCTTACTCCTTGAAAGGAAAATTATGACCAGCCTAGACAACATATTAAAAAGCAGAGACATTACTTTGTCAACAAAGGTCCATCTAGTCAAGGCTATGGTTTTTCCAGTGGTCATGTTATGGATGTGAGAGTTGGACTATAAAGAAAGCTGAGTCCTGGAGAATTGATGCTTTTGAACTGTGGTGTTGGAGAAGACTCTTGAGAGTCCTGTGGACTGCAAGGAGATCCAACCAGTCCATCCTAAAGGAGATCAGTCCTGGGTGTTCATTGGAAGGACTGATATTGAAGCTGAAACTCCAATATTTTGGCCACCTGATGCAAAGAGCTGACTCATTTGAAAAGATCCTGATGTTGGGAAAGATTGAAGGCAGGAGGAGAAGGGGATGACAGAGGATGAGATGGTTAGATGGCATCACCGACTCAATGGACATGAGTTTGGGTGAACTCCAGGAGGCCTGGCGTGCTACAGTTCATGGGGTTGCAAAGAGTCGGACACAACTGAGCAACTGAACTGAACTGATAACAGCCAAAGTCCATGAGTCCATACTAACATAAATGATTGAATGAATAAGTAAATGAAGGAGATTAGCTAAATGCAGAAGAATTTCCAAATAATTTATGAAAATACTCTGCCCTGAAAGAGGTGGATCATAATATTTCTTAAGTGTAGATTGTACCGAATGACTTCCTTTCAGAGAGCACAGCCTGGGAAAGGTATAAGAAAGTTGCTTTGTAATAGAAAAGCCTGAAAAACACCCTTTTATCCAGATGATGATCAAGTTTAACATCAACATGGCAAGTCACGTTGGTAGAATGTACCCTTGGTGTGATATGATAAGAAGAGCACTCTATTTCTAAGGTCTTACTCCAAATAAATCACAGCCGTAATTATGGGGGGGGGGGGGGTGGGGAATGAGACAAATCCTAGTTGAGGGATATTCTACAAAATACCTGACCATCACTCCTCACAACTGCCAAGTTCATTTTTTTTAAAAAACCCAACAAGGAAATATTGAAAAACAGACACAGAGAAGCTTAAAGACACATGACTGTTAATGTACTATGATACCCAGGATGGGATCCCAGAACAGAAAAAGGGCATTAGGTAAAAACCAAAGAAATCTGAATAATGGATGGACTTCTGTCAACATAATGAACAATATTGATTCATTAATTTTGATAACTGTATACTAATATCTAATACAAATAAGGGAACCTGGGTGTGAGGGGATCTGTAGTATCATCACAATTTTTCTATGTATCAAAATTATGCTAATGTCAAAAGTTTATTAAAAATTAAATTCTTCCACAATAAAATACAGTCCTTCTCATCTCAATAAACGGAGAGTCCATTCTTTCAGTTTCTCAGGCCAAAAACCATCATTGAGCCCATTCACTTCTTCTCACATGGTACCCAACATCAAAGCACATCCCTATATCAGAGCATTCTCACTTGATAATCCCTCCGCCTAAACTGCACTTTCCTGGGACCACAAAGCCTCTTCCTCCATATCCTTCAAGTTTCTGCTCAAACCTCAACTTCATCAGTGAGGTCTTCCCTGAAGAGACTGTATAATAAGAGCATAGCCCACCATTGCATGCCCTCTCCCCCTCAAACTGCCTTACTTTTCTTCATAGAATTCTGTACCAGGAGGAATATACATGTTCAGCTATTGCTCCACTCTGGTGACGAACAGTCTTTAAAAAATGAAATAATTTTCTTAAGGTCCCAGCTAACAGGTGACAGAGGCTGGATTTGAACCCAGATGTGCTGGATGCTGAAACTCGCTGTCTTGATCACCATACTACACCCACCATAGACAAGGAAACCTGCCTGTGACAGGACAAGAGATCAGGTGACAGGTCCATGCTCAGTGGGGAGAGTGTCAGAAACAGCCAGGTGCTGGTTTCTTGAGCTCACACTTGTCTCAACTCCTGTACAGCTGATGTGAGTTCTCAGTTTCCTGCAGAACTTCATGGCTAAGTCATTCATTACAGCATTGTTCATATTTTCATTCATTCAGTGCTTATTCACTGAGTGCTGAGGATGTGCTGCCAAATGATTTACAACCAGAAAATGTTCCCAGTAGGTCTGCTTTGCCATAGCGATTCGGGAGTAGACAAGTTGACTATAGCATTCCCTTCCAGCTTTGGGTCTGCTGATCCTAGGTGCTCCTGAAACTGATCAGGTGGTCAGTAAAAGCTTCTGAGTGATTGACAGGACAGATAGGCCCCAGGCTGCAAATGCCTGGCTGGTCACAGCGCTCAGTCCTTGACCAAAGCTAAAGAGTCTTAAAGTAGTCCTATGGTGTTCCCTGTGGTGTCTCCAGGAAGTTTTATTATGGTCCAGTTGGCATATTCCAAAAAGATCTCTTAAATCCAGGCCTTGGTCCTACAGCTATGACTCTGGGACAGCTGCCCCTACTAGACAGTGGGGAAGAGACCCTGAAGTCACACTATGGGCTGGAATCAGTGGAAAAACTGCCAGTTCGGTGCTGGCAGAATGATAACTCCATCTGCTGCCTGCTTGTCCTCAGGGGCCAGTGCAGGGGCCACCCTGGAGGGGGTCACAGTGCTGGAGGACAGCAGCGAGTCCAAGAGCTAGCACATGCAGGGCATGGCAGAGAAGGGCTTCTGTGTTCTAGCCGATTTACTCTTATTGATTCTCAGATCAAAGGGGTTTAGCTCACAAATCAAAAGATGCTTCTTGCTCCCTCCTGTTAAGCCTGCAGCTTCTCCTGGAACCTCACCAGTCCTTCTCTGGCCTTGATTAGCCTGGATGCCTCTAGGTTAGAATGGAACAGAGCGGGTAGGAGCCTGAGGATGATCTGGGCCCCATCAGTCAGCTTGCCCAGGGTGCTGCTCTGAGGTTCTGGGCAACGACGTCAGCAGCTCAGCAGCAAGTGTTGGGAGCCTGGGTCCTGATGGTGTTCCTACTCACTTGGTTTATAATCTTTGCCAAGTCATTTTAACTCTCTCAGGCCCTCTTTTTTCCAAAGGGGAAAAGTGAAGTCATTCAGTCGTGTCTGACTCTTTGCGACCACATGGACTGTAGCATACCAGGTTCCTCTGTCCATGGGATTTTCCAGGCAAAGGTACTGGAGTGGGTTGCCATTTCCTTCTCCAGAGGATCTTCCCACACAGGGATCGAACCCAGGTCTCCCATATTGCAGGCAGACGCTTTATCGTCTGAGCCACCAGGGAAGCCCAAGGGAAGTAAGAGCCCTTCAGCCTGATAGTTAAGGAACAAGGGCTTCAAAATCAAATGGAACTGGTTCAAATCCCAATTCCGTCTTTCGTGACCTCAGGCAAGTGAACTCAGCTCTCTAAGCCTTCATTTCTTCATGTGAAAAATGGGTTTCCGGCAGCTGGGACCTCTCATAATGCAGCCCCCCAGAAAAGAAAAGCAGATAGATGGGAGTCAGCCTCCATTCTCAGGCCCTGAACACCATCTCTGGACTTTTTCTATGTGAGAGAATGAGCCCTTATGTTTTAATCTGCAGTTTGTTTTCAGCTTTTAGAAGATAAGAAGAAGTCATACTGCCTTGACATGTTTAAAATTCTGCTCAAAGGTCTAGCATCTGTGCAGGTTATCCCCACCCTGAGCCCTGACCTGAGACTCATTTCTAATGGCCTTCCAGTCAGCCGGAAACAAGCCTGGGACCAGTTCACCACCCTTATTGGTAAGTAGTAACTAAGGTTCCACCTGTGCCTTGGAGCTAAGAGGGAACAGGGGCTCCTCCCCCTGAGGCTTCCATGGCCCAGGAAATCTGCAGGGAGAGCTCTGTTCCCTCCTGCCTCAGCTGGGAACGTTTCACAGAGGAGAAGTTAGGCTAGTTCCCAAAGAATGAGCAGAAACTCAACCAGCAAACAAGGAGAAGGGGCACCAGCAAAGGCAGTGAGGTAAGCCAAGGCTTAGGCAGACACTCTGGAGAAGGGTGGAGCAACACTGGTTACAGGCCGCTTTGGAAGTTACACCAGATTATTCAGGCTTTATTGTACAGAAATGTCCCTCTGAGAAGTTCAGTGATGGATAATTACTTTTTGAAAAATTGCCTCAAGTCAGGATTGTTAAGAGTACAATCATAATTTTGTAAAAACATTTATTATATGTATATGCATGCAACACAGAGATCATATATAATACATGTTTTTAAAAGACTGAAATGAGCTAAAAATAGCTAACATATTGAACATTTATTATGTCTAGATGTTCTTCATGCATTATTTCATTTGATCCCCATGACATCTTGCCAAGATAAGTATTGTTATTATTATTATTATTCCCCCTTTGCAGAACTTTAATCATTTTCCCAGTTTTTATCTTTAGTATAAGATAAGGCCAAGATCTGAATCTGGCTGGGTCTGTTTAACTCCCAAGTCCACTTCTTAACTACCAAGGTCAACTCCTTCTAAAATGATTTCCACCAAAATGTCAACCGTGGTTACTTTCAGAAGGAGTGATCATAGGTGGCCTGTCTTTTTCTATCTTGTACTTTCCCTGTTTTCTGAATTTCCTACAGGCAAAGTATATTGTTTTTATATTTATATTGTGAAATACTACACATCTAGAAAGATATAAATTTGCAGCTTAATGAAGAGAGGACTAAACACCCATGAGACTACTCCCTATGTCTGCACCCCAGAAGCCCACCATGACCTTTCTGACCCCAGCCCCCTCCTTCCGCACTAAAATAACCACTCCCCTCACCATCTTACTGTTCACACACTTGTTTTTCCTCTAAATCACCACTTGGTCATGTATCTCTAAACAAACATAGCTTCAAGAATTCTTTTTGAATTTTATATAAATGGAATAATATCTTCTGTATTCTGTTGTGTCTAACTCCTTTTACAAAACATTACACTTTTTACATAATGTGCTATTTAATAACATAGAAGAATGGTACGAAAAAGATCTTCATGACCAAGATAATCACGATGATGTGATCACTCACCTAGAGCCAGACATCCTGGAATGTGAAGTCAAGTGGGCCTTAGAAAGCATCACTACAAACAAAGCTAGTGGAAGTGATGGAATTCCAGTTGAGCTATTTCAAATCCTGAAAGATGATGCTGTGAAAGTGCTGCACTCAATATGCCAGCAAATTTGGAAAACTCAGCAGTGGCCACAGGACTGGAAAAGGTCAGTTTTCATTCCAATCCCAAAGAAAGGCAATGCCAAAGAATGCTCAAACTACCGCACAATTGCACTCATCTCACATGCTAGTAAAATAATGCTCAAAATTCTCCGAGCCAGGCTTCAGCAATACGTGAACCGTGAACTTCCAGATGTTCAAGCTGGTTTTGGTGATGGACAGGGAAGCCTGGCATGCTGTGATTCATGAGGACGCAGAGTCAGACACGACTGAGAGATTGAACTGAACTGAACTGAATATTAAGAATATGTTATTTTTAAATAGATAATAAGAACATACTATATCAAAAAGGGAACTCTACTTAATGCTTTGCGGTGACCTGAATAAGAAGGAACTCCAAAAGGGGCTGATTCATTTTGTTGTACAGTAGAAACCAACACAACATTGTAAAGCAACTATACTCCAATAAAAATTAATTTAAAAAAAAAAGAATATGTTGTTTTTAAAATTTGAAGAAAAAAAAAACAAATTTGCATTACAAAATATTTTAAAGCTGGAATCACATAGTGTCTCCAGAGCCTGACTTAGGTGAGCCGTTCCCAGTGATATCTTCTAAGTAGGACCAAAGTGCCTTAAAAATAGAATTTGTTCTTTTTAAAAGCCATGGCCAGAGAGAAGAGGGACCATGGCCCCTCAGTTCCCTCTGCTCATGCTCCAGCTGCCCTCCCACCAGGCCAGTTCAGCCAGCTGCTCTAAATGGATTATCCAACTCACTGCCATGATTTTCGAATCACTGCCTGGGTCACCAGTCATGTGTCCCCCTGCCCGGCAGGCACTGGGACCTCTGGGCAGAGGGGAGTGCCTGTGCTGTGTGGAGGTGACTGGACTTCTCTCTTGGAGGACAACCTAAGAATCCTCTGACTTGGGAGATATGTAGAATCCCTCTTCTTTCTTCTCCTATTCCTTCTTTTCAATTTCAAGCAATTTTTTGATGGAAATTTTCAAACATATGTGAAAGTACAGAGAATAGCACAATGAATGTCCATGTAATTAATGATTAATGCATGTCCAGTGTTTTTTTTCTACATCTTCCCCTAATTTTCCCCCATTCCTACTGAAACATTTTGAAGCAAACCCGAGAGTTGTCTTTTGTGAATACTTCAGTATATATCTTTAAATGATAAAGCCTCTTTTTAAAAGCATAGCCAAAACACAGATACTATCATAACTGGCTTAATTTCATCAAATATCAAACAGGTCTTCAAATGTTTCCAATTATTTCAGAAGTGTTTCCTTATAGTTGTTCTGCTCGAACTAGGACCTAAAGTTCCACATGCTGCATTTGGTTGAAATGGCACCCCTTCCAGGGTTGAATGGGATTTGGAGACTTAAAAACGAGTCTGAGCCTTGCACTGCTACGAGATTGGTCATTATTCTAGGCTTCCGGGGCTTACAGATGTAAGAAACACAAATAGTGTGCACACGTGTGTGTATTTTAAGAGAAAATATATCATAAACTTAAAATATTTCCAAGTCAAATTTTAAATTACAGAATTTTTCCTTGACGTCTTACACTTAAACATTTGTATCTTTTCTCATGCTGAAAATCTTGGTTTCTAATAACATCGTTACTTATTTACTTTATTTTACTGTGTGCATGACGGAAAGTTTTGAACAATAATTATTCCTGATGATATTTTTACTGAAAACACTGTAAGATCTACTTTTTTAGTTATTTTGTTTTTAGGATATATTCTACTGGGTATATACAATTATTGTGATTTAAAAGTCCTGTGAAATAATTTATCTTTGTGTGCTTCCAACCTGGTACACAATCAGGTTCCAGTGTTTCATATTTCTCTCATTCAACCAAGGTTATTTCCATTTTGCAGTTACTTCGGGGCTTTTTCCCCATTTCTTCAGCTCATTTGGTTCTGTAATCATGTACAACATTTACACTGTTTCCAAGTCAAATGCACAGAAAAGGTACATCCTGAAAAGTTCTGCTGTGGACCCTGTCCCCTCCATCTGTTTCTTCTCCCTTTGTAGGTAACTAGTTTTATTACTATTATCATCATTTTACTACTTCATCTGTTAATGTTAAAGAATGAATTTCTAAGTGCCAAAGACTACTTTTTAAAAAGTAATCATGGAATGCTTTTTTTAATGAACAGCATTGCTATCTATTTCTTTTACTATCTCTCTTCTGAGGATTTCTGAGCGTTCAAAGTTACTCCCCAAAAGAGAGATTTACCCCCTTTTATAAATAACAAAATAAGAAAAAGGATAAGGAATTTTTCCAAAAGCACACAGCAAATTCCACAAAGAAAGATTCTCTCTGGTTACTTTTTAGGCACTAATCTAGCCAACAGAGTATAAAGACCAACCCCATCTGAGACAGTCTGCTTCTCTAAACCTAAAAGCACTTGTGTGTTTTTGCAAGCTCCCTGGGGCTGCCCTGGTGGCTCAGAGGTTAGAGCGTCTGCCTCCAATGCGGGAGACCAGGGTTCTATCCCTGGGTCAGGAAGATCCCCTGGAGAAGGAAATGGTAACCCACTCCAGTATTCTTGCCTGGAGAATCCCATGGACAGAGGAGCCTGGCAGGCTGCAGTCCACAGGGTTGCAAAGAGTCGGACACGACTGAGCACTACACTTCACTTCACTTCACTAAGTATTTCTAAGAAACAGCCCTGGTGGATAACTACCAACATGAGCCAGTGACAGCCAATCAGACTTCTTTTCATGAATCTTGAAGCAATTTGTTGTTGCAGGAACAAGTCTTGTATCCAAGATTCAGGCCTGACTGCAAGAAACATTATCTTGTTTTTCTTTAATGCAACTTAATCCCTACTTTGACCTCTCACCTCACCAGAGTAGAGATCTTGGCCAAAATGAGAATTCCACTTCCCCATAAACAGGCATCTAAGTTCCCAGGAGTGTCAAGGTCTGGGAGGAGGAAGGCCTGACTCTGGCTGTTCCCTGTCCACTCAGGCCATCACCCCATCCACCTTCATCGCTGATCCACACAGAAGATGGCCCAGAAAACTGACCCGGCCACGGGCTCGGTCAGCTTCGACAACTCCCGGACCAGCTCAGATGCAATGCCCAAAGCACTGAAATCAACCCACTTTTGAAGGTCCTGCCTGCCTAGAATTACCACACAGCCCTTCTTTTTCGGGGGCTCCACAGGAAAATGGAACCCACATAACTGAGGTTCTTCATTCTGCAAACTGACCTGAGGTTCTTGCCATACCCTTCTGCCCTAACCAGGACGTGGCCAGGGAGCGGGGTAAGGGTCTTCTTCCCAGAGAGCCACTAACTTCTATGCACTTGTCTCCTCGGCCTCTGACAGCTGAAGGCATCTCTTTATTTAGACTGGGGCTGAAGAATCCTTGTTTCTAGTTATCCAATATTCTCTTACCCTTTTTATCTATACTTGGAGTTCATTTTGTTTCCCTAAGGCCAAGGCTTTTGAATGCCAAAGTCCCTGAGGCAGCTCCACTTTCTTTTGTTGTTAAATCCTTTTTCAGGGCTATCACACTGCATAATTCAGGGAGCAGAAGGTGAACTTATACACAACCTGAACAGCTATATGAATATCCACAGCTGTGCGTGTTTCAAAATATTGACCACACATTCACGCAGTCTGAATGGGGAGAAGAAAAAATGCCACGGGGAAATAACATTAGTTAATATTTCAAAAACACTGTCCTGCCACATAAGAGAGCTCCAAAAAGAGGCACCCATGAGCCTGGACTGTTACTGGGAAGTTTGACTGGAACAGAATATGAAAGGTGTGTGTGACGTCATCCCCCTGTTTTACCATATCTCTTCCCCAGTCTTGCCACCTCGGTGTACCAAGGAAAATCTAAGTCTGCCTCATCTGAGCCCCAAACAACCTGGGATCCAAAAGGTCAAGATGATGAGGCCACAAACAGTGAAAGTCCTTAAAGATCCCTTCCCAAAGAAAGGGAAGCTCAGAGACCTGGCATCCTGGGGCACTTGAGCAAAGTCAGTTCTCACTGGTGAGCTTCCGAACACCAGCACGATTCAAAAAGAGCCCCTTAAAAGTCATCTGATCTCTTGTCTGCTCCAGTCCCCAAGTTCTAAGATTCACCCAGTTACCATGGCAGCTGCTGCCTGATTCAAATGTTCACATTTATAGAAATTGGCCAAAGCATTTGAATCTAATAGGACTATCACACCAAGCAGAGAATGTCACTCCCCCAGACACACAAGGATGCTTTATCCAGAAACCATGGAAGTACCGGCCTTGAAACCAAGCAGAACCCTTCAGGATCCTCTCTGGTATACATGCCTTCCAAGCCCCCATCTCCAAGTAGCCAGTTTCTATAAATGGGAAGGTTTCAGGCTCCGCCTGAATCTCAAAAGTCTGAATTAATGATTAGAAAGTGTGACCATGTTGTAACAAGTATAGCTATTGAGCAGGAAACTCGTAATAATTTAAACAATAGATCAGCCATGTAGCAGTCACAGGACCTTTAGTTCCTCCCTGACGACACAGATAACAACGTTTGATGCACACTCCTAAGTTGTTTTTACAGAAACCAGACTCCCACCAAATGAAAACTGCTGATCACAAGCACACAGACCATAGACCAGTTGGGACCAGAAAGTTGATGATGTTGATTCCTCGAACATCACCTTTGCTATCTCACCACCAATCAATCAGAAGAATGTCCATAAGCTGGTCAGACCCCTGCAACCCACACCTCTATGGTGCTTTTAAAAACCCTTCCCTGAAAGCTGTTGGGGAGTCAGGTCTTCTGAGCACTAGCTGCTCATTCTCCTAGCTTGGCACCCTGCAATAAACACTGTACTTTCTTTCATCACAGTCTGGTGTGAACAGACTGGCTTCGCTTCACATCAGGCAAACGGACCCAAACGCAAATTCAGTAACAGCCTGGGAGAAGAACCTGAGACTCCGGGCCCTGGCATCAATTAACCATGTGACTGTAAACAGGCATCCCCACCCAAGAGATGTCCCCTGCTGACACTTAATGGTGCCTATTTTATTAGTAATCCACTCACTCAACAGCACCGAACACTTTCTCTGTATTGAGCAAGGAGCTGAGGATAAATGGTGAGCGTTGCTGTGTTCACTAAGGCAGTGTAGTCAGGGGGGCCAATAAGGACAATAAGTTACAGTGTAGCATGAGACAAGCAAGCAGAACAGAAGCATGGGGCAGGGAGGCACCAGACTGGGGAAGGGGTGCTGGGTACTTTCCAGGCAAAACCTAAGCTGAGTCTTGAAGGCTGGGCAAAAGTTAGCTGTGATGGAGGGAGCAAATGGACAGAATGAAAGAAAGGTGCTTCAGGCAGAGTGAACAGCATATGCAAAAACCCAGGGATGGGAGAGAGCATTCAGGGTGCAGTAAGCAGTTCAATGCAGCTGTATGTAGCATGGAGAATGAGGGTGAAAGAGAGGAGAAATGTAGCTCAAGAAGAAAGCGAGGGAGGAAAGGGAAAGTCCCTTGGCTTTCCATGGGCTTCCAGCTACTCAACTCCCCCTTAAAACCAAACAGCAAAGGAAGAGATTAGTTGAGAGGTGGCTCTGCATCGGGGCAAGGAGGGCCAGCGTCCCTGAGAGGAAGGGCACTGACAGGACACAGCAGGCTGGGACGGCCACACCTTCCTGATGCCCAGCACCCCAGCCAGCCCCAACTCCTGTTCCACCAAGGGCTGCCTGTCACCAGGACATCCCTCCCCCCTCCCACCTCCAGTCTGCTCAGAGCATCCCCACCGCTTCAACTCCTGGAGCACACCTTTTCAACTTCTCATTCATTACATTCAGCTCCCCTAAGAGATAAGTAACAATTTACTGTACATCAATTCGGGCTTGGCACTGTACTCAGTACTTGAAAATGCAAAATTCAAGTACTTTTTAATTTTGTCATCCCCAAAATTATGTTTGAGCACCTTCTAGAAGGCAAACAATGTAATTCAGATGCTGGGGACATGGCCATGAACAAAGAAACTCCTAGCCCTCCATCTCAGGATGGGGGAAGAGACAGACAAAAGAAAACAGACATGTCATATGCCAAGAAGACACAGTGGTCTAAGAAACATACCCAGTAAAGTGAGAAGAGAGTGAGGGACAGCAGATGCTCAGAAAGGAGCATGAAAAAAGAGGAACTGAATCACCTCATTAAAGCTGCATTTAGAAAATAAACAGCTCACACTCTTCTCATCTGAAGCAAGACCTGAGGGAACTGAGGCAGTGAGGGGACCAGGCCAGATCAATGGAAGAGAATCAGATCTTTATAACTGTGACACAAAAAAGTCAAGCACCCTTGTTCAAACATCACAGACAGAGAAACTGAGGTTAAGTAATAAACACACAGGTTCTCAAACCTTTTCCAGACAGAGCTGGGACTCAAACCCAGCTGTCCAATCAAACACAGGCCCCAGCTGCTCCCTTAGAATGTCTTGTCAAGAAACTGTAGGTAACTAAGAATAGATTAATAAGACTCCAGCCTCCTCCATGTTACCCAAAGCCCCAGTGATTTCACACCCAAAACTATAAGGGGATCATCAAAGATGAACAAAGATTTAGCTACTTTGTTTATACAAGCAAACTAACTGGGAAAGATACCTTTTTCCCTAGTAAGCAGGAATTGGTAAATAGATTTAGGATGCATGTACGCAGTGTCTCATGCATGGCCATTTTAAAAGACATTGTGGAAGAATACGCAATGACATGGAGAGACGGTCAAACTATGTCTTTGAAACAAAGCCATTTGCACAGTAGGATCCCATTTTTGTAATAAATAAATAATGTGTATAAGTATAAGCAAAAGACTGGAAAGAATTAAACCAAATGTTGATAAATCACTAACCCAGGGGATAGGATTGTGGGTGGTTTTTCTTTTTGTTTAGCAGCATTTACTACAATGAATATAAAATATTCTTGCTCAGGAAAAGTTTCAGTTCAGTTGCTCAGTCGTCTCCGACTCTTTGCGACCCCATGAACTGCAGCACACCAGGCCTCCCTGTCCATCACCAACTCCCGGAGGTCACTCAAACTCATGTCCATCGAGTCGGTGATGCCATCCAGTCATCTCATCCTCTGTCGTCCCCTTCTCCTCCTGCCCCCAATCCCTCCCAGCATCAGAGTAGTTTACATATACACAAACACACAGAAAGCTAGCCAGAAAGCTTCCTGGGCTGGTCGTCACTGGGTGGGACCAACCTGGGCTCCTCCAGCCCCCACCCTACTCCCTGGAGTGTATAGAAAGCAAGAATCTGCCACACCCCCATCAGAATCACGTTCAGGTTGGAAGCTCTTATTATGATGCAGCTCCCTGACCTAACTAGAAAATTCGGGACACACTGACAGCCTCACATCACCCCCCAACAAAGACTTCAGGATTCAAAGCTGGGGGAGAGCTCCAAGCCCATGGGCAGACAATGGCAGCCCTCAGGCCAGGGTGCTGGATCGACAGGGTAATTAACACTTCACTTGTCAAGAAACCTGGTGCTATTTTTAAAACCTTTCCACCTCATAGTTTCACAAAGGATTCCAGGAGTCCTGCTCAGTCCACCCAGTGCTTTAGGAAGGCAAATGAAACAATTAATGATTTAGTAGAAATCGCCCGGAACTTTAGAGGAGACACATTACCCCACCCTCACCCCGGGGATATGTCTGCTACTGTTCCTTCCAGAGATGGAGCGGCTTCCCTGGTGGCTCAGACGTTAAAGCGTCTGCCTGCAATTCGGGAGACCCAGGTTCGTTTCCTGGGTCGGGAAGATCCCCTGGAGAAAGAAATGGCAATCCACTCTAGCAGTCTTGCCTGGAAAATCCCATGGACGGAGGAGCCTGATAGGCTACAGTCCATAGGGTTGCAAAGAGTTGGACACGACTGAGCAACTTCACTCACTCACTCACTTCTAGAGATGGAGGGAGTGAAGCCAAACAGAACTCTCTCACTTGTACCCTGTTTCCTTCACCCTGGAAGGCACTTGCCTTGCCCCCACCAGCCCCCGGTTTCAGGGGGCAGTTTAGTACACCGGCTTCAGAGCCAGGCTGCGGGCCCTGCCACTCACCAGCGTGTAACCTTGGGCAGGCTACTTCACTCCTCTGCACCTCTGTTTTTTTGTCTATAAAAATGAGGATGTGGGGACTTCCCTGGTGGCCCAGTGCTGAAGACTCTGTGCTTCCAGCGCAGGGGGTGTGGGTTCGATCCCTGGTCGGGGAACTAAGATCCTACAAGCCAAGCGGCACAGCCAAAAAATAAAAATAAACTCTGGGGAAAAAAGAAAATTAGGATGTAACAGAGCACCAAGCTCCCAAGGCTGCTGTGTTTAGTCTAAGGTCAGCAAACCATGGCCCCCAGACTAAATGCAGCCCACGTGCTATTTCTTTAAATAAAGTTTTATTGCAGCACAACCAAGCACATTCATTCATGGAATACCTATGGGTACTTTTGAACTAGGACAGCAGAGGTGAGTGACTATGACAGCCCACAAAATTCAAAACATGTACTAAGTATTTATTACCTCACCCTTTATGGAAAAGGCTTGCTGACCCCGTCTTACATTAGAATTTCCCAGAAGTGGGACAAAGATTTGGGGGAAGTGATTTATCAAGGGAATGCTGCCAGGAGGGACCAGAACAGGGGTGGAAGGATCAGGGAAGGAGGGAAGGGAAGGGAAGGGAAGGGATGAGAAGGAGGCCAAGCCAGGGCATGACTTCAGGTAAAGCCCCAGCCTGGCTTGAGCCCCGCGTGAGCATTTCCCTTGTACGTGGTGTGGTTCAGATGGTCCCTGAGGAAGGGAGCAGGTGTGAGCTGAAGCAAAGCCCACAGAAGCAATCCCAGGCACAGGGCACTGTGTCAAGCACTCTGGGTGCATTTCAGTGTTGACTCCTTGGTGCAGTGGTAGGAGGTGTAAGTACATGATGCTCATGTCGTAGCTGAGAGTTAGATGACGTCATCCAGGTGGGATGCTCAGTCCATCACCCGCCATGGAGGAAGCGCTCACAAAAAGGTGCTACTGTGTCCCAAGTCTGGTCGTGTGCTGAGTTCTGGGGCCACCGAGATGAACACAACTAGTCTAGGAGAAAACATGACGGGTCGCCGGGGGACCTAGCATATAACTTCCACCAGAGCCCTGCTTAGCGGTCCCGTCACAGAGGTGGGAGGAGGTGACCCTGGGAAGGAGTCTTGAAGGAGAGATGGGAGTTGCCAGGTTGGGGAACAAGCTTTCCGACACAGCACACAACACGTGCAAGGGCTTGGCCTACAGGGAACAATACACGCTCTGGCAACTGCAAGGACTTTGGTGAGGGTGGGTGCAGGCTGAGGTGGGGGCGGCAGAAGATGAGGCCGGGGCACGTAGGCCGCACAGAGGGCAGATCTGAGAGGATGGACAGCTGACGCAGATTTCAAACGGTGAGCTCTGCAGTTCGGCTGGGGTGTTGGTTTTCCAGGGATGCCACGAGAAAACCCCACAGAAAACCCGCTGTGTCCTCACGTGGTCTATCCTCTGAACATCCTCGGTCTCTCTCTCTCTGTCCAAACTTTCTCTTCTTAGAAAAACACCAGTCAGGCTGGATTAGAGCCCGCCCCAGGGGCTTCGTTTTAACTTAATTACCTCTTCAAAGGTCCTATCCCCAGATACGGTTCCCATCTAAGATGCTGGGGGTTCCAATATCAACATGTGAACTGGGGTGGGGGGACACAATTCAGCCCATACCAGTAAGCATTTCAGAAAGCTCTCTGTGGCTCTGGTAGGAGAAACCAGAGGCGACAGGCTGGGTGAAACCAGCCACTCAGAGCCTGAAGTCTGGGTGGCTGAGTCCGCAGTCTGCGGGACAGCTGAGCAGCAGTAGCCAAGCTGTGCTGACCCTGCCCTCTGGCTGCGACTGACCTTCAGATCCAGGCAGCAGAGAGAAGAGAACGAAAGTATGCCTCTGCATAAAGGCAAGCATCTGGTACCCAGGGCACCGGAGCAAGTGTCAAGGCCAACACATGCACAGAGCCAGCTGTCACCTGTCCCCTGGCCATGCCGTGGGGGTCTGACCTCCTGGGCAGCACCTGAGAGCAGGTGGTGCCCCCACTGCCCTGACTTGTTCACAGACTCCCAGTACCATCCGGTCATCAAAGACACTTTGTACCATCTGGGTTGAAAGTTCACATCAGAAGCACTGTGCCTTCTCTAACCCGCCCCCAGAAGTTCTAGGGCCACTGATGGGGGCTCTCACTGCTCATTCTGAGGTAGGCCCTTCCCAAGAAAGTTACTGATCTATTATACCTTAGGCCAGGGCTCTACAGCTGTCGTCCTTTCTCATTACTCATCTCTCTCTTACTCTCCCCCTCTCTTTCCCTAACTCCTTCTTTCTCCCCATTTCTCTCTCTCTCTCTCTCTCTCTCTCTCTCTCTCTCTCTCTCTCTCTCTTTCTCTCTCTCTCTCACACACACACATACACACACACACACACACGGTCAACTGTTCCCAAATTCCACCACTCAAAGACTTACTCCTTCAGTCCCATCTCCTGGGAGAAGGAGAGTGCAATACATTAAGTCACCAACACCTTAGTGTGAATTTATTAATCAGATTCTTCCTTCTGCCTTAGCCAGGCGTTGAGAAAATACCAAGCATTTGAAGGGAAAGGTTATTGAAAAGAGATGGAATCATGGAGGGGAAGCAAATGTAAGCAAGAGTGAAGCATCATTCTCTTCTATCCAGCCTGGTGCTCTGAGTCAGAAGTCAGCCAGCTTTTTCTGAAAAGGACTGGACAGTAAATGTTTTCAGCTTTTCTGGCCACAGGCTATCTGCTGTGATCACTGGACTCTGCCACAGCAGCATGAAGGCAGCGCCAGGCATCACTTAAGTGAATGCAGTGGCAGGCATGGCTGTGTCCCAGTAAAACCTTACTCACAGACACTGAAATTTGAATTTTGTATCAGTTTCATAAAATAGTCTTTAACTTTTTCCCATCACCTACAGTGTAAAAACCATTCTTAGCCTGCAGGCCAGGCAAACATAGGAGGTGGCTGGCTTTTGCCCGAGAGCCATAGCTTGCTGCCTCATCCTTCGCGGAAGACAGAATTTGTTCTTTTTCCATCTTGTCAAACCATCCTCTCTGCAAGGACAAGCCCGTGGTCATTCTTTGCTACTTGCCATCCTTGCCTCCCCTCTCCAGCCCTCAAGAAAAAAAATCAGCTCCTTGTTTGGCATGCTTTGTCTGTGATCCCTGGGGATCTGCTTTCACGTGTGGAGGAGATGACAGGGTGACAAATGGCCTGCCAGCAAGCCACCAGCACAGGCTGCTGACGGACAGCGGCCTCAGGTTCACGCCAGCTGATGCGGTGGGCTCCATCTGCCTTTCAGCCCACCTCCGATGTTGTCAAGTCCTGAGTGTCCCATCTGCCACACTATGGGCCACTCTTCAGGTGCCTCTCCCAAACCACCAAAGGTATCTGTTGTTGTTATCGCATCTGACTTTAGCCATACCACCCCTGTTAACAAAACAGCAATCAATACTCACTGTGTACTGGGTATCCGGTCTGGGCAGGTGCCATATAAACCTTCCATGGCTAATATTCCCTGGATGGACCAGGCTCTGCTGTAAGTGCTTGGCAAGTACTTAGGGCTCTCAGGAACCTACGGCTTTAGTGCCAATATCACTTTTATCTTATGGATAAGAAAACAGAGAAGAGTGGTGTTAAAAGCACACTCGAGGCATGGAGCTGTGGGGGCGGGGGGAGATTCTATCTGATGCTAAAGCCGGTTTCTCTGTCGCCAGCTCCCCTGACCCTCTCTGTCTCACAGCCACACTCCAAGATTGTGTCATGATCCCAGTTCCTCAGATGTAGAAATATAAACCATGAGAATCTCAAGTCTTGGTCCAAGTTCATGCAGCTGATGAATGGCAGTGGTAAAACCCTTTGTTAGAATCTCTGACATGTTGGAAATATCCTGCCCTCTTGTGAAAACATGCATTTTCTAGATAGTGTCAGAAACTGGGGTCCTAGACTAAACAGTGGGGTCTTTCAACAAGTGGTGAGAGAGGAATCTTTGTCATCTTGTTCTGAGAGTGTGTCTGAGGTCTGACCTAAAAGCAGAGCCTGCAACATGGATTCTGTGCAAGTGAGTTATTGAGGGAGGCGCCCAGCAGGAACCCTGAGGAGTGAGGGGAGAAGGTATAGGTTCAGCTGAAGTCTGGCCTCAGTCTGATCTCTGGGGAGCTCTGGAGCTCCCCAGTGGAGCCGGGTCGGACCACAGAGTTCTCTCATCTTGAGGCAAGGGGCCAGACCCTGTATCTGTCAATCATTGATCATGGGTCGTCCCCCATTGGGGATGGGGGAACATCTCTCGGCAAGGTGGCAATTCTCCAGAGAATGGAGCAGCTTTGAGCCCTAGCAGTCAACACTCACAGCAGCCAGGGAGCACAGTCCCAGAGTTAGAAGGGTCTCAGTGGGACACAACTGGCATGTACTCTGGATAGGAGAGCCTGGAGGCCCCGACCTATCTGTCTCTGTGACTCCTGGAAAACCACACTTCCTTCCCTCCCCTCCCCTTTATCCTCCTTTTCCTCCCTTCCCCTTGGACCTCCTCCTTTGTCACCATCCAGCACTGGCTGGGCTGCGCTTGGCCCGGGCTCTGGCTCCTGTATGAGACCATCAGGAATCACAGCCAGAGCTGAAGTTTCCAAGAAGTGCCCAATGAGATCCTTCCCCCCTGAGCCTTCTCCCCAGAGCCCCATCCTCTGTTCTGCCTGTAAGGGGATCCCACTGATGTGATGGGTGGGGAAGCAGGTATGAGCCAGGCGTAGGGATTAACGAATGAGGGAGAGGACAAGAGAAGGCGGCTCCTCCTCCCCAGACAATGCTTCAGCCCCTAGCAGGGTGAGCAGCTGCCCTCTCGAAGGTGACCTGCTGAGGCCTGCTGCCTGGCACTTGATCATCAGGAGCTGCACTGGTCACGTTGGTACAAGGGGTCATTTCTAGGGCTTTCAGAGGGTTGTGAGTCTCTTCCTCCCTGCTGCCTTTCATTCATTCATTCATTCATTCATTCATCTGCTCAGCAGCTATTCATTGAGCGTACAAGGGCCACACACTGTGCTAAGCGCTGCAGAAAAGTGATGAACAAAATAGGCAGGTGCTCACCTCCATTCTAGTGAGGGTGCCAAGGAATGACTGTGTGTGGGAGGGCCACAAATCACTCAGAGAGACGCGCAAGGAAGAAACAGCTTCTCTGTATCCCATAACTGGCTCAGTTCAGCTCAGTTCAGTACATTTCAGTTGCTCAGTCGGGTCCAACTCTTTGCAATCCCATTGACTTGACGGACCTTTATTGTCAAAGTAATGTCTCTGCTCTTCAATATGCTGTCTAGGTTGGTCATAACTTTCCTTCCAAGGAGTAAGCGTCTTTTAATTTCATGGCTGCAATCACCATCTGCAGTGATTTTGGAGCCCCCCCCAAATAAAGTCTGACACTGTTTCCGCTGTTTCCCCATCTATTTCCCGTGAAGTGATGGGACCAGATGCCATGATCTTAGTTTTCTTAATGTTGAGCTTTAAGCCAACTTTTTCACTCTCCTCTTTCACTTTCATCAAGAGGCTTTTTAGCTCCTCTTCACTTTCTGCCATAAGGGTGGTGTCATCTGCATATCTGAGGTTATTGATATTTCTCCTGGCAATCTTGATTCCAGCTTGTGTTTCTTCCAGTCCAGCATTTCTCATGATGTACTCTGCATAGAAGTTAAATAAGCAGGGTGACAATATATAGCCTTGACATATTCCTTTTCCTATTTGGAACCAGTCTGTTGTTCCATTTCCAGTTCTAACTGTTGCTTCCTGATCTGCATATAGGTTTCTCAAGAGGCAGGTCAGGTGGTCTGGTATTCCCATCTCTTTCAGAATTTTCCACAATTTATTGTGATCCACACAGTCAAAGGCTTTGGCATCGTCAATAAAGCAGAAATAGATGTTTTTCTGAACTCTCTTGCTTTTTCCATGATCCAGAGGATGTTGGCAATTTGATCTCTGGTTCCTTTGCCTTTTCTAAAACCAGCTTGAACATTTGGTTCACCGTTCACATATTGCTGAAGTCTGGCTTGGAGAATTTTGAGCATTACTTTACTAGCATGTGAGCTGAGTGCAATTATGCAGTAGTTTGAGCATTCTTTGGCATTTCCTTTCTTTGGGATTGGAATGAAAACTGACCTTTTCCAGTCCTGTGGCCACTGCTGAGTTTTCCAAATTTGCTGGCATGCTGAGTGCAGCACTTTCACAGCATCATCTTTCAGGATTTGAAATAGCTCAACTGGAATGCCATCACCTCCACTAGCTTTGTTCGTAGTGATGCTTTCTAAGGCCCATTTGACTTCACATTCCAGGATGTCTGGCTCTAGATTAGTGATCACACCATCGTGATTATCTGGGTCGTGAAGATCTTTTTTGTACAGTTCTTCTGTATCTTCTTGCCACCTCTTCTTAATATCTTCTGCTTCTGTTAGGTCCAGACCATTTCTGTCCTTTATTGAGCCCATCTTTGCATGAAATGTTCCCTTGGTATCTCTCATTTTCTTGAAGAGATCTCTAGTCTTTCCCATTCTGTTCTTTTCCTCTATTTCTTTGCACTGATTGCTGAGGAAGGATTTCTTATCTCTTCCTGCTCTTCTTTGGAACTCTGCATTCAGATGCTTATATCTTTCCTTTTCTCCTTTGCTTTTTGCTTCTCTTCTTTTCATAGCTACTAGTAAGGCCTCTCCAGACAGCCATTTTTCTTTTTTGCTTTTCCATGGGCATGGTCTTGATCCCTGTCTCCTGTACAATGTCACAAACCTTAGAAGACATGGAGTAGCCATCATGGTCAACAAATGAGTCTGAAATGCAGTACTTGGATGCAATCTCAAAAATGACAGAATGATCTCTGTTTGTCTCCAAGGCAAACCATTCAATATCACAGTAATCCAAGTCTATGCCCCAACCAGTAATGCTGAAGAAGCTGAAGTTGAACAGTTCTATGAAGACCTATAAGACCTTTTAGAACTAACACCCAAAACAGATGTCCTTTTCATTATAGGGGACTGGAATGCAAAAGTAGGAAGTCAAGAAACACCGGGAGTAACAGGCAAATTTGGCCTTGGAGTACAGAATGAAGCAGGGCAAAGAGAATTGCTCTGGTCATAGCAAAGAGAATTGCCAAGAGAATGCACTGGTCATAGCAAACACCCTCTTCCAACAACACAAGAGAAGACTCTACACATGGACATCACCAGATGGTCAACACCGAAATCAGATTGATTATATTCTTTGCAGCCAAAGATGGAGACGCTCTATACAGTCAGCAAAAACAAGACCAGGAGCTGACTGTGGCTCAGATCATGAGCTCCTTATTGCCAAATTCAGACTTAAATTGAAGAAAGTAGGGAAAACCACTAGACCACTCAGGTATGACCTAAATCAAATCCCTTATGATTATACAGTGGAAGTGAGAAATAGATTTAAGGGCCTGGATCTGATAACTGGATCAGTCTTCCTCAATGCCTTTGCTCTGCCTGGCAGGGGGAGCAGGAATAGGGGAGCACACTTTAAAATTGCCAGTTTGAGGAAACACCCTGCTGTTTTGCTCAGAAGGGCACTTTTGAAGGAGTTGGTTTCCTTTGGAGAGCATGCAGTCTTCTCCATCCTCTTCTCACCTCTATCTCCAGAGCAAGGTCTGAGGGTGAGGGAGGGCAGTGATAACTGGATAACTCGTGGTGAGGGGTGGACATCACTTGAAGGAACACTGGGTCCTCCTGCTGACTGCTGCTCCGAGTGGCTGGCCTGGTCTGCTCCTGCCTGGACGGCTCCGCTACACCTGTCCTGTCAGGGGTGCAGCAGCCGCTGCTGGGTCCCCATCCACCCCCTTCACCAACCAGGGCTCCCGCCTCACAGCTGCTAATCTGTCACACAAGGACCCATCTCCAGGGATCGCCCTTGATGGAAGGAAGGCACCCATCTCCCCTGGAGAGGGACCCTGGCCAATGCCTGCCTCTCCAGGGTCTTCGCCACCACGCCCCCCACACCCCCTAAGCTCCAAATCCACAGGTCTTCTTACAGTTCCTCCACCATGGAACATGGGGTTCAAACCCCAGGAATGCCCCCACCTCCCTCCTCAGCTAACTCCCTCTCAGAATGACTTCTCTTAGACACTAGATATTTCGGGGGCTGCTCTTACACAGTCTGCACTTCTACATTCCATTGTGTGGTTTGATCAATACCTGTCTCTCCCATTTGAATTGACACTCCTGAGAGGAGGGACTATTTCTGATTTTCTAACCAGTGAATCCCTAGGGCCTACTACAGTGCCTGGCACAAAGCTGGGGCTTATTAAATATATCTTTGAGAGCATGAACAATTCTGATTTTAAATGAGCTTATGAATAAATGGAAGGCATCCCTTGGCTTTCAGTATTTCACTCCAACTCCCTGCTACATCCTGGAAAATCCTGGAAGTGGGACCCTGCTCCCCTAGGCACTCTTTACCTATCCTTAGAGAAAGGATCCAAAGTCACAGTCATCAGGAAGTCCCCTTCATCAGGAAACAGAGCAGGTCTGTTTGCAAATCAAGCCCAGGGCTCCCTGCCAGGTCCCCAAACAAAGGCCAAACCAGCCTCACCCGGAGGCCCTGCAGCTTCAGATTCCTGTGCAGCTACATTTCCCTCCGCGCTCCTCCCGAGCCTTGTCTTTCTCCATCTCCTTCACCCTGGTCCTTTAGTGGTCTGTAATCTTCTAGAGGGAGGCACTATCAGGTCAGAGAAGATGAAGAGACTCCTGTAGGTTCATAAAGCAAACCAGTGGATCTAGAATCCAGTTATGGCCCTTTCTCAGTGGTCCAGGGGTTAAAAATCTGTCTGCCAATCCACAGGTTGGGTCCCTGGTCCAGGAATAGTCCACGTGCCGCTGGGAACTAAGCCCGTGCGCCCCAGCTACTGAAGCCTGCACACTTAGGGCCCGTGTTCCGCATCAAGAGAAGTCACTGCCATGGGAAGCCTGAGCACCGCAGCTGGAGAGTAGCCCACCGCTCATGGCAACCAGGGAAAAGCCCGCTCCCAGCAACGAAGACCCACAGCCAATAAGTACACAGAGTCCAGTTATTCTGAGATCAGCAACGAAGACCCACAGCCAATAAATACACAGAATGCAGTTATTCTGAGATCCCACCCAGTGATAAAGAGAATAAATGCAGCCAATATCCATCTACTCCGTGCCAAACACTGTGCAGAGTAACTTACATGCATCATTTTACTGAATCATTACTATTCTTCTCTGGAGATCCTATTAGTGTCCCTATTTCATCAAAGAAGAAGCTGGGGCTTTAAGAAGTTAGAGAGATCCTAGGATTCATTCATTCAGGGATCAGCAATCTATGTCCCACAGGCCACATCTGGCCCAGGGCATGTTTTTGTAAATAAATTTTCCTTGAAACGGAGCCATGTTTGTTTACATATCATCCTTGGCTGCTTTTGTGCAGAGTAGCTGAGACAGACACTCTGTGGCCTGCAAAGCCAAAAATATTACTATCTGGCCCTTTACCACAAAAGCTTGCCAACCCCTGCTCTGGACGACACCTCCTATCTGGGCGTTTTTACATTTGGACTCATTGATCAGAGGGTCTTATATGCAGGTCTACTGCAAACACCTCCCACTGCATGTTTGAGCTTTCCACACTGCGCACCCAAGCTAGAAGTGTTCAGTAATGCCACTGCGCCCACAACTCCCTCGAAGAGCAACAGCCCTTTCTCTGTACTGCTTCACACCTCAACTCCCCTCACCCTCTTCTGACTGGCTCCATAGCTAATGGGATCAAGGGGTGGGTGTCATCCACAGCTGGGCAGTAACCTATGATATAAATGACTTGATATAAAAAAGTGAACTAGACCCATCAGATCCTTCTCTTGGGCATTTAGGAAAGGGAAACTTAGAGACCCAGGCCACTAAGGGAAATGGAAGGTATGACTCTTGAGGACAAGTGGAGACCAGGCGGGTATGATAGACAACGAAAGGCAAGGCGATAAGGACATGTGCTGTGGGACAGAAGAAACTGGAGGAACCGTGCTGACTGCGCAGAGAGAACCCTGGCAGGAGTGGCTTGCTGCCATAGGATAAAACGAAAGAGAGGGGCCTCGGTCCCAAAGGTTTCCCAAGTCCAGGTCTCATGAGAAAAACTGTCTTCTTCTTGGATTATCAGCTAAGCTTTTTTTGGTTATAAATGAACGAAAATCTACTATAAATGGGTTTAAACATCAATGGGTATCTATCAATTAATAAAACTGAAAAGGCCAAGATGCTTCAGGTTCAGCTTAATCCAGCAGCTCAAATGATGTTACATACGATCCAATTTCTTGCAATTTCTCTGCCTTGCCTTCTGTGATTGGACTTCCCCCCCACTCCATGCCCTTCCCCACCTTGGGCCACTCTAGACTCTTAGCTCATGGTGTCAAGATGGCTGCAGCAATTCCAGACCTCACAGCTGCATACCAGTCTGTTTGCCATAGACAGGGCATCCCTTCCAATAGCTCCTTCCCATTCTGGAATGCGATCTTACTGCCTATCTTTGATTGCACTTTGGCCAAGCAGTGGGCGGCACTGACTCGATGAGACCCCCTAGCATCTGCTTTCAGTTTTCTCGCCTATAATAACGACATTGGAGTGTTCCTTATGTCCCAGGGCCTCATCATTCTTCACATGCATTCCAACTCTTAATGATCAGAATGGTCAATGAGGAAGTTATTAGAATTATCCTTATTTTACCAACGACGGCAGGAAAGCACAGAGAGGTTAGAGGCCTTGCCCAGGGTCACATGGCCATCACGTGGCAGAGCTGCTGATTAGCAGCCAAACCAAGCTAAACGGGGGCGGGGGATCTTGGAGCCAGAGCTCTCAGCCTCTTCTGTGTCCCTGCCTGTTGGGGGAGGGTGTCACTCAACAGCCCCAGCTACTGTCATTCCACTTCATATTGCTATCCTGGTGACCCAAATCCTTGGTTCAGAGGGAAGTATTTTGTCCACAGATTCTCTGGCTTCAGACCAAATTTACTCAAAAGTCCTGCTCCCACCTCTGGGTTCCTCTGGACTCTTTTCTCCCTCCACCTGATCCGTTTCCATGGAAACTGCTGGGCTCCTGCATCCCTTTCATCCTTCTTCCTGGGAAGCAAAGCCAGCTCTCGGGCACCCAGTAGCCAGGCCTAAACATTATTAAGACCAAAGAGGTAATATCTGGAAGAAATATTTCCAGGCAGAGGGAAGAACTAAACAGGGTTTCTGATTTTTCCCTCTGATGTTCTCCAAAATAACACCAGGTGCTCTGAACAGCTCTGCCAATTACCTCGGCCCAGTGGATACTGGCTGGAACATGGTTTGTCATCTGCTCTCCTGCATCTCACCGTTTCAGTCAGCAGGCCGCCCTCCCTTCTTGGGGGTGCAAGTCTGGGGTCTGAGGCAGAGGGCAAGACTTCTTGCCAATCTTTGGTACTGGACTATAGCACTCACGATGCAGCTGGTGGCCTGGGGGTGCAAAAGGGAGGATATACCCAGTTTGCCCCTTCTGGAAAAGGAAGAAGCAACCATCAGCTGAGTGCCTGGGCATCTCAGGAACAGCAGACGTGGCAAGGTTCCTTGCCACTAGGAAGTGCCCTGCAGCTCCGGCGGTCAGAAAATGGGAAGTATTTTGTACGTACTGTCTTCCCCAGTGGCTTCCCCAGCAGCTTCCCCGACGGCTCAGCAGGTAAAGAATCCATGTTCAGTGCAGGAGGCACAAGAGACATGCGTTCAATCCCTGGGTCAGACAGACCCCCTGGAGAAGGAAATAGCAACCCACTCCAGTATTCTTCCTGGGAAATCCCAAGGACAGAGGAGCCTGGCAGGCTACAGTCCATGGGGTTGCAGAGAGTCAGACAGGACTAGTGACTAAGCACGTCAGGGCCTTGCCACCTGGTCCACATGGTCTCCATATACCAGAGAAGCCAGAATGTTCCCTATATCCCACTCCTGCCAGGTCATGGTTGGGTGTTCATCTCTCTGGGCTTTGGTTTCCTTATCTTTAAAATGGGCCCAATTCTTGCACTGATAAGATAGCTGTGAAGACTTAACCAAGCAAGACACAGTAAAGCCCTCTTTTAAAGTCATCTAAAGGTATCCTTGTGGTCCTCATCGTCATCGTTGTAAATGGTGTGGGGAGATTCTGGAAGAGTAGCAGAACTTCAGATGCACAAGAACGATCGCAAGACTCAGTTTCGGTATAAACATAAAAAGAATTTCGTTTCTACAGTCACTGCTTCCAAATATGCTCACTGAATCTCTTTCTCATTCCTGAGTAATTTCTGGATCCATGCCCTTCTTCTCACGTTCAGGTATTTAAACCTGGTCAGGTCCAGCTTGAAACTCCAGACTCTGCTCTTATTCAAAGCTCTCTTCCTCCCCTACCACAAACTGGCTGAGAGACTTGAGAGTCTTGGGTTGGGGCTGATCATGGAGAGGAGGGGTGGGCTGGTTTGGAGATGTCTCCTCCCTCAGTGAGCAGGGGGCCCGGGGCCAGGAGGAGATCTTAGCTATCCGGTCACCCCAGGTTGCAGGAACTGTAGCAGGTCTGGTCTCTAGGGAGTTTGAGGGCCCCTTGCACAGTAGAATGAAGGTTTTATCGGAACTGTTTTCAGCTCTACCCTAGCTTCCTTCAACACCAAGAATCAACCAGCAGTATCTGGCTTTTGCTCCTCCTTTTCAACTCCAAGCACCTTTCGCAGAAACACAGTGACCTCCAGGGGCTGCAGAGACCAGGAACGGGGTTTTTGATCACTCCCATCTTCCTTCTAGGCCCAGGACAGGACAGCCTGAGCCTTTAGACAGCTCTAAGTCAGACAAAAGCACCAGTTCTGTCTTCATGGGCAGACTCTACAATTCTGCTCGGGGAAGAGGTGGGCCTGCCAGTGCCCCCTTACAGAAGGCACCCCTCATGACCTGGAGAAGTTTTCTAGAGTCTCCCCAACAGAGTGTGGCTTCAGAGAAACCACACATGCTGCACTCCCTGAAGACTAAGGTTCCTTCCTCTCCCCCAGGCAGCTTCTCCTTTCACAGCCCATGGCTTTGGTTGGAAGCAGAGGGCAGCCCAGCAGACGGAACACAAGATATTTGGCTCCTGGGGAGGAGCTTTGCAAGTGGGGTACTCAGTCCCTTGTGTGCTACTATTTCAGAACAACAAGAAAAAATTTCTAACATTCTATATTCATAATAATATCTACTTTTTAAGTAAGCACTTATTGCTGCCAGGATTCTTACTAACTAAATCCTTGAGTACATTATTTTTAGACATTACACTAACTTTGCACCACCAGTATCATTATGACTTGTATTTCTACTAAGGATCAGAGAGGTTAAATAGCTTGCCCAAGGTCTAAGATCTCCTGGAGGAGGAAATGGCAACCCACTCCAGTATTCTTGCCTGGAAAACTCCATAGACAGAGAAGCCTGGTGGGCTGCAGTTCATGGGGTCACAGAGTCAGGCGCGACTGAGCACAGGTCTCAAAGCAGGTTTTGCACCCACATCTCTCCAATCCCAGGGCAGGGACTTGTCACTACTAAACGTGACTGTTTCTGCAGGACTCACCTTGGGGACAAAGGACTTGCTAGGGCTCTGCCACCCCTCCTGGGCTTGTATCTGGGAGTGAGGGATGTGCCACCCAGAAAGAGACTCCAAGCACGCACGAAAATGAACAACGCAGGGCTGTCCCAATGCTGGGTTTGGAGGCCACTGTGGAACCCTGCAGTCATACTCAGGACCTCTCCTAGTCAGGCCAACATCTTCCCCCATCTCAGCAGTCCTGAAAAGTAGGAAGCATGAGTTCCACTCTCTCTTTCTCACCAGGAAGACCAAAGCAGCCAAGAGGTACTGGTTTGGATCTCTAGAGAACCGGAGATGCGATCTCTCGCCCCTGTCTGGGCCAGGGGAGGGCACAGGAGGTGAGCCAAGGAGCCCAGACGACAGTGGACAGTGGCGGAGCCAAAAGGGGCCGGCAGCACAGTGGGACGCCAAGAGTCTGGTGCAGCGTTTCCTCGGTCTCACTCGGGCCAGCCCCTCTAGAAGCTATTAGCCCCCTCAAGGAGGGATGCTGGCCAAGAAATTTCTTGCCAAGCCAACTGCCGCTGATCTCCGTCTCCACAACGGGCAGCTGGAGTGTGAGCTCATTTAATCCTTGCAACAATTCTTGTGAGGTAGATACCTACATTCCCATGTTTTAAAAGAGAATAACTGAAGCACAGATAGGTTACATAATTTGCCCAAGGTCACAGAGCTTATTCTGGGGTTCAGATCCAAGCAGCCTGATTATATAGAGTGCCTGCTCTTAACCACTGAACAATCCTACCACCCTAGACCTAGTGGCTTTGAATTCCTCAGCCCTGGACCAGACAGCATGGGGGCAGAGGGTGCATACAGGCCTGGAAAGCTGGCTTTTTATGACAGCTTCTCTCTCTTACTCTGTTCCTGCAAGTAACTCGAAACACTTTTGTGCTAGGCAAAAAAAACACACACACACACAAGCGGTTTTGGAATCTTCATTGTGTTGCCTCTTCCAGCCCTGCTCACTCAGGGCTCATCCCTCCCCTAAGGAGCAGCCTGCCCCTCGCTCCCCCCAGTCTCCTCCTGGTGTTCCTCTCTCCCCTGGTGACCTCCTTTTCATTCTCACCTCCCTGCCTCTGCTCCCCCTTTGGAAGGCAGTTCAGCTAACACTCATTAGCACATGCTAATGAGCATCAATTCATTTCTCAG
Organism: Ovis canadensis; assembly: GCF_042477335.2. NCBI lineage: Eukaryota > Metazoa > Chordata > Mammalia > Artiodactyla > Bovidae > Ovis > Ovis canadensis. Next base: position 52,827,058 of record NC_091258.1, on the reverse strand, counting down.
TCACTCAGCGGGAGAGGAGAGAAAGGTGGGGACAAGCTGCCACTCTGAGGGGGATGGTTCACAAGGACAGGGCAGCCCCCCAGGCTCAGGCCCCCCAGGAGAATGGGAGGGAGCCTAGTTCCCAGGTGGGGGAGACCTGTCAATATTCTCGGGCTGTACCCTCAGCAGCTGCCTCCATCTTCTCTGAGACTAGCATTTTGAGATCATTCCTAGGTCAATGTGGGACCCTCTGAGCCCACCAGCCTCAGCAAATTCCCATGATGCCCATAGGTGGGAGGGGCTAAGACCTGGGACAGGAGGATCTAGTTCATGGACAAGGGCCTGAAAGCCCCCAGGGCCTGTCCTAGGTGCTAGCAGGCATCAGAGGGTGGAGCGAGGTACCCAGGTGAGGGCAATCAGTGGAAGCCGCTCCTCCACTCCCTGGGGGTTGCTGATTCCAGCCTACCCCAGTAAAGCCTAGAGAACCTCGGCTTCTTCCCAGGCCTTGGCCAGTAAGGGACCATGATAGCAAGGAAAGAGGGCTGGGCAGGGCAAGTCATTTGAAGTCTCAAGGCCCCTTATCAGAAAAGTGGTCCCTGGTCTTCCTGCTGAGGAAGGGTCAGACGAGACAATGCATGAGAGAGTCCTAGAAGAACTCCGAAGTGCCAGGGCTAAAGATTTGTCAAACTTGTATTATTACTACTGTTGGTTGTGGTGTTGTTACTACAGTTATTTATTATTGCCACTGCTAGTGAAGATATGTGGTGGCTGCTCTCAAAATGATCAGAGTGGGAGAGGGACGGCAAGGGCAGCCTCTCCTTTGCCCTTGAGAGCCTTCTCTCTGTCCAGGTCCAGAGTGGTCTCAGCACAGACGGGCATCCCCACCCAGAAAACCCCTGCAGAGCCCCTGGGCGGCCGCCGCCCCGCTGAGACGCAAGCCGATTCTCTGAGCGCGCGCTCCCTCTGCTGGCTGCGGGGCGCGGGCGCAGCCTCTGGATTGTATATAAAGGCAGCGTGGCGCGCAGGACCTGGCGAGTGCCTGAGCGGAGCCGGCGCGCAGGGAGAGCGCGGTGCTGCCTGAGGTCTCTGAGCGGCTCGCCATGGCTGGCCCACAGCAGCAGCCACCCTACCTGCACCTGGCCGAGCTGACGGCGACCCAGTTCCTGGAGATCTGGAAGCACTTCGATGCAGACGGTCAGTAAAGCTCCAACTTGTGTGCCCGCTCGCCCCCAGGGGACCTGCAGTGGAGGGAAGGGGTCAGTGATGATGTGGGCAGCTGTTAGATTGCCCCCAGAGCATGCTTTGGCCGCAGAACCTGCTGAGGTCGGGGTCCTGAGTTTGGAAGACACCTCGCTGCCCAGTAACAATTGTCAGGAACTTTTCTCCCTTGACAGAGCACACCGGCTTTTGCAGCCTCATTCTGGGCGAGTTGGGGCTTTCCCAGACAGGACGTCTGTGCTGGCAAGGCTCCCCAAGACTCCCCGTGCCATTTTCTCTTCCCCCACCTTCCCCTTCAAGCTAACAGCCTGCCTTCAGCGGCTGCAGCCACAGGTCTCAGAAGCCCATTCATTTCTTCCCCCAAGTTCCCCTTTTGTTGAATACCAGGTTAGCCAGCAGGGGTCCAGGGGGCTGGGGCAAGCTGGGGGGTGCTAAAGGAACACCCTTGGCCTCCCCAGCCTGTTTGGTATCAGGAGGAATGGAGAGGACAGCTGGGCAGTGAGCATCCCCTGGGCTTCCTCTGCCATTTTCCATCCCTCACCAGCATGCAGGTCCCACTCACAGCAGCAGTGGGTGTGGTGGGGGGCAAGCTTGGGGTGCCAGCCTGATGCATTCTTTCAGGGTGCTAATCCTGGGTGCTTTGGGTGACTCCTTCCTTCTCTGGGTCAGGGGAGGCACCATCTTAAATGCCTCAGTGACTGACCCTCTGGTCTGTGCAGTCTTGATACTGACTAACCAAAAACCCAGGGCTGGACTGAATAACCTTTGGAAGTTGGCTCTAGGGATTCCAAGGGTCTAGGATGGTCTGACTCAGGCATAAAGGGAGGTTCCCTTTTAGAGGCTTCAGATATCACTAGAGACTTTTTTTCTCTACCACTCCCCCTGGAGAAGGAAATGGCAACCCACTCCAGCATTCTTGCCTGGAGAATCTCATGGACAGAGGAGCCTGACAGGCTACAGTCCATGGGGTCGCAAGAGTCGGACACAACTTAGCGACTAAACCACCACCACCACCACCCCCCACCCCAACTTAAGTGATCTTATTTCCTTCTCAGAAGTCCTGCCTGGCGTGGGCATCTGAAATATTCTGGTATCTCACACCACTGGCAGGATGGTGGTCCAGAGTGTTTATCCTGGGATGAGAGTGAAGGGGGTGGGAACCAGAAAAAGGATCAGGTGGAGGGTCCCTCCATTCTTCTCCCTTCCCTTCCTTGCCTCAGCAGGGTGGTTGGAAAGGTGACTGAACAGGTACCTTGCACCAGAGTGCTATGGAGAGGCAGGGGTTAATGGGTATGCTGATGAGTGAAGATATGTTCCCTAGGAGCCAACAAGAAATCTGGGGGTGAGAGGCTGTGTGATCTGCCTAAGAATTACTGAAGGAGAAGGATAGATTGTTAAATCTGTAAAATGGGGCTAAGGAGGGGTTGTGTCTCTAGTCTATGGCTAGGGCCATAAAACTCCCTCGGGGGCAAGGGCTATGAGAAGATTGTCTCACATTCCAGGTGACATGACAGTCCCTAAGGCTTCTCCTGCCAGTTTATCTGCACCAGAGACTTGCATGATTCAAGGAAAGTTACCAAGTGGCCAAGGTTATACCACCGGCCTCCTGCCAGATGAGTCAGCTAGAAACAGAGGACTCCACAGTTATTCTCTCCCCCTTTTCTCACAGGGACAACCAATAGCACTCTCGATAATCAGGCACACTTGTCTGAGACTTTGTACTTTTCAAAACACAATCACACCTGCTTGAGTTCCACACAGAGAGGCTCTGGGCAGATCATGACCCTCCTCATGCGGACGAGGGAACAGACATGAAGTGTGACTTTTCTAAGGTCAGGGAGCAAAGTGGCCCCTGGCCAGTGCTTATATCCCCACTCTGATTTCTGGACACCTGCTTCCCCTGCCATTCACTCACAGAAGAGCCCCTGACCCAGCCCTGGAGGTGATAGGCAGTTTCTTTAATACTAGAAAGGGGTCCTTCGCATGGCTGGAGCATAGCTAAGCTAGCATGAGGCCAAAGACTCATTAAAGACTCCCAAACCACTGTGCCTCTGGCTCGCTCTGCTCCTCCGTGAAAGGGAGCTAGGTTGCTTCTTGGCTCGTTGTCCCATTTGGCATCCCATTGCCCTCTCTGATCACTGCTTCAGGGAAGTTCCAAGGAGGGACCGTGGACCTCACAGAGAAGGAAAGCATAGGAGATTAAAACGCCAGAGATGGTAGAAAATGATGCTACAGCCAAACTGAAATTCCACTAAAGGACCAAGAATTATCCTGTGGGTCACCTTGCTCTGTATCTTCGCTATCTGTCCCCTCCTGAACTCTCACTCCTGAGCTTCCCGCTCACCCCCGAGGTGCTCCCTGCCCTGGCCGGGCCTCCTCTTACTAACTCTGGCTTCTGTTTTTATCTTGGGGTTCTTCCCGACTCTCCTGCCACTCAGAGAGTTTAAGACCTCTGGGAAGACTCGGCTCACCAGGTCTCTGGAGTGAGCTCACTGGAGCCCAATTAGTCCCAGCCACTAGGGAGCACCGACCCACCCCTCCTGGACTCTAGTAAACAGAGGCCAGGAGTCCGAGGAGAAGCTGGACTCGAGGAGAGTGAGGACGAGGCAGGGATCTAACCCTTACTCAGCCCATCTCTAACAAGGAGGAAACGCCAGCGTCCTGGTGACTTTGCACGAAGAGAGTATCCCCAAGATTATCATCAGCCTTGTGGTGGAGAAAGGAAGGAGCAGGTGTCTGGAGAGCGGGAAGCTGGGCCTCAAAGAGGCACCGCTCTTTTCACAATACCACATGGCAAAGTGAGAGGGTGGCGGGCCCACCTCTGCTGGTGCCCTCCCCAGGGCTTCTCAGTGGCCACCCAAGGCCATGCGCTTGGAAGGGCTCGGGTGTCGTCTCAAAGGCAGAGGTGAAGGAGACGGCGGCCGAGCGCGCTCTGCGAGCCTGGCTGGGCAACCTTCGCGTGCCCTACATGACTGAGCCCCCTGTTTTGTTGTTTCCTCGCCGCTCCTTTGTCAGAACCCTTCTCACTGTGCAGGATTCGGGCTTCAGAGAGATGCCCAGTTCCAAGCTGACACTGTCCTGTCTGTGGTTCTGACCACATGGCCACCAGGCTCCTATTCTGCTGACCATCAGGAGGGGGTCTGTGAGGAGCCAAGATCTGCCCTTGGCCTTTGCTACACTTTGGAAGCTGATGCAAGCGTGGGGATACCTTCTCTCCCAGAGGCCAACAGACATTCACACGTCAGCACAGGGAATCCCACTCATCCCAAGAAGCATCCTACACGGATACACTCCTGCATATACATAAAGCTGTGTGAACACAGGGGTCTATTACCAAGTTCTTTGGGATACTGAACTTTTGAGAAAGAATGTGCTTCCCTAGGGAACAGGAAAATAAATCCTCTAATTTCTACAGTGGAATATTATACAACCGATGGGACTGAGATGGGGCTTCTATACTGACATGGAAAAACGTCCAAGATGTATTACCAACATTTTTTTTAATTGCAGCATGACACTATTATAGTATGAGCCCATTTTTACTATTAATGAAACAAGTACAATGGAAAATATTAGAAAGAACGTAACAATAGTGGTCTTCTCTGCAGAGTAGATGATGTCAAATTAAAAGGCATTTTCTTTAACTTTTGATGTTAATTTCTATAGTGTTTTACAAGAGCCTGTGTTTCTTGTATAATTAGCAAAATAATAAAAAGAGTTAAGAGGAAAATAATTTTATGGGCACTGCCCCCCAAAAGAAATACATCTCTCTCTAGTCGTGGGCCTGTGCCCAGAGTTCTCTAGGCCTCTGTCTGCCTCCAGATGGCCCTGGTGATGCAGGAGGCTCTCAAAGCCTTGCACAGGGCCTGTGCCTTGCTCTATACAGTGTGGCGCCAAGGACTGAAAATTACTTGACAGGGAGGACCACCAAGAACTAAGGAGGGCCCTGCCCAGTCTTCCCACCTCTCTCTACAGGGGTAAGAACAGAAGCATCCTCCCAGCCCACCCCCTACAGGGAACACTGGCCGGCCAGAGGGAGAGTGGCCAGGCCAGCTCTCAGTCACAGATGAGCTTGTGTCCCTGATGGAGGAAGCTGAAGAAAGCTGAATGGCAGTGCCTCTCAGAGGTGGAGAGAGGCCTGGGCAGCTTGCCCTGGAATTCTCAATGAAGAGGGCTTTTGAGATACTGAAAAGAAGACCTCTGTGCATAAAACAGGGCTTCCCTGGTGGCTCAGACGGTAAAGAATCTGCCTGCATTGTGGGAGACCTAGGTTCGATCCCCGGGTTGGGAAGATCCCCTTGAGGAGGGCATGGCAAGCCACTCCAATGTTCTTGCCTGGAGAGTCCCCATGGACAGAGGAGCCTGGCGGGCTGCAGTCCATGGGGTCACAGAGAGTCAGACAGGACTGAGCAACTAAGCGCAGCACGGTGAATAAAAGAGACAGCTAATAGAACCTACTGTTGATCCCAGGGAATTTTACTCAATGCTCTGTGGTAACCTCAATGGGAAGGAAATCTAAAAAAGGGTGGATGTACGTATAACTGGTGCACTTTGCTGCACAGCAGAAACCAATACAACAAAGCAAAGCAACTCTACTCCAATCAGACTCAATAAAAGGGAAAAGACTTGCCCAGAAAGGCTACAGAGTATCCTGTACCTAGGCATTCACACAAACGCGACAGCTGTTACTGCGCAGCACACCTGCGCTGTGCACGAGATGACCACAGGACTTACGCAAATGACTGCTTCTTGGAGCATTACAGGCAGAGGGTCTGAGACAGGGGGGAGCCAGCGCTGTCTGAGGGTGGTTTTCTTTTAAACCTGTCAGTGTTTCTCTGTGGGGTCCACGTGTCCCGTGTTTGCCTGAGGTCAGGATTTGGGGTTCTTTGGGAGCAGCGTCCCGCCCCACCTGGGTAAGCCCTAAGAATAAGGCCCCCACCCCACCTCCGCTTTCACCCCCAAGTCCCCCGTTTGTTTTGCCCACAGTGCCCTTTGGTGTGGATGTCCACAGCACGCCAGCCCTGCACGGGGTGCCGTTTGTGTGGACTCGTGCCCCATGGCCCAACCTCTCCAAGGGTGATGGTGCCAGCTGAGTGGGGAGGCAGCTGTGTCTGAGAAGAGCTGGGGCTCCCCAGGGAGGCAGCTATGGGGACATTTGCACAAACAAGACACTTCAGCCTGCCCCACCTCACCAGGGCAGCCAGCAGCGATCCCGCATCCCTGCCCTACTCGCCTTGTTTATCTCCCTCTAGACTTCAGTACTTTCAGTAGCTGAGCCCCTGGGGGAGGTTTCCAGGGCTAAGGAGACCTCTCGGGGAAATCTCTTCTAGTACCCAGGGAGCCAGAATTAATAGAGCAGGCGTGTGGGTCTTCAAGAACTGAGCCTCTCCAGCTCTGACCCACGGGGCTGTCCTGGCAGATTGCATCAGATCCTGCCTCTGCCCATCCAGGGCCTCTGGCTTCAGCCCTCTGCCTCCCCTCCTCTCTTGCTCAATCTGTCCCATCCTTCTGGCCTCCACCCCTGGGACCTGGCCCAGCATTAGGCTGCCAGATGTCCACAGGTTCGGGGGACCCAGCTCCAAAGCCAGTGTTCCAGAAGCAGCTCAGCGCAGAAACACAGATAAAGTCAAGTGTCTGAATATTCATCCGGTAGCTGTGCGCACTGGGTTCTTCCCCCAGGAGCCTCTGGGAGACATATGTCTGTGTCTGTCTGTCTGTCTGTGTAAGACTGACAAAGAGAGAAACCAAAACAAAATAGAGATATGGACAGAGGTTGTCCCTGGAGCAAGTCAAAGGAAAACAGGCTGTAAGCTGCAGTTCAGTCTCTTTCCCCTCAAACTCCTTCTCTCTAACGCGACGTCGATAGCACCCGTCTGCTTACCTGGCAGGGTCCTGAAGACCAGATGGGACAGGAATTGGAGAGCTCTTTATATGGTGGACACTGTGCAAAGGCATATTATTAATACTGGAGCAGAGCCAGAGCAGGCCCATTTCTTGCCACAAAGGGTAAGATGTGTCCCAGAGAAAACCAGGGCTGAGGGTAGAAGGTTACTTGCCCTTTCATAAATTTGAGCTCCTGACAGAGACCCAGAAGGCATGGCCTTCTGGACGCTTTCTTGGGCAGCTAACTTGAAACTGCCTAACTGCCCTCTTTGATTTCCTTAAACAGAAGGAACATAGAATAATACAGATTGGTGAGCACGCATGGCCACACAGGTCCACACTTCTCAAACTGGAGCATACAGGAGGGCTGGTTCAAGAGCACATTTTCGGGCTGCACTGCCAACAATTCTGATTCAGCCAGTCTGGGGTTAGTTAGAAATCTGCATTTCTAACAAGCTCCCAGGTAATACTGACACATCAGGCCCTGATCACTCTCTGAATAGTGCTGGTCTAGGCCACTCTTGTCAAAAGAGGCACTCTCACTTAAAATGAAACCCTGGTCTACGACCTCAGGGTTCACACCAGCCCTCCACCTCAGCCTCAAAGGTGAAACCAAAGGCATGGTCTCTCTAGGGAGGAGAGCTCACATTCAAAAGCAGCGGTGCCCAAATGTTCACGCTCCTACGTTGTTAAAATGCAGATTCTGATCAGCAGGGCTGGGGTGGGGCCTGGGATTCTGCATTTCTAACAAGCTGCCACATAATTCCAGTGTTCCCATTCCACAGACCACACTTTGACATCAAGCTCTCATACTCCAGATCTGCCAAATTAGAACTTCCATTTTAACAAGCTCCCCGGGTAATTCTTACATACCTCAAAGTTTGAGACAGGCTGCTCTAAAGCAGTCCTTAGTCTTGACTGCACCTCACAATTGCCCAGAGAGCTTTGAAAACATGCCAGTGAGACACCCCCACCCCATTAAATCAGGAGCTCTGGGGGTGGGGCCCAGGCACTGGTGCTGGTTTTAATAGCTTTCTGGGTGACTCTAATACCTAGCCTGGGCTGAGAACCAGGATTCTGAAGCTGAGCAGTAATACTGCAACTCTTTGGGCCAAAGGGTTTATAGCCACGGATTGGTTTGGAAGACCTTAAGAGCGCAGAGTATAAAATGAGGCTTTTAAGTTAGGTGAGATTTTACATTTTCCAGAATCCTGTCACAGCTGCGTGTTGTGTGGCTGTTACAATGACTCTATATAAAGTTGAAAAAAAAAAACGCATAAGTAGTTTTGAGCATAAACAGTTACAGCCACTTTAGAGATCAAGAAAGATCAAGAGTTCAGAGAGACTGACTGGCTCAGCATCACGTGAATAGTCACAGAAATGGTGATAGGCTTACAGCTCTTACTCAGGCTCCTCTTACCTGTTCAACTCTTAGAAAATCTGTATACACAAACGCCAGTGAGGAACAGACCCCTTTCCGCCGTGGGGCAGGGCACTCTTCAGCCAAGCTTTTCCAAGTGTCTGCGGCTAGATTAACTGGAAAGAAGTGCTGACTCACTTCAAAATTTGGGGAAACCGAGGTACAGTGGTGGTGAAGAATGGTGGCGACCCTAGAATGAGGAAAGATGCAGGGTCCCTGGCTCCACCCAGCCCCCTCGCTAATGCTCACAGGGTGTGGTTTGATGTGGCAATTAGAAGGGATGGCTGTTGTGTTAACCACATCCTTATCAATGCCAATCCACGAGATGTGTGGGGTGGCCAGCCACCCCACCCCCAAATAAGATGGTCATAGAAAAAGCGAACCACCTGCCTAGTGTTGAAGTCCTCCCTGGAAGCTGGTAGGCCAACCCGTCCCCTACTCCCGCCTTGGTAACAGGTGCCTCCTGCCTGATGGGCAGGGAGTTGCTCTGAGGGAAGCGAGGGTAGCGGAAGCCCTTCTCCCACGCCCCGGTGATGGCAGGGGCCTCATCTGCCCCCTGCAGCCTGCCTAACCTCTGCTCCTCACCCTCTCCCTTCAGCTGGCAGACACCTCTGTTCTTGTGTGGTTCCCTCACCCCAGGAGACCATTAAATGCTCTTGGGGAACAGGCCTATTTCTAAACTTGGCTATAGTTCCCACAGTGTTGAACTTGTTATTCAGTTCAAAAAAAAACACAAAGGCTGTAGAATTGAACCACATTTCTGTTCCTCTGCACAGAATGAGGTGCTGGTGGCAAGAGGGGTCATGCAGCCCGCTGCTATTCAGCCTGCACAAGTCGGACTCCAGGGGGAGTTTCTTTCCACGGGGGCCTGGCTGGCTTCTGGGCCCCTGCTGCCTCTGCTAGTAGCTGGGGTTTCTCAGCGAGGTCTTCCGCCCATGCTGTCCAAGTAGCCCCATAGTTATTTCAGCCTCCTCCTAGTACACTCGCGAAACAGACTCACAGGCACTGACTCACATGTCCATCCAGCCCTGGGCCAGCCCACCTCTGAGGCCTCTGCTACACTTAACCCCAGTGCATGCTCACTGTACGAGCTCCACACACACCACCCCACTGCAATCGCAGCCTTGGGCTTCTCCTGGACCCAGAGGTGAGCTCAGCTCCCTGCCTGAGAAATAGAAGAACAGCCAGATCACGGCAGGGAGTGACCCAGGGAGACACAAAGTACTGGTTCCTCCAACTCGGAGTCACTGTCCACTGGCGACTGCCTTTTTGTCTAGAAAGCGCTTCATCCCCGCCCCCCTTTCCGCCACCCCACTCCAGCTGGCCTCGCTGGCAGTAGACACACACTCGTGAAATTCCAGCTCTCCTAAGAAGCTTTGCAGAACATCCTAGAAGAAAGATGACCTCCCTAGCCTAAGGGAAAAAGGGAACTCAAATCTTTCCCCACCATGCCCTACCCCCCCTCCACCCGCAGTTACAATCGTATATTTTCCCTGCAGATAAAAATACATAATTTATCTCACATGATGCCTTCCATACACTCTCCATATTGTGGCATTTTTCCTACTAGAGGGCGCCAGTAAGGTTACTTATTATCATGGGGCATTGGAGGGGAGGCTGGGAAGAACATAGACTCCCACTCTGACATCCCCCTCCACCCTCTCAAAAGCCTCCACCAAGGCCAGGGTAAACACGTCTTCTTTATTCTCTTTGTTTAGTGTGTAACTCTGCACGCCCCTGACACAAGCTACCACCTCCCTTTCCTTTTCAAGTTGAATACTCTCTATGAGAAACTTCCTCAACTGCTTCAGTTCAGATTTAGAACTTGACCTTTAGGCAGCGGTTTCCAAATCTTGCTATAGGCATGAAAATCACTTGGGGAGCTTTTTAAAACATCAGGTGCCCCCCATACCATGGGATAGATACCCCGCCTTTCTCCTTCCACTCTTCTCTCTGCATCAGTTTCCTGGAGCTGCCACGACAAAGTACAGTTGGGGGTAAAACAACAGGAATCTATTCTCTGACAGTCCTGGAGGCGCAAAGCCCAAAATCAAGGTGTAGGCAGGGTTGGTTCCAGGCTCTGAGAGGTAATATGTTCCATGTCCCTCTCCTGGCTTCTGGTGGTGGCTAACAACCCACAGCACCCCTTAGTTTGGAGATGTACCGCTCTGATCTCTGCCTGTCTTCACGTGGCCTCCTTCCCTGAGTATCTCTCAGTGTCTTCACATGGACTTCTTTTAAGGACACCAGTCACTGGATTTAGGGCTAGTATGATCTCATCTTAACTAATTACATATGCAAAGACACTATTTCCAAATAAGGTCACATTCTGAGTTCCAGGTGGACAACCTTCAATTTAGTATAGCCTCCAACTTGAGTACACCAAAGACTCAAGTTTTGCCTCCGACCCAATCCACACTGGTGACCAGGGCTTGCCACCTGCCCACAAACCTTGAGGCTGATAACCTGTTGTCCCCTGTTAGAGCTCCAGCCCCTGCGGCTTGCCCAGCAGGCAATCGAGGGACAGCTGCCAGCCCCTGCTCCCTCTGCGGCATGGGATCCTGACGCTGGCCCCTCCCCGTGCTTTCTGTTAAATGTACACTCCAAAGATAACACCGTTATTCATCTTGGATTTCTATGGTTGCAAATGCCTAGAGGACAGGACCCACATCCCTAACAGTCCAGGGTTGGCCCAGACACCTGCTTGATGACCAGTGAGGAAAACAAGTTCTCCATGAAGCCCCCGACCTCCTCACCCCACCCACTGTAAATCTTACTATTTAGCTTGGAGATTCATTGCTTTTTTTTTTCTTTGCTATCTTTTCAGGAAATGGGTATATTGAAGGTAAAGAGTTAGAAAACTTTTTCCAAGAATTGGAGAAAGCAAGAAAAGGCTCTGGCATGGTAAGCCCAGTCCCCTCTCCCTTTGCTTGGAATTTTCTGTCATCCTGAACATGGCTTTGAGCATTATCTGTCCTAGGTCATGCATTCCATCAGCAGCCTGACATCTCTCGTCTTGACCCTTAGAGTTTTCTTTTATTTGGAAGGATTTTTAAAATTGATATAGTCCCTAAAAAGGGTACCTTACCACACTATCCTTGGGTGTCTGGAATTGAGGGGTGTTCATGTCTACCATAGGTTGATAAATGCACCCAAAACTGCAAAATTTTGTGTGTCTATAAACATTTTTTCCCAGGGAAGAGTCCATAGCCTACCTAATATGCTTAGAGGCGTCATGACTCAAGATTGGATGCCTAGAAGGTTTCCAGTGCCTTTATTCAAGACTAGAATTTCTCAGCCTGAGCACTACTGATATTTGGGGTAAACGACTATCATGGGGGGCTGTCCTGGACATTGTAGGGTGATTAGCAGCATCCCTGGCCTCTACCCATGAGATCCCAGTAGCACCGCTCCAAACTGTGACAATCAAAAGTGTCTCCAGACACTGCTGCTAATATCCCCTTCAGGGGATGCAGAATTGTCCCTACTTAAGAACCACTGTTCTAGACCAACCGAGGCTGGAACCTCAGCAAGGACTTAGAGGAGAATGGAGGATTGCTCCAAACCAGTATCTGAGCTGGATCGCACTGGCTCATTTGTGCAGCTGTCAGACTGCCCTTCAGGGCCTGGAGTGACTCCCAATCACATCCCAGCCCCTTAATGGCAGGTACCTTGTCCCTCCTGGTGCCAACCTGGGACTACTGACACTAAAGCCTTTTGGGGGCGTCTAACATGTTGAAAAGGTAAGGTGATTGGAGCTAGTCCATTGTGATTCTCATCTGGCTCTCAAATATATGGAGTCAGACCAGCTCCCTCCCCCAGCTCCTGTGGGTCTTTTCACGGGCAGGTCTCTCCATTCTCCCCTTATGCATGTCTGCTGGCTAATCCACTGATTATTAGCAAGTCCTCATGGAGCCTTTGAGAGATGAGTCACAAGCCCACTGGTGAGCGCATGGTTCTGAGCTCGGCAGTGGGCCCCATTGAGGAAGATGTCCAAGAGATGGGCTTAGGGGCTGGAGGTGATTCATGGGTTTGTTTATCAACAGTCCTCTATCACTCCTCATTACTAGGATAATGAAGCCCAGATCATGGAAAACACAGGCTTCTCAGCTGGTACTGGGATCATGAGGTAGACGGAGGAATGTGATTTTATGAAGTGCTTCAAATCTGAAGTCCTTCTCTTAGTCATTCCCTTCCTCAGATGGCATCAGGGATGATTTTCAAGTCTGTCAACAACACTCTCAATTAACATCATCCTGGACTGGTTTTCAGAGCAGCTGTTAAGTGGCAGGAAAAATACTGGTCTTGGAAACGGGAATCATGGGTTCACATTCTGGCTATACTAACTGGTGACCTCAGGAGAAGCCACTGTATCTCAGCCTCCATTTGTGTGTAAAACAGTCAGGTTTCATAGGGATTGTTGTGAAATGTAAATAGGGTAAATAGACCCTTACTTGTGATAAGGGTCTAGGATCATTCCATGCACATCTGTAAATAAATGTAAAGCAATAAATATTGATAAGCAAACATATTGGCAAATTGAGACCAGTCTCAAAGGTTAAAGAAAAAAAAAGACAATAGAAGGGATTCAGAAAAGACTGTAAGAATTGGTAGAATTCTTCTAGGCCCAATCCTAGGAAACACACATCCACTAGAAAACCTTCAGTGAAACAAAGAAAAGGCATCAAATGCCAAAATAATTCATCATTGATTAAGGATAAGGAAGAGCTTGTTAATGCAAATAATCAATCAGCAGCACCCCAAACCAAGAGAAGCTCTCAGAACTTCAAGAAGGGCTTAAATTTAAGTTAGGTGATGATGGCCCAACAGAACTTTTGAAGTTCAATGCTTTTTAGTAGTCACACTCATCTAGTGGACTATTTAAATGACCCCTCAGCTAATATAGACTTTCTCTTCACATTCTTCCAGGCCTAAAATCACAGTGGAAAGCATTGTAGAATTGCCAGTTAGTCTTTAAAGAAGAAAACAAGCAATTCCCCTTGCTCTGGTGGAGTGCCTAGAACCTACTGGGGGGCCTTGCAATAAGCTGGGCTTATTAGAAGCTGCCTCGGTAAAATGTTGGGACCTGAGTTCTCACATCTGCAATGGGAATAAATCCTCACCCTTCTGACAGACTTATCGTTTAATCCATTCCAAAGGCAGAGGGCGTGTTTACCTATGTGGTACACAGCATCTCCACGTGTCATGTTCCCCTTTGCAAATTACATGACTGAGCCTCAGAGAAGGCTTCCCCGGAGGCACAGGTGGTAAAGAACCTGCCTGCCAAGGCAGCAGATAGAAGAGACGCGGATTCAATCCCTTGGTCAGGACGATCCCCTGGAGGAGGGCATGGCAACCCACTCTAGTATTCTTGCCTGGAGCATCCCATGGACAGAGGAGGCTGGCGGGCTACAGTCCACAGGGTCACAAAGAGTCAGACACAGCTGACGCACCTCCGCAGGCATGCATGAGCCTCAAAGAAGAGAGCACTGAGAAGGAAGGACCCTGAGGAGGGAAGAGTACAGCCTTGATTACTCAGACCACTGGTTCAACCCACCTGAACACAGGTTCAACCTGTATATCTGGGGTGCAAAATAACTCCCCATCATCGCCACACCAAACGGGTGAGAGATCCCTGGTTTGAAGGGGACCTAGTGGCAAAATCAGTCCTCTTTGTCTTTCTGCAGGTGTCAAAGAGCGACAACTTAGGGGAGAAGATGAAGGAATTCATGCAGAAGTATGACAAGAACTCAGATGGGAAAATCGAGATGGCGGAGGTGAGTCCTGGGGTCTAAGCTGCTTATAGTCATCAGACCTGAGTCCTAGCTGCTAAGAGCTATGTGGGAAGGGTCATCGGTTGCTTGTATCTTTCCCATGCATGAGCATCCTTCCAGGAGTCTGATGAGGTGGTGGTCTTAAAGCCCCTAGCACTCAAGCTGATCAAAGAGAACAGATGGAACTTTTTCTTTGTCTCACAAAGAAAGAGGAACAAACAAACATTGGCCTAAGACAGGGATAAAGACCTTTAATGCTCTCAGGGTCCAATAGGCACTGTAAATGTGTGATGAACTTAAGACAGAAAACAGGGTGAACACTGGGCAGTTAGGAGAGTTCGTGCCCCACCTGAAGGCATCCACAGGAGGGTGTGTGTGTGTACAATTTACATATGTAGTGTGCATAACGTTTACATATATACACACACACACATTTATATATGCATAGATAGACACATATTGCTAAAGAATAAACCGAGGCATATTAAAAATTTTAAGAGTTTCTTTCAGCAAAAATCAATTCAAATAGAGCAGTACCAACCCGAAATAGTTAGGAACATCCTACCAACAGAAGATAACAGAGACTTCTATAAAGAAGAGACCGTGGCAAACAATTAAGTTCTTTGACTGGCTACAGCCTGAGTGGTTACATTATTTGGGAAAGCCAGTTGGCTGTTTTGGTTGGGTGTTTAGATTTTGGTTTGCTTAGGTAGGCTACTAAGGCATTAAGGCCACCTCAGTCTAAAGACTTCCTGTTTAACGATGGCAGAGGAGCCTGGCAGGCTACAGTCCATGGGGCTGCAAAGAGTCGGACACAACTGAGCGAGCGATGCTTTCACTTTTCATATGCATACTTATACATACACATATACATGTGCACGTGTGTGCAGGCCTAACCAAGCTCTTCTGGAAATCAGTTTGCCACCCATGGTCAAGGGGTCCAGAATGACAAAGGAGGACATAGTCCTTCTGGGGTGGACTGGTTACCGTGGTGCCTGAGGGCAGTGCCCAGGAAGCAGATATTGAGACAGAGATTCAAGTGGGTAGGACTTCAAGAGAAGGGAAGAGAGAGCAGCAGGAAAGGGAAGAGGAAGAAGCCAAGCAAGGGTGTGGTCTCAGCTGATCCCATGGGGGCCTCTGGAGGGTGGACTGTGCCACAGAGCTGGTCCCACCTTGAAGTAAGGGGTGGAATGGTGGTCCTTTGAACCCCTATGTCAATCAGGTATTGGATGTAGGCTGCCCACTCCAGGATGGGGGTTGGAGGGGAGGATGGCTAGGGCAGCCCATTTGGTGGAGGGCAGTTCTCCTGGGCAGCTATGAGCCACTAGCTCACAGCCTTCTCAGCAGCTGAGGGATGGCCCACCAGCCTAGTTGAAGGGGATCTGCAAAAGGCACCAAGGCCATCCACTATAGAAGCCTAAAGTAAAGGTGGTGGGACATCCTGACTCAGATAGGCTTAAACCAGGGGTCAGCAGGCCTTTTCTGTAAAGATACAGACTATGGTCAATGGTTCAGAGTTTGCAAGCTGTACAGTCTCTGTCTTGACTCTTCAACTCTGCCACTGTGGCACAAAAGCAACCACAAACACTATGTAAATAAATGGGCCCTGGCACGCTCCAGTGCAAGTTTCTTTACAGAAAGAGGCAAAGCAATTTGAGACTGGTGGTTGCTAGTACACAGGGGACCTTTTGGGGGTGATGGAGAGCCAGATTTGGCTCATGGGCTATAATACACTGACTCTTGGCTTAAACTGTAAGAGACTCCTAAGGAGAAAGGCCATTAGAAGGCTTGGCTGGTGGTGAAAGAGGCCAGGTCTCCAGCCAGGCTTCTCTGCAGTTCTCTTGGTTCTGTTCTCTGCCCCACAACGGCTTCATCCCCAGGCTGGATAAGAAAGCTAGCTACAGCAGTTCCAGATATCACATCCAGATGCAGAAAGGACCCACCTCACTGGTCCCTGATAAAAGCAAGGAAACCTTTCCCAGGAGTGCCCTCAGCAGACCTTCCCTCACATTTCATTGGCCAGGACTAGGTCACTCCTACCCAAAAGCCAATCACTGGCCAGCGAAATGAGATTATTACGTTTAACTGAGACTGATTAGGATTTGCCTGTGACTCCAGCATGCTGGGAGCAGAGAAGGTGGTGGGGGGAGCCAATGGCACATCCTGCCTTTTTTTAAAAACCAGATTTGTTTGCAGTATAATTTATATACAGTAAGCAGCATCAATTTGAACTGTAAAATTCCATGAGTTTAGATAGCTGTATACAGCCGCAATCAAAATACAGCATCTCCATCACCCCAAAAAGGGTTCTCTGAGCCCCAGCAACAGCCCATCTCAGATTGCTTTGCATTTTCTAGAATTGCATATCTATGGAATCATTTAAGTATTCCTTTGAGTCTTAATACATGCATTTTAAAGTGGCACCACTTTTGGTCCCTCCAGCTACTCACCCAGAGGGTTGGGGGCACCCAGAAGCGCTTCTTAGAAAATCCTTCTTCCCATTTAAAGGGCTGCCAGCCCCCATTTCCAAGGAAGGAAGCAAAATGGAACAAAATGTGGCTCCATGCTGCCTGGCACTGGCTGTTCTCCGTCCTTCCCCAGCAGGGCTCTAATGTTACTGTCACTCTCTGATCCCCACAGCTGGCACAGATCCTGCCGACCGAGGAGAACTTCCTTCTGTGCTTCAGGCAGCACGTGGGCTCCAGCACCGAGTTTATGGAGGTGAGACCAAGGCGCTGCCTTCTCTCTTGCACACTGGGGCCTGCCTTTCCCTCACATTCAGAGACAGGCCCACCCTATGCCTAGTAGTGGTCTCTGGAAGATACCAAACCCCTTCTGAGTAGCTCAGCTACTCAAAGTGTGCTCTGTGGACCAGGAGCATCAGTGTCACCATTAACTGGGTGCTTGTTACAAATGCCGAGTCCCTGACCCGCTGAATCAGAATCTACATTTTAACAAGATCCCCAGGTGATGCGTGTGCACATTACAGTGTGGAGGATAGGTGAGAAGTGAGCTTGGGTAAAGTACCTTTTTGCGTCCCTTGTGTGGTTCAGCTGGTAAAGAATCCGCCTGCAATGCAGGAGACCTGGGTTCGATCCCTGGGTTAGGAAGATCCCCTGGATGAAGGGAAAGGCTACCCACTCCAGTACTCTGGCCTGGAGAATTTCATGGCTGTAGAGTCCATGGGGTCACAAAGAGTCGGACACGACTGAGCGACTTTCACTTCACTTCACTAAGTACCTTTGGGAAATCATGTGTACACTCTGCATCCCGTCTGGGTGTCTGACACAGATGTTTGCATACTACAGGCTCTAGGAAGTCCTGCAGTAAACAGACCGGCTTACTCAGTTTGCTTCTAGGCTCTTCCATGTTTTCTCCTCACTCAATAGCATTAGTGTTCCTAGAATTCAGAGTTCCAAGAAGCATTCTGGGAAAGGATGGATTCAGCTACCACTCTAAAACTGAAAAAGGCCGGTGAGAATCCCAGTGTCCAGTACCTTCAGGCTTGAGCTTTGACTGTGCTCATGGCTTCACTGTCCATCTTCAAAGGGACGTGGCCATCTCTGCAGTAGGGATTCTCTGAGATCTTCATGTGAACAGGACAAGGAAACTCAAGTGTCTTCTGAGTAATATTCAAATAGATTGAACCATGAGAAACTGCTCATATTTAATCACTCTTTATTTACAAAAATTGGAAATTCCTTACAGTTTAACCAAATATATTACTAATCCAGCAAACTACCAAATATTTTCTGCTATTTTTCTGGGGCTCTGCACCCTAGCCCCTCAACGTATGTGTCCGTCAAGGTGAGATTCAACTCATCCCCTCATCATCCGCCCCCCCCCCCCCCACACACACACACTCTGCCTGCTGTGATAACTAACTGGCCTTCAACACAACTCCAGTTGCCATTTGTAATGTTAAATCCATTTCCAGCCACCGGTAATCTCCTGTCTGTGATTCACTGCTTAAGAATGACTGGAGAGACAGTCCAGAAACACACATGGCAGTAAGTTCCCCACACGGATGGAAAGTCAGTTAGAAATAATGGATTCTCAGGGTAGAAGACTCATTTTTTTAAGTGGCAGCGTGCCTAAGCATTATATATGGGTTTAATTTTACGGTGCTTTAAAGGATTTTCTCCGGTTTTTTCAAGATGGCAAAATCCCATAAGCCGGTACTTTGACATGCTGGGTTCTGTTCTTAGCGCCCCCCTTGCCTGTCTAGAAGGAGAAGTTGCATATACATAGAACTTGTCAGGGGGCGATTATCGTGAGTGTCAATGTTCTGTCTATAGATAAGGGACTTCCCTAGTGGTCTAGTGGTTAAGACTCTGCGGTTCCACTACAGGGGCACAGGTTCCATCCCTGGTCAGAGAGCTAAGATCCCACCTGCCACATTGTGTGGCCAAAAAAGAGAAAAGAAAAGGGAGCATTTATACCTGATTGCTCCTTTCTCCATAGGGTGGCAGCCAGACACTGGCTCTGTTCCACTTAATGATCAGGAAAATGGGGATGAAAGCTTACAGGGTATAGAGAGGCCTAAAGAGGAGCAAAACAAAACCCAAACCCACCCGCCCCCCTCTAAATCATCAGTGGTTTCTTTCTGTGTGGTTGACATGGTTCCATGTTTTACCTGTCTTTATCCTTGAAGCTGAGCCCAGCTTAACTACCGATCCCCGCCCCATCCCACAAGTTTCTGGGAACCCCACTGCCTTACAGGACGATCCCCTCCGGGGGGTGTCCATTGGCTCCATCTCTGTCGGCTGGAAACCTGAAAAGGCCCCTCTGCAGCCCCAAAGGCCTCATGCTCTCGGATGGTTTCCATCCCACTGCTCAGAACAACATTTTAATTCCTAATTTTAGTGACACCTCCAGATTTCTTTGCGATTTCACAAAGCCCGGGTCTCTTGAACTCTTCTCCTTGAATGGGAAGAGAACGATGACCCACTGATGGCCGCACACAAAGTACTGGAAGGGGAGAGACGCCCAGCATGAGGCCACAGGGCTGCAGTGGACCCAGGGAGGGAAGGCAGACCTGCTGGCAGGCTCTCACTCTGACGGCAGCTGAATGCCCTGCTTCCTGTGAGCACTGGAGTCCCTTCAGGTTATCCCCCCTCAGGCAATTTGGGGGGCATCTGACTTTTCTCCCAGTCAAGACTCAACCTAGAAACCAAATTCTAATGCACTCGATGCATGCAGGCGGTTGGTGAAGTCATATTTGAAAATCTGCACATATTTCTTTGTGCTTAACTCAAGGGTGGGCTTTCAGAGCATGAGACGGAATATTTTGATGGTGCTTGGCATTTCTTTCCCCAAAGAAAGTTCTCTTCCCAAGTCAAAAGCTATCTGTCCAAGTTTCATGTAGAATAAGTCTACAAGCAACATAACTTTCCATAAAACCAGGATCAAAATTTTTGAGTCACTGCTATATCAAAGAGTTGGGCACAACTGAGCGACTGAACAAGACAAAACTTATACCGTGAGAGTCACAGCCTAGTTTGGTGGAAGGGAGGAAAGATCCTCACACAGCTCCCAATAAAAGGGGGACATGCCATAGACAGGTGAATATGTGGTACATACATACCACACACATGTATACGGAGTATTACTCAGCCATAAATTAGAGAGCAATAATGCCCTTTGCAGCTGTATGGATAGAGAAAGAGATGATCATACCAACTGAAGTCAGAAAGAGAAGGACAAATACCATATGATATCACTTACATGTGAAATCTAAAATATGACCCAAATCAACTTATCTATGAGAGAGAAACAGACTCCCAGACACAGAAAACAGACTTGTGGTTGCCAAGGGGGAGGCGAGGGGGGCAGGCATGGACTGGGAGCTTGGGATTAGCAGATGCAAACTATTATATATGGAATAGATAAACTATATAGCGTAAGCCCCTGTATTTACAGGGAACTGTATTTATTATCCTCTGATAAACCACAATAGGAAAAAACATGAGAAAGAACGTGTGTGTGTGTGTGTGTGTGTGTATAAACTGAATGTATAACTGAATCATAATGCTATACGCCCAAACTAACACAATATTTTAAATCAACTCTAATGAAAACAATTTTTTTTAAGTGGAGGAGTTAGGGATGCAGGAGATCAAATCTGGGAAAAGAATGAGTGCCTGCTGACTCTTAGAAAAATCAAGTGTTGCTGGTGTCTAGGTGTGCTGTTTGGGGCTAGGGGAGAAGGGAGTGAAAATTAAGGGAAGACGACTTGAAAGAAAATCTAAGAACTGTGGTCAGGCACCAAAACAGACCAAAGTTTAGGGAAACAGGGTTCCCTGGGCCTCTTTGCACAGATACACCCACGTGCATCACCACCACCCCTCAACATGGCATTCCGTCCTCCCGCCAGATGGCTTCGGTTTCAGGACAGCTGTACTCAGGACCAGATTTTTTCAGGACCACCCTATTAGTTACCTATTGCTATGTAACAAATTGCCCCCTCAAACTTACCAGCCTAAGGCCACAAACATTTTATCATCTCTCAGTTTCTGTGGAAATTTGGTAAAGCTCAGGCAAGTGGCTCTGGCTCAGAGTCAAGATGTCAGCAGGGCAGCAGTCATCTGAAGGCTCGACTGGGGCTGGAAGCTGCCCCTCCGGGATGGCAGTCACCTGTGGCTGTTGGCAAGGGGCCTCAGGTGCTCCCTCCATGTATCTTTCTATGGTGCTGCTTGAGTGTCCTTACACCATGGCACCTGGCTTCCTCCAGAGTGAGTGACCCAAGGGGGAGAACAAGAAGGCAGCCTCACTGCCGTTATGACTTCGTCTGGGAAGCCATAACGGCCACATCTGCCATATTCTATTCATTAGAAGTGAATCGCCGAGTTCAGGCCACCTTCAAGGAGAAGGGAATTAGGGAGGTGGAGAGTTCATGGACAGTTTAACCTTTCCAACTGTTTCTCCTGTTTCTCCTGTGTAATGTCTGCGCCTGCTCAGATGGATAGTATGGAGAGGAAAGAGGTGGTCAGAACCACATCACCTGCTGAAGCTCTGTTTCTCTCTGATCCTCCAGATGCTGTGGTCAGCAGGCAGTTCCCTGGTTTCTCACAGGGACCCAATGCATGCAGCAACTAACTGGGTCTCAGATCAGAGCCCAGAACCAGTAACGGAGCAAACTCCAGGGAGGGACTGATGGCCAGGCCTAGGTCACATGTCTACCTCTGGAGACTGGTCAGCCCTTCTTGAACCATGTGTACTGAGCACGAGAGAGGGGTAGCTTCCTAAAAAACGAAGGAAGGGAGGATGATTTTTATCAGAAAGATGGCGGAGTGGCCTTGGGATAGTCTAAACAAACTGATTACACTACCAATTCTGTTCCACCTTCAGACATGGCTGCCACAGGCCTCGCGACAAGGGGCAGAGGACACAGTACAGTGAGGAGTAACCGGAATCTGTTTCTGCCCCTCCAGAGGGGTCTTACCCTTGCCCCCAGGGCCCGCGCAGAGAATGAAAGGCTTCCAGAACCGTGAAAGAACACTCAATACACCCACAACAAAAACAGGGTCCACAGATCCTAGTGCTAGTCCTAGTAAAATCTGCCTGGCTGGGATCTAAGGAAACTAACCCTGGCTACAAGATGATCGTGAAGCCGGTTAGAGTAGGCAGACCCTGTCCCAGCAAGGCTGTTTTTCTCCTTTATGTGACCTTGGCCAAGACACTTGCCCTCATTTCTTCATCTGCAAAATGGAAGGCACTGGGCTAAACTATCTCAATGTCCCCATCCCACTGTGATATTCTTGAATATGGAGACCCAGCCTGGCCCGCTAGACAGAGATGGAGGGAAGCTTATAGGTGTGGATAAACCTTTGTGAATAGGTTGACATTCCCATTGCAGGCCTGGCGGAAGTATGACACAGACAGAAGCGGCTACATTGAAGCCAATGAGCTCAAGGTAGGATGGGCCTTGTCAGGGAAGGTGTAGAAAGATGGAGAATGGGCCTGAGGCCCATGTGGTGGTGGGCTTAAGGTACCTGGGGAGGGAGGAGATGTTGGGTGAGGAAGTTGGGTGTGTGGCCTGATCAGGGATACCCAGGCCTGGCTCTGAATGGTTGGACGTATTCGGCCATGTGAAATCAGCAACCTGGAGCTGCCAGGTCACAGAGTACAACCAGTTCACACTCCTCAGCACATCAGTGCCCAGAACAGGCATCCTCAAAGTCTTCCAGCAGTTTGGCCTTCTGGCTTGTATGTCTACCAAACTCCTCGAGACCAGGGATCTCCAGGCATGACTTAGCATGTGTTCTGAGCTCTCTGAGGAGCCAGAGCCGGTTTCTACCACCTGTCCTATGGGATGAGGTTGCATTTAGCAGCTCCTGCCTCCTATGGGATTACTCCACGAGCATTAGGGGGTGAGGGGATTATGAGGGCTGCAAGCTACGCAAATGATGAGCTTCAGAAAGCAAGATCAAGTGACTGAAGGAACAAGTAAGTGAGTCAGGGGCAGAGAGACTGGGTCAGGAGCTCTGAAGAGGCCTTTCCTATTCCAGGGATTCCTGTCTGATCTGCTGAAGAAGGCGAACCGACCATATGATGAACCCAAGCTCCAAGAGTACACCCAAACCATAGTGAGTGGCCAGGGCACAGGACATGGGACCCAAATCGGTGGGATTTGGGGTTTGCGGGGTCATTAGTTGGCTGATTCTTCAGCCGGGGAAAAGTGACTCCCAGTGGCAGCTGGCAAGAGAGATGCCAGTTCATGGCCCCAGCACCTTCTCTCTGAGGTTCCCACTCAGCCAGATGCTCCTGGGCCACAGTAAGACCAGAGCATCTGTTTGTGTGACAGCCTCCACAGCTCCAGGGGAGGGTAAACTTGGAGAGGGGGGCCTTCAGTGTTGGCCTCTGTCCTCTGCCGCCCTGTCCCTCAGAAAGGGGAGAGGAGAGCGATGCCCAAGGCCCTGCTGATTTAACCCATGCTGCTCCCTGCCTCCAGGCGGCCTCAGAGGACACATGAGCATGCTCTGCCATGTTCCTCCCTCTCCAGTACAGGGGATGGCGGGTCAAGGTCTCACATGAGAGAAGGTCAGAGCAAGTAATCCAAGCACCACTTTCTGTCCCCAACAGCTACGGATGTTTGACTTGAATGGGGATGGCAAACTGGGCCTCTCGGAGATGTCCCGGTAAGTGCCCAACCTCACTCACCCCAGCATCACTTTTCACAAGACCCTGGCAGATAATCCCTGGGCTACCATTTCATCACCAAGATCAACCAGTGGGGAAAGTGACAGGTCAGGTGTCCCAAAGCTCAAATCAAAGTTAGATCAAATAGTGATCAGCATCACCTCAATGTCCCATCTCCCTCTCTTTTGAACTTTCCTCTGAAGTGCTCAGAAATCGTTTCTGTAACTACAGATACTACCTCTGCATCCCCCCAGGTCCTCATTGTCCCTGCCTCTGCTCTAGCTCCTAATTACTGCTCTAACATTATCTTTCCAGACTCTTGCCTGTACAGGAAAACTTCCTGCTTAAATTTCAGGTAAACGAGCGACTTTGCTTTTCTTCGATTCCTCCCTTCCCCTCATCCCACTAAGCTCACCCTTCCTCAAAACACACACACACACACACACACACACACACACACACACTCTGCAGATCTTGGCTTCCGTCTTTAATACCTTGGGCCTTCTAGGGCATGAAGCTGACCTCGGAGGAGTTCAACGCGATCTTCACATTTTATGACAAGGTAAGATAAGAGGGCAGTGTGGATGGAAAAGCAGGAGGCCCATCCCAGTCACCCCCCCACCACCAGAATGCTCACCTTGGTCCTTAGAAGTAAACAAGCTGTTCGAGCCAGGTCTGGGCCGTGCAGTTCCTTCCTGTCCCTTTGGATTCCCTGCAGCACCTTCTGCTGTACGAGAAGATAAATGTCCTTAAGAACGTGTGGCTTGTGGGACCCAAGGTTTTGGTTCCTTCAAAGTACAGTAGAGAATAGCTCGTGGAAGGGAAGAGGGTCATGCCCAGGACTAGGATGCGATTACACTGTTGGCGCCCAAAGGCAGGAGGTGCTTAGTACTGCCCCCCTGGTGCCAGGCCATCACCTTGCTGTCCTTCTAGGAAGTGGGGAGTGAGAGGCCCTCTGTACCACTGTCACCCCTCTCTTAGCTGCCCTTGCCTGGTGACTCCAGTGGTTTTCCTTAGAACTACAGGTTTAGGGTAAATAGCCCCATGTTATCCTGACATACTATTGCGGGATTCAACACCCAGGGAGTTAGCAAAATGCTTCTTGAACCTCATTTACATTTTCAACGCAAATGTAAAATACCAGAAGGGAAGGTTGCCAGCAGTTTGCCCTGCGCCCTCACGTTGCTGCAGTGACTGGCAAAGTCAGAAGTAACATGTTATTTGGGCACCTCTTTTGCTCAGAGTAAAGACCCTTAGCAAAGCTAGACTCTGGTCAGGGGTTAGCATGAGTTTTGAGGCTCTGTGCTGACCCTTGGCTCCCTTCCAGGACGGAAGTGGCTACATTGATGAGAATGAACTGGACGCCCTCCTGAAGGATCTGTATGAGAAAAACAAGAAGGTGAGGGGCTGAGCCCAGAGGTGGGGTGCTGTCACGCAGGTGGTGTGGAAGTGGGAAGGCTGGCCAAGGAGTCTATCTTGCTCCCCTCTGATTACCCCTAACAAGGCAACAGCAGTTTTTTGGGTTCTTTTCATGGTTGATTTTTTTTTCAATACACGTACCAAAGTTTGCCACCTTAACCACTTGTAAGTGTTCAGCTCAGTGGCATCAAGTACATTCACAGCATTCTGCAACCATCCCCACCGGCCAGCACTCTTTCTGTCTCCCCAGAATTAAAGTCTGTACCCAGTAAATGGTAACTCCCACTTGCTGCCTGCCCCCAGCCACGGGCACTCACCATTCTACATTCTGTCTTTGTGAATCTCACCACTCTAGACACTTCATACAAGTGGAGTCATACAGCATTTGTCTTCCGTGTCTGGCTTATTTCACTTCATGTGACTTCCTCAAGGTTCATCCATGTTATAGTATATGTCAGAATTTCCTTCCTTTTTAAGGCTGAATAACGTAGTGTGTCTCTCCCACATTTTATCTGTTCGTCCACAGACAGACATGTGGGTTGCCCCCACCTGCTGACTGATGTCAACAACGCAGCTATGAGGCCATGGCAGCTTCAACGTGGCACACTTCTTAGAAGTGTCAGTTACGTGGCCAAAAAAAAAAAGACTTTTACACTAGGAGAGATTTGGAGGAGCAGGGCCAGTGGGAGTTGAGGGTATTCTGAATTGACTCTAGAATCTTGAGCTGGGGAAGGGGCTAACAGAAGTCCCTGACAAATTTGTTCCCTGGAAGGAAAGGCTGGGAACTGGACTCCATTACTTTGCCTGGTCATGTTGCCTCTTGGGCAGTCCCCAGCGGCTCATCTCGGTTCCCAGGATGGGAGGACACAGGCCAAAGAGGAACCAGGAGACAAGTCTTGGCAGCATCTTCCTCCACCTCCTGGAAAATGTCTTTCTCTGAGCAAATAGCTTTTTTGCTGCTTTCTTTAATTAGATGATGAGTGATCTATAATTCCCTACGTTGTCTAACTGCCTGGGCAGTCAGGCAAGAACTAAATTTAACTCCTAATTTCAGGGAAAAAAATCCATCGTGGCTGCTGAATCAATCTGTCTCCCTTTCCAAGTGTCTTCTGACCTCTTTATCTTTATCCTGAATATCATCCTTTTCTTTCATCCTGTTTATTTTTTTTTTAATGTTACCTATAATAGCTTTTTGAAAGAGGCAGAAAATAAATCATATGCAAATACTTCCTAGGAAGAAGGAATTACTCATCACGTGCCTGAACTTGGCAAACTTTTTCCTGCTACCAAACTCTAGGAGAAAATCGTTTGTGTATCCTTATGTGTTCAAGGGATGTTGGGCATCATAATGAAAAATATGCTTAACTGTAATTGGAATAATGAGGTATAGTTTTTCTCCATATGACCCTACGTTACGCCTGAGGCTGATGGGCCTTGAGGGCAGGCATTAAATCTTGGGAGAGACCTGAATTCCGTGGTCATCACCTAACTAGGCTCTTCCCTGATTCCCACAAAAGACAACTCATATGGCTACACAGCTTGACTTTCTGAGATGTGCAAACAAACAAAAAGTCAGGTGTTGTGGTTAAGAAAAATTCTGCAAGTTAGAGAACAAGGATATTAATAAAGCGGTTTACCTGGGAACCTTCCACCAGCACTAACCACCAGACTTAGCACATGGAGGTCAAGAAAAGGGAATCAGTAGAGAGAGCTACATGCCTGTAAATAGCCTGAGCTGGGAAGGGAACGACCGCTTTTAGGTGACCCCACATGGCAGAGGCACGTGCCATTTTGGTGGTGCCTCCATGGGCCGTGCGGAGAAGGCGGCGGCACCCCACTCCAGCACTCTCGCCTCGAAAATCCCAGGGGTGGAGGAGCCTGGTGGGCTGCAGTCTGTGGGGTCATTATGAGTCGGACACGACTGAGTGACTTCACTTTCACTTTTCACTTTCATGCATTGGAGAAGGAAATGGCAACCCACTCCAATGTTCTTGCCTGGAGAATCCCAGGGACGGGGGAGCCTGGTGGGCTGCCATCTATGGGGTCTCAGAGAGTCGGACACAACTGAAGTAACCTAGCAGCAGCAGCAGAACATGGACAGTGAATTGGTTTCGAAGCAGATTAATGTCTGAGGCTCCTGCAGGACAGGCTGATGGGCTCAAATGTTGACATATTCTTAGCATTCCTAAGACAACTGCAACTGCTAAAGCCTTCCCCAGCTTCACACAGTGCTTCTAGACACAGAAAGGAAGCAGCCTCTTCCCTTCATTCTGCTTGAACTTCGCAGGCCATACTGAATCAGAGGATTTTCTCAGGCTTGTGGTTGATATATGGGGTCCCTTCCTTGGCTCCTGATTGAGGGATAGGTCACTCAGGCACACCTCAGTGTTATGAACTAGGTGACATTTCCAGGAACTTCACAACTTTAGGGAAGTTAGAGATGTTTGCAAAGTGCCTTGGGACTGGCTGGTAGCACAAACCCAGAGATCAGTCATGTGAGGAGATGTCACCAAAGAATGCAATAAAAGACTGACCCTCCAGCACTGAGTACCGGTGAGCCAGGTAAAGAATTACACAGCCTTCAGGACTCAGGGGCCTGAGACTGTTCGTGGCTGTAGGGTTGGTTCCCTCCTTTAGCCAATACCTCAGTCTTCACACCTCAGTTTTCTCATGGGGATAATGACCCATTAATGTAGAAGTATTAAAAAAAATAATAATAAGATCTGCCAACAGGTTCAATACAAGAGGAGGAGAAGGGGAAAGGAAGGAAAGAGGGAGGGGAGGATGAGGGAAAGAGGTGTAGAGGGGAAGAAGAAGGGAAAGAAAAAGAAAATTGCTTAAGTGATTTTCCAATGATGATGACTTTGCTGTATTTCAGTACTACTGGCTCTTTGCATCCAAAGCAACACAAGGCGTATCAGATGCTGGTGTTCTGCCTAGTGCTGGCCTCCAAAATCCCACAGACAGAGGAGCCTGGCAGGCTACAGTCCATAGGGCCTCAAAGAGTCGGACACGACTGGATGACTATCACTTTCAGTTTTCCATTTTATATGAGACCATGAGTCACCTGTCTTAGAGCCTCTGAAGGCCTCAAGGTGTCCGTGAACAAGGAGTAGGCTAGTAGGCTTTGCCCCTGGAGGAGAGAGGAATTAGAATTCCTTGTTCCGCTGGGTGAGGCTTAGCGCAAAGACAAAACCATGGAGTTTCCCTGGCATTCTCTTTCTTACCCAAAGGGACCCAGCAGACTGAGTGAATGGAAGCCCAGTGAGGTAGAGGAATTTAGCGAAGCTGTATGTAGATACTGACTGGTGTCAATAGCTGCTGTTTGGCGAGCATGCTGAGTGTCAGGGACTGCGCTCGATGCTGTTTACATTCATTTCTCATCTAATCATCATAACACCTCAGTGAGGCAGACTTATTCCTTATTACAGATGAGGCAGCTGAGACTTAGAAAAAGCTGAATACTTTCCCCAAGGCAAGGCAGCTAGTAAGTGAAAGGGAGAGCATTTTAACCCAGGGCTTTCTGACCCCAAAGCCCATGCTCGGTATGCCTCTCAGCTACTTGCACTGAGATGGGATAAGGGAAAGGTTCTGGTGAATGAACAGGAGGGCCATTTGGGGAGGGGGGGGGGTGGGGGCACCTTCCTCTGAACCTGCTCATAACCTCTCCCTCTGTCTCCCAGGAAATGAACATCCAGCAGCTCACCAGCTACAGAAAGAGCGTCATGTCCTTGGCTGAGGCAGGAAAGCTCTACCGCAAGGACCTGGAGATTGTCCTCTGCAGTGAGCCCCCCCTGTAAAACAGGGGTGGGGGCTGCTTCTCCACCTCCCCCTCAAACCTGCCCCTGCTGCCCTGCCGCTGCCACCCAGACCCAGAGATCCTGAGCATCCCTGTGACTGTCCCTGCTACCTGCACATGCCAGCCTGCAGAGCAGGAAAGGAGAACGGAGAAGGGGCTGCTGCCGGGCCCCCTGGAGCCCCCTGCAACCCCACCCTGGCTGACCGGGCACAGCACTCTGTGCAGGGGGGCACCAACCTCATGGGAGGTGGGCGGGGGCACGGACGGGGGTCCCTGGTTCTCTTTGCTGTGATGCATGAGCTCACTCGCTGTATGATTTAGACGTCTATGTCCAACAGAGTGGACCCTCTCCTCCGCCTCTCCCCCATGCCACCAGCCACCCCAACCCCCCAGGCCCCATTGCCCCACCTCGCTAATGGTGTAGCTGTCTCTCCGAGCTCCTTGTTCGTGGTGGGCGTCAGCCTTGTCCTTTTCTTGATGCAGTGTGCACCTTTTCCCTTTGGGTTTCTTGTTTACCAAAGAAGAGTTTACAGACAATAAAATGTTCTCCTGTGGAAGCTCTCCCAGTTCTGGCCAAGTGGTCAACTTTCTCTCTAGAGGCAACTCTTGACAAAGAGAGAGCCTGTTCTCAAGTGAGTGGGGATGCTGGGGGGAACCACCCAACCGGGGTGTAAGCACTGGAAGCAAGGGCACAGGACCCCGGGGCTCTGGCTCACCCTTGCCACGCACCACCTGCTCTCCATCAACCTGTCGTTTTTCTGCTCCGTGTTTGCTTCTAGGTTTCTGAGATCATAACAGCAGTTATCAGTTCACTGCAAATTCACTAAATGCCAGGTATTGTGCAAAACAGCTCACCTGCAGTGTCTCTCAGTCCCTGGAGAGGGGTGCTGTGACTGTCTCCATGAACAGATGAGGAAAAACTCAGGATTAAAGAGGTTAAGTAATGAGCCCCGTGTCTCAGAGCCAGTTGGCAGTGCAGAGGCAGGGTATGACTCGAGCATCAGATCCACATTTTTTTTTAATAGGCCATGCTGCATGTCTTGCAGGATCTTAGTTCCTTGACTGGGGACTGAATTCACGTCCCTGGCAGTGGAGCATGGCATTCTGACCACTGGACCACCAGGGATGTCTCTTCACAATAGGGATACCATAGTCTGTGGTAATGGAACTAGGTGTCCCCTGAGTAGGGGTGACCTCCACCCAGGAGTTCCAGACACCAAAAACTTAACTTCTCCCCACAAAATGCAATTTACCCCACAACAACACATCAGGTGCCTGAGGGTCAGCGTGGCCTTTGGGTGCAGAGAACTCTTTGGGGCCTCAGAATAGAGAGAAAACTGTGTGTGTGTGTGTGTGTGTGTGTGTGTGTGTGTGTGTGTGTGTGTGTGTGTGTGTGTGTGTGTGTGTGTGTGTGTGTGTTTAATGCTATCAGGTTTGACTGTCTACAAGATGAGTTTTGACATTACCTCATTTCATGGACTGTCCCAACAGTCCTTGCAATGAATACTATTTCAGGTGAAGAAACTAAAGTGCAAAGACATTAAGTAACTTTGGAAGTGTCCATTTGATAATCAGGAACCTAGCTGGAGCAACAGAGCCCCCAGAGTGGATAAACCTGGGTCAGAGATACAAATCTATTTCAGGTTCTCTGAAAAGAGAATCTATTTAGGTTCTGGGAAATGAATGAAGTGAGAGGCGCAGGCCATGCTGCCATTGTGAGGGGGAGTCCAGATGGAGGAAATAGCAAGTGCAAAGGCCCTGAAGTGGGAGAGTTCCTGGCGAGCTCAGAAATGTGGTCACTGGGGCCAGAACAGAATAATGGAAGGGGGGGTGAACAGTAAATAGGGCTGGGGGAAAGGGGGAGGCCAGGCAGGGGCCAAGAGGGGAACGCCAGAGAAGTGACATGAGCTCAAAGGCCGCCCTGACTCCTGTGTCAACACTAAACTTACGAAAGCAGGGACATCAGCTAAGAGGCCAGTGCACTAGGGCCGCTGAGGAATGCTGATATCTTGGACCAAGAAGTGATGGGAGGTGACTGCAAATATCAGATTCTGGGCCTGTTTCTAGGATTGAATCAAAAGGGCTCGCTGAAGACTGAATACGTCACATGGGAGAAAAACGAGTCAGGAATGGCTCCAAGGCTATTAACTGGAGCAACTGGGCACATGGTGGACGCCAGTAACCCAGCAGGCAGACAGTGTGTTTGGGGATGGGGCAGGGGTAACCGGGATATGACTGTGGCTTTCACTGTCTACCCTGTAATGGATAAGAGTAAGAGGCCCGTGAAAGCTTCCTGATGGGAGGGACTGGTTGTGGGGGAATCTGGGTCTTGCTCTGACGGGCGGGGCAGTCCTCAATAAATCTTTATTCCAGTCTTCTGTTGGGGTGGGGCTGTGTTCCCTCCCTGCAGTCTCACCTGAGGCCAAGCATGACAGGGTCATGGTCGTCATGGCGGCCTCCTTCGAAAGGGCTGACGCCAGCACGCCAGAATGCTGCAGCTCCCAGGGCTGCTGTATTCAGCGCCCCGACCCCGTGGCAGGCCGCTGCTGACCATGCCTGCACCAGAGACTCCCGGACACTCACAGGCAGGTCGGGCTCAGGCTCTTGCAGAGCCACTGCTCCTCTCTCCTGGGTCCTGGCACAACAAGGTTTTGTCCGTGCCCTCCAAGAGTCTATTTCCCCAGTGCTGCGGAAGTTCTGTAATCAAAACCCACTGGCCTTCAAAGTCAAATGCCCTTGGAGGTTCTCAGTCCCTGTGCCGGATCCCCAGCCTGGGATATCTGTTGTGGTCCTAGAACTTTTGCAACAGTTCAGGAACTTCTTTGGTGTAATTCTCCTCCAGTTTGTAGGGCAATGCTCAGTGGCTCTATGGTGGGGCTAACAGCCACCTCCTCCAAGAGGAATTATGCCACACGTTGCACCTCCCAGGTCTGCTGCAGCCAGAGCCCCTTGTCCTTATTACAAAATTCAGACCTAAATTGAAGAAAGTAGAGAAAACCACTGACCATTCAGGTATGACCCAAATCAAATCCCTTATGATTATACAGTGAAAGTGACAAACAGATTCAAGGGATTAGATCTGATAGAGTGCCTGAAGAACTATGGACAGGGATTCGAAACACTGTATAAAAGGAGGCGATCAAAACCATCCCCAGGGAAAAGAAATGCAAAAGGGCAAAACGGTTGTCTGAGGAGGACTTAAAAACAGCCGAGGCAAGAAGAGAAGCAAAAGGCAAAAGGAGAAAAGAAAAGATATATCCACCAGAACACAGAATGTTGAATAGCCAGGAGATATAAGAAAGCCTTCCTCAGTGATCAGTGCAAAGAAATAGAGGAAAACAACAGAATGGGAAAGACTATAGAGATCTCTTCAAGAAAATTAGAGATACCAAGGGAACATTTCATGCAAAGATGAGCACAATAAAGGACAGAAATGGTATAGACCTAACAGAAGCAGAAGACATTAAGAGGAGGTGGCCAGAATACACAGAAGAGCTATACAAAAAAGATCTTCATGACCCAGATAACCACGATGCTGTGATCACTCACCTGGAACCAGACATCCAGAGTGCGAAGTCAAGTGGGCCTTAGGAAGCATCACCACAAAGCCAGTGGAGGTGATGGAATTCTAGTTGAGCTATTTCAAATCCTGAAAGATGATACTGTGAAAGTGCTGCACTCAAATGCCAGCAAATTTGGAAAACTCAACATCAGCCACAGGACTGGAAAAGGTTAGTTTTCATTCCAGTCCCAAAGAAAGGCAATGCCAAAGAATGTTCAAACTACCGCACAATTGCACTCATCTCACACGCTAGTAAAGTAATGCTCAAAATTCTCCAAGCCAGGCTTCAACACTATGTGAACCAAGAACTTCCAGATGTTCAAGCCGGATTTAGAAAAGGCAGAGAAACTAGAGACCAAATTTCCAATATCCCCTGGATCACAGGAAAAGCAGGAGAATTCCAGAAAAACATCTGCTTTTGCTTGTCTACGATAAAGCCTTTAACTGTGTGGATCACAGAAAACTGTGGGAAAATTCTTCAAGAGATGGGAATACCAGACCACCTTACCCATCTCCCAAGAAACCTGTATGCAAGTCAAGAAGCAACAGTTTGAACTGGACACGTAACAACGGACTGGTTCCAAATCAGGAAAGGAGTATGTCAAGGCTGTATATTGTCACCCTGCTTATTTAACTTATATCCAGAATACATCATGCAAAATGCTGGGCTGGATGAAGAACAAGCTGGAATCAAGATTGCTGGGAGAAATATCAATAACCTCAGATATGCAGATGCTACCACCCTTATGGCAGAAAGAAAAGAGGAACTAAGGAGCTTCTTGATGAAAGTAAAAGAGGAGAGTGAAAAAGCTGGCTTAAAACTCAACATTCATAAAATGAAGGTCATGGCATCTGGTCCCATCATTTCATGGCAAATAGATGGGGAAACAATGGAAACAGTGACAGACTTTATTTTCTTGGGCTCCAAAAGCCACTACAGATGGTGACTGCAGCCATGAAATTAAAAGGCTCTTGCTCCTTGGAAGAAAAGCTATGACCAACCTAGACAGCATATTAAAAAGCCAACAAAGGTCTGTCTAGTTAAAGCTATGGTTGTTCCAGTAGTCGTGTATGGAGATGAGAGTTGGACTATAAAGAAAGCTGAGTGTCGAAGAATTGATGCTTTTGAACTGTGGTGTTGGAGAAGACTCTTGAGAATCCCTTGGACTGCAAGGAGATCAAACCAGCCAATCCTAAAGGAAATCAGTCAATACTCACTGGAAGGACCGATGCTGAAGCTGAAACTCCAATACTTTGGCCACATGATGAGAAGAACTGACTCACTGAAAAAGACCCTGATGCTGGGAAAGATTGAAGGCAGGAGGAGAAGGGGATGACAGAGAATGAGATGGTTGGATGGTATCACCGACTCAATGGACATGAGTTTGAGCAAACTCTGGGAGATGGTGAAAGACAGGCAGGCCTGGCGTGCTGCAGTCCATGGGTTGCAAAAAGTCGGACGTGACTGTTTGAACCGACTGAACCAGGATGTGGGACATGCTGCCTGATATCAGGTGTCCGTCAGGACACCAACAGAAAACAGACGGCAGGTTCATGGTGTTTGCTTTTGATGAACATCTGCAAGATAAACAAATGCCAGGTGCTGGGGACAAAGGAGAGAGCAGACCAGTTCCTGGCTGCTGAGAGCTTAAAGGCTCCCAGGCCCGAGACGAGGAAACCAGCAATTCAGCCTGGTAAGTCGTGGGTCAGAAAAAGGCAGGGAAGAGGCCCCTAAGGGTGGAGGAATTCCTTGGTGAGAATGCCTGGCAGGCACCAGAGCCAGATGAAGCCAGGATCAGTGGGGTGGAGAGTGGGTTTGGTGGTGAATGCTAGTCCCTTGGGAGCTGAAGCTGAGAAAGGAGTATCTCAGAGGATAAAGCTCAAAGACCAGACAGGACCAGCTCTTGCAGGGCCCTGCAGCCCTGAAGGCTTAGTCGGCAATCTCTCCCCAGGCTGCTTTGAAGTTTCTCTCTTTTCCTTCTGGTCTTGTTGAGGAGCCACCTTGAGGAGATGGCTCAACTGTCACCTCCTCAATGAGGCCCACCCTGATGAAGCTGCAACCCACTCATCCACACCCCGTACCCCATAACCCCTTCCCCGGGAACATTTTTCTCCACAGCACATGACCACACGCCCTGATGTGCATTCAGGCGCTTCCCCAGCGAAGGCAAGTCCTCCAGGGCAGTGTTCTCACTCTACTGCCCTGCCCATACCTGCTCCACCCACATACCTGGGGGCACCGGTCCTCCCAGCCTCCTCCTCACCTGGTGTCCCTAGCTCCACAGAAGAGTGACCCCAAAGATGTCTGAGTCTTGACCCCCAGATGCATAGTGAACATATGATGTGCCAAAGGGGAATCGCTTGCAGAAGGGATTAAGGTTGCTAAGCAGCTGACTTTGGGGAGGTCATCTCAGATGACCCAGGTGCACCTGAAGTCATCACAAAGGCCCTGGAGATGAAAGAGGCCAAACCCAGAATGGAAATGATACGTAAGTGAAAAGCATCTAGAGACTAGGAAAAGCAGGAGAATATTCTTCCTTAGAGCCGCCCCACAGGCCTGCTGATACCTTGATTTTAACACAACTTGGGACTTCAGACCTCCAGATCTGTAAGGTAATAAATCTGTGTTGTTTTAAGCAGCCAAGTTTGTAGTAACTGGAAGTGAATACACAGCAGCAACATGAAGTGAAACACAGGCCAGAACACAGACCCACCTATTCCATATTTGTGCTCCTGGCACATTATGAGATAGGGGTAAGGACGTGTCTTCCTCCAAGTGTTTCTGTGAGGATCCAGATCATCCTGGCTTCACACGCTTTGCATGGTGCCCAGCATGGAGTCTAACTGGAAGCTGCGGGGGTGATGTCTGCTGTGGCTGGCACCCAGGGGGCTTCCTCTTCTTCATGCTGTGTGACTGGGGCTGCCCCAGGACTCATGGGGACCCAGCTGGCTCCAAATTTGGCAAGTCTCACCTTTTAGAGAAGGCGTACCCGCCTGGTGTACCACCTCCTCCTTCAGGGGTGGGAGTCTTCTGAGCCTGGCAGACACGCCAAGGGGACGGTTCTGTCTGCTGCAGCCCCGCAGCTGACCTCATACACCAGGCCCATGAGGGTCCCAGAAACTGCCCACAAGTCTGGCTCCGGGTGCTCCGTCCTCCTTATGCCAGTCCTTTGTGTCCACTCAGAGACCACGGTCAACCAAAAGAACCCGGCCAGACAGCCCTGATTTTGCTCTCAAGTTCCCCATCTGTAGAATGGGAAGCTTGGAGTGGACAGTGTGCAAGCATCCTTCAAATTCTTAGCCCCCGACATTTCACTGAAGAGTATTTATAAACGCAAATAAACACACTGAAGATGACTGACCTCATCAGCCATTAGGGAAATGCCTGTGGAAAACTGAGTCTCATTTTTAAGCGTCTTATTCCCATTTACAAAAGCAAAATCTACTCAATTGTTGTGGATGACAGGGAGCTGAAGAAGAAAAAAGGCTTCCTTACAGAGCCAGTAAAGCACAGTGTTATAAACATTACCAAAAATCAAAAAACAAAACAATGAAATTCCCACATCCCTCCATGCAGTGCTCTGTAACTCCTTCTTACCTGCTGCTTCTGGACCAAAAAAGTCCTGGAAATCCCAACTCAGTCCACGGGGATAGTCTGAGAGCCGCCTAACTGAAGTCAACTCAGAAGCCCAAGAGTCTATTCTTCATATAAAGTATGGGCGGTTTGAAGTACCTGGTACAGTCTTCTATTACGAGGCTCTAAGACCATCCTCTTTAACTGAAGACTCAAGCACTCTGCAGCTTAGAGCAGAGCCTTCAGGCAAACACCAGACTAAACAAAAACGTCTCTAAGATGACAGAGATTTCATGGCTGCAGTTAACGTATTACTCTAACCAATAAGAACAGAATGGAGGACAGTACACTTCTCTCTCAGACTACAGTACAGAACAGTCTCACGAGACTTTAGATGAACTGCGCCCCTAAGGGTAAAAATATATGGGCAGCGAGGCACTGACAAGTTGCCAGGAGCTTCCATAAACAGGAGCTTCTAAGACACTTACATTAACATTTCATATATAAGCATAACCACAAGGCCAAAAACACCCTCTGATCTGACAAGTCTTATGCAAATCTTAAAACAGTAATATATTAAATAAACCTAATTCGTTCTAGCACCTCTCTTTTAATAAGATGCAAAAATAAATCTTTGTGATTGTCCAGGGCTGCTCTGAGAAATAAATGTCAAAGAACACAGTACATGTAAATGATATCCTGAAAGTGTCCTTCTTTTATTATGTTTATTATCAAGAAGACAAAATCGACAAAGAGTCATCAGAAGAGACATAGACACTTGATTAACATATGATTGTGGGTGCCTGAGAAACAATCCCTGGTTACCCTCTTCTCCTTCCGCCCTCAATCTTTCCCAGCATCAGGGACTTTTCCAATGAATCAGTGGTTCACACCAAGTGATCAAAATACTGGCATACTGACTATTGAAGGCATAGTCCACATAAATATTTGCACACAAATGTCCACAGCAGCATTGTTCATAATAGCCAAAAAGTGGAAGGAAACCAAAATGCCCATCAACTGATCAATGGATAAATAAAATGTGGTATATATCCATACACTGGAATATTAATCACTCATAGTTGCAGGGATAAGGCTGGGAACACTGGCCAGGCGGGACGCAGGCACCTAACCTAGAAATAGGCAGGAAGCGACAGAGTGGCTGGAGGGAGCAACCGCACCGTCTGTCGTCCCTCTCAGTGTACGTCTCCAAAAGGTGCACGAGTTGGAGCACCATGGTGCCCAAAGTGAGGGGGTGGGGAGGAAAAAGAACCCAGGAGAGACACGGAGTCCCGACTGGAGCGCCAGGAGCTGAGAGAAGAAAGTTCTTTAAAAGGTGCAGAGAGATCCACAGGGTCAGCGCCACAGGCTCAAATCCCATGGATATATCCTGAAGGGTACATGCTCCATCACATTAAACCAACAACAGAAACATCAGTGATCAATGCCAAATGACCAGCTGGTTTCCGCTTAATCAGGGCCCTGACGGATCAGGACCTGGCTGCTTATCAAGAGATTTCACTGTCACTCAGCTTGGTTATGAAGTTGGTCATCACTTGACAACTACTGTTTGGAGCAATAACCACAGGCTGTGAGCTACACTCACACTGGAGTTTATATCATGAAGAACCTGCCCGTATCGGGCTCCTAGTGGAGGAGACAGCAAATACTTCCAGGGGTTGTCCTGCCCTTGGATTGCAGGGGTGTCTTTGCCTTTTTTGAGTCCCATACAAAATGATCATCTCGCATACTATTTCTCATTGATCCCTTTCCTCTCCCTCCATGCTCACCCTCCTCTCTTTCCTCAACCCCAGCCTCTGTGCACAACTTTTCCTGCCCTCAGTAATATTCCAGGGACACACTGTGGTCTGTAACTGCCCTTCTTCAGGACTCACCAGGCAAATGATTTATAGGGCTGATCAGTGCTAAAGGAAAACAGGGGGTCTCCCACTTTAGAAAATTAGCAAGAACTATGAGGCAACGAGAGCAGAGCATTAAACCAAGCATGGGGCCCTTTGGCTGCTCAAAGTGTGCACTCCAAAAGCCCTGCAATGTGGGGACAGAAATCAGCTCACTGACCATCAGCCCAGGAGAGAAGAGAACCATCAGTCTGTGACCCCTTAGCTTGTCATAAGCAGGGGATGGGTTCTCATCCCTGACTGTCCCCAACGGGACCCAGAATCTCACCAACTCCCCATAAAAGAAATCGCTAACACTTGTTAGAGCAGACATTGCAAATGAAACTTAACAGTTAAAGAAAAGCAAGGCTCCTGAATGTTAATTTTAAAAACCAAACTGGAGTTGTGAAGGGTGCTTCGTGACCACAAAACTACACTCTCAATCACAAAAGCCTGCACAGCAGGCCCGGTTTTGGGACAGGTGTGGTCAGGGCAGTGCGTCCTCAGGGGGGATACTGTCAGCAAACGAGAGATGAAACTGAAGGGGTGCCAGCTGTGCTCAGGTTGTAGCCGAGAGGAGGATGCCTCCCCTCACCCCAAGGGAGCCTCTCTAAGTCCTGAAGGAAGGAGGCTGCTGCTCCGGACTCCCCTCTCTTGGCTTCTACTTTCCTGAAAGATCACTGACATCAGGAGGCACTCCTCTGAAGTAGGTTATTTGTATCAAAGACTAAGCAGCTGAAACCACAGCTGGGGTAACTGGCAAAGAGCTGAAGAGCCCCAGGCAAAAGTATAAAGGAGAAAGAAATAGACCCAAAAACGCAGGGAGGCCACACAATCGGGAGAGTTATATCTGAGGAGCATCCCTCAGTCAAGGAGAGACTGGAGTTGGCAAGTAAATACCCCAACTTCCTGCTGCCATTTCCTGCGGCTCATACCCCAGCCCTGACCCCGTGCCCCCAACCCCAGCATCCAATGCACCACAAGCCAGAAAGCAACTGAATCCCAGGGTGAGAAAATCAGAAGTCTGATGAGTTCGATCATGATGAAACAATCCCAGAACAAAAGACTGCCCACAGCGGCTCAGAAAAGGTAGCCTCTTTCCCATCCAAATGGAGACAGGGGACATCACTGTGTCATAGCAGAGAGACAATGAAGGCGCACCGGCCACATTCTACCGGAAAATCAAGAGGAGAGTCACACAGGCCTTCAGAGGCCAGCAGAAGCAAGTCATGGCTCCATAACACAAACAAATCAGGAAGAAAGGGAATGGTTTGAAAAAAGACGCAGCCTCCCAATCCCAGGTGACATGATGTGTCCAGCGGGCAAGTGTTGGAAGAGGAAAGGGAGCAGTGAAGGAGGCAAGAGTTCCCTGCATCGGGCCAATCGATGCACCCCTGACAGATGAAGCAAAAGCCACGAGGCTGCGCTGGTGCACAGCCAGCCAATCGGGAAGGAGAAATAGCAGACGCTCCTCGAGAAATTCAAAACGGACAACCAGGAAATCCAAGACCTGGAGGAAAAAATTAGAAAAACAAGCAAGATCCTCTAAATTTTACATCTGTCATCTAAACAGGAAAGCTGCGAACTCCTGTTTTGGGCACAGGATGCTAAAAGAGCTCTTGCCACAGAGGAGGTGGGAACTGCCAACTGGAGACATGTTTTAGGACAAACACATCAAAAAAAGAGAGACTCTCCAACAAGCTGTGTCTCTTCAAAAAGTCCCAAGATGTAAGCAGTCCGCCAGAAACTTCCTGGAAGATGCCTGCGATGACCAGAGGTCCCTGTGGTCTGCCCAACCATCAGAACCGGTGAAATCGGGGGGTGGGGGCTCTCCCCCTGCTGAAGGACCCCGGCCTGGACTGGAAGCCCCAACAACCACTCCCAGCGGTCACCTGAGGCCTCTCGTGTGGCACACCCCCTCCTGGCTGGTTCAGCTGGGTCCCTCCACAGATGCAACAAACCCTCCTCTTCTAGGCAGCTGGATGCCACAGGCTGCCTGTCATTTCCACGATTTCCATGGTCATATGGAAACAAAGACACCCACACCACCAGGAAGACCCCCTGTACCCCCTTGCATCCTCCCACCTATGGTTCCCCTCAGACCTACTGAGAAAATACAACCTGTGCTTTCCCCCACCCCCCACCTAGTAAGAACTTCCTTTGGCCCAAGAGAGTCTACGCAGACGACAATCTGAGGTTTGGGTTTCCAACAACTATCTGACCCCTGTAAAGACCACCAGTTGAACTGTTTCTTCCACCATCACCGATGAGACAGCCCATGAGCCCCTCCTAGCCCTTCACTGGAGGAGGCCAGCCTGAACTGAGGTCCCGGCCTGCAGAGGAAGCCCCGACACCTTTGCCCTGGGCTTCTCCAAGGTCTGGTCACATAGCTGTGCTCTGCTGAAACCCTTCACTTCTGCAGAGCCATGTAGAAGAGCCACAGTGTCATAGCATCAAAGGGGAACCAACTCAATTCCCACAAACATGGCCAGTCCCGGGCCAACCCCATCATCACCTTCCTCAGCCATCCTCCCTGACTCTTCCAAGTGAGAATTCTAAGATGGGGGCCCTCCCACACTGTGGAGCCTGGGCATACTCCAGCATTGACTCTGCTGTCTACAGAGCATATCAGAGGGCTCCACACTCTTGTAACTATTCACACCACAATCCTTGGTGCAGTCTGACCAGCGTGAAGAGGGGTCATCTGCAATTAACACCAAGACTGATAGCCCCGGCTTCACGGCTACCTCTCACATGGGAAACCAGAACCTCAGAACCTACACATCGGTGATGATCTGCAACCTCGAGTTGGTCTTATCACGCAGCCCTCAACATCCCAGTGGCATCTTTAGAGACTCCATGATAATGGCCACATTTGCTCCGCAGAGAACCACCTCCATGCTTTAAAGCACCCAGCAATGTTGCCAGGGTGCACACATCTTTCCCAATGTACCTCCAGGTACATTACATCTGTCACGGCACAGCCGTGATGTCCACAAGGAGCTAGCTGCAATCTTCATTATCGAAGTCACAGGGACAGCTGTGCAGACAACCATCCAGGTACACACAGTGGGAAGAGCGACTCAAACGCCACACTCAACACTACTGACACGGACCTCCCAGAGCCTGACTTGATGCCAGTTCTTATGCCTGGGGTCTTTGACTTGATGCCAGTTCTTATGCCTGGGGTCTTTGTCAAAATCCCCAAATCCCATAGAGTCCAGAAGCAACTCAAGGCAAAAACTGGCACTCAGTTACCTCACCTGGAGGTGTTCCTTGCTATACCCTGAGCATTTCCAAAACTTGCTTCTGCTGCCTGGTACCAGACATCACAGTCCCACAGTGAGGGAACCGCAGGCTGGCAGACCTATAACTGAAGGACTGCCTGAAGCAGGCCACACGTGAGCAGTCAAACAAAGAACGTCCAAAGCCTGGAGGAACATTCCTCTCTCCTGAGCGGCAACACACCCTGGGGTTTGGAATTCCTGGGGAAGTGCTGGAGTAGCTATACAAAGAATTAAGCAAGAAAAAGAAAGCCTGATTCCACTATGGAGGACGAATCATCATTTAAAAAAAAAACAACAAGGCCAAAAGATCCTCATGGCATCCAGGATGCCCCAGCATGACGGCACCACAAGTGCAGGGCGCTTTTACATCACCTCCTAAATAGTGGGGACCTCAAATGCTTCCAATTCATCTTCCACATGGGCCTTCTCCTTAAAACCCTTCTCCTCTGGTCTCTCCCCTGAATAAGCAACTACCACTTCTGAAGTTTGTGGTTAAAAAGAAAATGTATTCACCACACAAGATTATCTCAAGACCTTATTCCCCACAGAATTATTTTAATAGTAAAGGACTTAGGGATTTAGAGCACTACGTATAATGCTCTAATAAAAACCCTTCGGATCTGAGTAAAAAGAAATACAATAAAAACTGAGTTCCAAAAAAAAAAAAAACTGAGTTCCAGCCCATGGGAATACCCAACCAGATTTAGGAACCAGTAATTCACATCTAAAAGGGCTAGAGTTTAAAAGCCTGTGTCCGTCACCTTTGAAAACATTTTTGCCATGCCTTCATTGGACCCTCCACACGGTGCACAGAAGTGAGCAGAGACCACCAAGGTTCAGAAAAGTAATCTTGCGAGAGCGCCTAACAGCCGCGTTCTGGGGGCTCACTCCACAGAGAATGTTGCAAAGCAGTAGTTCTCAACCAGAGGCAACCTTGTCCCCATCTCTCCTCCCTGAAGATATCTGGCAATGTCTGGAGACATTTTTGATTGTCACAAACTGGAAGGGATGCTACTAGCATCTCGTCGGAGGCCTGGGGACGCTGTTCATCATCCCACAATACACAGGGCAGCACACTGCCCGCCACGACAGAGAGCAATCCAGCCCCAAGTGTCAGTATTTCAGAGGCTAAAAAACTCCCAACCAAAAGTCACCTCAAATCCCTGCGGCATCCACTCTTGAGTCACAACCCCTCTGAGCAGCTCAGTCTGGAGACCGGCTCCCTGGCAGAGGAAACATCGTACCCAAAGACTCCAAGCTTTGCCGTTTTGAAGCGGTGGGGGGCGTCAACAACCCCTGATGGCCATTCGCGACCACTCTCCCTCACTCAACCCTGCAATGCCAGGATACTCAGGTCAGATACTCTTTGCAGAGTGTATTTCAAAACTTTTAAAGATACTTCTTAAAAAAAAAAAAAAAAAAAACCTGCTCAAAACAAGCTTCAGCACTTATTACCTTATTTAAACTTCATAGTCATCCTGCCAGGAGTCACTACGTGACAGAGGAGGAGACTGGAGAACACAAAAAGGTTCAGGCAACTTTTCCAAGGCTTCGCAGCCGGCGCGTGCCGGAGCCGCAGGCCGGGAGCCTTAGGTTCCGGAGCCCCGTGGGCACTCGCGGCAGGACCCCAGCCCACGGCGGGGGTGGGGGCGCGCCGACCCCAGCCTGCCTTCCACCCAGCTCGCACCTCCGCAGTGGCCGCCCTCCCCTTGCTGGTAGGTAAAAGCCTCAGAAGGGCCCAACCCGGCCCTCCCGCCCCGCCGCGCCACGGAGGACGGCTCTCGGCGCAGACGCGGAGACAAGAACGTGGACGTGAGGACGTTGACAGGACGTGCGGCCTTGACGTGGACACATTGACGTGGACACGCAGCGTGGGGCGTGGGCAGCTCCTCCTCCCACGGGCCAGCGCTGCGTCTGCACAGAGAAGACCCGGTCCCGAGCTTCCCCGCAGTGCGGGCCTCTGCAGGTGCCTCTCCGGCTGGCTGCTCCTTTTCTGCTGCAGCCACGCCTGCCTGTGGCACCTGTCGCAGCTACTGGTTCACGGAGCAACTCAGCGCCAAGGCCCATCACTTGTGCATTTAGGGTCCGCCAAACTTGCCCGCTCACTCCATCCTCCAGGACCTTTTCTGTGCTCCTTGGAGGCCAGAAGGCAGCCAATACCTAGAAATTAATGAGCAGTGGCGAATCCCTGAGGTTTCCTTATTTTTCCTTCATTAAACTTCTCCTCGCTTCCCTCAGTTTCTCTCTGCTTTTGTTTCACAGGAAGAGGTTGCTTGTGGACAAGGCGGTCTAGCGGGCCTGCAGGGGAAAACTTCACATTCCTCCTCCGGCTGGGAATGATGCTGCACAGTCATGCCCCTGGGTTCGTCCTGTGTCCTCACTTCCTGGTGGTCGAGCTTTAATTTGATCACGGGGTTCCTGCTGAAAACCACCCAGCAGGGCGCCTTTGTATCCAGAGGCCTGTGACAGTCAAGAAATGGCATTTGGGGAAACTGTTCAGAGGCACATTTTTTTCTTCTACTTTACATGTATTCAGATCTAAAATTTGTGTTTCAGAAAACAGCCAACCAGATTTAATGGATATTTACCCCTTTGCCTTGTGTGCACCAGATCAGTTTTTTAAATGAGTAAACATTATTCTAAAGCTCACCCACCACCACTACCCTGCTATTGCTTTCCGTAATCCACCCCTACTCTGGGACAATCACTATATGAGTCAACAGAGCATCCTTTCTCTGGATATTTCTTACTGGTATGGGACACTAGTGTAGCCAGAAGTCAGCATGTCATACCTGCCCAGTGAGTTCTGACAACTTACAGAAAAGGCATTATACTGCCCAGATCTGGACCCTAATGGACTCATTCTAAAACAGCCCCAGCTCCTTTTCTTGACTGGATATCGGATGCCTGCAGTTGGGCAAGGGTGGCTTTTTCCATTTCAGGCTGGATGGGATGAACCCTGCCATCTGATGGAGGAGAAACAGGCCCAGAGAGGAGAACTGAACTTGTCGAGATCACAAAGTCAGTGGCAAGGTAGGGAATAGACCTGAGCTCTTGGCCTAGGCCAAGGTGCATTCATGATCTGGTGACATCATCAGAACTTCTTCCTCTCCATCCCACAGAGAGTGGGCTCTGTGGACGGGGCCCTCCTTCCCCACTGCACTCAGCCTGGAGAGGAGCCAGCCAGCTACAGGAAGCCGTGGCCTGAGGCTCTGAGTTGCTCAAGTTCCGCTTGAGGGCATCCTGCCACTGGAGTCTGTATTTCTGGTCAGGAGGGAGAGGACTAGGGCACCGAAGTTAAGATCTAGGTGGAGCCACGGCGCCATCTGCTGGCTAATTGCTAAGTTACCCAAACCTTAGGTCTGCTGCTGCTAAGTCGCTTCAGTCCTGTATGACTCTGCGACTCCATAGATGGCAGCCCACCAGGCTCCCCCGTCTCTGGGATTCTCTAGGCAAGAATACTGGAGTGGGTTGCCATTTCCTTCTCCGATGCATGAAAGTGAAAAGTGAAAGGGAGGCCACTTAGCCGTGTCCGACTCTTGGAGACCCCATGAACTGCAGCCTTCCAGGCTCCTCCGTCCATGGGATTTTCCAGGCAAGAGTACTGGAGTAGGGTGCCATTGCCTTCTCCAAACCTTAGGTCTACCTCTAAGATTTCTTGTGATCCCACCGAGGAAAGCTGAGGGTTGGATTCAGGGCAGACCCCTCCTGGAGAGATTTTCCTTTT
Source organism: Ovis canadensis (assembly GCF_042477335.2). Lineage (NCBI taxonomy): Eukaryota > Metazoa > Chordata > Mammalia > Artiodactyla > Bovidae > Ovis > Ovis canadensis. The sequence goes on along the minus strand of NC_091258.1, from coordinate 52,782,377 downwards.
TTTCTAGATTACCCCTGGGAGAATCCCCAGGATTCCAACTGATGATAAAACCATATCCATCATGTAAGACCCTTTTTCTCTCTTACTGCATCCCTAGCCCAGCATCATCTATTGATGGCTTTATATGACCAGCCACTGGATACAGTACTTCGAGGACTGGAAACAAGGTACTTGTTCTTCCCTCCGTGGAATTTCTTGAGTGAGGCAGAAAAAGAAACACAGTGAGACAAAGATCTGATGAAAGGCAGTGGGACGGAGCAGGTAGAAAGGAGGACCAAGTACCATGGAAATGGATCAGAGGGGCTCTAATGACAGACAAGGTGTTCTAGCTGAGTTTTGAGGAGGAAACAGGTAGACAGATGTGGGGAGAAGGGAAGGCACCTGTGGGGGGTGGAACAGACATAGCCAATACCCCTTCTCACTAGTCCCATGTCCCAGCTGCTTCCTCTTCCTCCCTCCATCCATCCTAATTCACCATGGGTCACAGTGGCTGTCCACCTAGAGAAGCAACCCACCTTTCCTGGTTGCAGCTCTCCTCTCCCACCAGGTCCATCTCCAGTGGGATTCCTGTGACTCTCCCAGCCCTCATACCTTGACCCTGCCCATGAACACTCAGAAGCCCGTCCACAATCTGGACACTTGAGAATTCAATACGTGGGAAATATTTCTTATGCAGGGGATTCAGCAAAGCCTAAACCATCCTTTGTCCCTAAGAAACAGAATTCATCCCGGGAAAGGAGAAAAAGTATGAAGATGTCATGCCAAGAAGTGTTTTTGCATGTTCAGAAGAAGCAGCAAGATCCCTACAGGCTGTTACGGTTGTTATACGTCCTCACTCATGGCAGGGTGGGTCCTGAAGGTGCAAGGAAACCCGGTCACCCTGGACAACAGCATGGTTTTCTCTAGCCTTCTGATACTCCTATCTCATCTGCGGGAAATCAGCTTGAGCTAGAAATCTGTGCTGCCAGCAGAGGGCAGCAGAAGACCACAGTTTGACCAGAAAACAGCTCCTTTGTTACATTCTCTGTCCACGAGGTGGAGCAGTGGTTCTTTACCGTGGCTGCAGATCAGCTTCACCTAGGGAGATTTATAGGAACAGTGACGCCAGGATCCCACCCCCAGAAATTCTGACTGTCCCAGGGTGCAATCCTAGCATCACACGTTCTGGTCTCCCAACAAAATCTTTATTTTTCTTTAATGGGGAAAAACTAAAGAAGGAGAAGCAGCAACCTCTCAGACCACATTTTTCAGCTAGGGTTGAGAACCACTGAGCTAGGCCTTTGTAACCCAATCGTGGTTCACAGACCAGCAGCATCAATGTCACCTGGGAACTTGTTAGAAATGCAGAAATGCAGGACTCATCCCAAATCTCTTGAATCAGAATCTGCATTTTAACCAGATCCCCAGAGGTTTTGTGTGCATATCAGAGTTTGAGGAATGCTGGCCCTAGTAACCAGAAGGGCCCTTAGGGTGGTCTTAGTCCAGTGCCAAATCTAGTTTAGAAATGCAGAGATTGAAGCAAGAGGGAAAAGTCCATTTTCTCAGCATCACTGGACTTGCACTGGGTGGACTGGCACAGACCTCAAGACACTGACTCCCAGTTAGTACTCTTTTTCCCATAGCACCCAGAACTGGGCCTGGGCATCAGATAGCCATAAATGGTGGTGGGAGTTTGATGGGGTTTTGGAACTTCCCCCATAGCTCTTAGTGCAAGGACAGTGGGTATCCCAGAGATGGTGAAAGTACCATCGGCTCAATGAACTTCTACCCAAATAAACAACTCAACACACACACACGATATCACCCAAATATAACCTCTCACCTTGAGTGACGCTGTGGGACCATCTCTAAATCTAGGAAAACAGAGAAGAGAAAAACATCAGTGTGGACAAAAGTGTAGCCAGGGAAGGCTTCCTGCAGGAGGAAGAAGGTTCCTGGAGGGAGAAGCAGGTTTCAGGCAAAAAGGCCAAGATGAATGGAGGGTATTAACAGGTCAGGAAGGGGATTCAATAAGACGAGGGAACCAAGTAAGTGTTGGGGAGCTGTGAGAGATAAAGCTGGGGTAGGGAAGTGGCTCAGGGCTTCCCTGATAGCTCAGGTGGTAAAGAATCTGCCTGCAATGCAGGAGACCCCAGTTCAATTCCTGGATTGGGAAGATCCCCTGGAGAAGGAATAGGCTACCCACTCCAGTATTCTTGGGCTTCCCTTGGTGGCTCACCTGATAAAGAAGCTGCCTGCAATGTGGGAGACCCCTGGGTTACGAAGATCCCCTGGTGAAGGGAAAGGCTACCCACGCCAGTATTCTGGCCTGGAGAATTCCATGGACTCTATAGTCCATGGGGGTCACAGAGTCAGATATGACTGAGCGACTTTCACTCACTCACTCACTCACTGGGGGAGTGGCTCAGAACATAGACAAGACCCTGAGAGCAGACAGAGGACTGCTTGGTAGAGCTGATTCAGATCCTGGGCTGGAGGCCACAGAGAGCCATAGAAGGTATTGGAACCAGAGGGAAGTCTGGGCCTTGAAAAGGCCTTCTGGGATATTGGACATGGTTCAACGGAAGAAGGGGCTATAGGAACCCTTACCCTGGGAGCTTGCTGAGGGCAAGACTAGAGGCTCATTCATCTCAGGATCACCAGCATTTTTGTAGAGCCTTGGCCTTGGAAGGTCTCCTCCAGCTGACCATATCCATGGGAGGCCAGCCTTCAACACAGGGGCCATTTAAGACTCAAGGTCTAGGTCAGAACAGGAAATGTAAGTCAATGCTCTCGTGACCTTGGGCTTGTTCCATCATAGAGTAGGGACCATAACAGAAATTCCCTCATAAGGTAAGAACTGCCTGTGATAAGACACATTCTACACCTGGTGTCTAGCTGGTGCTCCGTATCATGACGACTCTATTCTACTTCTTAACCGTTGTTGTTCCATGTAAGATAGCACCGCCTTGGTTATCTCTTTGAGCTACTCCTTCGATCTCTTTCCCCTAATTAATGCTAGCATCTGTTGAGTACAACACCCATATCAAAGCACAAGCTCCTTTAATCCTTCAATAATGCTTTGAGATCAGTTCTATTCATTCCCTGATTTAAAGGTGAGAAAACTCAATGACAGGGTTTTACATGCACCCAATAAGGGTTTGAATTGGGTTACTGGATCAAGCACCCCTCTCTTAACCACACTTTCATACAGCCTCCTAATGAGATGGCCCAGGACTCTGTGGCTCCTCCATGACTCTCAAGCTACACATTCTCCCTTAATAACTCCTCCTCTGGCAGTTAAAAGGACCAATCTCAATTTTTTTGTTTTTGGTCTTCATCTTCTTTGATCAACAGACCCACATTTCCAAAGGCCAGTATCTACATGGATGTCTGTCTTCTTCTGAAGCCTAACCAGTCCCAAGTTCCCAGCCCCCTCCTCTAGCCTGAGCCTGGGTAACTCACGCCTTGTACCTCCTAACTTCACTCTGTCTAGAAGGGTGGCCATGCTGGTCTCCATCCCCAGTGTGGGGTCCTGGAGGACACACTGTCGCCCGGTGCCTGTCAAAGACCCGAGCACACTCAACGCAGGACCTACCTATCTCTCCAGTCAGTGTCCCCTCCCTGCCCTCCCATTTTGAATCACAGCACTGTATCCTTCCTTCATCAGGTCCTCTAAGATCTGAAACTTTTCCTGGACCATCCCTTTCCAGCAGGCTTCTCATTCTCCCAACAGTCTTCTCAACTCAGGACTGGCTCCCAACTGCCTCTTAGATTGCTCCCTTCCCCCACATTCCAGAAGCCCAACTGCTCCCTGCCCTCCTGCAAGCTCAGGCCAAATCCAAGCCTGCTTTCAGTTTTGTCCACGCTCTGGCCCCTATGAGAGTTAGTTCCAATTATGTATCTTACTCAGTGAACCATAAACTCCTTGGGGGCAGGAGCTGTGTCTTTTTAACTTTTGTCCCCTTGACACAGATCACAGTAACTAGCACAGAAAACCACTAATAACATATTTGAATAAAAGAATTTGGGGATTCAGTTAAAACAGAGAGTGTCTTGATTCATAGGGAGCATTTTATTAAAAAAAAAAAAAACTAACAACTTGGAAGTTATATGTATTCATGACACAGAAACTTATAAAACTGCCCACTCCCACAGTCCAGATCACTCTGGCCCTTGCATTGCACATCTGACCTGTTTTTTATTCATTTATTTCTGTTTTCACCCACTAATGTGTGTGGGCTATTCAAATACTTCTTGAGCTAATGAATCAAAGAGATGTTAATGGTTACCTGATCCAGGAGAATTTACAGCTGAATACTGGAAATACCTAGGAAGTTTGTTAAAAGTACAATCCCCAAGCCCATTCCCAAAATTTACTGAATCAGAATCTCTAAAGGAAGGTCTGAGGGCTTCCACTGTGATTCATTTGTTTTCAACTTTTAACTTTTCCTTTTAAAGTACTTTTTAGACTTATAAAAGTTGGAAATAATAAAGTTCCCATATACCTTTTACCCAGCTTCCCCAAATATTAACACTTAACCTGCCATGCAATGATCAAAACCAGGAAGTTAATATTGACATATAAACTCATCTACAGACTTTATTCAAATTTATGCAGTTGTCCATTGATGTCCTTTTCAAGTTTCAGTAGCCAATCCAGGATCCCATTGGGCACTCTAGTACCCCCTTCCTAATTCCCCTCCCTCCCCCAATGCCCTTGGTCACATCTCCCAATCTCAACCCCAAATCCTCAGATCTCCCAGTCCTTTTTAGGCCTTTCTATAGAGAACTCTTTCCGGTAATCAATCAATAAGCTAAAACTAGTTCTTGTGTATCTGCTGCAGAGGATTTAGAAAATTCGAGCAACCTCTGCCACAAAGGTAAAGGAATCATCTCAAGGGAAGAGTAAAGATATAGGAAAGTGAAGGAGAAGGAAACATTCTCTGTTGGTTCTGGGCCGCTGAGCAAGAGGAGTTCAGGACAGAGGGGCTTTGTGGGTGACCAATATCAGATTAGGATGTGTGGGTAGGGGGAAGAAAGGCAGGAGCAGAGGCTGGGAGGGGGGCTGGAAGGTTCTGCGTGGATGTGCAGGATGGCGCATGGCCTAACTCTTCCAGCTGAGAGACCAAGCTGCAGAGCCCTGAGAACTATTTCCCCAAATGTTGTGAGGTGCCATTCAGGATTGGGCACAGGGATACTTTGAAAAATGTGTTTAGAGAGATTCCTGGAACAAACCACGTCCTTTGCTCTGCAGCTTCTCAAGGTGGTGGTGGGGGGGGGGGGGGGTTTGAGGGAAAGTGGGGTGAGGGAGGGAAGGGGAGGGAAGGTTGGAGAGAGCTCTGGCCACACAGCTCTCATAGCTTCCGAGGACCTGGCCCGCTGGAGGAAATGCCTGTACCGCAGCCGGTTTCTTCCTTGTTCTCCGGCAGAATTTGTACTAGGCTAGGATGACCCAGAGGGGAAGCCACAAGGTCAAGACTGGGTAGTGGCTGAGAGAGAACAAATGCCAAGCCCTGACTCCCAGCCAAATAAACTCTTTGTTCACTAAACAGGCGCACCGAGTCTAGGCAGGACGTGGCAGGAGAGAGGGTCTTGGGGGTGGGCCCAGAACCTCCTCCACCATCCTTCTGAATGTGGTGTTCCCAGGGGTGGCTCAGATTCTGTCCCTGCATTGCTGAACACCCAGTCAAAGGAGGAGACACACAGGGAACAACTGAGAACAACCTGGAACCACAGGATGCAAATCAGTCACTTAAGTGCCCTGGGAAATCAGAACAGCAAGAGGGAACCAGTGTGAACGGCTGTCCAAGAGATGACCTGAAACCTGCGTTAAGCTAGCACCAAAGCCCTGAAAGGGGCCAGGGGGGGCAAGCGGCTAGACCCACCAGATATGAAAATACACTGTCCCCTGGTGAAAACAATAATGCCACAAGGGCTGAGAGAAAGAATACGCCGCCCAGCCCAAGGTAGTACTGGTACCTTGTAATAATCGTTGGATAAACGGGATGGGGTAGTGATTTCTCGGTAGTCATGCCTTCTGGGCATCGGCGGCAGAAATTCCCGTGAAGAAGGAAGGAAGGAATGCTTTCTGACTTATATGTTCTATGTTATATGTTCTGCCCATCCACTCATTCATCCATCCACCCTGCATTCTTGTGACAATAAGATTTTAAACCCTGCCTAAACTCTGATGCTGGGAGGGATTGAGGGCAGGAGGAGAAGGGAACGACGGAGGATGAGATGGCTGGACGGCATCACTGACTCGATGGACGTGAGTCCGAGTGAACTCCGGGAGTTGGTGATGGACAGGGAGGCCTGGCGTGCTGCGATTCGTGGGGTCGCAAAGAGTCGGACACGACGGAGCGACTAAACTGAACTTGAGAGGGAACGCTCGGAGAAGGCAATGGCACCCCACTCTAGTAATCCTGCCTGGAAAATCCCATGGACAGAGGAGCCTGGTAGGCTGCAGTCCATGGGGTCACTGAGGGTCGGACACGACTGAGTGACTTCACTTTCACTTTTCACTTTCATGCATTGGAGAAGGAAATGGCAACCCACTCCAGTGTTCTTGCCTGGAGAATCCCAGGGACGGGGGAGTCTAGTGGGCTGCCGTCTATGGGGTCACACAGAGTTGGACACGACTGAAGTGACTTAGCAGCAGTAGCAGCAGAGGGAACGCTGCTGCTCTTCTGCTCTCCGAAATGCAATGCTCTGTAGGTAATAAAGACACAAAATGATTCGAAGGAGAAAGCAGAACCACAAGGTTGAATAAACGAGTAAGATGGCAAGTCCAAGGCAATCATGGTTTCTCCCTCCGTCTTTCCAACTGAATTCTCATCCAAGAGTCTTCTGGAATCTTCTCTACCTTCTCCTAATTCATCCCCACTCCTAAGGCCGGCTCAGGGCCTGGAGAGTTCACGCCCCAAATTCTTCCGAACCCCTCTCTCTTCCTCCCGCCCGCCTGCCCTCGCCCCAGGTCCCTTCCCACCCTTCAGGGTCGCCCCCATGCCCATCTGCAGCGGGTGTCGCCCCCTCCAGCCTTCGTCCAGCCGGACACCCGCCGTTGGTCAGCAACACAAGCCCGAGCTCACGCCCCGAGCGCTCCGGCGACAGTGGCCGTCTGGGCGGACGCCCGCAGCGCCGCCCGCCGCTTGCGCCGCCTCCTCCCTGCTCTGCGCATCCCTGCCGCGCGTCCTCCCGCCAAAGCCAGGCGCGTGCGCTCCGGTTTCGCCTGGAGCCTGTGCCCGCGCGGGCCCCTCGCGTGTTCTGCCGCGCCTATTCCTGCTCGCTCCGCAGAACCCCACCGGCCGCGCGCGCCCTTCCACCCACGGCGAGCGCGGCTGCACGAGCCCACCTCCTCTCTCGACCCCCTGAGCTCAAGGCTGGCGCGGGACTCCCTCCCGCCGCAAGACGGCTCCAGTCCCGGAAGAAGAGAGGAGCCGTCCTTCCCCAGCTGTCCCGGGACCCACCGGCGCTCTGCCGGCAAACACCGACTCTTGCTAGGCCGTTAGGCCAAAGGAAGCGGCTTGCAGGCACTTTCCCTTTAGCGAGAAAGAAGGTTCCCTGTTTATCAGCCTTCTTAGCGCAGTGGGCAGCGCGTCAGTCTCATAATCTGAAGGTCCTGAGTTCGAGCCTCAGAGAGGGCATGACGTTTTACTGCCATTCACAGAAAATAATCTGCTTTCCAGGGTGGTGTTTACAGGGGTCCCGCGGACTCAGCAGGTAGAGGGATCCCCACGTGCTGCCAGAGAAGTAAATGCTTAGGTCCACAGAGAGCCCATTCAACCACTAAACCACAGCCACGAGGGTCGATCAATGTCCCATCTTCCTGCGGGGAAATGGATACAGCACTGCTGAGTGATTAAATTCGTCTCACAACATCTGTGAAAAATTTTCCTAAACCATTTCTGACTTCCTTTCCCCCAACTTCCTCTGTGTGCTCCCCTAATGGCTCAGCGGTAAATAATCCGCCTGGAACGCAGGAGACTTGGGTCCAATCCCTGGGTGGGAAAGATCCCTTGGAGAAGGAAATGGCAACCCACTTCACTGTTCCTGCCTGGAGAATCCCATGAACAGAGGAGCCTAACTGGCCCCAGTCCATGCAACTGCAAAAAGGCACCACTTAGCAGCTAGAACACGCCCACCTTCCTCCACTCGGATCCAGGCCGTGTCTGCACATTCTTTTTCTGCTGTCTCCGGAGACTGTAACCTTTCTCCGGTCCAGACGCAGTTTTCAGTTTCTGGGAAGACCTGGGCTGTCAGTGCAAGTCTCCCACGTGGCCCTGGAAGGCAAGGTGAAGCCTGGCACTGATGACCTAGGAATGGCCAAACTTTAGCTTTAGCTAAATCTCCCATTCTTTTTAGATTTTTTTGAATCCTTCAATTTTTGATTATTCAGTTGACAATAGCTTCCAGTTTCTTTGTGATTTAGCCTCTACTAATTATTTAGACATATATTTCTTAATTTCCAAAACAAGGAAATTTCTAGTTTCCATTTTATTGTTTATTTCTATCTTAATTGCATTATGGTCTTAAAATATATTCTGTAAAAATTAAATACTCTGAACTTTATGGCTCAGTATTTAGTCACATCTTCTGTTTGTCATTATTACATAATTTTATTTAGATTAGCATCAAATTAAACAATGTACTGAGTTAATAATAAATTATAAATATAAATAAAACTTATTAATATTACATTATTATACTCTATTATGCCAGTAGTTTTCCTCTATTAACTTGGAAGCTGTACCCTTGTTTAGTATTCTTTTAGTAACTAGTCTTGAAATTACACTACTCTGACTTATCGTGACTACTCTTAACTTGGACTTTACCTTCTTTCCACGAAAGAAGAAAAAGTACAAGTCTCTTATCTTTTTTTTTTTTTTTTTCAGTTTTCTTGGGTATACATCTAGTTGAATTGCTGAGTCATATAACTCTACCTTTAGCATTTTAAAAAGCTACCAAACTGTTTTTCAAAGTGGCTGCAATGAGTTCTATTAATACAATCCCACCAGCAAGTTATGGGGGTTCCAATTTCTCCATAACCCCAGCAAATTTGTTACTGTCTGTCCTCTTTATTCTAGCCATCCTGTTCTTGCAACTTTCCTTTGCACTGTGGGTTTGGTTTGTGTTTCTGTGATAACGTTGAACTTATTCCTTTGCTTATTGCCATCTGTGTACCTTCTTTATAAAAACAGCTATTCAAATCTTCTGCCCTTTTTAAAATCGTTTTTTCTTTTGTTGTTGAGTTTTAAGAATTCTTTACACATTTTGGATATAAATCCCATACCAGAAATATCTTCGCAAAGGTTTTTACCCCTTCTGTAGGCTGTCTTCACTTTGTTAATGGTTTTTCTTGAAGCCAACTCCTTTTTGACAAACATTACCCTTATGGCAGAAGGTGAAGAGGAACTAAAAAGCCTCTTGATGAAAGTGAAAGAGGAGAGTGAAAAAGTTGGCTTAAAGCTCAACATTCAGAAAACAAAGATCATGGCATCCGGTCCCATCACTTCATGGCAAATAGATGGGGAAACAGTGGAAACAGTGTCAGACTTTATGTTTTGGGGCTCCAAAATCACTGCAGATGGTGATTGTAGCCATGAAATTAAAAGACACTTACTCCTTGGAAGGAAAGTTATGACCAACCTAGATAGCATATTCAAAAGCAGAGACATTACTTTGCCAACAAAGGTCCATCTAGTCAAGGCTACGGTTTTTCCAGTAGTCATGTATGGATATGAGAGTTGGACTGTGAAGAAAGCTGAGCGCCGAAGAATTGATGCTTTTGAACTGTGGTGTTGGAGAAGACTCTTGAGAGTCCCTTGGACTGCAAGGAGATCCAACCAGTCCATTCTAAAGGAGATCAGTCCTGGGTGTTCTTTGGAAGGAATGATCCTAAAGCTGAAACTCCAGTACTTTGGCCACCTCATGCGAAGAGCTGACTCACTGGAAAAGACTCTGATGCTGGGAGGGATTGGGGGCAGGAGGAGAAGGGGATGACAGAGGATGAGATGGCTGGATGGCATCACCGACTCGATGGATGTGAGTTGGTGATGGACAGGGAGGCCTGGCGTGCTGCAATTCATGGGGTCACAGAGTCAGACACGACTGAACAACTGAACTGAACTAAACTGAACTGACCTTGAAGAAATAAACAATGCATATAGAGTTGAATCTGTCCTTTTTATCCTTTTATGATCCAGTTTCCCTACTTTAGTCTCCAGAAATTACCCACCTTGTGAATTTGATCTTTAGAATTCCCTACCTTTTAAAAATACTGTGTAAAAAATATATAGACACTTGGAGTCTAATTGTTACTATAGCCCAGGACAGGACTACTGTTGGACCCTACTCTGTATATTTTTCCATGGAAGCTAAATAAATATATTATTGAAAGGCACAATGGCTATAGCAGGAGTCAGCAAACTACAGCCAGCAGACCAAATGTGACCCACTGCTTATTTTTAAAAACAAAGTTTTATTGGCACACAGTCACATTCACATATGTGAATGCTACAACAGAGCTGAGCAATTGCAAAAAGGCCTAAAATATTTACTCTCTGGCCCTTTAAGTAAAAGTTTGTTATTTTCAGAGTTATAGTGACAAATTCATAACATGTATAACAATTCAAATACAAGTTTATTTTTCTCCCCTGAAATATTCCAAAGGGGGAAGCTCTTCTCCATGTTTGATTTGGGGACACAGGATGCTTTCATCTCATTGTTTTGTAATCCCCTTGGACTTTCACATCACTTGCCTGGAGCTGGTAGAAGGAGACAGCGAGCCTGGAGGGGACATCCCCCTACTCCTTAGGTCTTGGCCCAGAAAGGAGGCACATTCTTCACTCGTTATCTGTCAGCACGAACCAGTACTGGACAGTATCTCAATGCAAAGGATGGTATAATTGGTCCCAGGCTTTGTGCCTCTTCCAGGTGAATTTTAACCTACAAACTTTAGTAGGCTACTACCTGTCTCAGCCCAGAGAAGGCAATGGCACCCCACTCCGGTACTCTTGCCTGGAAAATCCCATGGACGGAGGAGCCTGGTGGGCTGCAGTCCATGGGGGTCGCTAAAGAGTCAGACACGACTGAGCAACTTCACTTTCACTTTTCACTTTCGTGCATTGGAGAAGGAAATGGCAACCCACTCCAGTGTTCTTGCCTGGAGAATCCCAGGGACGGGGGAGCCTGGTGGGCTCCCGTCTATGGGGTCGCACAGAGTTGGACACGACTGAAGCGACTTAGCAGCAGCAGCTCTCTCAGCCATGTCAACTCCAAGCAGAGGCTGGAGTAAAGCAGGCCTATATGGCTTGATTCAGGGAGCTGGGTCTTTTTCAGTTTGGTGAAGGCCACCCAAAATATCACATCCACCAACATGAGAAGATGCCCTGAAACAGACAGGCAGCTTCTGACTGGCACCAGATGCCAGACTGAGAATCAAAACCTTGGCTATGGTTAGATCAGCTCCTGGAGTTTTAACCTGCATCAAGAGTTGAGCTTTGTTGGTCTACCAGCATCCTGATACAAACTGAAAGTTTGTACGTGGACATACGTTGCTTCCTGAGCTTTCTTAAGAGTCCAAGAATTCCCTGATACCCCTAAAAAGAGTTATAAACAAAACTAAGTATGGTCTAAAATGTTTTACCCACTCAGGAATTTGCTGAAAGGGGGTATAAGCAATCCATCATGATGAGTTTGTTGTTTAAACAACTGACCACACACCCAAGCCACTTTGGTTTTTGCTTTTCTATTTTATTAATTACAAAATCCAGAAATCAGTGGTAGAAAAATAACAAAGGAAAAATCCTTAAGCTGTATAATAAAAACCTGGAGGGCAGGCTAGGAATGTGCTGGGCAAGAGGGGAATGGACAGATAACCAACACATGAGGAGAAGGAGGGGGAGTGGCAGGTGTCAGAGTGGCCCAGCGCCCCAAGGTCACCCTCCCAGCATGCTGGCCTTCGTTGGGTCTTCACCAGCGGGACCTTCAATACAAGAGCTGGTAAACCGTGGCACTATTCTTGGAGCCTGTGACCACATACTGGTTGTCAGAAGATACGTCACAACACAGGATGTGTGCGGACTCCTCTACCTGGAGGGAAAGAGAGGCCACGGAGGAACAACACGCGGGGTGTTTCAGGCGTCATACAGGGCTCTTTTCAAGGCTCCATGTAGACCTGAGGCTTGGCCCAGAGGCCAGGCTAGGTTCGGGGCTCAAGGTGGAGCCCAGGAGTTCCCAGGGCCTTGAGCCCTCATCCCCCTTGATGTACTCAATGGCCCTGGGTGCCATCTCAGAGGTACTCTCCAGCACTATCTCTGGGGCCCCACCATCTGGGGTCTGGGGTTTGTGAGCTCCAAGTGCCTGGGTTTGTACAGCCCTCCACCCAGTACCTGAAACAATCTATGCAGAGAAGGTGCAGCTATGCAGCGGATCGTCTCATTCATTGTGGCCACAAAATAACTCCCTGGCAGAGAAAAGACAGATGGAGGGGGCACAGACCACACCTGCCTTCCAGCCCCAGCTCTGCTCCCAACGATACCAGGGAAGGAACCACTCGTTCTCTGCCTCAGCTTCCCCCATCTATAAAACTCAGAGACATGACCCAAACCATTCCATCTTCAGCCTGCTCCCTCCTGCCACACCCAGATTCCCAGGGGGAGAGTCACTGAACAACAGGCCAATCACATGGGGCTTCGTTCCTCTTGTCTTTGGTTGGTGTCTTTGGGCTGTGGTTCCGTGTAGGAAGCTACCATTACAGACAGAGTCAGAGAAGCAGAGGGAACGAGCAGAGGAAGAAGGGAGGAAAGAGACTTCCCTGGTGGTCCAGTGGCTAAGACTCTGCACTCCCAACGCAGGGGGCCCAGATCCAATCCCAGGTCAAGGAACTAGACAGATCCCACACGCTGCAACTAAGAGCTTGCCTGGCGCAACTAAGGCCTGGTACAGCCAAATAAATCAGTGATAAGAAGAAGAAGAAAGAAGAAAACTTAGCCATGCCAGCAGGGGAGAAAAACGGGTGGTGGGAGGAAGCAGAGGCGAAGGCAATGGGAAGGTGGCCGGAGACCTTGGTCCGGCCAGTTCTGGGGCCAAAGAGCGGACAACTGAACAGTTTGAAAGGAAGCCGGGCCCAGACTCCCCAGATGAGCAGACAGCTTGTCAGGCGACGGGGCACCCAGAGGGTCGGGGTCTGCTCACTCACCACAGGAGGCAAACTTGAGATTGTGATGGTAGACGTATTTCTGTAGGACAGCCTTAAACTTTTCCTTCCGGTTTGTGTGCACAATTACGATGTCACTCATTCTCAAGCCTACTAACAACCACTCCTCACTGGGGTCATGGGTGATGCTGAGGATCTGTCAAGGGAGGAGGTTGGGGGTCAGCACTCAAAGAGGCCATGCCCATCATTCATCCACCCCACTTCTGCAGGCACCCACAGCTCCCGGACCCCAGGGACTGCACTCAGACCCGCGGTAGCCATGCGGGCACCTCATGCCGTAAATCTTGTTGCTGCAGCCTCTGGTAGCTCCTCAGGTCCCAGGAATATAGTTTGGTGTCTTCACCTCCTGTCCAGAGTTTATTGCCTGTGATGTCCACACACTGGGATCCGTATATGGGGACTTCATGCTTCCTGGTGGGAAAACAACTCAGAGGTTCGTGCATCGGTTGAACCCTCAGAAGTCTGGGGCCCAGGAAGTCCCTAGATACGCAGCCCATATGTGTCCTCCACACGGACTCACCTCGTCCTACTGCAGAGGAGGAAGTGAGGTAGGGCAAGCAGCCCAAGCTTCCCAAAAGCCTCACCATTGCACCTCACCCCCTGGGGTCATACCTGATCAAGATTTGGTTCTGCAAATCCCAAATTTCAACAAATCCTTTGAAACAAGCCACGCAGATCTGGGCGTTGGAAGAGAGAGCCAAGGAATAGCACACAGGGCCGGTGGAGGCCAGCTGTGCCCTGACACGGGGGGTGGGTGCCAAGTCCCAAAGTGTCAGGCTCTGGGACAGACCCCCCGTGATCAGGCTCCGCTCATCGGGGAACAGCTTGCAGGTGAAGACACAGCTGTCACGGTCCTGTTGGAAGGGCCAACATTCTCAAATGGTCTCTAGGAAGCATGGGCTCTCAGTGTCAGGACAGAGGTCATCCCCAAGCTCCCCTGGCCTTCTGGAGGACCCCTCACCTGGAAGTTGAGCTGGGCCCGGGGCGCCTGGTCCCAGGCATGCAGGGCACTCTCATCCCACACTCTGATGTAGCCGTGGCCACACGTGTACACGTGGTGAGTTGAGCCGCTGACAGCCACTGCATAGACTTTCTTCCCGTGGCGGAGTCGGCCAACCTTCCAGGACTTATGTGGGGCCCTCTGCCTAACCACCACATCGTCTGGAACGGGAGGCTGGGGTGGCCCCCAAAGGGTCACAGCCTTGACCTGCTCTCATCGATGGGGGCCAGCCTGTTCCTAAGCCTGAATCCACCAGCCCCTCTCTGATCCTCAGCAGGACCGTGTCCTCAACTGGGGTCCCCAGACCACTGGCATCCTTCCACCAGGCCAGGGTGGCCTCCCTGACAAACAGGCCATATCTCAGACACTTCTGAGTTCAGCGATGACAGCAGAGCCTGGCTCAGAGTCCCTCTGAGGAGGTCACTCTAAATGCGACCCTGACAGCTGAGGCCCTACACACTGGTGACAGAAGGAGGGCAGCCCGGGTCCAAAGAAGCAGGGGCTCCATGCACCCACCACCCATGCGGGACAGAGTAAGGGCACAGACACACCACACGCCCTCACCCTCTTCCTACTTCCTTCTTGTTGGGGCAGGAGAGGGGAATAGGAAGGGAAAGATGCCAGGTTGAAAAAAAAAAAAAAAGACACGTACAATTGCTCTGAGGAATGACAAGACTTCTTCAGCAGGACCAGGCGAAGGACAAGGCTGACCTACAGGGAGAGACCAGTGGCCACCCGCTCAGAGAGGTAGGGTCTGGCAGCAACAGCATCACAGGACCCAGGGAGAAGGCTGCTCTCACGCCCCAAGGTACCCCCACTCTGAAGCCCAGCTGCTGGCTGCACCCTGCCTGCTCACACCATCCCAGCTAGGACTTACCAAACTCCGTTCCTGGTGGGGGGCTGTGACACAGAGAGGAAAGAGGGAGGAGACGGACGGGAAGTGAGATGGGTGGAGACTCCCTCTCCAGAGCAAGTTCACCGCCCCAGGCCAGCCTGGTTCAAGGGAGACTTACCTGAAACCACATGCTGCATCTTCGGATTCTGCCTTGGAGAGCCAAGTGGCTGGCAGCTCAGATCCGTCCAGGGCCTGGGGGGCCCACTGCTGGGGACTCGCACAGGTCATCTCTTGATAAGCTGGGCCGTGCTGCCTCAGGGAGCCCAGGGGCTGCTCCGGGGGACTGCACACCTCGCCCAGCTGAGACCGTGGATGGTGCTCCAGCTGGGAGGAAGCATCAGGGCTCTCTGGCATGTCCCCCATCTTCTCAGGCTCATCATAAATTGGGAGCACACCGAACGAGGCCTCTTCCTTCTCTTCACTCATGGTTTTCGGTCAATGAAGTGCCTGAGCCTCCTGGTTCCAGGGCTTGAGAAATGAATGAGTTTGTCACACAGATCCTGAGTCCCCAATTCGTCCCGATCCCCTGCAGCAAAGGAGAGAAGAGATGCTGACGTGTGGATGCGATCTTTGGGGTCTACTGAGAAGACCGTGAGAACACTCCTCTGAGGGAGAGGATTCGCCATTGGTCACAAACTCACTTTTGATACTAAATGTTGGCAGCGATGGTGCTGAGGGTGAAACGTCACTTGAACACTTTGAGATGTTAAAACAGTACCCAGGTGTGTGTTTTGTTTTTCCTTCTAGACACACAGACTGCACTTCTATCCTCTAAAATCAAACTCACCCTTTAATCTGAACGTACAGATCAGGCCATTGGCCTGATCAGTGGCCTTGAGCGCACATACACTGTTGAGCAATGATCGTGCTTGTGTGCTCAGTACAGTCCAACTCTTTGCAACCCCATGGACTGTAGGCCACCAGGCTCCTCTGTCCATGGGATTCTCCAGGCAAGAATACTGGAGTGGGTTGCCATTTCCCACTCCAGAGGATCTTTCTGACCCAGGGATCGAACCCATGTCTCCTGCACTGGCAGGCAGATTCTTGACCACTGCATAGCGTTTTCAAATGAGGGTTCATCCACCGGGTAAAAGAAACATGAGGCCACAGGAAACCATACACATGTCACGGGGTCTCTCTCCCCTAGAGGGGACAGCATGGAAGAACTCTGGTCATGCAACAAGCCTCAGGCGAGGCTGCAGAAGGATGAAGAGGTTGGCTGGTGGGGATTTACTTTCCCATCCTAGGAGTTAATTCTGAGAACTGAATGCAAACTTCCATGTGGAATACTCAGAATGATACAGAATGAAGGCCAGTGGCAAACACTTAATACAAGGAAGATAGTGCGTTTATCTCAGGGCTGTGCCAGGGACTAGAGCTTTGAGAATTGAAGACAAACCAAATGCCTTCCTTCAGGCTGCCCAAAAGCCAACCCCAGAAGTCCCAGGCGAGACCCAGCATTCCACTGAGAGGACAGATCAGAAGCTGTAGGGACAAGACGACAGGCAGGGCTGAAGACGGGATCTTCCAGTTGGAACCAATGCCTTGAGAACCAGGCTCGGTCCTCAGCTCTCAGATACCATGAGGCGCCCAGGTTGCCTGCCCTTGGGAAGCTCCTCCTGACACTTGGTGGTTTCACTGTGCCTGTGGACCCACATAGCTGGTCCCATTGCATCCACACACCTGTGCGGGCCACATGTGACAGACTTTAAACACTGAGGTTCTGAGTGGGTAGGCAATCAGCCAGAAAGCACAGAGAAGAGTTTCAAATCCTGCTGTGTCTGGCTCTCAACCATCTCCTTTCTTCCTTCCCATCAGAGGAAGGAGGGTACTATCCACCACTGTCTCGATGTAGTTACCTAATCCCCAGCAGTCCCACTTTTAGGAATTTATCCTCAAGTTACCCTCAAATATAAGCTAAATAATCTATGTCTAAATGGAAGCATTATAGCATTGCTTGTGATAAATGACTGGACGAACCCAAAATCTGTAAGAAACAGTGGTAAAATAAGTCACAGTCATATGTGTAAAGTGGAATATGACACAACTGTGAAAAAGAATAAGGACGCTGATGTCTGGACGCGGAAAATTCCAAGGGAAGTTAATGGGGAATGAGTGGATTCAATGTGTATAATGCACAGCTTGGGTGTAAAAGGATGGAAATTATAACCTATCTTTGCATATGCTTGTATAGACTTAAGAAATTAGGAAGGGTGCTGCCCTTAGGAATAGAAATTGACAAGTAGGAAAGAGGAATGGCAGGAGGATGTCACTGCAAAACTTGGGATATATTTGCCTGCCTGTGGCTCTTTAGACCTAAATTAAAATTGTTGGACCATGAGCCTTTTTCCTCAACCAGGTCCTTTCTTTGTCATTTTCCCCAACTGTCAATTTGAGGTTCTCATGATTCTTAATTGCTGTTATTGTTTAATTGCTAAGTTGTGTCCAACTCTAAGACCCCAAGGACTGTAGCCCCCCGGCTCCTCTGTCCATGGGATTCTCCAGGCAACAATACTGGAGTGGGTTGTCATTTCCTTCTTCAGGGGATCTTCCCCACCCAGGGATCAAACCCAGGTCTCCTGCACTGGCAGGCGGATTTCCCACCACTGAGCCACCAGGGAAGCCCAATTCTTAATTACTTGTTTAAATAATTCAGCAAACTTGCCAAGACATGCAGCAGTCTCCTTTAACTGGGACACCAGGTCTGGGTTGGCCATGAGGGTGGTGGAAGGGCAGAGCACACACCTTTCCAGCCAGGGGGATGGGGATGCACAGAGAGAGACGGGCAAGAGCCCAGGCCCACGGGTGGGTAAAGCTTAAAGGCAGTGAAGCCATTTAGACAGGATTTCATGGGTGAGAAGGATTACATCCTAAGAATAAGACAAGGCTTTCTAAAGTGTCCAAGGAAGAGTCAGCATCCCCAATTCCCTTCTCTGCTCTACCCTCAGAACTGGGAATAAAGGCAACTCTCTTTCTCAAGCTTCAACACAAAATGCTAGAGCAGAGATTCACCCTGCCAGCAAGACGAGCACTCACCAGTCCCTCACAGCATGCAACTCACCTCCGTAGGCAGGTAAGACCCTGGAGACAGGAGGTGAGAACTGCACACATCTGGTTAGTAATGGGAATCTCTTCCTCCAGCTTCATCCACCCCTCCCTCATTCAGGCACTGCCCCTTGTGCTGCAGGCTGCTAGTTCAGACTAATTGATAATTAAGCCCTGGGTCAGGTGTAGGGCCCTGGATGGCTCATCAGTTACCAGGCGTGACCTCAGCCACCGCAGAGCTGGGCTGCCTTTAGTGATAAGGCAGGGATAAGAGTCCTGGGATAAGACTGGGATCTGCCCAATAAATTCACGGCAGGAGGCCAGGTGCAGTGAGACATTTTTCAAGGAATGGGTTCGGGGCACCCCATGTGAGCCAGTGTTTGCGCAAAGATGGAGAGCTGGGTGGAGCTACACCTAGAAGCAGTTTCACATTCTCATCTCCAGGTGAACCCCCTGGACACAGCGAGGCCAGCCCTGTCACCTCTCATCTCTCACCAGTCTCTCTCAGAAAGTGAGGATCAGGGAACTCTTCTCTGCGGAGGCCTCATCAGTGATTCTTACATTGGAGTGCTCAACACCTGGAGGGCTTGTTAAAACCCAGCACTGAGCCCACCCCAGGAGATTCTGATTCTGCGGCCCTGGGGTGGGATCTGGCTCTAGGTGAGTGATCACACCATCACGATTATCTGGGTCATGAAGATCTTTTCTGTATAGTTCTTCTGTGTATTCTTGACACCTCTTCTTAATATCTTCCGCTTCTGTTAGGTCCATATCATTTCTGTCCTTTATCAAGCCCATCTTTGCATGAAATGTTCCCTTGGTATCTCTTGTTTTCTTGAAGACATCTCTAGTCTTTCCCATTCTATTGTTTTCATCTATTTCTTTCCATTGATTGTCGAGGAAGGCTTTCTTATCTAGCCTTGCTATTCTTTGGAACTCTGCATTCAAATGGGTATATCTTTCCTTTTCTCCTTTGCCTTGCGCTTCTCTTCACATCCTAAAGGAAATACATCCTAAAGGAAATCAGTCGTGAATATTCACTGGAAGGACTGATGCTGAAGCTGAAACTCCAGTTCTTTGGCCACATGATGCAAAGAAATGACTCTTTTAAAAAGACCTTGATACTGGGAAAGACTGAAGGCGGGAGGAGAAGGGGATGACAGAGGATGAGATAGTTGGATGGCATCACTGACTCAATGGACATGAGTTTGAGTAAGTTCCGGGAGTTGGTGATGGATAGGGAAGTCTGGTGTGCTGCAGTCCGTGGGGTCGCAAAGAGTTGGACACAACTGAGGGACTGAACTGAACTGAACTGGTGTGGAGTCTGAGACTTGATATTTCTAGCAACTTCCCCAGTGAGGGTGACGCTGCTGCTAGTGGTCTGGGGACCCCACTGGAGAGGCACCGCCTAAATCCCTCTGTTTGGTGGTCCTTTCCTGGCAGGAGGGGAAGGGGTGACGAGCCCGGACCTCTCCTGCTCTGCTCCTCTTGTTCACCTCCAGTCATGGCCCACCCCTCCCACTGAACACACTCACTTCTGTTCTGCTTTTTCTCACTTGTTGCCTTCCTTCTTTTGAAGTGTAAGTACTGAAATTGCTGCTGCTTACAAAGAAATCTTTTACCACCCCTGACTTCCAATATCCAAAGCTCTCTGTCTCTCCCTTTCTCTCTCCCCACTCATGAACACAGCCCTGTCTCCAAAACTATTATCGCTGCCTATGGTCTTCTAGATAATGCCTGTATTTAAGGTCTATCCCTAGGTGACTTCCCTAGTGGTTCAGTGGCTATGACTTGATGCTCCCAGCTCCCAACACAGGGGGCCCAGATTTGATCCCTGGTCAGGGAACAAGATCCCACATGCAGCAGCTAAACGATCCCACATGCTGCAACTAAGGCCGGGTGCAGCCAAATAACTAAATATTAAAAAAAAAAAAGATGGAGAATTGTCCCTGTCGAGGCTCCATGTTTCCACCCTCATGCTGTTTGTTCTCTCATCTAGGACCTCTGTTTTGAAAAAAAAAAAAAAATTATGAAAAATTTAAAAAAGACCACGTCTGTCACTTTCAGACAGCCTGCCAGCCTGAGAGAGGCCAGTGAGAGGACCCCAGTGGTCAGCGAGGCAGCCCCTGGAGAAGAGGGTTCATAGAAGGGGCCTAGGGTCTGGATCACAATCCAGAACACTGCTGGGCACTAGACGTTCATTTCCTGCGTCATCATCACAGCCCACTCTCAGAGCTGACCCAGGAGGGAGGTTACACTGAAGGGAGCTAATGCTTTGAGAGTTTGAATAACTTGCTCAAGATCACACAGCAAGGAAGGGCTAGAGTTAAGAGTTTGAGACCAGGTTTGCACAACCCCACACAGCCTTCTATTGGAGTGCAGGGAGATGGAGGACAATAGGAACAGGGGCCACTTGGCTGCAGCAGCCTGGAGGGGTGCTTCCCGGGCACTCTCAGGACAGACTGAGAACACTAAGAGCTGAACTGTCAACTTCTGATAAGAATGGGAGTGGGGACTTGCCTGGCGGTAAAGAACCTACCTTCCAAGGCAGGGGATATAGGTTTGATCCTTGTTGGTGAACTAAAATTCCACAGGGCAACTAAGCCCACGCATGCATCACAACTACTGAAGCCCATGCACCCTAGAGCCTGTGCTCTGCAACGAGAGAAGCCACCACAGTGAGAAGCCCACCCACCACAACTAGAGAGTAGCCCCTGCTCACCTCAACCAGAGAAAGCCTGTGCACAGCAAGGAACAGCGGTGCACAGCAAGGAACAGCTGTGCACTGCAACAAAGACCCAGAGCAGCCAAAACCACTCACTTAAACAGAATTACCATATGACCCAGCAATTCCACTCCTACGTATATACCTAAAAGAACTGAAAACAGAGGCTCAAACAGATTTTTGTATACCAGTGTTCACAGCAGCATTATTCGCAATAGCCAACAGGTACAAACAAACAACCCAAGAGTCCATCAACAAACGGATGGATAGGCAAGACGTGCTTTATCCATACACTAGAATATCAGTCGCCAATAAAAATAAAGGAAGGACACATACACGCTACAACTTAGATGAACCTTGAAAACATTACACGACGTAAAAAAACAGACACAATAGCTCCATATTGTATGAGGCCATTTACATGAAATACCCAGAATGAAAATGAAAGTGTTCTTCAGTCAGTCGTGTCCAATTCCTTGTGACCCCATGGACTATAGCCCTCCAGGCTCCTCTGTCCATGGAATTCTCCAGGCAAGAATACTGGAGTGGGTTGCCATTCCCTTCTCCAAGAGATCTTTCCGATACAGAGATCAAACAAGGGTGTCCTGCATTGCAGGCAGATTCTTTACCATCTGAGCCACAACAGAGATCGGAGACCATTTACATGAAATACCCAGAATAGTCAAATCTATATATAGAGAAAACAGATTAGTAGTTTCTAGGGATTGGAAGGTGGGGATGGGGGCACAGGGAGCAACTGCTTAATAGTCATGGGATTCTTTCTGGGGTGATGAAAAGGTCTGAAACTAGATAGTAGTGATCAGTGCACTGTGAAAGTACGAATGCCACTTTAAAATAGTTAAAACGGTAAAGTTCATGTTACGTGTATCTTACCACAATTAGAAAACCAATGAAAACAGACTTTGTGTCAATGAATTAGAGGCCGTGCAAGTCCCAATAGGTAGCATTTTCCCCTTCTTCCTCTTCATCCACCAAACCCCAAACAGTTTAGCTGGTAGTTTTCTCACCTTTGCTTTGGTAAGAGAAGAACCAGCAAGATGCAGGTAGGTACCCCTCCGTGCCCAGAGACCCTGGCCAGAGACAGTCTAATGGGCAAGGACTTGTTCGCCCTCTGGTGGGCAATCAAAGAGCAACCCAATTCTAACCACTTAGCATCTCTTCATGGGAAATAGATGGGGAAACAGTGTCAGACTTGATTTTTGGGGGCTCCAAAATCACTGCAGATGGTGACTGCAGCCATGAAATTAAAAGACGCTTACTCCTTGGAAGGAAAGTTATGACCAACCTAGGTAGCATATTCAAAAGCAGAGATATTATTTTGCCAACAAAGGCCCGTCTAGTCAAGGCTATGGTTTTTCCAGTAGTCATGTATGGATATGAGAGTTGGACTGTGAAGAAAGCTGAGCGCGGAAGAATTAATGCTTATGAACTGTGGTGTTGGAGAAGACTCTTGAGAGTCCCTTGGACTGCAAGGAGATACAACCAGTGCATTCTAAAGATCAGTCCTGGCTGTTCTTTGGAAGGAATGATGCTAAAGCTGAAACTCCAGTACTTTGGCCACCTCATGCAAAGAGTTGACTCATTGGAAAAGACTCTGATCCTGGGAGGGATTGGGGGCAGGAGGAGAAGGGGATGACAGAGGATGAGATGGCTGGATGGTATCACCGACTCGATGGATGTGAGTTTGAGTGAATTCCGGGAGATGGTGATGGACAGGGAGGCCTGGCGTGCTGCAATTCATGGGGTCGCAAAGAGTCGGATGACTGAGCGACTGAACTGAACTGAACTGAAGATATTTGTATTCACATCCCAAAGTATTTGATGGTTGTACTCAGGGTGCCACTCCCCCAGCCTGGAATTTCTCTTTCTGCAGGAGAGCCTCCAGAGAATTGACTAGGGCTCCTACTGTGGATGAAAATGTTACAACCATATAAACACAGGCATGAAACACTTCTTCCCTTACTAATTCACTGACATTACCCACTCAACAGAAATTATTCACAGGCAAGTTCCACCCAGCTTGTGAATGTTGGAGGTGGTGTTGGAACTGTGGTGTTGGAGAAGACCCTTGAGAGTCCCTTGGACTGCAAAGAGATCCAACCAGTCATCCTAAAGGAAATCAGTCCTGAATATCACTGGAAGGACTGATGCTGAAGCTGAAACTCCAATACTTTGGCCACATAATGTGAGGAACTGATTCATTGGAAAAGACCCTGATGCTGGGAAAGATCGAAGGCAGGAGGAGAAGGGGACGACAGAGGATGAGATGGTTGGATGGCATCACCAACTCAATGGACATGAGTATAAGTAAGTTCCAGGAGTTGGTGATGGACAGGGAAGCCTGGTGTGCTGCAGTTCATGGGGTCACAGTCACACATGACTGAGGACTGAACTGACATTCTGGCCTCGCCCAATGAGTTACCCACAATGAGCTTGTGGTCCGCAAGGTGAGTCAGTAAACCAGCAGCTCCAAGTAGGGAAGGCAGAAAATGATATTAATTAGACGGAGGTGAGGTGAGGACCCAGAACAGGGGACACAGTGCTAACCAACCAAGGAGATCAGGGAGGCCAGCAAAGGGGATATGGCCTTTGGCTTAGGTGTGTGAAGGGGGAGGGGAAAAGTTCTCCAGGTAAAGGACACTCCTCACAGTTCCTGGGTCCCTTTGCTTCCTCTCTCTTCCTTCCTTCCTGTCCTGAGGAGCCTCCAACTCACCACTCCTTACTTTGAGCCCTTCCCAGGAGAGCATGGTGGTGGGTCCCACCTCCCCCATCTTGTAGGTTCTTCCTACCCATCTCACCCCCACAGCCTGGCTACTGAACGCCTGTGTTCTCAATTCTGTATTTCACTTTTCCTGATGGAACGACCTCTTACCTCCCAAGGGATGTTTAGGCAAAGCCCTTTCCCCTTACTCCCAGGGGCCTGGAACTGACCCCTCCTCGAAGTTCCACAGCAGTTCTATTTACCTGCGCTCACCTGGTGGCTCAGATAGTAAAGAACCCACCTGCAACATGGGAGACCCAGGTTCAATCCCAGGGTTGGAGGACAGCATGGCAACCCACTCCAGTATTCTTGCCTAGAGAATCCCCAAGGACGGAGCAGTCTGGCGGGCTACAGTCCATGGGATCGCAAAGAGTCAGACACAACTGAGCAACTAAGCACGGCACGCAGTCCTACAGAAGCTCTATATTGTGTTCACAATATAAGCCTCGAGTCAGATTTCATGGGGGGTAGGAGTGAGGGTGGAAATACCTTGTGCTTCTTTTAAGAAAAGTTTGCAATGCCTTCTATGCATCCTTCTGACTGACCTGCAGAACTCGGGGTCCTGGCCGCACACAGTCTAATTTCGCGGCTTCACGCACCCCAGCATTCTCCCAACCCGACTCCCCACCCCGCGCCCTGGTCTCTAAGATCGTGTCCTCCCCCACCCCCACTCCGCGGATCAACAGGAGACTTACCGTCAAGGGCTCAGACCCGCTGCCCCAGGACTCCGCCCGGGAGACTCCCCAGGACCTGAGCAGGGAGAGCCGGCCCGCGCCAAGGTGACCCCGGCAACCTCGCGCTCCTAGTTCGTTTCTTCCCGCCCTGCAGTGAGCGGACCGGCCGCCGGGGGCAGCAGGGGCCAAGCTGGCGGTCTGTTCGTCTTAATGGCTGGCTCCTCGTGCCCACAGCGCCGGCCTCCGAGCCCTGGACCCGCAGGCCCGTCCTCTCCGCTCTCACTCACTTCGAGGCCAAAACAGAATCCCAGGGCGACAAGGCGCGCGCCCAAGGGCGACGGGAAGGGAGGCAACCACTGGAGGCGGCCACCGGCTGCCGGCGCCGCACGTCTATGGCCCACGACGGATGGGACCGAGAGCCTCAGGCCCCCACCTGCAGCAGGTGGGCCCCGGAGCCCCGGCCAGCACGGCTGGCAGATGCGTCAGACCCTGGGCAGGACGACCCCTTACCTTGGCGAGCCGAGGAGAGGGGCGAGAGAGGTGAATGCGGCCGCGCCGCTGGAAGGGCTTCCTGGAGGCTGGGCTTCGGCTGAGTGTGGGTGGGATTTCAGTGGCCAGGAGCGTGGGGGGGGCGGGGGGGGCACGTTTCAGGGGCACTGGAAACACTTGAGCACTGACCTGCGCAGGGCAGGGGCTGGTGAGCGGGGAGAGGAGGGTAGGAAACCAGAGCCGGAGCGGGACCCAGAGTCGGCCCCGGGAAGCCCAGGAGCAGGCGGAGAACGCCGGGTCCCCGCAGAGCGGGCTCAGACCTCGGGCGGAAGCCCCAGGAACCCTGTGAGGTGTGGGATTTGCTGAGACCACGTGGTCTGTGGTGCGAATAGGGCCCGAGAGAAGGCGGAAGGGACTGCAGGGAGCTTGCGGCGAAGAAGACCGAAGTTCGCTCCTCTCGGATTCCCCAGGCACTTCGGTAACCCTGGCCTGTGGATGGGTCCGCAAATGTTCAATTGAACTGAATGGACTGTGTAACGGAAGGGGTGTCCTCAATTCCTTGCCAGAAGAAAGCACAGCAGAGTGGGGCTATGGTCTGCGAAGAACAGGGATGTCAGAGGTGGAGAGGTCATAGGAACATCTTAGGAGCCTCTTCTCAGAACCCCCGGCCTCACCACAAGGAGAGGGCTGCCACCCAGGGGAGGTCTTGTCCCTCCCCACCCACCCCCACCCCGACCAGATGTCACAGAAGCCCTGCCTCCACCCATTGCACACACCCTCCCTCCCTGATTGGGCCTCTGCTCACCAGGCTTCCCAGACCTACTGGATGCCCGGAAGCAGCCATGTTTTCTTCTGAGCCTCAGTTTTCCCTCCTGATCTGGACAGGGCAGGATCAGGTATTCTCTGAGGTCCCCTCCAGTGTGACAGGCCTGGGCAGAAGGGTGCCCTCTGCTGCAGGGATGGAACATGCTTACCTGGACTGAGAGAGACACTTGATTTAATCCTGACCCTTCCAGGCTCATGTCTCCCGTTGAGAAAAGTGCTTTTGCGAGGTCTCTAGCGCCATGGCTCTTCTTAGTCTCTGGAAGGCCTCGACTGGACCCAGGCAGCTTCTTCGCTGGAGTAGTGAACATCGAGGCGACAGGTGTCAGGACTTCTGGGCCGTAGGGGCCACATGACTTCATGAGACTGCAGTTATCTGCTTTCTTCACCCTTGTATCCTTGGGATCTAAGCAGGGGAACTGCCATGGATAGTAACAAAGCTACAGCGGAGAAAACTCTCAGGAGCCGTCTGGGTGAAATGGGCCTTACACCCTAGGTCCAGCCCCAACCCTGCAGATCAATAGCCTTGAGACCCAGAGGCCAAGTTCACACAGGATTTGGGGGCAGATCTGGAAGATAGGTTCCGTCCTCAGTGATTCTCAGCCTTCCTAGAGTCCCTGCCTTGGTCCTGCCACAGCAGAGACAGTGCTAAGACTCCACCTGGAGCCAGGACTGCAGGACTTCCTGTCCCCATCTCCCCTGTTACATCCAGAGACCAGCTGGAGAATATTCATGACCTAGGAGGGGTGGGGTGAGCCACAGCCTTCTACCCTCTTCCCTCACCTGGGTAAGGGGACACATTAGCTAGCCACTGATTTGCTGTGTGACCAGGGGCAGTGCCATCTGTCTCTGGTTTTCAGTGTTTCTGTAAATAAATGAAGAACTTTGTTCCTATGGCCTGGGGCACTTCTGGGTCTGTGTGGTCTAGAACTGCCCAGAGGAGTAGGCCAAGATGATTGGGTGAAGGACTATGCTCTCCTGTGTCTGGGGGGCCTCCAGGGTCTGCCTCCACCCATGTGCAGCTTCCAGAAGCTGGAGTTGGGTGGGGAGGGGGCACTTACACAGTGGTCCTGGACATTCTGCTGAGGTGCTACACCATGTCATTAGCTTTCTGGCAGGAGTGGTTTCTCTGAGGTACACAAAACAGTACTCCCAGAAAACATAGGTCTTCTAAGCTACAGAGAGTGCAGGAGCAGGTATGGGTTTGAATGGGGTGCTGTGGGGTATACTGTGTGTCTGAGAGTCTGTGTTCATCTTGATGTGGGACAGAGGTTTGAGGGCTTACTATGTGTGGCTGTATGCTTTTAATTTTTACTCCTTAGAGTACTCCTTAGACTGAACATCTTCGCCACTTTTATATCTTTTTTTAAAAGCTGCTTGCTATTGTTGTTTGCTGGGTTTTAGAATTTCTCTTAACTGTAAGATCTCTTTGTATATTACGTACTACATGTTAATAACACAAATTTTACAAATTTATTTCCACTTTTGGTGCTTTATCTTTTATTTGGAGTTATTCAAAACAAAAGCATAAAGATTCAATTTTGAAAAGTCAATTTATCAGTATTTTCCCTCATGGTTGGTTTCTAGCTTTCATCTGATGCTTAGAAAGGTTTTCTCCATTGCATGAAAATAAAAAGATTTATTCATATTTTTCCCTTAAGGAAAGCTTTATTGTTATACCTCTTTACAAACTGATACATGCTTGTTGTCAAAAATTAAAGGGCAATAAATTAATTTAGGTAAGTAGTTAAAGAGTTTTTCTATCTAAGAAGGAAGTATTGCTCTCTTCCACTTTACTTCCCTTCTGTGGCCCTCAGTGAAGATCTGTAATGTCTCCACATAAGTCCTACATAATACGTTTATACCCAGAAAATTGACTCTTCTTGATGCTATTGGGAATGGAATATTTTCCTTCATTATATTTTCTATTGGTTGTTGGTATAAACCAAACTATTTATTTTTGGATGTTATTTGAAAACTGGTCATCATTCTTGATTTAAAATTGAGTAAAATGAAAAAGATTTGTTTCCCTATGAAGACTCGGCCATATTAATTTCCCTTTCAGGGTTTTCCACCACGGTGAATCTGAGGACACTTGATCCAGTTCAGCATTAATGCTGACAATTTTCTACATCCCTTTCATTAAGACTTTTCTTTACTGTGGATGCTCTGATGCTGACTAAGTTGGAAGCTAAACCTGAAGGCTTTCCCACACACATTACACACAAAGGGTTTCTTCCAAGTATGTACCGTCTGATGTATAATACAGTCAGAACTATAGCTGAAGCCTTTGCCACACTCCACACATCTGAAGGGTTTCTCTCCAGTGTGGCTTCTTTGATGCCGAATTAAATGAGCATTAACATGGAAGGCTTTTCCACACTCCTTACACTGAAAGGGTTTCTCTCCAGTATGGATTCTCTGATGCACAATATAGTCAGAACTACAGCTGAATGCTTTCTCACATTCCATACATTTGAAAGGTTTCTCCCCAGTGTGTATTCTCTGATGCCTAGTTAGTTTGGCATTGATGCTAAAGGCTTTCCCACATTCCTTACATTGGTAGGGCTTTTCTCCAGTGTGGATTCGGTGATGATCAAGTAGGTTTCTTTTAGAAGTAAAGCATTTCCCACACTCATTACATTCAAAGGGTTTCTCCCCAGTGTGAATCCTCTGATGCTGCATTAACTTTGCATTAACGTTGAAGGCCTTTCCACACTCATTACACTCATAGGGCTTCTCCCCGGTGTGGATTCTCAGATGCTGCCGAAGCTGGGAGTTACACCTGAAGGTTTTGCCACATTCTTTACACTCATAGGGTTTCTCACCCGTGTGGATTCTCTGGTGCTGGATTAATTTCCCTTTGACGCCAAAGGCTTTTCCACATTCAGTACACTCATAGGGTTTCTCCCCTGTGTGAATTCTTTGATGCTGAATGAGTTTTGCATTACTACTAAAGGCCTTTCCACACTCCTTACACTGAAAGGGCCTCTCTCCAGTGTGGGTGCTCTGATGCTGCCTAAGCTGGGAACTGCACCTGAAGCCTCTCCCACACTCAGTACATTCATAAGGTTTCTCTCCAGTGTGGATCCGCTGATGTTGAATTAATTTTGCATTAACATTGAAAGCTCTCCCACAGTCATTACACTCATAAGGTTTCTCTCCAGTGTGGATTCTCTGATGTATGATATACGCAGAACTGCAGCTAAAGCTGCTCCCACAGTCCTTGCACTGATAGGGCCTCTCTCCTGTATGGATTCTCTGATGCCTACTGAGACTCCCGTTAACACTGAAGGCTTTTCCACACACCTTACACTGATAGGGCTTCTCCCCACTGTGGATTGTCTGATGTGTAATATAATGGGAACTGTAACTGAAGCTTTTACCACACTCTACACATTTGAAGGGCTTCTCCCCACTGTGAAGTCTTTGATGCCAAATTAATTTTGCACTGATGCTAAAGGCTTTGCCACACTCCTTATACTGATGGGGCTTCTCTCCAGTGTAGCTATCTTGACCCTGATTAAGTTGAGAATTATAGCTAAAGTTTTCCATTAATTCTTCACATTTAAAAGGTCTTTCCCCAGAATTAATTATTTCCTGTTGAGTAAGTTTTGTGTCAAAGCTGAAGGCTTTCTCCCGTCCTGTACACTCAGGGGGCTGCTCTCCAGTGGAGATGGTATGACACTGATTCAAATTTGGACTCTGACTAAAGAAACACTCCTCCATTGGGCTAGTACTGTCTTTCACCATCCCGTCAATGACATTGCTGTTTTCTTTCTTCACACTTCCTACTGAGTGGACCTCCTGCTTTTTCTCTAGGATATAGGTTTCTGAAAAGTCTGTTTCCTGAAAAGAGTTCCTCTGAAGTTCATGTGATATATTATATTTTTCTTCATACATTTCTTCTGTCAAATTATTGTCAGTCTGGATATCAATATCTAATATAAAAAACAAAACATAAAATATCATGTAAGAACCATGTTTAAAAAAAGAAAAAGAACTGTGACAGAATACATGATCAAAGTAATCGAGAGCGCTCTTTAAAATCACCAGATTGGGCCAAAGAATCTAAAACTGGAATAATATATACTTATTTAAAAAAATGAAATAAACCCATGTGTGCTGATGTGAAAAGATGTCAGATACATTGTTTACTGGAAAAACAACTTGAGATATGGTATGTAAAATATCTTCCATTTGTGTACAGAAAGTGAAAAGGGCCAACATACGTCAATTTGAATATGGCTAGAAATCTCCTGCAAGAATACACAAGACACTGAACAAACTGGCACAGGAATTTTGGGAAACTTCCCCACTGCTTCCACTTATGCACTTTTTGTACTGTTTTGAGCATGTGCAAATATTACAAATAGTAAAGTAATGATTTTTAAAGATCACCAGTCTCTAAACCAATAGCCAATAACAAGAAGGTTAAGAATAACAGCAGTGGGACAAGATTCTAGGTCTTATCTGCCAGATCAACATTCCTTCTATCACATCATATTTTACTACACTTTGCAGTTTCTGTTAATAAAAATAGAAACTGCTTAAGAAGGAAAAGGCACAGAATCCAACATGTGGCAACAAGGGATGGCAAGTATTGACAGCACTAGGAAGCAAATGGGACTCAAGAGTCTTCTCCAACACCACAGTTCAAAAGCATCAATTCTTCGGCACTCAGCCTTCTTCACAGTCCAACTCTCACATCCATACATGACCACAGGAAAAACCATAGCCTTGACTAGACGGACCTTAGTTGGCAAGGTAATGTCTCTGCTTTTGAATATACTATCTAGGTTGGTCATAACTTTTCTTCCAAGGAATAAGCGTCTTTTAATTTCATGGCTGCAATCACCATCTGCAGTGATTTTAGAGCTCCCCAAAATAAAGTCTGACACTGTTTCCACTGTTTCCCCATCTATTTCCCATGAAGTGATGGGACTGGATGCCATGATCTTCATTTTCTGAATGTTGAGCTTTAGGCCAACTTTTTCACTCTCCTCTTTTACTTTCATCAAGAGGCTTTTTAGTTCCTCTTCACTTTCTGCCATAAGGGTGGTGTCATCTGCATATCTGAGGTTATAGATATTTCTCCTGGCAATCTTGATTCCAGCTTGTGTTTCTTCCAGTCCAGAGTTTCTCATGATGTTCTCTGCATATAAGTTAAGTAAGCAGGGTGACAATATACAGCCTTGACGTATTCCTTTTCCTATTTGGAACCAGTCTGTTGTTCCGTTTCCAGTTCTAACTGCTGCTTCCTGACCTGCATACAGATTTCTCAAGAGGCATGTCAGGTGGTCTGGTATTCCCATCTCTTTCAGAATTTTCCACAATTTATTGTGATCCACACAGTCAAAGGCTTTGGCATAGTCAACAGAGAAGAAATAGATGTTTTCCTGGAACTCTCTTGCTTTTTCCATGATCCAGCGGATTTAGAGAAGACAAATAACAGACCTGCTCAAAGTCACACAACTATGAAGTAGCACAGTTAGGACTGGATCTGAGAAAGTCTACTCCAAAGCCTAGGTTAAAAGACTTAATTCTGTATCCTTCATATTAAGTGGATAGTGCATAGAAAATAGCAAGGACCCAAAGAAGTACTGAATCCATTCCTTTTGTTTCAGAAAGATAGAATAACAAAATTAGGATTGAAAAGAATTAGAATGAAGCATTCGAAAAAAGATCTGTTCTTGGAATTATAAAGAAATAGCAAACTACAAAAACAGAAAGGTCTCAAATGTTCCTATCTCTAGAAATCAAAATTTATTTAAATGTTACTCTGTACACGTGGCCAAGAAACATGGCATGCTTCTATGTTGCTAAAGTTGACTTTCTTCCTAAAGGGTTAAACTACTTTCCAGCATAAGGGCAATGTGTGCCTCCCTTACCAGTCCAGAGGCCCTGGGGGCCCGTGCCTGCTCCAGAGGCCAGTGAAGATGGGCCCTCCAGTTCACCTCCTCCCTCCAGTTGTGAGATCACAGCAGGTTTGAGAAGGGGAAATCCTGTTTCAGGGAAAGGAAAAAGGAAAGGCAGATGAATAATCTCCCACAGCTGATTTCCTAAACCTCTTCTCAGATTGTGTCAGTAATGGGGAGAGAAAGAACGAGCCCTAGGGGGGTCCTGTGCCTAAGAACTATGGGAAAGGGGGTGGGGTGGGTGGGTAGGAAGTGTATGTGTAGGGTGGGGTGGGAGGCAGAAGCTTGAGAAGATGTGGGAGGATTTGGGCAGGGCCAGACTGAGACACTTCATGCAGGGCAAATAGAGACATTCTGCCTAAAGGGACAGATACCATTTTTTGACCATGGCCTAAATAATATTCCAAGTACACTGAGATTCCTAGAAAGACTCAAGAGATGCAGGTTGGGTGAGGGGGAACCTGAAGGTAATACCACAGAACAGGAAGTTACTTTTTTTCCTCTCTGTATTCAGAACAGCCTATAGGGTGAATCAAGAGTGCATGCCAGTCCCAGCAGAGTCCTATATTGGCCCCAAAAGGGCTTAGGGTCCATCCTTCCCAGCAACCCCTGGGTCTAGGGGATTAGGAATCAGCTCCTGGGTTCCTACTCTGTAAAGGATTACCAGAAGCCCCCTTGCAACCAGTAAAGGGAAAGGAAGCCAGGAAACCCTAATAAGCAGTCTGAGCCCCGGGGGAGAAAGTGCTTACCCAGGGAAGCCACATTCCCATAATTCTCCAGCATCACATCCCTGTACAGGGCCCTCTGTGCAGTGGACAGGCCATCCCACTCCGTCTGGGTGAAGTACACAGCCACATCCTCGAAGGTCACCGACTTCTGAAACAACAGGTTCCTGCTGCCCTACGGCCAATTCCATGGCTCATGCCCTAGGTGAGGGGCAGAGGGCAGTATGAGGGCTTGAGGAGGCGCTTGTGGAGAGCACAGAGGTAACAGGGGAAAATATTTACAAAATATACCTGGAATGTAAGGCATGGCATATCTGGCTCACAGCAGAGAAACCTCATGCCATATTTCATACTTACAAAAGATGACATTAAGTTGAAATGAGAAAATAAATTCACATGGCTGAGTTCTCCTAATGCAATTGCTTTCTTTCAGTTAAGCTACCACACCCCTCACTGGCTGAAGCAGCACTGGACCCACCCATAGGCTTCGCACTCCTGGCCTTGAGGTCTTGCCTTCTGCGCCCAGCTTACTGCACCTTGCCCTCACCCTCAAGCCAGCTCCAAAGCATATCCATGGCTTCTATCACATCCACCCCCACCTGCCACAGATTTCTATCATGCTCCCTCTATGAGAGGATGCACAGCCTCTGCTCCAGCACCTCCAGCAGAGGAAGCTCAGTGCTGCCCAGATCAGCTGGGCAGCATCAGGGTGGAGAGTAGGGTAAGAGGAGGCTGCCCATTCTGCTTCCAAATGGGTTTCACTGAAAGCCTGTTTTCTGTTACCCTCTCCCATTCAAGCCTCATCTTGTCCAACTTCACCCAAGACTTCACTGTCTCTCCAAGGTTTGGGAAAGAAGAAAGGTCACCATCTTTTCAGTTACTCCTCTGTATCACTCCACACTCAGCACAGACTCCTTCCTCAGCCTTCTGAAACACCTTTGGGACACAGCGGCAGCGATCTGCCTCTCAACTATTCTCTACCAGGATCTGTCTTATTCAATTGTACATGGATCACTCAGTCCTGACTACAGCGCTGGGAGATAGGCACTGTGTTGTGTTCATTCTGCCACAAGAGAAACAAAAGGCAAAGAGGATCGAAGTGACATGTCCACAGTCACCCAGGCATTGCATGACTCTTTACTGTTCAGCCCTGTGTCACATGTGGGACCATAATGTAGTCAGATTTCTTACGGCTATATAGGGAATAGTTTTGAGGGGAGATTTGAAAGCAGAGTGACCACTTCAGAAAAAGACCCATCAGTCTAGGTGATGTAGGCTTCTTTAAGACAAGTGGTTGCTAAAGAGGAGGATGCTTAACATAATTCAGGTAATGCTTAACATAAAAATCTCTAGGACAGTGAGTCAAAGGATTGGGGTGGGGTAAAGGAGGGAGGATCCAGGAATGAATCACCAGGTTTCTTTTTTATGCGGATTATGGGGGGAGACACCAGCTGAGATTTGAATTCAGGAGGAAGCACCGGTTGTCGGATAAAGTGGGTGGTGGCTGGTGTTGAGGGCATTTCATTTTGTACTGGGAAGTTATTTGACTTATCCAGGTCACACAGTGAGTGACTCACAGAAATGCTCACAGATTGGGCTAGAATGGTTGATGGGTTGGCTGCTACTGCTAAGTCGCTTCAGTTGTGTCCGACTCTGTGCAACCCCACAGACGGCAGCCCACCAGGCTCTCCCGTCCCTCGGATTCTCCAGGCAAGAAAGAGAATAGTTGAGAGGCAGATTGTCGCTGGTGTGCCCCAACGGTGTTTCAGAAGGCTGAGGAAGGAGTCTGTGCTGAGTGTGGAGTGATACAGAGGAGTAACTGAAAAGATGGTGAACTTTCTTCTCTCCCAAACCTCCTTGGAGAGACAGTGAAGTCTTGGGTGAAGTTGGACAAGATGAGGCTTGAATGGGAGAGGGTAACAGAAAACAGGCTTTCAGTGAAACCCATTTGGAAGCAGAATGGGCAGCCTCCTCTTACCCTACTCTCCACCCCGATGCTGCCCAGCTGATCTCGGCAGCACTGAGCTTCCTCTGCTGGAGGTGCTGGAGCAGAGGCTGTGCATCCTCTCATAGAGGGAGCATGATAGAAATCTGTGGCAGGTGGGGGTGGATGTGATAGAAGCCATGGATATGCTTTGGAGCTGGCTTGAGGGTGAGGGCAAGGTGCAGTAAGCTGGGCGCAGAAGGCAAGACCTCAAGGCCAGGAGTGCAAAGCCTATAGGTGCGTCCAAAATGGCAACCCACTCCAGTGTTCTTACCTGGAGAATCTCAGGGAAGGGGGAGCCTGGTGGGCTGCCGTCTACGGGGTCGCACAGAGTCGGACACAACTGAAGCGACTTAGCAGTAGCAGCCAACCCATCAATTCTAGTCCAATCTGTGAGCATTTCTGTGAGTCACTCACTGTGTGACCTGGATAAGTCAAATAACTTCCCAGTACAAAATGAAATGCCCTCAACACCAGCCACCACCCACTTTATCCGACAACCGGTGCTTCCTCCTGAATTCAAATCTCAGCTGGTGTCTCCCCCCATAATCCGCATAAAAAAGAAACCTGGTGATTCATTCCTGGATCCTCCCTCCTTTACCCCACCCCAATCCTTTGACTCACTGTCCTAGAGATTTTTATGTTAAGCATTACCTGAATTATGTTAAGCATCCTCCTCTTTAGCAACCACTTGTCTTAAAGAAGCCTACATCACCTAGACTGATGGGTCTTTTTCTGAAGTGGTCACTCTGCTTTCAAATCTCCCCTCAAAACTATTCCCTATATAGCCGTAAGAAATCTGACTACATTATGGTCCCACATGTGACACAGGGCTGAACAGTAAAGAGTCATGCAATGCCTGGGTGACTGTGGACATGTCACTTCGATCCTCTTTGCCTTTTGTTTCTCTTGTGGCAGAATGAACACAACACAGTGCCTATCTCCCAGCGCTGTAGTCAGGACTGAGTGATCCATGTAAAGTGCTTAGTATGGTGGCTGCAGTATAGTAAGCTTCAAATGGTATAACTAGAGTCACTGTGACTATGACTATTCCCAAATTATGCAAAGAGGTGACTCACTGGAAAAGACCCTGATGCTGGGAGGAAATGGGGGCAGGAGGAAAAGGGGACGACAGAGGATGAAATGGCTGGATGGCATCACCGCCTCGATGCACATGAGTTTGGGTGAACTCCTGAAGTCGGTGATAGACAGGAAGACCTGGTGTGCTGCGATTCATGAGGTTGCAAAGAGTCAGACACAACTGAGCGACTGAACTGAACTGACAGTCCATGGAGGTCCATGGATGAGCATCAAGAGGCCATGAAATCCCTGAAATTGTATGGAAAATTCTGTTTGCTTGTTATTCTGGGGGAGAGTACCCACAGCTCTTAACAGAGAACTAAACTTTGACCACTGCACCCCAAACCCTGAAAGCCTCTCCAGGACACAGTGAGACATCCCACCCCACAGTACATCCTTTCTTTTTTCCTTCACTTGACCCCACTCTCATCTTCTGCTTGCCCTGGAATTATAGGCATAACCACCTTTATGTGGATCTGGTCCTGCTATCCCTCTTTATCTAGATTCCCCTTCCTGGAATCCTAGTCCTCTGCTATTTTCCTCCATTCACAGGCAGCTTCCACTTCTCTTATTCACCAGAGCCCTCTGCTGGTAGAGCAAGACAAACCACTATGCAGAACACTATACCTCTGCCTTCCCCTCACTCGTGTCCTTCCTTTCCTGGTCTCTGGACCCCATCCCTCCACATCACCCATCTTTCCACAAGCTCCAGCCCAGCAGGCAGAAGCATGGAGGGCCCCTCCAGCTTTCACAGCAAGGCTCACCAGCTTCCCTTCTCAGTTTTCTTCAATGTGAAACTGCTCAGAGGAAGAGATGAAGGACCCACAGCTCACCTGGGGCCAGGATGTCAGAAGCATGGCTGCCATCACCTGATCTCCCTCTCAGAGGAGGACTGGAGCTGAGGGAAAACAGGGGAACAAGTACAAGAGAAGTCACCCCCATCAGGAACCATATAGCCCCTCACAGAAGGTTTGAGACACAGGCAGCCAGCATCCAGACAGAGGTGCGAGCAGAAGCTACCTGCCATGGTAAGAAAGGAATGATCTGTTCAATGGTTCTGTGCCCGGGGTCCTCCCAGCCATGACATCGATGCTCACTGCCAGGAACTCTGGGATTTTTACAATTCTGACATATACTGTGCACACAAAAGTGTGTACATAAAATGCAGGTAGAGCCTGAAGAATACTAAAACAAAGACTCATGTAGCAACAGTTCAGCTCAAGGGATAGAACATTCCCAAGGTCTTGGGCTTATTTGTCTTTCTCTAAAGGAGCTGCCCCTTCTATTTTACAAGAGAAGCCAAGATAGAGAGGCTGCAGCCCCCATACAGAGGCCTCAGAGTCAGGCTCCAGGTAGGCAGTTCATAGAGAAAGGTATAGCCGCTCTCTCCCATGTGCCTGTTCCCCCATACAGCTGAGAGCCCTCAGGGGTACTGATATCTCTGTACAGATCTTGGAAGTTAGGCTCCTGCCCAGCCCAGCATTACGATGAGGATGCTGGGCTGCAAGTGATACACCAGGCTGGCTCCTCATACCTTCCAGGCTTCTGATGGCAAAGAAGCCAAGGCCTCAGCTGCCTGAGAGAGGGAGTCACTATACTATCCAGGGTCCCATGGCCTAGCACTCCTTGTTCATTATATTCCAAATGAAAGGAGTGATCTGTTCAATGGTTCTGTGCCCAGGCGTCCTCCCAGCCGTGACATCGATGCTCACTGCCAGGAACTCTGGGATTTTTACAGTTCTGACATATACTGTACACACAAACATGGACTGGTTATTTCCTGATTTTTACTGATTCCAAAGTCAGTCTTGAGATGTTCTATTTTCTTAAAATATTGTCCATGTCTTCCAGAATTTTAACGAGTATAGGATTATGGGAAACACTGGCTTGTGTTTTTTTGTTTTGTTTTGTTTTTGTTTTTTCATTTTCTTCCATACCTGAAGCTTCTCTGCTTTTCCTACTTCTTTTGATATATGTGTTCTCGAGACCTTTTAGCTTTAGTTAATGTTATGGACTGAGTGTCTCCCCTCAAGATTTGAATGTTGAAGCTGTAATTTCCAATGTGACTATATTTGGAGACAGGACTCATGAAGACATAATGAGGTCAAACAAGGTCATAATCTGATAGAGCCAGTGCCCTAAGAAAAGGAAGAGACTCCAGAGCTCTCTGTCTCTGCCATGTGAGGACACAAGTGAGAAGCAGCCATCTGTAATGAAAAAGAATCCTTACCAAGAATCAAATTATCTTGTACCTTGATCTTGGACTTCTAGCCTTCAAAATTAAGAGAAATCACTTTCTGTTGTTTAAGTAAACAGTGTACGGTGTTTTGTTATGGCAACCCAGGCAGACTAAAAACATTAGGCTGAATTGTGGTTTAACTATGTTAACTCTGTTTTATTTTTAAACAACCAGCTTTTTAATTTTGAACACCACTTCCTTTTCTACTTTTTAATTAAGCTCTTTTTTAAAATTAATTAATTCATTTTAATTGCAGGATAATTACAATATTGTGTTGGTTTTTGCCATATATCGACATGAATGCATGAGTGCACATGTGTCCCCCTAAGCTCTGCTTTGTAAAATTTGTTTCTCTAGCTCTGTAAGAGATACCTTATGCACCTTACCAAATCCTCTTGTCCACTCTTAGTCCAGTTCCAGAGGCTTTGACCAGCTTTGCACAAGTACAACCTAGCAATGCTTCCTCAAAGGTCTATACCACACATGGTTGTGGCTCCTGCCCTGGGGCTTCTCTGCCCTGTGTAGGACATCTGCACACATCCACTGGGTCTTGAAGGACAGGGGAGTTAAAGTCTGTGATGCCACCCTTGACCAACAGCAGATAGAGGTCAGTGGATAAACACTTTCCCCTTTAGTCTCCCAGGTGGGCAGCCATGAGACTCCAAGGCTCTTCAAAGACCCTGTAGTCAGAGCACCACTCTCCCATTGAGACCAGCCTGGCAACGCATCCTTGTGTTGGTCCCTCCTTCTCCATTTCACTCCCCTTGTCTTTACCTCTGTCCCAGGACTAAATTTCCAAATAAACAGCCCGTCCACAAGCCTCTATCCAATGTTCTGCTTTTAAGGAATGCTAAACTACAAAAGGTTCTACCAATTTTATTACATAACGTTTTCTCCATAACCCATGATTACTTTTACCTAATTGTTTACAGACCCAGTAAAGAGTGAACTCTCACAAAACTCTGAGTCCTTATATATCATGGGCAAATCCTTTCAAATCTTTGAGAAATGAATAATTCTAACACTATTTAAACAGTAACAGATACCAGCAAAATAAGTTAGTACTAGTTTATTAATGGGACATCATGACTAAGAGGGAACATCCCATGAACACAAGTAAAGTTCAATATTGGCATACAGGTTATACTTTTCACATTAATAAAGAAATAAAAACATACTCTCCATCTTAGTGGATGTCAAACATGTTTGATAAAATTCAACATTCACGCCTAAATTTTAAAACTAATACCCTAGGGAACCTCTCATATGTAGGTGATATACATACAAAATTATTCATTATCAGCAGTATTTTAGTAACAAAATAATTGGAAACACCTTACCTGTCCACTGAGAATACATGAATAAGCAGTGTTACGGAAATTAAATACATAGTCTTGTTTAGGCTTCAGAGACAAAGCACAGCAGGCCTCTGACCTTGCTTCTGACCCACCTGCACACTGCCCTGACTACTGCTGTGGGTACCAGCCACACCTGCTCTTGAGTGTCAGAAGAGAAACACAATAGACAGATAGGGAGCAGATCTTGGAAACTGTTAAGTCCCTGGAGGAGGTCTGGCCAAACACTCCCAGACTTAGCAACATTCCAAGATTTGCAGAACAAAGCAAACAGCATTGTAAAAAAAAAAATTAACATACTACCAGTGCTGCACTTTTGCTCAGATTGACAATGATATCAGTTTGCTTCCTGGATCATAAAGGAGAACCCAAACTGCAATCTTTGAAGTCTCACCCATGAAGAGGATGCCCTGCCTGGGACCTTTTCCCAATTGGGACTCCAGATGTGCTGTGACACGGGACCCAGGGCTGTTTGAGTCTGGACGTTGGTCAAAACCCAATTTGGTGATGTATCCTCTGCTGTTTCTCTTTTCTTTTAATGTTAGTATATTAAAAGTAAGCTATATAATTCTCTAATAAATATTGCTATTGTTTACTTGTATGTAACAAGGGGCTTATTTTGTTAACAAATCCTTTGACCCTGAGATGAAGTGAAGACTTTCAGCAAAACAAGCTGTCATACATTTTTACAATGGAACATCACCCAGTAGCAAAAATGAATGACTCAGCAACATATACAATCTGGATGAATTTAGGATCATAATACTGAGTTAGGCAAGTCTCAGAAGACTTGCCCAGAAGACTTACAGACACCATGACACTACCTTCATAAAACTCAAAACCAAACAGAATTAATCACATTATTTACAGAAACAAGTATACGTGATAAAATTATTTTTTAAAATAGGTAAGGGAATGATGGATTTCCCTAGTGGCTCAGTGGTAAAGAATCTGCCTGCAATGCAGGATCAGATTCGATCCCTATGTCAGGAAGATCCCTCGAAGAAGGTAATGCCAACCCACTCCAGTATTCTTGCCTGGGAAATACTATGTACAGAGAAGCCTGAAGGGCCACTGTCCTTGGGGCTGCAAAAGAGTCAGACATGACTCTTACCAACTAAACAACAACAGCAAAGGCTATGAGTAACACAAAATTCAAGAGAGTACCTCTAGGGGACAGAAAGTGGGAGCTGGAGTGGGGAGGAGCGTACAAACACATGCAGCCATACTGGCAATATTCTCCTTTTTATTGGAGTGTTTCATGGGTGCTCACATCACTACTATGCTTCAAAGATGCCATGCTAGATCAATCTTCTGAATACATGAATTACATTGAAAATATATACTTATCTATATGATATGAAATACTTTTCAACATGCAAAAGCTATTGTGCTATCTTTTGTATAAAACAAAAAGGAACTGTAAGATAATATATGTATATCTGGTGATTTGTGCAAAAAGAAATAAAAGGAAAAACCAGAAACTAAGGAGAAAAGGTGCCTCAGGTATGGATGGGAAGTCGGTGAAAGCCAACTCAGGGAATGAAAACAGGGTGGAAGGAAACCTGGGGTGTAGAAGTAGAAGGGGTGACAGGAAATGGCACCTCACTGAGTGTGTCTTTTTGTTCTTTCTAACCATAGTCCTGCTTTGCATATCAAAATACACACACACATATACACACATACATATATATATATAAAAAAATCAGCGAGCCAGGATGGAATGGGGGTGACAATCTCCAAAAACTATAAACAGCAGCAAGTGAGCCTAACCATACCACAACATTACTGCATTGAAGCAGTAATGGGAAGTGATGGCTCTGAAAAATAATATTTTAACTAAATACTGTAAGGCTAAAAAGACCTGTACCCAAAGCCTTCTTGAGGTTGTATGATTTTTAAATTTATTTCCATTCTTCCCTATTTGGCAGTTAACACCTAAGACCACAAATTTTCCTTTGAACACACTACAAACCACATTCCAAAAGCTTTTCAAATATACACACACACACACACACACACACATATATATGTCTTCATTACTGCTTTACATTTTTAGTAAACTTGTTTTCCTGAGGGTATAAATGAGCAATTCAATAACTATTTTATGGGTATTCTAGGACTGAGAAAATCAGTATATTCCACATTGTAAAAATCATTCCCAGGTCATCGTCATCCCACAGCCCCAGAGATGGTGGGGCCAGGTTACCTTATGGAACTAACATCGCTCCAGAAGACTGTGCCCTCCAAAATCTGGGCTTCTTTCGCTCTCGGGTGCCCTGGAGGGGCTTGGCTTTTTCTGTTCCCCCACTGACCTCGATTCACCCTGTTAGGAAGTAAGGCACATGAAGCTTATACTTGAAACACATACAGATAAAAGCCCCTGGACTAACCCAACACGTATCTTAGGCCTCTTCACCTCTGCAAATATTCCACCCTCTGGCCGCTCCAACACAAGCTCCCAAAAGGCCAGTAGCATCTTCTCCAAAGTGCTAACTGCTCGCGGCTTCGCGGTTGTGACAATAACCCAGGCTTCGCCTTCTATCCGACGGAACGTAATCGGCTACTAAATCTAAAATAGGCGCGAAGAGGAGCGGAAGAAGCCCACAGACACGGGAGATCCACCTCAACGGAGACTGGAGCATCACAACCGCAACCAGAGGTTTTGACCAGGCACCGCCCCCGCCTCCCGCAGCCCACACTCACCTCCGAAGCTGGCCGCTCCGCGGCGCGGCCGGAAGTACGTCACCAGACCGCGGCCGAGTCTCTCTAGCAGCAGCATCTCTCCTTCTCGGATGTGCTCTGGCCCCGCCCCCTGCAGCGGAATCCCGGGTAGTCTAGCCTGACTTCTCCCGGCTGCGGATCCATCTAATAAAGAAAGCAGTGCTCCTCGAGGTGGGATAGGGAAGGCAAGAATGAGGCGAGCGGTGGACCCAAACCAGGGGCCGGCGTCGGAAATCTTTATCATAGTAAAGCTGCAGGTATAACCAGATTTGGGAGTTTCCGGACTGGACCCCTGATCACACGATGTCAAACCTAAGGCCCCCTTTTTAAAACAAATATTTCCTAATGACCACTATAAGCCCCTGTCATGAAACTCAT
Organism: Ovis canadensis; assembly: GCF_042477335.2. Taxonomy (NCBI): domain Eukaryota; kingdom Metazoa; phylum Chordata; class Mammalia; order Artiodactyla; family Bovidae; genus Ovis; species Ovis canadensis. The sequence continues at coordinate 52,740,341 of NC_091258.1, read as the reverse complement.
AGGTAATAGCTTAGAAGATCATAGACAGTATAAACAACCTATTCTTTAAAAAGAAATGTTATGTAATAAAGGAGAAATAATTTATAATTTAAAGTGTATGTATTTCAGTAGGTAAATGTTTGGTAAGTCTGCTGTAGACCTAATAGTGAAATTGCTCAGTCGTGTCCAACTCTGTGGATCCCATGGATTGTAGCCTACCCAGGCTCCTCCTTCCGTGGAATTTTCCAGGTTAGAGTACTAGAGTGGGTTGCCATTTCCTTCTCCAGGGGATCTTCCCCACCCAGGGATTGAACCGAGGTCTCCCGCATTGCGGGCAGATTCTTTACCATCTGAGCGACCAGGGAAGCCCGTAGGCCTATTAAGTCCTCAGAAAACTTGCCTCTACATATAGAACATGTGGGGTCCACAGCCATAATGCTGTATCTTATATTGGTATTTCAACAAACTACAAGGTGTGATCCAAAATGGTTGATCACAGAATCTCCTGATTACACATACACAGTAGTTTCATTTCTGGAGAATCAGCTATGTCAAAACTGTGCAAAAATACACTGTGTTTATCCTGATTTAAAAAAAAGAAGCTCTAGATTCAGGTCATCTGTAAGCAGTTTTTACCTATGTGAATGTCCATCAAGATGTATGAAAGCCTGTGAAAACTTTTCATAGGCAGGTATGTGTTGTGCACTGCAGGATTTGTTACTCCTGGCTCCCAATCAACACCGCCAAATCTTGTGACAAAAATAGCCCTGTTAAACTCCAAAATGATCATTAAAATGTAATTTTTACTTTTAATTTTGTTGAATGTAAATGGCAGGTTGAGGTAGGTGGCTGTCTATATAAGCCTTATGTATGTAAATAACTCAGTGGTGTAGTTAGGCAAGTTTGGAGTTCAACTAACTTTGGGTTGGTGAATTGAGGGCAGTACATTTGTTAGGTGAGTTAGCAGAATCTTATATGCTTTGACTTATTTTGGGGATTTGGCAGGGTGATAATGGTATATAAAGTATGAGAATTAGTGGGAGGATGGTGGGGGTTTGGTTAGGCCAGCTATTTATCAGATATAAGTGTGCATGTAGATATAAGTGTGCATGTATGGTATGTGTAAAACTGCTCTGTATCCTGTGACCACTGACATAGTAACATATTATGATAGATGATGTTGGAAAATAATACTCAATTTAAGCTCAGCTACTTCTTGTACTAGGGCTTCCCTTGTAGCTCAGCTGGTAAAGAATCCGCCTGCAATGCCGGAGATCCTGGTTCAATTCCTAGGTCAGGAAGATCCACCGGAGGAGGGATAGGCTACCCACTCCAGTATTCTTGGGCTTCCCTGGTCGCTCAGCTTCCCTAGTAAAGAATCCACCTGCAATGTGGGAGACCTGGATTCAATCCCTGGATTAGGAAGATCCCATGGAGAAGGAATACTTCACTCTGGTATTCTGGCCTGGAGAATTCCATGGACTGTATATCCATGGGGTTCGCAAAGAGTTGGACAATACTGATCGACTTTCACCTTCACTCTCAAAGCTCAGCTACAAGATTCTTGACTGTGTTAAGGCTTCTGATGGCCATAGCTGAGTCCCAGCATCCCCCTCAACTTAAAAATGCCAGAAGCATGAAACGAGTGAGCATGGCTGATTAATCATTAATCTATTGAGGTGTATTACTGAAGGGGAAAGAGTGGGGGATTTTAAGTGAGATAATCTTGAAGTAAGAACCAGATGCCAGATATAGTTCATTTATAGAAATCCTCATGGTTCATTGGCCTAGTACAAGGAAAGAGGCACATCTGTGGGTAAGCTGATGATTTATCATGGCTTGATAATTATGCTCTGCCTATTAATTATGATAAGCATGATGACTGGGAATGATTAGCTTTATGTGATATGCATGATTTAAAAAATATGTCCTGTGCAATACTGATCACTTCAATTACTCCTGTGAATGTTTGTGGGGACTGGAACCTAATGTGAGTTGAAATGTTAATGTGTATGTAATATCAACAGGTTGATGTACATACTTATATATATAGGATACATAAATGATTCATGATTATACATATCATATACTATGCATGAGAAGACATATATATTTATTTACATTAGTGGAAGGGCACAAATGCACAAAGCACACCATAATATTAGTTTTTAGATGTCATTTTTAAATACTCACACAGTACTTAAAGATAGTGTAAAATGTTCCATAAGCAAGTTGTTCAGGGAATCGCTGAAGTAGAGTTCAGCTTTGGGTGTTGATGGAGGGCTGGAGCATCTTCCTTGAGTCTTAGGGAAAAATGTTATTTTCCTTTTCTGTTTTAGAAGAACAAACTAATAAATATACAAAGACTCTTCATTTTAGGAGGTTCTCTATAATAATGCTTGTTAGTGGTATAAGGACCACAATTATAGGAAAATACAGAACAGATCCTCTTTGTCAAATGATAATAAATGAGTAATCGACAGTTTGTCTTCCAATTCATGTCACTGTTAAGAGGTCCCCTACAAGTATGCTGTTAATAGATCCCCTACAAATACTTTGGCCACCTGATGCAAAGAACTAACTCATTGGAAAAGACCCTGATGCTAGGAAATATTGAAGGCAAAAAGAAAAGGGGATGACAGACGATGAGATGGTTGGATGGCAATCACCGATGAGATGGACGAGTTTGAGCAAGCTCCAGGAATTGATGATGGACAGGGAAGCCTGGCAGAGAAGGCAATAACAACCCACTCTAGTTCTCTTACCTGGAAAATCCCAAGGGCGGAGGAGCCTGGTGGGCTGCAGAGTTGGAGTTGGACATGACTGAGTGACTTCACTTTCACTTTTCACTTTCATGCATTGGAGAAGGAAATGACAACCCACTCCAGTGTTCTTGCCTGGAGAATCCCAGGGACCGGGGAGCTTGGTGGGCTGCCGTCTATGCAGTCTCAGAGTCGGACACAACTGAAGCGACTTAGCAGCAGCAGCAGCAGGGAAGCCTGGTGTGCTGCAGTCCATGGGGTGGTAAAGAGTCGGACATGACTGAGCAACTGAACTCAGGATAAACAAGTTTAAACTTGTTTAAACTCAGGATAAAGCAACAAGTACTCAGGATAAACACTGGCTAAGAGGTTATAATGTTATACTTCGTTGTTTTACTATATGAAGTATTGGGACCACTGATAAAATTAGGAATGAGAGGGTTAATGCTAGTACACCTCCTATTTGTTGTAAATGGATCACAGAATTGCATATGAAAATAAAAAATATCATTCTTATTTGATGTGAGGGAGAGCACTGAGGAGATTAGGTTGAGTATAACTCTCTGGGTACCCTAGAAGGTCAGGTGAGACTAGTATTAGTAAGATTAAGATTAGAAATAGGAACAAGGTACTCAAGGTATCTTTAATTGTGTAGTATAGTATAGATGAAATGTGATATTGTTCATTCAGGATGAGATCCATTTTGGACTATTAGAGCCTGTTTCATGAAGGAATAATAGGTGAAAAACTGCTAAAGCTGCAATAATGAAATGCTGGGCTGGATGAAGCACAAGCTGGAATCAAGATTGCTGGGAGAAATATCAATCACCTCAGATATGCAGATGACACCACCCCTATGGCAAAGAGTGAGGAAGAACTAAAGAGCCTCTTGATGAAAGTGAAAGAGGAGAGTGAAAGAGTTGGGTTAAAGCTAACATTCAGAAAATAAAGATCATGGCATCTGGTCCCATCACTTCATGGCAAATAGATGGAGAAACAGTGGAAACAGTGGCAAACTTTATTTTTTTGGGCTCCAAAATCACTGCAGATGGTGATTGCAGCCATGACTTAAAGGATGCTTGCTTCTTGGAAGAAAAGCTATGGCCAACCTAGACAGCATATTAAAAAAGCAGACATTACTTTGCCAACAAAGGTCTGTCTAGTCAATGCTGTGTTTTTTCTAGTAGTCATGTGTGGATGTGAGAGTTGGACTATAAAGAAAGCTGAATGCCGAAGAATTGATGCTTTTGAACTGTGGTGTTGGAGAAGACTCTTGAGAGTCCCTTGGACCGCAAAGAGATCCACCTTTGGATCTCTTTGCAGGACTTCAAAGGAAATCAGTCCTGAATGTTCATTGGAAAGACTGATGTTGAAGCTGAAACTCCAATACTTTGGCCACCTGATGCGTAGAGCTGACTCATTTGAAAAGACCCTGATGCTGAGAAAGATTGAAGGCAGGAGGAGAAGGGGATGACAGAGGATGAGATGGTTGGATGGCATCACCGACTCAGTAGACATGAATTTGAGTAAACTCTGGGAGTTGGTGATGGACAGGGAGGCCTGGCGTGCTGCAGTCCATGGGGTCACAAAGAGTTGGACATGACTGAGTGACTGATCTGACTGACTCAGCTATTTGATAGGGCTAGTAGATCAGTAAATGCATTGTTAACAATTTTGATTAATGGGTGGGATTTAATTAATGTTGGTCATTAGTGTTACTACAGTTGGGACACGATTTTTCAAGTCATTGGCTATGATTACATTGCATGTAAGACTAGTGATGACACACATTATATTTGCTTTAAGTATTATTTTGGTAGTTTTGTAGGTTTTTCTTCAAACCCTTCACAAATGTATTGTGGGCTTGGGTATTTTAGACTGAAAAATTCCATGGACACAGGAGCCTGGCAGGCTACAGTCCATGAAGTTGCAAAGAACCAGACACAACTGAGCATGCACTTCTATGGGTTAGTAAAGTGGTTGTGTACGGTAATAAATTTTGGTGTAGTGTTTTGTGCTTAATGATTTTTAAAATTTGTTTAAGGGGAATATATTTAATAGTTTTAAGGGGAATGTTTAATACTGTTTGGTTATACAACAGCTATGTCTACTGAGCAGTATCCTGAGGTTTGAGATTCTAATAAAACCTTCTTATGTATACTTCTTTCATGTTATGATAGAAATGCAAATTAAAACCACAAAGTGACATCCATTCACGTACAATAAATGGTCATAATCAAGAACAAACAAAGATGTTTGGCAACAATGTAGAGAAAATGGAACCTTTACACATTTTTTGTGAAAGTGTAAAATGGTGTGGACAATATGTACAATAGTTTGGCATTTCTTCAAAAAAGGTAAAATACAATTTGAGTTTGGTTTAAGAACTCCATGCCTAGGTATATGACACAAAGAACTGAAAACAATTGTTCAAACAAAAACTTATAGATGAACATTCATAGCAGCATTGTTGACATTGGCCTAATGGTAGAAATAATTCAAATAACCCATCAGTGGATGAATAGATAAGTAACATAGGGTGGGTCTATAAAGTTCCATATTATTCCGCCATACACAGAAATAGAGTAAAATGGTGCATCTGCTGTGGAAAAGAATACAGTATGGTGGTTCATCAAAAACATAAATTAATGTATGATTTGTCAGTGCCACTTCAGGATATACATCCAAAAGGTTTGAAGGATGGAGTGAAACAGATATTTGTACAACCATATTCATAGCAGCATTACACTCTCCAAAAGGTGGAAGCAGCCTGTGTCCATGATACATGAATTGATAAGCAAAATGTGATATATACACAAAGGTATATTATTTAGCCTTAAAAACTAAGGAAATTCAAACACATGCTACATCATGTATAAGCCTTAGTCATTATGCTAAGTGAAATAACTTGGGCATAAAAAATTATATGAATATTATATGATTCTACTTCTATGAAGTATTCAGAGAAGTAAAATTCAGAGACAGTAGAATGCAGCTGTCAAGGGTTAAATGGAGTTAATGTTTAATGGATGCAGTTTCACTTGGAAAAACTTAAAAAGTATGGGAGATGAATGGTGAGGACACATTTGAACAATGAAAATGTAGTGAATGTCATAGAACTATATACTTTAAATGGTTTAACTGGTTAATGTTATGTTCAATAGATTTAATCACAATGGAAAATGTGACTGAAGTATTGACACAAGTTACAACATGCATGAACACTGAAAATACCCTAGAAAGAAACCATATAGAAAAGGCCACCGAGATCATACTCGTCTTGTGTGCTTTAAATCCATCAAGGTTGTGAAAATGAAAGTCTCAAGATCACTTCCAGAAAAAGAAAACTGGATCAGAATGGAAAAAGACATTTTCATACTTTGGGACAAGTGATAGAAGTGGGCTTATAGATTGTATCAGAAGGTAAAAATCATAATGATTTCTCATACTGGGGTTATAGGGGTGTTCCCTGGGACAGTGTCCCTTTTGGGGGTAAAACACAAAGGAAATTATCATTTAAACTGGCTTATGTGGCAAATCAGTGATGACTGGGAAATGTGAAGTGAAAGTTGCTCAGTCATGTCCAAGTCTCTGCAACCCCATGGACTATACGCTCCATGGAATTCTCCAGACCAGAATACTGAAGTGGGTAGCTCTTCCCTTCTCCAGCGGATCTTCCCAACCTGGGGATAGAACCCAGGTCTCCCACATTGCAGGTGGATTCTTTACCAACTGAGCCACAAAGGAAGCCCAAGAATACTGAAGTGGGTAGCCTATCCCTGATATCCTGAGCTACCAGGGAAGCCCAGGGAATGTGAACCTACAGATAAAGAATACATTATACTGCTACTTCAAGTTTTCTATATGTTTGAAGTTAGCGGAAAGTAAATAACTTTTCAAAACAAACACGTCATCTACTTTTCTGACATGGTATTAAGACATCAAACTTCATGATAGGTGCCAAGCCCTACCCACATTCAGCTCTCCTAAAATGGTTAAGTTGATTACTCTTACAGGAACCCAAATATTATTAAGAGGTACTGTGGAAAGATTATATTAGTAGCCACTATGTCTTGGGTATTGTGGATGACTTAGAATGTGGTAGAAATAATGAGATTTTTGAATTCACAATTTTCCACATCAAACTTCCAAAATTTACAAGTAATGCATAAATTTAGTAAAGTTGTATGCTACAAAAGTAATACACAAAATTCAGTTGAGTTTTTCACACACTAATGAAGTATCAGAAAGAAAAATTAAGAAAACAATCACATTTACAACTGCATCAAAAATAAAATTTTGATGTAAATTTTGGTGTAAATTTAACCAGTGATGTGAATGAAACACTTGCACAATGATAACTGCAAGACAGTAATAAAGAAGCTGAAGAAGAAATAAACAAAAATATTCCGTGATTGAGCAATGGAAGACTGTTGTTAAAACGTTCCTCCAGCCAAAGCAGTGTACACATTCAATTCAAACACAATTAAAATGGCATTTTTCACAGAAACAGAATTAACAATTCTACCACGTGTGTAGAACCAAAAAAGACCTGAAAGAGCCAAAGTGATTCTAAACAAGCACAGCTGGAGTCGACTTACTCCCTGACTTCAAATTACACCACAAAGCTTCAGGAACCAAAACAGTGTGGAACTGGCACAAAAACAGGCACACCCACCAGAGGAACAGAACAGAGAACCCAGAAGTAAACTCAAGGACATACATTAGGATCAAGTCCCCTCAATAAACTGATGCCCAGGAAACTAGATACTACCCACCAAAGACAGACACTGGAAACTGTCCACACCACACACAAAATTACCTAAAAGCCACAATTTTCCACATCAAGTCCTTTTCTGGCTCCTCTGAGAATGGATCACTGCCCCCTACCCAGGAGTCAGCCACATACAGGAAGCTTCACCCCACTTTTTCTTTGCCTTTTACTCCTACAGCAGTGCCTCCCAGCAGGTCTTGAAAACACTGAACTCCTGTCTGCACATGTGAGTGTGTCCTGAGGAAACTGAACTTCTGTCTGAGTTAACTCAGCCAGGCACAGTCTGGAAGTCAAAGCCCTGGTGAATCCTGAGACAACCAAGCTCCTGTCAGCTGCATGGAATCAAGTCCTCCAGATGAACATGCAGGTACCTCAAAAGTCAGAGAGGTAGACTTGGCTCTGCCTGCTGGGAAGTGCAGGCTTCAACCACTCAAACCTGTCAGTGATGAATCCACCAGGTTTCAAAACTCAAACGGAGCCAAAAATTCCATGACAAGCCACAAATGGAAAGAAAACGAATTTCAAAACACTTACCTGATAAAGAATTTGTACTCAAATTATACGAACAACTATAGAACAAACAGCCCCATTAGAAATGGCTTTATATCTGACCAGGAGGGAGACCTACTTGGCCAATGAAGATAGTAAACAAGCATATAAAAATATGTTCAGTATCACATACCATTAGGGAATTACAAATTAAAACAATGAGGAAGTACTGTACAACTATTAAAACTGCTGAACTAAAAAAATAATAATAATAATACTACCAACTGATGCAAGTGTGAGGAACAACAAACTATCCTTCACTGCTGGTGAAATGGATATACAGCTACTTTGCAAGACATTTGGGAAGATTTTTGCAAAGCTATACAAATCTCACTGTGGAAAACAATATGGTAGTTCCTTAAAAACTTAATATATCAATTTCACTCCAGTATAAATACCCAAAATATTTGAAAGCAGAAACTGAAACAGATGTTTGTACAACCATTTCACAGCAGCATTATTCACAAGAGACAAAGGTGGAAGGAATTCAACTACCCACTGACAGATGAATGAAAAACAAGATATGGTACAAATGAATAAACACAATGGGATATGATTCAGCCTTTAAAGTACTTCTCAAACATGCCACAACGTGGATGAAGCTTGAAGTCACCACACTAAGTGAAATAAGTCAGTCACAGAAATACAAATATTGTACAATTCCACTTACACAGATATCCAGAGAAGAAAAAAATAATGTCGTTTCCAGGGGCTGAGGGCACCATGTTAATAGATAAAGAGTTTCACTTGAGAAAGATAAAGTTCTGGAATGGAGGGTGAGGATATTTGTACAACAGTATAAAGGCAGATAATGCCACAGAATTGTACACTTAAAATGTTTAAATGGTAACTGTCATGTTATATATTTTTAATCACTATAGAGAAAAGTGAATTAAGTACTGATAATTGTTACAATATGGATGAACACTGAAAACGTTCTCAGTAGAAAAAAAGCCATATAGAAAAGGCCACCCCAGATCACATGTTCATCTTGTAGGCTTTAAATCCATCAAGGTTATAAAAATAAGGAAAAATCCAAGTAATCATTCCAAAACAAGAAAACTGGATCAGAACAGAAAAAGTCATTTTCACACATTTGGACAACTGTTAAAAGTTGAAGTGTGCTTGTGGATTAAATTATAATGTGGAACCACAGAATTTCTTGATTGGAGGGTTATGTGTCATTCTGAGGAGAGAATTTCTATTGTGGGTGAAACATACTACAGTATTCTGTATGAAGTGGCAAATGTGAATACTTTTTACTGCTGTGAAATTTTGTTTGAAATTATTAGAAGGTAATTTACTTTTCAAAACAACCATGTCAGTACCATGCCAGAAAAACAGAAGACCTTAACTCTGTTATAAATGAGACTTACCTAGATCCAGTTGAACCAAAGTTGTGATATTAACTGGCCTTGTAGGGGCCACATGTTAGTAAGACATATCATAAGAAGATTACATTAGGAGTCACCATGTCTTTGGTATTATGGATGACCTGAAATACAGTAGAAACAATGGGATTTTATTTTTTTAATAATTTAAAAAATAATTTATTTGGAGGCATCGGATCTTAATTGTGGCATGTGGGATCTACTTCCTTGACCAGGGAACAAGCCTAGACTCCCTGCATTGAGAGCAGAGTTTTAGCCACTGAACCACCAGGAAAGCCCAACAGTGGGATTTTAGAATTACAATTTTCTACTTCACTCCATGTTAAAAAAAAATTGTTGGAATAAAATTCAATAAAGTTGCAAAATATAAAATTAATATATAAAAATCAGCTAAGTTTCTATGTACTAATAACGAACCACAAGAAGGATAAATTTAAAAAGCAATCCTACTTATAACTTCATAGAAAAGAAAAAAAAAATCTAGGATAATTTTAACCAAGGATATGAGACTCCTACTTGTACTTGGAAAACTATAAAGCCCTGATTTAAAAAATGAAAGAAGACACAAATAAATAGAAAAATATTCTGAGCTCATGTACTGGAAGAATTACTATTACTAAAATGTCCATTCTACCCAAAGCCATCTGTAGATTCAATGCATTCTTGATCAGATTTTCAAAGGCTTTTTTCATAAAACTAGAAATAATCATCTTAATATTTGTATGGAACCACAAAGGACTCTGAACAGCCAAAGAAATCCTGAGAAAAAAGAAAACAGCTGGGAGTCAGAAGTCTCCCTCCGACTTCAAACTATATCATGGAGCCAAGGTAACAATAACAGTGTGGAACTGTCACAAACACAGATGTGCAATAAAGGAAAAGAATACAGAGCAAGCCCAGCAAAAAAACTCACATGCAGATACTTAATTCATGAGAATAGGGCCAAGAACATACAATATGAACAGTCCCCTGAAAAAACATGGTGTTAGGAAAACTAGACATTATACACCAAGTAATTAATTAGAAAACACATGCAATGAAATGAATATAGACAAACTTTACAACTTACACCCAAACTTACCCCAAATTGTCCACAGACAAACTTAAATTAGGAAACTATAAAAATTCTGAAAGAAAACATAAAAAAAAGAATCTATATGACCTTGGATCTGGGGATGACTTGAACACACACCACCAAAAGCCTATTAACAAAACAGTTAATAATGTGGATTTTATAAAATTAGAAACTTCTATTCTGTGAAAGATCTTATTCAGAAAGCCAAAGACAAACCACAAATAGAAAGATGTTTGCAAAACACATATCTAGTAAAGGATTTGTTCTCATTTTGTCCTAAGAACTCTAGAACAAAAAACCTCATTAAAAATGGGCAAAGATCAGAACAGACTCCTGGCCAAAGAAGATATGCAGAGCAGAAATAGGCAAACAAGAATACACTAACATCACAAAAACTGTTGTTCAGCTGGTAAGTCATGTCTGATTCTCTGCAACCCCATGGACTCTATGTAGCCCATCAGGCTCCTCTGTCCATGAGGCTCTCCAGACTAGAATACTGGAATGGGTTGCCATTTCCTTCCCTATCACACACCATTAAGTTCAGTTCAGTTCAGCTGGTCAGTCGTGTCCGACTCTTTGTGACCCCATGAATCGCAGCACGCCAGGCCTCCCTGTCCATCACCAACTCCCAGAGTTCACTCACACTCACGTCCATCGAGTCCATGATGCCATCCAGCCATCTCATCCTCTGTCGTCCCCTTCTCCTCCTGCCCCCAATCCCTCCCAGCATCAGACTCTTTTCCAATGAGTCAACTCTTAGCATGAGGTGGCCAAAGTACTGGAGTTTCAGCTTTAGCATCATTCCTTCCAAAGAAATCCCAGGGCTGATCTCCTTCAGAATGGACTGGGTTGGATCTCCTTGCAGTCCAAGGGACTCTCAAGAGTCTTCTCCAACACCACAGTTCAAAAGCATCAATTCTTCGGTGCTCAGCCTTCTTCACGGTCCAACTCTCACATCCATACATGACCACAGGAAAAAACATAGCCTTGACTAGATGGACCTTAGTCGGCAAAGTAATGCCTCTGCTTTTGAATATGCTATCTAGGTTGGTCATAACTTTTCTTCCAAGGAGTAAGCGTCTTTTAATTTCATGGCTGCAATCACCATCTGCAGTGATTTTGGAGCCCCCCAAAATAGAGTCTGACACTGTTTCCACTGTTTCCCCATCTATTTCCCATGAAGTGATGGGACCGGATGCCATGATCTTGGTTTTCTGAATGTTGAGCTTTAAGCCAACTTTTTCACTCTCCACTTTCACTTTCATCAAGAGGCTTTTTAGTTCCTCTTCACTTTCTGCCGTAAGGGTGGTGTCATCTGCATATCTGAGGTGATTGATATTTCTCCCGGAAATCTTGATTCCAGCTTGTGTTTCTTCCAGTCCAGCGTTTCTCATGTACTTTCCATAGAAGTTAAATAAACAGGGTGACAATATACAGCCTTGACGTACTCCTTTTCCTATTCCATGTCCAGTTCTAACTGCTGCTTCCTGACCTGCATACAGATTTCTCAAGAGGCAGGTCAGGTAGTCTGGTATTCCCATCTCTATCAGAATCTTCAAAAGTTTATTGTGATCCACACAGTCAAAGGCTTTGGCATCGTCAATAAAGCAGAAATAGATGTTTTTCTGGAACTCTCTTGCTTTTTCCATGATCCAGCAGATGTTGGCAATTTGATCTCTGGTTCCTCTGCGTTTTCTAAAACCAGCTTGAACATCTGGAAGTTCATGGTTCATGTATTGCTAAAGCCTGGCTTGGAGAATTTTGAGCATTACTTTACTAGCATGTGAGATGAGTGCAATTGTGTGGTAGTTTGAGCATTCTTTGGCATTGCCTTTCTTTGGGATTGGAATGAAAACTGACCTTTTCCAGTCCTGTGGCCACTGCTGAGTTTTCCAAACTTGCTGGCATATTGGGTGCAGCACTTTCACAGCATCATCTTTCAGGATTTGAAACAGCTCAACTAGAATTCCATCACCTCCACTAGCTTTGTTCATAGTGATGCTTTCTACAGCCCACTTGACTTCACATTCCAGGATGTCTGGCTTTAGATTAGTGATCACACCATCATGATTATCTGGGTCGTGAAGATCTTTTTTGTAGTTTTTCTGTGTATTCTTGCCACCTCTTCTTAATATCTTCTGCTCTGTTAGGTCCATACCATTTCTGTCCTTTATCAAGCCCATCTTTGCATGAAATGTTCCCTTGGTATCTCTAATTTTCTTGAAGAGATCTCGAGTCTTTCCCATTCTGTTCTTTTCCTCTGTTTCTTTGCATTGATTGCTGAAGAAGGCTTTCTTATCTCTTCTTGCTATTCTCTGGAACTCTGCATTCAGATGCTTATATGTTTCCTTTTCTCCTTTGCTTTTCGCCTCTCTTTTCACAGCTATTTGTAAGGCCTCCCCAGACAGCCATTGTGCTTTTTTGCATGCTTATTTAACTTATATGCAGAGTATATCATGAGAAACGCTGGACTGGAAGAAACACAAGCTGGAATCAAGATTGCCAGGAGAAATATCAATCACCTCAGTTATGCAGATGACACCACCCTTATGGCAGAAGGTGAAGAGGAACTAAAAAGCCTCTTGATGAAAGTGAAAGTGGAGAGTGAAAAAGTTGGCTTAAAGCTCAACATTCAGAAAACCAAGATCATGGCATCTGGTCCCATCACTTCATGGGAAATAGATGGGGAAACAGTGGAAACAGTGTCAGACTCTATTTTGGGGGGCTCCAAAATCACTGCAGATGGTGATTGCAGCCATGATATTAAAAGACGCTTACTCCTTGGAAGAAAAGTTATGACCAACCTAGATAGCATATTCAAAAGCAGAGGCATTACTTTGCCGACTAAGGTCCATCTAGTCAAGGCTATGGTTTTTCCTGTGGTCATGTATGGATGTGAGAGTTGGACCGTGAAGAAGGCTGAGCACCGAAGAATTGATGCTTTTGAACTGTGGTGTTGGAGAAGACTCTTGAGAGTCCCTTGGACTGCAAGGAGATCCAACCCAGTCCATTCCGAAGGAGATCAGCCCTGGGATTTCTTTGGAAGGAATGATGCTAAAGCTGAAACTCCAGTACTTTGGCCACCTCATGCTAAGAGTTGACTCATTGGAAAAGACTCTGATGCTGGGAGGGATTGGGGGCAGGAGGAGAAGGGGACGACAGAGGATGAGATGGCTGGATGGCATCATGGACTCGATGGACATGAGTGTGAGTGAACTCTGGGAGTTGGTGATGGACAGGGAGGCCTGGCGTGCTGCGATTCATGGGGTCACAAAGAGTCGGACACGACTGAGCGACTGAACTGAACTGAACTGAACAGAGGGAAATACAAATCAGAATGTGACAGTACTGCACATCTGTTAGAACTGCTAACCTTCAAAACATGACAGTATCTGTTGTTGGAGGGGGGAAGAACAGGACCTCTGCTTCTCTGCTGGTGGAGTACAGGTACAATCATTTTGAAAGACAGTTTGGAAGTTTTTCCTTTAACTAAACAAGTCTTACCATGGATATAAAAATCAGACCTCTAGTATTTAGACAATTGTTTTGAAAAACTGTGTGCAAACAAAACTGCCATAAATTATATACCTCAGCTCTATTCATAATGGCTAAAAGCTTAAAGATATTAGGATGTTCTTCTGTAGGTGAATGCATTAGCATATTGGGGCACTGACATGTGAAGGGCAAGAGCATATGCACCCCCAAATATACCTGTTTAAGAATTATTTTAGGCTGATTAAGTTTTTAAACTGCAAACCCATATCTATAAATCCATCAGAAGTTACCTTTTTATGAGGTCACTACAGAGGGGGCCTCAGCCAAGGATGAAGAAAAGTATAGGGAAAATCATTTTTCCCATCCTACATAGGCAATGGAATACTTTAGCTATTGAAAGAAATGAACCACAAACCCAAGCAGAGACAAAGATGACTCTACATATATATTGCTAAGTGTTAAAACATAAAATAACATAATGCAGGAGACAACAAACAAAATAATTTATTTTGGGTTTTAAGAATTGCTATTCGGAAGACAGACTGAGGTAACCCTGAAAGTGTTCTTGGTGAAGTGTTCTTGTTTTATCCCAGAAATATTCAGAGATGAGACAGAGAAATCAAGACAGAGAAAACAAGGATTTATTTAAATTAAAGTACACTCTCAGTGGGAAGAGCAGACAGGCTCAGGTGAATAGCTGCCCTGAGTTTTTTTGGCAAGCCAGGTATGTGGAACATAATATTCACTGGGTTTGGGGGTCATGTTCTCTGATTTTTATTGCAGCACCATCTTCCTGGAGGGAAGGACTTTTGTCCTTATTTAGCATTGATCAGAAATGTCATGGCATCAGTGCAGGATGGCCACTTATCTGCAAGGCTTATTTTATTGTAGTGAAAGCATAATGAGCGAAAGGTTACATTCAGACACCAGATACTCCTGCATTTTCCCACATCTCTTTGTTCTGCCTCCAGGACACTTATCTCCAAATGTATGGTTTCCAGTATGGAGGTTCCAAGGATCCCCCTCTCCTCTGCACAAGATGCATAGCTTCCTGCCATCTGGCCCATGCTCCCCTTTCTCTGCTCATATCTAGCTTTTGTTGTTGTTTAGCTGCTGTCATGTTCGCCTCTTTGTGACCCCATGGACTATAGCCCCACCAGGCTCCTCTGACCATGGAATTTCACAGGCAAGAATAATGGAGTAGGTTGCCATATCTAGCTACCTTCCTGTTTTAAGAAAAAGATTCTGGAGGGAGAGAGACAGGGACTTTTAAAAACAAAAGTCAATGAGGCTGATAAAAGTGGCCTGGCGACAGTCATGACTGACTCTGTTGGAAGTCTGGAAATGTTCGTCCTTAAAGAATCACCAGTTGTTTCAGGGTAGAGGTAAAAAAAAAAAAGTTGATAGATTTTCATGAATTACAGTATAAGAAGCCAATAAGTAAATAGGCTGTCATGAGTTTCTGGCAGATGTGCTGAAAGACTTCAACGGGTGAAAAACACAAACAAAATAAACCCTAAAATACGGAAAATACATACAGACCAACTGACCATCCTCTGGCCCTTTCTCCCTGCTAGTTCTCCTCTCTGTGTTCTGGGACGTCAAGAAATTAGGAAGAGTTGTCTGGCAGCTCCCCTTAGACCTGACTGCACCTAGTGTCTTCACCTCCCCTAAACATGCCCCACCCATCAGAGACACCATGCCAGAGGGAGCCTCAACAACCAATGATCCAATGCGTCAACCAACAACCAATAATCCAATGTGTCAACCAACAATGTGTCAGGGCTTTTTTGATTACAAGGGACTAGACACACTCAAGTGAAATAAATATATTATAGATGATAGAAAGCAATCTTTACAAGAGACAAGTTGAAGAGTGGGTTCAGAGGTGTCAGATCCAAGGGATCATATAGTGTGCGACCTGGCCCCTCTCTGACTGTCAATCCTGCTGATTGCCTTACGGTAACTCCACTCAGGCAGTCTCTCACCCAGCACCTCCAGGATGACACAAGCTCAAAGCCCATTCTACTGGGAATGGTTTCTCCTTCACTAGGGTTCAATGAAACTCATGATTTGGAATGCCTTTGGTCTGGCTTGGATAACATTCTCGCCCTCATAGCAATCATAGCAATCAGAGGAGAGAAAATGGAACTGGCTAGACATGCATCATATACCCATCTTCCAGATGGGTGGAGTGTGGGATCAGCCCTCTGGCAGCACGTGAGATGTAGCTCCCTAAGGAAAGCTGGGGTGCTGTACTTGGACATGTGGGCAGATTCTGGCTCGGTGAAAGCAGCATATCCCACTGCACAGCACAGAATCTGAAGCAGAAGGTAAAAAGGGATTTATTTAGTCAGTGGCTATAGCTACCTGTCAAATGCTCTTGCTATCCAGCCACAGCATGTTCTTCCATTTGCTGAAGAGCAAGGATGATGATGGTGGTAAACTCCAGGCTCCAGCCTTGAACATCAGGTTCTTGGATCTCAAGAGACTGGCTCAGAACAGGTCTTGTGCCCTTGCAAGGCCCACAGACCTGTCTTGTTCCTGGGAGGTGGGAGCTCAGGATTCAAGCCTACTCTGGGCCGCATTAATCAACCACTCCCCCAAACAGCTCATTTTTCCAGCCTCTTCTCCCTGTGCTGCAAAGAATAGACACCAAATGCTAAGGGTGTAAGGAAATCCTTGCTCAATGAAGTACTGGGAGTTTCAAGGCTTGTTCAATACCATGGAATTCATAACTGGCAGGCTTTCCAAAGTCCACATGGGTGCACATGGTTCTCCAAACACCAAGAAGCCTTTGAAACCATCCATTAGGAGGCCACATTGTTCACATATCTTTGACTCTCAACAAGTACCAATGTCAAAAGTTTGCAACAACTGGAAGGTGAAAGGATTACAGGGCCACAGTCTGCTGTCTGGTTGCTGTGGCCAGGGCCACGCTCAACATTAGGAGGGTTATTAACTCAGTTTGGGATTCTAACTGGACTATCCTGGGTCATCTACTGACATATGAACCAACAGCTATAGCTTGAGGGAAAGAATCTGCAGCTAAGCGGGGCCTGTGTCACACATTCTACCCGAGTGGAAGATAGAAGGAAAGGAGATATAGTGTACTATTACCAGTAAAAGGGGGTAAAGAATTCTGGGAGCCCAAAACAACCAACATCCAGCACAGGCTTCTCTCCAGGGTGGACACAATCTAGCTGGGAAGATGTCCTAAAGGTTTTTTCATACTTGACATATTCACAGGGTTTCTTTCTAGTATGGACTATTTGATGCTGAAGCAGATTTCTTTTGCTAGTGAAGACTTTTCCACACTCATCACAGGAGGTCTCCTGAATATGGATTCTTAGATGCCTTTTCAACTGAGCCTGAGTACTAAACACTTTTTCACAACATATACAGTCAAAAGGTTTCACCTCACTGTGGACTCGCTGGTGCCGAGTTAGTTTTGTACGGAAATTGAAGGCTTGCCCACATATTTTACAAGAGTAAGGCTTTTCCCCTGTGTGAATGCGCTGATGCTGACTAAGATGAGAAGTCCTTCCAAAGCTTTTGCCACACTCATTACACTCATATGGTTTCTCTCCAGTGTGGATTTTCTGATGTCGCAGAAGTGGTGAATTACCAACAAAAGCTTTTCCACACTCATTACACTCATAAGGTTTCTCTCCAGTGTGAATTCTCTGGTGTATAACAAACTCAGAACTACTGGTGAAACTATTTCCACACTCCCTACAGAGATAGGGTCTGTCCCCGCTGTGGATTCTCTGATGCCTGACCAGATTTGCATTATCATTAAAGGCTCTCCCACACTCTTCACACTGATAGGGTTTCTCACCGGTGTGGATTCTCTGATGTCGAATTAATGAAGAATTGCCATTAAAGGCTTTTCCACACTCATTACACTCAAAGGGTTTCTCCCCAGTGTGGATTCTCTGATGTCTAACATAGTAAGAAAAATAGCTGAAGCATTTCCCACACTCCTCACATCTGAAGGGCTTCCTATCATAGTGGATTCTCAGAACCTTTCGTCTAATATTTTTCACTGTGGGGATTTCCTGGTGTTGCTCCAGTTCACATGTTTCTAGGAAGCTGCTTTTGTTAAGAACATTCTTCTGTGGCCCATGAGACATCATCATGTCTCTTTCTTCAGAAATTCCCCATGTTGGTGTTAACTCACTGTCCATGTGGGTCCTGGCATCTGACATAACAAACAGAAAACAAAAATGCCACCTGAGAATTGTAGCAAAAACAAAAAAATATTGAAAATTATAGTGGTTACCCCTTATCTGCAGTCCCTCTTTCCATAGTTTCAGTTTCCATGTCAACCACAATCCAAAAATATTAAACGTAAAGTTCCAGAAATAAATAATCCTTAAGTTTTAAATTGTGCACTGTTCTGAATAGCATAATGAAACCTAGCAGCAACCCACTCCAACCAGATGTAACTCATCCTTTTGTATATGCTACCTGCCTATTAATAAATAGCTGATTCAGTTATCAGATAGACCTTTGCAGGATTTCAGTACTTGTGTTCAAGTAACCCTTATTTTACTTCATAATGGCTCCAACATGCAAGAGGAGTGACACTGGCAACATGCGTATTCTCTTACTGTGTCTAATTTATCACAGGTATGCATATATTAAAAAAAGACATGATAGATACATAGCTGATTTTCTGTACCCAAGAAAGCAGACCCCACAGTTACAAAGGTCCTGGAGTCAATCCCCTGTGGATACCCAGGGATAACTCCATAGGGTTTGATACTACCTGCAGTTTCAGGCATCCATTGGGGATCTGAAAACATATACCCCATATTTAACTATCCCTGGTGGCTCAGTCAGTAACGAATTTGCCTGCAATGCAGGAAACCTGGGTTTAGTCCTTGGGTTGGGAAGATCCCCTGGAGAAGGAAATGGCTACCTACTCCACTACTCTTGCCTGGAGAATTCCATGGACAGAGAAGCCTGGTGGGCTATAGTCCATGGGGTTACAAAGAGTTGGACATAACTGAGTGACTAACACTTTCACTTTCACAACAGAGATTTTAGAGATTACTAAACTCCCAACATCAGCCTGCTGTTCAGTAAGGCTAATAAAATGAAAGTGTCAAATATTTACAGGTAGAGAACAGTTGACAAGGAAATAGATTTGAGAATTATGAGATGCATTAATCGGGAATATGTGGAAGAGTTATGGTTGGTGGAAATGGTTTTGTATTTGCCTACTTTGAGAAATCATCTATTTAAATCCTTCACAGCATGGTTCATTTAAAACATACTGCTCTGTAAAGCTCTATAGTCACCGCCTCACTTACTTTTATAGATGTCTCTGGTCCCCTGTGCAGGAGGATTATCCTGTGTCTCCAGGCCTACAGGCAAATCCCCTCTCTCTAGAAGTGAGACTAATGCAGGTTTGGGAACTGGGTATCCTGAAAAGGGTAGAAAATGGCACCTGTCAGTCCCGTGTCTGCTGTGTCAAAAGAACGAAAAGCTCAAGAGTCTCAGTGAGACTAGAACAGATCCACAGTAAAGGGCTCAGGACTGGGGAAAGCCAAGATTTTTGCTCAAGTGGAAAATGAGCATTTGTGATCGCTTCCTAAAACCAGACCCACGAGTAAGTTAGTGATCCTGAGGGACATATGCAAACAAAGGGAAGGGGTCATACCCTTCCCTAGACTACAGGGAGACAAAAGTAAGGTGAAAACTTATCTAACAACAGACAGTACTTACCCTGCAGAGGCCCTGGGAGGATGGAGCATACTCATACCAGGTGAAAACAATTCCCTACATTGGGACCAAACTGACCCAAGACTTGTCCCTACCCAATAACATCTCAAGTGGGTCATTTGGTCTCAGTCCCAGGACCATGGAGGGTACAAGAGATAACTCCCCGCTTTCCACACCACACCCCTGGCTGATAAGGAGGGGAAAAGGAAGGAAACAGGAAAGCACAGATCTGAGCACCAGGAGAAAAGTGGCCTTACCCAGGGATGTCAAGTTCCCATAGATCTCCAGCATCACACTTCTGTACAGGGCCCTCTGTGCAGGAGAAAGGCCAGCCCATTCTGTCTGGGTGAAGTAAACAGCCACATCCTCAAAGGTCACCACCTCCTAAAACAAGAGGTTCCTGCTATGCCAGAGCCAATTCCCTGGCTCAGGGTGTGGGGCACAAGGGACAGGGATAGTGAGCTGATTGTTAAATGACTGTTGCTACAACAAAAAGTCTGGAACTTCTCTCACTAAAAGTTAGAACTTCCATTTGGACACAAAATTTAGTCTCATGAAATGTAACATCATGTTTTGAAAACCCTGGAAAGTCTCCCATGAATTAAAATCCCTAGAGCAAAATCTCTTTGATTCTATAAAACTTTCGATCTTTTATTGTTGCACCTACAAGTAAACAGTTAGCTTTATCTCTTCAGACACCCACTCAGAAGTGACACTGCAGGACCAACCTGTTCCCCCTTCATTGCCCCAAGTGCCCAATCAATCCATATGTTCCCCACGCATGCTCATTCTACCCCAGACCTCAAGTTCAAATGACAGGAACACAGTCATGGTTTGCTCTGATGACTGGCCTCATCTGACCCTCATCTCCTGCTTGAAGAAGGGGTTGTGCAGCCTGTGCTCAAGAATGTCCAGCAGAGAGAACTCAGTGCTGCATGGGACAGTGTATTCTGCTTCCTGATGGGTTTTCCTAGGAGAATACGCTTCTGGAATCAAATTGCTGCTGGGTAGTTCTTTTAACTGTTTTTCTTCATACACCTCCAAAACCATCTGTAAATGTTTCTGTCAACTAAGTATCATGCTTTTTCAATAGCCACCCTTTCCCATCCCTGACGGCCCCACTCTACCTTGCCAGAAAGCTCAAGATCTGGCTTAGAATTTTTATTCATTCCCCAGACTTTGGTATCAAACTTGGTTACCTGAATATGCAGGGAATGTCCTCCCACCTTTCAATACCTCAATTGACTCTGCAGATCTCGTCAGCACTGTCACCATCTAACACCAAATGCATCCACTCTATCTGCCTCCTGCCAAACTGGCTCTATCTTCAATTCACGTAACTAATCAGCACAGTGAGTGAAAGTGTTGTTTCTCAACACAGAAATAGTACAAATTTCATCCCAGTCTCCTAAGTTAGAAATCTGAAATTCATCCTGGACTAACTTGCCCTATTCACTGCTCATTTCCAATAAGCAGTCAGTAATCAAATCCTTCCAATTTTATTTTCTAAATATTTCTGGAATCTGATTCCTCTTCACTATCATACAATCAGTTCACTAATACCTGCTAGGGATACTTAACTCCAATTCTAGGCCTGTCCTGCATTGAATCCTTCCTCAGCCAGCTATACAATCATGGACTTATAACGACAAACTGACTTAGTCAACTGAATGACTTCCTTGAATGAGTCATCATGAACTACAACAATGGTTCTCAAGGCTCGGTACCCCACCGCACTAGCAGGATCACCTAGGAACTTGCCAAAAAGGCAAATTCACAGGCCCTATCTGAGACCAATCTGTGGTTTCATAAGCCCTCCAGGTGATTCTTATGCACAGTAAAGTCCAAGAACCCTGGACTACAGAATAAAATCCAAGCTCAGGAAACCAAGCTCTATCAGGTAACAAATGATGAGGGGAAAGCACAAGACTGTACAGAGAAACTAGCTGGGAAGCTCTGCAAACAAAATCTAAGAAAAGGAATGACAAACCCTGAAGGAGGTCAATATAAAAGATGGGACAAATGGAAGAGAAAGTAGCCAGAAAGAGTCAGACTCTGAAAATGGCATCAAGGGAGAACAGAGTCAACAATTACTAAGCAACCTAGAAACTGAGTGGTCAGGATTGTGACCCGGTGATACCAGTAACTGACAACTTATGTAAGATCAGAAGATGGGAGCAGCAGGGTAGACAATGTCAGGCAGAGGGACAAGCCAGGTATCAGAAATCCAGGACAGGAACCTGGGATATGGTTCATAGATGCTGAGTTAGTAGATAAATAAGTCCCAGGAATAAGGAAATAGTTAAGGAACACCCAGCAATTCATCAGTCTCAAAAAGTGAAATCAACTCAAGAAATCAATTTCCTTATCCCATATATGTATTTAATGTTCACGTCACAGATGAAGTTAAGGTGCAAAGAAGCTAAGTGACTGGCTCAAGGCCACAAAGTCACAGAGGCTTTACAGGATCCCTAACTTGAGGTGTTTTGTCCTAGTGCAGATTTTTCCTGTCATAGCCCCCTGCCTTGATTAGCCAAGTCAACTTCTGAATAAATGGTACAAGCTTCCTTTTTCTTGTATTCTTCCGGCTATCGCTCTGCCCCTGCTTCCCAAGAACCTTGTGGTCTCCCTGATCTTGGTTACTCCCACCGTGTAATGGATACCTATAATGCAATCTGAGTCCCTCATTCTCACAGGGCCCTCTGCAGGAGGAACCACTAAACCTCGAAACCCACCAGCTCAACAGAGATCCTCAGAGTACAGGATACTATCCTTCTGCATCCCTGGACCCTCTACGCAGCCACTGTTGCTGGACTTCTGGCTGCTCATTCCTGCGTCATCAGCTTTCCCCCAGCATCCAGTCCTACTGAAGAGAGTCAACAAGGGTCTTCCGACTGCTTTGGCTCTAAGACTTCTTGCCAGAATCATCTCTCATCCCCCTCTTTCTTCACATCAGATCTCTCCAAGGCTGACCTGAGGGAACCACAGCTCACCTGGTGCCAGACTTTCAGGGGCATGACAGCCATTATTGGGCTCTCTCTCAATGAAGGGCAGGGGCTGAGGGAAGAAGCAAAGAGAAACAAGAGTGAGCCGATCCAGACAAAGGCTCTTTTTTAAAACAAATCTGCCAATAACAGCAACAACCATTTACTAAATGCCACTGAGTAAATGGTATATGAATATTTCCCCACAATATGCCATGAGGTTTGAATTCTTAGGAAATTAAGATTTTGAAGGGTAAGTAACTTGACCTTGGGTACCAGAGCTTGTACTCACCAACATCGTGCAACACTGTCTGTCCTAAGACATGAGAACAAGGGAATACGAATACACAAAGAGCAAACAAGCAATACATCAGAAAACTCAAAGCAAACCCTATAAGAAGGAACCTAGACCTTTATTTTTAAAAATTTTACTGAGAAACATAAATGGTTAAAAAAAAGAAATATGTTTTTGGATGATAAATATATATCCACTCTTTCAATCACCTCAATAATTCTTTAAACCTTTTTTTTTTTTCCCAAATAAGAAAACAGTCTAAGAAAATAATTTTCTCTATGAAGGTCACTCAGCCAGTGGATGGATGAACTTGGATCCCAAACCAGATGGGCCTGATTTCCAGAGGCCAAGCTTTTAATAACTACATCAAATTGCTTCCAACAGTAATCCCAACAGGATTTTTTCTTTTAGAACTCAATAAAGGGATTCTACGGCTAAAAAGTAGATAAAGGTAGCGCCCCAAATCAGAAAAATCATCTTAGAGTAAGGTTTCCTTTTCTTGATCTTGGGGCACACATCTTTTTTTTTCACCACCCTCTTCTAGGACCCAGTGATAACCAGAAACCAATTAGCAAAAGACCATGAAAAGACCACTTCAACAGGCAAAAATGTCTGGGTCACTACTTTAATTATATCATCCCCTACAGACACTTTGTATTCTTGCTACGCAATCATATCCTATCAAAAAGCCAGGACTTTCCCAAATGAAATTCACTGCATGCGGCCATCTCCTGCTAGCCTCATCTCTGTGCCACCCTCTTTTCTTTTAGTTTAGCCACACTGGTCTTCTTTCAGCTTCTCTATTATGTTAATTCAGGACCTTTGTACCTGCTGTTTCCTCTTCATGAACCACTCTTCTCCAACCTTTAGAACCTTTGTAACTGATAGACTGTGTGCAATACTTTTCAGAAGTCGGCCCTCTGTTCATATAGGTAACTGCCAGCTCACCACAACCTGTCTCTACAGACCAGATGGGGCCCCAGGTTACACACTTCACTAGCACTGGATTCTCTTTCTTGTATACCACCTCTCTCAGTTTAAGACGCTGTGTTTTCTTTATCCAACATTTATCTCAAACTTATTTCATTCCAGGCCGAGTCTGAGACACAGGACAAACAGTCGAGAAAGAAGGGTGTGATCCCTTCCTTCATGGGGCTTAAACTAAAAGAAACAGAAATAAGAATCAAAGATCCTCAGAATTATCTTTAAAACCACAATCGTGACTAGTGACAGGGATACTTTATCCTAGAAGCGGAGGCTTAAGAATAGGAACTACTTAAGTTGAAAGGAAAATCTTTCCAAAGTTAACAGTATGTGCAAAAATATGTTCTTGAAGTGAAAGTCCAAAGAATCAAGGGAATGTGCTTAAGACGAAGGTGAAGAAGTTGTAAGAGGTCAAGTCCTGCAAGGCCTTGTGCACGTCAAGAATGATCGCACTTGACTAACAGAGGACTTTTAATTAAACTGAAAGGTCCCTGGGAGAGGGGCCCACGGCCCTCTCATTCGCAGCTGCATCTTGGGAACCTAGAACAGCAACTAGCATTTAGCGATTCAGTTAATAGTTGCTAGGAGAAGGCAATGGTAACCCACTCCAGCACTCTTGCCTGGAAAATCCCACGGATGGAGGAGTCTCGTGGGCTGCGGTCCATGGGATCACTAAGAGTCGAACACGACTGAGCGACTTCACTTTCACTTTTCACTTTCATGCACTGGAGAAGGAAATGGCAACCCACTCCAGTGTTCTTGCCTGGAGAATCCCAGGGACGGGGGAGCCTGGTGGCTGCCGTCTATGGGGTCGCACAGAGTCGGACACGACTGAAGCGACTTAGCAGCAGCCCAGGGAGCAGGGGAGGCTGTGGCTGTGCGAGATCAAACGGCGTCTCTTTTTCATCCACAGCCTTACACAAGGCGGCCGCTAAGGACTGGGGCGAAGGCACCGAGGGCCGGGCCGGCGGGCGCGTTAGCTCCCCGGACCAGGTGGCGCCGCCCGACTCCCTCCACCTGGACACGAGGGACTAAGCGGACAGCCTTCTCCAGGGTGAAAGGTGTGCTCCCAGCAGGCTCGCTGAGGCGACACAACACAGAAACTCACCTCAAGAAAAGTGCAATATGTGGTGTGACCGGAAGTGCGTCACTACGTCGGCCGTGGCACCCAAGTATCGCGAACTTCCTCTCTAGGAAGCCAGAGCGCACGTCTCTGTGGTCCCTGGCTTTCCTCTCCAGGCCCGCGATTTTAACCGGCGACAAGAAATAGAAAAAGCTTATCGTTAAGCTAATCTCTAGCTGAAATTTAGAATTTCCTTCAATTTTGTGTTGTCGAGGACCACAACAGTATCAGCAGTGCCTTGTGACTTTGTCAGCAATAGGAATCCCACGTTTTCATATCACATTACAATTGCAGTTACAGGGGAACTTCGATTTCATGCACGATCATTTTTGCCTTAGCCGACCAAAAAGTACTTAAACTGTTTTGTTGCAGTGTGTATATTGATATGATTTGACGTGATTGTGTCCTTGCTGCTGAAAACAATAATCAGAGACAGAATGCCTTCCCTCTAAGGTTGGCAACAAGGCAGGTATGACCGCTCTTCCCATTATATTATTCAACATCGCACTGGAGTCCTAGCAAGTGCAGAAAGGCCAGAAAAGGAAATAAAAGGCATAGAGATTAGAAATAAAACTGTTAAGATTTGCAGATGACATTATTATCTACATTTAAAAAAAAATCCAAAGAAAGCAACAAAACTGCCAGAACTAACAAGTGAGTTTAGCAAGATCACAGAGTTAAAGGTGCAAAAAGATAAACTGTTGGAAACAAATATGCAGCAATAAAATTTCCTGTAATACAACTTCAATAAAAATTTTAAAATAGTACCATTTACAACAGCACAGAAAACATGAAATATGTATAAATCTAACAAAATATGTGTAAGATACAAACGATGAAAATTATGACAGAAGAGATGAAAGAATACCTAATAAATTGAGAGAGATACTCTGTTCACTGAAAAACCCAATACTAAGATGTCAATTATCCCCAAATTTCTCTATATATTTAAAGCAATCCAATCAAAATCCCAGCAAGACCCTTTAATAGAAATCAACAAGCTGATTCAATTCAATTGTATGTCAATCATTTGATAGAGCTGAAAAAAAGCAGTGGAGAAAGGAGGGGTTTCTTAGTAAATTATGCTAAAACATTTGGATATCACAATAGGAAAAGAAAATAAGATTCTTACTTCACACCATACTAAAATAAATTCTAGCAAGAGTGTCCACTTTCACCACCATTATTCAACATAGTTCTGGAAGTCCTAGCTACAGCAATCAGAGAAGGAAAAGAAATAAAAGGAATCCAGATTGGAAAAGAAGTAAAGCTCTCACTGTTTGCAGATGACATGATATTGTACATAGAAAACCCTAAAGATGGTATCAAAAAATTACTAGAGCTAATCAGTGAATTTAGCAAAGTTGCAGGATACAAAGTCAATACACAGAAATCACTTGCATTTCTATATCTAACAATGAAAAATCAGAGAAATTAGGGACTCAATCCCATTCACCATTGCAACAAACAGAATTAAATATCTAGGAATAAACTTACCTAAGGAGACAAAAGAACTGTACACAGAAAATTATAAGACACTGATGAAAGAAATCAAAGATGACATAAACAGATGGAACGATATTTCATGTTCCTGGGTAGGAAGAATCAATATTGTGAAAATGACTATAGTACCAAATGCAATCTACAGATTCAATGTGATCCCTATCAAATTACCAATGGCATTTTTTTCACAGAACTAGAACACAAATTTCACAATTCATATGGAAACACAAAAGACCCCAAATAGCCAAAGCAGATTTGAGAAAGAAGAATGGAGCTGGAGGAATCAACCTTCCCGACCTCAGATTATACTACAAAGCTAGTCATCAAGACAGTATGGTACTGACACAAAAACAGAAATATAGACCAATGGAACAAGATAGAAAGCCCAGAAATAAACCCATGCACCTATGGGTACCTTATTTTTGACAAAGGAGGAAACAATATGGCAAAGACAGCCTCTTCAATAAACAGGGCTGGGAAAACTGGACAGCTACATGTAAAAGAATGAAATTAGAACACTTCCTAACACCATACACAAAGATAAACTCCAAATGGATTAAAGGCCTATATGTAAGACCAGAAAGTATAAAACTCTCAGAGGAATACTAATAGGCAGAACACTCAATGACATAAATCAAAGCAAGATCCTCTATGACCCAACTCCTAGAGTAACCAAAATAAAAACAAAAGTAAACAAGTGGGACCTGATTAAACATAAAAGCTTTTGCTCAGCAAAGGAAACTATAAGCAAGATGAAAAGACAACACTTGGAATGGGAGAAAATAATAGCAAATGAAACAACTGACAAAGGATTAATTTCCAAAATATACAAGCAGCTCATACAACTCAATGCCAGAAAAACAAACAACCCAATCAAAAAGTGGGGAAAAGACCTAAACAGACATTTCTCCAAAGAAGACATACAGATGGCTAACAAACACATGAAAAGATGCTCAACATCACTCATTATTAGAGAAATGCAAATCAAAACCACAATGAGATATCACCTCACACCAGTCAGAATGGCCATCATTAAATAGTCTACAAACAATAAATGCTGGAGAGGGTGTGGAGAAAATGGAATGTTTTTGCACTGTTGGGGGGAATGTGAATTATACAGCCACTATGGAAGACGGTATGGAGATTCCTTAAAATCTAGGACTAAAACCACCATATGACCCAGCAATCCCACTCCTAGGCATATACCCTGAGGAAACCAAAATTGAAAAAGACACATGTATCTCACTGCAGCACTATTTACAGTATAGCTACAACATGGAAGCAACCTAGATGTTCACTGACAGATGTTCACTGAATGGATAAAGAAGTTGTGGTCCATACATACAATGGTATAATACCCAGCCATAAAAAGGAACACATCTGAGTCAGTTCTGATGAGATGGGTGAACCTAGAACCTATTATACAGAGTGAAGTGAGTCAGAAAGAGAAATATTGTATTCTAACAATATTTCTAGAAATCTAGAAAAATGGTACCAAATAATTTATTTACAGGGAAGCAATGGAGAAACAGACATAAAGAATAGACTTATGGACATGGGAAGAGGGGAGGAGAGGGTGAGATGTATGGAAAGAGTAACATGGAAACTTAATTACCGTATGTAAAATAGATAGCCAACAGGAATTTGCTTTATGGCTCAGGGAACTCAAACAGGGGCTCTGTAACGACCTAGAGAGGTGGGGTGGGGTGGGATATGGGGAGGGAGGTTCAAAAGGGAGAGGATATATGTATACCTGTGGCTGATTCATGTTGAGGTTTGACAGAAAACAACAAAATTCTGTAAAGCAATTATCCTTCAATAAAAAATTAAAAAATAAATTCTAGTTTGGAGAAAAATCTGATTGTGACAAATCTACATCTTTAATGAGAAAGTAATGGCAGAATTCCAGGTGGTAGAGAGGATAGGAACCCACCTGCCAATGCAGGGAACACAGGTTCAGTCCCTGGTCAGGGAAGATTCCACATGTGGAGGGGCAACTAAGCCTGTGCACACAGCTACTGAAGCCCGAGCACCCTAGAGTCTGTGCTCTGCCACAAGAAGCCACTGTAATAAGAAGCTCACACACACAGAGTAGGCCCCTCTCGCTACAACTCAAGAAAGCCCACACGCAACAAAAGACCAAGCACAGCCAAGATAAAATAAATAACATTTAAAAAAAAGAAAGTATGGGCAATATGATTTCTACAATGTGCTGTATCTTGTCTGTCCCCACATGTAATTTCTGAACCCCATAATGGATACCTCAACACAGGGCTGCTCAAGCTACACTCCAGCACTGCCGGCAGATGGACATGTGCATTCAGAGGCATCTCACATGGCCTCCCTGTACATGCTTGTACCCATTTGCTGCCTACTGTGCCATAATAATATCCAGTGGGACTGATAACCTCTTCGTGGTCTGGGTTGTTTTCTATGACTGCCCCTCTTGCCCTTCTGCAAGCCAAGGAGAGAAGCCTCAGGAGAAATCAAACCTGATAACACCTTGATTTTGAACTTCCAGCCTGCAGAACTGTGAGAACATAAATTTCTGTTATGTAAGCCTCACGGTCTGTGCTGTTTTGTCATGGCGGCACATGCAAACTACTTTAGACATATGAAGTTAAGACATACTGGTAGTGTCAGAGGCTGCTGGTTGCCTACACGAACATCCATTCATCCGTCTTGTTTAGTAACAGAAAACTGAATTAGGGATTGGTACCTTGCCTCTCAGCCAAGGACATTTCTTGCCACCTTTGTAAGTCTGTGGGTCTCCCAGGACCAAGGTCCACACAATGAAGTGGAAGAATTTTCAGTACTCATAGAATATTCCCTTGAAAGGAAGGTGACATAATCTTCTTCCTTCCCTCCATCCCACATCCTGGAATGGCTAGAACTCCAGTTGTTGCTTTAGACGATGAGAATATGGCCACATCTGATGGATGGCAGTGTGGTGAACCTGAAGGAACCAGGATTCCTGCTGATAGAGTGCAGCTGCCTATCTCCACATCTCTTTTTTAAAAAGGAAAAAGTCAACTCCAGTCTTATTTTAAGCTCTATTATTTTGGATTTTCAGTTATATGCATGTGAACCTAAACAAGTCTGAGCCAAAGATAGTAAATCAGTTGGCGAGGGTCTCCAGCAGTGGCACCTAGGTCACATACCATGGATAATCTGCTAGATGCTCAAGTTCCAGGAAGATGGAGCTACTCCAGTGCCTCAGAAATGAAAGGCACCTCGGGGGTCCAGCTCTCTCTGGCTCAGACACTTACTATGAAGGCACTATTTTCGAATAGTGTAGCAACAAAAATGCCAGTGCCACACTGCCACTAAGCCTTAATGGGGAATCTAGGAACTGGGTCCATTGCCTCCTAGAGCTGTATTTTCTTCCGCATGCACCTGGTCTTCTTGGAGCCTACCCCATGAGGTGATCCTCCTATCTCCTCGCAAGGTCTCCTGTGGTTTTGGCATCACCACATGGCTAACTCAGATACCCTAGCAACTGTAAAGAAATAATGTTGCCTGCCATTTCAGTTCTACAAGGATCAAGACACTAGCCACTGTAGTCTCCTACCCATAATGCACCCGAGGGCAATTTAGGGTGGAGAAAAGTAGGAAGCATTCTGTGCTTTGGGTAGAACCCCTGGTTACATAGATACATATTCAAGGAAAATTTTCAGTGAACCCAAATTCTTTAATCTTTCCATACAAAGAAAAGCATTAAAATCATTAACTTGAGGTGCCTGTGCTTTGTGTCTAGCAGTAATCTTTTAATGTTTGATATGGTTTTTTTTGTTATTATTGTCCCCTACCCCCAGCAGAAGTTTATATATATATACTGGTTCCTCCTTCCTTATCTCTTCAGAGTAGCAGAGGATCCCCAGAAAAAGTAAACTCCACTATAGATAAACACACAAACTTTAAAAAAAAAAAAGCAATTTTGATTGAGGTTAAAGGGGATAAAACAAAAAGCAAGGTCCAAGATCTAGGGTTAATAAGAAAACAGAATGTAAGATAAGTCTGAACATAAATAAAGACGTAAAAGAAGAAATCAAAACCTTGAGGAAAGTGATGTTTTATAAACAGATGTGAAAATGAACTAAATAGAACTTTACAAGTGAATATAGACACTGAATTTAAATCCTCAGTGGATGGGTTGGATAGCAGAGTGCAGTCAATGAGAAAGTGAAACTGAATATAGACCTAGACTATAGCACAGCTAGACAGAGATGGAAAATATAAAACCACGATGCTAAGCATCAGTGAAAAGGAATGAACTTGAGCTATGTGGTTAAATATCAACTCTATAAAGTTGAATTTAAAAAGTAAGTGGTGCTCTAGTGGTTAAGAATCCACCTTGCAGTGCAGGGGACACCGGTTCAATCCCTGGTCCAGGAAGATCCCACATGCCGCAAGGCAACTAAAGCCTGTATGCCACAACTACTGAGCCTGTGCTCTGGAGCCCTCAAGCTGCAACTACTGAGTCCGAGCATTTAGAACCTGTGCTCCACAACTACCGCAGTGAGCAGCCTGTACACTGCAACTGGAGAAGAGCCCCTGCTTGTCACAACTAGAGAAAACCCACAAGAAGCAGTGAAGACCCAGAGCAGCCAGAAATTAAAAGTGATATTTTTTAAAAAAGTAAGCTGCAGAAGAAAACATCAAGTTTGCTACTTATGTAGATTCAAAACATGTAAAATAGTATTATGATACTTATGGAAAAACCATATATAAAAGTGTAAAAGCATCTTTGGGCATAACACCAAATTCATATGGTAACTACCTCTGGAATCAGAGAGTGGGAAAGCAATTCAAAAGAGGTACACAGGGGACTTCAATTCCATCTGCAATGGTTTAGTTCTAAAAATCACACATTAGGAGCCATGACAAAATGGTCAGAAACAATAAAGCTGAGGGCAGGTACACAGGCGTTTGTTATTCTATTTTCCTACACCTGCAATATTTTAAAGAATTTTTTTTAAACCTCAACAGTTTCACTAGTAGAATAAAACCAGGAGAAATATCTTTTTTTGTTTAACTGATGAAAGAGCAAAAGAAAAAGCAAAAGGGACACAAAACAGGATAA
Source organism: Ovis canadensis (assembly GCF_042477335.2). Lineage (NCBI taxonomy): Eukaryota > Metazoa > Chordata > Mammalia > Artiodactyla > Bovidae > Ovis > Ovis canadensis. The sequence goes on along the minus strand of NC_091258.1, from coordinate 52,708,611 downwards.
AAGTAATCATTACAAACTAAAGGCATTCAAGATGACAGACATCAGACCAAAATTTATCACAAGTATATGTTGGGGGACTTCCCTGATGGTCCAGTGGTTAAGACTCTGTGCTCCCAATGCAGGGGGCCTAGGTTCAATCCCTGGTTAGGGAATTAGATCCCGCATGCCACAACTAAAGATCCCACACGCTGCAACAAAGATCCTGAGTGCCACAACTAAGACTGGGCACAGTCAAACAAATTTTTAAAAAAACTGGGTTAAAAATTCTTAGATGCATCAACACAGAAAACAGATGAAACATACTCTGCCTAGATGACTGGGGCTATTTTCCTTAAATCCAAAGGTAAATAAGCCTGTGAATAAGCCTTTACCAAGGCATCCCTCCCAAGCCAGAGCAGTTCAGTTTCTAATACCTGGAGAGCCCTTACTCTTTTCACTGAAGGCAAGACCCTATACACTCATGAACTACACTATCCTAAACATAAATTTCTAAATTACTAATGCAACAAATTAAATGTGAGGTCTCATGAACCATTTTCCTGTCTTTCATATGCAATACGTGCTTCCTGATATTTCTTGCCAAAGCCCAGGAATCATTAAAAACTTTGGGGACAATAAGTTCTGTGTTACACGTGGATTCTTGTACCAAATGCTCCAAGACCACTGGACACTTCAACAACTGTGGTTAAAGCCTTAGCTTTTGGTAACAGGACCCAGGGGACTGTTCATCTCCCAGGGTTGGGGCAGAGACTCCAAGGTGGGAACCACTGCACCAGAGAGGCCCTCCACCAGGAGCACTGAGGCCAGTGCCCTCCCTGGTCTCTTCCTTCCAGCATGGATAGCCTCAAGCATTACCCAGCTCAAGGGATATAGAATGAATCATATACAAGAGACAGTCAGGGTTCACGGAGTTTTAATAAGGCCACAGCAATCACATCCTGGGATCAGGAGAGGGGAGAAATGGAACAATTTCAAACACTGGAAGGTCTCCCTTGGTTCAGTTCAGTTCAGTCAGTCAGTCTGTCCGACTCTTTGCGACCCCATGGACTGCAGCACGTCAGGCCTCCCTGTCCATCACCAACTCCCAGAGTTCATGTCCATTGAGTTAGTGATGCCACCAACCATCTCACCCTCTGTCGTCCCCTTCTCCTCTCCCCTTCAAACTTTCCCAGCATCAGGGTCTTTTCAAATGAGTCAGCTCTTCACATCGGTGGCCAAAGTATTGGAGCTTCACCTTTAGTATCAGTCCTTCCAAGGAACACCCAGGACTGATTTCCTTTAGAATGGACTGGTTGGATCTCCTTGCAATCCAAGGGACTCTCAAGAGTCTTCTCCAACACCACAGTTCAAAAGCATCAATTCTTCTGCGCTCAGCTATTTTCACAGTCCAACTCTCACATCCACACATGACTACTGGAAAAATCATAGCCATGACCACATGGACATTTGTTGGTAAAGTAACGTCTCTACTTTTTAATATGCTGTCTAGGTTGGTCATAACTTTTCTTCCAAGGAGTAAGCGTCTTTTAATTTCATGGCTGCAGTCACCATCTGCAGTGATTTTGAAGCCCACAGAAATAAAGTCTGCCACTGTTTCCACTGTTTCTCCATCTATTTGCCATGAAGTGATGGGACCAGATGCCATGATCTTTGTTTTCTGAATGTTAGCTTTAAGCCAACGTTTTCACTCTCCTCTTTCACTTTCATCAAGAGGCTCTTTAGTTCTTCCTCACTTTCTGCCATAAGGGTGGTATCATTTGCATATCTGAGGTGATTGATATTTCTCCTGGCAATCTTGATTCCAGCTTGTGCTTCTTCCAGCCCAGCATTTCTCATGATGTACTCTGCATAGAGGTTAAATAAGCAGGGTGACAATATACAGCCTTGACGTCCTTCTTTTCCTATTTGGAACCAGTCTGTTGTTCCATGTCCAGTTCTAACTGTTGCTTCCTGACCGGCATACAGGTTTCTCAAGAGGCAGGTCAAGTGGTCTGGTATTCCCATCTCTTTCAGAATTTTCCACAATTTGTTGTGATCCACACAGTCAAAGGCCTGGCATAGTCAATAAAGCAGAAGTAGATGTTTTTCTGGATCTCTCTTGCTTTTTCCATGATCCAGGGGATGTTGGCAATTTGATCTCTGGTTCCTCTGCCTTTTCTAAAACCAGCTTAAACTTCTGGAAGTTCACGGTTCATATATTGTTAAAGCCTGGCTTGGAGAATTTTGAGCATTACTTTAATAGTGTGTTTGCTGCTGCTGCTGCTGCTGCTAACTCACTCCAGTCGTGTGCGACCTCATAGATGGCAGCCCACCAGGCTCACCCATCCCTGGGATTCTCCAGGCAAGAACACTGGAGTGGGGTGCCATTTCCTTCTCCAATGCATGAAAGAGAAAAGTGACAGTGAAGTCGCTCAGTCGTGTCCAACCCTCTGCGACCCCATGGACTGCAGCCCACCAGGCTCCTCCATCCATGGGACTTTCCAGGCAAGAGTACTAGAGTGGAGGGACATTGACTTCTCCATACTAGTGTGTGAGATGGGTGCAATTGTGCAGTAGTTTGAGCATTCTTGGGCATTGCCTTTCTTAGAGATTGGAATGAAAACCGACCTTTCCAGTCCTGTGGCCACTGCTGAGTTTTCCAAATTTGCTGGCATATTGAGTGCAGCACTTTCACAGCATCATCTTTTAGGATTTTAGGACCTCCCTTGGTCATAAAGCCTAGAGCCAGACATCCTGGAATGTGAAGTCAAGTGGGCCTTAGAAAGCATCACTACAAACAAAGCTAGTGGAGGTGATGGAATTCCAGTTGAGCTATTTCAAATCCTGAAAGATGATGCTGTGAAAGTGCTACACTCAATATGCCAGCAAATTTGGGAAACTTAGCAGTGGCCACAGGACTGGAAAACGTCAGTTTTCATTCCAATGCCTAAGAAAGGCAATGCCAAAGAATGCTCAAACTACTGCACAATTGCACTCATCTCACATGCTAGTAAAGTAATGCTCAAAATTCTCCAAGCCAGGCTTCAGTAATATATGAACCATGAACTTCCAGATGTTCAAGCCGGTTTTAGAAAAGGGAGAGGAACCAGAGATCAAATTGCCAACATCCACTGGATCATGGAAAAAGCAAGAGAGTTCCAGAAAAACATCTATTTCTGCTTTATTGACTATGCCAAAGCCTTTGACTGTGTGGATCACAATAAACTGTGGAAAATTCTGAAAGAGATGGGAATACTAGACCACCTGACCTGCCTCTTGAGAAACCTGTATGCCGGTCAGGAAGCAACAGTTAGAACTGGACATGGAACAACAGACTGGTTCCAAATAGGAAAAGAAGGACGTCAAGGCTGTATATTGTCACCCTGCTTATTTAACTTCTATGCAGAGTACATCATGAGAAACGCTGGGCTGGAAGAAACACAAGCTGGAATCAAGATTGCCAGGAGAAATATCAATCACCTCAGATATGCAGATGACACCACCCTTATGGCAGAAAGTGAGGAAGAACTAAAGAGCCTCTTGATGAAAGTGAAAGAGGAGAGTGAAAACGTTGGCTTAAAGCTCAACATTCAGAAAACTAAGATCATGGCATCTGGTCCATCACTTCATGGCAAATAGATGGGAAAACAGTGGAAACAGTGGCAGACTTTATTTTTGTGGGCTCCAAAATCACTGCAGATGGTGACTGCAGCCATGAAATTAAAAGACGCTTACTCCTTGGAAGAAAAGTTACGACCAACCTAGATAGCATATTCAAAAACAGAGACGTTACTTTGCCAACAAAGGTCCATCTAGTCAAGGCTATTGTTTTTTCAGTAGTCATGTATGGATGTGAGAGTTGGACTGTGAAAATAGCTGAGCGCAGAAGAATTGATGCTTTTGAACTGTGGTGTTGGAGAAGACTCTTGAGAGTCCCTTGGACTGCAAGGAGATACAACCAGTGCATTCTAAAGGAGATCAGCCCTGGGATTTCTTTGGAAGCAATGATGCTAAAGCTGAAATTCCAGTACTTTGGCCACCTCATGGGGAGAGTTGACTCATTAGAAAAGACTCTGATGCTTGGAGGGTTTGAGGGCAGGAGGAGAAGGGGATGACAGAGGATGAGATGGCTGGATGGTATCACCGACTCGATGGACGTGAGTTTGAGTGAACTCCGGGAGTTGGTGATGGACAGGGAGGCCTGGCATGCTGTAATTCATGGGGTCACAAAGAGTCAGACAGGACTGAGCAACTGAACTGTACTGAACTTGGTCCTGAATATTAAATAGCACACATGAGCATTAGCATTTTTTTTTTAAAAAAAAGCACAATGGTGCCACCTAGTGTTAGCTAGATAAATCTCAGCTAGCCTTGGAAGTGACTTGAAATTCAGAGAAACAGGGTCTAGATGCCTCCTTTCCTTTCAGGATTCTCACTTCAGCTTCCTGTAGGGCTGAGAAATTTGTTTCTGTTTTTTCCCATTTTCTAATTTGCCTTTTATTTGTCTTAACAACTGTTCTTTTTCCACTTTGTTGAAATAAAATTGATATACAATAGACTGAACATTTAAATTTTTAAAACTGAAATATACTTGACACAACATTGTGTAACCTTAATGGCAACCCACTCCAGTATTCTTGCCTGGAGAATCCTAGGGATGGGGGAGCCTGGTGGGCTGCCGTCTATGGGGTCGCACAGAGTCAGACACAACTGAAGCGACTTAGCAGCAGCAGCAGCAGCATGGTACTTTGGGACATTTATATATTGTCATATATTGCTATTATAGTGATAATTAGCACTGCTTCCAGATTGCATAATTATCCTTTCTTTTTAGTGGTTGCAATTTTTAGAAAGTTTGATGGTTATAGTATATTTTTATATTCACTATGCATGCATGCTAAGTTGCTTCAGTCCTGTCAGACTCTTTGCAACATTATGGACTATAGCCCACCAGGCTCCTCTGTCATGAGATTCTCCAAGCAAGAATACTAGAGTGTGTTGCCATGCCCTCTTCCAGGGGATCTTTCTGACCCAGGGATTGAATTCACGTCTCTCATATCTCCTGCATTGGCAGAAGCATTCTTTACCACTAGTGCCACCTGGGAAACCCTATATTCATTATTCATTCATTTGTTTAGTTGCTAAGAGAAGGCAATGGCACCCCACTCCAGTACTCTTGCCTGGAAAATCCCATGGATAGAGGAGCCTGGTAGGCTGCAGTCCATGGGGTCGCTAAGAGTTGGACACGACTGAGCGACTTCACTTTCACTTTTCACTTTAATGCATTGAAGGAAATGGCAACCCACTCCAGTATTCTTGCCTAGAGAATCCCAGGGATGGGGGAGCCTGGTGGGCTGCCATCTATGGGGTTGCACAGAGTCAGACACAACTGAAGCGATTTAGCAGCAGCATTGTCTGACTCTGTGACCCCGTGGACTGCAGCACACCAGGCTTCCCTGTCCTTCACTATCTTCTGGAGTTTGTTCAAACTCATGTCCATTGTGTCAATGATACCATCCAACCATCTCATCCTCTGTCAACCCCTTCTCCTCCTGTCCTCAGTCTTTTCCCAGAATCAGGGTCTTTTCCAATGAATCATCTCTTCACATCAGGTGGTCAAAGGATCAGAACTTCAGCATCAGTCCTTTCAGTGAGTATTCAGTTGATTTCCTTTAGGACTGACTGATTTGATCTTGCTGTCCAAGGGAATTTCAAGTGTCTTCTCCAGCACAATTAGAAAGCATCAATTCTTTAGCACTCAGCATTCTTTATGGTCCAACTCTCACATCTGTATATGACTACCGGAAAAACCATTGCTTCCCCGGTGGCTCAGACAGTAAAAAATCTGCCTGCAATGCAGGAGACATGGGTTCCTGGGTTGGGAAGACTTCCCTGCTGAAGGGAATGACTACCCACTCCAGTATTCTTGCCTGGAGAATTTAATGGACAGAGGAGCCTGTCAGGCTACAGTCCATGTGCAAAGAGTCGCACACAACTGAGTGACTAACACTTTCAAACTCACTATGTGTGCATTAAATCTCTGGCACCTATTTACTACTTGTTGCAAATTTGTAGCTTTAAACAACATCTGTCATCCTCCCACCAAACTGGACATTTTTAGGGTGTACAATTTGATGAGTTTGGACCAGCAGAGAACGAAAGAGATAAAAATCCCTGCCATCATAGTCTTGCATTCTTAACAGCCAAAATTATGTCACATGGCTTCTTCCAACAGAAGAGGAATTAGGAAGGCAAGATTTTAGCTTTTTGGCTTCCGTAACAGAAAGAAAATGGAAAGGGTTTGGTTCGAGCCAACCTACAGTTCCCGCCACAGTAGAAGCACACTTGAAATGTATAAATGCTTATGTACACCAGTTAGGTTTAAAGTATGTTTCAAAAGTATTAACATACCTACTCCTTCAGTCAGTCTCTTTCATTATGATTATTATTAACTTAGATTTCTTATTTGATGACATGTAAATAGAGTTCCCTGGACTTCCCGATGGCTCAGCAATATAGAATCCACCTGTAGTGCAGGAGAAACAGGAGATAAAGGGTTCTATCCCCGGGTCAGGAAGATCCCCTGGAGGTGGGTATGGCAATCCACTCCAGTATTCTTGCCTGGGAAGTTTCATAGACAGAGGAATCTGGCAGGCTACGGTCCATGGGGTCGCAAAGAGTTGGACATGACTGACGTGACTAAGCACGCGTACACACACAAATAGATCCCCTAACACAAATCCTTGCCCACAGGGTTCCTCCGCTCAGTGGTAAATACTATCTTGGCACCAATAAGGTACACACCCCAGTGGTCCACAAGTGTTGCTCAGGTCCTTTTCATTAGCTCACTGTAAAGATTCCCTGTTAAGTTATAGGCTCAGCTGGCTTTGCTGACATCTCACCATACTCACAGTTTGCTTTCCAAAGTCCCCTTAAAGGAAAGAAACGGATGCTTACTACATAGGATGAATGGAACTTCTCATATGACTTAGAATATATCCATCCTTACTGAATCAACATTGAATCAGTTTATTAAAACCCATTCCAAAAGTCCTGGGACTTTCCACCAGGATACACTTCCCAAAGGAAATTCCATCAACACAGCTCTTAAACTGGGATGCACGATGGAATCACCTGGGAAGATTTTTTAAAACTGTGATGCCTGGGTCTTGCCCCCAGTGCAGTGATTTTCCTTCAGCCTGACACAGAAATGTCTCTCCCTTAGCACTCCCACTCAGCCTGTGAGAAGCAGAGTTCACCAGTTGTCATGTCAAACTAATAAATTAGCATGGAGAAAGGTCGCTATGTGCAAGGGGCTAGCTAACTCTGGCATTATTTCATCAGAGAGGCTTGGAAGCTTAGCATTTATAACGATGTCATCAAAACAGAAAAGGGCTAATCTAGTAAGCAGCAGAGAAAGAAAATTTTGTTTTCTTTGCTTTTTTTTTTTTTTTTTTTAGCTCTGCCGTGCTGCGTGTGGGATCTTGGTTCCCCAACCAGGGACTGAATTCATGCCCACCGCAATAGACGCAGAGTCTTAACCACTGAACCACCAGGGAAGTCCCTAGATTTTGTTTTCTAATTGTAGTTTAAACAGAATTCTCAGCAACTTCACTGCTAGTTATAGATCCAAAAGAACTGAAAATAAGTATTCAAACAAATATTTGTACAACTATGTTCATAACAACAGCATTGTTCATAATAGCCAAAAGGTAAAAACAACCCAAATGTCCATCAGCTGATGAATGAATAGGCACAATGTAATATATCCATTCAGTGGAATATTAATCAACCATAAAAAGGGAATGAAATATTGATACATGATACTTAGATAAACATTGTAAACATTACAGTAAGTGAAAGAAGCTAGTCAGGGTTATGGGTTGTATGATTCCACTTATATGAAGAGTATTAAATCAAAAGAAACAGAAAACAGATTAGTGGTTGCCAGGAGGAATGACTGCTTAATGGGCCCAGAGTTTCTTTTTGAGATGATGAAATGATGTGATGGAAATAGATGTGATGGTTGTACAACACTGTAATCATACTAAATGCTACTGAATTGCATACTTTAACATGGTTAATGGTTAATTTTATGTTTTGTGAATTTTATTCAATAAGAAATAAATAAAAGAAAAAAAAGACCTAAGTAGTCTCCCTACCCATTTTTGAAAGTGAAAGTTGCTTAGTCATGTCTGACTCTTTGCGACCCCATGGACTATATAGTCCATGGAATTCTCCAGGCCAGAATAATGGAGTGGGTAGCCTTTCCCTTCTCCAGGGGATCTTCCCAACCCAGGATCTCCCACCTGGGAGACATAAATAATGATAATTTAAAATAAAACTGTTACATCATTCTTTTAAATATATCCATACAATCTTAATGCTCTAACTTGATACCCCATCATCCATTTGTGAAAATACATAAACTCTTCTTTAACTCTCAAATATTTTATTTATTTTTCCTGAGTCACTACATTATTTTACTTAAAATATTCAGTTTTCAACAACAAAAAACCACTTATGATATATATGAAGAAACCAGAATGTATGGCTCATACATATAAGAAAAAAGAACTATCAATATTTTGCATCATTCCTATCTCTCCTTAAAATGATACTGCCATTAAATTCCCCATGTATTTTTATCCTTGTGAATTTTTTAAGGTTTTTGTTTTAGTTTCCTGATACTAAGGGTTCCAAATATTAAAAATTTATTCTGGATTGGATTATAGTAATTGGTATTAGTATACATTTGTCAAAAAAGCATAAGTATTATACATTTTGATATATAATACAATGATTAAACATAAAAAATTGTTGACAATACAGATCCCTTAATAGATGGATAGGGGGTTTTTTTCCTGTTTTTTCATGAATTCATGGGTAACTATTACCTCTTGCCAAATGAAAGAGTTCAGCATAAACTCCTAATTCTTGATTTTGCTTCTGTATGTTCAAGCACTGTTCACATAAACAAATGGATGGGAACAGAGAGTTTTGTTATATCAGTGTCAGTCACTCAGCCCTTTCAAGGTATGTGCCAAAAGCCACCCAGTGGTTAATCATCAAAAAATTAGTTTCAGTGATCTATCTGCTGACAGCTAAATTAGGCATTCCTTCAGTGAGTTTATTTTTTTTGACTCACTTTTTAAATCTATCTTTTCATTTTTTTTATTGAAAATTTCGTGTATACAAATGTAGAATAATAATAAAATGAACCTCAGTGTGACCACTATAAAGCTTTAGACAATTTTATCAACCTATGGCCAGTCCTGTTTAATCTCTCCACTCTCCCCTCTCCAACTCCCACCCTTCACCACTGCTGGATTATTCTGAAGCAAATCCCAAGTATCATGCCATTCATGTGTAAATACCTCTATATATAGCTCTAAGAAATCAAGACTCATTTAAAAACAAACTAGTATCCCTAAAAACTGTGAGTAATCCAGTATTCAGCCAATATTCAGATCTCTGGTTGTCTCATATGTGCTCTTGTATTTTGTTTTGGTTTGGATTTCAGTGTTGTTTTTTCAACTCAAGATCCTAACAATGCCCACGAATTGCTTTTGGCTGATATTTCCCTTGTCTCTTTTAATGGTAGACTCTTCTTCCTGTTTTTCTTTCCTCTTGTAAATGGTTTGTTGAAAAACCAATATTTGGATCATTTTTCTTGTATGGTTTTCCACCTTCTGGATTTTACTGATCATATCTCTCTGGCCTCTGTATTTCCTGAAAATTGATATTTAGGCTTGGTCAGATTCTGAGTTGATACTTTAGCAAGAATCCTTCAGAGGTGGTGTCTGTGTGCTTCTGGTTTCACTGCAAGTACATAAAGTCTGAATATATCTTTTTTTCATGACAGTACTAATCAGTGGGCTCAATGTATCCACTCATTAACAAGGTCCCCATCAGCTTTTCATCTAATGGTTTGAGCAGTCACTAGTGATCATTTCTTAGATCCACCATTTCATTACAAGTTCCTCCTTTGATTTTGATAAAAACAAATCGCTAACTTGCAAAAGAATTTGTTGCCTTCTTATTAGATTCATTCACTTTTTAAATTCCTGTAAACTAGCATAACTTTTAAAATTTCAAGAATTATTATGCATAATTATTAATGTTGAGGATTATATAATAATGAATTATATGTTACTCCTTCATTTAAGAGATACCTTGTTTAATTTGATAAACTCAGAAGATATTGAGAAAATAAAAATATTAACTCTAATGCATCACAACCAACTCAACATTTTTCCAATAAAAATAATTTTATCTCACCCCACATTTAAAATACATTTTTTTCAAAAAATCTTAAGAGATTTATGTCCTCCTATTTATGGAAAATACTCATCATAAAACCTAACTGGCAACTCTGATCCTCCTTTTCAAATCAATAAACTAAATCAGAGATAATTTTTCTGGCTTTTAATATCCAAGTAAATGTGCTAATAGATATTTTAGGAGAATATATAAAAATTACTGAAAAATAAATTATGAAATAGATTCTGTAAGATATATTACTAAACACTAAGATTTACAAATTATTCTAAATGTGAATAAATTATATGAGCCCCTCAATAATGTAACTCTTATATAATTTATTCATGTTTAGAATAATTTATAAAAACAACATAATTGTGCATTTGTCATCAATTATACTTTAAGGTAATGTGCAGTTAACATTGTAAGTTATTTATAAAGCAAGAAATATAAGGGAAAATATGGCATTTCTTTGATGTTAGCATGTGTGTATATCAATGCTAGGTGTTCAGCTTTTGAAAATAAATAAAATGATGTATAAATATGACAATTAACTTTACTAATTTTGCTTCATATCATGATTGAACTTTTTCTATGAAAGAGAAATGTATATTTTGCACTAATTTGTCCGGCTTTTGTATCATTAACATTTTATAAGAGAAAATAAGATGAGGATTGACTGCTATTAGAATAAATATTTCATGATATGTTTTGATAAAATTGCCATCATGAACTACCAGACTGATGTGCAAAAAATCTGGGAGAAATCACATAAAACTTTTGTTGGTAAGTTTATCCAGTATATCTTGAATAATTTATTAGTCTCAGAACACGTCTCGTTGAAAAAAATCAGCATTTTAACTTGTACCAATCCTTTCCATAAAAGACATGTCCTGGATTGAGGATTCAATGGAATCCTTAAAAATAGGAAAGGCATTCTGAGGATCTGATGTTTGCTTTGCTTCCATGAGTTTGTTGTTAGGAGTGAGGCTTTCTTCAATAACAAACTAGAGTCAAAAGAGATGAAGCCATTCCTACCCTATTATCACACTCCATAATATCTGAATTCAGAATATTCCAACGCAGGCTAATTCCTTCCAATAAAAAAAACCATCTAAGACAATGGAAGACATATCATGGGCAGCTTGTTTTTGCTCTTGGACTAATTATTCAAGGAGCCTTTTCAGAAATCCGTGTTTTCAAGTGTTCCATTGTGTGGTGCCTCAGAGGTTTTCCTGGGGGCAGTCCAGGGCAGAGTAAGACTATTCAAGAGAAGGTCAGATGATGAAAGAGACTTTGGAAAGGGAAAAGCCGCCTGAGCAAGCAGGCCTGCTTTCACAGATGAAGCATAAAATGAGAATCTGGAAATGGGTTCCCTTAGGACTGTCCATGCTGCTGCTCCCACTTAGAAGACCACTAAGTGCTGGCCTCTAGCTCTGAAGTCATTTCCGTGGACTGGGAAGAAGTAGATAGAGCAGACTTGACCACTAGTTTGCTTTGGAACTCACGGAACGGTCTTTAGCTTTATTGTTCTAATCTGAAAAGTGGAATCAATATCCAGTGACCTATTTCCTTCCCATGGTATTTTGAGAACTAATCAAGAGGAACAGTTAATAATACCACTCAGGTTTTGAATAGTTCTTTCATCTTTCTAAAAGACTTTGTTGTCTGGACCTCGTGCTTTCCTCCTAACTGGCCTTCAAAGATGTGGGTCATGGAGACGCAGGACAAGTCTTGCCAAAGATCGCATGTCGGGAAGAGATACATGTATATGTATGGCTGAGTCCTTCAGATATCCACCTGAAATTATCACAACATTGTTAATTGGCTATATTCCCATAAAAAATAAAAAGTTTTTTTAGAAAAAGATGTCATAGCCAACAAGTGACCTCTTTGGGAATAGCACCTCCTTTCTCCAAATACATCAGCATGGGAAAATACTGAGCAAACTGTTATGCTCCGAGCCCGTATCTCCGAACCGACCAAGAGAGCAAGTCCACCACAGTATTGCAAACGCAAGAAGGGAGTTTGTTTATTCCTAGCGCGCTAGGGCCCAAGTCTCATCCCACACAAGGGAATCTGACAAGAGCCGTGAACAAAGGAGTATGGCGGCTTATATACAGGCAGTTCTTTGTCTCAGTTACAGGAGTAGCTGGCGTTACATGATTGGCCAGGCAGGATGAGTGCATATCCTGTCTCTTTCTGGTAAACATGACTCAGGTCCTAGAGACCGTCGTTTGGTCCCTAACAAAAACAACAAAAGCAGAGCCCAAGGAAACCATCAATTAAATTAAATACCAGCCAATACACACAAAGTATGAAGCATATCTAGCATGTATATTCTAAACAACACATAGGATACGTATGTAGATCAAAGTTTATACTACACTCAGATTGTTTTTAAATCATTTTCTTAACAGTGACAGAGGCCAAGAAATATTTTCTCAGTTTACTCCACCAAAGCATGACTCATTTAACTGAAAAGGAAAAGAAACAAAAACCTGAAGCCAGGATAATGTAGTCTCTGTCCTCAAATGCACATTCATTCTTGACTGCGCAGTGATCTATGACATATTTCCTATTTCTGTAACCACCCTGCTAGGTGATGCCCCTGCTGCAAGGAATGCCGCTGACCAAACAAGGAAGTTTGCAGAAATAATTACTTTTCAGGAGACTTTGGAGGTGGGGTTTGTTTTTGTTTTTACTTCACTTGAAACAAAGTTTTCATTTATTTTTTGACTAGTAATGCAAAAGGTATTACAAAAGAGGTTTCTTGTCCACTCTTTTTCACTTCCACCCTGTCTGGAAAATCCCATGGACAGAGGAGCCTGGTAGGCTGCAGTCCATGATGTTGCTAAGAGTCGGATATGACTGAGCGACTTCACTTTCACTTTTCACTTTCATGCACTGGAGAAGGAAATGGGAACCCACTCCAGTATTCTTGCCTGGAAAATCCCAGGGACAGGGGAGCTTGGTGGGCTGCCGTCTATGGGGTCGCACAGAGTCGGACACGACTGAAGCGACTTTGCAGCAGCAGCAGCTGTTCCTTTTGCCAGAGGTAATCAGTGAGAAAGAATTTAAAACATGAAATCCGTTGTAATTCTGTCCATAGAAGGGGCAACATGAGATAAACCACTTGGGGCTAATCTGAAGCCCAGGAAGTGTTCAGGTACTATAAAACCTTAGTTATGGAAGACTAAGTATAGAAAGTTGGAAGCCGGGTTGAGATAAAAAATGCCACAGCACGCAAGCAGAAAAGAGGATGAAGGAGAAAGGAATGAAATAGCAAGACTGCAAAATATCCATGAGTCCAAGGCAGGAATGGGAGTTTTCAGAATTCTACAGAGCAGTTAAGTTCTGCTGTTAAGGAGTTAAGAATAAATCCAGGTAACCAAGACTAGTCAGACTATGTAGAACCTCAGCATGGAGTCTGGCCTCAAGACCGCCCCTCTTCTCTGACACTGTTTAATGATCTTGAGCTCCTTTCCCTGCCCTCCAAAACTGCTTCATGGATGGAGAACTCTCAAATTCTAGAGCTGAGAAAAAACTTAGAAATTACTAACACATCTATTCTCAAAGAATTTGGTCTCAAGGCTCCATAATACTTTATTATTATTATTTCTTAATTTATTTTTGGCTGTACTAGGTCTTCATTGCTGCATGCAGGCGTTCTCTAGTTGTGGGAAGCGAGGGTTACTCTCTAGTTGCAGCGCGCAGGGTTCTCCTTGCAGTGGCTTCTCTTGTTGTAAAGCATGGGCTCTAGGGTGCATGGGCTTCAGAGCTGTGGTACATGGCTCAGTAGTTAGGCTTCCAAGGCCCTAGAGCACAGGCTCAGTAGTTGTGACACATGGGCTTAGTTGCTGCCCCATAGCATGTGGATCTTCCTGGACCAGGGGTCAATCCTGTATCTTGGGCTTTGGCAGGTGGATTCTTTACAACTGAGCAACCAGGCTCAAAATACTCTTATAGATATTGAGAACTCCAAAGAGTTTTTGACTATGTGGGCTGTATCTATGGACATTTACCATATTAAAAATGGACACTGATGGATTTTTTAAAATATTTATGAATATAATTTTTAAATGATAATAAGCACATTGCATGTTAACATAAGTATGACTTTCTAGGTTTAAAAAAAAACCTATGTTTTCCAAAACAGAAAAAATATAAGTAAAAAGATTGGCATTATTTTTGAAAATCTTTTGAGTGCCTGACTTAACAAGAGATAGTGGATTCATACCTCTGCTTCTGCATTCAAGGTGTTTGCTATCACATGGCATGGAGTCTCAGGGAAAACTCTATATACATACAAGAGCGGTTTTGAATGTACAAACTCAACTGTCTTGGGAACCTCAGAGGTTCATGGATCACAGTTTGAGAACTACCAGTATGATGTAATTTAGGATTACACTTTCTGTTAATGCCAGTTATTAGCAAAGTGACCTTCAGCAAGTTACCTGATCTCTCTATGCCTCAGCTTCCTTAGCTGTGAAGCCAGACTAAAATAGTCTTTTTTATGACTGTGTGGATTCCTATAAATGTGTTTCCTCATACTCATTTAAAATATATAAGTGAGGAGGCGGTCCTAAGATGGCGGAGGAAGAGGACAGGGAGACCACTTTCTCCCCCACAAATTCATCGAAAGATCATTTGAACGCTGAGCAAATACCACAGAACAACTTCTGAACACTGGCGGAGGACACCAGGCACCCAGAAAGGCAGCCCATTGTCTTCGAAAGGAGGTAGGACAAAATAGAAAAGATAAGAAAGAAGAGTTAGGGATGGAGACCTGTCCTGGGCAGGGAGTCTTAAAAGAGAAGTTTCCAAACACCAGGAGACCCTCTCACCGGGGGGTCTGTGGGGAGTTTTGGAATCTCAGAGGGAGGAAAAAATAAATAAATAAAACCCACAGATTACGGATCTAACTCCAACTTCCAGAAAAGTAGCCCAGATGCTCGTCTCCACCACCAGCAAGCGGGGGCTGAACAGGGAGGCACGGGCTGCACTGCTTAGGGTAAGGACCAGGCCTGAATGCCCTGAGGGCAATCTGAGGGAGCTACGTGAGATAGCAACCCAAACCATGGAATAGCCAGAGGGGATTAAAAAAAGAAGGAAGAAAGAGAGAGAGAACTTTCCCCCAAAAAAGCTCTAACCTAAGGCACTGCCGGTCCCACTCACAGAACAAAGGACTGAGCGAATACCAGAGGAGAGCTAGCTGGCTGCGGACAGGCCCATCTCCCGCTAGAGGCAGGGAGGCAGACCCTGGATGCCAGCCAGAGCCAGAAGGAAAGGGGCAAACTCGGCCCCAGAGACGGCATCCCCTCCCAAACTGCGCGCAGGTTCTCAGTTGCTAACCAAGTCTTCCTGGAATCCTAGACGGTTGACATCTGTCAGGAGAGTGGCAGCCAGAGGTCAGCTCCCCAGAAGAGACACACCACCCAGGGAACTAAGCAGCTGGGACCAGGGAGGCGATGAGACACACCACACCTGGGGAGTGTGCGCTCGCCAAGCATCTGGTCGCCTGAGCTGCTTGGACCTGGGAAGGGCACAAAATGCAGGTCCAACTGAGTCTGCCTTTGTGGAGTACCTGAGAACCTGAACCTGAGCAGTGTAGATCTGGGAAGTACATGCAACCCAGGGCCCGCCCCAGAAAGTTCCCCAGCACAGCAACCTGGAGCCTAAGCAGTGTAGATGGGGAAAGCACACACGCATGAGCAGGGGCAAACCCAGTGTGACCCAGACACTGTGAGCACTCCCCACACCCACCAGTGATATTTGTTTGCAGTGTTCCTCCCTCCCCGCAGCACAATTGAACAAGTGAGCCTAAATAAATGGCCACCTTTGCCCCCTTGTGTCAGGGCAGAAGTTAGATACTGAAGAGACTTGCAAACAGAGAAAGCCAAAATAAACCAAGAGGAGGGAATGGCTCTGGAAGTGACAGGTGCAACAGATTAAAAGCCTGTAGTTAATACTGACTACACTGGAAGAGACCTATAGACTTTGAGAAGACATATAAGGTGGAACAAGGAACTATCTGAAACTGAACTGACCATCCACTGCCCTCAATAGCTCCAGAGAAAATCCTAGATATATTTTACTATTATCATTTTAAAATTTCTTTTTAATTTTTTAATTTTTAAGTTTTTTATTAATCCTTTACTTTTCATTTTTAAAACCCATTACCTTGAAAAAAAAGACCCTATTTTTAAAACAAATTTCATATTTTTTATATAACTTTTATGATTTTGTTTTGTTTTTTAATATTGTATTTTTGAGAGTCTAACCTCTACTCTAGATTTTTTATCTTTGCTTTTTGGTAATTGTTATCAATTTTGTACCTTTAAGAATCCAATCTTCAGTACCCATTTTTACTTAGGAGTGTGGTTACTGGCTTGATTGCTCTCTCCCCTTTTGACTCTTCTTTCTCTCCCCCAAGGTCACATCTATCTCCCCCCTCCCCCTTCTCTTCTCTACTTAACTCTGTGAATCTCTTTGGGTGTTCTGGGCTGTGGAGAAAACTTAGGGAACTGATCACAGGCTAGACTGGTCTCTCTCCTTTTGACTCCCCCTCCTCTCCTCTGGGTCACCTCTAGCTCCTTTCTCCCTTTTCTCTTCTCTGTGGAACTCCGTGAACCTCTCTGAGTGTTCCAGACTGTGGAGAGCAAATAGGAAATTGATTACTGGCTAGACTGATCTCTCCCCTTTTGATCCCCTCTTCTCCTCCTGGTCACCTCTATCTTCCTCCTCCCTCTTCTCTTCTTCATGTAACTCTGTGAACCTCCCTGGGTGTCCCTCACTGTGGAGAATCTTTTCACCATTAACCTAGATGTTTTGTCACTGGTGCTGTATGGATGGAGAAGTCTTGAGGCTACTACAAGAATAAGACTGAAAGCCAGAGGCAAGAGGCCTAAATCCAAAACTTGAGATCACCAGAAATCTCCTGACTTCAGGGACCATTAATCAACAAAAGCTCACCCAAAGCCTCCATACCTACATTGAAACCAAGCTCCACCCAAGACCCAACAAGTTTCAGAGCAAGACATACCAAGCTAATTCTCCAGCAAAGCAGGAACATAACCCCAAGCACAAAAATATAGGCGGCCACCAAAATATAGTCACACCAAACCCATAGACACCTCAAAAGTCACTACTGGACACTTCATTGCACTCCAGAGAGAAGAGATCCAGCTCCACCCATCAGAACACTGACACAAGCTTCCCTAACCAGGAAACCTTGACAAGCCACGCGTCCAACCCTACCCACAGGAGGAACCTCCACATAAAGGGGAACCACAAATTTCCAGCACACAGAAAAGCCACCCCAAACACAGCAACCTAAACAAGATGAAAAGGCAGAGAAATATTCAGCAGGTAAAGGAACATGATAAAAGCCCAACAAATCAAACAAAAGAGGAGATAGGGAGTCTAACTGAAAATGAATTCAGAATAATGATAGTAAAAATGATCCAAAATATTGAAAACAAAATGGAGTTACAGATAAGTAGTCTGGAGACAAGGATTGAGAAGATTCAAGAAAAGTTTAACAAGGACCTAGAAGAAATAAAAAAGAATCAATCAATAATGAATAATGCAATAGCTGAGATCAAAAGCACTCTGGAGGGAACCAATACTAGAATAACTGAAGCAGAAGATAGGATAAGTGAGGTGGAAGATAGAATGGTGGAAATAAATGAAGGAGAGAGGAAAAAAGAAAAAAGAATTAAAAGAAATGAGGACAACCCCAGAGACCTCTGGGACAATGTCAAATGCCCCAACATTCAAATCATAGGAGTCCTAGAAGAAGAAGGCAAAAAGAAAGGCCTTGAGAAAAATACTTTAGGAGATAATAGTTTAAAACTTCCCTAAAATAGGGAAGGAAATAGCCACCCAAGTCCAAGAAACCCAGAGTCACAAACAGGATAAACCCAAGGTGAAACACCCGAAGACACATATTAATCAAATTAACGAAGATCAAACACAAAGAACAAATATTAAAAGCAGCAAGGGAAAAACAACAATTAACCCACAAGGGGATCCCCATAAGGATAACAGCTTATCTTTCAATAGAACAAAGTGATGAAAGAGAAAAACCTACAACCCAGATTACTGTACCCAGCAAGGATCTCATTCAAATACGAAAGAGAAATCAAAAGCTTTACAGACAAGCAAAAGCTCAGAGAATTCAGCATCACCAAACCAGCTCTAACAAATGCTACAGGATCTTCTCTAGACAGGAAACACAGAAAAGGTTTATAAACCTGAACCCAAAAGAACAAAGTAAATGGCAATGGGATTACATTTATCAATAATTACCTTAAATGTAAATGGGTTGAATGCCCCAACCAAAAGACAAAGACTGGCTGAATGGATACAAAAACAAGACCCCTATAGATGCTGTCTACAAGAGACCCACCTCAAACCTAGGAACACATACAGACTGAAAGTGAAGGACTAGCAAAAGATATTTCATGCAAATGGAGACCAAAAGAAAGCAGGAGTAGCAATACTCATATAAGATAAAATAGACTTTGAAACAAAGGCCATGAAAAGAGACAGAGAAGGACTCTACATAATGATCAAAGGATCAATCCAAGAAAAAGATATAACAATAATATATATGCACCCAACATAGGAGCCGGAGAAGGCAATGGCACCCCACTCCAGTACTGTTGCCTGGAAAGTCCCATGGACGGAGGAGCCTGGTAGGCTGCAGTCCATGGGGTCGTGAAGAGTCAGACACGACTGAGTGACTTCACTTTCACTGTTCACTTTCATGCATTGGAGAAGGAAATGGCAACCCACTCCAATGTTCTTGCCTGGAGAATCCCAGGGACGGGGAAGCCTGGTGGGCTGCCGTCTACGGGGTTGCGCAGAGTCAGACATGACTGAAGTGACTTGGCAGCGAAGTCGCTCAGTCGTGTCTGACTCTTAGTGACCCCATGGACTGCAGCCTACCAGGCTCCTCCATCCATGAGATTTTCCAGGCAAGAGTACTGGAGTGGGGTGCCATTGCCTCCTCCAACAATAAATGCTGGAGAGGGTGCAGAGAAAAAGGAACCCTCTTACACTGTTGGTGGGAATGCAAACTAGTATAGCTACTATGGAGAACAGTGTGGAGATTCCTTAAAAAGCTGGAAATAGAACTGCCATATGACCCAGCAATCCCACTGCTGGGTATACACACCAAGGAAACCAGAATTGAAAGAGACACGTGTACCCCAATGTTCATCACAGCACTGTTTACAATTGCCAGGCCATGGAAGCAACCTAGAGGTCCACTGGCAGATGAATGGATAAGAAAGCTGTGGTACATATATGCAATGGAATATTACTCAGCCATTAAAAAGAATGCATTTGAATCAGCTCTAATGAGGTGGATGAAACTGGAGCCTATTATACAGAGCGAAGTAAATCAGAAACAAAAGCATCAATACAGTATATTAACGCATATATATGGAATTTAGAATGATGGTAAAGATGACCCTATATATGAGACAGCAAAAGAGACACAGATATAAAGAACAGACTGTTGGAGTCTGTGGGAGAAGCCAAGGGTGGGATGATTTGAGAGAATAGCATTGAAACATGTATATTAACATATGTGAAATAGATCACCAGTCCAGGTTTGATGGATGAGGCAGGGTGCTCATGGCTGGTGCACTGGGATGACCCTGAGAGATGGAATGGGGAGCGAGGTGGGAGAGAGGGTCAGGATGGGAACACATGTAACCCATGGCTGATTCATGTGAATGTATGGCAAAACCACCACAATATTGTAAAGTAATTAGCCTCCAATTAAATTTTTAAAAATTAAAAAAAAAAAAAACTCTTGGAAAAAGAAAAAAAATAGATAACTAATAAGAACCTATTTTATGAACAAAGACCTCTACTCAGTACTCTGTAATCACCTATACAGGAAAAGAATCTGAAGAAAAGTGAATGTGAACTGATATAACTGATTCACTTTGCTGTACACCTGAAACTAACACAACACTGTAAATCAACTATACTCCAATAATTTTTTTTTTAAGGAAAAAAAAAAAGTCAAGAGGTTAAAAATAAATAAATAAATAAATTATATAAGCGAGATGGTACTCCTAAGTGTTTAATACAGTGCTTGAGAAATCACTCAAATGATGGCTCTTCTAAAACTGTAGTTAATATTTGATATTAACAACACGTGCACTTGCTTGCACTGTGCCTGGCACCAAGAATCATATCAAAGTAAGATAGCCTGAGTCGTTTAAGAACAGGGGAGATAAAATAAATATATAATTGTAGAACAAAAACTTATGTCAAGAATGATAGAAAGAGGGAGTGGTCCCACTCATTCTCAACACATATTAATGAATTGCTTCCTGTGTTCCAGGAGCAATAGCTAGTAGGAGGCTAGTATATTGGAGAAGAAGGGTAGCAGGAGGTAAGCAGGGATATGGAGAGATGGTGGTGGCCCATGGACACATGGTGTAGGTCTTGGTAGGCCAGTGTGATCTGGGATATAAGGAAATGTTTTATCAGAAAGTGGCATTGAGTTAGAACCTGAGAAGAGGTAGGGTTTGGGAACAGAGTTGACGATGAGAATGAAAGAAGAGAGCAAAAAGAGCTGGCCTGAAAGTCAACATTCAAAAAACTAAGATAATGGCATCCAGCCCCATCACTTCATGGCAAGTAGACGAGGATAAAATGGAAGCAGTGACAGATTTTGTTTTCTTGGTCTCCAAAATCATTGCAGATGGTGACTGCAGCCATGAAATTAAGAGATGCTTGCTCCTTGGAAGAAGAGCTATGACAAACGTAGACAACATATTAAAAAGCAGAGACATCACTTTGCTGACAAAGGTCCTTATAGTCAAAGCTATGGTTTTTCTAGTAGTCATGTATGGATGTGAGACTTGGACCATAAAGAAGGATGACAGCTGAAGAACTGATGCTTTTGAATTGTGGTGATTGGAGAAGACTCTTGAGAGTCCCTTGAACTGCAAGGAGATCAAACCAGTCAATCCTAAAGGAAATCAATCCTGACTATTCATTGTAAGCTGTTCCTGAAGCTGAAGCTCCAGTACTTTGGCCACCTGATCTGAAGAGCCAACTAACTAGAAAATCCCTGATACTGGGAAAGATTGAAGGCAAAGGGAGAAGGGGGTGGCAGAGGATGAGATGGTTAGATAGCATCACTGACTCAATGGACATGAATCTGAGCAAACTCTGGGAGGTAGTGAAGGACAGAGGAATCTGGCATGCTGCAGTCCATGGGATCGCAAAGAGTAGGACATGATTTAGGGACTGAACAACAACACACATTCTTTACTCATCCAACAAACATTTGATTTTTCTGCCAAGTCTTTCCTTTCAAAGAAGATATCTTGCATTTGACTGTTTTTACAAAAAATATATGATCAGGACTTCCCTGGTGGTACAGCGGCTATTGACAGCCATTGCAGGGGAGGCAGGTTCGATCCCTAGTCTAGAAGAATTCCCACATGCCACCAAGCAACAGAACCTGTGCACAACTGCTGAGTCTGCTCTCTAGAGCCCAAGAGCCACAACTGCTGAGCCTGCATACTGCAACTACTGAAGCCCATGCACCTGGAGCCCATGCTCCACAATGAGAGAAGCCAGCACAATGAGCAGCCCACTCACTGCAACTAGAGAAAGTCCATGTGCAGCAATGAAGACCCAGTACAAACAAAAATAAACATAAACAAATAAGTTGTTAAAAATAAATAGATGATAATTTGAAAAAAAAAACACACACACAAAAAGCCTAGAATATACTAAAACTAGGTGTGCAAAAATGAGAAAATAAGAACCTCACATAATACCCCTAATCCAGGGAGTACCATTTCAGGGCCAGGGTTAAAGTGAGGTGAATTTTGCTCAGGTCCAAAATTTAAGAGGAAGGGGAGGCACTAAAAAAAAAAAAAAATCAGTAATATTTTAATTTTAAAAAAAATCAAAATTATTGTAAAGAAAGTCCAGGATGATAGTGAGCGGGTAATAGGCAGAAAAGCCAGGGGTCTCCAAACGGAGGAAATAGGCTGCAAGTGTCAGACATTTTTTTCTCTCTTAAGTGGCAGGAAGAAACAAACTATTTTTTCCTTCTCTAAACAAATTTAAAAGGTTTCTCTTAAAATACTGTGTTGCCATAATGATACCGGGTTTCACCTGAAGTTAACTATTCTCAAACCTTGAGTTAACCAATGCATTTTTCTTATGGAAATGTTTGTCTTAAGCTATGTTAATGTACTATGCATTTACCCCAGACTCTATCTTCAAGTTGGTTCCGCCTAATGGCTCAGAACCTACTTGAAAAACCAGTATGTTATACTCAGATATTGTTCCCCTAATCTATGTAAACGAAACTATTTATATGGTAATCTGCCCTTCACAAGATTCAAGTCAATCGTTTTATGGCCCGGGATAAATCATCTGGTGCCAAGATTATCCCAAAATGCATCTTCTGGATGGGGGGCCTGGTGTCATTCTGAGTTTTAAGACATTCCTTTCTTTCATTAACAGACTGCTAGTGACTATATAACATCCAGCTGAAGACTAGCAGGGGGGTACTCTTTCTGCCCCCTTCTGATGCCTATGTCAGAAGCTTTCTCTATCTCCTTTATACTTTAATAAAATTTTTTTACACAAAAGCTCTGAGCAATCAAGCCTTGTCTCTGGTTCGGACTGAATTCTCCTCTGGAGGCCAAGAATCCCGGAGTCTTTTCGTTCAGCAACAACCTTTCAATACAATGCCTAAGTTTTAAATAAAGGCAGCCTCCACCTCTGTGCATGCCACACTCAGCCTCACTGCCTGCGCTGTTATTCCCTGTATGTTCCCTCTTCCCAGCAGATCCATTCTCTGCCCTCCTCTGCCCAGTTCTGGTTTCCCCTGGGCAAGCTGGTCCCTAAGGGCTGCATCGATGGGCTTCTTTGTCTTCTGGCTTCCAGCTGGGCTCAGCCATTAGGAGGCACATGTTAGAAACTGGAGGGTGGGAGGAAGGAAAGGTTGGCGTATTTCTCTCCCCACTCCATCTGTTCTCATCATCTACTAGAAGGAGACCCTGGAGTTGGAGCATTTGGGGCCACTTGGGCCCAGCTTTGTTACAGATCTGAGGAGTTCAAGTGGGGAGCTGCACACCTGTGCCAGGTTCTTTCAGCATCCTGAGGACAGGATGTGTGTGAAGCTTTAGGACTCAGCTTTGCCAAGGTCCACCTGCTCGTTTCAGCCCTAAGCCAGCTGACCAGTGTTTCTGTCCACAGGGAACCTGAAGAAGCTGGAAGAGCAGGCCCGCCAGGGGAGACTTCCTCCTCACCCCCTAAGTAAGCTGTGCTCACTTTCATTCAGTCCTCACCACCTGTTGATTACATTTCATGCCTGTCAGACTGCAGATTTGAAAAGTTGGAAGGAACATTCACAGTGTAAAAGAAAACACACCCTGGGGCCCAGAGGAGTTAGTCCTCTCCGCCCACTCTCCCGGGCGGGGGGTGGTGGGGGGTGGTGGCGTACAGGAGGCAGTGGGTGGAGGAGGATGTGGAGGGGAAGACAGACAGACCTCCTCAGAAAAAGGAAAGTTCCTGGGTGACAGAAACGTGAAAAAACAAAGGCAAAGCAAAGTGAGGAGTGAGCATAACACAGGAAGGCAGAAAAAGCAACTGTGCCCTGAGGGACACCCAGGAGGGGTCCAGGGGGCGTGAGGAGAGAAAAGCAGGTGAGAAGCAAGCAACACAGCAAGTCGACATCGAGCCCCTGCAGTGAACACCATTCCCCTGATGGCTATTGGAGGGCTGTGAAAACTCCTTCTCAGTTTAAAGCAGGAAGAAAATGAATCTAACTGGGGATGGTTTTAGGTGTTGCCCCTTTATCTTATGCTTAGACTGTTAGTTGAATTTAGAATTCTCTACTTGGCCTTTAGATTCTCTCCCCATGGATTCCACAACACCCCTGTGGTCCAACAGGGGAGAAAGACATGTAAAATAATGTGCGTAATTACAGAAATCCGTACAACCCAGAGAATGGTCATTTCAGTGGGGGGGGGGGGGCGGGGGGGGCTGAACTGAGTGTGGATAAGGAAACGTTGCATAGACAGCGCATGTCTGAACAAGGTTTAGAAGGCTTAACAGGAGCTTCTTTCGTGGCTCAGACAGTAAAGTATTTGCCTGCAATGCTGAAGACCTGAGTTCGATCCCTGGGTTGGGAAGACGCCCTGGAGAAGGGAAAGGCTACCCACTCCAGTATTCTGGCATGGAGAATCTCATGGACAGAGGATCCTGGCAGGCTATAGTTCATGGGATCGCAAAGTGTCTGACATGACTGAGCAACTAACACACATCACTAACATAAGATTTTTTATATTTTTCCTTCCTAACTCTAAGTTCTGCTTGAATAAACAGTGACACATATCTGGTAATACAATCATTGGATTATGAAACACCTTTTGAGGATAAAATGACACCACAACACAGGTGAGATGTGCTCTTAAGAGCTTAGAATAGTTTCTTCCAATGTTGATTTTGGTTACGTGGAGTCTCATTCATCCTTACATCTGACCTCTACACCAGGATATCATTAGTTTTTCACAGAACTAGACCAGGAAGAGCCAGGGGAGTGTATCAAAGACAAAACGGAAGAAAATGAGACAACCCAATGGTTGATGGGTGGGGTGGGGTGGGATGGACAATTCATGTACTTCCAATGGACAAAGGCTAAGACAGTGAGGGAGAGAACAGCAAACTTTCTGATCTCAAAATAATTTCTTGGTCATTTGTATCCAGCAGAAATCCAGACTTACTCAAGACATGGGATTTAAAAATAAACGGGAACAGGGACTAACCTGGTGTTACACTGGATAAGAATCTGCCTGCCAATGCAGGGGACACAGGTGGGATCCCTGGTCTGGGAAGATTCCACATGTTGCAGAACAACGAAGCCCATGAGCCACAACTACTGAAGCTTGTGTGCCTTGAGCCTGTGCTCTGCAACAAGAGAAGCCACAACAATGAGAAGCCCGAGCACTGCAACTAAAGGGTAGCCCCCACTCTCCACAACTAGAGAAAGCCCACGTAAGTTAATCAATTTAAAAATGGGAACCGAATCTGAATAACAGTACTTTGTATTAAATTATTTGATATGACTATTAGCTATATGTCTGAAAAACCATCCATACACCATGCTGCTAGAATCCAGCAGCTAAGACTGACCCAATCCTTCATTATGTCACTCTTTCGCTCAAAAATTAACTATCCCCTGATGTGTAAAAGATAATGTGAAAATGCCCCTAACCTTATATTCAGGGATTTCCACAACTGGGTTCCATCCTGTTCTACTACTCGCAGACTTTTTGTTTGTTTTTAGTTTTGTTGTTTTACTATTTCTTTGCAAAAAACTCTCTTCTTTGGCAAAACTAGTATGCTCAGTGTCCCCAAAACATGCCCTACCATATGATTGTTGCTGACCTTTCATAACGATAATATTCTTGCCTTCCTACCCTCATACTTGACTAGGCTATTAGATATTTTTCCTCTGTAGACTCCTAGCAGAAATTATCTCTTTTTTATACTCATACAATTTTTTTTTTATGAAATGCAAGTCTCTTGACATGATTTCGGAAATGTCTGTAGTTAACAATGGTTTAGTATTATATACTGAAGATAACAGCAAGGATCTCTAGACCGAGTCATATCCACTTACTTACACTCTAACCTTTAAAGTGTACCTGTAGGATTTAGATTATATTTAGATTGATCTATAAAACATAATAAATTATAAAATTGATTGCCCAATGTTTAAGAAATGGCCATTGTACTTGAGGTAGAAAAGCACTTTAATCTGCGATGAGAGTTTATTACATACTGTAGCTTCACATATCTTGTTGAACCAGGTTTTCCGTGGGTGTGTCTGTTTGATTATGTTGTTTAATTTTGGGGAATTTTGCAACTGTTGTGCATAAAGCAGTGAGGCCCTTTGTGAAGGCTGAACAAAGGTTCATTCATTCATGCCTTCACAAGTTTTCACTGAGCACCTTCTATGTGCCAGGCACTGTGCTAAGTGCCAGATGTACACAGACAAAGGTGTCCTGTCCTAAACGAGTTCTTTAACATTAGTTCAGGAGACAGGGTTAAGGCTTGTGACAGAGCTACACCCAAGGGGCTCTATGTCAGTGATCCAATGCCATAATAATGCTGAGCAGCAACCAAGCCCATAACTTTAGCGGATGAACAGCAACTGTTAATTTCTTATGCATCTGGAGTGGTTGCCTAGGCAGTCCTGCCCATTTTGGTTGGGTTCAATGAAGTGTCCAGGGGTTAGTTTCTATTGGCTGATCTAGGATGGCCTCATCATGTTGATTCATCTCTGTTTCAAGGGTCTCATCCTCCAGCAGGTTTGTTCTCATGGCACTGGCTTAGACACAAGAGGAAGAGCATGCTCAACTAACTGCACAAATGATTTTTAAGCTTCTGCTTTAAACTATCTCATTGGTCAAAGAAAGTTGCATGGCTGAGACTGGAATCAGAGTTATACAGCACAGGGCACAGATCAGAGATGGGAGAATTGGGGTTGTCACTGCAAACTACTGCAGGTTCTGAATACACACACCAGAGGCACCTAATCAGCCTAGGGAGATAAGGAGTGGCTTCTCCAAGAAGGTAGTGCTGACTTGAGCAGAATTTTGAAAGAGAAGATGGAAGTTAGCTAGGGAATAAAGAAGATGCTTTAAACAGAGCAACCCACATAAGCTAGTGTAAGTACTTCCACATGTTTGCCTCACAGATGCATATACCCTTTGCCTGTGAACCTTTTCCTTCTTTCCCATTTGGAATTTAGATGTGAGTTCTAGACGTGTGGCAACATCCTTACGACCATGAGGCAATAAGTGTCAGGTTGAAGGTCTGCAGAAAGATGGCACTTAACAGCAACATCAAGTCATTGTAACAGCACTGACTATGCCCCAACTTCTTTGTCAACTGTGTCAGCTGAACATAGATGCAAAAATCCTTAACAAAATTCTAGCAAACAAAATCCAACAACATATTAAAAAGATGATACATCATGACCAAGTTGGCTTTATCCCAGGAATGCAACGATTCTTTAATATCCACAAATCAATCAATGTAATATACCACATTAACAAATGAAAAGATAAAAATCATATGATTATCTCAATAGATGCAGGAAAAGCCTTTGACAAAATTTAACATCCATTTATGATTAAAAAAAAAAAAACTCTCCAGAAAGCAGGAATAGAAGGAACATACCTCAACATAATAAAAGCTATATATGACAAACCCACAGAAAATATTATCCTCAATGGTGAAAAACGGAAAGCATTCCCCTAAAGTCAGGAACAAGGCAAGGGTGTCCACTCTCACCACTACTATTCAACATAGTTTTGGAAGTTTGGGCCACAGCAATCAGAGCAGAAAAAGAAATAAAAGGAATCCAGATTGGAAAAGAAGTAAAACTCTCACTGTTTGCAGATGACATGAACCTCTACATAGAAAACCCTAAAGACTCTATCAGAAAATTACTAGAACTAATCAATGAATATAATAAAGCTGCAGGATATAAAATTAACACACAGAAATCCCTTGCATTCCTATACACTAACAATGAGAAAACAGAAAGAGAAACTAAGGAAACAATTCCATTCACCATTGCAACGAAAAGCATAAAATACTTAGGAATAAATCTACCTAAAGAAACAAAAGACCTATAGATAGAAAACTATAAAACACTGATGAAGGAAATCAAAGAGGACACAAACGGAGAAATAGACCATGTTCATAGATTGGAAGAATCAATACAGTGAAAATGAGTATACTACCCAAAGCAATCTATAGATTCAATGCAATCCCTACAATGCTACCAACGGTATTTTTCACAGAACTAGAACAAATAACTTCAAAATTTGTATGGAAATACAAAAAAACCTCAAATAGCCAAAGCAATCTTGAGAAAGAAGAATGGAACAGGAGGAATCAATCTGCCTGACTTCAGGCTCTACTACAAAGCTACAGTCATCAAGACAGTATGGTACTGGCACAAAGATAGAAATATAGATCAATGGAACAAAACAGAAAGCCCAGAGATAAATCCATGCACCTATGGACACCTTATCTTTGACAAAGGAGGCAAGAATACACAATGGAGAAAAGACAATCTCTTTAACAAGTGGTGCTGGGAAAACTGGTCAACCACTTGTAAAAGAATGAAACTAGAACACTTTCTAACACCATACACAAAAATAAACTCAAAATTGATTAAAGATCTAAATGTAAGACCAGAAACCATAAAACTCCTAGAGGAAAACATAGGCAAAACACTCTCTGACATAAATCACAGCAGGATCCTCTATGACCCACCTCCCAGAGTAACGGAAATAAAAGCAAAAATAAAAAAAAAATGAGACCTAATTAAAATTAAAAGCTTTTGCACAAAGAAGGAAACTACAAGCAAAATGAAAAGACAGACTTCAGAATGGGAGAAAATAATAGCAATTGAAGCAACTGACAAAGAATTAATCTCAAAAATATACAAGCAACTCCTGAAGATCAATTCCAGAAAAATAAATGACCCAATCAAAAAGTGGGCCAAAGAACTAAACAGGCATTTCTCCAAAGACATACAGATGGCTAACAAACACATGAAAAGATGCTCAACATCACTCATCAGAAAAATGCAAATCAAAACCACAATGAGGTACCATCTCATGCCAGTCAGAACGCTGGAGAGGGTGTGGAGAAAAGGGATCCCTCTTATACTGTTAATGGGAATGCAAACTAGTACAGCCACTATGGAGAATAGTGTGGAGATTCCTTAAAAAACTGGAAATAGAACTGCCATATGACCCAGCAATCCCACTTCTGGGCATACACACTGAGGAAACCAAAACTGAAAGAGACAAAGTACCCCAATGTTCATCACAGCATTGTTTATAATAGTCAGGACATGAAAGTAACCTAGAGGTCCATCAGCAGACAAATGGATAAGAAAGCTGTGGTACATATACACAATGGAATATTACTCAGCCATTAAAAAGAATGCATTTGAATCAGCTCTAATGAGGTGGATGAAACTGGAGCCTACTATACAGAGTGAAGTAAGCCAGAAAGAAAAACACCAATACAGTATACTAACACATATATATGGAATTTAGAAAGATGGTGATGATAACCCCATATGCGAGACAGCAAAAGAGACACAGATGTATAGAACAGTCTTTTGGACTCTGTGGGAGAAGGCAAGGGTGGGATGATCTGAGAGAATAGCATTGAAACATGTATATTATCATATACGAAATAGATCGCCAGTCCAGGTTCAATGCATGAGACAGGGTGCTCAGGGCTGGTGCACTGGGATGACTCAGAGGGATGGGATGGGGAGGGAGGTGGGAGGGGAATTCAGGATGGAGAACACATGTAAGCCCATGGCTGATTCATATCAATATATGGCAAAACCACTATAATGCTGTAAAGTAATTAGCCTCCAACTAAAATAAATAAATAAAAACTGTGTCAGCAAAAGGAACTTGATAAAATCCCCTGAAAAATTACCTTGTTCTTCAGTATTTCACACCCCACCGTGACTTCCCTTTCTTCCTTCAATCAGAGCCCCCATTCCTTTAGTGAAGCCAACTCCTGAAGCTTTGCATCATTTGCAGCAGTGATGACATTTCTCTCCAGAGAAACTATTTCCAGAATGACGTTTCTAAATTTCTAGAATGTCAGGTGCTCTGGATAAGACAACATCCCTCCCCAGGCCTCATCATCGACAAGAGTAAAGATAGGTGCACCTTGGATTCTCCTGGAAGGTCTTTCACACTTCCCTTTCCTCAGTACCCAAAGTCTGGCCAGCGTTACCTGCCTTGAAATCATCATTATTTGTCATCGTGATTCTCTTTATGCTGGTTTATGCTAGTCACACAAGAAGCCCAGGTTTCTAGGTCATTCCTTATCCCTTGCATTACATTTCATCCCAAATGGTCCTTTTCATTCTGTTTTCTAATCTAATTTCATACCCTATCTCCTGAAACTCTTCAGGAATTGGTTGTTGGGATCAGTAAAATCCTTTGCGCAAAGTCTTTTAATTTTCCTTTCTCCTTGCTCTAAGGGAAATCTGGCTCTTCTTTGAGGACAATGCTTCCTCTGTAGCCCTCTCTTGGGATGGCTGTGCTTCTCCCACACCCTGCAATGGAAAAGGTGTCCACTTTGTCCTTATTGCTTCTTCCAGGCCATTCTGCTTTCTTCCTTCCCAAACGTGCCCAGCTTTGATTCTGACATTAACCAGACTATTCTACCCACTGGAGTGGGTTGCCATGCCCTCTGCCAGTGGATCTTCCTGACCCAGGATCAAGCCTACATCTCTTAATGTCTGCTGCACTGGCAAGCAGGTTCTGTACCACTAGCATGCCATCTGGGAAGCCCTCACTGCTGTCATGTAGCCACTATCACCCTCCAACCCTGTTTCCACATGATCTCAATACCCTTACAGACAATCCTTCCAAAACACTAATTTCTAAAATCTTTGACCTCCTCTCCTCCAAACATCTGTCCTCTGTTTTAGCCCATTTATTCCCTTTGTATCCTTGATTCTCCTATCTCACTTAGATTCTGTGTCTATTATAATCACTCCTTCAAATACAAACTTGGTTCTCTTTCCAAGCACACTTCGCTGTACTTTTCTGATCGAATATAAGCCTTTAAATCTGACCTTCTTCCCCCATACATGCACAAGTGTAGCAGCTGAACGTGACTGGAAAATTCACATCTCTCTGCTAACTGTTCTCACTTTCAGTTTATGACCACTCACCTTAAAAAGGACTTCAATGTCACTCATCAATTCTACTTACATTATCCTGGCACAGTTATTAAACCATTCTCACAGACAGCCAATCCACAACTCCCCCTCTCTTCAAAATTTTCATAACATCTTCCTTATCCTAAGATGACAACCTTGTCTCTTAGTTCACCAAGTTAAAAAACAACAACAAAAAGAAGAGAAAGTCCATAAGGTCTCCACCTCCCTGCATGCGTGCTCATGAACTCTGCCTTCCCTCCTATTAATAATGATTAACTTTTGCTGTTGTTGTTGTTTAGTTGCTAAGTCGTGTCTGACTCTTTTTGACCCCACGGACTGCAGCAATGATGAACAGTATGTGCTGCTAACTTGAGCCAACTCCTCTACCTGTGTACACCTGGTTCCATCATTCCAACCATCCTCTCTTCCTGGACCATTTTCCATCAGTAAATAAACAAGCGGTTACTTTCTCATCTTTAAAAACAACAACAACTGACTCTTGACCTCACTTCTCTAACGACAGTCCCATTTCTCTTCCCCTTTAGACAATAAGAATTGGCATCTCCAACCCTTTCCTCTATCAGATTTTCATGCTTTTGACTGCATAGAATGTCCTCTTGTCAAGGTCATTAATGACATCCACATTGCTCTAATGGTCAATATCTATCCTTAATCTTTCTGAAGGTTTAAATACGATTACTCCTTTCTCCCTGAAACATTTTCTTCTCTTGGCTACCAGGGCACAACACATACTCCATGGCATTATATATGTGTGTGCATATATATATTAGTATATATATGTATATCCAACTGCCCAATCAACAGTCCCACTTGGTTGTCCAATAGGCATCTTGAACTTAACACATCCAAAATCAAATTCCTGATTCCTATCCCCAACCTAATTCTTTTTTTTTTTAATGGCAACCATATTCTTGAGTCAGCCTTGACTCCTCTCTTGCTTTCACTCCCATATCTGATCCATCAGTGAATTGGTTGACTCTATTTTTAAAATATATGTTTTAATAGCTATTTAAGGATCTACTAACTCCACTGCTTTTACCCTGATCTGACACACTGGTCTCTTGATTCACCTCCTAGCTGACCTCTCAGTTCTGCCCTTGATCCTCTTATGGTTTATTCCCCTCCCTGTAACCCAAATAATCCCCTTAGAATATGTTATTCTTAAACTTATACCCTCAAGTAGCTTCCCATTTCACCCTAAGTGACAGTCAAACTCCAACTAACAGGGACTCCTACACAATTTGTTCCATCCTGCCTTTGTTACCTCTCAATTCCTCTTTCATACCACCCTGCTTCCTCACTCTGATCAGTCACACAGCTTTCCTCGTGATTCCTGGCTTAGCACCTCTGCACTTGCCTGTTCCTTTTGCCCAGAATGGTCTTTCCTCGGGGATTTTCCCTATCTCCTTTAGGTCCCCACCAAAATGTTACTTTTCCTGACCTTTCTATTAACAATTTGGGACTTCCCTGGTGGTCAAGTGGTTAAGAATCCATCTGGCAATGCAGGGGACATGGGTTCGATCCTTGATCCAGGAAGATCCTACATGCCACGGAATAACTAAGCCCATGCATTACAACTAATGAGCTTGAGCGACAGAGCCTGTGAGCTGCAATGAAAGCCCCCAATCACAACGAGAGAAAGCCCGTGCACAGCAGCAAAGACACAGTGCAGTCAAAAATAAACAGATAAACCTTTTTTAAAAAATAAAACTTGGTCACAATCTCTTCTTTCCTTATTTTTCTCCATAGCACTTATCACGAGCTGATACACTACACATTTTATTTGTGTTTTTGTCTCCCACGCAACAGACTTCAAACTCCACAGACACAGAGAATTTTCTCTGATTTGTTTCCTGCTGTTTTCAGGGCTTAGAGTAGTGCCTGGAGTGTAAGAGATACCCGAAAGTATTTTTGGAGTATATCACATGAAGATTATGATGGAGCGTTGCGAGACAACAGCATGGCATGCTGAGTTTTCATCTCATCCGTGATGAGCTCCACTGCAGCGTTTCCATCAGAAGAGTGACAGGGATCAGACCTGGACAATGAAAGATCAGTCTAGCCACAGGGTAGAACAGAGACTGGAGGGGTGGAATTGGAGGTGGCAGGAATACTTGAGAGGATTTTGGCAGAAATTCAAGTTAGAAAAATTGAGAGCCTGAGCAAAGACAGAGGCTATGGACATAAAGAGAAAGGGAGTGAATTTGACAGTTACTTAAGGGCAGAAGAGACAGACCCTGGTGATTAATGTGATATGTGGAATACAGCCCACCAGAAGACATCCTTTTATTCTCCCAGATTTCACCCCCTAGAAACCCCTAGACTGGGCCATTATGGATCACCTGTAGCAGTCTCTGCAGATTTTTGAAAGCCTGGAGCTATAATTCTTAAATCCCACCCTGTCCTGATTCCAGGTAAGGCACTATCTAACAACGTCAAGCTCCTGAACCACTAAGAATTTACAGGTTTGGGCTTTACCAGGAACTCCTGGTCTATTTCCCATTCTCTCACCCACTCTTGTCTGCCCTGTTAAGGAAACTCAAGAAAGCAAGAACCACCAAGAAACTTAAAACCGTGTTTACTTTTTACCTTCTACTGACCTACCTTAATTCAGCTTCTTCTCCCACTGTTGACATAGATACTTCACAGATGCAGAGAGATAAGGGCTATCCTATTGCCAGGGAACCCCCACCCAGGGCACAGTTCAAGGAAGCAAGTGCTATTGATGGCAGTTGTCCATTTGATAATAGGATTTATAGTAAAAGATTCCCTTCCTGGCATATTTCTTCAGAAGGTCTTGGCTTCCAGGATGCTAAGGTCCAACTACTATAATCTATACATGCTTAGCCAAAACAGAAAGCTCTAGTCCTCCAGAATTCATTCTTTAAACCCAACCCCTTAACCAATATCTTAATTGGGACTGACATCAGTCTTTTGTAAGCCACACAGGGCTGTCGACCAATGGAGGGAGTTTAACGTCACTTGAGTTTCAGACCTTAACACCCACATTGCAGGCTGCTGCATACTAAGTGAAAAGAGGTGAGCTGGAGCCCCCACATGAAAAGGAACACAAGGAAAGCTGGATTGTCCTTTCAGTGTCACCGTGGACAGGAAAAACAAGTAGCCAAGTACATCGTGAGGAAACTCCAACCCTAGTACACAAAGAGTGATGGTCTGGGTGAAGGTAGCAAGTATGGGTACTGTAACTGGCACAGGGCTTCTCCTCGATCTCTGAGAAAATCAGACTTTGTTTCAGGGGCTGATCCAGGGTCTCTTCAACATTCAGGTGGGTCCCCAGACTGTAAAAATCCAAGAGCAACTGTTAGAGCTCAGAGCTCTGCTGTATATGGTCCGTGGGAGACAACTGGCCCCACAAATTACAGTTTGAGAAGCACCTGAAGGGCATGCAGACTTCTGTAGGGATCCTTAACTTGGGACCTCCTTGAAAATGAATATGATTTTATGTTTGTATGATAAGCACATGAGCACTTTATTTAGACAGAAGGTCATTATCAGATTCTCTGCGACTTAAGAGAGACTGGACCTGTACAACCTTAACTCCATTTTCCAAAACGGTAGAATTAGCCACACTTCAAGTGTTCAATGTCCACATGTGGTAGTGATCACCATGTCTGTGCAAAAACATTTCCTCACCACAGAAAGTTCTATTGGACAGTGCTGCCTTAAAGAAATGATCCATGGGATAAGAAGAAGGTAATATTATCTGATGAATAAGCCTAGGCTTTGAACTCAGACCCAGGGTGGAGTCCAGACTCTGCCACGATAAACCATGTAACTGTGGATACATTGTTTAGCTTCTCCAAACCTCTATTCATCACCTGGAAATTATGGAATTTATCTCCCAAGGCCACGGCAAAGACTAAAGATGAAAACCCAAATAAGTATGAAGTACAGTACCTGGTTTGTAGCAAGCTCTCAAGAAGTGGTAGCTACAATGGTCTTTCATAATCTTCATGCTCCATAATTCCTTATTCAGTTCAGTTCAGTCGCTCAGTCATGTCCGACTCTTTGTGACCCCATGAATTGCAGCACGCCAGGCCTCCCTGTCCATCACCAACTCCCAGAGTTCACTCAGACTCATGTCCATCAAGTCAGTGATGCCATCCAGCCATCTCATCCTTTGTCATCCCCTTCTCCTCCTGCCCCCAGTCCCTCCCAGCATCAGAGTCTTTTCCAATGAGTCAACTCTTCGCATGAGGTGGCCAAAGTACTGGAGTTTCAGCTTTAGCATCAGTCCTTCCAAAGAAATCCCAGGGTTGATCTCCTTCAGAATGGACTGGTTGGATCTCCTTGCAGTCCAAGGGACTCTCAAGAGTCTTCTCCAACACCACAGTTCAAAAGCATCAATTCTTCGGTGCTCAGCCTTCTTCACAGTTCAACTCTCACATCCATACATGACCACACAAAAAACCATAGCCTTGACTAGACGGACCTAGTCAGCAAAGTAATGTCTCTGCTTTTGAATATGCTATCTAGGTTGGTCATAACTTTTCTTCCAAGGAGCAAGCGTCTTTTAATTTCATGGCTGCAGTCACCATCTGCAGTGATTTTGGAGTCCCCCAAAATAACATTGTTTCCACTGTTTCCCCATCTATTTCCCATGAAGTGATGGGACCGGATATTGGGAATGCCCAATAAGCTTTAAGCCAACTTTTTCACTCTCCACTTTCACTTTCATCAAGAGGCTTTTTAGTTCCTCTTCACTTTCTGCCATAAGGGTGGTGTCATCTGCATATCTGAGGTGATTGATATTTCTCCCAGTAATCTTGATTCCAGCTTGTGCTTCTTCCAGCTCAGCGTTTCTCATGATGTACTCTGCATAGAAGTTAAATAAGCAGGGTGACAATATACAGCCTTGATGTACTCCTTTTCCTATTTGGTGGAGAAGGCAATGGCACCCCACTCTAGTACTCTTGCCTGGAAAATCCCATGGACGGAGGAGCCTGGTAGGCTGCAGTCCATGGGGTCGCCAAGAGTCAGACACGACTGAGCGACTTCCCTTTCACTTTTCACTTTCATACATTGGAGAAGGAAATGGCAACCCACTCCAGTGTTCTTGCTTGGAGAATCCCAGGGATGGGGGAGCCTGGTGGGCTGCTGTCTATGGGGTCGCACAGAGTTGGACACGACTGAAGTGACTTACCAGTAGCAGTTTCCTATTTGGAACCAGTCTGTTGTTCCATGTCCAGTTCTAACTGTTGCTTCCTGACCAGCATACAGTTTTCTCAAGAGGCAGGTCACATAGCTTGGTATTCCCATCTCGTTCAGAATTTTCCACAGTTTATTGTGATCCACACAGTCAAAGGCTTTGGCATAATCAATAAAGCAGAAATAGATGTTTTTCTGGAACTCTCTTGCTTTTTCCATGATCCAGTGAATGTTGGCAATTTGATCTCTGGTTCCTCTGCCTTTTCTAAAACCAGCTTGAACATCTGGAAGTTTACGGTTCACGTATTGCTGAAGCCTGGCTTGGAGAATTTTGAGGATTACTTTACTAGCGTGTGAGATGAGTGCAATTGTGCGGTAGTTTGAGCATTCTTTGGCATTGCCTTTCTTAGGCATTGGAATGAAAACTGATCTTTTCCAGTCCTGTGGCCACTGCTGAGTTTTCCAAATTTGCTGGCATATTGAGTGCAGCACTTTCACAGCATCATCTTTCAGGATTTGAAATAGCTCAACTGGAATTCCATCACCCCCACTAGCTTTGTTCATAGTGATGCTTTCCAAGGCCCACTGACTTAACATTCCAGGATATCTGGCTCTAGGTGAGTGATCACACCATCATGATTATCTTAGTCGTGAAGATCTTCTTTGTACAGTTCTTCTGTGTATCCTTGCCACCTCTTCTTAATATCTTCTGCTTCTGTTAGGTCCAGACCATTTCTGTCCTTTATCGAGCCCATCTTTGCATGAAATGTTCCCTTGGTATCTCTAATTTTCTTGAAGAGATTTCTAGTCTTTCCCTTTCTGTTGTTTTCCTCTATTTCTTTGCACTGATCGCTGAAGAAGGCTTTCTTATCTCTTCTTGCTACTCTTTGGGACTCTGCATTCAGATGCTTATCTTTCCTTTCCTCCTTTGCTTTTCGCCTCTCTTCTTTTCACAGCTATTTGTAAGGCCTCCCCAGACAGCCATTTTGCTTTTTTGCATTTCTTTTCCATGGGGATGGTCTTGATCCCTGTCTCCCGTACAATGTCACAGACCTCCATCCATAGTTCATCAGGCACTCTATCTATCAGATCTAGACCCTTAAATCTATTTCTCACTTCCACTGTATAATCATGAAGGATTTGATTTAGGTCATACCTGAATGGTCTAGTGGTTTTCCCTACTTTCTTCAATTTAAGTCTGAATTTGGCAATAAGGAGTTCATGATCTGAGCCACAGTCAGCTCCTGGTCTTGTTTCTGTTGACTGTATAGAGCTTCTCCATCTTTGGCTGCAAAGAATATAATCAATCTGATTTGGGTGTTGACCATCTGGTGATGTCCATGTATAGAGTCTTCTCTTGTGTTGTTGGAAGAGGGTGTTTGCTATGACCAGTGTGTTCTCTTGGCAAAACTCTATTAGCTTTTGCCCTGCTTCATACTGTACTTAGTGTCTGTGATTAGATAATAGGCCATCATGACTAGCCGGTAATTTCCTGAGGCATTTTTTATTTAGTTATTTTGGGACATTTTATAATTTACTTCTCTTTAGAATATTTTGTAAATGGCCACTAAAAACATTTTTAACAAACACCTATAAACAATCCAGTGTTAAAAATAAGGAAGCCAAAAAAATAATATTGCCCAAACTCTGAGGTCACTGACACTGTTTTTGGAGAGAAGTCTAACAACCACTGAACACACACCACCTCCCAGCCCCTTTCAGACAGAAAAGTCTGTGGTTCCTACACACTGTGGTGGGGGAAGGTAGTGGTCATTTTTAAAAATAACTTTTATTCAGTTTACTTAGTAAATTGAATTATTTATAATTAATTAAAATTAATTCATATTAATTTCTTTAATAATTTAGCTGACTGAGTTTTTCACATTTAGGTTAACTGAATAAAAATATTCAGCTAAACTGAGTCACTTTGCTGTAGAGATCAGCACAACTCTGTAAATTCAACTATATTTCAACTAAAAAATTTTTTTCAATTTGCCTATTGCTTTATACTCACAACAATCAAGTAAATTAGTTCAGAGTAGTTGCATGATTTGCCCAAGTACACACAGCTAGTTAGAAGCTATAATCTTTTACAATAACTTTTTTTTCCTTAAGGGGGAAATTTCCCATATGCCAACTAAAGGCCAATACATCTACATCCTCCCAAAGAATGAGTTACTACATCTAGGCAGGACATCTAATTACTACCTCGCACAAGAAGGGTGAAGATGTTGAAAAAAACACAGAGGCCAAAAAAAAACTTTTCTCCCTAAATACTGTGGGGTGAGCAGGAAGGTACAACCCAGAAATACCTTCTAGGTTTTCTCTCCTCTTTTTGCAGCAGAGATTAAGAATAAGGCATCACAATGGGTCATTTTGGCTGTCACTGTCCTGTGACTTCCCTATCAACCTCAAGTACTTCTGGAGTACTTTGCCCTTTCTCCACTTTGCCCTAAGAGAGTTAACCTTTCCACTGCCTTTAAGGAATCTGAATCCAGCATCACCCTCCAGTTGAGGGAGAGAATACTTCCTCCTTTGCTTCTCCAGGCCCAGCCCATTCAAGCAGCGTCTCCCCACCCCTCGAGTGTCTTAGAGTTAAAGCTGCTGGGATCACATCTCCCTGGCAGTCAGTGCTTTCTTAACCCTGTCTTGGAAGGTGGCTGATTTCTGGCCAGAGGAAGAAGACAGTGAAATGTGCTCTGAGTAGGGATGGTTATGCAAGATTCGAGGAGGAGAAGGAAGCTGAGAGAGGAGCTGGTGAGTCAGAGGAAAAAAGCTGCACAATTTGGCTGGCAGAGCCTTCAGAGTGGTGGAGAAGGCCAAGCCATTAACAAGGTAAGGAGAGAATTTCCCGTGTACACCTCCAGAGCAGGGTCATTATTCCCAGGTCCTTGGAGTGGAGTTTCAGATAACAGGGGACAACTAAGCTGGGCATTTCTTTGTGAATGGCAGAGAGGAGGTGTTGGAGAGGGGCTGGATCAGAATCACCTGGATAATCTTCCCCCAAAACACAAGTTGCCTGCCAGCAGCTCTCCTAACCCCACCCACCCCCATCCCTAAGAAAGACCCTAGAAACTGAGTGGGGCTATTCTGATGTATACTTTATGGCTGGTTCGTCTTACTTATTCCAGTGCTGGCTTCTGTGTTTCCTGTAGCTTCTCCTCTGCTCAGGTGCTGGGAAGTGAGGACCAGAGGTGCTAGGAACTACAGATTTTCTCTAGCTCAGCTGAAATTTAGTGTGATAACTGAATTCTCAGATCTGGGACCCAAAATATCCGGGTCTAATCATGCAGGGCTGTTTTTATCATTGAGAATTAAAGTTCACTTATTCTGAAACATGGAGGTGTGGCTCATCACCGTTCTGCGTGATGTATTTAATTGGAGTGTTGTCATTACTGTGACTAGAAGGGCTTTCAAAGTTGTGGGGCTCCATTCCGATGCAAAAGAAGATTAAATTATGAAGCCAGTGAGTCAGCCAAGGTAGAAGAGACTTCTGTCTTGTAAGGCTGTGGACAAGTCTGGAACTTCTAACTGGAAGTAAAATACCTTTTTTTTTTTTTTAAATTACTTATTTTGGGGCTTCAGGCTACTCTCTAGTTGTGGTGCTTGGGCTTCTCATTGTGGTGGCTTCTCTTGTGGCAGAGCACAGGCTCCAGGGGCACGGGCTTCAGCAGTTGCAGCACAGGGCTCGTCAGTCACGGCTCATGGGCTCTAGAGCACAGATTCAGTAGTTGCAGCACCCTAGCTTAGTTGCTCTAATGCCTATGGGATCTTCCCAGATCAGGGGATCCAACCCGTGCCTCCTGCATTGGCGGGTGGATTCTTTACCACTGGGCCATCAAGGAAGCCCCATGTGGAACATTTTTAAAGTCTTTATTGAATGTGTTACAACACTACTTCTGTGTTACGTTTGGTTTTCTGGCCACAAGGCATATTGGATCTTAGCTGCCCGACCAGGGATCGAACCTGACCCCCTGCCTAGGAAGGCAAAGTCTTTATCACAGGACTGCCAAGGAAGTCCCAATATCATGTTTGTTTTTCTTTTATTTATTAATTTTTGGTTGGACTGGGGCTTCGTTGCTGCACTTGGGCTTTCTCTACTTGCAGAAGTGGGGGCTACTCTTTGTTGTGGTACTCAGGCTTTCTCATTGTGGTGGCTTCTTTTGTCACAAAGCACAGGCTCTAGGCATGCTGGCTTCAGGAGCTGAGGCACACAGGCTCAGCAGTTGGAGCTGTCGGGCTCTAGAGCTTGGGTTCAGTGGTTGAGGCACACAGGCTTAGTTTGCTCTGCAGTATGTGGAATCTTCCCAGATCAAGGGTGAAACCCATGTCCTGTGAATTGGCAGGCTGATTCTCATCCACTGCACCACCCGGGAAGACTCCAATCTGTTTCTAAATTACATTTTTTGGAAGGAGAGGACAGGTTGTGCTGTGAGTGTTTTTTTCCTTCTATTTTCTTCTTTTACTAATGGACTCAGGGAATTTTTGTCAGTAGTCTACTGCCCCTCAGTGGGGCTTTAATTTCTTATTAATAAATATTTTTTTAAATGATGCTCATGGTTTTTACCCCCTAAGTCCTAAATAATACATGCTCTGTATAGAACCTAATTTTTTGGAGTTAGGTTCATTGTGCCATATTGCTTCTAAACTATGGTTCTGACTTAATATCTTGCTCCATGCAGTTGAGATAGTATTGGTTTTGTGCTCAATACTCAATAAAATGATCTAAATTTTAGTAACAAATATGGGTTTGATCCCTGGGTCAGGAAAATCCTCTGGAGGAGGAAATGACAACCCACTCCAGTACTCTTGCCTGGAGAATCCCATGGACAGTGGGGCCTGGCAGGCTACAGTCCATGCGGTCGCAAAGAGTGGACATGACTGAGGTGACTTAGCATGTGCACACACATGCCACTTCTCACACTCATTTATTTAGTCATTTGTCCAACAAATGTTTAATGAGCCCTAATCAGTTGTGTGTTTTATGTGCCTGTAAATGAGATAAGACATAGCGTTCACCTTTAAGTAACAGCAGCCCAGTGAGAGATATTCATCCTCCACTGTACTACAGGGGCTTCCCCTGTGGCTCAGCTGGTGAAGAATCTGCCTGCAATGCGGGAGACCTGGGTTCAATCCCTAGGTTAGGAAGATACCCTGGAGGAGGAAAAGGCTACCCACTCCAGTATTCTGGCCTGGAGAATTCCATGGACTCTATAGTCCATGGGGTCGCAGAGTTGGACATGACTGAGCAACTTTCACTTCACTTAACTGTACTACAGAGAGAGAGATGGATGGGAATGGAAAGTTCGGGGGGAACTAAATCTTGGGAGGAAACAAGATACCTTTCAGGGAGAAAGCTGAGAGGTAGGCAGAATCTTGAGGAAAGAGTGGTTGTCTTGCAAATGTCTCAGAGCTTGTAAACAATGGGGCAGAGGCTTCCCTGGTGGCTCAGTGGTAAAGAATCCACCTGCCAATGCTGGAGACATGGGTTTCCATCCCTGGTCTGGGAAGATCCCACTTGCTACGGAGCAACTAAGTCCATGTGCCAAAACTACTAAGCCAGTGCTCTAAAATCCGGGAGCCACAGCTACCGAAGCCCACCAGCCCTAGAGCCCATGCTCCACAACAAGAGAAGCCACCGCAATAAGAAACCTGCGCACCACAACTAGAGAGTAGCTTCTACTCACTGCAACCTGAGGAAAGCCCTCGCAGCAACGAAGACCCAGCGCAGTCAAAAATAAATTAAATTATTAAAAATAAATAATAGGGCAAGTTGGAAGAACTGGAAGTAAAATTCAGAACCTAAGGTGTCAGAAAGGGAAGGGAGTGACAGGAGATCTAAGATCGGATTATGTAGGGCCCCCAGACATGAGAATTGGGGATTTAATCCTATATGAGTCAGAAAGCCACTGAAGGACTTTAAGGAAGGGAGTGACAGGCTTGTGCTTTAAAAAGATAGATTTTGGCAGCAGTGAATGAGGTGGAGAGCTGAGGGAGAGAACTGAGAGACAGAAGTGAGAGGCTACTTACTATAAAAGCCAGGCTAGAGAGAAGCAGACTCATTTCGATGACAGGGAGGGCAGGGTTCAAGCATGCATCAAATAGCCAGAAAAGAACACTCAGGAAGGTGCACTAGGGACCTCTCATAAATGCTTCCCAACCTCAAGGAGGGTCTACAGAGGAGGTAGTGTAGGACAGCTGGGGAGAGGTGATGGTTAGATAAGAGGAGATTGCCATGAAAAGCCTTCAGTTTCCTGTTCTCTCTGGGCCGCCTCTACACTGATTCCAGCTACTGCAGAAATGATCTTTCCCTGAGACACACCCTCAAGGGTCTCCGGCTGAGCTCATCAGCCCCATCATGGGTTGCTTAGATCCAGGTTGTATCCAGATCCCAGTGACAAGAGATAGGATTCACTTTACAAAAGCACACTTTCCTGCTGGCCAAGGAAAGTGCTCATGGAAAGGAAAAACAGAAAGAAAGTGAGAGGGTTCCCTTGGCAGTCCCTGAAAACTATGCCCAATTAAAGCCTGGGGACAACTGGGGATGAGTCTGAAGGCCAGGCTCCAGCTCTGGGTGAGAATGGGCATGAGGTCAGGAGCCACAGGCAGGCAAGGAGTGCTCAGAGCATGTAGCCCACTCTGGACCCTGAGCTGGCCTGAAGCCACATGGGGGCAGGAGGTGGACTTTTGAAAGGTCCATGTTACCAGTCCCTAGGAAATGTTATCTTTCCTGAGCTGATTATAGGCCCTGCCTATAAAATTCTATCCTTATATTGCTACATAGGTCAAGTTCTTTCCTTTCTCTTTTGCTCCATTAATTCCTATATTTGTTCTAAACTTTTCCTCATACTTGTATTGTCTTTGGGAGAAGGTCTCTGGTCAGTTCCTCAATACTTGGCTCAGTCCTTGAGTCATTATCAAACATGGCTTAGTTTCTAATCATTTCCTCTTGGGCTCAAGTTCAAAAGAACTAGGTCCTGTTCTTCTTAGCTGGTCCTGCTGTAACCTTCAGGGCCGAGACAGGAATTACTATTCATTAATATGTTCCTGGCATATAACAATGTGCTTTTTTTGGCACCAGGGAGAGATGATCCTCACTGGATCTGTTCGCACATGTGGAGGAAATGCATTGTTGTCATGAATGGAAGAGAAAGGTTTCTGGGCCACTGCCACTTAAGGTTTGATTGAGGTCATCACATACTTCCCAGAAAGTTCAGGGGACTTCCAAGGGAAGCCTATGGGCCAGCAAAGCATGTTCTACCTCTTCAGGAAGCAAGCCATAAACTCCAAGAGTCACATCTGTGGCTGTCCAATTCCTCCTCTAAAATCTGCTTCCTAAAATCTCTGGAGCTCTAGACACAGACAGTGGTTTATGACCAGTATGAAGCCTAACTGGACAACAGATACCAAAGGTACACATACCCATACTCTCTGACTCAGCAATTCCACTTCTTGGGAGTTAGCTTACATGCTTGGATAATGATGTGAGAACATAAAGGTCATTATTGAAAGCTCTGAAAAGCCAAAGACTGGAAACAACCCCAAAGCTCACCAATGAGGACACTGGTTAAATACTGATAAATTGTGGTACATCTGTACAATAAAATTCTATGTTGTGATAGCCTAAGATACTCCTCTGTTTGTTCTTCCCCGGTCTTCCACTTCAGCATGATACCACTCAGAAGAATGAAGTTCCTGCTGTTCCTGGCTTCCCAGATGGCCATCTTCATTCTGTTCATCCTTGTATACTCCCACAACGACAACTCCCTGCAGGTGAAGGAGGAACCCAAGTCCCCGCACATGCATGTGCTGGTCCTGTCTTCGTGGCGCTCTGGCTCCTCTTTTGTAGGGCAGCTTTTTGGACAGCACCCAG
This sequence comes from Ovis canadensis, assembly GCF_042477335.2. Lineage (NCBI taxonomy): Eukaryota > Metazoa > Chordata > Mammalia > Artiodactyla > Bovidae > Ovis > Ovis canadensis. The sequence goes on along the minus strand of NC_091258.1, from coordinate 52,664,515 downwards.
ATGTCTTCTACCTGATGGAGCCCGCCTGGCACGTGTGGATGACCTTCACACAAAGCACGGCCCAGAGGCTGCATATGGCTGTGCGGGACCTCATTCGGGCCGTCTTTCTGTGTGACATGAGCGTCTTTGATGCCTACATGAATCCTGGCCCCCGGAAACAGTCCAGCCTATTCCAGTGGGAGGGCAGCCGGGCCCTGTGTTCCCCACCTGCCTGCAACCTCTTCCCGCGAGATAAGATCATACCCCAGGCCCACTGCAGGATTCTGTGCCACAAGCAGCCCTTCGAAGTGGTGGAGGAGGCCTGCCGCACCTACAGCCATGTGGTGCTCAAGGAGGTGCGCTTCTTCAACCTGCAGGTGCTCTACCCTCTGCTGAGAGACCCTTCCCTCAACCTGCACATTGTGCACCTGGTCCGGGACCCCCGCGCAGTGTTCCGGTCCCGAGAACGCACCACAAATGAACTTGAGATTGACAGCCACATTGTGATGGGGCAGCACCGGCAGAAACTCAGGAAGGAGGATCAACCTTACTACACGATGCAAGTCATCTGCCAAAGCCAGCTGGAGATCTTCAAAGCCGTGCAGTCCTTGCCCAAAGCCCTAAAGCAGCGCTACCTGCTTGTGCGCTATGAGGACTTGGTCCGGGACCCCCTGGGCCAAACTGCCCGAATGTATGAATACGTAGGGCTGAAATTCTTGCCCCGGCTCCAGACTTGGGTACATAATATCACTCGAGGCAAGGGCATAGGTAAGCACGCCTTCCACACAAATGCCAGGAATGCTCTCAATGTCTCTCAGGCCTGGCGCTGGTCCCTGCCTTATAAAAAGGTTTTTCGACTTCAGAAAGTCTGCAGGAATACCATGAACCTACTAGGCTACCACCTTGTCACATCAGACCAAGAGCAGAAAAACCTGTCGCTGGATCTTCTGTCTACCTGGAGCCCCTACGAGCTGGTCTACCAAGAGGGTTGAGGCTCCATCTCCACCCAGCACCAGCTTCAGCCACATTAACTGAAGGCTGTTTCTGAGCTTTGACAGTATATGTCAGTGTATGCGTGAGTATGGGTTTGCCCACACATGTCCAAATCGGGAGATCTCTGTGTCTCTGCTCATTTCTAGAAAAGAGACTTGGGAACCTTATGTGAGAAGCACACACCAACCAACAAAACAGAAGTGATGCCTTTCTTCTCTTTTTGGCCTTTCTACCTGTGTATACCTCAGGGATTCTGTGGCCTGGGTCCTACATGGTACAAGCAGTATCGCTGGAGGAAATCCATAAACTCCTCTGTCCACATCTTGCCCTATGGGAAAGGAGAGAAACAGGAAAAAAACAGCGAAATGGGTCTTCTGCCAAAGAGCCCACCAACACATTCAACAGGCATGTGAACTCTGAGCCCTCAGAGCTCCCAGTGGATTGAAAAAGAGAGCAGGGATCAGGGTGGGATGCTTACCTGTGAGCCTGGCCATAACAACTGTCAACTACCACAAATACAGAAGAAAATCTCTGCACAACAGAGCAAGCTTTTAAGTTCATGGGGTGGCTGGACCCAATTTGGACATCAGTTCCCCTCAGTGTTTTCCTATTTTAAGCTGTGAAATTGCTGTCTGTTAACACTAAAATTTCAAAATAAGATTCTGTTTGGAGTGTACATCTTTATGCTTTCTAATTAGTTAGTAGTAAATGTTCGTTCTTATGGGATCTTAACTAACAGTTTAATCATCTTTATAGATTTCTTTTACTGGAATATTTTACTTTTAAAATTAAAAAATATATATTTTTACTATAATATAGTTGATTTACAATGTTGTATTAATTTCAGGTGTACAGCACAGTGATTCAGTTATATATACATATTTTTATAGTTATAGATTCTTAATAAATACTTTTGTTATTATCTATCACCCACACATAGAACAAAATTGTTAAGACAGTGTTTGGTTCAGACGATGGACTAAGTCTAACTTGGTCAGTACTCATCTATACACTGCCCTCTCAAGAATTTATCGCACCCCACTACAGTACTCTTGCCTGGAGAATCCCATGGACGGAGGAGCCTGGTAGGCTGCAGTCCATGAGGTCCCTAAGAGTCGGACACGCCTGAGCGACTTCACTTTCACTTTTCACTTTCATGCATTGGAGAAGGAAAGGGCAACCCACTCCAGTGTTCTTGCCTGGAGAATCCCAGGGACAGAGGAGCCTGGTAGGAGGCCGTCTATGGGGCCGCACAGAGTTGGACACGACTGAAGTGACTTAGCAGCAGCAGCAGCAGACAACCACAGCTAAGCCCACTCTCATGTAAGATGTAAGCTGTGATAATACAGGATGCATCACTCTAGGTTCTATAGTTCTTTTAATCTCATGCCTCAGCCAGAGGACCTCAGTTATAATACAATTGGTGCCATTCAGCTCTTCCTGGTCGCCTCCCCTAACAAGAAAGGTTCCTTCCTTCAGTCTTTGCAGGATTCCTCACATCTAGTTGTGTATCAGAATCACTTGTTAAAGATGTGTTTTGTCATGTCCAACTTCGGATCTACTGAAGAAGCTGGGATTCTGTATGTTTATCACATGACTCTAACTCTTCCACAGCCCGTCTGACAGTGGTATCCCCTGCCCTGGGCAGCAGCACTCTTTGCCTTCTTGCTCCAAGACAGATGGACTTCTCCAGTGCCTGCCGAGTATCTAAGCACTTACTCATGACACAAGTGCTATCCTTAGGTTGGAAGGAATAGGAAGAAGGTCCCTGTGTGTCTGAAACTCTGTCTGAAGTCCTGACTCTATAAACATTTCTCTTTGTTCACATCTGAGAGGTACCATCATTTCACTGTTCCTTTTGTTCCCATGCCCACTTTTGGCATGGTCCTCACTTCATGAAGCTCCCTCCATGTCAGATGGAAATTTTCCCACTCCATTTTGCTCCTGGGTTGTGCCACCCCTGAGATGCTTGAGTAGATACCTTTGCCATCTGGGTCTTTGAAGTTAATTTATATGGGTTTTAAATGAGTGAATTTATTCTAATATCTAAACCCATGCCACTCTAGACCCTCCTCAAGAGCCTGGAATCTCTCAGGCATGTGCTTCTTGCCACTACAAACCTTTCAAAACTATAAAAATTCCCCCAATGTTGAAAATAAGGCCAAGGCAGCAGGTGATGGTGGAAACAGAGTGAAGATGGTCAGTGAGAGGAAGAGATAGTGATAGACAACCATCTCTGATTTTCCCTCTGAAATTCCAGCCTCTACCTCTGTCTTAAAGTTAGCAACTTCCTTAGGAACCATCTCTATGGAATGCCAGAGTACAGAGCAGTTTGCTTTTCCATCTCCGAAAGAGTCACCCCATCTCTAGACAAGGTCAGAGTGAAATCTCAGGATCTTATTTAAAATTAGGACCTACTTTAAAATAGTTTTAAATTTCCTATATTCCAAGTCCTGATGTCAGATGAGGTCCATCTTCTTGAAGGACAGTCTTATACATGACCCTATATAGCAGAGGTTCCCAACCTCCAGGCCACAGACTGGTACATCCTATCAGATCAGCAGTAGCATTTGATTAGAAATAAAGAGCACAATAAATGTAATGCACTTGACTCATCCCCAAACCATGCACCCCCACCCCAGTCCATGAAATTGTCTTCCATGAAATTGGTGCCAAAATCCCTGGTGCCAAAAAGGTTGAGGACCACTTCTATACAGGAGCCACTGGTGGCCGTTTAGATTTAAATAAGTTAAAATTAAAAAGAAAATCAGTTCCTCAGTTCCATTAGCCATGTTTCAAGTACTAAATAGCAATGTGTGGCTAATGGCTACTGTATTGGACACCACAGATACAGGTCATTTCCATCACTGTAAAAGTTCTATCAGATACCTCTGGTCTAAATTAATTTCTATTTGTTTGCAGTATCATATTCTTAACCTCAAACTGCAACCCCCCCAAAAAAGTTTGGAGAATTATAATACTGTAATGGCATTCTTATGTAAGAATGTGTAGTATAAAATCACACTATATTACCTCTAAAACTGTGACCCAGTGCTGAGCAATATTTAGAGAGCAATGCAATGTCTCCTACTGAAGTGTTCAGGAAGCTGGCACTGGAGTTCAGGGGTGCCAGCGGCAGTACAATCAATTATGGGACATGGGAAATTTGGGAAGCTGAGAACCCATGATGAGTTCAGAGGACTGTGTTCTACAGAACAGCCTTACTACTCTGGAGGCATCTGTTCCAGCCCTCCACCCCCGCCAAACAGGGAGGTATTTGCTTGCCAAGCCTATTTGAGCTGCATGGGATCCAAGAATGAGTTTGAACACAGATTAGGGTTGAATTTGATCTAAATTTCTTAGGGCTAGTAATCAGGCTTCGGAGAAGGCAATGGCACCCCACTCCAGTACTCTTGCCTGGAAACTCCCATGGACGGAGGAGCCTGGTGGGCTGCAGTCCATGGGGTGGCGAAGAGTCAGACACAACTGAGCGATCTCACTTTCACTTTTCACTTTCATGCATTGGAGAAGGAAATGGCAACCCACTCCAGTGTTCTTGCCTGGAGAATCCCAGGGATGGCAGAGCCTGGTGGGCTGCCGTCTATGGGGTCACAAAGAGTCGGACACGACTGAAGCGACTTAGCAGCAGCAGCAGCAGCAATCAGGCTTGGGGAATGAGCTATTTCCTGTCTAGAGAAACATAATGGCCTGAAATGCCTAATTGCAGGAAAGTGATTGATGATTTTTATAAAAAGACATACTGGGAAAGTGCCCTAAGCCTACCACTTTGGGGAGAGAAGGGAGCCCCAAAATTTTAAATATGTGTTTGGAGGGTGAGAAAAGGTTAGCTTGGAAACAAAGTGGTGTTGACCATGTTTCTCTGTGGCTACATTTTCTATATAATGAGAGCAATTGCTAAGTTTTTAAATTACTTTTAATTAAAATTATATTCTTTTCAGCTTATGAATAGTAGTTATGGCGAGAAATAAGAAGGTAGAATCAGATTTTTGTGCACAATCTGTCACTGAATAGTATATAACATCTTTCTTAAAAGAATAGTTTATAATTGTTCTATGTAAATATAAAGCAAAACATAAGTTAATTTCTCTGAGTATGCATATTGTAATAACTCTATTGAATTACTTTCACAGACCAGCAAAGCAAAATTAAAAATAAACATATGTAAGTGACATAGGCCACCAGAATATGTCTGGTCCATGTTAGTGGGGGATCCCCAATACCCTGGCATTTCTATTGAGGGCTAGGCCCCTCTCCTGCATAAATGTTCCTGTTCATTCAGAGAAAGATTATTTTCTAAAAGCAGTACTGAGGAAAAAGTAAGGGCAGATAATCAAAGCAATGATATTGGATATAGGATTAAGTTAAAGGATTTCTTCATTCATCTCACACATTTGATGGGCATGCCAAGGAATGTTCAAGGTACTGTGGATATAGCAGCAAACCCCATAGGCAAAGCCCCTCCTTTCATGCAGCTTCTATTTCAGTCTGTTGGGGAGTGGAGGAATAAACAATAAATACATGTCAGATGGTAATAAGTACTGTGGGGAAGAATAAAGCTGGGTAAGTGTTTGGGAGGTGAGGGAGAGTAATGTTTTAAAAAGGGCAATAAGGAATATCTTTGCTGAGAAAGTGTTATTTGAGCAGAGGCATTTGTGGAGATCTGGGACAAAGTGCCCCAGTAAATGCCAATGTCAATATGGACAGGATCCACCAGGGTCCAGTGAGAACCTGTTATATGCTTGGTAGTATGCTGAGTGTTGTGGAGGATAAAGAAGTACAGATGTTACAGAAAGAACAGTATGACCAAGAGGTTATGTGCTCAGAAACGTGTGGGCTCTAGAACCGGGCTGTCAGGGTGACTCTGCTATTACCAGCTGGGTGACCTCAGCAAGTCTCTCAACATCTCATGTCTCAGTTCCCTTAACTGTAGGGTGGGTATAATAATAGCAGTACTGACTCCTTGGAGTTGCCAGGACAGCTAAATGAGTTGATACACAGAGCCTGCTTAGAAAGCATCTGGTGCTCATTACTGCTAGCTGTGAATATGTTGGTAACAACACTGGTCTCAGCTCTTAAGGACTGTCTTCCATCATTTCTGGTAACATCCTTATTGAGGTGAAGTTTAACAGCAGATCACAAACCCTTTATTTAAGGCATTTCTGATCATGATACCATTAGGAAATTGATAATTTTCTGACTTTCTAGTTTCTCAATATCAGTAGTTCTCAACCAGAGGTGACTCTGCCTCACAAGGGACATGTGGCAACATCCAGAGACATTTCTGGTTGTCACACTTTGCAGAGGGGGCATTTCTGGCACCTAGTGGGGAAGGGCCTGGAATACTGCTAAACCTACAATGTACAGGAAAGCCCTCCCTTAACTAATACATGATTAATATGCGAAGGACAAAGAGATGAAGATTCAAATAAATTTCTCTTCCACCTTCATTCAATTACATTCAGTCTCACTCAAATGGGACACCAGCAGGCCAAGTGTTATGACTGCAGTGATGCTATAATCTGGGCTCATTTGAGACCCACTCAAGTTATCTCAAAGGGGGAAGTGGTAGACACATTATAACAACAAGAATAGCACCACAGAAGTCTGACACGAGGAAGTGACCGCAGCCAGGCTTCCCGAGACCAGCCAGTCGTTCACAGGCCAATCTATGCCTTAACTGATCTTCACTCATGTCCACCCTAATTCAGTTAGCTGTGGCTTGAAGAGGAGAGTTTAAAGGTACAAAACAAGGTCACATAGGGCTTTGGGCAAGACGGGCAGACGAATGAAGCCAGACGCAGACTCTGTGCTAGACAAATGAACTGTCTAACATGTCCGGGAAGAGAAGACATGCTGACAGTTCTCAAAAAGTTCCATAGGCACCACAGAATTTAAACCACAATACCTCATCACTACCACCATCACCACCCCCAACCAACAAGCCTTCTGAGATGTTTTTCCCCCTAATTGCCACCCCCACCATGAAATGTTAATACAACTAACACACATGGCATGTCTGTTTTTTTATGGTGGTCCTTTGGAGGGTCCAAAGCACCGTAATATTTACTCATTTTTCTGCCTCCCTTAAAACACTTTTTATACCCATGGTAATTTTGACCTTCACTGAGAATGCATGCTTTAGACCACTGTCCCAATATTTTTTAAGCTCCATTCCATGTAGCTCCTCTCTTTATTACCTCATCATATCTTTTCATTTGTCATCTCCCCAAACTATGTTCCTTGTGCTCACCAGTGATAGCTGTACCTTGCTCAATAATGACTGAATATGGCTTTCAAAAATAACACATATGAGAACAATTTGTAAACTGAAAAGACCATGAAAATTTTGGTTAGCAGTAGTCACCCTGCTTATTTAACTTATATGCAGACTACATCATGAGAAACGCTGAGCTGGAAGAAGCACAAGCTGGAATCAAGATTGCCGGGAGAAATATCAATCACCTCAGATATGCAGATGACAACACCCTTATGGCAGAAAGTGAAGAAGCTCTAAAAAGCCTCTTGATGAAAGTGAAAGTGGAGAGTGAAAAAGTTGGCTTCAAGCTCAACATTCAGAAAACGAAGATCATGGCATCCGGTCCCATCACTTCATGGCAAATAGATGGGGAAACAGTGGAAACAGTGTCAGACTTTATTTTGGGGGGCTCCAAAATCACTGCAGATGGTGACTGAAGCCATGAAATTAAAAGACGCTTGCTCCTTGGAAGAAAAGTTATGACCAACCTAGATAGTATATTCAAAAGCAGAGACATTACTTTGCCAACTAAGGTCCATCTAATCAAGGCTATGGTTTTTCCTGTGGTCATGTATAGACGTGAGAGTTGGACTGTGAAGAAGGTTGAGCACCAAAGAATTGATGCTTTTGAACTGTGGTGTTGGAGAAGACGCTTAAGAGTCCCTTGGACTGCAAGGAGATCCAACCAGTCCATTCTGAAGGAGATCAGCCCTGGGATTTCTTTGGAAGGATTGATGCTAAAGCTGAAACTCCAGTACTTTGGCCACCTCATGCGAAGAGTTGACTCATTGGAAAAGACTCTGATGCTGGGAGGGATTGGGGACAGGAAGAGAAGGGGACGACCGAGGATGAGATGGCTGGATGGCATCACTGACTCGATGGACGTGAGTCTGAGTGAACTCCGGGAGATGGTGATGGACAGCGAGGCCTGGCGTGCTGCGATTTATGGGGTCGCAAAGAGTCGAACACGACTGGGTGATTGAACTGAACTGAACTGAGTAGTAAAATAATAATACAAGTAACTCTGGCTGTTGTCCTCCCTGCCAGCCCTAATCCTAATCATTTGGGATGGTCCAGCTTTCCTTGCCAGTTCTCACATCGACTTCTTATGTCCCTGGAAGAACAATAAGGAAGCCAGTTTACGGTCTGTTTGTTTTTTAAGTTTATAACAAGAGTTGGTAACAAATGGAACAGGCACATGAAATAGGTTCATAAAGAATGAGGAGCGTTTCAGAAAACAGTAGCTATTGCTCTACCCTAAATCAATGTGAATCTAAATGGCTAACTGCAGATCATTTAAACATGCTGAATGAAAAGAAAAGTTCCTACCATTTTACATGGCAGTGAGGTGAATGACCCAACCTAAACCAAACTGTAAGACCTTAGCAGATGCAATACACACACGCCACTAGAGACGCAAATAAGCTTGAAAAAGTTGACTACACTAAATTTAACTGAGTATTCAAATGTGAGACCCTCAGAGCTTCAAATATGTTATTACACATATTAAGAAGGGACTGGAGTATACAGCAGTTCTCCCAAACTTCTTTGACCAAGGAAGTTTTCTCCTGTTAACATCTGTCAGGGTAATATTTTGAGAAAGACCAGTTAGAGAAATGCTGAATTGTCTTCAGCCACCATAACTCTGGATGGCCCCAACACTCTGGCTTCAACTTGCCTCCTGCCAAGCCCAAGCAGGCAAAAGCTGAATGGAGAAAATCACAGCTTAGTTCACAAAGAATTAGAATCACCTCCATCAGTTTATGGTCACTTCAACACTCACTTGCAACCTTGCAACCCTTTCCCTCCTCTCCAGAAGAACTTTTCACAACCATCTTCTGACCACATGCCTTCCCCTCCTTCCCAAGAGAAAGGAAAACCGTCAGATACCGATGTCTCAACCACTCCGTACAAATAACCAAACCTCCCTTAGCATTCTGTCTTCCTTCTTATCTTGGGTTACAATATAGATGTTAGTCTATCTTCTGTTAAGACCATCATAGTTTTGTATTTCAGCCCCTTCTCACCTTTTTAAGAACTATATATTTTTTATTATTCACTGCCTCTCTTCTGAACTCAGCTTCTCTTCAACTGAATCCTTCTCTCTGGCTTTTAACTTACTCAAGTCTCTACCATCTGGGAAAAACTCTCCCCCATTCCCACATCCTTAACCAAACACTGGCCACTCCCTCAGCACATTCACAGCCAAACTTCTCTAAAGAATTATCTGCATTCATTGGCTTTATTTTCTGACCTTCTACTTCCTCCTCAACTCACTTCAATCTGGATTTTTGTTCCTTCTCTAAACAGCTCTAACAACAAAAATTAAATTCTGTGTTGCTCACTCAACCCTACGAACACTTCCCAATTTTCATTTGATTTGAACTCTCAGCAACAATTGACTTTATTAAGCATTTTATCCCCTGGAGAAGGGAAAGGCTACCTTCTCCAATATTCTAACCTGGGGAATTCCATGGGCTGCATAGTCCCTAGGGTCGCAAAGAGTCGGATGTGACTGAGGGACTTTCACTTTTACTTTGTTTGAAATCAGTCAGCTCAGTCGTTCAGTCAAGTCCAACACTTTACAACCTCATGGACTGCAGCATGCCAGGCTTCCCTGTCCATCACCAACTCCTGGAGCTTGCTCAAACTCATGTCCATTGAGTCAGTGATGCCATCCAACCATGTCATCCTCTGTCGTCCCCTTCTCCTCCTGCCTTCAATCTTTCCCAGCATCAGGGTCTTTCCCAGTGAATCAGTTCTTCTCATCAGGTGGCCAAAGTATTGGAGCTACAGTTTCAGCATCACTCCTTCCAATGAATATTCAGGACTAATTTCCTTTAGGATTGATTGGTTTGATCTTCCTGAAGTCCAGGGGACTCTCAAGAGTCTTCTCCAACACCACAGTTCAAAAGCATCAATTCTTTGGCACTCAGCTTTCAACTCTCACATCCATACATGACTACTGGAAAAACCATAGCTTTGACTAGGTGGACCTTTGTTGGCAAAGTAATGTCTCTGCTTTTTAGTATGCTGTCTAGATTGGTCATAGCTTTTCTTCCGAGGAGCAAGTGTCTTTTAATTTCATGGCTATACTCACCATCTGCAGTGATTTTGGAGCCCAAGAAAATAAAGTCTGACACTGTTTCCATTGTTTCCCCCATCTATTTGCCATAAAGTGACAGGACCAGATGCCATGATCCTTGTTTTTTGAATGTTGAGTTTTAAGCTAGCATTTTCACTCTCCTCTTTCACTTTCATCAAGAGTCTCTTTAGCTCTTCTTAGCTTTCTACCATAAGGATGGAGTCATCTACATATCTGAGGTTATTGATATTTCTCCCAGCAATCTTGACTCCAGCTTGTGCTTCATCCAGCCTGGCATTTCACATGATAAACTCAGCATATAAGTTAAATAACCAGGGTGACAATATACAGCCTTGACATACTCCTTTCCTGCTTTAGAACCAGTCCATTGTTCCATGTCAGGTTCTAACTGTTTTTTCTTGACCTGCATACAGATTTCTTAGGAGGCAGGTAAGGTGGTCTGGTATTCCCATCTCTTGAAGAATTTTCCACAGTTTGTTGTGATCCACACAGTCAAAGGCTTTGGCATAGTCAATAAAGCAGAAAAAGTGAAAATCAAAGTTGTTCAGTTGTGTCTCTCTGCGACCCCATGGACAATACAGTCCATGAAATTTTCCAGGCCAGGATACTGGAGTAGGTAACTTTTCCCTTCTCCAAGGTATCTTCCCAACCCAGAAATTGAACCCAGGTCTCCCACATTGCAGGCAGATTCTTTAACAATAAAGCAGAGGTAGATGTTTTTCTGGAATGCTCTTGCTTTTTCTATGATCCAATGGATGTTGGTAATTTGATCTCTGGTTTCTTTGCCTTTTCTAAACCCAGCTTGAACATCTGGAAGTTCTCAGGTCATGTACTGTTGAAGCCTAGCTTGGAAAAGTTTGAGCATCATTTTGCTAGTGTGTGAGATGACTGCAATTGTGTGGTAGTTTGAACATTCTTTGGCATTGCCTTTCTTTGGGATTGGAATGAAAACTGACCTTTTCCAGTCCTGTGGTCACTGCTGAGTTTTCCAAATTTGCTAGCATATTGAGCGCAGCAGTTTCACAGCATCATCTTTTAGGATTTGAAACAGCTCAGCTGTAGTCCTATCACCTCTACTAGCTTTGTTAGTAGTGATGCTTCCCAAGGCCCCCTTGACTTCACACTCCAGGATGTCTCGCTCTAGGTGAGTCCATTCTAAAGGAGATCAGCCCTGGGTGTTCTTTGGAAGGAATGATGCTAAAGCTGAAACTCCAGTACTTTGGCCACCTCATGAGAAGAGTTGACTCATTGGAAAAGACTCTGATGCTGGGAGGGATTGGGGGCAGGAGGAGAAGGGGACGACAGACAATGAGATGGCTGGATGATATCACCGACTCGGTGGATGTGAATTTGAGTGAACTCCGGGTGTTGGTGATGGACAGGGAGGCCTGGTGTGCTATGATTCATGGGGTTGTAAAGAGTCGGACACAACTGAGCAACTGAACTGAACTGAACTGAGGTGAGTGATCACACCATTGTGGTTATCTGGGTCATTAAGATCTTTTTTGTATAGTTTTTCTGTGTATTCTTGCCACCTCTTCTTATATCTTCTGCTTCTGTTACGTCCATACCATTTCTGTCCTTTATTGAGTCTATCTTTGCATGAAATGTTCCCTTGTATCTCTAATTTTCTTGAAGAGATCTCTAGTCTTTCCCATTCTATCGTTTTCCTGTATTGTTTTGTATTGATCACTTAGGAAGGCTTTCTAATGTCTCCTTGCTATTCTTTGGAACTCTGAAATATATATCTCCTTGAAATACTATGCTGGTTTTCCTCTGGCCCCTTCTCAGTTTTTCGTAGAATTTTTCTCTTCTGTCTAGCTCTTAAATGTTGCAGTTACTTAACACAGACTCAGCACAGATCCTCTTCTCTCTTTACTGTATGCTTTCTCTTTAGACTATCTCAATCATGCCCACAATTTTAAAAACCACCTACATAGAGATGACCCACAAATGTATATTCTCCAGCGGAGACTTCTCTGAGTTCTATATCTGTAAGTCCAACCACCAATCCAACATTTCTTGAACATCTCAGAAGACACCTCAGACTCAACATGTCCAAACACTGTGTTCATGAGTTTCCCTTCCACCTTCAATCACGGCACATATCATCTCTCCTGGGTCTCCCTCCCCCATTTTCAACCTGCTACCATATCAAAAACCTGAACTTTGCCCTTTACTTTTGCTGATCAATGCTACCTCATCAACATGTCTTAAGTTCATGTACATCTCCTCCCCGCCGAAGCTTCTCCGCTTTGTTCATGCCACCATCATCTCCTTCCTGAACCACTGACTGGTCTTCCTGACTCCAATGCTACACCTATCAATCCAATAACTACACTGTTATCAAAAACTCAGAAAGTCCAGATTCCTTAGTAGAGTTTAGGAAGCCGTCATGATCTGTCCCCTCACATCCCTCTCTAATAACCCCCTCTTAGACTTGACTTCCCCCATCTCATATTTGAAGTTCTACCAGTGTACCACATACATGTTTAAATCATGCTGCTTCTCCCACCTGGAATATCCTGTTCTGTTCCACCTTCAACTTCTCTGGCTCTTTTTTTTTTTTTTTTAATACCTCAGTCCTCTACTGAAATAGATCCTCTGGAAGTTTTCCTGCTTGAACCTTAATCCTCTGAATGCAACTTTTACAGGCTTTCTTTCTATTACAGTATTTATCACATTGTAATAAAACCTCCCAATTTGAGCTCTTTTAGGGTAAGGTCTATCTTATTCACCATGATATAACCAAGGTCTAGTACAGTTCCCAGCATCTAGAAGGCACTCAATAAATAAATACTTGTTTATTTAATGAAACCTTGATCTCAGCCTCATTACATGTAAACGGATCATTCTTTACGTAATACTTTTTAAAAGGCCAATCATGAAACACAGTGACATATTTAAAGATTCAGATAAGAAATAACCAACATTTAAAGAGTTTCCTGTCAGAGAGAAATAAGGGAAGTTGAATCTTAAAGTCAACAGCTCTGAAGTGTTAGGTCAAGTGAGGTGGCAGGTGGCAGAGTAGATGAAACAGAGGTTCAAAAATTAAGTTGACTTGTATTTCTAATAGTGATATTATCATAGGACGAGAAGCTGAAAATTATGCTGGTTGTCTAACGAGCTGCATGTATTCACAGAATGTAGCATATGAACCAATCAATTGCCCCTGGAAGCATTTGGCAAATACTTGCTTAGTGATTACCTTCCAACTGTTTTTTAGCCAAATCTCTAAGCAGAAAGTTCATGGCTCCTTTTTTTATTGCTTCTCCACCCTCACAATGGCAAAGTTTGGTTTTAGTAATGCCTTGGGGAATAGAGTCCTCTTTTGGACTTCCCTGGTGGCTTGGACGGTAAAGCGTCTGTCTACAATGCGGGAGACCCGGGTTCAATCCCTGGGTCAGGAAGATCCCCTGGAGAAGGGAATGGCAATCCACTCCAGTACTATTGCCTGGAGAATCCCATGGACAGAGGAACCTGGTAGGCTACAGTCCATAGGGTCACAAAGAGTCAGACACGACTGAGCGACTTCACTTTCTTTCTTTCTTTTGATTCTTTCTTTTCTTTCACTTTCTACATCCTGTCCATCAGCAAATCCTATTAGCTTGACTTCCAAAATATACCCTGAATCAGGTCACCTCTCATCATCTCCAATGATAATGTTCATCCAAACCAACCTCAAACCTCACCTGAACTGCTGCAAGAACCCCCTACCAGGTCTCTTCCTGCCTGCCCTCATGGTTTGCCTCCAATTTACTAACCAGAATGACCTATCTTAAGAGTAAATTAGTGTCAATTCTCTGCCTAAAGTCCTCCAGTAAATTATAGCCCAGGTGACTGTAAAAGCAGAATGGATAAATAAATTGTCAAATTCATACCATGTAATATTATTCAGTAATAAAAAGGAATAAACTACTGATACATGTAACATAGATGCCTCACAAAAGCATCAGGTTAAATGAAAGAAGTTTTACATGAAAGAGTTCATGTAATATATAATGTCCTAATTTGTACATACTATATAATGTCTTAATGTGTACAGTTCTAGGCCAGGAAAAAAAACTAATAAATGGTAGGAAAAAAAAATCATAATGGTAGTTGCCTCTGGGCGCACGGAGGTGGTGGTGACTGACTGGGAAGAGACATGAGGGAACTTTGTTGGGTGATGGAAATGTTTCATATCAGGATAGAGAAGTTTGGGTTGCACAGGTGCATGAATATATCAAAACTCAATGATTATACTCTTAAGATTTATATACTTCATTATATGAAAATTTAATCTCACAAGAAAAAACTGCAAACAAATACTAAATTCTAGTTAAAGATACACATGCTGGAGAATTTAGAAGTTACTGACGTCAGTAACTCTGCACTGCATCCAAAAATACCTCAGAGTGATTGATAGACAAATAGGGCAGATATATGATACAACAGCTATAGCAAAATGTTAATGGCAGAATCTTGGTAAGGAGAGCATGGGTAGTCACTGTCAAAATTCTTTCAACTCTGCTGTTTAGAATTTTTCACACTAAAAAGTGATGGGGAGATAAAACTTCCTAAGGTGACCACACTTCCGGAATGGCAGTGTGAGAAGCTCATCTCCCCACTGAAACAAACATTTAACTAGTGAAAATCATTTTTTAAAAAAACAATCATTTATAATTCCTGGATATTGTCCTAAGAGTATACAGAAAATGAAGAAACATTTATTCAAGAAAGTTTGGTAAATCTTGATAAGAACAGGAAGAGTCTATGGTATTTGAGCCACTCTCTGATCCTATCTCCTCTCAGCTCAGTATGACAGAAGTTCTACTTCAAGCAGGGAGGTCAAAGAAGACAGGGCTCCCTTTCCCCTCAGCTCTGTCACATAAACTGTGACAATGGATTCCACCCAAGGAAGGGCAGGTGGCCAGCATATCACCCCTGTTTCAGGCAGGAGCCTGGACTGGGACTCCCTTCCAAATCCCAGGTCCCACTCATAGGGTGGAAACTAGCCATTTAAAGCTGAGAATATTGGGTCCCAACTTCTCCCAACTACCCCAACTCACTCAAAGGTTCTGTGGCAGGAGGGTAAGCCAAAAAGACTAGGGCTACCATGCACATCCAATGCCCTACTCGTGGAGCAAGACAGGTTTATCATTTAGCAGTGGACCATGGTCCCCACCCCCACATTGCTCTGATGTGATAGTACAGAGATTCTGCTTAGGGGATGGGGGAGAGGAATGCCATAAGAACAGAGAATTCAGCAGCTCTCCCTAACAGGACATAATTACTGGGAAGACAACATGGGATGATGTCAAAAACAATGGAGATTTTGGTGGTAAACAGTCAAGAGGAGTCTCTAAGATGATGCCTGGAGAAGGCAATGGCAACCCACTCCAGTACTCTTGCCTGGAAAATCCCATGAATGGAGGAGCCTGGTAGGCTGCGGTCCATGGGGTTGCAAAGAATTGGACATGACTGAGCGACTTCACTTTCCCTTTTCACTTTCATGCATTGGAAAACGGAATGGCAACCCATTCCAGTGTTCTTGCCTGGAAAATCCCAGGGACAGGGGAGCCTGGTGGGCTGCCGTCTATGGGGCTGCACAGAGTCGGACATGACTGAAGTGACTTAGCAGCAGCAGCAGCTAAGATGCTTTAAACCACCAGCAGCAAACAAAATGGTAGTAGAGGCTCTTCTACTCTCTAGAAGTTTAAGAGAGTAAAGCAGGGAAAGAGATAGGTAAGAAGAGCCCTTCTATGCTCAGAGCAGTAAACAAAGGGGCCTGACTTTAGTTATATTAAACTGTGGAACAATTTATGCCCCAGACTTTGCCAAAAACAATAGAGTAATGAGTTAGCAACTACTGGAGGCTTAAGGCTGTGGGTGTTACAGTCAAGTCAGATCAACTAGTAGCTTAATAGGGAGACCAGGGAAACAGACAGAATACTGCTAAAACTAATATAATCCCTAGTGGTCAGAGAGACTTTGCACATGGTCAAAATGTCACTCTTTGAGAAGTAACATCAGAGACTGCACACTGGGGAAAAGAGATTTCTGTGAACTATGCCAGCCAAGTCATTGAAGAAATAAATAAGAAAATAAGCCCCAGGTAAGAGAGGGGTCAAAATCCAGAGTTGCTGCAATATGTTATTGTAACAGTGTTCAGTTTTCAACAAAAAAATCATGAGACATGCAAAGAAACAGGAAGTGTGACCCGTGACAAGAAGAAAACAAAGAGTAGACTCTAGAAACCGCTTTGGTGGGGGCCTAGATGTTGAACTCAACAAAAATTTCAAAGCCCCCCTATTGTAAATATGTTCAAAGAACTAAAGGCCATTATATTTGAGGGATTAAAGGAAAGTATAAAGGAGATCGGTGTTATGCCCAAGTCGCGAAATCTCCCAATGACCACCAGGGAGCCGATATCCGATGCAAAAGCAAGAGAGTTTTTATTACCAAGCTCGAGCTGGGGCTCCCACCGATACTGATGCAGCAGCTATAAGGAGGAGCCCTGAGCTCTGGGTTACATTGCTTATATAGGGTATTATCGCTCGAAAAATTAAAAAAACAGAGTCTCCGGGTCTGACTGGTCACCTTCTGGTGAAGGGTTAGGTGTGGAGTTCTGATTGGTTCTTCTTTCCCAGGCTTGACTCGAATTTCCCGGGCTGGCCAAGGGTTCTGATTGGTTCGCAGGTGGTAGGGTGAGGTCAGGGGATTTCCAAAGGCTGTTTTCCCGGAACCTTACAAAATGAAGTAGCTTTGATTCTTCAATTGGCCCTGAGTGTTCATTGGAAGGACTGATGTTGAAGCTGAAACTCCAATACTTTGTCCACCTGATGCGAAGAGCTGACTCACTGGAAAAGACCCTGATGCTGGGAAAGACTGAGGGCAGGAGGAGAAGGGGATGACAGAGGGTGAGATGGTTATGAGAGGGTAACAGGCAGGAAGGCCAGGGTCTCCAAACGGAGGAAATAGGCTGCAAGTGTCAGACATTTTTATCTCTCTTAAGTGGCAGGAGGAAACAAACTACTGATATTTTTTTCCTTCTGTACAAATTTAAAAGGAAGTTTCTCTTAAAATACTGTTGCCATAAAGACACCTGGTTTCACCTGGAGTTAACTATTCTCAAACCTTGAGTTAACCAATGTATTTTTCTTATGGAAATGTTTGTCTTAAACTATGTTAATGTACTATGCATTTACCCTAGACTCTATCTTCAAGTCAGTTCTGCCTAATGGCTCAGAACCTACTTGACAAACCAGTATGTTATACTCAGATATTGTTCCCCTAATCTATGTAAATGAAACTATTTGTATGGTAATCTGCCCTTCTACAAGATTCAAGTCAATCGTTTTATGGCCCGGAATAAATCATCTGGTACCAAGATTATCCTAAAATGTATCTTCTGGATGGGGGGCCTGGTGCTATTCTGAGTTTTAAGACATTCCTTTCTTTCATTAACAGACTGCTAGTGACTATATAACATCCAGCTGGAGACTAGCAGAGGGGTACTCTTTCTGCCCCTTTCTAATGCCTATGTCAGAAACTTTCTCTATCTCCTTTATACTTTAATAAAACTTTATTACACAAAAGCTCTGAGCAATCAAGCCTCATCTCTGGCCCTGGATTGAATCCTTCTCCTCCAGAGGCCAAGAATCCTGGCGTCTTTTCATTCAGCAACAATCTTTCATCTTGGGGGCTCATCAGGATCCTCAGGACAAGGTAAGGATGCTTGGAGCTCTAGTTCTTTGTTCTCCTAGCAAACACATTTTCTGCTGTACTTTACTAACTCTACAGTGTGCTTGAGTGAATGAATGAAACGCCCTGCACGAAGCAAGTGAGGAGCCCTGCTCTGCTGTTCCACGGTGATCTCATACAGCTTATGGCAGAAACCTGTCAGGGATTTATACCGACCTGCCAACGCCAAGAGGCACCCAATGTCTCCTTCGGGAACCAACCAGAAATGGGCAAAGTGTGTGGACCGAACTCTCCTTTCTCAGTCAAACTTTTCGGTCTCTTTGACCATTTCATAACTCCTTGGGAATTAGAAGTACTAACCTAATCTCTCGGACCATAGACTTTCAAGGCACTTGTGATCTATGCTGTTACTATGTACTGTGACTTCGGTCTGAAACTTGGATTGGTAGTCAGGAATCGCCTAGCCTCGCTGGGAATCAAAAGTTCGGGAGCTAGATGGAGATCTAGCTCCAAGAGCATCTCTAAGGTTAAAGGTTACTCAGATTGGAACTGCAATGGGTTTTTTCCTTTGGTATTGCTGGCTCGTAATGGACCAGAGTTTCTTATACTGGTGTGGTGACGCTTGGAAGGAACATCTCAGTATTATGTTTGTATTGGTCTTATTGTGGTCAGGAATATACTCAGGGTCGTGCACAGGCACTCAGGTGACAAATGTTTCCCCCAGCAGTTTAGCCTGGGAGATATTCCAGAAGGTTACTCTGATTGTGAAAGGTTGTTGTTGAATCACCAGGATTCTTGGCCCCTGGAGGAGAATTCAATCCAGGCCCAGAGACAAGGCTTGATCACCCAGAGCTTTTGGGTAATAAAGTTTTATTAAAGTATAAAGGACATAGAGAAAGCTTCTGACATAGGCATCAGAAGGGGGCAGAACGAGTGCCCCTTTGTTAGTGTTAGCAATCAAGTTATATACTCTCCAATGAATCCAAAGAATGTCTGGAGGTTGTAAAGACCTCACCAGACCTACTCCCATAATTTACATTTTAAGATAACAGAATTAGCCAGAAGGTTTAATCCAGAGACTGTCCTCAGGCAGAATACATTATTGTTATATAATCCTTGTAAAGAGCAGGTCTACTCCCATAATTTACAGAATTAGCCAGAAGGTTTAATCCAGAGACTGTCCTCAGGCAGAATACATTATTGTTATACAATCCTAAGGAATGTAGAGAAGGAAAAAAAGTTTGTCCTTTCTTCCTCCTTGAGAATTCCAGACCCCTCTCTCCTTGGGGACCCCTAGACTTATCAACCTGCCTAGGAAATTACTCTCTCAATTGCACCCCAGCTGGCATCAGAGGCAAGCAAGGTTTTAATGGTGAAGAGCTGGACATCGGTCAGGCATGCCATCAGGTCTACCCCTGCTGCATCCCCACCCCGTCTCAGAGGTAGAACCGCGAGGGACGAGTATGACGCCTGCCTCAGTAAGGGACAGACTAAGTCTGACCAGGAAGGAAAAGCTTTTAATGTAAAGTCTGTCTAAACCCCCATCTAGAACAGAGAGGGATGCCTCCGGTAGAAAGATGGCGCTGGTCGCTTTTTTTCTCTCTTACAGATGGGAGCTAACAATTCCAGCCTCACTCCTTTGAACTGTATCCTGAAAAACTGGGATAGATTTGATCCCCAGAGCTTAAAGAAGACACACCTGGTCTTCCTATGCGATACTGCATGGCCGCAGTACCCACTGGAGGATGGCGAACGGTGGCCAGTTGGAGGGTCTCTTAAGTATAATACTGTTTTACAATT
The DNA here is from genome assembly GCF_042477335.2 of Ovis canadensis. Classification (NCBI taxonomy): domain Eukaryota; kingdom Metazoa; phylum Chordata; class Mammalia; order Artiodactyla; family Bovidae; genus Ovis; species Ovis canadensis. The sequence continues at coordinate 52,644,674 of NC_091258.1, read as the reverse complement.
AGACCCGTTCTGAAAAAAACGAGGGAAAAGTGATCTTAAAAGATAGATTTCTCACTCAGTCAGCTCCAGATGTCCACCGTAAGCTATTAAAACGGGCTTCCTTGGTAGCTCAGAGGTTAAAGCATCTGCCTGGAATGCGGGAGACCCGGGTTCAATCCCTGGGTTGGGAAGATCCCCTGGAGAAGGAAATGGCAACCCACTCCAGTACTCTTGCCTGGAGAATCCCATGGAGGGAGGAGCCTGGTAGGCTACAGTCCATGGGGTCACAAAGAGTTGGACATGACTGAGCAGCTTCACCTCACTTTATGGACCAAATCAGTCTTTATATAATCTGTTACAACTGGCTCAGACAGTCTATTATGGTAGGGAATATGAGGAAAAGAAAGAAAGGCAAAGACAAAGGAACAGGCGGAAGCCTTTGCAATAGCTATGAAAAGTGTTCTTAAACAGCCTGAGAAAAATGCCCAGAGGGACCCAGGGGAAAAGGGATGGGCTTGCTATTATTGTGGAAAGGAGAGGCACCTCAAGCGGGATTGCCCTCAGGCATATAAGCCGCCCCCAGCTCCATGTCCAGTCTGCAAAGGACCACACTGGAAGAGACTACCCCCAGAGGCATAGGTCTCAGGGGTCAGACTCTCAAGACAATCAGGACTGAAGATGCTCAGGGGTCCCCACACAAGCTCCCATCCTAACCTGAGGAACCCCGAATATTAATAACTGTGGGGGGCCAATCTGTCGATTTCCTTTTAGACACTGGGGCAACTTACTCCGTGCTTACTGAAGCCCCTGGCCCACTTTCTTCCCGATCTGCTTTTGTAATAGGACTGTCTGAACGAGCCAAAAGATATTTTTTCTGTAAGTTGTGACTGGGACTCTGTGCTATTTTCACACAAGTTTCTGATCATGCCAGAGTCTCCCTCACCCCTTTTGGGGAGGGATATACTGAGCAAAGTCCATGCCTCTGTTTTCATGAATATGGAGCCCTCCCTTTCTCTCCCTTTAGTTGAACAAAATGTAAATCCTAGAATATGGGCTGATGGAAAACCTGTGGGTCGAGCACAAAATGCTATTCCTGTAGTTGTCAAGATCAAAGACCCGTACTTATTTCCACATAAGAAGCAGTATCCACTGAAACCTGAGGTTAAGGAACGGTTAAAACTCATCATCAAAAATTTAAAGGAGCAGGGACTATTAGTTCCCTGTAACAGTCCATTCAACACTCCTATTTTGGGTATAAAGAAATCAAATGGTAAATGGAGAATAGTTCCATATTTATGAATAATAAATGAGGTTGTAGTTCCTTTACACCCCATGGTGCCTAATCCTTATACTCTATTGTCTGAAATTCCTGAACAAGCCAAATATTTCTCAGTAATTCATTTGAAACATGCCTTCTATTCAGTGCATTTGGCGGAGGAAAGTCAATTTCTATTTGCCTTTGAAGACCACACGCAGCCAGCTTCTCAGTTAACCTGGACAGTTTTGCCCCAGGGATTTCGTGACAGTACTCACTTATTTGGACAAAGTTTGTGACGGGATCTACAAAACTTTAATAGCTCTGAAGCGGTGGTGTTACAATATGTAGATGATATTTTGCTCTGTGCTGAGACAGAAGAAGTTTGTTCACGAGCCTCAGAAGATTTCTTAAACTTTCTGGCAGGCTGCGGTTACAAGGCATTAAGAGAAAAGGCTCAGCTTTGTCAGCAATCTGTTAGATCAGTTCAGTTCAGTTCAGTCGCTCAGTGGTGTCCAACTCTTTGCGACCCCATGAATCGCAGTGCGCCAGGCCTCCCTGTCCATCACCAACTCCCAGAGTTCACTCAGACTCACGTCCATCGAGTCAGTGATGCCATCCAGCCATCTCATCCTTGGTCGTCCCCTTCTCCTCCTGCCCCCAATCCCTCCCAGCATCAGAGTCTTTTCCAGGGAGTCAACTCTTCGCATGAGGTGGTCAAAGTACTGGAGTTTCAGCTTTAGCATCATTCCTTCCAAAAAAATCCCAGGGCTGATCTCCTTCAGAATGGACTGGTTGGATCTCCTTGCAGTCCAAGGGACTCTCAAGAGTCTTCTCCAACACCACAGTTCAAAAGCATCAATTCTTCAGTGCTCAGCCTTCTTCACAGTCCAACTCACATCCATACATGACCACTGGAAAAACATATCCTTGACTAGACGGACCTTAGTCGGCAAAGTAATGTCTCTGCTTTTGAATATGCTATCGAGGTTGGTCATAACTTTCCTTCCAAGGAGTAAGCACCTTTTAATTTCATGGCTGCAGTCACCATCTGCAGTGATTTTGGAGCCCCCAAAAATAAAGTCTGACACTTGTTTCCACTGTTTCCCCATCTATTTCCCATGAAGTGATGGGACCGGATGCCATGATCTTTGTTTTCTGAATGTTGAGCTTTAGGCCAACTTTTTCACTCTCCTCTTTCACTTTCATCAAGAGGCTTTTTAGCTTTTCTTCACTTTCTGCCATAAGGGTGGTGTCATCTGCATATCTGAGGTGATTGATATTTCTCCCGGAAATCTTGATTCCAGCTTGTGTTTCTTCCAGCCCAGCGTTTCTCATGATGTACTCTGCATAGAAGTTAAATAAACAGGGTGACAATATACAGCCTTGATGGACTCCTTTTCCTATTTGGAACCAGTCTGTTGTTCCATGTCCAGTTCTAACTGCTGCTTTCTGACCTGCATACAGACTTCTCAAGAGGCAGGTTAGGTGGTCTGGTATTCCCATCTCTTTCAGAATTTTCCACAGTTTATTGTGATCCACACAGACAAAGGTTCTGGCATAGTCAATAAAGCAGAAGTAGATGTTTTTCTGGAACTCTCTTGCTTTTTCCATGATCCAGCAGATGTTGGCAATTTGATTTCTGGTTCCTCTGCATTTTCTAAAACCAGCTTGAGCATCAGGAAGTTCACGGTTCATGTATTGCTGAAGCCTGGCTTGGAGAATTTTGAGCATTACTCGCATGTGAGATGAGTGCAATTGTGCGGTAGTTTGAGCATTCTTTGGCCTTGCCTTTCTTTGGAATTGGAATGAAAACTGACCTTTTCCAGTCCTGTGGCCACTGCTGAGTTTTCCAAACTTGCTGGCATACTGAGTGCAGCACTTTCACAGCATCATCTTTCAGGATTTGAAACAGCTCAACTGGAATTCCATCACCTCCACTAGCTTTGTTTGTAGCGATGCTTTCCAAGGCCCACTTGAGTTCACATTCCAAGATGTCTGGCTCTAGATTAGTGATCACACCATCATGGTTATCTGGGTCGTTAAGATCTTTTTTGTACAGTTCTTCTGTATATTCTTGCCACCTCTTCTTAATATCTTCTGCTTCTGTTAGGTCCATACCATTTCTGTCCTTTATCAAGCCCATCTTTGCATGAAATGTTCCCTTGGTATCTCTAATTTTCTTGAAGAGACCTCTAGTCTTTCCCATTCTGTTCTTTTCCTCTATTTCTTTGCATTGATCGCTGAAGAAGGCTTTCTTTTCTCTTCTTGCTATTCTTTGGAACTCTGCATTCAGATGCTTATCTTTCCTTTCCTCCTTTGCTTTTTGCCTCTCTTTATTTCACAGCTATTTGTAAGGCCTCCCCAGACAGCTATTTTGCCTTTTTGCATTTCTTTTCCATGGGGATGGTCTTGATCCCTGTCTCCTGTACAATGTCACGAAACTCATTCCATAGTTCATCAGGCACTCTATCTATCAGATCTAGGCCCTTAAATCTATTTCTCACTTCCACTGTATAACCATAGGGGATTTGATTTAGGTCATACCTGAATGGTCTATTGGTTTTCCCTACTTTCTTCAATTTGAGTCTGAATTTGGTAATAAGGAGTTCATGATCTGAGCCACAGTCAGCTCCTGGTCTTGTTTTTGCTGACTGTATAGAGCTTCTCCATCTTTGGCTGCAAAGAATATAATCAATCTGATTTTGGTGTTGACCATCTGGTGATGTCCATGTGTAGAGTCTTCTCTTGTGTTGTTGGAAGAGGGTGTTTGCTATGACCAGTGCATTTTCTTTGCAAAACTCTATTAGTCTTTGCCCTGCTTCATTCTGTATTCCAAGGCCAAATTTGCCTGTTACTCCAGGTGTTTTTTGACTTCCTACTTTTGCATTCCAGTCCCCTATAATGAAAAGGACATATTTTGGGGGTGTTAGTTCTAAAAGGTCTTGTAGGTCTTCATAGAACCCTTCAACTTCAGCTTCTTCAGCATTACTGGTTGGGGCATAGACTTGGATAACTGTGATATTGAATGGTTTGCCTTGAAGATGAACAGAGAGCATTCTGTCGTTTTTGAGATTGCATCCAAGTACTGCATTTTGGACTCTTTCATTGACCATGATGGCTACTCTATTTTTTTTGAGGGATTCCTGCCTGCAGTAGTAGATATAATGGTCATCTGAGTTAAATTCACCCATTCCAGTCCATTTTAGTTGGCTGATTCCTAGAATGTCGATGTTCATTCTTGCCATCTCTTGTTTGACCACTTCCAATTTGCCTTGATTCATGGACCTGACATTCCAGGTTCCTATGCAATATTGCTCTTTACAGCATCGGACCTTGCTTGTATCACCAGTCACATCCACAGCTGGGTATTGTTTTTGCTTTGGCTTCATCCCTTCATTCTTTCTGGAGTTATTTCTCCACTGATCTCCAGTAGCATATTGGGCACCTACTGACCTGGGGAGTTCCTCTTTCATAGATTAGGGGAACAATATCTGAGTATAACATACTGGTTTTTCAAGTAGGTTCTGAGCCATTAGGCAGAACGGACTTGAAGACAGAATCTGGGGTAAATGCATAGTACATTAACATAGCTTAAGACAAACATTTCCATAAGAAAAATGCATTGGTTAACTCAAGATTTGAGAATAGTTAACTTCAGGTGAAACCAGGTGTCATTATGGCAACACAGTATTCTAAGAGAAACCTCCTTTTAAATTTGTATAGAAGGAAAAAAATATCGGTAGTTTGTTTTCTCCTGCTGCTTAAGAGAGATAAAAATGTCTGACACTTGCAGCCTATTTCCTCCGTTTGGAGACCCCTGGCCTTCCTGCCTGTTACCCTCTCATTCAGATGGCATCACTGACTCAATGGACATGAGTTTGGGTAAACTCTGGGAGTTGGTGATGGATAGGGAGGCCTGGCATGCTGCGGTCCCTGGGGTGTCAAAGAGTCGGACATGACTGAGCGACCGAACTGAACTGGTGTTGACAATATCCTATCCAACAGAGAATACCAATAAGGGACGTAGAAAATGTTTGGAAAAAAAAGAACAAATAAATATGAAGACACAAAAAAACAAAACTTACAGGATGGAGATAGAACAATCCCTAGAGGAAAATTTTTAGCTATAAATGCCAATACACACAAAAAAACTCAAATCTATAAACTAAATCTCCACCTTAATTAACAGGAAGGGGGTGTGGAGGGAAAGCACACAAAACTCAGAGAAAGCAGCAAGAAAAAAACAATAAAAATGAGAGTGGACATGGAGAATGGGGAAAGGGGGAAGAAAATAAAACCAAATTTCATTCTTTGAAAAGATCAACAAAAGTGACAAAGTTTTAGCTAGCCTAATTGAGAAGAGAGAAGACTAAAATCACTAAAATCAGAAATGAAAGAAGGAGTTTTTATAAGAGAATATCATGAACAACCATATGCCAACAAATTACAGAGCAAACAAACTATCAGAATCAACTGAGCAAGAAACAGAAAGTCTCAAAAAGCCTAAGACAAGAGACTGGATTAGTAAGTTAAAATTTCCACCAAAGAAAATCCCAAGCCCAGATGGCTCAACTGGTGAATTTCACAAAACATTTAAAGAATTAATATGAATGTTCTCAAACTCTTTCAAAATACAGGAAAGGAGGAAACACTTCTCAATTTTTTTCTATGAGGCCAGTATTATTCTAATATAAAAACCAGAAAGACATGTTTACCAAAAAACCCTACATACCAATATCGCTTATGAATATATATGCAAAAGCCTCAACAGATACTAGTCAACTGAATGCAGTAACATATAAAAAGAATTATACACTAAAACCAAGTGGGAATTATCCTAGGAATGCAAGGTTCACTTTACATTGGGAGATCAATTAATTTAATGCACCATATTAATAGAATAAAGAACAATAATCATTTGATCACCTCAATAGGTACAAGGGGGGAGAAAGTACTTGACAAAAATCTGAAAACCTTTCATGATTAAAAGTAGTTAGTAACCTAAAAATAGAAGGAAACGTCCTTAAACTGAATCAAAGAGCATCTATGAAAAACCCACAGCTAATCATAATGGTGAAGGAATGAATACTTTCCCTGCCAAGACTAGGAACAAGATAAGGATGTCCATTCTTACCCTTTTATTCAATAATATATTGAAAGTTCTATCCAGGTCAATTGAGCAAGAAAGAAATGATATAGAGATTGAAAATAAGTGTTAGTCACTCAGTTGTGTCCAACTCTTTGTGACCCCATGGACTGTAGCCTGCCAGGCTCCTCTGTCCATGGGATTTCCCAGGCAAAAATACTGGAGTGGGTAGCCATTCCCTTCTCCAGGGGATCTTCCCAACGCAGGGATCAAACCCGTGTTTCCTGCATAGCAGGCAGATTTTTTACCATCTGAGCCACCAGGAAGCCAAAAAGATTGAAAAGGAAGAAGCACAATGATCTCTATTTGAAGATAGCATGGTCTTATGTAGAGAAAACCCTAAGGAATTCACTTAAAAAATATTAGAACCAATAACGGAGTTTAGCAAGGTTGTAGGATACAAATGAATAAACAAATACCACATCTACCCCTACACATTAGCGAACAATCTGAAAGCAAAATTCAAAAATCAAACTAATTTACAATAGCATCAGAAATAAAGTACTTAGCAATAAATTTAACAAAGGTGTAAAATCTTATTCATTGAAAAACATAAAAATATTGAAAGAATTAAAAATCTAAATAAATGGAAAAATATCTATGCTTATTGATCAGAAGACTTAATATTATTAAAAGGGTATTGTTAATACTCCCCAAGCTGATTTACAGATTCAAAGTAACTCCTATCAAAATACCAGGTTGGTTTTGTTTTTTTTTCTTTTTGCATAAATTGACAAGCTGATGCTAAAATAGCACAGGAAAAAACAATAGTTCTGATTTCAAAATTTACTGGAGCTACAGAAATTAAGACAATGTTGTAGTGGTATGAAGACAGACAACTAGACCAACGGAATAGAGAGCCCCCTAAAAAACCTACACATAAACGGTGACATGATCTTTGAAATGGTGTGAAGACCATTCAACAAGGAAAGAGTAATTTCTCAATAAATTGTGCTAGGGTAATTTGACATCAATATATAAAAGAATGAAGTTGGACCTCTACCTCATACCACATACGGAACAAAAATGAACTCAAATAGATCATAGGCCTTGAAGTCAGAGCTGAGAGCATAAAACTCTTAGAAGAAAGCATAGAAGCAAGTCTTCATGATTTTTGGTTAGGCAGTGGTTTCTTAGGTATGACATTAAAAGCACATGCAACTAGAGAAAGAAAGATATGTCAAGCTTAATTAAAATTAAACACTTGTGTTTCAAAGGACACTATCCCAATAAAAAACTGAAAAGACAGAGTAAAAGGAGGTGCCAGGCCTCACTGATGGAAGATTTGTCACCGGACTTGTCAGGGGGTACCAATTCCTTCTCCCACAGGACAGAGGCCCATGTCTTGTCTGGGCATATCAGGATGCATTTCAGAGAGTGTTAACACATTACAGCTCTGTTCAGAAGTGGTCTTGATGCTGAAATTCTGAAAGAGGAGCGTGAGACCTCACACCTACATGTGTGTCAGCGAGCAAGTCCCTTCACAAGGCGGAGTTCTCTGGTTGTCTCATTCACTGCTGTGTCCCCAGCACCAGGCACCCAGTCAAGGCTGGCAGAGTTTTTACTTTTGGCTGAGTCACTGAACTCGGAACAGATCCTGGCTCTGCCTAATGCTATCTGGGTGGCCAGGGCTGGTCATCTCACCTCTTTGAACTTCACCATCTCACTGACCTTCAGGAGTTTTGAGGATGAAGCCAGAGATCAAGCCCTGAGCCTTTGGAGTGGGAGAACTGACTCCAAGACCCTAGACTACCAGAGAACTAACCCTAGTGGGTATCAAATAGTCAGAATTCATACAAAGAAAACCACTTGAATACAAGACCAGGCATCACCCAACAACCAGTAGCACCCCATGCCTCATCTAGACAACAAACAAAACAAAAACACAAACCCAATCATCAGCAGACAGGATTACCATCTCACTCAGCCTTGCCCATCAGAGGAAAAACAAACAAACAAAAACTCAGCACAAATCTCACAAAAACTCAGCACAAAACTCAGCTTACACAAACCACTGGACCAACCTTAGGGGGCAGAAACCAAAACGAATAAAGAATTCAACCTTGAAGCCTGGAAAAAGGAGACCTCAAACATAATAAGTTTTTAAAAAATAATGAAAAGGCAGAGAAATACTACACAAATGAAGGAACAAACTAGAAACACAGAAGTCCAAATAAATGAAGAGGAAATAGGCAAACTACCTGAAAAAGAATTCAGAATAATGATAGTAAAGATGATCAAAAACTTTGAAAGTAAAATGGAGAAAATGCAAGAATCAATTAACAAAGACCTAGAAGAATTAAAGAATAAACATGCAAACAACAAATTATTGAAATTAAAAATACTCTAGAAGGAATCAACAGCAGAATATCTGAAGTAGAACAAATCAGTGAGCTGGAAGATAAAATGGTGGAAATAACTTCTGAAGATCAAAATAAAGTAAAAAGAATGAAAAGAACTGAGGATAGTCTCAGAGACCCCTGGGACAATATTAAACACACCAACACTCGAATAGGGGTCCCAGAAGAAGAAGAGAAAAACAAAAGAGTATGATAAAATTTTGAAGAGATTATAGTTGAAAAATTTCCCAACATGGAAAAGGAAATAGTCAATCAAGTCCAAGAGGCACAAAGAGTCCCATACAGGATAAACCCAAGGAGAAACACACCAAGACACATACTAATCAAGCTAACAAAGATGAAACACAAAGAAAGAATATTAAAAGCAGCAAGGGAGAAGCAACAAGTAACATACACGGGAAACCCCATAAGCTTAACAGCTGATCTTTCAGCAGAAACTGCAGGCCAGAAGGGGATGGCAGGATATATTTAAAGTACTGAAAGGGAAAAATCTACAACCAAGATTACTGTATCCAGCAAGGATTTCATTCATAACTGACGGAGAAATCAAAAGCTTTTTAGACAAGCAAAAGTTAAGAAAATTCAATACCACCAAATCAGCTTTACAAAAAATGTTAAAGGGACTTATATAGTCAATAAATACAAGAAAAGAAAAAAGATCTACAAAATGAACCCCAAACAATTAAGAAAATTGCAATAGGAATATATATATCAATAATTACTTTAAACATAAATGGATTATATGTGCCAACCAAAAGACACAGACTGGCTGAATGGATACAAAAATAAGACCCATATATATGCTGTCTATAAGAAACCCACATTAGACCTCAAGACACATATAGACTGAAAGTGAGAGGATGGAAAACTATATTCCATGCAAATGGGAAGCAAAAGAAAGCTGGAATAGCAATCCTCATAACAGACAAAATAGACCTTAAAATAAAGACAATTACAAGAGATAAAGAAAGACACTACATAATGATCAAGGGATCAATCCAAGAGGAAGACATAATAATTGTAAATATCTATGCACCCAACATAGGAGCACCTCAATACATAAGGCAAACACTAATAAATATAAAAGGAGAAATTGACAGTAACACAATACTAGTAGGAGACTTTAACACCCCACTTATACCAGTGGACAGATCATCAAAACAGAAAATTAATAAAGAAACACAAGTCTTAAATGATACATTAGATGAGATAGATGTCATTGATATCTTCAGGACATTCCATGCAAATGCAGAAGAATACACTCTCTTCTCAAGTGCACACGGAATATTCTCCAGGATAGACCACATCTTGGGTCACAAATCAAACCTCAGTAAATTTAATAAAACTGAAATCCTATCAAGCATCTTCTCTGACCACAACACTATGAGACTAGATATCAATTACAAGAAAAAACTGTAAGAAACACAGACACATGGAGATTAAACAACACGTTTCCAAATAATCAACAGGTTACTAAAGAACTCAAAAGGGAAATCAAAAAATTTCTAGAAACAAATGACAATGAAAACACAACTCAAAACCTATGGGATGCAGTAAAAGCAGTCCTAAGAGGGAAGTTTACAGCAATATCCTACCTCAAGAAACAAGAAAAACATTGAATAGACAGCCTAACTTTACACTTAAGACAACTGGAAAAAGAAGAACAAAAAACCCCAAAATTAGTAGAAGGAAAGAAATCATAAAAATTCGAGCAGAAATAAATGAAAAAGAAATGAAAGAAACAATAGTAAAGATTAATAAAACTAAAAGCTGGTTCTTTGAGAATATAAACAAAATTGACAAACCTTTAGCCAGACTCATCAAGAAAAAAAGAAGAATCAAATCAACAAAATTAGGAATGAAAAAGGAGAGGTTATAACAATGCAGAAATAGGAAGGATTATAAGAGACTATTATGAACAACTATATGGCAATAAAATGGATAACCTGGAAGAAATTGACAGATTCTTAAAAACAATTTCAACCTTCCATGACTGAATCAGGAAGAAATAGAAATTATGAACAACCCAATTACAAGCACTGAAATTGAAGCTGTGATCAAAAATTTCCCAAAAAACAAAAGCCCACTGTAAAGAATATGCTATGCACAGGCCTGTACTATAATTAACAGGGCCTCTTTGAAAAATAAGAATGACTTTTTCATCACCCCCAGGCAAAGGGCTGGGAGCAGTAAAAAGTACATCATGGAAATACATCTTGAAAACAAGATGTTGAAGTACTGATGTGACTGATGGAAAACCATTAGTGACTGTTCCCATAATCAGAGCCTTGGCCATGCAAGGATTAGGATCTGGGCTTTTGCCTGCGAATGGCATCAGCCCCCTGATCCCCACTTTATTTCTGAGTCTTATTTTTCCTTATTGTTCTGCGGGACCACTCCCTTAGGTCAGTTCGTTGTTGGGCTGGTCCTGACACCCAGGACCAGATGGCTTCACAGAAGAACTCTATCAAACATTTAGAGAAGAGCTAAAGCCTATCCTTCTAAAATTCTTTCAAAAATTGCAGAGGAAGGGATGCTTCCAAACTCATTCCATGAGGCCACCATCACCCTGATACCAAAACCAGACAAAGACAACACAAAAAAAGAAAGCTACAGGCCAATATCACTGATGAACATAGATGCAAAAATCCTCAAAGAACTTTAGCAAACAGAATTCAGCAACACGTCAAAAAGTTCATACACCATGATCAAGTTGGGTTTATTCCAAGAATGCAAGGATTCTTCAATATATGCAAATCAATCAATGTGATACACCATATTAACAAACTAAAAGATAAAAACCATATGATTCTCTCAATAGATGCAGAAAAGGCCTTGACAAAATTCAGCGCCCATTTATGATTAAAATTCTTCAAAAAACGGACATAGGAGGAACCTACCTCAACATAGTAAAGGCCATATATGATAAGGCCACAGCAAACATTATTCTCAATGGTGAAAAACTGAAAGCACTCCCCCTAAGATCAGGAACAAGACAAGGGTATTCACTCTCACCACTATTATTCAACATAGTTCTGGAAGTCCTAGCTACAGCAATCAGAGAAGAAAAAGAAAAAGGAATTCAGATAGGAAAAGAAGTAGTAAAGTTCTCACTGTTTGCAGATGACATGATATTGTACATAGAAAACCCTAAAGATAGTATCAGAAAATTACTAGAGCTAATCAGTGAATTTAGCAAATTTGCAAGATACAAAATCAATACACAGAAATCACTTGCATTTCTATATCTAACAGTGAAAAATCAGAAAGAGAAATTAAGGAATCAACCCCATTCACCATTGCAACAAACAAAATTAAATATCTAGGAATAAACTTACCTAAGGAGACAAAAGAACTGTACACAGAAAATTATAAGACACTGATGAAAGAAATCAAAGATGACATAAACAGATGAAGAGATATTCCATGTTCCTGGGTAGGAAGAATCAATATTGTGAAAATGACTATACTACCACGTGCAATCTACAGATTCAATGTGAATCAAATTACCAATGGCATTTTTCACAGAACTAGAACAAAAATTTCACAGTTCATATGGAAACACAAAAGACCCCAAATAGCCAAAGCAGTCTTGAGAAAGAAGAATGGACCAGGAGGAATCAACCTTCCTGACCTCAGATTATACCACAAAGCTAGTCATCAAGATAGTATGTCACTGGCACAAAAACAGAAACATAGACCAATGGAACAAGATAGAAAGCCCAGAAATAGACCCATGCACCTAAGGGTACCTTATTTTTGACAAAGGAGGCAAGAACATACAATGGGGCAAAGACAGCCTCTTCAATAAATGGTGCTAGGAAAACCGGACAGCTATATGTAAAAGAATGAAATTAGAACACTTCCTAACACCATACACAAAGATAAACTCCAAATGGATTAAAGACCTAAATGTAAGACCAGAAACTATAAAACTCTTAGAGGAAAACACAGGCAGAACACTCAATGACATAAATCAAAGCAAGATCCTCTATGACCCAACTCCTAGAGTAACCAAAATAAAAACAAAAGTAAACGAGTGGGACCTGATTAAACGTAAAAGCTTTTGCTCAGCAAAGGAAACTATAAGCAAGGTGAAAAGACAACCCTTGGAATGGGAGAAGATAATAGCAAATGAAACAACTGACAAAGGATTAATTTCCAAAATATATAAGCAGCTCATACAACTCAATACCAGAAAAACAAACAACCCAATCAAAAAGTGGGAAAAAGACCTAAACAGACATTTCTCCAAAGAAGACATACAGATGGCTAACAAACACATGAAAAGATGCTCAACATCACTCATTATTAGAGAAATGCAAATCAAAACCACAATGAGATATCACCTCACACCGGTCAGAATGGCCATCATCAAATAGTCTACAAACAATAAATGCTGGAGAGGGTGTGGAGAAAAGAGAACGCTCTTGCACTCTTGGTGGGAATGTAAATTATACAGCCACTATGGAAGACAGTATGGAGATTCCTTAAAAAATGAGGAATAAAACCACCATATGACCCAACAATCCCACTCCTAGATATACCCTGAGGAAACCAAAATTGAAAAAGATACATGTATCCCACTGTTCATTGCAGCACTATTTACAATAGCTAGAACATGAAAGCAACCTAGATGTCCATCGACAGATGAATGGATAAAGAAGTTGTGGTACATATACACAATGGAATATTACTCAGCCATAAAAAGGAACACATTTGAGTCAGTTCTGATGAGGTAGATGGACCCAAAACCTATTATACAGAGTGAAGTGAGTCAGAAAGAGAAAGATAAATACTGTATTCTAATGCATATATATGGAATCTAGAAAAATGGTACTGAAGAACTTATTTACAGGGCAGCAATGGAGAAACAGACATAGAGAATAGACTTATGGACATGGGAAGAGGGGAGGAGAGGGTGAGTGTGGAAAGAGTAACATGGAAACTGATATTACCATATGTAAAATAGACAGCCAATGGAAATTTGCTGTATGGCTCAGGAAACTCAAAGAGGGGCTCTGTATCAATCTAGAGGGGTGGGATGGGGTGGGAGATGGGAGAGAAGTTCAAAAGGGAGGGGATATATGTATACCTATGGTTGATTCATGTTGAGGTTTGACAGAAAACAACAAAATTCCGTAAAGCAATTATCCTTCAACAAAAAAAAAAATTAATAAAAAAACTGTAAAGACAACTCATAGAATGGAAGAAAATATGTGCAAATCATATACCTGATAAGGAAACTGTATGTGGAATATATGAAGAGCTGTTACATTTCAATAAAAAGATAAATACTTTAGTTTAAATATGCATGTATAACTGAATCACTTTTCTGTACACCTGAAATTAACACAACACTGCAAATCAACTATAGTTCAATTTTTTAAAAAGGTATACAGTGCTGTATGTCAATTACATCTCAATAATGCTATGGAAAAAAAAGAAAACAGTAAAATAAACACAGGGATTTTCCTGGTGGTCCAGTGGCTAAGACTTAGTACTCCCAATACAGGGGGCCCAGGTTTGATTTCTGGTCAGGGAATTAGATTCCATATGCTGCAACTATGACCTGGCACAGCCAAAAAAATAAATCATATTAAACACACACACACATAATGAGATATCCACTAAGACTGCTGAAATGAAAAGATGATAAATGTTTGACAGTTCCTCTAAACGTTAAACACAGAGTCATCACATGAAATAGCAATTTCACTCCTAGTTACGGGCCCAAGAGAAATAAAACCATTACTAACACTTTTATATGAAATATTATATGTAAATATTCATAGAAACATAATTCATAATAGCCAAAAAGTGGAAACAACCCAGATATTCCTCAACTGATGAATGAATAAACACAAGTAGTATATTTACACAATGTAATACTATTCTGCAAAAAAAAGGAATGAAGTACTGATACATGCTACAACATGGATGAACCTTGCAAATGTTATGCTAAAGCGAAAAGTTATTTACAAAAGACTATATATTGTATTATTCCATTTATATGAAATGGCAAGAATAGGCATATTCATACACACAGAAAATAAACTAGACTTCCCTCGTGGCTCAGCTGGTAAAGAATCTGCCTGCAATGCAGGAGACCTGGGTTCAATCCCTGGGTTTGGAAAATCCCCTGGAGAAGGGAACAGCTACATACTCCAGTATTCCGGCCTGGAGAATTCTATGGATGCTATAGACCATGGGGTCACAAAGAGTCAGACATGACTGAGTGACTTTCGCTTCACTTCACTAGGACTGGAGGTACGCTTCCCTGGTGGCTCAGCTAGTAAAGAATCCGCCTGCAATGTGGGAGACCTGGGTTCGATCCCTGGATTGGGAAGATCCCCTAGAGGAGGGCATGGCAAACCCCTCCAGTATTCTTGCCTGGAGAATCCCCATGGACAGACGAGCCTGGCAGGCTACAGTCCATGGGGTCACAAAGAGTCAGACACGACTGAGTGACTGAGCACAGGGCCTGCAGTGAGAGTGGGCAGCCACATGGCCCACTGGGTTCCTAGTTCCCTGACCAGTCCCTTGGCAATGAAAGCACAGAATCCTGACCACTGGACCACCAGGGAATTCCCTGAATTATGTCTTAATAAAGCCATTTAAAAAAAAAACAAAACATAAACCTCTAGGTTTCTAACCCACATGGCCCTTCTTTCCTCACTCACTCACCTGTATCCATGTTCTCTTCTTTCTGTCAAATTTCCTATACTTTGTAAGTATGGTCCTACTTAGAACATTCTACCCCAAATTATCTCAAGCTGAAATTATTATTATTTACTCTCAATTCGAGTGAATTCTCCTCAGAGACATTATCCCTGACCACCCCAATTAAAGCAGTCTCTCCCCCTGAAAATGGTCTCTTTTATATTCTGTTTAGGAACAAAAAATAAAGTAATTCAGCTATTCAGCTGATGCATGTCAGGTGGCACCTCAAAATTAGTTAAGTTCCTGAGCTGAAGCAGAATAGAAGTTTTTATATGGCAGGAGAAGAGAGGGGTATATGGTTATGGTATTGTCCCAAGTTGCAATTTTCTTTATCTGTAAATGCTGCAAAACATTGCAATTTAAAAGGGTGGGGTATGTTGGGGTATTTATGCCTCTTTCTCATAAATGACAGTACTTTGGTAGCAGTTCAAAGGATTCTTTTGAGAGCTATCTTTGTAAGCCATGTTGAAGATCTAATGTCAATAAGGTTCAAGGGAAAGGACTGACAGAAAGGGGAAAAAAGAGGAAAGAAAGAAGAAAGGGAAAAAGGAGGTAAAGGGACTTCTCTGGCAGTCCAGTGGTTAAGACCCCAAGCGTCCAATGCAGGGCATTTGGCTTCAATGCCTGGTTAGGGAACTGAGATCCCACATGCTTTGCAGCCAAAAATAAAATTTAAAAAAATTTTAAATTAAAACAAAAGGAGGTAAAGACTGAACAAGGAAAAGCAGGATCTGTTTCAATTCTTTAGTACACATCTCAGTACCTGAAATCATCTTAGTTATTTGTTTGCTGCATGTTAATTTTCTGTCTCCCCTATCACTAGGACATTTCTGTCTTGTTTGTTCACACAGTAGATGCCTAATATGTGGTGGCTGATTGACCAAATTCCACACCAACATGAGAATCAAAGATGAAATCATGAGCAATTATTTTGGAACTTTTCAGCCACTCCTCTCATTTCTCATGATTATAACAAACTCTGCCTAGTCTCTATCATCTGGGTGTTCAAAAGAATTAAAAATTTTGGGGCCACACCTCCACAGACTGGTTCATCTGTGCTTTAACTACATCTGCCTGCCTACAGAAACAACTATTTTAAAAGGTAAGGAAAAGTCTGCGTGACAGTCTGGGCCGTGCTTCAGTGGAACTAGACACAAGTCATTGAACTAGACACTAGGACAATTAATTGTACAGAAGAAACTGGATCAAACTTACCGCAGTTTTTTTCAGGGCTCTTAAGTCCTTAATTCAAGCATGCTTTTCTTCCCAGTAGTAGCGGGGGCCACTGTGCTTAGTTACTTCTGCAATTGCTAGAGGATAGGAGCAAAGACTCAAAGCATTTAAGCTATGGAAGGAAATTCTGGGCATTACTTAGCTTGTTTCCTTCTTATCAGATGTTTCTTTCTTATTGTTTGTATCCCAGATATCAAGATTTCACCTTCTAAGAACACTTCCCAACTCAACGCATTTTCTCAGACCAGCATCACTGGCAGTACCCTGACATGTGTTTGGAAACGCAGGATTTCAGACTTCATTCCAGAGCCATAGAATGTGTCACACCACAAGACCCCCAGGTGACTAGTGCTCAGTTTGAGAGGTATGTAGCAATTCTGGACATGCTGAACCAGTGCTACTATCTCCAACAGTGTGTACTGATCATTAGCACTTACCTACAAGCTGGACTAATAGAACAAGGAGAATTCATAAGTGAAGTTTTCCCAATGCCCCCTGTAGAATTCAGGACCTGTGTATTAGGGAAAGAAAAGACAGGCTCAAAGGATAAAACTCAAAAGTAATTACAAAACTTATTGGCAAAATGGTGATTTTTTTTTTTTAGTGAATACACTGAGATTCATTAAACTACTCTAAAAGTGTTTTAGGAGAATTTTTTTAAATTATATTTACACTTGTGTATTTGCTTGTTTGGTTGCACAGTGTAGTATGTGGGATCTTAGTTCCCCAACCAGGGATCGAACCTTTGCCCCTGCATAGGGTCTTTGCCATTAGACCACCAGGGAAGTCCCCTGAAAGTTTCATAATAAAAATTTTTTTAAGTAATCTCAAGTTAGTGATAACTACCAGTCCCACCAAGAGGCATCTTTGGTGGGAAAGTGTACTCAAGAATGTGTATCTGCCCAAAGTAAAGACTGACAGGGAATGGGGAAAGAGTAAGGTTTATGAACCAGGCCCACTGGGTCTTTCATTTAATCCCTCATCACAGCTCTGTTAGGTAACACCACTTTAACTAAGTGATTGAATTTAGCATCAACAATCCTGGGACAAACTAGTATTGTATGGCCCCTGGTGAAGCATGGGGCTTCCCTGGTGGCTCAGAGGTTAAACTGTCTGCCTGGAATGCAGGAGACCTGGGTTCAATCCCTGGGTCAGGAAGATCCCCTGGAGAAGGAAATGGCAACCCACTCCAGTACTCTTGCCTGGAGAATCCCATGGACGGAGGAGCCTGGTAGGCTACAGTCCATGGGGTCACAAAGAGTCGGACATGACTGAGCAACTTCACTTACTCACTGGTGAAGCATATGGGGGAAGTAAACATCCTCATTGACATGGTCCTCTCCTTTAAGCAGTAATTCAGGCAGTTGGGCTCCTTCCATTCTGTGCTCTGCCATCTTCAACTGAAGGCTTCTAAAGCAGCACTAGTAAAAGGGTTTTCAAAGTGAGGCTGGAGACCATTCACCAATAGCACCAATTTACCTTTTTTTTGGCGGGGAGTGGGGTATAGAAATGGAGAGGGTTCAAGGTTAGATTAATTTCTGGTAAAGACTGCCCACAGCAGATGCTACACAAAGTTAAGGAAGCTGAGAAGTTCAAGTGGCTAGCAAGAAGGTGGCTGAGTACTGCACCAAGGAGTAAATGCTGGGGAAAAAAAAGAAATAGAATAACAATAATGCAGGGAGTTGATGGACTTGGGAGAAAAGTGTAGAGAGATCAGAATGTTGAATAATGTCTAAGTATAAACTGTGATCAATCCGGAGGGCAAGCAAAGTGTAAGGAGTTACTTATATATCAGGGTTTAAGATTAGTAAAATAGTCTAGTTCAAGGTCACCATAAGGAACAAAGGTGTGGCTGTGGGAGTGGGCGGCCATAATAGGGGTAGGATTAACAGTGCCTCCAGTCCAAGATAGGCAGGAGGCCTTAATAGGTGTTGGTTGGATTATCCACAGAAATACTGAAACTTCCCACATGTAAAGGCCCCAAGTAAACAGAATATACAGAAAGGGTGTAAAGTAATATAGCCTATATTTCATTTATTGGAGTATAATTGATTTACAATGTTGTTTTATAGCCTATATGTTAAAGGATAATTATTGTGTGACTCAGAGAACAGAGATCCTGGGAGGACAATCAATATGTTAGACTTCTCAGTTCAGTTCAGTTCAGTTGCTCAGTCGCATCCAACTCTTTGCAACCCCATGGACTGCAGTACGCCAGGCTTCCCTGTCCATCCCCAACTCCCGGAGCTTACTCAAACGCACGTCCATTGAGTCAGTGATGCCATCCAACCATCTTCTGTTGTCCCCTTCTCCTCCTGCCTACAATCATTCCCAGCATCAGGGTCCCTTCAAATGAGACTTCTAGACTGAGAAAAACACCAATTTCAAACAGGCTGTAAGGCTGGCACTGTCTTTCAGGAGACAGCCAAGTTACACTTAAGGGAAAAAGGTGAAGGAAATATTCTCAACAATTTGGGAATGGCACAGAATTTTATCTGCCATGGAAGAATTCCAGGGGAAAAGAATGGAAGGAGGAAGCATGAGGTGGGAGGGACCAAAAAGTATGGGAATTTCTATAACAATATCGCAAACCAGGTAACGTGAAAATAAATATGTGGGCTTCAAAACACCTAGATATGTTAAATCAAATCTAAAAGACATACTTTCAGATTCAGAGCTAATTTTGCAAGAGGGTAAAGGTACCTCTCAAGGATCACAAAGAGAGAACTAAAAACTAGAAGAAAAAAAGAGTATGGTTGGGACTTCCCTGAAGGTCCAGTGGTTAATAATCTGCCTTCCAAAACAGGGGACGAGGGTTTGATCCCTGGTCCAGGAACTAAGCCTGCTCATGCCACAACTACTGAGCCTGCTTTCCACAAATACTGAAGCTCTCTTGCTCTGGAGCCTGTGCCCTGCAACGAGAGAAGTCTGCCTGCCTTAACAAGAGAGAAGCCCCTGCATGCCACAGCACTCAACGCAGCCATAAATAATATTTATTGTTTTAAAAAAGAGTATGGTTATGCTGGTGCTATCTCAGTAACCAGGCTTCCCAAGTGACTCAGTGGTAAAGAATCCACCTTCCAATGCAAGAGACACCAGTTTGACCCCTGGGTGGGGAAGATTTCCTGGAGGAGGAAATGGCAACCCACTCCAGTACTCTTGCCAGACAAATCCCATGGACGGAAGAGCCTGGTGGGCTACAGTCTGTGGGATCATAAAGAACCAGACACAACTGAGCAGCTGAACCCAGCACACATCTCAGTAATCAAGAGGTTTGGATTTTAAGATGCAGAGAGGAGGCCTTAGGCCCAAGTAAGGCAGGGACTAGGAATTTAAACTCTGCATGAAATCAGGAGCCTTCAAATGCTAAGCTTGAACAAAAGGATGAATTAAAAATTAATCTCCCTTGGTCTGCCTTTTGGAAGGAAAAAAAACCTCTCCCATGAGACTCTGTAACCATAGGCATTCCTTCACATGGATTTAGCGTTCAATTGCATTCTACCTACCTGAATGGTCTGGAATCCCAAGCTGAGAAATTCACATGAGAAGTGGTCCTAATCCAGTAGTTTTAATAACAGAAAAGATGAGCAGAAGGGGCATTGGGGGGTATTCTAAAATTGTGTTGATGGTGGTTTGATTGTCCTTCATTCTATTACTGTGCTTTATTTCATTGATTGATTTTTTTCTGTGTTGAACCATTCTCATATTCCAGGAATAAATTCCACTTGGTCAAATCGGCTGTTGAATTCGGATTGCTGGTCCTGTGCTCATCTTCTCTATATTGTTCCCATTTTAGTACATGTGCTGCTAAAGCAAGAAGTCCCTGTGGTTTTATTTTTTAAATAGGGGATAATGTACTTTCGCATTTCAATTTTCAAACGAGTAAATGTCTCAAAGAGCAAGAATTATTTTCTATGCCTGAAACGCTGACAAAAATTAAGACCCACATGCTCGTTTACAGACTTTTCTTCCCAGAACTGGCATCCCTCCTTCCTACATAATACACCTCAACTGGAATATCAGAAAGCGACCGTTTCTACAAAAGGTGCTGTGCAATAATCTGACCCACAGAGAGAATCCAGATTTGAGGTTTCTATGTCACCACATGACACCCAACTGCAAACTGTTTAAAGTAAGAGTATGAATAACATGTCCTTGGAATTCTCTTCTCCAAAGAACTTAATAATTCAACCTTTGGGGTACTTAAAATTCAGACTCCCAAGCACAGTAATGTGTGGTGTGTGTGGAGTTCAGTGGAGGATTCATCTTTCTGGTTCAGCAGAAATCCAAACATGTATGTCAGGTACTGGGGACGGTGAAAAGCAAGATTATTTGAGAAAAAGTTCCAGGGACAATACTTTTGAAAACTGACAACAGCTACTGGAAATTTCTTTTTCCGTTTCACAACTCAAGGAACTTACTGGCACCTGCCCAAAAAGAGGAATAGGTTAACAGGTGTTCACAATACCTAGGGATGACTTGTCCACTTGCTGGAAGCCTCCTGCCTGACGGGGCCCGAAAGGGATTCGGGGGGGTGGGGTGGGTACGAAGGGATTCTCTCAAGGCGTGCGGTCAGCAAATAGGCTAAAGAGGAAATAATACCGAAGACTAAGGAGAAGTAACCGCCTCACCAACAGAGACCAATTACGGCCACCGTCTGCTTCCAGAGCACTGCACCTAGCCCCAAGATCGCGCATGCGCCCTGAGCAGTGCAGCACGCGCCCCCCCGCCCCCCCGCCCCCCCGCTGTTTTGGGTTTTTTGTGTTGGGGTTTTTTTTTTGTTTTTTGCATTGCTTGAAATTTGTCCAATATGTGTGTGTGTTTTAATCTTTGAATGTTCATTTGACTCCCTTACCAAAATGTAGATATCAAGGAAATTTGGAAACTTAAGACATCTGTCTAGATGCCCTAATGCTAGATAGAATTATACATTATGTGTGAAGATAAAACGTTTTGTGTAAACCACTAAGTTTTCCTGTTTATTTCTGGACAAACATCCTTGGGAATTGGGGCGGAAAGTACAGGAAAAGAGGAGCCAGGAATTTTCAAAAAGCTTGCAGGGTTGGCATACAGGAAACAAATTTTCATCATCTCAATCATTTGTATATTCCTTTTGGATTTGCTGAAGAAAATTGAAGGGTAAATTTTAGTTGATTTCGCTAAAGTCCAGCTAGATCGGAAGGGGGACATTTGATGTTTATTTTTGTAAAGGAAGTTAATTGAGTGTGTTTGGCAGGGTTGGGACTCAAAGATCCTATTCTAGACAAGGAAAATATCCCTTAGTAAGGAATCTCCAGGATGGTTATGATACATTCCTTCCCCTAACCTTGTAAGATAACTTCAGGTTCCCTCCTCCAAGGGAATGGTGAGGGGAAAAAAGTAGGCAACTGTGCCTAAGAGGATTTGCACAGAAAAAGCTCATATGGAAAAAAGATCTTGGACACACCTCATTCTCTTGGTTAGCTGAACCAATTCAACTTGTTACCCAGTAAGTGGTTAGTGGATCTAGGCAACAGAGAAATAAACGAAACCTAGTGGGTAATACATCAACCAGGTTGAGCAATAAGCAGCACCTGGGGATAGAAATTTCCCACAGAGGAGAAAAATGGCATCACAGAAGAGAATACTTAGTAAAATTTATTAAAATAAAAAAAGAAAAATAATAATTTATGCCCTTGGCAAAATAAAAGATCTTGTCAATATAAATGTTTCTTAGAAAACATATGAAAAGATAATATAATATATATATCAATAAATCAGTATCAATGTTACAGCAAAAGTAATAATGATTGACAAGTGAGGATAATTCTGGCCCTTACACAGCAGCATTTCTGGAAGGTCCTCTGATTCCTCCTTTTTTTTTTAGTACAGATATGCCTTCATTTTAAGAAAGCCTGATATACATATATCTATATTTAGAAACTATCAATTGAATTATTTGTCACAAAAGAATTCTCTACCAAAAAATCAACAAGTTTCTATAATGTATCCTTCAAATTAGCAAATTTTCTTAATGTGTTTAGAATTAACCAAATACATGTGTCCCCAACTTCTTTCCTTCTAGCACTGTTACATACAGTGAGGTACACCTGAAGTGAGCCAGAAAAGCTGGGCTTCAAACCTGACTACAGAGAGTGTGTTCTTACTTAGAATAAGATTGTGTTCCCTCAATCTTTTGTTTCTTGAATCCTAAGCTCTTGATTTTCTTGTCCCTGCTGTTTCCTGGGCAACTTTGTTTACCTGGTACTCTCAAGATAAAAGGAGGAAATCGAACAGGAGAAGGATGGATTAATGAATTAGTGAGTCACTCCGGCAGAGCACAGTGAGATGAAATCTGGGGTTTAGAGTGTGTGTGTGTGCGGCTATAGCTGGGGAAAGCCAGAGCAATTCTCTGCCCTTGATGTGGTATTTGTGAGGCTCCTTTCCCAGCAGGAGCACCTGATTCCTGGAGGGGCAGCAGGGCTCAGTCCAGTTTCCCCAGCCAGATGGGACACATACTCAGGAGAATGGACTCCATCCTATTTGTCACATTCCTCCTGGCTCCCTTCAGCACAATGGTAGTGCTGTTCACAGAACTCTTGGATCCGGCTACAGGCCTCCAGCATCATCACTTCAGGGACTGTGATTACCACTCGGAAGAAATTTGGATATTCAAAGCACTGCAAAAATAAAAGCATATTATTCTCAGAGCAGTTGAATCAGTGATTAGACCACCCTAGTATGGCCAGGGCCCTAATCAGCAAGAGGCAGCAATACCATTTACCCAGGGCTATCAGTTCCCACCACTGGGATGCTGAACCAGTAACTGAGTTAATTTATCTTAAAAGGAATTTGTGGAACAAGCTTGATTTCCTCTCACTTAGAATGTCCAACTACAATTTTTCTTCCTGAATCAGATGGGATAATGATGAGGAAGAAACAAATTTTAAATAGAGGTCATGACACCCACCAGTAAGAATCTTCTCAAAAGAGAATACAGTAAGTAGTCTCTTAGTATCCATAGGGGGGTTGGTTCCATAACCGCTGAGAATGCTAAAATCTGAGGATGCTCAGGTTCCGTATATGAAATGGCATAGTACTTGCATAACCTACATACCTCCTCCTGTGTACTTTAAATAATCTCTGAGTTACTTATAATACCTAATACAATGTAAATGCTATGTACATAGTTGTCAGGCTGCAGCAGATTCAAGTTTTGCTTTGGGGCACTTTCTGGAATTTTTTTTCTTCTAATGTTTTTCTATCCCTAGTTGGTTGAATACTTGGATGCGGAACCTGCACATATAAAGGCCAACTGTACACTTTGTTGGGGGAGGAAAAGGCTAAAGACCAGCTCAGGGAGAGCTCCCAAGGCACTATACACCATTGAGAGTTTCTAGAGAAACCTGAGAGGGATGCAAGCACTCACCGTTGCTGGGAGGCAGTGGACGGACTGCTCGGCAACTAACTGCTCCGTGAACTCCACATCATTCTCAAATTCTGGGAAATGTTCCATCTCAATTCCAACCTATACCAATAACAGGGAAAGGCAAACTGATCATAAGGAGGGAAAACAGGCCACTCCCTATGCCAGAAATCAAGGCAGGGACTGCTGTAAAAAATATCTTGGAACTCCACTA
Organism: Ovis canadensis; assembly: GCF_042477335.2. Taxonomy (NCBI): domain Eukaryota; kingdom Metazoa; phylum Chordata; class Mammalia; order Artiodactyla; family Bovidae; genus Ovis; species Ovis canadensis. The sequence goes on along the minus strand of NC_091258.1, from coordinate 52,620,356 downwards.
CTTATAACTAAGAGTTCTTGCTCTTAGGAGCTTGTGGAGTTTTTCATAGGGAAGAGAGGATATATTCATATTAATATTTTAGTTTATTGAAGTGTTCCTTCTTGGATGCTGATAAATGAAAGCTGAAAATAGGATGCTAGTGTTCTTTAAAAAAGGCACTATTGGTACTATGGGCCAGGCTAGTCTTGATTGCATGGAACTACCCTGCCCATTGGAAAATATTCAGCATTGCTGACGCACAAGATGCCAATAGCACCTTTCAGTCCTTCTAGAAACAAATAACATTCCTATATATCCCCAAACACTCCAAGGGAAGCAGATCTCTCCTGGTTGAGAGCTACAGTAGTGTGGAAAGCCTCTTATTCGTGTCATATCATCTCTGTATCTGCATATAAAACAATTCTCTGTATTGAAAAGTTGTCATTTTAAGAGGTTTTTTTTTCTTTCTTTTTATTTAGCACTGAGTTTAAACCACATCAGTAGGACAATTCATAACAAGGCAGTTCTTAAACTGACTGGCTCAGGAGCCCATCCGGTTGTCTCTGTGAGCCTTGCAGACTGGCTTCCCTCACCTGCCACCCACATACTCACCATGAGGTACATGGCCCCAGAAGGGCGAATGGGCCGGAGTCCAGGGATGGCAGCCAATGCCCCATAGCAGAGATCTGCATTGGACTATGAGAAGAGGCAGAGACATCAAGGATAAAAACTTCAGCTAAAGAAAAACTGGGTCATTAAAAAGAGAGCCCACATCAAAGGCGAGGAACCTAGGTTTGCTCTGCTGGCATAAGGAGTTAACAAGAAAAAACACTCTGCCCACTCACAGCTTTAGGCCAGGAGCAGAGTGGATTGCCAGAAGTTAGAGAAATGTATGGATGAATGTTGACAATGATGCCACCTTCTGGCTTGGAAGCCCCATAATGGCGGGGCTTCCCTGGAGGCATTCCCTGACTCCCAGAGTGGAAGGCTACAGGCTGCCCTTACCTTGAGGAAGCTTAGAGTGTTGTGGTAGAACTCTTGAGGGGTGCGACACAGGATGCTTTTCAGAGCTCCCTGGACAAGGGTGCAGGGGCCCAGGATCCGTTGACTTAGCTTCACCAGCCCATCTCGGATCTAAAAGCCCCCCGGCAAACACATTATTTAACCTTTCTTAAGCATCCCTGCTGTGGAGATTCTTGTTCTGACCATTCTTTCTATAAAGTGTTTATTTTTGTCTATTTTTAATTTTGTTGTTGTTGTTATCTTCTATCTAGGCAGAGTTAGGGTTAGTTTTCAATCTCTGGAGACGTGGTGGTGCCTCGTGTCATTCTTAAATCAGACCACCTGGGTTTGTAGCCCAGCTCTGCCACACACTGACTGTGTGGCTCTGAGAAAATTATACAACCTATCTGAGTTCATTTTTATCAGCTGTAACATGGAGATAATACCAATACTGGCCTCACAGGGTTGTTGGGAGAATTACATTGAAATAAAGTACGTAAAGCACTGGTACCTTGTAAGCCCACAAATAGCATTAGGGATCATTACTGCTTGTTGCTTCTTTTTGTGTGGTGATAAAATTGGAGGTAGATGGAACTTCCTCACCAACACAGAAAAACTGAGTTCTGGAGAGAAATAACCAGTACTATCTTTATCCAGTGTCTTTCCAGGCACACAGAACTACAGGGCCTAGAAAGGAAAATCTCACATCTATACCACCACTGTGAGATAAAGCAAGCAAGTAATAAGTAAACAAATAAATAAATATTTAGAATATATATATATTCTCACCTCATTGCCAAAAATATCTCTTCGGTCATGGATAAGGATCCAGCCCATCCTCCAGCCAGGAACCAGCCAGCGCTTGGCCAGCCCTCCACAGGACAGGATGGGGACATTGCTGCTGAGGGTAGCCAGAGGCTCAAATTTGGAATCTGAAAACACCTGAGGAGAAGAGGTGCTTCTTACAGTTGTTTTCTGGCATCCCTCCAAATCCCATCCCTCCCCAGATTTCCCTTATATCGTTAAGCACAGGGCCTCAGATTTACAGGCTCTTTCTACCCTGAAGCATGACTGGGATCTCAAGAAGCTTCAAAGGGAACTATCCAAAAACATATAACCTGGTGTCTTGTCTGGGTTAAAAAAAGAAGCCTAAAATGAGGAAACTAGTCCCAGCCCAGTAATATGTACAACCCCTGACTCTAGGGAATGAATGAAATAATTAGATCCTGCCCGAGACTCACCATGTCTCCATAGATCTCATCAGCTAAGATGGGGACACACTGCCTTGCAGCCACTGAAAATAAGAGAAACATGCTGATGTCATTTTTAATATGAATTACCTTAGCACTTAAATATTTACCTGGGCTTATACTTTACACTCGATGTTTGTCGGTTTTGTCTTCCTCGTCAAGAACTACAGATTCTTCTCATATTCTTCCAGGGTACAGAGCCTAAATTTGCTGTTTAGTTAACTAGATATTTCAAGTCCTTTCTTCCACATGATGGGAGTGATTAAGAGGCAAGTCTTTTTCTCCTTCTTTCTACCTTTCCAGTGGGACACCACTCACTAGGGACCCCACTGGAGCCCTCTGACCTCTATCCTAGTCTCGGAACTTAGTGAAGGACTTCTTTCTCACTCCAGGAAACAGCTAAAGGATTCCATCCCCATCTTCTTTCCTGTCAAGTGAAATCTGTTGGACTTACCTGCCAAAATTTTCTGGAGATGACGTCTACTGAACACTGATCCACAAGGGTTTGATGGATTGTTAACAATAAGACAAACTGTCTTTTCATCAATCAGAGATTCTAATTGTTTCAGGTCAATTTCCCAATTCTTCTCTGGCTGGGGAGGGGAAAAACACTGAGATCAAGATGATTCTGAAAAATTTAGGAAGACTACTCACTTCACTCAAAGGTATAATATAAGTCACAAAATGTGTCTGTGGTCTCAGACTTTTCAGATCTTTCTCTGCTAAGCTAATGGTCATGTATGTTTATGAAGTATTAATTGAGCATTTGTATCTAAAATTATCTAATTTGTATCTAAAATTAAAAAGTCATTTACCAACAAATTGTAGAGTTTGACCTCAATTCCCATAGATTCAGCCAGAGTCCTGTAGAGAGAGAAGCCAGGACTCGGAACTAGGATGTTTTGCCCTGGGTTGGCCAACACAGCCAAACACAGTTCAATAGCCTGACTGCAGCCACTTGTCAGAATGACATCCTGTGAAGAAAAGTTTTGTTTTGTTAGGGGTTCCAACAGCAACAGGAGAAAAGGGATTATCAGATGAGTGAGTGGGAAGCAAAAATAAGCTTACTTTTAAAAATCCTATGTAAAGTAGTGGGGACTATAGTAGGCCAAAATTGAAATAAACGAATATGTTTATATATGTCCATATCTAGAGGCTGTTGAAAATGCTGGCCACTTAAAAGAAAAACATCGCTTTAAAAAGGACAGGTTGGCTGTGACTCAGCAGACCTCCATGAGAGGTCATTATGACCTTGGACTTTTTCACCTGGTTATTTATTTACTTTTGACCAGAGATTTGAAGCATGGCTCTCTTCTGAAATACAAAGGGCTCCCCTTAACGTTAAGAAATGTTGACCTCCACCCTATAAACAACAGAGTGGAGGGCATTTAAACTTGACCCTGCCATGAGTCCAATATGCCATGGAAACTCGATCCTCCCATCTAAGTGACCTTAGGTAAGTGAAGGGAACTACAGATTAATAAAAGACCCTATTGGTAAAATTAAAATTTCCAATTATTTGGTATTTATGAATTACTGTTTTTCAATGATCTTTTGCAGAAAATCAAATATAGGGTGACCTCTGAGTCCTTTGAGCCTCCATGAGACAAACATCACATAAGTTGTATGCAATGTTATTATCATACTATAATTACATTAAATATAATCACTGACTAGTGGCCTCCCCATATAAAAAGTCCTAGAATTGCCAAAGGGAAATTATTCTTAGTTTTTGTTTCCCTTAAAACCCTTATTCCTCGTGGAACAGAAACAAAGGGTAGAGTTTGCCTAGTATTGCTTTACAGAAATTGCTCTAGAGCAATTTTTTGCTCTAGAGCAATTCTTTAGAGCTAGCAACTTGTCTAGGGCTCACCTTAGCTTCCAGGGGTGCCTCGGGACAGTGGTAATAAGAAGCAACTTCCTCCCGACTGGATAAGCAGCCTGAGAGAAAAGAACAGAAGAAGAAAGCTGGAAGTTTTCATACCACAACTGACAGCGATGCCCTTAAGTCACAGGGCTTCAAGGCTACCTTCTGTCCCAGATCAGAGCACATAGCATTCGGTTCAGCTCTCAGTCGCTATAGTTAAAGGAGATTAACTTTGTACCTTACAATTTTATAATGAGCACACAAATGTATAAATAATAACAAGAAGAGTTCACAAAACTATAAAGTATTCTGCAGCATCTTGGTTACTGTGATTATGCTTTATTTTCTTTTAGATTATTTAATCTAAGATACAGGATTTAGATTATTCTTAAATCCCTTTCAGGGATTATATTTGAAAACTTGTAATTAGTGAGTTCATTACACTGGGTTCATTTTAACTTTTTCACATTGTGTTGTATACCTATTAGTATTTTCCTTTTATATTATATTTAAATTAAAATATTTTCATTTTAAATTATATTCTCATGCAATGTTTCCAAATGTTGGCTTGCAAGCTTGAAGTATACACAGTTTCATACCAGTTATTATGTTTTACAGAATTGCTGTCCAAAAAGATTATCTTCAGTTACCAAAGCTAGAGGCAATATTTCCTAATGTTTGATAACTTAATAGGTACAGATAGTTCTCTTGAAATTAATCAGCATTTCCTTAATTGCTAAGAAAAACCACAGATAAACATTATCTGTGTTTCCTTTGGTATGAAGTGTTCATATCCTTTGAGTTCATATCCTTTGTCAAATGGAGACTTGGTTTTAGGTTTCAGGTTAAATCAGTTTCTTAATACTTTGAATATAAAAGTCACAATAAACATTTTTAAAAATTGTATTGAAGTATAGTTGATTTACAATATGGTGTTAATTTCTGCTGTACAGCAAGGTGATTCAGTTATACATATATATATTCTTTTTCATATTCCCTTTCATTATGTATAAACTCTTTTTATAACTAACTTTTGGTCTTATTTTGTTTTGATTTTTATTTATGAAGCTGCATAAAATGTAGATAATCAACCTAAAAATCATGTTCCTGATAGCTCTGTAAAGTGTTTTTAAATTCTCTTTTAGCATGAAGCTGATTTTTATTCTGCACATATACACAGTGGGGAAGTGTGTGACACTGAAACAAAGTCAAAGAGCCACTTATCAAAATGCTTAGGGTAGGAATGTCCAATACATGGAGAGAGTTGCTGCTGCTGCTGCTGCTGCTAAGTCGCTTCAGTCGTGTCCGGCTCTGTGCGACCCCAGAGACGGTAGCCCACCAAGCTCCCCCGCCCCTGGGATTCTCCAGGCAAGAACACTGGAGTGGGTTGCCATTTCCTTCTCCAATGCATGAAAGTGAAAAGTGAAAGTGAAGTCGCTCAGTCGTGTCCTACTCCTAGCGACCCCATGGACTGTAGCCCACCAGGCTCCTCCGTCCATGGGATTTGCCAGGCAAGACTTACACCTAAATAAAATTATTCCTGTCTTAACCTTCTGTTCTCTAATAGAACAACTCATTCTTTGCTGTTGGTTTTGTTTGTTTGTTTTTGCCTTGAAACAAGCATAGTTACATTGAGAGTGTGACCAGGACCATAATTAAAATAAATCTTGAATATGCAGAGGAGGAGAAATAACGCCAAGAAGTATTTACACAGGGCAGTAAGTAAATTGATTTAGGAGCTAGACGGCTCTGTCAAGAAGCAGCTGCAGCCAAACTCAAGGCCTCCGTGGAGAATGAGCAATGATAGGATAGGAGTGTTATTTGAGCAGAGTGTATAATGGGAACCGGAAACAGGGAGGTGCCATAATGCCAGAAGAAGCCAGGAAAGAAGCTGGACCTTGATGGCTTGAGGTTAAGCATTCTGAGACTCCTTTCCCCAAATTCAACAGCCATATTATCTTAGCCTCTCCTTAGGAATTATGCATCAGGGAAACAAAGAGAACTGCTAGAAATTTATTCCTGTCAGAAGAGCAGAGAAGATTTGGAAACTGCCAGAGTAGAGTCTCAGGGTGAACTTACCGATGGAGGGTACATAGCCATTAAACTTCCCTGAGTCAAGGGCATCTTTCATTGCTTGGGTAACTTCAGGATCTGTCGGCAGGTTTCCAAATACAGTAGGGTCCCCTTTTCAAGAACCATAAAGAGGTTATTCTTCCAAGCCCAGTAACCAGACCCACCCTCCACTTCCGTCCCCTCCGCCCAACCCATGAGGATGGGGTGAGAGGAACAATGCCTGCCTCTTGGTTAAGTGTACTCAACTCACCGATCGACAAAGCAATCATGGTCTTGTTTGGATTTGGCTTCACCTTCATGTTGTCCACAATGGCCCGGATGGGATTGAAAGTTTTGTTGGACATTTCCGAGGGCCTCACGGACCATCTGGCCTTCCTGCTTTTCACTTTCCTCAGCACGGAGCTTCTCCCAGTGACGTTGACGTGCACATCCAGAACTGAGGGGAGGCTGCCGTGGTCCTGCATCTGAATCACATATGGGTCCGTGACTAGCAAAGACTATGGGGAAAAGAAGGGGTCACTGTGACTCTAAGGACAGATATAGTCCAGTGGGGCAGCTACAGTTGGACCTAAACACTGGGGTGACTTTGCCAGACATCTATTTTCAAACTCCTTTCACATGTAAAGTAGCTTTGAATGAATGAGGGCAATTTAAAGACTTTTCACTCAGATGGAAAATAAGCAAAATAACCATTCTACAATATTAGCAGAGTGTTCCATTTAATGCTTATCTACCGTGAGATTCGCTGTGTGCTACATCATCACCATGAAAACTTAACTATGCTGTCCACAAAACCAAGAAAGAATGACAAGAAAACTAATGTTAAACAAGGAAAGCGTAGGTATCCCTTCCTTTCCATGCAAGAAGAGTCTCCTTACACTTCAACAGACTGTGTCTTGTCCTGTGCAAAGAATAACCAGGAAGAATTATTCCATATTGTTAGAAATTTAGTGTTAGCATTATCATTAGTAAAAAATAAAGACCTATTCTATGAGCAGCTTGCTGCCCTGTGGAAAAAGAAGTCAATACACCACAAAGAAAAAACCATGCATCCCAAATCACAAGGTTAGCTGAAGCTTGAGATTTTACCTTCACAGTAAAGGAGAAGCAGCCTCCAAGCAGCCAAACCAGGAAGTTGCCTAAGTTGTTTGGCAAGTGACAGAGACCGTGAATTCAGATGCAACCTCTGATGCCTGAAATAGTCCCACAAATGGGCGTTGGGCCTGAAACTCTCATGCTATTGGTTCAGGTAAGAACAGAGCAACCAGCCCTCTTCTTTCCCCCCCTCTTCACTTTTTGGTGCTTTTTACCTCTAACCCTGCCTCCACCTCCACCACCAAATCAGGAATTTGAACACTTCAGCCTTCTGGAATTGTCTGCGTTAACTCTTTCTAGGTAATTTGTGAGATGTTTGAAAGGATTGTCAGAGAAGTAGTTAGGATTACAGTTGGTAATTTTTATTAAATCTTTTTTTGTGTGACAAAATGACCTATTAAAATGTTAATAGTACAGAAATGTATAGAGTAAAAAGTGAGAGTCTTGCAAGGGCCAGGCAGTGGTAATGATCTGGCCATTTCTATCCATTCATCAAGACAGATAGATGATAGTAGATCAACAGATCTACAGATGATAAATAGATAGGTGATAGACAGTAGATACATTAGATGATGGATACATAGATACAGAATTGTAGATATTTTCAAAACACAGCTGAGATCATGCTCTACAACTTGTTCAGCAGCATGCTTATTTAATTCCTACATCTGGGGCTCCTTTCCTTGTTAGTTCACAAAGTTCTACTCCAGTTAGAACAAGCTGTGCAGCTAGAGTAAATGAAGGCCCACTCCATAAGCATTTAAAAAGTACAGGGTATCTAAGGCAACTAAAACCTGTGCAATTTTATCCTTATGCTGTGAATTCTTAATTTTCCTATTATGGAGTTATTGGAAAAATAAGATGTCAGGTGAGATCTAAACAAAAACCTTTGCTAAGCCAGCACAGCAGACATCTCAGAATTCCTGTGAGCCTATGAAAAGTATCATCCACCCAAGAGTTAAGAGAAACCTTAGTGACCTCATGGCTCAAATCCTACCGTTTACTTATTGAGAGACAGAGAGTTGTTTCATAAGCTCTGTCTTCTTCAGCTGTTTATTGGTGATTTGAGTCTCCACTGGGGTTGAATAACCTTTAATTTCTCTGGTCTTTCCATCTTCTTTTCCCTCTTTTATTTGTTATTTATTTATCATTTTTCTTTTATTTATGTCTTTATTTTTAAAATTGGAGGCTAATTGCTTTACAATGTTTTGTTGCCTTCTGCCATACAATGATGAGAATCAGTCGTATGTATACATATATCCCTTCCAACTCTTAGTGCTTTGAAAAATTCACCTAATGCAGTCACTTCCCCACTCCACTGAAGCAAGCATTTACCACTTCATCTCACCAGTGGAGAAGCAGAAGCACCAGACAGGTGCAGGAAGCCAGCCAGGTCAAAGAAAATTTAGGTTAATTATGAAGCCCTGAGCCCCGAGCTGGACAACCCAGACTGCTTTGTTTCAAAAAGCTATGTTTAAAACATCTAAAAGGCAAAAAAGGAAAGGTTTAGGTCTGTTACTTGGCACCCTGCTGCTGCTGCTAAGTTGCTTCAGTCGCGTCCCACTCTGTGCGACCCCACAGACGGCAGCCCATCAGGCTCCCCTGTCCCTGGGATTCTCCAGGCAAGAACACTGGAGTGGGTTGCCATTTCCTTCTCCAATGCATGAAAGGAAAAGTGAAAGTGAAGTCACTCAGTCATGCCTGACTCTTAGCGACCCCATGGACTGCAGCCTACCAGGCTCCTCCGTCCATGGGATTTTCCAGGCGAGAGTAGTGGAGTAGGTTGCCATGCCTTCTCCTACTTGGCACCCTATACATAGGCAAATGGCTCAGTTTCCTAAATACAGTTAACCATTTTACAGATAGACACACGCTTCGCAGGCTGGATCTACTACCCTTGGTGAGGTTGCCAAGTGAGAACATGGTACTGTTTCCAAAACACATAGATCTTGTCAAGAGAGAAGACCACCCCTTCCTAAACACATTTATTCCACCACCACCTCCATTTAAAATATATGTGTGCTGGAGAAAATCAGAAAAAGTTAAAAGCATTTATAATCTACCACCACTCTTAATACGTTAGTTTTACTTTTTCCCTACAAAGTTGGGATCTTGTTCTATGCACATATTTTTTAAATTGAGAAAAAAATCATATAACATAAAATTTACCATCTCAAAGTGTAAGATTCAGTGATTTTTAGTTCATTCACAACATTGTGCAACAATCGCCACCATCTAATTCCAAGACATTTTTTTTCATTGTTCCAGAGAGAAACTCCATGCCTATTAACTAGCCCCTCTCAATTTTCCTCTTCTTAGCCCCCAGCAACCACTAATTTACTTTCTGTCTCCATGGATTTGCCTATTCCTGATGTTTCACACAAATGGAATCACACAATATGTCATCTTTCATATCTGACTGCTTTCACTTAGCAAATGTTTTTCCAAGTTGTAGCATATTTCAGTACTTCATTCCTCGTTATGGCTGAATAGTGGTCCATTGTGTAAATATATTCATTTGTTCATCTGTTCATCAGCTGCTGGACATTTGGGTTTTTTCCTCTTTTTGGCTATTAGAAATAATGCTGCTACTAACACTTAGATCCAGGTTTTCATATGAACATATGTTTTCAATTCTCTTGAATATATACCTTGGTGTAGAGCTGCTGGACCATATTATGGATAGTTTTGCATTGCAAATTTTTAAATTATATCATGAATATTTTTTCATGTTCTGAAAAACATTCCATCATAGAGAATTATCAGAATTTATTGAATAATTTTCCTATTGTTGGACATGATGAGGAGTCTAGCTTTTACTATTGTAAGAAATGCTGCCAAGAGTGTCACTGTATATAAATATCAGTTCATACATGTTCATACATGTCCCTTGTAGCTCAGTCGGTAAAGAATTTGCCTGCATTGCAGAAGATCCGGGTTTGATCCCTGGGTTGGGAAGATCCCCTGGAGAAGGAAATGGCAACCCACTCCAGTATCCTTGCCTGGAAAATCTCATGGACAGAGGAGCCTGGTGGGCTGCAGTCCATGGGGTCACAAAGAGTCGGGCGCGACTGAGCGACTAACACTTACTTACATACTTACATGTTATTATCTCCTTAATGTAAATTTTACTATACATGGACTTACTGCATTGAAGACAGCAAACATTTTGCTTTCACTCTTCTAGTAATTAAAGTATAATATATAATAATATAATAAATTCAAATTCAGATGTTTACGAACTAAACTCTTAAAAACTTCTTTCCCCATAATCCCATTTCATAGAGACAGCCAGTTTAGCAATTTCTTGGTTACCTTTCTAAGTGTCTTCTATGTCTACACAGTGCTTGTACAGCTGGTTTTGGAGTTGTTCAAAATTATATATATACTATATGTTCATTCTGCAGCTTCACTGTCTCTTATTGTAACCACTATTCTTAAGTGGCAATTGAGTACTTGGAATGCGCTTTATCTGAATTGAGATGTGTCATTGGTGCAAAATACACAACAGGTTTCAAAGACTTATATAAATAATGTAAAATGTCTCACCAATAATTTTACATTGACTACATGCTTAAATAATACTTGAATCTATTGGGTGAAATAAAGTATATTACTGAAATTAGTTTCATCTGTTTCTATTTTTTTGACATTGAAAAATATTCCCATTAGAAAATTTGAAATTACTATGTGGTTTGCATTCCATTTCTATTGAACAATGTTGTTCTATAGCTTGCTTTTTAAAAACTTCAATAATATGTTGTATCGGCTTCCTTTTCATTTTCATACATGGAGATCAACTTAATTCCTTTTAATGGCTATGTTATGTTCAGTTAGCTATTCCACTCTTTTTGGACACGGGGCAGCTTCCAACTTTTCTTGCTATTAGAAATAAATCATATTGCATACACTTATTATTTATGATTGAGAACTTTTATGAGTATCCTGCAATCTGTGGGATAAATTCCTTGAGGCAGGATCACATTTCAAACACTGATAGACCTGACAAATTGATCAAATAATGGACTATAAGAAGAGAGAACACAAATATATCTTATCATGACAACTTCTTGGAGTTAAAACCAACTATTAGAACTTGAAGGGTGATACAGGGAATCAACTGAGTGTTATGGCAGGGGTTTTCCAGGTAGAGAGAATCTCAGTGGTTAAGGCCCTTCCTCTTGATACTGGACTTTGCAACAATTAAGTCAAGCAAGGATGAGGTTGTCTCAAAGTTAAAAGCTACTGTGACTATTCTGCCACTCCAGGTTTAACCTTTCAAAGATCCCAACTACACTGGAGACTCAGGTTCAACTCGCTCTTCCACACACCCACACAGCCAATAGGCTTGTTGTCCTATGCCCAGCTCAACATTAAACCAGGAGTCTTAGACTATTCAAATTGATAATCTCCATGGGGCATCAGCAGTGTCAGCTCATCTGTCCCTCTGGTTTTCAGTCATTCTCATTGCTTGGCCTCTGGGGCATTCCATTTTTATCTTTGGAGCTCAGTTAGGCATTTTGTTATATTTAACCCAACATTTCTAGATATTTTTCTAACTGGAGATCTTTCAGGTCCTCCAGACCTCAATATCACGAAAAATTAAAGTCTCTCTTTGTTAATTTGAAATGTCACCTTTATCTCGTACTAAATTCTTCTATCTTCCTAACCCTTTATGGAAAATTATATTCTAGAATGAAAAATTGTACAGTTCTTGACACACATTGCCAACTTCCTTTCAGAATGGCCATTTACCTTCCTATTAGTGATTGCTTGCAAACCCTGAGAGCTATTTTCTGAAAAAAACTTTGCTCAATTGATCAATAGGAAAAAAAAGTGTATAGGAAAAAAAAGTGTATTAAAGGTTGTTGTTATTTCTGTTCCTTTTTATTTTAGTGAGGGTGGTCATTTTTCATGTAGTCAGAACTGGACATGGAACAACAGACTGGTTCCAAACCGGGAAAGGAGTATGTCAAGGCTGTATATTGTCACCCTGCTTATTTAACTTATCTGCAGTGTACATCATGCGAAAAGCCAGGCTGGATGAAGCATAAGCTGGAATCAAGACTGCCAGGAAAAATATCAGTAACCTCAGATACACAGATGACACCACCCTTATGGCAGAAAGCTGAGAAGAGCTAGAAACTCTTGATGAAAGTGAAAGAGGAGGGTGAAAAGATTGGCTTAAAACTCAACATTCAGAAAAGTAAGATCATGGCCTCTGGTCCCATCACTTCATGGGAAATAAATGGGGAAACAAGGGAAACAGTGACAGACTATTTTCTTGGGCTCCAAAATCACCGCAGATGGTGACTGCAGCCATGAAATTAAAAGATGCTTGTTCTTTGGAAGAAAAGCTATGACCAACCTAGATAGCATATTAAAAAGCAGAGACATTACTTTGCCAACAAAGATCCATCTAGTCAAAGTTATGGGGATTTGAGAGTTGGACTATAAGGAAAGAATAGCCAAAGAATTGATGCTTTTGAACTGTGGTGTTGGAGAAGACTCTTGAGAGTCCCTTGGACTGCAAAGAGATCAAACCAGTCAATCCTAAAGGATATCAGTCCTGAATTCATTGGAAGGACTGATGCTAAAGCTGAAACTTCAGTACTTTGGCCACCTGATGCAAAGAACTGACTCACTGGAAAAGACCCTGCTGCTGGGAAAGACTGAAGGCAGGAGGAGAAAGGGACAACAGAGGATGAGATGGTTGGATGGCATCACCAACTCGATGGACATGAGTTTGAGCAAGCTCCAGGAGTCGGTAATGGACAGGGAATCCTGGAGTGCTGCAGTCCATGGGGTCACCAAGAGTGAGACATGACTGAGACTGAACTGAACTGAATAGCTCTTCACATTTTGTGAATTACCTATTTAAAATCCCTCGGCTGTCTTGCCCAGGGGCTGGATTTTTTCTTGGGTGAGACCTGGGCCAAGGAATGCACTGCAAGGCAACAAAACAGAAGCTCTGAGATCACTGGCCTAGCCTCCTCTGTCTCAATCCAGCTGGCTCAGACTCAGGGTTACAGATCAAAGAACAGCCAGCAGCACCGGGTTTTTGAGGGTGGTCCTGCAAATAGTGCAACTGACGCAGAACCAGCAGGGCTTGAGGGTGTGTGAAGAGAGCAGGTGCCGCTGGGTCAGAAGGCCATCCCCTGGGCACACCCTCATTCAGTAGCTGACAAGCAAACGCAGATGAGAAGCGAAAACAGACAAAACAAACAAGTTTCAGTAACACTCCTCTTCTGTAGTTCACGTTTTCTCTTCATAGAAAGCAGAGCAGGGAGAATGAAAGAGAAGGCCCAACCATGCTTATGGAGCTTAACGGCCACCAGCTAACCTTCACCTGGCAGTCAGGGTCCAGTAAACCATAGAAACGCTCACTAAAAGGTACACCAACCAACCATTAAGGCTTTCACTTAAAAATCAAACAACTTGCACTGAGTTTGTTCTTAAATATGACACTATTGTGTTTGCCATAGAAGAGTGTTTATGTGTGTGTGGCAAAAAACAAACAAACAAACAAACAACATAACATTAAAATTGCCATCTTCACCATTTTTAAGAATAAAGTTCAGCAGTGTTAGGTATATTCACTTTGTGCAACAGTTCTCCAGAACTTTTCCATCTTGCAAATCTAAAACTCTATACCCATTAAACCAATTCTCCCTTTCCCCTCCCTCCAGCCCTTGGCAACCACCTTTCTACTTTCCACCTTTTCATTTTGCAATAAGTATTTTAAAAATAGTCCTACCCCCCCCAGAGATAAGCACTGTTAACTATTTTGCCCACAATTAATATTCTGAAATATTTTTCCTTAGGGGTACATCCATAGGCCTTATATATCAGAATTTGATATTCTATATGATACTGTGGTCTTACTAAGACTGTAAAAAAATTTTTGAACCTGGTTTTTAGGAATCACCTATAACCCTGTGTCCTCCCATTTTTATACATCTCTTGCCACACCCTTCTTTTCTTGACCCAGGCATAAGAGTTTATGCTCATGGCTATTTATCCTATAACCAGCACTATTTGAGACACTCTATTCAAATCAACTCATAATCCTCACCTCCCTCCCAGAAGTAAGGCCTGTTTCATTTCCATTTTAAAGATGAAAACAAGTCCCATAGTAGTGAATGGTGAGTTGCAGTTCCAATCTTAACCATCTGGTTCCAGATTCCACTACACAAGTCTGCCCCACTTTACCGCAGGACCAAGTGAGTTGAGAAATACAGCCCTTTCTTTCTCAAATAGAAAAAAAAAAAAAAATCAAAAAAGACAGAAAACAAACAAACAAACAAACACCATGGAGAGTCACTGGGGATAAATTTAAGAAAATAATGAATCAATTATGTGGATTAAGCATGGAGGATTCCCCTTTTATTACTTATTACTTGTTATTTTCTAACTTTCCATCCTGAGTCATTCCCAGTGATCACTCATCTGTTGGGTACAGAGGAATTCATAAGTTTTAACTGCCCTGGTGTTAAAGGGGGAAGTGCAAGGTTGAGAGCATTCCTTACACTTCTTGACAACCTCCTTCAGGTCTGGCCTGATACCTTCTATCAGTCATACCCAATGCTTGTTCACCAGCTGGCAGTGAATAGTACATAAGCCAGAGGGAGAGGAATGGCAGAAGGGGTGATCAATGAGGCGAAACTCAAGCCTTTGCCCAGGTATAGACGATGAGGTGAGGGATGTAGGAGGGGATAGGTGGCTAGGTTAAGCTTTGTTCATTCATGGCGCCATCTTACATTTACAGAGAGAGCTTCACAGTTTTTTCCTACGTTCACTATCAAGTAATTAAAAACCAACCCACATGCAAACCACAGACCTGTGAGCTAGACAAAGAGAAGGCTGTCAGAACAGAGAGGTTACTCTAGTTGAACTTTTAAAATTTAAAGTAAATATTTAATTTTAGAATAGACTTAGATTTACAGAAAAGGTATGAAGATGGTACAAAGAGTTCCCACATACCTTCACCCAGGTTTCCCCTTATTCTTAATATCTTACATTACCATGGCATATTCTTAATCAGAACTAAGAAATAAATGTTGGTCCATTAATAATCACCAAACTCCACATTTTATTTAGATTTCACAAGGTTTTCCCACTAAAATCCTTTTTCTGCTCCAGGTGACCACTTTATATGTAATGGTCATGTCCCCTGAGTCCAATTTAATCCGAAAAAGTTTCCTCTAATCTGGAACAGTTTCTCAGACTTTGTTTTTCATGACGTTGGCAATTTTGTATAGAATGTTCTTTAACTTGGGTTTGTCTGATATTTTTCTCATGGTGAAAGGGGAAGGCAAGTTAAGCTTTTAACATTATGGCCATTCACTTAATGTCAGGACACTAAAGGGTAAAGAGAAAATAAAGCTTTCATCTGTTTGCTGGTTGAAGCACCTGCTAGCTACTTCTTTCATGGAGCTTAGCAAATAATACCAACTTGTTTATTTTGCACTTTGCATAATCATTTAAACCATTCTCACATTAACTCAGTCATTTTCCCTTATTCAGAACTTGGGGTTCTTTTATTTGAGAATGTCTAGGACCTCAGTACCACTCCAATTCTTAGCATTCACCAAGAGTGTCATTTGTACTTACAGAGGGAGTCACCAGGCAAATAAGCTTAGATTCTTGGGAAACGATTCTGTGTTCTTGCCATTCTGATGTTGAGAATAACCTAGTGTCTAAACTATGCTCCAATCCATCAGCCTGTCTCTAGACTACAATTTCCCACTGTTTTTCTCATAATAAAAATATTATTTTGGATTGTCTTTAAAAATTGAGATATAATTCATATTTTGCAAAATTCATCCTTTCCAAGCATACAATTCACTGGGTTTTAGTATATTCATAAAGTTGTGCAATCATCACCACCATCCAATTCCAAGACACTGTCATCATTCCAAAAAGAAATCCTGTACCTATTAGCAGTCACCCTCTACTGCTCAATCTTGCCTTGCCTCTGGCGACATTTAATCTACTTGCTTACTCTGAACATTTCCTATAAGTGGGAACTATATAAGTAGTCTTTCGTGTCTGACTTCTTCCACTTAACATAATGTCCTCAAGTTTCATCCATCTGTAGCAAGTATCAGGATTTCATTCCTTGCATGGCTGAGTAATTTTCATTGGATGAATACAGCACATTTTGTTTATCCATTCATCTGCTGATAGACATTGAAATCATTCCATAATTGATTGTGTTTTGATAGCTGTTCAATATTTACCAGTTGACTCAGCTCCTGGCGTCATAACTTATCTTCCTAATTCTTAATCCCCATTCATGTCTTACCTCCAGCGCCATGAAAGTGTAGCCAACAGTGGCTATCGCTGAAAACGAATATATTTAAAAAAACACAAAAATGACCACTTCTATAGAAATCAGAGAAGATTTTTCTACCATATTCATTCAGTAATTGACTCATCTCTGCTTATGGAGTACCTGCCATTGGTTAAGCACTGTTCTAAGTTCTACAGATACAGGATTCAAGAAGATGGATACAAAACCTGCTCTCAGAGTACTATTATTAAAGTCTAGTGAGAGACTTTAAGCAAATAGACATTTAAATAGCTATTAGAAATTTTTGAAGCTGTTCAAAGGCAGTTTTTCTTCCAGCCCTATGAGGTGCAATGTCGGTCCTGAATCTCATTCTTGCCCAAGGGTCACGTATTCTTGATATTCGGTCATCTACTGGGATACTGGATATCTGTGAATGTTTTAGAAAGCCTCAAGAATTTTTTTTTAATATTTATCTATTTGGCTGTACCAGGTCTTAGTTGTGGCACATGGGATCACTGATGTTCACTGCAGTATGTGGGATCTTTTTAGTTGCAGCACATGGGATCTAATTCCCTGACCAGGGACCAAACCTGGTCCCCCTGCATTGAGACAGTGGAGTCTTAGCCACTGAACCACCAGGGAAGTCTCACTCCCAAGTACATTTTCATAGGTCTGCAGTTCTGAAGAACTCTCTCAGCCAAGAAGCACAGAAATGTCCCAAAGTTTAAAGGGTTGCTGCTCTCATCCCCCAGCGAGGCCTCAAGGACACTACTTTGCTCTTCTGCCTGGAAATAAGTGCCAGAGGTGATGCAACCCAGCAAATTCTATCTGGATTCACTGCTCAGATCCATGAAAGGGAGGGGACCATCGATAGGGGCCAAACTACAGTGAATTACCCAAGTCTGGGAACATCAAGTTCCTGCGAGACTCTGATGAAACAAAGACATGATGGGGGTCTCTAGTGATTGAGAAGAGTACCACAGGGTACACATCGCCCTCCATGGGAGGACTATGAGGGAGAGAATAAAAAAGAACAATATGTTTACCAAAGGTGAAAGAGGGTGGGGAGGGTAAATTAGGAGCTTGGGATTAGCCAATACAAACTACTATACATATAATAGAAAAACAACAAGGTCCTAATGCACAGCACAGGGAGTTGTATTCAATATTCTGTAATAAACGACCATAACAGAAAATAATAGGAAAAAGATATATATGTATAACTGAATCATTTTTCTGTACACCAGAAACACTAACATTGCAAATCAACTACATTTCAATTAAAAAAAGAAAAAGAACAAATCAGGATAATAGGATTTCAGGTTTGAACCAAAACATGGAGAGGTGGGGCATTGTGGCTAATTGTCACTTAAAGCCCTTCTATAGCAAGAGTTCTGCAACCAATTTTAATTAATAAATTCAATCCATAAGTATCAATGAGCCACGCACATGCCTAATACTGGGGAGACAGCAGTGAAGGAACAAGGCAAGCCCTGCCCCTACGTTCTTGGAACTGACATTCCTGTGGGGCAAGAGAAGCAATGAACAAAGAAACATATATCAGGAGGCATCAATATCACAGATAAGAATGAGGCAGAGTGTGAGATGAGACTAGTGGCATTTTGAGTAAGATCATTAGAACAGCTCCTCACCGCCTACACCCTCCCTGAGGCAGTGACATTTAATGGAGAAAGGAAAGGAGAGAGAATGAGTGCAGTGGATGACAGGAGAACAGGCATTCCAGGCAGGAGGACCAGCAGCCAAAGCCTTGAGGTGGGCTGGCACCTGGTGTGCTCGGGGTGTGGCCAGGCCAGTGGGCTGAGTGAGCCAAGGAAAGGTTGGCAGCAGATGGGGTAAGAGAGAAAGTGCTTGAGTCTTGCTTCCGAAAGGACGAACTAGGGACACTGGTTTAAGACAGGAAAATTTGTTTCACCGCCCCAGACTGGTCCTGTAGCCCCAACTCACTGTCGATAGACGCCTTTAGACATGAGGAGTTAGGAGTGTCAACTTCATCAGTGCTGACCCCACGCAAACTAAAATAAAACCTGTAAAGGACACATGCTGTTGCTGGTGGGTCAGCAGGATCACCTCATTCTGTAGTTGCCAGGCAAAGGCCAGAGGACCAGACAGAGATGCAGGGGGAATTAGGAGGTTATCCTTCTGGTTGAGTCTGTGGAGAACTGGGGCTCTGCTAGGGAGATCCCTGCAGACGCCCCCAGGAAGTGAGTCCACCCCAAAGGGACTTGACACACAACCTGCTCCATCTCTCCCAAGGCCCTTCCAATCGAGCTGCTCCCTTGGCTGTCACCTGAGAGTCCTGCGAAGTGCTGCTTTGAGGCAACAATGATATCAGTGCTTATGGCGGCAGGACTCTGACCCTAGGTTTTAGAAAAGGAATGGAGAAGCTGTTAATTTATTTTTAAATATCCCACTCTGGTTCTAGAGATTATTAGGCAGTCATAGACTGTCACAGCATGGAAGGACACCACCCGGGAGACTGAATTGCATGGCTCCCAAGTGCTGGGGCTGGTCTCCTCCCACCCACGCTGTAGCAGCCTCCAGCCTTCCTCCTCCCCTCTCCTTGCCCCAGGTAACGGGCCCACCTCTCATATCCAGGGTTTAGTGAGTATCCCTGGCACTTCATAGCAATAAAAGAGGAAAAATTGGAAACAGTGACAGATTTTCTTTTCTTGGGCTCTAAAATCACTGCCGACAGTGAATGCAGCCAGCCATGAAATTCAAAAAACACTTGCTTCTCGGAAGAGAAGCTATGACAAACCTAGACAGCATGTTAAAAAGCAGAGACATCACTTTGCCGTAAAAGGTCCACAGAGTCAAAGCTATGGTTTTTCCAGTAGTCATGTATTGATGTGAGAGTTGAACCATAAAGGAGGCTGAGTGCCAAAGAATTGATGCTTTTTAACTGTGGTGTTGGAGAAGACTCTTGAGAGTCCCTTGGACTGCAAGGAGATACAACCAGTCAATCCTAAATGAATCAACCCTGAATATTCATTGGAAGGACTGATGCTGAAGATGAAGCTCCAATACTTTGGCTACCTGATGCAAAGAACTGACTCACTGGAAAAGACCCTGATGCTGGGAAAGATTGAAGGCAGGAGGAGAACGGGACCATAGAGGATGAGATGGTTGGATGGCATCACTGACTCAATGGACATGAGTTTGAGCAAACTCTGGGAGATGGTGGAGGACAGGGGAGCCTGGCATACTATAGTCCATGGGGTCGCAAAGAGTTGGACATGACTTAGCGACTGAGCAACAATAACTGGCAGCTGAAGGGCTGGGCCTCCAAGTTGTCTCTATGTGGGAAGTCTTCTGCAGGAAAGTTAGGGAAAGGCAAAGAAAACCGCAGAGTTCCTGGCTCCTTGACCCCCTCACCCCCACTCCCCTCCCACTCTTACCCCCTCCTCAGGGAAAGACAGTTTGCTTTTTCCTCTTGTCACTCTTTTCAATCCACTGCATAGAGATAAACCCTGACCTTTCATTTGATTTGCCAAAAGCCTTTTCCCCTTCTCTCATTAAGTAAAGAGGATCAAAAACTCTGGTTCTCACAGCTAATGTCTTTAACATCAACTTTGAGAATCCTTTTTAGAAGTCAGAGCTGAGCTTAGATTCTCCCTCTGCTCTAACACTTCCTGGTCTTCCCTGTGAGATGGGCAACTCTGAGTAAAAGGCAAATGAAGGTCACAGATGATGAAGAAAAAAGAAAAGCATCTCAATGCTCCTTCAAGATAATATTTAATGCTCCATTAACCGTACTACATTTATTATTGTGATACTAACAGAAACTTCTTGAGCATACATATGAAGAAAACTGATGTTCTTTTTTAAGATGAGTACTCTGGATTGGAAAACAATGTTTTTTCATGAAGTTCCACATACTTAACCATACAACACTAAAAGTCATCTTACTGTATTACAGGAAAAGATTTTTCTTAAGTTATTTCACACAAAACTCTGGATGTGAATGTTTATAGTATACTTGTAACTGTCAAAAATGGGAAACAGCATAAATGTCCTTAAGCTAATGAATTAGTAAGCAAATATTAGTACATCCAAATAAAGAGAAACTACAGAGCAATAAAAAGGTATGAACTGCCAATACACCCATCACCAGGAATGAATCTCAAATGCATCAGGATAAGTTAAAGAAGCCAGACTGAAAAAGTGATAGTATGATTTCATTTGTAGGATATTCTGGCAAAGGTTGAATTACAAGGAGAGAAAACAACTCAGTGGTTTCCCAGGGGCTGGAAGTGGGGGAAGGGATGGCTGCCAGTAGTAATTTTGGAGGACACTGTCCATATGTTTTTTGTGATGCTGGCTATATGACTGCATACATTTGACTGCAGAACTGTACACACACACACACACACACACACACACACACACACACAAAACCACAGTGAATTTTTTACTCCAATTTAAAAAAAGTAACCCAGAAGTCACTTTGGCAGCACATATACTAAAATTGAAACAATAGAAAGATTAGCATGGCCCCTGCACAAGGATGACACACAAATTTGTGAAGCATTCCATATTAAAAATAATAATGATAATAATCCATAGGTTTGTTTGAGATTTTCCAGTTGTTTCCCCTCCACTATACTAAAAAATCTTCAAAAAAAAGCTCTTGACTACTAAAATCTTTTTTAAAAAAAGTGAATTTTCCTGTTTGTAAAGTACAACTTAATTTTTTTTTAAAGAAAGAATAATAACAGATTACCTCAAAAAAACAAAAAAAAAAGAGCTAAAACCAACCCAAACCAAAACACCTGTGCTGAGAAGGATGTCGCTGACAGTAATTTTGCAGAAACAGATGGGATTACATCACTTGAAGGGTGGTTTGTTCTTTTAGGAAGCAGAAGTGTCCTTCGTGGACAAAACACTACATCCTACCATACACACCCCACCCCTCAACTTCTCCAAGGTTGGCCATCCTGGCTCTCTGGGTCCTTGAACAGGTGAAGCTCATCCCCACCTGAGGACCACTGCCCTAGCTAGGTTTGGACCACAGTTTCATCATTTCCTAAAGTGAGCAAATTACTTAATCCCTGTGCTTCAGTTTCTTCACTGGTGAAAATGGGAATAATGATAGTACCAACATCATAGGGTTGCAGTGAGATCTGGTCAATTAACATGTATAAAGGACTTTAACCAATGCTGGAACCGTGTAAATATTTGATAATTGTTAGCGGTTATTACTTCTGGTTCCTGAAACTCTTGCCTTTTCTACCTTTCAGTCTTGTAATCCAGGACTGTTTGCATGCATGAATGTGCCTACTGGGTAAAATATCTTACAAAGAAACTGCATCCAAACAAATAGGTTATTTATTGGCAAACAGAGTGGCTTCAAGTTCACTAATAACATTTTTTGTTAAAGTTTTTATTTGACGATAAAAGTAAATATACAAAAAAGTTGTAAAGAAGGTACAGATTTTTCATATACCCTTACCGAGTTCCTGCTAATGTTATTACATATAACCACAGTATAATCATCAAAATTAAGAAATTATCATTGATTCAGCCCTTAATTATACTTGCAAACTTCATTTGGATTTCACTCTTTTTCCACCAAAGTCCTATTTCTGTTCTAGAGTCCCATTCAGGATACTACATTGCATTTGGCACAAACAATGTTTTTAAACTATTATTTGACTCAATAATTGTGGTTTTGACTTCTAAAATATGTGAATATAAAAAGACACAAGAGTGTATGCCATATTTAACTTGCAAAGCTTCCCAAGTTCCCTACCCTCATCCTGCCTTATTTTTTCTATATCATTGATTATATCTAACATGCTCTCATGCGTGTGTGCGTGCTAAGTCGCTTAGGTCACGTCCAACTCTTTGCGACCCTATGGACTGTAACCCACCAAGATCCTCTGTCCATGGGGATCTCCAGGCAAGAATACTACAGTGGGTTGCCATTCCCTTTTCCAGGAGATCTTCCCGACCAAGGGATTGAACGTGCATCTCCTGCTGTTCCAGCATCACAGATGGAATCTTTACCACTGAGTGACCAAGGAAGCCTGACATGCTCTCATATAACGTCAAATTTAAGATGCCATTGCATGAAACATGTATCACCATTTCATGTATGAAAGAAAAAATGCCAGCAATTACAAGCACAAAATGCCATCAGTTACAAGGTGCATCCCAAATTCTAAGGTATTAAGACATGAAAACGTGTGTCCTAAAATCTATGAAATATATGAAATTTACATGTTCTATTTATTGTCCTTTTGCCTCATTGGAATGTTGATTTCTTTGTTCCCCAATGTATCCCTGGTTCCTAGCACAAAATGAAAAGAAAGTGAAAGTGAAAGTCACTCAGTCATATCCAACTCTTTGCAACCCCATGGACTGTTCATGGAATTCTCCAGGCCGGAATACTGGAGTGGGTAACCTTTCCCTTCTCCAGGGGATCTTCCCAACCCAAGGATCAAACCCAGGTCTCCTGCATTGCAAGCAGATTCTTTACCAGCTAAGTCATCATGGAAACCCAAGAATACTAGAGTAGGTGGCCTATCCCGTAGCTATGAGGTTCCCTCATAGCTCAGTTGGTAAAAAATCCGCCTGAGATGCAGGAGACCTGGGTTCTATTCCTGGGTTGGGAAGATCCCCTGGAGAAGGAAATGGCAACTCACTCCAGTATTCTCGCGTAGAGAATCCCATGGGCAGAAAAGCCTGGCAGGCTACAGTCCATGAGGTCACAAGAGTCAGATATGACTTGGTGACTAAACCACCACCAGCCTATCCCTCTCCAGTAGATCTTCCCAACCCAGGAGTCAAACTGGGGTCTCTTGCATTGCAGGTGGATTCTTTACCAACTGAGCTATAGCACATAATAGTCACTCAGAAAATATTTGTTGAATGAACAATTTAATAACATAATGCCAGCTAAAATGGAGCCCTTGTGCCAGGCACCATTCAAAGCTCTTTGCTTGTATTAACTCTGTTCATTGCTTAGATGCCTGGTGGGCTATAGTTCAAAGGGTTGCAAACAGTCGGACATGACTGAAGCAACTTAGCACATGTGCATGCAGCAATAACCCAGAGAGTAATATTTCCAATACCTAAGCTAACCAGAACATAAAATTAAGCAACTGGGAAATTTCCTGGCATTCCACTAAACAGTTTAGGCCTCCACATTTCCACTGCAGGGGACTCAAGTTTGACCCCTAGTCGGGGAACTAAAATATGACGTGCCACATGGTACAGCCAAATATAATCATATAATAATAAATAAATAAATAAAACAACTGAAAGAAAAACAAAAAAAAGAGTATGAGTATCTTGTTTAACAATGTACTGAGAATTTAAAATAATTTTACTCATCAACAAATATCAATTGAGTACTTGTACAGTATCAGCCCTTTTGCCAGGCAATCCACTCCAGTATTCTCACCTGGAGTATCCCCATGGTCAGAGGAACCTGGAAGTCTACAGTCCATAGGGTCGAAAAGAGTTGGACATGACTGAGCAACTAAGCACACACACACAAGTGGTAGTTAGTTCAGTTCAGTTCAGTTCAGTCATGTCTGACTCTTTGTGACCCCATGGACTTCAGCACGCCAGGCTTCCCTGTCCACCACCAGTGAAGTTGCTCAGTCGTGTCTGACACTTTGCGATCCCATGGACTAGCCTACCAGGCTCCTCCATCCATGGGATTTGCCAGTAAAATAATAAAAATCATGAACTTCTGTGACCAAAGTGACCCCCTTACTCTCTGGTTAATTAGGCCATTGCCTTTTCTGGCCAATGATTATCAAGTGAAAAAACCTACTTTGGTTGACTTTTGTCCTACTGACATTTGTTGAATGCCCTTGATGTGACTAGTACTGTGGTATGTAATGGGGATAGACAGGTAAGACACAGGCTGGGAAACCAATGATTGTCACCATGGAGGTCTGTAAGGAGCTTCAGGATGAGCCCAGTGGAAAGGAGAGGATTTTATGAAACCTTGAGTCGAAGCTTGAGGGAGGGGTCAGTTTGCCAAGTGAGAGCAAAGGAAGGCTAGACCCACTGCCAGGCAAACCTCCTAGCCTCCAGACCTGAGGCTGGATGGACTCCCCCTCTCTTTACAAAACGGTTTTCGCTGCCTTGGAACAAGAGATCAGCTCTGGCTGCCTGTCTCTGACACAGAGCAAATATTGAGAAACATCAGACTCAGTGACTCCAGTGTTGCACCTTATTGCATGTGCCGCGGAAGACATCTCTTCTCCTGCCCTTGACCCCTCAAATGTGCATCAGGTAGTCGAGGCAGAACTAGTAAATAAGATGGGATAATTAGAGGCTGCCGAGGGACACAGGGAGTGAGGAAAGAACTAAAAAAGAGTGACTGAAGACTGATCCTGCAAAGTTTCCCATCCACAGGGACCCTGGGCTTGTGGAGTTAGTGATGAATATTGCCTGACATCAAAGGAATAATCCATAACTACAAAGCATGTGAATGTTAGCTGTTCTGGGGTCTCCCAGGAACCACTGTCTCCTTTCTTTAAAATAAATTAAAAAAAATAAAGTTACAGTTTTAGGTACACATACATATATACAGTAGTGTTTTCTCAAATTTTATATATGATCAATCTATCAAAGTAACCAATAAAATTGCTTATAGAAGTTTCTGATTTTTACTGTTCTATTGATTTTTAACTGCCACTAAGTTCTCACTTAGATGTCAGTGTGCCCTAACATGAAAATTATTAACTGTAATGGTTATGTGTGTCTTGTAAATATTTGATCAACGTGTTCCTAGCCTGTGCTTTTGCTAAAGTGTGGACTCTAGGAAAGGGTATATATCCCTGTTTCTTTTCATGTTTGTGCATTTCTGAAGGCAGGGGCCATATTTGTTTAACTTTTTAAAAATACAGTTCTAGATAGTTCCATGAGCAAGGGAGTGCTTAAACAACCCAGTTTAATCAAGAGGTGAATGTTCATTTCCAAGAGGAAGTAAGGTATGAACACATTCAAACATTTTGATGTTTTAAAACTCATAAAAAATGCGGTTTACAAGCACCAAATAAATCGGACCAAATATACATACTCATTAATAAAAATGACAATTTGGACAAGTTTGTATATTTTGGTTTTTCATCATGGAGTGACAGTCTGAAACTGGCAGCCACAATTTGTATCTGATGTAGGCAGAACTGGAAGAACATTCCAGCACAATGGTAATATTCCAACTCCAACTGTCCTTTTCCATGCATCTTCAAGTCATGTCTACCATGATTTTTCCCTCTTTTTTTAAAAAAATTACTTGCTTATTTGTTTTTAGCTGCTGGGTCTTCATTGCTGCACGGGCTTTCTCTACTTGGGGAGAAGTGGAGGCTACTCTCTAGTTGTGGTGTGCAGGCGTCTCATTGCAGTGGCTTCTTTAGGGCCCAAGGGCTTCAGTAGCAGGCTCAGTAGTTGCAGGTCCTGGGCTCTAGAGCACAGGCTCAATAGTTGTAGGCCACAGGCTTAGTGGCTTCACAGCATGTGGGATCTTCCAGATCAGGGATTGAACTCACATTTCCTGTGTTGGCAGGTGGATTCTTTACTACCGAGCCACCAGGGAAGCCCTTCCCTTCTTTAAAAAAAAATTCAAACTTGTCCTTTCCCTTCTATACAAACTATGGGAAGGTTCCGGTGTGAAGCGACATAAAGAAAATAAATACAACAGCTAATACTTATACAGAACTTCTTATATGTAATACCAATTCTAGGTGTTTTGCATATTAATCTGTATACTTCTTACAACAATCCCATGAGGTCACTTTTAATATTATGCTCATTTTCATGAAGGAAAGTTTTTCATTTCTTTGAAGGAAACAGGTCCAGAAAGATTAAATTTCTTGCTCAAGTTCCCAAATTTATCAGGTAGTGGATCTGGGATTCAAACTTAGGTAGTCTGACTCACAGATTTATATTTTTTTTAATTTTTAAAAATATGTATTTGACTGTACTGGATCTTAGTTGTGGCACACAAGATCCTTTAGTTGAAGTACGCATGATCTAGTTCCAAGACCAGGGATCAAACCCGGATCCCTTGCATTGGCAGTGCAGAATCGTAGCCACTGGACCACCAGGAAGTCCCTCACAGATCTATCTTAACCACTAATATATGACCAGAAAAAAGCCCTTCAAGAATTCGCCAGTCACCTTTATCTTTACCATGAGTGGATCTGATCTGCATGCTAAGTAAGTGGCACAATAACTCTCAAACTTCTTAAAAGTCATGGCTAAACCACACGTGGAAAAATGAAACAGCAATGAAAATTTCAAAGTATATAAAACTTACTTTAAGTTATTTGATATGTTGACATATATGTCATGTGAATTTTGGAAACATGATACCCTAGAATGGAAGCTCCCAAAAGCTTAGGGACCTGTGATGATGCTCAAGCTATTTCTCCAGCTTCTTCCAATCATCTGGCATTTACATCTGCATCCTCTATGTCCTCTCAGACATAACAGAGTTCACACGTCCCTAGCAGTCAGGCCAGATGGCAGCAGCTGCTGGACACTTCATATGATATGTTGTAGCAACTCTAAACTCTGATTTTTCCCCTCACGGGTTGTTGCTATTGCTGTTCTTTTGGTTGTTTATAGTGACTTGACTGGACTAATTCTGTAGAGTCTGTTTACCCTACAAAATGCAGCCCCAGATATCTATGGATGGTTTGTTCTTTTTTTCCATTACTTTAAAAGTCTGGCTTCCTAGGAGTTGTCCCTTGATCAGGATAACTTAACACTCAGTACTAATCCAGAAACAACTGGATAGCTGTTCCCGTACATGGCCTCCTGGATCACAAGAGGTCTGTGGGAGCTCATCAAGACCTACTATGTCTGTCTCAGTTCTTAATTTCACTATCAACTTTCTGGCCAATCTACTGCCCTGTTG
The DNA here is from genome assembly GCF_042477335.2 of Ovis canadensis. Taxonomy (NCBI): domain Eukaryota; kingdom Metazoa; phylum Chordata; class Mammalia; order Artiodactyla; family Bovidae; genus Ovis; species Ovis canadensis. The sequence continues at coordinate 52,592,889 of NC_091258.1, read as the reverse complement.
CTTGCCCAGACCCTCAGGGTAGCTATGGCATTTGCCTTCCTTATCTGTTTGCCACTAAGATCTTTCCCTGGTGGCTCAGAGAGTAAAGAATCTACTTGCAATTCAGGAGACCCAGTTTTGATCCCTGGTTTGGGAAGATCCCCTGGAAGAGGGCATGGCAACCCACTCCAATATTCTTGCCTGGCATATCCTATGAGGAGCCTGAAGGGCTATAGAGTCACAAAGGGTCAGACATAACCGAGGGACTAACAGAGAAAGAGAAGATGGTTGCCGTTTTTTTAACAAACCCTTGGGCATTGGGTTCCTTTTCTGTCCTGCTCCAAATCCAATTGGTCCCCTCTGGCAATGAGGGTGCTATTTTATAGCTTAGCCCAGCTGTAGTCCATGGGGTCTTGAAGAGTCAGACATGGCTGGGTTACTGAACAACAGCAACTCTGGTGGAATTACCAGCCAGAAGAACTGGGTCCCAGGGTGGGAGCTGTCCAAGACAAGAAGTTATAAACGCTCACTGCTCATAACCTGATGCTGAGTAGTGTTTCCTGAATAAACACTTCTCAATTTGTTGTACACCTCTGCTCAACTTCCAGAATCCCTAAGTGGTTGTTTTTGATCATTTTATTCAGTTTTGTTATTGCTTTGAGGGGAGAGGATTTGTCATGTTCCTTGCTCTGCCATTCCAAAGTCCCACACCCCTCACTCTCAAATACAATCAACCACTCAGTTCTAGCAAATTTATTTGTCATAGATCTCTGGAATCCATTTCCTTCTCTTTATCTCCACTACCTCCTCCTAGTCCCAGCTACCATCACCTCTTAAGTGAACTATTTGTAATCATCTCTTTGGAAATCTCTCATTCTAACTGTTCTCCATGTTGTAACCACTCATATTGTCCAAAGGTATTTTCTGATCACGTCACACTTATCTCCTTTACCCTAGCTTAAAATCTTTGACTGGCTTCCCACTGCTCTCAAGATAAAAAGTCCCTAGCACTCTCTCAGAAGTCCTGAGTTCTCTAACTGCCCATGGTATGGCTTCTTTTTCCTAGACCCACGGATTGTCCCATCATTCTGGGATTATCCCCATCTTATTTCTATCTTAGGGCTTTTGCACATGCATTTTCATCCACCTTGAACTCCCCAGTCCTTCTTAATCTAGCTAAGGCTCACTCTTACCCCAGAGACCATACTGCAAATATCACTTCCTTGGGGAAATCTTTCCTAACATGCCCTATGTCTGCTCCCACCAGAGTTTACTTCTTGGCACTAACTGCAAGTGTGATATTATATTTATGGTGTGATTGTTTCTTTGTTTTCCATTGCCTCCTTCACTGAATTGTAAACTCATGAAAGTAGGAACCATATTTACCTCTACATCTCTAACACTGAGCTCATAGGATGTGCTCAATCAGAATGAATGCATGTATCTCCCAAAATACATCAGTTCAGTTCAGTCGCTCAGTCGTGTCCGACTGTTTGCGACCCCATGAATCACAGCATGCCAGGCCTCCCTGTCCATCACCACCTCCCAGAGTTCACCCAAACTCGTGTCCATCGAGTCGGTGATGCCATCCAGCCATCTCATCCTCTGCTGACCCCTTCTCCTCCTGCCCCTAGTCCCTCCCAGCATCAGGGTCTCTTCCAATGAGTTAACTCTTCGCTTGAGGTGGCCAAAGTATTGGAGTTTCAGCTTTAGCATCAGTCCCTCCAATGAACACCCAGGACTGATCTCCTTTAGAATGGACTGGTTGGATCTCCTTGCAGTCCAAGGGACTCTCAAGAGTCTTCTCCAACACCACAATTCAAAAGCATCAATTCTTTGGCACTAAGCTTTCTTCACAGTCCAACTCTCACATCCATACATAACCACTGGAAAAACCATAGCCTTGACTAGATGGACCTTTGTTGGCAAAGTAATGTCTCTGCTTTTGAATATGCTGTCTAGGTTGGTCATAACTTTTCTTCCAAGGAGTAAGCGTCTTTTAATTTCATGGCTGCAATCACCATCTGCAGTCATTTTGGAGCCCCCAAAAATAAAGCCTGACACTGTTTCCCCATCTATTTCCCATAAGTGATGGGATCAGATGCCATGATCTTACATTTCTGAATGTTGAGCTTCAAGCCAACTTTTTCACTCTCCTCTTTCACTTTCATCAAGAGGCTTTTGAGTTCCTCTTCACTTTCTGCCATAAGGGTGGTGTCATCTGCATATCTGAGGTTATTGATATTTCTCCCGGCAATCTTGATTCCAGCTTGTGCTTCTTCCAGCCCAGAAATACATCACTTCATGGCAATTCAATCTAAATATCAAAGGAGATATAAAAGCAAAGTTCTAAACTTGATGTTGAGAAAAAAGATGTAATATATACATTATACAGGAAACTTGTAGAGAAAAAGGACCTGATGAACAAGAAACCCAACTATTTTTATCACACAAAAATCACTCCTCATATTTTAATATAACTTTTTAAAACTTTTGGCCACACTGCATACCATGAGGGATCTTAGTTCCTTGACCAGGTATCAAACCCCTGCCCCTGGCAATGGAAGCACAAAGTCTTAACCACTGGACTGCCAGGGAAGTGCCCTGGTATATTTTTAATAGACTATGTTTTTTTAGAGATGTTCTAGATTCACAGCAAAATAGACCATAAGGTATGGAGATTTTTCATATATCCTCTGCCCCTACATATGCATAGCTTCCTTCATTATCAACATCACTCACCAGAGTGACATAGTTTTTTCTTTTACCAAGAATAAACCTACATGGACACATCATCATCATCCAAAGTCCTTAGTTTACACTGTGGTTCACTTTTGTTGTTGTACATGCTATGGGTTTGGACAAACGTATAATGACATGTATCCACCATTATAGTATTATAAAAAGAAGTTCCACTGACCAGAAAATTGTGCTCCACCTATTCATCCCTCTCCACCTAACCCCTGGCAACCACTGATCTTTTGACTGCCTCCATAGGTTTGCCTTTTCCAGAATGCCATATAGTTTGAATCATACAGAAAGCAGCCTTTTCAGGTTAGCTTCTTTCACTTAAAAATAGGCATTTATGTTTCCTGTCTGTCTTTTCATGGCTTGATGGCTCATTTCTTTTTAGTGCTGACTACAGTGCCATTGTCTGGATATATTCCCCAATTTATTTATCCATTCACCTAGTGAAGAACATCTTGGTTGCTTCCAGGTTTCAGAATTACTAATAAAATTGCTATGTGAAAGTGAAAGTCACTCAGTCACATCCAACTCTTGAGGACCCCATGGATTATACAGTCCATGAAATTCTCCAGGCCAGAATACTGGAGTGGGTAGTCGTTCTCTTCTCCAGGGAATCTTCCCAACCCAGGGACCGAACCCAGGTCTCCTGCATTGCAGGCGAATTCTTTACCAGCTGAGCCACCAGGGAAGCCCCAAAATTGCTATAAACAACTGTAATTAACATCTCTGTGCAGGTTTTGCTTTGTTGTTGTTGTTTGGACACTAAGTCACGTCTGACTCTTTACAACCCCATGGACTGTAGCCCGCCAGGCTCCTCTGTCCATGGGATTCTTGTCCTAGGCAAGAATACTGGAGTAGGTTGCCGTTTTCTTCTCCAGGGGATCTTTCCAAGCCGAGGTCGAACCCATCTCTTATGGCTCCTGTATTGGGAGGCAGATTCTTCACCACCGAGTTACCAGGGATGCCCTCAGACTTTGGTGGGACCTAAGTTTTCAGCCCCTTTGAGCAAATACTGAAGAAGATGAGTGATGATGAGTGATCATATGAAAAAGTAAGTTTAGTTTTGTAAGAAACTGCCAAGAAGATCTTTCTAATGGCTTACCATTTGCATTCTCTCCAGCAATGTATGAGGTTTCTGTTAGTCCTCATCCTCATCAGTAGTTGGTGTTCAGTGTTCTGGATTTTGGTCATTATAGTAGGGATGGCTTGAGTCTACTTCACTTTGAATTTCCATTTTCCTGATGACATATGATATGGGTATCTTTTCTTGTGTTTATTTGCCATCTGTATATCTTCTTTCATGAGATAACCTGTTAAGGTCTTTGGCCCATTTTTTAATCTGGTTGTTCATTTCCTTATTGTTGAGTTTTAAGAATTCTTCATATGTTTTGGATAACAATACTTTATCATATGCATTTTTTGCAAATACTTTATCTCAGCCTATGGTTTGTCTTCTCACTCTCTTCATATTTCGCAGAGCAATGATTTTTAATTCTAACGAAGTCCAACTATCAATTATTTCCTTCATGGATCATGTCTCTGATGATAAAAAGTTATCACTACACCCAAAGATATCTAGGTTTTCTCCTGGTATCTACTAGGAGTATAAAACTATAAAGTTTTGAATTTTGCATTTAGGTCTGTGACCTGTTTTGAGTTAATTTTTGTTAAGAGTGTAAGTTCATTTTTGTCTCTGTGTGTAGGTCTAGTTGTTTCAGCACCATTTGCTGAAAAGACGATCTTTGTCCCATGGTATTGCCTTTGCTTCTTTGTCAAAGATCGGTTGCCTATATTTACGTGGGTTATTTTTGAGCTCTCTATTCTGTCCCATTGATCTATTTGTCTATTCTGTCACCAGTGTCACACTGTCTGACTGCTGTTGATTTATACTAAGTCATGAAGTCAGGCAGTGTCATTCCTTAAGTTTGTTCTCTTTCAATATTGCACTGGCTATTCTTGGTCTTTCCCCTCCAGGTAAATTTCAGGTTGTCAATATCTACAAAATGACTTACTGGGATTGCACTGAATCTACTAGATCAATTTGGGGAGGAAGTGACAATTTGACAGTAATGACTCTTCCTTCCCATGAATATGGAATATCCCTCCATTTATTTAGTTCTCCTTTGATATTTTTCATCAGAATTTTATATTTTCTTCATATAAATCTTGTACATACTTTGTTAGATTTGTGTCTTTTCATTTTTTTTTGCAGTACTAATATAAATTGTATTATGCTTAAATTTCCAATTCCATTTATTCACTACTTGCATATAGGAAACAGTTGATTTTTATAAATTAAACTTGTATCCTGTAAACTTTACCATAACTACTGCCTTGATTAATTCCAGGAGTTCTTTTGTTTCATATTTTCTACATAAATAATCATGTCACCTGTGAACAAAGGTAGTTTAATTTCTTCCTTCCCAATATGTATACCCTTTCTTTCTTTTCTTTGTCTTACTGCATTAGCTAGAATTTTCAGTATGATATTAAAAAGCAGTAGTGAGGGGGGAAATACTCACCTTGGTTCTAACCTATAGGATTACAGAAATGTAGTGGTGAGAGGGGACTTCGGAGTGGGAATGCTTCTAGTATCTCACCATAAGTATGATGTGAGCTATAATTTTCTTATAGATATGCTCTAAATTCAGGAAATTCTCCTCTATTCCTAGTTTACTGAGAGTTTTTATCATAAATGGGTGTTTGAGTTTCTCAAATGCTTTTTCTGCATCTAAGATATGATCATGCGGTTTTTCTTCTTTAGCTTACTGATGTGAGGAAGTGAAACTGTTAGTCGCTCAGTCATGTCTGACTCTTTGCAATCCCATGGACTGTAACCCACCAAGCTCCTCTGTCCATGGAATTCTCCAGGCATGAATACTGGAGTGGACTGCCATTCCCTTCTCCAGTAGACCTTCCTGACCCAGGGAACAAACCTGTGTCTCCTACATTACAGGCAGATTCTTTAACATCTGAGCCACCAGGGACTTGTCTGATAAATTACACTGATGTGATGGATTATATTATTTGATTTTCCAAGTGTTGAACCAGCCTTGCATACCTGAGAAAATTCCCTCTTGGTCATGGCACATAATTCTTTTGATTTGCTAATATTTTGTTGAGGATTCTTACATGTGTGCCCATGCAAGAGATTTGTCTGTAGTTTTCCTGTAATCTTTTTATCAGAGTTTGGTATTAGAGTAATGTTGGCCTCATAGAATGTGTGAGGAAGCACTCCCTCTGCTTCCATCCTCTGAAAACTAGAGAGACTTAATACAATTTTCTTCAATAAATGTTTGGTAGAATTCACCATTGAATCCATCTGGGCCTGGTACTTCTGTTATATCAATTTATCTTTTCAAAGAACCAGGTTTAACAATACTAATAATTTAATAATAATCCACTAATATCTAAAATAATAATGATATTATTAATGAACAATGATAATGATATCAATAATAATGATTGATTTTAAAGATGAAGATGTTTCTTTGTCTATTCAACAAATGTTTGTTGAGCACTTAACTCCATGCCAGGCACCGTTATAACGTAAAAACAACAACTTCTATGAAGATTCCATGCGGAAGTGAAGTGAGTGAAAGTAGCTCAGTTGTGTCCAACTCTTTGCAACTGTATAGTCCATGGAATTCTCCAGCCTAGGATACTGGAGTGGGTAGCCTTTCCCTTCTCCATAGGATCTTCCCATCTTCCCAACCCAGGGATCAAACCCAGGTCTCCTGCATTGTGGGTGAATTCTTTACCAGCTGAGCCACAAGGGAAGCCCAAGAACACTGGAGTGGGTAGCCTATTCCTTCTCCAAGGGATCTTCCCAACACAGGACTTGAACCGGGGTCTCCTGCATTGCAGGCGGATTCTTTACCAACTGAGCTATGAGGGAAGCCCTTTCCATGCAGAGGAGAGGTGATATTATCAGGCAGAGGTCATTCACCCTCTGTGCAAAAGCTTACTTTGGGAAGATTCTGGCGGGGGAAGTGATGTGGCAGAAGAGACTGCCACCTGCTGGAGGGAACATGTGCCCCAAAGAAGGAAAGGATGCTGTGTGCAGAGGTCTGAAGGTAGTAATCAGTGTGCTTCCTCTGTGTATACATTTCACCTGAAGCTGGCTCTTGGAGTCAAGTCGGAGTTCCAGCCTCCCTGGCCCAAGGCTGCCCTTTGCACTCAGCCACCATCCCTGGGACATTCTGAATCACGTGCTCCCGATACTACTGGCCAAGATGGAGCTGATGACAGGACGTCAGCGCACAGAGAGCCTCAAACACAGGCCAGCTGATGCAGGTGCCATTTCCTGGCAAGGAAGTGGTTTCTTTCTGAGTCACTTTTGGAGGCAACATACTGAATGTTTAATGAGATGAAAAGGTTGGAAGAACCTGTTTTTGATTAGTGTACACATTACTGACATCCTACGGTTTAGTGAATGGCTAGGTTTTGCTAGTGCCTGGTGGACTTCCTCACTGAATGCTAAAAAGGAAACCATGTCCAGTGATGCTCAGAGGGCATGACAAAGAGCATGAAGGGAGAAGCCTGCAATAGAGAAAAACAATTACACGGGACTTTGGCCTGCCACGGCCACGTTACAAGAATGTCTCTTTGAGAAAAGAAAATGGCAAGACACAACTGGACACAAAAGATCCATATTCTTGAACCCCAGGAATTCCTCTTCAGAGAATTTATCCCAAAGAAGTAATTTATTTCTGCCTCAGCTCTAATACTAAAGCACTGAAAACATCCTAAATACCGACAATTGGAGGACAACTAAGTGAACTGTGATGATACAAACTGAAAGTACAGTTGTCCCTCAGTACCCAAGGGGTACCAGGACCCCCACGGACACCAAAATCCAAAGATGCTCAAGTCTCTTACATAAAATGGTATAGTATTTGCATATAACCTAGATGCATCCTCCTGTAAACTGTAAATCATCTCTAATTACTGATAATACCTAACACAATGTAAATGCTATGTAAATAGCTGTAAATACCATGCAAATGCAGGGTAAATAGTGTCAGCATGTGGCAAATTCAGGTTTTGTGTTTTGGAACTTCCAGGAATTTTTTTCCCAATATTTTTGATTTGTGGTTGGTTAAATCTGAGGATGCAGAACCCTGCTGATACCAAGGGCCAACTGTACCATAGATTGAGTGGATTCAACAACCAAAATACATAGAAGGGTCTGTTCTGGGCCTCTCTCACTGGTCATCTTCTCCCTGTCTCTTCACATTGTTGTCCCTCTATACACATCTATCTCTGTGTCCAAATTTCCCCTTTTTAAATAAGGACAACAGTCATCTTAGATCAGGTCACACCCTAATGATCACATTTTAAATTGATTATTTTTGTAAAGTCCCTATCTCCAAATAAGGTCACAGTCTGAGGTACTAGGGGTTAAGACATATAGGCCGTACTGCGCATAGCTTACAGGACATTAGCTCCCAACCAGGAATTGAACTCATGCCCTTGGCAGTGAAAGTACGAAGTGTCAACCACTGGACCACCAGAGAATTCCCCTTTTTTTCTTTTTGAGGGGAGATACAACTTAACTCATAATAGCGTTTCATGGTACAATGCTAAGGGAAATAATAACAATAGCAAACTCTCATTCAGTTCTTTCCCTATATCAGTGTTATAAATGCTTTAGATATGCTAATTCATTCAGTCCTCAAGACATCTCTATGAGATATCATTATCCTCATTTTGTGCATAAGAAAATTGAGGTATAAAAATGTTAAGTTATTTTCTCAAGGTCACATGAGTAATAAATGCTGGAATCAGGATTTGAACCCAGGCCATCCAGGTCCAAAGATCATATACTTGTCACCATACTGCAAAATCTCATGTATGTTAGGATGCCAACAATACTTAAACATGTAAAAAATATTTTTGCAGGCAAAGCCTTAATAAAATACACAAAAAGTAAAAGCAATTTATAGTCAAGAGCCAGGTTATTTTTATGTAACATTACTTTTACAATTAACAAAGGCACATGCCTCTCTGATTTCCTAAAATCAGAGACTGCTGTGAAAAAAGTCTTCACAATCTGGGAAAATTATTACATATACTCCAAAAGATAAGTGATGAAAACCATTAGGATAGCCAGTCTCCAAGATGGCCCCAGTGATGCTTGCCTGCTGGTAGCCAAGCTTTGGTGTGGTCCTTCTACATTCAATAAGCGCTGACTTGTGTGACCAACAGAATACTGTATGACTTCCAAGGGAAAGGTCAAAAAAGGCACTGCAGCTTCCACCTTTGTCTCTTGGATCTCTAGCTCTGGGAAAAGTCAGCTGCCATGTCATGGTGACACCCAAGCAGTCTGGTGGACAGCCTCACTTAGGGATGAATTGATGCCTCCTGGCCACAGCAGCATCAACTTGCCACCCTGTGAGTAATCAACCTTTGGAACAGAAGGATTAAAACCTGGCTAACTATAGACTCAGCTACAACCTCATGGGGGACCCATGAGCCATCCAGCCCAGTCATTACTGAATTTCTGACCCATAGTGTGGTAAACAGAATAATGTCCCTCCCCAAAAATGTCTACATCCTACTCCCTGGATCCTGTGAATATGTCAGCAATACATGGCAAAAGTGACTTTGCAGATTCAATTAAGGATCTTAAAATAAGGAAACTAGTCTCAATTATCTGGGTGGGCCCACATTTGGGGCTCAAACTCTAACCTGCCTGGAATTACAGCCTTTGCAACCTTAGGAAATGGTGGATAGTATGGGAGAGATAAATCTTAATTATGCAAGTGGACAGCTTACATCAAGAGGAGTTCCCCCATTTCAAAAGGACCAGGCTTGCCCTTGACAACTCTTCTTTCCTCTAGAGACATGGGTATTTGTGGATGAGGTATAGAAAAATGATTTAACACTTGGAAGTAAAGAAAAAATAATTGTATGTCTTCAACATCACATGGAACATTGTTTAACAGGCCTGCCCAAAGCTATTGATTCTCAGGACTTCCCTGATGGTCCAAGTGCACTGATAACTTTTATTCTGTGTCACTGAAAACAAACAAAAACCAAAAGAACACACTTAAGGGACTGCCTTGGTGGCCCACTGGCTAAGACTCCATGCTCCCAATGTAGGAGCCCCAGGTTCAATCCCTGGTCAGGCAACTAGATCCTACGTGTTGCAATTAAAGATCCTGCAAGCCAATGAAGACTGAAGATTGCATGTGCTGCAGCTAAGACCCAGCACCAACAAATAAATGCATACTTTTAAAACTAAAAAAAAAAAAATTTTTTTTTTAAGATGAGTATTTTTGACAAGGAATTTCTCTGGTGAGGGGGGGAAGTGGAGAGGTGCTTCTAGAACAGGCCCTGAAGTTCTATACAAGAGACATCGTTTCTGTTTCTCATGCCTTTATTGATCCCCTTTCTCTCAGTCCATAGGTATGATTAAGTCTCTCCTTTCTAGAAGATAGCTTCCCTTCCTTCTGGCTGTGGTGCTGTCTCCTACTCTTCTCACCTGAGAATGCAATCTGGTTCCTCCTTAGCAACCCTCTCATGATCTAGCCAAACTCATGGTCGTTGTTTAGTCACTAAGTCATGTACGATTCGTTGTGACCCCATGGACTGCAGCCTGCAAGGCTCCTCTGTCCAAGTGATTCTCCAGGCAAGAATACTAGAGTGGGTTACCATTTTCTTCCTCATAGGTTCTTCCTGACCCAGGAATCAAACTTGCGTCTCCTGCATAGACATACTCTTTACCACTGAGCCACCAGGGAAGCCCAGCCAAACTCACTAACACTGTCCAAATACAACGGCCACTTTCCAATCTTGAATTCACTTAGCTTTTTGTAATAAAAAAATATTTATAGCTACCAATATCTGACATTCATTGAGCACCTGACACTCTTTTGGGTATTCATCTTTCATTGAGTGACCATGCTCTTGGTCACTTGGCACTTACTGATTGGTTGCTCTTTCTCATTTATTATATACTTTATTCCAACACTGTTAGTTGCTCAGTCATGTCCCACTCTTTGTGACCCCATAGACTGCAGCCCACCAGTCTCCTCTGTCCATGGAATTCTCCAGGCAAGAATACTGGAGGGGTTAGTCGTTCCCTTCTCCAGGGGATCTTCCTGACCCAGGGATCAAACCCAGGTCTCCCACATTGCAGACAGATTCTTTACCATCTGAGCCACCAGGGAAGCCCAAGAAAACTGGAGTGGGTAGCCTATCCCTTCTCCAGGGGATCTTCCTGACCCAGGAATCGAACTGGGTTCTCCTGCACTGCAGGCAATTCTTTACCAGCTGAGCTACCAGGGAATCCCCTTATTGCCTAAATCAACTTCCTTTCCATCCACAATGCCCTGGCTTGAACCAGCTCTCCTTCCCAAACTTCCTAAAAGGTTATTTCTATAGCAAATTTAACTAGATACTTCCTCATAAAAAGCCATCTGTGGGTTCTGCACAACTTGTGGTCACAAACCTAGCGTGAATGCCAATACACAAATATTTATTTATAAATTATATCCACGTACCACTGTAAATTATATCCATGTAGCCTACCCTGGTGTTTCAGTAGTAGAAAACCTGCCTGCCAATGCAGGAGACACAGGTTCAATACCTGGGTCAGGAAGATCCCCTGGTGAAGGAAGTGGCAACCCACTCCAGTATTATCGCCTGGACAGAGGAGCCTGGCAGGCTATAGTCCACAGGGTCACAAAAGAGTTGGACATGACTTAGCAACTAAAACAACAACCACCACTGTAAAAATATATTGCTTATATTTATATATAATGAATTAAGTATAGAAGAAAAATTCCCAAAGAAATAGCATTTACAAATTAAGTAGAAGTTCTAATTTCTTTCCCTTCAGTGCAGGAGGGGTTTTGTGCACTTGCTTAGTAACCACAGACCCATAGCGGTTAAATTCAAGAACTTATGGCTGACTTTCAAGGCTTCTCTCAGTCTGGCTCCTGCCTGTCTCTTCTGTCTCTTTATCCTTTGCTTCCTCTCTCACTCCTAATGGTTTGTTCCAAATGGAAGGATTTAAAATTCAAGCTCCCCAGATCTGCCTGCTTTCCATTTCGTGCCCTCTTTGGAAGGCTGTCCCCTGCCTTGGCTCCCTCAAGCCCCTCGATCTTATTTATTCTTCAGGCACTCCTTCTGGAAAGCTGTTTTTGTGTTATTTCTGCCTCATACTCCCTCAACACACCTCATACACATCTCTTCTTTCGTAGTCAAACACAATGTGGAGGCTTCCCTAATAGTCCAGTGGTTAGGATTCCGTGCTCCCAGGGCATGGATTCCATCTCTGGTCAGTGAACAAGGATCCTGCATGCGGACTGGCACAGTCCAAAATAAACAAATAAATAAATCCACAATGTTTACCTCGCTTCCTCTCTCATTAAGCTGTGAGCTCTGTAACTGTCTTGCTCACTTAGGAGTCCACAGTGACTTATAAATAATAACAATGACAGTAATAACAGCCAATATTTTTATAGTGTTAATATATGCCAGCTACTGGAGTCAAGTTGCTGTACACATATTTGCTTTATTTAATCCTATGAAACGGTATCATTATCCCTGTTGCACATATGAGGACACTCAGACAGACTAAGACACTCAGAGAGACTAAGTAACCTCCAGAGGTCACTTATATAATAGACAAAGTTCAGGAAGTACAGGACTAAACTGAACTGCATCCTTTCCATCCACCTGTGATGAGAGTACAGTCATCCAGGCCCAGGAGAGAAAGAAGGAAAAGTGAAGTTGCTCAGCTGTGTCTGACTCTTTGTGACCCCATGGACAGAGTAGCCTGCACCAGGCTCCTCTGTCCATGGGATTTTCTAGGCAAGAGTACTGGAGTGGGTTGCCATTTCTTCCCGATCCAGGAATCGAACCCAGGTCTCCCACATTATAGATAGACGCTTTACCGTCTTAGCCACCAGGGCCCAGGAGAGGGTGTATAGTAAATGTGGGCAGCCCTAGCCTGGGCCTCTGCTGCCCCCTGCTGGCCAGATCTGCCCTCACTGCAGGCTTAACCAGTTCCGAAGTCCCCTCTGTCACCTGAGCTTGAGCCTGGGTTCTAACAAGTGCAGGATCTTTTCCAAGAGGGAGAGGGAGCCATAAGATCACGCCGAGAACATACACAGATGTCTCCTGATCCACACACATAAAGGCCATCTCCCTGATGAGGAGCCGAATGAAACCTCTCTGAGTTAGAACTGAGCAAGCAAACTCTCTGCCACCAAACACCACAGAATTTACCGAAAACCAACACAAATGTTTATTTTTTAAGAAAAAAATTAAGTAACTATTTGGATTATTCTTATGCTAAACTTTTTTAGGATGGAGAATTGAATGCTAATTTGTATTAACAGATTGGTTTGCCAGTAGGTTGCCCCGTGGAACAACTGAAAATTACTGACACCCAGACTCCATCTCAAGCCTTAGAACCACTGATGTTTTACTATTTCTCCATATTCTACATTTTCCCAAACCCCCAGATCTCTAAGACCCCTCAGCATTCCACTTTTCCAGTTCAAGCAAAGGCAATGCCTTTCCATTTGTGCTTCACTAGAAAACTAAGCTATTTTTTAGAACTCTGTGTATTGCAGGTAACTGATAGTGATGAAAAGAAAACTCTTGTCTGTAGACGAACAAATTCTATCCTGTCTGGTGGAGGTTCAATTGATTTTCCTCTCCCTCTCTGTAAGAAATCAGTTTTTTCCTCCTTTGTACATTGATTTCCTTCTTCCTGATCTATAATGAATCTGTTCTTCAGATTTTCTCCTGAAACTGCTGTAACATTGGCTGATCCCCTCAGTGATTATTGAGTTAAATAAAATCTTTAGCATGTGGTCATTTTAATAAGACTTGTGATTTTACCTCTTTTGGAATATCATCTCTAATACCCCCAATGGCAAGTATTTTCCTTCTCCCTACACTTCAGCCATCTGCTACTGTGGTCTTTGCTTTAGGTGAAAACTCAGAGGGTTTCCTCAGAAAAGGGCCCCTGCCTTTAAACCTTCTACCATATGCATAATGTCTAATCAAGCATTCCTGAAATAATAATGGAGTGAGCAAAGTATGTTACATTTTTAAGGCAAAAGTGAGGTCAGGGCATTGGTTCCAAGTCTTCTACAAAAACTAAAATAAAAGGACATAAATTTTAAATTCAATAATGAGCATCATATTTTTAACTCTCAAATACCTTACTTATTTACTTATTGCTTCCTTACCTGTGTTGTTGATGGATTTAAGAAAAATTATATACATTAGGATCGTTCTACTTTTAATGCACTTTATGCCACCTTACACCTTATTCAAGATGCCATGGAAAATATAAGGTCCCTGTCATCTTCCTGAGTAGACAAATTCATCTAAAAACTAATATTATTTACTCAACAATTTCTGGGATTTCCCTTGTGGTCCAGTGGCTAAAGCTCTGAGTTCCCAATGCAGGAGGCCCAGGTTTGATCCTTGGTCAGGAAATTAGATCCCACATGCCGAAACTAAAGATTTCGTGTGCCACCCGGTGCAGCCAAATAAATAAGTAAATAAATATTTAACAGTTACTTATTGAGCACCAACTGTGTGCCATGCATAATGGCAAAGGCATTGTTCCAGGCAGCTGACAGACTAGAGAGAGGAATAGACAGCATAAACAAATGTATAATTTCAAATTTTGAGACCAACCAATGAAATTCCTGTTTTCCATTCTTCCCTCACTCTCATGGTCTTATGCCCCAATCTTCAGGTGGGTACATAGCTACACTTCCCAGCTTCCTTTGCAGTTACCTACAGTCATGTGATTATCTTTTGGCCAACAAGATGTGAACAGAAAGTGATGTCTCCAACTTCTGGGTCTCACTCTTAAAGAAATGAGAAGAGCCCTTACTAATCCCTAATTTTCTTTCCTTCCTGTGGGCTGAAATGTCTCTGGTTGACATTTTGGAGCTTTAGAAGAGGGCAGCATCTGGAAGGGTGACAGAACAACATAGAAGGAGCCTAGACTTGCAAGAACTTCACAGAGCAGAGCCACCAAATAGGCTCAGAGTTTTCCAAGAGAAAAATAACTTTCTATCATGTTTAAGATACTGTTACATTGGGTCACTGGCCCATCCAGCCCATCTTATGATCTAACTCTGACAAGCCTCGAAGGAACAGAGGATATTCTGTGGACCTTAACAGAACATTCCTTTGGGGATGTGGGGCTCAGGAGTGAGCATTCTCCAAATGAGGGAACATCAAGAGAAGTGAGCTCAAAAAAAAAAAAAAAAAGAGAGAGAGAGAAAGAGAAGTGAAAAAAAAAAGAGAGAAAGAGAAGTGAGTGCTTCAGGAAAAAGGCAAATCAGTCAAAGAGGCACAAGATGAAACCACAAAGACTGATGAGCACATCAGCACATTTCTCCTGATGTCAAAAGCACACTGGAAATAGTGTGAAAGGATTCCCACTAGCCAAATTTGGGCAATGTTAAGTTTCAAAAAATTAATACATTATGACACATTGTCAAGGAAAAAATAACAATAGTCTGACACCATTTTGACTCTGACTACTGACATTTTTCAAGTCCCACCAGTTCCCTGCCCCTTCTGCCCCACATCTGAGAAAGCTGATAAGAAAGCTTAGGTAAGTCCTTGACCCTGGCAGAAGTTCACATCAGGCAGGTTCTTGATGTGAACACAGAAGAATCTTCACCCCAGATCTATTCCCTAATCACAATAAAACCCCAAGGCCAGTCACCCCTTCCTGCTTTCTCAAGTCATTCTCAAATCTACTTAGGAATCTGTTCTGCTCTCAACAGAAAGCCTCATTATGTAAGCAACAAATATAACCAGCTGGTGCATTTTTGGCATCATAAGTCTTGACATGAGAACTAAATTTGGGGTGGGGTATAGAAACTACTTCTGCAGGTTGATCACAGTAGGTGGAAGGGAAAGTTCTGCATTACTGGAAAATGCCAATAAATTAATAAATATAGAAGGATTGATAGAATTAAAAAACAAAAGTTTGCAACCACCATTGTAATAATTCATTCAGGCAAGAAAGGTTAAGAAGGAACATAAAGCCTTAAAGCTATTAAATACAAATGGAAGGGTGCTTCCTTTAAAATGAAGAATCTGATGGATACTACCTTATCTGAGTGATCAAATTTAACATCACCAATCGTGGGACAAACCGACATCTTGTGTCTCCTGATAGAACATAGCAAGAACAATATAGCATCACTTATTTTAATATTCCTGCCAAAATGTTAAACTAGAAGTTAATCATAAGGAAATGACCAATAAACTCAAGTTGAGTATAAGCAAGTATTTAGTGGGGACACTCATGTGTCTGCAACTTATATGTTTCATAAAAAAGAGTTTATAGCTATATATAAAATTGTAGAACAAATGTGGCAAAATAGCTTATTAAGGTAAAGATATGAAATAAAACAAAAACAAATGAAACAAAGGATAAGCTGGTATGGGGGTCTGTTTATTCCAAAAGAAGCTTCCAGAGGGAAGGTTTGAAAGAGAAAGGACCATGACATTTCACAAACCATCCTGTGTCTGCTTGTTCACAAAACTCTTCTATAGCCATAGCAGTCCCAGGCTCAGAACAGAGTTTGTTCACATAAATATTTGTAGACGGTCCTAGGATTTGGCCCATCTTCTCCACTCTGGGAAGCAAGGCTGGTGGAGTTCATAGGAGCCCATCTGTGGGATGGGGGATGATGTCTATGCAGATAGGCCTGGTGGCCCCACCCTCCTGGATTTTCTACCTCACTCCTCACTTCTTAATCTTCCTGCTTTTTAAGTCTAAATGTTAGTTTTCCTGCAGCTCTGCCCAAGCCCTTCTCTATTCTAATTCCCTCTCTCCTTAGAGGAGTCCTTTTATTCCCCCGCACCACCCAACTCCAGACTCTTTCATTTATTCCATTGCACCTGGGCACGTGGATGAAGCATACTATCTCAAATTTAACACTAAGACAGAAGGAAAAGAGTCAAGGCACAATCTTTAAAAGAATGAATGCCATAGCTGTTGAGAATATGACAAAAACTAGTTAGAACCTACCAGGCCCAAGAAGGCAGAAGATTCTCTTTCCTATAGACCTTGAATCTCTTTATATGCTTACTGTACTACATTCAGTTCAGTTCAGTTCAGTCGCTCAGTCGTGTCCGACTCTTTGCGACCCCATGAATCGCAGCACGCCAGACCTCCCTGTCCATCACCAACACCCGGAGTTCACTCAGACTCATGTCCATCGAGTCCGTGATGCCATCCAGCCATCTCATCCTCGGTCGTCCTGTTCTCCTCCTGCCCCCAAACCCTCCCAGCATCAGAGTCTTTTCCAATGAGTCAACTCTTCGCATGAGGTGGCCAAAGTACTGGAGTTTCAGCTTTAGCATCATTCCTTCCAAAGAAATCCCAGGGCTGATCTCCTTCACAATGGACTGGCTGGATCTCCTTGCAGTCCAAGGGACTCTCAAGAGTCTTCTCCAACACCACAGTTCAAAAGCATCAATTCTTCGGCACTCAGCCTTCTTCACAGTCCAACTCTCACATCCATACATGACTACTGGAAAAACCATAGCCTTGACTAGACAGACCTTAGTCGGCAAAGTAATGTCTCTGCTTTTGAATATGCTATCTAGGTTGATCATAGCTTTCCTTCCAAGGAGTAAGTGTCTTTTAATTTCATGGCTGCAGTCATCATCTGCAGTGATTTTGGAGTCCCAAAAAATAAAATCTGACACTGTCTCCACTGTTTCCCCATCTATTTCCCATGAAGTGATGGAACCAGATGCCATGATTTTTGTTTTCTGAATGTTGAGCTTTAAGCCAACTTTTTCACTCTCCTCTTTCACTTTCATCAAGGGGCTTTTGAGTTCCTCTTCACTTTCTGCCATAAGGGTGGTGTCATCTGCATATCTGAGGTTATTGATATTTCTCCCAGCAATCTTGATTCCAGCTTGTGTTTCTTCCAGCCCAGCGTTTCTCATGATGTACTCTGCATAGAAGTTAAATAAGCAGGGTGACAATATACAGCCTTGACGGACTCCTTTTCCTATTTGGAACCAGTCTGTTGTTCCATGTCCAGTTCTAAATGTTGCTTACCCTAAATGACACACACACATGCACCACGACAGTTCATAAAAGGCAAAAAAGTGGGCAGTGGCCCAATTCCTGTAAATCCCCACCTCTTCCCCCCAAATAGTTTGAACAATCCTCCTGCTCCTAAGCCTATGAAATTACCCTATTAGCCTATGAATTGCCCATAAAAACTAACCACCCCATATTTGGGGGCTGTTCTCTCCTTCTCAGTTAAAGGGCATTCTGCCTATGGCATGTGTATTTCTCTCAATTACCTGCTTTCATTTTACTATGGCTTGCTCTTGAATTGAGTTCTTTCCTGTGCGAAGCCAAGGACCACTATTTGGTGGCCCATCCCAGGAACTCACCTGGGACCTGATCATCCTCTCAGTTCAGTTCAGTTCAGTCGCGTCCAACTCTTTGCGACCCCATGAATCACAGCACACCAGGCCTCCCTGTCCATCACCAACTCCTGGAGTTCACTCAGACTCATGTCCATCGAGTCCGTGATGCCATCCAGCCATCTCATCCTCGGTCGTCCCGTTCTCCTCCTGCCCCCAAGCCCTCCCAGCATCAGAGTCTTTTCCAATGAGTCAACTCTTTGCATGAGGTGGCCAAAGTACTGGAGCTTCAGCTTTAGCATCATTCCTTCCAAAGAAATCCCAGGGTTGATCTCCTTCAGAATGGACTGGTTGGATCTCCTTGCAGTCCAAGGGACTCTCAAGAGTCTTCTCCAACACCACAGTTCAAAAGCATCAATTCTTCGGCACTCAGCCTTCTTCACAGTCCAACTCTCACATCCATACATGACTACTGGAAAAACCATAGCCTTGACTAGATGGACCTTAGTTGGCAAAGTAATGTCTCTGCTTTTGAATATACTATCTATGTTGGTCATAACTTTTCTTCCAAGGAGCAAGCATCTTTTAATTTCGTGGCTACAGTCACCATCTGCAGTGATTTTGGAGCCCCCCAAAATAAAGTCTGCCACTGTTTCTACTGATTCCCCATCTATTTCCCATGAAGTGATGGGACCAGATGCCATGATTTTTGTTTTCTGAATGTTGAGCTTTAAGCCAACTTTTTCACTCTCCTCTTTCACTTTCAAGAGGCTTTTTAGCTCCTCTTCACTTTCTGCCATAAGGGTGGTGTCATCTGCATATCTGAGGTGATTGATATTTCTCCCAGCAATCTTGATTCCAGCTTGTGTTTCTTCCAGTCCACTGTTTCTCATGATGTACTCTGCATAGAAGGGTGACAATATGCAGCCTTGACATACTCCTTTTCCTATTTGGAACCAGTCTGTTGTTCCATGTCCAGTTCTAACTGTTGTTTCCTGACCTGCATACAGATTTCTTAAGAGGCAGGTTAGGTGGTCTGGTATTCCCATCTCTTTCAGAATTTTCCACAGTTTATTGTGATCCACACAGTCAAAGGCTTTGGCATAGTCAATAAAGCAGAAAGAGATGTTTTTCTGGAATTCTCTTGTTTTTTCGATGATCCAGAGGATGTTGGCAATTTGATCTCTGGTTCCTCTGCCTTTTCTAAAACCAGCTTGAACATCAGGGAGTTCACGGTTCACGTATTGCTGAAGTCTGGCTTGGAGAATTTTGAGCATTACTTTACTAGCATGTGAGATGAGTGCAATTGTGCAGTAGTTTGAGCATTCTTTGGCATTGCCTTTCTTTGGAATTGGAGTGAAAACTGACCTTTTCCAGTCCTGTAGCCACTGCTGAGTTTTCCAAACTTGCTGGCATACTGAGTGCAGCACTTTCACAGCATCATCTTTCAGGATTTGAAACAGCTCAACTGGAATTCCATAACCTCCACTAGCTTTGTTCGTAGTGATGCTTTCTAAGGCCCACTTGACTTCACATTCCAAGATGTCTGGCTCTAGATGAGTGATCACATCATCATGATTATCTGGGTCGTGAAGATCTTTTTTGTACAGTTCTTCTGTGTATTCTTGCCACCTCTTCTTAATATCTTCTGCTTCTGTTAGGTCCAGACCATTTCTGTCCTTTATCAAGCCCATCTTTGCATGAAATGTTCCCTTGGTATCTCTAATTTTCTTGAAGAGATCTCTAGTCTTTCCCATTCTGTTCTTTTCCTCTATTGATCGCTGAAGAAGGCTTTCTTATCTCTTCTTGCTATTCTTTGGAACTCTGCATTCAGATGCTTATATCTTTCCTTTTCTCCTTTGCTTTTTGCCTCTCTTCTTTTCACAGCTATTTGTAAGGCCTCCCCAGACAGCCATTTTGCTTTTTTGCATTTCTTTTCCATGGGGATGGTCTTGATCCCTGTCTCCTATACAATGTCACGAACCTCATTCCATAGTTCATCGGGCATTCTTTCTATCAGATGTAGGCCCTTAAATCTATTTCTCACTTCCACTGTATAATCATAAGGGATTTGATTTAGGTCATACCTGAATAGTCTAGTGGTTTTCCCTACTTTCTTCAATTTAAGTCTGAATTTGGCAATAAGGAGTTAATGATCTGAGCCACAGTCAGCTCCTGGTCTTGTTTTTATTGACTGTATAGAGCTTCTCCATCTTTGGCTGCAAAGAATATAATCAATCTGATTTTGGTGTTGACCATCTGGTGATGTCCATGTGTAGAGTCTTCTCTGGTGTCGTATTTTCCTGCAACATCTTTACAAAGGAAGAGGAAGAAGGTAGTCTTCTCTTCTTCCCTACTTTTCCTTTGATTATAAAAATGTAGCCCACTTATTTCCTGAAGCAGCACCCTCTTGCCTGCTCACCTGTATCCTTCATAAGCATTCTATATTAATAAATCTACTTCTTACCTATCACTTTGCCTCTCGCTCGCTGAATTCCCTCTGACTTGAGACATAAAGAATCTGAGCTTCATTAAGTCCTGAGTGGAGTCCTGTGGTTTCAACATGTCTAAAATAGAACCCTCCAATTTTCTTCAAACCTGTTTCTCTCCAGTCTTCCCATCTCAGTAAATGATTCCTCCATCCACTCATCTTTTTAATTTCTTCCTCCAAACTGCAACCTACATCTGTCTACTTGTCACCACCAACTCAGCCACCATTACTCCTTACCTGGAATGCTTCCGTAGCTTCCTAACTTATCTCTTGACACTGTTCTTGGGCCCACGGAGTCCATCTTCCTCACAGAAGCCCAAGCGATCTATTTTTTTTTTTAAACAGGTGAAGTGAAAGTGAAGTCGCTCAGTCATGTCCGACTCTTTGCAACCCCGTGGACTGTAGCCCGCTAGGCTCCTCTGTCCATGGGATTCTCCAGGCAAGAATCCTGGAGTGGGTTGCCATTTCCTTCTCCAGGGGATCTTCCTAACCCAGGGATTGAACCCAGCTCTCCTACATTGCAGGCAGACGCTTTATCCTCTGAGCCACCAGAGAACAGGTAAGTCAGAGCAAATCAGAAGTCACTCTCCCGGCTCAAAACATGTCAAAGTTTCCCGGCTGCTCTTTGAAAATGACTCTTCATGAAGTCCTATACCAGCTCCTGCTCCATTTCTCAGCCTCATCTCATCCCCACCTCACTAGGCTCACAGTGACCTTCTTTTCCAGCCCTCTGCATAACGCAGGTTCTTTCTCTTTCTGGAACGTTCTCTCAGCTGTTCCCAAGGCTGCCTCCTTCTCTTCCAGAACTCAAGTGTCCCCTTCCCAGATCTATATAAACAAACCTGCTCCGTCAAAGTTTGTCTTGTCTTTTGATTGCCTGTTCTCCTCCTTACACAGTAGAGTGGAAGTGCGGTAGGAGGATAGATCACCGCTGGATCTCTCAAGCCCACTAAGCTAGATGCTCACACATGTTTGTTGAAATAATTCATTAACAGACAGCAATTTATGTTTCAAAGTATCCTGATTTGACAAAAAAAGCTGTCAATTCTGTGTGGGTCATCATTTAAAAAAAAAAAAAAAGCTTTGTAGTTCTGCTGCTGCTGCTGCTAAGTCATTTCAGTCGTGGCCGACTCTGCGACCCCGTAGACAGCAGCCCACCAGGCTCCGCCGTCCCTGGGATTCTCCAGGCAAGAATATTGAAGTGGGTTGCCATTTCCTTCTCCAATGCGTGAAAGTGAAAAGTGAAAGTGAAGTCGCTCAGCAGTGTCCGACTCTTCGTGACCCCATGGACTGCAGCCTACCAGGCTCCTCTGTCCATGGGATTTTCCAGGCAAGAGTACTAGACTCTTATAAATGCATGAATTGGCCTCAAGTCCCCTAAAATACAGTTGTAAGGACAGCAGGAGAGGGAGGAAGAGAACAACCGCTTGCTGGCTGGCTGAGTGGCTGAGGGAGAAAGCAGATGGGAACACTCTGGAAAAGCAAACCCAAGGTGCTAAGTTGAGGGCACAGTCCCCCGGCCGCCATCTTGAGGGGTCACGGTCCAGATACCTCAGGGCTGACGAGGCACGGCGGGCGGGGAGTAGTCGCGTCCTCAGTGTGTGAAGCTGCACAACGCTCTAGGCTCGCACCCAATCCGGGCTCAAGCGCCCAGAGCCCTGGCCGCGCTCACCTGCTCCCCCTGCCGGCGCGGGTCCTCAGGTGAATGCTCTCCCGGGGGATTAGTGCGCGTGCGCGCAGGTGAGCGTCCCGCCCCCAAGCTTGGCCACCTGCCGTCGAAACTTGTGGATTGTGGCCCTCGGGTCGCTCCGGGGCGGGGACGCGCAACCGGGCCATGGAACAGACGTCGGGGACTCGCGAGTCCCGGGCCCGGCCGAGAGAGCGGGACCCAGACCGGCATCCCCGCCCGGAACGAGACCGCCACCCCGAGAGACAGCGGGACAGAGCCGGGGACCGGCACAGGGAAAGAAACGGAGGCGGGCGGAGGGACGGGGACCGGGACAGGGAGAGGAACCGGGAACCTCGCCAGGACAGGCCCAGGGCCGGGGACCATCGCGGCGGCGAACAAAGAGTTTGGGAAAACTCCCGCCAGAGTCGGACGCGGGACGGACCCCGACGGCCGACCTGGGACGCGGCCCCGCCCCCCTGGCCCGCGACGTGGGAAACCCCGGAGCCGCCGCCCCTGCGGAAGGAGGGCCTCGGACGCCGAGGACCAGAAAGGTGAGGTGGGGCGGCGGGGCCCTGGATCTCCGCCCTGAGGAAGCCTGGGTCTGAGGCCCGCCTGCCGTCCCAACTACTTGTCCTAGGAAGCGGGTTTAGAGAAAGTGCCATTCTTCCCTTTTGAGCTTTTAGAGGTGACCTAAGGAGGGAAGGAAGACGAGGCCCACCACCACACCCTCTTCCCTCCCCCGCACACACACTGCTTGACCCGAACCCGGTTAACAACAGAGACCCACTACCCCTCTCCACTACCCCCGCCCCACTCCCCGTGGAAAGTGGAAGGGCCGGGGTTCAAGAAAGGACTGCAGGACCAGAAGGGTAAGGAGTAGGAAGGAGATTGTGTCAGGCTCCTCCCTGACACCACCCCATCCCCCACCAGACACACCTATGTGGTCACAGGACTGCCCCCTTGAGGCTTCAGACCCTTGTCCTGTTTTCCAAAACCAGCCCTCCCCGTTCCCTGGAGGTCCAGGCCTAATAAAGTCAGCCCAGTGAAAAGTTAATACCTTAATGTGTAACCCTTTCCAGGGCTATATGCATTTCAAAACCAGACAGCTGGGAGAAGCTAGACTTTTAGCCAAAGAACTGTATGAACCTAAAGCTGCATGAAAGGGCAGAGATCTCCCCCATCTTTGTCAATGAGGTCCTTCTGGGCAGCTTCATTCAAATCCCATGATTGTCTCAGACCTCACCCCCCTGAATGAACAAATTTTGCCATCCCTATCTTTAGAACAGAGTTCCCACAAGGCCTGTGGAGTGACAGCATCATGATGTTTTAGAAGACTTGGTGAGCTGGGAGAGAGGGTTAGGATGGAAGGAAGGAAGGAGAGGCAGTATTCCCAGGCCCCACTCTTTCTCTAGGGAAGTGGTCCTTTTCCCATTGCACGTTCTGTCTAGCTCCACAAATATTACTGAATGCCCAGATTAGATGCCAGGAGACAGGCAGGTACTAGAGTGATGATGACCTGCTGGTTTTTGCCCTCATCCCTGTGAGGACTCCAGGCTCCTGTCTGCTATGGGACTTGGAGGCTTTACCCAGTCTCTCTCCCAGTTGTGTCCACAAAGCGGGAAAGCTACTATCCTGAGTTTATGTTAAATTATCTAGAACTAACTAGCCAAGGTGTAACAAAGGATGTGCCCAGTTACAGTCACAGGCACTGGTCGTTGTTTCCCTACCTAAAGCCAAACTGCGCTGCAACTACCTGACCTAGGAGACGGAGAAGGCAATGGCAGCCCACTCCAGTACTCTTGCCTGGAAAATCCCATGGACAGAGGAGCCTGGTGGGCTGCAGTCCATGGGGTCACGAAGAGTCAGACATGACTGAGCGACTTCACTTTCATTTTTCACTTTCATGCATTGGAGAAGGAAATGGCAACCCACTCCAGTGTTCTTGCCTGAAGAATCCCAGGGACAGGGGAGCCTGGTGGGCTGCCGTCTATGGGGTCGCACAGAATCGGACACGACTGAAGTGACTTAGCAGCAGCAGACCTAGGAGAAGCCACAACTTCTTTTTTAAATTTCCTTTTAAAATGGTGTCCTGGGCTCCCTGACCACCACAATTACCACTACCCCTGCTAGCCTCAAAGCTAGTGAAGGGAATACTTTAGCTTCTTTTGTTCACAGTTAGTTGGTGGTTTAAAATCAAAAGCCATTTATATGACTCTCCTCCACATAACAAGCATGTATTTAATGGATGGGAGGCAGGGCCAGGGACTACAGAGGTCCATTCAGGATGTCCATAGGACACTGACAAGTAAACAGGCCAATTTGCTGCTCCAGGGGAAACCGATTCAGAGAGAACTGAGCTGGGGCCCTGACTGGGCTCTGGAATGTTTGCCGGAGGAGACAGACTCAAAGCTGAGTTCTGGAGAAGGAGCTCCAGGCTGTTTCTCACGGTGACATGATGACCTAAAAGCATGGGAATGCAGATCATCTTTTGGGGCAGGGAGAGGGGCAGTTCACTATGGCTGGGTCTGTAAAAGTGAGATTGTGAGTGGAGAGTGATGAACAAGGGCCCTCCTGCACTGTGCTTAAAGTTTGGACTTTATGGATTTCGAACCCAAAAGTTACATGATGAGATCTGTGTTCTGTAAGAATCCCTGGAGCCCAGGTAGTAGAATGCAGCCCCTACCATTCACCACAGAATCTTGGACAAAAGCCCAGGATGTGCTGGATAAAGTGATGGGGAAGGTTGGGAGTAGGGGATGAGGAGAAGGAGCAGAATAGAATATGCCAGGGCTGTCAGAAGAAGAGGGAGAGCTATGATGTCCAAAGTTTTCTGTACCACCAGAGCCTAGAGAATTATTGCTGATTCACCTCTTTCCAAAGTAACAAGGGAAGGAAGAGAATGCCAGCCTGGACATCAGTCTTGTGAATGCAAACTAGTTTTGAAGAGAGCCCGTCCTCAATGAACTGAAAAGCTCCCCCAAGTGGTTCCCAGCTACCTGTTCAATAGCCACCCTCCCCGCTTCCCCAGCAGGCCAACAAGCCAGCATGAGAGGTAGGGCTCAGAATTACTGGGATAAGTGATGTACTTAGCAGAATTGGGCCAAGTGTTTGAACACCCTTTGGAGCCACTAAGCCAGAAAATTCTCTGGAGTATGAAAACTGTGGCAGATTTTCTGTGCTGTGCATTCTTTAACCTCTGGGCCCAGCATGAGGTGTCCAGAGTTCTAATACTGAACAGCTATTGAATTTGAAGCCTGCTAATGGCCATGTATGTGTTTGGTTATAGTGAACCCACTTCAGGGAGATACCCACTCTCGAACCCCCAGCCTGGACTACAGGAAGTGGTATATTACCAGTCAGAGGCTGAAGGGCTCCTGGAATGCCACAAGTGCAGATACCTGTGCACCGGGAGAGGTGAGCCATTTTGAAGGCAGACCATTTACTTACCTTTGGTGGTGGTCCAAGGTGGTGGGGCAAAATTTCAAGCAGACCTCCCTTTTGGTTTCCTAGCATTTTTGTTTTCATACCCGCATGAGGATCACATTTTCTAAAAAAACAAAAAACAGGTGACCGGGTTTCCCATGTTTCTTCTCGGACATGCCTAGGGGTGATGAGACAGTCATGCCTGCAATGTTCACGCTGCAGATGGACCTCCAGGCAGAGCCAGCTCTGAGCTGCCAACTGTCAGAGTGGGGCTCATCAGGCAAGGTGGTCAGAACTAGAGAGGGAAGATGACCTGGAGATGGCAGACAGGTTGAGCTCATGCCACAGGACAGGAGATCTGATGCCCAAACATGCCATCATGGCTTTTAAATGTTGTTGACTGAAACCCACAGTAAGAAATACACACATCATGAACCAACTTCTATCCTGTTTTGTGTTATTAATAAACAAAAAACCACACTTAAGGGACTTCCCTGGTGGTCCACTGGCTAAGACTTCCACTCCCAGTACAAGGGACCTGGGTTTGAACCCTGGTCAGGGAACTAGATCTCATATGCTGCAACTAAGGGTTTGCATGCTGCAACAAAGAGTGAAGATCCTGCGTGCCTCAACTAAGACCTGACACAGCCAAATAAATAAAGGTAAAATAAAATTAAATATTAAAAAAAAAAAACTTCTTAGAATCCACAGTTTGAAGAACTATGATTTTAAATAATATCATGTGTCAGCTCCAAATGTAGTTTTCCAGAGTTCCCATCATAGCACCAGGTTTGGCCTTGCCAACAATGAAGAAAATCAGGTTTGTCAGGGTGAGTCCTTATGGCTCACATGATTTGGTGAGAAATTTACCTCAGCTGCCTATGACTAAGAGGGGAAAACTTCTCAGCCTAAGGGGGAGAAATCATGAAACTTACACGTGAAAGTGACCCTTAGAATGATTACAGTGAGATACGTTGTTATAGGATTACGTAGAACTCTTATTGAAGAGTTCTGGGTAATCCAGGTACAAGAATCCTCATTCTAGTTTACATATGTTGGCACACCCCATTGCTTTTAATTCTCTCAACAACTCCTGAGGCTCAGAGAAGTACAGTAAGTTATACAAAGTCACACAGCTGTGAAGTGGAAGAGCTGGAATTGAAACTTAGAGCCTAACGTTAAGGCCTGATATGGTTTATGTGATTGACCTTCTTTTCATGATGATATAAATAGTAGGAACAAGCCAGAGGCTGTTTAACAGGTTTCTCTCTAGAGGTATTCTTCTTTGGTGATTGATTTACCAAGAGAGAGGAGAGGGCCGAGCTTGAGGACCCTGATTTAACTTTGATTGCTTCTGGTTATTTGGCTTTGGGCCTAGAGGTTGGGTTTCTGAGTCAAGATAGTGAAAGGATGGCTCAGCAGTCAGAAGCTAACAAATGAAAGCTTATAAAGATCTCTGGACACACAGAGACCCGTATGTATACACAACGTTGTATTGTTTTGAGAGCAGCAGTCATTGAACACCAGGAACTTGTCTCAGCAGGAAAGGCACACCTGGATAAAGGTCACCTGAAGAATTTCAGCCTTGTCTTAGATCTTCTGTGACTTCTTTTCCTTATCGGTGAAATCACATCCTCCTCCAGCAAACGGGCAAAGAGGGGAGGCAGCTGTGGCTCTGACTTCTTAGGGAGACCCTGCAGTTTGGGTTGAGTCACTCTTAGGAAGTTCAGTGGAACACTGACAAAAATAGATAAGCCCTGAATTCACGGTTTGGGGCAAGACTCCTCAGCTACCAAAATCTTTAAAGGCTGAGGATAAAGATCAGATAATAAGCAAGTACAAATATTACATGTGCATATCAGATCACTAGGATCCTGTGTGTGTATAGGTTTATTATTTGGAGGGATGGTGAGGAGTTACAGGTTCCCTGGGAAGGAGATACATTGCCTGCTCTCCTCCTGGCTCCCTCCAATTTGCATTTGGGGCAGCTTCTCCTTTCCCTTTTTGTCCTTTTCCTCTTCCTTTAGACCTCTGTTGCTCAAATCATAATGGAAAATATCGTAAGAGGAAAATTAGGCCAGTATAACAAGGAAATTGTGTGTGGTTTTTTTTAAAGGTAATGTTTGCATTCAGCTTGCAGCCTTACTTGCAAACCATCCTTTAAAATTTAATTTCTGTCTCCAAATGTTATAATCTCTATAGTCAGTGGTGGTGTCTGTCATTCAGAGCCTAGAGGTTTAGTTCTGAGATGGCTTCTTACTGCCCATGGAATTGACTTGTGACCATGCTGAAAAGGTTCAGGGGGACAATTGTGGAGATTTTGCTCCTCAACTTGCATTCTCAGTACCCCAGTACCCTTACATTCTCAAAATCCTTACCCAGTGCTTATGGGACTGAGCCTATGTCAATATTTCAAACCAGGGCTGACTCTAAGAGTGTTAACTCATTAACAGATCTGAAATATTCAGCCAGAATCAGAGGAATGAATGACCTGAATGCATAACTGCTTCTTAAGAGAGAAGTGCTGACTCAGTGAGCTAGATCCTTTAAGGGGCAAGTAAGGCCTAGAGAGGCTCTGGGCTTTTATTTTTAAAAGCGTATTACCAGACATCTCCCCCATCCCTGGTGATTGTTTTCTGGTTCTATTTAAAACTACAACAGGAATAAGGAGTTTGTGGAGGCTCTGTCCTCTCCAAACTCTATTAGGAAATACATAGCATATATCTGCTCCCATATAGCAAAACACTGCGAAAAGCCTAAATATCCTTTTCATTGAAATTATTTAAATTCATCGTGGCATCCTATAATCCTTTAATGATATAAGTATATTTATATTTGCTATGGCAAAAAAACTGTTCATACTATATTAAGTGAAAAAATGGGTTATATAATAGTAGAGAGAAGAGAACCCTATTCTTACTTAAAAACAAATAAACAGCAAAAATTATGCACATGTGGCAGAAAAGTCCAAAAGAAAAAAAAATGGTAACAGTGGCTTCTCCAGTTTTATTGATTGGACTTTAGATCATTTTTATATGTTTGTTTCATCTAGATATTCTTCTTTCTTTTTTTTTTTACCATCCTTGTGTGTTACTTTTATAATTAAAACAGTAATGCTGTTTGCATTTTGGAAGGGGGATAGCAGAGTGTAAACATAATACTTGAGAGTGCTTGGTTTCAATTAGCAAATGTGCAAATGTAACACACCTTCATGCTTAGACTACCTGGTGTTTGCTGTTTAGCTGACTCTTAGGGACCCCATGGACTATAGACCAGCAGGCTCCTCTGTCCATGGGATTTTCCAGGCAAGAATATTGGAGTGCGTTGCCACATCCTTCTCCAGGAGATCTTCCCAACTTCCAGGGATTGAACTCATGTCTCCTGCATTGGCAGGCAGATTCTTTACCACTGAGCCACCAGGGGAACCCTAGACCAACTGGACCCAGGCCCAAAATCTGGTTCTGTAAAAGCCAGGGAGATGCAACAGCCTGATCCTTCTGTCAACTGACCCATAGAACCATGCCAGCACATACAATTCCCAGCTTTGTATTATGAAGAGAAAAAGAAGCCATACACAAAAGAGCACATAACTGTATGATTCTATTTGCATGAAATTCGAGAAAGACAAACCTAGTTTCGAATAGCAGAGAGCAGATCAGTGGTGGCCTGAGGAGGAGGGCAAGGGGTTGACCCCAAAGGGTTTTAGGGAACTTTCTGGGAGGATGAAAACAGTCTATATCTTGATCATGATTACATGGCATACACATTTGTGAGACTCTATCAAGCTGTGTGCTTAATGTGGGTCATTTTGTTGTGTATAAGGTATATCACAATAAACTGACTTTAAGGAAAGCACTCAGCTTTGGTAGAAAAGCTGGAGCTCTTTGATTGTCCAGCCAAGGATCCTGAAAAAATCCAGCTCTGGGAAAGTATCACAGATTTGCTCTTGAAAGTGAAAGTGCTAGTGGCTCAGTCATGCCCGACTCTTTGCAATGCCATGGACTGTAGCCTGCCAGGCTTCTCTGTCCATGGGATTCTCCAGGCAAGAATACTGGAGTGGGTTGCCATGCCCTCCTCCAGGGGATCTTCCCAACTCAGGGATCAAACCCAGGTCTCCTGAATTGCAGGCAGATTCTTTACCATCTGAGCCACTACTTCTTGAGTTAAAGTCTAAGAACAGTAAGTTATGTTTTACTGTTTAATTTTATTTAATTCAGTAATTAACAATCTTTCCTATCTCTGGTACTTGTGAACCACGATTAATATTTTGATGGATAACCTCCATGCTTTTTTCTGACTTTATTGTAATTTTTAAGCACTATGTTATAATCTTTTTCAAACTTGGAGAAGTTTCCTCTTCCAAACTGAAAGAAAGTCGCTCAGTTGTGTCTGACTCTTTGCAACCGCATGGACTATACAGTCCATGGAATTCTCCAGGCCAGAATCCTGGAGTGGGTAGCCTTTGCCTTCTTCAGGGGATCTTCCCAACCTAGGGATCAAACCCAGGTCTCCTGCATTGCAGGTGGATTCTTTACGAGCTGAGCCATAAGGGAAGCCCAAGAATACTGGAATGGGTAGCCTATCCCTTCTCCAGCAGATCTTCCTGACCCAGGAATCAAACTGGGGTCTCCTGCATTGCAGGTGGATTCTTCACCAGCTGAGCCACAAGGGAAGCAAATTGAAGATGGCCACAAAACATCTAAAGAGGACGTAACTATTTTTTCAGCCTTTGTTGCAGGGCAGGGCTATGGCAGAGAATCTTCTTGCCTTCCATAAACAACACCTTTCTTCCTGCTCCCTGGCCTGACTTCTCCCCTCATTGTCCTGCAGCCACCTGGACCAGCTGCTTTGCTGTTTTTAGAGTTACCCTTTTCAGTCCTAAGTATCTCTGACATAATTTCTGGATTCCACGGTTCCCTGCTACCATCTAGTGCTAATCCTGCAGCTTTGGCTGCCCAGGCTTTCCAAGGGGCAGAAGAGCTGGCTGTGGCATGAGCTGTCACTGGGAAGATAAGCCTTGAGGTAGAAGTCTTCAAGTGTAAAACAGCATCTCTCAAAATGGTAACACGCCCTTCTTTTGCAGCCTGCTGCCAAATGCTGGAAGTTCTCCTGAACTTGCTGATCCTGGCCTGCAGCTCTGTGTCTTACAATTCCACGGGGGGCTACACAGGCATCACCAGCCTGGGGGGAGTTTACTACTACCAGTATGGAGGGGCTTACAGTGGTTTCAGTGGTGCTGATGGGGAGAAAGCACAGCAGTTGGACATTCAGTTCTACCAGCTAAAGCTGCCCACGGTCACTGTGGCGATGGCCTGCAGCGGAGCCTTCATGGCCTTCTGCTGCCTCCTCCTCACCCTGGGCGTTCTGCGGGTGCCGTGGCACTGCCCCCCGTTGCTGGTGATTGAAGGTGTGCTGCACATGCTTATTGCCGGGGCATACATCCCGGCCTTGTACTTCTATTTCCACAACCTCTCGGCTGCCTACGCCTCTCCCTTGTGCAAAGAGAGGGAGGCACTGTACCAGAGCAAAGGATACAGTGGCTTCAGCTGCAGTTTCCATGGGGGAGACATTGGTGCTGGAATCTTTGCTGCCCTGGGCATTGGGGTCTTTGCAGTGGGAGCCGTGCTGGCCATCAGGGGTTACCAAAAGGTCAGGAAGCTGAAGAAGCCTGCAGAAATGTTGGAGTTTTAGGCTTTTTAAAACATTCCGTCAGACTTGAGTGATGGAAGTTACTCTGAACTACCATCTTTCATGGAATGCTTTGTTGTAGAACTTGCCAGCCCTCAGGAGGTAAACAGTCCAGCTTTGGTTTGCTGGGCCAAATTCCAGGGTACTTGGAACAGCACCGCCTGATGTAATAAACCCTGGTTCTGGAGCTCTCTGTTGGTGAGGGACTGACCAAAATGACTTTTAAAAACAAAGATGAAAATAAAACAATAAGAACACACCAAAACCAGAGCCCAGGAGCCACAAGGAAAAGGCATGTACTGTGGCAAAATGCACTCTTGATTGAATAAAGGGAGATAACCAAGGGTACTTGAAGAACCTTATCCTCAGTGAGCATGAAAAGCCACATAAACATGAAAAAACATTTCAGCCTTAAGTCATCTAAACACAGCTGTCTCAAGCAGATTAGCCTCAAATTTTTTCCTTACTGAATTCTAGGTTCTTCACTTCCTTAATGCTCTGGGTGAGGGCAAGTGGGGATGCTGGGGAGACCACTTCTGTGAGATTTAAGTTGGAGGAGACGTGGGCTACGGAAAGAGGAATCAGATTATTTCACAGGGTTGCAAAAGAGGTTTTCTAACAAACCCTCTTACAATGGCCTTGAAAGCTCAATACGTTTTTTGTACCTCTTGTAAATGTACCATTGTACAACAGATTCAACTTGACAACCAGAATTCAGGATCCATCCAGAATCAAAGAATGTAAAATCTTTCCCAGCAGAAGAATGCTACTTTTGGCCAGACAACCTCATGAGTTCTTACTGCATGTTAAATTAGGACTTATGGCCCATTATAATATATTCTTGGTACAAGTGAATATGTTCTTTGCTTTATGTGACACCAATAAAAATCCAAA
Source organism: Ovis canadensis (assembly GCF_042477335.2). NCBI lineage: Eukaryota > Metazoa > Chordata > Mammalia > Artiodactyla > Bovidae > Ovis > Ovis canadensis. Next base: position 52,560,598 of record NC_091258.1, on the reverse strand, counting down.
GAAAAAATTTTGATTTGGAGGTGATGGTTCTCTTTACATTTATAATATTATTTCCTTACGTGGCACATATAAAAGGTGAGTTCCATTTGGGTTTACAAAAGGAAATACGTAAATTTGCTTGTATATGATCAGAAAGCTTCTTGAAGAATATATAAGAAAGTATTAACAGTATTTGCTTTTGGAGAAGAGTTTTAATTCGATTAGCCACAGAAGCAGCCTCACCCAAAAAAGATGCTATTTTACAACAAAAATCTATTTGTTTCAGTTTTTATTTCCCTCTACAGCTTATTCCTAACTGCTAGCTCTAGTGGTGGTTGTGGTTTAATTACTAAATCCTGTCCAATTCATGGCTACTCCATGGACTGTAGCCCACCAGGCTCCTAGTAGGCCACTCTTTTCTTTTCTCCTGATGTCTGTGAATCTTTCTGCACTAACTGCATGCTTGGAAATACTTGAACCTGTTCATTGTTTTCAGCAAAGCCAGGTAGGCCAGTGCTCTGAGTAATACCCAGTGGCCATATTTCTTCATCATTGGACCTGGCAACAGACCGCTATTCCTCTTGCTTGTTGTAGTCAATGGAGTGGCTGACAAGATCTAGATATATTCCATGCCAGGCTGGCAGATATGTGCTCTGTGTATTTGACTCTGCTGTTTTGGCAGAATCTGTCCTAGAAGGAGAGGTTCAGGCTGCGCACGTCTTGTATTAGCACAGAATTCCTGCTTCCCTTCAGAGGGTGAGAGATTAATTGCATGCAGAAGGAAAACCAAGGCAGAGAAAGGTATGGTTAGGGGAGATAGCTACTCCCCATGAATTAGAATGATCTCTGGGTCAATTCGCTGTAGGGAGAGAGTAGCCAGTAGTTTATGGTGCCTGGGGTAGGAGTATGCAGTTCTGGTCTGATGTTATTTTCAAATTTAAATTAGAGGAATGTAGCTTCTCAACTCTCAGAGTCCTTAATTATTGCTACTTCTGTCCTGTGGGCCTCCTTGGAATTTGTGTGGGCCCAGCAGGAGATGGAATCAGCAAGCCCAGTAGCTGTTGCCTAAGTACTTTAGACACACTGGTCTTTAGCTGCTCAGTTTATAAACACTGTGGTACCCCTTTGTGTATTAGAGGGTTTTTCTGATTTCTGGAATTCATGCTTTTCATAAACTTGTCCCATTTCCTAAAATCTCTTACTAATCCTCTTTCATTTTATAAATGTTACTAGGTAGCATCACCATCCACTTGCATAACATTTTATGATTTTCCAGATATTTTCACATACTTGCTTTCATCTGGGCTTCACCCCAGCCCTGTGGGTAAGACAAACGAAAGAAGGCATTACCTTCATTTATTTGTCAGATGAAGTATCTGAGGCTTAGAGCCAATGACTTGGGCATAGTCACAAGGCAGCAAAGAGCGGGGAAGTGAGCCTGCACTCCCACTCTAAGTTCTTATGCTTTCCTCTTTGTTTTCATCCCTGACACCTGAGGGAACCACAGGAGACCTTCTCCCAGGAATATGCCTCACAAGAGGCTGAGGTCCCCTTCAGGGAGAAATGAAGGGTGAAGGGTGACTCTGGACAAGATGACGTTTATCTCCATTCACCTGCTGGTGTCTCCTGCCTCGTGGCATTTGTGGGTTCCTTAAACTTGTAAGAACCCCCCAGGTGAACAGGCTAGGTATCCAGCAATAGGATCCTGGTTGAGTAGACTGGTCCACCCACAGGTGGGGTTGGAGGGCACGTCACAGGGCACGGGGACCCTTTTGGCTGATCTGAAAACATCTGTAGGAATGAGTCAATGAAAAAAGCACGATGCAGAGCAGTGTGTGTGGTGTGCTCCCAATGACACTAGCAGGGGAAGGGAGGGGTGAAATTCAGACTCAAATATTTTTATTTGCATAAAGGAACACTGGAAAGTTGTATTAGAAAACACTGAAAGTGGTTGCTGGTAGAGAACAGGGTGGACAGTGACATGGGTGAATTTTTTTCAGTTTACAACCTTTTATGTAACTTCTATTATTTTAAAACCTTACAATTTGAAATAATTATACATTCATGGAACACCGCTAATACAGCACAGTACTGCACTGTGTGGCATGAACTCAGTTTACCCCAGTGGTGACTATAATACAGTATCACAACCAGGACACTGCCAATCTTCAGAGCTTTTGTTTGTTTGGGATTGACCAGTTTTATATGCACTCAAATCTGTGTGAATGTAGGTCTCTGAGGTTTCATCACACGTGCACATTCGTGTGAGCACCACAGTCAGTTGCAGAACTACCCCATCATCAGGCATCTCTCTGGCTCCCCCACTCACAGTCCCACCCCTCCTCCCCTTCCCCACCGCCACTCATCCCCATCCTCCGACAACCATCAATCTGTTCTCATTTTGAGACTGTTATGTAAATGGAATCATACAGTATGTAACCTTTGGAGTCTGGCTTTTTCTTTTTTCCACTCATTATGAATCCCTTGAGATCCATCCGAGCTGTTCCAAGTATCAACTGCTCATTCCTTTTCACCGCTGAGTAGAGTTTCCCCTTGGGAGGGCTGTACCAGCTTGTGTAACCATTCACCCATTGGAGGGCATTTGGGTTTGCTCTGACATCCATGTACGTTTTTTTGTAGACCTAGGTTTTCATTTCTTTAGGATGAATGCTCAGGGGTACAGGTTGCAAAGTCACGTGGTTAAGTGTATGTAGTTTGCCAAAACTTTTTCCACAATGGCATTTTGATTTTTCAAACACTAGTGCTAAAACAAAATAAAAAACAGGGACTTCCCTGGAGGTCCAGTGGTTAAGATTCTGTGCTTCCATTGTAGGAGGCATGGATTTGATCTCTAGTTAGGAAAGTTCCACATGCCACATGGTGTAGCCAAAAAGAAAGCCCCCCAAGATGAACCAAAAAAAAACCCAAAACCAAGGATGTTAATGTTGAATCTGTGTCCTCACAATCAGCTCACCGATGTTATTTCTCTTGTCTGACCTAGGGAGCTTTCCTGGGTGAGTGATCAGTGTTAAATCCCCCATCTTTCTCCTCCTAGGTGTGATACAGATAGTGGAGGTGATACTGAATGGGATGGTTCTCATGTGTATCGTGGCCTCCTACTTTGTCCTGGCCGGATTCAGTGCCAGCTTTGCCAGCGGCGGCGGCTTTGGGAACAACTATTACTCACCATTTGAGGGCACCGAGCTGGAGCAGGTTCGGCAGCTGGACCAGCAGTACACAATCCTCCGGGCACCCCTGATATATGGCGGCGTGGCTGTTTCTCTGGGGCTCGGTGTCCTCACCTTGGGTGTTTTACTCCAAGGAGCCAAAAGTCTACATAAACTGCCAGGGAAGTGGCTCCTCCTGGAGGCCATCTTCAGCCTCCTGGCGGCAGTGGGCTACTGCGTGGGCATCGGCATTTACCTCCACACAGCCTTGCAGATCAATGCCACAGACACTTGCAGAACAAGAGAGAGGGTCTATGCCCGCAAGGGTCTCACCTGGATGAACTGCCAGCTGGCAGGCACCGATGGAGCAGCTGCCACCTTTGCTTGTCTTCTGGTGGTGATGTATGGTGCCAGCGTGGTGCTGGCCCTGCGGAGCTACCGAGAACAGAAGCAGTACAAGGACAGCCAGGAACAGCAGAGAAATCACAATGATGCACCAGAATACGTGTGGTCTGGAGTACTCTGAGATCCACTGGAACCTAAAGTCAACCCACCTTGTTTCTCTCAAAAAGATGGGTCCATTAAAATTGCACTTTACATGTATGTGGTTTTCACATACTTGATTTCATAAATGCTCCCTCTGGAACCAATACAAAGGTAGATGATCATCCCATTTTTCTATCTGTGTCTTTATTGGCTGAGAGTGTGCAAAAAATACCTCCACCTTTACTACAAAGAGCAACATTAGGAAGTCTGCATATATGCTTATGGTTTGGCTCTCTTGCCAAATGGTAAGGTAATAATAATAGCTTAAATATTAGCCAGAGGAATTCTGAAAGATGAAAATAACACGTCAGGCAGTAGCAGGCAGTAGAAATATCTTGCCTGTCTGAACTAAAGTCATTAAGAAAAACATGCCATTTTCCCCTATATATGATCCCAGGGGAGTGATTTTAAAGCCTTTGTGTGGTTAGATTTCAAACAAGTAATTCCATTCTCTCTCCCTAGAAGAAAACTCTCCTGCCCACTAGATAAGATAGTGTGCCATGACCCCAAGAAGCCTTCCTCTATTAGAGATGGGGGGCTGGATCCCTGATACCTGAAGGCAAGTGCTTTTAGCATGCATGGTCCTCCTCAGGATTCCTGTGCTAGGACTCAGAGAAGATGGTTTTTGCCACCCTTGCAGGTTAGTTTCTTTCTAAAGTTATTTGATTGGAATTTACTTTCCTGGAAGATTTTATCATTTCCTGAAATATGAGGCCTCCAAACAATGAGAAATAACTCATAAACTTCTTATAACATGTTATTCAGCTGAATGCAAAGATAAAGCAGATGATTTTCCTGGAATATACAGGAATATTGGAGGCATCTTTATTTCTGCATCCCTTCCAGTGCCCTACAGATTAGGCTTTCAAAGGTTAATTATAAATTCTTCATGATCCTGAATTGTTTCTGTAATACAACAGTTCATTAACATAGAATCTCAAAAATAAAGTTCTTTTGATAATTTTAATCTAAAGTTTTATATCTCTTCTTATACTTTACAACTAGTCTCGGATATTCAGTTCATGTGGGATGCAACTAAACATGTTCTTATTAGTTTTTTTTCTAGTTGCCATATTTTTTCATAACTTATTGTCATGAGATTAAATAAACTCAAAATGAATTTTAAGTACATTTCTAAAAACAGAAGATTTGACAAATCTCAGACTGTCTATACAGTTAGTAAGAAATCAGCCAACATAAGCCTGTTTCAACATATGCCAAAATAACTATGAAAACAACTGTCAACATCATCTCCTCCGACACGGGCTGGACATTTTTACTCCTGCATGTTTGCTTGCTCTTCTCCCTGGAATATACCGTCTTTTCTCTCACCTGTTAAATCCGTCCTACTCTTAATTCTTATAAAACCTACCCCAGGCAAAGGATCAAAACTAAACCTTGTACAGAAATGGGGAAAAAAAAAATCTAGATTATACTTTTACAAAAAGTAAAGCTTGGAGGAAAACAATCAACTAGAAGTCCACATTGTGACCTTAAAATACAAACACCTATGCCACAGAACGAAGCTTCGGCTCCACCACCTTAGCCCAAGGCAGTGGCTGGAGTCCTGGCAGTTTTGACTGAGTGGTAAGACAGGTTTAACAGCAGCAAAAATCAAACAACCCATTGCCTACCCCAAGCACCCCCCAACCCCACCAAAACTTCCGAACACACACTATTCTCACGTAGGATTTATTCCCTGAAGTATGTCCTGAGATGTTTGCCACGTCTGGGTCAGGGGCTCGGGAAAATGAGGATTTCCGCCTCTGTGACCCCCATATGGTGCCCAGGCCCAGCTATACAGCACTGTTCCAACTCAGTTCCTCTCATCATTACACTACAGTAACACTCCCATCACATTCAAAACGCCTTAGCCAAACTTGCCTTACTACCACTTATCAGGTCAGTCGGTCAAGGTTTCTTACATTTCACAGATGAAATGAAGGCTCAGGAAGGCTTAAGTGGCTCACCCAATGGTTGACATTTCATTGTCACGACTGCTCAGTGCCAGGTCCAGTGCTGAGCTAAGGAAGTATTTGTTGGCATCATCTCATTTTAACTCAGCTGATGACTCTTATTTCCATTCAACATCAAGAAAAAAACTGTGCCTGGGGAGATGAACTTGCCTAAAGTTAAATCTTTTATAAGTAGCAGAGGCAAAACTCAGACCCCGTGGATCACACACTGAAACATGTTCCAGTGTTCTTGTGATGTACCAGGTAAACTGTCACATGAAGTACTTAGGCCACCCTGGAATAGGTGGGTTTGTGTGTCATGGAACTGAGGTATGAAAGCAGGTGGCGGCATTGGGCCCAGCACATTAGAAGTGTCATAAATTCTGCTAAATGAGGAGGAAACCTGCAAAATTATTTCAACTGGGCCTTTATTTGGAGTGAGAGGTAGCTAATCTTGCTTGGACATCCAGAAATTATGGGAGACAACCAATAGGGAGAGGGAAGGGGAACAATTTAGAGGCTTACCTAGATCAGAGGTATTGTGAGCCAAAACTCACTGCCTTAAAGTCTAACACCAAAGCCATAAGGACAGACATGATGGCCAGATTATCTACTTAGTTCCACTGTATCGTCGGTAGCTCTGTGGTTTAAGAGGAGCTGTAGATTATTCACAAGTTGAGTTCCCTTTCATCAGCTAATAACCTGCATGGAAATAAGGACCATGCTTCTTGTCTTTGGGATTTCTTTAAACATATAAACCAAGTCAGAATATAATATTTCTTAATGTAAAAAACTTTATTGCTATTTCAGCTTAAAAGGTGATCAAAAATACTTATTCTTGCCTTAACTCATAGCTTCATATTTGTCATGGAATGTGATTTCACTTATCTTCCCCTAAAGCAAGAAAAAGCAGAAAAATCCTAAAGGTGCTTTTGGTTAAGAAACTAATTCTACATACAAGTTAGAGAAAATTACAGTTTCATGCTAAAATAAAGTACTTATAAAATAACAGGTATTCCATTTTAAAACAAAGCCATGAAAAAGATATTCCATTTTATTTTATTTATTATTATTGTTATTGTTATTTTTATTTTTTTACAAACAATAGATTTGCTGCAACATGCTCTGGCTCATATTATTGAATTAAAAAATTTAACACATTTCAAAAATATCAAAAATACACTATAATGAGTCTTAGGACTACAATACGACAATGATTGCACAAAACCATAAGATATGAACTCACTGTCTGGATGACCTCCACTGGCAACAGTGAGAGAAAACTCTATAGCGTCTGGGAGAAGTGCATGAAATTTAGAATACAAGGAGCTTATGTGTGAATGATCACCAAATGAGGGAAACAGAGCAGGATTTACTGTAGCTGCTTTTCTCAGTCTAGAAAGTGCTTACCCAACTATGGGGCAAAAGTCACTAACTGGAGAGAAAGATTAACTTGCCTCCATGAACCGGGGAGTCTGAGAGGCCCCGCCCAGAGGGAAGTAAAAAAGTGACACAAGACAGTTCTAGAGTGATGCTGCAGACATCACTGAATGGCTTGGAGACTATTTAATAATTGGTATGTTTATCGACAACAGCCAAGTGCTCCCTGTGGAGGTCTCTTCATTAGTGATTATTGAGTAGACAGAGGAGGGGAGCCTGTGGCTTCCAAGTACCTGCTTTTGCTGAGAGCTGACATGGAAAGAAGGGCATCATCTGATATTCAGCAGATCAGCCAAACCTAACTGGCTCCATCTCCTAGAAAATAGCACTCGCTACAAACAATTAAAATAGCACCCAATGATTACCAAGCTGCTCGTGTTGGTTCTTCTATACATCAGGAAAATGAATTCATCAACTTATTGCACATACACTCTACAGTAGTATAAGAAAGCCCTCACTTGAATGAGGAGTAATAATTCAATGACTCTATGGTATCACGGTAGCTTTATGACATACTAGCATTCAGATTTTCAAATACATTTCCAATCCATCTGGATAAGAATAAAAATACCATGGCTGCCAAGACATGTATAGTTTCCTTTCTTCCATGGGACTCCTGGACTGCTCCCATAAGCAGGAGTGATGTTCTTTCAGAAACTCTCTTTAAACAGCTCCATTAAATGGGAGGTATACACAGGGACCTGAGAATCGTGCAGAGGCCGGGACCTCTGGGCTAGAGATCAACAGGCCTCTGCCCACCTGGGGAACGCGTCCTCTGGGTAAAGTCCTGGGAAGCAGATTACATTCACCTGGAGACAGATTACTGGCTTTCACCACCTGACAACCTAATCAGCTCACACAGTAAGTGTAAATGACTTCATAGGTCAAGAGGGTTCTGTGTATTTTTGGTGATGGGCTATGGCCTTTTCATCCTCTGTTTTAACAAATAGCAATTATAGAGGGAAGTGAATCAAAGGAACTTACAAAAAAAGCAATCAGTTTTGGTACAGCCTATATTAAAAGATTTTCATACAACCTAATGTTTCCTGAACATAAACCTGGGACATAAACATAAAAGAACACTGGGAATTTGAAGGTTCTTCTGATTACCAAATAAATACATTTACTTTCAGTTAAGTAGTTGCATAACTGGGCTTTGTAGTGGTTCCAATTAGCATAGGGTGGGAAACAAAGAGACAAGAAACAGTTCACAGACAAAGGACAATTTTAAAAAGCCTATACTATTAAAGTGGTATCGTCCCAAAATAATTTTCATCACTATCATCTTGGGTTTTCCCTTCATTTTTCCTTCATTTCTCCCCATTTTCCCATAAAAAAATAAGGCGGCAACACACTATTGTTCCCATCTTTCTTACAGCACCTGAACTTTGTATGAACCATATTATGTTCCCCACTTCAAATCAAGACCTGAGTTCTACAATTTTTCAGTAGCTAACAAGTAATTTGACACAGAAAAAAGTGTTCCTGACAATCTGGGGACTCAAATTCATATCTTAGAGAGGCTGAACACCAGACACTCATTGGTATGGAATCTTCCAAGAGTGTGTACCCCACTGACACATACACATGGGTACAGGCCTCTGAGAAGATGAGGATACCTATCTGTGGAGAGGTCATCTGGTTTTCTACTACTGCTTCAGCAAAACTTAAAACCCCCAACATATGTATGTATAGAGCAACCCTATCTTTAACATTTCATTTGTCATGAAACAGATTTAAAATGATTCTACTCTATTTTCTTTTTAATTGTCAAAGTATTCTAAAAATTCAAAGCACATTCCCCACTGGGTAAAATTAAGCATGTCAAAACTTGTAGGAACAGAAATATGGAAGGAACTGCATTTTGCTAGGCTTACATGGAATGTGCAAAAAAAAAAAAAAAATCAGTAAACCAGGTTTTCTGTAAGCTTAGGATTTTCTCAATCAAGTTTTTCAGAAATTGAGCCCAGTACTGTCAAGCCATGTGAGGTGGATAAGCATTTTCAGAAGACTCTGTTAACCATTAAAAGTTGAAACTTAACTCACTCCTAATGTTTTAGAAAACCATCTCTAGGCTCGAGCATGAGAGAAGGAACTTGTCTAACTGGAAGCTCCATCCATCCATCTGTTCTCATTCAGCCTCAGTCTATTCAGAGTCATCTGCTGTAACTCAAGGTTACTTGGATGTGAGAAGCAGCATCAGCCTTGGGCCCTGCGTACTAGAAGGCTGACTGCCAGCTCCACCTCATGTTATGCAAAGAAGCCAATCTCCAAATGCCTCTCTTGTGATCTTCTGGGAGATTCCTAGCAGGTGTCGCATTTGTCAGTTATTCTCTTTTTGTGATTTGGGGGAAGTAGTCTTGTTCTTCACCCCTTCCCCATCTTCATCCCCCAAAGAAGATCCTACTCCCCTGTTTCTCAGGAACTTTCACAGTCTGACATCCAACAGTCCATTTCCCAGGGCCCTTTCTCGTACCCTCACAGCTGGCCCCAACTCCCGATGATCATCCTGCCTACGGACAAAGGATCCAGGCTGCCTCTAAGAAGATTGGCTCGAGTGCAGATTTGAAAATAAAAAGTTCACAGTCAGTGGAAAGTGCTCTCATTACATCACAAACATAAATTATCTGTTTGATTGGTTCTACATTTCCAATAAACATCATTTCAATAGGCTGTATTCTCGTAGAGAAGAAGGAAAAGCCATGTGACTAGTCACATCACATCCCATCAGGTTGAGATAGAAGGTGATTTCTCTGTCACAGAGATCCATCAGCAGCAATCAGTAAAAGGAACCAATCTTCAGTTATTCCTCCACAGAAATAGTCCCTTTCCTGCCCAGGCAGGCAAATTCTCAAAATTATCCTAGGAGAGAAAGGGTTAATGGCAGGTGGTAGGACTGATACAGAGTGATGCCTGCCTGCTCCCCAGGAACCCTGGGGATCCCTATGCAGGTTAAATGTGAAACTTAACACTGATGGTGTTGACTAGCTTATCCAGAGCAAGACCCTGACAGCTCTCACCATTTCCACCTCTGAGATCCAGCCCCCTCTCATCTGTGGTTTAGAGATACAGAGGCAGAACGCCCCGGCAGGGTCCCCTACCCTACACCACGCAGCCTCGCGCGATGCCATGGCCTCTGGGGGAGGACTACAGAGCCGTGTCAAACTCCTCCGGGAGCTCGGTCCGATCCTCTTCACTGGGCTCAGGCTCGTGCCTGCTTTCCTGGTGGTGTTTCATTTGTTCCTTCACTTCTTCTTCTAGGTCATGAGGTATGACAAACTGGTCCTCTGGCTCCAGCTGAGTGGGGGCAGCAAAATAGCCGGTTTTCTTCTTGGGTGCTTCAGTGGCCACCTCAATGAGGTTCAGGCTGTCTTCCAGGGGTACGATAGAGCCATTGGAGAGCTTCTTTCCATAGAGACAGGAAGTGGAGGGAGACTTCTGTAACTCCGTCCGGTCTTTGCTCACTGGCAGGAGGATGCCACTGTTCACACTGTTCTGTCTTCGGATCCCAAATAACGATCCTCTAGCACGGTCCTCGGGGCACGGGGCAGGAGAATTCTCTGGAAGGGTAGGCGAGTTCTCAAGATCCCTCCCCCGACAGCAGTGGATATCTACTTCTACTTCCACCTTGCTGCCGTTTGTCATGACCCCTTCTACCGGCTGATCATCATCACTGTCCAGGCCATTGTCAGACTGGTTACTCGAGAAAGTCGCACAAGAGGGCTGGCGTTGGAACACCCCCGAAGTAGGTGCTGGGTGGAGGCTGCATCGCCTCTCTGGCCTCGGAAGCAAGCCAGCATCCAGGCCAACAGTGTTATGTTCATCAGAAGCAGTAGACCCCACCTCGCTGCTCACCTCTGAAGTGGACATCTCGCTACTGAACTCAGAGGCAATACCACTACTGGAGGAAGGAGTGGTCGGCTTGGGTGGGTCCTTGATGATGGCAGTTGAAGCAAAACCCATAGGACCTGGGAGCGTGAGCCCATTCATTTCACAAGTACAGCCTTCCTCACCAATGTTCAAATAAACCACCATCGCCCCCACATTGTCCTGACAACCATAGCTCTGGGCTAATGTGCACAGCTTCTTGGCAGCTGCTAATGGGTCTTGCACATGGCGTACTGCGTTGACTGCTTCTGTATATGACAAGTGTTCCCACAATGCTTTGTTTCCCAGAATTAGCAGCTCATCCTGAATGGTGAGTGGAGTGGAAGATATGTGGGGCTTGGGAAGGATCCAAGGGTAGAGGTATGTACAGCCCAGAAGCCGGGTACAGCAGGTCACCCCATTCACTTTGTTGTCCTAGAGATAAGCAGAATGCAAACTTTGAGAAACAAGCAACAGTGACACACAATTTTATATCTTTCCAGATCACAACACTTAGGGCTCTACAATAGAATAGAGTTAACATGTTATATGGTTTTCTCCTAGAGTCTGTGTAATTTTAAGTGGATTTACAAAAAATAAATGTATAGAATTCCAAAAGGACAGAATATCAAATGGGTATTATACCACTAATAGTTGAGAGGACTGAGTTAAAACCAATAAAAACTAAGTGGTTAAAAGGCACCTCCATCTCAAAAGATATTCGCTCTAACATTAAGTATAGGCCTCAGCATGTTCTTAAATAGAGACACACATCTGTTAGGAAAATAATAAGCAAAACTATCATTAATTCTCCATCACTCGTATTCTGGCAGGGGCCAAAACTCAGATAGGTCACTAAAAATGACTTCTCATTTAAAAGCAGAGTTGGGGGATTTTTCTGGTGGTTCAGTGGTTAAGACTCCACACTACCAGTCCAGGGGACCCAGATTCGATCCCTGGTCAGGTAACTGGATCCCATATGCTGCAACTAAGACCCAGCACAGCCAAATAAATAACAAAGGCAGAGTTGGGACTGAAGATATTAACTGGGTAAGAGAATCTTTATAGCTAAAGCACTGAATAATCCCTGAAGTCATTTGGCCTAGAAAAGGAAAGTTTGAATCCATGGTATAATTTACCTACTCTCTAAGGGTCATATTAAGAATGATATAATTATAGACTCAGAGGAAAAGGAATAACGCTGGTTGCAAGCTGGGCATGTTCATCTGCCAGATACTTCATACTGATTTCTTAATAGAAAACCAAACAAAACCACCTAAGCCCTCAATATATTAATTTCATAGCTGCAGTCATTCTTTGGGTGAAAATCCTGGCACTCTTATTTATCAGAACTTGTCACAAACTCAAAATTTATCATTTTATTTTCCTCATCTGTGAAATAAAAATAAAAGCACTTCTTTCATGGGGGTTATTGTGAAGGTTAAACAAAACAATGAAAGTACAATGCTTAAGCAGGTAACAAACAGTACATGTCTATAATTATAAAAATGTTTCCTACTTGTCTAGGATTCCCTAAGAAAAATCTTAACAGCATTAATTAAATTATGTAATAGACTAATCAAATAAAAAGTTATCTTTTATCTTTCATTTGTTCTGACTAAAAGACCCTCCTAAGATCATAGTTCCAGAATCTTCACAGATAGCATGAACCACATTAGAAGGATAATTTTTTGGTTTTGTGCTTCCTTAGATGGAATCTTTTAGACAGTCTTTATTGTAAAATTCTGACAGGACAGCCCAGAAGTGGACCCACACAAATAAGAGTCCACTGATCTTTGACAAGGAGCTAAGGCAATTTGCTGCTGGGACAACTGGACATTTACATGTCCAAAAAAAAAAAAAATCTGGACATGGAGCAAGCTACACTTACTAAAAAAAAATTAATTCAAAATAAATTACAGATCTAAATGTAAAAGACAAAACTTCTAGAAGACAACACAGAAGAAAATCTAGGTGTCTTTGGGTTGGGCAATGAGTTTTTAAATACAACACCAAAAGCATGACCCATGAGGAAGAAAACTGGTAAGTGGGACTTCATTAAACTAAAAACTTCTGCTCTGCAAAAGATACTACTAAAAGAATGAAAGACATGCCACAGACTGAGAAAATATTTGCAAAACATTTCTGATAAGGACTTGTATCCAAAATACACAAAGAACTCAACAGTCAAGAAATAAACAATTAAATACGGGCACAAGATCTGAACAAAATTCTGCTTTGCTTTGCAGTAAACAATGTTCACATGTAATTGCTAAAGTCTCTTTGAAAGCAAAAGTCCTATGCTAACTTCTGAAAAAGGAGAAGAGTTATGAAATACTAGAAATATTGATGCTTCTTTATTAAAAAAAAAAAAACAACAGAATATATTCAGCCATAAACAGGAAAACTACTGTGAAACTTTGCACTTCAGAACAGGGATCACCCAAACTATAAAACTTTTTCTTCTTGTTTTGGAATAAGAAATCAGATGAAAATTAACTAAGGAGGACATTTACATTTATTTTACATGTTAGGTATAAGTCTAAAGACCACAATTTAGGATTTTTCATTTTTAATTACTTTGCTCTTTCTTTCTGCTAGTCATTAGCTGCTCATTAGATTTTCTTCTGTTACTATTATCTGGATTGAGTACAATTTACAAGGCTTGATAGGAAGAAAATGGACTTTCTTTGTTCTATGTAGAATAGCATTCATTGGATTCGAGGAGCAGAAGTGAGTGGTGGCGAGTAAGATTCACCTCTGTTATGATGGCTTTTTGGTCCTTCACCCTCTGAGCCTCCTCTGGATCCTGTTCCAGGCTGAAGACTTTAGAGAGTGGCACTGGCCTCCCACCTCGACACAGGACTGCTTGGCATGTGCCAACATTAGCCACAGTCAAGCTAAAGCTATTCATTGGATCGGCAGTGTCAGGACGGATGTAACAAAGGAGAGCCGAAGAGCCTAGTTTCTGGCCAGCCATTCCTAATTTCCTGTTTAGAAAGAAAAGAAAATGATAACACAGCTAGTTTTACAAGAAAGCAGCAGTCCTTCATATCCAAGACTTCCTCGTTTTTCTGTTGACCATGAACCCACCTCACCCTCATCCATCTTGATATAAGTGATGATGGTGAAGAGAGCTTTGCCTTCTACTCTTAGCTAAAAAATTTTACCAAAAGGGTGGGGGCAAAGACGACAATAAAGAGGTAACTTTCTCTGCTGCTTCTGATTGATCATAATCAGCAATAACCTAACTCAGTGGCTTCCAACTGAAGCAAATCAGAATTACCTGAAGTGCTTGTTAAGTTTCTGATTCAGTGGGGAAAGGGCTGGCCCAGTAATCTACCTTCCAGCAAGTTTCTGGTGATGCTGAGGCTTCTGGTCCTAGAACAACACTCTGAACCACTTACTTGGGTTGTAAGTTCCCCAAAAGAAGGCCCATAGTTTTCCTTCTATTTCTCCCATGCACATGGTGTCTATCCCCAACCCCCAGCACTTGGTACACAATGCTAAGCACAGAACAGATGCTATCAGAAAGATCTGGTTTCAGATTCCAGCTCTCCCATTTATGGGCTATAGATCTTCAGCAAGTTAATGCTCCAAGAAATTTTTCCGATTAAAATACTCACCTCCTCGGCTTATTTAGAAAATTAAAGATACAGTATGAAAAATGCTTGGAACTGTGCCCAGCTCTTGGGAAGTGCCTCATAAATTGAGTTTCCTTTCCCAAATGCTTTATTTTGCCAAGTCCCTAGGCTCAATTCTATTACTGAAAAATAGACTTCTTTCCCAACATCTTTGTGTTATAATGACAGGTGAAACCAGCTTGGGCTCCAGGCTGTCGCATCTGAACAATGAGTATGCAAAGGGTCACTCTCTCAGTTGCACGTATGCTTTAAGCAGCCCACCTGCTGGGCAAGATGCTCTATTAGCCGCAAAGAGTTTTCAACAGTTTGGTTTATAGGGTGTTTGCCTTTAAGGGGCTTAAGCATCAGCGAGGAGATTAGTTGGTAAATCCTCAATAATAAGTATTTTAAAAACAAGAATCTGATGAGTGCTTAACCTCTGTAGGTCACTGACCCTTAGGAGAATCTTCTAGAGGCTTAACCACCTTCCTTCCCTCAAATGCACATAACACATACATAACACATGCTGTCTGGGCTTTCCAGATTCTCAGCAGCCTTGAGAAAACAAACTGCTCCCACAGGCTCTTTAAAGAGCCACAGTCCCCATGTTCCATGCTGATGGACAGAACGGTCATGAGACAAAAATCAAGATCTCACCTTGCTCCTGTACTTATAATTGAGACCCAGACCAACCCACCTGCTTACCTGTGAGATACCAAGAAGGTATTAGCCATGAAAACTGTGTCATTTGTTGACTGCTGCACCTCTTCCAGAAGCACATCAGCCATGGTGCACTGGAGAAGGCGAGGGAGCTCCTCGTTCCGGTCACCGTCAAACATGCCATACACAGCTCCCACCCCCTCTGCAAAGTTATCCACAGCTAGAGCAGACACACATAACCTATCACAGAAACAGAAGAAAGACAGAGAAAGTCAGTGGCAAAGCATTCTTCTCCAGGGAGCTTCTTTAAAAAAGGAAGGGAATTCCCTAGCAGTCCTGTGGTTAGGACTCACTTCTAACACAAGGAACACAGGTTTAATCCCTGATCAGAAAACTAAGATCTTGTACGCCATGTGGTGCAGCCCTGATTGAGTGGAGAAGAATAGTGGTAAATCTCCATCTATACATGAAAAAAGGGTTACACAGAAGATAAGTAGGCAACATCTTAAAGAGTTGATGTCATAAGAAATGGAGGAATTCAGCCACATTCAGGAGCAGTACATATTACCTTTGCAATGTTACAGAAGGCTAGAAAGATGTTTTTTCTCAGTAGTATTAAAGGCCTATTATCGACACCCTTCAAAGACTTCCCCAAAGTGTACAACACACCTGTAGCTCAACAAGTTGGGTTTATCATATAACAATGAGAGAAAGTACACCATGGGACTCAAGAGTATATTAGTGGGTATTGGAAAAAACCTAGTACAGGATTTGGAAAAAAACCTAGTATAGTATTTGGGTTTGGCTGGATCACTTTGGGGAAACTCTAACAAAGTGGGGGGTGATACTAGATTGGGTGCTGTCAGAAAGCAGGGCTATTCTGGGACTTCCCTGTTGGTCCAGTGGTTAAGAATCTGCCTTCTAAGGCAGGGAGTACAGGTTTGATCCTCAGTCGGGGACCTGCTTCACGGTGCAGCCAAAAATTTTAAAATATACATATTAATAAGAGAAATTTCAAATCCTGAAAGATGATGCTGTGAAAGTGCTGCACTCAATATGCCAGCAAGTTTGGAAAACTCAGCAGTGGCCACAGGACTGGAAAAGGTCAGTTTTCATTCCAATCCCAAAGAAAGCCAATGCCAAAGAATGCTCAAACTACCACACAATTGCACTCATCTCACACGCCAGTAAAGTAATGCACAAAATTCTCCAAGCCAGGCTTCAGCAATACGTGAACCGTGAACTTCCAGATGTTCAAGCTGGTTTTAGAAAAGGCAGAGGAACCAGAGATCAAATTGCCAACATTTGCTGGATCATCGAAAAAGCAAGAGAGTTCCAGAAAAACATCTATCTCTGCTGTATTGACTATGCCAAAGCCTTTGACTGTGTGGATCACAATAAACTGTGGAAAATTCTTGAAGAGATGGGAATAACAGAGCACCTGACCTGCCTCTTGAGAAACCTATATGCAGGTCAGGAAGCAACAGTTAGAACTGCACATGGAACAACAGACTGGTTCCAAATAGGAAAAGGAGTACGTCAAGGCTGTATATTGTTACCCTGCTTATTTAACTTCTATGCAGAGTACATCATGAGAAACACTGGGTTGGAAGAAGCACAAGCTGGAATCAAGATTGCCAGGAGAGATATCAATCACCTCAGATATGCAGATGACACCACCCTTATGGCAGAAAGTGAAGAGGAACTCAAAAGCCTCTTGATGAAAGTGAAAGAGGAGTGAAAAAGTTGGCTTAAAGCTAACATTCAGAAAACAAAGATCATGGCATCTGGTACCATCACTTCATGGGAAATAGATGGGGAAATAGTGGAAACAGTGTCAGACTTTATTTTTGGGGGCTCCCAAATCACTGCAGATGGTGACTGCAGCCATGAAATTAAAAGACGCTTACTCCTTGGAAGAAAAGTTATGACCAACCTAGACAGTATATTCAAAAGCAGAGACATTTCTTTGCCAACAAAGGTTCATATAGTCAAGGCTATCGTTTCTCCAGTAGTCATGTATGGATGTGACAGTCGGACTGTGAGGAAAGCTGAGTGCCAAAGAATTGATGCTTTTGAACTGTAGTGTTGGAGAAGACTCTTGAGAGCCCCTTAGAATGCAAGGAGATCCAACCAGTCCATTCTAAAGGAGATCAGTCTTGGGTGTTCTTTGGAAGGACTGATGCTAAAGCTGAAACTCCAGTACTTTGGCCACCTCATGCGAAGAGCTGACTCACTGGAAAAGACTCTGATGCTGGGAGGGATTGGGGGCAGGAGGAGAAGGGGATGACAGAGGATGAGATGGCTGGATAGTATCACTGACTCGAGGGACGTGAGTTTGAGTGAACTCCGGGAGTTGGTGATGGACAGCGAGGTCTGGCGTGCTGCAATTTATGGGGTCACAAAGAGTCAGACACAACTGAGCAACTGAACTGAACTGAATAAGAGAAAAAAATGTTTAATAAAGTTAAAAAAAAAAAGAAAGCAGGGCTATTCTATGGTTGATAATCTCAACAAACCTTAACTACAGGGAAAGAAGGTTAGCATGGGAACAAAGCTGTGATTGATAAAGAAAGGAGCAGTCACCCATCTTAGTTACGAGGTGGGATGTGAGTGTTCTGTGCACATCTTGTTGTGTCTTACCGGATCACAGTCTCAGAGGAATCTTATCTGATGTTGACATTCTGTGATTTGTTTATGTCAAACCAGGAGAACAACATGGCCTAGCTTTCAGCATTATATCTGTTCCCAGATGTCAGGAGAATTTTCTCAGACTTCATGGCCATGATACTCACTTATTTCTCTGCCCTGCCATCTCAGCCAGTCCGTGGCTCCAAAAGGTTGATGTAACTGTAGAATCAGTAGTTGGCAAAGGTTTCTGATCAATTTTCAGGGTGGTGATATGGCTGTGGGAAGTAGAGGAAAGGAGGTTTAAACCTTACATGCATCTCTACTTTACAAAAGCTATCCCAACAATAATTTGTTTTTACAAAATAATCTGTTGACATACCAAGACTCATTTCCAGAGAGACCCACAGACCAAGAAGGAAGAGAAAGAAAGAAAAGGGGTAGGAGGAAGACATACGGGCCAATTTTGTAATAACTGATGCCATTCATTTCACTGAAAAACTAAGCACAACAAAGATTTCTAGTTTCAACCAACTGTCTACTTAGTTGAAGTATTTTGATACAGTGAAGTCTTGGTACAGTGATTCTGCACTGTCTTAGATGTAACACAATATAATCTGTGCCACCTAAATTACCTATGCCTGCTATACAATCAGACCACTCAAGATAGCTGTTCTCTTGCTCTCTGTACCTCCCCTGCTTGACCAATTCCTGTCTCACTCACAGCCTACTCACCTGACTGACCTTCCCTCTTAATCAGAGAGCCTAATCATAAACTCATATATAACGCCCCACCCCACATCTGACCTCCCACCACTTTACCTAGCCCTAGCTAGTGACTGTTCTGATCTTTAGATGTGAACTATCTATCTCTACTATGACAGTTTATCAAAGGCAGGGGTGAGGGGGCGTGCTCCTCTGCTATTTCCCAGGTAACCGTGACTTCCCCCTCTGCAGTAGATACTACCATGTCCTGCACACCATCTGCTGCACATGGTGGAGTGTTGCTCTAGTACCTTGGTTCAAACAAGTAAGAACCCCCTACCCTTTAAACCATGATGTCTCTGTTGCCTCCTCTGGGCTCTTTCTTTGGTCGTGGGCAAGCATAGGGTTTGCAAGCCTGTGGGATGCAGCCCCCTGTAAAGGTACCGGGGTACGGCTGAGCAGCAACCATGATGCTGAGCTTGACTGCTGGACAGAACACCCAACACAAACTGGATCAAAGAAGAGAACCGAGGGGCTTTATGACCTAAGTCATCCTACAGCTTTAATAAACTGAGGTCTACACAGTCATTATGAAGAACCACACAAGGTTGGTGGGAGTAAGAGCACACGTGGATTCAACATCAGAAGTCTTCCTACCTAAATGTGTCCAGTGTCTTGTGTTCCAGAACCAGATTTGTATTTCCAGTCAGGTCCAGGTCTTGTAAAGTAGCAGGCAGAGCCTCTGGAATCAGGATTTCGGTCAAGTCATTGCAACTTAGGTCTACAAACTGAAAGGAAAAGGGAGAGATTAAGTTAATTCTTAACTCCCTAACGTTCAAACTCCTACTATATCCTCAAAGGGAATTTCATTTCTTTCCAAGAGTCAATTAAATATACTGTGATCCCAAACTGCCGCTTTCTTAGGAGTCACACTTCAGCCATCACCCCAGGATACAGCACCCAGAAGTACCTGGATCTGAGGCAACTGCAGTATTTCCGGAAAAATACTAATGTGGTTGGAGTGGGCCACCAGAGTGTGCAGCCTTTTGCAGTTCGCAATGGTCGTGGGGATGGTTTTAAGCTTGTTACCACTTAGGTTGAGTTCTTCCAACTGCTCCAATTTATTTAGTTTGCTGAAAAAGAAACACCAAAATACCATACTGCACCTAAACAAGCAGCTGCCAAGCAAGTTCTACGGCAGCCAGAGTACAGAGGGGACCAGCCTGTGGCCTGGTAACTGGCCATAATGAACAGCCACCACGGTGAACGAATGTTCCCGCCGAGCCTCAGCCTCAAATGCAGCCTCATCTGCCTCCCTCTCAGTGCACCTTGAGAGCTGGAGTGTCCCATGGTTCTACTGCAGCTGCTGGATCTTCGGGGCAGGAACGTCTTCCTAGGGTTAACTAGACTAATTACGGTACTGCTTTGCCACTAACTAGTAGCAAAATACTGGGTAAGTTAGTCACTGGACATCAATATCCTCAGCTATAAAATAAAAAGTTGTACTAAATTATCACTAACATTCCTTTCAGTTTTAATTTCCAGTTATTCATAACATAATCCAGCTTCCATAAACTTTACCAAGTGCCGAGCATAAATACAACCCTGTGCCATGGGCTGTGATGCAGGCCATTCACACTGTCCCACTGGAGTAAGCCAAGCTTTCTATGCAGTAAGCAGAATCGCTTCAGAGGGCCTAACATCTTTATCTAGATTTTTTAAAACTGTAAAGATAATAAACTGCTCTAACAGAAAGTTTGTTATTGCTGTTTACTTGCTAAGTCGTGTCTGACTCTTTGTGACCGCATGGACTGCAGTCTCCCAGGTTCCTCTGTCCATGGGATTTCAGAGGCAAGATTCACTAGAGTGGGTATTCCTTCTCCAGGGGATCTTCCTGATCCAGGGATCGAACTCACGTCTCCTGCATTGCAGATGGATTCTTTACCACTGGTCTACTAGGGAAGCCCACAACAGAAAGTTCAGAAAATAAAAAAAATATACCCAGAGTACCACCACCAATCTGAAAAAGTTATTTTCATTTTGCTGAATTTCCTGTCAAATTTTTCATATGTAGATTTTGCATTAACTCTGCCCTTTTCATATATCACAGATAATTTCCATTGCTAGAATACTAAAAAATTTGTAATAATTGAGTTTCGTGAATTAAAATTGCTTTCTTATTACAATAGTAATACTCACTGGAAAATATTGAAAAATAAAGCTGAACGTAAAAAAAAACTTTTAACCCCATGACCAGATGTAATCTCCGATGACAATTTGGTGGTGAGTATTCTTGTCCTTTGTAATGCATGAAACCCTATTTTTTTTAAAATTAAAACATGATGCTTATTACATGTACTGTTTTATAACTTTTTAAAAAACTTAATCATATATATTTAAGGTGTTCCCATGTCCAAACCTCATGCTTTTCTCTTACACAGAGGCACAGCATCTATATCTCAATCAGTCTTACTGAGCACCCAGAACTGTGCTGGATTCTGAACACAATCCAAAGGAAACAGAAGCCTTGGACTGTGCCCATGCAATTATAACGTTGTTCAGGAGATGACAGCAGACTTACGATTGAGGTTAGAACACATATTTTCCTTAAAATCTGCTCCTGAATTCCATTTAGTTTTATTATCTGTATTCAGATTACTCTAGTCCAACATTCAGAAAACTAAGATCATGATGGCATCTGGTCCCATCACCTCATGGGACATAGATGGGGAAACAGTGGAAACAGTGTCAGACTTTATTTTTGGGGGCTCCAAAATCACTGCAGATGGTGACTGCAGCCATGAAATTAAAAGACGCTTACTCCTTGGAAGGAAAGTTATGATCCACCTAGATAGCATATTCAAAAGCAGAGACATTTCTTTGCCAACAAAGGTCCATCTAGTCAAGGCTATGGTTTTTCTAGTAGTCATGTATGGATGTGACAGTTGGACTGTGAGGAAAGTTGATGCTTTTGAACTGTGGTGTTGGAGAAGACTCTTGAGAGTCCCTTGGACTACAAGGAAATCCAACCAGTCCATTCTAAAGGAGATCAGTCCCGGGTGTTCTTTGGAAGGAATGATGCTAACGCTGAAACTCCAGTACTTTGGCCACCTCATGTGAAGAGCTGACTCATTGGAAAAGACTCTGATCCTGGGAGGGATTGGGGGCAGGAGGAGAAGGGGACGACAGAGGATGAGATGGCTGGATGGCATCATGGACTCGATGGACGTGAGTTTGAGCGAATTCCGGGAGTTGGTGATGGACAGGGAGGCCTGGCGTGCTGCAATTCATGGGGTCGCAAAGAGTCGGACACGACTGAGTGACTGAACTGAACTGAACTAGTCCAACAATGTCATCAAATTAGGAGGACTTCATAAGTTTCAAGAGTATTACATCTGGTATTTCCCAAGAGCTTCATAAACTCATATAACTTACCAGTGGTGTGTCATTTTCACTTTATCTGAACATATTTGAGGCCAAATGAACTAATCTGCTAGGATTTCAAGAGATCTATCACATCTTGAAATTGAGATTCTGCATTCACTTTAAAAGCTATTGCTCAAGTTCTTTCAAGGAAGCAATCAACTTTATTGCACTTATCTTCTATAAGCGCCAAATATTTTATAAACAATCACAAAAATTACAATCTCTGTTTTCCGTGTTTAACACATTTCTAAGAAAATTTGTAAAACAAAACTAGAAAAGAAAATTTTCATTCAAATGGTATCAAATATAATTTTATGATATATATATAATTTCACTCAAATTATATCAAATGTCATTTTCCTATGTGTGTAGGTTTTGAAAATATGATTTTTAATAACTACCTTCATGGATTTTTCTGGTGTCAAATTTTCTAAAAAATTTTTTAATCAAAGGTATTTTGGAAGATACTTATTTCTCCACTAATGCTGTTTAAAACTTTGACAACACCAAATGTCTCTCTTATGTCTTATAAATACAGCCTGGCTAAATACTATTCATCTCTGCAATGCAGCTACCTACACATATCTTTAACATCCTGCATTTATTACACTGCACTGCAACTGCCAATATTATAATACTTTTCTATTTCCCTAATTTAAATTCAAGTTCCTTAAGGACAGAGACTGCAACTTAATTATCACTGTCTCCCTAGTATGTACACAGGTCTTGACATACAGCAGACATTCAACCTATATACTAAGAATTAAACACATTTTAACCACAACCTCTGTGGTTAACGATACTTACAAAAGGGTACAAACAGACTTTCTCATTCAAGTAAGGGATCGGTAAGTTGGTCAACATAAAGCAAGAGCACCCAGTAAAACAGCTGTGACATAGTCTGACAAATGTGGAACCACGT
Organism: Ovis canadensis; assembly: GCF_042477335.2. NCBI lineage: Eukaryota > Metazoa > Chordata > Mammalia > Artiodactyla > Bovidae > Ovis > Ovis canadensis. The sequence continues at coordinate 52,537,680 of NC_091258.1, read as the reverse complement.
TACATGTCTGAAACGATCAGAGTATGGATCTGTTTACCTTGCAGGAAATGTCTGTAGCTGGTTGTTTGCAAGATGCAGGATGCGCAGGTGCGGATGCCCCACCAGGACGGGCACACACTGATCTGTCAGGAGGTTGTTGGTCAGGTAGAGCAGCTGTAGCGCACTCAGACTCTCCTCCCCAGCACAGGCAGATGGCAGAGACTCCAGACTATTTGCGGATGCATTCAAGTATCTGAGACTGACAGACACATGCAAACCATCATTTCCTTTATGGCTATTTGCTGCCTTCTGATGTGGAAACCATCATGCCATCTTAGTATGCAACAATGCCTTTCCATGGTCCCAAACTGATGACAAAATAATTTCCTCCAGGGTGTTTTCTCTGCTTCACTTTATCCAATGAAAGTTTCTTTTACTCAACTCATGCCAGTTAAGTTCCTGGGCTTCTGCACTGGCTTGATTCTAACCCAGCTTCATATTTTTCTGTCTGTATGTCTGCTGAAAGGATGCTGCTGAGTATCACATTCACAAGTATGTGAACTGTGAAGTCACCCTTTGGAAAAATTTTTGTCTGATTTTAATAGAATCATTTACTTAGCCACTCCTTCTATAATCCCCTAATTATGGGCATATCGGCTATTTCCAATTGTTTGTTATTATAAACATTGTAATGAATATCTTTGAGCCCATACCCAATTATTTCTTTAGGCTACATTCCCAGGAGCAGAAGCTGTGGGGTCAAAGGCTACACATATCTTTAAGATTTTTATACATATATTGCCAAAATCAGCTCCAGAAAGGCTATAACAAACTATACTCCCACAAGAAGGATACAAAGAATGCGTTGGCTCATACTTTTGTCAACACTGAATATCATAATTCACTTTAACCTTCACCTATCTAATAAGTAAAACATGGTATGATTTTAAAAATCTGCCTAGCACAGAGTTTGGTACATATAGAACACGTTCAATAAAAGGCAGTTAATATATTATTAAACTCGGTTCTTAAGTCATCCTCAAACTGTGTGATCTGTATCTCCAGTTAGCTTTTAAGTTATTGAGGGTACTGTGTGTCTGTATCTTTGTATGTCCCAAATTCTCTGTGCAGATACTAGTAACTATTATTGACAGTTTGCTACAACCTCTAGGTAACTTCCTTACTGCAGATTCTAAGCCTGTAAACTAATTTTATTCAGACTTCATCAGAATGAAAGGCACTGTAATGCAGTACTAACAAATACTTGCTAATTAACAAATATTACTGCACTAAGACTCCACATAAATTTTTCAAAGAGAAAATTTCCTTCATGCATTTTTTAGAATTTCCAAAGATCTTTAGGAAAATCCAACCAAATATATCATACATTAAGAGATGTATAAGCTGCCAAAAGCCTGGCATGCTGCAGTCCACGGGGTCACAAAGAGTTGGACACAACTGAGCGACTTAACAACAACAAACTGCCAAACAAAGAATAAGCCAGACGCTTGTGGGCTAAATGCTTTTTGTATGCATCCTGCAGCCTTATGTTAATTACTGCTGCTTCTCTCTGCTTTCTCCATGTCTAAATTGAAGACAATATTGCTTTCTCCATATTGCAGAAGACTATAATTAAAAACCAGTTTTCATTGAATGGTGACATACGTGTTAAATAAACCTGATTATGGGTATTAAAATAGGAAGATTTACTATCTATTTGTTAATTAAGAATGAGAAAGCAAGTAATACTTTTGGAACAATGTTGCATTTAAATTCACAGTTTTCAAAGCAGGGAGTAAAAAAGGCCTGCAGATAAAGAGTGTAACTTAATGATAGCTTGGCAAGCTAGAAGCAAAAACTAAATTAACTTCAGTGGTATGTCCTTTTCTCCTAAGGCAAAAGCTGAAAAGTGCCCAAAGAAGCTGTATCAGAACACTGCAGCCTCTCTTTGAAGATCATAAATGTATTCCTTTTCTGAGATGAAAGCCTGAACCTTCCCAAGCTCTTGAAACCTGTTTACAACATAATAACTTCCCAAGTATTTGATGGTTATTTCACCTTTTGAGTTGAAGCTTCCTGCCTCCTAAGACAGTGTCATATTTTATTCCATACAAACTGGAAATAAGTCCACCCGTAGCCAGACTATAAAGTAAACACTCTGTAAAGATAGTTTCAAAGGTCACTCCGATGATAAGTCCAGGTAGTTTGCTTATCCCATTGTCCTGCTCTTCTCAATAAAATCTACAGCACTTACTTTAAGGCCTTAGAGAAGAGAGTATCTGGCAGCCTGGTGAGCAGATTATGCTGGACATCCAACACCTCCAGAGGGATGTGCTCCACCAGCGTGGGAAGGCTCTGCACATGATTGTGTCCCAGCATTAGTTTCCTAAGACTCAAGCTACTAAGGATTCTAAGGAAACAGAGCACAAAGAAACACCAACACCAACAAAAAAAAAACAGGCTTAAATCTCTCTTCCTGAGTCTGCCCTTGGCTATTTAACTACAATCAGTAAATGTACAGAAACGTGTTCTTCTAGACAGTATCATCACCAACAGGTGCCTGAGCAGAAAGCAGCCATGACCATATGTTTACCCACCACCCACCAGGAAGTCACTCAGGTCATTCTGGGGAAAGATGAACTAATGAAAGCACACAGCCCCAAACATAAAAAGCCCCAAACAAAAAAAGCAATTTGTGCCATAAATCAATTTAGATTTCAAGTCTAGACGGGACCAAAAATTCAGTGAATTTATTAACATGAATATAATCAATGATAATAATTAAAAAATTTATTATAACAAAAACTACGACTTATTCAGTTCTTAAAATGTGCCAGACCATTTAACAATTAGGTTAGAAGGGTTAAGTGACTTTGGTTTGCCAAAGATCTCACATCACACATAGTAAATGGTACAGTCAGGATTAAAGGCTGACTCTAATGCCATGTTCATATCTACTATGTACAAAGCCTCCTGTATACTTTTAAAGATTCTTCTAGGTAGTGACCTCACATTACACATCTTGGTACCACCCCTCATCCCCCAATGTTTGTATTTTTCCCCTCCACAGATAGAAACCCCACCATCTTATAAAGGTCAATTCAAACAGGTATTCTCCACACAGCATCCCCTAATTATTCAAAGTTCTGAATTTCTAAGGCATGTTATTTATACAGCACAGTGGCCAAAAGTGAGGCTTTAGAGTAAGAATGATTACATTTATATGCCAGCTCTTATCACTTCCTAGTTAAGTGTAACATTGAACAAACTATCTAACCACTCTAAGCTTTAGTTTCCCTATTTGTAAGATGAAGTAACAGCACCTATAAAATAAGGTTAACACAGGATTAAATAAGATAATGAAAGTAAAGCTCTTAGAACATTGACCAGCTCATACCAAATCACTCAGTACAGATGTTCTATTATCACTAACAAGTCACTGACCTCTGCCAGCAACTCTTGTACATTGTATCCCAGTCATCTCTGCACAGGTCACCCTTACTGTCTGCTTACTAAGTTCCTTGCTGGCCAAGACTAGGCCTGATGTGTTACTGTACTCCTTACAGCACTCATGCCGCCCTGCACTCAACAGATACTCAATGTTTACCGAAGAGATGAATCAAAGCATCCTTGACAGGCAACCCAAATATAAGAAAATTATTTAATTAAATGCATACATAATATATATATTAACACATGAATACCTCATGGGAACCTCTGTCAGGAGATTATAGCTCACATCTAATATTTCTATCTTCTTTGCTTCACAGGCCCAGTCAGGGACACACTCTAGCAGGTTTCTGCAGAAAATAAACAATTAAAGTGTATCATTTTGAATGAGGAGGAACTCACACCGTTGTAACACATCCACCCCTGTGCTCTCAGAGGGCAGAAGCACAGTGCCCAGGGCACCCCTGGTGTGCTGCCTGGAATACAGTAGATGCTCCATGAATGTTGCTGACAGAAAGGTGGAGAGAGAGAAAGAAGCACACACATGTGTGATACTGGATCAACTGTGTTGGGGCTCATGAAAATATGAAGACCTTTAGCACTAAAAGCACACACGTGGCAGGATGGGACAGGAGAGAGAGGGGAGGAAGTCTTAAAGGAAGATGAGGCACCATACACGTATCTTCAAAGCTGAGGAGGCTATCCCCAGGTGATAATGACTGGGGGAGAAGAGAAGTGAATTCTGGGGGAAAAGAACCAAAGGAATAAAAGTGAAGAAGCAAGAACAAAAGGTAACACGTCAGGGGAAAGTGCCAGATCATTCAGAATGTGAATTCAAATCTTCAGTAGAGCATTGGGCAGATCCTCAGTCACAGGAATTTTATTTTCAGATGTTACTTAGTTTCCCTAAGACTAAAAGTCTCTACTGATGGATGGATCAGTATGATGAGGCAGAGTGAAGTAAATGCTGCAAGAGAAATGCAGAACACCAATACAGTATACTAACACATATATATGGAATTTAGGAAGATGGCAATGACGACCCTGTATGCAAGACAGGGAAAGAGACACAGATGTGTATAACAGACCTTTGGACTCAGAGGGAGAGGGAGAGGGTGGGATGATTTGGGAGAATGACATTCTAACATGTATACTATCATGTAAGAATTGAATCGCCAGTCTATGTCTGACGCAGGATGCAGCATGCTTGGGGCTGGTGCATGGGGAGGACCCAGAGAGATGTTTTGGGGAGGGAGGTGGGAGGGGGGTTCATGTTTGGGAACGCATGTAAGAATTAAAGATATTAAAATTAAAAAAAAATAAAAATAAAAAAAAGAACTTGGAACAGGGTCACAAAATACAACTTTATTACATTTCTGTTGTGCAAAAAAAAAAAAGGTTAGCAATACTAGACTTTTTGAGTTAATGAATTTTCTCTTTTGTAATAGATCACTGTACTTTGTTATAAATCACTGTGTCCTTGCTATGTAAAAATGTAACTTTATCACTATCTTAAGGCTAAATAGATCTTAAGGGGAACATTGGTGAAAGGATTTTCATTTGTTGGGCTGATGTTTGCAGCTAATTCTCCATATTCCCTGCCCTTATAATGAATGTGACTAACGTATAGGAGAAATAAGTATTAACGTTTAAGATTAATCATGTTAACCCTGGGTTAAATAAATTCCTTTCTTCATTGTAACTCACTACACCCTCACCCTATAGGAATGTAACTTTATTTGGAGGGTGGTGCCTGGTTTAAGAAAAAACACCCTTGGAAAAAATAAGTTTTTTGGTTATCAGAAAGAAAGGATCATAAAGTGTCAGCAGGTCTCAAGGCCAGAAGATGATGTAATATCCCTAAGACCTTTTTTTTATATATTTATGTGAAGCACCTGATTTTGATGAAGGTCAGGACTGCTGACCCCAGCGTGACTCTGTATTCATCCCTATGTGTAACAAAAGGTATATAAGCAAACCCCAAAATAAAGAAATTGTATCAGTTTCCAGAAAAAAAAAAAAAAGAGAAATGCAGAAGCTGCTCTGACTACTCAGTGAAGGAAGCCCTTCAAGGCAAGCCCCCTAAGAAATATGACATCTGCGGTAGAATGTTGCACAATGCCCTGAGGTGTGGCAGGCATGTCAAGCAAGAGGCTGACAACACGCACTAAAGCAGAGGCAAGAAAAGAATAAGAAGTAGTGTGGTGATGCTGGAGTGGCAAATATGGAGCAGAGTGAGGAGAAACAAGGCTGGAAAGACCTAACCATGTCTCGGAGGCTGCGACCTTATCCTGCAGGTGCAGGGGGGACCACTGAAGCGTTTGTGAGCTTCGAGGAGACAATGTCAGTTCTGCACTTTAAAGAGCTCACTCTGAATAGAAGAGAGGTCTGGCTAAGGTGGTTGTATTATTAAAAGGAAGCGTAATCAGGAAACTGTGAGACAATTTTATCCTGAAAGGAGATGATAAGGGAAGGGAAGAGAAAGGAGCTAGAAACACTTAGGAGGCAAAAATTAAAATGGCTTAGAAATGGAGTAAACATGTGAGTAGAGCAGGGAGAAGACTCAAAAGTGACATCAGAGAGGAGATCCTATCCAGAGGAAGGACTGAGAAGCTCCAAATGAGGTTGAGAATCATGAATTTCAGCGGTGTCCATCTTGAGCTGATCGTCTCATGGTAACACCAAAAGCTGAAACAGAAAACTAGACAAACCAGTTAAACTGCTGGTGGAGGGGTGGATAATAAATCTCATTTTGCACATATCTGAGGTATTTGGAGACATGCAGGAGGAAACATCTATTATGAAATTGGACACACAGGTCTGAGGCTAAAAGAAGAGAGTATGGACTGGTACTCTGGGTGATGCGGACACTGAAGGGTAGTGAGATCCTGGGGGTAAATGAGATTGTGTCAAATGAGAAGTGCAGTAGCCAAGGACAGACCCTGATACAAGTTACCTTTAAAGGGCTGGCTAAGAAGAGACAGGAGAAATGGTCAGAGGGGCATAGAAAAAATCAGACTGTATCAGCCAGCCAAGGAAACAGCATGTCTGAATAAAAGATAGCAAGGTGAACAATGTCAATATAGAAAAGTTCCACAAGAGGAGGTCTAAGACCAGCTGTCGTGGGGTGAACAACTGGGAACAGGAAAATGTGCCAAAAAATAGATAATTCTTGAGAAATGTGGACAAAAAAGGGATGAGCAAGATGAAGGAACAGAATAGTAGCTAGAAGGGGTGCAAGATAATGGGAATGTCTATTTGTTAAGACAGGAGATATAAATGTGCATAGAGACCAAGAAAGACACTGAACACATGTGAAAGGAGAGAAGGAGGGGTGACTAACAGAGCAAGGTTCAGGGCAGTGGGAGTGGATGCGGTCATAGGCACAGATGGCTGGGCTGGCTTGGAATAAAGGAAAGCTGAGAATGCATATGGATCTATGTGAATTTTAGCAAGGGGGTAGGAAGCTAAGGGAGATCACCCATGATGACCTCTATTTTCTCAGTCAAGTGGGAAGCTGAGCTCCAGAGCAGAGGACATAAGAAGGGGAGGGGTCGAAAGAAGCCAAGCAATTTGGAACAGATCCAGGACCCTGGAAAGAACTGACAAGAGAAGAAACTCCAGATGAGGCTGGCTGGAAACCGAATTTAGGGTGGGTCCACATGATTTTCTTCAGTAATGATCAAATTCAGTGCGGAAGGTAAATCTTCATCTTGAACCATGCAGAGGTTTTGCTGACAGGAAGACGACAGAATGAAATGGATGGAAGGGAATCTAGAACAACAGCTTAATAATAATGATGATAAAGTCACAACAACAAAAGGAATCCTGGCTATCATGGCTAATATTTCTTGAGAGACTATTTTATGCAAGGTACTAGGCTACATAGGTTGCATTTATTGTCTCATTTAAACTCTGTGGCAACTCTGACCATATAGGACTCCATCCACTGGCCATTCCACATGCTGCTACCACTCTATACCCACAGCACTTATGATGCTGCCCTCTCATTGCTTGTCCAATTGTCAAGACAAGCTAGACTGTAAAACTAGACTGTAAAACTCAGCCACTGACTCCTGAATGCCTAACACAGTGTTAAAAATGAATGAAGGAAAGAAAGCAAACCTCATTTATGTTTATTCTTGACCACTGACAGAAGAAATAAAATCTTGAATATAATTAACATCATTCTGCAAATCAGATTGACATGGCTCACAAGAGTAAGAAAATAACATTTTAAGTCACTCAAAACCAAGAATTATCTGATTCCAATTGGAAAAATCAATGCCCATGGAAGGGAAATAGTTCTTTGTTTGCAACTCATTCTAAATCCACAAACTGTAACTGAGTAATTCAGAGGCACCTTTCCCTTAATTAGATCAGTTCAGTTCAGTCGCTCAGTCATGTCTGACTCTTTGCGACCCCATGGACTGCAGCACGCCAGGCTTCACTGTCTATCACCAACTACCAGAGCTTGCTCAAACTCATATTCATAGAGTCGGTGATGTCATCCAACCATCTCATCCTCTGTCATCTCGTTCTCTTCCTGCCTTCAATCTTTTCCAGCTTCAGGGTCTTTTCCAACGAGTCAGTTCTTTGCATCAGGTGGCCAAAGTACTGGAGCTTCAGCTTCAGTACTTTAACTAGATAGTATGGCCATTAAATGTACTCCTTTAGCCAGCCTTTTGCCCTTCTCTAGGTTATCCAAATATTTCAACATATTGGGATTTCCTATATCTCAAAACTGCCAGAGTGCCCACAGACATCTCTTAAGTATAGGAATCAAACCACCACCACTCTAATGAGACACACTCACCGGGAGAGTTCTAGAGATGTGAGCAGACTGGGTACTGGATAGACATTCACTGTTGTCAATCCTAATCAGAGAACAGATTGGTGTTAGTGACATTCTCCAAAGAAGAATGTAACTCAGAGGAAACACGGGGGGAAATCGATAAAAATTTGTGTCATCTACTGAGATGAACTAAAGATAAAAACCAGTAAGTAGGGACTTCCCTGGCAGTCCAAAGACTTTGCCTTCCAATGCAGGGGACACAGGTTTGATCTGTGATTGGAAAGCGAAGATTGCACATGCCTTTTGGCCAAAAAATCAAAACATAAAACAGAAGCAATACTGTAATAAATTCAATAAAAGACATCCCTGATGACCAGGGAGGGCCTTTCCCTCTGATAATTGGCTATTTGGCTACATCCTTCTGTGAAGCTGAAAGCTTAGTTCTTTACTCTTGAGGTGTCAAAAACCTCAAGTGTTCGTGTGAATTCTTCTAGGTTGTAGAATTTAAGGATTCTGTGAACAGAACAATTTTTTTGCTCTGTTCTGTGATAGAAAGGTATTACCTAAATTTGCATTTCTTTGACACTTAGTGAAATTGAATATCTTTTCTTCTTTAAACACAGAAAAGCAGTTACAATTGACCCTTGAACAATGTGGGGGTTACAGGCACTGACCCTCTGAGCAGTTGAAAATTCATACAAAACTTTATATAGTTTTATATATATATATATATCCCCCCCACACACATACATATGTACATATATATATACATATATGTAAATACTACAATACTACACAATCATGAAAACAGAGGGCTGATTGTAAAGTTACACTCAGATTTTTGTCTAAAGGGTTTGTTTGATGTGCCCCTAAACCCTGCATTATTCAAGGACCAACCATATCTACTACTGAAAAAACTCCATGTTTAAGTACACCTGTACAGGGAACTTCTTGGTGGTCCAGTGATTAGAATTCAGCGTTTTCACTGTCATGGCCCCAGTTCGATCCCAGATCAGGGAACTAAGATTCCCCCAAGCCCCATGGCATGGCCAAACAAAACAAACAAAAAGCAGACCTGTGCATTTCAAACCTATGTTTCCCAAGAGTCAACTGTATAACTTCCTCAGTAAAGAATTCTCTATAAACAGAATGGCCTCAACAAATATGAGGCCTTTTACATTGAAAAATAGCCCTGGGGCAAATAAATCACTATTGAAGTGAAGGGCTTCTCATTCTGGAATTAAGGCAGCACAAGGTTTTAGACTAGAGACTGGTAATCTTCTGTAAAGGGTTAAGCATTTAGTAACATTTTGGCCTTTGCAGGCCATGTGGTCTCTCTCAAAACTACTCAATCATTTTGCCACTGTAGCAGGAGAGTGGTTAATATGCAAACGAACATGGGTGTGTTCCCATCAAACTTTATTCAATTAAATTTGAATTTCATATAACTTACCCATGTCAAAATTATTTTTCCTCTGATTTTTTTAAAAACCCAACCTTTAAAAAATATAAAAACCCATCCCTCAAGGGCCACACAAAATGAGATGTAGGCCATATTTACAGGGCTGCAGCTGGCCAACCCATGTTGCAAGACTATTACTGAAATTCTCTTTTGAACATGCTTGCCCACCCTAACATCCTAGCATTCTGCAAAATGCCTCTGATTATTATAACATTCATTTAGTGAAGCTCAAATAATCCTGCAATGCCTTTTTATGCATATCTCAACCACTGAAGTGCTGACTGCAAACTTAAAGCTAGGTCTCTATGAACCTCAAACTCCACTTGGCAGAGTGGCTGAGGAACACCTCAGATGCCACTGTTCTTGTATAGCTCAGACAAGAGCTACAAGAGGAAACACAGGAGGCTGGGTAGAGAACTCACTGTTCGAATTCGCGTAGAGAGTTCGAAGCGAGAAGCCACTGAGCGTCAGCTCCCTCAGCTGGTTCCGCTCACAATGCAGCTGCTCCAAGTTGCAAAAGGAGCTAAGATCTAAGTCAGTCAGCTGATTGTCCCGCAAATCCATGTGGGTGATGTATTTATTTCCCTCCAGATTCTCAATAATCATGGTTTTTAGACGGTTCATCCTTAATATTCAGAAATAAGAAAATCATTAGAAATAAATTCTACTAAATGTGCTTACCAAAAGAAAAAAACAGGAGAGTATGTTTCTCTTGTCTCTTTCCTAAACAACTTAAGAATTTTACTCCTTGCCTCACTGTGCAAGGTACTAGGTAAATAACCACAGATAGTTGTACCTTGGGTTCTTTGTCTACAAACTAAGTTAGAGACTGTGCAGATTGGCAAATACATGTACAAATTAAAGAGAAAGAAAAGGGGACCATGTCCACAAACAGCCTAAAACCTGCATCCAAATACCTAGTAAGGTTAGGCAGGGATGAAGGAATAAAACAAAGAAATGAGAAGATGAGCATAACCTTTGGGGCTGGGACTAGCAGGACGGTCATAGTGTAAGTATCACATGAGAGCAAGAACAAACAGCTACGCTGCCTCTCACTGCTCTGCCTACTGTCCAGTGCCAAGATTCCCATTACATTAATTAAGGGAGAGGAAAACAGTCTGTTATCTATATGGAATAGTTCAAGGGCAAGTAAAAGAAAACGACTTCTTTGGCTTCTTCTATACAGGTATATGATTTAATGCATGCAGGCTTATTCTCATTTTCCCATTCTTCAATAAATTTTTGTTACTACGTCTTTATGAGGGACATCAATGGCTCAGTGTAAATAACAGAACATTCAGTATGTGTGCTTTACTACTTTCATTTAGGAAAAGATTACAAATATATAAGTAATTTTAAAAAGGAATAAAACTCTCATTAAAAAATATTACTAGTAAAACTGGTAACATTTCAATTCTAATATCACAGATATCAAGAAGAAACCCAAGGATTCAACAGAAAAATGGTCAAGTTTATTATGGAAAAATACAAACCACCAATAAGCATACAAAAAGACACTCATCCTAATTCGTAATAAATGCTGATTAAAATGATGAAATACTATTTTTTACCTACTACACTAACAAGGAAGAAGACTGCTAAAATCCAACATTGGTAAGGATGAAAGGAAATGGGAATTCTCATAAAACGTTGCTAGGAGGGTAAGTCAGAACAACCTTCATCTCTACCACAGGTACACCTACCTCATCCATAAATCTCTCTACCATTAAGTGAAAAATGAAGCTTTACTATAGCTTTAAAAACATACATTGTTCTAAAATCCTAATGGTTTCAAGAGTCTTTATTTTTAAAAAGAAAATGTAAAGGAACATCAGAGGTCAGGCAAAAAGAAAGCACAGTGAACAATGACCAAACAGACTTCCCTGGTGATGCAGTGGATAAGCATCCACCTGCCAATGCAGAGGGCACAAGTTCGATTCCTGTTCTGGGACACGTGACACAGAGCAACCAAGCCCGGGCACCACAACTACTAAGCTGGTGCTCTAGGGCCCACGAGCCACAACTACTGAGCCCGCATGCTGCAACTATTGAAGCCCATGTGCCTAAAGCTTGCACTATGCAACAAGAGGAGCCTCTGCTTGCCGCAACTAGAGAAAGCCCACGGGCAGCAGTGAAGACTCAGTGCAATCAAAAATGAAAAAGAATGACCTCACCTCAAATCCACATGTTTGATATGGCTCATCCGGTTCAGCACCCCCAGGTTTAGCACTTCCACTCGGTTTCCGGCCATAAACACTTTATCTAACATAGTGAGTTTCTCATAAACCTCGGGAATTTGACTAAAGTTGTTGAAGGAAATTCCCAGGGAGGACAGCTGTTGTAGATTTCCCAGTTCTTCAGGTAAAGTAGTCAGGAAGTTGCCATCAAGACAGAGAGTCTGAAGACTGCAAGAAGAAACCAACACAAAACTCCCTGATGAAACGTTTTAATTGGAATGGATAAAACTAGAATTATGGATTTTTACTTGTCACTAATTTATTATGAGTCCAATATGATTAGATGCCCTCAGTCTATCTATAGAGATTTACTAAGATGACTCAAATACAGATGGTCCCTTTAACATCAAGGGTAGTCAGAGCCTCTGTGGTTAAACTGAGGGAATAGTCTCTTTTGTAGGCAAGTAACTGCTGCTGATTAGAATTCTCATAATTACATGATCTATTTCACTGCAAGAGCTGATGGAACTAGCTTCATTCCAAATACCAGGCAAGTTCCTTACACTGCAAACAAAGGAAAAGACAAACCCAGTAAAAATCAGGTACTTACTTCAGCAGACTGCCAATCTGACTCGGCAGGTCCTGGAATCCATTACAGGAAAGGTTGAGCTCAGTCAGGGTAGGAATTTCACATAACAATACAGGAAATGACCCAAGCTTATTATGGGACAAGTTCAGGCCCTTCAGCTGAGAAAATCTAAAAAGCAAAGGCACATTATACTACTGAATGAAAAAGTGATGTTGTAAATGTCCATCAAAGAATTTGTTCTGCGTATATTTACTGAACATTCAGTATGTGTCAAACAGTATGTGTGGCACAGACACCAGGATGACTAACGCCCAGTCTGAGCTATCAAGGAAACCAGGTCTGGTGAGATGGGAGTTGTTCTCTCTTCTCCTCAGAAAGGCAAACTCTTGAAAAACTCACAGTGGTACAATTATTTTCTATCAAGTTGAATCAATACCATTATTGATATGCTTCAAATAATTTCCTTTATTAAATGTCTACATGGAATACACAAAAGCCTTACAATTAATCAATTCATGGACACAGGACTAACTAACAAAGCTGTGGATCAAATCTCATTACAAGTAATTTCTCTTTTTGTAAATGACTGAGCCAGTTAGTTTAAAAATACATAGGTGATATGCAGTTTTACTGTAATGTGATGATACACAACAGAAAATAGTAATTTTTAACACTTCAAATTTTTATAGAAGTATCTACATAATGTCTCACTGAGAGATAGTATCATCATAAATTGGATCCTAAAGAGTCACTCCTGTAATTCTACTTAAGAGTATTATACTTCATTATTATACTAGTGCAAGATGGTAAGGCTAAGGTGATGATCTCCACAATGATGAACCATATCATCTACTTCTAGATGTGAATCCATGGTACCCCTCTCTAACATTTCTCTTTGAAAATTTCAACTTTTGTCTTCCAAATATCCTGACTTTGAGTACTGATTGTTCCTTTGATTTGGCACCTTGACTTCTAATTTCCTAAGCCAGCCCTCAAACAAGATTAACCCTATTTTCATAGAAATTCAGAAGGAAATACTAGAAGTCCACTTCCTTAAAATTATAGCTTGTTTTAATTTTTAAACATCAATATTATTAAAATAATTATCTCATTACTACATAGAGGCTTATGTTTGAAAACTTTGCAAAACATTTCAGATGAGGTAAAAATCATTCACTTTTTGAAAATTATGAAATACTAGTTACGAAGTATGTAAAATACATTTCAATGTGCATTTAGCTTTTTGATTACCATGTAGTTTGAACACTGTAACTTTCAATTTCTCCCCTTCCCACAAGAAGCCCAATTACTTACACCATGTATTTATTCACTTCTACCCATTTTTTAAAGAAAGGAAGGAGGTGAAGTTGGTGGATGGTGGGAATGGGGAATATATTCTAACAAAGGAGATGGAAAAATATATGGGTCATTGTCACTTAGGACTGAAATGGTTCCTTTACTAGGAGAGAGAGGTTTCATCACTGACAAAAGGCTTGTGAGTTGGCAGCAGCAGGTGCAAAGGAAAGATAAAAGCCCTAACCTGGGAGTGGAATTCTTGAAATTTGGCCTATTTCCTTTAAGTTATTTAAGTCTGAAATTTTTGATTTAAAAACTTCCCAAATATGGAATCTCTCTACTTACCCTAGCTGCAGATCATGCTCCACTGTCAATGACTTATAGAAAAAGATTATCCAGATCAAGGGCAGCTCGATGCTGCCTCCATGTCAGAAACTTCACATCTATCATATCTTATACAGAGGGGAAAGGGGGAGTGGGAAAACTGAACAAAAATTCTTACTTCTTCAAAAGGGAGGGGAAATTTTCAAATATGTACACAATGGGTAAACATGCTTATCTACAGATATTGATTTACAATTAGATTTTAGTAAGTTGGTCTGGAAACCTGTGCCCCACATACTTGTAGAAAGTGTCAAGGCCCCCTGGTCTTTCTAACTGCATGAAGTTGTGTCGCAAGTTGAGGTAGGTGATATCTTGACTGTAGAAGAGATGCTCAGGAACCTCCTCAAGGCTGTGACACGAGAGGTCGACGGTACTGATGCGCTGGGACACCACCTGGATGAGGTCACAGAGAAGAGCCATCTGAGCCAGTGCTGAATGTCTCCCACCCAGCGGAGGATGGAACAGCACTGACACAACAAGGAACCAATTAAAAAGATGGGGAAGACAAGAAAGGTCACAAGATCTGAGTATTCATTTATAAGAAGCAGTGAATTTTTACTTTTTCCCCAAAACCATATGATGCTTGAAAAACAGAAAGGTATAAGCTATAAAGTGTCTACAAGTTTAAAAAAAAAATCATAAAGATGGAAAGTTAGTAACAGCTCATGCAGGAAGTAAAGTTAAGATGATTCCAAGTAACTGTTCAAAACTTTAGGAGGGAATGTGATATTAAAGGATCTTTTAATATGGCCTTTTGCAGCTACATAAGCTCAGTTCCTAAATTGCACAGCTTCTTCATCTGTCATGAGGAAAATTAAAAAACCAAGTATGCAGCACTGCTGCTTAGCATGCAAAAGATGCTCAAAAAATATTAATTTCTCTTTACAAGGGCAGAAGAATAGAGAAGCTGTTTAAAATTGAAACTAGTTTTATTCATAGCAGATTTTATTACTATCACAAATACAGAAATAACACTGAAAAAGATTTATATTGCCACAATAGTATACTAATAAAACATGGGCTGTGAAAACGGATCTAAAAAAAAACTCAAAATATCACTACAAAAGTCATTCATGTTTTGGTGGCATGTCATTATACTAAAACAATCTTTAATGCAACTACCTAGCCCCATGAAGAAAAATGCGTTTAAATCCTGAAAAGATGGCTAAGAAGCAAGAGAATTTGGAAAATGAAATATAATTTTTATTTTTTTTCTTATTACCTTATTTTACTTAAAAATATGGAACGCTTTACTAATCTGCGTGTCATCCTTGCGCAGGGGCCATGCTAATCTTCTCTGTATCGTTCCAATTTTAGTATATGTGCTGCCGAAGCGAGCACTGAAATATAATTTTAGAGCACTTCATCTTTAGGGGACAGCTCCATCTATACAGACCACCATGGTGGGGGGAGAGTCATTTGAACCTCATTGTGTCTCTACTCATTCAAGCCCCTACTTTCCTCACAGAGCTGGTACCTGAAAACACTTTTGAAAGTGGTCTGCACTGTGCCGATATAAATAATCAGTTAAGGACCTGGGAGAATTCCATTTCATTCACTATGCATTCAGAAAAGCCTGGAGTGATGTGCATAAGAATTATAATTCGATCTCCTGGGAATAAGTTCAGTTTCAAAATATCTTTCTGTTGGTTTCTCTGCTCTCATCTCCCCATGAGGACGTCTGACAGCTTTTCACCTTGGAAGCTTGCCGCTGCCACCTCTGGTACTCAGCCAAAGTCTCAAAGCTGACAAGATAGGTCTGCGCTTGGGCTCCAGCTGAGCTGAATGCGAGGGAGTACTGACGTCGCTTCACTTCTTCTACCTGAAGAAGCGGGGAGAAAACCAGAACCAATTAAACAGAACAATTCCAATCCAAAAAACCACAGGACAATAACAAAGACAAACAAGTCAATTTTTTTAACTAGGCAAAAGATCTGAAAAGATATTTCTCCGAAGAAGACAGAGGAATGACTGATAAGCACATGATACAATGTTCTACATCACTGACTGTGTGCTCAGTCGTGTCTGACTCTTTGTGACCCTGTGGACTATAGCTTGCCAGGCTCCTCTGTCCTTGGAATTTTCTAGGCAAGAATACTGGAGTGGGTTGCCATTTCCTACACTAGGGGATCTTCCCAACCCAGGGATCGAACCTGACTCTCTTGTGTCTCCTGCACTGGGAGGCAGATTCTTTACCACTGCACCACCTGGGAAGCCCTCTATGTCATTATTTATTAGACAAATGCTAATCAAAACCACAAGGTACCACCTCACATCCGCTAGGATGGTTAAAATAAAAAACACAGATAACAAGTGTTGGGTAACAAGCATTAGCAGGATGCAGGGAAACTGAATCTGGGAATGTAATATGGTACAGTCACTTTGAAAAATAGTTGGGGAGTTCCTCAAAAGGTGAAAACATATAGTAACCATGTAACCCCGGAGAAGGCAATGGCATCCCTCTCCAGTACTCCTGCCTGGAAAATCCCATGGATGGAGGAGCCTGGAAGGCTGCAGTCCACGGGGTCACTGAGGGTTGGACACAACTGAGCGACTTCACTTTCACTTTTCACTTTCCTGCACTGGAGAAGGACATGGCAACCCACTCCAGTATTCTTGCCTAGAGAATCCCAGGGACGGGGAGCCTGGTGGGCTGCCGTCTATGGGGTCACACAGAGTCAGACACAACTGAAGTGACTTAGCAGCAGTAGCAGCAACCATGTAACCCAGCAATTCCATTCCTAGGTATATACCCAAGAAAAAATGCATCCATACAAAAATTTTCTGTGAATTACAGCAGAGTTATTCATAATAGGAAAAAGTAGAAACAGCCTCAATGTTCATCAACAGGTAACTGTATAAACAAAATGTAGTACACCATACAATACTATTCAGCCATAAATGAGAATAAAACACTGATACACACTACCACATGAACCTTGAAAACATTACACTAAGTGAAAGAAGCCAGTTAACAAAGAACCATACATTGAATGATTCCATTCATGTGAAATGTCCAGAATGAGCAAATTTATAGACAGAAAGTAGATTAATGGATGCCTGGGGCTAGAGAAGGAATGGGGAGATGAAGGCTAAGTAGTGCATGGTTTCTTTTCGAAGGGTCATGGAAGTATTCTAAAATCAATTATGGTGACGGTTGCCCAACTCTGTGAATTTACTAAAAGCCAGAGTTGCATACTTTAAATGGGTTAACTGTACAGTATATGAATTTCATCTCAATAAAGCTATTTAGAAAACACCAAAGGGGGAATTCTCTGGTGGTGAAGTGGTTAGGATTCTGTGCTTCCACTGCAGGGGAGTTTCAGAACAGGAGAGTCTGTAGGCCCACAAGGAAGAGGCAAAGTTTTCACTTCAAAGGTAAGACTGCTCCATACCTTTTCACCACCACTGTGGCACACCGGAGATAGCTGTCTGCCTGCCTGCAAGGGGTACGCTGGCCTCCTCTGGACTCACCCCCTCTCTTATGTTCAAGGTGACGGGCTAGAAGCCATTTCTGACCCCGTCCAGCACAAACATTGGGCAGAATGAAAAACAGGGAACATGCAAACCCAAAGGTTATTACTAAACTAGCAGAGTCATAACCTGACTTCACGCTCTCCAGACCTACTAGATTTTAAAGGGGATGATCTTCCTCAATAGGCCCTTTTGAAGGTTCTTTGGATACCAGCCCCCTAATTCAACCATTAGTGGCTTCTCACCTACAGATTCCTTGACCAGGGTAATGCATACTATTCCAATAGGTGACCATTCCCTCCTCAGACGTGAAGGAACCTGGTGGTCCCCTGACAGCTTGTCCTCCAATGAAGTCTGCTGGCCCCTCCAGGTGGCCCCACCAGACATGAGAATCCACCCACCCACCCAACCAATGGCTTGTGTTTCCTCTCAACCCAACTGGGTCACATACTAACAAACCCAAGGAATACACAAGGATCCCAATACATGAGTTAGGCTCTGTGCTCTATCAATCACTAAAGCAGCCTATCTCATCCTCAAGACTTCCTGGTCAGAAGGCAGGACACCAGTGCACTATGTCCCCCTTACTGCAGGGAACCTGAACCAGGATTCCATGGGTTCTTTTGAAACCTCTTTCACTGGGCTTGAGGAAAGAGTCAGAACTTCCTCCAGTCCCATTTGGGGTGATGGTAAGGATTCATAGCACAACAACAGCTTTCTTCAACAACCCAGCCTATATACCATTGATGAAGATGAAGTCTTTTTTATAGCTATGGAACCACTTATATCTTTGTCTGACATCTCACTTCTATATGTCATAGCTACTGAATCTTGGTGAGTCAGCTGGAAACTTCCAAGTTATAAATCATTAGACTTCTGGTGCCAAGTAAAGACTGAACCAAATGGCAGAAACACAAAATACTTTTAAACAAATAAGAATCATATTAAGAAGATCCAATAAAATTAAATAATATTCATAACATTCAATTGTGATGCTTACAACTAGGCCATTTTTATTAGTAATAAATCACCACAATTCAGTGAGTTTGTGTCAAAATAAGGGACTTTGTTGAAATGAAGAACAGGCATTACTGATTGCTTTAGAATAACCTTTTCTTCTAAATATTTTTTATGGGATGTTTGACACAGAAAAATAGTCATATAATGCCAAATTCTGAGAAAGGCTTATAAATCTCCCACTAGAAGTTAATTTGTCAACTTCTGAGTAATTTTGTTAAGTTTTGCAATACGTATGTTGAGACTACATGGTAATACACATAAAATGTTCCTCTCATCAGTTTGCAGTGAGCCTCCTAATCCCTATTAACGCTTTTGCACATTGTCTTTCTCAGGAGGCAAGTTTTACTGAGGTATAATTTATATAAAATTTGTGATTTTTAAATTCATAAACTCTAAGTGAACAATTTGATGAGATACATAGTCTGACAACCCCATCACCCACAAAACGTCCCTTATGGCTGTTTTGCAGCCAATCCCCTTCTTCCATATCCTGGCACAACCACTGGTCTCTTTTCTATGACTACAGTTTTTTTAAAATTTCATGTAAATGGAATCATACAATAAATAGACTTTTACCTCTGGCTTTTTCCACTTAATGTTTTGAGACTCGCTCTTTTTCCTGTGTGTATCAGCAGCTCACGTCTTTTCACTGCTCAGTGGCACAGTGAATACAGCACATCTGTTTTATCAATTCACCACTCAGTGAACATTTGGGTTGCTTCCAGTTTGGGTCAATTATAACCAAAGTTGCTATGAACATTCACTTATACTTTTTGGAAATATTTGTGTTCATTTCTCAGTATCTAAGAGAAATGCTCAGTCATCTGAAAAGCAGATTTTTAACTATAAGAAACAAAAAAAACCCCTGTTTTCCAAAGGGACTGTGTTCCCAGTTGCTTCCCAACTTTGCCAAAATAGGTTATTTGTCTATTTCCAAGTTGTAAATGTTCTTTATGTAGTTCTGACACAAGTCCTATGTTGCATACAAACTTTCATGTGCTTTGTATGATGTTAATATAACCGTACCAATTTTCTTTTGGTTGCTATTTGATTAGTGTGATTTTTCTATCATTTCACATTCAACCTTCTAAGTTTTAGGTGTGTCTCCTATAAACAGTAATTAGTAGAAAATATTTGAGTTTATTTCTATGTCACTATAATAACTTACCATGCTAATTATTTTGCTCCTTTTTCTCAACCCTTTTCCTGCCTTCTTTTAGCATTACACAGCTTATATTCTCTTTTCCCACTCTACTTTTAGTAGTCATCCTTAAAATTTTTAAGTTTGGTGGTGGCTCAGAGGGTAAAGCATCTGCCTGCAATGCAGGTGACCCAGATTTGATCCTTGGGTTGGGAAGATCACCTGGAGAAGGGAATTGCAACCCACTCTGGTACTCTTGCCTGGAAAATCCCATGGACAGAGAAGCCTGGTAGGCTACAGTCCATGGGGGTCGCAAAGAGTCGACAGGACTGAGCGAGTTCACTTTCACTTTCTTTTTTTCCTTTTATCCAAAGATTGCATCACAAGTTCCTCATTGAACACATCATCACACCCTGAATGCTGTTCAGGAGTTTGAGCTTTGGTTGTTGAAATTTATATTTAAGATATTAAAAAATTTAAATCTTTTTATAATCAGTATCAAATTTACTACCATATTTTATCAGTATTTGCATTCATCATCTATTCTTATATCTTATATAATTTATCAGTGTTCCCATTCATCATCTATTCTTATATCTTATACCTTCCTTTGAATTTACTTTCCTTCGTTCCTTTGTTGTTTTCTTCTTTTTTTCCCTGTTTGTTTTATTTGGAGGGGTGTTGTTTTTTAGACATACATCTTTAGTAGTTCTTTTGGTGAGGATATATGCCAGCTCATTTGTTTTATGTTGGGTTTCTTTTCCCCCTTCAGCTGTGCAGCATAGCTTGCAGGACCTTAGTTCCCTGACCAGGGACTGAACCCAGTGAAAGCACCGAGTCCTAGCCACTGGACCACAAGGTAAGTCCCTCATTAGTTTTTAAATGTCTGAAAATGTTCTATTTTGCCTTGATTCTTATAAAGTAATTCAACTGGATAAAAAATACAAAATACAATTTATTTTCTCAGTAATTTTGCAAATACTCTTCTGTACATATTGTTGATGAAAAGAAAGCTGTTGTCAGCCTGTCAATTCTTTGCAGGTTATCTTTTCTCTCCTATAACTTCCAATAAACAGTAGCATTATCTGTTTCCAGTCATCTATCACTCTGATGACTTTGAACTGCTTTTCCTACCATGGGGAATTCTCTTGTACAGATGCAAAAAATGCAGGTCTCTCTGGCTGCTTGATAGGAGCTTATGAGCACTCCAGACTCTGAATTTCAGTCTAACGGGGGAAAAGGAGAAATAGGAAAGAATCTGTTTCGGTGGAGGATGCTAAGTTTCCAAAGGCAGGCCTCTCTGGCTGCTTGATAGGAGCTTATGAGCACTCAGACTCTGAATTTCAGTCTAATGGGAGAAAAGGAGAAATAGGAAAGAATCAGTTTTGGTGCTGGATGCTAAGCTTCCAAAGGCAGCCTAGTTTCCAAAAGTGGCCACTACTTCTAGTTTCCAAAGGCAGCTGCTAGTGGCAGCTACTCTTGGTGGTACTACTGACAGTATTTAGTGCCTAGCAGTGGAAGCAGGGGTTTCTTCAACAGACGGGGTCTGCAGCAGAATCTGGGGCATGGATAGTCTCCACGAACATGAATTTGAGCAAACTACAAGAGATGGTGGAGGACAGAGGAACCTGGCATGATGCAGTCCATGGGGTCACAAACGGTTGGACATGACTTAGCAACTGATCAACAACATAGTATTTGGACCTCCGAGGGGGTTTGTGATGTAAAAAACTTGTTTTATGTGTAAATTAGCCTGAGTCAGTTTCATTTAAACTTAAGAATGCAAAAACTTTGTGATGTAATCTTTAATAATGTTCAGAATGGCTTCTTTGAAAAGATGTGGAAAAAACTCTGAAAAGCATATGTGATTTTTTTTTTTAATTAAGATGATCAAAGAAAGAGTAATTTCTGTTTGTGGGTCTTACCTTTCCCCCAACCAGAGGCAATATGTGCATTTTCCCGGTCTGACAATCCTTCACTGAGGACACGATGAGGCAGGTGCCACAGAGAACAACCAGGCGTTCAGCCCACTTATGCAGCTGGGTCTTTCCCTTGCGTACATTATAGATGCCAGACAGAAGGATTCGATCCAGATGATCCATCTGGCATGGCTTTTCTGGAAAGAAAAGAGTACATCAGAAGCCACCATTAAGGTAGTACAAAAATAATGAAAGGGAAAAAGAAAGCATTACATGTCAACATTCAGCAACCCTAATACAGATTTAAGTAACTAAGCAATATAAGTATTACAAAATAAGCTCTCAGTCTTAAAATGTTGTCCAGAAGTTATATAATGGGAACACTATGAATTTCGGATGCTACCGTCAATCCTTCTTCCAGTCATAGCTCCCATGTACACAAAGAAAGGCAGTATGACGGAGTAGTTAAGATCATGGACTTGGGAGTCAGATATTCAAACTGAAGTTCTGCTACTTACTTTGATTCCTTGAACTACATAATCTCACTGACCTTGACATCCCCCATGTATACAGTTCACATCTTAATATTACCTACCTTTGGAAGATCCTTATAAAAAAGTAAGACAATGAATGTAAAGTAGTAAGCCTGGTTTTAGATACAAAAGAAGTATGGAATAAGAGACAGCCACTATTGCTGTGCTTAGCCTACTGCAGAAGGAAGAAATTAATGACTAGTTCTGTATACAATCCTCCATCTTCCTGCTCTTTGTGAGGAAAAGCTTTTGACTGATATTTCAATCAACTATCCCAATTATGGTAGCAGAAGCTGATACAGACATGCAAGAGCATCTCTATCTTTTTCCACCCTTTATAAAACTTTATATGACAGATAACAGTGAACAAAACAGAGCATTATGACAGAAGAAATGTTCTTGGTTAAAGTACTACTGGAAATAGACAGTAACTCTATACAGAAACGAACAGAAGCAACAGTATGAGGCTGAGCGAACAGCAACAGACTGGGAAGTGAAAAAACTGGGTTATACTCAATACTGTTACATAATTAATTAAACCCTGGGCATCATGGTACCCTTTTGACTGTGTGTTTCCTGTATAAAAAATGAGGAAATGGTCTGGCTTACTTCAAAGCTTTAAACTTTGTATGTTAACACCACCATTTCTCCTTCTAGTCTAGGCTAATCCTTTCATCTATATTCTAAATTTCATGTTCCTTGGGGAGTTTGGTTCTTCTTCCTCCTCACTCTTCAACTCCACCTTCCCTATTGTTTCTATCAAAGCTACAAAAGCACTCAAATTTTCTCCAGTTCACTCTCAGTCTCAACTGTAGAATTCCTTTAGATCAGGGATTCTCCAATTTCTGTGTGCCCAAGAATTATCAGAGAATTAGTTTACAATGCAAAACGCCACGACCTACCCACAGAGAGTTTAATTCAGAGGATCTGGGATGGAACAAAGGAAAATATGTTTTTAACAAGTATCTCAAGTAATTTAAATGCAGATGGCCCACAAATCATATTTTAAGAAACTCTATAAGTTTATCTTTTTAAGGCTCTTTTCTTCTCATTTGTGCTTCTATAGTAGCTATCTGTAGCTACTCTCAGAAAGGAATATTCAATTTTGGGGGGAATAAGTTATTTATACACAAAATAATATGCTGTCTTATTATTATTTTTGGAGGGTTTTCTAAGTCTCTGATCTGAAAGTGGTAAAAAACAGAATAAGGAAGTTCTAATAAATGTTTGGAATGACTAATAGTTCTAGTTAAAAACAGACTTACAATCTCAAAAGTCAAGATTCTAAGTGGAAAATTATGGTATACTTTGAAATGTTCTATAAAGAAAATAGAAAATAGGGGCTTCCCAGGTGGCGCTAGTGGTAAAGAACCCACCTGCCAATGCAGGAGATGTAAGAGACACAGGTTTGATCCCTAGGTCAGGAAGATCCCCTGGAGAAGGGCCTGGCAACCCACTCCAGTATGTCTGCCTGGAGAATCCCATGGACAGAGAAGCCTGGTGGGCTATAGTCTGAGCAGCTAACACTTTCATTTTCATAAAGAACATGGATTGTTTTATAATTTAAGAAAAAAAGTTTCTAAAAAATCAAGGAGAGTTCTCTAACAATGCCCATAGTATAATCTCTAAACATTATGTTTCATTAAAATGAACCAGGAGTCCTTAGAAAAATCACCTATTCCTGGTGTGAATCATGATGAAAAGATCAGCTTAGGACATCTTTTTGTGTAAGAACTTAATGGAAAAATCTAGAATGTTACCAAAGACTGTGCTGGGCTAGGCTCAGTCACTCAGTTGTGTCTGACTCTTTGGATCCCATGGCCTATATCCCCTCAGGCTCCTCTGTCCATGGGATTTTCCCGGCAGGAATACTGGAATGGGTTGCCATTTCCTCCTCCGGGGGATCTTCCTGATCCAGGTATTGAGCCTGCATCTCCTGTGGCTCCTGCACTGACAGGCAGATTCTTTACCACTGAGCCAACCGTGTAGCCCTACTCGGGTCATGTTGGAAGGACACAGAAGGCAACCTGAAAGAGCTCCCAGGAACTGAGATGAGACAAATTAAGCATCAGAAAGAAAAATGGCTGCAATGAATTGAAACAAACATACATAAGCCCATGAGATCATGATGATACTCAAAACAGACAATGAAAAGTGAAGTTACACAGACCTTGTGAATATAAACTGAAAGGTAAAGCAATATAGCGTCTAGAAAATAATAAAGGGAAGGACTGCTAAACTGGACTCCATCAAAATGAAATACTTCTTTTAATCAAAAGATACCATTAAGGTTCTGGTTCTGAGTTAGAGAAAGCACACTCGGTCTGCCCTGTCTCTCCCACTGAATTCACCTATAAAACCTGGACACAACATCTGGAATGCTGGAGAACCCTAAACAGGCTGAACACAAAGAAAGTCAAGCCCAGACAGTTCACAATCAAATTGCTGAAAATTAAAGACAAAGGAAAAATCTTTAAAGCCAGAGGAAAATGAAGCACTGTTTATATGGGAACAACTGCTTGAGCAACTGCATGAAGGCTGTGCAGGAGCGCTCTGTGCTATCTTTCCAACCACTCTGAAAATCTAAAGCTAGTTCAAAATAAAAAGTTAAACCGACAAATAAATAAACACTGGCTGGTATTATTGGGGGTTAAAATGAAACATTTACTTACACTGCAAGAGTAAAACAGGAAACTTCAAAACAAATTTCAAACTTGGTGAAGCAATCCCACCATGTGGTTTCGTGACCCTGAACAAATTTTATTAATATATTTTTAGGCCTTAATTTCCCAAGTTAAAGACCAAGGAGCTGGATTAGATGATCCCTAGTCCTGCCCAGGTCTCACATTTTATGGATCCTTTTTATTCCTGTAAACTGTTTCTCTATCAACTAAATACTAAGAGTACCTTAGAGGTTAAGAAGATGAGATTTAGAATCAGTTAAGACCTCTCTGGAGTAATAATATCTACCTGAATGCTTGTAAGGATGAAATGAAAAATAGTACACAGAGTGCTCAGTACCTTAGTATGTGCTCAGCACATAGTGAGGGTATATAATAAAAGATAGTCATTATTAATATAATGAAAGTCCTGCCTTAAGCCTCCTTCTTTTCCTATATTTTAAGTATTACTTTCAATCTTCAACAGCTTCCACAGATTTAACACTCCCATGTACCTGACTCCCAGATCTGTATTTCCAAAGCTCCTGGTTCCAGATATCTGACTACCTGCCAGACATCTCCAACTGGATGTCTACCACTGCTTACAGTTACACTTGCCTGAAACCAGATTCTTCTCACAAGTCAAGTCCTGTCATTCTCCCAAAGCCGCCCAGGCTCAAAACCTCAGTCAGTTTTGCCTCTTAGGATCTCTTCCTCAACATCTTTTTTTAAATCAACCACCAACACTTACTATTCCTTCAAAAAGTCTCTATATGAATGATTCCTTCCATTCTCTAGTTCAGATCCCTAATTCAAGCCTGAATTGTTATCCATTCTGGTGCCAGAATCATCCTTCTCAGCCCCACTTGGATCCCATCACTTCCTCCACCATCTGCCAAATGAAGGGCAAATTTCTGATATTGCACTGAAGGCCCAGAACAATCTGGACTCAAATTATCTGATTCACAGAACATGCATTGAAATTCCTAATACCCTTTCTCTGTCCTCCTTTTCCTTTGTGATTACTGAAATTGTGCCCATTTTTAAGGAACCAACTCAAAAACTACTTCTTCAGAAAGATTTCTCTGTTTCTAGAGACCTTCCTGATTTTCTAGAAGAACAGTAAAGGGGAACTTCCCCATCGTCTATTACAATCTATCATGTAGGTATATTAATAAAAAATAGTGTTGGTATTAGCATTAGACAAAGAGATCAATGTAATAGGATAGAGTCCAAAAATAAACGTCTGCCTGTATAGGAACTTAATAAAGGTGATGCATCAGATCAGTAGGAAAAGGATGAGCTATTTCATAAGTATTGTTGGGACAACTGGCTATCAGTAGAGAAAAAAAATAATACAGTTAGATTCCTACCTCATATCATATTTTAAAACTATAAAAATACTTCAAGAAAATATAGAGGATGTTTATCACCTAGGACAGGAAAGGAATGTAAATGTATTAAAGGAAAATATTCATAAATATGATTAAGTAAGTCTTCTGCACCATAAAAAACAATAAATAAAACTACAAAACAAGTTACAAGCTGGAAGAAAAATGTCACAAATACAGCATCCAGAGGATTTATATTCAGAATATATACACAAGTCTTTCAGATAATAAGAAAAAGATAAACAGAAATATATAAAGGCTAATTCAAAGAAGAAATTAAGATCTAATATAACTATGAAACAATATTCCACCATTCTAGTAATCAAGGAAATTAAAACAATGAGACCATCATTTAATCCATCAGATTTGTAAAAACTTTAAATGCTAATAATATTTAAAGTCCCAATAATTTCACGTTTAAAGATATACTCTGAAGAACAGGTGTACAAAGATGCAATTTTATCATAATGCTGTGTAAAACAGCACATCACTAGGGAAACTGTTATATAAACTATAATACATACGTGACATTCAACAGTATGCAACATAAAGAAAGGCATATAAAAGAGTTTTAAAAAGACCTCCAAAATGCTACTGGGAGAAAAAAAGCATGAAGATCAATACCAAATGATAGGATTTACGTTAAAAAATATATATATATATTTCTACAAATACACATTAGGTAGGAATAAAAGTTAGAAAATTCTCAACAGGTATATACCAAATTGATTAGTATATCATAATTATCACACTAATGTCATTGCTTAATAGATAGCCACTATTGGTATATACTTGTACTGACTCAAAAACACTACTTGTAGGAATCACTTCTTCCCTCAACCCTAGAGGTCAGCCATTCTCTTGACTTTTAGATCATTTCCTTATTTTCTTTGTATTTTTGCTACTTATGTATTAGTTATAGTGGTTTTAACTACTGTAACAAAAAGAATATACATAATTCAACAGAAATCTAATTCTCTGCTAGGGCAGGCAATATGGGTTGCCAGGAGTCAACTCTGTTGAGAAACTCCAGCTGAAAGTGGCTTTGCTATTTCAACACATGACTTCAATGTTGCTCGGATGACTGCCTCCCTAGCCTACAGGAGAGGAAAAGAACAAGAAGTCTGCATGGGAAGATTTAGGAACCAGGTGTAAAAGTGGCACACAACAATTTCATTCCATACCACTGATGAAAATTTTGTCACAGGAGCACATCTAACTGCATAAAAGACTGAGAATGAGGTATAGCCAAGCAGTTAAGCCCAGTCTTGTTACGGAAGAAGAGCAGATCTGATGGACAAACAGTGGTCCTGTCACACGTCTCTAAACAATATGGCTGAGTTTTGCTTGTCTTCAAATTTTAAATGAATGGAAACATAATATGTGATTCTTTTGTATCCAGTTTCTTTTGTATGTGTTTATGCCTCTTGGATGGAAGTGTCTCAGACAACCTGTGAGAGAATATGGGATATAAAGAAACGCTCAGGCTGGGTGCTATGCTACCTGAACTATTCAGTCCCAGCAAATCACACCTCCCAGACTCCACTTCCTCATACATAACGAGTTGATTAACTGACTCTCTTAATCTCTGTGATCAATCATAATACCCACTCATCTTTAGTCACACATGTTATTTCAAGGCTTTTATATCATGAATCTGCACTGAGTCACTCTACTCATTTTCCCCCAGCACCCACACCAGCAAGACTGGTAACTGGCATCTGCACAATGGCCCTTGAAGTACTGAGCAACTTTTATATTCGGCAAACATAGCAAAACTAACTGGCCTGAACTTGGGTCCCTCTGACCCTCGCCTTATTAAGACTATATTCTAACCTAAGGTAACTCACCAAAGGCTCTATACATGAAATATTGAAAGCTGATTGATAAGCTGTTAATATTTGCTTCAAAAAATACTTCAAATTCTTTAATACTCCTTTCTTCAAAAGGTGAGGCCTAATTCCCCACTCAACAGTGTGCTGTTTTTGGTGACACAATTCTAATGAACAGAAAGTAGTAAAAACAATGGTGACTTGTGAAACTAGGTCATAAAAAACTGAAGTCGGTGTGTTTACATATACATGTATGCACACGCTCATGTGAGTGTGTGTGTCTTATCGCTGGGGGCAGTTAGCTGCCACAACATGAAGATATTTACGCAGCTCAAGAGGGGGTCCACATAGCGAGGAACTGAGATCTCCTGCCAAAAGCTGGTGAGAAACTGGGGCCTTTACCAACAGCCACATGAGTGAGCCACGTTAGAAGTGAATCTTCCAGCCCCACTCAAGCCTCTACAGCTTCAGCCAATATTAAGAGTACTATCTCAGGGCTTCCCTGGCGGTTTAGAGTTTAAGAATCCGCCTGCCAATAGAGGTGACACAGGTTCAAGCCCTGGTCCAGGGCAATTCCACATGCTGTGGGGCAACTAAGCCCATGCATCACAGCTACTGAGCCTGCGCTCTAGAGCCTGTGAGCCACAACTACTGAAGCCTGCGTACCTAGAGCCTGTGCGCCACAACAAGAGAACCACTGCAATGGAAACCCACACACCATAACTAGAAACTAGCCCCTGCTCTCTGCAACTAGAGAAAGCCTGCACACAGCAACGAAAGACCCAATGCAACCAAAAATAAAAAAATAAATAAAATTTTTTTAAAAAAGAATAAAGTACTTAGGATAAATTTAACCAAGGAGGTGCAAGACTCATACACTGAAAGGAAAAACAACCCTAAAAAAAAAATAAAGCTTACTAAATTCAACAATATACACATCTGATGAGTCCATCAAATGTTAAGTCATATATAATAACCACCTACTACTTAACATCCTCGAACTATCCAGAAGTTCATGACCCTTATAAGGAATTTGAAAATCTGAAACTAAAGCTCTGATTTAATCGAGATGCTGGCAAAGGTACATAATAATTCAGAAGTCAGCAAAACACTAGAACAAAAAGAGCAAAAATAAAAAGAGAAGACTTTTGCTGTTGTTTTCTGACTGCCTAAGCAAAGGCAGCTTTGAAGAAAATATTTTTAAAAGGCTGAAGTTACAGGTACAAATAATCAATTAAAAATAGTTAATGCTATATTTAAAATGGATAAAGAACAAAGACCTTCTATAAAGCACAGCAAACTCTGCTCAATGTTATGTAGCCGCCTGGATGGGAGGAGAGATTGGGGGAAGAATGGATACACGTATATGATTGACTGAGTGCCTTTACTGCTCATCTGAAACTATCACAACATTGTTAACTGGCTATACCTTAATATAAAACAAAATGTTGTCTTTTAAAATAGTTAATATATTCACAAAGCCACTGAAAAATTCTTACCACCATAAAATCGGAGCATACAGCCGAGGTCAGGATTTGCTGCCTCCTCTTGTATTCGCGCAGGGTCGTCAAACCCCAGCCTGGATAAGTAATCATAAACAATCTGAAGAGGCCGTTCGGTAGGTTCCAATCTCCTGCTTACACAATTCAGAAGGAAAATATTCGTAAGTTATAAACACACTTTATTTGATTTTTAAAGTCTTTTAATATGCTCTAGATTTTTACTTCTATATCAATTTTCTTTAATATCTTATGATACAACTAGTGGTGCTCAAAGTTTCTGGTCTCAGGATCCCTCTATAGTCTTTGAAGCCCCCAAAGAGCTTTTGTTTACATGGGGTTTATCTATTGATAGTTACATGGCGTATACCTAGTGACATTTATCTACTTATTTACTGAGAAACTAAAATTAAGAATTTCTAAATATTTATTCATTTTTAAGTAACAATAAACCCATTACATGTTAACAAATATTTTCTGAAAACTGTATTTTCAAAATAGGACAAATGTAGTGATAAGACTTATACTGTTCAGCACTTTGTAAATGTCTTTAATAACTGGATAACAAAACAGATAAGCTCTAAGATACGTAGTCTCTAGAAATCTCCATTGTATGCTTATGAGACTGAGAATTAAAAAGAAAATTAATACCCCATTATTATTATGAAATAGTTTTGACCTCATGAACTTCTTTAAAGAATCTCAGAGACCCCCAGAAGGTCCTCTGAGAATCTCTGGTTCAAACTAAAAGGCATCAACACTATGAGATATAAAAGATTATACTCGGCCATAACTGATTTCACATAAGCTGGAACACAATTAAAAATGGAGACTTTGGGTTGCTGACCTCTGGCTTCAAAGATGGATTTTTCCAAAAAAGTTAGGAATGAACTGCCCAGTAATTACCCAGAAATCATTCTGTTACATGGTTATGACTGAAAGCAAGGAAAAGCCAGAATATCAGTAATCATTTGTGGCTTCTGGGGATACTGCATATTTTAAAATCACATGAACTTAAAGCTTTCTTTACAATTATTTTAGGAGAAAGCAAACAGTTATAACAAATACAGCAGCTGAGAGCATGAACTCCAAAAGTCAGACTGCCTGGGTCTGAGTCTAACTTCTGCCACTTATCAGCTCATGTGTGTCCTTAGACAAATTATTTAACCTCCCTGACTTATTCCTCACTAGCATAATGGGAATGACAACAGTGCCTAACTCACAGGGTTGTTACTAGAAGTATTTATTTATTTGCTTATAAGAAGATATCGTACAGTACATAAAGGGCTTAGCAAATTATTTCACATGTAGTAGCATTCGATAATATACTGACAATTATTATTCAAAAAATTCTTAGGAATGGAATAAAATTTTAATGAGAATAAAAGTAGAATGTCTCCCCCAACTGAAACAACAATCAAAAAACAAGTATAGGAAAGCCTATGTGTTTAAAATATCTTGAAGAACATCACTCTTTAAAAGGATTCTGTTTAGAAAACTTAAGACTTGTATTAATCGCAAGAAACATGATACACCTTCCATCAAGGCATAAAGACATGAAGGATCTGTGTTTTGTGGTTCAAGAACTAGAAAATACTAGTTGGCAATAAGATTTACTTTTTAAAAACATGAAATGAGAATACTATAAAGTGAAATATAAACAACTGTAAAAAAATTATAATGTAGAAATGGAAATCATATTGATGCATACAAAAAAAAAAGACAAAAATAAAAGCCACGATATGGCCCCTCCTGACCCTCCTGACTCAGTTCTGACTTCCAGCTTCTGTAAACTCAGTACTACATGGGGAATGACCAAAGAACTAAAAGCCTACAAAGATCAGCAAATACTGAATTTAACAGAAATGGAAAATATATTTTTCAAAATAAAAACATCAGTTACAATGAATCTCTAATCAAATAAAAGAAAAGTCCACAAAGGGTTGTGACAATATTGGGTACCTTCCTCATACAAGGGTAGAATCCTTCAAAGAAGGATACATTTTAAGAGAGACTTGTAATAAACTATCCTGGAGGGGTCAATTAGTCATGTAACAGGAAGACTGGCTGAAGGATTAAGCTGAAGACAGGGTGACCAGGGGCATAAACAGCTCCATCTTTCCATGTCAAGAATGGTTATTAGATTTAGTCTAGATTGATCCAAAGAAAGGCACTAAGACCAGTAAGAAGTTGCACAGGTAGCCTTGGATTAAAAATGAGGCAGAACCTTAATAGTTAGAGATGCCCAATAATGAAACAGATTGTCCACCAAAATAGCTCAGAGGGAGCCACCTGTCACAGACAATTTAGAAGAGTCTGCTCTAGGAATCAAGTCAGGCCAGATGATCTTTAGGGTCTTTTACAACTCAGGGGTCCATGATGTATCTAAGACACCTTCCTAATACAGTACAAATTCTACCTAATCACTGCTATTATTTTTGGATATAGAGTTCAATGTATTTAACTATAATTCCACATATATGGTGTGTGTGTGTGTATATATATATGACCATATATACTATAATGATCACCTATTAAGACCAAGAAACTTTAACTCAAGCTCTATCTTATCAGCTCAATTTTCTTATTTCTCTCTAGAAAACCAAGACAATTGTAAACATCCTAACATATTTTGCATCATCAGATTTCCTGATCTAAAAAGGCTCTGTAGATTTTGGAAACCCTCTTTAACTAGTTCCACCAAAAGAAAGTATTTTCCCTGGGAGAGAGGGAAAAAAACTAAGAGAAACTCCACATCTGCTCTCATCAATTTAGCATAAATGAGCAAACAAGAAATATTTCAAGAACTGCAAAAACAAGTAAAACAAGGGACTAATTCCATTTACTCATTAAACTCATCTGCTTAAGGGAGTAGAGAGTATGGGGGAGGGAAAATTCTATCATATGCTTATGGATCAATTCTGTGTTCCAAAGTTCCAAAAGTTTAACAGGCTGCTAATTTATGTGTTAAATCTCTCATAAATCAAAGGAAATACACTCTATTGAAAAACAGGTGTAAGACAGAATATGTTAGCAAAGAAAAGGTTCCATTCATCATTTGAAATACTTCCGTTAAGGCTTTAAGAAGAGACAATAAGACTATTGTTAACAGTGTGCTTCTCGGGCTTCCAGAAGCTACAATAGTCCTTGTAAATCTGAATATATGTGCATCTAGTTATTTTTCTCCAAACCAGCCAACCAATACAGTAATGCTATCAACACTGTTTGTAGCGCTTGCATGCTAAGTCACTTCAATCATGTCCAACTCTTTGCAACCCTATGGACTATAGTCCGTGTAGCTCTTAGCCAACAGCTATTCTGAACAGTGCCCACAGTTAAATTACAGGTAAGAGAAGGATAAGTTTCATTTCAGGGATCACTCCACATCAAGGAACATGAAACCGAGCAAACTCCAGGATATAGTGGAAGACAGGAACCTGGTGTGCTATACAATCCACGGGGCCCCAAAGAGTAGGTCTTTAGTAACTAAACAACAACAATCACTCCACAAGAACTCTAGTTAATAGTAGGAGTACCTTCTTGCAACCCAACACACTGTATCCAAGACCCTAACACAGCACAGAGCAGCATTTTATACATCAAAGTCAGGTTAAAACTCAATCTCTAGCCAATAAGGTAAAATCTGCAAACTTTTAAGACCAACAATACATATAATGATACAGAAAACAAGGATACTTTGATAAATGTTTACTTCGTATCTGACACTATGCTCGGAGAAGTCAATGGTACTCCACTCCAGTACTCTTGCCTGGAAAATCCCATGGATGGAGGAGCCTGGAAGGCTGCAGTCCACGGGGTCGCTGAGGGTCGGACATGACTGAGCAACTTCACTTTCACTTTTCACTTTCATGCATTGGAGAAGGCAACCCACTCCACTGTTCTTGCCTAGAGAATCCCGGGGATGGGGGAGCCTGGTGGGCTGCTGTCTACGGGGTCGCACAGAGTCGGACACGACTGAAGCGACTTAGCAGCAACAGCAGCAGCAGACACTATGCTAGAAGTGTCTCACATTTTACAAAACTAGGAAATAAGTACAAGAGAGAGTCGCATAATTAGTACATTTGGCATCAGGGTTTGAACCTATGTCAATTTCCTTACAAAGCCTAGCCTTTAGGCAAACAATATTATTATTATTATTTTTTTAACAATATTATTTTTAAATGTAGTTAAAATAATTTATGCAGAAGAGAGCTCAAAGTACTTCCTATGTTAACTTGTACCAGGAATGTAAAAAGTTATGTTTTAAAATTATTGTACATCGCTAGTCTGATACATCCTCATTTCAAAGATATACTATTTTATGCATCACTGTTGTGTAAGAATCCTGCTAGTCTTTGTAGTCCCTGGTTTCTGTGAGAGGGATTTTAGATTCTTGAAATTTCCTGAGTAATGGAAGTGTCTTAGTTATTCACAAGCGCCTTGGATCACCTCTCAGTTTATGCTAAGAGATGAGCTGACACAGGATGGGAGCTGGTCACAGAAAGACCAACCTCCTGAAGAGAGGCTTGGGGCTTGACATGAGCCCAATCTTGGGGGAAGAGAGGGCTGGAGATTTAAATTTGAGTTCAAGCACAAGATCAAGGATTAAATCAATCAATCCTACCCTATTACTCAACAAAAACTCTGTACTGAAGCTTCCTGATGGATGAACACATGTGCTGGGAGGGTAATACGGATGCTCCCTATGTGTGTATTCATTTGGTTCAGCCAATAGAGAATCAATCCCTGGTCTGGGAAGATCCCCTGGAGAAGGGAATGGCTACCCACTCCAGTATTCTTGCCTGGAGAATTCCATAGACAGAGGAATCTGGTGGGCCACAGTCCTTGGAGTTACAAAAAATCAGACATGACTGAGCGACTAACACCTATACTTAAATAGTAATCTTAAATACTGCTTCCTTGAGTTCGGTGAGACATTCTAGTGAATTACTGAACCTGAAGGGGTGCAATAACGTTGTGATAGTTGCAGATGTAATGTCCTTTAACTTGTGAAGGAAGTCTGTGCAAAGTCTGGGTGGTTATTGTCAGAACTGTATCGCAGTAAACCAGACGGCATTGCAATAACCATTAAGAAAAAAAACACTGCCAATTAGACTATGACCTACCAACAAATGTAAAATACACACTGATTTCAGAAGTGAAAAACTAAAATGTAAAAGCAAAATTTTCATAAAAGACAAATTACTTAACGTATAACACATTCTTTTACAGTTTAAAATAGTACAGAAATATGAAACAAAACAATCTTTTTCCTACCTCAGAGTTAATCAGCTCAGTATGTATTCTGAAACAGGACTTTCCACTCCCCTTTTTAATGTTAAAATATGGTAAACGAAACTTCAGACACTTGTAAGAGGTCACCTAGCAAGTCAGTGATAGTAAAGGAATTACAACTCAGGATTCCAAATCGCAAGGGCATAACTTTCTGCTAGACATATCTTATCAATTATGAACTTATCTTAAAAAATAGTGTATCAGCCACCGAAATCTTAGTCATTTTGATGACTAAAAATAAAAGTAAATATATGACCATGAGCCAAAGGGCATTTCGTTTTGTTAAGGTAATGTTGTTACAACTTTTCAAAGAGAAGGCAATGATTACACTAAGCTTCACTAGTGAGTCATTTATCACTTAAACAGTCCAATAAAACAGACAGACCAAATATTATGTAAAGAACACTGGACTGGGAGACAGGACACCTGTGTTCCAGCTATAGCTCTAGCACCACGCAGCTGCAGGAATGTGCTGTGGACCTCACCTCTCCAGTCCTCGGTTTCACATCTATAAACCGAAGGAAAATGGTTTCTGTGACTCCCATGGGGAAGTTGCTAGCCTTTTAGGCAGGACAATTTTTGCTGTACAAGACTTTCCCACACATTGAGGATATTAAGGTTCTCTGGCCCTTGTTCCCTAAATGCTGGTAATTCTCTCCTGTAGTTGTGATGACAAAAGCGAGGCCCCCACACATATTCCCAGATGGAAAGGGCAGGAGGTGGCAGGGCTGTTAGGTCAGGTTCATTTTCCTAGTAGGTATCTCTCTCAGGTTCCTTCGAGTGCTAAAATTCTATAAATTCATAACCCCTCAGTTAAATTCAAGTGACAAGTCCATAACTAAAAAAGAGTAAGGAAAGAAGAAAATCATGGATGATTTAGTAAAAATAATGGGGTAATTTTAGTGCCAATAATCCCATTTCTAGGACCCAGCCCACAGAAATCAACAATTTAAGATAAATGGGGAGAGAAAAAAAAAAAACTCATGGGCAAAGTTTAGTTATCACACTATTTCTGAGTGTTGAATGACTTGAAGCAACCCGAAGAGGTTAACACTAACTAGGACCAGGAATCATTTTAAGTACTTTACTTCCTTGAGACTCAAAATGTAGCACATTACGTAGGAGCTTAACACAGACCCCAGAGCCACTGAATCAGAATCTGTCTTTGAACAAACTCCCCAGGTGGATATTAGAGTTTAAGAAGCCTTACAAGTATAAACTCATTTAATCTTCATAACATGTATAATTTACTTAACCCTTGGATAACTCTATAATATAAATATTATCATCCTCCATTGTATAGATTAGTAAACTGAAGACAAAGCATTAGGTCATTTGCACAGTTAACAGTCTGAGCCAGGATTTGAACCCACAAGCTCTCAATCCAGAACCCAAGCTCTAAGCCATTACTGCATATTAGTTCTCAAGTTTTAAATAAGTTACAACATATGCATAAAATAGAGTACTCTGTAGCTATTAAAACTGGTATCTAAGGGATTTTTAATGACACAAGGAAATTAGTTGAGGTAAGCAGTAAATAAAATTGAACAAATAAATGGTATGAGTCCAATTACGTAATTTTTAAAAATTAGACATACCTACTAATTTTGAAAAAGAGCTGGAAAAAAATGTCAGGGTGTTGGGGGAAGGGGGAAGGCAATATATGGAAGCTAGTGTCAGAATCTAGAGTTCAAATTCCAGGTCTCACCAGCTGAGTGATTCTAGATGAAACGATTAACTCTTTTAAGACTCATTTCCCTCATCTATAAAATGGGGAGAATATTTACCTCATAAAATTGTCATGAGGATTAAATGAGATAATCTACTAAAAGTCTAAGTATTGGAAATTATTATTTCTTTGTACATTTTTTCACTTTTTCCAAAATCTCTACAGTGATCATAAACTACACTCCAATAATTAAAGAAGAGATATTGCCTGACCTTGAACATACTACCGGATCTCTCAAAAAGCCTCAGTTTTCCTCACTGAGAAGGAATAATCCTACCTCTCTTACAGTTACTGTGAAGAGTTAAGGAGAAAAAAATGCATAAAGCAGTAAGCCTGCTAACTAGCAAAAGAAAGCACTTAATGTTAGCTAAAATCTATCATCACCATTATTGTTTCTTTGGCTAACTGAGACTTATCTCCTACTCCAGCAAAGTAAATATATTCATATCTCAAATACTGTATGATACCACTTACACATGGAATCTAAAAAAACACAACGAAACTAGTGAATGTGTAACAAAAAAGAAGCAGACTCAACAGACACAGAGAACAAACTAGTGGTTACCTGCGAGGGGGTCGGGGGAGATTTGGCAGGGGTGGAAGAGTAGGAGGTACAGTTTATTTCGTATAAGACATGCTACAAGGATGTACTGTATAGTACAGGGAATACAGCCAATATTTTGTAATAACTGTAAATGGAGTGCAACCTTTAAAAATTGTATAAAACATTAAAAAAATTTTTTTAATTTTAGAAAAAGGAAAAAATATATTCATATCTTCAAACCACAGTTCAATAGTGTTTTCATTATTTTGTAATCAATTTATTGTTTTGTTTCCAAAAAGCTATTTCATTACAAAATTATCAAAGCTACACTCTCCATTTTAAGGACAGTTTAGGTTCACAAAAGTAAATTGTATTGCATTTGGACTCTTAACTAACAATACAATTAGTAGTAGCAAGCCAATTCTAGTGGGCTTTTTTCCACTTTTCTAATATCTCTGTATACATACACATTGGTATACAGATGAGTAAGTCTAAGGTTTAAATACTTGAACTCCATCAGTCACTACCAGCTATAATGTAGGTCAAGGCTTTCCACCTGATAAAATTAGATCGGAATCAGTGTTAAGATTTAGAAAAGCCTAAGGATCACCCAGTCTGATCCTTTCATTTTACAAATGGATTTAGGAAATGTAGTTAACTGGTGAACAAGGAAAACATTCAAGTGCTAATCTACTTTTTCAGGAATTAGTCCAATTCTAAAAGGAACACACAATAAACCTCAGTTTAGACTTTTAAAATGGTATCAATTTTTAGCTCAGCTAAATGTGTTACTATTATTACCACATTTTTAGGTGGAAGCGGGAGCCTCCTTTCTCACTTTCAACAGTATTGAATCCACAGTTTTGAAATTCTGTTTGAAGACATTTACTTATTACTGAAAAAGGGGAAGTGAGAAAGGCACTTAAGGAGCTCTTATCTGAGGTATAACTCAAAGAGCTGCTAATAGAGTTTTATTTTTTTTAAAGCTGAATCAGAGTTCACATGCACAGTGTAAGACTACTTTGAGACTACTTTGTTTCTTCGTATTTATATAAGATTTTAAGGAAAACACAAATGGCTTTTAAGCTTATGAAAATACGCTCAACCTCACTGTATCACATAAATGAAAATTAAAATAACAAAATTCCTATCAGATTTCCAAACATATAAGTTTTCAGGCTTGAAAATAGATTTGTCCTTGGAATGCTGAATTTACAATTCTCTAAAAACTGTTGACAATCATTTCTATTCACAATCTAGTATGTGCTCATGCGTGAGGAAGTCAAAACATGTAAAATTTAACACTAACGTGTTCTGGAGAAAGTAAGGGCGAAATAGGTATACTTTTACATTATTCATCAAAGTATAACTTCTATGAAGAGGAATTTGACAATATCTATCAAAATAAAAAATGCACATATTCTTTGAGACAGCAACTCCATTCCTAAGATGACTTCCACGTGGGAGAAATATCACAGGTACAAGGATATTCACTGCAGCAGTGCTTGTAGTAAAAAAAACTGCTAACAACCTACAGACCCACTAATGGGAGACTGGCTAAATTTATGGTAGACTTGTAGAATGGAATACTATGTAGCCATTAAATAAATGAAAATTACAAAATATTAATATGGAAAGGTATCTAAGATAGTGAGTGGACAAGGCACTGCATATAGCACCATCAGTTTTAAAAATTCATATACAAATAGTGACACCTACTCATGCATGAGCATAGGTACTTGTCATTCTCTATTTCCTTTTATACCTTTTTATTTCATTCTATTTACCTGTATCATTAAAAAAAATAAAACTTCAGGGACTTCCCTGGTGGTTCAGTGTAGCGATCTGTCTTGCAACATAGGCAACACAGGTTCTGTCCCTTCTGGGAAGATCCCACATCCTGCGGAGCAGCTAAGCCCATGCACCACAACTACTGAGCCCACGTGCCTTAAAGCCCATGATTCACGACAAGAAAAGCCACTGCAATGAGAAGCCCACGCACTGCAACTAGAGCGGCCCTGGCTCGCTGTAACTAGCGCAAGCCTGTGCACAGCGATGAGGACCCAGCACAGTCAAAAGTAATAAAAATAAATAAACAATTTTTTAAAAAGAAAATAAAACTTAAAAAATTATTAATTGTTAATTTAGATATTCAACCCGTGATGTAACCCAAATGAAGTAACTATCAAATTTTCCTCCTCTAATACTTTTTAAATTCAAGGATTCTAATGTCAGCATTCTAAGGACAAGTCTATTTTCAAGCCTTGTGACTATAACCATCATCAGCTCCAGCACAAATAAAATCCTAAAGCCCACTTCCAAGCAGAAACACATATGACTTATACTGTAGTAGAATTAATGGTAAAACTCTGACCTCACCTGACCAGGTCTCCATGAAGCTGCAAATAAAGACTTTCCCTTCCCTCTCCAGCACAAATTTCTGATGCTGGTGTCTCTACTGTGCAAAGGACAAGATGTAAGTCAGAGGAGGAGGAGGCAGCAGAGGAAGTGGTGGTTGTAGTGGCAGTGGTCGTGTCCGCTCCATACAGGTAAACACAGCCTCTCTTCACATCTTCTCTCAGCCAGTCTCTCTCCCGAGAACCAAACCTACTTCTCCTATTCAAACAATTTCTGCTCCCATTGCGCTTC
Source organism: Ovis canadensis (assembly GCF_042477335.2). Classification (NCBI taxonomy): domain Eukaryota; kingdom Metazoa; phylum Chordata; class Mammalia; order Artiodactyla; family Bovidae; genus Ovis; species Ovis canadensis. Next base: position 52,497,862 of record NC_091258.1, on the reverse strand, counting down.
ATATTTCTCTAAAAAACAAGTCAAGAAAAAGAGATCGTTAGCCCAACTGTCCGACTGAGTTAGACATATTTGGTCCTTACCCCACCTTTCCACTCCTTATTCACCAATACTTGGCTGGGCACCACTTCCTCTCATGGAGCCTTCTGCACCTGCCACGCCCATCCCAACAACTAGAAAGTTTCATTCTCTTTCCTGGCAGCTGTTCATGTCTCTGCCCATCATCTTCTGACACCTTTTTTATGTTTTCAGAAAAATGTCAAGAACAACAGTAGTATGCACACTACCTAACTTTCACAAACTTTTATATTTTGCCAGATTTAGTTCAGATCATTATTCTAAAGAACATATATATGATACAACCTTACATATATAGCTAAAGCCACCCACTACCTGAAACCTCATTTCTCTTCTCCCTCCCCAGAAACAAACACTCCACTATACTGTTTATCATCCCATGCATTTTTTTACATTTGCCCTATATGTATACATCTATAAACTCTAATACTGTTTTACATAATTTAAAACTGTATCTAAAACCTGACATACATATGTTTCACCCTGTCATTTTTTTTCCCCTTGACTCAACACTGGTTTAGAAATATATCTATGATATTACACCCAGCTCATTCTTTTGAATACCATTCCACTGCATGACACACCAAAATTTATCCCTTCTCCTGCTAAAGGCATTTAGATTGTTTCTAATTTTTCATTGTGGGAAACAGTGAAAAACAATGCCGCAATGAACATTTTTTTATATCTCCATCTGAAAACTTCAGATGGAGATATACATCTGAGGCAGAGGGTCCTCATCCTCTGCCTTATATTCCAAACAAGCAAGTACAGAATCAACACAACGCTGCACAAATATTCTTTCCATTCTCATGTTTAAAAAAAAAAATTCCTGCTGCATTTGAAAACTTAGGTATGCATATACATTGTAAAATCACATCACCTCAAAGCAAAAACAACTGCTGCAGCAACATACTGCTGCTGCTGCTAAGTCACTTCAGTCGTGTCCGACTCTGTGCGACCCCATAGACGGCAGCCCACCAGGCTCCCCCGTCCCTGGGATTCTCCAGGCAAGAACACTGGAGTGGGTTGCCATTTCGTCTCTAAAGATCAATATTGACCTGCTCTATTTTTATAATGGGCCATTTCTATTCCCTTTAATAAAAAAAACCAATTTCCACATAGTTACTCTGATGCACCTCTCCTGGTCCACTCCCCACTGCTTTTCACTCTGTTTCAGTCATATCCAACTCCCCCAAAATACCAACTATTTCACAATTCCATGACTTACCTGAAAATCCTCCTCCATCTTGTCCACCTCAGTAGTTATCCCTCAAAATTACTCAAATGTCACCCTCTCTATGGAGTTTTCCATGTCTCCCATTCCCATTTTCTCCTATCTTGAAAGAATTAATTACTCTCGCCTCAGCAGAACTTTTCCACCTTAAACATACTTCCACTACTACGTAAATCACCCTATGTTTTTAATTATTTGGTATTTTGTCCTCTGTTTACACTGAGAAACTATTATAGTGCCTTAGAGCCTAGGTGGCACAGAGATGCATGCACAACTCAGGTGATATCACAGAAATTTATCCCTGGTCCCTACTGAAGCCTGACTAGCTCTGGCAAGAAGCTGAATAAACTTGGGGGGAAAAAAATCTCCATTTTTTAATAGGAAACCTTATAATCTTTCCTTTCTATCAGCCACAAAGCAAATACTTTTGCTAATATTCCTCACTGGAAAACAGAAATATCTATAATAAAGCTGATATTATTCTTGTACTTACTGAGATTAAATATTTGAAGATAACTGTAGCACCTAACGGAGACAGCAATGGCAACCCACTCCAGTACTCTTGCCTGGAAAATCCCACAGACGGAGGAGCCTGGTAAGCTGCAGTCCATGGGGTTGCTAGGAGTCGGACACGACTGAGCGACTTCACTTTCATGCATTGAAGTAGGAAATGACAACCCACTCCAGCGTTCTTGCCTGGAGAATCCCAGGGACGGGGGAGCCTGGTGGGCTGCCGACTATGGGGTCATACAGAGTCAGACACGACTGAAGGTGCAGCAGCAGCACCTAAAATTCAATCTCTGAAGATGATAAAGAAAGGGGAAGAAAAAGAACGTATTCCCCATGTGGAGAGAAAGAAAAATAAGAAATGAGAGTGGCTTCACTGTTTAAATTTAGGATAATAGTTAAATTGATCATTTTATAGATCTCAGGGGTTGCAGTATGGCTAAACCAAAACCATGAGGATTATTACTGATACTAACTTTAGATAAATAGAGTAAAGCCCTGCTACAAGTGGGAACTAGGTCTCTTTATTCTCATCAAGAGCATTTTCTCAAAGCTGAACATATTAGAATTAACAAAGGGCTTTTAAGCACTTATAAACAAGGGACCATCATATCTGCACGACTAAATAATCTTAACCAGTGCATAATTAACCAACTGATTTTAAGTATTTATTTTTATTCTTTGGGAAAGATCAACTGATCCTCTGAAAACAGTGTCCATATGGTACAGCTACATTTATGCAAAGAAACCCCGCATTTTCAGTGGAGAGAAAGTTCACTCACTGCTATCGAGAGGGCCATGGACACTGCTCCACAAATCCATCAGAAAGAATCCTTAAAAAAACTTAAGGTCAAACAATATCCCACTAACCTTCTCAATCTTAGAAAAGTCAAGGCAGACCCCAGGAGGTATTACATTAATTCACCCATGATTCTTCTTCGGTGAGAATGTTTAACAGTAATTTTTTAATGTGAATATCTATTTCCCTTAAAAGACTATACATAAATTCTTTAAGAAAGCTACACTCTTGAAACACATGTGTTGTTGGTCAAAGAATGTATCTCCTTTTATATGACATATTCTACCCTATGAAAATAAACGGCTGAGTTAGAACTTCAGTAGATATTCTCTTAAACCTGATCAATGGGCATTCAAAGGTCTAGATACCAAGGCATAGCCTTCTGGGAAAAATCTAGATGAACTGGTTAGCTATAATTATTGTTTAGCCGCTAAGTCATGTCCAATTCTTTTGCAACCCCATGGACTGTAGCCCACCAGGCTCCTCCGTCCAGGGGATTTCCCAGGCAAGAATACTGGAATAGATTACCATCTTCTCCTCCAGGGAATCTTCCCAACCCAGGGACTGAACCTGAGTCTCTTGGACTCCAGGCGGATTCTTTACCACTGAGCCATCAGGGAAGCCCTTAGCTATCATTAGTCACTGCTGAATTACCGACGGTAAAGCGTCTGCCGACAGTGCAGGAGATCCGGGTTTGATCCCTGGGTCAGGAAGATCTCCTGGAGAAGGAAATGGCACCCCACTCCAGTACTCTTGCCTGGAAAATCCCATGGACCAAGGAGCCTGGTAGGCTACAGTCCATGGGGTTGCAGAGAGTCGGACACGAATGAGTGACTTCACTTCACTTCATTTCCTTCTCCATGACCTAAACCATCAAGGAAGTATTGGGAAGGTCAGTTCTCTCCTTTAAGATGCCTGTAGCTTTTTGAATCACTATTCCACTGGAATTGCTAGACTGAAAATACTTTATTTCCTCACTTACTCTTCTTATATAAGAACTACTGACAAGCTTCTCTAAAAGGGAACACAACCATAATCATCCTCCCATCAAACAAGTGTATTAAGAGCACATTTAAGATTTAAAGATATTTCTAGATAGTAGAAATCTTCAGAGGAAGCGATGAACTAAGTACTTACTTCAGTTTTACACTTTCCACCCTCTAAAAAATGAAGACAACATTGAGGGCTAGCTCTGATTAGTTCAAAGGTGATAAAACTATTAAACGCTCACACACAATTAACTCTAGATATGCATGGTAGAGTTGGAGGCTTCCCTGGTGGCTCAGAGGTTAAAGCATCTGCCTGGAATGCGGGAGACTTGGGTTCGATCCCTGGGTCGGGAAGATCCCCTGGAGAAGGAAATGGCAACCCACTCTAGTACTCTTGCCTGGAGAATCCCATGGAGGGAGGAGCCTGGTAGGCTACAGTCCATGGGGTTGCAAAGAGTCGGACACGACTGAGTGACTTCACACCATGCATGGTAGAACAGGGTCTACTGAAGTAACTCTCCATACTCAGTGAGTTCTAGACTGTGAAATATCCTAAAGCAGGATATGTGTTCCCGCATTCAAAAGTTCAGAATGATATGGGCTCATCTCAGAATACACATGCTAAGGAATATCTTGAAATGGATGGAAGAGATAAAGAGAGGAAGAATATTTCAGTTCATTAAAATCTTTTTGTTAGTGATTGATTTTAAAAACCACATGTGCACATCAATTTGATAAAAACTTGAAACTACTATTGAAAAAACAGGTCTCATAGCAGTCACTGACTTGATGAACTATAATTTCATTTATTATACAGACTCAGTTAAAAAAAAAAAGTGAAAGAGTTGGACATGACTGAGCAACTAAACTGAGTAAAAAAAAAAAAAAGCTAAACTATAGTAAACATCTGGAAATTTTTGCTTCAAGTATACTCCTGATAATCTTAAAGAATATTAAAAATATACTTACATTCCAACTACAGTTATGAAGGACTATATTCTAAATAGCAATTTGCTAAATAAGATTCTGAATCCAAATTCTGAATCAAATTTTCCAATACTCCATATAGTGGTGTGTGCGTGCTTAGTCACTTCAGCTGTGTCCTACTCTTTGTGACCCCATGGATCATAGTGTGCCAGGCTCCTCTGTCCATAGGATTTTCCTGGCAAGAATACCAGAATGGGTTGCTATGCCCTCCTCCAGGGCATCTTCCTGGCCCAGGGACTGAACTGACATCTCCTACATCCTGTATCGCAGGGAGAATCTTTACCGCTGAGCCACCTGGGAAGCCCTAGATCTCACCTGACTAAGTTACACCAGCTTAGCTATAATTGATGCTCATTATTTGATATTAAGTATTAGAGAAGGGGGCAGCAGAGGAGATCATTAGATGGCATCACTGACACAATGGACATGAATTTGAGCAAACTCCAGAAGACAGTGAAGGACAGAGGAGCCTAGTGCGCTATAGTCCATGGGGTCGCAAAGAGTTGGACACGACTTAGTGACTGAACAGCAACAGAAGAGTTACAAAAAAGAATGATAAGTCTTTTTCAAAGGGTTTTTGGAGAAGAGTATTAGGAGACAACAGATTCTGAAAGTCTTCTACTTATGTATTCCTTTCCCCTTTCACCTGGCACAAAGTTCAACCACTCAGCTACTGAAGTCAACTTCTGTTTGTAAAAAAACACACAGCACCTATTCTTCAGTCAATCCCGTTTATTGGCAAGAATGCAAAGGTCTTAAGACACTGTTAGCCTCCCATACCACCAGATCAGCACTAGACTAAGTATTAATTTCTGGAATCTTTCTAATGGCCTCCAGATTGGAACCCCAGTAGTAGGTTGGATCTTTTCCTGGAACTGTAGGATGCTGGGAATCTTCAATAAAGATCCTTATTTCTCAATTCCTTCCCTCCCACATCTCATTCCCCATGGAAAAATAGTTGCTGTAAAAACAGCAAAGGCTGTTTACCTTCAAGGCCAGAGGGCATTACCTATCTCTCAGACTTGCCCTTTCCTGATAAGCCAGGCCAGCAGAATTTTTTAAAGTTCATTCACAATTTATATTTTTGTGACCTTACAGTAAATATCCGAAAGCCTTTGAGTAATTAAATTTAAAACATGATTAAATAGTTTACAATAAATATGTAAAAGGTCTATGTGGAAGTGGAAGTTAACTACGAAAAGTTATTTCAAGTTCCTGTATTAAGACTGGGAGGTAGTAGCAGAAAATTTTTTTTATTTTACAGAGTTCTAATTTATGTGGTTTCGTGGATTCACCAGATGTTTCAAATCTACTATTTTTTTCAGTGTTGCCATCTTTGTGATGTCCTACGAATAACCTTAGTAGCAAGTACATGGTGCGCACTCTCAATCCCAAAGACCATTACTTAATAAATTTTTCAACATGATGTATTTTCATTGTTTTGCAAAGTATTTTCGAAACACGCCAAATCTAAATTTTCTTTGCTCTCTTCCTTTTCTCTGGCAAGTTTTAAATACTGCTAATTCCTCTTCCAGAACTTTAGAAGGAATTCCATTCCTTCTCCAGGACACCTAGTTTACGTATTTGACCTACGGAAAAATTTCTCTCCAACTAGATATTTCGAAGGCTAAAACTCCCTCCAGTGAATCTTCCACTCTCTCTCCTTCTAACCACCTTCACTGGCCCCACCCCACCCTACATTCCTTGTGCATTTTAACTTCTCCTCATCACCTTGAAGGCTCCATTCCCCCCACACCCCTTGCCGGCATCTGCCTTCATTTCCTCCTACTCCCCCTAATTCCAATTCCTGCCAAAAAGCCCCGTTAGCTGCCTGTTGCATAACTGCTCCCCCATCACCGTCTCCCTGGATTGTCAGCCCCGCTCCCGCCAGGAGGAATGCCCCCTTTTTGTCCAACCCCTCCTCCCTCCTGCAACACGCCCAGCGCTTCCCCGAGATTAAGCTCCTCCGGGGATTCTCTCCGCAGGCGGGACAGGTCGTGCTCCCAGGCCGGCGCTCGGGTGCGGGGAGCGGGTCTTAACTTCAGTGGGAAGCTCCGAGGGCAGAGGTTGCCGCGCCAGCCGGCGCAGCCCCGAACACCTCAGCGCCCGGCCAATCACCGCCGCCATCCTCCCGCTGCGGTGATGTCTTCAGGTGTCCGGGGAGAGAGCCCTGCGTACTTCCAGCTCCGCTCTCGGGCCAGGAGACGCCAGCCCGGGGCCGCGAGCGCGGCCGGAGGAAGCAGAGGCGGGCCCCCAGGTCCTGAAGGAGCCGAGTGGGCGGCGGCGGCCGGGTGGACGCCAGACCCAAGGCGTGGGCCTGTGAGGCGGGTGGCGCGCGGCCAGGGATGGGCAGCGGTGGGGACGGAGGCGGCCGCGGCCTCGGCGGGGGCCCGGCCCAGAGGCCTCAGCGGGTGCAGCGGCCCCTCCAGCCCGGCTTGGGGGCGACCGAGCCGCGAGGCTGACCGACCGACGCGAGGCGGGGGTCGCCTGCTACCTCACCCACCGCGCGGGGCAGGGGCGGCCTCTCCCTGCTCTCTCTCCCTCTCCAGCCCGCCCGAGCACCTCACCTTCAGGACCCGAATCCCGCCCGGCCGACGGCTCGCGGGCGCTTCAGGCGGCTCAGGGGGCTCGAGCGGGCCCGCGGGTCCCGGCTCCACCTCCCCCATCGGCGGCTAGCGGCGGCTGCACAGGGACGCCCGGCCGGCGCGACGCCGCGCGGAGCCTCGGCGGCGCGCGCGAACACCCAGCAGCCCCGCCCCCCGCAGCCCTCTGGCCCCGCCCCTAGCCCCGCCCGTCCCTGGCCTGCGTAGCTGCGGGCCCGGTGCGTCCCGAGCGCTAAGGGACGCAGGCCGCCGCCAGTCGGCCGGGGACTTCACGGGCGGAGCCCGGCGCCGCCGCAGGGCTGGGCCTTTACTGTCACCGCCGCCATCGCGTCGGTCAGTCAGCCTTCGGTTTGGAGGACTGAGGCGCAGGGAGAGTTATTTTCTGCTCTCCGCGACTCCTAAGTAGGGGCTGGACAGGGACAAGGGAGGTTTGCACCTGTCAACAGAGCCGGGAGGATGCTGTCTTCTGCAGAAGGTGGCTTTTGTAACTTACCTCTCCCAGACGTTTCCTCTCTACTCCAAAACTGGCCCGTCACCCTCACGGGTGCAAAGCCATTGAACGAATTGAGAATACCCACCTTAGCAAGGCCCTTTCTCTTCTTTGTTGTAGATGGTCACAGCCTTCTTCAGAAAATTCGACCCCACCTTCTGTACAAAATGTCATCTCACCTCCCAGCCACATTTGAATTCCCTTTCTCTTCATGTAGTAGAATTTTCTGAATATTGTTCTCTGCTTCAAGCAGTAATGTGGTCTGGTCTCTAAGCTATTTTGTTATTTGCAATTCTAATTCAGAAATTTTTTATTTTCTTTTAGTTCCTGCAGTGATAGTTTTGTGGCCGGCCAGTGAGCCAAATCAGAGAGCCTGATTCCAAATTTCAGCTCTACCAACCCCTTATTCTCTCTATACCCTTGTGCAATTTATTTGATCTAAGCCTTTGGTTCTTAGCTGTGAAACAGAAAATAGTCTGTCTAGGAGTTAAGTCTGAAGATTTTGCAAATGCATACAAAGTACTTGACACATAGTGATTCACAGCAGTCACTATTATTCTGAATTTTCAAATTGAAGATCCATTCAATTCCTCAGAGTCCTATTCTTAATTCTGCTCTTTATTTTCCTAGGAAACCCTCTAGACCTCTGAATTTTTAGGTCTTCCCCTCCTACACAGGTCTAAATCGTCAAGCAACTAAGGAATGAAGCAGAAAAAAAAAGTTTCTTACACTTTGAATAATTGGTATAAATGGTATCACCAATTATCCACTCCTTCAGATTACCTAGTCCAGACCAACTGTATGTTAAGAATATTTTAATTACAGGTTTAGTACAAGAGAGTTTGAGGTCTAACACTGCAAACTGTTCCCCTCTCTTCTAGGAGATTGGTCCATTTATAGACATTTTAAATTCTAAGACAAAATTTGACTCAAAGATTCTGACTCTATACAAATTATTTCTTCTGTGGAAGTTTGGTCACTACTTTCTCCCTTCACTTGAGTTACTTTATATATACACCAAAATTCCAATCTCCAGTTATCTTCATTTGTTTCATTTTAGTGAATTTAAAATAATGTCTCTGTCAGTCTGGCATAAGATGAAAAAAAGCTCTTATGTTGTCTGCCTCTGAGTTTTCCTTCTATCCTGAAATTACCTTCAAGAAAGCTACTCAGAGTTGTTGGGATTCATTTCAGTGCTTACTGAGTAACTTGCTCCAGCAAGGACACTCATATATAAGGGATAGGCACCAATATGGGGACAGAAGTGGACTTGACCAAGGGCAGAGGCAGAAAGAATGAATGCAGCTCAGAGTGTTTCTAAAAGCCCATTTCTTGAGGTATTACATGCTACTTTTTCCACATTTCATGAGCAGAAGTTCTCTCCAGGACCACCACCATTAGAAGTTGTGCTGGGAAACAGCAGCAGTTAGATGATGGGTTTGCTGTTATGATTAATGTAGTGGGCATCAATTCAGAATACCAGCATATGCTGAGTTATGTATTTACTACTTCTTCAGCAGCAACAGTAGTACTTTCAAAAGTAGAACAAAAAGCTACAAGCCCAGGTGTTGTAGGGGTAACTTATGATACAGCTCTTTAAAAGTCTCCATTATTAAGATCCAATTCAGTTGAGTGGTGACGACCAGTTGACTGAGTTTTCCTTTCAAATCATGTATTGCCATTTACATTTTATACTGTTTCAAGGGTCACATATCCATGTTCTCCCCCCAGTTCAAGGCAGTGTGTATTATGTATGCCAAGGGTTATGTAACTACAGTTTCTGGAAATGGTAAACAGCTGAGACTAACCCTAAAAATAAATTCCTCTGGGAATTTTTTGCAAAAATCCATCTGCCCTCACTGCAGGTTCATCATTATAAAAATCACTGTTTGAATCAAGCCAAGAGACAGAGAAGTCATTAGACTACCTCCTTTCTGTATTCTTCCTATAAGCAGCTATGCATACCTCTCTCCACCTGAAAGGGGTTGGGGAGGGACACACACACAGCATTTATTCTAGGAGCTCTTCCTAATCCTCTCTACAAAATGGAAAGAGAAGTCTGGGAAAGGAGAGTTCATGTCTGCCAGATTTTGGTAAAGGAGTCTTAAGAGCTTTCTACATGTGCTTCTTTATAGCTAGTTCCCACTCCTTCAGTGATCACAAGTCATCTTTAGGCCTCAGTGCTTTGTTATTTCTACCATAGGCTGAGCAGATGTAGATATTCCTTCTTTTAGTTTTGAATAAACAAGGTGGACTTAACCTGGCCTCCAGGTTTATAGGACTGTTTTTTCCTTTGAACATTTCTATATTTTTTGAATCTGGAGACAATTGAACTAGAGCAGGAAATAGCATGAAAAATACTTAAAAGTGATAAAAATTAATTTGGTCCTTCTGGATGGAAGTTCAAATCTGCTACTCTTCATTGTATTGTTAGGAAAATGTCTGGAGTCTATTACTGCCTAACAGTTTCTAATGTAACTCTTATATTTTCATCTCATTACACAAAGGTGAAAATGTCAAGTAAATTTAATATTAGAAACAAATATGAATTTTAACTAAGCCACATACAAGGAAAGATTATAGAAATGTCACTTATCAAACAGCACCAAGGGGCACTTCGGCATAAACCAGATTAATTGCTAAGGCGTACTTCCTTCTACTTTTCAATTAAGGGACTATCATACTCTCCCTCTATCTCAATCAAGGTCAGGGATCATGTATAAGCTCCCAACTTTCAACCACTCTCACTTCTATGGGAGAGTTTGTATAAAATAGATCAGGAAACAGAATTCATTTTGGCTGGTCAAGGCTTCCTCTTCCTAGTCACAGATAAAAAACCACAAACAGAAGCTTATAGCTAAAAGTCCATGACCACCCTCAAATACATACTTCATCTAGACATGATTCAGTATTTTTACTTTGAGAATTCACCCATGTGGAGAAGATCAGCATGAAAACAGTCACTAGTTAAAATTTCCAACTATACTTTTTCTGTTAACTACCAAGTTTTTTTTTTGTTTTTTTTTTTGGGAGGGGGGCGCTTCTCTTGTGGCTCAGCTGGTAAAGAATCTGCCTGCAATGCGGGAGACCTGGGTTGGGAAGATCTCTTGGAGAAGGGAAGGGCCACCTACTCCAGTATGCTGGCCTGGAGAATTCGGGGTCACAGAGTCAGACACAACTGAGCAACTGAACAATCTTTTTTTTAATTTGTTTAAATTTCTCTCTTGCTAAGTTTTCTGTGGAAAAGGAACATGAACTGGTTAGTGGGTTTAGCTCAAAGCTCTGGAATAAGAACCCATCCAGGGCTTCTCCAACCCACTTGGAAGAAGTGAGGAAGCAAAATTTAAATCATTGAGTATTGACTTTTTATTATTAGTCACTGTTCATAATTTGTTTCAACCAAAAGACAATACACACAGCAGAATTCTAATGCATCCCATGTAAATGTTTACATCCATTTTATTCCTCACTCGCCTCGAAGACTTATCATTTAATTTTAAATTTTTTTTACATCTCAAAAATATGTCTGCAATAATTAGAACTTCATTAGCCATCCCACTTGGAAACAGCCTTTTAATATTTTTACAGTAAAGAAGATGTGATGGGGCTTAATGAAAATGTAACTTACAACATTATGAAAGAAAAGGGACTATACAGGGACACACTGGAGTTCACAGAGGAAAGAGTTCAGAAGCTCTTTCCCATGAGGCCCCCAAAGAGAAAACACAAACAAAAATACACAAAGCGCAACAGCAGGTTCCAAAAACAAAACAACGAAAAAACCTCCAATGCTCCATCTGGAAGCCAGAATCAGCCTCGTGGAAGTTTGTGAAGCAATTCTGCAAGCTGCTTCAGCTTTTTCTTCTGTTTGAATGTTTCAGGTCCTGGAACCCTGTAGATGGGACCCACTCTCTGCTATTGCTTGAAAGAAGTTATGCACTTCCAGTTCTACAAGCAGCCCCACCCTCCTGAGCGAGAGATGGTCAAAGTGTTTTCAACTTCAGGACTTTCTAAGCTAGTCCCTTCGGTGATCCTCCCCATTCCCAAACCCAAGTGCACAGACATGTACCACCTCTCCACCAACCACAGAGTACATGAATATCCACTTTTTGCTTTCTAGCTCCCTCTCTGTTTAGGACAGTGGGGATAAGATACATTCACTAGGAAAAAATTAACGCATTCAGACTTTCCTTCCCTTAGTTCTCATAGCCCGGTATTTTCCAATGCAGAAGATAATGAAGTTGAGCCTCAAAAACAGTGTCCCCTCATTTCCAACCTCTTATAAGAACAAACACAGAAAGCATGTTATATGATAGATGGAAACACTCAAACCATTAGTGCTGACAGTTTTTCTTATATCAATGTGACAAACAAGGGGTACAACCCACTCTTTAACCTAGCAAGAGGGGAGAATCCTCTCCCAAATGTTATGCTGAGGAATGTTTCTTTAAACGAGAAAGACTTTAAAATGAACAGATGATCACTATACACAGCATGAAGCGTTCCATGGCTGTCCAAATCACCTCAAGGTAAAGCACCGGAGCATTGGGGGAGAAGTTTCTTGGGTAGAGTACCCTTCCTACAATTTTTTTAGATTACTTAGACGAATTATCCCTTAGGATTCCTGTGAGGGCAGGGAGGACGTAGAGAATAAAAACTACTCTGGAAGAGGAAGAAAAAATGAGGTAAAAGTGCTTGTGAAATTATCCAAGTAAGTGCTTGTAGGCTCAACGGCTTATCACCCTAGTTATTAGAGCAGCCATGGAAATCACTCTTTCCTCACAATGGCTCTGAAGTTGTAAATCTATCCAAATTTGCTCCCCCTTGGATGGTTATACTAGGGAAAGAAAAGAACTAAAATGTGCAAGTATTGATAGAAAGTAAGACACCTCTCCTTTAGCACTGAGGCCAAGGGAGAGGAGAACGAATTCTGATCCTAGAAACTAAGGCACGCTGAAGCTTTCCAAGATCCTATCATTTGAAACAGTCTTTACAACCATCAGTGTCCAAGGCAAGTCATCTGGCTGCTAGTCCTTCAATATGGTGCTTAGGTTCACTCTCTGGAATCATTACATATTCTACACAGCACCCTTTGTGTTAAGGCCGATTTTTACTCTGTCTGGATGAAGCCATGGATGATCACATAACTCTACCTCAAACTACATTCACCCAAAGAGACTTTGTTCTCAGAGTAGCCCCTTTTCCAGCCCCATCAGGTAGCGCTGTCTCATAGCATGATCTTCAGCAGACTTCTGAGATTCAGTTTGGTTCAACTAAAGAAACTTGAGCTGGTTAACTATAGACGTGAGAGAGAAAATAAAGCCTCAACCACAAAAAGGAATGTTAGACAAATTCTATTCAAGAAATCCACCAATATTATGTTAATCCTATCACGTTTCACAGCGTTAAATACCCATCCAATGAAATCTGTCTGCAAAGAAACCTCTAAAGGTTACTTTTCATCATACAGGCAGAGCAGTTGTCTCAAACGTACACTAGTCCACACTTACTTTACTGAAAACTATGCACAAGATAATATTCTGTTCTTGACTCAGCCAACCATTTACCCGGTAGAGTAAGTTTTAGCAAATCTTGCTCTTATATACTAAAATAAGACCAGGAAGTTCCCCCATTGGAGCCTTTAGTTCAACTCCTGCTTGTCAAATGTTAGGAATAGTCTAGCATCTGATACAGAGCTAGATTTGACAAGACACTGAAGATTTTCAGTAAAGGCTTGGTGAAATGGAAAGGAAACAATGGCTATCTGTACCCAGTTCTAAGATCAAAGCCAAAGTAGTCCTTATACTGTACTCAATACAGTAACATTTGAAAATGTTTTAAGAGCAAGGTGGGCCTGGCCTTTCCTCTTCTTTAGCACATCAGACGTAGCGCCTGTGCGCCTGAAGGCACATGGTGCATTCAACCAGCGCCACAGGAGAGCCACCTTACCTCATGCCCGCACCTCAGTGCTGACTGGACACCACGAGGGGCCTTTCGAAAAGCACTAGGCATTCTCACTAGTTTAAAAAGCTCCAGATCTCAAGGCTTTTATGTAGATATTCATGAGTCTGGCCTCTCAAGAGAAAGACCAACTTCTCAGACTCAGGAAACGATAGTCCTACCCTACAGTGTCCCTGAGACTTCCTCTGACAGAGGGGACAAGGAAGCTTCAAGGCTTCATTCCAACACCATAAAGTACAATATAGGAAAGATTTCTTTAACCGTGTGGTCTTTATTTCAGTGCCAGTGTTACAGATACAACACAAATGTTCCAGTTAGAAGAAGGAATTCAAACGGAATGCCAAGGTCCAAGCCAGGCTCAGGAAATAAAAAGGGAGGTTTGGAGTAATGGAGAATATGACTCCAATACGCTCTAGGGTGAGTCAGATACTCACTCTTCATATGGGCAAAGGTGCTTTTGTTGAGGAGTTTGTACTTTAGAAGTGGCAAACTCCTCTTTCCACCCATTTACCATAGTTCATCAGGCAAGTTATGGGTTTAGGAGAAACTTTAAAATTTGTGGTGGAAACAGGGGCATTAATAACTATTAATATATCTTTTAGAAGTTGTCCACTTTGTACTTTAAGGGGAATCAGTTTCGAAAATCATGGAGAGAATTCATGACTACAGCTAAAAGAATGGAGAGAAAGGGGAGCTGGAAGAGCCTTGGAAGTTTCTATTACAAATAGAGCACCATAACCTTCATGCCAAATCTCAACACAAGCTCTTCTCAACTGCATCTGTCCAGTGTTTACAAATAACCTCTCAAGGTCTCACCAGTCCTTGGTAACAAACATACATATACATGTGTGTGTCTGTGTATATACAGCAATGCACAGAAAAGGGTACCAGGAGCCTAATGCCTCTTTCAAACATTGGGGGAACCAGTAGAAAAAGGCATGGCTCCCTCATGTCCACTGTTACATTTCCATTCTGAATGCCAGATGTAAGAAGCGCCTGAAGATGGTAACCCTGCTAGTGAGGAGTAAGTACCCCACCTCGCCCAGTCCACAGAGAAACACGGTAGAAAGAAGGGGCAACTCTTTGCTGCAGAGACAGAGTGAGTGTTTTCTTGTCATGGATTCCAGTCCTCTCCTCCAGACCAGCTGCTTATTTCCTCGGGGGCCCAGGGAATGTTGATTCTGGCTGTAAATGTAGGAGGGGTGGAGAAGTGCGGAAACAGGAGGAGAGGAGGAAGAGTGCAAAGTAGTCTCCAGAAGCAGCCGGCCTCAACAGTGGAGGAGAGGAGATTAGTCTTTAACAATGCTTCAAGGTCAGCAATAACTTTAGGAAAAATCCTCCTCAACAGTTCTCTTCAGTTCCTCATGCCCATGGTACAGTTGGGGGGGACTTGCCAGCGATCACAACCTCCTTCCCAGAGTTCCTTTGATTGAGTGGGATAAGAATGAGAATGGTGCTGGACCCTCATTGCCAGGACTGAGGGGGAAAGTTGTTCACCTCTGCTAGATCTTGCATTGCTGAGCCCTTGTGATTATATGTGAGCTTGATCCGCATTCGCAGCTGTTGCTGAAGAGAGGAAAAAAGAAAAAAAAAATGACACACTGAAATAAAAACTCCAGAATCTGTAGAGTCTACAAATAGACTTTTTCTTTTGTTTTGGCCACAATGGGTAGCATGTGGGATCTTAGTTCCCTGACTAGGGATCGAACCCACAATCTTTGCAGTAGAAGCATGGAGTCTTAACCACTGGACCACCAAGGAAGTCCTACAAATGGACTTTTGATCACAGAAAACACAAATAATTGTGAAGCAGAACTGTCTCTTAAAATGACACACAGGCAAACAACAACAACAACAAACGCCTAGTACTGTAGCTACTGGCCAACGTCACGCAGTCGAGTAGAGAAAACGACCTCCAGAATGCAGCACTGGCTTCAACCCTAGAGCCACAGTACAGGACAAACCACTCGGGAGCATTTTCACAGTAACATCTGCTGAGTACTTTTCACAAGGATTTGACCCTTGTATCCAATTTTCTAGAAAAATGAGGTAAACATACTCATCTATTATAGTCTACATTCAGATATACTGGATGTTTTGTCTGTAAAACTGACAGTAAATGTGCATATCAACTTGTTTTGTTCTCAAGGCATAAAAGAAAAAAAGAAGAGTTAACCTAGGATAACAGTTATATTTTAAGAGAACTCAATTATACGTGCTGTTTACTTTATAAGGCAGATTTCAAACATTAATACACTAAGAAAATGTTTACTCTTTGTATCAGATCATCAAAAGAATTTGTACTTGTCCTTTTGGGCAGACAATCAAAATACAGTGGATAGCAGAGGAGAACCAAGGTGTTTTAAAAGCAGGAAATCATACTGGTATTTATGAGACACTACTAGAGATCTCTCAGAAGTCTCTAGAAATCCTCTGAACCATTTTCAAAAACTGCTGAAAACGAGACAACTGATCAATATTAAGTGGAGCCAATACACTTCTTTGAGAAGATGTAATAAAAATATTGCTTACTTTCAGGTGTTTGAAGTTATTTTTCATTTGGCTGCTTCATTGAAAATGTCTCCACTTCTGATATGCATACTTAATAATTACTGTAGTAAATGTGAATATCTGGTTCGATGCTCTCAACCTCAGACAACAACTAATATAGACTAAAATGTGTAAGCTTTCCACCTTCCCCATGCAAAAGACTAGATCTTTAAGCCTCTAAGTAGAGAAATATTTAAATGTATATTTTAATAAGATGCCATTAAACCATTTCATGTGTCTGGGCTTCATTTATTGTCTACAAAAGAACAAGGAGGTAAGGCCAGACATTTTAATAGATATCTTTTCTGCTATGAGTGGAAAAAAAAAAAAAAAAGAGAAACAAAGTAAATTTTATTTTAGGAAAATGCTATGTCTTGCTCAGATACTGTCTTTGAATGTGGTACTCACCTTCTGTGGGTTCAGAACTTTAATGACCTGTGTGATGGTCCCCGTGTTAAATGCTGGGACGATGCTGCTGCTAGGAGACAGAAGCTGCAGCTGGAATGTCTGGTGGGGTGGAGGGGAGACAAAGGGCACTCTTCAGAAAATACACTTAATACTATGTCAGAGATGTCAACAAGTCAAGTCAGACACCCAGATGATGGTTCAATTAACTGATATACCTAATACTAAATTCTATTTGTTTTCCAGATAATCAGCAATTCTCAGCATGCAGACTATCACTTCATGATATTTATAAAACACTATTGTTTCTAGCAACGAGCCACCTTCTCCTTTCTGGTAGAAGCAACTTTAGCCGAGCACTTTTCAAAAGGTAAACAAATCTTGTTCTAGTAGCCTCACTGAATAGTAACTGATCAACTATGTAGGTGAAAAAACAAAAAACCTGGGTGCCTGTGGCTAAAAAAAAACTACGAAGAAATGAAAAGGATTCTAAAAATAGTAAACCAGTACCCTAGTCACCAACAACAAGCCTTCATGCTTCTGTGTATTTGGACAGTTGAGGTCAGGGACTTGAACTTTGTTTTCTAAAGCCTATATAATCTGGAATGTGTCAAGGGTCACTCCTACATGACGGAGGTGCAGGAAAGGCTGAAAAGAGGCAGCTTGTTCACACGGATGTGAAACACCTCAGGGTCTCCACAATGAAACACCATAAGTACTAGCAGAAAAATTATGGTGCAGAACTAGCCTAGACAGTGAAAGACCTGAAAAAGCAAACACCGTAATTTGTTGAGTGTTGGTAGATTTGTTTGTGTATTTACAGGGAAGAGAGATGAAAGTGCTATGAGCAAGATAGGTAAGTCATAGTTAGCACAGTAAAGTATATATGTCGACATATATATATATATATATATATATGTTGCTATTTTATAGACTAGGATTCTTTTTTTTAATTTCCTAAAGTTTAGTCTCCTAAAATATTGGAGAGGAGAATGAGAGAGAGAAAGAGAACAAAAAAGAAGAGGGGGAGAGTAAGAAGGGAATGGAGGGAGAGAAAAGCAAGAAGGGCAAAGGGGAAAGAAATGGTGGGAGGGAGGAAAGAAAGAAGGGAGGAAGGTCCATGGTACACCTGCCCTGGGACTTATAAGTCTACTGTCAAGATAAATTACATAAACTAAAATATCATTTATTTGTTTACATTTAATTAATGTTAGATGCCATCAACTGTAATCCACACCATTATTTTATACACCACTGAGAGAAAGTCTGCCAATGAAACCATGAGAAGAGCATCAATTACAAAATATACTCCATACGGACAAAAACTATTTGCAGGGCAGGAATGGAGATACCAATGTAGAGAACAAATCTGTGGACACAGGGAGGCAAGAAGAGGGTGGGACGAACTGAGAGAGTAGCGCTGACATATATACACTACCATACATAAAACAGACAGCGAGTGGCAAGCTGCTGATCACACAGGGAGCTCCGCTTGGTGCTCCGTGATGACCTAGATGGGTGGAGTGCAGGGAGGGTGAGAGGGAACCTCAAGACAGAGGGGATATATGTATACCTATAGCCAATTCACGTTGTTATACAGCAGAAACTAAAACAACATTGTAAAGCAATTATACTTCCAATTAAAAAAAATTTTTTTAATGTACCTCAATTTCAGAAGTAACAAAAAGCAAAATCAGTATTAGTAGAATCTATGAAATACAATGTTTTGATGTTCCAGATACATCATAATATGCAAATAGGCATTGTATAGTACAGCACCAAGAATAAGGCCATGCTTTAAAGCAGAGGTGGTATGTGTTAAAGCGGCAGCCTAAAGTAGTAAGTATAAAACTCGAATTTGTAGAAGCTAACAAACACATGAAAAGTGCTTAAAACAAGACAGTACCTGGCACATAAAACTCATTTATTCCTCAAAGAAACCCTATGAAGTAGATATCATGATGACAGGCCCCCTTTGCAAATAAAGAAACTGAGGCATAAAGATTAAGTTACCTGCTTAATGTCATACAACTAGTATTGAAACCACTAAATCTACTGCTTCTAAAACATCTACATTTTTCTAACTCCTAAAAATGAAAGTAAAGACAGATGCATAGGCAGCAATAACCACAAATAAAAGTCTTCAATTTCCAAAACTGTGTTATCTGAATGTCATACCTCACAAGTCACTGAAAAGATTCGATTAGCCTAATCTATCTCAGGGGTTGGTAAAATATGGCCCATGGGCCAAGAATGAACCCACACCTGTTTTTGCAAGTGTTTTACTGGAACAGAGCCATGCGACTTTATGTATTATCGTAGTAATGGCACTTTGACAGCATACAGCCTAAAATACTATCTCATTGTTCACAGATAAATCTTGCCCACTCCTCATTCTGAATTCTCCTTTTTCAAAATTTTTCATAATTCAATGATGAACATAAACACTCCTTAAACTAAGAACTGGTATAAACAAAACTTCAATTTACAAAAACAAGCAGTCATTGCATCAATAGTTAGCTATATGTTAATGAAGGAGACAAAAACTTTAAATTCTGATCCAGTGACTAGAAGACAATACATGAAGTCTCTCATCTTGATTGAACTTGAATTTCATGTTAAAATTTGTGTTTCTTAGGTCTTCACGACTGTATTACCGAACTCCAATCTATCCTCAATACTCTTGAGCATTAATGAACCACCTTGTAGAATTCTACTCTCTTACTACTTTTAGACTGTACTTCCTTTATCCTATAATACTAACTGTAAGAATATTTATGACTAAGCAAAAGTATTCATTAAAAATGACACGCTCCAATGGACCGTAACAGTTACATTACTGATAGTTTGAGTTGAATCTGCAAATTTAATCTCTAGGCACTAAAATATACCCTTTACCAAACACATAAAAAAATAATCAGCAATTTTTAATTCAAGGATAAAGGCCAAGACGACAATTATAGTACCTTTGGTACTGCAGCCTGGAAAACAAAGTCCGTCATGTCCAGCTCTGTGCTGTTGGAGGCCTGTATCGTGATCACTGTGACACTAGGGTTGGTATTTGACCGTTCAAAGGTGAATTCAATCTTCAAGCCATTCTTACTGTACGCTGTGATGGAGGGGATGCCTGGGAGAACACAGGAAGATCAGTCAAGTTGCAGTCAGCCTAAGGCTTGCCAAATCACTACCTCCTTTCTTCAACAACTACTTCTCATAGGTCTAATGATGATAACACCAGTAACGGTACCTGTAGCAATGTCATTGAAGAGAGGCTGTGATGAAAGCCCATCCAACAAGAAGGGGGGCTGGGATATCTGTGGGACTGAGGCAGGGGCAGGAGCAGCAGCTGGAGCAC
Source organism: Ovis canadensis (assembly GCF_042477335.2). Taxonomy (NCBI): domain Eukaryota; kingdom Metazoa; phylum Chordata; class Mammalia; order Artiodactyla; family Bovidae; genus Ovis; species Ovis canadensis. The sequence goes on along the minus strand of NC_091258.1, from coordinate 52,477,907 downwards.
CTAAATGGCACATCCCACAGTTAAGTCAATCTTAGCTGACAAATCCCACCAAGAGAACACATAAGAAAATTACCACGATCTCAAATTAAGGGAAGGAAGCCTTAAACAATCTGCAAAAAGCATGAACCATAAAGAATTAAAAATTTCAAATACTTTAAAATGAGTAACTTCTGTTCACTAAAAAATACCACCAAAAAATGGACCAAAGGCAGAAGAAAGTGTATGCTACAAAATAACAAATGGATGAGTATCCAAAACTATAAATATCTTCTACAAGTCAATAAAGATAACCCAATTTAAAGTAGTAAGACAAATGTACAAGCAAAAAAGAAAAAAGAGATACGTACAAGCAATTCACAGAAGAAACATGAATGAAAAGAAAATATTATGAAAAGAGATGCTCAAGTTTACGAGTAATGAGGGAAATGGAATTTAAAACCACGATGAGGTGCTACTTCACATCCCCCCAGCATGGTGAATACTTCAGTGTCTGATAACACCAGATACTGGTTAAGACTATGGAGCAATGGGGAATTCTAATCTCTGCCACAGGGCTGTGAACTGGAGAACAATTTGGCAGTAGCAGAGTTGAATACAGGCTTTCCTGGTGGATCAGTGGTAAAGAATCCTCCTGCAACACAGGGAATGTGGGTTGGATCCCTGGGTCAGGGAGATGCCCTGGAGAAGGAAATGACAATTCACTTCAGTCTTCTTGCCTGAGAAATACTAGGAACAGAGCAGCCTAGCAGGGCTATTGTCCATGGGGTCGCCAAAGAGTGAGACACAGCTTGGCAACTAAACAACATCAGAGCTGAATACAAGTATACCCTTAAACTAAAGGTCCTCAACTGCAAAACTAACAAAATTTCAGGCTGGATAAGACTTTGCTGTGAGGGGCTGTCTTTTGCGCTGTAGGATTCAGCACCACTGGCATCCTCTCAGTCTGACACCCAAAAAGTATCTTCAGACATTGCCAATACCTGGTGGGCAAAATCTCCCCCAACTGAGACCCACTGCCTTTTTTAGGAATGCTTTAATTCTTGCATATTTACACAGGGAGACATATACAAAAAGTGTGCAGGGCAAAATAACTTCTAACAATGAAATTCTAGAAATAATCAAAATGTTCACTATCAAAATAATGGGTAAATAAATTGTGGTACACTGACAAAATAAAATACTATTCATTGTCTGTTGTTTTTTAGTCATTAAGTCGTGTCCAACTCTTTGCAACCCCATGGACTGTAGCCCACCAGGCTGCTCTGTCCATGGGATTTCCCAGGCAAGAATACTGGAGTGTGTTGCCATTTCCTTCACCAGGGGATCCTCCCGACCCACGGATCGAACCTGTATCACCATATCTCCTACACCGAGAGACAGATTCTTTACTGCCAAGCTACCATGAATGCCCAAAATACTAAACACATACAGCAATAAAAATGTGAATCCATTAGAAATACACTTAACATAGATTATTCACAAATTCAATGTACAGCAAAAGAGCAAGGTATAAAAGTACACATTCGATTGGACACCAGTTCTAAAAAGCCAAAATAATACTACACACTGTAACATTCCAAAAATACACAGGAATGGTAAACACCAAAGCTAACACTATTTTAGGATAGACAGTAGTTACCTCTGGGATCAAGAGGGAATGAGAAAAGGAGGTAGTACACAGGGAATGTCAACAATCTTAGCAACATTTTATTTTCCAAGCTAAGAAGATCAAGACAAGACTTATTTATTGAATTTTACATATATTAAATATTGCAGAGTATTACATTAACACACACACACATCCTGGGAAAGGTGGTGTGAAGTGGGGAAACAAAATCGTCAGTCTATTATTTTTATTTGATCCTTCCAAATAAGAACAAGTTATGGAGGGCAAATGATAGAACATGACCATGAACTGACAGAAATCAAGATTCTAAGAAGAAGCATAAGAAAATTCACCAAAAGAAACAGAATGCATTTTATGCTTAAGTTGGTTTCAAACTACTTTATGAAATTAGCTGAAACTACACCATTTTAAAAATCACAAAATAAAATAAAGGTTGAATTAGCTTTTAAAAAAATACCCAAGTACACTAGGAAAAAAAAATCATATAGTAAAAATTAGCAAGTAAGGGAGAAATACATATGACTAAGCAAAGCACAAGGACCTAAAACAAATGAAGACACCACAGGATGTGCAGTCAGATTACCAATGAAGAATATAAACAATATTCAGATAGCTATCCTAGTTTCTATAAAACTAATCTAGTAATTTTCCCACAATTTCCATTTTCAAAACAATTTTAGAAACATCTTTCCATGGAAAATCATAGGCTACCCAAGACACAGAGGCAACATATGGGTCCCTAGTCCTTCAAATTGTAGCTTTTTTTCCTCCTATAATGGTACAATAGGTAGTTCTGAAAAACAACAGAAACTCAGAGCTCAAGTTTTTCTAAAAGCACATACTAAATTTATTTTCTAATTTATACTCATTTAAATGATGGTGCATGAGGATTTGACTGTGATGATGGCTTAAAGAATCTAGAATTCAAAACTTAAAATTGTAAAGAAAATGGGGAATTGCATTTAAAACACATTATGTTATACAGAGTGAAATAAGTCAGAAAAACAAATATCCTACATTAACGCATATATATGGAATCTAGAAAAATGGTACTGATGAACCCACTTGCGGGGAAGGAATGGAGATGAAGATGTAGAGAATGGACTTGGGCACACAGTATGGGAAGGAGAGGGTGGGACAGATGAAGAAAGTAGCCTCAACATATGCGCTTTATCACGTGTAAAATACATGGCTGGTGGGAAGCTGCTATGTAATACAGGGAGCCCAGCTTTGTGCTCTGTGATGACCTAGAGCAGTGGGATAGGGTGAGGGGAGGGGAGCACAAGAGGAAGGGGATGTATGTATAATTATGGCTGATGCATGTTGTTGCATGGCAGAAACCAACACAACACTGTAAAGCAATGTTCGTCTAATTAAAAAATAAATTAAAAAAGTAAAATACATTATGAATAAGGAAAAAAAAGCTAGACTTCATTATTTTGCTTTTTCTTGTTAACACTAGAAAAAAAAGAAAGAACAAAAATAAAACATTAAGGCTCCAGAATAAATGAGTTAAAGGAGACAAAAGGAATGTGCAAAATGGAAATTCACATATAATACAAATATGGACAAATATAAAACATTCCCTAGACTGAAAAAATAAAAATAAGACGAGAGGGTCAATCACTGTTAGGGCTTTTTTATTTATGACTAACAGTGAAATTCATAGACACTGAGGAAAAGGTAAGTAACATTTACCAAGTGCCTACTATGTGTCATGCATGCACTGTCACTATTCCTCACAAATACCCTATGATGTGTAAGAATCATTTTTATTTTAAACAGATTCAGAAAGAGTAAGCCTAACTTAACTGAGCCTAAGAATGTAAACCCAAAATAAATTTGGGCAAATTTATGTAATAACAATATTTACTGAGGCATCAGTTAAGAAAAATCTGGAAACAAGCAAAATGCCCAATAGTAAGGAACTGAATAAATAATGGTTAAACTTAGCAAATAGTAGACAACCATCCAAAATTATAATTGTGAAGATTATACACTAACATGGAAATGCTAATATGTTAATAAGTAAAGCATATCATCTATACACTGTGTTCTGGTTTTTCATTTGGCCTCACCACACAGCCAGTGAGATCCTAGTTCCCTGACCAGGGACTGAACCTGGGCACATGGCAGTGAAAGCACAAGAGTCCTAACCACTGGACTGCCAGGAAGGTCCCCATACACTATGTTTCAAATGGGGTTGTTCCTGTTTTTCCTATGTTCAGGACAGCTTTGGCATCCCGGGATCTGAAACTGACTGTGAATGGCCCTAAGCAATGACAAGCAATATTTTGAAATTTTGTTAAGACATAAATATAAACCATAAGTTCTGGGAGGCAGTTATGTTAGGAAAAAACCTTTAAGTCTGTGATAGCCTGTCTAGATTAGCATCCAACATCCTTAACCTATGGCCGTTTTCCACTCAAGGTCATGTATGCTGTAACTCTCCATTTTACTTTTAGAGAAGTCACTTAAGATAGAAATTATATGCTACAGTGATATTCTCTTGACCTCTTGTGTTTACAGTATCTGTAGACACACTAATTATAAATTTCTACTACATGTCAATAAAAATAAGATATCCCCAAATGAAAAGTTATGTTTGAATATTATAACCCTGGATAATTTTATCCTTCCATTGCTTTAACACGAAGGAGAAAGAAAGGGCGAGAAGGAAAGAGGAAAACAGGTTAACATCTTTCCACTCTCCACAGAAGGCCACAGCTCTTGGAAACTAACCATGAGTAGAAAGAAACCTAGAAAAAGTCATGTATTTCTTGGGATGTGCTTCTTTTCTAGCCTGAGACTGTTCTTTCTGTCTTAAAACACTGAGTAATTTACTCTCCAAAAATTAAAAATTAGACTTTGAGGAATCTCTATGAATTACCTCTAGAGTATTAGTATGGCAACATAGGCCAGAAGTTGTGAAGATTCTTGTTTTTTGTCACTTACCCTCTCCATTCTTCAACTGTCTCATGTGCTAGACAGAAAGTCTACATTCAGTGTAGTTTTTCCCTAAGGCCCTTATCCCTGGCCAAGCATGAAATTAACTCTAGTCTGGCCTCACCTGTAAGGTTGATGTCTCCCAGCAAATCAAGAAGCTCTCCACCAGCAGAAGCTGGTTTGCTTGTAGGTGCAGTTGGAATAACAGGTGTTATGTCATTTCCTCCCAACAAATCCAATAAATCATTGGCCTAAACAAGAAAATAATATCTTATTCATTGTCACTGTCTAATCTGTTATCTAACACAAAGCCCCTTCAATACTTAAAAACAGGGAACAGAATTATCAATCAACCCAGGAACACTGAAGGGAATCACCTAAGAAATAGGGTCTAAGGAACCAGAAGATCATGAGGATAAGCAAGGGAAAAGCTACCTGGCTGGTGGGCTGTGGCCCCGAGGGCGGTGGCTTTGTCTCTAGAGGAGTTGGGTCTGTCTCTCCGTTTGTCTGTACAATCTCAGTAGGGCCATTTGTGGTCACTTTCTCCATGACAGGCATTCTCTCAAGAAGGGCAGACCTGGAAGAATCTGAAGTGGTTAAATTCTAGGCAGTTAACCTAGATTCCCTACCCAAAACAATCACTGTTAACTGTACTCCAGCCAAATGTGGAGAGACCTCTCCCCTCCCCACATCCCAACACATATACTAAAATAGAAGCTGGATTACAAGAATACGTGACCTACATTCCTGACTGGATTAAGGGCAGGCAGGAAACCTTGAATGGACAAACTGTCCATCTAAATCCCAAGAGCCTGAGAATTATAAGTGACAGAGAAATTGGAATGAAAGAAAGATAAACAAGTACATATTAGCAGTTCACAATGGTAATAGTAATGATATCTCAATGAGATTCTCCTGAGATGAAACAACTCTCACTTCTTCACCAAATAAAATGGAAATGAAGAAAACTTTCCTTACCAAGAGAAAGGGGAAAAGGGGACTAAAAGAACACGGTTCACTTATTTCTTTAGAGGCTAGGCAGAACAGAAGACGAACAAAACACAAGTAGCCAAGCCGCAAGAACTGAACGGGGTTGTGATGTCCCACCAATAAAGCATGAGGGGTGAAACTCCTTTACGGGTTATCATGAGAAAGTGTTTGGGATGCTAAGAGGCACATGCATTGTTCGGTTTCTTTCACTTACCTCATATGGTCGTATTTCTTAAAAAGTGCATTATATTCTACTGCCCTCTGCTGGAGTTCCACATCAATGCTGCTTCCATAGATGGAAACTACTTTCTTAATTCGGCTTTGGGATAAAATGACAAACAAATTCAAACATCCAAAAGAAAATTCATAAACAAGCAGAAAGAACAGTGTTTAAAACAGAGGTTTCTGGTTAAAATTTTGAAATGTTCATCTTAATATCTCATACCCTAAAATTTGATAAACAAAAGTACCAATTATTAATTTGCTACAAAATAACAAATTTATAGTATTCATTCCCTTCTTTAATAACTTTACAGTGGTAAGCTTTTATCAACAAAAGGGTCATAGCATCAGACTTTTATAAGCAAAGTGTCACTGCCTAATACCAAATTCTTATACTTCACAATTTAAACAGTAAAAAATATCATTCTTCATGAGGCTTTACATTAAAAACAAAAGCAAAACATCTGAGAGAACTAAGTTTATATTAAATATGCTTGACTGGGAAACTGACCCAAGAATTGAGTTCTATTCAAAACAGTGGCTTTTTTTAAAAAAGCAAAATTTAAAGATTTAAACACCAAAATGATTTTCTTCCAATTCAGATATCTCAAATTATAATAAACCAGAACCTTTACATGGGAAAATAACTTCAGTACTTTAAAAAAATAAACAGACATCAGATACCTGATTTTAAAAACATTAGTTTTTACCTTCAAATTAAGCAGTGGTGGGATGAAGGGATGACAGGGAGCAAAGTATAGATCTAATAAGGATTAACCATGAAGTGATGACTGTTACTGAGGAGTAAAAGGTATAGGCAGTTGATTTTACTATTCTACTTTTGCCTTTGCTTGAAGTTTCCCAAAATAAAAGTTTTTAAAAAATATATCACATTCACCCTTTTTCTCCATACTCACTTTACAGTACAGGTGAATCGAGTAGAAAGCTTCATAATAGCAGTGAGGGCATAACCTCGTGTCACAGAGGTGGACATATTAGATATTAGGACACTTTCTAAAATATCCAACACTTCATCCTCTGTTACCTGGGGAGAAAAAAATGGAAACATGACACTCTCACTTCTCCTCAGCCAGAAGGTAAGAGAAACAATGTAAGTCACTATGATGGGGTGGGGAGAGGGACCTAAAGGTGAGTTTCAAATCTCACAATGGCCCAGTAGGTTCCAACTGAAAACTGAGCAAGCTTTCCAATGAATCTATGATTCCACCCTTGCGTCTTTAAAAGGTTTTCAAGGAATCGACTTCAAAGCATTAAACACTACTCTTAAAACAAAAACACTGTCTTCCCTTTTCTTAACCAAGAGTGACAAAGGGTACCTGAATAGGCTCTTCCTCTTCACATTGGCCAGATACAAGAAGATCTCCATATTCACCTATACACCATGCAGCCACTTGCACCAAAGGTTGCTGTCAAAAGAGAGTCACAGTTTGAAAAAGATTTTTATCCTTTAAAGGATTAATACAAATCATATAGGTCATCCAACCATAAAGGTCACAACTGAGGCACCTCTAGAGTGATAGTAATAAGAACATATCAGAAAAATAATGGCAATTTCCCCCCTAAAGTAAAAGTACTTACCTGAGAATAATCACCAAGAATTGCTTTGTACAAGCGCTGGACAGTATAGGCATGCATCTCCACGCTATTGGTTATTAACTGGATCAAGTTGGGAACTGCATCATCACGAACATAGCTTCCTGCCTAAAAGGAAATGTAGACAGTTACCCCAAGAAACACACAGTAATGTTAAGAAAAGTCAGCTAGTGCTGTTGTTGCACAGAGGAGACGACTACAAAACACCCTCCAAGATAAAGTTGTTTCCAATTCTCATGTTCAGAAGCAGCTCAAATTTCAAAGTCTTATTTAAATGAATATTCTAAGTTCTAAGGTTTTATAAAAAGATAAAATCTTCTCTTTGTCCAAAGTAAAATTAAAATATAAAGGCTCAGAATTTCAAGAAAGGCCCTTTCTACTCAGAATGTTTACTAACGCAAAGATGTAAGAAATACATTCACTGGGAACTTAATTACAACAACCTCTTCCTCCCCACAACTCCTCAACACAGGTGTTAAAAGCGTACAAATGAGGCAGTCCTAAGATGGCAGAGGAATAGGACGGGGAGACCACTTTCTCTCCCACAAATTCACCGAAAGAACATTTTAACACCAAGCAAACTCCACAAAACAACTTCTGAATGCTGGCAGAGGACATCAGGCACCCAGAAAGGCAGCCCATTGTCTTCAAAAGGAAGTAGGACAAAATATAAAAGATAAAAAGAGAGACAAAAGAGGTAGGGACGGGGATCTATCCCAGGAAGGGAGTCTTAAAAAAGAGACAGGTTTCTAAACACCGGGAAATACTCTCTCTGGCAGGTCTGTGGCGGGCCTTGGAATCTCAGAGGGCAAAATAACCGGGAGGAAAAATAAATAAATAATTAAAACCTACAGATTATGTGCCTAACAGCAACTCCCAACAGAGCAGCAGCCCAGATGCTCGCATCCCCCACTAGCAAGTGGGGGGGTGGGGGGGTGGGGGGGGAGGGGCAGGGAGGAACAGGCTGTATTGCTTAGGGTAAGGACCAGGCCTGAATGCCCTGAGGCAATCTGAGGGAACTAGCTTGAGAAAGCAACCCAGACTGTGGGATAGCTATCCCGAGAAAATCCCTAACCTAAGACACCGCCAGGCCCACTCACAAAACAAAGGACTGAGCAGAGCTAGCAGGCTGAGAACCGGCCCATCCCCCTCAGGAGACAGGCAGGCGAGGGAAGCCAGAGCTGGAAGGGAGCAAGCACGGCCCCAGAGAGGCATCCTATACCAAACTGCAAGCAGACTTCCTTGCTAACCAAGACTTCTTGAGATTCTGGATGATCGACATCCACCAGGAGGGTCACAGCGAGAGATCAGCTCCCCAGAAGAGACACATGGCACACCTGAGAAGGCACACCCGTTGTACACCCAGAAAACCAAGCAGCTGGAACAGGGGAGGCAATAAGTCACAGCCTTCAACTGGGGGCAACGTGCTCGCCAAGCACCTGGTCACCTGAGCTGCTTGGACCTGGGACGGGCATAAAACACAGGCCCAACCAAGTCTGGTGTCTTTGAGGAGTGCCCGAAAACCTGAACCTGAGTGGCTTAGACCTGGGGAGTGCATACAACCCAGGGCCAGCATCAGACAGTTCCCGGCAGAGCAACTTAGAGCCTGAACAGGGTAGACTGGGAAAGCAACACGCCGTGAGCAGGGACAAACCCAGTGTGGCTGAATTACTGTGAGCACACGCCAGTGATATTTGTTTGCAGTGTTCCTCCCTCCCCACAACACGACTGAACAAGTGAGACTAAAAAAAGTGACCACCACCGCCCTCCTTGTGTCGGGGTGGAAATTAGACACTGAAGAGACCAGCAAACAGAAGAAGCTAAAATAAACAGAGGGAACCGCTTTGGAAGTGACAGGTGCAATAGATTAAAACCCTGTAGTTAGCACCGACTACATAGGAAGGGGCCTATAGACCTTGAGAAGTACAAGCTGGAACAAGGAACTATCTGAAAATGAACTGACCCCACCCTGTCTGCAACAGCTCCAGAGAAAGTCCTAGATATATTTTTACTCTTATCATTTTTTAAATTAAAACAAAAATTTTTTTCATGTCTAAGTCCCCCATTACTCCTTTAATTTTCATTTTTATAACCTACTATTACCTTGCAAAAAACCCTATTTTGAAAGCAAAATTCATGTATGTATATAATTTTTGTGACTTTTTTCTTAATATTGTATTTTTGAGAATCTAACCTCTACTCTATATTTTTAATCTTTGTTTTTGGTATTTGTTATCAACCTTGTACCTTTAAGAACCCAATCTTCAGTACCCATTTTTACTTGGGAGTGAGATTACTGGCTTGACTGCTCTCTTCCCCTTCGGACTCTCCTTTATCTCCACCAAGTTGCCTCTATCTCCCCACTCCTCCTTTTCTTCTCTACCCAACTCTGTGAATCTCTTTGTGTGTTCAGGATTGTGAAGAACACTTAGGGAACTGATTACTGGCTGGATCTGTCTCTCTCCTTTTGATTCCCCCCTTTATCCTCCTGGCCACCTCTGTCTCCTTCCTCCCTCTTCTCTTCTCTGTGTAACTCTGTGAACATCTCTGAGAGGTCCAGACTGTGGAGACCACATAGGAAGTGATTACTGGCTAGATGGCTCTCCCCCCTTTTGATTCCCCCTCTTATCCTCCTGGTCACCTCTAGCTCCCTCCTTCCTCTTTTCTTCTCCATGTAACTGTGTACCTCTCTGGGTATCCCTCACTGTGGAGAAACTTTTCATCTTTAAACTAGATGTTTTATTATTGGTGCTGTATAGATGAAGAAGTCTTGAGCTTACTGTAAAAATAAGACTAAAAACCAGAGGCAGGAGGTTTAAGTCCAAATCCTGAGAATACCTGAGAACTCCTGAATCCAGGGAAGATCCTATCCAGCTCATCCTATCAATGAGCTCGATAGGAGCTCATCAAACACCTCCATACCTACACTCCATCACCCAAGCACCACCCAAGGGCCAACAAGTTCCAAAGCAAGACATACCATGCAAATTCTCCAGCAACACAGGAACACAGCCCTGAGCTTCAATATACAGGCTGCCCAAAGTCACACCAAACCCATCGACATCTCAAAACTCATTACTGGACACTTCACTGCACTGCAGAGAGAAGAAATCCAGCTCCACCCACAGAACACAGACACAAGCTTCCCTAACCAGGAAACCTGACAAGCCACCCATCCAACCCCACCCATAGTGAGGAATCTCCACAATAAAGAGGAACCACAAACTTCCAGAATACAGAAAGGCCACCCCAAAACAGCAATATAAACAAGATGAACTGGCAGAGAAATACCCAGCAGGTAAAGGAACAGGATAAATGTCCACCAAACCAAACCAAAGAGGAAGAGATAGGGAATCTACCTGATAAAAAATTCCAAATAATGATAGTGAAAATGATCCAAAACCTTGAAAACAAATCGGAGTTACAGATAAATAGCCTGGAGACAAGGATAAAGAAGATGCAAGAAAGGTTTAACAAGAACCTAGGAGAAATAAAAAAGAGTCAATATATAATGAATAATGCAATAAATGAGATCAAAAACACTCTGGAGGGAACCAACAGTAGAATAACAGAGGCAGAAGATAGGATAAGTGACGTAGAAGATAGAATGTAGAAATAAATGAAACAGAGAAGAAAAAAGAAAAAAGAATTAAAAGAAATGAGGACAACCTCAGAGATCTCCAGAACAATGTTAAACACCCCAACATTCGAATCATAGGAGTCCCAGGAGAAGAAGACAAAAAGAAAGACCATGAGAAAATACTTGAGGAGATAACAGTTGAAAACTTCCCTAAAATGGGGAAGGAAATAATCACCCAAATCCAAAAAACCCAGGGAGTCCCGAACAGGATAAACCTAAGGCAAAACACTCCAAGACACATATTAATCAAATTAACAAAGATCAAACACAAAGAACAAATATTAAAAGCAGCAAGGGAAAAACAACAAATAACACACAAGGGGATTCCCATAAGGATAACAGCTGATCTTTCAATAGAAACTCTTCAGGCCAGGAGGGAATGGCAAGACATACTTAAAGTGATGAAAGACAATAACCTACAGCCCAGATTACTGTACCTAGCAAGGATCTCATTCAAATATGAAGGAGAAATCAAAAGCTTTACAGACAAGCAAAAGCTGAGAGAATTCAGCACCACCAAACCAGTTCTCCAACAAATGCTAAAGGATCTTCTCTAGACAGGAAACACAGAAAAGGTGTATAAACTCAACCCAAAACAATAAAGTGAATGGCAACAGGATCATACTTATCAATAATTACCTTAAATGTAAATGGGTTGAATGCCCCAACCAAAAGACAAAGACTGGCTGAATGGATACAAAAACAAGACCCCTATATATATTGTCTACAAAAGACCTACCTTGAAACAAGGGACACATACAGACTGAAAGTGAAAGGCTGGAAAAAGATATTCCATGCAAATAGAAACCAAAAGAAAGCAGGAGTAGTAATACTCATATCAGATAAAACAGACTTTAAAGCAAAGGCTGTGAAGAGACAAAGATGGACACTACATAATGATCAAAGGATCAATCCAAGAAGAAGATATAAAAATTATAAATATATATGCACCCAACATAGGAGCACCACAATATGTAAGACAAATGTTAACAAGTATGAATGGGGAAATTAACAATAACACAATAATAGTGGGAGACTTTAATACCCATTCACACCTGTGGATAGATCAAGTAAAAAGAAAATTAACAAGGAAACACAAACTTTAAATGATACAATAGACCATTTTTACGGTTAGACCTAATTGATATCTATAGGACATTTCACCCTCCAAAAATGAATTTCACCTTTTTCTCAAGTGCACATGGAACCTTCTCCAGGATAGATCACATCCTGGGCCATAAATCTAGCACTGATAAATTCAAAAAATTGAAATCATTCCAAGCATCTTTTCTGACCACAATGCAGTAAGATTAGATCTCAATTACAGGAGAAAAACTATTAAAAATTCTAACATATGGAGGCTGAACAACATGCTGCTGAGTGACCAACAAATCCCGAAGAAATTTTTTAAAAAATATGCATAGAAACGAATGAAAACGAAAACACAACAACTCAAAACCTATGGGACACTGTAAAAGCAGTGCTAAGGGGAAGGTTCATAGAAATACAGACTTACCTCAAGAAACAAGAAAAAAGTCAAATAAATAACCTAACTTTACACCTAAAGCAACTAGAAAAGGAAGAAATGAAGAAACCCAGGGTTAGTGGTAGGAAAGAAATCTTAAAAATTAGGGCAGAAATAAATGCAAAAGAAACAAGAGACCATAGCAAAAATCAACAAAGCCAAAAGCTGGTTCTTTGAGAGGATAAATAAAATTGACAAACCATTAGCCAGACTCATCAAGAAACAAAGGGAGAAAAATCAAATCAATAAAATTAGAAATGAAAATGGAGAGATCACAACAGACAACACAGAAATACAAAGGATCATAAGAGACTACTATCAGCAACTATATGCCAATAAAATGGACAACTTGGAAGAAATGGACAAATTCTCAGAAAAGTACAACTTTCCAAAACTGAACCAGGAAGAAATAGAAAATCTTAACAGACCCATCACAACCACAGAAATTGAAACTGTAATCAGAAATCTCCCAACAAACAAAAGCCTAGGACCAGATGGCTTCACAGCTGAATTCTACCAAAAATTTAGAGAAGAGTTAATACCTATCCTACTCAAACTCTTCCAGAAAATTGCAGAGGAAGGTAAACTTCCAAACTCATTCTATGAGGCCACCATCACCCTAATACCAAAACCAAACAAAGATGCCACAAAAAAGAAAACTACAGGCCAATATCACTGATGAACATAGATGCAAAAATCCTTAACAAAACTCTAGCAATCAGAATCCAACAACATATTTAAAAAATCATACATCATGACTAAGTAGGCTTTATATCCAAGGGATGCAAGGATTCTTCAATATTCTCAAATCAATCAATGTAACATACCACATTAACAAATTGAAAAATAAAAGCCGTATGATTATCTCAATAGATGCAGAGAAAGCCTTTGACAAAATTCAACAGCCATTTATGATAAAAAAAAAAAAAAAAACCCTCCAGAAAGCAGGAATAGAAGGAACATACCTCAACTTAATAAAAGCTACATATGACAAACCCATAGCAAACCTTACCCTCAACGGTGAAAACTGAAAGCATTTCCCCTAAAGTCAGGAACAAGACAAGGGTGCCCACTTTCACCACTACTATTCAACATAGTTTTGGAAGTTTTGGCCACAGCAATTAGAGCAGAAAAAGAAATAGAAGGAATCCAGATTGGAAAAGAAGAAGTAAAACTCTCATTGTTTGCAGATGGCATTGATCCTCTACATAGAAAACCCTAAAGACTCCACCAGAAAATTACTAGAGCTAATCAATGAACATAGTAAAGATGCAGAATATAAAATCAACACACAGAAATCCTTTACATTCCAATACACTAACAATGAGAAAACAGAAAGAGAAATTAAGGAAACAATTCCATTCACCACTGCAATGGAAAGAATAAAATACTTACGAATGTATCTAAAGAAACAAAAGATCTATATAAAGAAAACTATAAAACACTGATGAAAGAAATCAAAGAGGACACTAATAGATGGAGAAATATACCATGTTCATGGATTGGAAGAATCAATACAGTGAAAATGAGTATACTACCTAAAGCAATCTATAGGTTCAATGCAATCCCTACAAAGCTACCAACGGTATTTTTCACAGAGCTAGAACAAATAATTTCACAATTTGTATGGCAATACAAAAAGCCTCAAAGAGCCAAAGCAATCTTGAGAAAGAAGAATGGAACTGGAGGAGTCAACATGCCTGACTTCAGGCTCTACTACAAAGCCACAGTCATCAAGACAGTATGATACTGGCACAAAGACAGAAATATAGATCAAAGGAACAAAATAGAAAGCCCAGGGATAAATCCACGCACCTATGGACACCTTACCTTTGACAAAGGAGGCAAGAATATACAATGGAGAAAAGACAATCTCTTTAACAAGTGGTGCTGGGAAAACTGGTCAACCACTTGTAAAAGAATGAAACTAGAACACTTTCTAACACCATACACAAAAATAAACTCAAAATGGACTAAAGATCTAAATGTAAGACCAGAAACCATAAAACTCCTAGAGGAAAACAAAAGCAAAACACTCTCTGACATAAACCACAGCAGGATCCTCTATGACCCACCTCCCAGAGTAATGGAAATAAAAGCAAAAATAAACAAATGGGACCTAATTAAAATTAAAAGCTTCTGCACAACAAAGGAAACTATAGGCAAGGTGAAAAGACAGCCTTCAGAATGGGAGAAAATAACAGCAAACAAAGCAACAGACAAAGAATTAATCTCAAGAATATACAAGCAACTCCTGAAGCTCAATTCCAGAAAAATAAATTACCCAATCAAAAAGTGGGCCAAAGAACTAAATAGACATTTCTCCAAAGAAGACATGCAGATGGCTAACAAACATATGAAAAGATGCTCAACATCACTCATTATCAGAGAAAAGCAAATCAAAGCCACAATGAGGTACCATTTCATGCCAGTCAGAATGGCTGCTATTCAAAAGTCTACAAGCAATAAATGCTGAAGAAAGGGGAACCCTCTTACACTGTTGGTGGGAATGCAAACTAGTACAACCACTATGGAGAACAGTGTGGAAATTCCTTAAAAAACTGGAAATAGAACTGCCTTATGACCCAGCAATCCCACTGCTGGGCATGCACACCAAGGAAACCAGAACTGAAAGAGACACGTGTACCCCAATATTGATTGCAGCACTGTTTATAATAGCCAGGACATGGAAGCAACCTAGATGTCCATCAGCAGAAGAATGGATAAGAAAGCTGTGGTACATACACATAATGGAATATTACTCAGCCATTAAAAAGAATACAGTTTAATCAGTTCTAATGAGGTGGATGAAACTGGAGCCTATTATACAGAGTGAAGTAAGCCAGAAAAAAAAATACCAATACAGTATACTAATGCATATATACAGAATTTAGAAAGATGGTAACGATAACTGGTAACGATAACCCTGCTGTATACGAGACAGCAAGAGACACAGATGTAGAGAAGTCTTTTGGACTCTGTGCGAGAGGACGAGGGTGGGATGGTTTGGGAGAATGGCAATGAAAAATG
Source organism: Ovis canadensis (assembly GCF_042477335.2). NCBI lineage: Eukaryota > Metazoa > Chordata > Mammalia > Artiodactyla > Bovidae > Ovis > Ovis canadensis. The sequence goes on along the minus strand of NC_091258.1, from coordinate 52,462,313 downwards.
TATATTATCACATGTGAAACAGATCACCAGTCCAGGTTCGATGTATGATACAGGGTGCTCCGGGCTGGTGCACTGAGATGACCCAGAGGGATAGGATGGGGAGGGAGGTAGGTTCAGGATGGGGAACACATGTACACCCGTGGCAGATTCATGTCAATGTATGGCAAAACCAATACAATATTGTAAAGGTAAATAAATAAATAAAACTGAGATTTAAAAATAAATAAATAAAAGCATACAAGCCAGCTATGGTAGTCACACTACTCCAGGATATGGAGAAAGGGCTGTGTATGAACAGTTCAAAAAGGCTTAATAAATAAAACTGAAATAAACAGTAACTTTCTAAAAATCAGAATCTCTTGAAAACATAACAGTCCTTCACAGACTAGAGTTTATAAATATAGAACCAATACATAGCCCCAGAAATGGGAAGTGTTTTGTATTTCATTATCCACACTCCAAAAAAAAAAAACACAACGATCTCTTTATTGTCCTGTTGACAAATGGAATCTGAGATTTACCACCACGGAGACAAAGTAAAGCTATTTAACCTATGAGGAAATTAAATTTTGGCCTCACAAGAGCATTATGATAACCAAGCTGCACAGGACATACAAACTGTGGAAGCTCTGCCCACCTTGGTCAATCTCCCATTATTGGATAGAAGAGTGGATCTGATTTACAGGAACAAGACCTGGCCTACACACGTATACTTTGAAGAGGAAACAGAAAAAGACAAAGAAAAAAATCCCAGATGGGTAGGATACCCATTCCTGTTAAGAAACACAAAAATGGAGGGAGAAGTTTGGGGAAACTGGCAGAAAGTAAAGGTAAGACACTAAAAACCAGGTAATTAGTGGTGTGACTTAGACATGTATATTCTTCCCTAATGGGAAAAGCAGAATGTTTTTAAGAGAAAGCTTCAACATGATCTAATTGACATTTACAGACTATGTCATTCAACAATAGCATAAACATTCTTCTCAAGCTCACATGGAGCATTCATCAAGACAGATCACATTCTGGGCCATTAAAAATGTCTTAAACTTAAAAGAACAGAAATCATACAAAATTAAACTAGAAATAAGCAATAAAAGATGGCTGAAAAGTCCCCAAATATTTGGAGATTAAACAACACACTACTAAATAATACAAGGGTCAAATAAAACATCAGGAACAGAAAACTATAGACCAGTATCTCATGAACACAGGTGCAAATATCCTTAAAATTTTAGCAAATCAAATCTAATAATGTATTAAAGAAAACTATACACCACAACCATGTGGTTTTTATTCCAGATATGGAAGGCTGATTCAACATTAAAAATTCAATTAATGCAAGCCAACTAAACTTCAATTAAATAAATTATTTTTTAAAAATCAATTAGTGTAACCTAGCACATCAACACGCTAAAGAAGAAAAGGCATATAATCGTATAATAAGAGAATATAAACTGATTGAAAAAATTAAAAGTTGGAGCACTTTCTTAAAGAAAGGTTTTGACTTTCCTGGAGGCCCAGTGGTTAAGACTCTGCGAATCCACTGCAGAGAGCATGGGTTCGATCCCTGGTCTGGGAACTAAGATCTAGCATGCTACACAATACAGCCAAAACAAAACTAAACAAAGCTTCCCAATGATTTCCTGTCATATTCAAAATAAAATCCTAACTCCTGTGAGGCCTTATAGAATCTAGCCCCTGCCTCAAACCATTCTCTGCCTCTCTCAGTCTACTGGCTGCATGGGCCTTCTTGATGCTCTCCAAACATGGCAAACTTGTTACTTACCCCTGGGCTTTGCAACACCAACTGTTCCCTCTGGTTTGTACACTCTTCCCCCAAATCTTTGCACAGCTTACCACTTTACCAAGTTCTCTACTCAAATGTTACCTCCTCTCAGTGACCTGCCCTGACTATTCTACCCAAGAACCTGGCCCACTGCCCCATATCCCATTCTCCTCTGACATCACTACAGTTCCTCATGCTGCTCTAGTATTTTTCACAGCATTGCCCCCTGCTTGACAGGAGCGTCCTTCTTTCCCCATGAATTTCCTATCTCCCCCACTAGAACATAAGCTACACAAGAATAAGAGCTTTGTCTGTCTCATTAACTGACACATCCAGCACTTAGTACACACCTGCCTAAAAAAACTACTTACCGTTGTCAGAACGCGCATAATCGTGTCTATATGCCACCGTTTGGAAGGTGCATACCTGAGAAAATAATGGCACAGGTGAAAAAACTGGAACCTATAAATTAAGTTCTGCTCAGTGACTTTCATGGAGAAGGAAATGGCAACCCACTTCAGTACTCTTGCCTGGAAAATTCCACGGATGGGGGAGCCTGGAAGGTTACAGTCCGTGGGGCTGCAAAGAGTCGGACACGACTGAGAGACTTGACTTTCTTTCTTTCTATAGTTCCTTTTGGAGAAGGAAATGGCAACCCACTCCACTGTTCTTGCCTTGAGAATCCCATGGACAGATGGGTCTGGTGGGCTACAGTATATGGGGTTGCAAAGAGTCCAACACGACTAAGCAACTCACACACACACACACACACACACACACACACACTGACTTACAGTATATGGGGTTGCAAAGAGTCGGACACGACTAAGCAACACACACACACACACACACACACACACACACACACACACAGTGACTTTCAAAACTCCTGTCCTATAGTCTTGAGGTTCACAGGTTTAAGTGGCTCTATCTGGACACATTTCACCTTCAAAACTACCAGCAATTAAACTAGCATCAATTCCCATTTCAATGGATGATGAAACAGTACATGGTCAAATTCAGATGTAAATACTACAATAGGAGTTGCTGAGTTGAGAACTGAGGACTCTGTCTCCAGTATTTTTCTTAGAAAAGAAATCATAAAGTCAGGACAGGAGAGGACAGAGACGAAAGAATAAAGAGCACTGTTCCCAGACCCAGGTAACATCAGGTCTAGGACTTGCCTCCCCTTAAATTCACAATGGAAAGAGGAGAAATAACCATACTATCAAAATCCTGAGCACTTCATCCCAGGAAGTTTTACAAAGAACCACAATTCAAATGTTTTAACTTTTCTATTCTCTTCATTAAAAGGGAATCATAGAAGAGAGGTTAAAGAACAGATACAAGAGGAGATTTTATAAAAGTGGGATTATTTTGGTCTTAGTATAATGCTTAACATAAATACTGACTAGAATGACCTTCTGAAACCCAATTTCTAATGGTAAGCCTGAAATAAACGTTACATATTTAAACATGTTTACAACATTTCCCTCATGTTTTAAAGATGCTTTCCAAAAAGTTCCAAGCATTTTTTACCAATGAATGTAAAAGTTAAATCTTACTTTTCTGCAGCAAGGAAGATTCCCGATGCACAGTCTGCTTTAAATTCTGGCTCACATGAATCCAGAAAATAAAGTAACTCCTTCATCATGCCGCGAATATTATTCCCATTTACCAGGGCAAAACTCAATTCCATTGCACGCCTTCCATGGAGGGAGGAAAAAAAAGTTATGACATTTACAGTGGGAATGAAACAAAGACCCAGGTATGCTGTCCCTGAACACCAAGCACCAGTAGATGTATTGATGTCTTTGCGTAATCTTGTAATCCCAATCTTTGCACACGAGATAACCAAAGTTAACAAAAGTTATTTTGAACTTTCATCAATGCTTTTCTTCAAAAATTCCCAAAAGATACACACTACTAAAGACAGTTTGGATTCAACAGTATATTCTATGAAGCTGAAATTTAGAATACCTACAAGGCTCAAAATGAGAGGCAAAGAAATTAATACTCAAAGATACTATCCCTCTGCACCAACAGTTAAAACTGTGATATACAGTCACCAAACTCTCTTACTAACATTCACTTCAACCCAAAGATGATGTAACATACATCGAAAGGTATACAGGTGATTAGAACAAAAACAAACCCTGAGGGCTAAGGGAAATAAGTTAGAGAAAGACAAATATTGTATGATATCACTTATATATAGAAGCTAAAAAAGCTGAATACATAGAAATACAGCTAGAATGGTGGTTACCAAGGACTGTGGGGTGGGAAAAATAGGGAGATATTGGTCAAAGAACATGAACTTCCACATGTAAGATAAATAAGTTCTAGAGATTTAATATACAGCATAATGGCTATTATTAATAATATGTATTAATATACTTGAAAGCTGCTGAGAGAGATTTTAAATATTTTCACCACAAAAAAGAAATGGTAATTATGTGATATGCTGCAGAAGTTACATTTTGCAATAAAGTGTGACAAAGCAATGTGATGTACATCTTAGACTCATACAATTATATACCAATAAAGCTGGAAAGAAAAACTAAAAAAGATAGTAAGCACCATGAAAAGGAAAAAAAGATATGCGCTATGAGAGCAAACAGGAGTTTCTATAATAGCATCACCATGACATGAGTTTGAGCAAACTCCGGGAGATAGTGAAGGTCAGGGGAGCCCAGTGTGCTGCAGTCCATGGGCTTGCGAAGAGTTGGACATGACTGAGCGACTTAACAACAATAACAAATAGCTGCCTATCAAATTTGGCAACCAAGGGAAATATGGATATGCTAGTTACTATACTCATCTTTTCATATTTGGTCAATAATGACAAACCAAGGCATATAATTTACTTTCAAAAATACCAATTTAATGAGTTGAAAATACTTTCATCTTAATCTACAAGCAACAAAAACTCAATCCTTACAGAAATGCAATAATACCTAATTTCTTATACAGTGTTTAAGTGCTTTACATATGCGAGTCCAGTTAATCCCACATAACCTTTGGAAGTGGGTGCTCCTGCCTCTACACTGTATATGGAGACAACCAAGTAGAGAAAGACTAAGTAACCAGACCAAATTTATTAAGGGCAAAGCTAGGATCTGAAATGAGGCCTTCTGGCTCCAGAGTCTTAGCTGCTCTTGCTATACCTGTCAAAAGACCCAGGTTTTACTTTTGAAATGCAAAGCCCAGTCAAGAACTATAGAGAAACAACACAATAGGAGTCAGAAAATCTGATTTCTATTCCGAGCTCTGCCTTGTTCAAGGAGTAAGCTTTAGAGTTAAGTCATTTGATTCCTTTGGGACTGTACTTTAATCTGTTAACTGAGGAGAGAAGTAATTGCCTAGTTTCTCTTACTGGCTTGCTCTGAGAACCAACTGAGAGGGTGCTTATAAATCCTTCACAAAGCTTTATATAAAAGTCATTATTACTGAGACCAGGTCTTATTTTTAGTTTGCCCAAGCACTTAACACCTGTTCTCTGCAAATAAAAGGAACTCAATTATCAATAAATGTTTGTTAAGTGAATAGTTTCAGAGATCAGTTCAAATTAAATTTTTTCTGGTTTGAACAGTAAACCAAAAGTTCATTGAAACCTACTATAACTAGGTTTTACAAACACATAGTTATTCTAAGAGGAGGACCAGTAGGGTTAACTGATCAAGGAAAAAAATATATGCCTTTCAAAGTCCTATGCTGAGTAAAATAAGTTAGAGAAATATCATATGACATCCCTTATATGCAGAATCTAAAAAGAAATGATACAAATAAACTTATTTACAAAACAGAAACAGACTTAAGAGAATGAACTTATGGTTGCCAGCAGAGAAGATGAGGGAAGAGATAGGGAGTTTGGGGCTGACATGTACACACTGCTGTATTTTAAAATGGTAACCAGCAAGGTCCTACTGTATGCCACATCAACGTTATGTGGCAGCCTGGATGGCAGAGAAGTTTGGGGGAGAATGGATACATGCATATATATGGCTGAGTCTCTCTGCTGCTCACCTGAACTATCAGAACAGTGTTAATCAGCTATACTCCAATATAAAAGGTTTTGTTTTTTTTTTTTTTTTAAGTCCTACATGTTGCCTAAAAGTCATTCCCAGATGCACTGTTTTAACAGGCTGCCTCTAGTATCTTGGGGCATAAGTACTGCGAGAAAATGTGTGCTGTCAGCCATTCGCGTCTCAGCATAGTGATAGAACACTCAGCCGATGGATCACTTCGTATCTTCATCCTCCAGCACACAGAACACAGTACCTCTGATGAGTAAACGTATGCCCAGCCTACTTGCACCTGTTTTATTTAACAAAGAACCAAGGGTAACTTCAGGGTGCACTTAAGTATTCCTTACTGGTCTCTCTCATTGATCTAAACTTCTCCCTGCCAATCCTTTTCAAAAAAAAGGATTTACTCTGTCAAAATAATGACTGAATACACAAATGTCAACATTCTCCTTCTCAAAACTCTATTACAAAGTTATCAGATGGAGGATGGGGGGGCACAGAACTTTCAATTGTCTGTTACCGTTTTATGGAGACATCCAAATCTTTTAGACAGTCCACAATTGTGCTTCTGTGCCTCTGTACTGCATTGTGATCTGTCTGCACAGTCTTCAACAAAGATGTCAAAGCTACGTATCTGGGTGAAACAAAGTTGCAGAAGAACAGAATTAAAATGGGAAATTCAGGATAGTTCTCTGCTTAATGACAAAGATGATGTTCAATGACTACTGAAAACTGTACATGGTTAAATATTTAAAAGATACAACAGACTTAGTAAAATGTAAATGCTGTAAAGCCATAAACAACGTTATAATAAAAAGCTGTGGCAACCAGAAGCCTGGGATTTAGATTTGCATTCATGGTCAAGTCCATTTAAACTTCTAAAAGTGATGGACTCGATTCTTCCAAACTCTTGCAAATAGCACAACAAAATAAGCATACAGTACTTCTTTTCAGGCTGCCTGAGCCTCAAAATACAAGAAGTAATTATTTCAATTTTACCATTTGTACTTTATCTGCTTTTGACACCAGAACCAAAACTGCCCCTACAAAACTCTGAATTTACCATCCAAGTATAAAAAATTCTTCTGAAAGGAGAAGATAATTCAGGGTACCATAATGATTATTTCCACATTTTTTTTTCAATCATTAACATGATAAGAAAGAATAAAAAAATAACACTGATAAATTCATTCACTTTTTAAAAGTAGCTGGAGTTTATAAACATCTAGGTTTGCAACCGAAATATTCTATTTTTCTTCTTAATTGACAGGGGTCAGCAAACTAAGCCTAGAACAGCCCTCTGCTGTCCGGTTTGGTAAATCAATTTTTATTGCAATGCAGCCATATTCATCATTTACACAGTCTGTGGCTGCTTTCACACCAAGAGGCAGAGCTGAGTAGTTGCCAGAGACCCTAAGGCCCATGTAGTCTATGATACAGACCATCTGTTCCCAGACAGAAAAAGTTTGCTGATTCCTAAAGGTAAAGCATAAATAGCACTAAAAGTTAACTCATGAGGCAAATCCTCAAATTCTTATCAAAACAGTCTTGAGACTAAAAATAAAAATCCTGAGTTGGAAGTTCTAGATATGTCACTCTACATGTGTGCTCTTGAGCAAAGTCACTCATGAATACACTGAGTTTATAATAGCCAAATACAAGATATTTTTCAGCTTACTTACCTGATGTTCTTGTCATTGTTCAATAAGAAACGACCCAGGATATTTATGGCTAGGACCTACAGAAAAATAGCATAGGTTAAGAATTTAAGAAAATCAAACATCTATATTGTTTAAGATCACTTCCTGGCCTCTGATGAGTGCAGACTATTTAAAGGTGGTAGTTTAGTCAGCACTTCTACAGATTGCTGGCCAAAAAAAACCTCTGAAGGCAAACTCTTAAAATCATATTCTATTTCAACAGTAAAACTTGCAAGAATGTGTTCAAGTTTTTATATTGCTAGCAGGAAAATACTATTGGTACAACTTCACTGGAGGGAAATTTGGCAATAACTATAAATAATAAAAATAAGGTATTCACTGGATGGTTAGGTTAGGACTCCAAGCGCCCACTGTAGGGGGCACGAGTTTAATTCACGCCTCATGACACAGTCAAAAAAATTAATAAATAATTAAAACTATAAAATGAAAATATATCCCCTGCTTCAACAATTTCACTTCTAGGAATTCAGCTGACAAATATACTTGAACATATGCACAAAAATCTACTGCAACACTATCTGTAATCACAAATGATAGGAGTGTTCATTAATAGCAATTTCCCTAAATGTACTAAGGAACATTCACACAATGGAATGTTATACAACCATTTAAAAGAATGAATCATGACACACGCTATGACAGGTATGTACCCTGAGAGTATTATATTAAGTGAAATAAACCAGACACAAACAGCCCATAGTATATGATTCCATTTAGGTGAAATGTCCTGAATAGGTAAATCCATAGAGACAGAAAGTAGAATGGTGGTTGCCAGGGGTTGGGGTCAGGGGATAATGGGGAATTACTGTTTAAAGGGCACACAGTTTCAGTTTGGGAAACTAAAAAGTTCTGAAGATGAACGGTGGGTGTTGGCTACACAGCAGTGTGAAGGTACTTACTTAATGCCACTGAACTACAAAGTTAGAAATGGTTAAAATGATAGAGAGTATGTTATGCATATTGTACCAATCTTTTTAAAAATGAGAATGGTCTCTCTATATATGTTTTGCAATCTCAAAAACAACGGAATGATCTCTGTTCGTTTGCAAGGCAAACCATTCAGTATCACAGTAATCCAAGCCTATGCCCCAACCAATAATGCTGAAGAAGCCGAACGGTTCTGTGAAGACCTACAAGACCTTCTAGAACTAATACCTAAAAAAGGTGTCCTTTTCATCATAGGGAAATGAAGAAATACCTGGAGTAACAGGCAAATTTGGCCTTGCAGTACAAAATGAAGCAGGGCAAAGGCGAACAGAGTTTTGCCAAGAGAACACACTGGTCATAGCAAGCACCTTTTTCCAACAACACAAGAGAAGACTCTACACACCAACATCCCCAGATGGTCAATACCAAAATCAGACTGATTATATTCTTTGCAGCCAAAGATGAAGAAGCTCTATACAGTTAGCAAAACCAAGACCAGGAGCTGACTGTGGCTCAGATCATGAACTCCTTATTGTCAAATTCAGACTTAACTGAAGAAAGTAGGGAAAACCACTAGACCATTCAGGTATGACCTAAATCAAATCCCTTACGATTATACACTGGAAGTGACAAACAGATTCAAGGGATTAGATCTGATAGACAGAGTGCCTGAAGAACTATGGATGAAGGTTCGTGACACTGAACAAGAGGCAGTGATCAAGACCATCCCCAAGAAAAAGAATTGCAAAAAGGCAAAATGGTTGTCTGAGGAGGCCTTATAAATAGCTGAGAAAAGAGAAGCTACAGGCAAAGGAGAAAACGAAAGATATACCCATTAGAAAGAACAGTTCCAAAGAATAGCAAGGAGAGATAAGAAAAGCTTCCTCAGTGATCAATGCAAAAAATGGAGGAAAACAATAGAATGGGAAAGACTAGAGATCTCTTTAAGAAAATTAGAGACACCAAGGGAACATCTAATGCAAAGATGGGCTTGATAAAGGACAGAAACGGTATGGACCTAACAGAAGCAGAAGACATTAAGAAGAGGTGGCAAGAATACACAGAAGAACTGTACAAAAAAGATCTTCATGAGCCAGATAACCACAATGGTGTGATCACTCACTTAGAGCCAGACATCCTGGAATGTGAAGTCATGTGGGCTTTAGGAAGCATCACTACAAACAAAGTTAGTAAAGGTGATGGAATTCCTAAAAGATGATGCTGTGAAAGTGATGCACTCAATATGCCAGCAAATTTGGAAAACTCAGCAGTGGCCACAGGACTGGAAAAGGTCAGTTTTCATTCCAATTCCAAAGAAAGCCAATGCCAAAGAATGTTCAAACTACTGCACAATTGCACTCATCCTACACGCTAGCAAAGTAATGCTCAAATTCTTCAATCCAGGCTTCAATAGTATGTGAACTGTGAACTTCCAGATGTTCAAGCTGGATTTAGAAAAGGCAGAGGAAGCAGAGATCAAATTGCCAACATCCATTGGATCATAGAAAAAAGCAAGAAAGTCCAAAAAAAAATTGGCTTTGCTGATTACACCAAAGCCTTTGACTGTGTATATCACAACAAACTGGAAAATTCTTCAAGAGATGGTAACACCAGACCATCTGACCGGTCTCCTGAGAAATCTGTATGCAGGTCAGGAAGCAACAGTTAGAACCAGACATGGAACAGACTGGTTACAAACTGGGAAAGGAGTACATTAAGGCTGTATATTGACACGCCACTTACTTAACTTATATGCAGAGTATAACATGTGAAATGCTGGGCTGGATGAAGCACAAGCTGGAATCAAGATTGTTGGGAGAAATATCAATAATCTCAGATACCACCCTTATGGCAGAAAGCAAAGAAGAACTAAAGAGCCTCTTGATGGAGGTGAAAGAGGAGAGTGAAAAAGCTGGCTTAAAACTCAACATTCAAAAAACCAAGATCATAGCATCTGGTCCCATCACTTCATGGCAAATAGATGCAAAAACAATGGAAACAGTGAGAGACTTTATTTTTCTGGGCTTCAGTATCATTACAGATGGTGACTGCAGCCATGAAATTAAAAGATGCTTGCTTGCTCCTTGGAAGAAGAGCTAAGACCAACCTAGATAGCATATTAAAATGCAGAGACATTACTTTGCCAACAAAGGTCTGTCTAGTCAAAGCTATGGTTTTTCCAGTAGTCACATATGGATGTGAGAGTTGGACTATAAAGAAAGCTGAGTGCCAAAGAATTGATGCTTTTGAACTGTGGTGTCGGAGAAGACTCCTGAGAGTCCCTTGGACAGAAAGAAGATCAAACCAGTCATTCCTAAGGGAAATCAGTCCTGAATATTCATTGGAAGGACCAATGCTGAAGCTGAAACTCCAATACTTTGACCACCTGATGCAAAGAGCTGACTCATTTGAAAAGACTCTGATGCCGGGAAAGACTGAAGACAGGAGAAGGGGACGACAGAGGATGAGATGGTTGGATGGCATCGCTAACTCAATGGACATGAGTTTGATGAGTTCCGGGAGTTGGTGATGGACAGGAAAGCCTGGTGTGCTGCAGTCCCTGGGCTCGCAAAGAGTCAGACACGTCTGAGCGACTGAACTGAACTGACATCATTTTGTATTGAATTTTTTTTACTTTATGTGTTCATTTTTTTAATAAAAATAAATATTAAGAAAAATGGATTAACTCAAATATGTTGTCATCTTGTTTGAAGTGAATGAGGCCAACTCAAATCACGGCTCCAAACAAAAGCTTATTCTGAAATGGTTCCTTCATTCAACATCATCCATATTTATAACCATACGTAAAATCTTCCAGTTTCTATTATAATCAACATTAATCCTTCAGTGGAGAGAATGATACTTCAGGTACCAAAACATCATACATCCTGCATCATTCTTTCCTAAAGTTAATTTCCAAAGTCCAAGTCAATTATTTTAAAATAAAATGTTTAAAGATTAAAAACTTACTCGCAGTCCACTCTCTGACTTAATATCCATGATAGTCAAAACCGTTTCATAAAGAATAGCATTTCCTACATTTTTACTAGTCTCCGTATTAGTGGCAACCTGAAAACATACAGAAGGTGTTACGTGACAAAACAATGCTTCCAAAAAACATCCAGAGGTAACAAGAGACATTTTGTGATTGTTTTCAGCCACCAATGAGAAAACATAAATAAAAATTGCTCCATATAATCACAATCAATCTCCTCCCTGCTATACTAAAATGAGTGTTTACAAAAACACAAGTTTTGTTCTACTCACCTGTGCTAATATATCATTCATAGCTTCACTTGAGTCATCATCATTTCGTCCTAAAATTCTTAATAACCGCAAAATTCGTACCTAATGTGCAAAATATGACAAACATCAACAAATTCTGTCTAGCACAAAGGAACTTTGCTTGATATGAAATTCATATAACTTAAATGAAGTCTTAAATCCCAATAGAAATGGTCAAAATTCAAACAGAAGAATTTTAAACATGATCTTTAGAGCAGTTATGTATGGTTCTATGTCTTAATGAAGCTGTTAGACAACCTACACTTCACAGTCACAGGATACCATTACCTGCAGAGCTATATCACACTGGAAAATCACGTTTCTATGCGGTATATGATTTGACTATTACAAATATAATTTTATCCTGTTAATCTAATACAGAATTGTGTCACTATTCATTTATTAATGTAATTAATCAATTAACTACCAAAACTACCAGACACAAACATAAGAGGAAGGAAAAATTCATTCCAAAATATATCATTTATCCTAAACTTTCCTTCAAGCTCACCTGTAAAAAGGGGTCACTGATCCCAGAAACATCATGTTCTGGTGAATATCCGGACATGATGAGGTTCTTTAAAATACGAACTAATTGGGGCACAAGCTGCAGGGAAGAGAGATGCATCAAAAAACAGTGAACATCAAAGAATTTCTCAGGAATAGGCAGAGGTTAACTTGGCTTAGAAAAAAAAGATTCAAGAGTCTGAGTCCAAGCAAATTCTACTGATACAATATCCTAGTATATTGTTGATGTTTCACAGACATAACTTAGAAGTATTCTGGCCCAGAACTCAAGAAGGAGTATGTATGTTATCAGAATTAAAACCAAATCAGACATTTTTACTCCAGAGTTATATATGCAAAGATACTACAAATAACAGTAGGTCAGAAAGCCTATGAGAAACGAGTAAAACAGATGCCTGTGGGGACTTCTATGGGACTTTACACACCTAGGTTACACAAGCATGCTCAGTTTTTAATCTATCCAATACATGTAGATACAAAATGCTACCACATCCAAAACTCCGGTAATTTTATGAAAATTAGTTTTAAAACAAATTATCTCAAATAGAGAAAAAAAAAACCTCTCTCCTCTTAACATATTGTCAGTTATATCCTTTCTCAATAAACAACAGGGAATACAAAAGTCTCTAACACCTACCAAGTGGAAAAGATGCATGAAAAACTGTCTCCTTCCCCTGAGGAAGGCAGCAAGGCCACGAATGCTGTTTTTGTCCTATTCTTAAATTATAGGACACAATTTTTGGTAAAATTTAATTTCAGGACCTAATCATACATTTGTTGCCTATCTTATCTTACTAATGAAACGATACATTCCTTATGGTCAGAATGCCCTTCTTTTTTTAACTCTGTCCACTAGACTGACTGATGACACACAGCAGAGGCAATTTTATTGCCAAGCTGAACTTAAAAATGCTTTAAATACTATTACTTATTGCAATTCATTGATAAATCATTGAAGATTAAAACCACACTTCAAAATGTTTGCCACAATAAGAACCTTTCCAATCTCCAACTACAAACTCAATTTAGCTATATAAACAATTCTAATCACCTAACATTAAGAACTGTCCAAAGCAAACTCAATCTTATCTGTCTTGGAGGCAATCAGAACAGCCCCAACTTTGCTGCAACTCAATTATCTTTTTCTCATTGAATCTGGATTCCTCTCTAAGGGGATCAAGACCGAAACAAAAGCCAAGCTGGGCCCAAGGAATGCATTCAAAACACAACACTAAGTCTACTGCTGAATATAAGACAACATAATCTGTGTGAACAGGTTTGGCCAGATCACTCCAGAATTAAGCACTTCGTAAATCACCTAAACAAAAATCTAATTTGGACAACTCCAAGATTCAAACAAATCTAAGCTTACGATGGCCTGTAAATTCTAAACAGAATCCTCATTAAATCTGTCAACTCTGGACAGATTCAATTAGAAGTCAGAATAATATAACTGTATAAACTGCTTTAAAATGTAATAAAACTGGGACCATCTAGTTACCAAGCTCTGCACTAAGAAGTAGTTCGCCTTGCATACTTCTCAATGGTCTACTTTTTTGTGCTACACACATCCTTCATTATTTTTTTAAATCTGGTTTCTGTCTTGGAAAAGTTCTTTTTCCTTCAGCTACTAAGCTCACACCACATAAGAGCACCCTGGGACAAAAAGCACAAATATCTCTAAGTGTTCAGCATACAAATTCTTGGAACCACGCTTTATTTTTCAGACAAAAAAGCAAGTTACTACAACTGATGACAAGACAAACAAAATAAAATGACAAAGGGAAAAGCTGCAGCCATGAAAATCAGTTGATGCCCACCCACTCTACCTCAAAAATCTTTTAACACGTCAAAACTTCAAGGCAAGATTGAGGGCAAGTCAGGAGGAAATTAAAGCTCTAAGTCTGAACTGAAAGTTCAGAAGTACGTACTGAGCTTTTTAAAGTATGAGGTTACCCAGACACGGTTCTAAAGTGTATCTACTTCAAAAAGAAGCAGTGTTTGGTGTTTTGGTTCCAAAATGATCTGGACTGCCATCACCAATGCCACTGGGAAACTGCTCAAAGTTTCTCAAGTGAAGATAAAGGAAAGGCAGAGGAGGAGGCTTAAAAATCAGGAAAGGCTGCAACTGAAATCCAAGGCTGACTGTGGAGTCAGGAGTTTAAGTGACAAGACAAAATCTGGACTAAGGATTTAGTCAAAAATGCTATGACAAATAACACAGTATTAAGCACAGATTCAGCATTAGTATATTTTTTAAGTCACATTTGTAGATGGATACACAAAAGCTACTAAGGACCTAATGCCAGCATGCAGAATCTAAATGAGGGTTAATTCTTACCTTTTCATTCTAACATACAGCAGGATTCCAAACAGAAAACAGGAACAAAACATACAAAGCAAGCATTAGGGACAGATATGGGCCTCATACTATTTTTATAATACTTTAATCAAGACATGATCATCTAAGGAGGAAAAAAAAGCGCCCCCCCCCGTCACCGCCCCAAAGAGCTCCTATTAGAGCTTCGTTAGATTTAAAGTACAAAGTAAACCCAATATATAGAGTGGTCAGCATCCTGTAAAAGGAACTGAATGCATGTAATTACCCAAAAAATAGTCTTTCTCTGAGTCCTGCTTACTAGTGCCTTCTGAAAGTAAGTGGAAAAAACAAAAATTTCCATTCTAGAATGCTCTAAGAAAGGGAGGGAGGGACTTCAGAAAGCTAGAGACATCCACCACTGGAGTCACCACAGCACAAAATGAACAGAGGGGGACTCTAGGTTAGGTAAAGGTAATGTCAAATCTCAGTTTGCAGCTTTCACCTGGCGGGGGGCGGAATCACCTGCCTTAAAACACACACACACACACACACACACACACACACACACACACACACGCAATTCCTGCTTGTAATTCGACCTCAGGTTACATTTCCTAACTTCAATGTGAAAACAGTAGACAAAGCACAGGAGAGATCGGTGTGTCTGCCAAGGAGAGAAGACTTCCATTATGAAAGGGGAAACACTGTACTACTGCCAGATCTTACGCGCCTAAAGCAGGCTTCCTACCACACAGAAGGGTTGGTTAGGGCCTTTACTCAGTTCCATACCTTTCTTTCAAAAGAAAATTCCTAAGTGAGAAAGTCATGTCCTTTAAGAAAATCATTTCAATCAAGAGAGGCTTAGATATACAGAATGGCACCTACCTTTCTGAAATGTGCAAGCATGTCTGGGCTTCGCTCACACATTTCTGTGAGGAGGACTACAGAAGTGTGAAGGACACCTGAAAGAAAAGAGCCAGTGAAAACTAAAATTGAGGCTGTATTCTTCAGTTTCATAAGCACAGGGCTTTCAGTTCTGAAGGTCAATTCCAAAAAGGTAGCTGCTACTTTTGTTTTTTAATCTCCCAAGAATCTAAGCATTGAGCTGAATACAAAGAAGATATTAATAGATACCTGCTGATTTAACACAGATGATCTCAGTCAAATCAGAATATTCTAAAATTGTGTGGCCAAAATAATTGGTTACAAATGACATCCAATGTACAAGCCTCTCCATTTGAGAATATCCATAAAGACATGCTCAGTCAACATAAACTGGATATCACCTGCTTCAGATTTAGTAAGCTCTTAGCTGATTTTTGAAAGACATCTCAAGAAGAAAAATCTTACTAAGACTTTAAATTTCCAGACAAAATATAGTCATGAATGACAAAGTAAACTTGCTTGTTCAAGAGTGAATGAAAAGAATCACATACTTAACACTAAATATGTGCCCTAGACATTCATTTATTCAACAAATATATTCTGAATCTTCTAGGCATTGATCAAATTAAATACCTGTTACCATTTTTTTTCTTAGCATTTAGGACAGAAGAATTTTCTTCACTCAGAATCTGTTTCATTAAATTCAAAACAAGAATAAAATGTTCAGTAAAGAACAGCCACATACATTCATTCCATCTAATCCCTCCGAAGTTTTATATATCTGAGTACCCATTACAAATTCCTGTTACAAGTAACCTACAGAGTTTCACAAATTTTACACTACAATGGCAAAGAGATAAAGAAAGAAGGCAAGAAGTCAAAAGGTTTCACACATGAAAATCAAGGCTGGATCATTTGCAATTATACTGAGTATTACGTAATATAGTATTTTTGATACAGTAAAAGGGGACTAGAAATGAAAAACAAGCTTACTATAAAGGAATCAATCTCTAATTACAATACTAGCATTTGAGAGTAGAAGAGAGATTCAACCCATTGGCCTTTCCTGGAAAAGGTGTCCAAGCACAGCAGAAAGCTGAGTCCACTGTGTGAGACAGAGGCCAAGACTGCCTGAAGACTATTCTCTTTCTCCTTCTCCCTCAGTACTTCATGAGTGCATCCAAATCACATTACCATGGTTCTTTTCATTCAACAAATTTTTTGTTGCTGGTAAAAACATCTCCATAAGTTCAGGAACCTTCCTGATGACATGAACAGCACAAAGTGCTGCCTACAAAAAAAAAACATAAAAAGGACAAAAGAAGATTTATTTCAATTAAAGTCAGGACAACCAATCTTACAAACAAAAGAACCTTGTCAATCAGTTCACCTACATGAAAAAAGAAAGGGAGTATAGATCTGATTATTATCAGATTTATTAGTTATTAATTGGTTAGGGCTGTCCAATTTATACTACTGCATTAATGAGAACTTCTAACTCACCAGTCTCTTTGGTCATATATTACCAAATAAGTGGACAACAACTTTTTTCAACCAGACCATCTGTTAACACGAGCTTACCAATTGTGCTAAATATAATTTATCTGCAGCTTTGCAAAGTTAAAAAATAAAGACTCCGTCTGTGATCATCGTTTTTCTGAGTAAGAAAACCAAAAGGTTTTATAAAAACACTATGCAGGTGAAAGATACATATATTGCAGATGCTTTAAATCTGCTGCTACTTTTAATAATACCTATACTTTCTCCATTCAACATCTACTGAAATCAAGAAAATCATTTGAAAGTTACTTAGTATCTTAGTTAAGTCTCTTTGTTAGCCAATCTCTACTAAAGAAAAGATGGCCCTAGCTTGTTCACAGGAAAGAAAGGGACATTCAAAGACTGACTTCAGTTACTCTCCCCCGACCCCCGCAAAGGAATCATAACTACCACTTGTTGGAATTGAATATCATAATTTAGGTACATTAATAAGAAAAGATTTAAACTAATTCTTTCCATGCTACAATTGAGGAAAACAATTTTTTCCTAATCTGCAGGGATATTTTATTTAATATTTATGTAATCTTTCTGAACAAGAGCAGCCCACACATTCTTTAAGAGAAAGGACTGGCTTTGGCCTATAGCCATCATTAGCAGCACAAGATCCTGGAAAACAGCTTGGCCCTTTTAACTGCTTTGTCTCACACCATTAAATGCAGAGGCACAATCATTGACAATCAGACGATCTTATGTCATTCACTTCTAGAGTCCTAACTTTTATATCGCTTATTTATGAAGGCTTTAAGATTCAAGCGCAATAAAATAACAACAGAATATTTATACTAACAAAAGCATATAAGAGAATAAGATCGCTGTCTTCCATTACTATTCCACTTAGATTTACCAATTTTAGGAAGGAGGTTCTAAATCATTCCCTAATAATTATCTAGGTCCCAAGGAACTGCACTTCCAAGATTCAAAGGCATAGGCAATAAAAAAATCACCTCCAAAATTAGCATAAAAAGTAGATTTTGACTTATGAACAACTGATTCATATAAAGTCATTTAAAACATTTACTGCACAGAGAAAGTTATGTTATCACTTGCGCTTTCAAAAATGAATAATATGCCTTCTCTCCATAATACTCCCTAATCCAAACACAGACATTCCATTTCATGGAAAGTTACCTTTTTTCTCAAGTAAGAGTTGGAGGTTTTCAGGAGTTTTTCTACCTCTCCTGCAAGATCTCTGCACATCTCTGAGGATCCCATGCAGCCGAGGGTACAAAGTGCTAGCCCTTGTACATATTGTGTGCTATGATTGAGATCACTGCAAAAGAAAGAAGGCGGCAGAAATGAATATGCCCTGCCCAGTGCTCCCAATGAAGAAGCTTCACAATCTAACGAGAAAGCTCTGAATGATTCATGATTTCTCTCGTAAGGAAAACGTTAGGATAATTTTTGCAAAAAAAGTGTTTATTCTAACCTTATTATTAATACAAATTACAACACAGTAAACTGACAGTTCGTTCTACATGCTTACAACCCTGAGTTTCCAAACACCATGAGTAACAGAAACTGTGCAACATACCATCTATGGGATGCCAAAAGAACTTTCTTTACTAGCAATGACAGAATATGAAGCACAACTCTATCTTTTAAGATTTTAATATGCTCTACTACTAACTACAAAAAAGTAAGATATTAACCAAAATGTTAAAAAAAAATTTTAGAAAACACAATCTATACTGCTAGAGCATTTAAGATGACAAACATCACAACAGAAACACTCTAAAATCTTTGATCTTATGGTATAGTATTAACCTTGATATTAATTTTTATTTATTCAAAAGAAGAAAAACAATAACTAAAAAAACAGCTAATTAAACCATCTTAAACTAAGGTAGATGTTACAGTGAGGCTCAATATGTAGTACTACAGATACAAAAAATTCTATTTCTAACAGGCACTGATTACTGCACAAAATTATTTCTAAACCAGCCAGGAAGTATTTTCAGAAAAGTTGAAGCATTAAACGTTTAAATAGTAAATGCATTTATATATTATAATCAACTCTTACTATGCAGAAGCTGAATTCCTAGGTTGAATTATACCTTATGCTACTTCTACCAGCCTGAAGAGTATTTTAAAATCCTTTAGTTCAGTGGTTCTCAAATGGTGACTAGAGAATCTCTGGAAGTTCCCAGGACTATTTCAGGGGGTCCATGAGATACAAACTACTTTTACAATACTAACTCATTATTTGTCAGCTTTATTGCACTATTAGTGCAAATGGGAAAAACTAAGGCACATTAGCACAAATCAGGCACCAAACTGTATTACCAGTCCCTGAATTCACTGCCACACAGTTACAGTGAAAGAAGGAAGGGAGGGAGGCAGTTTCACTTAATACTCCCCATTTTGTTGTTGTCTGCTGTTCAGTCACTCATGACAAAGAAGTAAAAATGACTAGCTTAATTATACCTTGACCTTTTTTCTCTTTTAAGTCACGCCATGCAACTTGTAGGATCTCAGTTCCCTGATCAGGGATTGAACCTGGGTCACTTCAGTGAAAGGCCAGAATCCTAAGCACTAGGCCACCAAGGAACTCCCTCATACCTTGACTCTTCAGTGCGTATTTTTTTATATTCTCTGTGACAAAATGGAAAGTATGCATGAAATACTTCTGATGCATAATGAAATAAGGGACAATCTCATAGAAAAGTACTTGTGTATCTGTTTTATTTGCAAGCTAAACTACGAACCAGCTGTTTTTAAAATGAACATCATTTTTACCTGAAAAATAACAATTATAATTATTAAAATGTGGTTATTTGGCAAACATTTTCTGGAAGAAAAGCCGAATAAGCCTATCACTTCAAGGGCAACAAGTGACAATATTTGTTGCCAATGATAAACCTAAGCTTTGAAAGTGAAAATTAGAATTTTGGAATATTTGTATTGCCATCATGAAACTGACAGTCTATTAATACTTTAAAACTCAGTGAATCAATTTTCTCCAAATACCTTAAGTATGATGTTTAAAAACTATGCAAAAGAGTCAAATTGTATGAATGGGTTTCAATATAACAAAAAAACAAACTTCACTGATATGGTTTCAGATTCTATACTAACCTAATGAAACTACCACTTGTGGAGTTTGGTATGGTATCATGGAAGGTTATCCATAGTTAGCTGAAAGGTTATTAAAGCCCTCTTCCTTTTTCAAACATTATCTGTGAAAGCCTAGATCTTCATATATTTCAACCAAATCATAAGAAAATGAATGCAGAAGCAAATACAACCATCTAACTTATTTTATTAGGTTAGATATTAAAGATATTTACAAAAGTGTAAAATAATGCCATTCTTCTCTCTGAACTGTTTTTGTTCTGGAAAACAGCTTATATTTCATAACAAAATGTATTGCTGTCAACACTGTAAAGGTTTCATTAACAATAATTTTTAATGAACCAATGAATAAATCCCTGAAGAACAAAGAAAGGAAAAGAAACAAAAGGAAAGTGTCAGTCAGGTTTGCTACTTCCTACTAATTTGAATATTTAAGATAAAAATTACTAATAAACGTTAACTTAATTATGGTCCTAGTTCCCAAAAATATTTCATTAACTCTTCATTCATTTTTCAATGATTAAGAATATCTGTATAATGCAAGCTCTTAAAATAATGTGTCTGATTTTTAAAGATTTAAGTCCAAGATCATTAATGTCTTAGAAGTTTTTCTGGACCAATGAGGTAAAGATGCCATCATTAAACAGAAAAACTGCAAGTACACTATGATGCCCTATAATACAAACAAAAAGCAAGAAACCTCACAAATAAACAAAAAAATGATTCATTAAAAGATTTTTAAACACTGAATGATCCAAAGTCCTTTGACTGAACTTAAAATGAAGTATTAGATCAATTCCCAACTATTAGTAGCTCTCTCCTAAATTCACTTGGGGCTTGGCTGGGTCTCATTATACACACAGATTCCTTCTTTGCCTATATGCCTCATTCTTCCATTTTAATCAAGCTACAAACCTATTCTTAAGTTTGCTCAAAACTTGATGCTAGGCAGAACTGCCAAATTATCAGCATGTGACTAAAGGCTTGAGTAATAAGGGCAACAGAGCATGTAAGAACAAAAATTAAAGAAACTTTCAGAGCCTTGTCCAAAATAAGAGTATGAAGTCAAGTTAAACATCTGGAATGTAACCTCCATGACATCAAAGATTTCTGCTCACTTTTTTCATTCTCCATCCTCAGCACTTACAATAGCTCCTGGCATACAACAGGTATGCAATCAATGTTTGTTGAATAAATTGAAGCAACTTAGTATTTTCATTATTAATATTTATTTCAAGGCCAAAAAGAACAAAATTTTCCCAAATTAAGCTGCAGAGTCAATGTATTTAAATGAGACACTATATTTTTACAAACAAATCATAACTCTCATTTTAAAACTTTTCATTATTGGGAAATTTTAAATTATAACATTTACCACAGAAAATATGAGTTCAATGTCTAGAAACTGATCACCTATAAACCCCTGCTTCTTTCTGTCACTTGCAGAAATAAGGTAAATTAAAAATGAAATCTAAAAAAGGAGATAAACTGGTAGACATACCAAAACCAAAACAAACCAAAAAGAACCTTAAATGAATAAGGCCATCAGAACTTTCATAGCTTTTTAACAGAAATTTATTATAAGAGGGACACTGAGAAGAACTGTTAACTCCCTACTTGCAGGTCTTCTACTTTTTCTAGAATGACAAGCTTCTTCAGTTTCTAAGGTAAATGCATAACTGGACTAGTAAATCAGTAAAGCACCTGTTAGAGAAAAAAGGACTTATGCACAAAAGCTCACAGGATAAATACAACTGTCAGCAACTGAAATCTGGGATTAGACTGCTGACAAGCAAGACCTCTCTTTTTACCTTTAAATGGTATTCATTCAGAATACACTGGTAATTATTTAATAAATACAATGCCTCATAATTCATGGTATTCAAAAAATTCTATGATAAGAAAGCTTAGATTTACCAATGCTTTTTCTATGCTATCAAAGTCCAAATGCTTATTCATGCTAAATAGTTGCTATGACTCAAGACGTACAACAATGCTTTCATTTAAATTATCCCCTACAGTTTTACTTTTTTCTACAGAAGTTTTAATCCTTTCCTTAGCCTCTTTATATATAAGCTCCAGAACCGAAAGCAACCGAATTATATTCTAGACAGCAAATATAAAATCAATAAACAGAAGCCTTTGATGTCATATTATTAAAAAGACCTAAAAAAACAAAGCAGTTATTAGAAGAAATTAAGACTTACTTCTTGATACAGTTGGTCATGAGAAGATGGACATCTTGTCTTTCGTCTAACAGCAGCATTGCCCCTAAATAGCCAATGCGTTTGTCTGTGAATTTTTGAGAGGCAATAAGCTTGAGGCACTCCAACTGCAAATTAAAAAAAAAAAAAAAAGAAGAAGAAGAAGAAATTAAGAAATTGCTACCACAATCAGGAGAGCAATGTTTTTAACCCAGAGTCAATGGATAACTAAAGTACATAGGTATAACCTATATCATCAAACCACCTAAATAAAAGGCAAAGACTTAAGATCTTTCAATATCTTAATGATAATAATCAAGCTCTGGAATAGAGTATCTAGTTAAGGCCCTATCGTACTTGCCATCCGAATAATCTGTGAAGTTTATGTTAGATCTAAATATTTGTACAGACTACGGGAGTGTTATCATAAGGGTTTAATAAATCTTACTCAATTTAATTCCTAGGGTACATTAAATGAGCTGCTAACACGTGTGTATTTAATGTCTGGTTCCTATTTTGAATATCAAAAGCTCAGTAACTGAAACGCACCCAAGTGTCAAACAGTCCTAAACATCATGGAAGGTACAATTAAAAAAGGACAATTAACTAACTTTAACATTATGTGGAAAAGTGCTACATTTGAGGCTTTAACTATGAAGAAGAGAGGTTTCAGGAATCAAACAGAAGTAAACAACAACAAAAAGCCACAGGAAAACTCAGTAATATAATTAACCTAAAATATTTTATACAATTTCCTCTTACATAATTCTTTACACAACGCTCAGAGCTTAAGAATCCATGAAGTTATTTACAATAGCCAAGATACAGAAATAACCCATGTGCCCATTAACAGATGACTCGTTTAAGGTTTGTGGTGTGTGTGTGTGTGTGTGTGCGCACACACGCAGGCATGTGTGTATAACAGAGTATTAATGAACCAAGTATTACCATTAGCAGCCACATGGATGGATGGACTTCATATTAAGTGAAGTGAAAGGCAAATGGTACATGATATCACTTACATGTGGAATCTAAAAAGTAATACAAATCAATCTACTTACAAAACAGAAACATATCAAGGTAGAAAACTTATGGTTACCAGAGGGGAAGAGAAAGAGAGGGGTAAATTAGGAGCAATTAACAGATACAAACTACTATACATAAAATAGATAAGCAACAATCATTTACTGCATAGCAGAGGGAACTATATTCAGTAACATAATGAAAACAAATTTGAAACATATACTCACACACACATTCCTATAACTCAATCACTTCACTGTACACTGGAAATACAGACAATACTGTAAATCAAAAATACTTCAATAAAAAAAAGTCCTTGTAATTAGTTTGTCTCTCTACTTAGACTTTCTTGAACTTCATAATCACTGATATATACTTTATCATTTCATCTTGACTAACAAGGAAGAAGCCAAACATTCCCTCTAGGGCAGTGGTTTTCAAAGGGTATACACAAGTTAAAACTCTTTAAGAGGAGTTTTTCAAACTATGCTCCCATTTAGAATCAACGCATTCCAAGGAAAGGGGCTCAGATGCAGACCAATGTACATAGCAATGTGAGATCTCATGAGACTACTTCCGACACGAATCTGCCTTTAAGTATGAAAGTCAAATTGAGGAAAGTAAAAGAGTTTACAAATAAATCCATCTTGAGCTACTTAAAAACTGCTCTCTCAATGTGCCTACATTAAAAACACCAAAAGGTTGTGGGATGACTATAGCATCATGAACAAGTCAAAGAAGCCTCTAAGAGAGAATAAGCAGGATCCCAAGGAAAACTGAAATGCCTCTGAGATTAACAAAGATTATCTAACAACCCTTTCTATCTACACAATTTAAATTTCAAAGAATAATTTCTGAAGTAGATGATTACAGTCATTCTTAAATGTCAGCAGAAAAGTAACTGCTGAGGTGAATGAGAAAATCACAAGTTAAAATGTTATTAGAAAAATCTTTCTCTTTTTCAAACTGAAGGCTTTTAAATCTTCTCACTTAATCATTCTATAAATAATATTTTAACAGTGAAAGAAAATGTTCTAAGAATCAAGATATCACCGAAATGTTTATCATCCTTACTGAATCAGCTTTTGACAAACATCAAGCATTAAACAAATAAACCACCCCAAATTTCTTTATTAAGATGAACTAATGAGAAGGACATTTTTAGGCATTAATATTACTTCATATTTTTAAAGGCCAAGATTAAGAGTGTGTGTGCACGCGCACATCGTGTGCTCAGTTGCGTCCGACTCCATGCAACCCTATAGACTATAGCCCACCAGGCTTCTTTGTCCAAAGAATTTTCCAGGCAACAATACAGGAGTAGGTTGCCATTTCACCCAGCAGGGGAACTTCCCACAACAGGAATCAAACCCGAATCTCCTGTGGCTCCTGCACTGGGCAGGTGGATTCTCTACCACTGAGCCACCTGGGAAGCCAGGTTTTAAGACAGACCAAAATTCATCAATGACTAGTGAGTACAATTTGCTGTTTTTTGTGACAGCTGTTAAAACTACTAACTAAACACCAAAAGAAAAAGTAAAATTAAAGAGACAAATAATTAAATTCTTTCTTTTAAATATTTTCCATTGGTTCAGTGACTTTGCTTCAAGAATGAGCTGCTGCTACTGCCTTTTTTTTTTTTGGAAGGTGACAAATTTGAGGGGAAAATATGATTATATACTGGAAATGGTCTCTGAAATACATCTTCAGGTGAAGGACTGACTCTGATCACACTTCACACTTATGTGGCAGTCGCCAGCAACTGAGCTCATAATGCACCACGTGTCATTATTAAGACTGTTACAAAGTTTTCAAATATTGAAAAAGAAAATGACTGAAGCAGAACACAGTGGGATGCAGGTAGTGAGGAGAAGGCATTCATTTTTGAGCAGCCCTCACTAAAAACACAACAAACACATAAGTTACAGAAGAAAAGTAGTGACCAATTAAATGTATCTATTCCTTAGACAACAACCTCAACTTCATCCCAGTACTTCTACTCCTCATTTGTAGCTACCTAAAACTTCCACCTGAAACATAGCTAACCCTCATATCTACCTTTAAATCCACCATAAACAGTCCACCACCAAGATAAAAGAAAGCTTTTGCTTTTACCCCAAACTCTGTGAACAAAGTAAAAACAACTGACAAACTCAGAAAAACTACTTGCAACCCAGACATGAAATCCTATACAACAGGATTCTATACTTACTTTTTAAAAAGACCAACAATGAATATGAAGTGACAGTTCAAACTAAAAAGAATAATTTAAGTACAAAATGAAGTTCAATCTTCTCACAAAACAAATACAAAACCAACTAGGAAAATTTACTGAAAAAAAAAAAATGGATCTGTACACCTGAAAAGGGTGAGTTATACGATATGCAAAATATGATTCAGTGAAGTTATTAGAAAAGAGAAAGAAATGCAAATCAAAAACATACTGAGATATGACATTTTAACTTATTAACAAAGATTTTTTTTTAAGTGTTATTATAACAGTGCAAGGACACTAGTAATGAGAGTATAAACTGGCACAAGACGTAGTAAGAAAGACTGTATCTATCTACATTACAAACACACATATCCTTCTGACTCAACAAATCCACTTTTAGGAACTGACAAAGCATTTATATTCACACGTGAGCAAGATAATGGATATTATTCTACTGTACTATTACTTTAAACAGTAAGATTGCAAATAAGTGTCCATTAATAAGACATCAGTTTAATAAATTATGATTCATACATAAATGGAATACCATGCTGGATTTACTACCATGAACATGTCAACAAAGCTGGGCAAAAAATATGTACAAGGAAGCTCTTAATATACTGGTATGGACTAATCTTCAAGATGGATTAGTAGGTAGATGGTGCAAACAATATGTTACAATATAATTTTGGAAGAGGTAAGAATATATATGTCAATTGCCTGGAGATGTATAAAGTATCTCTGGAAATATAGTTAAGAAATGAATACCACAAGTCACCTGTAAGGAGGGAAACTAAGTGACTGGAAGAGGATGGAAAGCACAGTTTTCATCATACATCCTTTTGTATCTTTTAAATTTTGCATCAGTGAACTGTCATTGTTTATTTCAAAGATGAATAATATTGGGCTGGGAGAAAAAAACTGCAGGACAAAGAGAACTTATGGTTAAAAAAGTTAATACAATAACGTTATAATTAAACAGGGGGGAAAAAAAACACGAAATAATTTGTTCTCCCTCCAAAGTTAAACAACATATGTTTCAAAAAAGCATTTAAGTCTTGGAATCATTTCATGAAAAAGCCTTCGAACCCTATGCAAATATAACTCAGTAAGTGGAAGCAATCAGCCTTTTAAAGATAACTTAAAATCATAATGAGCAATTACTGTGCTATTCTATCTATCATATCTGTGATGCTATTGTCGGAGCCTGTTAAGTACACTCCTTTCTTATCTCTGTACTCCACGAAAGCTATGCTTTTTCTGCTGGGTTATTTTGTATTCCTCACCTACTATCAACTTCTCCCTTAACAACACTCTCAATATACCTGCTTATCCACAGCAACCTTCTCCCTGTCTCCCCAACTATCATCCCAAAGGGCTGACTGTGACAACTCTTTGCTACTCACTGATTTTTTTTTATATTTACTTTCCAAGTGTTCCGAGTCATTGGTGGTTTTGCTTTAATTTGGTAAGTTCCTGCTGTGCGCAAACCAATGTGCCAGTCATTCTCAGTGATGCTGTTAGAAGGACACATAAAGAAAACCAGCACTTGAATATTTATCAGAAAATATGATATATATACCATGATAGTCAGGCACAAGCTACTGTGGAAACAGGGTAGGAAGGACACCAAATTCAGGCTAGAAACTGAAAGAAAACATTTGAGAAAAGTTTCTCTGTACATAACACAGAGTGGAAGAGAAAGAAATCAGAGTTAGGAGCTGAGTCTAAGACTGGTTCTAGCTAAGAGACCCAAGCCAGTTGTTTCACCAATCTGGGCCGAGTTTCCCATCACTAAGGTAACAGCCACATCAAGGAAGACAGCACCCTAAGAGTTGTCCTACATGCCATGTCTTCAAGGCAAATAGCTACTAATTCTCTCCAGCTGATCCTAGAATTTTTCTCAGAATATTTTCTCAGCAGAAGCACTCCAAAACTCCAGACAGTCTTTAGCAACAAGCCTTAAGGAAATGAAATTATTGGCCCCCTTTACAACAAATACAGTAGATTTGGAGGGAGGAGAATAGAGGGAGAACTTATCTTAATTTTCTACATACTTTTTCTAGACTCAATGCTCCAATTTTCTTTGAATTTCAAAACAATTTTTAAAAGGATAATTTTACCAAGTTTCTGGCTTTGTCACATTTTTCTGTACCAACTAGAAATACTGCCTTTTATCAACATTTAACCTGGTTGCCCTTTTTAAAAAAGCTGCACTCATTTTTCAGCTTTTAGAATAATTTCCCAAAAGGTCAAATGCATGTGACACTTGCTTTTAACACTGAGCTTTATGATGTGAACACTCATCTCGATGAAAAGATGCAATTAAAATATTGTAAATATTGATGGATCTGCAACTGATTGGTTAGGTCTTTTTAAGTTACTTTTACTTCATTTTAATATTCAGAAATAACTTTCTAGTTTACAAACACACACACGTGTTTGAAGAACAAGGTTATAACTGCTTTACCACTATATAGACTGGCAACATAAAACCTACATGAACCAGAGCCTGTTTTTTCATTCTCTGGTTGAGAGGAAAATACATATTAACATTCCTATTGTATCCCATTTGTTTTTCTCTTGAGAAAATTTATTATGAAATATTTCACTCAAAAATTTGACCCACCAACAAGCTTCAACAAATCTTAACATTTTACCCCATTTATTTTTAAAAATTTAGTATGATGAATTCAATAAAATCCCTCTGAATAGTCTGCCTCGGTCTAAGTTCCCTCTCTTCATCCCAGGAGTAACCAAAACTCAAAATTGCTGTTGATCACTTTCCTGTCATATGTCCTTAGCTATACATGGAAAACACAACTGTTTTTGAATGCTTTAAACTTTCCACAAAGTATCATATTGTATTCCTGTCCTTTTCACTCAACATCTTTTGAACATTACCTACATCCAGACAAGAAGCTCCAGTTCAGGCATGTTCACTGCTATAGGGTATTTCACCTATGAATATACAACTTATCTATTCTCTTTGCGGACATACAGACTGTTCCCAATACTTTCCAGTTAGAAACTACAGCAATGAACACTTGTAAATGTCTCTTTTTAAATGGACAAGGAGGCTTGATCAGATTCACGTTTACCAGTTGTTTTTATTTAGCAAATATAATTCACAGGTGGTGATATGAACTTTTAACAAGGGTCTTTAACTATTGCTGGTGGTTTTATCTCTTTTGTGACATCAGCAGCACTGATGATCATCAGGGGTTGAAAATGGTAATATTCTAATTCTTCTTCCATTCCTTCTTCATTTATTAGCTGGGCTATTCCTCTAAGGAGCAACTTTATCTACATATACCATTGGATTACCAATAGATCCTTCGGAAAGAACTTAGCAACAATTACAAGGAACTACTGAACAGAAAAGGCAGGATAAGTGTTTCTTTCCTTTTCTTTACCAGTTTTCAAAACAATGAGTCATTTCCCTCATATTTTCCAAAAACGGCCAACAACGCTTTCAAATTTTTTTAATTATTATGAACTATTGATACAAACTTATTTGGTATATTTCAACTACAATTATTACTTTTTTTTTGGCTGCACCACATGGCATGTGAGATCTTAGTTCCCCAACCAGGGATCAAACCTACCTCCCTGCAGTGGACACATGCAGTCTTAACTGCTGGACCACTAGGGAAGTCCCCAATTATTGCTCTTTTATTAAAGCTCAAACTTTCTCATTTTGAGGCATGACAGCCTTCTCTCATGGCTACCAAATCCTTTCAATATGACCTCTGTAGTTTCTCTTAAAAAAATGCCACCTAGATAGACTCGGAAAATATATTTTTTTGAACATGTCACAGAAATGAATCTGAGACATATACATAAAGTTCCTATACAAAATGAAATATCACCAAAGTCTACCCTATGATTTTAAATTCAAGAGTTTGTCTTTAAAGAACAGCCTTAGGAGTATATAAATCTACTGTTCTCATGATGTTAACAGCAGCACTCTCTGAGTGGAAGGATTAGGAGTCTTTCCTCCACTTGACTATCTAACAATGTGTCTACTTAAAATCAACCAACAAGAATACATGAATAGCTATCTGTTTTATACTAATTATGTCACATGCTACATGGATAACCACCTAGATCTATTTCTGATATGGCAAAAGCATATGTTTATTTATAGGTGACAGCTGTTGCTTTTGACTGCCTAGTAGCTGGTCTTTTCCTCGGATATTAATACCTCAATTCTCCTTTGGGGAATTAATGCTCTCCCACTCTTAATCATGAATTTCCTGAGAGGCTAATCTCATTTCCTATCCCAAAATGAGCATAAAAGTCACCCAAGTCAGCCTGGGAAGATTCAATCCCATTACTTTTTTGTTTTAACTCAATGATGAGGGTATATTCTTCCACTGAAGTTAGTGAGCTTAACAGAAAATAAACTGATGGCCATCTTTCCTGACAAATATATCAAAACATTAATAATATTATTATTGAATAATGCAAATATGGGTGGTAGTTTTTCTCTTTGCACCTAGTATTGCACATTCTTTTAATTTTGCAGTCTTTTCCTTAGAAAGACTACTTAGCACACAATTAAATTTTCAAGTGAAATAAAATGTAATAGCATTCATAAGAATCAAAAAACAACCCATTACACCCTTCTCTGTAACTCAATCTCCCTTACTTACCATGTATAAAAGTAGAAAGAAGTAGTTATCACCAAGAATATCATGCCCAGACTGGCTGTATCAAGCAATATGTGGTTTTTTTTTTTTTTAAAGAAATATGTGTTTGTGTGTGGGAGTGAAACAAGAGGCAGACCTGCACAGTGGCTATAGCGATCAAGGAATGAGGGTCAGGACAAAATCCTTAAATGCCATTACATCGCATTCATCGAATTTCTTTTACTTAAACACAACTGTCAGCAGTGCTGGCAGTGTTATAATATTACTGCACTGAGAAAATAATTTAGAAAACATTTAGTAAACTTTTCTTAAACGTATACTCATCATAGTCCAGGATGTGTGACAGAACAATCACAATCTACCAGTTAATCCCAGTCAATCTTTAAACTCACTACCACCATCAAAACATACTCTAATCCACATAATTAAGAGATTCCCAATGGAAAAGACAACTGATGGCAGTATCATGCCTTCCCAGGTCAGCAGCTTTCTGTCTCAGTTCCACAGTAATAAGACTACTGGGACATCAAAAATATCCTGTCCTCCTTGACAGGAAAGACTAACAGTCCCTGACCTACTGACATTAAAATAAGAATACCCTTGTTAGCCTGGAAGAGAGCATGGCAACCCACTCCAGTAGTCTTGCCTGGAGAATCCCCATGGTCAGAGGAGCCTGGCAGGCTACAGTCCATGGGGTCACAAAGAGCTGGACTGAGTGACTAAGCAGAGCACAGCACCCTTTGCTAGATGTGGTCTCGCCCCAGCCTACCTGTCCAAAGTGAGCAGGGTAGCCCAGCATGTGCATATATAGTAATTTTGCCACATTCCGACACCGGTATGTATTGTCTTCTTCTCTAAAAGATGACCGAATTGCAGCACACTCTTTCTGGATCATTTCTCGTTCTTCGGCTTGGGTTCGAGCTGTCCGGATGGTCCGGATCAGCTCCCGCAATCTGATGGGGGCTGGCATCCTCTGGATATAGAAAGACATTAAATAAAGACGTTCACATTTTTTTTCTACCAAAACCATACACACAACTTTCCACATACATTTCTGATTTTTAAGAATTTAAGACTTGTTAAATCCAGTAATACAATGTTCCAGCAAAGCGATTACATACAAACCCCTCAATTCATTAAATTTATGTAAAGAACACTAATAAAAATGTTAAGTGGTAACTAAAGCAAAATAAGAAATAAAATACACTAACAATGAAAAGTCTATCACTAATATCAAAATATTTTAGGAACTAACTCAAGTCAAATCTTTACGCAATTCTTAAATTAATGCAAGTACTGTGCCTAACCTTAAAGAAGATAGATATTTTCTGCTCAACTGTCATTAAACTCAACATAGTTCAACAAAGTATGAGATGAATACTGAATATCATAATCAAAGCTCAACTCAACAAAATAAGAGATGAGGAGAAAATATCAAATATCAAATTTAAACACCCCTCTGAGAAACATAATCATCTCAGTATATACTAGGTACTCTTTGAAAAGGCGGTGGAAAAAAAACAATAAACCAATCTCAGCAGACAAAGCTGTCAACTGGAAAAAATGCACGACCTAAAAGCCAAGAATTACATTTTATTACTGAAGACTGTAGCCCAGAATATAGCCTCTCAGATAAGTCTTTTGAAGAAGTTAGGAAGGAGCCAGGATACATAGGTTTTGCTGTGAAAAAATAACAAACATGTAGTTGAACACCACAAGATGACTGCTAATCACAAAAATTGACATCTCAAAAGTAATAATTTTAATGCTTTTGTATGTTTGGCAAGATTCAAGAGTCTGGGCTTAATGAAATGATTCCTTTGATATATATCTTAACTATCCAGGGCCAGTATCCTATTTTCCTCCATTCAGAATTCCCTTCAAGGTGCACCATCAGGGGGCAGCTGCACAGGCTGATGTCTTCACAGTCACAATATTCTGTGTTTACTGAAATGGCAGGCAACATTTTTTTGTCCAGAAGACTACTCGTGTCATGAGAAAAAATAAAAATTGACCCTGCACCCTAACCTTACACAATATAAAAAAACTAACTCAAAATGGGACCCAGACGGAAATCTTTGGAAACGTGGGTTAAACAATGATTTCATATATAAGAACAAAGCACAAAAGAAAAATTAATAATCTAGATTTCATAAAAATTTTGAACTTTTACCCTTCAAAAGATGTCATTATAAAAATAAGGCAAAACAAAGAAAGAAAGGAGTCCTACCTTACAAAGGACTTATATGAATGGCCAACAAGCATGTGAAAAGATGCAAATGTCATCAGTCAACAGAGAAATGTAAATTAAAACTATTAAGGAGATATCACTCTACACCCTTAGAATGCCTAAAATTTTAGGCAATAATATAGAACAAATGAACTTTCACACACTGCTCATGGGAATCTAAAATAGCTCAAATACTTCAGAAAACAATTTGGCAATTTCATATAAAGTTAAATATACACTTAGCATATGATTCAGCAAATCCACTCAGTGTTTACCCAAGAGAAATGAAAATATGTGTTCTCACCAACACATGATCAAAAATGCTCAAAGAAGTTTCATTTATAACTGCCCCAAACTGGAAACAACCCAAATGTTCATAAACAGGTAAAGCATGATTGGCATACCCACATAAAAGTATACTTGTCAGAATAAAACAGAACCAATACATAACCCACAAGGGTCTCGAAAACATTCTGCTGAGCAAAAGAAGTAAGACCAAGAGAGCACATATTGTATGATTTCACCTATATGAAACTTTTAAGAAAGACACGTCTCATCTACAATGACGGAAAAGAGATCACTGATTACCTGCGGGGACAGGGACCGGACTGGGCAGCAAGGAAATCTTTTGGGGTGATAGAAATGGATATATACACTTCTGAAATTCACCAAACTGTATACTTAAAATACATTTTATTTTATACATATTATTATATCTCCATGTTAATAAAAATTATAGAATTACACAATCATTAGAATCACCTTTAGTACATATTAGCTGTGGAATCCTAAACCAATAATCTTCTATGTTGCTCTAATCTAATAAACTCGTAGGATATCCCACTCCAATCAGTTCACTATGGCATCAATCCTCAAGGTAAGGATGGTACGTTAGGAATTCAGAAAAGTTCCCTAGGTATTGATAAGCTCTGGCATACTGGCCCTCTTAAGACTGTGTGTCCTAAACTATGCAAAGCTACCTGTATAACACCCTTTTGTCATTTTTTTTTTCTCAATTAAAGATCTGATTTATTCAAGCATCTGAAAACATTCTACAATGAAAACTGTTATCAGATGCTGCCTGTACTGTGCTACAGGCCATGCACATACTGCCATACTGTTTTCAGAAGACTTGAAATGCCCATGATTGGTAGTTTAAAAACTCTGCACCTGATGGAGAAGGAAGATAATTTAATGTTTCATCCAGATCCAGAGGTGCAGCAAATTAAAGGACAGCTCCAATCGGCAAACAGATATCTCACAACGGTCTCCAAGAAGAAACAGTTGGCAATAGACAGTTCAAAAGTGCTTCTCCAAAAGGTGGATGGTTCTCTCACGTTTCTGGCTGCAACCCTTGCAGAAGACACTGACACCCAACACACTGACTTTCAGTCCAGGGAACATAGGTCTTCCTGGTTCCACGTGGCTGGGGAGCCCCTACCAATCATGCTTCTGTGCTGTGACTAAGAGGGTCCTCTGGGCTGGGCAGGGAGCAAGTGGGGCCGTGCACCATCAGTCACAGTGGACGGCAGTGCAGAAGACGATCCAGAGGACCATGAACAAGCTAAACCATGTCATAAACCCTTCTTCTGTGAGCACCCATGTGCCGCGATAGTCTTCCTCGCCTATCTGCAGGTAGTTGCTGAAGTAGAGGTACACGACACCCACGTTGATCAGGCAGAACCCAGCTATTCCCAAGAAACCTCGCAATGGGAACACTCCCCAACACTTAGCTGTGGACACCTAAGATCACAGCAGTGACCCGTCAGAACCAGTAGATCACATCTAAAAATTCATCCTTGTCTCCCCAGGCCATGAAGCTCGGCAGCACCTTGCTCCAGACAGAGACTTTAAGGGCCCCATTGGCCTGCTACAGCTGAGACGGCTCCTCCTGCTGCTGCCCGGGGCTCATCCTCCCAACACGCCGCCCGTGCCGGGCCTGGGGCACCTGGGCTGATCTAAAAGGGATCTGGAGTCGCGGGTCACAGAGCAGGTGTTGGCAGTGGAAGCAACAGACCCAGCGGATCAGTTCAGCGGCGCCCCTTCGGCTGCCTGCACTTGGCTAAACCCATTTTGTCACTTTTTAATAGAACTATTTGAGGGTTTAATGTCTGTAGTTTACAAAGCACTTTTATGGTTATTATCTTCATTATTTCATTTGTCCCTTACATCATTTTAAAATAAGGATGGAAAATCACTATCCTCACTTTGCCTTTGAGGAAACTTGGTCTCAGAGCAACTATTCAACCTGCTTAAGGTCACAAAGCTGGCAAGTGACAGAGCTAGGCACTTGAACCTGGTATTAAGATGCAAAAAGTTCTTCCCAGTACTTCAAAAATAAATATTGTATCTATGTGAAATTATATGATTGCTAGGATTTGTTTTAAAATACTCCCAGGGTGGAGAAGGAAATGGCAACCCACCCCAGTAATCTTGCCTATAGAAGTCCACGGGCAGAAGAGCCTGGCAGGCTGCAGTCCACGGGGCTACACAACTGAACGTGCATGCATGAGGAAAGTGGAAGGAGATGGGGTGACAGCAATAACCAAATAGAACTAAAATAAATACATAAAATGTTCCTCTCAGGAGGAAAAACATCGAGGAAAGAGGACAGGAGGGGGTAAAAATGAAACAAAATGGGCAGGTGTTGATTACTGATAAAGGTATATGATGAATACATGATAATACATTATATTATTCTCTGTTTTCTTGTGTATTAGAAATTGTTCCTCACCTTTAGAAAGCTTTCTAAAAATCAAAAAGCTTCAACAAGGCATCTAAATCCTTAAAATTTTCACAATAAAAAAATATTAATAGAGGTCCATTTAAAGAACTACTACTTTCACAATAATCATAAATATCAATGACTTTAGGACAAAATAAAATTTAAAGGTAAGCAAAACTAATGTACTATATACATACTTTCAACACAGTAAAATAAACTAAGAAAAGCATAAAGGTATTACAGCTCTGAAAGCTCAAGAACCAAATGTAAAATCAGGTGTTGACCGTCTAAAGCCCAGTAACTGCATTTTCAAAAAGAATCTTATTTACTGTTAACCTTAACTTGGTGTGTGGGGAACAAGAGACATCTAAAATCAATCAAGGGCTTCCCTGGTGGCTCAGTGGTAAAGAATCTGCCTGCCAATGCAGGAGACAGGTTCAACCCCTGATCCAGGAAGATCCCACATGCCGCGGAGCAACTAAGCCCGTGCGCCACAACTATACAGCCTGTGTTCTCGAGCCCGGGAACTGCAGCTACCGAAGCCCTTGCTCCCTAGAGCCTGTGCACAGCAACAAAAGAAGCGTCTGCAAGAGAAGGCTGTCCACCACAATGAGAGAGGAGCCCCCGTTCTCTGCCACTAGAGAAAAGCCCGTGCAGCAACGAAGACCCAGCAAAGCCAAATAAAGAAAGAAATTTAAAAAATAATTAAAAAGAAAGAAATAAATAAAACCACTTTTAAAAAATCGATATCAATGGTAATACTCTGCTAGTAAGTAACTTCTCTCTAGAAGACCTCTACAAAGCAAACAAAGACTATCAGAAAAAGCCTAAATCTAGTCCCAAAATATGGGGGAAATCACAGAAGTTTAAGACAGCTGAGAGAAAAACAAGTTACCTTAAGCAACTTCTCAGCTATCAGCCTCAGAGTCACAGAAATATAGTTCATGCCACTAGCTTTTTTCTTTAGTACTTTTTTTTTTTGCTGCATCGTGAGGCATATGGAATCTCAGTTCCCCAGCCAGGGATGGTCCCTTGCATTAGAACTGTGGAGTCTTAACCACTGGACCACCAGGGAAGTCTCAATGCCCCTAGCTTTGTAGGAGGAAACGGAGGATTCAGGATGTTAACTACCTCGTACGAGGTCACAGAATTAGTCACTAGCCTTACTCATGTCTCATGATTCCCCCATTCAGCACTCTTCCTCCAATACCAGGCTGCCTCTAGCTTAGAGAAACACAAGATTTTTTTTCCTTTGGGCTGTGACAACTTACTACTACTTGGTTTCTTTCTGTATCACAAGAAAATATCTTAATAGGTGTCAACTGAAAAAACGCACAACCTAAAAAGTTGAGAATTATGTTTTATTCGGGGAATTACCAAAGACCATAGTTCAGGGCTTCCCTGGTGGCTCCGATGGTGAAGAGTCTGCCTGCAGTGCAGGAGACCCAAGTTCAATCCCTGGGTTGGGAAGATGCCCTGGAGAAGGCAATGGCACCCCACTCCAGTACTCTTGCCTGGAAAATCCCACGGACAGAGGAGCCTGGTGGGCTGCAGTCCATGGGGTCATGAAGAGTCAGACACGACTGAGTGACCTCACTTTCACTTTTCACTTTCATGCACTGGAGAAGGAAATGGCAACCCACTCCAGTGTTCTTGCCTGGGGAATCCCAGGGACGGAGGAGCCTGGTGGGCTGCCATCTGTGGGGTCGCACAGAGTCAGACACAACTGAAGCGACTTAGCAGCAGCATAGCTCAGGGCTTCCCTGGTGGCTCAGATGGTGAAAAGTCTGCCTGCAGTGCAGGAGACCCTGGGTCGGGAAGACCCCTTGGAGAAGGAAATGGCAACCCACTCCTGTATTCTTGCCTCGAAAATCCCAGGGACAGAGAAGCCTGGCAGGCTATAGTCCACAGGGTTGCAAAGAGTGGACATGACTGAGCAACTTCAGTTTCACTAAAGGCCAAGGATACAGACAACTCAGAGGGAACCTTCCAAAGAGATAAGGGAGGAGCCAGGACATACGAGTTCTGACCAGCAGGATGGGCAAAAAAACCAAAAACATGTAATCAAACGAATATCACAAGATGACTGCTAATCACAAAAACCAGACGTCTCAAGTTAATGATTTTAGTGCTTTTCTGTGTATGTGAAAATCCCAGACTCCGGGTTTATTGAAGTCATTCCTTTGATCCGCATCTTATCTGCCAGTATTCTCTCTTCTCCATCCTGAATTCCCTTTAGGGTACACCACCAGATGGCTGCAGTAGCAGCAGCGGCTGATGGCTTGATGGCAGGCAACACTTGTTTACTGAAACTTTTTTTTTTTGGTTTACACAGGCATGTAAAGTAAAAAGTAAAGGGTTTAGTATATTTCAGAATATATTCTAAGAACAAAACTAAACAAAAAATTCTGATTCCAGTGAAAATGGGAGTAAACAACACTCCATGGAGTCCTGCCTCTCTCTCCTTCTGAATGCAACTATAAATCCTAGAAAAAACACATGTCACAGCTACCTGAGGACTCTGCAAAGCAAATGACAGTGAGCAGGCTAGAGAAAGCAAGAAGATTTGAAGCTACATCAAACTGGCAAGAAGCTGTCATTTTCCTCCAGTCGCCCAGCTTGTACCCAAAGGCAGCCCCAAATCTGGAAGTGCTCAGTGGGTACAGAGAAGTTCTAAGAAAAACCCTCTTCTTCTGGTCCAAGGAGCAGGAAAAGAAAGATAAATGACAAAGGAAGAAATTCTGTTTTGTGTCTTCCTTCCCTCTCCCCTGCCCCGGGGTAATACCGCTGGTGGCTGCTGCAAAAAAGCAATGGCAGTACCTCCACGCAGGCACCTAAAAACTGGAAAAGGGAAACTCCTCTCGACCAGAGCAGCTGAGACCCTGCGAGCATGCAGTAATCTCTCCCTATCCTCTCACTGCTTGATGTGAATTCACCAAGAAAATACAACAATTCCAATTGCAAACATACTTAACAATAGTGTTAAAAAATATGAGACAAAAACTGACAGATATGAAAGGAAAAATAAACAATTCCTCAATTATAGTTAAGAGACTTCACCATGTTCTCCAAGGATAAAACAAAAAAATTGAATGACATTGTCAACTAACTGGATCTAACGAATATCTACAGAACACCCCAACCAACAACAGAATATACATTCTTAATCACAGAACATTCACCAAGACAGACTGTGTCCTAGACCTATTTGGGGGAAAAAGTTAGGGAATTCCACAGTAGTACAATGATTAATACTTGGCGCTTTCACTGTCTGGGGTTCAATTGCTGGCTGGAGAACTGAGATCCCACAAGCCACACAGCCAAAATAAAAAAAAAGTTAATAAAGTTAAACAAATGGAAATTTAAAAAAAAAAAAAAGCCTCTGACCATAATGGAATTAAACTAGAAACCAATAACAGAAAGCTAACTGGAAAACTCTCCATCTACCTCGAAATTAAACAATACATTCCCAAATAATCCATGGGTGAAAGAGGAAGTATGAAGGGAAATTAGTAAATATACCAAATTGA
This sequence comes from Ovis canadensis, assembly GCF_042477335.2. Classification (NCBI taxonomy): domain Eukaryota; kingdom Metazoa; phylum Chordata; class Mammalia; order Artiodactyla; family Bovidae; genus Ovis; species Ovis canadensis. The sequence continues at coordinate 52,423,619 of NC_091258.1, read as the reverse complement.
ACAGAAACATAAACACACACCAAAATCTGAGGTATACACTAAAGCAGTGGTTAATGGGAAATGTATAGCATTAAGGACTTACATGTCAACAATCTAACAACTAAGGTTCTACTTCAAAAAAAACTAGAAGGAATTCCCTGGCAGTCCAGTGGTTAGGACTCCTTACTTTCACTGCTGAGGGCATGGGTTCAATCCCTGGTCAACCCTGATCAGGTAAGTGAAGTGAAAGTCACTCAGTCGTGTCCAACTCTTTGCAACCCCATGGACTATACAATCCATGGAATTCTCTAGGCCAGAATACTAGGGTGGGTAGCCATTCCCTTCTCTAGGGGATCTTCCCAACCCAGGGATCAAACCCAGGTCTCCCACATTGCGGGCAGATTCTTTACCAGCTGAGTCACAAGAGAAGCCCAAGAATACTGGCGTGGGTAGCCCATCCCTTCTCCAGCGGATCTGCCGGACCCAGGAATCGAACCGAGGTCTCTTACATTGCAGGCAGATTCTTTACCTACTCAACTATCAGGGAAGCCCCCCAAAAATGGAACGCTTTATGAATTTGTGTGTCAGGGAGCTAAAAAGTAAATAACCCAAAAGAACTAGAAAAAAGTAAATAAACAATACACAAATCAATGAAATTAAAAACAAAAAATAAGTCAATGAAGCCAAAAGCTTGTTGTTAGAAATGATCAATGAAACTGATAAACCTCTGGCCAGACAATAAGAGAAACAATACAAATTACCGATACTAGGAATGAAAGGAGATATTACGACAAATGTTAAAAGGATAATTAGGTATTAGTATGAACAACTTAATGCACATCACAACTGAACATGCACATGCAAAAAGAGAAGGAAAAAAAACTGAACCTTGACCTAACTCTCACACCTTATTAACTCAAAATGGATCCTAGATCTAAATATAAAACATACAACTATAAAACTTTTAGAGGACATAGGCGTAAACCTTCATGACCTAGGGTTAGGCAGAGTTCTTGGCTGTTATACCAAAAGCACAATCCATAAAAGAAAAAAAATGATAAAATTGGATTTTATAAAAAATACAAACTTTTACACTATGAAAAACACTGTTAAGAGAATGAAAAGACAAGTTACCGACTGGGATATGTGCAAATCACGTATCAACAAGGGACATGTCTTTACCTAGAACACAGACACAATTCTCGAAACAGTTAAACTAACTGAATTTTTTAAAACAGGCAAAAAACTAAAATAAATACTTTACCGAAAAGCTATAAGAATAGTAAATAAGCTTATTTAAAAGATGCTCAACTACATTAAGCATTAGAAAAATACCAATTAAAACCACAAGATAACTTTCTTGCCTGGGAAATCCCACAGACAGATGAGCCTGGCAGGCTAGAGCCCATGGGGTCACAAGAGTCGAACACGACTTAAAGATTTAACAGCAACAAAATACACCTATTGAAATGGCTAAAACACCAAGTGCTGGAGAGGATGCAAAGCAAATGGAACTCTCTTTCACACATTGCTGGAAGGCAAGCAAAATGGCACTGCCACTCTGGAAAACAGCTTGACAGTTTCGTATAAACTTACAACATACACTTACCATATGACCCAGCAACTCTACATCTAGAAATTTATCGTAGAAAAACGGGGCTTATGAGGGACAGGGAACTAATAGGGGCTCTATTGAGCTAACCTCCATAGAGGTATCAAGCCGTCTAGAAAGGAGATCCTGAGTGCCAGGTTGAAAGGGAGTGCTTTTCAAACCCAGGCAGTTCAAAAAGGGTGCCTGTCAAGCTATAGCCATTTTGGACTTCTAAACAAGTGAACTGAGACTATAAGAGAGGGTAATGCTTTAAATACGTGGAGAAGGACAAGGACAAATCTTTGAGAACTTGTATTTCTCTTTATTTCTACCTTAGATATGCAAGAAGGTCTATTCTAAATATTCCAGCCATTTCAAATCCTACAAAAGAGAAAAACAAAATGTCATGTCTAGTGTTTTGGCCAAAGCACCCAAAGGAGGGAGTCACACCACATGAACTATGCACTGGAAGCAACAGTAATTAAAGTCAAAGAATTACAAGTAAAGGAAAAATTATTGCAAGAGAACTGGGCCCAGTAAGCTAGCCTCTCCTCTCGCCTGCTCCCCAAGTCTTCTTACATTAATAAACCTTAGTGACTATGGTTTTATATTTTGAATAAGAAATTTCTTAAATCATTCAAACAAAAACTCTTAACATGTTGAATATCCCTCAGACATAGTTTCTATAAAGAAAAGAACATATTTAAAAGAAATGTTAGGGACAAAACAGTGAAAAGAAGATCCTAGTACTTAACCACCCTTGTTGGCCCAACTACCTACAGCAAGCCACTTGACTTCTCTAAGCCTCTCTTCCAGCAGTAAAATAAGGGTATTGAATAAATATGAATACTGAAAACTGAAAAATTAAAAAATAAAGAGTACTGAATCAGCTTTAAAAATCTATGAGAACAAATATTTAATGACCACACTATGTATCATTCTATTTTCAGTCTGTCAATTTTAAAAGCATCATTCTGTACAAATCAAAGGTAGCCTCAATTGACTGCTTGTACAGTCAGGCAATTCTGTACAAGGAAAAACTAAGTTAAGCCAAACTAATAATGAGCAAAATATTATATACTATATTTAACACTAAGTTTGAGAATTCTGAACTGAGAAAGCAGCAAGATCAAGAGTCTTAAAACAGAAAATGAACAACAACAAAAGCTGAATAGCTGAAGGCCCGTTTATAAAACAGAGAATACAATATCATAAACAACATCAACACATCGACATAAACATCATTTAAATCCATTTCAAAATGGAAAGGGAAAATGTAAAAAATACAGAATCAGAAGTTAGCTTGATGTACCTCTTCTTTTTCCTCCTTGTTCAATTCACTTAGTCACATTACCCCAGAGATGACCTAAGTAACAGGGAAACATGTTATACCAGTAAGTGCCAATCACTCATTCAACAAATATTTGCTGAGCCTTTGCTATGCCAGGCATTGTAATAGGACTGGCAAGGACATAGCCTCTATCCTTAAGATCTCAAAGTCTACTGAAGAAAACAGATTTTTAAATTCCAGCCACATAATAAAAGGGAAAAATTGCTAATCAATGACAGAACACTGTATTTATGATAAGCCAAATATTGTCATGGCCAAACTAACTCAACATATTCAGACATTTTTTTCTTTTGTGAGCGATTTCTGGATCAAACAAACCCTAAATCCCACACATATATAGAAAGAGATTTGTAGCACAGTCGTTTATCCACTCAGTCGTCTCCGACTCATTCGCAACCCCATGGACTGTAGTCTGGCAGACTCCTTTGTCCATGGAATTTTCCAGGCAAGAATACTGAAGTGAGTCACATTTCCTGCTCCAGGGGATCTTCCTGATTGAGGGATCAAACCCTCATCTCCTGCATCTCCTGCACTGACAGGTAGATTTCTCAACACTAAGCCACCTGGGAAGCCCCTACGGAGCACAGTACCAGTACTCATTCAAAACCTTTAGGGGAGAACTGAAAATTTTCTGGATTTTAGAAAGGTAATATAGTACCTACAACAATACGTCTTAATTTGCCCATTAGGTCTGGAGCATCTGTTCTATTATCTAACAATATTTCTGCAGTATCATATAAGAATATTCATACCAAGGAGAGAAATAAATACTACAAACAGCCTTGCATCTGGTCAGATCAAACTTTAACATCAAAAGAATTATGAAGAACATCTTTGGCAATTTCAGAACTGATAAGAGATGATGTACCCTTATTCAATGCCCCATCACTGTTTAAAACAATGTAAAATTACCTAGGTTTATACGCCAGCTCCACAACTTATTAGCTGTGTCCTTGTGTAAATGTCTTAACCTCTCAGAATTCAGTTTCCTCGTCTATAAAACGGGGAGAGTATCTACCTCAATGGATTGTTACAAGAAACAAACCAGAATACACATAAAAGTCTTAGCAAAGTGTCTAGCTCATAGTCATCACTAAAGGAATGTTGACTACATGAACAAATCATCCCTGAATAAAATAATCGAGTAAAAACAAGTCACAGAAAGTCACACAGCATTAATATTTATAAAAGTTTAAAAGACATGAAAGTATGCACTCTTTAGATCTACTACAAAATGCAGTAGGAGTATATGTGTAACTGGGGACTGCCCTGGGGGTCCCGTGGCTAAGACTCTGTGCTCCCATTGCAGGGGCCTGGGTTCAATCCCTGGTCAGGGAACCAGATCCTACATCCTACAACCAAGACCTGGGGCAGCCAAATAAATAAATATTAAAAAAAAAAGAAGAAGAAGAAAAGAGTACATGTATAGCTGAATCACTCTGCTGTACACCTAACACATGCCTCAACTGTGAAAATGCAGTAAAAGAATAAGAATGTGTACGCGAAACACAATCATCTGGGAAAGAGGGGAACCTGACTGGGGTAGTATTACACAGGAAGCTTCAGCTACACTGGTGGTATTTTACTTCTTGGACTAGGCAGTAGGTAAATGAATGTTTATTATTATTTTCCACGGGCTTCCCTGGTGGCTCAGAGGTTAAAGCATCTGCCTGGAATGTGGGAGACCCAGGTTCGATCCCTGGGTTGGGAAGATCCCCTGGAGAAGGAAATGGCACCCCACTCCAGTACTCTTGCCTGGAGAATCCCATGGAGGGAGGAGCCTGGTAGGCTACAGTCCATGGGGTCGCAAAGAGTCGGACACGACAGAGCGACTTCACTTTCACGTGCTTTATATCTGAAATATTTCTAAAAATTAGATCCAAATACATCCATGTATTAGATATATATAATGAATGCTGTAGACCACATTACCTACTTTAATTACAATGTAGAAGATTTCCTTATTTTTTCAAAGTGTTTACTTGCTTTTCAAAATACTCAAAAACCTCAACATATAACAACTTAAACGTCTATCATAAAAAACAATAACTCTATCCTTTAAAATAAAAACTTGGTAAAAATATAATGTATAGTAATGACTCAGCTATACAGTATAGAACATAGATGAGAATCCAAAACACATTTTTATAATCTCATGCAGCCAACAGAGAGATTCACATCGACACATATCAACCCAGAACATCTCCTTTATTTACAGGTTCTTATTCAGCTTTTTCCAGAACAGAACAAATTAGAAAACTGGAGGAAAAACTGAAAAGAGTGGGAGCCAGGAGAAAGTTGTTTTGGTAAAGGACACCGATGATAGTTAAAATGTCACCTAACGGGAAAAAAGAACAAAAACGGGTGCAAAACAAACAAACAAAACTTACATCTAACAGAAGCAAGCATTCAAAAGCACAAGAGCAAGATTCATAAATTCTGGAGATCTGCTCTAACAATACTGTGCCTATACAATATTATATTGTGCAACTGAAAGTTTGTCAAGAGGACAGCTCTTGCTGTATTCTAAAAAAACACACAAATATTCTAAAAATTTCACAATCTAAAAAACAGCTTGTGCCCTTTACCGATTTCTCTTATTAAAAATTATAGATGATTAATCAAAAAGGAAAAGACCAAATCACTGATAAATCTCTACCTTTGACTTCCACAATAATTACCTTGATTTACAGCTTTTTAAAAAAAATCCCAAATTAAAGCATTTATCTTATACACACTTAAGACACACACAGAGCATAGCAGTCTGAGGATACTTAGTGTGTCAGTAAAGTCTTCAACTCTCCCTGAAGTCCCAAGAATATTAACAAGTTAAAAATAGTACCATATTCAGTTTTTTAAAATAAGGCCCTGGCTCATCAAGGAATGGCTCATAAAGAACATTTAACATTTAAAGCAGTAGAAAAAAACTGAATATAAAGTTATATCCTAACTCATCAAATTATATACATTGTTGTTTAGTCACTAAATTGTGCCCAACTCTTCGCAACCCCATGGACTGTGATCTGCCAGGCTCCTCTGTCCATGGGATTTCCCAGACAAGAAAACTGGAGTGGGTTGCCATTTCCTTCTCCAGGGGATCTTCCCAATCCAGGGATCGAACCCAACTCTCCTGCACTGGCAGGTGGATTTTTTACCACTGAGCCACAAGGGAAGCCCAAGTTATACATTAAATATGTACAATTTTGTGTATATCTCATAAAGCTGCTCTAAAAACTAAAGGTAACAGTTACATGAAAATAAAACAGTATCTATGGAATAACCAATTTCTGAAAATTATATAGTTCAAATACTGTCCACTCTCATTTGTTTAACTTCCTGATCCATCAAAGACTGAGAAAGATATCTTTAAGTCTGTTACCATGATTATGTTTTTGTCAATTTCTCTTTGTACGTCTAGCACATTTAGTATTTCAATGGTTTCAGTCAATGCCTAAACATCCACATGTGTTATATGTACATGATTATACATGTTTTCAAAATAAAATGTCCCTCTTTGTCATGTTTTTAAAAACTAAAAGTAAAAAGTAAAACACTTATCAGGACAAGGATGAAAAGCAAACACAAAAAAATTAAGTCTGATTTATTAAGGAACAGGAGCTGTGGATAAATGTATTCTATTTAATTAATGGTTATTTGATAAATAAGGATGAAAACAGAAAAAAAAGGAAGTATGAAATTCACTTTGGAAAAATCTCTATCCAAAATGGTAAAACAAAATTGGGTTTTGAAGCTTAAAACTAAATTAGTATTATTTTACATATCAAAGTAATCAAAACTATAAATGCTTCATATAGAAAAGAAAAATTTAAATAGTTAGAAGAGACCAGGGGAAAAAAAGACAGGAAATGTTCCAATTCACCTAAATCTTACCCCTGAAATGGAGAAAATACTTTCCAAAATTTCCACAAAACTCTTTGTGGGATAAAACCATCAATACCATCTCCAAGCCATGATCACCTCTTTTTTTTTTCTCTGAAATACCTTTTTTTCCCACTCACATATAAGCTCCCTAAAGCCTGATTCTTCATTATTTTATTAATCCTTATATTCCCCTTGCCTTGAAGAGTAGGAACTGAATACTGCATTTATTGAATTCTAAAGAGTAGAAGACCCTTATTTAAAGAAAATGTACTTGTCCTTTCCAGAGAATACAAAATAAAGTGCACTGGATACTCACTAACAGCTATAGAAAAGGCATCAGGTCTTAACCCAGTCCTCTATTCTATCTACTTGGTTAACTCTCTTCCCACTTCTGACCTCACACTCCCTGGCTGTGAGCGCTGAGCTGACAGCCAACAGTCAAATACATAAAGGGTGGGACTCCCACTGCTATCTGATCCTGCTTCCTCTAAACTTAAAGGTATTTGAGCTCTAAATCTAAAAAGAAACCCCAAATTAAAAGTGATTTTTCAATATGAAAATTATCTCCTTTTCTAGCCACCCACTATACTTGAAATCTTTCTTGATAAACAGTAAGAAAAGAAATTAAGATTTCTGTTAACTTTACCACCAATCACAGACTTGTAAGTATGGCTGAAAGTGCTCAAGGGACCCAAATTAACACTGGGCAAAACCCTCCGAAAGAAGTTGCCTTGCTTTCTCTCTCTCACTCTCCATATGACCTATACTTTCAAATTACACTCCACACAAAACCCTTATTTCAGATTTTTATCTCATATGTCTATTTGAATTGCTTTAGTATATTTAAAACTTGTAAAACTACCATGACCAAAATAGTAAGAAAGTTTAATAGTAAGAAACTTAAACCAAACTAATCAACAGTATTATGCTTCAATCAGACTTTTACTTTACAATTTATCTTACAGACACTGCTGCTGCTAAGCTGCTTCAGTCATTTCCGACTCTGTGCGACCCCATAGACAGCAGCCCACCAGGCTCCCCCATCCCTGGGATTCTCCAGGCAAGAACACTGGAGTGGGTTGCCATTTCCTTCTCAAGTGCACGAAAGTGAAAAAGTGAAAGTGAAGTCACGCAGTCGTGTCCGACTCTATGCGACCCCATGGACTGTAGCCTACCAGGCTCCTCTGCCCATGGGACTTTCCAGGCAAGAGTACTGGAGTGGGATGCCATTTCCCTCTCCAATACAGACACTATCTGTCATTAATCTGACTTAGCTGGGCTCTCTCACTGTCTGTGTCTTTGTGGTTTTCTTTCTTTGGGGTAAAGTGGGCAGGGAGGGGAAAGCAGCACACATCTCTTTCCCCTGTATGAAGAAATGTGTTCATAGAAAGGAGCTGTTCTACAGAGTGAAGAAAAAGGGGTGGCCAGTGTTAATACACCACTGTTTGAATAGAAGAGATTAAATCTGGGGATAAGTATTTTGGTCTCTGGAGAGGCAAAACACCCTTGCCGGACAGGGACAGTTCTTTCAAGTTTGGCCTTGGCCTAGAATGATAAAACACTCAAGCCCATCCAACTTTATAGGATCTGGTTTCAAGCTCACAGTGCAACTTTCTGATTATTAATCACCTTCTGAAGCACTGTGCCTCCCAAACACCTCCATACAAGGAACAGAGGACCCCACAAAGTAGATACAGGTAATTCAATAGAAAAGTGCAACCCCTTATGAATTACAACACTGTTATCCTAACTTACACATCAGTGAGTCTGATCAGGATGAATCATTCCTAGGTGAAATACTAAAATGGAATTTCTGGATCTTCAAGGGGAAGGCTGTGAAATGTGTGACCACATTAGGATATTACCATACTCTGTCTAAGCAGTCACCTGGTATCCCTCTATGAGATCTTAAGCTCAACTGTCCCTCAACTGTGTTATAAGAATCTTCTTTTAGGCTTAATTATTCATAAGAAAAACTCACCAAACCTGAGATTTTAAAATTAGATATATATAAATGTAAGTATGTCTACTGAACAATTCAGTCATCCTAATTCATGTGAAAAGTAATAAAGCCCAAATAAACAATGACAGATGAGCATGATCAATTTGACACAAATAAAATAAAAAGCAAATTTTCACTCTTAACCCTAATATTAGCAAAGATATACCATAGAGGCCTCAATTATCAAAAACGGTCACAAAATGCTTCAAATAAAATCTTAATTTTTTTAAAGATAAGCTTTGGACATGGAACAACAGACTGGTTCCAAACAGGAAAAGGAGTACATCAAGGCTGTATACTGTCACCCTGCTTATTTAGCTTATATGCAGAGTACATAATGAGAAACGCTGGGCTGGAAGAAGCACAAGCTGGAATCAAGGTTGCCGGGAGAAATATTAATAACCTCAGATATGCAGATGACACCACCCTTATGGCAGAAAGTGAAGAGGAACTAAAAAGCTTCTTGATGAAAGAGGAGAGTGAAAAGGTTGGCTTAAAGCTCAACATTCAGAAAACGAAGATCATGGCACCTGGTCCCATCACTTCATGGGAAATAGATGAGGAAACAGTGGAAACAGTGTTAGACTTTATTTTGGGGGGCTCCAAAATCTCTGCAGATGGTGACTGCAGCCATGAAGTTAAAAGACACTCTTTGGAAAGAAAGTTATGACCAACCTAGATAGCATATTCAAAAGCAGAGACACGACTGCCAACAAAGGTCCGTCTAGTCAAGGCTATGGTTTTTCCAGTAAAATATGTATGGATGTGAGAGTTGGACTGTGAAGAAGGCTGAGTGCTGAAGAATTGATGCTTTTGAACTGTGGTGTTGGAAAAGACTCTTGAGAGTCTCTTGGACTGCAAGAAGATCCAACCAGTCCATTCTAAAGGAGATCAGTCTTGGGTGTTCTTTGGAAGGAATGATCCTAAAGCTGAAACTCCAGTACTTTGGCCACCTCATGCAAAGAGTTGACTCACTGGAAAAGACTCTGATGCTGGGAGGGACTGGAGGCAGGAGGAAAAGGGGACGACAGAGGATGAGATGGCTGGATGGCATCATCAACTCGATGGACGTGAGTTTGAGTGAACTCAGGGAGTTGGTGATGGACAGGGAGGCCTGGCGTGCTGCGATTCATGGGGTTGCAAAGAGTTGGACACGACTGAGCAACTGAACTGAACTGAACTGAACTGAAAGGTTAAGATGTACTCTCATATGAAATGCTGGGCTGGATGAAGCACAAGCTGGAATCAAGATTGCTGGGAGAAATATCAATAACCTCAGATACGCAGATGACACCACCCTTATGGCAGAAAGCAAAGAGGAACTAAAGAGCCTCTTGATGAAAGTGAAAGAGGAGAGTGAAAAAGTTGGCTTAAAGCTCAGCATTCAGAAAACGAAGATCATGGCATCCAGTCCCATCACTTCATGGGAAATAGATGGGGAAACAGTGGAAACAGTGACAGACTTTATTTGGGGGGGCTCCAAAATCACTGTAGATGGTGACTGCAGCCATGAAGTTAAAAGACGCTTACTCCTTGGAAGGAAAGTTATGACCAACCTAGACAACATATTAAAAAGCAGAGACATTACTTTGCCAACAAAGGTCTGTCTAGTCAAAGCTATGGTTTTGCCAGTAGTCATGCATGGGTGTGAGAGTTGCACTGTAAAGAAAGCTGAGCACCAAAGAACTGATGCTCTTGAATTGTGGTGTTGGAGAAGACTCTTGAGAGTCTCTTGGACTGCAAGAAGATTCAACCAGTCCATCTCAAAGGAAATCAGTCCTGAATATTCATTGGAAGGACTGATACTGAAGCTGAAACTCCAATACTTTGGCCACCTGATGCAAAGAACTGACTCCCTGGAAAAGATCCTGATGATGGGAAAGATTGAAGGCAAGAGAAGGGGACAACAGAGGATGAGATGGTTGGATGACATCACCGACTTGATGGACACAAGTTTGAGCAAGCTCTGGGAGTTGGTGATGGACAGGGAGGCCTGGCGTGCTGCAGTCCATGGGGTCGCAAAGAGTGAGACACGACTGAGTGACTGCACTGAATTGAACTGAAAGGGTAAGATAAATCTTAAGGGAGATATCTATACCTCATGTGAATATAGGTGCTTTAACTTCCACATATTTTGATAGCTTTCATATAATGAACATGCATAATTTGAGAATTCTTGCTTTAAAGATTCAAATTAACAAAAACCGCAAGAATGGATAAATAAAGCAAAACTGCAAACTTTCAAAATAAAGAGATGGCACTCCTCCTAAAAGAACAGAGTCACAGTTATCTATGGGCACTTTTCTACAGATGACTTTATAAAATATGAGAAAGTAACTTAATACTAAGACAACAAACTTTCCCTAGCATATTCTTCACGAATCCAAGTTCTGTTCATTTGAGATAGCCAAGAAGTGGGTGGGGAGGAGAAGCACCGGTCTATAGGAAATGAAAGACTCATTTTTAACCTATGTTTGACATTAGTTAGAAATGGCGGGGGGGGGGGGGTGCGGGGGGCAGGGTTGAAGTCCCACTGATAAGAGAGTCAAAAACTGTAAAATATCTAGGAATAAATTTAGCAAGAAAGGTACATGAACTAGATGAAGACAACTATTAAATCTATGAAATCTTTACTGAAGAAACTAAAATAAGACCTCAATAAATGGAAACATAGTAATATGGAAAAGTTATCATTTTAAAATATCAGGCTTTCCAAAATTAATACATGAATATAGTGCAATTTGAAACACTGACTTGGCTTTTTTGAGGCTTTCTGAACTCAACAGAATTATATTCAACCAATACAGATAAGAATAAATATTTATGAATAGTCAAAAAAACTGAAAAGTACAGTGACAGGAGCTCTTCTTAACAGAGCATAACTTTCTATATAAAGCTACGATATTCAAAACAGTAAAATAATGGTACAGGAAGAGTCAAACAGCACATCCAGAAATAGAGCAGACATATATGGGAACTTAACAGATGATAAGGCAGCACTTAATTCATTGAAGAAAAGATGGTTTATTTAGTCTGGACACAGCTGGCTCTCTATACAAAAGAAATCATATAAGACCCCTTACTTTATATCAGATAAAATTTAACTCTAGATTAATAAGTTCATGTGTTATACAACAAAGAATTAATATACCATAAGATGTTCCTGCAAGATAGGAGAAAAAGAAAAATGAAGCAAGGGCATGAACAGGCAATTCACAGTAAAAAGACCACAAAACATATTAAAAGAGACTAGCTTCAGCAGTAATCAAGGAAATTAAAATTAAGACAAAACTGAGAAAACATTTAGCAACTAGCAGACCAGCAAAAATAAAATTAAGTAATGTCACCTAAAGATGTGACATTATGGAGAACCCACTGCTGGTGGAGATGGAAATTACGACAACCTACTAAAAGAGTAATCTGGCAACAGTAACGCTGAAAATATAACCCCTTTAACTCAGAAATCCCACCCAAGAGATTCGACTCTGTAGAAATAAGAGCATCAGCAAATACAGAGACGTGTCAAAGGATGTCTCGTGCACTACTGTTTGTAGCGCAAAAATCTAGAAACAGCCTAAATGTATACAAGAAAATGACTGAGAAAACTATGTAGAGTACATCCACACTGTGAGACATAATAGGGTTTCCTTTTTTTAACTGAAGATAATCGCAATGCCATGTTGGTTTCTGCTGTAAAACAACATGAATCAACTGTAAGTATACATGTATCTCCTCCCTCTTGAGCCTCCCTTCCACCCTTCCATCCCACCCCTCTAAAAACAAGGTAGCATTATACTTACTGACCGTGATGTGTTGAGAAAAGTTTCAGTTACAGAATAACATAAAAAGTATGATCGCCCCTTTGCAAAAGCGAAGCACCCCATGTATGTACACTGATGTATATACAGTACTGAACCAAGCAGGGAGAGATACTGAAGTATACTCAAAACCAGGTAAAACGGTTGGGGAGTAGTAACAAAGCGGTTGGAGAAATGAACAGTTCTTTTTTCAAGTGTGTCTTTAGTTTTTTTTTAATTTATTACAGTGGACATCTATTGTTTTCTAAACAGATTAAGAACTTTTTAAAAAACGCCTCAGCACTGTTAAAGTAGAGTCTTCAAAAACAGTAGGAAAGTCAATAACAAATCACTAAACTATCAACATATTCCCATTTTGAGGAAAAAGACTGAAGTTCTCAGCTTACTATTAGCCCCCTGAGCATAATGAATTACATAACAGGTATTCAAAAGAAAGAAAAAAGATGGCAGGCAGAGCAAATTTCTTTGCTGTCACTTGAAATTTCGGCATAACAAAGGGTCTGAGTAAATTACAAGTAGAAAAGGAAAATATCCATTTTGGAATTAAATATCTAAATAATATTTCCAAAGACACACAGATAAGGTTTTGTATATGTTCTAAATCTGAAAATAAATTTCAATAACATCAACTCTATCAGTCACAAGTAAATGACCTGCAGTAAACTCCTATGAGCTTCCCATGTGGCTCAGTGGATAAAGAATCTGCCTGCTACAGAGGAGACACAAGAGACTTGAGTCTGACCCCTGGGTGGGGAAGATCCCCTGAAGGAAGGGCATGGCAACCCACTCCAGTATTCCTGCCTGGAGAATCCCAAGGACAGAGGAGCCTGGCAGGCTGCAGTCCATGGGGTCACAGAGTCGGACTCGGCTGAAGGACTCTGCATGCACACATGTGCTATGTACTAGGGATGCCATAAATTAGATAGTTCTTGTCCTTTGAAGATCAGAACAAGTAAACAATTCCACAAACATTAAAAAAAAAAAAAAACAACTACAATCCTTTGCCTGGGGTAGAGAGGAAGAAAAAATAGATTCACTAGTTGGAAAGGAGAAAGAAAAGCATTCCAGGTATAAGCAGAACAGGTATAATGAATGAAAGAACACTTAAGTATTCAAGGAACAACAAAAGTTCAGTGTGCATAAATAAAATAACACAACCAAATGATAGTAGAGTCAAATCATAAGCAACTTCCTCATTCTACTTTCTTAAATAATGAACGCCATTTATTAAACTTTCACCGTGTAAAGCTTCTAAAGAAAATACAGTGCCCATGCCTTCACTGACAGAAATACACATTTTTAAAGGTCACATACATTGATTGAATACTAACAAACAGAAAGGAGTCCCAGGTGGCTCACTGGTAAAGAACCCACCTGCCAACAGAGAAGACAAAACAGACACAAGTTCAATCCCTTCGTCAGGAAGATTCCCTGGAGTAGGAAATGGCAGCTCACTCCAGTATTCTTGCCTGGAAAATTAATTCCATGGACAGAGGAGCCTGACAGGTTTCAGTCCATGGTGTGGCAAAGAGTCACAACTGAGCGACTATCAGAAAAAGAGGCTCTTCCTTCTTCTTTTGTTTCTTTTTTTTTTTTTTGGCCACACCATGACGCATCCAGGATCTTGGTTCCCCAACAAGGGATTGGACCCAAGCCTCCTGCAGTGCAATCAAAGAGTCTTAACCACTGGTCCACTAGGGAAATCCCAAGGCTCTTTCTTCTTACAATAGTTTTCCTTCAATATTCAGACCCCAAAAGCCCTAACAATAACTACAAAGATTCAATTAACTCTACACAGTGTACCTGTTTCTTCATTAGTTTCCCCATCCATCTCAAACCAGTATTTTCACCATATTTTAAAAGTATCATGTTTTCAAAAATTTCAAAAAGTGGGAAAGGAATCTCTTGTGTAGACTTTAGAAAGGAATTTAAAAGATTAACTTCCCTTCTTCTCTTTAGCTTGAAACTGAGCAATTTCCCAAGAGTGAGGTTTAGCAAGCAAAAACTAAACTGAGATGTAAAAACACTAGTGGAACTTCTTTTGAGTTGTACTGTGATGATTTACACAAGTTAAATCTTGTGATCAAATAGTGTACACCATCTATGCTGTGACAGTCTTAATTTTAACCCAAACATTGACAAGGAGACTACAAATGTTTTACATCTCCAAAGATTAATAAGTACATGTCCTTCTCATATTTGCTCTTTCTAAGAATCTATAACATTAATCTCAAAGCCAGACAAGCTGCACAGCCTAGGATGCTCAGCCCAACACAATCAGCTACGCATGCAAACTGGAGTGAGCAAAGCAACGGATTATCAGGTTACACTGGGACTGGTACACTGTAACAACAAAGAAAGGGGGGCGAAAACTACTTGCCTTTAAGATGTCTTTAATTATTAATAAAAGTACAAAGGTCACATATGTTTTCTTCATCCTTTAAAAAAAATCCTTTTTCTTTCTAAGCCTGTTTTTCACTGGCAACATTTATAACTCATTAATTTTCTTCTCCAATAGTTTGAGTAGTTCAAAACAAAACCCCACCAAAAAAGGCTAAACTTCAAAGTACCTAGTAAAAAAGCATTTCTCATTTTAATCATATTATCCTAACCTTTGCCCTTTTTGTACAAAAGTGTTAGTTAATACTGACTCAACAAGTTTGGCAAGTGTGGGGGTTTTTTTTCTTCCACTTCTGGACCCTTCAAACTCTGACAAGAGATTGTTCTAGTGACCAGAATTCATAGCAAATTAAGTATTTTCAATGACTCCTTCAGTGAAGAAAAACCTTATTTATGTACTTTAAATGTAGAAATGATGCCTTTACTGAAACAAAATTTTCTATACAAAAAGGCAAATGAAAGAATCCTAATACTTTTTGCCAAAAATGACTTTCAAAACCTGTAAGCCAACAAATACAAGCGCTTACATAAATCTATACGTTCTCTTAATTTTAAAACTGCTTACTACTTTAATGGGCTTCCCTGGTGGTTCAGGTGGTAAAGAATTCGCCTGCAATGCAGGAGACTTGGGTTTGGTCCCTGGGTCGGGAAGATCCCCTGGAGAAGGGAATGGTTACCCACTCCAGTATTCTTGCCTGGAGAATTCCACAGACAGAGGAGCCTGGCGGGCTAGTTGATGGGGTAGCAAACAGTCGGACACTACTGAGCAACAAACACATAGCTACTGTAACATCATCCTGCATGAAAGAAACTGAACAAGTAACAAAAGGATGAAAGTCAAAATCAAGAACTGGAAACAATTCATAAAGGAAGACTGAAAGACAAGCACCTAAAACAGATAAAACAAGTTGCTGCAGGTTGAAAAAAGGTAATAGTTTTACACTTTCTGAAGCTGAATCCAAATTAGTTTTAAAGTTTTGATATCAATTACATCATGCTGTATACACAAAATTTTTAAATCCTCATCAAATGCGAATAAGGAGATTAAGCATTTTGATAATCTGTTTTGGTATGTGTTTTCCCAATTCCATTTTTTTAATTAAAAATAATCTTTTGGAAAATATTCCTTCAACTTTTTCAATCTGCATAGTATTATTACTAATCACATAAAAACATAAGTTTTTGTTTTTGCACACGACTAATCTCGACTCAAGACCACTTTTAAAAATAAATAGTATGATGAAATATCACCAAAACATTGCTGACAATTTTCGTACTTTATATTTTCACTCTAAAATTCATCTTCAAATCTAGAACTGCTGTCAGTGAAACAAATCAAAGAACAAGCAACTGCTCCAAAAGAAATTAAGGTTTCCTAAACAATGTTTATTTCAAGTATGGAACCCCAACAATCCCTTAGACCAAGTAGACATTCAAGTATGATCAATCGAAAGTGCACTAAAATAAACACTTATCATTTGCAAGGCAAAAGGATGCTTTCTCCAACTGCATGCAAACTACCCAAGAATGAATGACGTTTAAATAGCAGTACTTAATACCCTGAAATGAACTAAGTTAACACCCATCTGATAGCTCTCCCAATATTTAATACTGGGAGTATTTGATAGTGTAACTCAGAAATGAACATTTCAGTAGCAACTACAAGGGTATACCCAGTATATGAGTGCTGCTGTGTTTAGTCACTCAGTCGTGTCCAACTCTTTGCAACCCACCAGGCTCCTCTGCCCATGGGGATTCTCCAAGGCAAGAATACTGGAGTGGGTTGCCATTTCCTCCTCCAAGGACTCTTCCCAACCCAGGGATTGAACCCAGGTCTCCCGAATGGTGAGCAGATTCTTGACCATCTGAGCACCAGGGAAGCCCACGTATATGAGTGAGGATTCCATTTATCTTGTTAGACAGCCCTTTAAACCAAAAAGAGACTCCATGGCTTTAAAGTAAATATACAAACAGTAAATAAAACATTTTTGGAAAGTCTCCTGAAAACAAATACCAAGAACACTATTTACAATGAAACATTCACTCTTCTACTGAGGCATCATATGACTAGTACAGGAATTTATCTACCTGATAATAACCTGATAAGAATAATGCACTTATACAGGAATTAGGATTTCAAGTATTGAAAGATTTGGTCAAGTTCAAGTTATAAATTTAAGTTTCAGCAGTCACTAGGGTACCATCTCAAATAATTTACATCTCTCTTTTGCAGATGTGAAAACCCAGGCTGAGGTGAAACAGAGGTGACTCAGTCACACTCATCTAACTTGAATTATAGGAAATAATCAGTGAATTACAGTGAAATGCTTTTTATTCAAGTATACTATACTGCAAACATACCTCAAGAATAGAATGAAAGTGGTGAAATTATGGGTCTGGAGAGTCTATATTTTTAAAGCAAAGGTTAAAGCATATACAGTATGATAAGCATTATGGGGAACAGTAAAAGTGAATATCTAAAATTCAACTATCCCCAGAAAAATAACATACAAGAAGTCAATCCAAGTATTTTTTCGGAGTTAATCAGCGAAGAACACTACTGTACAAACCACTTGAAAGTTAAAATCACTAAGAAATCTTCACTCCTCTCTTCTGTTAACTAATCCCTACAGTATCTAAAAAAGGTTACTTTCCCTTCTACCAATGTCAGACTAAGATTCTTTTTCAGAGGCAGACTGCCCTGGGCAGGGATACACAGCATTAAGAAAAATATGTTAAGTGTCCAAAAGTACCCAGAAGCTACGTGTTCCGCCCAAGAAAGGATGAGAAAATACAAATGAGAAAATATTTGACAGCCTCTTCCTACCACCTTCCCCCCCAAAACCCTTTACTCAGCTTTATAAACACGTACTGTTGAAGCACACTCTTGAGCGAGTGGTTCGACGACTCTCCTACACCAAACCCTAACTGAGAAACACAACCAACGGTCCCGACTCTGTCAAGCCGCCAAGAAAATCGGGAGAATTATTAATAACTGATGCCTGCAGGATTAGGACTTTGAGAGAAGGGTAACCAATGCATTCGCAGGTGAGTTTAAGAAAAAGACGGGGGGAACCCCAGAAAATTGGGAAAGAAGTTGGTTGGAAGGTTAGAGAGAGGCGAGGCCGACGTCCAGTTCAAAGAGAACGGCAATGCGGATGCAGACAACGATTAACTAACCGAGCATTTGGGAATACAGAAGAGAGTTTCACGAAAGACCTGACTAGGATGCAAGATACAAGAACACTGATACGTGGCAAACAGAAGACACGCGGAGGTGGGACCCGCCCCGCTAACCCCAGGCTCTCTCAATGAGTCCTCAAAGGAGGAGTGCAGCCTGAGAAAGTCAATGGGTGCAAGGAGGCCCGTACCGGCCGGGCAACGCCATAACACAGACGTAGCCGCGTGCGGAGCCTCCGGGTCTGAGGCCTCGGGGCTGGCCCTCAAGAAGTATGAACAACCCTTGTGCTCCCGGCCCCTCCTGGCCCAGTCTCTGTCCTCTCTTCTCACCCTCCACGATCTGGGACCGGACCCCTGGGATAGACAGGAAACTTCCGGCCGAGAGCTCCCGGCAGGCAAAGAGTAAAACAAGAAGTATTCTCTTCGCGCCGCGACTGACACTCACCGGCCCGAAACCTCGAATGAAACCAGCAGCTCCGGGGGCGGTGGCAGCAGTGGCAGCAGGAACCGAACATCCAAAATGGCGGCTCCCTCGGCCTCACCACCGCTACTGCAGGCGGAGGGATCTTAGGTGGGAAGGAGTTTTTAACTAACTTTGCACACTATCACAGAAACTTAGGGCCCTATCTCTCTCTGCTTGTCGGTCCCGCGTTCCCAGACTGCAACTTCTCTTGCTTCCCCTCTCCTATTATCCAAGAATTCGGACCCCACCGAGGACTATTTGCCAAGGAGGAGGTGACTGCTCCTGGAAGAGCGACGCAAAGCGTAGCAAGAATCGGGGCTGTCACTGATGACGCGAGACGCCGCTGCCGAGTCACCGCTGCGGAGAGTCTGAGCGAGAAAGATCCGGTGGACCCCAGAGCCCACGAACATTGGTTCCTCCTGCGGTGGGGTGGGAGCTGGGCTACCAGGAAGTGGCGGGGCCACCTGAAAAGGGTGGGGCTAGCAAGGTAGCGGAGGAAATGGGGAGGAGAAGCAGATAGAGGCGGAGAATACTGAGCCTGGCCGAGCTGGTCCTGATCCACCAGAACCCCAAATTCTTACCTATCACTTTTCAGACCTTAGCTTTCTGTGTAGGTTAACTTTAGGATCATGCTCCAAGTAGTCTTGGATTCTGAAGTTTTATGTCATCTTTGCAACACATTTTATAAAAATAAGAGAGGATGTCACAGAAGAATGGATTTCAAGCACACTATCACCTGTCAACCTTTGGCATTGAACAAGACATTTAGATTCTCTGGGTCTCAGTTTCCTCATTGTAAAAAGAGAAAATTTGTGTTCAGTTCAGTCGCTCAGTCGTGTCCGACTCCGTGACCCCATGAATCGCAGCACCCCAGGCCTCCCTGTCCATCACCAATTCCTGGAGTTCACTCAGACTCACGTCCGTGGAGTCAGTGATGCCATCCAGCCATCTCATCCTCTGTCGTCCCCTTCTCCTCCTGCCCCCAATCCCTCCCAGCATCAGTCTTTTCCAATGAGTCAACTTTTCGCATGAGGTGGTCAAAGTACCAGAGTTTCAGCTTTAACATCATTCCTTCCAAAGAACACCCAGGGCTGATCTCCCTTAGAATGGACTGGTTGGATCTCCTTGCAGTCCAAGGGACTTCAAGAGTCTTCTCCAACACCACAGTTCAAAAGCATCACTTCTTTGGTGCTCAGCTTTCTTCACAGTCCAACTCTCACATCCATACATGACCACTGGAAAAACCATAGCCTTGACTAGATGGACATTTGTTGGCAAAGTCATGTCTCTGCTTTTGAATATGTTGTCTAGGTTGGTCATAACTTTCCTTCCAAGGAGTAAGTGTCTTTTAATTTCATGGCTGCAATCACCATCTGCAGTGATTTTGGAGCCCCCAAAAATAAAGTCTGACACTGTTTCCACTGTTTCCCCATCTATTTCCCATGAAGTGATGGGACCGGATGCCATGATCTTCATTTTCTGAATGTTGAGCATTAAGCCAACCTTTTCACTCTCCTCTTTCACTTTTATCAAGAGCTTTTTAGTTCCTTGTCACCTTCTGCCATAAGGGTGATGTCATTTGCATGTCTGAGGTTATTGATATGTCTCCCGGCAATCTTGATTCCAGCTTGTGTTTCTTCCAGCCCAGAGTTTCTCATGATGTACTCTGCATATAAGTTAAATAAGCAGGGTGACAATATACAGCCTTGATGTACTCCTTTTCCTATTTGGAACCACTCTGTTGTTCCATGTCCAGTTCTAACTGTTGCTTCCTGACCTGCATATAGGTTTCTCAAGAGGCAGGTCAAGTGGTCTGGTATTCCCATCTCTTTCAGAATTTTCCACAGTTTATTGTGATCCACACAGCAGCGGCTGTGCTTTGCTGGAACAGCCGTGAAGAGATACCCCAAGTCCAAGGTAAGAAAAACCCAAGTAAGATGGTAGGTGTTTTGAGAGGGCATCAAAGGGCAGACACACTGAAACCATAATCACAGAAAACTAGTCAATGTAATCACATGGACCACAGCCTTGTCTAACTCAGTGAAACTAAGTCATGCCGTGTGGGGCCACCCAAGACAGGCAGGTCATGGTGTAGAGGTCTGACAGAGCGTGGTCCACTGGAGAAGGGAATGGCAAACCCCTTCAGTATTCTTGCCTTGAGAACCCCATGAACAGTATGAAAAGGCAAAATGATAGGATACTGAAAGAGGAACTCCCCAGGTCAGTAGGTGCCCAATATGCTACTGGAGATCAGTGGAGAAATAACTCTAGAAAGACTGAAGGGATGGAGCCAAAGCAAAAACAATACCCAGCTGTGGATGTGACTGGTGATAGAAGCAAGATCCGATGCTGTAAAGAGCAATATTGCATAGGAACCTGGAATGTTAGGTCCATGAATCAAGGCAAATTGGAGGTGGTCAAACAGGAGATGGCAAGAGTGAACGTCTACATTCTAGGAATCAGCGAACTAAAATGGACTGGAATGGGTGAATTTAACTCAGATGACCATTATATCTACTACTGTGGGCAGGAATCCCTTAGAAGAAATGGAGTAACCATCATGGTCAACAAAAGAGTCTGAAATGCAGTACTTGGATGCAATCTCAAAAATGACATAATGATCTCTGTTCGTTTCCAAGGCAAACCATTCAATATCACAGTAATCCAAGTCTATGCCCCAATCAGTAATGCTGAAGAAGCTGAAGTTGAAGGGTTCTACGAAGACCTATAAGACCTTTTAGAACTAACGCCCCAAAAAGATGTCCTTTTCATTATAGGGGACTGGAATGCAAAAGTAGGAAGTCAAGAAACACCTGGAGTAACAGGCAAATTTGGCCTTGGAATACAGAATGAAGCAGGGCAAAGGCTAATAGTGTTTTGCCAAAAGAACACACTGGTCATAGCAAACACCCTCTTCCAACAACACAAGAGAAGACTCTACACATGGGCATCACCAGATGGTCAACACTGAAATCAGATTGATTATATTCTTTGCAGCCAAAGATGGAGAAGCTCTATACAGTTAGCAAAAACAAGACCGGGAGCTGACTATGGCTCAGCTCATGAACTCCTTATTGCCAAATTCAGACTTAAATTGAAGAAAGTAGGGAAAACCAATAGACCATTCAGGTATGACCTAAATCAAATCCCTTATGATTATACAGTGGAAGTGAGAAATAGATTTAAGGGACTAGATCTGATAGATAGAGTGCCTGATGTACTATGGACGGAGGTTCATGACATTGTACAGGAGACAGGGATCAAGACCATTCCCATGGAAAAGATTTGTACTAGTGGTAGCTAAAACCATTCCAGAATGGGCTTTCCAACTGTAACTCCATGTACCAATGACCTAAGCTGAAGACAGCCCAACCATACAGGTCTTGGCTTGATAAATAATCACCAACACCTGACACGAATATTTTCCATGTGAACATAAAAGGAGCCAAGATATCATTGCCCTTTCAAAGAAAAGGTGATCTACTATTCCTTCATATGAAATGGCAACAAGTAGTCCTGAAAGTGAATAAAGCAGAGCACCTAGCTAGATGACGAAGAGAACAGAACTAACCACAAATCTTGAGTTTAGGACCTGTCACAGGCAGGAGGTCCTACTTTTTGTTCTTAGCCATTTTCATGCAGGGAATTTCAAAACAGTTAACAAAAACTGAATTGAGCAGCCCCGCCTGTGCAATTTCATTCTTGAGCTACTGGGAGGCCAAGGGCCTAATAATAGTAATTATCACTTTTTATTATTAAATATTGATATCCCATCTTCATATGTAATCTAATTTGACCCTTGAGACAACCTCCTGAGTCAGACTAGACAAGCGTAAGGAACTTAGTTTTACCAACAAAGAGACTGAGGCTCAGAGAAGTTGAAACTTGCTAAACGACCCTCCCTCTCCCCTCCCCCACTGGGGTTCCTCTCTTTGGTACACACCCACTCACCCTCCCCGACACTCAGAGTGCTATAAACCGAGAGCAAATGATTTGGGGAGCAGAATGCTTATGGAATTCAGTTGCCTCATTTCCCCTTCATGCACAGCGCAGCTCTTGATCACAGGGGAGGTAAAGTGTAAACTCAGCAGCTCAGTCCTGTCCAACTCTTTGGGACCTTATGGACTGTAGTCCACCAGGCTTCTCTGTCCATGGAATTTTCCAGGCAAGAATACTGGAGTGGGTAGCCATTTCCTACCCTAGGGGATCTTCTCCACCCAGGGATCGAACACGATCTAAAGTATGAACACGTGCTAAAGTACACTATGCAGCACCCATGAAAGTAAGGAGTTTGTAGGTTGCAAAACAGTTACCCAAAACAGTTTGCAAGTCACAAAAATTTGCTTAGAAATTGAATTTAAGTGTTTCCCATTGTAAACCACAAAAGGAAAGTTAAACTAGCTTCTTAAGAAACAGGAAGGAGCTTCTACCATGCCAAGTGTTATAACATTAAAGAGAAAATGACAGACATTATAAAAGTAAACCCCCTTCATGTACATTTTTTTACTTATATTGATCTTTATAATTACCAAACTCCTCCCTAATGCAACTGAAAATTAAAAGCAATTGACCTAACATATAGCATGATTATTTTCTGAGATCTTTGGTCTCCGTGGCTAGCTATTAAAGATTGGGAGGACTTATTCCCCACCTATTCAAATATAATCTCAAATTTCAGATAAATAAATTACAGCAAATCAATAAAGTGGAATATCATGCTGCTGATAAAACTGGAGCTCCAACTCTATCTTTATGAGCATGGTATGGCAGGTTTTCAAAAACATTACAAAATGGTATTATCAAATGAGCTTGTAAAAACTATGAAGTTAAAAAAGTGAAAATGTTAGTCACTCAGTCCTGTCCGACTCTTTTCCACCCCATAGACTGTAGCCCACCAGGCTCCTCTGTCTAGGCAAGACTGCTGGAGTGAGTTGCCATTTCCTTCTCTAGGGGATCTCTCTGACCCAGGGATTGAACCCGGGACTCCCACATTGCAGACAGATTCTTTACCGTCTGAGTCACCAGGGAAGCCAAAAAAGTGTGTATGTGCAGAGAAGTTGAAGGATACAACTAAAATGTAAAAATGATTATCTTTGGATGGTGGGATTATAGAGGACTTTTATTATCTTTATTATATTTTTTTCAAAAAGCATATTGTGTTTTTATTTGGAAAAAAAGACTTTTTTTCCCCCTCACATTTTCAGGGGAAAAAGTCTTATAAGATAATGCAGTTTTTATGGATCCAAATACTAAAGGAGATTTTTTATTTTAAAACAGCCATAGCCAGAAAGGATTCAATAAACTTCTAGGGATATATAACAGTTGGGTGGGAGATCTTTTTTTTTAACGATCAAAAAAATTTTTTTAATTAATTTATTTATTTTTGGCTGCACTAGGTCTTCATTGCTGCACTCAGGTTTTTTCTAGTTGTGGTCAGTCAGGGCTATACTGTAGTTGCAGTGTGCGGGCTTGTCGTCGCGCTGGCTTCTCTTGTTGCTGAGCACGGACTCTAGGGCTCCACACAGCATGTGGGATATTCCTGGATCAGAGATGGAACTCATGTACCCTGCATTGGCAGAAGGATTCTTCACCGCTAAGCCACCAGGGAAGCCCCTGTGTGTTGTCTTACAATTTACAAAAATATTTTCACATATATGGATACATTTGCTCCTCACCCACCATGAGCTGGTAAATCCTGCAAACACAATGACATAGTAGTTAAAAGTGTTGTTTTCAGGCTTCTCTAGTGGTTCAGTGGTAAAGAATCCACCCACCAGTGCAGGAGATACAGATCTGATCCCTGAGCTGGGAAGATCCCACATGTCACGGAGCAACAAAGCTCCTGTGCCACAACTGAGCTTTTGCTCTAGAGCCTGGAAGCTTCAATTACTGAAGCCTGCACCCTGGAGCCTGTGCTTTGCAGCAAGAGGAGCCACCACAATGAGAAGCCTGAGCATGACATCCTGAAAGTAGCCCCCACATGCCGCAACTAGAGAAAAGCCTGCACAGCAATGAAGACTCAGCACAGCCAATAAAAATTAATTTAAAGTATTATTTTTTAAAGTGTTAAAAAAAAATGGTTGTTTTCTGGTGATAGACTGCCTGGATTTAAATTTGCTCTTCCTCTCTCTTTTTTTTTTTTTTTGCTCTTCCTCTCTTTATTGTGTGGCCTGCAACAAGTTACCTAACATCTCTGAGCATTTCTGAACCTCAGTGTATCCATCTGTAAGATGGAATTAATAGCAGCACCAACATCTTGGGATTTAATTGGTGGTCCAGTGGTTAAGACTTCACACTTCCACGGCAGGGGGTGTGAGTTCCATCCCTGGTAGGGGAATTAAGATCCTGTGTGCCAAGGGGCTCCACACACATCCCCCAAATAATAGCATCAGCATCTTAAGGCTGGTGTGATCATCAAATGAGCAGATACATTTAAAGTACTTAGAAACAGCAGCTGGCACAAAGTGCCAGTAGATATAAGGGCACAATAGATAGCAGCTGCCTTTAGGATAAATATTACCATCCCTATTTTAGATATAAGGAAACAGAAACTCATGAAAGTTAAATGATTTGTCATACCTTCATGCAGCAGAGATCAGATTCAAATCTAGATCTTCCAACCTTGGATGTATCTTTCAGTCCATACAGTAACCATTCAATTAACGTACTTCCTGAGACTTTCCACTACAACACACTGACCTGGGTGCATAGAATCTGTAATAGACACTGCCAAAGAGACAGTCCCTACCCTGCAGATAATTACAATCTCATTGAGGGAATCAGGTGGTTGTTTTTAATCCAGAAAAATATCAGTGATATTACTACTCAGTAGATAAGTTCTAGTTCCAAAAGAAGCAGAAATATGAGAGGTCACTAGGTGCTTGAGCAGTGAAAAGATAGCTTCTGGAAGACATGGCATGTCTGATAGAATCCATGGGACTAGAAAGGGACCCATTCTCTTGGGCTTAGATGCAGCAGATTTGTAAGTATCAGCAGGATTTGATTCAGTATCAGCAGCTGAAACCACATGACCTTGCAGCGCATGGGGAAAGCCCTCTTTACAGAAAGGTGGTCAGTCTTTCATAAGGAACTCTTTCTGCTCCTGCACTTGCCAGAGACCTCAGCCTAGAAAGGAGAGTGAAGAGGGGAGGCAATCCCAGAGAAGATACACTGACATGAGTCAAAGAAGCAGCTCTGCTGGCCTGTTTTGCTATCGTTTGAGTCACCCGAATCTATAAATAAGCCTCAAAGTGGAGTAAAATTAGTCCCTCTGATGTTTATGTAATGTTTGCACAAAAAGTATTTCTTTACAATTCTTTTAAGGGTGCCTAATCACAGTTTCTATTGTCCTGAGAAAAAGTGTTAGGAGTCAATCCTACAGTTATGACAGAAACCAGAAATGATGTAAAAATTAATATTCCAACAGCCAACTCTAACCTCCTAACATGATAATGAAAGTGGCTAAGACAATAAATGGAGAAGGCATTGGCACCCCACTCCAGTACTCTTGCCTGGAAACTCCCATGGATGGAAGAGCCTGGTAGGCTGCAGTCCATGATGGGGTCGCTAAGAGTCTGACACAACTGAGCGACTTCACTTTCACTTTTCACTTTCATGCATTGGAGAAGGAAATGGCAACCCACTCCAGCGTTCTTGCCTGGAGAATCCCAGGGAGGGGGGAGCCTGGTGGGCTGCCGTCTATGGGGTCGCACAGAGTTGGACATGACTGAAACAACTGAGCAGCAGCAGCAGAAAGACAAAAAACCCTAAGGGGTCTCCTCACAAGAAAAACAATTTAATTTTATACCTATATGAGATGATCAATGTTCACTAAACTTATTAAGATTATCACTTCATAACATATATAAGTCAAATCATTATGCTATATGCCTTATTCTTATAGAGTGTTGTGTAATTATACATCAGTAAAACTGGAAGAAAAAAAAAAAAACTGAGACTACCAGAGACGGACATACCATCCAGAAACAGAGCAGGGCTTCTGACTCATTTTTGTCCTACTCAAGTAATTTTATTTCCTTAATATGGGCACCATCATTTGCCTGGAAGAATTCACAATAAAATGGTTTGGTTTTCCTTTAAGTGTAAGCACCATCCTTGTTCCTCTAAAATCAGTCAGTCCTACGAGATGCTTTAAAATTAGTCTGAGCAGTCCACAAAGTATTGGAACATCTACAGTAACTGGGGCAGCCAGTTCCTGGTACCCAGTTCAGGAAACACCAAATTACTCTGCCAAGCCACTCACACGCACCAGAGGATGATCCAGGACTTGAAGAAGTGCCAGGATGAGGTGTCTTAGCCTGAGGAGAGGCAGAGAACCATAAAGTTTAAGAGATCGAAGGGATCGTAAATGAGAAAACTTCAGACCTACACACAGGTGGCTGTATTAAATCTGTGCCCAGGAGCTCTGATTCCCAAACAGTCAGTTCAGGACTAAGGAATATTCTGACTTAGGAGAAGTTTGAGGGTTGAGTCTGCACTTGTTCATTTCTAAAAGTAATTAAAAGTCACAACAATACAGCTCCCCAGAAAGAAACCCCAGCCTCAAAGACAGTAAGCTGTAATCACTTTTGAGAGTGCAGCATATAACATGGCTGGAAAACTGGACAATTCCCCCATCATGTGAATGGTAGTTGTGGTTACATTTGTTTGGCTATATTCTTTAAGTGCTCTCTAAACAGGCACAATTTTTCAAAACATGTGCCAGGATAATCTAGTATGGTAGTATTTTTCTTTTTGATAGTAGTTTTAAAGCATTTTTGTGTGTGTGTTCACTATTTCTTTGAGATTCACATCCACTTTGAAAGCTGTTAGCTTCTAGAAAGGAATGCACTGTGCTTCTGGTAAACCACTAATAAACTTCTCTCACTAATGGAGGAAAAGTTTTATTTTGTTTTTAATTAATTAAGGTATTATTTGTTTGGCTGTCCTGGGTGCTCATTGCTGCGAAGGCTTTTCTCTAGTTGGGGGGCAAGTGGGAGCTACTCTCTAGATGTGGTGCTCAGGCTTTTCACTGTGGGGGCTTCTCTGGTGTGCAGGCTTCAGTAATTGTGACATGCGGGCTCAGCAGTTGAGGCTCCCAGGCTCTGGAGCACAGGCTCAATAGTTATGGCGTCCAGGCTTAGCTGTTCCGTGGCATGTGGGATCTTCACGGATCATGGATCATGGATTGAACCATGTCTCCTGCATTGGCAGGTGGATTCTTTACCCCTGAGCCACCAAGGAAGCCCAGAATAGTCTTAACAATTGAAATAACCTTCATGCGCATTAAGCAATTTCAACTTCTACCAGCATTCCCTCTATTTCACAAGAACCAGTGAAGGAAGCAAATCATTTTTTCTTATAGGAGTCATTCTGCAAGAAAAAACATGACTGGGAAGCAATTAGTTTTGAGTCCCAAGTGCATATTTTGTTCATAGTAAGCCTCAAATAAGTAGTTCCTAAAATTAACTTAAGTTACACAGTCAAGCTTCCTTCTTGAGGTGAAGGGTGTATGTTTGTTTGTTTTGTTTTATGCCTTGGGGAAATTAGCTTTAGAAGCAATGATGGGTTTTACATCTTCTATCTCCTATGGCCTCATACAAGAATTGGAAAATCTGTTATCTTTGAGTGTGAAGATGCTACTTGTGAAAGATGATTCAGTTTAAGAAAATTAGAGGTTTCTTTCTCCAACAAATAAGTGACAAGAAAAAAGAAAGATGACGTGAGAAGGAAGTATTAGAGATGAAAAGATTTAAAAGACGAACCAAAACCAGGAATTCTCTGGTGATCCACTGGTTAGGGCTCCACGCTTCCCCTGCAAGGTACATGGGTTTAATCCCCTGGTTGGGAAACTAAGATCCTGCATGCCCACTGGTGTGGCCAAAAAAAGAAAAAAAGAGAGAGACATATAAACCAAATACAATGTGTGGGTCTCTTTGGATCTTGATTTCAACAAAATAAGTGTAAAAATGCAGTTTTGAGATAGTATTATGATAATAAAGAATTATATTTCATTATATTGGGTATCATAATAACATTGCTCCATATTATGAAAGTAAAAGGTATATGTTATAAACTGAAGTATTTACAGGTAAAATTACAAGTATAATGTTTGAGATTTAAATTAAATTCCTTTTGTCTCCAAAAAAGGTGTTAGGAAGAGGTAAGTAGATGAAATAAGAGCAATAGAATATTGATAAACATTGAAACTGAGGGATGGTCACATGAAAGCTCATTTTATTATTTGCTCTAATTTTGACATTTACATTTTCTATAATAAAGCTTTCTTCATTTTATTTGTAAAGCAGAGGACTTGAACTCCAAGAGTAGAAGCTGAGCAATACACAAAGTGGTTCAGGCAAATAAATTCACAAGGAAAACCAGAGTTAAATTATGACTGAAATATAAAATCTTTTAAAAGAAAACTTCATGGGGCAGAAAAGCTTCACAAGATGAAAAGAACAAAACAATTTCTCTTTGTTTCCTTCATACCGAAGGAACAAAGAGTAAAAAAAACTAATGTATATGGTTCTTTAAGTTTTTTTTTACTTCTCCAGAATTATGTACACAAATAAATGCGATTTTTATACTATTTTCAACATAAAAGAAAATTGCATTCATTCTAGAAAAACTGAGCAGATCTAATCTAGATCACTATACATTAACACTTCAAATAGACCAGCTCTTAAAAATGTTCTTTGCAGTCTCTACTGTGGTATAGTCAAGAGGTAGATAAAAGACTATAGCCCTATTTTCTCATGAACTCATCACAAAAATGCATCAAATACCAGCAATATCAGCAAATATCAGCAATATGATTGCAAATATGCCCCCCACCCCAGCCTTAAAAAAACCATGACAGTGGACTTCCCTGGCAGTTTAGCAGTTAAGATTCTAAGCTTACCCTGCAGGAGGTGCAGGTTCAATCCCTGGCTCAGGAACTAAGATTCCCACGTGCCTCGTGGTGGGGTCAAAAACAAAAACATAACTTCAGACAGACCATTTTACTATTCAAGAGCCCATTTAGAAATATATTCTAGCACTATTTGTAGTCCCATTCCAGATTCAGTTTCCCTAACCATTTGGACCTTTCAGGAGGAAGGGATGAGAGATAAGGGTCTGGAGATGACACAGGTGAGGGCCCTGGTGCTAATCTGGCGATGCCCCAAGTAGATCACCAGTCCTGTGACAGTTCCACCACTTTGGTCAAGAGTACCTCTCTTGACATCCTCAGAAAGTCCAATATTGACTAGGTCTGCTGGGGCTTCAGCCTGAGGCAAGAATCACACTGGCATCTCAATTTATGACCCATTTATTTATCGCCTACCACTTTTATATGCCAAGTACCCTTAGAAGCCCTGAGGGGGTTGTAGGGGGAGAAACAGCAAGCCAAGGAGACATGATTCTTGCCCTCATGAAATTTAGAGTCTAGGGCAAGTCAATAACAGTTAGAGCAAACTGCAGACTTTCTGGCCTACATACTTCTTCCTGTTTCGATGACTATGTTTTGAGTACCTGTGAGGTCAGACATTGTGGCGCACCAGTATTTAAGAACTAGATATCAATATGCATAGATATGTCATTGGAAGAACTGATGCTGAAGTTGAAGCTCCAGTACTTTGGCCACCTGATATGAAGAGCTGACTTATTGGAAAAGACCCTGATGCTGGGAAAGACTGAGGGCAAGAGAAGTGGGCAACATAGGATGAGATGGTTGGATGACATCACTTACTCAATGGACATGAGTTTGAGCAAACTCAGGGAGACAGTGAAGGACAGGGAAGCCTGGTTGTGCTAAAGTTCATGGGGTCATAAAGAGTTGGACACAACTTAGCGACTAAAACACAACAATGTCTACAAGAAAGTTTCTCATATTTTAGCCATGGTAAAGTAAGCAAGTAAAGTAAAGTCATTCAGTCATGTCTGACTCTTTGTGACCCCGTGGACTGCAGCCCACCAGGCTCCTCAGTCCATGGGATTCTCCAGGCAAGAATACTGGAGTGGGTTGCCATTTCCTTCTCCAGGGGATCTTCCCCACCCAGGGATCGAACCCGGGTCTCCCACATTGGAGGCAGACGCTTTAACCTCTGAGCCACCAGGGAAGCCCCCTCTGGATTTATTCATTCATTTGACAAAAATCTGTTGACCACATAATATAAACCAGGCACAGAGCTGGGGATGCCACAGCAAATAAAACAGAGAAAAGTCCCCGTTCTCATGGAGCTGATGTTACAGGGTGAGAGACAGACGAGATCACTAAGTGAAGGATACAGTGTGTTAGATCTCAGAGATGAGAGCAATAGAGAAAAAATATAAAGTGGTGAAGAGGGAAGAGAAGGTAGCTTTGGAGGGCTTCCCAGAGAAGAGAACATTCAAGTACAGACCAGAAGGAAGTGAGGGAGGGACCAGGCAGAGAGCTGGAAAACACAGAGTCCCCAAGTACAAAGGTCCTGAGGAGGGAGCAGGTGTGTGTTTGAAGAAGCACAGGGAGGCCAGTGTAGCTGAGGCAGAGTAAACAAGCAGAGAGCCGAGGGAATGAGGCCAGAGAAAAGAGGTGGGCGGCCTCCTAGGTCATAGGAAAGCTGGTGCCTATTATCCTAAGTGACATTAAAAAGTCACTGGAGGTTTTTAAAAAGCAGAGGAGATATACAACCTGATCTAGGTACTAGCCAGATCTCCGAACATTGGTTCATGGGGAAAAGGAGTAGAAGCAGAAAACACTGAACATCAGTTCATGGGGAAAAAGGGGTAGAAGCAGAAAAACCAGTTAAGGGGGTATTGCAATCATCCAGGCCAGAGATGATCCCATGTTAGCTCAGGGTACAGTCAGGTTGAGAGAAAGGGAAGAGTCAAGAAAGACATGTTCCTAGCATAGCATCACCATTAACTGTAGAATGAGTAGGTTCTTGGAAGAGCACTTTGGGACACGTTAATTTGAGATGCCTCTGAAATATCCAAGGAGATATCAGGAAGGCAGGCAAATACATCAGCTTGCCGTTCATATCAGCCTAGAGACCTTAGCTAGTGATATGCATGTTGAATTCCTCACCACAAAGGGGGGTAAAAGCCACAATGTTGAGGACTTCCCTCGAGGTCAAATGGCTAAGACATCACACTCCCAATGCAGGGGGCCTGGGTTCGACCACTGGTCAGGGAACGAGTTACCACACACCGCATGTGCAACTGAGACCCAGCACAGCCAAATAGATAAATAATTTTTAAAAATAAAAAAACCCCACAATGTTGGATGAATTCACCTAGAGAATAGGGAGGAAGATACTGAGCTGTTAGGCACAACCCTGGTGGCATTTCATGTGGCTTTTTCTTCTTCTTAGTCCTTTTCTGTATTGTCTAATTTTTTTTACATGTCATTTTTTCAACAAACCACATAACTCTTTGGGAGAGGAAAAAAAAGAGTAAAAGAGCCCTTTTCAGGAAACCATTGGAAGCAAAACATCAGAAAAGACAAGTGTGCCCTTTAACCACAGTCCAACATGGTCCATGCTGTCAGTTTGAAGGCATTAAGGAGAAATTTCTCCTGCCCTTAAAAAATTCATGACCACCTTTTGGAAGCTTAATCCATTCTCTGCGATAATGATGTGAGGATGAAAAGCAAAACTTGATTATGTTTGCTCTGTGCCAGGCCCTGCATATAAATTCCTTATACATATTAGCTCATTTAATCATCTCAACATGCTTTTGAGATCTGTTAATAATTCTTAAAATGTTATTACCCTCCTTCTTGCAGTCCAGACAACTGAGTCTTTGTGAGGGTAAGTCACTTGCCTGAAATCTCACAGTCAATAAATGCTGGATCTAAATAAGGGTCCTTTTACTACTGAACTCAAACGCTGAACCAAGGCTCAGTGATGGCACCTTGTGCCTTTGGATCTTGTAGATTTTATTCCAAGAGCTCTTTATTTAAATGCAAAATAGGACTTCCCTGGTGGTCCAGTGGCTGAGAACCTGCCTGCCAGCTCATGGAATGTGGTTCAATCCCTAGTCTGGGAAGATTTCACATGCCATGGGGCAACAGGACCTGTGATCTGCAACTACTAAACCCATGTGCCCCAAATACAGAAGCTGGCACACCCTAGAGCCTGTACTCCCCAACAATAGAAGCCACCACAATGAAATGCCCATGCAGCACAACTAGAGAAAGCCTGTGAGCAGCAACCAAAATCCAGTACAACCAAAAATAAATAAATATTTTTTAAAATATATAAAAATAGTAGATTTTTTAAAAATGTAAAATAATACTCAGATAGAGATCTCAGATAAAGAGATTTTAAAAACTAAATATGCTTCTGGGAATAACACTTTAGATAGCTTCATCTTTGTTTTCTCCTCTATTGCTAACAACTTATTAAATAGAAGGGTCATCTGACCGTAGAAGTCCATCTCTGCTAGAAAAAGTATGTGGGTGGAGAAAAGGTGCAGAGGTCACCCTTTTACAATCCTGCCAGAACAACTCTGGAAGCCACATTCTTAAGTTTAAAAAAAAAAATCTAGTGCACAATAAAAATCTTAGCTTTAAGTCAGTTCTCTCTTCCTGAAAGTACTCACCATAAAGGTTGGTTTGGATTTAAATGGCACATTATAGTGGTAAAGAACCTGCCTGCCAATGAGGGTCCGATCCCTGGGTGGGGAAGGAAGATCCCCTGGAGAAGGGAATGGCTACCCACTCCAGTATTCTTGCCTGGGGAATCCCATGGAGGAGCCTGGCGGGCTATAGTTCATGGGGCCGCAAAGAGTCAGACTGAGCATGCACGCACATAGTTCTTAGCCATTTCTATAGGTACTGCTCCACTAGAACCTGAGTTTGAGTGTTCATATTCAATTCACACATCAGCTGCAAAATGAAGAACAGAACAAATCTGGTCACATGCATACCTACAAAGAAAGAAACAAAAAGATTTTAAGTAGTATTTCAGTTTTGAATCATAGTTCTTCATTTTTCTTGTCTCTGTTATGTAAAATGCATATTTTTTAAGAGATGTATAGTTTAGCAACAACAAAGAGATGCTCTGTTTGTATCATAAGGCAGCCTTATCTGAGGGTGAGGGAACCAAGTAGAATAAGAAGAAGAAAATAAACACAAGAAAAAATATTTTTATTTTCTGATTAGTATTATCTCACTTTATGATAAGTATTTTGAATTATATCAGAGGTAATAGTCAACATATTCAACAAGGCTCTGTCCAATCAGAATGGACATGCTGAATGATGAGAGTGTCCACCAGCCTGAAAACAACTTCTGAGGCTCTGTCCAATCAGAATGGACATGCTGAATGATGAGAGTGTCCACCAGCCTGAAAACAACTTCTGAGGCCACCTCCCTGTGTCCCAGCTGAGTATCAGTCCTCAGTTATGTATGTGGTCATGATTAAGATGTTCAAATATTTGAAACTTCTAAGTTGGATTAGATTCTTTCATATTACTAGGCCAGTTATATTTAGGAAAATGTATGCTTGGGCTTCCCTGGTGGCTCAGCTGGTAAAGAATCTGCCTTCAATGCAGAAGACCCGATTCAGTCCCTGGTTGGGAAGATCCCATGGAGAGGGGAATGGCAACCCACTCCAGTATTCTTGCCTGGAGAATTCTGTGTACAGAGAAGCCTGGCAGGCTATAGTCGATGGGGTGGCAAAGAGTCAGACACGACTTAGCAACTAAGCATGCACGCACACAAACCTTTATGTCTCTATTAGTATATAGAAGTATATATACAGACACGGAGATGCATACAGATAAACATACACAGAAGGAAAGAAATATACCAAAATTCTTATCTCCAGATTCTTTTTGTCTGTACTTCCTAACTTTTCTACACATTTATACTACATCTTTAC
Source organism: Ovis canadensis (assembly GCF_042477335.2). NCBI lineage: Eukaryota > Metazoa > Chordata > Mammalia > Artiodactyla > Bovidae > Ovis > Ovis canadensis. The sequence continues at coordinate 52,389,105 of NC_091258.1, read as the reverse complement.
AGCTCAGGGTGGGGAAAGACAACTAGTTGGTTTTAAAAATGGTTCTGTGGGCTGACATATTCTTGTCAAGCAGGACTAGTTCTCTACTAAGTGGAGACAGTGCTTTTTGACACAGTCCCAACTTCCCAGGTGGCTCAGTGGTAAAGAATCAGCCTGACAATGCAGGAGATGTGGGTTCAATCCCTGGGTCAGGAAGATTCCCCTGGAGGAGGAAATGGCAACCCACTCCAGTATTCTTGCCTGGAGAATTCCATGGATAGAGGATCCTGGTGGGCTACAGTCCATGCGGTCACAAAGAACCAGACACAACTGAGCACGCACACAAGTTAGAGCCCAGTGCCACCCTCACTAGGTGGCACAAATGCCTTGTAATTTTGTTGAGCCTGACAAATGATGCAAGTTCAATAGGTCTCACTCTGTGCCCTGGAACAAGCTAAAGTAAGCCAGCAGCAGGTCCCCAGTACAGTTCCAGGATCTCCATGGCCTCCAGGGGTAGTCTTATCAGGTAATGTGCTCTGATCCGAGCTTGTTCCTCTTTCCCAGAGGCCAGATAGTCACCTCTTTCCTATTTTCTGGGCCTGTTCTGCTGCAGCACAAAGCATGCATTTAGGAAAATGAACTGACAAAGAGGAGTTTTTTAATAAATAGGGCCATATACAAAATAGTGTGAAATAATGTTTTTATTTAAAACAAAAAACTGAAAAAACCAATATGTATCCCTGATTGTCAGAATTAAAGGACAGTTGATAAAGTTCACAAGTTCTGTGTATACCATCAATGTCATTCTCTTTGTTCACAATAATAATAATGAGTACCACTGGATTTCTCTATATGTCATTTGTTTTGAATACTTTCCATAGGTTCCTTATATAAGTAATGCCCAAACACCCTCTGCAAAATTTGGTTAAAGAATGCCTAAAAATCAGTTTGAAAGTTTGGGTAATATCTGCCTCTCCACTACCATAATCTAATAGACTATAGTAATTCAATAATAAATAGCACTATTTATGCAGCACTGAGAAAACTGTGTTTACGTGCATTACTGATTTCACCTGAACCCTTCTCATAATCAGAGATCCTCAGTTTCTCAGTTTACTGAGGGGGTCATGGCACATGTGACCCCCTGGAATAAGGAAAGAGCAAAAGGCAACATAAATTACAGAAAGAAGACAACAGAAATCAGCTACTACTCATATTCATGGGTACAACATGACTTAAGCTGTCACCTGATAGAAGAAAGAGCATCTTCTGTGTGTGTTTGAAAAAAGCTAAGGAAGCTCTTTCAGAAAAATTTGCCCAGGAGCTCAAACTTAATAGCTATTACATATCTAAAAAAGGCTTGGCTAGATAAAGCGCTGTGCTTTGGTGGAGAGAAGTCCAGTCATTTGGACATAAATTGTATCTTAACCCTTACGAAATGTTTTTCTTTCTTTTGGCCATATTTGGAATCTTAGTTCCCTGAGCAAGGATTGAACCTGAGCCCCTTGTAGTGGAAGTGCAGAGTCCTAACCCTTGGACCACCAGGGAATTCCCTGGAAACCTCCTTATATATTTTTAAAAAAGCAAATGTCATTTATTTATTTTTGGCTGTGCTGGGTCTTTGTTGCTGCATGGGCTTTTCTCCAGTTGCAGCAATTGAGGGTTACTCTCTAGTTGTGGTGCACGGGCTTCTCATTGCAGTGACTTCTCTTGTTGAGCATGGGTTCTAGGGGCTCACAGGCTTCAGTAGTTGCAGCACGTGGGCTTAGTGGTTGTGGCTCCTGGGCTCTAGAGCACAGGTTCAATAGTTTGGTGCGTAGTCATATGGCATTGTTCCAGCTCAGGGACTCAACTTGTGGCAGGCAAATTCTTTACCACTGAGCCACTGGCAGGCGGATTCTTTACCAATGAGCCACTAGGGAAGCCTGAAACTTCTTATTAAAGTTTTTATTTTGACATAACTGTAGGTTAACATGCGGTTTGTAAGAAGTAATACAGAACAACCGAGGACCCCCTTGACCCAGTTTTCACCGGTGGTTTAACATCTTACAAAACCATGATTTGTATTGAGACAATCAAGATACAGGAGAGTGTTTGAAAATTTTTAAACAATTTGATCACTGTAATAATCAGTCCCACAATTCAGGAACATTCCTTTAAATTCCAGAGTTGCTAAGTAAGGTCTTATGAGATATGCCATGGGACTCGGAGGTGGCAGCATGGAGTGCACAGGAATTTGAGGGGCAGCTTGCTATGCTCTCTCACTCTAAAAAAATTTTTTTCCAGGAATTCTAGGCGATTGACAACCAGCTGCAAGTTGTCTGCGAAGGGCATAAGCTTTGAAGGCAGAGCTGAATGTGATTTCACCATAAGGCACTGCTACTGCTGCTAAGTCACTTCAGTTGTGTCTGACTCTGTGCGACCCCATAGACGGCAGCCCACCAGGCTCCCCCGGCTCTGGGATTCTCCAGGCAAGAACACTGGAGTGGGTTGCCATTTCCTTCTCCACCATAAGGCACAGCAGCTCGCAAATCACCTTGCTGAGAAGTTTCTCAGCCAAAGAGAGAGTTATCAGAGGCTCTAATTTTTCCACATCTACTTTATTTATTCAGGAGCCTGGCAGGCTACAGTACATGGGGTTGCAAAGAGTCAGCCACGACTGAGCACGCACACATTTATTTATTTAACAAATCCTGTGTAAGGAACTCCTGGCTGCTTAGTACTGGCCTGAATGCACTTGCTTCTCTGTGGACCAGTTCCCCAGATACGACGCTTGTGATTCAAATAACAGCTAGATCTCCTTCAGTTTATTCTAATCATCAGTGTTTTTAATGCAACTTTTGAGAGTTCTGCCAACAGTTTTTGACAAAAAGTGAAAGTCTCTGGCAAGTGTCTGAGGAAGTAGACAACAGAGGGATATTCTCCTCCCCAGAGGACATAATAGTCACTTATGGAGAAGTTATAAGACCTTCTTCTAAATAAAATGTTAATGAATTTGGAAGGGAAATCCCCATTGGAACCTGGAGAGATTGCATAACATTAAAGGCATGTGGAAATGAGAACACAGGGAAGTAGATAAAACAGAAGCCTGAAAACTGCACATTCCTACATTTGGAAACAATTAGAAAACTTTCCCAAATAATCTAATATCAGGAACCAACATGTTTCTGATGCTGCTGCTGCTAAGTCGCTTCAGTCGTGTCCGACTCTGTGCGACCCCATAGACGGCAGTCCACCAGGCTTCCCCGTCCCTGGGATTCTCCAGGCAAGAACACTGGAGTGGGTTGCCATTTCCTTCTCCAATGCATGAAAGTGAAAAGTCAAAGTGAAATCGCTCAGTTGTGTCCGACTCTTCTCGATCCCATGGACTGCAGCCTACCAGGTTCCTCCATCCATGGGATTTTCCAGGCAAGAGTACTGGAGTGGGGTGCCAGTGCCTTCTCCAAACATGTTTCTAGGAAAAGTCAAATCTGCTAAGGATTCTATAATTTCAATATATGCTTAAGATTAGTTGTCATTTCTGCCATAGGATCTAAGGATAGAAGTTCCTTTCCTAAAACGACACCCTGGCATGCTAAAGCATATAAGCAGGAAGACAAGACGGTATGAAAAAAAGCCACCTACTCCTCTTGTTGTGACAAACATGGTTTCCCAAGTTTTTATCCCAAAGTTATCTCTGATTGATTCCTTAGCATCACAAATAGTTGGGATGGTTGTCTGAGCTTACCCTGCCTGTGGGCCTTCCCTGGTGGCTCAGTGGTAAAGAATCCACCTGCCAGTGCAGGAGATGAGAGTTGGATCTCTGGGTCGGGAAGATCTGCTAGAAAAGGAAATGGCTACCCACTCCAGTACCCTACCTGGGAAATCTCATGGGCAGAGGTGCGTGGCAAGCTACAGTATATAGGGTCACAAAAGAGCCAGATACGACTTACCAACTAAACAACAACCATCAATATGTACAACCAAAGAAATGAGGCTTGCTTGGAGTAAAGAGTTCTAGAAGAAGATACAGCAGATATGACCTACCCTTTTGGGACTGCAGCATCAAACCAGGAAATCACTAGCGTTTCACCATTCAGAACATCCTTTAACAAAAATAGACACATATCTTTGAACCATGTCATTATGTTAATGTCTGGCAGCCAAAAAACATTTTGCTTGCATCAATTTTGCCTGAAAACCAGGTCTCTGATTGCATATCTTGATCTGGGAGAAACGATATCGTTGAATACACTTTGATGGTCCAAAGGTCTTTATCTTGGCAGTTTCAATGCCAGTTTTGTGAGCAAAGAAATGAACCAGAAACCGTTCTGCCAGTTAGCACTAAAACAGGGTCCCTGAGTAACCACAGGACTTCCTTCTTGGCCAAACTGAGAAAATAATTGTTATGTATAATATTAATATTCACAAAGCAAAGTTCTCTGCTGATTTAGATGGCTACGAATCAGTAGTGTCACTATGTTTTACCCACTTGGGTGTAGGGGTGTGTGTGTGTGTGTGTGTGTGTGTGTGCACATGCACATGTGCGTGTGTGTGTGTGTAGTGTTCAATAATTTTGATAATTCTTTGGACCCACCCAGGTGAGAAAATATCAAATTTGAGGCCTAAGTGTTTCCTAGAAAGAATGTTAGAGATCATATACCTTATTTGTATTTTAACTTGCTCATTTAATATTTCTAAGGTAATATTCTCATTTAAAAAATCCAAACAATAACAAAAAGTCTCTTTTGTTCCTCTTGGCCACCACCCAGTTCCACTTTCCTCTCCTGAGATAGCCAATGTTAACTAGTTGGTACATATCCTTCCACTCCTCTTCTGTACAAATACATAAATATATGCAACTGTAACATTATAATATGTTGTTTAAAATAAATACATGATCTCACAATGTATATCTTCGCTTATTTTTTCACTTAAAATGTTTCACGATCTCTACTATCTATGTTTTACTCCGGCCCCTTTACCCAGTTCAGGAGAAGGCAATGGCAACCCACTCCAGTACTCTTGCCTGGAAAATCCCATGGATGGAGGAGGCTGGTAGGCTGCAGTCCATGGGGTCGCTAAGAGTCGGACACAACTGAGTGACTTCACTTTCACTTTTCACTTTCATGCATTGGAGAAGGGAATGGTAACCCATTCCAGTGTTCTTGCCTGGAGATCCCAGGAACTGGGGAGCCTGGTGGGCTGCTGTCTATGGGGTCGCACAGAGTCAGACACAACAGAAGCGGCTTAGTAGCAGCAGCTTCACCCAGTTCAAGCTCTTCATTTCACAGAAAAGGAAACTGAAGTCTAAAGTAGTAAAACGATTTTCCAAAGGCTTAATAGCAAGAGCCCAGCCAGTAGTACTTTCAAAATCGAACAAAAATCAGTGATTATTTACTGAACAAAGTTTGCAGAAACTAAAAAGGAACAAAATCTACTCAGAATCCAGTCTCTCCAGTTATTTTTTTTTCCTCTGTTCAGCTTTTGTCTGTATGCAGAACTACTTTTTTACATAGTTGTAATCAAAGCATAAATCAATTGGTGTCCTTTTTTTTTTTTTTTCTATTTTGGCCACACTGCAGGGCTTTGCAGCATGCGGCATCTTAGTTTCCTGCTCAGTGAAAGCCACGAATCCTAACTATCGAGCCACCAAAGAATTCCCTTTTTTCACTTAAGTTAATCAGATGTTCATATTACTATCAAGTCGACAAGTTAATTGGCAATGATTGGTGACCAAACAGTTCATCTAGTAGTCAAGCCCTCTTCCCGCTAAGCTGCTTCCCACTGTACTAACCCCCATCCTCTCATTCTTCACAGACTTGAAAGTCTAATTTCACTTTCCCCTAGATCCTGGTTCCGGTCCATTTCTCGTCCCCCTCAGAGGCATTTCTCAGCTCTTAAAGAGCTCCCCTCTCCATCCTGGCTCTCTAGGGGGAATCTCAATACTCTCCCGGACCTGGGTCGCCTCAGTGTTCCCCGAGGTTCCCAAGAGATAGTTTCACAAAGTCAGTTCCTGAGATCCAGGAGACGCGGGTCACAGATGGCCACGCTTCTGTGGGAACTCCCAGAATTGACTGGAGTAAGCGATTGTTGGGTCCTTGTGGGGTCAGGGTGTGGAGGCCGGGCCCAGTCCTATTCACGTGACCCGACCCCAGGGAGAGGAGTTTGTTTTCCCACCAGAGGGGGCGCTGGGAGTGACAGGCGGGGAGCCAGCCCCCTCCCCTTCGGGATACTCCTGGGCGTCGCTCTCCGACTAGGGGCCCTGACGTCATCTCTCCGCGCCGGGGGCGGGGCGCTCTTGACGCCATCTCCGGGCGCCCGGCTGGGGGGGCGCTGGGTGTGGGGCGGCTCCGGGGCCGGGGATGGCGGCGGCCGCTGTTGCGGCGGCTCCGGGACCAGCGGGAGGAGCCCGGGGAGCGCCGTGAGATGGGCCGGTGAGTGTCGCCTGGATTGAGGCCGCCGACCTCACTGGGGCCAAGCAGGCCTGGGGTTGGTCCTGTGAAGGAAGTGGCCCCCCAGAGTCCGTTGCCCCGCGGACCTAGGGAGCTAAAGAGGCCTCGCCTAGACCCCGGATCGCTTCTCACCGGCCTGGCCCAGAGAGCTGCCTCAGGTTCCTGCGCCCCCGCTGCTGTGTCCTGGCGGCCCGGGCTGTCCGAGTCCTCGGGGCGGGAAGGGGCCCCCAAACAAGGAAGCAGCGCCTGCGGGGCCTCGCCCTTACTCCTCTGCTTGAAAGGTCGACCCGCCACTCTCTAAACGCAGAATTCCCAATTTCGGGCCTTACCCCTTTTGGGGCAGTGATTGGGGGATCAAGGGAAGCCTTAGCCCATGTCTGTTCTAAGCTCCTAGCCCTCAGCGAATTCGAGTCTGGGGCTGGATTCAACCTCTTGATTCTGAGCTGTGCTGGCAGCTCCAGCAGCTCTCCGGAATGGTCCTTCTTTCCCGTTAGCTCCGTTAGGGCCACAGGCTGCGTCTTGCCCTGTGAAATCCTCATTGAGCCTCTTAAGAGGCTAACGTTTCAGATTCCAAAATGTGTTTTGCGTTGTGGGAACCTGGTGCATAGTCTTGGCTCTTTGTTACTCCCGCAGACCTTTTGCCTCTTTCAGTCCTTTTATTAGCCTCTGTTTGGCTAACCCCTCTGTGACCTAGAGGCAGGTTTTCTTTAATGTTTTAGTCATGAGAGGCAAGTTATCATTCTAGAATTGAAGATGTGACCCCATTTTCTGTTGGAAATGACAGAGAAAGCTAACAGCTTTTCAGTTACTGGAACTGCTGGCAAAGAAGGAATGCAAGACTTGTGCCCTCTGTGTATCTTTGTGTTTATGGAACGAAGAATTTGTCTTTCCATCTTGTTTTCCTGTTTCCTCCTTTTTTTTTTCCTTTTTTTTTTTTTTTTGATATATCTGCACGTTGCCGACCTTAAGGGAGAAATACCTTCATTTTGGTTTGAGGCTTGCAGTATTCTGTAGGACTTGGAAAGCACAATGGGTAGTATCAACAATTTCTACAAGTACTGGTCAATATTACTTTGTTTTCAGAGATTAAGGCTCTGGTCTTCAGTGCATAATGTTTCTGACAGGTGTAGATTCAGATGTTGACAGTTTAGCAGTTTTGTTTCCCATTGTTGCCGTACCTGAGGATGAAGGCAATACTTTCAGTTTCTGTCACACCTGATTCAGCACTTGCTACAAAGTTGTCACTTAGAAATTTACACACACACACACAGGAGCCTGTTTTTTTTTTTTTAACCCTGGAAATTTGTTAATAGGGCTTCCCTTTGAGTGACTCCCCCTTGACCTCATTTTCTGCCCCAGAAACATAAATAATTGTTCTTTTTCCTCCAGTGCCTCTTTTCTCATTTAAATAACTTCCACATCTATGTTTTCATTAGCCCAGAATAAAAGTGAAATCCGTGAGACTGATTTTTTTCCTGCTTCCCTTTGTTCACATGGGGACAGTGCTGAGTCTTCCACTTTGTGCATTTACCTGAAACTGGGATTGGAAATAAATGTAACCTTTGGTGGAATAGGTACAGGTAGAGAATGAAGAAGACGATGTTAAGGAAAACAGTAAAGTTTGACACTTGGAAATTTTTTTTCCCAGAAACGTCTTCCTACAAATTAGAATTTAATGTGTTGTTACCCCTAGAGGAGAGGCTGAGGCAGGAACTCCTGGACTTTAATGTCCTTGTGGCTTTAGAATTCGCTTTCTTCATGATCCTGGGGATCGTCAGAGGCTAGGCTCCCTCTTACTCGATTCCTGCTTCTGTCTTCTAGGCTCCCAAGCCAGTGGGGAGGACACTGCTTCTTATTACAACTTCTCAGAAGCACCACTGGAAGCTCAGGTAATAGAGGTGCTTTGGATACCTTGTTGCAGAAAAACATCTGGAATCAACAGTGGAAAAACAGAACAGAGTGTGATAATCATAGAAATATTTTTTCAGAGCCAAAGAACTGAAGCCTGATTGGAAGAAATAGGTGACAAATTTCATACGTGTCCAAGTATTCAGACCAAAATGATAAGTTGTGACAGTGGACAAAAGCGTGTATGAAAGGTGATAGGGAAAGGGGAGAGAGAACTTTCTTATGAATCGCATAGACCTAAGATAGCGATAAAGAGGCGTGTTTTGGGGAATGGAACCAGAATCTTAAGGAGTGGTGCCTGGAACCTCCCTACCAAAGAAAGGAGCCATTGGCAAAGGAAGAAAGAAAGGGAATGAGTGAAGAAGGCAAATTGAAGGTCCATTGGAGGAAAAGAAGTTTCACCAGACTAGGGAACACAAAGTCTGTGTGAGGTCAGAAGAGTTTTGTTGCTCTTTGAAGAAAAGGAGAAATAAATAAATTCTAGAAAATACTAGTACAGTCACTTTCCTCATAGGGCCCAAGTTTAAATGTAGTATTTTATGGGGCAAAGAAGATACTTATTTTCGTAACATACTTAAGGAACAGCATTTTTTTAAAAAAACAAGCAGACCTCAGGACCTATTGACACCTGGGTCCTTGGGGTAGTGGTGATATGAGGCAAAGGAGGTAAGGCCTGGGAGGGAGGAGGGGGGTAGGTGAGATCATAACCCCAATTAGGCTGGGGAAAGGAAGCAAGGATTAGCTCATACGTTCAGGAAAGAAGATAGCACAGTAGTGTTTGGTGACAAAAGGAGAAACTTAAGGACCCAGCAGCAAAGACCATGTGTTCAAATCCCCCTTAGGGGAAAAGACTCAAAATAGTCAGAGTTCGCATCAGAGACACAGCTAATCATGACGCTGTTGGTTTCCCTGGGGTCATGGACCAACAGGTTACGTTCCACATTTTTGAATGCTTGACCTTGTAGCTGTGTGGTTTTTGTGATTGTTTCTTTCATGCCCTTGGCTGGATGAGTAAGGGGGGTAGCATCCTTGTCTGCCCCTTTCTCATTCCTCTTTTTTTCCCAGCAGTCCCCTTGGTTCCATCTTCCTCCATGGATGCAGTTCCTGCTCTTCCATTTGACTTGGTTTACCCCTGGGTTACTGTTCTTTGCCTCTGATTTGTTCCCTAGCAGATGTGGGCGCCCCAGCCAACAGCACAGAGGGGTGCAGGGGAGCCACAGAGAAGCCCCTTCTGATGCCCCAAGGAGCAAGCCGACCCCTTCCAGGCTCCAGGAACACCACAAAGCAATATGAAACCTGTTCATGAGCGGAGTCAGGAATGCCTTCCACCAAAGAAACGAGACCTCCCCGTGACCAGCGAGGATATGGGGAGAACCACCAGCTGCTCAACTAACCACACACCCTCCAGTGATGCTTCTGAATGGTCCCGAGGGGTTGTGGTGGCCGGGCAGAGCCAGGCAGGAGCCAGAGTCAGCCTGGGGGGTGATGGAGCTGAGGCCATCACTGGTCTGACGGTGGACCAGTATGGCATGCTGTATAAGGTGGCTGTGCCACCTGCCACCTTCTCCCCAACTGGCCTCCCGTCTGTGGTGAACATGAGCCCCTTGCCCCCCACATTTAATGTAGCGTCTTCTCTGATTCAACATCCAGGAATCCACTATCCCCCAATCCACTATGCTCAGCTCCCGTCCACCTCTCTGCAGTTCATCGGGTCTCCGTACAGCCTTCCTTATGCCGTGCCACCTAATTTCCTCCCGAGTCCCCTCCTTTCTCCTTCTGCCAACCTTGCCACCTCTCACCTTCCACACTTTGTGCCATATGCCTCACTCCTGGCAGAAGGAGCCACTCCTCCCCCGCAGGCTTCATCCCCAGCCCACTCGTTCAGCAAAGCCCCCTCTGCCAGCTCCCCGCCTGGGCAGTTGCCACATCACTCGAGTACTCAGCCACTGGACCTCGCTCCAGGCCGGATGCCCATTTATTATCAAATGTCCAGGCTCCCTGCTGGGTACACCTTGCATGAAACTGCCCCTGCAGGTGCCAGCCCAGTTCTTACTCCTCAGGAGGGCCAGCCTGCTCTGGAAGCAGCCGCTGCCAATGGACAGAGACCGCGAGATCGGAATTTAGTGAGACGGGAAAGCGAAGCCCTTGACTCCCCTGGCAGCAAGGGCGAGGGCCAGGGGCTGGCGCCAGTGGCCGAATGCGTGGTGGATGGGCAGTTGTTTTCAGGTTCTCAGTCTGCACGGGTGGAGGTGGCAGTGCCAGCACACCGAGGGACCCCAGACACGGACCTTGAGGTCCAGCGGGTGGTGGGTGCTTTAGCGTCTCAGGACTACCGGGCGGTGGCAGCTCAGAGGAAGGATGAGCCCAGTCCCCTCAACCTGTCCCACCATAACCCCGACCACCAGGGCGGGGGGCGAGGGCCAGCCAGGAGCGCCACCGAGACGGCCGAGAGAAACCAGGCCCGAGGGGTCTCCCCTCACTCCCACCAGGAACCCCTGAAGCATAGACCTTTCCCCAAAGCAGTGGTTGTAGCCAATGGCAATCTGGTGCCCGCTGGAACTGACCCAGGCCTGCTGCCTGTGGGTTCGGAGATCCTGGTGGCATCAAGTTTGGACATACAGGCCAGAGCCCCCTTCCCAGACAAGGAGTCGACGCCACCCCCCGTGACCTCTTCCCATTTGCCCTCCCATTTCATGAAGGGCGCCATCATCCAGCTGGCTACCGGGGAGCTGAAGCGGGTGGAGGACCTCCAGACACAGGATTTTGTGCGCAGTGCCGAAGTGAGCGGGGGGCTGAAGATTGACTCAAGCACAGTTGTGGACATTCAGGAGAGCCAGTGGCCTGGATTTGTCATGCTGCACTTCGTGGTGGGTGAGCAGCAGAGCAAAGTGAGCATCGAGGTGCCCCCTGAGCACCCCTTCTTCGTCTATGGCCAGGGCTGGTCCTCCTGCAGCCCCGGGCGGACTGCACAACTCTTCTCTCTGCCCTGCCATCGGCTCCAGGTGGGAGATGTCTGCATCTCTATCAGTTTACAAAGCTTGAACAGTAACTCAGTCTCTCAGTCCAGCTGTGCTCCCACAGGCCAGCTGGGTCCTCCCCGAGAAAGACCTGAGAGGACAGTCCTGGGACCCCGAGAGCAATGTGACAGTGATGGGAAAAGCCAGCCGTCAGGCGAGGGCTCCCGGTCGGTAGAGCCCTCGCAGCCAGAGCCTGGTGCTCAGGCCTGCTGGTCGGCTCCGAGCTTCCAAAGATACAGCACGCAAGGGGAGGAGGCGCGGGCTGCACTGCTCCGTCCCTCTTTCATTCCGCAGGAGGTGAAGCTGTCTATCGAAGGGCGCTCTAATGCGGGGAAATGAACTTATCCCAGACCTGGCCTGGGGCTCCACCCCAGAGCTGGGCCTCACCGTGAGCGAGCAGAGCAGAGGATTTGCACATGCCGAGCAGGGGGTAGCTCTCTGGGCAATGAGGTTGGTGGGGAAGAGGCGGCACGAAGGCAGCCTCCTGAGGCAGGGTCTGTTACCTGTCACCCCATGGCATCCTTTCAGAACAGCCCCCACTGGGGTGCTGGGATGGGGAGCAGCAGGCCTGGGCCAAGGAAGGAAGGGGGTGCATGCAGGATAAGAAACATTCCAAATATCAGGGCCCCCTGTTCTTTCCTCTTCATCCCTGGCTCCTGCAAGGAGAGAGTCAGGCTTTGGGAGCAGGTGGCAGAGGGAGGGAGCAAAGAAAGAGCCAAAAATGATGATCCACAGCTTATAGTAGCAGTTCAGCTGTCTGAAGTTTTTTTTTTTCCTTTTTTTGTGATGGGAGGGCAGGAGGCCCCATGGTTGGAAGTAAGAGGGTTCCCACCCAGAACTCTTCTTTTGAGAGCTGTGCACTTTAAAGGGTAGTTTTGTTACAGATGTTGGAGGCTGGGTTTTTTTGCAGGGGACTCTGCATGACCCTCTGCTCCAGCCATTTCCCGTCTCTCCCCATCGTTCCTCCCACAAGGCTTCTAGCATCCCACCAGGAGAGAGAAGCCCCTCCAAGGCTCAGAGTGGAGACCTACCTTGGTGGGGACCCAGTTGCGGGATATGAGGAGAAAGACCTGATGGCCAGACTGACCAGGCTCTAGGCAGAGCTTCTGGAAGGGCGCTGACTTAACAAAGCCCCTCCTACTCAGTGTGCCAGACCCACTTTGAAATTGTCCTGAATCTTGAGTTGGTAATGGCGACTTTCAAAAGAGCCAATGGACCCTTTGCCCAAGGCCCCTACGCCCGCTCCTCTGTCTGTCTTTGTTGTGCCTAAGTGCCTGCGCTGCCCCCGCCCTCTGCTGACCTAACCTGTCTGCTTGGTGTCTTGACCTGGGCCTGATTTTTAGCTGCATTGCCATTCCCTTTCTACAAAACTGGTTTTGTCCACTCTGACCAAGACCTCTAGTTTTTGGTGTGTAGGGGGTCTCTCTGGTTTCCCTTTCAGTTATTCTCTAGTTTTAAAAACTCAGAGTCATGTCCCCTCGTCTCCTGTAGTTGAACTGTTTGGCGGGGAAACAAGAATGGAACTATGCCCTGGGTCGGGGCCAGTATCAGTGGCTGGGCAGTGCCTATCCTTAGGTTTTTAGAGAGTCCCTCCCACCTTACTCCACTCCCTCTCCCAGCATTTGGGCTTCCCTAAGCCGTCTCCTCCCACAGCCAGCTCTAAGGTGTTGGGATAGTCTTTTTTTTTTTTTTTTTTAATTTTGTCCATGGGATTTTAGTTCCTCAAATCAGGGACTGAACCTGGATCCTCAGCAGTGAAAGCATGGAGTCCTAACCACTGGACCACCAGGGAATTCCCTGGGATACTCTTGATAATATTTCAATACCTGAAAAGTCTCCTAGATTTCATTTCGTGGTGGACTATTCCTCTGCAAAGAGTTTTTTCGATCTTAGTTGCATGTGCCCCCGTGTCTTAAGCCCATTTTTTTCTTCATGACTTTTAGCATTAGCTTGGACTGGGATTCCAGTGGATGTTGAGAATTAGGCTTCCCCCATCAGCTTTCAGGTGGGTGGGTGGATGTTCTGTTTGTATGGGGGGTCTTTAGACTCTTGAAACAACTCAGGGTATTGTCCACTCAGTTCTCTGGTGAGGCTTCTCCCAGGATATGACCCTGGCCTTTCAAGATGGACTGGCCGAGGCCTGGCCTGTCATCCGGAGTCCCAAACGTCTGAGGTCTGAAACCTCTGCTCTGTCAAAGACTTTAGGCAAGTCTTGTGACCTCTCTCTTTCACTTCCTCCCCAGCTGCCAAATGGGGATAAATAATCTTACCTACCTCCTGGGGGGAGGGGGAGTTCTGAGAATGGATTCATTCTTAGTGTTCAGGTGCTAAAGGTTGTTCTCCTGGGGGAACAAAGTGACTGAGACCGGCTTGTTTGCTCCAAGCCCTACACTCCACGGTTTCATTCCTTGCAAGCAGTTTCCTGGTCAGTCAGCTTCTGGAGGCCTGTCCAAAGGAAACTGCTGACCTGATCACTTCAGTCTCCGGTTCACCTCAGAACCAAACACCAGCCATGTCTGGTGAACACTCACCCTTGTACACGTTTGGGATCATGTCCTTTCGCTTCTCTGTCCCCGTTCTCTCTCAATGCTGCTTTCTCTGGCTTGTCTCTACACTGGGGCCCTGTGGGGCTGAGTCTTGAGGAATCCTCTCAGAGGAGGCCTCCAAAGAGAGCCTCATTTCTGGCTGCTCCACAAGCAATTCATTCCCAGTTTCTCATACCCAGGTTTCTCGGAAACCTCCTTTCTCATTAGGAAGGCTCATCCACTGAACATAGTGACAGGCACACCATAAACACTCAAGAAGTACCCACCACAGATACCAACCGAGCTTCTTATGGGAGCAAACCTCTGTCTAACCAGATACACGCCAAGTAGTTTAAATACAAAAACCCCTCACTGCCTAGCCTGGTAACTTCACTTAATTCTGGAAAGAGAAAATCTTGTGCACCTTGGTGAGCTGGGTCCTGAGCTTTCTGCTGCTGTTCCTCTTCTGCATCTTGCTGGTAAGGCAATACCAGCACTTCCCCTGATACTGTGCCATGCATATGTAATATATTGATCACTTGACTTTGCTGAGCTGCAGAGGTGTCTTGTGTAAAGTATGGTCTCCAGGGAAAGAAGCCCTGTGCTCTAGATCCTGGTCAGAGCACTGGCATTCCCCTTACCTTTTCCCTCTGGTTCAGTCTTTTCTTCCAGGCATGAGGAATGAATAATCTATGGTGTGTCCATTCTTCCTTGTGAAGATTTCATAAGTGTTATTATAAGAGACCTAAGAACATTTTGAAAGAGTGAGTGTTTTGGTGGCAAGCTGTCAGCTTTAGGGGGTAATGGGCAGTTGGAGAAGGCCAGTGTCAGGGGTAGGACATCCTAGAGGTTAGACATAGAAAGGAAGATGGCTAACTCGGGTGTTAAACAGAAATGCCTACACCGGTTTGGGAGTAGGGGGACCAGGTGAAGGACAAGTAAGACATCCAAGTCTTGGATAACCATTTCTATCAAGATTAATGTACAAGGAAGGGGTTTGGCATGGGGGAAGGGGAAACTGGGAGGTCAGAGCTGAGCACGGTCGCCCAGCAAGGAGGGGCGGCCAGTAGGTCTGAACTGACCCTTCTGTACTCTTGGTTCAGTTGGTTGTCACATCAGGGGCTTTGGTCTGTGCTGCTTTGCCACTGCTGCTGTCTACTCACTGTCCTGCCTGCTGCCCTTCACAGCACTCTTTCTGTGTCTTTGGCCATATAGGTGAGACCCAGGCATCCTGTGCATCCTTACCTGTGCAAGGGTTACTTTGTAGCAAAGTCATGTTGAGTAGGGATGGTATGAAATGCTGCTGGTGGGCTGGTGAATCCAAAGGGATGTGGCTTCAGTGCGTCTTGGGAGCCCTTTGGCTCCAAATATCTGACTCTTGAAGAAGAAACAAATGGGTCCTGTAAGTGGTGTTTTCTGTGTATTCACTTCTTTCCTTTATAATACCTTTTATCCTGTTTTAAAAGTTAAATGATGGGGAACCAGGTTAGGACCTGTGTCAACATCCCAGGGAGGTTCATCTGGCTCCAGTTAAATGGATTCTGGGGTTGGGGGAGGGTTTGAAATAGACCCTCAGGTGGGGTTTAGTTTTATTTTTACCACTGGGCACCATAGAATATGCACGGGGTGGTGGTATGATTTCAGCCTGCAAGATGCAGGCATGTTGAAAAGTTGAGTGATCACACTGGAGATAAAGGGTAGACATGAGTTGACTGGGAAAGGGCTTGGGTCTGTTGGAGTAAAGACAACCTGGTTGATTGAATTGGCTGCGGGAGATTTCAGTTACAGTCTTAAAGCAAATAGTGCAGTGGCCAAGTTTTAGGGAGACTTCTTGGCCTCTGAGGCTAAGTTTACTAAACCACACTGAAGCTACAGTACTTTCCAGATGGGAAGAAGTGTACACTACAGTTGAAGATCTGAACCATGCAAGGTTGGATGTTGACCAGGAACCTATTAGCCCTTTACTGGGAAGCCTTCACCCTCCAGCTTCCCTGGGATAGACAGGGCCTCCCGCATTATGCAATAATAAAAAACGCATCTGGGTCTTTGCAGCTGTCAGTTGCTCTTTCAACTCTAGGATCCATCTTTGGGCCACACGTCTGATCTGGGCCTAGGATGTTGCTGGCCCTTGAGATGCTAGAGTCCACTGCACTCTCTCCTTACCTTCAGACTGTGCACAGTGCCTGGGGCAGAAGGAGGAGAAGTGGTGCGGTGTGCCCTGCTGAGCCTCCCCAGCAGGAACAGTAGTAATAAATGCACTTTTCACACTAAGGTTTCTTTATTAGTTCTCCTATTAAGCCTAGATCCTCCCCTGGTAGACTGCCAACTCAAAAGTCTGTGTGATTCCCCCAAGCCATTCTACTGCAAATGCCCAGCAGTGAAAATGGCCTCAAATTGAGTTCCTGTCTGCAGTGTGTGTGGCGGCAGCCCATGTGCCTTTACCTATTGTCAAACTTGCAAGCATTTATTTTGGTCTTTATGACTGTCATGGGGACTGAGATTCTTCAAAGAGAGAGAGCGTGTGTGCGAGTGTGAACGAGCTGCTGACACAGTGGTTTTACATCCACTCCCCACACAGGGAGTTTGCACATAGTTGTGAGCTACGAGTGGTTAGTGCATCACTGAGGTTGCTAAAGGGAGGGTTCATCTCTCATTTGCTTGACACTCACATTCAAGAGAAGCTTGTGTTGGGGAAGAGACTGACAGTACGCTTGGCAAACTTAAAGTATTAAAAATAAGGCTGTCCCCTACAACCCCCCACCCCCACCCCACACACACACAGGATCCCTGTAGCCAAAACAGTGTATGTTCCAGCTGCAGAGAGCAGACTGCTCTCAGCTTGCACAGCACCTTAGGGGAGGGAAGAATATATGGGTAGGGAGTGGGGTGGAGAAGGGAGGATGGGGATGTTGTCATCCAGGTGGCTTTAGGGTCCTGAGGAGTAGTAGAGGACGGAACTGGGGAGGTCTGATGGATGGATCTGATTTGTGTAGGAGTTCCCTGTAGATAAATTACTGATCCCCCAACTACTATCCCCAGTATGTAATGGCTAAATTAATATGTAATCAACTGCATTGTATCTAAAGCCTTAGAACTAGTCAGGTGCTCCCCCCACCCAATACCATTTCTTACCCTCTAATCCTACCTGATCTTTAACAAAGCATTAATAATTCTAAGGATAATCTCTATTTTGTTGTGCTTTTTTGTAACTGTTTTAAATAAATCAATTTGTACTGTATATTTGTACTTTTGTGAGATCCTTTTTGCTGTTTTACCATTTTAAGTCTCTGTACTTGGCTACACACAGATTGTATTTTTATTGTTAATGCTCTTCTTATGGATACCTGCATTTAACTTGTGGACTATGTAAACACAATATATATCAATATCTATATATCTATATATCTATCTATATAAACTACTAGCTTTTCCTTTTGGTGTTTGCGCCTTCTTCATATCCCAGCCTTAGATGGTGGCCCTTGGGTGGGGGACCGAAGCCCTGTGTGGCAGAGCTTGAACTGGAGAGCAAGTGGCACCCATCTTTATGTGGTGGGCTTGGGGCAGGTTGTGTGAGATAGTCCTGAACCGTGGTCTACACGTTCTGTGGTATCTCAGGGACCCAGAAGTCTACCTGGAGACTCAGATGCTGTACTAGCACAACCACAAGGACCTGTAGATGCCCTCACTGTTGGCCTTTTTTCTAATTCTATTCTCAGAAACACTGCCAGAAACTTTCGGAGTATTAGCTCACCACTAGTAAGGGGTGAAACACTCAAGATACATAATAGTTACTCACATTTATTGAGCACTTGCCGTGTGCCACAGAATCTACGTGTGTTATATATTAACAACTACTTGTTGCTAGTACTATTATTTCCATTTTATGGGTGGGAAAATGAAGAGGTTTAAGTATGTGCCCAAAGTTACACTGCTATTAATTAGCAGTACAGAATGTTAAATCCAGGCATCTAATTCCTCAGTTTGTTAACTCATAGTTTGTTGTAAAAATTAAAGTGAGATAACCATGAAACTGCTCAGAACAATCTTTGACACATAATGAGTACTCAACCATTTTTGAAACATCCCAGGTAGAACTTCCAGTGTGGGGCTCTGTGAGGAAGCCATTTAGTTCAAGTATTCTCTTTAAAATGTCCAGTACTTTGTCCAGGCTTATTAAAATTTTTCAAAACACGTATTTCAGCCAGCCTGGTAGGAATTAACCCTAGTTTGGTGGGGGGGGGGGGGGGTCAGTTAACACTCTTTAAGCAGTCTTGAACCTACAGAGGTCAGGGAGGAGTCCAAGTTTCCTTGTTATGATATTGGAAGAGGTCCACATTCCTGGCATAGTTATTTTTCTGGCTACAACTTAACTAGGGCACTTCCTTCTGGACCTCAGGATCTATAATTATCTAAACTGTACACAACCTTTGGTGCAGGCTAAGGAAAGTTTTGTGCTTATTGTGTACCATCATAGGCGGCTTTTTAGAAATGACCTCAGCTCTTGTCTCCTCCATGGTTTGGCAGCCATACAGACTGCCATAGTAGTCATTTTGCTCTGGTCTTGACCACTACTGACTTGAGCTCTCAGTATCACCTTCACTCTGGATTTTCCTCAGTGGGTTTTATTATCCTACCTTGGCTCTGGGGACTACATAAAAAGATGGGCTGTTACCTCTTCTTTCAAATATTGAGTTCCCTGGCACTATGTACCTTAAATATCACAGCTGTTTCTATGACTGTATCCCTAAATGCAAATGACTGCTGTCTAGGGTAGAATTTAATTTTGGCAGACTGAATTCTGCTGGGCCAACTAGTTGGTACCTAGTCTAAATACTACATCCTCTTTAGCAAGTGCCAGTCATGAAGAAAGGTGTCTGCTTCTGAGTTTGGAAAAGGTATGCTCAATATTGCTCAGTCATGTCTGACTCTTTGCAACCCCAGGGCCTATACAGTTCATGGAATTCTCCAGGCCAGAATACTGGAGTGGGTAGCCTTTCCTTCTCTAGGGGATTTTCCAAACCCAGGGATCGAACCCAGGTTTCCCACATTGCAGGTGGATTATTTACCAGCTGAGCCACAAAAGAAGTCCAAGAATACTGGAGTGGGTAGCCAATCCCTTCTCCAGCAGATCTTCCCAACCCCAGGAATAGAACTGGCGTCTCCTGCATTGCAGGCGGATTCTTTACCAACCAAACTATCAGGGAAGCCCCAGTCATGGGAAAGGTGTCTCCTTCTGAGTTTGGAAAAGGAAAGCTGGGTTGAAATAGCTCTTGGGACCACAGGTGAGCCTCATTAGGGTCGTCGGCATGGACCCTCACAAAGCCGGCATCGGTTCTTTCTCAATGTTGCCATTAACTTGTGAAGGGCCAGATAAGTGATCTCTGCTTGGAGAGCCTAAGTGGAGGAGCACCCTCCCTTGGAAAAAGACAATCACTGGAAGTTCCAGCCTGAAAACTTCCATCCAGGTCTTATATCACTTCATTTGCTAGAATGAAATCAAGAGAAGAGCAGGAAAGGGCAGTAAAGATAAAATTAATTTATTTGCCCTCGTAACTCCACGGGCCACACTGGGACCCCACAGTCCCATACGCAGACCTTGCAGCAGTGGGCTGGAGAGTTGAAGTGTCTGGAGTGCCTGCTCCCTCGTCCACAGCTGCCTGGAGCCAGGTCCCACCTGACCCCATCATCCTGCTCCCACATGCAAGGGGTATGCAGGTCCACCTGCAACAAACCCGGGCCTGCCTCCGCTGCAAGGACAGGATCTGAGGGTGACTGAGTGAGGATCCCTGTGGGCTCAGGTGGGTGGTGAACGGGAAGGCAGGCAGGAGGGTGTGGCTTCAGTGCAGAGAGCTGCTGTTCTGCTCTTCAAAGGCCATCTTGCCCAGGAGTTGGCTGTCCAACTCCACCCCACTCACAGGTAGCTGGAAGAAGTTCATTTCGGCTGCTAAGGCTGCCATGGCAGAAGGGTCCTGGCCAAACTGAGCTCGCAACATCATGTCCATTTTCTCCAGCCTCCTCTTGAGCCGCTTGGCCTCCCGCTCCCGGATGAGCCGAGCCTGCCGCTTCTCAGGGGTCTCGTTGGCTCGCTTCAGCCTCATGGCCTCCCGATCTCGTTGCAGCCGGCGTGCCCGCTGCTCGTCTGTCTCTTGCATGCGCTGCAGGCGCTTGGCTTCTCGGTCCCTCATGCGCCTCACCTCCCGCTCCTCAGGGGTCTCATTGTCCCGCCGGCTCTTCTTGGCTGTGCGCTCTCGTTCCAGTCGCTGCAGCCGGACTTCCAAAGGCTCATTCTGCCGACGCAAGGC
Source organism: Ovis canadensis (assembly GCF_042477335.2). NCBI lineage: Eukaryota > Metazoa > Chordata > Mammalia > Artiodactyla > Bovidae > Ovis > Ovis canadensis. The sequence goes on along the minus strand of NC_091258.1, from coordinate 52,368,940 downwards.
CCATTTGCGGACACTGGGGGTCTGGGCTTCCAGCAGCTTCCGGTAGGCAGCACAGTTGTTGCACACAAGCAGAATTCCAGCAGGGTACACTGGAGGAGTAAAGGCAATGTCCTTTCCCTCGGCACTGGAGGGGCCCTCACTGTGGGCTGGCGGTAGGGATTCCATATTAAGGACTTCAGGGAGTTTCTCACTGGAAAGCAAAAATTTTGTACAGTTAATGCCATGGTCTAACAAGGCCCTGATTTATTCTGTCCTGCCAGGCCAGTCAGTCCAAGTTCACCACTAGGGGTCAGTTTGAGTACTTGGGAGACCTCCTCTACCTTTCCACTCTTGCCCTTCTTTGGGCCAGGGTGTCTACCAAGTCTTGAAGCCCACCTGGAGTTAGGGACTGAGCCAACTGCCACAGCAAGCCACCAGAAATCAGAGGAGGCGCCCTTATGATGTGCAGTCCTGTTCAAGCCAAACTGATGGTGTCTGTAGGAGCTGTGCAGGGCAGTCCTCCTTGAGGTGGGAGCTGCCGTAGGGGAGGTCCGGTCCATTGGCTTCACCTCCCCCTGCCCGACCCTGCCTTGCACACTAACTAGCAAACGGTGCGGACAGTGCACACAGCCCCAGGCTTCCTGGACACGGTGGAGACTGTCCTCCTGTGAGGGTCCTCATGGCCTCTCTAACTTCTTTCTCCATGCTTTATCATGAAGGTTCTTGGACTTGCCACGTCTCTTTCCAGATGAAGATATTCTGATCGAGGAAAGACATGAGAATTCATTTCCCTTTGGGGGTGTTTTAACGGAATGGACATATTTACTAGCCTCCTTCCTTGTATTTCCAGAGTCAAGAGTCAGTTGCCTTTGCAATGCCAAAGGAGAAGCCACACCCAGTAATCTGCTCCCAGCACAGAGGTTTAGGCGCCCGGCTAACCTGTTAAACGTGGCATGGCTAGTGAAACGGGCTCCACACACAGCACAGTTCGACCGCTGGTCCTCTGAGTGGATTAAGAGGTGGCGACCCAGTGACCCTGGGGAGCTGAGGGCCCGGCCACAGACAGGACACATGTAGCTCTTGGCGCTCACCACGGCTGCAGTGTGCTGGAAAAGAGAGCCTCATCTGTCAACTCACACCAGCTCCAGGACAAGTTCTACCCATTGAGGAACTACTTTCTGGGAAACAGCCCTCTTTCCTTAGTCTTAGAACAAGAACTCTTCTCCCTATTTAGCATCCAGAAAAGGAACAGGCTTATGTTAAAGGGCCTTCAGAAGGGTGAGGCCATCCACACCACTGCTCAGATTTCACTGATTTGAGTTCTGACTATGTTCTAGGATGTGGGGCTGGCTTGGGGAAAAATGAGATGCCACATTCCTCTTCAGAGCCGGAGAAGAATTTTAGCTCAGGATACTTTCTCATGGTCTGTTTGCCCCATGCTGTGTAGGCACAAGTGCACGTTACCATCCTGAGCCACCAGGGAAGCCCAACAAGTGCACTGGAAAGGAGCACTGAAGGCCAAGTCTAGAAGCTGGCTGGGAAGACTGGTACCCAGAAGGTATTTAAATGCACAGCCTTTCCTTCCATCTTTTAATATCAGTCTTCCAAAGAAACGCTTCCCCTCACGACCCAGTGGTCTTTATGGTAAAGCCCAGGCTGCCACGCGTGCTGATGCCTGTTCACTACAAATCATAAGACACATGTGTTCTGCGACTGGACGGTCATCTTGTTCTGATGCATTGGTTTACACTAACTTTCTCCAGTATTTCAGAAACATCTGTTAATTCATTTTTTTTTAAAACAAAGCCCATTTCTCTCTCACTATATAAAATATACATTAATTACTTTAGGAAAAAAATGATACTTAATTTTCACAATGTCTGCCTGGGAACCCAGAACATATTCACTCAATGTATCCCACTTATTCTCTAAGAGTGGAATCTGGGTGGAAGCAAAAACAACCCAAGGTTCTTTCTGGGGTTGGAGGCAAAGGCTAAACAAGTCATTGGTGCCTGTTTTCCGGAGCGTGTGGCTCCCCAATCCATACCTGGTACACGTGAGCAATCAGCTGCTCCCGACTCCCACAGTCGAGCTGGCAGAGGGGACATTGGCAGAGTCCAAGTAATGGGTCAGAATGCAAATTCTCCGTTACCTGCAACACAACAAGTAGGCAATTCACTAAGATGGTTTACCAGTCTCTTCCCTGCCCCTGCTTCTTCTAAAAGGGTATGCTGTTAAAAGTAACACAACCTTTTATCATACATTATTCTCAGGTTCCCATCGTGGGTCAAAGCAGAGTGACGGGGGAAAGGGAATTAAATTTGTTCCCATCTTCATTTTCTCCAAGGCTTCCTGCCATGAAGACATAGAATTACTCCAGAGAGCTTATCTAATTTTTCCCCGCTAAGGTAAACTCTGTAGGGAGAAGACTAGCTTTCCCTCCTGCCATGCCTCTTGCAGGAATCCTCAAGAGACAATTTAGTGAAAGGATGGCACCTCATTTAACACTGTGACTGAAATTTGCAAGCGTATTCAAGAGCACATCTCAGGAAGTCAGCTAATAGTTTTACAAAGATGGACATTCTGCCAGAAAGAAGTGGGGAGCTTTGGGAGTAGGAGCTGTGTGTGGGTAAAGTGATATGTGGGCGGGTGGAAAAGGAAGGCTGGGTGTGATGAGAACTATGTGCCTGAGGGTAGGGTACCTGGTGCTGTAAAAGAAGAGAGGCTGCTTCTGAAAACCTGGGAGACCCTCAGAGGCAAGAGTTGCTTCAGGTGGAGGAGAGGCATCTGGACAGAGCAGAAGGGGAAGGGTGCCCAGAAGCCATTTGTCACTTGCCTCATGCTCTGCCACTTTCTTTCCACCAACAGGCTGTTCTGCATTTTCTAACTCTTTTTCCACTTTGACCACTCCTCCATCTTCCTCTGACGTATGGGAAGAGACTTCATCTTGTGTGGTCTCTTCTTCATCTCCCTCACTGTCACCTGGAACACACAAACTGGTCACTTGTTCTGATTTTTGCATGAGTACATCTTGTGTTGCTTTCCACCCAAGAGTTTGCAGCTAAAATGGAAAACACCCCCAGATCTTCCATAATATAGCTGGTATCAGAGCTTTTTTTGAGTACCAATCATGTTAAGTGGAAGCCAGCTCTAACTGTTCCTTATATTGTCATATATACACAAAAGAGAAAATTGGAGGTAAAACTGCATTGGAAAATGGTTATTAAGCCTTGTATATTATCATAAAAGTGATACCTTCTTACACACGGTTCCCAAATATCTCACACTTCAAATCACACCTCCCATGCACCTCACACCATGCTTATTCCGACAACACACCACTTCCAACTTACCAACACTTAGCACTGATTTTATTACTTACTTTTGTCCCTAACCTCACTGCACAGTTTCTCCATGGTGTCATACTCTATTCTATTCTGAGACCCACTCGTCTTTTCTCTCCCAACAAACCCCAAGGAGCACCTGTAGAAACACCAAGTTTTTCTTTCTTCTTATCAATAAAGGAGGTAGTAGGAAATTAGGTAAAAATGTCACTTTCTAGGGGAAAAGCTGCTCAGGACAGTGCAAGAGTTAGTACAGCAACCAACCTCTGGCATTCTGCAGTGGTGTTTGACTCACGGTGTCCTCACCCTGCTAGGAACTCAGCAGTCTAGGCTAAATAAGTCCATTATTCCTGGTGGTTCCTTGGATTATCTGATGGATAACTGAATGCTTAACTGGAGGGAACAAGATATTCTTTACTTCGGGATGAAACATCATTTCTCATGACTAAAGTAAGAATTTAGTTTGTTTTAGTTTAGGTGTAGGATGCGGCTGTGCAGAGGTCTGCCTGTGGCTGGGGGATCTGCAAGGTTTGTGTGAGCTGATTTTTTTTCTCTATTATAAAATAGGAAAAGAAATGATTTTTTTTTTTAAAAACATAGTAATGTAAGGAGTTCTTTCTGAAAGGGAAAAAAAAGTGCTAGTACATTGAAGATCCCGAGAGGAAGCCAAACCTGGGGAAGCTGTCAGACTCTGGTCCCGTCCCACACCACCTGGATCTTGGACTCATGGGTCTGAATGTCAGTGAGAGGAATACAGGACGGAGCTTCACCAGGCTCTCTGCACTGGCAGTGGGACTCGGCTTTCTTAGCTAACGATGCTTATCTTCTACTATCCCTTAAGTAATTTCTAAATCTACCAGTAACTGGGCAAAACTGGTCACATTCCCTTTCTTCCAAAGAAAATCTACCCATGTCACCTGCTGGTAGTTACCTGTGTCTCTGTTAGAGACTCCACTTGGTTAGTGGCCTGGATGTGAGCCCTGGAAAGATCTGTGGTGCACGTGCACTACTCCTCAGTCCAAAGGTTTAGTTTGAATCCACTTCAGTAAATAAGGATTGGCACAGATTAAATGACACAATGTTTTCTCATCAGCTTATTTAGTATACTTGTAGTCTAAGACAATACTGTATCAAACACTTTTTGTAATTTCTCAAAAATTCAAATATATCTACTAGAAAGGTTAAAAAAAAAGTCTGCCATGTAAAGGGGTGATACAACTTTTCCAGAATGGAAACCTACCAGACTTCTATAGATTTGGCATTCCCACCTACTACTAAAACTGGTGGCTCCCACAGATTTTCTAGAAATATTTGGGTTTATTTTTTTATACCTGAGCAATGACTTGCTAAATTACTTTTTATTGCTAACATGTCAGTTTAAATAGAAAATGTAGTGCATAGAAGAGTGCAGAACTCTCTCCCTCTTCTTTCCTTTCCAACCCCAAATGTGGAGAAAAATCAGAAATGTCAATCTGAATTGATACTAATAACAACCAATATCAGAAGGATCAAATTAGTAAAGTGAGCGTATCATCCTAGAAAATAACACATCTCAAAGTGTATTTGTTCAAGCAAGTCGTGGAACAGATGATCCCTGAGGCTCAACCAGTTACCAGCCACCGTCTTTTCAATCTCTTAATCAAAGGGATCTACTCAGGACGTGGGGTGGGAAGACTTCCACATCAGCATTTTATATGCTATGTAATCTCACTAATAAGCAAATCCTCTTACAGAGAATTAAAACTGGGTCCTCAAGCAAAACTTTCACGAATACCATGCTTATATTTATTAATTATGAATAAATAGATTCTAAGGGACAGGGATTTTCTTTTTTTTCTTATTTGACCTAGCCCAGGGGCTCCTTGCATACTAAACATCCCTATGCCCCTATCAGAGTTATCACAAACCTATCTATGTATGGCACTATGCCAAGTACTGCAGTCCTTGAATTAAAAAAAAAAACAAAACAAAACATAATGTCAAACCTGTTCTCTCTCTGAACAAGCATATGACCATACACCTTAGAACACCTGTGGGAATACTGAGGATCCACAAATCTCCTTCATGTCTTCCTCCCAACCCCCATGCACAATCCCCAGAGCACACACACTCTGATAATTCTTCTCCCATTGCCCTGAGTCATTACCAGAAGGTGTAGAACTCACTGCTACTGGAGTCCTGATCTCTTAGTTGTTGGATAGCTTGTCGCTGACTGCCAAGGTCTCCAGGAAAATCAGTTTTCATCATCGCCTGGCGGGCTTGCTCTTCTAGCCCAGCAAATACTTGATCCCCTGGTGGTCACAAGGAAAAATAGTCAGGCCACCAGCTGGGCGGTACATCCCCAGGCAAGCTGGTTGGAAAGGCAGACCATTCAAAGGTAGGAGACAGGCAGGTACCCTGTGGTGGGGTCATTCATCTCCAAGTCAGCTGGTGGCCTCCAGTGGTTTTTGGGCACAGCTACTCTGCCTGGGCAAGAAGCCAGATGCTCTAGAAAGCAGCATTTGCTTCTCTTAAATCCTCCTACTCTTGACTCCTTTTAGAGGTAATAAATTGCTATTATAATGTTCCATCAGGAATGGAGAGACAGAGACAAGAGGAGGCAAAGCGATGGGATGAAGATAGGGCGACAAATCTGGGCATAATTTCGAATCTTAGTGTATTAGCGACATGGCCTTGACTGCCAACTTCTGACTATATAAACAAGTGCTTCAAAAGATCCATCTAAAAACAATATCTCTGACCCCATCTTTCATCCATTCTCCTTACAAGACATACTATGGAAGTTTTCCCTTGACTCTCTCACATCTATAAAAATTAGTCACAAGCAAATACAAAATTGGTTCAATGATTGATTAAAAGGAAAATGGACAATATGTGAACTCACTTCTGCTGAGGAACAAACTTCCTGAAACATGCCAACCAGTTCACAACGGGATAATATTTCATTTAGTCTCCTCGGTTTAGTGTGGTCTTTTTTTTTTCCTCTTTGTATAGAGTATCCAAAAGCCCTGGAACCATCCTTGATTGTGCATTTACCCCAAGGAACTCCGCCTGGTGTCTGTGTGGTTATTGAAGAGTTAACATTTAAGTGCTCTTTGATTTCTAAGAGGCCAGGCATAAGGAAAAAAAGAATTAGGTTTCTCAAGGTTTCCATTATCTCAGTCAGAGTGGAAACTACAATCCCTATTCTCCAGCCACCAAGGAAGAATAATAAAAGCCCTAGTGAAACGTCTGACAATAGGCCAGGTGCTTTCTTAATGAAGAGAGAAGGGAAATTAAACAGGCTCAGATTCCAAGGCTGATACAATGATTTAGGAGAAACGACCTGGTCAAATGACTTGAACAACTAGTCTTCGGGCAGTGAAGAAACTGATGTGAAGTATGACTTCTCAAGAGGCTCAGTGGTAAAGAACCCACCTGCCAATGCAGGAAGACACAGGTTCAATCCCTGGGTCAGGTAGATCCCCTGGAGGAGGAAATGGCAACCCACTCCAGTATTCTTGCTTGGATAATTCCATAAACAGAGGAGCCTGGTGGACTACACTTCATGGGGTCGCAAAGACTTGGACATGACTGAGCAACTGAGAACACACACGGGCTTTGTGTGATTCACTTAGGTATTTGTTCAGCAAATATTCAGTGAACATGTCCTATATGTTAAGTGCTGAATGCTAATAATAGTGATTATTTGGCACTTCCTAGTTCCAGGCTGTGTTAAGTGCTTTATTGTTGCTTTGTTGATGTTCAGTCGCTAAGTCGTGTTTGACTCTTTGCGATACCATGAACTGAAGCACGCCAGGGTTCCTTGTCCTTCATCATCTCCCAGAGTTTGCTCAAACTCATGTCCATTGAGTCAGTGACGCCATCCAACTATCTCATCCTCTTTTGCCCCCTTCTCCTCCTTTATAGTTGCTACTTCACCTTAATTCTCTGCAAGACTCTTTGTCGTGGGAATTACTATCCATATTTTACTTGGGAGAAAAACTAAGATCTATGGTGGAAATAAAGATTCAAACTCCAGTCTATCCAACCTTTAATAACCATATTTTTCAACTCCTTTCTAGCACAGTTGTAAACAGAAGTTTAAGCGGTTCATTAGAGTGATGTTACCAAAAACAAATGCTTGTCTCCGTGTGATAAGAATAGCTCTGATCACTGTACTGTCAGTGTTACTTTCCTTCCAGGAGACACTGATATACACAGTGCAAATATCAAAGTAATATCCTCAAGGCCAGTAATGACGGAAGGAACCATCATGTTCCTGGCTCTGACACCATGTGATGAGTTACCATGCCTGGCTTAGAGTGATATTATGCTGCTCTGAATGACACTGTGAGTGGGAACAGAGATGCTGAAAGTCTAAGTGCACTTCTAGATACACAGCCCTCAAGTAAAGGAAAAATAAGCCGCTTCACGTCAACCTTCATAATATTCAGGATGACACACTGGGTATAAATTATAGCAATGGAGAGCAAAAAATGAATTCTTTGTTACAGTGCCTTCTCTTTCCTCTCTGCAGGAGTAAAATATTGAATTTCTCCTTGTTGGTTCCTCTGTAAACACAAGACCAAGGTCAACTGGAACAGTTAATGAACTCTGGGTAAATGCATGTTTTTGGACCTGGTGGCCGTGGCAGGTATGACACTAAGGAATAAGTTATGTACTAGCATATAATTATCAAGGTCAGACCATCCGCATCAAAGACATCACTAAAAAAGCCTATCTAGAAACCAGCTAGGTTTTTAACACACCAAGAATCTATGCTTTCCCCTCCTTTCTTAATGGGGAATCACCACTGGATTAGAAGGACATCTAAAAGGATATGTACTTTTTAAGATCAGCTAGTAATTCAGTCTAGTCTCCATTAACCTGGGCTAAAATTTTACTTCTCTTGATGTTATCTAAATATTTAGGCCTTCACAGAACAGAGAAGAGTCTGTATAATACAGCCATCCTATCCAGGACTTTTCAGAGCATTCTCACCTTGGATAGTTGGGCTATATTAATTCTGTTATTCTTTCCTTTGGCAGTTTGGAAAGAAAAGCTATGGTCCCATATTTTATTCCACTCCTGACTTGGGAAAAAGGCTAAGGTAAACTTTACTCCTCAGGGATATTCCTATTTTAAATATCAACATAAAGCAAACTATATAAAAACTATAAAAAAGGATTATTTCATAAGAAGCTAGTGATACTTGCTAAAAGTATGTCATATTAACTCAGGTATAATATGATCTATACAGATACTAGTGGTTAAGAAGTGTTACACAATTGCCTGCTTTTACAGTGTAGAATTATTATTTCCTTCTGTCTTGAGACTATTGGAGTAGGTTAAAAAAAAATCTTCTGGTTTTTAGATATCAATGTAAAGTAACCATCTTATTTAATTAACATGGGTATTTATTTGTCTATTGATAGTTGAGAAAAAGTCATCTAAGCTCAACAGTAAAAAGCAAGGTGCTACCTCTCATTTTTATGGTATGAAATCTAGATACTGTTGGTCTGATTTGGCTAAGGTTTTTTAGACCAGATAAGAATAAAGTCACACAAGCAAGTCTGTAGAACAGATGAGAAGCCTGAGATGAACATTTTACAATTCTCTTTCTTGAGTCTTTGGTGCAGTTAAATAAATGCAATGTCTGGTGGAATGAAATTAAGTAAAGCAGTTGAGACATTTTCTAGGAGAGATGTCAAATTCAGAATAAAATAAGTTAGTGTTAGGAATGAGGTGCTTAGGATTCTTTTTCTAGCTTACAGTCTCCATAACTGAGGTGCTACCACGTGATGGGAACAGAACTATTATCTTACAAGGATGCTGACAATGAATAAAGACAAAACAAACTGCACATTTTAGAAGATGAGGGACTTTAAAGCCTTTTTTCCTACTTCTATGTAAAAGTTACAAAACTTTAATTGAAGTTGGAAGTTTTCAGTCTCATATATAATTTGAAAACAAAAGTCTCTTAAGAAAAAGTTTTCCTTTACTTGAGTGGTTTGCTTGGTACAAACACATCAAATGAAAGTGTGCAAAGGACTGTATTTGAAACCACTCTAGAAACAGTTTACAGAAGTTTGTACTCAGAAGGGGGTGAGATAAGGAAGGAGGAAGGGAAGAGATCTAACCGAGATCTCAAGCTATCAGCAGTTCCTCTGTAACTAACAATAATTCTGGACTTCTATTCCAAAAGCTCTGCATCAAGTCTATTAACCAACTGGGCAAAACATAAAGAGTGCCTAGATGTTTCTGGGAGAAGGAGAGATCATGACGATAATTTAGATCCAGATACAGTCCTGAGGAAAACCAAGTATATGCCAGAGCACCCTGTGCGTTGGCTTCTAAAGTAGATCTGACAGATGCTGCCGTGCTACAGCAGTGCGATTCTTAATGTATTCTTTCAGGCGGGCTTTGAGCTTCATGCCACACAATGCTTTTCTTCCCAGAAAGCAGATCTGATGGAGCTCAGCCATTACTCTGCTCAAATGCCCATTGGCTTTGACATTTAAGCAAAGCTTCTGCAGACCTTCCCACCTCCCAGAACTTGAATCCATTCCATTTACTTTAAATAGAGGAGAGGCATTAAATTCAATATATTTCATTGGTTCTATTTCACCACAAGGGGATAGAAGGCTCACGTGGTCAGAAGACTGAAATTATTAATTTCCACTTGTCATTATTATCATGGGAAATGAGAAAATGACCTTTCAAAAAAGGGAGGATCAGCTTTAGTCCCCAAATAGTAAATAAGCAGAAGGTCGCCAGAGACTAGCAAATCTCAGGGTCTTTCTTCTTTCTTAGTCCATCGTGTGAGATACGTTCACAATTTCCTGCCCAAAGGTCCCCTCCCTGAAGGTCTGCTTTTTAGCTGCACCTGAACCTTGCTGTTCATAACCCTTTTAATGGTTACCAGTGCAGTCTGCAAAGTCCCACCCGCCCCACCACTGTACTACGATATTCACTAGCTCAACTCTAGAAAACTGCATTTCTGCAGCTGCGGATACGGTATTCCCTTCTTCTCTATGGCCTGTGTTCCAACTCCAATAGCAGCTCACCCTGGCTTTGAGTGACTACCATGGGAAGAGATGCGGCTATGGATTTATGCTATGTGGGTGTAGGAATCTGCCACACAAGCATTTACTGGCTCCCCTGGACTAATCACAGTCATATATCATCTCTGTGAGCTACATTCCTCCAAGTCTCTTTGGACAGGTGGCTTTAATAGGTAAATCCAAACTCCAGTGACTGCCTTATTTGTGAACTCATCACTCTACTAAGAGTTCCTTTCCTACCCTGCCTTCTGGAAACATCTGTGTCTTTATCAATATTCATCTTCAAACCAGAGCAGAGAAGACAATCCTTCTGAACTTCTGTGTTCAATTACCTATGCTACAGATAATTCATCTTAGCTCTCTTGACAATCCTCACATTTAGGGCCACTAAATTTCACTGTTTTGGCAGCAATTTCTAAATTGTTCCTGAACCACTCACTTTTATATTAAGCAGCCTTCCAGATCCACTTACTATAGAAAACACTCTGAGAAGCATCCAACCTGCTCTGTTTTATACAACTTTTCTGGGACTTGAATAGAAGAATTAATTGTATATGAATGTTTGCCACCCTAAACTCATTTAATCTATAACATACTGAAGTCCTCTTAATTCCTCTGTACCTATGGTTTTCTCTCCTACTCTTGAAATTACCCAATAAAATAAAATAAGGTACACACTGTTTAGCATACAGTATCTTTTCAATAAATTTCAGTCCTTTTAACTCCTTGACTAACCTACCTCTCAAATGTAGGATTTCTTTCCTTAAAAAAAAAAAAATCTTTCAAATGTTCTAATGCTGAATTCCCTTCAAATGTTGCTGTGCTTTAGTCAGTCCTCCATAACAACAGGGGGCTATTTGTCTCTTTTTTATGTTTGAATGAAGATATTTATCTGCTCAGAACAAGGGAAATTGGTTACAGGTCTCAAATCTGCGTAAATATGTTAATGCTAATTTAATAAGGCCCTTTTGAACACCTACTCTGAGGAGTGCTGCTTCCCTGATGGCTCAGTGGTTAAAAAAAAAAAAAAATCCACCTGCCAAGCAGGAGATGGGTTCAATCCCTAAGTCAGGAAGTTACCCTGGAGGAGGAAATGGCAACCCACTCCAGTATTCTTGCCTGGGAAATCCCATGGACAGAGGAGCCTGGCGGGCTACAGCCCACGGGGTCACAAAATAGTTGGATATGACTTGGTAAGTAAACAACAACAAATCTGAGCAGTGCTAAAAGTTGAAAGGGAGAGCAGGAATTATATATGGGACATAGTGTCTGCCCTCCAGAAGTTTACAATTCAATTACTGAACTAAAACAAACATATGAACCTGCTGACAAATAATGCAAGGCAGTAAAGCATGGCCGTTTCCTGTTACCAGTCTCTCCTTCATGTGATCCACTCCGCACACTGCTTTGTGGTCTAAATGTCACTCCACTCTCCCTGTTTAAAAACCTTACAGTATCTCCTTACAGTCACAATGAAGTATGAACTTGGCCTGGCCTTCAGGCCTCTGCAATGTAGAGTTAAACATCTCCAACCTCATAGTCTGTGGTTTCTGAACGAATGAAACTTTTGCTTCATACAAAGTCTCCTTGTTCCCTGAACATATCATGTGCATTCCCTTTGTATCTTCGCTCATGCAGTTTCCCCTACCTGATTTTACCTCTCCTTTCCTCTGTTTTAAAAAAACCTACCTTCTACCTTCTAAAGCCCAGTTCAAAGTCATGTTGTGGGGCCTCTTCTATCAAGCATTCCCTCGCTACTTCAGTCCATGGAGTTCTCTCCCTCCTCTTAACTTCTGTAGTACACACAGTGCACAGCATCCTTATTTGACACTTAGCATAGATTATCTTGCTATATGCTCATCTACCTCTCTATATATCTGTGGCTACACGTTAGTCTTACGTATCATTTTATTGTTTTATAGCCTTGGTATCTAGCACAAGGCTTTGCACAGAATAGGAACCCTATAAATATCTGTTAATGTGAATACTAAGGATGAATCAAGAACACCTATTCCTAAGACAGGTTTCCAAGACTTCCCCTAGCACAGACACACTTTAAATCCATCACATTTGACACCTTTGACTCTTTTTTGCTTCAAGAATGAGTGTGAGCCAACCACCTAAATTCAGATTACTCTTCCATTCCAACCCTCAGCATTCCCAGGTTTCAGAAGAAAAGAGCCCCATACTCACAGTGAACTTTATTTGGATTTGTCTGTTTCCGACGGGACATGTTTCCCTGATCCAAGAGCTCTGGCTTTTCCCAGTTTCACGACTGGATGTTACCACCTCCTTGCAAGGTGCTGACCTACAATAAAAAGGATAATGTTAGCATGTGTCATTTAGCCTGGAAATTATACACAATTAAAAGATAAAAGACTTTTTAAAATAGTTTTTGAGCATATAAAACTCACCATTTATAAATTACTGTACTACTTAAAGAGAGAAATGAATAAATCTCTAGCATAACATTAAGGTCCCAAGAAGTTTGAGAGGGGAGTCTAAAGGATTTAGAGGATTCCACTCTAAATCCACCTGTGGAATCCAGAATACTGTTAAGTAATCATGTTCAAGGTCACGGGGTAGAAAAGAAAGTGAAAAACTCAGGCAACCAGCATTAGACACACTGTGGGCTCACCCCACACATTGTAAAAGGAAGCAAAGGAAGCTCAAGAGGGTGGCAGCTCACATGTCACATGCCCTCTGGAAGTCAAATCCTGCAATCTGCACCAATGGGAGCCTCCAGATGTTTTTTTCAAGAGGTTATGTCTCCTGGAGAGGACAAAGGCACCACATTCCTGTGAAACAGGAACTATCTCAAAACTCTTGGGCACCTGTCAATGAAAACACGGGGAGTAGAGCCTCTATCTAGTGATGTAGGCACAGTGCCAGGCACTGTGGATGACAGGGCACTAAAGCAAATCAGACTTCCAGTGCTGAAGATGGGCTTTCACCAGAAGAGCTGGGCGCCATCCACATTGTTGAATACTAATTCAATACCCCAATGTGAAGTTATCAACCTGGCCCTGCTCACATGCTCCCAGGTGGTGGTCAAAGTTAATAACTGTAGTGCCTCTTCTCAATCCAGCCTCTGTGTAGCAAAGAGTGGGAAGAACAAAGAGAAAAAGTCCCCAAATGAGACCTGTTGCAGAGACATGCACCTGCTTCCCTGAAATAGGAGGAAACAGATACTTACGCCTACAGTTCCTGGTTAGTTATAAGAAAGGCTTTCCCAGCATTAAGTGTTGTTAGAGAGTCTGAAATGGATTAGTAGAGGAAGCTGTGAATTTTCTTTGAAAGACAGAGTGAATAAACAGACATAGATTGAAAAGAGAGATATTCTCTTTCCTACCAAAGATAAGAATGTGGACCTGATCACCCTCAAACTTTTCTTTCAGTTCCTGCCTTCTCAAATTGTACTCACACTGAATAAGCAAATATAAAATTGTAGTTTACTGCCTTAAGAGGCATTATGAGAGGTTTACTTACTACTATCTATACTTTGCACTCAAGTTAGTGAAGACTTGCCTCCTGTTATGCCAACTAACTCCTCTATGTAGCTAGAAAGGACCTCAGACCTGTAATCAGATCCTGCCTCCCCTTACCAAAAGAAGAAAGAAACCGCAAATGGCAAAGACAGGCCTCCACAGGAAGTGGCAAAGGAAGCAGCTTTCAGGCAGTCTTCTATCATATCTGCATATCAAACACAGTTCTTTTTCAGACCTTTAATTAAAAAAAAAAACAACACTCCAAATGTATACAGTAAAAATCAATTTTAAGGTAGAATGCTGAGTGCTAATGTTAATGAAATGTGTTCTCTAAGTTTTGTTTGTGTAGATGATTTCTTTTTAATCAAGTAGTTATGTCATAAACTGAAGCGGTGAATGAATATTACACTTTGGGTCTTTTTCTGTAAGTCTGTGGAATCACAAAACAGAAAGTTGAGTGAAATGCAGGTTGCCTATCATTTTTTCCCCCAAATTTGCAGAGCTATAGCTCTCTACTGTATAAGGAAGAAACGAAATCTTAACTAATATTTACATTTTCTTCCCATCAAGATCTGAAATTGAAACTATGAGATAAAGGCAATAAAGTTCCTTCAAAAGAAGGCCAAATAATTTGAGACAGGCTCTATTCAGATCATCTTGGTGAGGCAACAATACTAAATACTAAACAATACTAAAGCTACAAGTCAGAAACAGAGATCAGTATTTGCATATTTAAATCGCCAGTGTCCACTGCATCTCACAATCCTCCTAGTGGTCAAATGAGGAACCAGCCAGATGGTACCCAATGGGATTGACTTCACACCTGAGGGATTGAAGGGAAAACAGAAGCAAATATTCTTACCTCCCTCAAAAAAAAAAAAAAGAAAAGAAAAGAAAGCCTGTGGGGTTTTGGACTCTTGAAAATAAATGTCATTTACTTAATTAACAATTAAAAAACCTAGCACTGGAGGTACATTCTTGACTGCACAACAAGATTTCAGAGATTAGCCAATTGTTTTACAGCAGTAAAAGCTAATGAATTCCATAGACACAGTGCCCTAAAGTTCACTAACTCAGTTTTACTTTCAACACTCAGTTCCCAAGTCGTAATCCGAAACCCATACAAAAATATACATGGCTAGCCTGAACATCACCATCTGGAAGAAAAAGAGGATGGGAAGATTCAGGTTTACAAGGGATCCTATTTTAAAAGGGAGGCAGCTTTGTCCATCTTTAGCACAAGGTTAAGAATCCTTGGGAGGGAGGCCAATAACTCCTCTTAACACTGTCCCTGATCTCTCACAGGTGTTAGGCTGCAGGTTCCAGGGCATGCCACAGACTTCAGCAAGGAAAAAATGGGTGAAATCCAAGCTTTAAGAAAAGAGGGTTCACTCCCACCTCCAGATCTGGTGCAGTTCCCAAGGAGCAAAGTAAACTCGCTTGAATCCCAGTGGTTTGTACCTGCCAGAAAGGAGAGGACAAGAAAGCTGGTCACGTAGCCGCCTCCCGGTTCACCCTGTTCCCGCTTCTGTTTGGTCCGGAGATTGTGTATACTCAGCCGAGACGGTCCCTCTGGCTTCCTGAAGCAGGAGCACAGGTAGATTACCGGGAATTATCAGCCAAGAGCCAGAGGTCTTCCGAGGCGGCTCAGACAATCGCTCAGACAATACGGTCTTCTCAGAAATCTAAATTTAGAAGCCTTTCTGGAGACGGCGGCTCCGGACTGATACCCGGGTCGGCACCCTCACGCCCATCCTCTCCCTCCCCCAGCTCCAGCCCAGCCTGTCAGACGCCGGGGCCGTCCCGGCGGTGCCCGGCTGAGACCGACCTAGGCCCACGCGGGGAGGGCGGCGGCGCGGACACCCCTCCCGCGCCCGAGATCGCCAGAGGGACGGGAAAGAGGGACGGCCGCGGTGGGGAGTCAGCCGGGTCCAGCCGCGTCGCGGGAGCCGGGAGCAGGGGGAGGGTCAGAGCCAGGACGGCCCCCGCCCCCCAGGCCAGAGTGAGCCCCTGGCCCCTTCCCCAGACGCAGACTGACAAAAGGACCGACAGCCGGCGACCAAGGGAGGGGGCGAGGAGCCCCTGCATCCTCAGCCTGGTGCCGGATGGAAAGAGTCGGGGGTCTTTTTACCCGGCGCCTCGGCGCTCCGCGGCGCTCCGGGTCCCTGGGCCCCGCCTCCGGACAGACAGACCGCCGGACAATGGGCCCCGAGCCGTAGCTCGGGCCCGCCGGGCCGGGGCTCTCCGCGACTGGGCCCCGGCGGGCAGAGGGCAGCTCCGGGTCGTGCCGGTGGTGGGGAGCCGAGGGGCGGCGCTGCAGACGGACAAAGCCAACAGCAGACAGACAGACTGAGGGGGAAAAGATGGCGACGCGGGTGGCGGGAGCGCGCTGCTCGCGCACCCGCAGCGAGTGGAGCGCGTGCACGAGTCTCTCCTCTTCACCCCCCCGTCTCCCCCCTTCTTCAGCTTGGTCCCCCTCCCCGCTCCCCAGGCGCGCGCCCGGAGGCATGGGCGGGGCTTATAGGGAGGGGGTCCGGGGAGGCGGAATCTAAGAGAGCATCCAATCACAGACATTCGAGAGGGGCCTCGTCTGCATCCTCGCCCCGCGGAGACCACCCAGCTTCGCACTCTCCAAGGTCTTTCTCTGGTCCTGTCAGCTCCTCAGCTCCCCTTGTCGTCTCCTGAACCCTTTAACTTCACCCTGACTGTCAGCTCTGATCCTGGTTTCCTACCCCACCTTCGAGTTCAGCCACAAAACCCACATCCCCCAACCACAGTTCCACCACAGGCTCCCCCTCTCCTTAGTCCAACCTTAGCCTCCCCGTTTCCCCAAACCCAAACACTCTTCCCTTCGTTTCCCTACATCTCACGGTTTCTTCGGGCCCCCAAGGCATTAAATGTGACCGAGACCTAGGGGTCACGGACCACTGTGGGAGGGGCTAGGTTCAGCTGTCAGAAACTCGGAGGAGAAAAATCTTTAATTCCTTTTAGACATGTAAGTCTCGAACATGATTCTCAACTAATAACAGTAGCTGTACACCGGCGGCATAGGATTAATTCAGAGAAGGGTAACTTGTAGCATTGTTGCCACTTAAGAGACATTTGGGTCAATTGAGAGTGGTTAGACTCATTTCTTAATAAAACACTTCTTTCCCCTCTCATCTTTCCCTTCTATTTCCTCACCACTTCCCTTCCTTACCTCTCATTCTGTCATCCCTCTCATTGTAGAATGTGTGTCTGCCTTTGATAAGGCTCACTTGGAGAAGTAGGGCATGCGGTGGAAAGAAGGTGAAATCTGATATTAGAAGATCCAGTTTTGAGTGTGCTGCTTACAAGCCTGGTTACTTGGGGCAAGTCACTTCTCTATTTTGAACCCCTGCTTCCTAAAATGTGAAATGGCTAATAGTGTAATAATTCCTAGTCTCTACTGTCGTAGGGTTGGTGTACTGATTAAGTAAAATGAATATATGGAAGCGTTATGCATGTATCCCGTATGATCACTGACCTTACAAAGAGGAGGCTAAAGAGAATGCTGACCTTTGCTTATAAAGCAACAAGTCCTGGTATTTACATAAAGCACTCTTGCAAAATGGCTTTTCCAGAAATCTCTCAAGAGATGATATCATTGTCTCCATCTTGTGTTTAATGTGAGAGGATCTTGTTCCTTCACAATTCTTTGGTAAATGGCTTATTCATTCATTGTGGCTGGGATTTGAGGTAGAAATTATTATTCTTGAACTTCAGTTAAATTTCATTTTAAAATAAAAAATTAAAATTTCCTTTAAAATTTTAATTTCTGGGTAGGTAACCAGAAAATGGAATATTCTCATCCAACCAGAAGGTTTCTAGACAGTGTAAGAATGTAAGCTGGAATAAACACTGGCTTTTGTACTTAACAGTAATTCTTCATGAGTTTAGACTGAGGGATACAAATACGGCTCTATTATGTCACTTTAAAATTGACGTAGTTGACATTTTCATCATGAAAATAGCTAGCAGGTAAAGCATTAGGAAAGAGCCTCCAGGGAAATTTCTTGGCTTCATCATATACTAATGTGTAATACTGGGTGGTTGGTTTCATCTACTTGAACTGCAAGTAAAATAGAGTCATAATGATGCTATTTTTAAAAACTTCATGTACCCTAGAAATTGGCTTACCTGGTGGCTCAGACAGTAAAGAATCTGCCTGCATTGCAGGAGACGTGGATTCAATCCCTAGCTTGGGAAGATCCCCTGAAGAAGAAAATGGCAACCCACTCCAGTATTCTTGCCTGGGAATCCCATGGACAGAGAAGCCTGGTGGGCTATAGTTCCATGGAATCACAAAGAGTCAGACACAGCTGAGCAACTAATACACACACACACACACATACACCCTAGAAATGCCTCTGAGGTGTTATGATTCAGGGTTATAGTCAAACGAGGGAAAATTTTTAAATAAGAAATTAGTTTATTTTTTCTCTGCTGTCACCTAAACATGTTCTGGATCTAGAAGACTTTTTTATTAATCTTGGGGTTGTTTTTTCAGCTTCACTTTTACTTTTACTTTCCCAGTCTACTTATGAACTAATGCTATTATTTTGCCACTTTAACTATATTAACTTTCCCTTGAAATATCCTCTTGTTTATATTTATTGGCTCCTGCAAAAACCTTATTAGAGCTTTACATTACGATAATATTGGTAGGATAACTTAAAGAATTTCATTTACAAATTATTATGATTTATAATGTATAATTCACATACCATGAAATTCACCCTTTTAAAGTAAAGCTCAGTGGATTTTAGTATGTTCACAAGGTTGTGAAAAATCACAAGTATTTAATTCCAAAACATTTTCATCACCTCGAACAGAAACCCCAGACAGCTGCCAATCCCTCTTCTTCCTCCTTCCAGCCTCTTTCAATCACTAATCTTTGGGTCTCTATGGATTTACCTGTTCTGAACATTTAACATAAATGGAATCATACAATAATGGGCCTTTGTGGCTGGCTCCTCTCACTTAGCATGAAATTTTCAATGTTCACCCATGTTGCTATGTGTATGTTAGTACTTGATTCATTTTTTTGGCCAAATAATATTCCATTGTATGGATATACCACATTTACTTCCATTCATCAGTTGATAGATATTTGTGTTGTTTCCACTTTTTGGCTCATCTGAATAATGTTGTGAACATTCGTGTACAATTGTTCCAGTTTCTTCATGTCCTGTGCTACACTTGTTAATGTTTGTCTTGTTCATCATAGACATTGTAATACAGTGAAGTGATATCTCACTGTGGTTTTGATTTGCATTTCCCTGATGACTAAGATATTACTTTGCTGACTAAGGTCCGTCTAGTCAAGGCTATGGTTTTTCCAGTAGTCATGTATGGATGTGAGAGTTGGACTGTGAAGAAGGCTGAGTGCCAAAGAATTGATGCTTTTGAACTGTGGTGTTGGGGAAGACTCTTGAGAGTCCCTTGGACTGCAAGGAGATCCAACCAATCCATTCTGAAGGAGATCAGCCCTGGGATTTCTTTGGAAGGAATGATGCTAAAGCTGAAACTCCAGTACTTTGGCCACCTCATGCAGAGAGTTGACTCATTGGAAAAGACTCTGATGCTGGGAGGGATTGGGGGCAGGAGGAGAAGGGGATGACAGAGGAGATGGCTGGATGGCATCACTGACTCGATGGACGTGAGTCTGAGTGAACTCAGGGAGTTGGTGATGGACAGGGAGGCCTGGCGTGCTGCGATTCATGGGGTCGCAAAGAGTCAGACACTACTGAGTGACTGAACTGACTGACTGACTTATGACTAAGAATATTGAACATCTTCTTGGGCTTATTATCAACAATTTGGAGAATGTCTTCACAAATGCATTGTGCATTTTTAAGTTCAGTTATTTGCCTTTTTATTGTTGTTTTATAAGTGTTTTTTAAAAAATATTCTGGATACTAGACTACTGTAGCTTGTCTTTTCAATTTCTTGGTAATGTCTTTTGAAGCACCAAAGTTCTTCTATTTTTCCTTTTGTTTGCCTTTGACTTAGGTGTCATATTTAAGAAACCATCTCCTAGTCCTTAATCATAAAGATTTCCATGTATATTTTGTTCTAAGAATTTTATAGTTTCAGCTCTTATATTTTACTCCTTGATTAATTTTGAGTTAATTTTTGAATAGGTATTAGGCAGGAATGTTCAACTTTATTCTTTTCTATGCATATATCTAGTTTTCTCAGCACTGTTTGTTGAAAAGTCTGTTCTTTCCCCATTGAACTCTCTTGTTATCCCTGTTCAGAATCAAGTGACCATAAATATATTGATTTATTTCTAGATTTTCCGTTCTTTTTTATTGTCCTATATGTCTATCCTTATGCAGATTCATACAGTCTTGATAAGGACATCATATTTTAAGGAGATGGAGTTTATATTTAGAATATAGGGTTATAAGTTTTCATGTCTTTGAATTCATTTAAGGAAAAATTAAGTTTTATAGGATGATTGCAATCAGGATAAATGTCATGAAAAGAATCTGATTTGAGAATTCCCTTTTGATCTGATATGTGAACTCAAATGAGAGTTTATAATTGTGATATAATGCATTTTCTTTTTCTTTTTTGATAAACTCATACACAAATTGAAGGTAAAAGGAGGATGCAAATTATTATGGAAATGTGGACCTATGAAAATTATATCATGTTGAATCTCAAGATCTGGAATCAAGATCTGATCCTGGCACTTACTGCTGTTGATCTTGGATTGATCACTCTACAGCTCTAAGCTTCACTTTCCTCTTCTAAAAGTTAATAGACATTTCTGACCTACTGTTCCTTCACAGGAATGTTATGAGCCTCAGATTGAGTTAATATGCTTGTAAGTACCCTATAAACTACAAAATGCCATGGATATATTTAATATCTGTATATAGCCCAAATTATTGATGTTCATAAGTTCTCTGAGGAGTCATTTCCTAAGTGCTCTAAAACATGCACTTGTTTTTTTTCTAGACCTTATTAGGAAGATATCCAGAGTGGTTTCTATTTCACTTTACAATTTTTAGCCTAAAAACTTTCTGAGACTTGCCCCTTTGTAAATGTTAGTCCTTTAAAAAAAAAAAGGCAAATTACTATGTTGCTTCAGTTGTGCCCAACTCTTTGTGACCCCATGGACTATAGCCCACCAGGCTCCTCTGTCCATGGATTCTCCAGGCAAGAATGCTAGAGTGGGTTGCTATGCCCTTCTCCAGGGGATCTTCCTGACCCAGGGATGGAACCCTGTCTCCTGTGTCAGGTCTTTTACCACTAGTGCCCCTGGGAAGCCCTTCTTCTGTTGTGTGTGAAAGTCGCTCAGTCCTGTCCGACTCTTCATGACCCCATGGACTATATAGTCCATGGAGTTCTCCAGGCCAGAATACTGGAGTAGGTTCCCTTCTCCAGGGGATCTTCCCAACCCAGGGATCAAACCCAGGTCTCCTGCATTACAGGTGGATTCTTTACCAGCTGAGCCACCAGGGAAGCCCCAGCACTTAGCAAACTTTTTCTGTAAAGTTTACAAATAGGTTTTGTGGGCAATATAAGGGTTCTGTCACATATTATTCTGCCCCTTTTTTTTTTTTTTAAGATTTACTTATTTACTTATGGCTGTGCTTGGACGCTGTTGCTTTGTGCAGGCTTTCTCCAGTTGCAGGGAGTGGGGGCTGCTCTTCATTTCAGTGCACAGGCTTCTCGCTGTGGCTTCTCTTGCAGCGCACGGGCTCTAGGGCGCAGACTTCAGTAGTTGTAGCTCCTGGGCTCTATGAGACAGGTTCAGTAGTTGTGGCTGCTGCTGCTGCTGCTGCTAAGTTGCTTCAGTCGTGTCTGACGCTGTGCGACCCCATAGACGGCAGCCCACCAGGCTCCCCTGCCCCTGGGACTCTCCAGGCAAGAACACTGGAGTGGGTTGCCATTTCCTTCTCCAATGCATGAAACTGAAAAGTGAAAGTGAAGTCGGTCAGTCGTGTCCGACTCTTCGCGACCCCATGGACTGCAGCCCACCAGGCTCCTCCGTCCATGGGATTTTCCAGGCAAGAGTACTGGAGTGCGTTGCCATTGCCTTCTCCACAATAGTTGTGAAGCATGGGCTTAGTTGCCTAGCGGCCTGTGGCATCTTTCTGGACCAAGTATTGAACCCATGTCCCCTGCACTGGCAGGCAAATTTGCAACCACTGGACAGAGAGGGAAGTCCTGTTTGTTTTTTTTTTCCCCACAGTCTCAACACTGTAAAAACCATTCTTAGCTGGAAGGGCTATACAAAAACAGGCCTGACATTTTGTCTTACAAGCTTGTAAGACTCTTCAAGTACTATATCAAGTTTTAGTTACAGCCACTGGTTATAATGTATACGTAAAATAGAATTACTGGTTAGTTAACCAAAGAAATGTTATGTGTTAATTTTTATCCTAACAGCAAAGCAGGATTTTCAAGTGAAACAATGTGAGTCATTTTGTTTTTTTTGGATTATGTTTCGCTTTGATCAAAACTGGTCTAGTCAGCCAGGGATAGAGATACTGTTTTGAATAATTGGCAGGTTGTAGTACAATTCACATTGATATATTATAGGACCTAAATAATTAGACAGGACAGGACACAGGTGATGATTGCTGAATCCAAGAAATTGCTTAGTTAGAAGCAATTTTTCTAAGTGAAGCATATCATTTTTTAGCAAGACAGTGGCTTGATGACACTTTTCACTCATCTTTACTGTTATGGTTTGTTCAAGGGTCCAAAAATGTCAAGGATTCCAAAAGTTATGCGAACACACTATTACTGATGGCATGGGGAAATAGAAACTCTCAACACATTGGTGGTGATGATGCAAACTGACACTTCCTCTTTGTAGGGTGATTTGGTAATATCTATCAGCATTAAAAATATACCTACACTTTGACCCAGTTCTTCTGCTTCTGGGAATTTACCCAATTTGTACAATCCACACAGGCAAATGTTTAAGCATTGCAGCATTGTTTATACAGGCAAAATATCAGAAATAATGTAAACACCTATCAATAGAGCAGTGCTTAAAATACATGGTTCACATAAAATGGAGTATTATGCAGCTTTTTAAAGGAATGAGAGTTATTGATAACTGCTGCTACGGTGCAATCTCTGAGATATGTATCTTAAAGCAAGCTATAGTACTAAACAAGTTACAGTATAAGGTCAGCTCTCCATACCTAAGAGTTCTTCATCCATGGAGCCAATCAACCTTGGCTTTAAACAATTGTGAAGAAAAATTGGAGAAAGTATCAAAAAGCAAAATTGAGTTTTCAGCTATTTACATATACTTTACATTGTATTGGGTATTATAAGTAAATCTAGAGATGATTTGGAGTAGATTGGAGGGATTATGTGAGGCTTCCCTGGTGACTCAATGGTATAAGAATCCACCTGCCTTGTGAGAGAGACACGGGTTTGATCCCTGGGTTGAGAAGATCCCCTGGAGCAGGAAATGGCAACCCTCTCAGGTATTCCTATCTCAAGAATCCCATGGACAGAAGAGCCTGGCAGGCTACCATCCGTGGACTTGCAAAGAGTTAGGTGTGATTGAGCATGTGTGCATGGAGGATCATAGGTGGTATGTGAAAATATTAATTCTACAGCACTTTATGGAAGGGACTTGAGGATTTGGTATCCTTGAGTTTCCTGGAACCAATCTGCTGATACCGAGGGACAGCTGTAGAATGTGTAGTATGCTACTACATGTTTAAAAACAAAAGTCATATTTATGTATATGGTCTTACAGATAGTATCACTGGAAGGACTTCAATAGCATTAACATTGTCAGACACTGTTCTAAGAGCTGTTTATAACTGACACTTTTAATTCTCATAGCAACTTTATTAATGTAGGTGATATTATTCCCATTTTACATATGAAGAACCTGAAGCATAGAGAGATTAAGTAACTTGCTCAAAGGCACAAGAATCCGGTAACAATGATTACTTCTAGAGTCAAGAGACTGAAGGACTAAGGGTCAGAGAGACTTAATTTTTCCTATCCATCTTTTTCAGCTGTGTGTGGTTTGCCATGTTTATGCATTACTTAAAAAAATATTTTAAAAATAATTTAGGAAAATGGTAAAAAAGACTCTCATGAGTGCTGTTTACAAGACAGTCAATCTCATTTTCAAAGACGTGCCAATTAACATAACTTCTTAGCTTCCAAAGGATGAGAAAGGTTGATAACGCTTACAGTTGGAGAGTAGGAGAAGCTGGACCCGAGGTAGATACAGTCATGGAAACTTTTTGGAGAGCAGTCTGGTGCTGGGTTGTGCTAGACTGCATGTGCTGCCATAACAAAGTACCACAAACTGGGTGCTTTAAACAACAGCCTTTTATTGTCTCATAGTTCTGGAGGCTTGTCTGTCTAGATAAGACTGTTAGTAGGATTAGATCCTTTTTGAGGGCTGTGAGGAAGAAACTGTTCAAGGCCTCTCTCCTAGCTTCTGGTGGTTTGCTGGCCGTCTTGGGTGTTGCTCCATGCATAGACTCTTCTGCCAGTCTCTGCCTTCATCTTCACGTGGTTTTCTTCCCATACCTGTATCTGTCTCCACATTTTACCCTTCTTTAGAGGTCACAAGTCATATTGGATTAGGGCCCACCCTAATGAACTCATTTTAACTTGACTACCTCTGTGAAGACCCTATCTCCAAGTCAAGTCACATTCTGAGATACTGGGGGTTAAAACTTCAACACATGTATTGGTGGGGAGACATAATTCAACCCATAAATAACATGGGTATCCAAATTTCAAACATGCATACTCTTTAACCTTGCAATGCCACTTATGGGACTGCATCCTTAAGAAATAATCTGAAAGTATGCATAGATATTTTTAGAAGGATATCCACAATGGCACCTATTGGAATGTTGGAATCTACCTAAATATCAGTAAAAGATTGGCTAAATAATGATATACCTGCTTCCGTTGTTAAAGATAATATGGATTGATATGCATTGATGTAAAAAGATATGCAGAATATATTAAGTATAAAAAGCAGGTTTACCTAATATTGTGTAATAACCTAAATGGGAAAGAATTTTAAAAAGAATAGATATAGGTATATGTATGGCTCAATCATTTTGCTGTACACCTGAGGCTAATACAACGTGGTTAATCAACTATGTGTGTGTGCTTAGTTGCTCAGTCATGTCCAACTCTTTGCGATCCCGTGGACTGTAGCCTGCCAGGCTCCTCTGTCTGTTGGATTTTCAGACAAGAATCCTGGAGCAGGTTGCCATTTCCAGCTCCAGGGGAATCTTCCTGACCCAGGATTTGAACCCGAGTCTCCTGCACTGGCAGGCATCCTTGACCACTGCGGCACCTAAGAAGCCCTCTAATCAACTATACTCCAATATAACATAAAAAGTTTAAAAAAAGGTGATTTCAAGTACTTTACAAGCTTGCATATCAATCCAGTAAGGAATAAAGATCTTTCCAACTTAAAAATAAAAGCAAGTTTACTGAAGAAGTGAAGTGAAAGTTCCTCAGTAGTGTCCGACTCTTTGCGACCCCATGGACTATATACAGTCCATGGAATTCTCCAAGCCAGAATACTGGAGTGGGTAGCCTTTCCTTTCTCCGGGGGATCTTCCCAACCCAGGGATCCAATCTAGGTCTCCCACAATGCAGGCTGATTCTTTACCAGCTGAGCCACAAGGGAAGCCCAAGTGTACTGAATAGAGTGTATATTGTTATCCTATTTGTGTTAAATTTTAAATAAATAAAATTTTTAAATAATATATTCCAAAAACTAACAATGGCATGGAGGGTGTGCATAGGCCTTTCAGTTTACTTTACATATATATTCTCAAACTAGTAAAAACAATAAATATATTTCTGTCCTTAAAAAACAGAGTATTGAAATCAGTCCATTTTATTCTGTTTTTAAACTGACAAAACAGAATCAGAATATACTTGGGTTTCCCTGGTGGTCCAGTGGTTAAGACTATGGGTGCAGTTTCCATCCCTGGTTGGGGAACTAAGGTCCCCACATGCCATGTGGCACATCCAAATATATATATGTGTGTGCGTGCATGTTACATATATATATTTATATATATACTTATTGCTGAGATCTTAGCTTAGTCTGGTAGTTTCTGGGGGAAACCTAACAATTCCCATTAAGACATATAATAGCCTAGTTGTGCACACACACTTCCTGTTTTCTCAACTATATAAAAGTTAAGTTGTCGACACCATGATCCTTCAGTTCTACACACTTCAGCAGGCATCTTCTAAGAATAAGGGCATTCTCCACTCAGTGTCATGATTATACCAAGGAAAATTAACAATAATTCCATAATATCTAATATCTAGTACATATTCAAATTTCCCAAGTTGTTCTCCCAAATATGTATTTTTTTTCCTAATCTGGATCCAGTTGAATTTTATGCATTTCATTTGGTTATTGTATCTCTTAGCCCTCTTTCTGTAAAGGCAGTTTTCTTGCAGGTGCCACATTTTCCATTTAATGCACTAGTATATTACTTAATTCTCTCCCATGACACAGCGGAGAAGGCAATGGCAACCCACTCCAGTACTCTTGCCTGGAAAATCCCATGGATGGAAGAGCCTGGTGGGCTGCTGTCTATGGGGTGGGTCGCACAGAGTCGGACACGACGGAAGCGACTTAGCAGCAGCAGCAGCAGCATGACACAGACGTCATTTGAAAATTTTTACAATGAATATTTTTTATTGTGGTAAAATACACATAAAAGCTACCATTTTAAAAGTTTTAGTTATACAGTAAAGTGGCATTAAGTACATTCACGGTTCTGTAACCATCACCACCATCCGTCACCAGAACGGTTTCATCATTCCAAACTGAAATTCTGTACTCATTAAACAGTAACTCCCCACTCTCCCTTTCCACACCATTCTGCCTTCTGTCTTGAGCCGACCTCTTTAAATTCCTCAAATAACTGGAATCCGGCAGTCTTGACTCTTTGCGAGTCCATGGACTATCGCCTGCCAGGCTTTTCTGCAGTGGGTTTCCCAACTCCCAACCTAGGGATCTAACCCATGTCTCCTGCATTGCAGGCAGATTCTTTTACCGTCTGAGCCACCAGGGAAGCCCATAAAAGACTATAAATTGGTTTCAGGCTATCTAAACAAGGTCCATGTGACATGTGGTTGCTGTGTTTCTAAGCCTGTTTAGAACCAAGCAATTTGCTCACTTTTTTTTTAGACGCTTTTGCTTTACTGCAGAATAATTCTTATATGCATGTATTTACCAACAACAAAAATCCATACATTTTAAAGGAACCACGCACTGTATACTGAGGTTCTGAAAGCTGCTTCTAATTTAGAAATACTAGAAGTAGTTAGAGATAAACATTACTTATAAATTCATATAAACCTCATATAGTTACTCTTGGTTCCATCTTTGTCAGATTACCTCATCACAATTTAGCAAACCACAATTTTGGTCTTGGTAGATGCACCCAGTACAGCAGGGGGCAGGATTACCTCCTTCTAGAAGCCAAGTGCTTAGGAAACCCCTTCTAATGTCAATCAGAATAGTTTTCAAGTTAAGCACAAAAATAACTAAAAGAAAAAGTTTTCTCTGAATACAGAGATAGGGTAAATTTCCAGAGAATGTGCTGGTGAGAGGAAACATCTTACTTAAAAAACTATCGGTATTCTGTTTGAAAGAGCAATCAGACTTGGTTTAAAAAAGCGGGTCAGGAGTATCAGAGTGGGTAAGCGAGAGGGTGGACGACTAAGGAAGGAGGGCGAAGAGCCGGAAAAAGAGTCGTCAGCTGCCAGAGAAGAGTGGAAACCTGCTTAGCAGGTAATTTGACGAAATGAACCGAGACGCAGGAGGAAAGTCCCCGTGGCGACTGAAGTCGAGCGCGGGACAAGAGCAGACTAACTCCAGATGTTTGGAAGGCCGTGCTTAAGCCGGTTTTTCCACGGACTGGAAAAATCTTGAACAAGGCACTGGGCGCGGACTCGGAAAACAAGCCTCAGCTGCCAGCCTCCCCGCGCCCAGGGAGTAACCTGCGAAACCCAGGGCACGCCCCAGCCGGTGATTCTGCAGGCGTGACAAGTCTGCTCCCTCCTTCCGTGCCTCCGCCGCGGGAAGTAGTCCCCGGCTGCGCGGGCTCCGAAGGAATCTGGGCAGGGGAGCCCTGAGGCCCTCAGGGCATGAGTCCC
This sequence comes from Ovis canadensis, assembly GCF_042477335.2. NCBI lineage: Eukaryota > Metazoa > Chordata > Mammalia > Artiodactyla > Bovidae > Ovis > Ovis canadensis. Next base: position 52,340,902 of record NC_091258.1, on the reverse strand, counting down.
AGGAGCGGCGGGCGCGCAGCCAATCCCTGGAAAGAGGGCGTGGCTAACTCTGTCCCGCGGATTCCTCCGCCCGTGCTCGCTGTGCTGAGGCAGAGGGAGTCGCCATCTTGGATGCTGAGTCTTGGTTCCTAAGTGCGTCTCTGCCGTTTTCACGTCCGGATTTGGCCAGGTGAGTGGGCTTTTTCAGGGTCGAGCGTCTTTGTTTTCTTCCCCACACTGCGCCCCTGATTTATAAGTCCCTAGCCAGGGATTTGGACGAATCTGAGGTGGCAGGTGAGGAGAAACAATGATCCTGGGTCAGGCCGGAGGTCGGGCCGGAGGGGCTGCGACGCGGAAGGCCGCCGAAGGCCGGGCTCGGGGGCGTGGCAGGGCCGCGAGAAGCTCGGAGACCGCTAGTCGTGGATGTATGACACCGCTAAACTTTCTTGTCCTCCCTGCTTCGAGCCGTCTCTACTCCGGGGTGGAAGTGCCGCGGCCTGGGCTTTGGCACCCGGCGCGGACAGGGCCAGGCCGGCGCTCTCGGCCGCTGCCCTCACCCCATCTCTTCTGGCCCAGAGAGACTTCGGTTCGGTTGTGTCCCTGGTGCCCGAGGGAGTCCGCGTCCGAGCCGGGCAGCCTCCCCTGGGCGGCGCGGCCTCCAGGGAAAGTACCTGGGGGCTCTGGGCGAAATTGCCTTTTTCTTTAGCGGAAGCAAAACGCGACCTTTGACCCCTTGCGCGGACCCCTTCTTGTGTGATGAGCGGTCTTTTGAGGAGCCTGTGGTCTTGTCCTTGCGCCCCTTCTCTTTCAGTTCTCATTGCTCCCTTTCCGCGGTGCTGCAGGTGAGAGGACTGGAAACTCTGCCTGCATCAAGTTTTACAAGGATCGGGACCCAAGAGCGCCCGTTTAATAATTAGGTAATAGGAAAGAGAGTCACTTTCACTCATTGTAATAGTAAAACTGAAATTAAGAGCTGGTCATAGTTTTTCTATTATGCTAGCGTATTCATGATTTTTTTAAACTTTTTATTATGAAAATTTAAAGCACCCATTTTCATCAACGATTATTTTCTTGCCAATCTTGTTTCGTTTACACCCCCATTATGTATTCATTTAATAAAGTAATAGTTAATATATGTGTCGTCGTCGGCCCACCAACCCCCGCCTCTCGCAAGTAGTAGCTTTTTTGACTCCTGTACTTAGGAGAAACTTCCACCGGAAATTTTGTTTTTACAGCTTTCTCAGAACCCCATCTTCTGGGATAGGAATACTTAGTAATATCCTTTTATTCGACGATAAAAGAGTGTTTTGAAACCTTAATGTTAGTATTATATTTTAAAGTCACCCAGTTTCCTAAGTCTTCTCATTTTTAAAGTAATGTTACTGTTCTGTCCAGATTGTTGTCATTCTTCCTGTCTTCCTTTGCCTCTGGAATTTCAATGATTGGGAGCCCCAGAATCCCCAGCTCTATATAATCTACTTAATTTAAGCTTTCATTCCTTTAAAATCATTTCCCTGGTAACTCAGCTGGTAAAGGATCCTCCTGCAATTCAGGAGACCCCACTTCGATTCCTGGGTCAGAAGATGTGCTGGAGAAGGGATAGGCTACCCACTCAAGTTTTCTTGGGCTTCCCTAGTGGCTCAGCTGGTGAAGAATCCACCTGTGATGTGGGAGACCTGGATTCGATCACTGGGTTGGGAAGATCCCTGGAGAAGGGAAAGGCTACCCACTCCAGTATTCTGGCCTGGAGATTTCCATGACTGTATAGTCCGTGGGGTTGCAGAGTCAGACACAACTGAGCGACTTTTCACTTTTCCTGTAAAATCACAATTAAGTCCCAATTGACACAAAGTCTATCCTGATTTAAAAATAGAACTAGAAGAGAGTGTAGTCTAATGAGATAATTTAAAATACAGAAAAAGTAGTATACACATGAATACTAACTTCATTATTTTATATGGTAAATATAAAAAAGATTGGGAAATTATTAAAAATGGCTACTCAGTGCAGTATTAGGCAGCCATTAAAGTATAATACTAAAGACTGTAGCAGATAGGATGTTAAGTGATAAAAGAATTCACTAGTGATTGGAGTCCATGATTACAACTTTGTAAAAATATGCCTTAAGAGAAACTCTTTGTGAATGTATGCCCAACAAATTTTTTGTATTGCTTTTTATATTACTTTTATTGAAAAGATAAAGGTACTGTCATAATGTCTTATGAATTTCAATATTTATAGCTCCTTCTGGAAAATCTTGATGGTCTCTGAATTCTGAAGTCTGTACTTTTCTTGTGAGTTATACATGATACTGCTGGTTTTGTGGTCTTTTATTAAATTTTCAATCTTGGTTAGTTTGGTCACTGATTTTAGTACAATTTGAAAATACAGTAAACGATGTTTCTGTACGTGAAATGGGTTTAAGAATTGGGCTGTATTATTGTGGAAATGTCTTCTAGCTTGTTTGTACTTTTATGTCACTTATTCATACCTGCAATGCCTAAATCATACCTGAATCTGCTCATATCACTTATAAGAAAGAAGTATTCAGGATAAATAATACATTTCAAATACAGTTTTCCTATATACTAAAAAATGGCATTCTGGGTACCGTAGACTGTTGCCTCCCTTCCCAGTTTGGTTCTTTTGGAGCTGCAAGACTCTAAAGTTGGTTTCTTGGGACTTAATGGTCTGTTTTGCAATTTTTCAGCTACTTTAAGGTTTTCAGGATTACTGTTTCTGGGCAGCTTCACTAATTTGGGAAGCTGTTCTGAGCTGCAACAGTCTCTCCCTTCTCTCTCCAAGGGCAACATGAGGAATGGCCCAATCCATGGTTTTACACTTTCCCTTATTCAGAATGGAGAGTTTATCCAGTTTTAAAAGGCTCCTGAAGCTGGGTGATGAAAGGACTAGATCAGTTTGTTCCAGCTTTAAGGACTGGAGTAAAATGAAGGATTTGAAAGAGCCCAGAAGAGAACATGAGGTTGCTGACCAATGTGTGGCATAATGGTGATGTAATTAAAATACTGAGAAGTAATTTAACAATCACTAGTTCATAAACCTTTTATAAGATTAATAGTTTCCTGTTTTTAAAAATTTTTGACTGTACTTGGTCTTCGTTGCAGTGCATGGGCTTCTCGTTGTGGTGGCTTCTCTTGTGGAGTGCATGGGCTCAGTAGTTGTGGTGTTTAGGCCTAGTTGCCTCAAGGCACGTGGAATCTTCCCCACCAGACCAGGGACTGGACCTGTATCCCCTGCAACTGCAGGTGGATTCTTAACTGCTGGACCACCAGGGAAGTCCCTGTAACGTTGATGTTATAGGTGTTTATGTGTCTTACAATTGTTTTTGTGTCACTTATCCCCATTAAACTGTGAACTCCTTAAAACACTAGGGTATTACTTAAATGTCTTGTCTCCATTTGCTTGGCACAGTGCTTGATAGAATGTGTGCATGTGTGCATGCTCAGTTGTATCTGACTCTTTGGGACACCATGGACTGGAGCCTTCCAGGCTCCTCCAGGCAAGAATCCTGGAGTGGGTTGCCGTTTACTACTCCAGGGGAACTTCTGGATTCGGGGATCAAACCTGAGTCTCCTGCACTGGCCGGCAGTTTCTTTACCATTGAACTGCCTGGGAAGCCCTACTTGATAGACACTCTCAAAAATATTTGGTGAGTGGATGAATGGCAGTAAAAATCTTGAGGTACAAAATGAGTTTAGAATAAGCTCTGAATCAAATGACAGTTTTAAATTAGGTATTGGGCAATATTAGTATGTGATAATATATGTGTGTGTTGACATATACATGTATTTATATGTTTTTTTCTGTATATAATTATTTGTATATGTATAAAATAGTGACTTGACCAGAATAGTTTATTAACTTTTTAGGTTATTCCTAAAATTAGTATTCTGAATCATTCAGGATACAAAGTTGATGGTAGCTTTGGAAACACAAGTTCAAATCCTGAATTGGAAGAATTCCCTGGCGGTTCAGGGGTTAGGACTTGGTGGTTTTACTGCCGGGACATGAGTTGCCTCCCTGGTTGAGGAATTAAGATACTGCAAGCTTCAAGGCAGGGCCAAAAGAAAAAAAAAAATCCTGAAATGATAATTAAATTGACCTTTTTTATTAGATAAGCTTTGAGTCTAATTTTTTTTTTTTACATATATTGGTAATTATTTTGGACATGTCCTAAATAAAAATAATAGTTAATACCTTGTGGTTTAGTGTCATTGTCCTTAATGATTAGTTTTTGTAGGAGTCTAATTTCTGAAAGTTGAAAATCCTCAGAACTCAAGTTGACAAAGTATTTTGGCAAATTATTTTCCTTTCCTTAAATCTAAAATAAAACTAGAGGCTGTAAGTTTGTGGAACTCAAAAAAAGACTTATTTTTAGTTAAATTTCCTATTAACATAATAAACGAGTGACAGCTTTGTACTAAGTACTGTACGAGACAGTGTGGGAATAACAGTGGAACCTTAGAAATAGTGTGTGCTTTGAGAAGAGTCAGACACGGCATACTAAAAGCAGCAGCAACCTTGAGAAGAGCTAAACTGATTACAGCTGAAATCCTCCAATGAGGTTGAAACAGTTAAAGCAAGGGAAAAAAGATGCAAATATATATTTAACTTTTTATTTTAATCCAAAAGATATAAAATTCCATGTAATAATGGTATATAACCTTTAAAAATTGTGAGCCACTGTATTGTATACCTGTAACTTATATTGTACATCAAGTATTCTTCGTTTGTTTTTTTTTTTAAATTAGCAGTTGTGGCGCTTGAGCTTAGCTGCACTGAGGCATGTGGCATCTTCTCAGACCAGGGATTGAACCTGTGTCTCCTGCATTGGCAGGCAGATTCTTAACCACTGGACTACCAGGGAGTCCTAGTCTTCAGTTTTTAAAAAGTTCGTTTATCAGCTAATCTCTATTTTAGAGTTGTTTATTTTTGGCTGTGCTGGGTCTTCATTGCTGCGCGCTGGCTTTCTCTAGCTGCAGCGAGGGGGGCTCCTCTGGTTGCAGTGTGCTGGTGTCCCACGGCAGTGGCTTCTCTTGCAGCCGAGCATAGGCTCTAGGGCGTTTGGGCTTCAGTAGTTGTGGCACGGTGGGCTTAGTTGCCCCACAGCTTGTGGGATCTTTCTGCACCAGGGATTGAACCCATGTCCCCTGTGTTGGCAGGTGGATTCTGAACTAGTGGGCCACCAGCTACTAGCTAATAACCTATCAGCTAATCTTTAGGTGATTAGACCTTTTCTTTAAGTATGGGTCTGTTGACTGGAGTTTTACTTATTTTTTTGCCACCTTCTAGGGCTTGCAGAATCTTAGAACCCCCACCAGGAATTGACTCTGGCTCTAGTCAGCGAAAAGTGTGGAGTCCTAGCCATTGGACTGCTAGGAAATGCCCTAAAATCCACAAATTTTCATTTAATCCTCATACTAGCTTTTTGAGGGATGTTGTTATTTTTGGACTCTAAGTCTAGTATCCTACTCTTTTGTGACCCCTTGGACTGTAGCCCACCGGGCTCCTCCAGGCAAGAATACTGGAGTGGGTTGCCATTTCCTTCTCCAGGAGATCTTCCTGACCCAGGGACCATGCTTGGTAGGTAGATTCTTTACAACTGAGCCATCTGGGAAGCCCTTGAGGTGTGAGGGTTCATGTAAATATCAGTGCTAAGTTTCCTTAAGTGTTTGATAGAATTTCCTTAAATGTTTTACAGAGAAGCCACTTGGGCCTGGATTTTCTTTTGGAATGGTTCTTAACTTTAGATTCAATTTTTGTCATGTATAAGGGGCAGTTATATTTTGTATTTCTTTTGAGTCAGTTTAGAAAAGAATTGCTTATTTTACTTTTTGGTTGCCCTGCGGCTTCATTGCTGCACTTGGGCTTTTTCTAGTTGCGATGAGTGGGGGCTACTTTAGCTGTGCTGCATGTACCTCGCATTGTGGTGGCTTCTCTTGTTTTGAAGGACAGGTTCCAGGCTCTTGGGCTTCAGTAGCTGCAGCATGGGGGCTCAGTAGTTGTCACTCAAGGGCCCTAGAGTGCTCAGGCTTCGGTGGTTGTGGTGCACTGGCTTAGTTGCTCCGTGGCATGTGAAATCTTCCAGGGATCAAACTCATGTCCCCTGCATTGGTAGGCAGATTCCTAGTCACTGTACCAGCAAGGAAGTCCGGCTTTTTTTTTTTTTTAATTGTAGTTGACTTACAATGTTTCAGATGTACTGCAAAGTGATTGTCATTCATATATTTACTTTTTCAGATTCTTTTCTGTTATAGGTTATTACAAATGTTGAATATCATTCCTTTATGCGTCAGTTTTGGTAAATTGCATTTCTAACAGATTTGTACATTTTGTCTCGTATTTATAGGTGTAAATTAGAAATACGTGTGTGTACTTGTGTCCAATTGTGTCTGACTCTATGACCCCATGAAATGTAGCGCTTCAGGCTTCTCTGTCCATGGAATTTTCCAGGGAAGAATACTGGAGTGGGATGCCATTTCCTACTCCAGGGACTCTTCGTAACCCACATCTCTTGGGCTCCTGCATTGGTAGGCGGGTTCTTGACTGCTGCATCATTTGGGAAGCCCAAGTTAGTAATAATGTCCCTTTTAATATTTATAGGCCCTGTAATGATATGCCTCTTTTTCAGTCCTGATACCGGTAATGTGTGTGTCCCCTGCCACTTCCGTCCTTCCTCTTTCCAAAGAACCTGTGTTTGATCTCATTGATTTTCCTCTTTTTTAGTTTCATTGGTTTTTACCTTTTAATTGTTTCTTTCTGCTTGCTTTGGGTTAATTTTTCTCTCTTTACAGTTACTTGTGGAAGCTTAGTTTACTAATTTGAGACCTTTCTTTTTTGGGGTGGGGGCAGAAAGTAGAAAAGTATAACTTTATTGCTTTGTCAGGCAAAGAGAGAGACACCAGGCTTCTGCCTCGAAAAACTGCCCCTCAGACCTTCCTTCTTTTCTAATGTGAGCATTTAAAATTGTAAAATTTCCCCAAGCACTGCTTTAGCTTCACACACACATTTTGATGTTATATTTTAATTTTCATTTTCTTGCAGTTTAAACTTTAAAAAATAATTTCCACTTGAAACTTCCTCTTTGACATGTATTATTTAGAAGTATAGTGTTTAATTTACAAGTGTTTGGAGATATTCTGTTATCTTTCTTATTACTGATTTTAGGTTAATTTCCATTGCAGTTAAAGAATATACCTTGTGTGACTTCACTTCAGTTCTGTTTAATTTGTTAGAGCTTGTTTTGTAACCCAGGATGTGGTCTATGTTCATAAATGTTCCCTGTGGATTGCTATGTTGAGTGGAGTGTTCTGTAAATGTCAGTGAGATATAGTTGGTTATTATTGGTGTTCAGTTCTGTACTCTTGCTGATATTCTGTCTGCTAGTTTAAGAAATTTCAAAGGGAAATATGTTGAGCTGTCCAACTACAGTTAAGGATTTGTTTCTTTGTCCTGTCTTTTGTTGTTCCTTGTATTTTGAAGCTTTATTGTGCATTCACTATTAGGTTGTATTCACTATTAGGTTGTTACATTTTCTTTTTGAATTCACCCTTCTGTGATTATATAATATCCCTTTGAATCCCTAGTTTTTCTTGCTGAAGTCTACTTTGTCTAACAGTATAGCCCCTTCAGCTTTTTTTAAAGTTGAAGTATTATTGATATATCTTTTTATTAGTTTCAGGTGTACAGCATAATGTTTGATATTTGTATGTATTGCAAAATGATTACCGCATTAAGTTTTTGTTGTTCAGTCTCTAAGTTGAGTCCATCTCTTTGCGACACGAGGCTTTCTTGTCCTCCATCTCCTGGAATTTGCACAAATTCATGTCCATTGAGTCACTGATGGCATCAGTAAGTCTAGTTAACATCTGTCACCATACATAGTTACAGTTTTTTCCTCTTTTGATGAGAACTTTTAAGATTCATCCTCTTGGGATTTCCCTGGCAATCCCATGGTTAAGACTCTGCATTTCTATTGCAGGGGATGCAGGTTCAATCTCTGGTCGGGGAACTTAAGATCCTACATCCCACATGCCCGACAGCAAGGCCAAAAAAATGAAAAAGAAATTTTTTTTTCTTAGTAGCTTTGTAATTTGTTGTTGTTCAGTTTCTCAGTTGTCTCTGACTCTGTGACCCCTTGGACTGCAGCACGCCAGGCTTCCCTGTCCTTCACCATCTCCCAGAACTTGCTCAGACTCATGTCCATTGAGTCGGTGATGCCGTCCAACCATCTCGTCCTCTCTCGTCCCCTTCTCCTGCCCTCAATCTTACCCAGAATCAGGATCTTTTCCAGTGAGTTAGTTCTTCGCATCAGGTGGCCAAAATATTGGAGCTTTAGCATCAGTCCGTCCAATGAATATTCAGGGTTGATTTCCTTTAGGATTGACTGGTTTGATCTCCTTTCTGTCCAAGGGACTCTCAAGAGTCATCTGCAACCCCACAGTTCAAAATATGTAATACAGTATTAATCATAGTCACCATACCACATTGTACATAACATCCCATGACTCATTTACAGTATTTTATAACTGGAAGTTTGTAATGAAATGGGTGGAGGGGGTTGAAAGGTACAACTTTCAGCTTTATTTTGACTACTGTTTGCATGATGTACTTTTTTTCATCCTATTAACCTTTTTACATTATTGATGTGAATTTAATCTTGGCAGTAGTTTGATCATTTTTTGAACCATCTGGTAAGCCTAGTTAACATCTGTCACCATACATAGTAACAATTCTGACAATCTGTTTTTTAAATTGTCATGTTTAGATAATTTCTACTTATGTAATTTTAGTATATTTGAATTTTAGGTCTACCACTTTATTATTTGTTTTATGTTTTTCATTTCTCTTTCTGCTTGCATGCCTTATCTTGGGTTATTTGAACAATTTAGTCATCAAGTTTAAAACTTGTCCAGCTTTTTAGTCTTTTTTCGATATACTATGTTTTACTAGTCAATCTAGGAATTACAGTGGACATACTTAACTTTGCACAATCTACTTAGTATGTTATCACTTTTTGTGGAATATATTAATAGAAATATCATGTAGGTCCCTTTACCTTGCTCCCTACCCGTTTATACTATTATGTTGTGGTTATCTTATGTATTATGTTTACATGTGTTGAAAAAAACCCATCAGTGTTGTTAGTTTTGCTTTTAACTGTCAAATACATTTTAAGAGGCTGAAGAGAACAGTCATCTGTTGTATTTACCCAGATATTTGCCATTTCTGTAATGTAAGATATAAATATTTGCCATTTCTTCCTTTATTTTAGTGTTCCAAGTTTTCTTATTAATGTTCCCTCATCTGAGAGTGACTTGTGTGTGTGCTGAGTAGTATCCGACTCTTTTCGACCTAATGGACTGTAGCCTACCAGGCTCCTTTGTCCATGGGAGTTTCCCAGCAAGAATACTGGAGTGGGTTGCCATTTCCTCCTCCAGAGGGTATTCCTGACTCAGGGATGGAAGTTGCATCTCCTGTGTCTCCTGCATTGGAAGGTAGATTCTTTACCACTGAACTACCTGTAAAAACCAGAGAATGATTCATTCCCCCTGTATTTCTGAAGGGTATTTTCACTGGGTATAGAATTCTGGGTTGACAGTTCTTCTCTGGTCATACTTCCTTTTGGCCTCTGTGGTTTCTGATGGGAAGTCGTCTTATTTGAATAGATGATCTGTAGGTAATGTGTTTTTCTTTGGCTGCTTGCAGTATTTTAAAAATTTGTCTTTAGTTTTCAGCAGTTTGATTAAGATGATTCTGAGCATACATTTCTTTGGGATTATTCAGTTCAGAGCGCTCTGAATTTTTCAGCCTGTAGGTTTATTTTGCTAAATTTGGAGAGTTTTCACCCAATATTTTTCCAAAAGTTTTTGGGTACCAAACTGTTTCTCCCATCCTTCTGAGATTCTGATGATGCAGTGTTAGACCCTTTGCTGTTTCTACAGATATGAGACTGATCACTTTTTTCAGTGTCTTTTTAAAATCTCTTTTTCATATTGAATACTCAGTATTGATCTATGTTCAAGTGCATTGGCACTTTACATTGTTATTTCCTTTCTGCTATCCAGCCCATAGAGTGAGTTTTTAACATTTTTTAAAAACAGATTTTATTTATTTTTGACTGTGCTGGGTCTTTAATGCTATGTTGGCTTTTCCCTAATTGAGGCAAGCGAGGGCTACTCTCTTGTTGCTGTGTGGGAACTTCTCATTGAGGTGGTTTCTTTTGTGGTGGAGCACAGGCTCTAGAGCATGCAGGCTTCAGTAGTCTCAGTTCCCCAGCTCTAAAGCACAGGCTCAATAGCTGTGGTGCACAGGTTTAGTCGCTGTGTGGTATATGGGATCTTCCAAGTCAGGGATCAAACCCATGTCTCCTGCATTGACAAGCAGATTCTTTACCACTGAGCTACCAGAGAAACCCCTCTTTTGATGATTGTATTTTTCAGTTCTAAAGTTTGTTTCCTCAGGAATTCCCTGGTGATCCAGTGGTTCTGACTCAGTGCTTTCACCGCCAGGGGCTGGGTTTGATCTCTGTTCGAGGGACGAAGATCTCGCAAGGCACACAGAGGGCCAAAAAAAAAATTGTTTCCTCTTGATGTTTTTTGTTTCTTTACTGAGATTTTCTAGTCATTCAAGAGTATTTGCCCTTACTTGTTGCAGTGTTTTCTAAATCTTTTTAAAAATTGAAGTGTGGTTGAATTGTTGAAATATTTTTACAGTAGCTGCTTTAAAGCCTTTGTCAATTAATTCCAGCAACTGTATGATCTCAGCATTGATGTATGTTGATTGTTTTTTTCTGTGAGTTGTTTACTGATTTGGTGTATTTCACTCAGTCTGTCCCCACCAGGGATCCTCTTTCTGGCTTCTCAAGACAGGACTAGAGAGTTGAGCTTCTCTTGCTGTTCATACTTTACTGTGTCAGTGCTCACTTCTGGTTTCAGACTGCCTTGCATCTAGGAAGTACCAGAGGGGAAAACTGATAAATTCACTGCCACTTTATTGGTGTATCAAACTTGTGAGATCTAGTTTCTCGCTTCTTTGGTTTTGTGTAAAAATCAAGTCTTTGGCTGGATATCTTCTGTTTTCACCCCCAAAGCCACATACTTTTTTCTCCCCTCTGATCTGTATCCCTGGAGTCTCATTCTGTGTACTGTGTATGTGGGCCCCTTTGCTTCCTGGCTTCCAGTTAAGGGATAGATGGACCTGCAGGAGGAATGAGGTGTGAATTGTCTGCGCCTCCACCAGTGTAATTCTTTGCTGGTGGCCCTTTCTGGATAGCTACCCTCCCCAGGTTCCACGTCTTCATCTTGCCCATTCAGGCCTAGATGTATTTATGGTTCTGGGGCAGTTCATTATCCTTTGTTCTTTTCTTTAAATGGTACCCACATCTTTGTAAGTAGTATCTTTATGGAATTCTCCTCACTTTAACCAGGTGTGGATACTGTGTGTTTCTAGCTGGTACCCTGATGGTTAGACTCCTTTAAAGGGGCCTTATGATTTTACTTTTGTAAATCTGAAAGGTGTTATTCCTGAATCATAAGATTAGTAATTTAGGTTTATTTTTATCTACTTTCTGTAGTAGGTTTACAGTAGGGTTTTGGGAGAGAACGTCTCTCCTCACATTCCCAGCCAAAAGATTCACTGTGAAATATAGACACCTCTTCGGGATTTTCAACTTCCTTCACAATGTTGGATTTATATTTGTAGCATAAAACATTCAGTTCCTCTTTCAGGAAATTTTAGCACCTAAGTCCCTGATCATGTGATTGTTTAGGTTCCTTTTGTTCCCATGCTGTTTGAGCATGGTCCCAAACTAGCATTTGTGGATGTTGACCCATCTTTGACAAATATGTGAAATAGAGGTGTCTTTATACCCTCCAGAGTTTTTTCATGTTACTAAAGCTACCCTTTATTACCTGTCTCTCTGTGATGTGTCTTTCAGTGTCTAGCCACTTTAGTTACCCATTCTGATAATGTTTACTGAGGAGTTAACATTTTACTTTTCTAAGGAGGCAGATGAATTTATTTATATTACTTGTTTTTTGATAGAAATTCCAAATTACATCTGAGGTAGATTTGGTTTTAGTGTTAGTCCAAATTCCTTAGATTTGAAAAGAGTTTACATATAGGTGTTGACTAAAAAATATGCACAGCTTGAGAGTTGCTAGTTAAGTTTTGTTTGGGGCAAAATGATGGCTGCAGTCCCGGAGACAGCACCTCAGTTCTGAGAGACTGTTCTAAGGAGGCTGGAGGGGAAATGAGGCTATGAACAAGTTTCTAACAAAGGGAGCAGGCAGTTTGAACCTCAGAGATGAGGTTATCAAGTTAAGGAGTTTTGCATTCTGTGTGTGGGAAGAGGCAAGCCTCTGGATTCACTGAATTCATTCCTTTCATATGCACCTCCTCTACCCAGAGCTAAATTGTTTCCTTGTTCACCTGAAGGAGTGGCAGATGGCTCCTTTTTTGTATCAACACCCCCCCTCCCCGCCCAGCAGTCACCGTTGGGGGGGTGGCAGCATCTGTTGGATGGCAGTTTCCAGAGCCCTCATTTGCATTTGGAGGCCAGAAATCGCTGATGGCCATGGCCGTGACATTTCTTGTTTATTGTTAGGGCAGGAAGTATTTTCATTTCCTAGCTCCTCCCCATGGTAATAGTTCTTCTCTGTATTCTTGCCACCTCTCCTTAATCTCTTCAGCTTCTGTTAGATCCATACAATTTCTGTCCAAAGTGTCCATCTTTGCATGAAGCTATACAAAAAACTATACAAAAAGGATCTTCATGACCCAGATAATCACGATGGTGTGACCACTTACCTAGAGCCAGACATCCTGGAATGTGAAGTTAAGTGGGCCTTAGGAAGCATCACTACAAACAAAGCTAGTGGACGTGATGGAATTCCAGTTGAGCTATTTCAGATCCTAAAAGATGATGCTGTGAAAGTGCTGCCCTCAATTTGCCAGCAAATTTGGAAAACTCAGCAGTGGCCACAGGGCTGGAAAAGGACAGTTTTCATTGCAATCGCAGAGAAAGGCAATGCCAAAGAATGCTCAAACTACTGTACAATTGCACTCATCTCACATGCTAGTAAAGTAATGCTCAAAATTCTCCAAGCCAGGCTTCAACAGTATGTGAACCATGAACTTCCAGATGTTCAAGCTGGTTTTAGAAAAGTCAGAGGAACCAGAGATCAAATTGCAAGCATCCACTGGATCATCAAAAAAGGAAGAGAGTTCCAGAAAAACATCTACTTTTGCTTTATTGACTGTGCCAAAGCCTTTGACTATGTGGACCACAACCAACTGTGGAAAATTCTGAAAGAGGTGGGAATATCAGACCACCTGACCTGCTGAGAAATCTGTATGCAGGTCAGGAAGCAACAGTTAGAACTGGACGCGAAACAACAGACTGGTTCCAAATTGGAAAGGGCTGATAAACGTCAAGGCTGTGTATTGTCACCCTGCTTGTTTAACTTATATGCAGAGTACATCAAGAGAAACACTGGGCTGGAGGAAGCACAAGCTGGAATTAAGATTGCCGGGAGAAATATCAATAACCTCAGATATGCAAATGACACCACCCTTATGGCAGAAAGTGAAGAGGAACTAAAAAGCCTCTTGATGAAAGTGAAAGCGGAGAGTGAAAAAGTTGGCTTAAAGCTCAACATTCAGAAAATGAAGATCATGGCATCCGGTCCCATCACTTCATGGGAAATAGATGGGGAAACAGTGGAAACAGTGACAGACTTTATTTTTAGAGGGCTCCAAAATCACTGCAGATGGTGACTGCAGCCATGAAATTAAAAGATGCTTACTCCTTGGAAGAAAGCTATGACCAACTAGACAGCATATTAAAAAGCAGAGACATTACTTTGCCAACAAAGGTCCATCTAGTCAAAGCTACGGTTTTTCCAGTAGTCATGTTCAGATGTGAAAGCTGGACCATAAAAAAAACTGAGTACTGAAGAATTGATGATTTTGAACTGTGGTATTGGAGAAGACTCATGAGAGTCCCTTGGACACAAGGAGATCAAGCCAGTCAATCCTGGTTTGGAAATCAGTCCTGAATATTCATTGGAAGTACTGATGCTAAAGCTGAAACTCCAGTACTTTGGCTACCTGATGCGAAGAGCTGACTCATTGGAAAAGATCCTGTTGTCGGGAAAGATTGAAGGCGGGAGGAGAAGGGGATGACAGAGGATATGGCATCACTGACTCAATGGACATGAGTTTGAATAAACTTCGGGAGTTGGTGATGGACAGAGAGGCCTGGCATGCTGCAGTCTATGGAGTCGCAGACAGAGAGGCCTGGCATGCTGCAGTCTATGGAGTCGCAGAGTCGGACATGACTAAGCGACTGGTCTGAATTGAACCCCATGCTGATAAATTCGACCATATTTGGGAGACATTTCATGACCTTTTTTTTTTTTTTTTTGTCCCATGGTGCTGGGAGGCTCATCCCAGATCAGGTAAAACATCTTTGTTGATAAAGTCACTCCAGGTGTTAATTTCCTAATCAATGGAATTGGGCCCATTTATAAATAAAAAAAGTCTGTGTATATAGGATCCAGGAATTATTTCCCTTGTTGCCTCTTTCCACACCTAGAATCACACTATTGCAATTATTCTGTTATAAGTGTGATCTATTTCTTCAAGATGTTTAGTTATCATTAATTTGGATGAAGGCCTGATTATGCATCATGTAGTACAGAAGACAGCAATCTTATAAACACATTATAAGTAATAACAGTTAATAACGTGATTAACGTTTCAGATAGGGATTTAAGCCATGAGCTTTCAGAACCAAATCATCTTCCTAAAACAGCACCCATTAGAGGATTCATCTGGTATATAAACACAGCATTCAGTTTGAAATATAGCACAGGTGCCCCTTCGAGATGCTGTAAGGATAGTAAGGGCCATATGATTTTGTAAGACAGCTTTTCTTATCATAGAGACCTCAATTTTGTGGGCTAATAGCCTGGTTGCATTAATCATATAATGCCTTTTGAGTGAATTTTGGTGAGAAATAACATTTTCCAGTCCTACAGAAGGTGGAAAAATAGCTGCTAAGTGATCATACCAGTGAAATAGAGATCTCTTGGTCCATCAAGTTCATATTGATGGTAAATTTGCTGGAGTCATATCAAAGTTTGTACATAAGTGGCCTTGAACCCAAGGGAATCCTAAAGTATACCTTCCTAGCCAGTCTGGTGGAAGCCAGGGTCATAGATTTGACCCACAAAGGCCATTTAGTTCTGTTAGGTGTATTTCTGGTTTTCTGACCCAGTCTGTTCCATATCAATCACTGTCTTTTACGAGAAATGGTACATTGGCAGTTTTCATAAGACAGCCTAATTTTCTAGTGCAATTAGGTTGATTATCTTTGGTATGATTTAATTGTTCTCAGCATAAGGGTGGCCTTTAGGATAAACGACTGTAGCCTGGTATTAGCCAGATAAACCCATCCCATAACTGAGGAAGCATCCCTCTTAATAGTCTAGAGTTTACTTTTTCTTTTTTTGACTAGGATTTAACCTGTTGCTCTTATTGAGCTTGAGTAACCTTAAGGCAAAATTCATATTTATGGCCAGGGTCAGAATAAATATGTTTGTTTGGCCAAATGAGTTGGTCTTATTTAATGATTATCAGTAGTAGCCCAGACAGAGCTATAATTCCTTTCTTCTAAAATAAACTCTGTAAGAGCCAGCCAATCAGAGCCTTGGAGGGGAGAAACCCACCAAGTTAAACTAGAGGTACTGGATACAGGTAATTGACCACAACCCAGCAGTATGATTGATTTATAAAATTTGCATAAGATCATGCCCATGATAGAAAAACATTTGATTCATGTGTAAGAGTCCAAAAAACCAGGAAGAAAATGTAATGAACAATTGTACAAATCAGATCCAGATATTGGATCAGCTAGCTGTCTACTTCTTATGTCATTGTCTTCACCGAAAAATTGATGCTTTCGAACTATGGTGTTGGAGAAGACTTGAGAGTCCCTTGGACAGCTGGGTGAGCAAATCAGTCAGTCCTAAAGGCAATCAACCCTGAGTATTTATTGGAAGGACTGATGCTGCAGCTCTAATACTTTGGCCACCTGATGCAAAGAGCCGGCTTATTAGAAAAGACCCTGATACTGGGAAAGGTTGAAGGCAGGAGGAGAAAGGGATGACAGAGGAAGAGGTGGTGGATGGCGTCACGAACTCAATGGACGTGAGTTTGAGAAAGCTCCTGGAGATGGTGAAGGACAGGGAAGCCTGGCGTGCTGCAGTCCATGGGGTCGCAAACAGTCGGATGTGATTGAGTAACTGAACAACAATGGCCTGGGGCATATCTTGTGGTTTTGTTTATGGTTTTATAATTAAACAAGCCTGCTTGATAAAAGCTTGAGAAAGAACATCAAAAAAAAGAGATGGAGAAATTGGAGAACATAAACGAAATGAAATGGAAGCACTAAATATGAAGTAGAAAAAGTGAAACAAACTAGATAAAAGGAAAAGATAATTATATACCAGTTGTTTTAAAACATGACTGGTCATTGGAAACATATCTGGAGCTCTGAAGAAAAAAAGCAATACCTGAACATTTGTATTTTCAAAAATTTCAAGATAATTTTGATACGCATCTGGATCTTAAAAAGTGATTACAGATTTTTCTGTTAGATCCTAGTTTGGGTGATATATTATTTTTCTGTTCACCAATCATGATAAAATTATTGAGTGAGTAATAGTTACATAATCACAGTAGTAAAAGATGTTTATCAGTTTTCACAATCAGTAGCCAGACAAAAAATAAAAGATAATTATAATTGCAACCCATAATGGGAACATGATTAACTTAACAATATAAAACAATTACATACAATTTTGGGGGGATCAGGCAGAGTGATGTGTGTGGTAAGTGGAAGTGCATGCATGCACATATTTTCATTCACCCAGCCAGCCTCTGTCTTTTGGTTGGTGCATTTAATCCATTTACATTTAAGATGATTATCTACATTTAAAGTGATTATCAATGTGCATGGTCTTACTTCTTAATTGTTTTGGGTTTATTTTCTGTAGGTCTTTGCCTTCTCTTGTGTTTCCTACCTAGAGAAGTTCCTTTAACATTTGTTGTAAAGCTAGTGGTGCTGGATTCTCTTAACTTTTGCTTGTCTGGAAAGCTTTTGAATTCTCCATCTTGCTGGGTAGAGTATTTCTTGGTTGTAGGTTTTTCCCTTTCATCACTTTAAATATATCATCCAATTCCCTCTGGTTTGTAGAGTTTGTTGAGAAATCAACTTGATAGCCTGATGGGAATTCTCTTGTATGTTATTTGTCATTTTTCCCTTGTTGCTTTTAATAATTTACCTGTCTTTAATTTTTGTCAGTTTGAATACTATGTGTCTTGGTGTGTTCCTTAGGTTTATCCTTCCTGGGACTCTCTGTATTTCCTGGACTTGATTGACTATTTCCTTTCCCACGTTCAGGAAGTTTTCAGCTGTTATCTCTTCTAATATTTTCTCAGGTCTTTTCTCCCTCTCGTTTCCTTCTGGGACCCATTTAATACGAATGCTGGTGTGTTTAATGTTGTCCCAGAGGCCTCTCAGGCTGTCTTCATTTCTTTTCATTCTTTTTTCTGTATTCTATGGCAGTGATTTCCATCATTCTGTCCTCCAGGTCATTTATCCGTTCTTCTGACTCAGTTATTCTGCTGTTGATTCCTTCTAGTGTATTATTCATCTGTTTGTTTGTTCTTTAGTTATTGTACGTCTTTGGTAAATATTTCTTACATCTTCTCAATCTTTGCCTCTGTTCTTTTCCCAAGATCCTGGATCATCTTCACTATCATTATTCTGAATTCTTTTTCTGGAAGATTGCCTATCTCCACTTAATTTAGTGGTTTTTCTGGGATTTTATCTTGTCCCTTTATCTGGGATATACCTTTCTGCTTTTTCATCGTGATTAACATTCTGTAATATGGTTTTTGTTTTAGCCACTGTGAGACTGTGCTTATTCTTGCTTCTGTCTGTCCTCTGATTGATGAGGCTAAGAGGGAGAGACTGGAGATAGGAAAAGTAGGTCTTGCTCAATAAAGCTTTAATCCAATTATCTGCTGGTGGGTAGGGTTCCTTCCCTTCTTTGTAGTTGTTTGGCCTGCAGGTCAGTGGGTTCTGTCCTTGTTCAGTCGTTGTTGTCGAACTCTTTGCAACTCTGTGGACTGCAGCACGCCAGGCTTCCCTGTCCTTCACTGTCTCCCAGAGCTTGTTCAAACTCATGTGCATTGAGTTGGTGATGGCATCCAACCATCTCGTCCTTTGTCATCCCCTTCTGCCTTTAATCTTGCCCAGCGTCAGCATCCAAAGAGGGGGCTCTTGGCATCAGGTGGCCAAAGTATTGGAACTTCAGTTTCAGCATCAGTTCTTCCAATGAATATTCAGGACTGATTTCCTTTAGGATTGACAGGTTTGAAGTTCTTGCTGTCCAAAAGACACTACAGTTCCAGAGCATCAATTCTTCGACACTCAGCTTTCTCTATAGTCCAACTCTAGCTTTGACTAGACAGATCTTCATCAGCAAAGTAATGTCTGTGCTTTTTAATAGGCTGTCTAGATTTGTCATAGCTTTTCTTCCAAGGAGCAGGTGTCTTTTAATTTCATGGCTTCAGTCACTGTCTGCAGTGATTTTAGCAGCCCAAGAAAATAGAGAAATAGTCTGTCACTGTTTCCATTGTTTCCCCATCTTTTTGCCATGAAGTGATGGGACTGGATGCCATGATCTTCGTTTTTTGAATGTTGAGTTTTAAGCCAGCTTTTTCACTCTCCTCTTTGACCTTCATCAGGAGGTTCTTTAGTTCCTCTTCACTTTCTGCCATAAGAGTGGTGTCATCTGCATCTCTGAGGTTATTGATATTTCTCCTGGCATTTCGCATGATATACTCTGCATATGAGTTAAATAAACATGGTGACAATATACAGCCTTGATATATTCCTTTCCCAGCTTGGAACCAGTCTGTTGTTCCATGTCTGATTCTAACTGTAACTTCTTGACTTGGATACAGGTTTCTCAGGAGGCAGGTAAGGTGGTCTGTTACTCCTGTCTCTAGCTATAAGAGGATTTACACCAAGGGGGACCTTCCTGTGCCCCTTTCCCTGAGGTCAGCCCCTGCTGATCCACATCTCCACAGGAGGCCCTCCTCCACTAGCAGTTAGTTTTGGTTCAGTCTCCTGTGTGGTTACTGTCCCTCTCCTCTTGGTTTTGCTGTGTGCAAAATTCTGTATGTTCTCCAAGACTGGAGTCTCTGTTTCCCCCAGTCCTCTGGAAGTCCTATAATCAAATTGCACTGGCCCTCAATGCCAGATTCCCTGGGGATTCTCCAGGCTGGGAAGCCTGGCGTGGGGCTCAGAACTTCTTTGGTATTATTGTTCTGCAGTCTGTGGGTCACCCACCTGGTGGCTATGGGATTTGATTTTATTGTGATTGCACCCCTCCTACCGTGTTAGACCTAGCTTTTGTTTGGATGTTGGGATTGACTGATGGCTCAGTGGGTAAAGAACCTGCCTGCCAATGCAGCAGACACAGGAGATGCGGGTTCGATTCCTAAGTCAGGAAGATGCTCTAGTGTAGGGTGTGGCAACTGACTCCAGTACTCTTGTCTGGAAAATCCCATGGACTGAATAGCCTGGTAGGGTATAGTTCAAAGGGTCACAGAGTTGGACTGGACTGACTAACACTTTCGCTCTTCACTTTTTGTTTGGATGTTACGTTTTGAAGTTCACGTTCATAATTAGTAGAAATAGTGCTGTGTTGATAGAGAATGCATAGTGGTCGATGCACAGTGTTATACCCTAAAGTCTTACAGATGATACAGGAGTGGTTTTGTTGACTTAACTCAGCTATTCAGCAAAAGTCTTGGTAAATAATAGCCTTCTGTTGTCGAATTTATTTTATTTTGGTTTTTGTTCTTAATTTTAACTGAAGTATAGTTGATTTACAGTGTCAATTTCTGCTGTACACCAATGTGATTCTTGTACATATAGATACTTTCTTTTTTAAAAATTATTTTCCATTATGGTTTATCGTAGGATATACTGAATTTAGTTCTTTGTGTTGTACAGTAGGATCCTATTGTTTATCCTTGTTGAATTCTATATTAATACATGAAGTTTTTTTTTAGCTTTTTACCCGTTTGTATATTTCTTTGTGAGTAGTTATTAATGATATTTCTGTGATCTTGGGCTGTAGCTTTTTCTAAAGGTTGAGACTTAGTAGGAGGATTTGAGGACTAAAGGTGGTAATGTTTATGAATTTGGATATAAATTTGATAATCTCTTTGTATCACTACCTTTGTGTTTTATGGGAGAGTAGGAGGCCTTCCTGGAGAAGGCAACGGCATCCCACTCCAATACTCTTGCCTGGCAAATCCCATGGACAGAGGAGCCTGGTGGGGTGCAGACCATGGGGTCGCTAGGAGTTGGACACGACTGAGCAACTTCACTTTCACTTTCATGCATTGGAGAAGGAAAGGGCAACCCACTCCAGTGTTCTTGCCTGGAGAATCCCAGGGACAGGGGAGCCTGGCGGGCTGCTGTCTGTGGGGTCGCACAGAGTCGGACACAACTGAAGTGGCTTAGCAGCAGCAGGATGCCTTCCTGCTTCTGTTTTTTTTATCACCTTACTCCTATGCCAGTACATAGATTAGATACTCATTTCATCCATCACCAAGTTCTTTCATCTCTGTGTTCAAAATAGATCTCAGTGCAATCACTTCTGCCATTACTGCTGACTGTCCCATCCTAAGCTGTTTTCATCTTTTGTTTGGACTGCTCTAATAGCCTTGTCCTTGGTCCTCTTACTTCCATTATTCTCCTCCCCCAATCAATTCTCCACACAACAGCCAAATGACCTTTAAAAAATGTGAGTCACATCATGTTATTTATCTGAATTTAAAAATTACTCTGGTTTATAATGTGAAATAATTCACCATCTCACTGGTCTTAATTCCTGAACTAATTTTGACTTGAAAGTAATCACCATGCTTCTTATCTTTTCCCAGGAGGAACAACACAGCATGCTGGGCTCTGGATTTAAAGCTGAGCGTTTACGAGTCAATTTGAGATTAGTCATAAACCGTCTTAAACTGTTGGAGAAAAAAAAAAGTGAGTGGTGCATGCTTGCCTTTTTTTTTTTTCTAGAATACATGGTTGAGTCTTAGCACCTTATTATTAGCTCTTTCAGGCTAGCAGTCTGAAGTCTTAGGGATCCTATATCCTCTAAGTTTTGGATACATTTCTGCTATCTTTTGTGACTAGTTAGACTGAGTCACTTTGTAACAGGGAAAGGGGCATACTCTTTCTATGGAATAGATAAATGACTACACAAACACTATTCTCACCTAGAAAAGGTAGCAAATTCTAGAATAGATGAGATGAGACTAAGTTTGCTAAGGAAGGGTGAGCTAGGATATAGTAGAAACACCGACTTTTCTCTTTTGGGGTGGATGTCTGCCTGCAGGCCAGGGCCCATGTACTACTGCTGTGTGACTGGAGTGGGATTTGTGCTTTAGCGGAATTGGCCCAGAAAGCAAGGAAAGAGATTGCTGACTATCTGGCTGCTGGGAAAGATGAAAGAGCTCGAATCCGAGTGGAGCACATTATTCGAGAAGACTACCTTGTGGAGGCCATGGAGATCCTGGAACTGTACTGTGACCTGCTGCTGGCTCGATTTGGCCTCATCCAGTCTATGAAGTAAGCTGTTTTGTCCTTTTTTTCCCTTCATCAAGACGTAGTTGATTTCGGAAGAAAATTCACGTATTTAGTATGTGCAAGTGTATAATTTGATGAGTTTGGGCCATAGGCATTTATATAGCTGTACACATCATCATAAGTTAAAAAAGCAGTTGTCATCTCCAAAAATTTCCTTGTATCCCTTTTTTTTGATAAGAACACTTAACATAAGATCTGCCTTAAACAGTTCAAAAAATTTTTTTATGAAAAAATTTATTTGTTGCTGCTTTGGGTCTTTGTTGCTATGCATGGGCTTTGTCTAGTTGTGGCAAGCGGGGCTGCCCTCTGGTTGCAGTGCTCCGGCTTCTCTTTGTGGGGGCTTCTCTTGTTGCAGAGCATGGCCTCAAGAGCTCGTGTGCGTAGTAGTTGTGGCACATGGGCTTGGTTACTTCGTGGCTTGTGAAATATTTCGGGACCAGGGGTCAAACCTGTATCCCCTGCATTGGCAGGTAGATTCTCAACCACTGAACCACCAGGGGAGTCAGTTCTTAAACATTTTTAAGCACTCAGTACAGTACTATTTAACTGTCAGCACAGTGTTATTCAGTAGACCTCTAGATCTTTTTCATTTTGTAGAACTATAATGAAGTAAGGTATTTTGATTTGAAGATTAAATCAAATCACCTCTGGAATTTGAGAAAGGAATGTTACTGGCCTCTTCCTGTGTGTGGGGAGCTAGCTCTCAGGGACTACCACTTCATGTACACAAGGATGTTTTTCCTACTACTCACTTGAGGGCCTGATCTCAGTGTAGACTACTGTTGAAAATGTGAAATCTGAAATCAAGAGGCCTGAATTTGAGACTTGGCTCAACCATTTGCTGACTTTGTGACCATGGGCTGGTTTCTTAGTTTGAGATTTTCTCCCAAAATTGGATGACAGAAATGTCTGTAAGCCTAGAGTTATTGTGAGGATCCAGTGAGATTTGTGGCTCAGACAGTAAAGCTTCTGCCTACAATGCGGGAGACCTGGGTTCAATCCCTGGGTCCAATCCCTGGGTCGGGAAGATCTGGAGAAGGCAGTGGCAACCCATTCCAGTGTTCTTGCCTGGAAAATCTCATGGATGGAGAAGCCTGGTAGGCTACAATCCATGGGGTTGCAATGAGTCAGACATGACTGAGCAACTTCACTTTCACTTCTCACTTTCAGTAAGATTTGTGAGATTGCTTTAGAGGAGGTTATCAAGTATGTGATACAGATGAGGTTTTGTTTGTTTGAAAGAATATTAAATTTTACTAATTCCCCCCCCCCCCACCTTAATTAGGGAGTTAGATTCTGGTCTGGCTGAATCTGTGTCTACATTGATTTGGGCTGCTCCTCGACTCCAGTCAGAAGTGGCAGAGCTGAAAATTGTGAGTACAACCAGTTTCAGTGATGCATGTAGTTTTTCCTGCTGTTAGAAAAGTTGGTTTATATATGTCACTTCTGCTTACTTATTTTGTACCCTTCTCATGCTGCCTTTGAAAAAGGCTTTGTGAAATGGTTCATAGAATGGAACTGTTCATAGAGTAGCACAGTGTTTTCCAAACTTGAATAGTTTTTCTAAGAGGCAAAGTTACATATAACCCATGTTTTTTCTTAAATTACTTTTATTGTAATGTCATTTAAGTATGTTTTTAAATAACTGTAAGTCAGTAAAGTTACAGTAATATTAAGGGAACAGATGTTTTCTTTCATTCATTTGTTCCAGAAATATTTATTGAGTCAGTGTTGTGCATTACATGGCTACTGAGAGTGCAGTGGTGAGTACTCTTATGGCTACTCTTATAGCTTAGAGTCTGGCAGGACACACAGACAGTAACTGAAAAATTACCTGCCACAACATGGATATGGTACTGCTCAGGTACAAATTCAGTCGAGTTGTTTTCTCTCCTGTTTTCTACGTCTTTGCCAGTTATTCACTTGGATATTGTCTCAGTCTTATCTCCCACCTATCTTATAAAATTTCCTTGTCCTCTGTATATTTTTATTTGAGCTCTTTTTAATTAAGTCTCTGAATATTTATTTTTTAAATAGTCTATTTTTTTTGTTATTGTTGTTTCATGGCTTCACTGTCTTCTAACTCTAGGAATATTATAGTCCTTCATAAACTCTTCTTGTTTCTCTAATGTTTGTTTACTTCTGTTTCTTAAACTGTTTTTATAGTAGAGGGTTTTCTGAAAGGTTTGGCTGTTTATTAAAGACTGAGGTACTGAAAATGGGTTGGAACCTCTTGTGTGCTTAGGTGGGTCTTAATGCCAGATGCCAATTTTTTTGTCTCCTTTTTTTTCTTCCAGTTTTAATGGGATATAATTGACAATACAGGACTGTATAAATTTAAGATGTACAGCATAATGATTTGACTTACATCATGAAATGATTATCACAATAATTTTGGTAAACATCTGTCATCTCACATTGTTGTTTAGATGCTAGTCGTGTCCGACTCTTTGTGCCCCCTGGACTGTGGCACGCCAGGCTTCCCTGTCCTTCACTATTTCCTGGAGTT
The DNA here is from genome assembly GCF_042477335.2 of Ovis canadensis. NCBI lineage: Eukaryota > Metazoa > Chordata > Mammalia > Artiodactyla > Bovidae > Ovis > Ovis canadensis. Next base: position 52,316,648 of record NC_091258.1, on the reverse strand, counting down.
TGCTGAAACTCAAAAGTCTGTTGAGTCGGTGATGCCATCGATCCATCTCATCCTCTGTCACTCCCTTCTTCTGCCTTCAGTCATTCCCAGCATTGGGGTCTTTTCCAGTGAGTCAGTTCTTTGCATCAGGTGGCCAAAGTATTGGAGCTTAAGCTTCAGCATCAGTCTTTCCAGTGAATACTCAGGACTCATTTCCTTTACAGTTGACTGGTTTGATCTCCTCACTGTCCTAGGGACTGAAGAGTATTCTCCAGGACCACAGTTCAAAAGTATCAATTCTTTGGTGCTCAGCCTTCTTTATGGTCCAGCTGTCACATCCATACATGACTACTGGAAAAACCATAGCTTTGATTGTACAGATCTTTGTCGGCACAGTGATGTCTCTGCTTTTTAATATGCTGTCTAGATTTGTCATAGCTTTTCTTCCAAGGAGCAAACATCTCATCCATCTGGGCACTTCAGATGATATACTCTGCATATCAGTTAAATAAGCAGGGTGACAGTATACACCCTTGACATACTCCTTTCCCAATTTTGAACCAGTTCGTTGTTCCATGTCTAGTTCTAATGGGTGCTTATTGACCTGCATATGGCTTTCTCAGGGGGCAGGTAAGATGGTCTGATATTCCCATCTCTTTATGAATTTTTTGGTTTGTTATGATCCACACAGTCAAAAGCTTGGATATAATCAATGAAGCAGAAGTAGATGTTTTTCTGGAATTCTTTTTCTATGATCCAGCAGATGTTGGCAGTTTGATTTCTGGTTCCTCTGCCTTTTCTAAATTCAGCTTATATATCTGAAAGTTCTCAGTTGATGTACTGTTGAAGCCTAGATACAAAATTAAAGAAATAGAAAAAAAGTTAGTTTTGTGAAGTGAACTCTTTATAATTTACTCTCAACAATTTCACGTATAACATACAGCAGTGTTAATTATATTTATCACTGCATCTCTAGTCCTTACAGTACATTGCCTCTCCAGTCCTTATTTATCATTTTAAAATTAATTTTTATTGGAGTATAGTTGGTTTACAATGTTGTTTGTTTCTACTATACAGCAAAATGAGTCAGCCATATGTCTGCATATATCCTGGCCCCCGCCTTTGGAGTGCCTGTTCAGGTCACCATGTGCATTAGGTAGAGTTCCCTGTGCTACACAGTATGGTCTCAGTAGAGTATCAATCCCAGTGTCCCAGTTCCTCCTGTCCCCTGCCCTTTCCTCCTTGGTGGCCATATATTTGTTTTCTATCTCTGTGTCTGTTTCTGCTTTGCAAATAAGATCATCAGTACCATTTTTCTAGATTCTACATATATGCTTAATATATGATATTTTTCTCTTTCTGACTTACTTCCATCTGTTTGACACTCTAAGTACGTCCATATCTCTGCAAATGACTCAACTTCATTCTGTTTTATGGCTGAGTGGTATTCCATTTTATCTATATACCATATCTTCTTTATCCATTCCAAAATTCATGGACATTTAGGTTGCTTCCATGTCCTGGTTATTGTAAATATACTGCTGTGAACATTGGGTACATGTATCTTGTTGAATTATGGTTTCCTCTGGGTTTATGCCCAGTAGTGGGATTACTGGGTCAAAGGGTAATTCTGTTTTAGTTCTTTCAGGACCCTCCATACTGTTTTCCATAGTAGTGGTATTAATTTATACTGCCACCAGCAGTGTAAGAGGGTTCCCTTTTCTATATACCCTCGCCAACATTTGTTGTTTGTGTTTTTTTTTTTTTTCATGATGGCTATTCTGACCATAATAAGGTGATCTTACTATAGTTTTCATTTGCATTTCTCTAATAATTGGTGATGTTGAACATCTTTTCATGTGTTTGTTGGCCTTCTTACTTACAACTGAAAGTTTGTAGTACCTTTTGACTGCCTTCATCAATTTCCCTGTCTCATCTCTAACCACAAATCTGATCTCTTTTTTTATGAGTTTGTTGTATGTTTGTATGTTTCTTCTTTAAGTGTAATTGACCTACAGCACTATGTTGTTCCTATTACACAATTTAGTGATTTTTCTATACATTTCAAAATGATCATAATTCCAGTTACGATATGTCACCATACAAACAGATTAGTTATTGACTATATTCCCCAAACTGTACATTTGCTGCTCATGACTCATTTGTTTTGCAAATGGAACTTTGTATCTCTTAGTCCCTGGATTTCCTCTTCCTGCTCCCCTCTTGTAACCACTTTATCTATAACTGTTTCTGTTTTGTTAAGTTCATTTGATTTTTTAGAATTCCACATATAAGGAAGATCATGTGATATTTTATTTATCTGACTTATTTCACTTAGCATAATACCCTACAGGTCCATCCATGTTGTTGCAGATTGCAAGATTTCATTTTTTTTAAGTGAGTGAGTAATAGTCCATTGCATATATGTACCGCATCTTTATTCATCTGTTGATGGTCACTTGGGTTGATTCCATATCTTGGCTGTTGTAAATAATTCTCCAGTGAGAATAGGTGTGGATATGTCTTTCTAATTAGTGTTTTCATTTACTTTGGGTAACTACCCAGGAGTGGAATTACTGGATCAGATATTAGTTCTATTTTTAATCTTTGGAGGAATCTTCATAGTGGCCACACCAATTTACATTCCCACCAACAGTGTATGAGTGTCCCTTTTTCTCCACATCACCACCAACACTTATTTGGTGTTTTTTCTTTTTTTATTATAGCCCTTCTGACAGGTGTGAGGGGCTATCTCAGTGTGGTTTTGATTTGCATTTCCTTGATTAGTGATTCTGAGCATCTTTTCCTGTGCCTGTTGGCCATCTGTAGGTGTCTTTGGAAAAATGTCTGTCTGCCAGTTTTCTAATTGGATTGTTTTTTTGGTGTTGAGTTGTATGAGTTCTTTGTGTATTTTGGATAATGACCCCTTATCAGATCCATTGTTTGTGAATACCTTCTCCCACCAGTAGATGTAGCCTTTTTATTGATAGTTGATTTCACTGTACAAAAGCTTTTTAGTAGGATATAGTATCATTTGTATATTGTTGCTTTTGTTTCTTGTGCCTGAGACATACCCAAAAGAATATTACTAAGACCAGTGTCAGAAGAGTGTACTGCCGTATTTTTTCCTAGAAGTTTTATGGTTTCACATCTTATGTTTAAGTCTTTAATCCATCTTGAATTCATTTGTGTATGGGTTGAGAGAGTAGTCCAGTTTTCCCACTATCATTTATTGAAAAGGCTGTCTTTTTCGTGTTCTTGCCTCCTTTGTTGTAAATGAATTGCCCGTGTAACTGTGTTCATTCTTGAACTCTGCATTCTGTTCCATTGATCTGTTTGTTTTCTTTGTGTGTGTGCACACATGCGTGAGCCCGTACATACTGTTTTGATGACTGTGCTTTTTAGCATAGCTTGAAATCAGGGAGCATGATACTTCCAGCACCAATTTATTGTAGGATAATTTAAGCCATTTCTCAAGGGCCTCCAGACTGTCAGGAACTAGTTTCCTTTCCTTGGGTTGGTCATTTTCCTCAGAGAGAAATTTTCCTATCTTCTACATGGAAGGTGTAAGCTAGCTAGCTACATTTTTCAAAGCATGGGGGAGAAGGAAGCCAAAGGTATCATTCTCTTGGGGAAGACTTTCATTTAATTCTCCTGTTCCGAGTAGATATTTCTGGTCTCTGCTGTGCAGTTCAGTGGATGGATGAATAAACAATAACTAAATGAATTAATATGTACCTTTTGAGGCTTTGCAGGTCCAGTCTTTCGGAAATCCTGAGTAGAAGCGTATTTGCTATTGATAGGAGGAAGCTTGAAGCCACCTGTAGGAGTGGTTTCCATTTTTATTTACTGTTCTTTTTCTCTGTAGGTTGCTGATCAACTCTGTGCCAAGTATAGCAAGGAATATGGCAAGTTATGTCGGACCAACCAGATTGGAACTGTGAATGATAGGGTAATGAATGTACTTGTTAAACATGGACCAGTGCGTGGGGTGGTAGCAGGTTATTTTACTGCCTGCAGTATTTCTAGTGGGTATCACTGTAATGTAGCATTCATTTAAGATTGCACATTTCATAGAAAGAAGGCTGGCTGGCAGTGTAGTCAGTCAACTCCTTAACCCTGCCCGACACCTCTGATTGTGAAGCTCTGTCATCCTGTGTCATTCCTGATTCTATCCCCTGTCCTTTGTGCCACTTGTGATATATGGAGGTAGAAGCGAGGCGGGGAGAAAGATGGGTGAATTCAGATGTGGAGTGCCAGTGTCAGTCTTTGTGCATAAGTAACCAGAGTGTGAGACATACATGCATGTTGTGCTTTGTGACTGAAGAAAAGAATAACTGGTTGGAACTTTTCTTTTCTCTCCATTGACTTGTAAAATGAGAGAAACAAAGTTTTACAGTGATACAGGATAGGCTTAGGCTGGTTTATATAGATACATGTTAACCCTGGATCTTTTGCTTAACAGCTAATGCACAAACTGAGTGTGGAGGCCCCACCCAAAATCCTAGTGGAGAGATACCTGATTGAAATTGCCAAGAACTACAATGTGCCCTATGAGCCCGACTCTGTGGTCATGGTGAGTTTAGAGTCCTTAGAATACAACAGTAAATAAGTCTCTCTAGATCACTGTGTTTGAAAAAGAAGCATATTCTTTGCACTCAAGTTTGTGTGTGGGAGTTGAAGCCTTTGTCCAGTTAGTGCTTTTGGGTTAGCAGTAAATAAGCCTGCATCTCTCTCACTGAGTGTTTAAGGATCCGAAGAGATGAATGACTAAAAGCACTTTGAAAAGGTACAGACTTTGATACAAATATAAAATGGCATTATTGCTACTTTTCAGTGAAGTTCAAGGAACTGGGTAGCAAGAGAAGCCCCAAGACCCAGAACAGATCTTGAAACATTTTTTGGGCACCTGCCATGTGCCCCAGAAAGCTGAGAATACACAAAAGATATAAACAAGGCCACTGTCCTAAAGAGGCTTACAGTGAAAGGCAAATATGGAAGTAGTAATTCAGAGGTTATGGTTGATGGGGGAAAGTAGATGTTTTGGTGTGCTGCTCAGACAACCTTCCCCCCTACTCCCGGCCCCAGTTACAGGCACACTTCAGGACAGAAGCATTTATTCCCCCATCTCTTTGATGACTGGTGGCTCACACAGCTGAGTGTCCCTCCAGCAGTGGCCCTCTTAGGAGAGAGCTTCCCCACCCAGGGTCTTTCCTGGGGGCAGCTTGTATCTGGTCATTGCAGGGGATTAAAGACTGCCCCTTTGCCCCAGTTGGGAACATGTGCTGTAGGCCCATCCTAGCTCCAGAACTCTGGGGGAATTAGCCAAGCCCTCTGTTGTGAAGGCATGGCAGCCCAACTTCTTACTTTGCTCAGGCCTGCTTCCTTCATATCCCCATAGGTCTCTATCCCAAGAGCCCTCTCCAATAAACTTCGGTCATGCTGGTCTCCATCTCAGAGCTTCCTGGGGAACCTAGCCTGTGACAGGGCCTGATGATACGGGTTTCTCTCTTTTCCTTAGGCAGAAGCTCCTCCTGGAGTAGAGACAGATCTTATTGATGTTGGATTCACAGATGATGTGAAGAAAGGGGGCCCTGGAAGAGGAGGTGGAGGCGGCTTCACAGCACCAGTTGGTGGACCTGACGGAACAGTGCCAATGCCTATGCCTATGCCTATGCCATCTCCAAACACTCCTTTCTCATACCCGCTGCCAAAGGGACCTGTAAGTATACATACAAATAAGTGTGGATGTAAACTCTAGAAAATGTAATAGATGACAAGCTGGTTCTGTGAGCGCACTCAGGAGTTGTAGGTAACATTTGGTGTAGTTTATTGATTATACTGTGGAAAAAAGCAGCATTGGGATTTGGAGAAAGTCTTTTGGTTAACCTACAGGTAATGAAGCAGGAAAATCTAGAGAGATGGTGCTAGAAAAAACTGTGTAGGTTTTCTGGGACTTGTAGGTATACTAGTAGCTTTTTCCAAAACTGAATAATCATCACTTATTGCCAAGTAGAAAAACATCTGTTGTAAACATGAAGATGAAAGTCACTGCTAGTAAGAAAGTCTGGGGACTTTGCTGTAGTCCAGTGGTCAAGACTCATGCTTCCACTGCAGGGGCGTGGGTTCAGTTCCTGGTTGGGGAGCTATGATCCCACATGTAGTGATACCCCCCACCTCCCCAAAGAAAGTGATAATAATCTCCATTTGTGGACTTGAAAGCAGTTAGTAATTTGATGAATAAATAGCCTGTCTACAGGTCTTTAAAAATCTAGGTCTTCCTGATGACATGTTGTCTCACGTCCTTTTAGGCATTTTTTCCTTTTGGGGCTCTTGAATACACATTAAATACCTATCTTAAATACATATTATTTGGTGTGAATATATTCACGTTGAGAAAATAGTTGTATACACATGTATTTATTTCTCTCTTCCCATATACGCACTTCAGAAATTGCAGATGGGGCAGTCTCTTATGTTGCCTTTCTCCTCTTACAGTCGGATTTCAATGGATTGCCAGTGGGAACTTATCAGGCCTTTCCCAATATTCATCCACCTCAGATTCCAGCAACTCCCCCATCGTATGAATCTGTAAGTGCCTGAGCCTTTTATAAGCAGCAGGAGAGAGAATCCCAGGAAGAGAGAGCAAAATAATGGCCACAGGGAAGGCAAAGTTTTGATCAACTCCTAGTACTGGCATTGCTATATGCTTTGGATTTTTGTGTTGCTTTAATATTACCCTGGAAATGGGGCGTGGTGGCGGCGGCAGCATCATTGGTGGCAATGCTTTGTCTGCAGTTAAAAGCCCAGGAATCAGGAAGGAGCTGCAGACCCTAGAAGGTTCTAGTTGGACACCTAATAATTTTTTTTTTTTAAAGAGTAACTAGGCTGAGAATCATTTTGACCTGGTACCGTCTTGGTGGTAGAATATAAATACCGGTTTTATAAATTCTCAACATCTTATAAAGGAATAACAGCTAGATATTTGTATTAAACAGAAGTATCAAGTTTAGTAAGTTTTGGCCTATAGCATTAATTTTATTTTTAGTCTTAAAACTTGCTGATATCAGTAATATGCTAATGATGCCTTGAACTGTAAATGGTTGTCACAGCCTTGGTTCAGAATTAGATGACTTTCCTGCCAGCCTTCTTTCCTCCTCTAGGGAGATTCCCCTGTTCCTGAGCTTGCTTAGTGTCATTTCCTTTGGTTTTTACCTTGGGCCTGAGTTTTTATGTTTTGGCTTTGCACGCATTGAAGCTTTGCCCACAACTGTTCCTAGGAAGGAAGTATATGATCTTTGTTAGTATTTGAGGACTTGGTTCTTGGAGGTGAATGTGGTGATTTAGAGTGCTTTCTCACTGTCTGGAAGGTGAAGGTATCAGATTAAGAGAGATGTTAATGATGTGGTAAGAATTTTCTTTTCCTCTGCTTGGCAGTTAAAGAGTTCAACATGGTATCTGTCTGGTGGGAAGGAGATCAGGAAGAGTACAGGGGGCGGAGGGGCAGTTTCTTGGAGCAGGTTTGCTGGTTTTGCTGAGCAGCTTGGCTTTTGCCACACACATGGGCCTGTACCATTACCTTCACCAGTGAGGCCATTGCTTTCTCTTCTGGTAATGATCTCTTCTGTTTCAGGTTGATGACATTAATGCTGATAAGAATGTGTCTTCTACACAGATTGTTGGTGAGTGTGAGTCAGAAATCCTTTGAAGGTTTTCGCAGTACTGAACCCTTTGTTGTTTGCTGTTTTCTCATCACTGTTCCTTCCTCAGATTGTTTTTATGCTTGTGGGATTCTACCCACATGCCCATTGTCTCCCCAAATGCAGTATGGTGGAAACAGAACTCAGGATTTCCCACTTCCAGAAAGAAAAGGTCTATCCTGGCGCCAAGGAATTTCCCAAATTACCTTTTTCTGTTAATAGTTATCATTATTCTTTGTCACTTTCTAGTTGTCCATCACCCTCAAGTTCTTTATGTTCCTGCTGCTTCAACTGCCACTGTGCTTGGAAATACCAAACAAGTTTTTAAATTTGGACATTAAAGAGGGGGAAAGAGGCATATATTATGAGTGAATGGCTTAGTGATTTTTCACAAAGCAAGCATGTTCATTAGCCATTCACTGAAAAAATACTACTAGCACTCCAGAAACCCGCTGTCGGGGAGGGGTTACTTAAAAATTTTTTTTTAATACTTTATATTGAGGTATAGGCAATTAACAATGTTGTGACAGTTTCAGTTGAAGGGACCCAGCCATACATAGACATGTATCCATTCTCCCCAGAGAAACATAACTTTTTAAAATTGGGGACAGTTTTATTGAGGTATAATTTATGTACAAAAAAATACAGAAATGTATATGACCATTTTTTAGGTGCATCTACACACACATTATGTAACCACCACCTTAGTAAAGGGAACATTTCTATCACCCCAGAAAGTTACCTTGTGTTCCTTCCCAGTTAGTTCCACTCCAGGGGCAAGCTTTTCTAGAACTTCGATAGAAATGGAAATGTACAGTAGGTAGAGAGGGTGATGATTTTAACTTGTTAAATATAAAATGGAAGATTAGAAACAAGATCACATTCCATTACATTGAACAGTGTGGATGTTAACATTCCTTATAAATTTTTTTGCTCTTCCCAGTAGAATTCTAGTACCACTCCTTGGACTTTATTATTACGGGAACAGACCTTTGTGAAAGGGGACAGTCCATTTAAATGAATCCTGGGTACCTAAGCCCTATGCACTTTGACTTCCCCTTAAACTTTTTCTCACTGTAGGAAAATAAAACAGATATATTCAACTATAATTAGAAAATGTAGCCGTTAATTGTCCTGAAAATTTTTATTGACTTCTAGAATTTTTTTTTTTTTTTAAGCAGTATTTCCTTCTGGGCTTTGAGCTGTTTCTGGGCTTTGAGCTGTTTTTCTGGTGTGTGTAACACTATGCTCCTTACTCTGATTAGGTCCTGGGCCCAAGCCAGAGGCTCCTGCAAAGCCTGCTTCAAGGCTCACAGACACCTATGACAACTTTGTGCTGCCAGAGCTGCCGTCTGTGCCAGACACACTCCCAACTGCATCTGCTGGTGCCAACACCTCAGCGTCAGAGGACATTGACTTCGATGATCTTTCCCGGAGATTTGAGGAGCTAAAAAAGAAAACATAGGCCTCCTAAACCAGGCAAGGTCCAAGTTCTGGGAGTTGAGACTGAGCAGTTTTTCCTTGTAACAAAGAATCTCCATGAAATTGTTTTATCTGTTAACCATCACTGAGCACACTCTCCCTCTGGGCTCTCTTCCTGCTCTACCAGACTCTGCTGCTTTCCAGTTCTCCATTGCTCCCAAGAGACTAACAACTGGGGATGATGAGGTTGGAGCAGCTGGCTCCTGGCAGCCTTTCTTGTCCGTTTCCTGTCAGTGTGATCCCAGGTTCTCTCCTTCCTGTCCCACCATCCCTCCACAGGGCAATGAGAAGGTGAAATCATTGTGGGGAGAGATGGCTGGATGGTGGTGGAGAGGACTTCCTGAAGCGTCTCAGCTCTGTGCTGAGGTTCCAGACTTAGAAACAAACCCTCTGTACAGAGGATTTGTGGTGAGTGAGATTCAAGGCCAAGTGAGATTCAAGGCCAAGGTGTGTATTTTCACACTCTAACATGAATGGGGGAGAGAAAAAAATGGCTCAGGAAGCCATTATAACAGTTCTCAGAAGCTGGGTCTTCTCATTGACATGCACACTACTCCTTGCTGCAGGGCACTGTTCCATCTGGATCCAGTTGCGAAGTTTATTTGGAAAGTTGAAGGCCTCTCTTAGTTCTACTGGATTCTCAGGGAGCCCTCTGTGGCCTTTGCTTTATTTTGAGTGCTATGTCTCCCTTTTAATAGAGGGCAGCACTGTGTAAATTCCTGTTTTTTCCCCATGGCATTCTGTTGGATTGCATTTGGCTATGTACTGAGCAGAAGTCACCAGTCAAGGCTAAGGTGGGCTTCCAGTAGCCTTAATTAGAAATATTCAAGTCTCTTGAGTAGTGAGCTGGAAAGCCTACAGATTATTGAAAAGGGATTCCTGTTCTCATTTGAAGACTTTATGATCAAGAGAACCTCTACAAACTGATCTCAAATTTTTGGTGCCTGTGTGGCTCTAATTGTTTTGCTGCTTCCCTCAATGGATGAGACTAACCCTTTTGCCCCCTAGCTAAGGCCATCTTTCCCCACAAGGGTGGCGTTGGGATCAGAAGATATGACTTTGGCTTCTGTGTGGTAAATCTGTACATACTCTATTCAAGCAACTTTAATGTTTTTGGTTGATTTGTATCTCATGGCTCAGTAGCTGCTAATAAAGTTAAAAATATTGTGCCCTGGTTTCTCCACTGTTTGGGTAAAATGATGAGGGGCAAATTCAGCTTTTAGTGGAGAGTATTTTAAGCAAGTAACCAATATTGGGTACAAGTTAGACCATAGTTTTGCTCCCTGGATAATGTGGATAGACAGTTGGGGAGTAAGAAGTCCATTTTGATCTCTGTATGTAAGCCCAGATAGTAATCTGGGAGCTGGCATGGTTACTTCTCTGTGACAGCACTCCCCCTGAGCCAGATCTCATGCTTGTGTCTTTGATTATAAAGTTGCAGTGAGCTTACTTGTGACTCATATTTTTGGAACATGAATGGTAAGTGCTAACTTGCTGCTAGGCAGCAGAGTTGGTTCATCCTGCATCACCCTTGTAGTGCCAAGGGGATTTTTGATTCTTCACTAGGAAAATTAACAAAATATACTATATAAACATTTCCCAAAGTATACCATGCAAAGATCAGTGTTAATATACTCAGAAGTAATAAGCCACGTGAGGAGACAACAGGATTAAGGTAACTCACCTTTTAAACCTTCATTTGTCCGTGGCTGTTGCTGTTAGGGCTGTGTGCTCACATGTGCTCTGATGCTGCTGGATCCCTAACAAACTTGACAGCTTCAGCAACAGCATATCCATCAGTGTGGCGCCTCTCTCAGTCTGCTAAAAGACAAAAGGAAAAAAGTGAGGAAACTGGAGTTGTTGCTAATGTTGGAAGGAAAAAGTACCAAAGGTGTAGTTTTTAAAAGTAGATATAAAGATACTGTTTGCTTTAATGGTTTACTGTCAGGCCTTGTCAGCAGTGTTTCTGCTACTTAACAGTTGAGAACCAGATTTTAGGACACTGGATACAGAATATAATGTCAGTCGCTCAGTCATGTCCAACTCTTTGCAGCCCCCTGGACTGCAGCACACCAGGCTTCCCTGTCCCTCACCAACTCCCAGAGCTTGCTCAAACTCATGTCCATTGAGTCGGTGATGCCATTCAACCACCTCATTCTCTGTCGTCCCCTTCTCCTCCTGCCTTCAATCTTGCCCAGCACCAGGGTCTTTTCCAGTGAGTCCATTCTTAGCATCAGGTGGCCAAAGTATTGGAGCTTCAGCATCAGTCCTTCCAGTGAATATTCAGGACTGATTTCCTTTAGGATGGACTGGTTTGGGCTCTTTGCTGTCCAAGGGACTGTTACAAGTCTTCTCCAACACCACAGTTCAGAAGCATCATTTTCAGTGCTCAGCTTTCTTTATGGTCCAATTCTCACATCCATACATGACTACTGGAATAATATAACTTTTAGTAAATTGGGTTTCCTAGTAAAATGGTTGACAGCATTATGGAGACTAATAAAGGGAATATGCTGATACTGTGTGTTATGTCAATCTGTAATCATAAGAAGAGCTAAATCTGAGCTTTTCCAGGGATAAAAAATCATGATACAGCTTATAGCTTAGTTACTGAGTTACTTACCTTAAGGGATTTCCTTTCTTTACCAAAGGCCATTAAAATGGCAGAAACAAAAAGGTTAATGATCATAAGTACCATCAAAACAACATAGGTGAAGATAAGAAAGTAGCCCAGGACTGGGTTCACAGCAGTAACCTGGAAAGACAATAGAACACTTTGGGTTTAAACACTGATAGTTTAATTTCTGCTTTAAAAACGTAAAATATGTGCTAATACTTGGGATATATTCACATAAGAAAACATTTCTGCCTGGTGGAAACTAGAAAAGCAAAAATACTAAAAAGGAAAATACTTTTGAGTGGACAGAAGAGCAAGAGTGACTTGACTCTAAGGGTATATAAATAATTATGCCTTCAGGGCTTCCACAAGAAGATAACAGGTAAGTTGTAATGGAATTATAAATGACTCATGGGAATTTCCTGGCTTATGACTGCACTTTCACGGGCTTCCCTGGTGGCTCAGATGGTAAAGCATCTGCCTGCAGTGCAGGAGTCCTGGGTTTAAACCCTGGGTTGGGAAGATCCCCTAGAGAAGGAAGTGGCAACCCACACCAGTACTCTTGCCTGGGAAATTCCATGGACTGAGGAGACTGATAGGCTACAGTCCATGGGGTCACAAAGAGCCATGACTGAGTGACTTCTCTTTCTTTCTTTTTGCACTTTCACTGCTGAGTGCCCAGGTTCAGTCCCTGGTTGGGGAACTAAGATCCCACAAGCTGTGCAGCTAAAAAAAAAAAGACTCAAAGCCCTCATGAGTTTTGACAAATTTAGAAAATACATCTAAATACAGAAGCTTCAAGGACTAGCAAGAGCGTATTGAAAGAATACATAGAAGCCAGAAATGATAATGGAGATGGTCTCTGCTACTCCATGCAATTTCTACTCTTAACATAGGATATCATAATGATAAGCTTTGATCAAAATCTTGCCAGTTTTACTAATCTGAATTGGGATCAGGGAGTTTTTTTCTCCCTGATCAAATCTATATATGTTAGTTTTGGGGACCCAAAACCTCATCTGGGTTTCCTAATTTTTTTTTTATGTCTAATAGGGCTTTGTGTAGGTAGTTCCTGGGGGAAAATGACAGCCCTCTGTGACATTAGTATTTGTAAACATAAATACTGTAGTTCTTTGTGGAACTGTACCTCCCTAATTATTATTTCAGGTCATTTCCAGCTGTACACTTCAAAAGGCTATTAAGAAAGCAGCAGCAATCATGTTATTCTGTCTGAGAGCCCTGTGTCTTTGGCAGTAAGATTGAGGATACAAGAAATGAGGAATGTGGGACTATGTGCTTAGAAAAGGAGGTAACAGCCATTCAAAAGCTTTATCTATAGGTAGTACCATAAAATGATGGCAAAGGTTCTAAATTTCTCCCTTTTTCAGCATGTAATGGTACAGTAGGGGTTGCTTTTATAAGCCGTTCTCATCTGATGTATTAAACGAAACATAATTCTGCAAGGAAACCAGGAAGAGTTGGGTTTTTTTTACCTCCTTGTGATGAGAGATTCCCATCAGGAGACTGACAACAGTTACTGCTGAACTGAGAAAAGTTTGGTAGTCGGAGATGCTCCATCCAAACAGCAGGTTAAACTGAAAAAGAAGAGTCAGGTGGGCTTGGCAAGCAGCAGAGGGGGCCTGCAGTTTGGGTCCTGAAATGGTTATAATGATGAGGTCAATGTAGACCCAGTGGAATGGAAATTAAAGAATATCCTTAGTGGCCATTCAAATTACTATGCCTGAAAACCATACAGAATCCCTTTGTGATCAGTGTTTTCATGTAAGTTTACTTGACTTTCATATCTTGTGAGTTAAAATGTTATCTCCATTTTAAAGATGAGAGAAATGTCTTGAGCTTATAATACTGCTGGTTAAATATGGACATAACACAACTAAAACCAGCTCTTTTCCTCTACTATCTTCTCCAAAACACTGCCAGCTTGAACTGTGACTTTCCATTTAGCAGCCTTTTTTAAGGAAAGTAGCGTGACTCCAAGACCACAGCACTCAGGACAAGACACACTAGGACGGGTGCTTACCGCAATGGCGTAGCCTGTCAGCAGGATCAAGATGACCAGCAAGAAGCCCACTACCTCGTCCCAGGCTTTGCTGAGTGTTCTGTCAATGACCTGCAGCCTGGGGTTTTGATACAGCAGGCTCCATAGCTGAACTGTTGCCAAAAGAACCAGGAAACCCATGAGGTGAATGACAGCTGAGTTGACTTTAACTGCCTCATAGAAGTTGATGAACCTGTACCAAGGAAAGTAGACACTCAGGATGAAGTCTATGCCATCAACTCCTGTGAGATCAGTGTCTCAGGGCTCCTACTCAAGTGCAGCAGCTCTGTAAGTCCCGTTCGTGTTGACAGAACGCTTCTTCCCAGTGTGGCTTCCCATGGATGTGAGCACACTGGCACAAGGCCACATACTCGACTGGGAGCAGTGCTGTAGAAACCTTGGAATGCATCCTCTAGCTGGCTACTCCTGATTCATCCTATCGATCCTGAATCTGGAGTTACCAAGAATCGGGGCCAGCCTCCACCACTGCTCTAGTTTCAGATCTCTCCTTTCAGAAGAGATGAGTTAACCTAACGAGATGTATAATAACGCCAATCTGTTTTCTGTAACACTCTAATCCTATGTTGTTCTCTAACAGTGGTAATTAATCCTCTAATAGATTTAACAGTGCTGAGTAGAGAGATGATTAAACTATAGAAGTAAAGGGGTGTTACTCACCAATTGTTCTGTTGGTTTCTTCTGTTAGGTGAGAGATGCATTGATAATTTTATGTTGCAGCAACTAGGTTACTTGGAAAGACCTCCACAGACATGAGTGAACTGGCACTTTTATTGTGATAACATGTAGCAGTACCACACAGCAGGCAAGACCTCAGTGCCACTGCACTGAGGACTGCACGCTACACCACTGTCCGTGCATGGACAACCCTCTATAAGGCCTTCCTGGGACACCGCCTCAGTCTTAACAGATCCGCAGCCCAGGCTATTGAGCACTGCAAGGTTAGAAAAGCACCACGTGGCAGTACTTTGGGAAATAAGATACTTTGTCTTTCCCACGAGAAAGACCAAAGAAGTTACCCCAAAGTGGCACCAGACTGCTGCTTGGTAAGGATGAGCTAAAGGATGAACATCCCTTCCCAGAAAGCAACCCTCTTTGGATTTAGAGATGTTCCATGTGTTGTTCTATTCAAAGAATGATCACTTATCATGTCAGGACTTCATTCCTTGGCCAAGGTCCAAAATAACCCAATTCCAGACCCTTGCTATGTGAAATTTAATTGTATTATCCTAGATTAACATGTACCTAAGTACTATGAAGGCAGAAGAGCTTTTCATATATCATTAGCAGTTAGCAGTTTCTAGTTAGTTGTGTTCTTCACTGTGGACAGTAGTCTGTGTTTAACTGTGATATTATACAAATAGAAATCAGGCAGAGAGGAAGAGGGGAGTTTGAAAGAATACTTGTGTAGCCAGTAAATTCTGAGCATCAAGTAGGAATATCCTTTGCTCCCTCAGGGTCCTTCTTACCTGTCTCGGTCATAGTGGTATTGTACCATGTGTTTTTTATGTAGAGAAATAACTGTCAGGTCAAGTCCCAAGATGACAAAGCTAAGGAGGATTATGCTCATATCTAGAAGGTTTCTTTTCCTCATGAAGAACCTCCACCTCTGCTGTTTCAACTGGCGACCCTAAACATAAGACACCACAGTCACTATTGCTTGCCTGAAAGATCACCTAGGTTTTCCCCAATAAAGTGTTACGAACTCTGGGAAAGCACTCAGCCAGGGACCGTTCAGATCCCTATGTTGGACACAATCGTTCTGGTCTCAGTTCTGCCTTGTAGTCATTCAGAGCTGCCACTTAAACAGAAAAGTTGGCCTTCCTTAAAACAACTGTAATTGTATACATTCATCATGTTGCTTAAACTTAATAATAAAGTTTCTCAATTAATTAAAACCCTGAAAACAAAATATTGTGTGTGGCCTAAGAAATGCTTTTTTGGGTACAGTCATCTGAGTGTTACCTTATATAGGGGTCGTGTGTGTGCAAAGTCGCATCTGACTGCAACCCGTCAGGCTCCTCTGTCCATGGGATTTTTAGGCAAGAATACTGGAGTGGGTTGCCATGCCCTCCTCAGGGGATCTTCCCAATCCAGTGATGGAACCTGCGTCTGTTAACATCTCCTGTGTTGGCAGGTGGGTTCTTTACCACTAGTGCCATCTGGGAAGCCAGGGGTCATATAACTGGACAAAAAATTCTTTCTATATACTTAATTTTTTAACTGTAGAAAACTGGAAGAACTACTTGGTGGAAGGCCAGTAGGTTTAACTGAACTCAGTCTTCCAGAAAGGACCAAAATCATAGCTATAATCCTAAAAGCAGCTCCCTGTGGTTCTCCAAGTAATACCTGGCAACACTGAGAATTTCTTACATCTAATATTTTCAGTTCACCTGTGCAAAGGCATAGTAACAGACCAGTAGATAGTAGCTAACTTGTGACATGACAGACCAGGCAAAGTTCTTTGATATCTGAAGGGAAGTTAAAATGTCCAGTCTCATGGAGGTGAAGAAGGCACCTGAGAAAAAGAAAGAACACCTGGAGTTAAGAGCCTTTAAATTTGCCTTCTGCCCTTCCAACTCTTTCAGATAACCCCAAGTGTTCCTGTACCATCCATTTCCAATTTTCCTGAGTCTACATGTCACTTAGTATTTCCTCAAGAATTGTCATGAATATTAAATGGGATCATGTATGCAAAGCCACTGGAAGAATGTGTGGACTGCACTGAAAGGCAGGAGAGGATTATACTGTTGATCCCACGTAGAGGACAGTGTCTTAACAGCTGTTAACAGGTGTCCCTCTTACCAAGTCAGAATGGCTATAGAAACAAACTGACTAGCTGTACTGTTGCAAAATGATGTTTCAGAGACTTGATGATTGCAGTGAAAACTGTGGGGTGAATGGAATTAAATGGAAGTGTGGTACCTGTGTTTAAAGCTTTAAAAAAATACATTTCAGAAATTAGTATGATGAAAAAGATTTGAACCTTTTCAAATTTAGACACTTCCTATATGAAAAGCACTAACATTATCCCATGAATACTAACAGTATCCCCTGCATACTCAGATGTTTATGAAGACAGATCAAAAAGCTTTATAAGATCATGAGATGTTTATAGATATAAATTTTTCATAAAGCCCCCAAATACTAGAACTAAGATGCACCCCCTGTAGTAGAAAGTACATTTAAGAACAAAAGGAATTCCTGCCTTACATAGCTAGCTCTCATGGGGAAAGCCAGGACTTTCCCCATGTTTATTTTACCCCTAGTTTTTGAGTAGTTAAAATAAAAACCCTATGAAGACTCTTGGGGAGCTTTCATGTTTCATTTTGAAACAAATAGCAAAAGTGGTCTACTGTGTGGGCCTGGGAGGAAAAAAATTCTGATTAGAAGTAAAACCTAAGGTCATAGGACACTTGTGGGCAAATTATGGGGGAGGGGAAAGGAAGGAGGATTAGGGCAGACTTCCTGTTAAAGGGGGAGGAATTGAACATACCCAGTTTCCCTCTAATCCCTTCCAAAATGCCACTGACAGTAAAGGAATTTAAAAAATGACCCAAAGATGAGGAGGTGGGCAGATGAGCCTGGAACTGGAAAACAGCTGAATGACACTGCCTGAGAAGATTCAAGAAAGCTGAAACCTAAGCCAGCAGCACAGGAAACTCAGAAGGAAGCTGGTTCTTAGCACAAAACCTCAAAAAGGCTGAGAAACTGGAGGCATCAGGTACCTCAGAAGGTAGAAGTTCAAATAGAACTAACAGAATCGTAAGTCTGGACATAAACAGGTAAAACCCAGATTTCCTCTCTCCCCTTTACAACCACGTTATTTACTACCCATCCTGCCTTCCTAGTAACGTTGAGTCAGAGAGAATCTGAACTCGGGACACCAGGTATATTTGTGAGTAGTACTCCACTGGAAAAGGGAATTGAAAGAAAGTCTAAATATTGCATGGTGAGACCCTTCCCATTCCCCTTCCGTTATCTGGCTCTGAGGAGTCTTAAAGGCTTACATCCTCAAGGCAGGGGAGTGGAGGGGGTCCTCTCTTTCTGCAAACTGCTCCCCAAAAGGACAGATACCACCTGACTAGTTCTGTCCATGCACATGGTGCTTCTAATTAGCACTTACTTGGTTTTTACTGCCTCCCTCTTAAATATGACCAGACACAAAACACCAAAAAAAAAACTAAAGCAGCTCAGAGGAATTACAGAAAGCCTTGAAGGAGCAGAAAAAAACATAAACCTGTAATATCCTTAGTGAAGAGGATATTGCATCCAAAAAGAAGAGTGGGAAACTGAAAAAAAAACAAGGACAAACAATTTTTAGAAATCAAAATATTCCAAAAGTGGTTTGGAAATTGAAGTAATTGCTCAGAAATCAGAAGGAAAGGATGGAAAATAAAGCAAAAACATGAGGAAATCAGAGGCTCCATTTATGAATTACAACATCAAAATACTAAGAATATCAGAAAGAAGAAAAAAGTGCAAGAACATCTCTTAGAACTTAAGGGATACATTTCCAGATCAAAGGACGCACTGTGAACTCCATTCCTAACTCTGGGGACAAAGATTATTCTAAAAACTTGGGAGTAAGGGGATCATCGTACTTATTAATAGCAGTATAAGAAGCTAGAAGACAGTGGAGCTAAACTTTTAAAAACTCTGAAAAACTACTATATCCAGCCAAATGATTGATCAACCAAACGTGATGGGAGAAAAAAAGCTTTTTGGGGGGCTCCAAAATCACTGCAGATGGTGACTGCAGCCATGAAATTAAAAGACGCTGCTCCTTGGAAGAAAAGCTATGACCAATCTAGACAGCATATTAAAAAGCAGAGACATTACTTTGCCAACAAATGTCTGTCTAGTCAAGCTATGGTTTTTCCAGTAGTTATGTATGGATGTGAGAATTGGGCTATAAAGGAAGCTGAGTGCCAAAGAATTGATCCTTTGGAACTGTGGTGTTGGAGAAGACTCTTGAGAGTCCCTTGGACAGCAAGTAGATCAAACCAGTCAATCTTAAAGAAAAACAGTCCTGAATATTCATTGGAAGGACTGATGCTGAAGCTGAAGCTCCAATACTTTGGCCACCTGATGAGAACTGACTCTTTGGGAAAGACCCTGATGCTGGGAAAGATTGAAGGCAGGAAGAGAAGGGGACAACAGAGGATGAGATGGTGGCATCACCAACTCAATGGACATGAGTTTGAGCAAGCTCTGGGAGTTGGTGATGGACAGGGAAGTCTGGCATGCTGCAGTCCACGGGGTTGCAAAGAGTTGGGCACAACTGAGCGACTGAACTGAACTGAAGGCTTTAAGAAAATTTACTTCCCTTGCTCATTTCCAGGAAGTTACCAACAAACATACCAGCTGGATGTGTTCCAGCAAAATGAGAAAGTGAACCAAGAAGGGAAGACATGGGATTTAGGAGAAAGGTGATCCAACAGAGGAGAGAGGAGACAGGGCAAGGAGAGTCCAAGTTCAAGAGCTCTCAAGCAGGCCTAGAAAATAACCAGTCTGGACTATACTGAAAGAATAGTGGGCCTGAGAAGATATTGCTAAGGAAAAGACAAAATGATAGGTTACTTGATAGTTTTGAACAGAATGAAATTTTTACTTCTAGGAAGAGTCTGGAGGTGAATCAATGATAGATGCATGTAAAACCAAGAAAGTGAAAAAGAAAAAGAAGTAACTATAAACTCTAGGGAAAAATATTGTAAGAGAAAAGATATTTAATTATTATTTACAGAGGTTGGTGGTTTAGTTGCTCAGTGGTATCCAACTCTTTTCCAACCCCATGGACTGGCCCACCAGGTTCCTCTGTCCATGGGATTTCTTAGGCAAGAATGCTGGAGTGGGTTGCCATTTCCTTCTCCAGGGGATCTTCCTGACCCAGGGATTGAACTGGGTCTCCTGCATTGCAGGCAGATTCGGATATAAAACAGTTGAATTATCATCATAAGAAGATACTATTGGGACTTCCCTGGTGGTACAGTGGGTAAGAATTCACCTACCAATGCAGGGGACACGAGTTCGATTCCTATTCCAGGAGGCTTCCACATGCCGCAGAGCAACTAGCCAAGCACAACTAGCCTGTGCTCTTGAGCTTGTGTGCCACCACACCAGAGGCGGCGGCCCAGGCACTGCAGCACAGACTAGCCCCTGCTCGCTGCAACCAGAGAGCCCACGTGCAGCACTGAACACCAAGCACAATGCTCCCCACCCCCCAAAAAAGAGACCATCTAAAACTGAAGATTAATGACATATTTAACAAGCATGCTGCATTTTTACAGTAATTTTTAAATACCAAAGAATCAGTTAAATCTGCCTCTGGAGAGTAGGAATGAAGAGAGGCCTGCTAGTTTTTGCCCTGAAACGTCTGACTTTCAAAATTATGTGCTATAGCTTTAAATAATTTTTTTTTTAATGAAATAAGATAAAGAAATGGGGCCTTCAGTGATACCCAGGTCACAGAGGGAAGAGAGGAGGCCTTCATACCTACATTGTTGGACTCCAAAATCAGGGTCACTACACAGAACAGGTTCACATTAGCATTGAAGACCACAAATTCCACAAAGAGGCTTTTGGTGCAATGGTCTAGCCAGTGGCTCTGTTCAAGTTGCTGCAGAACTCTGGAAAAACAGAAGGACAGGCCAGCTGTATTTGCCACTGAACTCTGCAGAGGAGGAAAATGCTCTGGCCTTTCTAGTACCACTCAAAGAGGAGGTGAGAAGTGACATTTCCCAATCACCTGTAAAATGCTTACTAATGCCCAAACTTTCACCAGTATTCACACCAACGTTAAATGTTCAAGAAAAGGTATCTGGCATTTAAGGTCTGAGGTAGAATTAATTTTACCTCAATTAATTTTACTTCAAAATGAATTATTTTAGACTAGTATCTTTTAAAAACATTTTAGATAATATCTAAAACTGAAGATTCATGAAATAGCTAATAATACAGTGTCAATCACTTCTATTTGAAAAGTACTACTTTTAACTAAGCTATTTAGGTATAAGCAGTCTAAATGCCATTTGGTTGGCATTGTTTTTGAGAAGTTAGTTTCTTGCTGAAAAATTCAATGAAGAGATAATCATTTTAATTTGGGCTTTTTCATACATAATGATAAAGATTCAGGATTTGTATATAATACCATTCTAACTCTGGCAATTTAATTTTGGCATTTTAATTTTGGATTGTTCATGACGTGGTGTCTCTTATTTAAATACTGTTGAGTTTAACTGCAGCTAGAATTGAAAATGATGTGCTTTTCCAGATGAGAGAAGGAAGGAGATTTGGCAAAGTGGCAACCCAAAATATACCTTTAGTTTGAGGTTGAAAAGGAATTTTTAAACTTAAAGATATATTTCCCTTAGAAATCTAAAATAAAAGTGTCTACAAGTGCCATACATAGTACGGTAGCATAATAGTGGCTGTCAAAACTACTCAAAAGGGTCCTTAATTCCTAATTGTTCTAAGAATGGACAGGAGCAAATATCTTGGACCTCCTGTTCAGGTTCACTTACCTGCGTGCATTACTGGAGTTTCTTCCGAGTCTCACAACATACCCTCCTCCAGAGTAAGTGGCAAATTCTCCCTGAATGGGGTAGCCACCCAGTGCCTCCTGATTCTGGTAATGCCAGATCCTGTCCAGTTTCGTGCTGTTTTTATCAGGGGGCCCCCAGTTAACCCCATAGTTCTCTGTATCCTCCTGAACTTGGTGAGATGGCTTCAGTTGTTCTTGGAGAGATAGTCTAGATGAAAAGAATGTGGCACCAGGAACGCGAATCTGACGAAGTAGAACATTGCCCAAAAGAAAGGAGTTTCCATCAGTAATAAATCCTAGTGAGAGAATACAGGAAGCCATTAAAAAAAAAAATTTGCCTCAGTAAGTAAGTAACAAAAAAAGGGCCTATTTTCATCAATATTTTTGAAAACATTTCTGGAGTTGCTAGCTAGCTAATATAATCAGATCAGCAAAAGAAATAAGATACGAACATTTTTTAAAAGGATATGAAATTATCGCAATTTGTAAAAAATAATGAGGGAATTCCTGGTGGCCCAGTAGTTAAATCCACCCTTCAATGCAAGGGACGCAGGTTTGATCCCTGCTAGGGGAACTAAGACCCCACATGCTGCAGAGCAACTAAGCCCACGTGCCACAAGTAATAAGCCCTTGGCACCACAACTAGAGAGTGTGTGTGAGCAACTGAAGATCTTGCGTGACACAACAAAGAACAGCCTGCTGCAACTAAAACTCGATGTAGCCAAATAAATGAAGACAGTGATCTAGATAAATATTAAGTGAAATGTGACATCAAGAGCATAAAAGGGATAATTAGAGTGTAAGTTTTGTATGTGATGAAGATAAGTTGTTATTGGTTTAAAATAACTTATAGTAATAATGTAAAGTGTTTTATGTAAGCCTTATGGTAACCTTATGGATTTCCCTGATAGTTCAGTTGGTAAAGAATCACCTGCAGTGCTGGAGACCCCGGTTAGATTCCTGGGTTGGGAAGATCTGCTGGAGAAGGGATGGGCTACCCACTCCAGTATTCTTGGGCTTCCCTTGTGGCTCAGCTGGTAAAAAAATCTGCCTGCAATGTGACAGACCTGGGTTTGATCCTTGGGTTGGGAAGATCCCCTGGAGAAGAGAAAGGCAACCCACTCCAGTGTTCTGGCCTGGAGAATTCCATGGACTGTATAGTCCACGGGGTCACAAAGAGTCAGACATGACAGGGACTTTCACTTCACTTCACTATGGTAACTGCAAAACAAAAGCTATAGTAGATACACAGAAGATAAAGGGAGAGAGGAATCAAAGCCTACCACTACAAAACATCAATCACAAAAGAAGACGAGAGAGGAACAAAGGAGTTACAAATCAGAAAATAATGAACAAAATGACAGTTTTAAGCGTTACCTATCAATAATTACTTTGAATATAAGTGACTAAATTCTCCAGTCAAAAGACACAGAGTGGCTAAATGGAAAAAATTACAAGATCCAACAATATGCCGTCTATAAGAGACTCACTTAAGCTTTAAAAGTACACATAGGCTGAAAATAGAAGCATGGGAAAAGATACTATGCATATCAACAAAATATTAGAAAACCAAAATTCAACAGCACCTTGAAAGGGTCACACACCACAGTCAAGTGAGATTTATCCCTGGGATGCAAGGATGATTCAAAATACATAAGCTAACAAATGTGATACACCACATTAGAAGAATGAAGGATTAACAATTTACAATCTCAACAGGCATAGAAAGAGCATTTGACAAAATTCAACATCCTTTCATGATAAAAACTCAACAAATTAGGCAAGAAGAAATGTACTTCAAGAAAATAAAAGCCATATATGTCAAGCTCACAGCTAAATTTTACACTACTCCTCTAAGATAATTTAAAAGCTCTTCCTCTAAGGAACAAGACGAGGATGCCTACTCATCACGGCTATTCAACACAATACTGGAAGTCCCAACCAGCGAAGTTAGGCAAGAAAAATAACTACAAGGCATCCAAATAGGAAAGGGGGAAGTAGATGGACCTCCACACTGGAATGCAACTGGACCCTTTTGTCACGCCGTATACAAAAAATCAACTCCATATGGTTCAACAACTTAAACCTTAGGCCTAACGCTACAAAACTCCTACAAGAAAACAGAAAAAGCTTCTTGACACTTGGTCTTGACAATTTTTTTTTTTTTGGATATGACACTAAATGTTTAGGCAACAAAAACAAACAAGTGGGAGTACATCAAACGAAAGGTTTCTGCACAGCAAAGGAAACAATAAACCTATGAAATGGGAGAAAATATCTGCAAACTATGTATCTGACAAGGCATTAAAATAAAAAATCCATAAAGAACTCATACAACTCAATACCAAAACATAAACAAACCACACTTTTCTAAAGAAGACATACAAATGACTTACAGGTATATGTAAAACTCACTAACCACAGGGATATACAAAAATCAAAACTGCACTATGATATCACCTCATACCTATCAGGATGGCTATCATCAGGAAGACAAGAAACAACAAGTGTTGAGGATTTGGAGAAAAGAATCCTATTAATTGGATTGTAAACTGGTTACAGCCATTATGGAAAACATTAAAAATAGAGCTACTGTATGATCCAGCAGTCTCACTACTGGCTAGATATACGGAAAGGAAATAAAGTCACCATCTTGAAGAGAGATCTGCATTCCTGTGCTCACAGCAGCACTGTTCACAGAAGTGAAGACACGAAATGAGCCAACAAAGCAGCATGTATGATCTCTCATAAATGGAACTTTAAAAAGTTGAACTTACAGAACCAGGCAGAATGGTGGGTACCAGGGACTGGGGTGGGGAGGAAGATGGGTGGAGGTCTAAAGTATACAAGCTTTGAATTTTAAAGTGAATAAGTCCTGAAGATCTAATATATAGCATGATTACAGTTTATAGATGAAAGTTAACAGCAATAGTGATATACATTTGAAATTTGCCCAGAGAATAAAAGTTCTTATCACACCAAAAACAAAACACCTAACTATGTGAAAAGATGGATGTGTTGATTAGTATGACTGTGGTAATCATTTCACAATGTACTCATATATCAAAACATCACGTGTACCTTAAATACATACAATTTCAATGTCTCCATTGTCCCTTAATAAAGCTGGGGAGAAAAGAGAATCAACCTAAAAACTCTTACCAAAAAAATTCAGCAAGGTATCTGGGTACTAAATATAGTAAAATCAACAGCCTTCATATATTCAAACACTAGTTAGTATAGTGAAATCTTATTTACCATAGGAAACAAAAGATAAACCTAACAAGATGTACAAGAATTATATGAAGAAAATTTAATGTGACTGAGGGATCAGTCCTGAGTGTTCACTGGAAGGGCTGATGTTGAAGCTGAAACTCCAATACTTTGGCCACCTGATGCAGAGAGCTGACTCATTTGAAAAGACCCTGATGCTGGGTAAGATTGAGAGCAGGAGGAGAAGGGGACGACAGAGGATGAGATGGCTGGATGGCATCGCTGACTCAATGGACATGGGTTTGGGTGGACTCCGGAAGTTGGTGATGGACAGGGAAGCCTGGCATGCTGCGGTTCATGGGGTCATAAAGAGTCGGACATGACTGAGCAACTGAACTGAACTGAGGGATACAAATGAAGATGAGAACAGAAAAGCATATCACACTCCCAGGTCAGATATCAACAGTTTATCAGCTAAGCTACTGATATGCTATCCATTCTCTAAATTTTTGTAAATCCTTATTTTGTTTCTGTATAAATATCTAAACCTCTATCTACAACTAAATAAGCTCTTAATATATAAAAAGCTCCCATTTATCAAAGCAAGCAAACAAAACCAAGCAGCCCAATGAAAAACAGGCAAAGGTTATAGAAGGACATTCATTCATTCTTTGTCTCAGTCAGCGTGTACCGAGTGTTCACATACACCAGGTCCTGTTCTAGGTGCTAGGCACAGCAGTGGGTGAGAGAGTCCCAGTCCACAGAGCAGTCACATTTGAGGAGGGAGGCAGACAGGCAATGACCAAACAATATTCAGGTAATAATAGTGCTATGAGGAAAAGCTGAGTAGGATGAGGGGACAGTGTCCTGTGGGGAGGGAGCAGGGCTACATTTATTCACAGGGGTGATTAGATGTTTCTCTGAGGAGGTGGCTTATGAGAGTTTTGCTGTTTAGTTACTAAGTCGTGTCTGACTCTTTTGCAAATTCATGAACTGTAGCCCTCCAGGCTCCTCCATCCATGGGATTTCCCAGGCAAGAATACTGGAGTGGATTATGAGAGAGACCCTAATAGAGTCTGGCGAACCCGAAGCAGACATCGGTAAGGGCAAGAGCAAGTTCCAAGGCACTGAAGCAAGAGTGTGTGCGGCCTGGTTAGGGAGAGCACAGAAGCTCGTGTGGCAGAAGCAGAGTGAATGAGGGGCAGAACAGGAGAGGGAACAGAGGCAGGTGCAACAGCCCTGAGTGGGGAAGGCCCTAGAGTCAGCTTCACAGAGGGTTTAAGCTTTTAAGTGTGATGGAATCCATTGGGAGCTTTTGAACAGGGACAAAACACATTTGTATGTTTAAAAAAAAATAAGAAAAACAATATGGGGAAAACAGAATGAAGAAGGGCAAGAGCAGAGGTAAGTTTTGTCCCTATGAGAGGTGAAAAACGTCTCCTCAGTGTAGTTTTGACTTGCATTTTCTTGTGAGTGCAATTGTACACCTTTCATGTATTTCAGAGCTGCCTGTATGGTGAACTGCTGGGGACGTGGGCAGATCTTGCACGGTGCTCATGGAAATGTTAATTGGTACAACTGAGGAGGACAGTTTGGCAATAGCTTTTTAAATGAAAAATGAATACACAGTTTTATCAAGTCTTTTCAAGGTACTTATCTTACATATATAAAATTATGTATGTAAAAGGATATTAATAATAATACTGTTATTAATAGTAGAAGACTGGAAACAATCTAAATGTCTATCAATAGGGAGTTGGTTATACAATTTATGGTACATCCATGCAATGGCATACTACACAGTAAATGAATAAAACACAGAAAGGGACAGCTTTACATGTGCTGATGGAACAATCTCTAGGCAACCTAAGGGGAAAAGGCAAAAATGCATGACAGTGTTTATAGCAGGATGCTGTTTATCATCAAATGTATTTGCAAATGTACAGATAACCTCTGAAAGAATTTATAAATATAGCTTGAAGATACTATGTGTTTAGTTCAAAACCACTGCTACAAAGCAAGTCATATGAATTTTTTGGTTTCCCAGGGCATATAAAATGTATGTTTAGGGAATTCCATGGCTGTCCAGTGGTTAGGACTTGGCACTTTCATTGCCAGCACCCAGGTTCAATTCCTGGTCTGGGTACTAAGATCTAGTAAGTCATGTGGTATGGCCAAAAAGAAAAAAAGTTATGTTTAGATTGAAACATAGTCTGTTAAGTATACAATACCATTATGTCTAAAAAAGCAATGTACATACCTTAATTACAAACTTAATTGCTAAAAAAGTACTTTATTTCTATAAAAAAATGCTAACTATCATCTGAGCCTTCAGTGAGTCATAATCTTTTTGCAGTAGTAACATCTGAGATCACTGATCACAAGTTCACTGTAATAAACAGCTCAAATATTTCAAGAATGATTAAAATGTGACAGAGTCACAAAGTGAGCAAATGCTGTTGAAGAAATGGCACAAATGAAGTTGCTTGACACAGGGTTCCCAAACCTTCAATTTGTTAGACAGACAGAGCAGTATCTCTGAAATGTACTAAAGCAAAATGCAATGAAGGGAGTATGCCTGTATAATCAACTGGGAATGAGGCTGCCTCTCAGAAAGACAGAAGGGGGATCAGGAGATAAAGGAGAATTGCACAACATACCTTGTGGTGCATACTGTTTTTCTCCATATTCATGTTTTAATTATTAAAAAAATGTTTTAACATGAAAGAAAAAGATTATGTTAGAAAATCTGGCAGGGAAAGGTTTGCAGTAGTTATCAAAGGACTGAGGGTTCTAAAGAAGATAAGAGGAAGGTAAGGGGTGATTTAACTTTCAAAGGTAGCCTCACTGTATATTCCTTAAATAAATAGTATGCAATTACAGAACTGTGAGATTAATGGTTTTCCATCTGAGAAGAAAGTCACAAGAGAAAAAACAAGTTTAAATTGCTGCAAGAGGAATTTTAATCAAATCTTACCAAAAAGATTCTTCCCAAATGTGTTCTGACATTGGACTAGGCTATTTCCCATTCCCCTGCTTTCTTGTCATCAACCTTAATCAGGTTGATTTGGTGCTCAGCACAAAGTGCTTCCACCAGCTTGACATACACAGGCTCATCACAGTTGGATGCAAGCACACACAGATGGGCTTGGTGCTTGTCTAAGGTTTTGGCAGCTTCACGAATTCCACATGCTAGGCCATCGTGGATGAGGGTGGTCTTCAGCACCTCTTGCAGTGCAGCATTAACGCCCATTATACCTCCAGCAGCAATGCCTTCCTCAGCCATGGCGGTAGGTTACTGGTGGAACTGAATTTTGAATGCACCCACGCCTCCGCACAGCTCCACGGTGGCCAGGAAAGCTGAACATACAGTTTTATCAAGTCTTTTCAAGGTACTTATCTTACGGATATATTTGCATGAGTGAAATTATATATGTAAAAGGATATTTAATAGTACTATTGTTAACAGTAGAAGACTGGAAACAATCTAAATGTCTATCAGTATTATCTACTTAATTCTATTTCTTTATCTACATCTCAGATTGCTGTTGCTCTTCCTTACTATGTTCCAGGTGGTTCTAGTAGAACCAGAGCTCCAACTGCCCAATTAATAATAGCTAAGACTGGGACTTCCCTGGTGGCCCAGTGGTTAAGAATTCGCTTGCCAATGCAGGGGACATAGGTTCAATCCTGGTCCGGGAAGATTCCACACACCTTGGAGCATTGAAGCCTGTGCACCACAGCTATCGAGCCTGTGCTCTAGGCCCAGGAGCCACAACTACGGAAGCCCATGTGGAGCCCATGCTCCACAAGAGAAGCCACTGCAATGAGAAGCCCATGCCCTACAGTTAGAGAGCAGTCCCGGCTTGTCGCAACTAGGGAAAAGCCTGCTCGCAGCAGTGAAAACCCAGTGCAGCCAAAAAAAAAAAAAATTAATAGCTAAGACCCATTGAGTGCCCAACACTGTTTTAAGCACTTAGATATACTAAGTTTTAAATTTTCACATCAATCTTAAAGGATAGATCCTAAGATTATCCCCATTGTACAGATGGGGAAACTGAGGCACAAGAAGTTGAGTGATTTCACCCAGAAACACATTGCTGGTAAGAGGAGAGCAAGGATGTGGCTTCTGAGTCTGTGCCTTTGCATCTAGTCTAGCCCGTGCATCTAGAGCCCTTTGCAACAAGAGAAGCCACCGCAGCAAGAAGCCCTTACACTGCAACGAGAGAGAAAGCCCCCACTCTCTGCAACTAGAGAAAGCCCAGGTGCAGTGACAAAGATTCCATGTGCTGCAAGAGACCCAGCACAGCCATAAAATAAAAATGAAACTCAGCTAGAAAGAATCAACATGCAATGCAAAGGAGTTGCCACCTGCAACATCTCTTAAATGCACCACGTACACATGAAGAGCTTCCCAGGTGGTGCTAGTGGTAAAGAACCTGCCTGCCAGTGCAGGAGACATAAGAGATGCGGGTTCAGTCCCTAGGTTGGGAAGATCCCCTGGAGAAGGGCATGGCAACCCACTCTAGTATTCTTGCCTGGAGAATCACCATGGACAGAGGAGCCTGGTGGGCTACAGTCCACAGGGTCACAAAGAGTGAGACACAACTGAAGCAACTTAGAAAGGACACACGTTTAAGAAAAGACTATACAGATATAGAAAACAAACTCATGGTCACCAAAGGGGAAAGTGGGAGACTGAGACTGACATATACACACTACTATATATAAAACAGATGACTAATAAGAACATGCTGTATAGCACGGAAACTTTACTCAATGGTCTGTAATGCCCTATACGGGAAAAGAATCTATAGAGTGGATATACGTATATGCATAACTGATTCACTTTATGTATACCTGAAACCAACATTTCCAACACTGTAAGTCAACTATACTCCAATAACATTAAAAAAGAAAAGAGTATATATGTTTACTCAGATTACACATCACTCAGATTTTTTTTCAGGAACTTAGGAGATGTTTCAAATCTCAACAGAAAGGCACCAATTCTAAGTTGAATGAATGCAGCAATTTCCAGAACACAACTCACTTAACAAGACACAAAGTTATAACAGGACAAAGCATTGGTACTTGGTTGAGAAATACTGAACAAGAAGCATTCATACTAACTCCTCTTGATGGTGAGGTTCTTTGAGGGTACAAACCACTTAATACCCATCTTTTTATCATTAGCTCCTAGGACAGTTCCCAGTACACCAGTTATTCACTACATATTCATGGAATTGAACTAGATAACCAACCAAGAAAAGTCACACATCACAGACTAAGGAATGACTGCACATCAGGCAATATATCAAAACATCACCCTGGTGTGAGATCTTTCTGATTACATCTGGGCTTAGAGAACAAACTTCAGCTGCATGTGGTGCCTTCCTTCACAAGGAGGCAAACAACCCCAAGGACCACTTCAGTTACTTCTTATGCTATAAGTGAATAAATTCTCAACTTTGTTTATCCCTCTAGTGAAACTCTTCAGTGGGAACCAGCCCTCGGGGACCGATCACCCTTGGGTGAACAGACATAAACCTGAAACTGCTTAGATGGGTCCCTGGGGGTAGACCTTTGGGTGCCCACAGAGGTGCAGTCATATTGACACAGCCAGCGAAACTTTATCCAGTGTTCTAATGGTTACTGTAGGGGCATATGGAAAACCAACTGTATTCCACATTTGCAGGGCTGGGCCCCTGGACTGTATTCTTACCTCTGTAATCCCCGTACAGGTTGGGAAGGAGGGTGCTATTGGCCCAGGTGTAGAAATGCTTAAGAAGTTTGATCTCTGAGAAACGGTGAGAAAAGCTCTTGTGGATAGCTTGACGGAGGTAAAATCTATTGGAGTTCTGCGTCGAGTAGACTGTAGTCATCAACAGGGTAAGGAAAAGGATTTGTGCTAGTACAGAAGCGAGAAAGCCATAGGTGAAGTTGAAATCGAAATTTCGAATTTCAGTTCTTTGAAATTCTCTGTATGATCAGACTTATGGAAGCCGGGGGGAGGAGGGAGGGGAGAGGGGGTGGGCTGGGATTTTGGGGTTGGTGCATGCGAACTACTACATGTAGAATGGATAAGCAAGAAGGTCCTACTCTACGGCACAGGGAGCGGTGTCTAGTCTCCTGGGGTAAGCCATAATGGAAAGGATATAAACAAAGAATGTGTGTATATATACATGTATAACTGGGTCACTCTGCTGTAGAGCAGATTGGCAGAACATTATAAACCAACTATACTTCAATTTAAAAATATCCTCTATATGTTTTTCTTCATTTTTCCCTAAGCATATACTTTCACAGGTCAAAAACAGTCAAAAATTGGCACTTCCACGTGATTCAACTTAATAATTGTCAGAGATAAGCCAAAGCATCTGGCTCCTGGTGATATCTGTATGTGCAGCAATAGATATGTATATATTCCTTCCCAGAATTCTTTTGCCACTGATCAGAAATTATACTTGAGATACATAAAACCTCCCATAAAAAATGCTTTGTTTTAGTTCTAAGGTCTAAATGACCTCCCCCATCCCCCGCAAACAACTCCCTGGGTCTCTTCCCATCCCCAGTTATCTATCGATTGTCTCTGCTCATATGCCAAAAACAGAATTTGTCTATTTTGGTCCAGAGAATCCAATTACCCAAACACTAGATGTGCTGGACCTTGTACTTACAGGACAACTATTTTTCAAAGCATATTCATTTTCCCTCCACCCTGTGATGCTGACCAAGTTTCAAGATCACATTCTGCAGACAGAGGAAGTGACTTCCTCAAGCACACAATTAGATCATAAGTTCAGGAGGCCCTCCATGCACCAAACAGCCTTAATAGCATCCAGAATGTTTTGAGGTGAATACTTTAAGATACTTTCCCCCGCTTCTAGGTTTCCATTTTATTCTCACTCCCCCTTTCCTTGCTGGGAAATGTGTTGATGTATCAACATGTTATCATCTCCTCTCCATACCTAAAACATCTCCTGTCAACTTGAAGAACTTCTTCTCTTTCAAGGCTCTTTCTGGGCGCTTGACTGGAGTGTTCATAGTGGGGGCTACATAGATGGAGTTGTTCTTATCTCTTGAACCAGGTAATGAGGAAGGACATCTTGCTGTCAAAAATTGAAATGTAGGCCAAAAAAGGGTTATATTTCATTAAATAGTTATTCATCAACATCTGCTGAGCATCTACTATGAGTATCTCCTATTAAATGCTAAAGTGGAGAAAAGAAGTTACACAAGCAGTTCTTCCCAAACTATCATCAAAGACTTACAGAAATATTTCCAAGCCATCAGGGACTAATACTTTTGTAAAATACAGTAAAAACTGGAAAACTGACACAGAACAGAGGCCTACAAAAAGAAGCCCCATTTTGAAAATTAGATTCAGTAGGCCTAAAATTAGTCTGCCCAATTGCTATAAATGTTTCTAAAGGCTTATTCTCAATTTCTCTACTTATCTTGGACTAGAACCAGTTTTGTCAGTGGATTACCCAATGGGAGTACTGTTCCAGAGTGGTGGTTCTCACTGTAAGATGGGCAGGGGGATCACCTGGAATTGTGTTAAAATTCAGTTTCTGGGGTAAGGCCTAAGAGCCTGAATTTCTGACAATTCCAGGAAATGCTAGTGCTGTTCTCCACACCACACTGTGGGCAGAAGAATCTAGAGACGTGTAAATCAAGATGGGGAGAGAGAGGGAG
Source organism: Ovis canadensis (assembly GCF_042477335.2). NCBI lineage: Eukaryota > Metazoa > Chordata > Mammalia > Artiodactyla > Bovidae > Ovis > Ovis canadensis. The sequence continues at coordinate 52,284,336 of NC_091258.1, read as the reverse complement.
TTAGCATATGACCTAAAACATGTCAGCCTATACTGAGGGATCACTGGAGGGAAAATTAACCTCCTGGAGGAATTCAGAGAAGGTGGCCCAGAGGCAGTGACATAAGACATTTGTTTTAAATGAGTCAGAAAGAATTCTCTAGATGGATAAAGATGAGGACAAGAAAGAAAAAAAGTCACTTTAGCAGAGGGAACAGCAGTTCAAGAGATGGAGAAATGAAATGAGGACTGGGAAGGCAGTTTGAAGTCAGATTACTAGTTTTTTAATCTCAGAAGGAATAAGATGCCAACCCCTTAGCAGCTTGTCTACCACTCAGCTTAAGAAACAAGTGGCAGCTGAGATAAAACCTGCTGTGCACCTCTCGGATGGTATCCCTTCTTTCTCTTCTTCATAGCTAATCCTCTCCTAAATTTTGGGAGTTTATCCTCCTATGCATTTCATTAAAAAATGTGTCTCTAAGCAAGGCATGCATTTCTTGCACGATTAAAATGTTGTGTTAAGGGACTTCCCGCAGGGGGGCATGGGTTCTATCCCTAGTCGGGAAACTAAGATTACACATGCGGTGCAGCCTGGCTGAAAACAGAATGTTGTGTTGATTTTTCTGCCGTTTGCTTTTCGGCCACCTTTTGTGAGTTTCATCTGTGTGAAATGAGTGGTTCTAGTCAGTTTTATTCAGACTTCCTCAGGCTTGGTGATTGAGTTGGGAGTGGGATTTAGGATTATTCTTGGTTTACAGCTAGTGGTGATATTATTAACTGAAATGAGAAAACAGTAAAGAAGGGAATTTGTGGGGCAGGCAAATAATTCTGCTTGGGGCATGTTTGAGACGGCCGTAGGCATTCAGATACAGAGGGTGAGCAGCTGGAAACAGCACCTGGGGCTCAAGGCTAGAAACAGGAGGAAGGAATCTGGAATCTAGGGGAGAGGTGAAGCTCTGAGTGACCTCCGGAGGGACGGATCATAAGGAGTTCTGGTGACCCACTGGTTTGGTCTTGGGTCAGGGAGGAGGCACGATGGCTGGTTAGAGACAAGATCCCTGAGTGGATAAATTTGTCTTAGTCAGTGAGGTGGCTGGGAGTGCACTGTTCTGATACATAATTTGCTCTTTGCAAAATGAGATATCAGAAGGATTAGCTGAATTACCCCAGAGTGCCAAGATCCTCCTGGTTTGATGTTCCTTCTCTTTGTGAAGTTGTGGCAGCCTGTTCAGCATCAGTGAGTAGAACAGCGTGAGGAAGATCACCTAGACAGGAAAGTCAGAGGAGGCACTAATAATGAGCAGACATCACAGAACCCAAGAAGGCAGCACTGACAGGTAGAGGTGAAGGTGGGCATGACTGCTACATCTCAGTGAGCTGGCCCTTTATATTTATGGAACACTCAGGACTAAGTAATTTCATAGTTATTTCTGCATAACCACAAAGACATGGTTGATATGTTAATCTTTATATTTTTGCCTGTAGTCTTTGATCTGCTTGGTTAGGAAAACCTAAATTATCAAATGATTTGTGATGCTTTGTATAAATTGTTCAGTAACATCTGTCTTTGGAACAACTTTGATGAGCAAGACTGAAGAAGCTATGCTTTTGAAAGTGCCAGTTTTGCTGAAGGCGGCATGGAATTTTAGAACAGAGTAAGCCTCTGTAGGAGAAACAAGTACCCACCACCACTCCTTAAATTTCCTTGGAGAGGAGGGAGTGCTCCAGTCCTCAGAGAACAAAGGACAAGAGTAATTATTTCTGGCCCACTGCTGCACTCCTTGCTGTGAGGGGACAGCGGCAGGTGTGTGCGCTCTGCAGACCTGAAGTTGCCCTCTAGTGGACGGTCTCTAGGACTAGATCTGAGGCAGACGTGCCAAGCTGCTTCAGTGTCCGACTCTGTGCGACCCCATGGACTGCAGCCCACCAGGCTCCTCCGTCCATGGGATTTTCCAGGCAAGAATACTGGAGTGAGCTGCCATGTCCTTCTCTTCCTGACCCAGGGATCGAACCCGAATCTCTTACACTTACCCAGGATTGGCGGGTGGGTTCTTTACCACTAGCACCACTGGGAAATTACTAAAAAGTACACTTGATGGACTTCCTTGGTAGTCCAGTGGTTAAGTCCATCTGCCTTGCAATGCAAGGGATGTGGGTTTGATCCCTGGTCGGGGAACTAAGATCTCATATGCCACAGAGTTACTAAGCCCAGGTGCTACAACTGCTGAGCCCATGCACCACAACTAGAGAGTCCTGTGCACCGAAACGAAAGATCCTGTGTGCTGCAACTAAGACCCAGCACAGCCAAAAAAAAAAAAAACTACACTTGCCCATAAGTGAAATGAAAGTCGCTCAGTCGTGTCTGACTCTTTGCAACTCCATGGAACTTCATGGACTATTCAGTCCACGGAATTCCCCAGGCCAGAATACTGGAGTGGGTAGCCTTTCCCTTTTCCAGGGGATCTTCCCAACCCAGGGACTGAACCCAGGTCTCTTGCATTGCAGGCGGATTCTTTACCAGCTGAGCCATAGGAGTTCAACCAAATTCTCTCTGTAGCAATACTGATAACTAAGCTAACACATTGGTTTTCTATCTCTTCTGTTCTTCTTTTTATACTTTCTAACTTTTAAAAACTGATATACATTTATTATTAAAAGTTTGAAAAAATTTAGAGACTTTAAGAAACTTTAAAAATTTGGAAAGTGAAAGTGTTAGTTGCTCAGTTGTGTCTGACTCTTTGCCACCCCATGGACTGTAGCCTGCCAGGCTCCTCTGTCCATGGAATTTCCCAGGCAAGGATACTGGAGTGGGTTGCCATTTCTTTCTCCAGGAGATCTTCCCAACCCAGGGATCAGACCTGGTCTCCAATATTGGCAGGTTGATTCTTTACTGTCTGAGCCATCCATTAATTATTTTTGTCTTCAACTGAGCTAGTTTTCCACATCATTACATTTTCTATAACATTTTAAATGGTTGCTTAGTGTCCTATAACACATTAGTTCAGTTCAGTTGCTCAGTCGTGTCCGACTCTTTGCGACCCCATGAATCACAGCACGCCCAGCCTCCCTGTCCATCACCATCTCACGGAGTTCATTCAGACTCACATCCATCGAGTCCGTGATGCCATCCAACCATCTCATCCTCAGTCGTCCCCTTCTCCTCCTGCCCCCAATCCCTCCCAGCATCAGAGTCTTTTCCAATGAGTCAACTCTTTGCATGAGGTGGCCAAAGTACTGGAGCTTCAGCTTTAGCATCATTCCTTTCAAAGAAATCCCAGGGTTGATCTCCTTCAGAATGGACTGGTTGGATCTCCTTGCAGTCCAAGGGACTCTCAAGAGTCTTCTCCAACACGACAGTGCAAACGCATCAATTCTTCAGCACTCAGCCTTCTTCACAGTCCAACTCTCACATCCATACATGACCACAGGAAAAACCACAGCCTTGACTAGACGGACCTTAGTCAGCAAAGTAATGTCTCTGCTTTTGAATATACTATCTAGATTGGTCATACCTTTTCTTCCAAGGAGTAAGTGTCTTTTAATTTCATGGCTGCAATCACCATCTGCAGTGATTTTGGAGCCCCCAAAAATAAAGTCTGACACTGTTTCTACTGTTTCCCCATCTATTTCCCATGAAGTGATGGGACCAGATGCCATGATCTTCGTTTTCTGAATGTTGAGCTTTAAGCCGACTTTTTCACTCTCCTCTTTTACTTTCATCAAGAGGCTTTTTAGCTCCTCTTCACTTTCTCCCATAAGGGTGGTGTCATCTGTATATCTGAGGTTATTGATATTTCTCCCGGCAATCTTGATTCTAGCTTGTGTTTCTTCCAGCCCAGAGTTTCTCATGATGTACTCTGCATATAAGTTAAATAAGCAGGGTGACAATATACAGCCTTGACGTACTCCTTTTCCTATTTGGAACCAGTCTGTTGTTCCATGTCCAGTTCTAACTGTTGCTTCCTGACCTGCATACAGATTTCTCAAGCAATGAACTATTCATGAACATTTAAATTGTTGTCAATTTTATCATTACAAACCATTCTGAATTTTCTCAGAAAAGACCCTTAGAAGTGAAAGTTAGCAAAGGAATGTAAAGTTTGAAGGCTTTTGCTGTATATACTGCCTAATTTTCCTCAACCAGCACTAAGTGCCTATTTTCCCTTTTGCATTTTTACACAATGCAAATCACTGTGCATTCATTTGTTTTTCTCTGCCACTGTTAAAAGCAAAATTGAATCTTATTGTTTTAATTTATTTGACTGGTGAAGAGGAGCTTTTTACAAGGTTTTTTTTTGGGGGGGTGGTGTCATTGAAATAACAAAGTTTTTTTAGCTTTAAAAAAGTATTTACACATACTTAAAACCCACTTTTTTTGTGCATAATTCTGTAACTTTTGACAAATACATAGAACTGAGTATCCACCACTATAACCAATATGCCTCACAGTTTCATCACCCCAAAATATTCCCTGATGCTGCCCCTTTGTGGTCAACCCTTTCTCCAACCTTCATCTCTGCCAACTACTGGTGGATTCTCCATCCATGTAGCTTTTGCTTTTTGCAGAATGTCATATAAATGGAAACGAAAAGTATGCTTTGAGAACAGGCTTCTTTCACTTGGGATTCATTTACAATATGACATTTGAGAGTCATCCATGTCATTACACATACCAGTAGTTTGTTGCATTGATGAGTAGTCTTCTACCATATGGATGTTCCCCAGTTTATCCATTTAGCAGTTGACAGGTATCTGAGTTGGCTCCATCCTTGGGAATTATTACTGGTCACACCATGTGGCAATTTATTAATAGTTCCCTGATCAGTGATCAAACTTGTGCATAACACAGTGGAAGTGTGAAGTCTTAACTACTGGACCACCAAGAAAGTCCCATTCTTGGCAATTATGAATAAAGCTGCCATAAATATTCACAGAGTTTTGTGTGAATATAGGTTTTTATTTCTTTTGGGAAAATACCTAGGAGTGAAATTACTAAGTTATATGGTAACTGTATTAATTTTGCAGGAAACTGGCAAACTGCTTTCCCAAGTGGCTACGCCATTTTCACATTTCTACACATTCTACCACTGATGAATGCGAGTTCCCAGGTACTCTGCATCCTCACCAGCATTTAGTATTATCAATACTTTAGTCATTCTACTCCAGACAATGCTACAAAGCTACAGTTATCAAAACAGCATGACACTGGCACAAAAAACAGACATATGGTTCAAAGGCACAGAGTAGAGAGCTCAGAAATAAGGCCACACACTTATGGCCAATTAATCTACCAAGAAGGCAAGAATATCCAATGGAGAAAAGACAATCTTTTTAGCAAGTGGTCCTGGGAAAGTTGGACAGCCACATGTAAATCAATAAAATTAGAACACACACATAGAAATAAAACTAAAAATTGCTTAAAGACTTAAATAGACATAACATCATACAACTGTTAGAAGAGAACATAAGCAAAACATTCTTACATAAATGGTACCAATGTTTCCCAAGGCAATAGAAATAAAAACAAAAATAAAATACATTGGGTCTAGTCAAACTTCTAAGCTTTTGTACATTGAAGAAAACCATAAATAAAATGAAAACAACAAAAAAATATACCTACAGACTGGGAGAAAACAATTGCAAAAACTGTGACCAACGAGGGATTAATCTCCAAAATATACACGCAGGTCATACAACTCAGTAACAACAAAAAAAACCAATTATAAGATTGGGAGAAGACCTAAATAGACATTTCTTCAAAGAAGACACACAGATGGCCAACAGGCACATGAAAGATGCTCATCATCACTAATTATTAGAAAAAGGCAAATCAAAACTACAATGAGGTACCACCTCACACCAGTTAGAGTGGCCATCATCAAAATGCCGGAGAGCATGTGGAGAAAAGGGAACCCTCCTGCACCATTAGTGGTAATATAAATTGGTGCAGCCATTAAGGAAAACAGTATGGAGGTTCTTCAGAAGACTAAAAATAGTGTCGCTGTATGATCCAGCAAACCCATTCCTAGACATAAATCCAGACAAAACTCTAATTCAAAAAGGCACATGCACCCCAGTGTTCAAAGCATTTTAAAATTGTTCTGACTTAAAACTCAACATTCAGAAAACTAAGATCATGGCATCCAGTCCCATCACTCCATGGCAAACAGATGGGGGAAAAAATGGAAACAGTGAGAGACTTTATTTTGGGGGGCTCCAAAATCACTGCAGATGGTGACTGCAGCCATGAAATTAAAAGACACTTGCTCCTTGGAAGAAAAGCTATGACCAACCTAGACAGCACACTAAAAAGCAGAGAGATTACTTTGCCAACAAAGGTCCATCTAGTCAAAGCTATGGTTTTTCCAGTAGTTATGTATGGATGTGAGAGTTGGACTATAAAGAAAGCTGAGCACCAAAGAATTAATGCTTTTGAACTGTGGTGTTGGAAAAGACTCTTGAGAGTCCTTTGGACTGCAAGGAGATCCAACCAGTCAATCCTAAAGGAAATCCTAAAGGATGCTGAAGCTGAGACTTCAATACTTTGGCCACCTGATGTAAAGAACTGACTCCTTGGGAAAGACCCTGATGCTGGGAAAGATTGAAGGCAGGAGGAGAAGGGGACAACAGAGGATGAGATGGTTGGATGGCATCACCGACTTGATGGACATGAGTCTGAGTGAGCTCTGGGAGTTGGTGATGGGCAGGGAAGCCTGGCATGCTGCAGTCCATGGAGTTGCAGAGTCGGACATGACTGAGTGACTGAACTGACTGACTGATGTTCACAGCAGCACTGCTTACAACAGCCAAGATGTGGAAACAACCTACTTGTCCAAAGACAGATGAATGGATGAATGGATGAAGATGTGGCGCATGTTCACAATGGAATCCCACTCAGCCCTTAAAGAAAGGATAAAGTGATGTCATTTGCAGCAGCAGAGATGGACACAGAGATTATCATGCTGAGTGAAGTCAGAATGATGCCATACCAGTGTATCACTTATATGTGGAATCTAAAAAACGATACAAATGAATTTATCTACATAAAAGAGAAACAGACTCACACACAGAAGACATATGGGACCTCCCTGGCAGTGCAGTGTATAAGAATCCACCGGTCAAGGCAGGGTACACGGGTTTGATCCCTGCTCTGGGAAGATTCCACATGCTGTGGAGCAACTAAGCCCATGCATCACAACTACTGAGGCTGCAAGCCTAAAGCCCACGCTCCACAGCAAGAAAAGCCACCACAATGAGAACCCCGTGCACCGCAAGGAAGAGGAGACCCGGCGCACCAGGACCAGAGGAAGCCCGTGCAGAACAACGAAGGCCCAGGGCAGCCAAAAATAAATAGAAAAAGTATTAAGAAGAGAGACAAGACATATGGTTACCTATGGGGGAGGGATAAATTAGGAGACAAGTTAAATTAGCAGATGCAAACTGCTGTATATAAAATAAATAAACGGGGTCCTATTCTATAGCACAGGAAACTATATTCAGTATCCCATAATAAACAATGAAGAACATGAAAAAGGTTACACATATAGTGGAATCATATTGCTGTATGCCAGAAACTAACACAACACTGTGAATCAACTATACTTAAATTTTAAAGTGTCTTTCATGGAACAAAATGTTTAATTTTGATGAAGCCCTATTTATCAATTTTTTCTTTTCTGAATTGTGCTTTCGGTAGAATTAATATAAAAGAACTCTTGAAATGCATGGAGATCAAACCAGTGAATCCTAAAGGAAATCAACCCTGATTATTCATTGGAAGGACTGATGCTGATGCTTTGATACTTCAGCCACCTGATGTGAAGAGCCAACTCACTGGAAGAGACCCTGATGCTGGGAAAGATTGAAGGCAAAAGGAGAAGAGGGCAGCAGAGGATGAGATGGTTAGACAGCATCACTGACTCAATGGACATGAATTTGAGCAAACTTTGGGAGACAGTGAAGGACAGGGAAGCCTGGTGTGCTGCAGTCCATGGGGTCGCAAAGAGCTGGACACAACTGAGCGACGGAACAACACAAGAACTCTTTGCCTAACCTAAGGTTACATAGATTTTCCCATATGTTTTCTTCTAAAAATAGTTTTATATAATTTTTCTTCTACAAACTCTTAGATTATATAATTCCTTATTAAAATTTTTAAACATACATAAAAATTGGAAGATACAAAAGCTAACATTTCACAGTATATACTTTTTTGAACCATTTGAAAATAACAGACATCATGACATCTCATACCTAATTAAAGGTAGTTCTCATTTTGCATGGCAGTATAGGATGGATACTGCTCCTCCTCCCATGGTTGGAGGAGCCTGGTGAGCTGCAGTCCATGGGGCTGTTGAGAGTTGGACACGACTCAGTGACTTCACTTTCCCTTTTCACTTTCATGCATTGGAGAAGGAAATGGCAACCCACTCCAGTGTTCTTGCCTGGAGAATCCCAGGGACGGTGGAGCCTGGTGAGCTACCGTCTCTGGGGTCGCACAGAGTTGGACATGACTGAAGCGCCTTAGCAGCAGCATGGGATCACATAAATGATCTTGCAAGCTGAAACTGTGCAAGGTGATCTTAATCATCAGTGGGGAAAATTATGATTGTTCTGTGACATCTAAAAATTCAGGAGACTTCCCTGGTTCAGTTGTTACAACTCCATGCACTCGAAGCAGAGGGCCTGGGTTGGATCCCTGGTCAGGGAACTAGATCCTGCATCCTGCAACTAACACCTGGTACAGCCAACTAAATTAAGAAAAAAAAAATAATAAAGACAGTCTTCTACCTTAGGGGGAAAAAAAGGACTCATGTCAAAACATTAAAATCTCTTATTGTGGGCTATAAAGGTACAAGGAAAAATTTTAAAGCAGCAGAATTAGTATGTAATTTAAAACATCAGAAACATTAAGAATTAAAGTTATTTCTTGAAAAATTTCTCAAGACTAATTTGAACAATGCTGTCCCTTCCTCTTCTTGTGTAAGTTAGAATTTGGGGACAGCATCTTTTCTATCCGTTTGGTGAACTGTCATACTGTTTTAAGTTTGCACTGGTTTCCAGCCTCTTATCCTTTCTGCTTTCAATGCTGTGAAATACCTCCTAGAGTTCATTTAATATTAGTTGGTTGTTTTTTTTTTTTTTGCTAGTGTTACTTCCTCCAGGATGTCATCATCCGTTTCCTCATAACCAATTTCTTCATTTAGGTTGGTAAGTTTGACTTCACTAAATTCATCTGGCCAGTATAGCCCCCTGAACACATGCACTCTTCCTACGGCCAGCTGCTTCTCGGACAACTCCACTCACATTCTATTCAAATTTCACTTTGCATTATCATGTTGTTAACTTGCTGCATTTTGGTCTTTTTTGGCCCAATTCCTCTTTCCGTTATCCATTTTATGGTCAAATGTCACTGTTTATGACTGAGAGACAAGAAAGTAGCCCAACTCCACAATTTGCTGTCTGTACATAAACGGGATGCCCAGTGAGCAGCCACCCAGGTTTTGAGATGTGACAGGACTGGTCATGGATCATGAGAGACACCTAAAAATACATGTTGTGTACGGAGTGAATTATGGGCTAAAGGTCTAGTAGTAGCTGGCGTTTTATGTAATCACTCATAGCTGATATCCCATGCTGAGATTTGAACCGTCTTGCTGGCAACTGGTGTTATTTAACTGAACCATGGTGACTGAAATTCATGCACAAACTACAACAGTTCAAGGCAAGGACTGCCTGTTTTTAAGCATGTGCCTCCTAAAAACTGGAGCTTCCCAGGTAGTGCTAGTGGTCAAGAATCTGCCTGCTGATGCAGGAGATGCAGGTTCGATCCCTGGGTCGGGAAAAATCCCCTGGAGAAGGAAATGGCAACCCACGCCAGTATTCTTGCCTGGAAAATCTCATGGGGTTTTCCCAACAGGCTACAGTCCATGGGGTCACACAGGGTCGGACATGACTGACACACCTGTGCAAGGTTCAAGGCCTCCTAATAATCAGGCCATTTTCATATCATTATGACACGTAAGGAAATGACCAATAACTTCCTAGTACACTGTCTGATCCATATTAAAAATGGCTCATTTATTTCAAGGACCTAGAACAGCCCTCCCTCATGAGCTTTTCTCTTGTAATACTGACTTTTCAGAGAAACTAGCTTTGTATTCACAGTGATACCCCCCGAAGCGTGATCCATGGGTGAGCAGCCATCACCCGGCAACCAGCTGATTTCAGGACCTTGGGCCCCACTCCAGAACTCCTGTCCTCCATTTCGGCGTGTATCTTTTTAAATTAGTTATGCCTGGAAATAGTTAAGACCTTTCCACAAATTCAGTATTTGTTTGCAACAATGGAATTTTTTAGACGGTTTAATTACTACCACTCCTCTTAACTGGATCTACTGTCTATTTTCCTTTATGTTTTGCATTAAGTTTGATCATCCTGGTCCATTAATTTGATTCTCAATAATGACATCTTCAATTCAAAGCCTGAATTCTTAAAATCTGCAAATCGCCTTTTTCATTTCCGCAAAGTCTTTCTCTGTGTGTCTGCTCTAACGGAATCTCTTTAAGAGCTCCTGTTATTGTCTCTTACCGCAGTTCTTATTTAAGGTCTACCCACTCCTTGTACACTGTCCATCTTTTAGGATCAGTGCTTCTCAAACGGGGCTCTTCTTTGGAATCACCTGGGAAGTTTGTGACATTCTGGGCCTTGGATCCCATCTCCAGGGATTATGATTTGACTGGTCTGGAGAGAGTCCTGGCACCAAATGTTTCAAAAGCTCCCCAAGGTCTGCTTGTGGGTTCTTAAAGCATAAGTAATCCTGTCACAAAAATTCAGAATGTTGGAGACTCTATAGGACAACTTGGTTTCTTCACATACATTGCAAGAAAAGTAGTAAGAACAGAAAATGAGGGAAAGAGATAAAGGGATGAAGAACGTATAGATTACTTATTTTTTACAGTCTCTTAAAAAAAAACTTATTATTTATTTGGCTGCACTGGGTCTTAGTTGTGGCATGTGGGATCTAGTTCCCTGACCAGGGATTGAACCTGGGCCCCCTGCATTGGGAGCTCAGAGTCTTACCCACTGGACCACCAGGGAAGTTCCTAGATTAAGTATAAAAATGCATGAGACAGGACTTCCCTGGTGGTCCAGCGCTTAAGAATCTGCTTGCCAGTGCAAGGGATATGAGTCTGATCCCTGGTCTAGGAAGATCCCACATGCCACAGAGCAACTAGGTAGCTGTACCACGACTACTGAACCCACAGACCTCAAAGAAGAGCCTGTGTGCAGCAAGAGAGACCTGGCCCAGTTAACAGTCAAAATAAATAAATTAAAAAGCAAACATGCGACAGAGCAACTCACTGCAACACAAGGACCTTATGCAGATCTTGATTTGAACAAAACAACTATAAACACTTAGGAGACAACCGGGAAAATGTGAACACTGATTGGATTTTTAAAACCTGTAGCAAAATACACATAACGAAAAACTGACCATTTTAAGTTTAAAATATACCTTAACCATTTTAAGGTGACCAGTTCAGCAGTGTCACATACATTCACACTGTTGTGTAGATATCAGGAAATTGTTATTTAGGTGTGATAATGGCTCATATTTATGTTTTAAAAAGAGGAGCGTTTGTCTATTGAAAATACACAGGCTGAAATCTTTATGGATAAAACGATATAAAGTCTGGTATTTTTTTTCCAAGATAGATGAAACAAGACTGGCCATGAATTGTGGGGTAACTGTTGGAGCTGGGTAACAGGAATTTAGGATTCATTATACTACTTCCTACACGTTTGTGTATGACATTTTCCTTAAAGTTTAAGGAAAATGAAGATTTTTTTAAAAGTAAGTTTTCTTACTTAGTAGTTTATTATTGATTTTTTGTTTGCATGCGTGCTAAGTCCCTTCAGCCGTGTCCAACTCTCTGTGACCCTATGGACTCTACCCGCCAGGCTCCTCTGTCTATGGAATTCTCCAGGCAAGAATACTGGAGCTGGGTACCAGGCCTTCTTCCAGTGGATCTTCTGGACCCAGGTACTGAACCTGGGTCTCCTGAACTGGCAGGTGGTGGGTTCTTTACCACTAGTGCCACCTGGGATGCCCTATTATTGATTTTTTAACTTGTCTCTCATAACTCCCCCATCCTTTTCTGCTAAATTTCTACCAGTCTTACCAGTTCTCCTTAGTTTTTTCCATGACTACTACACACACCCCTAACAAATTTTACCCTGTCCATTTCTGTTTCTTTTTGTTCTCGTCAAGTTGTCAGAACCATGTGGCACCTTGGACTGACACCCACAGACCTTGGTTCCCCAAGCTTCCTGCAACAATAGCGCTTCCTCCCATGCTGGAGTGACAGTTTCTCGCGTACCTTTGCTGGCTGGCTGATGAAGGTGTTCTGAAGCAATGACAGTATCATCGAAATAACCCAGCTGGTGGCTTGGTCTTTGTTCAGTTCCAGGCTGTAAAGTGCTGTAAAGAAGGCTGAGGCCAGGCTAGTGACACCCAGAAGGAGCCAGCAGAAGTATGTCAACCATCTGTGCCAGCCTTTAGAGAGACGCTGCTTCCCTTCTTCTGGGCTCAGGATGGGGAAACTGGTTGCCTCCCTTAGGAACAGAAGTTGAAGGAATAACCAACCTAGTCAACAGCTGACAGAGGGGTTTAGGAAGACGACATGTAAAGCCCAGTGGGGTGTGTTACCTGGATAGCCCTTGCTTTGTGGGAAGAACATGGGTTTCCAAGAGTTCCTGGAGTTTTTGCAGTTGGTGGACTGCATCAAGGAAGTCACTGGGGTGATCGGCCTGGGTGGGACCCAGTGTCTGTAAGTGAGATTGGAGCCTCTGCAGAACTCTGAGCAGGTAACTGCAGAAATGATGGTGGTTTTCAGGAACCACTGAAAATACAGCCCAGGTTGACATTTGAATAAGTGGAAGATTTCAAGGAACAGAAATTCTTGGTAGAAACAAGCAATCTGTTAACTGACAAAAGTCGCTCAGTTGTGTATGACTCTTTGCGACTCCATGAACTATACAGTCCATGGAATTCTCCAGGCCAGAATGCCTGAGTGGGTAGCCTTTTCCTTCTCCAGGGGATCTTCCCAACCCAAGGATTGAACCCAAGTATCCCACATTGCCAGAGGATTTTTTACCAGCTGAGCAACAAGGGAAGCCCAAGAATACTGGAGTGGGCAGCCTATCCCTTCTCCAGCGGATCTTCCCAACCTAGGAGTTGAATCAGGGTCTCCCGCATTGCGGGCAGATTCTTTACCAACTGAGCTATCAGGGAAGCCCCCTGTTAAATTTCAAGAACTGTATTCTCTGAGCAGGCTGGTATATTTGCAACAATTTGTAAAATCCTATATTACTTTGATAGAGAATCAAAGTAATTTTTAAAGCTAATTGAGTTTTTTCACCAGAACTGCAGTACATGTGAACCCCACTCTAGCACTCTTGCCTGGAAAATCCCATGGACGGAGAAGCCTGGTGGGCCGCGGTCCATGGGGTCGCTAAGGGTCGGACACGACTGAGCAACTTCACTTTCATGCATTGAAGGAAATGGCAGCCCACTCCAGTGTTCTTGCCTGGAGAATCCCAGGGATGGGGGAGCCTGGTGGGCTGCTGTCTATGGGGTCGCACAGAGTCGGACACGACTGAAGCGACTTAGCAGAATGTGAATGTGAATGGGAAGTTGCTCAGTCGTGTCGGACTCTTTGGAACCCCATGGACTATAGCCTACCAGGCTCCTCTGTCCATGGGATTTTCCAGGCAAGAACACTGGAGTGGGTTGCCATTTCCTTCTCCAGGGGATCCTCCCGACACAGGGATGGAACCCAGGTCTCCCACATTGTAGGCAGACGCTTTACCGTCTGAGCCACCAGGAAAGTCGAGTGCCTAGAAGGTCCAAACATCATTCCATAGAAGAAAGAGAATGACACTTTCACAGCCTCTGACAAAGCTGATGAAGTATGGAGGAGTCTGAGACAGAGGACATTTTTGGTGGGTTTTTCTTTTAACCTTTACTTTGTAAGACCAGATATGCTGTCTCAAAAGCTCTGAGAGGTAGCAGAGCTGTCTGCCCTCTGCTGGGAGTTTAAGGAAATGAAAAAACAGCAGAAGGTGACATCATGCCTGTTGATTATGCTGAGAGCGTGTCGGGTGTGTGGAGTGGGGGCAGATAAAAGATCAGATCCTAAAACTTACTGAACTTTACCATTTGCCCAGTAGGGTCCTGCCTGCTGGGGACAGCCTGGATGCTCTAAGTAAGAACAGATGAGGCCGGACAAAAGCTTCAGCAGCTCGTTTATGCTGTCAGAACGCCATGAAGATGGTTCGCACTCTGAGAGTAGGCACATATTTCTCCTGAGCAGGAATCCCACAGTTTCCTTTAATTCCTGAAAGTGGAACCAAGAGGGGGAAAGTCAGTTTTACACTGAACTCAGGACTGGGAGCACTTACAGACAGTCATGAGGCGGTTTATCTCCTTGGAGGGGCATATGCTCAGTGTGTGTGCATGCTAAGTCGCTTCAGTCGTGTCTGACTCTTTGCGACGCCATGGACTGTAGCCCTCCGGGCTCCTCTGTCCATGAGATTCTCCAGCCAAGAATACAGAGTGGGTTGCCATTTCCTATTCCAGGGGATCTTCCCGATCCAGGAATCGAATGTGCGTCTCTTAACGCCTCCTACATTGGCAGGTGGGTTCTTTATCACTAGTGCCACCTGGGAAGCCCTATGCTTAGTGTAAACGACCTCAATTTTTCACTTTCTCTGTCCTTTTTCACAAAGAAGTCACTTCACAGTAGCTTCAGAACTAGTTTTAGGAGAGAATCCAGGATGAAAGAAGAAGAGTTTGAGCAAACATCAAAAGACTAAGACACGTCCAGAGCAGGGCATTCTGCACTCACATCAGTACTGAGAACACTCCAGAATCAAGAGAAAGAACTGGAGGCAGGATGACGATGGCGCAGGGCACAGGGATCAGAGCACAGCCCTACAGCTAGCAGGGCTCCGGAGCCTTGCCGGAGAGCCTTGTTCACTGGCCTTCTCCACCACGCTGGGGAGGGCAGCATGACGTTTACCTCAACCACCTCCGTGAGAGAGAGAGGCTCTGAAGAAGCATCCGAGGGGCAGGAGGCCTGGATGGGAGGAAAGACAGGCAGAGGCTCCTGTGGTTGGATCAATGGGAAAAGCCGCCCGATCACAAGACTGATGGGGAAAAAGATGACTGCAGTTTGGATGCTGACGAGCAGTTCAGACCAGGTCACAGCAAATGGGCCCACTGGAAAAAAAAAAAGCATGACATCAACCCCCATCCTTAACCACTGAAATTGTCTCCGAGACACTCCTCTCCCAGGTTTAAGTGTTGTTTTAAAATTTATTTTAATTGGAGTATAATTGCTTTACAATGTTGTGCTAGTTTCTGCTGTGCAGCAATGTCAATCAGCTGTGAGTATACATTAATATATCCCCTCCCTCCTTGCCTGCCTCCCACCCCTACTCCCATCCTGCCTCCCCAGGTCAGCACGGAGCCCTGAACTGAGCTCCCTGTGCTCTCCAGCAGCTTCCCACTAGCTATCCAGTTCACACGTGGTACTGTACACGTCAGCTACTCTCTTAGCTCATCCTGCCCTCTCCTCTCCCCCGCCGCCAGGTCCAAAGTCCATGCTCTACACCCTGCAGTTTAAGTATTTATTTACCAATTAACTATGATTATCTAAGGATAGCAAGTTATGTCGACAGTCAAGATCCTGATGTGTCTCTAAGGCCATTTCATTTGTTAATGAGTGAGATCAATGAGAAAATGTGTATTCTAATGTTAGAGTAAATGAGTATTCTCATTTAAGAGTAGAATTAGATGAGTACTCTAACGGGAGGGCAGCAGAGGAAAAATGAAGGCCCGTCGTGACTCTGTTTCTAACTTGGAAGGAAGGAATGGAGTGTAGCAGCAACGGCACACGGCAGGGCTCACCCCGAGCTTGCTCATCTCTCTTGGTGGTGGTACTGTTCACTTTCCAGAACATGACGTTGATGACCATGTTGCAGAGAAGGAGGGTCATGTAGCAGGTGAGCCGCTGGACCCTCGTAAACTGGTTCCAGGGGTGTCGAGTTGCGACTGAGAGCCACAAGCAATCCTGGGTGAACTTCTCTATGATCATGGAGGAGAACAGGTGTCTAACAAGATAAATCAGAACAAGAAATGCATAAGATTTCACTCTGAACTTGCCCTCGTTTGAGATGTGGTTCAACTGGCGGCAAGCGATATATCAACAGCTCGGCCACTGCTCAACGCTTTTGTGAAGAAGCTTTCAGGTGACACGGTATGATTTTTGCTGCTGTTGTTGTTACCACAGGGTAAAAGGTTTTTGAGGATAAGGGTAACTTTACGAGATTTTAAAACTAAAACCTTGTTTTGGCTTTACCAGAGGTTTTGATAAGTCTTTTTTATTCTTGGAAAATTTGCATTAAGCTTCCACTCAAGATAGGGGCTTCCCTGGTGGCTCAGATGGTAAAGAATCTGCCTGCAATGCAGGAGACCTGGGTTTGATCCATGGGTCGGGAAGATCCCCTGGAGTAGGAAATGGTAACCCACTCCAGTATTCTTGCCCGGAGAATTCCATGGACAGAGGCGCTTGGCGGGCTGGGGTCACAAAGAATCTGACATGACTGACTGACTAACATTTTCACTTTTTCCACTCAAGATAGTTATAAGGTAAGGTAAACTTATACAAGGTAAACTCATACTTGGAGAACCTTCTCTACTCTCCCAAGAAACTATAAATACAATATAAAAAGAAAACTTAAAAATATTAGCTGGGCTTAAAAACAAATGTCTCTGAAGAAGAGGCATGGGGTGAGAAACCAGATGGTGAGCGGGGGAGAAGGCACAGGATTCTGAGCTCCAGGTTTGGAAGAAGGCATACACAGGCCAAAGTCTGATTCCCAGAGAGGAACTGAAACTGCAAGTGACCCACGGCGGGAGGGAAAGAAGGGCGACTAAAGCCAACCTCACTGCCTGCAGCCAGGGTTGAGGCTGGAGCTCACGGGAGAACTCTGCAGAGCCGGAAAACTACCGCAGGGCTACGTGTTTGTAAGTAGGGAGGCAGGTGAGAGCGGGCAGCCCCTCGACCAGAACACAGCCAAGAGACCCACTGGCTCTGACAAGGTGTGCGACAGGTCCTTTCATCCGTTTCTCTGAGGAATAGGAGCTTCGAAATGGGGTCATAAAATAAACCTAGTTCTAGACTAGTGATGTGAAGGGCTGCACGAAGAAGATCGAGAAAAGATTAGTCAGGGATATGTGGAGAAGGAGAGAGATGTTGAGATTTAAAAATGAAACCAACCTACAACCCCAAATTCCTAAACATATTTATAAATCTAATGCTGAGAAAGGCAGCCAACACAATATTTCAGTCCAGAAGAAACTAATTTTGTGGGACAGTCTGACAAAGACTTTAAGTGTTTCAGGTTGCTCAAAGATACAAGTAAAGCTACAAAACAGAAAGAGACTCACAAACTTAGAAAATGGTTGCTGGGGGAAGGGATAGTGAGGAAGTTTGGGAAGGTCATGTACACACTGCTATACTTAAAATGGATAACCGACAAGGACCTACTGAACAGCAGATGGAACTCTGCTCAGTTTTATGAGGCAGCCTGGATGGGAGGGAGGGTTTAGGGGAGAATGGATACATGTATATGCATGGCTGAGTACACTGGCTGTTTACCTGGAACTACCACACATTGTTAATCAGTTTTATCTCCATACAAAACAAAGTTTAAAGTTCAAAATATATATATATATATATATATATATATTAAAAAAAGAAAACATCAGTTGCTACTTGCATTGTAGTGATTGTTTTGTTTGCTACTATTGTATCCCATGTCTCAGCAATTTGCAGCAAGATCCAAAGGCCTTGAGGGGAGGCCCTGTGCTTTAGAAGAAAGAATCTTCATTCAGTAGGAGAGGGGATAAGACCTGAGCCTCTGCTGTTTCTTGTGTGCTTCATCTGGAGCAAGTCAATTTAACCAATCCCTGCTACCTTTTATACACCTATGAAATAAAGAACTTAACAGCAAATAATGATATAAAAATGATACAAGGAATAATGTTCACTTCAAAAGAATAAAAAATGATAAAAAACCCAGAAATAAAATAAATTTGAAATCTTAAAATGGAAAAATATGGTCCTCAAAACAAAATAATTAGGAGAAAGAGACACTGGTTTAAGAGAAAATCAGTGAACTGCCACAGACAAAAAAGATATGTATGCAAGAGAGGCTTAAAACCATGGAGGAGCGTTAGAGAGACTTTGCACACAGAGAGGGAATGTCAGAGGAGCAGTATTTTCAGAAGTGACATTTGAGAATTTCTGTTTATTGAACACATGACTCTGTATATCAAAAATGCATTTTGGGACCCCCACCTCCGCCCCGCCCAGAGGTCCGGTGGTTAAGACTCCAGGCTTCCAGTGGTCAGGGAACTAAGATCCTGCATGCCGTGCAGCACGGCCCCCCAGAAGAGCACATTTTATGTGTATTTTACCACAATAAAATTTTTTTTAAGTACACTCTGAGTGCGAAACAGTATTTTAAAAAAAAGGTAAATCCACAGTGAAAAGAAATATGGTAAAATTTGGGACATCAAGGATTAAGAGAAAATACTAAAAAGAGAAAAGACAACATACCTTAGAAGAATAACAGGTAGACTGACATAACAACAGAGGCAGTGCTGAAAGGCAGGCCTCCATGAATGCTTCACATTTAGGCATTTATACAAACTTTGCTCTTGGACTATGTTTTCAAGTATCTTTGTGTAAGCAGACAGCCCTAAGAAGACAGAATCAGGATCTCTCTTTGGAGACAATTTGCATTTCCAGATTATAAACAGAGACTTCTTGCTTCCCAGAGACTTTCTGGGGTAATAAAGATAGACATGCCTTCTTCTCACCCCTTGAGAGAGTTGCCTACACTCCAGGCTGATAATGTCTTATTCTATGGGGAAGGATGGGCAGTTTTTCTGGCAGCTCATAGATCAGCATCTCCTGGTTTTGGGGTTCCTCTTTTGTAACATACCTCGACTGCACGTGCAGCTCACAGCTGGCTCTCATCACATCACCCTGTCAAATCAGGGAGCTGCCACAGATTACTGCTCTGGCGGCTCCTACTGCTCTAAGTAGTAAACTGTCTAAATCCATTTGGGTCAGTGGAAACAGAGGAATGAACACCTCTGGAAATTCCTCCACAAAAGCAATGATAAAACTTCTTTTAAAAAGTCAGAATCAAAAATTTCAGAACTCAGGTAAATAACCAAAGATTTGTAGGAGTGTTTACATAAGAAAAATGGTTAAACATCAGTAAGAACAGTGAATTTTGCGGCATTTTAATTGGCCCTGTTTCCCCATCTCCCTTCCCCTAGCTCCATGGTAACCTTGAAAACCAAGAGCCTTCAGTCACAGTGAAATCCAGCAGCCTGGCAGTCACTAGAGCGGGCAGAAGGGGATTAAAAGCGTCCTTCCCAGAGAGCCGTCATTATCTGACTTGTCTGGTAGTTCCCAGGAAAACTCCACTGGCAAGACTGCCCTTATTTGATATGACTGGACACTCATCCAGTTAAAAATGGTTCTTCTTTGAGGGCACTGTCAAAAATATTCAGAGGCAACTGTTTAACTTCACAGCTGCCTGATATGGTAGGCAAACAACGGGCTCATGAAAAACCCTCACTGAGAAAGTCAGAAGTCTACAGGAGTTTTGAAAAGCTTCAACACAGTCCTGGGAATCTAATGATAGGAGGCCATGTGCATGCCCAGGGATGCTGGCATGCTTTTAAATGCTCAGGAATTAGCTGGTCAGGCCTCTACACTTCTGCTCCTGGAAGAACCCTGCAGCTCTCAGCAAGCAGGAAGTGAAGGCTCAGGCAGAGCTGTCAGCTACCTGGCTGCATGCTGAAGGCATGGCACAACATGTGTGCAAAACCCCTCAGCAAAGGCTGGGAGGCTTACTGGCTCAGGCCTTTAAAGAAGTCTCTGTCTAGTTATTAGCTGACCACTGAACTGACTGAGCAAGCACTTCAGTTTTCACATATGATAGAAATACAGATTTTACAGAATTAGTTCGAAACAGACACAGGACAGCAACAGACACTAAGGACAAGTGCTGGGGGAGAGGAAGGAGATCGGATCTTCAGAGTGGCCACGTTTCATTATTTAAAATGTCCGGTTTTCAACAGAAGATCACAAGACACGAAAGGAAACAAAGTGTCTCTCTCCCTCACACACACACACACACACCCCACACTCAACAGATTGTTACTGAGGAAGCCCAGACACTGGATTTACTAAAGATTTCAAATCGGCTGTTTTAAATATGTTCAGAGAAATAAGGGAAATCATGTTGAACTAACTAAAGGAAAGTAAATGAGCATGATGTCTTGCTAAATAGAGTATTAATGAAGATACAGAAATTATTATTATTATTGGTCGCACTGTGTGGCATGCAGGATCTTAATTCCTGATTAGGGATCAAACCCATGCCCCCTGCATTGGAAGTGTGGAGTCTTCCAATGAACCACCAGGGAAGTCCCCAGAGATTATTTTAACTAATTTTTTTTTAAGTTTTTTAAAATGTGAACCATTTTAAAAGTCTTTATTGAATTTTTTTTTTTACAATTTGCTTCTGTTTCATGTATTGGTTTTTTGACCATAAGGCATATGGGAGTCTTAGCTCTCTGACCAGGAATCAAACCGTTGCCCCCTACACTGGAAGTGTGGAGTCTTACCACTGGACCACCAGGGAAGTTCTCAGAAGTTATTTTTTTTTAAATAACCAAATAGAAAGAGTGCAACTGAAAAATACAGTAAGTGAAATGGAAAATTCACTAGAGGCTCAATAGCAGATGTGAGCTGGCAAGAGAAAGAAGATAGGTCAGACCTGAAGGTAGGTCAATTGAAATTGTCTTGGCCAAGGAACAGAAAGAAAAAAGAATGGAGAAAATGAACAGAGTCTCAGAGACAGGTAGCACATCATCATTTCTCAACAGTACCTAAAGGAAAACAGCTCCCTCTTTGAGACTGGCATGAAGACCCGGTCGCGCTCACAGTCTCCAAGGTTCTCGGCCAGCCAACAGTTGCAGAGGAAGTGCCATTTCCTTTTACCTGCTATGTCAGCGACAGTCACCTGGCTCACATACCTGCAGTGAAATGAAGACAGTCATGCTAGAGGGCGGCCTCAATCAACTGCTGTAATGAGCAGTGACCTTATGGAAACAACCTCAATGTCCATCGATGGCTGAATGGATAGAGAAAATGTGGTGTATATAACACATACAATGGAATATCATTCAGTTATTAAAAAAAGAATGAAATTTTGCCATTTGGGACATGAATAGATGGCATTACCCTAAGTGAAATAAGTCAGAGAGAGACAAAGACAGATATGATCTCACTTATATGTAAAGGCAAAGCAAAACAAAACACAAACAAAACCCCAAAACCTAGCTCACAGATTCAGAGAACAAATGAGTAGTTGTAGGGGCAGAGGGTGGGGGGTGGGTGGGTAGATGAGGTCAGGAGAGTCAAAAGGTACAGACGGCCAGTTATAAAACAAGCCAAGGGGATGTAACATACAGCATGGCGACTGTAGTTAATATATACGAAAACTGCCACAAGAGCAGATCTTAACTCTCACAACGAGAAAAAAATTCTCTAGGTATGGTGATGCTTGTTAACTAGACTTATGGTGATTATTTCACAATACATACAAACATCAAATCATTAGGTTGTAGACCTGAAGCAAATATAAAGTTGTATGTCAATCATACTGCAATAAAAATAATAAAACGAAAATCTTTTATGGACAGAGGGTGTCCAAGTAAACAGATTCTGCTTCATTGTAGGGGCAAGAGCCAAAGAAAGAAACTAGACCTGATCCCACTTTTCCCTCCCAACCTCTAAAGGAGTTCACGTACCAAATATCAGAACGCAGACTTCCATAACCTGGAACAGTCAGTGTGTGCTTCTGTTCCTTAAGATTTCTTCTCTCTACAAGTGACAGCGCCCCACCACCTTTGCAAATATCCCATCTGCCTTCATCTTTCATCACTAGGGTCTGCTGCTGCTGCTAAGTCACTTCAGTCGTGTCCGACTCTGTGCGACCCCCATAGACGGCAGCCCACCAGGCTCCGCCATCCCTGGGATTCTCCAGGCAAGAACACTGGAGTGGGTTGCCATTTCCTTCTCCAGTGCATAAAAGTGAAAAGTGAAAGTGAAGTCGCTCAGTCGTGTCCGACTCCTAGCGACCCCATGGACTGCAGCCCACCAGGCTCCTCCGTCCATGGGATTTGCCAGGCAAGAGTACTGTAGTGGGCTGCCATTGCCTTCTCCTCACTAGGGTCTTAGGGTGTGTAAATGGGGAGTGGGCTTTTATGTTTATATTAATTACTTGTCTTGTTTGGGTCTGCGGCTTCATCTTGGCTTCAGAGCAACAGGTCCTGAAACTTCATCCTCTTTTCAACCTGTTTTTTTTTACCATGTGTCTCTGTCTTCACCCCTGATTTCAACCATCAACCAATCTGTCCTGCAGAACCTCTGCCCTGCCTGTTTGACTTCATCTTGCACCTAGTTGGCTAATCTCCTTTACTGTAAGGATGCTACTTCTCCAAAAGTCTGTATGAAACCATTCAAATCTCTCAGGTCAAAATTCTTATTTCAGTTGGAAGTTATTTTCTGTGTGAGGAGCACAGATCGCTTTAAAGCTAAAATTATTTCTGGGACTCTCTTTTGAAGCAGTTAATAAAATCACAGGTGACTAAGTTGCATTTGATTTAAACTTAGCTACTTGTTAAAGCTTTCATTTAATAGCAAAGTATAAAAAAGAGAAAGTATTCATTTTCTGATTGGTAAGAAACTAGTCACCTGTTTTTTTCTCTGCTCTCCTTTCATATAGAAGAGAAACAGAGAATCTAATGTGTGTCAGAACAATCTAGTTGATACATTCACTATGATCAGTAGAAAGATACCGAAAGCATAGTCATTTCCTAAGAAAAAATGCTGGCAGTCTGCTTCTTATTGGGGGTGGATAGTTCTTTTGCCTCTCTGTGTTTTCCAAGTTTTTTGTACTCAAACATCTATTACTTTTGCAATTAAACAAAGAAAAGAAAATATTGACTAAAAAAATTCTTTGAAAGAGCCTTAATAACAAAGTCTAGAGGTGAACAGGTAACTCTTGAGAATTGTAACATATATTTATTGTTACAATATTGACTGTAATTATCAGTTATAACAAATATTTATTGAGTCCAACTATAATTTTGACACTGTAGGTGCTGTTGAGAATACAAACATGATTAAGTCAACATCTATATTCCCTGAGGAGCATAAAGTTATTATAAGTTAAAAAATATAAGACTCCATATAAAATTAGAATTGATATAAACCAGTGATAAAAGTAACAAAAATGGAAAATATCATATAGGTGTGAATTTCTTTATGTGCTGTGAATTCCTTCATGTGTTTCCTCAAAGAGAAATATCTATTTAAAAAATGTACTTCTAATAATTATAAGATATTGTTAAAACTTTGGGAAGTAACTAAAACTACCCTGAAGAAAAACTTAAAAATTCATAATCCTACTACCCAGGGATAACTATTGGTAATAATTTAGTGTATATAGCTCTAGACTTTCCCTTATAAACACACTTGAAAAAAAAATCAACTCTGTTGTGGTATAATTTATATCAGATAAAAGGCACCCATTTAAAGAATATAGTTCAGGGAA
The DNA here is from genome assembly GCF_042477335.2 of Ovis canadensis. Taxonomy (NCBI): domain Eukaryota; kingdom Metazoa; phylum Chordata; class Mammalia; order Artiodactyla; family Bovidae; genus Ovis; species Ovis canadensis. The sequence goes on along the minus strand of NC_091258.1, from coordinate 52,260,580 downwards.
TTTCCTGGCAGTTCAGTGGTTAGGACTCTGGGCTTTCACTGCCAAGGGCACAGTTTGATCCCTGGTTGAGGAACTAAGATCCTGCAAGCCATGGAGTGCGGCCAAACAATAAAAATAATAAAAAGTACTGTTCAATGCATTTTGGACAACTGTACACACCTGTGTAATAAGCACCACCATCACCACCCTGAAAAGTTCCCATGCACCCTTTTCCAGTCAGCCCTCCTCAGGCTCACCCTGCGCTCCAGGTGACCACTGGTATACTTCCTCTCTCCACAGGTTAATTTGCTTTTCATTAATTTCACATATTCTCGTGTGTCTGGCTTCTTTTGCTCAACATAATGCTTTCTGAGATTCACCTATGTTGCTGTATCAGTAGATTGTTCTTCTTTGTCAGGAGTCGTATTCCACCAAATGAAAATACTAACATTTGTTTATTCATTCAGCTGATGGACATTTGTGTTGTTTCCACTTTGAGGCTATTTTTCATAAAGCTGCTATGGAAGTATTTGTGTAAGACCTGGAGTGGACATACGTTTTCACTTATCTCGAGTAAATAACTAGGAGTGGAATTTCTGGGTCATAGGGTAAACATACGTTCAACCTTACAAGAAACTGCCAAATTGTTCTTCACCAAGGCTGTACTTTTCACATCCCACCAGCGGTGTGTGAGAGCTCTTAGCTGCTCCCCACCCTCACTCCACCTTTTAGTTTCAGTCATTCTAGCGGGTGTCTAGCGCTATCGCTGTGGTTTTAATTTGCATTTCCTGACAACTAATGATACCTAATGAGTATCTTTCAAGTGCTTATTATACCCTATTTACCTTTATAAGAGAAAGTGGAACAATAGTGTAACAGACTGCTCTGCAGATACCTGAACAGGATGTAGCGGCAGGAAAATCATCGGGCTGTCCTGGCCTTATGGTTGGTGTCTCTAGTCTGGCAGAGAAGGACTTTTTTAAAAACTTCTTTTTGGCCATGCCATGCAGTTTGTGTGATCTTAGTTCCCCAACCAGGAATTGAACCTAGACCCTTGGCAGTAAAAGTGTGGAGTCCTGACCCCAGGACTGCCAAGCAATTCCTGGGAAGGACTTCTTTTGCTAACAATTTTAGGCTGGACGCATATTCGTTTCAGGTGGGAAATATTCAGCAACTGACTTGTTTCTGGGTCAGTTCTCAAACCTGGGTCTGAGATCTTTGGGGCTTCCCCAGTGGCTCAATGGTAAAGAATCTGCCCACAAAGTAGAAGACCTGGGTTCCATCCCTGGGTCGGGAAGATCCCCTGGAGGAGGGAAAGTCAAGCCAGAATCCAAGGACAGAGGAGCCTGGTGGGCTACAGTTCATGGGTCCACGGGGTTGCAGAGCTGGATACGACGGAGTGACTAACAAACACACTGAGACCTTTGACTTCACTGCCTTCCTTTTTCCTAATCCCAACAAACCAATGATCTTCATCCTTAATTTTTATCATCTACTTTCTCCACTCACCCCTCATAATTCTCAGAGTGGCGCTGAAGGAAGATGTGGGAGCATCTGGGCCCAGCACAGGGCAGCTGCACACACTCATCACTGACCGTTTCTCTAACTCTTGAGGGACATCCCAACTGTAATTCCACTCCTTCCCCTCTCCTTAAGCTCTTCATTTTGACCCAAAATATATTCTCTATATAGTCATGTATTAAATTTACCCTTTAAAGATACTTTTTGTATTTAGAGATACTTTTAACTTATGGTACTTTGGGGCAATGTTTCATTGTTATTATTTTCTGTTCACAATAATGACAATATTTAATGGAAAAAAATCTGGGACTCCATTGGTGGTCCAGTGGTTGAGAATCTCCCTGCCAATGCACAGGACACAGGTTCGATCCCTGGTCTGGAAAGATCCCACACGCTGCAGGGCAGCTAAGCCCGTGCGCCACAACTACTAAGTCCACACTCTAAAGGCCATGAGCCACAAGAAGAGGGGCCACTGCAATGAGAAGCCTGCACACTGCAGCTGGGGAGTAGCCCCTGCTGACTGCAACAAAGATCCAGCACAGCCAAAATAAATAAAGGATTTAACAGATGCTTTTAAAAAAATCTGTCATTCTACCTCTCATAAAATATCTTAATTTTCAATATTTCTTTCCAGGTTTTCTTTTTTGTAGACAGCTTTGAAATGAAAATCTAACAGGGAATTCTCTGGTGGTCCAGTGGTTAAGACACGGCATGTCCCATGCAAAGGGCATGGGTTTGATCCCTGATCGGGAAACTAAGATCCCACATGCTGCATGGTGCAGTCTAGAAAATATTAAAAAAAAAAAAGAAGAAAAATAAATTAAAATCAAACAGTTATTTGTTACTATTTGATCCAAAACATTATAGCTATTTATTGTGATGCTGTGCAGGTATTTCCCCAGAATGCTGCAGAGAAGCAGCACATCAGCCCGATTCCGGTACTTACCAAGCAGGGCTGGCACCAGAATTGTCATGCCAGAGCCGCAGGCTGTGTAACTCCCCCAGAGAGGATGGAGTGCCCAGGAGGAAAACATCCAGTCCCCCGCGTTCAAAGACTGCCTTCTGGGAGTCACAAAGGTGGTGGGGCTGGCTCCGCCCCTCTGATCCATAAAGGGTGATGACTACCTAAACCAGGACAAAGAAAAGATATGGCAAGTTATAACCTGAGTCTCTGGATTTATCTCTAAGGGGAAAGATGAAGACAGAGAAAACTGTGCTTAGATGAAGTCCTGGGGCCTTAGACAAGCAGAGAGGGCTCTTCAAATGTACAATTTTTAAGTTTTTTTGCTGTACCCCATGGCATACGGGATCTTAGTTCCCCGACCAGGGATCGAACCCACGTCCCCTCAGTGGAAGCATGGAGTCTCAACCATTGGGTCGTCAGAGAAGGCCTAGACGGAGAGTTGAGAACCAGCACGACCGCCCTCCGGGACCTGTGTGAAGGATGACTGGGTGCCAGGATGTCAGCAAGGGTATCGGAGTGCAGCTCGCACGGCAGAGGGCGCCGAGCAGTGAGGGAGGAGCCGTCACTGCACTCACGCTGGCTGTCGTCGCGGCCCTTCTTCGATAGCCCGTGGAGACCGCGATAAGGTAGTGGAATTGAGAGCTGGGGTCATTATCAGCCAGGATGGTGACCTTCACCTGCAGGGAAAAGCAGAACCAAGGAAACCAGCAGGTCTTCACTCCTTACAGCCCAGCGAGAAGCGGGACGATACACTGCGGTGGCCTTGGAGACTCCGAGGAAAGCAAGGGTGAGATGGAGAAGATAAGACAGATAAGAAGACCTAAGTTAGGTGATAAAAGTGGGGGCTATGGGCTGAAAGTCCAGGGTTTATGTCACGAGAATGAAACAGCCACAAAATCAATTGATCGGGTCTTGGGCCTCTAAATCTCTCCACTTTCCACCCACCCAGAAAGGGTTATCAGCTAAGATACAAGACACCTAGCTAAATGTGAATTCCAGATAAATGATGAATAACTTGGGGTCATATTTATGCTAAATATGCATTCACTATTTGAAATTCAAATTTAGCTGCGTGCCTCGTATTTTTATTTACTAAAATCGGTAATTCCACACCCACAGCATATTTGCATATTCTAGAATTTCCACATGTAGGATAGCAAGGATGAGAAAGATACAGAACAGAAATTAGAAGGAAGCTGTCAAAGGAATTTTTTGTTTAAAAAAAAGATTCCGTACAGGTTCCTTACATATTGCAGTTACATTAAATTATAACTTTTTTGACTTATCCATAACTTTCATATCCAATGTATTAAGTGAGATAAATGTGTATTTGATTATAGTTAAGTTCTCTGTGTGTTTTCTTTTGGCTTATTCCTGACCTAAATGAATCATATGAGGATTCAACCTTGGCTAAAAGAAAAAAAAAAAAAATGGAGCAGAAGAGATAAGTCCCTGGGTCTTGAGACAGTAGATATGAAGAGAAATATTAAGAGAAGTCCCACTGGAATTTTTACTACCTGCTACCTGCCTCTTTTCAATAAAGGTATCTCTTTCTTCCTTCATCGTGTTCAACATACTCAAGACACTGCGGCAAAGCTTTCAGAATCAAAGTCTCATCACCTTCTGTGCGTCGGCCTGGTCCTTTCTCCAAGCCCACACGAATATGAGCATGTAGATTCCGACAAGGCTGGCCAGCAGGGATACCCCGACTGGGTTGCTGGTCACTCGAAGGAACAGCTCAGCCACGTCTTCCACATTCACCATCCGAGGCACAAGGAAGAAATCGCTGCCGAAGTAGGTCAGGTGGTTACAGAGACACTGTGTCCTTACCAGGGTGCTCTGCAGCCCAACCTGGAATGACAGTCAAGACGGTGACTCTGAGTGACCGGCATGCTAAGGAAGGGACACACGTAAGACATAAACACAGACACACAGATCTGGAAAAGAAGGTCTGGTGGCTCAGGCTCCGCTGGTGTTAATGTGATCTGGGACAACTGATGGGCACAGCAGCTTGGCAGCATTTAGTAAAACGGAAGAAGTACAAACTCCTTGGATCCTGAGATTCCAGTTTTGAATGCATAACCTGAGGACTCTGCACACGTGCACAAGGAAACATGAAAAAGGAGGTCTCTGTCAGCACTGGTTACAACTGGGAGAAGTCAGAACCACCTCTGTGTCTGCTAACAACAGAACAAACAAGTAAATAAGGAAGTAGGGGCCAACGAATGGACTACTATACAGCAGATAAAATGAATGGACTGAACCCGGATATATCAACCTGGATACATCAGTGCTGAGTGAACAAAGCCAGTTTAAAAGGATATAACAGTGTGACACCATTTACACAAAGACCTAGAGCGTGCAAACCATCACTCATGAATCCACCTTTACCAATCTTCCTCACTAGGCACTGTCCTACCCATTGCTAGTTACTATACTTGGGCTTGGTATGTAGATTATGCTCAATACATACTTGCTGAAAGAATGAATTTTTCATTGTTCAGTTGCTAAGTCACGTCCAACTCTTTGTGACCCCATGGACTGCAGCACACTATGCTTCCCTGTCCTTCACTATCTCCCAGAGTTTGCTCAAATTCGTGTCCATTCAGTCAGTGATGCTGTCTAACCATCTTATCCTTTGCTACTCTCTTCTCCTTTCGCCTTTAATCTTTTCCAGCATCAGAGTCTTTTCCAATGAACTGGCTCTTCTCATTATGTAGCCAAAGTACTGAAGTTTCAGCTTCAGTATCAATTCTTCCAGTGAATATTCAGAGTTGACTTCCTTTAGGATTGACTGGTTTGATCTCCTTGACAGACTCTCAAGAGTCTTCTCCAGCACCACAATTCTAAATCCATAGTTCTTTGGTGCTCAGCCTTTCTTATGGTCCAGCTCTCAAATCCGTACATGACTACTGGAAAAACCACAGCTTTGACTACACGGACCTTTGCCGGCAAAGTGATGTCTCTGCTTTTTAATATGCTGTCTAGGTTTGTCATAGCTTTCCTTCTAAGAAGCAAGCGTCTTTTAATTTCAAGGCTGTGGTCACTGTCCACAGTGATTTTAGAGCCCAAGAAAATAAAATCTGTCACTGCATATACCAAATTCCAGACAGTGGTTACCCTTTGATATGAGGGAAAAAATTAGTTATTTTCCAAGGAGTCAGTTCTTTGCACCAGGTGGCCAACGTATTGGAGCTTCAGCTTTAGCATCAGTCCTTCTAATGAATATTCAAGACTGGTTTCCTTTAGGATGGACTGGTTGGATCTCCTTGCAGTCCAAGGGACTCTCAAGAGTCTTCTCCAACACCACAGTTCAAAAGCATCAATTCTTTGGCACTCAGTGTTCTTTATAGCCCAACTCTCACATCCACACATGACTCCTGGAAAAACCATAGCTTTGACTAGATGGACCTTTGTTGGCAAAGTAATGTCTCTGCTTTTTAATATGCTGTCTAGGTTGGTCATAGCTTTTCTTCCAAGAAGCAACCATCTTTTAATTTCATGGCTGCAATCAGCATCTGCAGTGATTTTGGAGCCCCCAAAATAAAATCTCTGTTTCCATCGTTTCCCCATCTATTTGCCATGAAGTGATGGGACTGGATGCCATGATCTTAGTTCTTTGAAAAGTCGACTTTTAAGCAACTTTTTCACTTTCCGCTTTCACCTTCATCAAGAGGCTGTTTAGTTCTTCTTTGCTTTCTGCCATAAGGGTGGTGTCATCTGCGTATCTGAGGTTACTGATATTTCTCCTGGCAATCCTGATTCCAGCTTGTACTTCATATAGCCTGGCATTTCGCATGATGAGGGCATATCAGCTATTAAACTATAACTGATACTACACTTGATCTTAGCCAAAAGACAGTGAAGTGACAAAAGCTCTTTTTTGCAAAACGAAGTCAGCCTCATTTACTCACCGCATATTTAGTACTTGCAGAATTGATCAACTTCCATGTACCTTGCCTTATTTTGTGTACCTTGTCAGATTTACCATGGACTAATGTTTGGGCAAGAACTGACAAGTCTAAAGCACAAATCTAAAGACTTCCCTGGTAGTAGAGTGGGTAAGAATCTGCCCGCCAATGCAGGGGACACGGGTTCAATCCCTGGTCCAGGAAGATCTCACATGCTACAGAGCAGCTAAGCCCTTATGCCACAAATACTGAGCCTACGTGCTCAACTCCTGAAGCCCATGCAGCTAGAGCCTGTAATTCCCGACAGGAGAAGCCACCACAATGAGAAGTCTGTACACTGCAGTGAAGAGCGGCCCTCTCTCCCTGCAACTAGAGAAAGCCCGTGTGCAGCAATGAAGACCCAGTGACATAAGGAAAAAAGAAGAAAAAGTCTAAAGCACAAGCTTGCTCAGAAGGGACATGCTCTCCCAGCCCACCACACACACCTGCCCCTTTTATCTAGGCTGATTTATCTCCCTTCCGATGCTTTTTCTTTCTGGGCCATCCCAAACGAGGCGACAGGGGCCCTGAGTTTATTGCCAGCTGAAATGGAAGAGAGGCAGGACTGGGCAGCTTCTACCTAAGCAGACATTTCTCCAAAGACATTCCGATGACCAGGAGACACATGAGAAGACGCTCAACATCACTGATTGTTGCTGTTTAGTCTCTAAATTGTGTCCGACTCTTTTGTGACCCTATAGACTGTAGCCTGCCAGGCTTCTCTGTACATGGGACTTGCCAGGCAATACTGGAGTGGGTTGCCACTTCTTTCTCCAGGGGATCTTCCCGACCCAGGGATCTGAGCCTGTGTCTCCTGCACTGGCAGGCGGATTCTTTACCATCTGAGCCACCAGGAAAGCCCCACTAATTATTAGAGAAATGCAAATCAAAGCTGCAATAAGGTGTCACCTCACCGGTGAGAATGGCCATCATCAAAACATATACAAACAATAAACGCTGGTGAGGATGTGGAGGAAGAGGAACCCTCATACACTTCTGGTGGGAATGTAAGCTGATACAGCCACTGTGAAGAGCAGTACAGAGGTTCCTTAAAAAACTAAGACTAGAACTACCATATGACCCAGCAATCTCACTCCTGGACATATACCCTGAGAAAACCATATTTCAAAAGGACACACGTACACCAGTGTTTATTGCAGCACTGTTTACAATAGCCAGGGCATGGAAACAACCTAATGTCCAAAGACAGATGAATGGAAAAGACGACACGCTACATATATACCATGGATATTACTCAGCCATGAAGAGGAACAAAACTGGTTCATTTGTAGAGATGTGGATGGACCTAGAGTCTATCATACAGAGTGAAGTTAATCAGAAAGAAAAAAACAAATATCACATATTAACACATGTATGTGGAATCTAGAAAAATGGGACTGATTAATTTATTTCCAGGGCAGGACTAGAGATGCGGATGTAGAGAATGGACGTGTGGGCACAGGGGGCGAAGGGGGCAAATTGGGAGATTAGGACTGACATACATATGCCTCCAGGGAAGATACCGGAAGAGGGCATGGCAACCCACTCCAGTATTCTTGCCTAAGGAGACTGGCAGGCTATAGTCCACTGGGTCGCAAAGAGCTGGGCATGACTGAAGCAACTTAATACATGCACACTCCCATGTGTGAAACAGATAGCTAGCGGGAACCTGCTGTGAAGCACAGAAGCTCAGGCTTAGTGCTCTGTGATGAACTGGAGAGCGGGGAGGGAGGGGATATGTGTATATGGTTGATTCGCTTTGTTGTACAGCAGAAACCAACACATACTGTAAAGCAATCATATTTCACTGAAAACAATATGAAAAAAAAGAGGTGGGCGGCTTCTGACCTGGCATCCACTGCTCTTCCACATGCTGTTGAGGCTGTCCCAGAAATAGCACTGAGTGACGGCAGTGACCACCGAGAGCAGGGTGGGCGTCTGCCGAGCGCCCTCCATGCTTTTATCCAACACGGCTGTGATGTAGTAGGTGCCGACCCCATACCGCAGTTTCTCTGGCCTCAGCACCCATGTGTATTCCTCATCTGAGGACAAACAAGAGTGCTTAGCTGCCTTTCAAAGAGGAGAAAGATTCCATCAGAACCTTTCTTCAGAAGGGTCTATTATTGTTATTATTTTACAAATGGGGAAATGAGAAGCCTCATGTCACAAATGGTTTTAAAGAAAATGACCGGTGATATAACCTGAGGTTCAGGATGACTCCTGTTCCATTAAAAAAAAAATCATGTGTTTTTGAAGATTTCGGTCTAAGGAATTAGAATGTATTATGAGTTTTAGAAAAATGAAATAATCACACATCAAAATGATAACAAGAGAACCTTGGTAACAAGAGAAACCCAAGGGTGATACAGGGGCAGGCAAAGAGCAGTTCCAGTTCCTGGTCTGCACACTGGAGGCTGGGTTTCGGGCCCAGCTTTGTCACCAGCTGGCCGCTAAGGGCCAAGGCAGTCACCCAGTCGCCCTAGTTTTCTCATCTTTCAAACACGAAATCTGAACCGAAGGATCTCCAGGATCCCTTCCAGTTTCTGAGGACATGATATTATTACCAAGATCAGCAAGGAGGACAGAGTACATGTTCGGAATCAGAAAGAGCCTGCCGGTGATGCAGACACAATTTGTAGCTGGCCAGCCAGCAGTGAGAGGCACTGGCTCAGCAGCCCTGTTTAACAGGAAGAGTCACTTGAAAAGTGACGACAAGAGCGCTGGTAAAACTGGCGAAATCCAGGTAAGATCAATGCACTGGGTCAGTGTCACTTCCCGGTGGTGACACTGAGCCGTGGCTCTGCAGGATGTAATCATCAGGGGAAAGTGGGCAGCAGGCGCGTAAGATCTCTGGGTTTTATTTTTTATAACTGCATGTGAATGATCTCAGTCGCATTTTGTTATCTCAAAATAAAAAGTTAAAACAACAACAACATGCGTTCTAAAGCTCCTGGCATCCGGCTGGGGCTTACCTTTCTGCGACACCCTCTCCTTCGGCAGGCGGAAGTGGGTGTGGTTGGGCTGGTGCTGGAAGCCCAGGTAGAGTGTCAGTGACAGGGGGCCTTCAGGCTCTACGCACACTATCAGGGACTTCTCCAGGGAGGTGACGTTCACGGTGATAGTAAAGTGGTCTGTGCTCATGTTGAGGCTGGTGGGGTGGGTTTCCATGCTCGCATTTCTCCAGAGCATGATCTAGAATAAGAGACAGTTCATTAATCTCTCCAAGTTTAAGAGGGTTAGTCCATGGCTGCTTTTCAGACTCCTTCTTCGTGATAATGGAATAGAACCTGCTAGGTCTTCCTCTGTGAATGCTGGCAGGTAACACGGTGCCAGGGATATACAAGAAAGTATATAGTCTTAGACCTAAAACACTTTCTCCCAAGTGTGAGGGAGGTCTCTCTGTAGAAGTTCCTAAGTGATGATGTGAATAACAAAACAACGGCATGCCCATAAATCTAAAATGATTTCCTTCAGTTGCTGCAAATTCCCATCCTATTCTCCAGGAATTCCAATTTCCTTCTTTTTTATTCCTTAATAATCAAGTCATACCTCAATATCCTCCATTAAGTCATGGACTTGGAGCAATTTATGATTAGAGCTTAGTAACACACTCCCGACGCTTCCAACAATCTTCTTCTTGTCAAAATCTCTGAAGGGATTGAAAGCCAGTCCTGTTACCTAGAGACAAGAACATTTCAGTTTCCTCAACTGCCCACAAATTTATAAATAACACTCTTGTAGGTAATACGGGATCGGATATCAAAGTAAATGTCGGGATTTCCCCTTGCTAGCATTGGAAATGAAATATTTCTCATTATAACATTCTACAAGGAAGAAGCAGCTAATTAAAGATGAGTCATTTGGTTGAGACCCTTGGAATTATTACTATTTTTGTTTCACCTCGGTACTTGGAGGATTCATTTTACTAGGAAGTAAGAATTCTGTTCTCCAGAATAAGGCTACCATCTTACTTTCGTTTGTTAGGTGATTGCTGAAAGAAATTAAATATGCTGACATGACTAGGTTGGTACATCGAGTCGGTGATTATTTAGAGATTTTCAGTTTTGTATAAAAACTGAAGAGTTCAGATCAGTTCAAATCATAACCCAAAAGCTTAGTGAAACCGAGAAGTCTGTTTAACGCTCCCAACCTCTAGCAGGGGTCATGTTTAAGAGCCCTCCATTCCTGTCAGCGTGAAACAGAAATTAGCACACATGACTTTCTCTCATTCTGTCTGCTCAGCCTACACTTTCACCCAAATGCCTACAGCCATCACATCCCATGTTCGTTCTGATCAGAATCAATTTCATACTCACTTGGACATCAACTCCTGGGTGTTTTTTCAAGAGCTCCTCCAGGGCGGACGCTGATGGAAAGCCTAACCTCACAGGGGCTGGGTCACCGAGGGTGTAAGAGCTCAGAGGCAATGTTGATATGTTTTGCCTAAAGAAAAAGAAGTTGAATGGAAATCAATTGCTCTCTGTTCCCTAAAAGTCCAAAGCCTAAAACGAAACTCCCTCTGTCCCTCCCTCCTGTTACCTGCTCAGCATCAGGGCAGCAGTGGAAGAGGTCAGAGTCACCTCAGGCTCAGCACACCGATTCTGCTGCAGAAACGTCTCCTGGATCCTCCCAAGGCTCAGCAAGGACATTTTCAGCATATTTTCTACCTGCGTTTAGAGAGGAACATCAATACCAGGTGACTCGTGTAACCTCGGTGTACTGTGTTAGTGAGACGACGGTTTGAGAGGGAGGAAAAGGGGACAAGGACCTTGACAGCGATGAAATGAAAGGTGACAGTCACTGGAAGGACCCACGGAGGGCACTTGCCATCTAGCCAAGGACGCATTATCCTTTGCATCAACTAAGAGGGCCACCCAGGGAACTATTTCTTTGACCCATGACATGAGATGCCTGAGACCTGCTTATGATGAATGTTTTCTAAAAACAGGTGTTTTTGGCAATGAAATTACGCATATAAATCACCCATTTAGATTATATAATTCAGTGTTTTTTATATTCTCAGGGCTGTGCTACTATAACTACGATCTAATTGTAGAACGTTTTCATCTTCACTAAAATAAACCCAGAACCCAGTGGCAGCCACTGTCCATTCTCCTATCCCCAGCCCCCACGCCCACTAGTAGTTACCTTTGTTGTTCAGTCGCCAAGTCATGTCCGATTCTCTGCGACCCCATGGACTACAGCACGCCAGGCTTCCCTGTCCTTCACTATCTCCCAGAGTTTGCTCAAACTCATGCCCACTGAGTCAGTGATGCCAGTGAACGATCTCATCCTCTGTCGTCCCTTTTCCCTCCTACCCTCAAGTAGTTACCTTAGCAGGAGGTAACTGCTAAACTACGTTCTGTGTCAACAGACTTGCCTCTTCGGGACCTTTCTCATACATGGAACCACGATCTTCTATGTTCGGCTGCTTCTACTTGGCATAGTGTTTTCAAGGCCCATCCGTGTTGTAGCTTGTACATTTTTGTTGCTGTTGTTGCTAGGTAATATTCTATCAGTAAGGACATGCCACACTTTACTTATCCATTCATCAGACCATGGGCACTGCGCTGTTTCTGTTTTTTTTGGCTACCTGGCTATTTGAACAATGCTATGAACACGAGTGTACAAGTTTCTGTGCGGACCTATGAGGGTACATACCAAGGAGTGAAGCTACTAAGCCTCGTGGTAATTCTCTTTTTAACATTTTGAGGAACTGTCAAACCGTTTTCCGAGGTGGCTGCATCATTGTACAATCCAACAACATATAAGTGTTCCAGTTTCTCTGCCTTCTTGCCAACACTTGTTATTGTCTGTCTGTCTAGGTGTGAAGTGGGATCTCATGGTGGTTTGATGTGCAGTTCCCTAGTGACGAGTGATGTTGAACATCTTTCTAAGTGAAGGGTAAAAATAATTTATTTAGTGGAATGTTTACTATATGCCAAACCCTTCACTGAATTCACTAGGTTTCAGCACTAGGTGTTTTTGGCTCAGTGGTGGGGTGGAGAGAAGACTGGGAGCAGGCTTGATGGAGCAGTCTCCTGAGTGGTGCCTGTTTAGCTGGTAGAGGCCTGGAGAATCCCAGAGATGGCGGAGCCTGGTGGGCTGCCGGCTATGGGGTTGCACAGAATTGGACACGACTGAAGCGACAGCAGCAGCAGCAGCAGCAGCTAGAGGTCTAGGGAAAGGCCATGTTGATGCCTGATCTGTCAAGATGAAATGTCTCTAAACGGAGTTGGCCACTGGCACACACTGTACCCACCTGCTCAACGCTATGGCCATGTCTTGGCCGACTTGCTTCACCAGCTTTCATTACATTGTTGAGGGAGTGGAAGAGGCAGACGGTCACAGGTGTTCTGGAGCCTGGGTTGCTGCTGTTCAGAAGTGGGCTCTGCAGTAGCTGCTCATTCAGGTCTGTAAGGGTATTGATGACCCTGACCTGGAATTTCAGCAGACACATACACATCTCTGTGCTGTTTATGACTGCTTTAAATCTGGGTTCTCCTTATAAGGAGTTCTGTGTTCTTCACACTTCCAATGCATTTTTATAAGAAGCAATATTACAACTTGGCAGGGAAGGAACATATATTGCTACACGTTACCTATAGGAGGATGTGTGTTTCTGGTTATTCTAAGGAACCAAAACAACCCTTTTCACTGTGATAAGCAGATCAAATATCTAATTAACAGAAGCTTAAAAAGAAAAAGAAATGCTGAGGAAAAGAGCAATGCTGACAGAAATACCAAGTAGATTATCACTTTATATTTAGGGCCTCCAAAGCACTAAAGACAGACTTAAAAGGGAGATCAAGGAGCATTTCTAAATGAAACAGAAAACACCAATTTTCCTTTCTGTGGGTTGTTTGCAAGTAAAAAAAAAAAAAAGTCAACTAATAAGGTGAAGCTAACTGACAGATATTAAGTGAATATCCACTGCAGTTATAACAATTTTTGTTTGGAAATGTTATTTTCAAAGTTACATGTATTAAAGACCTCTGCAAAATAAAAAAATGCAACAAAATTTAAAAGACTTGTTGCTAAAATATCAGCAGCTTATATAACAAAAGTTAATATCAATAGTAAAGGTCTCTTATTCTCAACAAATAAGAAAATGACCAAAAAACCCAAAGGGGAAAAATGAGTGAAGGACATACAGAAGCAATTCAGAGGACAAATAAAAATGGCCAATAAATATATAAAATGATGTCTGACCTCTTTAGTGATCAATAAATGCTTTTCTTTCTTTTCTAAGCCTTTGAAATTGGCAAAAGTGAGAGTGTGAGGACGTGGCTTGTGAGAACATAAAATGGTGCCTTTTAGGAGGGCGATTTTGTCATTGATTAAAAATTTAAGAGTCCATCAGTTCTATTTCTCGCTCTCTATCCCAGAGGGATGTTTGCATAAGCATTCAAAGATGTAGGTACATGGATGTTTATGGATATGCTATTTGCAAGGGTAAACAAATGAAAAGTATTCAAATGAGCATCAAGAATAGTGAGTTCACGTCTGTATGCTGCTATGAAAAGATATCCATGACAGAGTATTAAGTAAAAAAATTAAGAAGCAGAAAAATGTATATATTAATAATTTAACCCCATTTTTGTTAACACCAAATAGCAAAGTTGTGTATGTATAGACAAAAGTCTGGAGAGTTGCGCATAACAAATTACAGAGAGTAACATCTAGAGAATGAGATTGGCAAGAAGGACCAAGATGGTGAAGGTTTCTATTTCTTACTTAATGTTTTTGCTCTGATTTTTGAGTAATAACCACATACTATTTATGTAATTAAAAAGTCTAAATAAACCAACCCAGATTGCACCTATGTGCTTACAGCAGAATATTTCAAAATATAGGAAATGGAAAAAAAGAATTTAAAATTCTCACTAATCCTACCACCTTAATTTACTAATGTGTAAGAAGTAGAAAAGAGACATGAGAAGTCAGGGGGAAGTAACAGTGGCAAAGATGGCTGCCATAAATACAAATATCACGGGGTTTTCGATGCCTGCTTCAAGGATGTCCGTCTCTATCTACCTCAAGAAGCGGACCTATTTTTGTCTCCCATGATGTCCCCTAACAGATGTATCAGAAAGGCAGTAACCTGATAAACAGACAAAAGAAAATAAACACAGCATGTCTGAGAATGTCACCACTGATTATTTACAATCTTCCAATCTGAAGGTATTTCAAACACCCGCTAATATTTGAATCTCTACAAAATACTTTTATGTTCAATTCTGCACAAGGCACAATCTCCAGATGATCTATTTTCTATTTTATTATTCTTTTTCTCTTTTTCATTTCCTCTTCATACCTCCCCCTGGCCAAGTCGTCCTCTACTTACCTGAGCTGACTCAGAAAATCCTGGGATAAAGGCTGCCAGTCCCTCAAGGATCTCGCAAGCTTTCTGCAGTTTGTTGTGAGTTCGCAAACCAAGAACTGCTTTGCTAAAGTTCCCTGTTATCTCATCTATGACCTATTGAGAACAAAGAGTTTTCTCAAAATTATTTATATAAAATTACTGCACTTTAGTAGTTTCAGCCATTGTTTTAACAAGAATTGACTTTTGATACTATTACAAACTCTACGAATCAGACTCTCCACAAGTTACTATCGATACTTTCACAAGCTGTTCTGCAAATAGATAGAATTTATTTTCACCTCTTTATACAGCACAGAAAATGGATAACCAGGTTATACAATGAAAGATCCAAGGATAAATGAAGCTGGAAATAAGACTTATAAGAATAAGCCGAAGTCTCATGCCATCATCAAAAGTGAGGCTCACACCTCCTAGAGTAATGCAAAAAAAAAAAAAAAAAAAACCAAGTTGGACCTAATTAAACTTAAAAGGTCTTGCACAGCAAAGGAAACTATAAACAAGGTGAAAAGACAACCCTCCAAATGGGAGAAAATAATAGCAAATTGAACAACTGACAAAGGATTGATTTCTAAAATATTCCAGCAGCTCATGCAACTAAACACCAGAAAAAAAAACCCAATCAAAAAGTGGGCAAAAGACCTAAACAGACATTTATCCAAAGATGACATACAGATGGCTAATAAACACAAGAGAAGATGCTCAACACCACGCATTATTAGAGAAAAGTAAATCAAAACTACAGTAAGATATTACTTCACACCGGTCAGAATGGCCATCACCAAAAAATCTGCAAACGCACGCTGTAGAGGATATGAAGAAAAGGGAACCCTCTTGCACTGTTGGTGGAAATGTAAATTGATACAGCCACGATGGAAGACAGTCTGGAGATTCCTTAAAAAAAAAACTAGAATAAAACTACCATACGACCTAATAATCTCACCTGCGGACATATACCCTGAGAAAACCATAACTGGAAAAGACCCATGTACCCCAATATTCATTGCAGCACTATTTACAAGAGCAAGGACACGGAAGGAGCCTAGACGTTTACCGACAGATGAATGGGTAAAGCAGCTGTGCTACATATACACAACGGAATATTGTGCTTAGTCACGCAGTCGTGTCTGGCTCTTTGGGACCTCATGGACTGTAGCCCATCAGGCTCCTCTGTCCATAGAATTTTCCAGGCAAGAATACTGGAGCGGGTTGCCATTTCCTTCCCCAGGGGATCTTCCCGACCCAGGAACTGAACTGGGATCTCCTGCCGTGCTGGAGGATTCTCTACCAGCTGAGCCACCAGGGAAGTTACCACAACGGAATATTACTCAGCCATAAAGAGGAATGGAGCTGAATCAGTGCTAATGAGGTGGATGGCCCTAGAGCCTATTATACAGAGTGAAGTCAGTCAGAAAGAGAAACAAAGACCATCTATTAACGCGTGTATATGGAATCTCGAAACATGGTCCTGATGAGCCTATCCACAGGGCAGGAATAGAGATGCAGACATAGAGAAGACTTGTGGACACGGGGAGGCGGGGAAGGAGGGTGGGGCAAAAGCAGAGAGTAGCATGGACACGCACGCACTACCATGTGTAAAAGAGACAGCCGGTGGGAATTTGCCATATGACTCAGGGAACTCAGACCGGGGCTCTGCGACAACACAGAGGGCTGGAGTGGGATGGAAGGTGGGAGGGATGTCCAAAACAGAGGGCACGCATGTATCCCTATGGCTGATGCATGTTGATGTCAGGCAGAAACCAACACAATATTGTAAAACAATTATCCTGTAACTAAAAATAAATCTTAAAAAGAAAGGGTCACATGGAAATAAAACTTACTCTTCCAGGGACTTCCTTGGTAATTCAGGGATTAAGACTCCACACTCCTAATGCAGGGGCACAGAACTGACCCCTGGTCAGGGAACTAAGATGCACACTGCATGGTGGAGCCAAAAAAACCCAAACAAACCCAATCTTCTCTATTTGGAAGGATATTTCATCTCTCAGGTTTCCCACCCTGTTTATTTCCCTCCATTCAAGAGTTCATGTTCGAGAAGGTAGTACCTTAAATACCGCTTGGCAGTATTGGAGGTGGAGGCAGAAAACCTGAGAAAACAAACCCAGAGCACTGGACCTGCCTCAAAGCTTAAGAGGTCATTGCTTTCAGACTGGAGGTCCAGCCCTGAGATAATCTCTGTTTATACCAATGACTTGGTCCAATTACCAGAGAATATTCCACTTACAGCTTAATTGAATCACAGTCAATAAATCTTCATTAAATGCCTACTGTGTGCAGCCAGACTCACGAGTTAGAGCACTTCCAGTCAGCTATGGTCCTACCCTCATGGACCATATGATTGAACAGGGGTCAGGGAGATGCCCTGGAGTAGGAAATGGCAACCCACTCCAGTACTCCTGCCTGGAGAATTCCCTGAACAGAGGAGCCTGGTGGGCTACAGTCCATGGGGTTGCAAAGAGTCAGACACGACTGAGCGACCTTCACTTTGTTATCTGCACTCCTACATACTTGGCCATTAGAGCTTTTTTCTTTATCGAAATTGCTAACTGAATGTTACTGATGTGTAAAAGTACAATTAGCTTTGGTATAGTAACCTGGCATTCAGCAACGCTACTAAATTCTTAGTATTTATAGTCATTTATTTGTAGACTCCTGGGGAGTCTACACTTCAGATTTCCCTTTGTTTAAAGAAAACATGTCTGTTGAAATGACTGTAGGTTAGTTTCTCCCCAGGGGAATACAATACCAGCAGAGACAATAGTGGACATCTAGCTTCCATTAACACTGAGTGCAGGTTCGGAGCAAACAGGATTCCTCTTCAGCAGGGAAATGTTTGCATGTAAGTAGAGCTTGTGTTTAAAAAAAAATGGGTAGAAGCAGGATAATTTTCTTCAGTCAAAATTGTCACGACGGCTTTGCTTTATCTTAAGGTTTGGGGCAAAGGGGGAAGAAAGATTAAAAAAAGAGTTGAGATGTTGAGTAGGAGGAGCTGTCAGAAGGGTTTGCTGCTCCTGAAAAAGTGGGGCAGGTGAATAAGGCTTCCTCCTCGCCTGAAGCACTAAATAGAACATCATTAAATAATAAGACATTAAATCCTGAAGTGTGTATAAAACCCATTGTGGAATATTTCCATAGACTTGCTTAGCTCTGAATTGGGATACAGGCTTGTCTGTTAGGAGAGGAAACCTTTTCCCTTCTTCCCTTCCAGTTTCTTCAGCTGGGCTAATAATTAAGCCAACATAAAACCTATTAACAAGAGAGAAACAAATATAATTACGTATGTATGGGAGTCCCAAAGATGGGAGTTTCACAGACAGGCCACTGAGGTTCAGATCCCATCCTGAGCTAAGAAGGGGCCAGGGGTTTGGGACTTCGGAGTGGAAGAAAACATTCACAGAAAGATGGGAAGGGGAAAGGTCTGGTAAATGCATGCTTGTCACAGCATGTAGAGAAGTTTTTCTAATATAAGAAAATTGATTGTGGTAACATTAATAGCTCTTTTCCTGGTTCGAGCTCCTAATCTAATTTCTTTCAGGCGGTGAAGTGGGAGGTAAAAAGTTCTTCTTGAGTCTGTTGGGCCTTAACTGTCTTCAGCTTGAGATAACCCAGGTTGCCACAGTGGCACGTTTTGGGGCAACCTGCCCTGAACCCCATCATTGTCAGGCATTCCTATGTTCTGCTCAGGGGTGAAGGGTGAAAACAGCTCCTTCCTAGCAGCATCTTCCTGAAGCATCACCATATAGAAGGAAAGGGTAAAAAAGGGCTCTTTCAGGGTCACAAGGGTGACTGGCTGTGACTTCAGTTTTCCACACTCACCTGATCAGGTGCATTCTGTAAGGGTACTTGTGGGTGACTGGTGAAGACGCTTGGGTGTGAGTCCTCTTTGGGGCTTGAAGTTATTTCTTCCAGAGCTTTTCCAGCACGTGTTACAGATCCAGGCCCGGGGAGCTCTGGTGTCAGAGGGAGAGGCTTGCTGGTAGGTGCCGGCGTGACTGACACCCCCTGCGGTGTGACTTCAGGTGGCACCGAAGGAAATGGGCTGAGATGATGGCACAGGGTCTTGGACTAGAAGATAAAAATCCGCAAAGGAGAAGGCTGAATATGATTTTCCTAAATGATGAATAATTAAGGCAAGTGCTTCTAAAATTGCTCTAGAATCCCCACATCCTGTACGATGGCATTTCTCTCAAAAAGATCCTGTGCACAGTCTAGAGAAAGTGGCATACCGTATTATCCTCTTTAAGAGCCACAATTTATATTCCTGTGCTTACTGTCACTCATTCACTAAATTATAATTAAGCATCTACTATGTGCTAAGTAATGTTCTGGGGAACCAAGGACACAGCAGTGAACAAAATGAGCCAAGTTCTTGCCTCATGGAGCCTCCATTTTCATGGTGGTGACAGATACACGATTCGAGTACTGAATCAAGTTAAAAAAACACACACACAAAAAAGTAAGCAGATAAAGAGGAAGGGTGCTCGGCTGTCAGGAAAGGGTGTTCTTGCTGACAGTTGAATGAAGTGGGGAGAGAAAGTTCTGCCAATGCACTGGAGAAGGACAGCTGAGGGGTGCAAAGGTCCTGAGGCCACAGCTTGCTGGCTTTGAGGAACGAGGAGGCTAGATGAGCAGAAGTGGGGACCGGGGTGATCAGGGAGCCCCTGGGGGTGGGGGTGAGGACAGCACTGGGGTCAGGCCAATGACAACAGGGTGAGTTTACTCAGTCTGAGCGGGGAAGATGCTAAGGGCTTCGAGGAGCAGGGGCGTGATCCGATTCTGCTCTGAAGGACTCCTCGCACTGCTGGGTTGGGAACGGGCAGGAAGGGGCCAAGAGGTGGCGGATGCACAGCTTAGATGGGAGATGACGGTGGTGTGGGCTGGGGTGTGATCGCAGTGCAGATGCTGAGGCCTGGGCAGCTGAAAGGCTCAGAGAAGTCCTACAGGCATAAACCTTTGCTTGTTTTCCTTCTTTTAAGCAATGCTGGTTGTTATTTTACAGAACATCACTTGGGAGATGCTGCTTTAAAGGGTATTTACTTCATCTCTATTTTCCTTCTTTCATGCTGCTAGAAACACATATTTTGCAGTTAATATTAGATCAAGTAAATGTGCATCTATATTTAGACAATATAGGACACAGCGGCAAGAAGGCTGAGAAATTTCTTGGAGGTAAATTTTTGTCGGGGGGGTGGGTATGCTTTGCTGCACAGCTTGTGGGGTCCTAGTTCCCCAACCAGGGTTCAAATCTGAGCTCCCTGGAGTGGAAGCATGGAGCCCTAACTACTGGACTGCCACAGCAGTCCCT
Organism: Ovis canadensis; assembly: GCF_042477335.2. Lineage (NCBI taxonomy): Eukaryota > Metazoa > Chordata > Mammalia > Artiodactyla > Bovidae > Ovis > Ovis canadensis. Next base: position 52,240,457 of record NC_091258.1, on the reverse strand, counting down.
TGAAGGTGGAATTTTATAGATTATGCAGAATTCCTACCACTGTTTCCCTTTCACTCAAATTTCTTTCTTTTTCCTTAAAAAAATTGTTTTAAATGTTATTGCACAGCATATATTTTGATAAGATGCCACAGATCCTTTCTGGGATGAAGTAGGGAATAAATCAACAACCGACCAACAAATAATTATACCAACATCATAGCCAAAAAGGCTTTAAATTTTTCTTTAATAAAGCATCCACCAGACCTGATTCTTTGCTGCACCTAAGTACTTTCCTTTCCTTCTTCGAAAACTATATCCAGAGCCCTCTAGGAGACAGAGGAGAGTTCTGGCAGAACCCACCAAGAACGACGAAGGGAGCCACATTTCAAGGTGTGCACTGTGGTGAAGTACTTACCATGTTAGCCTGAGCAGGCTGGTGACATGTGGTTGAAAGATGAGTGTCTCCTATAGGAAAAAGAGTTGATTATGTTCAAGGGAAAGGCTTAGGATAGAAATATTTCTATTTTGCTTGAAGATTATTTGTTTCTGAAAACAATGCAAATTGTTTTATGTAGGAAGCCAAAGTGCTCATTTCCCACGGTTGCTCCATCTGTAGAAAGCCAGATTCCTGGAGCAGAAGCATCACATTACTAATGTCTCATCTCTTCGCTTACTCTTCCAAGACCCAGATCCTCTGTATGAAAATATCAGATCAATCATAAAGTTGCCAGAATATAAATATTACTGCAGAAATATCGGCCTCATAATTTTACCAAAAAAGAGCTCTTATTCAATAAATCAGAGCATATCTCTGACAGACTTGGGAAATGATCATTTACAGCATTTTACCAGATCACCATTATTGTCTTTATTCTCTTTCCACATTTTTCCAGTAAGAAAACTGTTGTTTGAAGGCAGTATCTGGATATTACCATGCTTATTTGCTATGAACTTAAGTTGATTTCTTTCAAAGCATGAGCGTCTGGACCCATGCACACTGACCTGACCACAGCAAGTCCACTTTGCCCTCTTTTCTTTTCTTAGAGCACTCCCTTTGATGTTCATAAGGCTGGTATGTACGCTTAGCGGCAAAATCACCGCAGCTACCACTGCTGGGGCAGGACACGGTTCTGAGATGCTCTTCGGATCAACTGCCCTGTTTTTCTATCAAGATGAACAGAAGTAAGAAAGACTGCAGAAACTGAATTCTGAGTCAAAGACCTGAGGTCCAGAGCTGGTTTGCCTTTTACTGAGACTTATGATGAAGCCTTAATGACTTAACCGCTTAGTTTTCTCATCTGGAGACTGGATTTAATAATATCCCGTGACGTGAAAGTTAAACCAGTATACGCAGAGTTGAGAAAAACATCACCTCAGAGTAGGGCCATTAGGCTGACAGCTTGCTGGGAACAGGAAACTGACATAGAACATCAACTGCTTATCTGAGAAGGGGTTATGACCACGAAATAAAACCAACAGGCTGCTAAACTTCAGAGTGATCCAATTCTTAGTCTTAGACAAATGTCTTTTGACAGATCTTGCCTAAAGGGAAAAAAAAAACAAAGACTAAAAGGGAGCCTATGAATAGCAGTTTAGAACCCGGAAACTGACTCCAAAGGACTCAGAGGAAACGACAGCTCTAAAAATCAACAGCAAAATCCAGAAAAATATTTCAGGAGGCTGTTTAACATCCTTGATCGAAACAAAGTCATTTTTTTGGGGCCATGCCACCAAACAGAAATTCTTAAAGATAAACCAATTGAAGGTAATATGCATAAGAGAGATTAAAAGAGGAATAAATTATATTAGAGGACTTCAAGAACACCAGAAATGCTACAGAAAAATTAAGATCCACATTGGAGGTAACACAGAGCAGAACTAAGGTGGAAAAGGCAAATGGTGGTACACAGGATAAGTATAAGGAGTTCTTTCAGAATGCAACAGCTGCTGCTGCTGCTGCTACTAAGTCGCTTCAGTTGTGTCCGACTCTGTGCGACCCCATAGACGGCAGCCCACCAGGCTCCCCCGTCCCTGGGATTCTCCAGGCAAGAACACTGGAGTGGGTTGCCATTTCCTTTTCCAATGCATGAAAGTGAAAAGTGAAAGTGAAGTCACTCAGTCGTGTCCGACCCTCAGTGACCCCATGGACTGTAGCCTACCAGGCTCCTCCGTCCATGGGAGTTTCCAGGCAAGAGTACTGGAGTGGGGTGCCATTGCCTTCTCCGAATGCAACAGAAAGAGTGATAAATAGGAAACCATCTTTTCACTTAGAAGAATGACAGGAAAGATATGGAGGGTAGAAACCAGCAGGAGAGCACACAGATAACTGGTATTTCTCAGGGCGTAAACCAACGCAAATGAGAGAGGGATAAATGGGTAGAACAGAATAAAATTTTCTTGAACTGAGAAAGATGTATATATGCAACATCACATTCTAGGCAAAAATCAGTGAAAAGCAATCTAAATGCATGCTAAGAAAATTTCTGTAGTACAGGATTAAAAAAAATTCTACAAGCAATCTGATAGGGTAAAAAAAGTCTACCAGGAAAAAAGGTGGGGTGGGTCGCTAGCCTTAGCCTTAGTCTTTTCCACTATAGCATTAAATGCCAAAAAAACAAGAGAATGATGTCTACAGAGTTTTGAGGAGAAGACTATGAGGAAAGAATTGTATCACATTCACTGCAGAGTGTGTTGGCTATTCTCTCTCCCCTTTCTTTAATGGGAACCTGGTAGCCCAGCTAAGGACTACATTTCCCAGTCCTCCCTGCTCTATGGTGCAGACATGAGTTCCGGTTCTGGCCAATGGGATATGAGAAGCAACAGGTGCAATTTCCAGGCTATGCCCTTAAGGAAAAAAAAAAGAAAGATCAGCCTCCTGTCTCCCATCCCTCAACTTTCTCGTCTCTCCTTCCCATTTGCTAGAATGTGAACATAGAATTCTGGACGAAGAAACAGCTTTTACAGACATGAGATAGATGCTACAAGTTGATGGCAGAACAAGGAAGCACTTGGGTCCTGTCAACCAAGGAGCTATCCTTTCAGCCATTAAGTTCTTCCTCAGACTGTTATGCAAAAAAGAAATGAACATCTGTTTTACTTAAGCTACCATTTTGGCCTCTGTTACAGCAATTGATCCTATGTTTTAACTGTACACTCTGCTAACATATGGCTCATTGATGTTAAAGTAATGAGATCAGGCCCAAGATGGAGTCACTCACACTAAGCCCCACATTAGCAAATGGCTCTCCCAGGGAAGGAAGGCCATGCTCAACTAGTCAGCACCCACCTGCCCAGCACAACTTATATAACAGAGCTCCAAGACTTCCCCTTGCTCCACATAAGGGAAGCAACCCTGTTTTAACCAACCAGCAAATGCCCAGTATAATGCCCTTGCTCCTGCTCATTTCTGTCTATAAAAATCTCTCCCCTTGTAAAGCTCTTCAGAGCTCCTATCTGCTAGAGTGAATGTTGTCATGAGTCACTGAATAACAGCCTATTAGAACAGTAAATTGTCTGGGGAAAATCTTCCTTTAACATTGGGAAAGATATACCCATCTGAATGCAGAGTTCCAAAGAACAGCAAGGGGAGATAAGAAATGCTTCCTAAGTGAACAATGCAAAGAAATAGAGGAAAACAATAGAATGGGAAAGACTTGAGATCTCTTCAAGAAAATTAGAGATACCAAGGGAACATTTCATGCAAAGATGGGCACAATAAAGGACATAAATGGTCTGGACCTAACAGAAGCAGAAGATATAAAGAAGAGGTGGCAAGAATACACAGAAGAACTATACAAAAAAGATCTTCATGACCCAGATAACCACGATGCTGTGATCACTCACCTAGAGCCAGACATCCTGGAGTGCGAAGTCAAGTGTGCCTTAGAAACCATCACTACAAAAAAAAGCTAGTGGAGGTGATGGGATTCCAGTTGAGCTATTTCAAATCCTAAAACATGATGCTGTGAAAGTGCTGCATTCAATATGCCAGCAAATTTGGAAAACTCAGCAGTGGCCACAGGACTGGAAAAGGTCAGTTTTCATTCCAATCCCAAAGAAGGGCAATCCCAAAGAATGTTCAAACTAACACACAATTGCACTTATCTCACATGCTAGCAAAGTAATGCTCAAAATTCTCCAAGCCATGCTTCAATAGTTTGTGAACAGAGAACTCCCAGATGTTCAAGCTGAATTTAGAAAAGGCAAAGGAACCAGAGATCAAATTGCCAACATCTGCTGGATTATAGAAAAAGCAACAGAATTCCAGAAAAACATCTACTTCTGCTTATTGACTATGCTAAAGTCTTTGACTGTGTGGATCACAATAAATTGCGGAAAATTTAAAGAGATGGGAATATCACACCACCTTACCTGCCTCCTGAGAAATCTGTATGCAGGTCAAGAAGCCACAATTAGAACCAGACATGAAATAATGGACTGGTTCAAAATTGGGAAAGGAGTACACCAAGGCTGTATATTGTCACCCTGCTAATTTAACTTCGATGCAGAGTACATCATGAGAAATGCTAGGCTGGATGAAGCACAAGCTGGAATCAAGATTGCTGGGAGAAAGATCAATAACCTCAGATATGCAGATGACACCACGCTTATGGCAGAAAGCAAAGAGAAACTAAAGAGCCTCTTGATGAAGGTGAAAGAAGAGGGTGAAAAATCTGGCTTAAAACTCAACATTCAAAAACCTAAGATCATGGCATCTGGTCCCATCACATCATGGCAAACAGATGGGGAAACAATGGAAACAGTGAGAGACTTTATTTTTTGGGCTCCAAAATCACTGCAGATGGTGACTGCAGCCATGAAATTAAAAGACGCTTGCTCGTTGGAAGAAAAGCTATGACAAACCTAGAAAACATATTAAAAAGCAGAGACATTACTCTGTTGACAAAGGTCCTTGTAGTCAAAGCTCCAGTAGTCATGTATGGATGTAAGAGTTGGACCATAAAGAAGGCTGAGTGTCAAAGAATTGACGCTTTTGGACTCTGGTTCTGGAAAAGACTCTTGAGAGTCCCTTTGACTGCAAGGAGATCCAACCAGTCAATCCTAAAGGAAATCAGTCCTGAAGATTCACTGGAAGGACTGATGCTGAAACTGAAGCTCCAATACTTTGGTCACCTGATGTGAAGAACTGACTCATTAGGAAAGTCCCTGACACTGGAAGAGACTGAAGGCAGGAGGAGAAGGGGACAGCAGAGGACGAGATGGTTGGATGGCATCACCAACTCGATGGACATGAATTTAAGTAAGCTCCAGGAGACGGTGAAGGACAGGGAAGCCTCCTGGCAAGCTGCAGTCCATGGGGTCACAAACAACTGGACACGACCAAGCAACTGAACAGCAACACTGGGAAGGCACAAGAAAGACTCCTTTTGATTATTCACAAGTTTCACTCCACCAATAGCTCTTCTGTGAAAAAATAACTGGAATAGAGGTGAGATGAAATTAATCACTAGAAGTGAGAAGTCATGGTACCAAGTGGTTGGTGACAAATACAAAACCAGTTAAAACAGAAATAAGTTCTAAAGGATTGTTGGATACCTGGCTGTGATAAAAGCAAGAAAAAACTATTCTTAAGAGAAGTTCTTGTCAATTACAAACTGGAAAACTGTCATCTATAAGGATTAAATCATCTGCAGCTGCAGTTGCTGATTTTCAACACCCAGTGAAAGGAGTTCAGGATGCAGAGCAGAAATGAGGCACTCTGTGCTCTGGGAAAAACTGGCAGGTCTTCAGACAATTAGATATTTTTGCAAACTGATTTTATGAGCCCAATTCTGATATCTCCTCATATTAAAAAAAATCCTGCCGGGTGATGACTACTCTTGTTGCTAGCAGAAACCTTCTGCAAAAAAAAGAAAAACAGTGCTTGATTGCATGTTCTTCCCCTTCACCAAAATCACATATACTGACCTTGCCCCCTACCTCTTTGACACAGTTTCTTAAAACTAACTGAGATGCTGTCTCCTGGGCTATAGTCCTCATTTTGCCCCAGAGAAAAACTAAACTCACAACTTTCATGTTGTTCTCCTTTTAAAGTTGACACTATATAATTATTTAATATAACTATAACTTGAATAAAACCCACAGTTATACTAACAAGATCTAGGGAATGAGGGTGGGGGGGTGTAAATTAACCTGTACTATGTTCCTTTAAGCAGATGAGAGTTCAAAGAGACTATGTCATTCCTGAGTCTGACAATTAGAAAAGCATAGGCATAGGAATGTAGACACAACTTCTTGAAGATAAGGAATTAAAAACTATTGAAAAACAAGATTTCAATAAAGGCAAAAGTAACAAGGAAGCATTAGAACAAGAAAGCACAGAGCAAGGCAAGAATGACACCTGTTACTTAAAGAAAGCCAGGGCTGCCCTGGCAGCTCAGTGGGAAAGAATCCACCTGCCAATGCAGGAGACACCAGTTCGATCCCTGGTTTGGGCTGGAGGACCCGGGTACAAGGCAGCTAAGGCCCTACGCCACAACTCCTGAGCCCACGTGCCACAGAGGCTGTGCACCCTAGAGCCTGTGCTCCGTGACGAGGGAAACCACCGCAGTGAGAAGCCTACGCACCGCAACTAGGAGTAGCCCCCGCTCTCTGCAGCCAGAGAAGAGCCTGTGCAGCAACAAAGCCCCAGGGCAGCCAAAAACGATGGGAAAGAAAGAAGATGATAACCCACTATACGAATATTCTCAGAGCAATTAGATGCATTGACGTGAAACTTAGTAAAGTGACACAGAATTTTTTAAAGGCCCACACATCGAAAAAACACAAGACAATCTCTTTTCTCAATGAGGACATTTTTTAAAAAGTTATTTTTGAGCAAATTTGATGATATAAACTTGAAGGGTATATGTGAGACATCAAATGTACACTTAATTAATAATTTAGTTTTACAAAGGAGTAGTTAAAATCACTTTATACAAAGTAGTATATAAATTTAGAGGCTTTGCTCCATCTGAAACTCAAATTTCAAGACATAGCTTTATCCAAACTTCTCAAATGTATCTTCAACATCACTGCTTTAATTATAACCAGAAGAAATTTCAGAATTAAGTTTTCCAAAATATCTCATCTTTACTTGATGGACAGGGAGGCCTGGCATGCTGCGATTCATGGGGTCGCAAAGAGTCGGACACAACTGAGAGACTGAACTTTACTGAATTATGTCATTGTATTTTCCCCTAACTCACAAGCACCCATTTACAAAGCATTCAGAAAAGTTGATTTTTACATTTGTTCTTTAGAAATATATTCTCCCTAAATGAGAAAATGTCTCTACAAGAATACTCTTTCTTGTTTTTTAAAGAACACTTTCTAAATTACTTTTTAAAAGGAAACTTGAGGGGCTAGTTGACAAGGACACCTAATCCTTGAAGCTGTGAGCTCCCACTCTTAAGACTATTACTTGGTCCACTTTAAATTTCTTTTTTTACCCGTTCTGTCAGGTGATCTCTATCATCAGCCCACACTGATACTGACTGAGGTCACTGAAAGAAATATTATTTTTCAAAAATAAAAAATTGAGCATACTATGATTTGAAAGACTTTACAAGGATTTTAAGAAGACTTTTTTGATGGAAAACATTGTTGGGGGGAAAAAAAACAACTTGCCTTTTATTTGGGCATACGTGAAAAGAGGATGGCCAAAAAAAAAACCAAGAAAACAGACCTATATAAAATGAAATCAAAGTCTGCAACACTAAGATTAAACAAAATAGAATGTAAAGGATATTTACTGCGCGTCCGAGGCCAGGGGCGGTGACCCTGAGGAGCCACCCCGAGGCTGGGCCAGTGGCCAGGAGGTGCAACCCGAGGAGCAGCGGCTGCAGGAGGGCCTAGAGGAGCTATCCCATGTTGAAGGTCAGGAACGGCGGTGGTAAGGAGATACCCCTCGTCCAAGGTAAGGAGCAGCACCTGTGCTTTGCTGGAGCAGCCGGGAAGAGATACCCCACGCCCAAGGTAAGAGAAACCCAAGTAAAAGGGTAGGTGTTGCAAGAGGGCATCAGAGGGCAAACACACTGAAACCATACTCACAGAAAACTAGTCAATCTAATCACACTAGGACCACAGCCTTGTCTAACTCAATGAAACCAAGCCATGCCTGCGGGGCAAACCAAGACCGGCGGGTCATGGTGGAGAGGTCTGACAGAATGTGGTCCACTGGAGAAGGGAATGGCAAGCCACTTCAGTATTCTTGCCTTGAGAACCCCATGAACAGTATGAAAAGGCAAAATGATAGGATACTGAAAGAGGAACTCCCCAGGTCAGTAGGTGCCCAATATGCTGCTGGAGGTCAGTGGAGAAATAACTCCAGAAAGAATGAAGGGATGGCACCAAAGCAAAAACAATGCCCAGTTGTGGATGTGACTGGTGATAGAAGTAAGATCCGACGCTGTAAAGAGCGATATTGCATAGGAACCTGGAATGTTAGGTCCATGAATCAAGGCAAACTGGAAGTGGTCAAACAGGAGATGGCAAGGGTGAACGTCAACATTCTAGGAATCAGTGAACTCAAATGGACTGGAATGGGTGAATTTAACTCAGATGACCATTATATCTACTACTGCGGGCAGGAATCCCTCAGAAGAAATGGAGTAGCCATCATGGTCAATAAAAGAGTCCAAAATGCAGTCCTTGGATGCAATCTCAAAAACGACAGAATGATCTCTGCTCATCTCCAAGGCAAACCATTCAATATCACAGTTATCCAAGTCTATGCCCCAACCAGTAACACTGAAGAAACTGAAGTTGAACGGTTTTATGAAGACCTACAAGACCTTTTAGAACTAACACCCAAAAAAGCTGTCCTTTTCATTACAGGGGACTGGAATGCAAACGTAGGAAGTCAAGAAACACCTGGCTGCTGCTGAGTTGCTTCAGTCGTGTCCGACTCTGTGCGACCCCATAGACGGCAGCCCACCAGGCTTCCCTGTCCCTGGGATTCTCCAGGCAAGAACACTGGAGTGGGTTGCCATTTCCTTCTCCAACGCATGAAAGTGAAAAGTGAAAGTGAAGTCGCTCAGTCGTGTCTGACTCTTAATGACCCCATGGACTGCAGTCTACCAGCCTACTCTTGCCTGGGATTTTCCAGGCAAGAGCACTGGAGTGGGGTGCCATTGCCTTCTCTGAGAAACACCTGGAGTAACAGGTAAATTTGGCCTTGGAATGTGGAATGAAGCAGGGCAAAGACTAATAGAGTTTTGCCAAGAAAATGCACTGGTCATAGCAAACACCCTCTTCCAACAACACAAGAGAAGACTCTACACATGGACATCACCAGATGGTCAACACTGAAATTAGATTGATTATATTCTTTGCAGCCAAAGATGGAGAAGCTCTATGCAGTCAACAAAACAAGACCAGGAGCTGACTGTGGCTCAGATCATGAACTCCTTATTACCAAATTCAGACTCAAATTGAAGAAAGTAGGTGAAACCGCTAGACCATTCAGGCATGACCTAAAACAAATCCCTTATGATTATACAGTGGAAGTGAGAAATAGATTTAAGGGCCTAGATCTGATAGAGTGCCTGATGAACTATGGAATGAGGTCCATGACATTGTACAGGAGACAGGGATCAAGACCATCCCCATGGAAAAGAAATGCAAAAAAGCAAAATGGCTCTCTGGGGAGGCCTTACAAATAGCTGTGAAAAGAAGAGAGGTGAAAAGCAAAGGAGAAAAGGAAAGATAAGCATCTGAATGCAGAGTTCCAAAGAATAGCAAGAAGAGATAAGAAAGCCTTCTTCAGCGATCAATGCAAAGAAATAGAGGAAAACAACAGAATGGGAAAGACTAGAGATCTCTTCAAGAAAATTAGAGATACCAAGGGAACATTTCATGCAAAGATGGGCTCGATAAAGGACATAAATGGTCTGGACCTAACAGAAGCAGAAGATATTAAGAAGAGGTGGCAAGAATACACTGAAGAACTGTACAAAAAAGATCTTTATGACCCAGATAATCATGATGATATGATCACTAATCTAGAGCCAGACATCCTGGAATGTGAAGTCAAGTGGGCCTTAGAAAGCATCACTATGAACAAAGCTAGTGGAGGTGATGGAATTCCAGTTGAGCTGTTTCAAATCCTGAAAGATGATGCTGTGAAAGTGCTACACTCAATATGCCAGCAAATTTGGAAAACTCAGCAGTGGCCACAGGACTGGGAAAGGTCAGTTTTCATTCCAATTCCAAAGAAAGGCAATGCCAAAGAATGCTCAAACTACCGCACAATTGGACTCATCTCACATGCTAGTAAAGTAATGCTCAAAATTCTCCAAGCCAGACTTCAGCAATACGTGAACCGTGAACTCCCTGATGTTCAAGCTGGTTTTAGAAAAGGCAGAAGAACCAGAGATCAAATTGCCAACATCCACTGGATCATGGAAAAAGCAAGAGAGTTCCAGAAAAAACATCTATTTCTGCTTTATTGACTATGCCAAAGCCTTTGACTGTGTGGATCACAATAAACTGTGGAAAATTCTGAAAGAGATGGGAGTACCAGACCACCTAACCTGCCTCTTGAGAAATCTGTATGCAGGTCAGGAAGCAACAATTAGAACTGGACATGGAACAACAGACTGGTTCCAAATAAGAAAAGGAGTACGTCAAGGCTGTATATTGTCACCCTGCTTATTTAACTTATATGCAGAGTACATCATGAGAAACGCTGGACTGGAAGAAACACAAGCCGGAATGAAGATTGCTAGGAGAAATATCAATAACCTCTGACAGGCAGATGACACCACCCTTATGGCAGAAAGTGAAGAGGAGCTAAAAAGCCTCTTGATGAAAGTGAAAGAGGAGAGTGAAAAAGTTGGCTTAAAGCTCAACACTCAGAAAACGAAGATCATGGCATCTGGTCCCATCACTTCATGGGAAATAGATGGGGAAACAGTGGAAACAGTGTCAGACTTTATTTTTGGGGGCTCCAAAATCACTGCAGATGGTGACTGCAGCCAGGAAATTAAAAGACACTTACTCCTTGGAAGAAAAGTTACGACCAACCTAGATAGTATATTCAAAAGCAGAGACATTACTTTGCCGACTAAGGTCCATCTAGTCGAGGCTATGGTATTTCCTGTGGTCATGTATGGATGTGAGAGTTGGACTGTGAAGAAGGCTGAGCGCCAAAGAATTGATACTTTTGAACTGTCGTGTTGGAGAAGACTCTTGAGAGTCCCTTGGACTGCAAGGAGATCCAACCAGTCCATTCTGAAGGAGCTCAGCCCTGGGATTTCTTTGGAAGGAATGATGCTAAAGCTGAAGCTCCAGTACTTTGGCCACCTCATGCAAAGAGTTGACTCATTGGAAAAGACTCTGATGCTGGGAGGGATTGAGGGCAGGAGGAGAAGGGGATGACAGAGGATGAGATGGCTGGATGGCATCACAGACTCGATGGACCTGAGTCTGAGTGAACTCCGGGAGATGGTGATGGACAGGGAGGCCTGGTGTGCTGCGATTCATGGGGTTGCAAAGAGTTGGACATGACTGAGCGACTGAACTGAACTGAACTGAGTACCTTGCTATGACAACACATTTCAGCATTAATTCAGTCTTGTGCATCCATTAAGGCAGCAACTGATGTCACATTACCTGAGGTCACTTTGCTTCTCGGTCTTATGACTTCTTTTTCTGTCCTCTTGAGCTTCCCACGTGAATGAGAATTGTTTCCATTTCTTTCACAATTGGCATCTTGGTCTGAAAAGGCATCTATTTGGAGGCCAATACAGAAGTTAACGTTTTGGATAAAACTCTAGCTGGAAGTCTATAAAATAATCACTACATGCAAGTACGTGATCATCAAGAAAAGACAAATTAAAGATAACTATCCTGCTGTTTTTCCAAAGAACAACAAGGTAGAAATTCTGTAGTAAGTCTTTTGCCCTGGAACACAGTACATCTCAATGGACGTGAATTTGAGCAAACTCAGGGAGATGGTGAAGGACAAAGGAGCCTGGCATACTGTAGCTCAAGGGGTTGCAAGGAGTTGGACATGACTTAGCAACTAGGGTTGCACAGAGTTGGACATGACTGAGCGACTTCACTTTCACTTTTCACTTTCATGCATTGGAGAAGGAAATGGCAACCCACTGCAGTGTTCTTGCCTGGAGAATCCCAGGGACGGCAGGGCCTGGTGGGCTGCCATCTATGGGGTCGCACAGAGTCGGACACGACTGAAGCGACTTAGCAGCAGCAGCAACTGAAGAACAACAGTCACATCCCCTTATACTATTCAGCAGTTCAAAATGCACCAACTTGATCAACAGTGTGAACAGAGAATTAAGTTCCTTTTTAAGAAGCTGCATTCTAAGCACAGGATTTTCCCTTGTGTTCAGTAATTCTTACTGTTAGAGACAGAAGTTCAGAAGGTAGGCAACAGCATTCTTGAACACGCCCCCTTTTGTATATTTGCCATTTCTTATCATGCTGCTGACCACAGCTGGAGAAATCACGTAACCTTGTTGACTGCATCTCAGCTTAAATTCAAGATCGTGAACCATGAGGGGTCTGCCTTCGAGGGTACTGCCTGCTAATCACAGTATTCCCTGGTCTATTCTCACTTCCACTCTCCTAAGCGGCCCTCTCCCACGTCCTCCTCATTCTCTGCCCCAATCTTGTCATGTCTTTGTTGTAAAACCTGAGTTGTTTATCCTGTAGCCTCCCAATTCTGGATTTTGATGGTCACATTCCCATGGCACCATTTCACATGTTTTTCAGTTCTCTCACTTTTCATAAACTGGTTGGCTCTAAAGGCGAAAGTACTTACTTTCTCGGGCCTCACATAATGTCTCTGTGTCTGTATTAATCTGGCAGCCAATATCAGGCATTGCTCTAATAGTCTATGTAATCTGTATTATCTTCATCCTCATAACAATCCTTGGAAGGAAACTGGGCTCCATGGAGGATGAGTCGGTTGTCCAGGGTGGGAGAAACAAGATGTGAACCCAGGAAGCCTGGCTCTCGAGTGCAGTCTTTCCACTGTGGTGACATACTTCCTCTAGTTATCGGCACACAGACTCAGAATTTGCAGAACTGGCTTGGATAAATGGAATTTTTTTTGTCCAAGATTTCTTTCTGCAGAAACATTCTATGTTCTACAGCAGAAGTCTCTTGCAAGTACAAGAAAAATAGTATTAGGAAAAGCATTTTCACTCCAAAACCAAGAGTAGCTGAGAATGTCTGAAAGCTCTCTTGGGAGAGTGACAAGTGGATGGGTGATCACCATCGTTTAGGCTCTATTCGGGGGCTGCCTTTCCAATCCTGGAGATGGGTTGGGTGAAATAAACTCTTGTGATGATAAAATCAGTTCACAATTGTAAGATGACTGCCAGTACTAGAGACGCAGTTTGTGAGAATGAAACATGTGAGCACCTGACTTCTGCAGAGACTAGGCTCACAACTTTGGCCTCAGCGACAGCAGCATGCCATCACGGCAAAGAGACAAGAATGTCACAAAGAGCTTGACAGGGTGAAGAAGGAGAGGTGTGCTGCTAGAAGTATGTAAACTTGAAATACTGGGTCCTTTCAATAGCCAGTATTTGAGAAAGGTGATCTTTTTTTTTCCTTGTAATAGAAAAATATTGCAATGTCTTCTGTTTTATGAAGCATCCATAGCTGCTGTACATTTTAATAAGAATGTATTTGTGATTTTTTAAAAAAAGTAGAACAGAACTTTTACCTAGACAGTCTGAGACATCATAAGGCCTCTGAGAATTCACCGAGCTACAATATAAATGCGTTACGTAACTATTACCAGGAAGAACATTGCTTAATGTGAAAACCAAACCAAACTAAACCCAACTACCCCTTAATTCTCACTTCCTACCTCTGAAAGAAGCAAACCGCGAATTGATAACAAGCTCCCCTATAATCCACCATATTCTTTCTATGCTCCTCTTTTGCTTCTTGTTCTTCCCAGTAAAGGCCAGGTGCTGAAAGGACTCGGGGGTGCACACTCTATCCAGGTCAAGAAATGAAGGGACCATCAAGACACAACCCTGCTCAACGACCAGAGGGGCTGCAGGAAGTCGTTACGGTCCACTCACAGGCTCTATCTAATACTCTCACATGCTCTCATTATTAAGAGTCAGTTTCTAAGAATTAGGTCTTTGGCAGCATGTAACTTCATCACTTACCAGCTTGGCAAATGAAGTAATGCTTCGCTGAGCAAGAGCCCTCTTTGGATGAGGTCTGATTGTGACTTCTGGTCAGGTAGACGCATCTGGCGGGCTTGGTGGCTGGGCGGGCTGTGACATCTGCTGCAGGGAGACCAGACCCAGAGGAGCCTCATACTCAAAAGTTGAACAGTTAAAAAAAAATAAATATGAACACCAAATTTTGCTAGCTTCCAGTAGCTGGAAATTTAGGACTACCCCCTGACACACACAAATTATAGACTGTTTATTTTTTCATATTATGTGTTATCACAAGGCCTCGTATTAACTTATCTAGACATCAGCGAAGGTGTCCGACTCCTTGCGACCCCAAGGACTGTAGCCCACCAGGCTCATCTGTCCATGGGATTCTCCAGGCAAGAATACTGGAGTGGGTTGCCATTCCTTTCTCCAGGGGATCTTTCTGACCCAGGGATTGAACCTGGTCTCCTGCATTGCAGGCAGATTCCTTACCATCTCAGCCACCAGGAAAGTCCCAATGATGTAATAATGCCTAATAATGAGCTTTTCTCTAAGACCCTAAGATTATTGTGCCTAAGTTTGAAAATATCTGTGTAAGAAAGGCAACTGGCAAATAATTTCTCTCCAAGCTTCTGTGTCAGGAAGCATGGGGCTGAGAATGATAGATATTTACGAGGAAAAAAGTAACCATTTCAGAATCTTGTACAATACTTTTAGTCCAATAGCAGGTAAATTAACTTTTGATAGGCTCTGAGACAAAAAAAATCTCATCATTTTGCGACACAGACAAATGAAAGGCTGGAGCACAAAAGTAGAGACATTTCAGAACAATGGTAACAAAGTGACCGATTTCTCTGCATACAAAAGGAGAAGAAGTCACATTTCTTTCCTTCTCTCATCTCAGAGTAAAAGTAAAAAAGTTTCCTTCATGAACACTAAACCCCAGAGCCTCACCTGGATGGTTTTTTTCTTGGTGTTTTCTCGGCAACGTTACATTTCCCCCAACCCACCACTTTTCTTTTTCCAGAAAGTCCCAGAGGAGATCTTGAACCTCCTGGTTCCAGGTGAAAGCAAGGTGTCCTCCCTGAGCATGACAGTAACGTTCTGCTCCCTCAAAGCTGCACCGAAAGCTGTTCAGCTGAAAACAATTATTCCCTCCGCGTTGCTCTGGGCCGTGGAGTTCACTCCCTAGAACAAAACCTGTTGTGATGTATAACCAAAGCCAGGTTCTTCCTTTGAAGAACATTTTCACTGCGAACTGTGAGCATGGAAAGTGTTGGGGCTCAGCAGCTGCCTGCTCTTTTAAATATATTCTTGGTGGGCTCATCTTATTTATTACTATTATTCTTTTGGAAATAGGGAGTCATTTGTCAAGGAGACAAAAGGTTTTGTTTTAAGGATCCAGGTGGCGTTCCTACAGGCTGAAAGCAAATGCTAGGGATCAATAAAGCAACGGGCCCTCATAGCTGGGGCAGCACCACCTGTGTCTACACAACTGGCTATGCCTTTAGCTTTGCAATATCGTAATAGCCCTTTATTTGCTAAATCAAACCTGTAAGAGCATAGAGGGTGATGAATATCTAAGCCAGTGTTACTAAAAGTTTAGTTTCGTAGTTTCTTTAAAAAAGAAAACCATTCTTGCAGACCCCCTAGAACTGATTTAAATTATTGTATTATTTCTTAAATACATTTATACACAAATCTAGGCATAAACTCTATCCTAAAGCTCTTACATAATCATAAAAGCCAGACAATAAATATTTGATGAAAGCATGAATACAAATTAAATATAAACAAACAAAACTGAAAACCACTTAAATTCAAATTTTGCCAAACTAAATAGCCGCTTATCAGATAAACATGGTTCCAGCCTACAGCCGCACAGGTTCTTTTGACTTTGTCATGCACACTGACTCCTGCTGTAGGGAAGAACCAATCCTCTCCCCACTTTTCTTTAATTAACTTGATGAAAACCCTTTGTTCACAGAGCATGTCCCCTGTGGCACACCTACCACTTATATACGTTAGCCAGTTCCCTTTCTTGGCACCAGAATGAGATCACAAATACAAATAAATGTGGGCACAGAAACTGCCTGGCAGGTTTCGGTACGTTTTCCAAGTGGTCCACGTGATGCCTGCAGTACTTTAAAAATCACTGAGGAAGTGGACACCAAAATACAAAATTCTCTGAAGCGTAGACCCCAAGAACATACCCCTCACTTTGAAAAACACTGCAATAGTCAAGTAATTGGTATAACAAAACACGGTACGGCCTCTACTGTAACTAAATCAGTTTATGTTTTAAGTTAGAGGGAAAAAAGACAAAATAAGTGTAGTTAATACAGAAGTTCCAGGCTTCCCTGGTGGCACAGTGGATAAGAATCTGCTTGCCAATTCAGGGGAGATGGTTCCATCCCTGGTCCAGGAAGATTCCACAAGCCCCGGACAACTAAAACCTGTGTCGCAACTGCTGAAGCCCAGGCGCCCAGAGCCCGCGCCAGAACCACGACTAGCCACGGCTCACCAGTAACTAGAGAAAGCCATCTACAGCAACAAAGACTGAGCACAACCCCAAATAAAAATAAACTATGTAAAAAAATGCAGAAAGTTCCACTAGAGAGGTATGGTGTATATCTATGAGGGTTCAGATGAGGAACCTATATTTCCGGCACTTGAACATAGAAGGATGGGCCATATCTAGGAAGATGAAACGCATCTTGGCAGAGGCATTCATGAGAGTAAATGCATTGGAGACAGGGGAAGACATTTATACAAAGAAATAATTCTGTGGTGGGGAGTGGGAGGGGGGAGGGGGACAGTAGTGGGAACTGAAACTAGAAAACTGAAATGTTTCAAATGCCAAGAAAATACAGTTTGCAATTGTGGGGGAAGGTTTCTGGGCAGAGGAGTCCAAGTCTGAGCTGGGAAAGAATTGTTTGGGTGCAGGACACTTTTAGTTTTCAAATACCACTTTTAACTTAATGAAAACCTTTGTTCATAGAGCATGTTATTTGATCTTCACCTGTAGCACATCCATCATTTATATACTTTAGCCAGTTCTCTTTCTTGGCACCAAAATGAGATCATAAGTACAAATAAACGTGGGCACAGAAACTGCCCACAAACTCAAAGTCTTACTTTCCCAACATCCTTATAAACATATATACATGCATACACACTCACGTTTTAGGCATTTTTAGGGTGAAACCTGATGTTCATGGAATTTTCTTTGAAAGTCAACTCAGGTATCTTATGCGGTGCTGTAATTCATTTCAACCCTTTTAGTGCCCTATATACATTTTCAACCCACGCTTTATCTAAAGCACACACACTCTTATCAATAAAATGTTTAACTTGAACGATCAAAAACTTGGTGAGAGTTGCTTAGAATCTAAGACTCAACAGGGAGTCGTCTCTACGGACTCAGGATACTGCAAGGCCGTGCAAGTCCTCCCAGCTAGAGCGCGCTGCCCCGCAGCAAAGACTCCGGGAGGCAAGCGGGCGGAAGAGGCGTGTACACCGCGAATGCGCCCGTGCAGGAACGTTCAATCAGACTCTCCAGGCGGAGCGGAGCCTTCCCCTCCGCGGGCAGGGGAGGCGCCCGGAGGGGCGGGGATTAGAGGACATCTCCACCTCCTCCAATGGAAACGAGCCGGAGGCGGGCCCAATGGCGGCAGGAGCATGGCGTGGAGGCAGCTCAAAGTGAGTACAGCTGGAGCTGCTAATGTGGCAGCGTGGAAAATCACAGGCGGGAAGCCAGGCGAGGGGAGGATGAAGGGCTAGCTTGGGCGAGGTGTGGACGGGAGGCGGCTCAGAGAGCGTGGGCCTCTTAGAGTGTGTAGCTTTGCAGACGCCTGCTGATGGTCATGCGCGTGCATTTACACACGTACTTGGCCATTGTGTAAATGGTACGTGTAAACAGTGTAGATCTATGTAAGAGCACGTGGGCTTTTTATTGAACTAAGCACAGGAACGCTTAGTGAACACAGGACCGCCTAGCACTGTGTGCAGGATCCAACCTGGAATGAAATGACAGTAAAACATAGTGCCAGCCTTTTCAGATAAACTTCTAGGGCAGGGTTTTTGTAACGGCACTCACATATCTGTGGATCCACGCGAGGGGCGTTCCTACAATCTCCTGGAGGAGGCTAGAAGTGTAGACAATACTAGATCGATGGTGATGGCTAGGAGTGACCCTTAAAGGCAAAGCTGAACAGGTCACCTCCTTGTTTAGGGAACCAAACGCAAAACTTTATTCTGGCCAGGACCCCTGCCTGCCTCCCCAGCTTATTTTTAAGCTGCACGTTTCCTCACTCCTTGATTCCAGACAAACCTTTCCCCTTCCCCCATTACTTGGGTGCATCTCTTTCTCCTTTGCTGCCTGGAGTGTAGAGGGCCTTTACCCTCACCCCCGCCCTGGCGCCTAGCTAACTTCTATTTAATCTTTGAATATCAGCTTTAAGACGCTTCCTCGAGGAAGCCTTTCTCTACCTCTGAGATTAGGTTAGGCTCTCCCATCACTTTTCTCTTCAGAGCACTGTTGTACGTTTGCGTGACCATTGATTTCTCTCTCCTCCTGAGGTTGTACTCCTTATGAAGGCAGGGACTTGAGCCTGGAATCCCTCGTTGAGTGCACAGCCACTATGGGGTGAATGAGTGAGTGACTCAGCACCTGGCAGTGATAAGTAAAGTATCATGAGCATGTTTGGGCGTGGTGCAAGAAGGCCGATGCTGGATGTAAGAACAGTGCTGTGGTTGCCAAGCGGTAGGAGAGGCGGAAGAGGGAAGGGTTGGGAATTGGGTCTTGACAGATGCAAGCTATTACATACAGGATGGCTAAACAGCAAGGTCCTACTGTGTAGCACAGGGAGCTGTATTCAATATCCAGTGATAATGGATCCAATGACCCATTTTCCATAATGGAAAAATATGGAAAAGTATATGTATGAATAACCGAATCACTTTGCTATACAGCAAAAGTTAAGACATTATAAATCAACTATACTTCAATAAAATTAAAAAAAGAAAGACCTGAGAAAAAAAAATTTTTGCAACCCTCTTGCATCCTGAAGTGGAATTTATGTATAATGCAATCTTTATATATATAATTTAAAAGGTCAACATAATGTCCTAATTGGAATATAAAGGAGAAACGAATTTATAATAATATGTATTTTGACCCATAAATATTAGGGCATGAGTCATCTAGGTAGTGAGTCAGATGTGTAAGCCTCTACTTAGAAACTCTAGTGCCACAGGAATGTCATGTGAGATGATGAGTTATTCTTATTCATGTTCTGTGCTAAACAGTATGGTCAGCCCTCCATCAACAAGGTAATTGCATTCCTGGAAAGTCAGTGCAGATGAAAACCACACAGGATTGTATTTATGTGGGGAAATAGTCTGTGGTTCTAGGCTCAGGTAGTATGAACAGATATCTGTACCTAGTGACTGTCAGTAGGATTTTCAAAAGTCGTAGAGGCACCTTCTGACTTTACTGATGCACACTCACTAAATCTATTAGCAGTCTCCTCCAATTTTCACTGCATGCCCCAGGGATACTCCCCCTCTTGAAACCCCTGGCCTGGAGTCCTTTGGGGCAGAGGAGTGACTGTCTGCAGAAATGCAGATACAGCCTCTGCCGGTAGAGGCCAATATGTGAGCAGGAACGAGGAGACCAGCATTAGCAGAAGGCTAGGAATGTGGCTGAATGTAAAGGCCATTATGTTCCCTGTGAGCCTGTAAAGTGTGTGAAGGGTTTAGAGATGGTGCCTCAGCCTGGCCTTGAGGGGATCCCACTGGCTCTTTTTTCTAGAAGCGGGCCCAGGATGCCATGGTGATCCTGGGGGGTGGAGGACTTCTCTTTGCCTCCTACTTGACGGCCACAGGGGATGAGCACTTCTACGCTGAACTCTTGATGCCGGCTCTGCAGCGGCTGCTGGACCCCGAGACAGCCCACAGGCTGGCTGTTCGCTTCACCTCCCTGGGGCTCCTTCCTCGCACCACGTTTCAAGACTCTGACATGCTGGTAGGTGTTCCTATAACCCCTTGTGCGACAGACACAAAGGTCAAGGTCAAAGTCTCCTAATTTATTCAGCTTGGGCTGATCCTTTTGAAAACCAGAATCTCAAGTTAGCCCCCAAACTGTCATCTCCATCTATAGGTCAGGAACACCGAGGTGCAGAGGAGTTAAGTGACTTACCCAAGGGCACGAGGCCAGGAAGTGGCTGAGCCAGGATCCACACCCGTGGAGTCTGGCTCAGCCTCCTTCCCCTTAGCCACCATCCCTGCCTCACCAAGGTGTCAGGTAGCTGAGTCCCCTCTGCTGAAAAGGGAAGCATGCCAACATCACTAGCACCTAATGTGACGTAGGGATGTCTAGGTAAGCCCTTTGAGGAGAGCATCCCGCTCCTGCCCCAGCCTCATTCCTTCCTGCATCTAATCATGGGCACCACTGTGTCCCCTTACTCTTCTGTGTGCTGGGGTTTCTGCAGCAAACAAAGTGGAAGAATCCACGTCCGCCTAGAATCTATGTCCTCATGTAAGCCCTGACAGTTTCCATTGAAGAGACTCATACCAAATGGGGGACATTTGGATAATGTGAATGTGAGGAAAACACCAAGAAGCCCCCAGACCTCTCTGGAGTAGAGTCACTATTGTTGGTCAAAGCAGCCTTCCCTGCATTTTCCCTTTGCGTCTTAGTTTCTCTTTTACTTCCCATCCTGCAGCTTTGAGAAGATGTGTGTGTCACCATTTTTCAGAAAAGTGAAAATTTTCTTTGGATTCCTTTTGGTTAGAGAAAACAGGTTACTAATGTAGCTTTTTCATAGCAAAGCCAAGTGGCATAAAGAGAACTTTGGAAAAGCCGGTGAGACCTGTACGCAGTGCTCTGGACTGGTGCCAGCCCCATCTGACCATCATCTCTGGGCTTTGAGGACTGAGGGCTGCCTGGGGGGCCTGTCGTGCAGCTGGGGTCAAGAGCCCTCCTGGAGCGCGGCCCCCAGTGTGGCCCCCTGCTTCCTAGTCCCTGAGGAACCACATGCACACACCTCCATCTGTTCTTCCCCCTTTTTGGATCAGGCCTTTCTTCTTTCTGCTTCTGGGACCTGATGCTGTCAGCCTGGACCCTTGCTAGTCCCGGCAAAGGCTTTCCTGCAACATCAGCTGGCAGAGACAACTCCATTGGCAACTGCTGGTTTTATGATAGGCTGATGCCTTTCCCACCTTTTAACGTATCTGTCTTGCTACTAGATTTGTTGGCTCCCATCAGGGTGAGAATCCTGAATCACTCAGGAGTCGGACCTGACCTGACAAATCATTCTCATTCTGATGAACAATCAGGAATCCAGCCCACATCTGCCAGGGAAGAACCTGGTCCTCCCAGCCTGGTTCTGGGGCCCAGCAATCAGAGCTGCCCAGCCGAGGACAGGAGTCGTGGGGGCTCTGCTGGGCCTTCGTGTCGCCTGGCTGAGGAGGAGGGACACAGCGGAGGCTGACTTACTAAGATGAAAGGATCTTGCTGCCTGTTTCAGAATAGCACCCACTAGGGGCTGAAACCAATGAGCCACTCTCTCCCACCAAGGATAGTGGATAAGAAGGTGCAGTCCTTAACTGTGATGGGAAAAGGCAGCACCTGTCTCCTGTTCAACCCATGGTGGGAACGCTGTTTGTCTCCTCGGTGATGAAGCCTGATGGTTCTCGAACTCTGGCTGGCATCAGAATCAGCTGGAGAGCTCTGATAAAGATCAATTCCCTCGGAGTTCCATTCTGCCCCCCACTCCCCTCCCCCCTGGACAAAGACTGATTCCTTAGTCCAGTGGTGGGCCCTGGGACCTGAGGTTTAACAGGCAGGTGATTCTGACATAGGCATGCTGGGGACCACGCTTTGAGGAACACCAGAATGGCTTTTTCTGCCTGTGACTTTCTTTCCTTCTCCCTAGGAAGTGAGAGTCTTCGGCCATAAATTCCGAAATCCAGTGGGAATCGCTGCAGGATTTGACAAGGATGGGGAAGCGGTGGATGGCCTTTACAAGATGGGCTTTGGTTTTGTTGAGATAGGCAGTGTAACCCCAGAACCTCAGGAAGGAAACCCCAGGCCCAGGGTCTTCCGCCTCCCGGAAGACCAAGCTATCATTAACAGGTAGGTGAGCGGCCGTGTGATGTGGACATTTTTCTGTCATTTGGAATGTTCTGGAATTATGTTGAGCGTAAAAGCAGGTTTTATGATTTCAGTCTAATGTATATACATGCTGGGGCTCGGAGGACTACCAAACAGCTACAGTCCACAAGGTCACAAGCAGGAGAACGTGGGTATGGATGTTGGCTCACTTGACTTTGGAGTGTGTGCTTTTTCCACATTGTTACTTCCAGGGCCCTTGCCCAGCTCTGTCCAGTAGAAATATTATGGAGTCCTATGTGTAATTTAAAGTATTCTAGTAGCCACAATAAAAATGTAAAAAGAAACAGGTGAAATTAAAATTAACTTTAATAATATAGTCTACATTATTTGTAATATTTATTATACTACTTAATTGTAAATGCTTAATATATACTTTGAATATATACGCAATATAAACATGACTGGCTATGTACCTTCTTTTACTTGCACCACGCCTCTGAAGTCCAGCATGTCATCCTTATAGCATTCTCGCTTTGACTGGCCAGGCTTCACTCTGTGTGGCCGCATGTGGTTAGTGGTTCTTCCACCGGGCAGCACAGCCCCTGCCTTCAGTAACTGGGAAGGGTAATGATCAATATAGACAGCTGCTTTTAGGAAGGGAGATCCTTCTAGATTGTGTAAAGCCCTTCTCTTTGTGACCCCTGGGAAGTTTTTGCTACAGCAAACCCAGAGAGTGGAGAAGTCCCTCCTTTCTGGTAAGAGTATTTGAGAGCCTTCCTGGCGGGGGTGGGGGGGGTGGGGGTGGGGAGGTTTGGGAGGCACCTTTGGGATCATTAAGGGCCTTCTGGGAGGCTGATGTACGGAAGGGTTATTTGGCTGCACGTCCTGCTTCATTGTGCTTGTTTCAGGGAAAGTTTCCAGCATTAGACGTTAAGTTATTGATCTTTCCCCTGTAGGGTGGGATCGATAGCTTCAGAATGGTCAGGTAAAAAATGTTTACAATTCACCTGCCACAAATAACCGTGGGTGCCAGGATGACGGGGCCTGGTGGGATCCATTGTGTGAGAAGTGGCACGAGAGAGCAGGGCCTGAGCTCCCAGCCCTTGTGTTCCTGGCTCCAGGTGTGCCTGGCCCAGGGTGGGTGCTGAATGAATAGAGTCAATGAGTACATGTATCTATTAGGTGTTTCTGGCTGCAGAACTTACTCACTGTTTAAGCAGTAATGGGTGTTTGTTGTTACTTTCTCATTAAGGCTGTAGTAGGCAGGTCTAGGGTTGGTTGAGTAGTGGGATAGTGTCAAGACTCTGGTCCAACCTCTGTGGGCCTTCGCTTCTTGCAGCCTGAGCTGCAAGCATCTGTCCTCACCTGAGGACATCAGAGAGCAGAAAGGAAAAGGAAGTGTGGGTATGGGGGGAGGCGGGTCTTTTCCCAGAAGCTCCTAGTAGGCAGCACTGTGTGACTCAGTGACCAAGCCCCGGGGAGTGTCTAGTGGCAGGTGATGGAGAAGACGTTGTCTCTTGTCCTCGAGACGACTGTAACCCGGCAGGGGAACGGCAGCCTTTATGTGCATCCCAAGTCAGGAGAAGACGAGTACAGAGCACTCCAGGCACGCCAGCAGGTGAAGGAGCATCTGGCTTGGGCCGGGAAGAGGGCGACTGGGTGAGAGAAAGCAGGATGGGTTCCAGGAAACGAATTTGTGGGGCGAGGCAGGAGGCGGGAAGATGGGTTATCAGAGTGGTGAGGCCCCACTGCCTGGCAGCAGTGGGTGGGGAGGAGGAGGGCTGGACCCAGACAGGTCTGGGGGCAGCTGCGTTGTTGAGTGTGGGCTGTTCACAGTGCTAGTTGGCTGAGTGACTTGTTGGCAAATTGTAATTTTTCCCTCTGTGCTTGATGGTGTTCTGGCAAGTTCTCTAGAACTTCCCGGGGTGTTTAGACTGTAGAAGTCTAAGAACTGACTCTGATTTTTCCTTTTGTTTTTACGTCACAAATATATGG
The DNA here is from genome assembly GCF_042477335.2 of Ovis canadensis. NCBI lineage: Eukaryota > Metazoa > Chordata > Mammalia > Artiodactyla > Bovidae > Ovis > Ovis canadensis. Next base: position 52,216,205 of record NC_091258.1, on the reverse strand, counting down.
TGAAGTGGGCTTCCCAGACTGCGTTAGTGGTAAAGAACCTGCCTGCCAATAGAGGAGACATAAGAAACAAGACGTGGACTTGATCCTGGGTGGGGAAGATCCCTGGAGGAAGGCATGGCAACCCACTCCAGTATTCTTGCCTGGAGAATCCCAGGGACAGAGGAGCCTGGCGGGCTGTAGTCCAGAGTCACAAAGAATTGAACACGACTGAAGTGACTTAGCACGCACGCATATGGTGAAATGGTCAAGGAGCCATCTCCACCTCTCTAGTCTTTGCTTTCTGCCTGAGGGCCCTAACTTTGTCCCTCTTCTTGTGCTCTTCTGTGCTCCAGATACGGATTTAACAGTCATGGACTCTCAGTGGTGGAACACAGGTTACGGGCCAGACAGCAGACGCAGGCCAGGCTCACAGAAGGTAACGGGCACTACATCAGAGGGCGGTTCCCCAGCTGTTGGAAGGAAACTTGTGGGAGAAAGTCAGGAATATTCCCAGTGAAGTGAACATGATTGAGCAATAAGAAAAAAAAAGTGTGGAACTCAGGGCTCCTCTCCCAGAGGAATTTCCCTGGCTCCGCTATAGCATCCAAGCTTTTAACTGAACTTTGCAGTTGAACAAAGATAACACTTAGTTCCTGCTTTGAAGTGAACATGATTGAACAATAAGAAAAAAAAAGTGTGGAACTCAGGGCTCCTCTCCCAGAGGAATTTCCCTGGCTCTGCTACAGCATCCAAGCTTTTAACTGAACTTTGCAGTTGAACAAAGATAACACTTAGTTCCTGCTTTGTTATGTGACCTGTGTCACAGTGGGCGACCTGGAAACAAGTAGTGCAGAGGGGCTGCTCTGTGGTCACAGGAGCAGGGCCTGGGCGCCTTCTTCGTACATCCTGCTCTGTTCTCCTTCTCTCCATCATAGAAGTGATGCATGCTAATGATAGACCCGTTAGTAACTGCAGGGAAACATGAAGAAGACACTAACATTGCTCACACTCTTCCCCACTCAGGGATAACTGTTTCCAGCACTGGGAAAGTATCCTCCATGACTGGTCTGGAAACACCATGCATTTTCGAAGGCCGCCTTCGAGGTGTTGATGTTCGTTCCTGGGGCTCTCTGCCCTGCTGTCCCTTGGGGTGCACGTAGTGGTCCTGGCACAGAGTCTTCACCGTATCTTCCCAGGAAACTTCTGGGGTTGGGTGAGGCTACGGCCATCTTCCTCTTTCAGCAGGCCCCTCTGGAATGCCTTCCAGAAGTTTAGCCTTGTTAGATGTCCTGGTGGTGAGATGAAAAAAACCTGTGGATATTGGCTTCGTTTCTAGAAGCAAGACTGAAAGTTAGCAGCCTCTGATTTGGGGAGTAGGAAGTGGCCTTGCTTGGAACTCCCTGGCTTTGGTAGACCCAGACCCTGCTCTACTGTAGACCTTGCCACCTGGGGGGCTTGCAGGTCACAACAGCACTGGCATGGTGTGTGATCCTCTCCTGCCTGGCCTCCCTTTCCTTCTTTTAATTGCCCACAGTGCCCTTTATACCACTTTTCTCCTCTGTACTCCTTTGCCTGACCCTCTCAGCCCCCACTCTGGTGCTAACATTTGTTGGAGTGAAGCAAAATCCCACAGCAGAGCTCTGCACATTGTGTTTAGCAGTAGCTGGAAGCCTTGAAGACAGCTTAATCGCTTGCATCATGCCAATAAACTTGAATTGTTAAAAGCTGTGATGCCCTTTGGGGATAGAGCAATTCAGCTATTTTTGTCTAAACCCCAAATGTTGTCATTTGGGGCAAATGACTACTAATGAAAGACCCACTGGCTACATGAAAATGATCTCTCTTAAACCAGTTTGCCTGGTGGAAAAAAATTACAGCTTCCAAACCATCTTAGCTTGATTTGGGAAGCTTGGAGACCCTGTTATATAACTTGTCTAATTGGGTTCCCTCTCCTCCCCTCCACCTATGAAATTAGCTACATGAATCTCATTTACATTCAAGCTGTGATAAAACAGGGACTGCATTTACAGTGTGCGATAGCAGGACCAGGTGGTGGTCTTTGACCCTCTCTGACCTGACACGGTTTGTGAACTAGCTGGATGTCTCAGATCTTCTCTCAGCCAACTGGTGGGAAAAACAGCTGGCACTGTGAATATACTTTATCCTTTGCAGATAAGGTGGTATCCCAGGAGGAATGAAGTACAGACAAGCCCTTGCTTTCACACATAGAAAAATACCTTTTGGAAACACACTGAAAGTCGAAAATACAAGTCAGGTGATAATTCCCTGTATTTTAGGGTAAGGTAACCATATTACCTACTGTGCACGTTGAGACAACACTTTTGGGAGTGGAAGGGACACAGGCACGAATAATTATGCCCAGGCTACAGGAGTGTTCAGGGCTGGCCTGGAAGCTCTGGGATGTGCGGTCACCTTAGTTAGAAGGGGAGTCCCTTCTCAGGACGGAAGTGATAAAACCGTTATGCCTCTTCATTTTAGACATGAGAATCAAAAATATTTTCCAGTCTATTTTATATGTATGCTTTAATTTTGCGTTTTCTTCACAACCACACACCCAGTCACTTGACCCAAGTGCAACAAGCAGCCCCTGAGAGTCAGCAGCTGTCCCCAGCATGCTGTTGACTTGCCTCTTCCCAGCTGTACTGCGGTTACAAGCCCTACCATTTTCATCACTAGTAGTTGCACTCCTAATGTCTCCATGCCCCATTAAATTTAAAAAAAGAAAAAGGGCGCAAAGCGACAAAGCAGGGAAACATCCTAGTAGCTGCCCAGCACGGCTGTGCAGACGAAGGTGGAGGGTGGGTTTAGGTAGGCAGGCAGGGCACCATGCGTAGCTCAGGGTTTGTCAGCTGGTGTGGGCAAGGTCACATTTGGAGCTGGAAGGCCTTAGGCTGTTCATGGGCTGCTGGTCAAGGATGGCTTCAAAATATTGTGTGGGAAATGGTGAGTGGGGGCAAAATCCTGACCAGTGATATTTACAGATGGGCTGCCGCTGGGAATAAACCTGGGGAAGAATAAGACCTCGGTGGACGCTGCCTCCGACTACGCAAAGGGGGTTCGAGTCCTGGGTCCCTTGGCTGACTACCTGGTAGTGAATGTGTCCAGTCCCAACACGGGTGGGCTGCGGCGCCTTCAGGGAAAGGTCGAGCTGCGCCGCCTGCTGACCAAGGTGGGTAATTACATGTCCAGGCCCCGCCCCACTAGTTTGACCTACTGTTCATTCTCTAGGGCCACGCTTCAGCATCGCTATCTACTATCCAGTTGTCCTTAAGACCTGGACCAGTTAGGACCCCTCACTTCCCTCTGATCCCCTATGTAACACTGATTGTGCTCAGTATTAATCAACTGTTCAGTTATCTATCCCTGCTGTTAATCCCCAGTGTCTATGAGAGCACGGACCACAGCCCTCTCACTTACCACTCTGGTCTAGCATCTGGCACGTTGAATGAATGAATGATAGAATGACTTTTCATCAAACAGTACTTGTGATGGTGTTTGCTGTCTCTTTTAGGGACAAAAGTCTAAATAAACCTTAATGTATTAGCCTATGCCAGTGACATTAGGGACTCACTCTCAGGGATTCCTTGGTTTAAAAGAACGGAAGCAGATCTATCTTGATGGGGTTGTTTGCATAACTGAGAGTGGTGTTTCCGGAGAAGGAGAAAGAGAAACTGCTGGTGCCTTAGTTTGACAGCTGGTGTGAAGACACACTGTGGCTGCAGGCTCAGGGTCCCCATCTCTGGCCCCGTGTTGCTGTAGGTGCTGCAGGAGAGGGATGCCCTGAAGGTGGCCCACAAGCCAGCTGTCCTGGTGAAGATTGCTCCTGACCTCACAGCCCAGGGCAAGGAGGATATTGCCAGCGTGGTGAGAGAGGTGAGGGTCAGGGCCTGGGGACACCCTTCACAGCCTGTAGAGGCCACCTGACCAGCTGGGTTAGCCTGGATGGCAGTCTGTGGTATATTGAGGGCTGGTTTGGTCTGTCGTGATTCAGTGTATCACATACAGGCATTATTGTTTAGTCACTGAATCATGTCTGACTTTTTGCGACCCCATGGACTGTAGCCTGCCAGGCTCCTCTGCTCATATGTAGGCATACCTCAGAGATACAGGAGGTTCAGTTCTGCCGCTGCAATAAAGCAAGTCATGGGAACTTCTTGGTTTCCCAGGACACGCAGACTATGCTGGTACAGCCTGTTCAGTGTGCAATAGCATTGCTTCTAAAAAAACAACAATGTACCTACCTTTTATTTTTTTAAAAGTGATCCTTGCAGATATCTCTGGTGATAGCTCTTTTCTGGGAACTGCCCTTCCACTTAAAGTATATTTACTTGTTTATTTACTTACTTTGGCTGCGCTGGGTGTTAGACACCTGGAGTCTGGTGCCTTAGACCACTCGGCTATCCTGACATTCTTGTGTTGGGTCTTAGTTGCAGCATGCAGGATCTAGTTCCCTCACCAGGAATTGAACCCAGGCCTCCTGGATTGGGAGCAGTCTTACCCACTAGACCACCAGGGAAGTCCAAAACAATTTATGTCATTGAATTAAAAAATACGTTGTAGCTGAAAATATGCTAACCATCATCTGATACTGCAGGGTTGCCACAAACCTTCAATTTGTAAAAAACTCAGTATCTGTTAAGCACAATGAAGTGAAGTGCCATAAAACGAGATATGCCAGTAAGAAGAAAGTAAATGTTTGAAGCAGTGTTTGAATGGGTCCCTTTCTCCTGCTTCTTCCTCCTCTTCCTCCAGCACGGGCTTTAAGGGTTGTGCATCCTCCAGCCTTGGTCAGAGTGCCGCTCTGTCTCCAGTCTAACACCGGGTATCGGTGTCACGGGAGACCAGTGCACACCCAGTCTGAGCCCCGCGGTCCCGCTTCAAGTCCTAGTTCCACCTCTTACTACCTGCAGGCCTTGGCACAGGACACTCTAGACTGAGTTGCTCCAGGGACTAAACCCCATCCTGGCGGAACCAAACCGGCAGTTGGTACGTGATGGCTGTTACTGTCGTGTTGAGGCTTATTCTGACACTTGCCCAGGAAGTATAATGAGCGAGGCCCGGCTCTGGCTTCTGGGGTCTTAGGTGTGGGCGCCCGGCCCGCCGCTGTCTCAGACCTCCAGGGAAGCTTCTCCAAGCCCGTCATGCCCTGACCAAGGGGCTCTTTCTCTGTCTCCCTCTGCAGTTGGGCATCGATGGACTGATCGTCACAAACACCACAGTGAGTCGCCCTGCCAGCCTCCAGGGTGCCCTGCGCTCTGAACCAGGAGGGCTGAGCGGGAAGCCCCTCAGGGATTTATCAACGCAAACCATCCGGGAGATGTATGCGCTCACCCAAGGCAAGGACTCCGTGTCTGTCTTCAGAGCTCTGTGTGCGCGGGCTCCGGGGCTGTGATGGGACACCTCCGCCCTCAGCGGGGGGCTGCGGCTGGAGCCAGACTGAGCTCCTGTTCTCATGTCTCGCCCTCCCTTCCTCACCATGTCCCGTGCTCTTCTCTGCAGGCAGAGTTCCCATCGTTGGAGTTGGCGGTGTCAGCAGCGGGCAGGATGCGCTGGAGAAGATCCGGGCGGGAGCCTCCCTGGTGCAGCTGTACACGGCCCTCACCTACCGGGGCCCGCCCGTGGTGGGCGGGGTCAAGCGGGAGCTGGAAGCCCTTTTGAAGTGAGTGGGGCCACGTGTGGCTTGAACCAGGCAAAGTTAATGTGGTTATCAACCAACTCAGAATGACTCAAATCAAGGGGATTTCACCTGTCTCTATTCTTCATTCAAAAAGCATCTGAGGGGTACACCCCAAATGCTGGGGGAAATTTCCCTGTTGCTCTTTTGACAAAGGTCCTACAGTGCCAAAGAATTAAAGTTAACTTCCAAGACAGTGGTGTTTATAGGCCTAAGGCATTCTGGCCACATTCCTATATTCGGTAACATTGGCTTGAGGTCAGGGAACTGTCAGTACTTACAGTGGATTCCCTTCCTGGTCTGAAGACCTGGGGAGGTTCCTGAGTGAAGACAAGTTCAGAGGGGATGAGGTATGCTTTTGGGATAGCGGGGCAGGCACAGTCCCCGACCAGATGCAGCCTGGTTGAATGTGGGCTTCCAGTAAAAGCCGGGCCTTTCCTTTACCATTCATTTGCTGAAATGGTTTTGTTCTTTTTCCAGGGAGCAGGGTTTCGCCAGAGTCACAGACGCCATTGGGGCAGATCATCGGAGGTGAGGACCGGTTGCAGGGAAGCCTGATCAGGAACTGTCCTGCTAAATCAAGCGAGCCTTCCAAGCTGATGGAGAGAGGAGACCACATTCCCAGATCACAAGGGCCCCTCCTCCGACTGGATGTGAAAACTAAGCCTGACGGTCAGCAGAAGCCATGCGAGGCTTTCCTCAGTCACCTGTCAGACAAGCACTGCATCCTTTATTCTTTCTGGAGACACAGTCCAGGATCCTTAGATATTACAGGGACAGTAGACATTTGGAGGGAAAATCATGGTAAAATAAAGTCATTGAAAAACTGCACTTAAGTCGCAACCCTCTTGCCCAGAAGTTGGAGGTCTTTTCAGGCCTCTGCCCCCCAGGATCTGCCGTTGGATTCCCAGGAGCTGGACTCTCTTTCATCCTATCTTTATTTAAAGTTTTAACTGTATTTTGAAAATGTTTCAAAAGTGAAGTGAAGTCTCTCAGTCGTGTCCAGCTCTTTGCGACCCCATGGACTATAGCCTACCACGCTCTGAGGAGCCTCTCAGTCCATGGAATTTTCCAGGCAAGAGTACTGGAGTGGGTTGCCATTTCCTACTCCAGGGGATCTTCCCAACCCAGGGATTGAACCCGGGTCTCCCGCACTGCAGGCAGACGCTTTACTGTCTGAGCCACCAGGGAAGCCGAAAATGTTTCAAATGTAGATTAAAGTTGTAAGGATAGGGCTTGTGGACGGCCGTCCTCTCCACGTCTGCACGTGGTCCACCCTCTGTGTGTTTGGGTCCTGACCTCTTCACTGAGGGACCCTGGTCATTTTGGTCGTTTTAAGTGCATTACATGTATAAAGGCCCTGTCTCCAAGCCAGGTCACATTCTGAGATACCACAGGTCTGGATTTCATCCTGGCGATCTTGGAGACCCAATTCAGAAGATGGGCTGGTTGTCCCCTTGCTATACAATCTGTGACCCGGTGCTGCTGGGCAGGCAGGCTCTTGAGGTGCCTGAAGATGCTAGACAAGAGGCTCAAGAGGTCTGGTCATTAACTAAAGAGACAGAAATGCTGACCTTTTCATAACGAAAAAGCAGACAGTGATGGGAGGTCGCACGCCTCGGCGGGGATGTGCTATTGATGTCAGCACACCTCCACAGCCAACAGTGCAGGTGTAGTCACGTCAGCTCAGTGCAGGCTTCATGTTAAACTTATTTCCTGGTAGCTCTGTGGAGGGGCCTGTAGCTGCCGTAGAGATAACATGTTCTTGTCTCACCTCGGCCTCATCCCATTCCCTCTGCCAAGAAACCAACAGCCAGTCTCACGCTGCCTTTGATACAAAGGTCTTTTTCCTTTTTTTTAAAAAAAAGACTCTTGGAGCCTTCCCTGGTGGTACAGAGGATAGGAATCCACATACCAGTGCAGGGGGACATGGGATCAATCTGCAGTCCTGGAAGAGCCCCCCCCGCTGCAGAGCAACTAAAACCCACGTGCCACACGACTACTGCAGCCTCTGTACCCCCAAAAAGAGTAGCAACCCCCCTCCCTGCACCCCAGCTAGAGAAAGCCCAAGTGCAGCAACAAAGACCCAGCACAACCAAACATATTTAAAAACTAAAATAGTTAAAAAAAATCTTAGTATGATAATAATACCTATTCATAAATTAAACAGTATAGTCCCCGAATAAGTGTTGTCCACTCCTTCCCTCCTCAAACAATCCCACATTTCAGAGATAACCACAATTAGCTTTTATATCCGTCTAGATTTTTCCAGACATTTTTCTTTGTATTTGCAAACACATACCCATAGCTGTTAAACGTTAGTCGCTCAGTCGTGTCTGACTCTTCACGACTCTATGGACTGTAGCCTGCCAGGCTCCTCTGTCCATGGCATTTTCCAGGCAAGAATACTTAAGTGGGTTGCCATTCCCTTCTCCAGGAGATCTTCCTGACCCAGGGATCAAACCCGTGTCTCTTGTGTCTTCTGCATTGACAGGTGGATACTTTACCACTGTGCCACCTGGGAAGCCCCATCTAATCACAGCAGCCCCCTTATTTATTTAATTTTAAAATCTTTACTAGATAATTACTTACTGAGAGTCTGCTAGGTTCAAAGTTGTATGGATATATGCTTTTTATTTCTGGTGTCAATGTATTTCACCTACACTCACAAAATTTTGGACAGACTAAACGCACAATTTTAGACCATTTTGTTAAAACTTTAAAATCTTCAAGAGCAGAGGTCATCTATTTTCCCTTTAAAAGCAGAGTTTTCTCTGAGTGGGGGAGGAAGACATCGGAGACATTCAAAAGACTCAAAGTGCTGCTGCTTGCACCCCCTGCCAATCTCCCATTAGTTGAGAATAACTAGGAAATTAAATCCTATTCTGCAACTTGCTTTTTTTCCGAGTCCTTCAACGTCCATTCCTTCAGTCTGCCTTGCTCTTTCTGACAGCCCTCTGGGTTTCTGCAGCACAGGTATACCAATATTTGCTTGTGGGTAGACAGGCAAGCTGTTTTGTGTTTCGGTCACAGACAACGTGGCAGGGTGTCTCTTTTTGTGTATCTTTGCGCTCTTCCAGTATTTCTGTAGAAAAGATTCCCAGAAATGGTTATCGCTCAGGCCAAAGTTGGAATGTTGATCGTTACTGCCAGCTTGCCATTAGAGAGCACTGTTCAGTTTATCCTTTCCCACAACTTTGTAAGAGAGGGCCCCTTTCCTCCTAGGCTGCTTCACACTGGGAATTTTCAAGGACTGCTCTGGAATAAACTTGTTCTTTCTCTACTTTCTCATTGAGGATAACTTTCATTATGTCTCTTCCTTGGTGGAAAGAGAAAAAAGGAACTGTGGGTTTAGCAAGCCACTTTGGGCTGCAGCCAAAGTGCTTGCCACATCGTGTCTGTGTGTGTGTGTGTGTGTGTGTGTGTGTGTGTGTATGTATCTGAGAGAAAGAAGAGACTTCACTAAGACCCGCAGGGAAAGTCAGCAGACGGGGTGTAGCTTTCCCTGGGTTCACCCATTCTCACTCGTCTCAGGTGGCCCTGCAGGTCTCTCCTCCAGCTGTGGGCATTCGTGTAAGTTTTGTGTGCCTCAGTCTCCCAGTGTGTAAAATGGGGAGAAAAAGAGACCCATCTCGGAAGGCTGTTCTGAGGATTGAATACTAAGTGCAGTTATGGCTCAGCGCATCCTACTCTCCTAATAAATGTTATTTCTAATTGTCACAAAAGCCCTGCAAATAGGTATTACCAGGCCTGTATTCACAGCTAAAATGAAGGTAAATGGCCTCACAGGACCTCTGAAAAGTAGTATTAGCTCCTTTTCTTCTCCCTCAAAGTCCATCTTCTTTTACAGATAAGATGTCTATGTGCCATCACGTCCCCCCGCAGCCCCCCGGCGCACTGTGCAGCATGCGGGATCTTACTTCACCAGCCAGGGATTGAACCCGTGTTCCCTGCAGCAGAAGTGTAAAGTCTTAACTGCTGGACTGCCAGGGAAGTCCTGTCATTACTTGTTATAAAAAAGCATTCCTAGTAACTTGCCCTGGGCGCTTGACTGGTCTGAAATGAGGTGGTTGAATGGGGTCTAGTGGTCACAGCTCAGAGCCCTGTAGAGGTGGAGAGCATTCTGTAGGAACCACAGTGCCAGCCAGGGCTGAGCCTGAAGAGCCCACACGCAGCAGCTGAAGCAAACGTCGTTCACTCTCCCACACGGTGTCGGCTTGGGAGTTCAGGAGCACAGGAGCTGGTGGCTCTGACTCAGGGCCTCCCATGAGGCTGGCCAGGGCCCCAGTCACTGGAGGCTCTGCTGGGGCTGCAGGATCCACTTCTGAAGTGGTTCACTCATGTGGCTCAGGAGCTGTTGCTGGCTGTCGGCACAAAGGGCTACCTGAGTGTCTCCACACCAAGGCATCTGCCTTCTCCCAGAGCAAGTGACCTAGTGCAAGGTGGAAGCTACGACGCCTTTTATGACCTAGTCTTGGTGGTCATAGGGCTTCCCTGGTGAGTCAGCGGTAAAGAATACACCTGCCAACGCAGGAGATGCGGGTTTGATCCCTGGGCCAGGAAGATCCCCTGGAGAAGGAAATGGCAAACCTCTCCAGTATTCTTGCCTGGAGAATTCCCTGGACAAAGGAGCTGAGCGGGCTTCAGTCCATGGGGTTGCAGAAGAGCCAGACACAATTTAGCGACTAAACAACAGCGACCTGGGGGTCAAACACCATCACTCATGCCACGCTCATTCTTTTCATTAGAAGAGTCACCAGTTTTAGTAAAACAAGTGAAAACTACAGGGTGACCAGTTAAACCTGAACTCCAGAGAAACAGTGAATAAGCTTCTGGTATAAATACAGCCCATGCAATAATTGGGACTTATAAAAAATTTACTTGTTTGTCTGAAATCCAAATTTAATTGACTGGGGATTGAATCCACCAACTGCAGACCCTCTGAACTGATTGGCTCCACAGTGCAGACAGGAACAGCATTCCTGATTACCATGAGGCAGGCAACTTCACGTGAAAAGACTAGACCAGCCAAACCAAATAGAGAGTTACCCTCCCCCAATTCTTATTATAAGACATTCAGACATAAGAAAAGTTGAAAGAAGAGTGTGACAAATATCCATACCCCCTTCACTTAGACTCCATAATTCTATCTTTTCTGTGCTTTTCTTATCAACTTTTTAAACTATTTATATACTTTGATTTTGATGAACCATTCTTTTTACTGTATGACTCAGTGTATATAAAACAGAGCAGGCAAACCCAAGATGAACTTTTTACTTTTTCCTGTATGATTCCACTTATATGAAATGTCTAGAATGGGCAAACTCAAGAGTCAGAGAGTAACTAGAGGTCGCCAGGGGTGGGCGAGAGGGAAGAATGAGGAGTGGCTGCCAGTGGGTATGGGGTTTCCCTTTGGGGAGATGAAATATTTTGGAGCTAGATGGATGTGATTGGTGTACAGCATTGTGACTGTGCTTACTGCCACTGGACTGTACATTTTAAATGGTTACTTTTACAATATGCAAATTTTACCTCAATTGAAAAAAAGAAAAGTCAGCAGTGTTTTGGGTAAGAACGGACTGCCTGGCCTGGAATCCTGACGGCCATAAGCCAGCTGTCTGATCTTGGGCAAGTTGCTTAAGCTCTCTGTGCCTCTGTTCCCTCACCTTAATTTAAGGGTATCAAAAACATTTTTGTTACAGAGTTATTATCAAGTGTAAAGGAGTTAATATTTGTAAAGCACCTATAGATCCATGTTTCACATACTAAGTACCAAGTAAAGGTTTTTAAAGTAGATCCCTGAGCCCCACAGCCAGCTCCACGCAGGCTGCTCAGACCTGGGTCTTGCAGCGCCTGCAGCGCTAAGACTCACAGGATGGTCTCCTAGGGGGGCCCAGTGCCAGGCAGAGGCTGAACAACTCAGCTCCTCTTTCAGAGACTGATGAACCATTTTGAAGGAAGTGGGAGATGTCAAGACACTTCACTCCTAAGTTCTTTATAACTTCTGTCTGTTAAAAATATGTTCCTCTGAAAACATAATTCTGTGATCTCACCTAAGAAAATTAGCCATGATTTTCTAATATCATCTAACATTCAGTCCATATTCCAGGCTTCCCTATAATCCTAAAAATAACTTCTGGCATCAATCAAGTCTCACCTAGGGGCTTCCCTAGTGGCTCAGTAGTAAAGAATCCACCTGCAATGCAGGAGAAGCGAGTTCAACCCCTGGGTCGGAAAGATCCCCTGTAGTAGGAAATGGCAACCCACTCCAGTGTTCTTGCCTGGAAAATCCCATGGACATAGGAACCTGGTGGGCTACAGTCCATGGGGTTGCAAAGAGTTGGACATGGATGAGTGACTAAAAAACAATTCCTGCGTTATACCTTGTCTCCAACAGAGCCGGTCTTCTCACCATTCTATATATATAAATATAAAGGCTCACCTATATGTCTCATTAGTCTTTTAAAATCTAAAGCAGTCACCTTTGAAGAGATGAGTCTAGTTGTCTTATAAACAGTTCTACATTCTGGATTCCCAGAATACAGGCTATTTTTCCTTTAGCCTTTGATCTCTGCTGGAGCTGAGTGTGAATATGTGAGTAAATTCTACTCAGTGAGATGCATGTGAAGGTACTGTGTACAGCTTCTGGTAAGTCTGCTGCTGCCCGGAACATGATATCTGGAGCTTTGGCAGCCTTTCTAGACCTGAGGATCAGGGTCAACCCAGAGGTAAAAGCGGGAAGAGCTTCATGCCAGCTCTGTGTGCTTACTTCCCTCCCTCCTTTATTTGAGAAGATAAAACCTCATGTGCTTAAGTCACTGTTAATTGGGATTTTGCTTTATATTTAGTCAAACTTAATCCAGGTAATACAGAAGGCAGATTGAGACCTACCGTAATCTTGTATTTGCCTGGGAGATACGTTAATTGCTTTCTGCTGAGATACATCTCATTCAGTGAGGAGCTCTCATTCGTCCAGGTGCAGCTCCCTGGGGCCAGCGCCGTGTGAGAACATGCTCACACTATCATGTTACCTGTGGAATCTGGGTGGTCAGGGAAATTTTTTGTAAGAAACTTGTGGTTGTAGATGTGGGAAATGAAATTAGTGTAGCAGTAACAGGTAAGAGGACTCTGAGGGACAGGGCCGAGAGGTGTGAGTGTGCAGGGCAGGGTGGGAACACCCCCGGATCGGCACAAAGCGGGTGTTTGTGAAATAGCTGGGCAGCAACACCGGGGCCAGGTTCCAAAGGGCAGGGCCTTATGGGGCGGGAGAGGGGGGGATGCAGTTGACATGCAAACTCCTTGCAATCTTGCCTGACAGGGAGAGGTTTCCTGGGTGTTGAAAACCCCATGTGGCAAGTGTCCCACAGGAAACAGGATCTTACAGCACATGAAGGGCATCTGCCCACCCACTGCCACCCCTGGAGTCGACTGGGTTGGGCTCAGGAACAAATCTATGTATGGAGGGGCAGAAGGCCTCCCAGGGCAGCGCGACCCTCTTCCTGCCCAGGCATGCACAGGCTATAACCGAGGTGCTGCCATTTCAGCCCTTGGTCATCTGAGAAGCTGGGTAGCCTGTTGAGCTTCAGCCATCTCTTGGAGGTTGAGTTTGTAGGGTTTCTGGATTTAGTGACATCTTCCTACCTGAGCAGAGCAAAAAGTGCGGCATCCATGTTTTGGATCCTAAAAACTTCACTCTGGTTAGACCAGAATTTCAACTACAGTTGAGACTCTGATACAACCATTAAAAAACAAACACAAGAACCAAACAAATATATGGTTCTATGCACACATACACACATACGCACATGTGTGTATAATGTATGTGTGTGTGAATACAGCTGACCCTTATCCATTAGTTCTTTCACTTGCTCATTCTTCTAAGAATCACTTATTGAGATCTTGTCAGTGGTGTTGTGTTTGGAATGAAGATAACTGAGTTCTCCACCATCTTTCCAAATCCCAGAAGACACAAATTCAGTCGATCCTTGAACAACGTGGGGGTTGGGGCATTGACTTCTGTTCAGTCCAAAATCCATGTATAACTTTATAGTTCCTGAATTCAACCAACCAGAAATCGTGCAGAACTATCATATGCATTTATTGAAAAATATTTGTGTATAAGTAGATCCATGCAGTTCAAACCCTTGTTCAAGGGTCAACTGTACAAACACAACTGGTCAGAATCCACTGGGTTCTCAACAACAGAGAATGAGCCCAGGGTTCCCTAGCAGAGAGAAGGGCCGCCTGGGGGCTTAGTAGGTTATAGCTACACTCATTTCCCTGTGGCTGGGACTAATATTTCATACTATTTTCTGGTACCATAATTAGGCAAATTCCTGATTTCTTGCACTGAGTCAAAATCAGGGCCCAATTTTACCACCATTCCCTCTAAAGAGAACTGTCATGGGTCTGGGGTGGATCTGGGATCAACTCTTCCCAGAACCCCCGGGGGCACCCAGGGGTGACTGTTCCCAAATGCTTGCCAGGCAGCTTCCCCGGTCTGTTTCCTAATGTGTTTTGCTGCCGTGGCCCACGCGGTCTTCTCCCGCTTCCCCGCTTCTCTGCAGCATCAGGCTTCTCCAGCTTTGGGCACCAGTGCTTTAGGATCTCCTCTGACCTCTCTGCTGGATGTCACTGCCTGGGTCCTGGTTTTAATGACACACTGGGCTTCCCTGGTGGCTCAGTGGTAAAGAATCCACCTGCCAGTGCAGGAGAGGGTTCAATTCTTGAATCGGGAAGATCCCCTGGAGGAGGAAATGGCAACCCACTCCAGTATTCTTGCTTGGGAAATTCCATGGGCAGAGGAGCCTGGTGGGCTGCAGTCCATGGGGTCACGAAAGAGGCAGCAGGACTTAGTGACTAAAAACAATGGTTCTTAACAAGCTTTGATAGCCACTCAGAACTGATACCCTTACTCTGACTAGCGAGGTTGGCTAGCGAGTTTGTTATCCCTTTCTGGTAAGTAATGCCTTAGTTCAGTAAAGGATTTGTTCCTAATGGACCCTTAAAAGTGACTCTAATTGTGAGAACTCAAAGCTGCTTCTATGAGGAGGCCCTGAAAATCGTGTAGCATCCCTCATGCAGGGGAGGCAGAACCTGAGAGCGGCCCAGGGCTGCTCTGCCCAGGTTTGAACCATGCCTGCTCTACGCACTAGCTGTGTTACCTTGAGCAAGTTCCATAGCCTCTCTGTGCTCAGGTGTAAAAACAGGGTTATTAGGTAATAAAAGGCTCATCTGCTTCAGGGTCGTTGAAGAATTAAATGAACAAACACAAAGAAAGCACTCACAGCAGTGCCTGGGGCATAAGGAAGGACTCCAGCAGTGTTAGCAGTCATTATTACCGCGCGAGGGCCTGTTCTCTGGAGACACTTGTAGAGCTGGTTCTGCCGGCAGCTCGCACGCACGCTTCTGAGGACCCAATCTTTATTACAGTTGAAGGCTGATGGGACTGGCAGCGTCTAATCATGTTGTGGCAGTCATTTTTCCGCCTCTCTGAACTTTTTGAGGGTAGAGGCTGTTCATTACTCGTTCAGTTTGGCAAACTGAACTGACTGAGTGGGTGAGTGAGTGTGTGTGTGTGTGTGTGTGTGTGTGTGTGTGTGCAGGGCGCTGCTGGGTGTAGTGATTAAGGTGAAAAACAAATGCCAACCTGGCCCCTACCTTGTTGCCAGGAGCCTAGAAGGTCTTGCTTTCTGCCCTGTGGGTGAGGTTGAAGAAACTGAGGAAAATTTACATGAATTCTTCTGAATATAGATTCAAGTTTTACAATTTATCCTAAGATCCTTACACTCTGATCCCTGATCAATTTCATACTAGGGAAGGGAGATTATATTTGAAGTCTGTCAAAATCTGGTTGGCTGTCCTTACCAATAGGAAGCTGGTCCAAGGATAATATTTGATTTAGAAGCCTGAAACCTGGAAGTTCCTCATTTATAAAGTGTCAGGGTTGATGCTACTTTCGAGAAGCTTTTTAAAAGATGTGAAATATCTGCATGTGTGTCTGCCAGTGGCCCAGTTTTTGCAAAGAGAATTACTGGCACTAAGGAAGTATTGCTGGGAACTGATGTCCATAATCTGGGGACAGCAGGATTTCGTGGTTCCTGGTCCCCAGTCCCTGAGATAAAGGGAGATAATCTAGAGAGAGGCATAACAGTGGGAATGTCTTTGTTTAATTTTTTTATTGACACAAACTGAAATGCTGAACAACATGTACTGTTCTGAACTCAACACCCCACTAGTCACTCTGTTCTAGGGTCATGTATACTCCTGGGAAAATCCAACTGTCTCATTCCATGGCTGTCCATGCACTTGCGACTGCAGAGTTTCAACAGTTCTAAGATGCTGATTATTGTTCCATTTTAACTCTTCTGAAATTGAGATGCATCTTGCATTGATTCACTGGATCATGGATAAAGCAAGGGAATTCCAGGAAAACATCTACTTCAGCTTCATTGTCTATGCTAATGATTTTTGTGGATCACAACAAACTGTGGAAAATTCTTAAAGAAATGGGAGTACCAGACCACCGTAACCGCTTCCTGAGAAACCTGTCTCTATGTGCATCAGGAGGCAACAGCTAGAACTGGACATGGAACAACTGACTGGTTCCAAACTGAGAAAGGAGTACGACAAGGTTGTATATGGTCACCCCACTTATTTAACTTCTATGCAGAGAAATCATGTGAAATGCTGGGCTGGATGAATTACAAGCTAGAATCAAGATTGCTGGGAGAAATATCAACAACCCAGATATGCAGATAATACCACTCTAATGGCAGAAACCAAACAGAAACTAAAGAGCCTCTTGATGAAGGTGAAAAAGGAGAGTGAAAAATCTGGCTTTAAATTCAGCATTAAATGGAAACTGGTTGTTAAAGGCAGAGTCTTTTTCTGGTTTCTAGAAGGATGTTTGGCAACAGGCAGTGCCGCTGTGCCCGCAGTACTTAGGCGTGTGTATTCAGTGATTAAGAGCACAAACTGTGGAACCAGACACCATATCAAACCCTGGCACTGCGCTCTGAAGAGCCAGAGAAGGGGACCATGCCCTCAAGAAGCCTCACAGTTCAGGGAGTCAGACACTGACCCTCACAAGTCAGGGTGACAAGTGTTATGATGAGCTATAGAAGGGTAGCGGCCAGAGCAGCAGGTTACTGAGGGCCCCCGTGGGCTAGACCAAAGGCCTAAATTGTTTCTCATGCTCCTAACAGCCCTGACACATGTTCCAGAGAAGTTATCTTAACTGATCTGCATTTAACCAACATACCGGGTTATTGGCGGCCCTCCAATCCTGGTCAGAAGTGACTGCTGCTGCCTACCAGTGCTGATCGCTCAGACGTCTACAACATTCTTTACCCTACCCAAGCTCTGTTCCCACCGGCTGAATCAGGAGAGTTTGTTCCCCAAAGTTTGGAGTTATTTTTATTTTTATTTATTTATTTTTGGTGTGTGTATGGCATGTGGGATCTTAGTTCCCCAACCAGGGATCAAACCCATGCTCCCTGCAGAGGAAGGGCAGAGTCTTAACCACTTGACAGCTAGGAAAGTGCCTGTTCCCCAAAAGTTTGGACTAATTTGCATTTATTGTTGTAATCATACAATTTATCTAAATAAAACGAAACTCATGAAATCTGATTGCAAGAAAGAGAAAGTAACGTTTTGAGAAAAACTAAGTCCGTGCTTTGGAAATATGCAATAAAGATGAATTGCTAAAAATAAAAATAAATAAATAAATAAATAAATAAATTCAGCATTAAAAAAAACTAAGATCATGGCATCCAGTCTCATCACTTCATGGCAAATAGAAGGGGAAAAAGTGAAAGCAGTTATAGATTTTATTTTCTTGGGCTCCAAAATCACTGTGGACAGTGAGTGCAGCCATGAAATTAAAAGATGCTTGCTCCTCGGAAGGAAAGCTAGGACAAACCTAGACAGCATATTAAAAAGCAGAGACATCACTTTCCCAACAAAGGTCAAAGCTATTTTTTTTCCAGTCGTCAAGTATGGATGTGAGAGTTGGGCCATAAATGCTGAGTGCCGAAGAATTTATGCTTTCAAATTGCGGTGCTGGAGAAGACTCTTGAGAGTTTCCTGGACAGCCAGTAGATCGAAACAGTCAATCCTGAAGTCAATCAAAACAGTCAATATTAACCCTGAATATTCACTGGAAGGACTGACGCTGAAAAGATGAAGCTCCAATACTTTGGCCTCCTGATGCAAAGAGCCAACTTATTGGAAAAGACCCTGATGCTGGGAAGGTTGAAGGCAAAAGGATAAGGGGGTGGCAGAGGATGAGATGGTTAGATAGCATCACTGACTCAATGGACATGAATTTGAGCAAACTCTTGCAGATAGTGGTGGACAGAGGAGCCTGGCATGCTGCAGTTCATGGGGTTACAAAGAGTTGGACACGACTGAGCAACAACAAAAATTGGTGGGATCTTAGGCATTTTGTCAGTGTCTAATTCTCAAGAGTTTTTTCTTACAATTCGTAACATATTAAATTAGATGAAGTATGATGGTGGTTCCCTAACTTTGCTTGCATTTGGAATCACCTAGTTATCTTTAAAAGATCCTGGTGCCTCCCTACATGCACCATGTAATAGGGATGGGGTACAACTTGGACATCAGGATTTTAAAGTACAGAAAATTTGGGAGCCACTGAAATACAGTATTTCTGCCTTATTCAAGCTTTTCTTCAACTCCTAGGTTTCATGAACAGCAACTTTACAGATTCTGCTTATATACTGCACACTCCTCTGTCTCAAGTAATAATGTCTTTTCAACTCCAGCCACTAATCATCCATTATACTCCAGGAGACTGTCAGCTCCAGGAGGGCAGGGGTTTTGTTTGATTTCTTCTCTGTTATGTCCTCAGCACCAAGGACACTGAGGCACATTGTAGACATCTGATAAATATTAGGTGAATGAACATTCCTCCTTTTATATTTGGTGCCCTAATAAACTCATTTCTCAGGCAATTTGTAGCAGAAGTGTTATACATTCAGGTGATTTTTCCAAATCGGGTCCTCTGCTTCATCTTTCACACCCCAGTTTTCACATAATGTTCATTTCAAATCTTGAGCTTAATGTTTTCTCTTTCCACACACACCCCTCACAATTTCAGTCCCAGGCTCTCCATGTCCATCCACTTGAGACCCTGAGTCTCAAGGTTATAATCCTGAATCATTTTCAAGCCTTGATAATTATTTGCCTTTAATGTAATTAATAGAATTGGTTTCATCTGCTATTGTGCTATTTGTTTTACAGTTAATCCTTAAGTTCTTTCCTCTTTATTTCTCCTTTCCTGCTCTTATTTTTAAGTACTCAGTTTTCAAAAAACATCTTCTATTAGTTTTATATATTCTTGTATTATTTTTCTAGTGTTACCCTCAAAATTTCAAGGTATGGTGGTTCAGATGGTAAAGAATCTGCCTGCAATGCAGGAGACGTGGGTTCTATCCTTGAGTAGGGAATATACCCTGAAGAAGGGAATGGCTACCTACTCCAGTATTCTTGCCTGGAGAATTCCATGGACAGAGAAGCCTAGTGGGCTACAGTCCATGGGGTCACAAAGAGTTGGACATGACTGAGCAACTAAGAACAATTCCAATTGAAAGGCAAAGAATATCCGAATTGATTAAAAAATCAAATACCAATTATATGGTAATTAGAAAATATATATAGCACAAAAACACTAACCAAAAGAAAGCTGGTGTGCCTTGAGTAACAGGAGACAAAGGGACTACATGGCAAGAAGAATTGCTAGATAAACAGGACATTTCATAGTGACAAACAGTCAACTTAAAAGGAAGACATAACAAACCTAAATTTGTATGCACTTAATAACAGAACTTTTAGTTCGCTGATTCCTAAAATGTCAATGTTCACTCTTGCCATCTCCTGTTTGACCACTTTCAATTTGCCTTGATTCATGGACCTAACATTCCAGGTTCCTATGCAATATTGCTCTTTACAGCATCAGACTTCACTTCCATCACCCGTCACATCCACAGCTGGGTGTTGTTTTTGCTTTGGCTCTATATCTTCATTCTTTTTGGAGTTATTTCTCCACTGTTCTCCAGTAGCATATTGGGCACCTACCGACCTGGGGAATTTCATCTTTCAGTGTCATCTTTTTGCCTTTTCATACTGTTCATGGGGTTCTCAAGGCAAGAATCCTGAAGCGGTTTGCCATTCCCTTCTCCAGTGGACCACATTTTGTCAGAACTCTCTGCCATGACCTGTCTGTCTTGGCATGGCTCATAGTTTCATTGAACGAGACAAGGCTGTGGTCCACATGATCAGTTTGGTTAGTTTTCTGTGATTGTGGATTTCATTCTGTCTGTCCCCTGATGGATAAGGATAAGAGGCTTATGGAAGCTTCCTGATGGGAGAGACTGACTGAGGGGGAAACTGAGTCTTGTTCTGATGGGCGGGGCCATGCTCAGTAAATCTTTAATTCAATTTTCTGTTGATGGGTGGGGCTGTGTTCCCTCCCTGTAGCTTGACTGAGGCCAAACTATGGTGGAGGTAATGAAGATAACGGTGACCTCCTTCAAAAGGTCCCATGCATGTGCTGCTACACTCAGTGCCTCTGACCCTGCAGCAGGCCACCACTGACCCATGCCTCTGCTGGAGACTCCTGGACACTCGTGGGCATGTCTGGGTCAGTCTCTTGTGGGGTCACTGCTCCTTTCTCCTGGGTCCTGGTGCACACAGGGTTTTGTTTGTGCCCTCCAAGAGTCTCCAAAGGATCATAAGAGACTACTATCAGCAACTATATGCCAAAAAAAAAAAAAAAAAAAAAAGGACAACTTGGAAGAAATGAACAAATTCTTACAAAAGTATAACCTTCCAAAACTGAACCAGGAAAAAATAGAAGATCTTAACAGACCTATTGCAAGCACAGAAATCGAAACTGTAATCAGAAGTATTCCAACAAACAAAATCCTAGATGGCTTCACAGGTGAATTCTACCAAAAATTTAGAGAAGAGCTAACACCTATTCTACTCAAACTCTTCCAGAAAATTGCAGAGGAAGGTAAACTGCCAATTTCATTCTATGAGGCCACCATCACCCTAATACCAAAACCAGACAAAGATGCCACCAAAAAAGTGGCCAGTATCACTATAAGCCAATATCACTGATGAACATAGATGCAAAAATTCTCAACAAAATTCTAGCAAACAGAATCCAACAATATATTAAAAAGATCATACATCATGACCAAATGGGCTTTATCCCAGGGATGCAAGGATTCTTCAATATTCACAAATCAATAAATGTGATACACCACATTAATAAATTGAAAGATAAAAACCATATGATTATCTCAACAGATGCAGAGAAAGCCTTTGACAAAATTCAACATCTGTTTATGATAAAACCACCCAAAAAGCAGGCATAGAAGGAACATACCTAAACATAATAAAAGCCATATAACACACAGCAAACATTATCCTCAATGGTGAAAAATTGAAAGCATTTTCCCTAAAGTCAGGAACAAGACAAGGGTGCCCACTCTCACCACTACTATTCAACATAGTTTTGAAAGTTTAGCCACAGCAATCAGAGCAGAAAAAGAAATAAAAGGAATCCAGATTGGAAAAGAAGTAAAACTCTCACTGCAGATGACATGATCCTTTACATGGAAAACCCTAAAGACACCACCATAAAATTACTAGAGCTAATCAATGAATATAGTAAAGTTGCAGGATATAAAATTAACACACAGAAATCCCTTGCATTCCTATACACTAACAACTAGAAAACAGAAAGAAAAATTAAGGAAGCAATTCCATTCACCATTGCAACAAAAAGAATAAAATATTTAGGAATAAATCTACCTAAAGAAACAAAAGATCTATATATAGAAAATGATAAAACACTGATGAACGAAATCAAAGATGACACAAATAGATGGAGAAATATACCATGTTCATGGATCAGAAGAATCAATACAGTGAAAATGAGTATACTACCTAAAGCAATCTATAGATTCAATGCAATCCTTATCAAGCTACCGACAGTATGTTTCACAGAACTAGAACAAATAATTTCACAATTTGTATGGAAATACAAAAAACCTTAAATAGCCAAAGCAATCTTGAGAAAGAAGAATGGGGCTAGAGGAATCAACCTGTCTGACTTCAGACTATACTACAAAGCTACAGTCATCAAGACAGTATGACACTGGCACAAAGACAGACATATAGATCAATGGAACAAAACAGAAATCCCCGAGACAAATCCACCAATCTATGGACACCTTATCTTTGACAAAGTAGGCAAGAATATACAATGGAGAAAAGACAATCTCTTTAACAAGTGGTGCTGGGAAAACTGGTCAACCACTTGTAAAAGAATGAAACTAGAACACTTCCTAGCACCATACACAAAAATAAACTCAAAATGCATTAAAGATCTAAATGTAAGACCAGAAACCATAAAACTCCTAGAGGAGAACATAGGCAAAACACTCTCTGACATAAACCACAGCAGGATCCTCTATGACCCACCTCCCAGAGTAATGGAAATAAAAGCAAAAATAAACAAATGGGACCTAATAAAAATTAAAAGCTTTGCACAACGAAGGAAACTATAAGCAAGGTGAAAAGACAGCCTTCAGAATGGGAGAAAATAATAGCAAATGAAGCAACTGACAAACAACTAATCTCAAAAATATACAAGCAGCTCATGCAGCTCAATTCCAGAAAAATAAAGGACCCAATCAAAAAATGGGCCAAAGAACTAAATAGACATTTCTCCAAAGAAGACATACAGATGGCTAACAAAAACATGAAAAGATGCTCAACATCACTCATTATTAGAGAAATGCAAATCAAAACCACAATGAGGTACCATCTCATGCCGGTCAGAATGGCTGCTATCAAAAAATCTACAAAAAATAAATGCTGTAGAGGGTGCAGAGAAAAGGGAACACTCTTACACTGTTGGTGGGAATGCAAACTAGTACAGCCACTATGGAGAACAGTGTGGAGACTCCTTAAAAAACTGGAAATAGAACTGCCATATGACCCAGAAATCCCACTTCTGGGCATACACACCAAGGAAACCAGAATTGAAAAAGACACATGTACCCCAATGTTCATCATAGCACTGTTTACAATAGCTGGGACGTGGAAGCAACCTAGATGTAAATTGGCAGACAAATGGATAAGAAAGCTGTGGTACATATACACAATGGAATATTACTCGGCTATTAAAAAGAATGCATTTGAATCAGTTCCAATGAGGTGGATGAAATGCATATATATGAAATTTAGAAAGATGGTAATGGTAACCCTGTATGCGAGACAGCAAAAGAGACACAGATATAAAGAACAGACTTTTGGACCCTGTGGGAGAAGGTGAGGGTGGGATGATTTGAGAGAATAGCATTGAAACATGTATATCACCATATGTGAAATATATCACTAGTCCAGGTTTGATGCATGAGACAGGGTTCTCAGGGCTGGTGCACAGGGATGACCCTGAGGGATGGGATGGGCAGGGAGATGGGAGAGGGGTTCAGGATGGGGAACACATGTACACCCAAAGCTGATTCATGTCAATGAATGGCAAAAACCACTGCAATATTGTAAAGTAATTAGCCTCCAATTAAAATAAATTAATTTTAAAAAAAAGAAAAAGCATTTGGTATCTCTTTATGTTAAAAAAAAAAAAACCCACTTCGACAAACTAAGACTAGAAGGAAACTTCCATAATCTTATAAAGGATATTTAAAAAACAAAACAAACTAACCTCAAAACAAAACAAGTCTACAGCTAACTTAAGAGTGAATTTTTGAATGCTTTTTGCCTCCTTGGGCTTGGGAACAAGACTAGGATGTCCACTCGCCACTTCTAGGTAACACTGTAATGAAAATCCTATTTAGTGCAATAAAGTGAGAAAAAGAAATAAGGTTTAAAAGTTAAAGATTAGAAAAGAAGAGGTAAAAGGGCCATTTTTGGCAAATAGCATGACTGTGTACTGAAAAATGTAGAACATTAATCAAAACATTAGATTTAATTAGTGCATTTACCAAAGTTGCTGGATACAAGGTCAATACTTGAAAATTAATTGTTTTTCTATATTAGTAATAAACAGCACATTAAATGAAAATATCAGTTATGATAGCATAATAATCAAATACTTGGGAATAAATCTAGTGAAAGAGGTGCAAGAAATCATAGCGAGATTTTTTTTGATCCACTTCTTAAGAGTAATGAAAATAAAAGCAAAATAAACAAGTGAGACCTAATTAAACTTAAAACCGTTTGCACAGCAAAATGAAAAGACAACTCACAAAATGGGAGAAAATATTTGCAAACAAAGTGACTAACAAGGAATTAACCTCTAAAATACAGAAATAGCACATGCAGTTCGTTATCAAAAAACCAAACAACCCAATCAAAAAATGGACAGATGATCTAAATAGACATTTTTCCAAAGAAGATACACAGATGGCCAAGAGGTACATGAAAAGATGTTCAACATGACTAATTATTAGAGAACTGCAAATCAAAACTACAATGAGGTATCATCTCACACCCACCAGAATGTCCATCACCAAAAAATCTACAAACTAAATGCTGGAGAGGGTGTGGAGAAAAAGGAAGCCTCTTACACTGTTGGTGGGAAAGTAAATTGGTATAGCCACTATGGAGAACAGTATAGAGGTTTCTTAAAACACTAAAAATACTTTACAATTAAAATAAATAAATTTATATTAAAAAAATAAAATAAAAAACCCACTAAAAATAGAGGTACCATAGGATCCAGTAATCCCACTCCTGGGCCTATGTCCAGAGAAAATCATAATTTGAAAAAACTCATGTGCCTCAGTGTTCATTGCTGCACTATTTATAGTAACTAGGATATGGACACACGCTAAAGGGCCATCGATAGAGGAAAGGATAAGGAGGCATGGCATATGTATATACAATGGAATATCACTCAGCCATAAAAAGAATGAAATATTACTGTTTGCAGCAACACATGTGGATCTAGAGATTGTTGCGCTGAGTGAAGTTAGTCAGAGAAACACAAATATCACATGGTATCACTTATATGTGGAATCTAAAAAATGGTACAAATGAACCTATTTATAAGACAGAAATAGAGTCACAGATGTAGAAAACAAACCTAAGGTTACCAAGGGGGAAGGGAGGGATAAATTGGAAGATTAGGACTGACATATACACACTGCTGCTGCTAAGTCGCTTCAGTCGTGTCCAACTCTGCAACCCCACAGACGGCAGCCCACCAGGCTCCTCCGTCCCTGGGATTTTCTGGGCAAGAGTCCTGGAGTGGGGTTCCATTGCCTTCTCCGCATATACACACTACTATATATAAACTAGATAACTGATAAGGACCTACTGACTAGCACAGGGAACTCTACTCAATACTCTGTGATGATCTATATAGGAATAGAACCTAAAAAAGAGTGGATATATGTACATGTATAACTGATTCACTTAGCTGTACAGCAGAAACTAACACAGCATTGTACGTCAACTGTACTCCAATAAAAACTAAAATTGATATAAAATGCAAAAGACCTAGAGTAGTCAGTCAGAACAATCTTGAGGAAGAAGAATAAATTTGGAATACCTAAAATACCAGGTGGGCTTCCCTGGTGGCTCAGACAGTAAAGAATCTGAGTGCAATTAAGGAGACTGGGGTTCGATCCCTGGGTCAGGTGATCAACCCAGGAGAGTGGAATGGCTACCCACTTCAGTATTCTTATCTGCAAAATCCCATGGACAGAGGAGCCTGGCGGGTTACAGTCCACGGGATCATAAAAGAGTCAGACATGACCTGGCAACTAACCAACAACAAAATACCAGATAGCAAAATTTCCTATTAACTGTTCCTTAGTAAGACTGTGACTTTGGCCCAAGATTAAACAAACAGGTTCATGGAACTGAATAAAGAATACAGAAAGAGACCAACACATATTTGGTCATCTAAGGAGGAGAATGAACCGTGAACTTCCAGATGGTCAAGCTGGTTTTAGAAAAGGCAGAGTAACCAGAGATCAAATTGCCAACATCTGCTGGATCATGGAAAAAGCAAAAGAGTTCCAGAAAAACATCTATGTCTGCTTTATTGACTATGTCAAAACCTTTGACTGTGTGGATCACAATAAACTGTGGAAAATTCTGAAAGAGATGGGAATACCAGACCACTTGACCTGCCTCTTGAGAAACCTATATGCAGGTCAGGAAGTGACAGTTAGAACTGGACATGGAACAACAGACTGGTTCCAAATAGGAAAGGGAGTATGTCAAGGCGTCACCCTGCTTATTTAACTTCTATGCAGAGTACATCATGGGAAACGCTGGGCTGGAAGAAGTACAAGCTGGAATCAGGATTGCTGGGAGAAATATCAATCACCTCAGATAGGCAGATGACACCACCCTTATGGCAGAAAGTGAAGAGGAACTAAAAAGCCTCTTGATGAAAGTGAAAGAGGAGAGTGAAAAAGTTGGCTTAAAGCTCAACATTCAGAAAACGAAGATCATGGCATCTGGTCCCATCACTTCACAGCAAATAGATGAGGAAGCAGCGTCAAACTTTATTTTTTTGGGCTGCAAAATCACTGCAGATGGTGACTGCAGCCATGAAATTAAAAGACGCTTACTCCTTGGAAGGAAAGTTATGACCAACCTAGATAGCATATTCAAAAGCAGACATTACTTTGCCAACAAAGGTCCGTCTAATCAAGGCTATGGTTTTTCCAGTGGTCATGTATGGATGTGAAAGTTGGACGGTGAAGAAAGCTGAGCGCCAAAGAATTTTGAAGACTGCTTTTGAACTGTGGTGCTGGAGAAGACTCTTGCGAGTCCCTTCGACTGCAAGGAGATCCAACCAGTCCATCCTAAAGGAGATCAGTCCTGGCTGTTCATTGGAAGGAATGATGCTGAGGCTGAAACTCCAATACTTTGGCCACCTCATGCGAAGAGTTGACTCATTGCAAAAGACTCTGATGCTGGGAGGGATTGAGGGCAGGAGAAGAAGGGGATAACAGAGGGTGAGATGGCTGGATGGCATCACCGACTTGACACACATGTGTTTGGGTGAACTCCGGGAGTTGGTGATGGACAGGGAGGCCTGGCGTGCTGTGATTCATGGGGTCGCAAACAGTCGGACAAGACTGAGCGACTGAACTGAACCGAACTGAACTGAAAATACCAGAAGGGCTTGGTGGCTCAGACGGTAAAGAATCTGAGTGCAATTGAGGAGACTGGGTTTCAGTCCCTGGGTCAGGGAGATCCCCTGGAGTGCGGAGTGGCTGCCCACTCCAGTATTCTTACCTGCAAAATCCCATGGACAGAGGAGCCTGGTGGGCTACAGTCCATGGAATCATAAAAGAATCAGATACGACTTGGCAACTAAGCAACAAAATACCAGACAGCAAGATTTCCTATTAACTGTTCCTTAGTAAGACTGTGACTTTGGCCCAAGATTAAACAAATAGATTCATGGAACTGAATAAAGAATACAGAAAGAGACCAACACATATTTGGTCATCTAACTTCTAAAAAAGACACCTCTGCAATTTAGGGGCAAAGGGTGATCATTATAGAAAATGCTATTGGAGCAATTGCTTATCTATATGGAAAGATAAACCTGAACATTCATCTCACATCATACACCAACATTAATTCCATATAGATCACAGACTTCTAGAATATAATTTAAGAGAATGTTGTTATAGAGCTTATGGTTGTCTCAGAGGGAAGGATGGGGGAAAGGGATAGTTAGGGAGTTTGGGATGGACATGTACAGACTGCTGTATTTAAGATGGATAACCAACAAGGACCTACCATAGAGCACAAGTGTTATGTGGCAGCCTGGATGGGAGGGAGTTTGGGGGAGAATGGAAATATGTATATGTGTGGCTGAGTCCCTTGGCTGTTCACCTGAAACTACCACAACATTTTTTGTTAACTGGCTATACCCCAATACAAAATAAAAAGATTTTTTAAAAAGAGAAAATGTTGTCATAATTTTATAGGTGAAGATTTCTTAATCAGGACACAAAAAAACACTCACTGTAAAATTTAAAAAACTGATAAATTAGGACTTATTAAAATTCAGAACTACTGTACTTCTGTTCATCAAAATACACAATGAAGAGTGTGAAAAGACATGTCTTAGAATGAAAGATGTTGACAATACATTTACCTAACAGAAGATTAGTGTTCAAAATATCTTAGGAAAAAAACCTCCTAAATCAAATCAACAAAGCATTTCATAGAGAGGATATCTAAAAGGACCAACAAGAATACAAAAAAGAGTACATAACATTTGATGTCCAGGAAATGCAAATTAAAGCCATTATTATATTTCACTGCACCAGAATGGCTAAAATTGTAGTGCATTGGCAAGGATATGGATCAATAGGAGCTTTGTCATATTGCTGTTGGGAGTGTGTACTGGAGAACTGTTTGGTAGTATCTATTAATATCAAAGCTAAATATATTCCCACCGTTGACACAATAAAGTATTTACCCAAGAGAAATAATGCATCCACTGAAAGACATGTGCAAGAATGTTCAAAGCAGTTTTACTATCATGCAGTTTGTTGTTAAAGCTAATAAAAAATGCCCAGGGCAGGGAGGCTGTAAATTTCCCTTGTTGCCCCAGAGCTGGGGTTGGTGTAACAGAGTTCAGGTTTTGTTTGGAAGAGAAGTGCAAATTTTTGTGTACCTGAATATTTATTCGATAGTGGTGGTGAGAAATATTTTATTTTAGATCCCTTACAAGGGGCAGCTGCAGCCCAAAGAGAAAGCCTTTGCCTCATTTCACGGGACCACGGAACTGAGTGGTTGTACAGGCCAGGAGAAGTTATGGCCATCTAGAATGCAGATTCACAGACCCTGCTCAGACCTGCTGAATCACTCCTCTGGGAGGAGGGGCTGGGCTTTGCTTCTTAAGTCTATCAGGTGACTCCTCTATCTTCGTATTTTTAAATGTTGATTCCCTGGAGGCTCAGAGGGTAAAGAATCCAGATGCCTGCAATACAGGAGACCTGGGTTTAATCCCTGGGTTGGGAAGATCTCCTGGAGAAGGGAATGGCAACCCGCTCCAGTATTCTTGCCTGGAAAACCCCCAAGGACAGAGAAGCCTGGCGGGCTACAGTCCATGGGGCTGCAAAGAGTCAGACATGACTGAGTGACTAAGCATAAATACTGTATGTGAAATATATATGTGTGATACGTCTTTTTAAAATAAAGCACAGACCATAATGCATTAAGATTAGATCTCAATTACAGGAGAAAAACTATTAAAAATTCCAACATATGGAGGTTGAACAACACACTTCTGAATAACCAACAAATCACAGAAGAAATCAAAAAAGAAATCAAAATATGCATAGAAACTAATGAAAATGAAAACACAACAACCCAAAACCTGTGGGACACTATAAAAGCAGTGCTAAGAGGAAAGTTCATAGCAATACAGGCATACCTCAAGAAACAAGAAAAAAGCCAAATAAATAACCTAACTCTACAACTAAAGCAACTAGAAAAGGAAGAATTGGAGAACCCCAGAGTTAGTAGAAGGAAAGAAATCTTAAAAATTAGGGCAGAAATAAATGCAAAAGAAACAAAAGAGACCATAGCAAAAATCAACAAAGCCGAAAGCTGGTTCTTTGAAAGGATAAATAAAATTGACAAACCATTAGCCAGACTCATCAAGAAGCAAAGAGAGAAAAATCAAATCAATAAAATTAGAAATGAAAATGGAGAGATCACAACAGACAACACAGAAATACAAAGGATCATAAGAGACTACTATCAGCAGTTGTATGCCAATAAAATGGACAACGTGGAAGAAATGGACAAATTCTCAGAAAAGTACAATTTTCCAAAACTGAACCAGGAAGAAATAGAAAATCTTAACAGACCCATCACAAGCACAGAAATTGAAACTGTAATCAGAAATCTTCCAGCAAACAAAAGCCCAGGTCCAGACGGCTTCACTGCTGAATTCTACCAAAAATTTAGAGAAGAGCTAACACCTATCCTACTCAAACTCTTCCAGAAAATTGCAGAGGAAGGTAAACTTCCAAACTCATTCTATGAGGCCACCATCACCCTAATACCAAAACCTGACAAAGATGTCACAAAAAAAGAAAACTACAGGCCAATATCACTGATGAACATAGATGCAAAAATCCTCAACAAAATTCTAGCAATCAGAATCCAACAACACATTAAAAAGATCATACACCATGACCAAGTGGGCTTTATCCCAGGGATGCAAGGATTCTTCAATATCTGCAAATCAATCAATGTAATTCACCACATTAACAAATTGAAAAATAAAAACCATATGATTATCTCAATAGATGCAGAGAAGGCCTTTAACAAAATTCAACATTCATTTATGATAAAAAACTCTCCAGAAAGCAGGAATAGAAGGAACATACCTCAACATAATAAAAGCTATATATGACAAATCCACAGCAAACATTATCCTCAATGGTGAAAAATTGAAAGCATTTCCCCTAAAGTCTGGAACAAGACAAGGGTGTCCACTTTCACCGCTACTATTCAACACAGTTCTGGAAGTTTTGGCCACAGCAATCAGAGCAGAAAAAGAAATAAAAGGAATCCAAATTGGAAAAGAAGAAGTAAAACTCTCACTGTTTGCAGATGACATGATCCTCTACATGGAAAACCCTAAAGACTCCACCAGAAAATTACTAGAGCTCATCAATGAATATAGTAAAGTTGCAGGATATAAAATCAACACACAGAAATCCCTTGCATTCCTATACACTAATAATGAGAAAGTAGAAAAAGAAATTAAGGAAACAATTCCATTCACCATTGCAACAAAAAGAATAAAATACTTAGGAATATATCTACCTAAAGAAACTAAAGACCTATATATAAAAAACTATAAAACACTGATGAAAGAAATCAAAGAGGACACTAATAGATGGAGAAATATACCATGTTCATGGATCAGAAGAATCAATATAGTGAAAATGAGTATACTACCCAAAGCAATTTACAAATTCAATGCAATCCCTATCAAGCTACCAGCCATATTTTTCACAGAACTAGAACAAATAATTTCAAGATTTGTATGGAAATACAAAAAACCTCGAATTGCCAAAGCAATCTTGAGAAATAAGAATGGAACTGGAGGAATCAACTTGCCTGACTTCAGGCTCTACTACAAAGCCACAGTCATCAAGACAGTATGGTACTGGCACAAAGACAGACATATAGATCAATGGAACAAAATAGAAAGCCCAGAGAAAAATCCACACACATATGGACACCTTATCTTTGACAAAGGAGGCAAGAATATACAATGGAGTAAAGACAATCTCTTTAACAAGTGGTGCTGGGAAAACTGGTCAACCACTTGTAAAAGAATGAAACTAGATCACTTTCTAACACCACACACAAAAATAAACTCAAAATGGATTAAAGATCTAAATGTAAGACCAGAAACTATAAAACTCCTAGAGGAGAACATAGGCAAAACACTCTCAGACATAAATCACAGCAGGATCCTCTATGATCCACCTCCCAGAATTCTGGAAATAAAAGCAAAATTAAACAAATGGGACCTAATTAAAATTAAAAGCTTCTGCACAACAAAGGAAAATTTAAGCAAGGTGAAAAGACAGCCTTCTGAATGGGAGAAAATAATAGCAAATGAAGCAACTGACAAACAACTAATCTCAAAAATATACAAGCAACTTATGCAGCTCAATTCCAGAAAAATAAATGACCCAATCAAAAAATGGGCCAAAGAACTAAATAGACATTTCTCCAAAGAAGACATATGGATGGCTAACAAACACATGAAAAGATGCTCAACATCACTCATTATTAGAGAAATGCAAATCAAAACCACAATGAGGTACCACTTCACATCAGTCAGAATGGCTGCGACCCAAAAGTCTGCAAGCAATAAATGCTGGAGAGGGTGTGGAGGAAAGGGAACCCTCCTACACTGTTGGTGGGAATGCAAACTAGTACAGCCACTATGGAGAACAGTGTGGAGATTCCTTAAAAAGTTGCAAGTAGAACTACCTTATGACCCAGCAATCCCACTTCTGGGCATACACACCGAGGAAACCAGAATTGAAAGAGACACATGTACCCCAATGTTCATCGCAGCACTGTTTATAATAGCCAGGACGTGGAAACAACCTAGATGTCCATCAGCAGATGAATGGATAAGAAAGCTGTGGTACATATACACAATGGAGTATTACTCAGCCGTTAAAAAGAATTCATTTGAATCAGTTCTGATGAGATGGATGAAACTGGAGCTGATTATACAGAGTGAAGTAAGCCAGAAAGAAAAACACCAATACAGCATACTAACACATATATATGGAATTTAGAAAGATGGCAATGACGACCCTGTATGCAAGACAGGAAAAAAGACACAGCTGTGTATAACGGACTTTTGGACTCAGAGGGAGAGGGAGAGGGTGGGATGATTTGGGAGAATGGCATTGTAACATGTATACTATCATGTAAGAATTGAATCGCCAGTCTATGTCTGACGCAGGATACAGCATGCTTGGGGCTGGTGCATGGGGATGACCCACAGAGATGTTATGGGGAGGGAGGTGGGAGGGGGGTTCATGTTTGGGAACACATGTAAGAATTAAAGATTTTAAAATTAAAAAAATAAAAAACTAAAAAAAATAAAATAAAATAAAGCACAATAAAATGTACTTTCATGAGCCCATTACCCAGTCCAAAAGCTGGATCATTAACAAGAATGTATTTGTATTTATATTTACCTAGAAGGGGATGACAGAGGATGAGATGGCTGGATGGCATCACTGACTCGATGGACATGAGTCTGAGTGAACTCCGGGAGTTGGTGATGGACAGGGAGGCCTGGTATGTTGCGATTCATGGGGTCGCAAAGAGTCGGACACAACTGAGCAACTGAACTGAACTGAACTGAACACGCCTCTCATGCCTTCCTTCTGCCTCCCTACAAGAGGTAATATTTTAATTTTGTGTTTTCTGTTCTATTAAAATTTTTAAAAATAAAGTTTTTGTTTTCTTGGTATCTATGCCTCATTATAGAAACATATTGTTTGGTATTGCTTGTTTTTTTTTTTTTAAACTGACCAAGAAAAAGTTCATTAACTTTTTTTGAATTTGTTATTATAATAAAATATATATAATATGAAATTTCTGATTTTAACAGCTTTGAAGTATACAACTCAGTGGCATTCATTGTATTTGCAATGTTGTGCAACCACCATTTCCAAAACTTTTTCATCATTCCAAGCAGAAACTCTGTACCCATTAAGCAATATTTTCCCTTTCCTTCCCCTGCTGCACACACCCCTCCCCCGCACCCCGGTGACCTCTATTCTACTTTCTGCCTTGATGATTTTCCCTTTTCTAGACACTTTATACAAGTGGAATCATGTATTTGTTTTTTGTTTCTGGTTTCTTTCACTTCACATAATATTTTCAAAGTTTATTCATGTCATGGCATATATCAGAAGTTCTTATAAGTGAGCAATATTCCACTGTATGTATTTTCATCCATTCATCTGTTGAAGGACATTTGAGTTGTTCCTACCCTTGGATATTGTGAATGATGTTGCAGTGAACACTGGTGTGCAAGAATCTGTTTGAGTCCATTTTCAATTGTTTTGGGCTTAAATACCTGGAGGTGGAATCACTGGGTCATATAGTATTAATAATTCTAGGTTAGGATTTTTGAGGAACCGTCATTACTGTTTTCCAAATACTACTCCATTTTACATTCCCACCAGCAATGGCTGGGAGTGCCAATTTCTCCACATTCTTGCCAAGACTTAATTTTTTTTTCTTTTATTTGTAGCCATACTTGTAGGTGGAGGCTTCCCAGGTGGCTCAGTGGTAAAGAACCAGCCCACTAATGCAGGGGATGCAAGAGATGTGGGTTTGATTACTGGGTTGAGAAGATCCCCTGGAGGAGGAAATGGCAACCTGCTGCAGTATCCTCTCCTGGAAAGGAGCCTGGCAGGCTATAATGAGGTCATCAAGAGTTGAACACGACTGACTGCACACACATGCTTGTAGGTGTAAGGTGGTATCTTGCAGTTTTGCATGTCCTTAATGACATTTTCCAACAGTGCTGATCATTTTTCATGTACTTGCTGATCATTTTTTTATATCTTTATTGGAAAAATGTTTATTCATATCATTTGTTCATGTTTAATTGGGTTGTTTTTCATTTTGTTGCTGTAAGAGTTCTTTATATAGTCTGGACAGTAAATCCTTACTGGATACATGATTTGTAAAAACTTTCTCCTATTCATAGACTATTTTTTTTACTTTCTTGGTATTTTCTTTTGATGCACTAAAGTTTTAAATTTTGATGAAGCCCAACTTATCCTTTTTTTTTTTTTTTGCTGCTTGTGATTTTGGTGTCATATTTTAGAATCCATTACTGAGTTTGCTTGGTTTTGAGCTTTCTAAAAGCAGTATCATTCACAATATAGTCTCCTGAAACTTGAAGTTCTCTTTAAAATTTATGTTTATAAAACTATCCATGTTCTTTCATAGTTCATTCATTCTCATGGCTGTGTAATCTTGTTATACAAATAGATCACACATTATTTAGCCATTCTCCTATTGATAAACACTTGTGCTGTTTCCAGTTACTTTGCTATTACATCAGCACCACATTAAATATCCCAGAGGGATTCTTCTGCACACTCTAAGAACCACTGGGCTTTTATAAATGAAATGAGTATTATTAAAGCTGAATAGTACTCAGCTGCAGACATTTGCAGTTAGCAACAGTTAGAAATGGACCTGGAACAACTGACTGGTTTAAAATTTGGAAAGGAATACATTAAGGCTGTATATTGTCACCTTATTTAACTGACATGCAGAGTACATCATGTGAAATGCTGGGCTGGCTGAAGCTCAAGCTGGAATCAAGATTGCCAGGAGAAATATCAATAACTTGAGATATGCAGATGACACCACCCTTATGGCAGAAAATGAAGAGGAACTAAAGAGCCTCTTGATGAAGGTGAAAGAGGACAATGAAAATCAGCCTAAAATGCAACATTAAAAAAACTAAGATCATGGCATCCAGTCCCATCACCTCATGGCAAATAAATGGGGAAACAATGGAAACAGTGAGAGACTTAATTTATTTTCGTGGGCTCCAAAATCACTGGGGATAGTGGCTACAGCTGTGAAATTAAAAGACGCTTGCTCCTTGGAAGAAAAGCTATGACAAACCTAGATAGCATATTAAAAAGCACAGACATCACTTTGCCAACAAGGTCTGTATAGTTAAAGCTATGGTTTTTCCAGTAGTCATGTATGAAGGTGAGAGTTGGAACATAAGGAAGGCTGAGTGCCAAAGAATTGATGCTTTTGAACTATGGTGCTGGAGAAGACTCTTGAGAGTCCTGGGGACAGCAAGGAGATCAAACCAGTCAATCCTAAAGGAAATTGACCCTAAATATTCATTGGAAGGACTGATGCTGAAGCTGAAGCTCCAATAGTTTGGCTACCTGATGCAAAGAGCTGACTCACTGGAAAAAACCCTGATGTTGGGAAAGATTGAAGGCAGGAGAAGGGGGTGACAGAGGATGAGCTGGTTGGATGGCATCACTGACTCAATGGACATGAGTTTGAGCAAACTCCAGGAGATAGTGAAGAACAGGGAAACCTGGCGTGCTGTAGCCCATGGGTTGCAAAGAGCTGGACACGACTGAGCAACTGAAAAACAACAATAAAACCATGATAAGCACTACCATTGAGTATAGTTTGCATCTACACTATAGCCTTAACCATTCTGTGTGATTTGTTGGAACAAGCAATCAGAGAAGACACAATGAGTACATTTTACTGATTTCAGGTTGGAGAGCTTTGCAGAATAGGAAGATGGCAACACAGTGTGGGGGACATGATTGTGAAAAGGAAATGTTTACTTGAGAGCCCCGTCTCAACCAGATTGCAGGAGTGTCTCTAATGGATTTGAAACAACCACAAGAAGGGCTTTGTCCAGTGCTGAAAAGCATTAAGAACAAAGAGACCCAGATTGACGGTTCCTGCCCCTGTCCTGCACACTGGCTCATTTCGGGAAACCCTTTGGCAGCTGCATGGGGTAGTGATGT
Source organism: Ovis canadensis (assembly GCF_042477335.2). NCBI lineage: Eukaryota > Metazoa > Chordata > Mammalia > Artiodactyla > Bovidae > Ovis > Ovis canadensis. The sequence continues at coordinate 52,180,385 of NC_091258.1, read as the reverse complement.
GGCCAGGATTCTTTGGCTCAAGCATGAAGAACACCAGGGGAAACATAAGCATGAAGCAAGAGCTGAAGTCTTTAACAGAGAGGTTGTTTGTGGCTTTGTTACTGGAAAATGTGAGTAACCTTAATAAGGCCAAAGTGTGGAGACACAGCAATTACAAAATCAAGAAGGGGGTGGAGTGAGATACTGGGGACATAAAAGCATCAGCAGGTGCCCCCAACAGCACTCCTCTTCCAGAGCCAGACACACCAAAGATGAGGTGAGTCCACAGTTTGCTCCTATCCCTCACTTTTCTCTGGATTATTTCATCCTTCTTTGGATATATCTTTTATCTACATGACAGCCTGGGTACAGGAGAGGCCTACAGGAGAAATGCAAAAAATATAATGAAGAAAAATAAGGCAAATGGAATAAATCATAGACTTTGTTTGCTTTCTGATGCACAGCGTGCAAGTATCTTTTATCCTCTCAAAGCTTCTCAGGGTTTGTTCTGTCCTTGGCTCTGACTCCTGATTATTTAGGGTGGATCTCACTCTTCTTAGACTTCCCTGGTGGCTCAGATGGTAAAAGCATCTGCTTACAATGTGGGAGACCTGGGTTCGATCCCTGGGTTGGGAAGATCCACTGGAGAAGGAAATGGCAACCAACTCCAGTATTCTTGCCTGGAAAATCCCATGGACAGAGAAGCCTGGTAGGCTACAGTACCACGGGGTCGCGAAGAGTTGGGTACGACTAAGCAACTTCACTTCACTTCACTTCACTCTTCTTTGCCTGGGGGAATCTACTCCTGTGTTTGGTTTTAGAGCCAGGAAGCACCAAGGCTCAACCAGTATTTATGATAAGAATTATCTTCCAAATAGTAGCGTGTTTGTAGAGGATCCTCTATGTTCTATGTGCTGCATAAGGTTCTGGAGGAGATATTGGAAATGGATTAAAGCTTGGTCCTTGACTTCTAGGAATTATGAATTTGGAGCAGTCCTCTCAGTCATTACCTCATTGTTTTCCAAATTTCATTCATTTGCACATCAGCTTCAAGGTTCTTGCCATATTCCTGTGCTGCCCATACCACTTCTTTTTGTAACATTCTCCCTGGGGTGTCACTGGCAGCTCAGTGGTAAAGAATCTGCCTGACAATGCAGGATTCGATCCCTAGGTTGGGAAGATCCCCTGGAGAATGGAATGGCAATCCTACTCCAGTATTCTTGCCTGGGAAATCCCAAGGATGGAGGAGCCTGGTGGGCTACAGTCCACTGGGTCACAAAGAGTTGGGCATGACTCGGTGACTGAGCACACACATAGTGAATAAAGGTTTACTGTGCAAAAATTCTCTGCTTTTCTGTGTCCATAAAAGGTAACATTTTCAGATGGTGCTGTCTTCTTTCCCATGAGACGTGACTCTCTCTAAGGAATAGCTTTTTCCTTGAGATTATAAAGTTTTCATCTTTGTGGGGAAGCCAGTAGCTCCTGTGGTAGACCTCCTGATGTTTTTTCCCCCTTTTTTGGCCACACCACATGGCTGCGGGATCTTAGTTCTTCAACCAGGGATTGAACCTGGGTCCTTTGCAGTGAAAGCTTTGAGTCCTAACCATTGGACTGCCAAGGACTTCTCCCTGGCATTTTGAATATGCCTATTAGCAGATTAAAAAAAAAAACAAACAACATATAATGAGAAAGACCAGAAGCGAAACATTTGAGTGACACAAGGCACTCAGATTTTATCAAAACAGACAAATTTTTTTTCTGAAATGTTGAAATAATGAAACTAGGAACTTAACCAAGCCATCTCTGAGTAGTTGCCATCTTCCAGGGAGATGGTCCACGGGTGGGTATGGCCTGTGCGCTGATGCCCATGTGCACAGTCAAGCTTCTACGGAGTCCGTTATCATCCAGGTAACCTTCTGGAATTTGGGGGTTCGCTATATGACTTCCTGAAGTCAAATTCTCATAAAATAATAGAAACAACTACATCAGTGTTTTATATTTTAGGGAACCTCCTATTATGAAAAATTCCCCAAAGTAGAGAGAGTAGCATAATGATAAGCCCACCACCACCCCATTGTCTAGATACCCACATTCATTAGTGGAACCCTCGTAGCCCAGCACCTCAGGGTGCTTCCCACCCCAAGGGAGGCTTCTCTTTGCTGAGGAGCTCATATGTTGTCAACAATTTAGTGTTTCCTGAATCCTGCTACACACTGAGGCCCAATCCCTTCCTAATCTTCCTTGCTCTTCTCTGAAGCTTCTGTAGAATTCCCAGCAGCATGGAACACATGGGAACCTCTGTGACTGGGAAGCTGCTACAGTATGTATGTGGGTGGGTGAGGGGTTTCTAGGTAACAGGAGGGGAGTGTGTGTGTTGAAGCGGGGAGACCGGCAGCACCCTCCTTTTTGTCTTCTCTGCAGCGTCCTTCCAGCTGTCATCACTCTCCTGCTCTGTGGGCAGCTTCTTGCAGTGGAAACTGGCAGTGAGGCTGCAGGTAGGTCTGCCTCTGGGCGAGGGCTGTACCTGGCCGCATTGCTGCATCCCACTTGGGCCCATCAGATCTGCATGCTCTCTGGGAAAATCCAATTGCTCCTTATCCTGATCTCTGGTCTTTCAGTATCGTAAAGAACATTGGGGAGCCAGCCAGCCAGCAATCTCTCCTGGGCTTCCGTTTGGGGTGTGGGAGGTTGATATGCTGTTTCTTCTCTCCTGATTTTTCCAGTCTCTAGGGGCAGTTTCTGAAAATGAACCTTGTCTTCCTGTTTTCCTTTGCAGCCGGCAGCTGCCCAAAGGCCCCTGAGATTGCCAATGGCCACGTGGAGTACTCGGTTCGCTATCAGTGTGACAAATATTACAAACTGCGTGCTGGAAATGGTAAGCCTGGGCCAATGCCTCCGGGTCCTCCTGTCCCAACCCCGGACTGCCTTGAGACCGTCTCCACTATTGCCACGACTGCCACAGTCACCTTGCCCATTGTCTGTCCTGCCAAGCTTTACTGGCGCCCCCAGCACTTGGCTTTTAGCATAGTGCTCCTCCCTTGCTCCTCTTCCCCAGCCCTCCCTGCTCCTACTTCTCTGACTCTGCCCTTTAAACACCTTCTCTTCTAGTGCTAGGTGCAGCTTTTGGCTCATTTTTTTTTCTTTTTGTTTCAGGGGTGTATACTTTTAACAATAAGCAATGGATAAACAAGGACATTGGGCTGCAACTCCCTGAATGTGAAGAAGGTAGGAAGTCAGGCGTGGGAAGCAGATTGAGAGTGGGTACTGGAGGGGTTGGTGCATGGCAGGTATCTTGATCGAAACATCCTCAAGGCACATCCTCCCTATGAGGCTTCCCCTGGGCACACACCAGCCGAGGACAGGGACTGGGGGGACCATAGTTGGCCGGGCAGAGACGTGCACAGGCAGGTGATGCTTCCCCATGAAGTTCACTTGGGATGCGTTCATCTGGTCTCCTGGCCACTGACTGAATCCACTGTCCACAGAGGATCAGGGGACCCTGTATGTACAGAGAGCCCACCTAGAGATCCCTGGGCCAAGGGTAAAGCAAGCTGCAGGAAGAACAGGTCAAGGAAGGGCAGAACAAAACCGCAATCCATGGGAATGTGCTACAAGAGGCTGGAGATGGGTCAGGACTCCGTTGTCACCAGGAAGGGCTGGTGCTCTCTCCTTTCGGGATGGAGGGAGTTTGATGTGCAAACCAGCTTCTTCTGTTCTGACTTTTCGCGTCTCCAGGGGCCGTTCCCCGCTATGAACCTTCTCTTCCTCTTTTCCTTTGCAGATGTCAGCTGCCCAGAGGCCCCCAAGATTAAAAATGGCTACGTGGAGTACTCGGTTCGCTATCAGTGCAAAACCTATTACAAACTTCGCACTGATGGGGATGGTAAGGCCTGGATGAATGCCTCCTGTCCCTCCACTTCCACGGGGGATGGAGCCAAGTGACTGGTCAGAAAGGGCATGTGCTTTCTGGAGCCAGGAGAGTCAGGTTCTAATGAAGGTTTTGTCACTGGCAGCTGTAGCCTTTTGGGCAAATTAACTCTCCTCAGCCTTGAGTCTTCTTCCTTATTAAGTGGAGGTGATGCCACATAGCCTACCCATCTCAGGGTGAGATCTATATAAAACAATGATGGTGATGATGGCAGGGAGCCCTCACCTTGTGAGCACTACGCTCCTGCACTTGAACAGTTTTCTCCATGGATTTGCTCATGAGGTCCTCACAACACCCCTCTGGAGATACTATTATTTTTGCCAAGTTGTACAGCTTGTGGGAACTTAACTTCCTGACCAGGGATGGAACCTGTGTCCCCCGAATTAGAAGCTTGGAATCCTAACCACTGGACCACTTGGGAATTTCCAAGAGACAGGATTATTATTCCCATTTCACTGCTGAAGAAACTGAGGCATAGAGAGGTTGATAACTTTGCCCAAGTTCAGGAAGCATGTATGAGGGAAAGTCAGGATTTGAACCCTGATTCCAACCCTGTACTGCCTTGGCACAGTCACCACGGCCACCTAGACCACCATCCGTCCTGCCGGGCTTCACTAGCCCCAGCACTTGGCTTCTAGCACAGAGCTTTTCTGTTCCTCCTCCTTCCTGGCTCTCCTTCCTCCTGCTTCTCTGATTCTGCTCTTTAAATACCTTCTCTCCCAGTGCTAGGTCCAGCTACAGTGTCCCTTTCAGCTTGTATTTTTTTTCATTTTGTTTCAGGAGTGTACACCTTTAACAGTAAGAAGCAGTGGATAAATAAGAACGTTGGACAGCAGCTCCCTGAATGTGAGGCAGGTAGGAAGCCAGGGGCCTGGGAAGCAGACTGAAAGTGGGTACTAAGGGGTTGGTGCACGGCAGGCATCTTGATTGGAACATCAAGGCACATCCTCCCTATGAAGCTTCCTCTGGGCACACACAAGCCAAGTTCAGGGAGTGGGGGGACCAGAGGTGGCTGGGCAGAGATGTGCACAGGCAGGTGACGCTGCCCCTTGAAGTTCACGAAGGATGTGTTCATCTGGCCTCCGAGGCACTGACTGAGTCCACTGTCTACACTGCCCACAGAGGATCAGGGGAATCTGTACAGAGAGTCCACCTAGAGAGCCCTGGGCCAAGGGTAAAGCAAGCTGCAGGAAGAACAGGTTGAGGGAGGGCAGAACAAAGCCGCAATCCATGGGAAGGTGCTTCAAGAGGCTGGAGGAGGGTCAGGACCCCACTGTCACCAGGAGGGGCTGTGCTCTCTCCTTTCCCTCCTGGAACAAGAGGATTTTGCCTATCCTCTTCTGCTATTTGGGCTGTAGAATCGCTAACCTGGCAGGTGTCGACTGCAGTTATCTATAAAACCTGTGTTCCGGCCAACATTGCTTCATGTCCCTATTTATTCAGAGAGAATGAACCTCGGTAGCTCCTTGTCCTTACACTGAATTTCAGGGATCGTGGACCTCTAGTTGTGATAAATCATTTAAATATACCTAGAGTTCAGCAGCTGGGGTTTGAAAATTTCAGTGCTATTTGTGAGTCAGAAAAGCAGGAAACAGAACTCTCCTTTAGTGATGTGAACATTAAAAAAAAAAATTTTAAACTGTAAATACTGGGGACGGGAGGAGCAGAAGGTAAGGGCAAAGCATGTAAATGTTTCTAGCCCTGGAGACATGAAGAGCGATAGTTTTGGACCGCGGCAAGAGTTGGCGTTTTTATGTTTCCCGGCCCAGAGGACGCTCATACCCTGCTCCTATTAATGATGGTCTTGCTCTCCTCAACAGTGTGTGGAAAGCCCAAGCACCCAGTGGACCAGACGCAGAGGATCATAGGTGGGTCGCTGGATGCCAAAGGCAGCTTCCCCTGGCAGGCCAAGATGGTCTCCCACCATAACCTCATCTCGGGAGCCACGCTCATCAATGAACGATGGCTCCTCACCACAGCTAAAAATCTCTACCTGGGTCACACTAGTGACAAAAAAGCAAAGGACATCACTCCTACTTTAAGACTCTATGTGGGGAAGAACCAGCTTGTAGAGGTGGAGAAGGTGGTTCTCCACCCTGACCACTCCAAGGTAGACATTGGGCTCATCAAACTCAGACAGAAGGTACCCGTCAATGACAAAGTAATGCCCATCTGCCTACCTTCGAAAGATTATGTGGCGGTGGATCGTGTGGGTTATGTGTCTGGCTGGGGGCGAAATGAAAACTTCAACTTTACGGGGCATCTGAAGTACGTCATGCTGCCTGTGGCTGACCAAGACAAGTGTGTGAAGCACTATGAGGGCAACGCCGCGCCTAAAAATAAGACAGCTACGAGCCCTGTAGGGGTGCAGCCCATTCTGAATGAGAACACCTTCTGCGTTGGCCTGTCCAAGTACCAGGAGGACACCTGCTATGGTGACGCCGGCAGCGCCTTCGTCGTTCACGACCAGGAAGACGACACCTGGTATGCGGCCGGGATCCTGAGCTTTGACAAGAGCTGTGCTGTGGCCGAGTATGGTGTGTATGTGAAGGTGACCTCCATTCTGGACTGGGTTCGGAAAACCATCGCTAACAACTAAGGCGGGGCTGGCTAGAAGCAGCTGCCTGAAAGGACAAGGGGAAAACTGCATAGGAGTGGCGGGGGCAAAAGTGCAGCGTGACGCGGGTGGGCTCAGCCAATAAAGAGCTTGCTTTGGCTCACGTCTGCAATGTTTCTTTCATTCTTTACCACTGAGCCCCCAGGGAAGCCCGTCTGTGCTGTTTTTAGCCTTGGGTTTTTGTTTTTGTGTTTTAATTCTCTCATTGATGATACAGAAGCAGCCAAGCGCTCTAGAGTTTACTGGGAGTGCGGCAGAAAACACCCCGGACCAACTGGAAATCCCTAAGGTGATACGAACTGTCCCACTGGGGAACTCACGATCACTGAATGAGTGCCTATTCGATGGCAGGCCTCAGGGAGGTCACGGTTATCCTTTGTTTTATAGACGAGGAAATAGAGAGTCAGAGAAGTGATTTGCTCAAGGTTACACAGCTATAAAATAGAAAAGCTGAATCTTAAACCTTTGTTGTTGCTTAGCCGCTAAGTTCTGCGACCCCCATGGAGACCCTACCAGGCTCCTCTGTCCATGGGATTTCCCAGGCAAGAATACTGGAGTGGGTTGCCATTTCCCTCTCCAGGGGATCTTCAGACCAGGGATCAAACTTGCATTTCCTACATCGACAAGCGGGTTCTTTACCACTGAGCACCAGGGAAGCCCAAAGCTGAGTTCTGAACCTAGGTCTGTCTGAACACAAACCCCAAGCTCTTTTCACAGCATCCTCTGCTTCTTCTGAGTGGAGGAGGAGAGAGAGAGAAGGCTGGTGAGGAAGACGCTGGCTCGAGCGGCACGACGAGTGTTCTGACAGATACTTCTCTGTCGCTTGTGCTCCAACACACCAGCACTTCAGCTAACACAGTAAGATGTATAAAGGCAGGATTTCTAGATTTGCTGGGTCCAAGCCACAGCTCGATGACAAGCCTGCCAAATTCCTTGAGCTCCCTGCCCATCAGTCTCCTGGGCTCTCCCACGGGGGGGCGCAACCCAGACAGGCTCTAAAGCGCCATCAGTAGAAACATTCTGGGGCTGGGGGGAAGTCAGAAGTCTCTTCCTTAGGAGGGGCTGCTTTTCCCATTTGGAAGAAAACAACCCTCAGCTAGGACTCAAACCATAGCCATCTGAGTCTTTCATTTCACAAAGATAAACTGTTCTTGGTATGAACAGTTTCCCAGAACAAAAGTTCTGGGACCCAGCCCATGAGGCTGTTCTTCTAACTGAGCCACACACCTTTATCCAGCACACTGGCCCTTCACCAGCACAGTCTTGTCACGCCAAGATGTGGCCTCCCCTGCTTGTGGCCCGAGATGTCCGCTGGCTTCACTACCCTCTCACTAGTGCTCTGCCCTTCCCCGTGACGTTATCACAGGCACTCTCCAGACCCATCGATAACGGAAAACAGGCTGGAGCTCACAGGCCAAGGCACAGCTGAGACCTGTATTCTAGAACCTGCACAAGGGATGATGGCCAGAAACTCAAAAATAATACAAACACGTAAAATCATGCCTCTCAGCAGAGTTATACCTCTTTCTTCTAATAATACCTTCAGCACTAAGGTTTTTGAAGAATAAACCATCCAAGTTTTTTTTGAAGAAAAATCTGATTGTATTAAGTGGCTTCTGCCTCTAAGGAGGAAAACAAAATTTTCGGTATTTTCTCACTTTCCTTATCTCCTCTACCTTCCTCCCTGGCAGCACCTCCTGCCCACCTGCCTCCCCCTCGGGTTTCAGTGACACTGAACTCTGTGGAGCCCTCTCAACACGCGGGCTGTCTCCAGCCCCGGGCCTGCCTCCCCCCAGTTCCCCCTAATGCCCTCCCCCTTCTCCATAAGTACCTCCTACTCTCCTTTAAGGCTCAGGAACTGTCTCTTCTAAGAAGCTTTCTTTCCATCCAGGAGTCATTTGTTTTGTGTAGTATCTGGCATAGGATGGGGGCATACAGTATGTAATTAATAAACACTTGTGGAAGGGAGAGCAACTATGATGGGAACAAAAACACAAACGTGGACTTCAGAGAAACATCACCAAAAAGCTCTCAGGAGGAAAGACAACACGAGAATCTTATGCATGAAAGTGCTGAGTTTTTGCTGTTATCTGAGCACTTCTCACATCTCAAATGCTGTGTAATTTAGGCTGTGAGGGACAGAAAATCCAACTAAAGTGACACGTGGTAAAGACATTTTATTCTTTCACAGAACTCTGAAGGGAGGCAGGTCTAGAGTCCACTTGGGAGCTTGATATTGTCATCAGGGACCCAGGCTCTTTTCATCATTCTTTTCAGCATGCTCATTTTTCATCCCAGGGCTGGATGCCTCATGGTCCTAAGATGGCTGCTGTGGTTCCATGCATCACGATTACCAACGTAAGCAGGAAGTGGGGGCCAGGAGACAATGGAGGTGGTGGTGAAAGGATTTTGTTGTCTCATTTCTGAAGTGGCGCCCTCCTTTTTCAATGAAGGCCACCCAGGTGCCCAGCAACCTTCCTTCTCTGCCAGGTTTGTCACAGAAGACTTGGAAAGGAAGCACCCGGCAAAGGGGGACAGTTGTGCAGTGACGGTGCTGCCCTGCCTGCAGGCCAACAGCTGCCAAGCGGGCCGTGTGCTGTCTGGTGCTGCCATCTGGTTCTGCATACGTTCTTATTCTAGAAAGTCAGTGCTATTAGCTCCATGAGAAGAGGAGGAACCTGCCCAAGTGGTGAAGGTTGTGCCAGGGGGCCCTGGGAGAGCTGGAATTCTTCACAGAGTTATTAAAACAGGCAAATCCTATATAGATGATACTTCTGTTTAGCAGTTCTGAGATCTCTTTCCAGTCTTGAGTCCCTGAAGTACAGTTTTCTCCTCAGAAAGAGACGGAGCTCCAGGAGAGATTGGCTCCTACTGACTAAGGGTACTTAATTTTTTTGTTTAGCTTAAATTTGGTGCTGGACAGTAAAGGAAGTTCAAGTTCTCACCTCTGGGGCAATTTAATAACATAAAAGCTGGTAAAATGAACAAACCAAGATATCTTTAAAATTCTGAGCCAGAAAGTCTTGCAGATAAAACAAACTTGGCCACTATCAGTAGAGAATGCTTTATTCCAGGAGAACCTGGGATAGTAGGTGAGCATGAGATAAATACATGCGTGGAGGGAAGGCGAGGCTGAGGATGAAGGAAGGGGTGGGTATGTACACATAGGGTAGAAAACAAGTGTTTTTGCTCTTATGTGAACTGATTTTCTAGTTTACTCAATGTATCAAATAAATACAGTTGAATCAAACTATCCTAGCCAAATTTAGAAGGATTCTGTATTATCTTAAAGAATAAAGAAAAGCACAATATACAGAGAAATTAAAACACCCACACTGGGGAAATTGACCATGGCTGGCTTCACCTCTCTGAGGTCTGCAGGGCGTAGACACTTGGGCATCCCCAAATGTCCCAGCACCAGTGTGGTCTTCTGCTTGGCGGCCGGTACTTTCTGTTGAGGTCAAACCTCTTATTCTCTGGGACGCTGACCATGTTTCTGAAGGACCCCAGGAAAACCGCGCAGCTGGAGTAAGGTACTGTTTCAAGATGAGCCTTTCTCTTCAACTCTGATGGCAGCAAAAGCACTAAATGTCTTGATAGAGGAGGTCGTATTTGGGAATATTCTTGGGATCAATAGGACTTTGCACAATAAGTTTCCCCCTCATTGCTCCTCGATAAATTACTTCAATCAAATCTATGAAGTCTTGTTTGGTTTTGAAACTTCCCACAAACTTAGTGTGATCTGGAGACCTAAATAGCGTAGGAGAGAAACAACCTCGCTCAGAACTTCTCAAAAGTACTTGTAAGGCCTTCAGGATAAACAAACAGCAGCTCTCTCACTTTCTTCTGGTCAGGGAGCCCTTAGACACAAAGCCTGACACTGACTTTCCATTTTTGGTTACAGGGCCCATTTGATACACAACTAAAACCAGTGCCGTGGGCTGCTGAGAGAGCATGAAGCCCTACTACGTGGCCCATTTAAAGTCATTATAGCATTTGTTACAATATTGCTTCTGTTTTGTTTTGGCTTTCTGGCCTCCAGGCATATGACGTCTTAGCTCCCCGACAAGGGACCACACCCAAACCCCCTGGTTTGAAAGGTGAAGTTCTAACCACTGGACCATCACGGAAGTCCCTCATCTTACTTATTTTTGACAGACCCTGAGAAAGAAGCACTTCAATATTCTCTAACTGAAAACAGACAGAACGCGTGGTAAGGGAAATGCATGTCTTAATTTGCTGAAGAATCACTTCTTTCACAGATGCAGCCAATGAGTATCAAGAGTTTAAGAGCAATGGCCCAATTTGTTTGAAATAAAACTCCTGGGAAAATTTGACAAAAGCTGTTCTATATTTTCTGCAGTGATGGATGGTGAGTGCTTCACAAACTGTACTAGTCTCTCAGATTTAAGTAGTAAACTGGAAACACTCTCATTTTGTACCAAAGTTACACACACACACACACACAGACACACACACAAATTAGAGACTTCATCAACTGGGGAAACAGTACCAACATAAGACACACAAAGCCCCCATCACATCCAAGTGGGTGAGCTACTGAAACTGACTGGAGCAAAGAACTTTAGAGACTATAGTAACTTCACGCCAATCTAACTTACCCATAATCCACTTTCATATGCTGCCCGTTGAAGAAAAACACAGTAGATGGAATATAACTGATGTCAAAATAGTGTGTATAAACTGGGGTTTGGTCCACATCTACTAGATAGATAGCAGCCATTTTACTTAAGTCGGAAGAGGTCTTAGAAAGCTGCAGAGGAAGAGAGAGGTGTGGGTTACAACTTCAGGGCTGTTAACACTTCCTTTGTGAACCTTTTTACTCTAAGAATTTTCTGTGTGAGAAAAATTCCTGGACCAAGAATCTAGCCTCTTGGGAGTTCCACGTTAAGAGACAGTGTAACCTTATTCAGAGTCTGAATCACTGTTGGCAGGGTAATGAGAAGGCCCTGAGCAAACTGGGTGAATATATTTCTTCTTTTTTTCTTCTATTTTTGATTAAAATATGTGTTTTTAAACTTTTCATGGATTTATAAAATCCATACTCGCTTAAATAAAAAAGTAAATTCAGAAATATGTGCTACAGATACTGGAATTCCCCCAAATCTCCTTGTTTCCAATCTCACCCATAAATGAGAGTTATGACGAAACATCAGACCCTTACGTGGCACTTGCTGTGTGCTAAGTGTTCTAAGTGCTTTACACTTGTTGGCTCCTTTAATCCATACAACATTTCTAGGAGGTATGCACAGCTACAGGCACCATTTCACAGACGAGAAGACTGAGCCACGAGGAGGTAATGAGCCCCCGGTCACACAGCTGTAAGCAGTAAGGCTGGGCTCTGAACTCGGACGGCCTGGCTTCAGAGTCTACACTCTGCGATATTCCACACCCTCACAGTTGAGGGTAAAATGCTCTGGCCGCCTTCCCACCAGCTGAATGCATTACACCCTCATTGTTGATCAGTCATGGGGTTTCTTACACTGGATCCACACTGTGGGTAGCAGCAACAGAAAACGTGGGTGAGGCCTTAGTCCTGGGTAAGTCAGAGACCAGGATAAGCTTATTCTGTCCTGTACTCCCCTCTCAACTCATCAGACTGTAAAGATGTGCTGTGAAATCATAGATTACCATCAGGCACACACTGGAAGAGGCACCCCAGAAAAGCATATTTGCAGGCAAAGAAAACAAAGTTCAGATCCCAGCTCTGCAACTTAGTGGTTCTGGGCCCATGGGAAGTCACCTGACCTCCCTGGCATGCATCTCCTCTCTTGGGAATACTAATTATCCCCCTGTGGGGAGCACTGAATAAGACAATGTTCATAGACTCTAGTTTGTAACTAGACTGTAGTCTAGTCTAACTAGACTCTAGACTCTTCCACCACTTGTTGGTGAAACTGAGCTTCGGCAGCTGCTAGTGGGGAAGGACATCTAGGGCGGATTCCACACAATCACAGACTAGGGGGTTCGACTCAGGAAGGCGCATGATCAGCTCTTGGAAGTGTGCTAACAGTTGAACAGCTATACACCTGGACCCTGCCTGCTCATGCACTCTGCAGATGCTGGAGTAAGAACATATAGGTTTTCAATAAAAATCTTAAAAAATTCACTTACTATGTCGTCTAGTTGCAGACAGACCGGATCCTCGTCTCTCCCAAACCTGAGAACCAGCACTTTCTCTGCAGTACTTTTTATTGCTTGGTCTACTGCCTTTTTGCTACTCAGTTTGGGTAACAGGAAGCTCATGTTGAAATAATCCGATTATCAGTCCTCACTGTTGGTCCTGAAAGTTGCAATGTTTAAAGACAGATTAAGTGCACGAGCCCTAATTTTGAAACACTGTTCATTTTTGGAGTAGGTAACATATATATTTTTCCCTCCTAGATGAAAAAGTTTCATACAACATAGTAACAAAAAAGTAAAAGGAATGCACAAACAGGTGGCATATAAGTCCACCAGTTATAAAGAAACAACACAGAGAGGTATACTGTAATAATATTTCCCCCTCCCCTCAGAGGACTTGGTTGCCAGCACCCTGGGGTAGTTACCAGGCAACAACTTTCATTAGTTTCTCAGAAAAGTTTGTTATGCATTCAAAGAAAATACAAAGATGTTTTTTCCCCTTGTCACTCAAAAGATAGTGTATTCTATCAGTCGGTTCCAGCGGGAAAGAGATGCCATCTTCAAATTTGGTCATTTGAAGACTTTCATTGAGGCAGGGCATAGCAAAGAACAGGGAATAGTGAAGAACCCTCAGCTAGGAGGCCAGGACGGGGTGCTGTTCTCACCCCCAGGCCCGGAGGAGCCACAGGAGGGAGTACTTACCAGAACTGTGTGGCCAACGCTGATGGGTGGACAGGGCCGCTGTAAAGGGGGTCAGCCTGCAGTGAGGGGAGGCAGCCACTCTCCCCTGCCCTCTGATGCTAACACTAACGCCTCCACTGACTGACTCCAGCTGGAACAAAGAGGGCAGGGGAGCCGCAGAGGCGAACAAGCCTCCTGACACAGAGCAGTCTAGAGAGAAGAGGGGGTCTGGAGGGGTAAACGACAGGTGTCCAGCACACATACTTTACCCACTCTTCTGCACTTCACCTCACGTGTGAATATCTTCCCACTGCTCTATGCAGAAAACTCACACGTTTCTTGTCACAGTGCCATACTACTTCATGCATGCTCCATTCCTTTTGTACAGTCTTTTATTGACAGACATTTATATTATCATGAGTTCTAGTTTAAAGATTCTTGGTGTATGTCTTATTGAGAGTACCTCATTACATGCAAACAGATCAACTAAGAGGGCGTAAAAACCAAACACACACAAAACAAATAGCAAAACACTGAGACAGAAGGGGATTCTCATTTTCAGGTTCACAGTTACCTTTTTAGCTACAAAAACAAGGACCAGAATCCATGCCATCAAATTTCTAGTCCCGTATTCCTTTTACTACAATGGAAGTGAAAGTGAAAGTTGCTCAGCTGTGTCACACTTTTTGCGACCCCATGGACTAGTCCATGGAATTCTCCAGGCCAGAATACTGGAGTGGGTAACCTTTCCCTTGTCCAGGGGATCATCCCAACCCAGGAATGGATCCCAGGTCTTCCACACTGCTGGCGATTCTTTACCAGGGCCACAAGGGAAGCCCAACTTATTTACTACAATAAGTCCTATTTTTATGATCAAGAATACTCTTTGATCAAGGAGCTCTATTTCTGATCCACAAGAGACTCCATTGAGATACTTGATATTTTGAATTCAGTCCCAGGGGACTGAATGCTATGAAAAGGGACGATTTCATTCTCTCTTTTTCAGTGGCAAGTCACATTTTAAGATAAAATTCATATAGGATAGGAGATTGTCCCAGTAATAGGTCATACTTTAAATAGGAAAGAAGATTGCCAAAAGGGGCTTTCGTCAAATAGGAGTGGCAGAACAAATTACTGTTGAAAGGGAAAGTCAGAGAAGATGGATTTGTCCCACCACTAGAAATCAAATGACCAGCAACTTCTGTATTGTTAAGAGAGGAGGAAGCAGTCAACAGGGAGTGTGGAGGTAAGCATGTGAGAGAGTGGGACTGGATAAAAGTTGGAAGGGGGAGAGGGAAATTTCTCTTTAGGCATGGGGAGAGACCATGCCTAACAAAATGTCCACAGCAAAGAATACCAATAGAGAACTGACAAAAGAGGAGGTAAAAATGGACAGATATATTTGGAAAGTTAAGCTTTACCTGTAAGCAAAGGAAAGCAAATTAAAAGATATATCTTTAAAAGTCATTCATTTGGCAAAGATTAAAAAAAAAAACAGCAAGAGTGTGAGTGAACTGGCAGGCATTTAATACCTGATGGAAGGTAGAGAAATGAAACTTTTCTAGAAAAGAAATCTGAAATACTCTTCGACCAACAATTCCACTTCTGAGAATCCCTAGTAAATAAATAGACATGTGCACAAAGATTTGTGTACCATTTATAAGTGTGGAAAACTGGAAAAAACCTAAACAGTCATCAGTAATGGACAGAGGGAATAAATGATAGTATAGCCCAGTGATGTACTAGCACAGTATCATTATATACTGGGTTAGAGACGAATAATTGAAAAACCCTCACGATAAAGAAAAATTTTTTTTATAAAACTGTAGTATATAAAGTGTGCTCCCACTTTTGTACAAAAACCTAACTACAATGCATAAATAAATATTCACATAGAAAAATAAATAAAAATGAAAATGCCAGGGCTTCCCTGATAGTTCAGTTGGTAAAGACTCCGCCTGCAATGCAGGAGACCCCAGTTCGATTCCTGGGTTGGGAAGATCCTCTGGAGAAGGGATAAGTTACCCATTCCAGTATTCTTGGCTTCCCTGGTGGCTCAGCTAGTAAAGAATCCGCCTGCAGTGCAGGAGACCTGGGTTTCATCCCTGGGTTGGGAAGATCCCTTGGAGAAGGGAAAGGCTAACCACTCCAGTATTCTGGCCTGGAGAATTCCACGGACTGTAGGGTCCATGGGGTCACAAAGAGTCGGACACGACTAAGCGACTTTCACTTTCAACTCCGTCAGAGATTATCTCTGCGTGTGAACAGACGAGTGATTTTTACTTACACTGTAGGCGCGCGTCTTTATTTCCCCCAAATATCCGACATATATATTTTTAATGACGCCTGTGGTTGGGCTACTTCTGGCCCACAACTACTGGGGAAAACGATACTTACTTTAATTGTACACGTCACCTCCTTCTCTTCCACTTCAGGGTTGTGGACAACCCCGACCCTTTCTCGAAAAAGCCTACTCAGAAGGCTTTTTTTCCCCTGCCCCAACCGTGGCGGCGACCCCAATTCAAAGTAACCTGGAGCCGTTGCCTAGCAACCCTCTGCCGACCACCAGAGCTGACGGAAACTGAAAAAGAAAACGCCCAGGCGCAGTGATGAACGCGCGTTCCGCTCTCAATAACCCAATCAGCAGAAGAAGCTATTCTAGTCACGCCCACCTACCCTGCTCTGACCGGAAGCCCTAGGGTCACCCCCGCCCTCATTAAACCTGACAGGTCTCTTTGCTTCTCCCTCCCACGCCCCACTTACAGGCGGGGCCTCGCCTCTTACACTAAGCATGATTGGTCGCCAGGGGACTCGGAAGTGACTGTGATCAGAGCCCCAGAGAAAGACAGTCTAGTCTCGCATGCGCGGTCGCGTTCTGTGTCGCACCGGGAACAGGCGTTTTCTGGGCTGCTCTCGATGGTATCCTTGGATGGATAGAAGGAGCCGCGTAAAGTATTATGGGACAATAATGGCCGCTTTCATGTAGTTGATTTTGGCTCTCACAGCGGTCTGAGCGAGGAGTTGGCGGCGCCAGCGCCCCAGAATCCCGGACAGCAGGTTCCGAGAGTCAGGCTTGGTGAGGTGAGTGTCCCTTTTTCCTTTCCGACCTTTTCTTCGCCAGTCTTGGCAGCTCCAAGAGGCGAATCTCGGCCTTTCGCTCAAGTTCGGGCCCGGGCTTGTAAAGTCTTGTCCCTGTCATCTAACTTGCCTTACTCACTGTAGGAATGCTGCGCGGGTTCTGCCGGCCCCGGCCTTTCTCCTTGATCATGTAAGATCGTGCACACTAACGCGGCCTCCCAGAGGTCCAGGGATGCTGCCGGGAGTCACCCCGCCCACGTCCTTAGACCTTCTCGTTAGCCCACTCCCAGAGAGACACCGAGCCCAGAAGGGCTCTTTTCGTTTTCTTTTTGTCTGTCACAGTGGTATCTCTTCCAGGCGATATCTTTTAATAAAATGTCAACTCCAAAAAGATCGGGATTTTTGTTTTGGTCTCTTATCTCTAATGCCCAGAACAAGCGATTGGCTCACTGAAGGCGCTCGGTAATTGTTGAATGAATGTATACAGTTTCTTTCTTCATTATTTTTCTTGTGCCTCTGTGGCTTCTTTGCCACTAATCCTTTTTCAGAAGACAACATTTAAACTTCTTGTTTTTCTCAGCCACTAGTTGTCCTGTTTGTCAGATTCTTTTTCCTGTGCTGCTTGGCACCTTTCTTTGCTGTCTCTAGAGATTTCTGGCTCCCTGTTTCCTTTAATCAGTTTAAAATTATTTATTCCTCAGATGTTTATTTTGCTAGGCACCGGGCAATGCAGTCAACAAGACAAAGTTCTCCTGCATAAAAGGACGTTCTAGGGGTATATTTTCTAGTTCAGACATCTGAGCAGAGCATGTATATCTTACCTTCCCGCGAAGATTCCCTCCCATGAGTACAAATGTCACTAAAAGTTAGCTTTTCCATTTCTCTTCTCTGTGTTGGCATTTTCCAAAATGCAGCTCTTGTTTCTGTGTCCAGTCTGTTTGGCTATATTGTGTGTTCAGTCTGTTAGGCTATATTTTTCTATAGAAATGTGCATGTTAATTAGAGCTGCGTAAAGCATTTTGGCTTCTGGTGGTTCTCTTGATAGTTCTTTGCTTTAATGACTTGTTGGAATGAGGGAAATTATTCAAGCACAAAATGGGTTATGTTTATAAGCAGATGGTGTGTAGTGGGAGGTAAAGAGGAATTTGTTATGAGCTGAGTGCCAGGAAATCTTACAGTCACCTAAATACTTTTCAGAAACACCATTTCCTAGCCTGGTGATTCTCATCCAATTTTTTTTGGTGAACTTGAATTGTTAAACAGATTTCGACTGCTGTGAGGTAATTCTTCTCTACAAAACAAAACTGGCCCAGAAAACTCATTTAAGAATGGATCACGTGGATGGTAGCCTTATATGTCAGCAACTGTACTGTATCTGTAGTTTAAAGGAGTAGAGAGTAGGAAGAACTTGGGTAAAAAATGGTGAGGAACCCAATCAGTACCCGAGAGCACAGCAAATGAAATAATGTAACAATGACGTCTATGTAACTGTGGTTACAGAGTGAGTGCTTTCACATATACTTTTCTTGTTTGATACTCACAGTAACTTCATGGATTTAAGAGAGCAAAAAGTACTTCCATTTTTCAGGTATAGAAATTATGCCTAACCAAAGATTAAGATTAATATCTATTTGCTTATGATCATATAGGTAGAAAATGTTGAGAGGGTTCTAACTGAGATTTCTGACTTCAGATCTAGTGTTTCCCCTACACTCCCTTTATAGATGCCATCCTGCTCTAGTAAGTGCTCCTTAGTGAGGTCTGTTCTTGTCTGAATGATACCCTCTTGGATCTTGGGGTGTGTATGTGTATGTGTTTATCTATTTCTGATGTGTGTTGGGTGGAAATAGAAAGATCTTTTAAGATTAAGACTGTCAATGAGTTGATGGAAGTCTTGCGAAGAGGTAACTAAAGGAATTCAGGTCTTGAGAGGGAGGTCAGCCCCCCCACCCCTGATATTCATATATTCACAGTTATTTTGGGATGTAGTGGAGCCAAGTCTTTCCCTTCTTACGTCTGATAGCAAGTGGTTTGTTTTCCTTGCAGGGGATCCTGGAGCCTGTCATGGAGGACAGCAGCGAGGATGCCTCACTCCATCGGTTGGAAGGCACTGACGTGGACTCTCAGGTTGGCGGCCTTATTTTTAAGACCAAAAGTGCAGCTAGTGAGCAGCATGTCTTCAAGGCCCCTGCACCCCGCCCTTCATTGCTGGGACTGGACTTGTTGGCTTCCCTGAAGAGGAAGGAGAGAGAGGAGAAGGATGATGGCGAGGACAAGAAGAAGTCCAGAATCTCTTCATACAAGGACTGGGAAGAGAGCAAGGATGACCAGAGGGACGCTGAGGCAGAAGACAGTGACCAGGCTGGCCGAAGTGGCCGAAAAGACAGGTAAAAGCCTTTGGGTGGATTGCCCGGGAGGGAATGAAAATAGAGGCCAGAAAATAATGTCTCATGTTTATCTCTCAGTTTTCTTACTGGATATTTAGGGCTTAATTTTTACTAGGATTCTATAACATTGAGGCTAGGTAGGAATTGGTATTTTTTTTTTCAGATTTGGGGCAATTGTCAAAAGCAACTGAAGAGTAGGTGATGTGGGGTTAGAAGTGCTTACGGCTGTTGCCATATGCAAGCCTGCCGTACCAGGGAGATAAAGTGGAAGAGGCCAGGTTGCTTGTCTGGCATGGCCACAGGTTTGGGGCAGGTTTTTCTTCTCTGGCTGAGTCCTTCACCAGCTGCCCTCTGTTGCAGGCATTATCGATCAGCCCGGGTGGAGACTCCATCCCATCCTGGTGGTGTGAGCGAAGAGTTTTGGGAACGCAGTCGGCAGAGAGAGCGGGAGCGGCGGGAGCATGGCGTCTATGCCTCGTCCAAAGACGAAAAGGATCGGAAGAAGGAGAGGTCACGGGATCGAGACTGTGACCGCAAGAGAGACAGAGGTAAACTGCTCAGCAGAGTTCCTAGGGCCTGCTAGGCACCCGAAGTAACACGCCGGCCTTTTTGCTGTCCTGGGAGTCTTTGTAATGCCTGTTAATCAGGGAGATCCATTTTCATGTCAGCCTGGTGGTATTGGGTATTTGACCCTGTTGGTATTGGGACAAGCGGGCACAAGTGGGCAGTCTAAGAAAAGAACTGTTACTTGCAGCATAGCTACTCTGCTTGAGTGTGTGGTTCTTTGCGCTTTATCTTGAAAGCTTGTGCTAAAGGTGATAGTGGGTAATGTGTTTGAGAAACTGGTTGACAGTAGTGTTGGTGAGAGGGAAAGGACAGTGCTGTGCAGCACAGCTAGACATAAGGTCCAGCGCTGGCCTTTCTTGGTAATAGTTGAGGTCTGTAGCTTGTAAACTTGTAACTACTAAATAGTTATTCAGGATAGACTTGTAACTATTCTTTTTTGAATTCTTGTAGGAAAATAACTGTTACTGTGAGTTTGAAACTTTGTAGCCAGTAACTAATCTTTGCCCTTTGAAAGAATGGGGATATGTGAGATTCAGGAGCCCCTGGATCGCATTAGAGCAGTGAGGTTGCTCCTGTGAGTGAGTGGGGAGGCCTGTCCTTTCTCTTGGGTGAAGATGGGTGGAAATTAGGACAGGCACCTGTTTTCTAAGCTCTGCTGGTGACTCCTGACAGATGAGCGGGACAGAAGCAGGCACAGCAGCAGATCAGAGCGAGATGGAGGGTCAGATCGCAGCAGCAGAAGAAACGAACCCGAGAGCCCCCGACACCGGCCTAAAGGTAGTCTGAGCTTGCTTATGGTGGTTTGTGAGAGCCATGTATATGAGGGGCAGGGTGAGTGACTCCCATCCTCAGTGGAACTGGGTTGGAATTCCTGATTCCACCATAAATGACTTGGAATACTTGGTTGATTCAGTTGGGAAGGCCATGGACTTCTTTGGAAACTGATATGCTCCCTTAATGCGACTTGCCCATTTGCTGAGTGGCCAGTTTTCCAAATGGTAGGAAAGAATAGGGAGCTGGGGGTGGGGAGTAGGGGGAGTGAGAATGAGGTGGGGGCAGAAGAAGGGTTGATTATAAAGAAATACGTATATTCAATGGAGATATGTTTGCAGAGACAAATTGGATATTCCTTAAAGTGTTCTTATAAACACAGATGAAAAATGGACCTCTTCAAATTCAGATATCTTTAAAAGCTGTCAAACCCATCATATCCATTGCAAACAGGTATAAAGTTTATGAGTAGAAGAAAGAAATGTGGTGAACTGGTTTTCCCCTAATGGCTCTAGCGCCATGTCTGAGTTAAAGTAGATGCTGAGCTTCATGTCTGTTGTGGCCCAGATGCTGCCACCCCTTCACGGTCTACCTGGGAGGAAGAGGACAGTGGCTACGGCTCCTCGAGGCGCTCACAGTGGGAATCGCCCTCACCAACGCCTTCCTATCGGGATTCCGAGCGGAGTCATCGGCCGTCCAGTCGAGACAGGGACAGGTGATGTTCTGTGCTTGTGACTGGGGCTGGGCGGGCGGATGGTGGCTGGGAACATGTCTCAGCTTAGTGATTGTTTAGTGAGGCTGGCTTTACTGTTTCCCAGGTCTGTGAGGAGCAGGTACTCAGATGACACCCCTCTGCCAACCCCATCCTACAAATACAACGAGTGGGCTGATGACAGAAGACACCTGGGGTCCACCCCACGTCTGTCCAGGGGCCGAGGTAAGACGGGGTGAAAGTGGGAGGATGGGACGCTCCTCCTGGGGTGGCTGGTCTGCGTGAGGCCACGGGGGACAAGCTGGGGCCTTGCACACCGACCTGCCGTGTGTTCTCCTGCAGGGAGACGTGAGGATGGTGAAGAAGGAATTTCATTTGACACAGAAGAGGAACGGCAGCAGTGGGAGGATGACCAGAGGGTAAGAAATACATCTCTGAGCGACTGAATGAGAGGTGGTGGCCATCTTTCAGTAAGCCGGTGACAGGTGTCAGAGTACAGGGGCCACGATGACACGCTGGTGAATCCGGACAGTCTCGGGAAGGCTGAGCTACGTTCAGTCCTGAAGCCCTGGAGTCCTTTTCCAGGCGTAGGCTCCCCGGTGAAACTTCTCACCAGGTGCAGATCAGACCTAACTTCTGCGTGCTGGCGCCACTGTGTGGTAAACCTAAGAAGTGCCGTCATGGTGGCCTGGGCTGCAAACCGTGCTTCTTTCTCCTGTAGGCAGCTGGCCCCCCAGCAGGGTGGCCTCTCCTGAGTTGTCGACTGCACCAGTGACTTCTTGCCAAGCATCTCCTCCCCTTCTGTCCCTGTCTTGCACATACACTCACTCTATTCCCTGTTCTCACGGCTCTGTCTCTTGCGCTACAGCAAGCCGACCGGGATTGGTACATGATGGATGAGGGGTATGATGAGTTCCACAACCCCCTGGCCTACTCCTCCGAGGACTATGTGAGGAGGCGGGAGCAGCACCTGCACAAACAGAAGCAGAAGCGCATTTCGGCTCAGCGGAGACAGATCAATGAGGTGAGGCTGCCCGCGCGAGGCGGAGCAGACCCTGCCGGCGTAGTGGCAGGTTGCAGCCCGGCTGACAGCACAGCTCTTCTCCCCATGGCTGAAGTTCCAGAAGGATCGATACTCCTGGAAGCGGAGGGGTGGGCGGGGAACTTTTCAGTAGGTTGGAAAAAAAGGAAAAAAAAAAACCCCAAATCCCAGCTTTGCTCTTTGGCAGTGCTTCCTGGAGGGAGCTGCTGATGGGAGCTGAGAGGGTGGGCTTGGCTCTGTGTCCTCTGTGTCTCTGAGTGGGGCTGGGGGATGGCCACTCTGTACGTTCATGTAGAGGTTCTGGTTTAGACATAAAAGGTGGCTTCTGGGAAAATACGCTTCAAGTGATTTGGGATCAGGGCCTCTGCCATCACAAGGAGCTGCAGGGTCCAGAGACTGATGACATCCCCACGGCCCTTCTCTTGGGATCTGCTGCGTGGCCTCGCCTGGGCCCTTTGAGGATGACCTCGCGTGGCTGCAGTCTGAACGTGGCCTCCTCCTGTTGTGTCCTCTCAGGACAACGAGCGCTGGGAGACCAACCGCATGCTCACCAGCGGGGTGGTGCACCGGCTGGAGGTGGACGAGGACTTCGAGGAGGACAGCGCGGCCAAGGTGCACCTCATGGTGCACAACCTGGTCCCTCCCTTTCTGGACGGGCGCATCGTCTTCACCAAGCAGGTGGGGTCCTCTGTAGTCAGAGAGGGGAGCCCCGAAGTGGGGGAAGACGGTGGGGGGGGGGAGGAGGTGGAGGGGTGGCAGCCTTCCGTTGACCGTTACGAAGTGGACTTTCGTGTGGAGTTTGAACGATCAGCATGGAATTTCTGCTTTTTCCTCAACCTCCTGCAGCCGGAGCCTGTGATTCCAGTCAAGGACGCCACTTCAGACTTAGCCATTATTGCTCGGAAAGGCAGTCAAACAGTGCGGAAACACAGGGAGCAGAAGGAACGCAAAAAGGTTGGTTTCTGCTCATCTGGGGCCCGAGGGTCTCTGTTTTTTTTTTGGTCTTCTTTTTAGGGATCATGTGTCTCGCAGGTAGGGCTCCTTCGGCAGTTAGAGGAAACTCACAGGGCGAGCGTCAGCCCCTGGGGGAGGGCACTGTGTTCCTCTTGCAGGGCTGAGTTAGGATGGTGCGGGGCTACGGGCTCGGGAACTGCGTGGGGAAGGTGGGAGGCGGGCCTGGCTCGGTGCCGCCGCTGGCTGTGGGAACTTACTGCTGCTGGAGGAAGCCCGTTGTCAGACGGAATTGATTTTCCATCACGGGATGGAGCAGACTGACTTTCCATGTCTTTTTCAGGCTCAACACAAACACTGGGAATTGGCTGGAACCAAACTGGGAGATATAATGGGCGTCAAAAAAGAAGAAGAGCCGGATAAATCTCTGACCGAGGATGGGAAAGTGGACTACAGGTAGGAGTCTCGCGGCAGCTGGCACCCCTGAAGATGGGCTTCAAGGGGATCGGCATGACTTGTCACTCACTAATACGAGCATGACGTCACTTGGGAGTCTGTGGTTCCTTCCTCCTGGTCTGTCTTCACCTTTCTCGGATAATATCCCAGCTGCCTCCGCTGCCACTGTCGGCACTTACTCTGTGCCGAGCAGCACCACACGCCTCACAGATACTTGGTCGTTGGATTCTCGTGGCAGTCCTGTGGGACAGGTGTAATCTTTCCCATTTTTCATATGAGGATGATGCAGCCCAGGGAGGTTAAGTAACTTGTTTGAGGTTACCCAGCTGGTAAATGGTGGAGTGAGGGTCCCACCCAGACAGTCTAGCTAAGGAGCCTGTGCTCTTAGTTGCTTTGCTAGAGAGCCTTTTTGATGTTTGGGGTGGGAACATGTGCTTTGCCCTCTTAGATTTTAGTTCAGGTATTGAGTTTGAAAAGACCCTGATGCTGGGAAAGATTGAGGGCAGGAGGAGAAGGGGACAACAGAGGATGAGATGGTTGGATGGCATCACCAACACAATGGACATGGGTTTGGGTGGACTCTGGGAGTTGGTGATGAACAGGGAGGCCTGGCATGTTGTGGTTCATGGGGTCACAAAGAGTTGGACACAACTGAGCGACTGAATTGAACTGAAGGAAGAAACTTTTTAACAGAGGTTTGAAAATAGAAAGGGTTGTCCTCTCAGCTAGAGCTTCCCCGTTCATAGAGGTGTTTAAGCCAGTGTTGGATGACCACTTGTTGCGCTTGCCTCATCATGTAGGTGGTTGAACTCAGATGTCCCTTCTGAAGCTCATCCTTTGAACACTCTGAAGTCCTTCCAGACTGTTGTCTCAGTTAATAATTCTCTGTACCACTGTGGGAAATGAGAAGCTGGTGCTGTTGATCAGCCTTGTTAGTCTCTAGTTACTTTAATCCTGTCGGTATAGAGTTTCAGCTGACCAGGCGTGACTGGGGCATTAGAAACAGGAAACTCACAGGGCACAGCCTTGATCTGATGGAGGAAAAGTCTCCTGGGGAAGGGGAGGGTGGAGACTGAAGATTGACACAGGTAAGGTGGGACTGGGACGTCTTTGCTGTGCGGCCTGGGGGTGTACATGTGTAGGACACTTCAGTGCTTTTAGTGGAAGATGTCTGTAAACATCAAGTAGGGCTGTTCTCACAGTTCTTTGAAGCTAAAGCCTTACAGACTCTGCTGTCCTGCTGAGAGGTGGGAGGGAGTCTGACCTTGGTCATGACTGTTACCACGACTCCTCCTTCCAGCCCTTTAAGTGTGGTGCTGAGATTGCCCAAGGTTGTTCTGTGTGAGGTATGGCCTGTGCACTTCCAGGGCAGAGGATTTTCACACTTGCTGATCTGCAGCTCTTCTGAGCCGTCTGCGGGTGTCTGTCTCAAGTATGTTGAGCAGGTTTTGGATGATGGGTGCTTAGACAGGAGTGTGGTCCCTTAGGCCAGAGGAGATGAGCAGCAGCTGGCAGTCCTCGCATCGCAAAGATCCACTGCATGTTAGGAGCAGTTCTTGCTTCGGGGCACAGGAAGCAGGGCAGTAGCCCAGTCAGCAGGGAAGATGCGGGAGACCAGGCAGGGCACTTAGGCCGCGTGTGGTGTGTTTTCAGGACAGAGCAGAAGTTTGCCGACCACATGAAAAAGAAGAGCGAGGCCAGCAGCGAGTTTGCCAAGAAGAAGTCGATTCTGGAGCAGAGGCAGTACCTGCCCATCTTTGCCGTGCAGCAGGAACTCCTCACGATCATCAGGTGACTCCCCAGCCCGGGGATGGGACCCCAGTAGTGGGTCAGCTGTCCTGTGCGTGCTCTGTGGCTTTTTTTCTTTGGGGTATGACATTCGGTGGAGAAGGGAAAGGCTTTTTTTTCCCCCTCTCCTGAGTGCCCCAGGCTACTCTGCTTGAAACAAGCAACATGGCCTCATGAAACAGTGTGGCATGTGTTTCAACGTTACTGTCTTTTAGACTTTTCAGGGGATTTCAGTATGAGACTGTTTTCCCAGGGAAATCCTCCTTGGATCACTGCAGGTGGGGCTAGAGGTGGCCTTCCACTCGTGCTGATTCACCAGTCTCTTCTCCCCCTTGCAGAGACAACAGCATCGTGATCGTGGTTGGGGAGACAGGGAGTGGAAAGACCACGCAGCTGACCCAGTACTTGCATGAAGACGGCTACACGGACTATGGGATGATCGGATGCACCCAGCCCCGCCGTGTGGCCGCCATGTCGGTGGCCAAGAGAGTCAGTGAAGAGATGGGGGGAAACCTCGGTGAGGAGGTGAGTGGGCCCGAGGGCTGAGCTGTGTTCTTCAGAACCTGTGGCCTCTGTCACTTGACCTGATCTGCTGAGGCCTAGACCCAGCTCGGGGTGTGCAGCAGTGCGCGGGTGCCCAGAGCCCCTGAGCATTTCTCTGGCCTCCAGGTGGGTTATGCCATCCGCTTCGAAGACTGCACTTCAGAAAGCACCTTGATCAAGTACATGACTGATGGCATCCTGCTGAGAGAGTCCCTGCGGGAAGCGGACCTGGATCACTACAGCGCCATCATCATGGACGAGGCCCACGAGCGCTCCCTCAACACTGACGTGCTCTTTGGGCTGCTCCGGGAGGTGCGGGTCCAGGCCTCTGTGCCTGTGGGGCTGGGAGTCAGTGACCAGACGCCTGGGGTCTAGCCCGGGGAAGCTTGGGGGATCTCTGACAGGCCAGAGTTGCCCCGAGGCCTCTGGCTGCCCAGCGGTGGTTCACTCCGTTCTAGCTCAGCTGAGTGACTCGTGGTTCTCCTGGCTGTGGGTCCGTGATTCAGCCTTTAGGACTGTTACAAATCTAACGAGCCCCCGTCAGCTTGGGCTTCTGTTTCACTTGGTAGTGATGCTGGTGAGACTGGAGGGCAGAAGCCAAGGGTTCTGAACCCGTGGGGAAGCCTCTGAATGACTTCTTCTCTTAGGTGGTGGCTCGGCGCTCAGACCTGAAGCTCATTGTCACATCAGCCACCATGGACGCAGAGAAATTTGCCTCCTTTTTTGGGAACGTCCCCATCTTCCACATCCCTGGACGTACCTTCCCTGTGGACATTCTCTTCAGCAAGGTACCAAGGCCCTTTTTTCCTTAACTGATCCCGACATCAGATGAAGAGGCGGGTAGGGGGCGTGGGATGGGGTACTGAGTAGGGAAAGGTTTTGAGGGCACCGTGGGAGCTCACGGCTTTTGGGCTTGGAAGCAAAAGACTGTACTCTGGAGACATTTGGTTTGATTGTTTCTTTGGGGTGGAGGCTTGGGACCCAGGGAGGGCCATAAGGCCCATCTGCATGTGCACGACCCCAAGAGTCTGCCCAGCTCTGGCCCCAGACCAAGGACTGGGCCACTGGTTCCCAGAGGGGGCCTGGCCCATATGTCCTTTGACGGTGCCCCTGGCTGGCTTGCAGACCCCGCAGGAAGACTATGTGGAGGCCGCGGTGAAGCAGTCCCTCCAGGTACATCTGTCGGGGGCCCCCGGGGACATCCTCATCTTCATGCCTGGCCAAGAGGACATTGAGGTGCGTGCCTCGGTCGCGACCTTGGTGAGCGGGTGGGTCCTTGGTGAGGATCAGGGGCCCTGGCATCTGACAAATTCTCTCTGCCCTCAGGTGACCTCAGATCAGATCGTGGAGCATCTGGAAGAACTGGAGAACGCTCCCGCCTTGGCCGTGCTGCCCATCTACTCCCAGCTGCCCTCTGACCTCCAGGCCAAGATCTTCCAGAAGGTGAGACTGCAAGAGTGTCTGGTTTGGGTCTCCAACTTGGGAACCTCCCAGACTACCCCCAGGAGGGCAAGTGGGAGAAGGTGTTACTTCCCTGGCACGGGTGGGGTGTGCTCTTCTCTTTGTGGGGTCTCTCCTACCTGCCAGCCTATAGCCTTCCCTCCCTGCATGTCCTGTCTGACTCCAGGCTCCGGATGGTGTCCGGAAGTGTATTGTCGCCACTAACATTGCTGAGACCTCCCTGACCGTCGACGGCATCATGTTTGTTATTGATTCCGGTTATTGTAAGTTAAAGGTAAGAGGAGACACAGGCACCAGGGCTCTGGACCTTCATGCACGCTCACCCGGCCTAGGAGGTGGGAAGGCAGGACCTGGGTCCTCAGACCTTGAACAATGGTTGCTTGTGGAAGTGGAGGTGGTGGTTTGAGTACTGATTTTGCCATGTTTCTGGTTCATCCAATCCTTGTGATAATGCAGGGTGGACAGCTTGCCTTGATAAAGGTTGTGGAGCTGGTGATGAGGGGAAATTCCTTGAGGTTCCTGACTCCAGAAGATGGCTGCCTGCATCACTGAAACATTTCACTCTGTAGCACGTAGCAGCCAAGGGTTTTCTCTGTCTCAAGGCTGCCTCCCGTTTATCCTCTCGCTGCGTCCTTAATCAGGTCTTTTCTGCCCTCTCCTAGGTCTTCAACCCCCGGATTGGCATGGATGCTCTGCAGATCTACCCCATCAGCCAGGCCAATGCCAACCAGCGGTCGGGACGAGCTGGCAGGACGGGCCCAGGTCAGTGTTTCAGGTAGGAGCGCTGCGCTTGCCTGCTTTCCAGGGTGGGAGCCCAGGCAGGGGCGGGCAGGATTGGCCTTTGCTCCTGCAGAGGGGTGATCCCTGAGGCTGGGGACCAGTGGTGGGGCTGCCACTTGTTGATTCTCTCGTCACATGCCGCTGAGTGGAAGAAGTCACCTTCCCAGGCAGTCTTGAGGTCCAAGTGGCCTTGTGTTTGAGGAGGACCTATGTTGAAGGTCCCTGCAGTGGATGACCAGTGTTACAGTGTGCCCCTCCTTAGAGGATAAATGTGAACCAATTATATCACTGGTTCTTTTTTTTACTTCTGTAATTATTCTCTCTTTTTTTGTTCTGATTTAAAAATAATAGAAATTCAGAAAATGCAGAAAAATATAAAGAAATTATAACCTAGCCATAATTCTAGTCCCAGGCTCAATGGTTCCAAAAATGAAACAATTATATAAGAGACTCCAGCAGAAGAGTGAATTGGCACGACTGAGTTTTAAATAGGTGGAGATTTGTGATCGTAAGAGACAAGTGGAGTTGGAAGAAATGAGATCTTCTCCTCCGTACCTGTGGCTCTTGTCAGCACTGGCTGCTCCGGCTGCACGAGCCCACGGTGCTGGTGGGCTCACCTAGGCAGCTGGGCACGTTCTAGGGACTCAGCTGGGCAGCCTGTGGTGGCAGGTGTGGCAGCACTGTGGAAGTGGAGGTGGTGGTTTGAGTGCTGATTTTGCCATGTTCCTGCGTCCATGGTGGCTGATGGGTCTTCTCTCTGGCAGACTCTACACCCAGAGTGCCTACAAGAACGAGCTCCTGACTACCACGGTGCCCGAGATCCAGCGGACCAACCTGGCCAACGTGGTGCTGCTGCTCAAGTCCCTGGGGGTGCAGGACCTGCTGCAGTTCCACTTCATGGACCCACCCCCGGAGGACAACATGCTCAACTCCATGTACCAGCTCTGGATCCTTGGGGCCCTGGACAACACAGGTGCTGGGCAGGGCTCTGTGGGCTCTGGGGCCTGGGCCCCCCATCTTACAGCAGCCTGCCTGCTGACTGTCTGGGGCTCCCTCTCAGGTGGTCTGACCTCGACGGGAAGGCTGATGGTGGAGTTCCCGCTGGACCCAGCCCTGTCCAAGATGCTCATCGTGTCCTGTGACATGGGCTGCAGCTCCGAGATCCTGCTCATCGTCTCCATGCTCTCGGTCCCAGCCATCTTCTACAGGCCCAAGGTGGGAGGCGCTGCCCGGCTCCTGTCCTGCCAGGGGTCTTGGGAGTGTATGGGTTGGAGGGAGGTTGAGAGAGGGGAGAGGGTCCCCTGTTGTGAAGATAAAATGGAGGGGGTGGAACCGCAGTCTCCGAAGAAGGATTTTACTGGGTTACGTTAAGCAGGTTGGGGTGGGGGAAGGGGTTGGCTGGATCCATGGCTCTCAGGGAGTATTTGGCGTTCCTTTTTTTGCATCCTTTTTTTCTAGGATGGTTGTGCCTGAGCCTTTGCATCTTAGAATAAATATTTTGCTATAAATGAATTTTGTTTTTGCTATATTGTCTGGCACCACATCGATGTGTTTTAAGTTGGGGGGCAGGTAGGTGACAGCCTGAGACAGCTCTTTCAGTGGCCTGGACTAGCCTTTCCCTTCCCAGGGCCGAGAGGAGGAGAGCGATCAAATCCGGGAAAAGTTCGCAGTCCCTGAGAGTGACCACCTGAGCTACCTGAACGTGTACCTGCAGTGGAAGAACAACAATTACTCCACCATCTGGTGTAACGATCATTTCATCCATGCCAAGGCCATGCGGAAGGTGAGTCTGTGGCCCGGATAAGCAGGATGTTGGGAGGTGGGGTGGGTTGTGGGGGAAGGATGGGGTGCTCCATCACTGACCACCTGCGTCCCGCTCCAGGTCCGGGAGGTGCGGGCTCAGCTCAAGGACATCATGGTGCAGCAGCGGATGAGCCTGGCCTCTTGTGGCACTGACTGGGACATCGTCAGGAAGTGCATCTGTGCTGCCTATTTCCACCAGGCAGCCAAGCTCAAGGTGAGCCCGATGGAGCTGTGGCCCCTTCCTGGCCTGACACTTTGTCCGAGCGCAGAGTTCTCCTTTCTCACTGTACAGTCCTGCAGATCTGGGCTTCCCTGGGAAGCTGCTGTCAAGGCAGCATTGGAGGGGTGGGGGAGCTGCCCAGACGTGCAGTGTTTTGCTGAGGCAGCCACCTGTTGGGTCTCCTCCCTAGGGAATCGGGGAGTATGTGAACATCCGGACAGGCATGCCCTGCCACCTGCACCCTACCAGCTCCCTCTTCGGAATGGGCTACACCCCAGACTACATTGTGTATCATGAGTTGGTCATGACCACCAAGGTGAGTATTTTCCAAGGTAGCTGCCATGATGTCAGCCCGCTTGGCTGGGCCAGGCCTTTGTAACCGTTTGCTGCCTTCTGGGATGAGCTTTGAGCTTGGGGAACTTGGGGCCACAGGTGCTGCTTTGAGGGGAATTGAGGTTGGTTTCCAGTGGGAGGTTTGGGGAAGTTAATTGACCTGCAGGTTCCGGTGGCCTGTTATGGCAGCTGGATTGTTTCCTGCTTGCTGCCTGGGACACGCAGCCCCTTTGGGTGTTGTTAGAAGGGTTTTCTGAGGGGCTGGGCTTGTTCTGTGGGACACTGGAGGGCTTTCTCACAAGCATGGAGGATTTTGGATGGGAGAAGGGATTAGAATGCCAGTGTCTGTGGATTTTCCTTGCCTTTCTCAGCCTGGCAAGGCTGGGGGTAGGGCCCTGCCTGTGAGGATCCTAGTTATGGAACTGCTCTGGGAGGGACAGCTCAAAGCAGTGGTCTGTCCGTGACCCTCGCCTGGTGGCCCTTCTGCTACAGGAGTACATGCAGTGTGTGACTGCCGTGGACGGAGAGTGGCTGGCAGAGCTGGGCCCCATGTTCTACAGTGTGAAACAGGCTGGGAAGTCTCGGCAGGTAAGGGTCCTGTGCTTTCCTGTGGTGGGTCTGTTTGCCTCTGGGATCCATTTTTCCCCCTTAGCTTGGTATTAAAGACACGTCATCATCTGGCTTCCCCTTACTTCTCTGTCAGACATAAGAGCTATGATCCAGGCAGGCTGGTCTGTCTCACTTCTCCCACCCACTCCATTTGCTTGGTCTGCTGAGTCTTGAAAAACAAAACAACCAAAAAAAAACAAACAAACCCCTTGTTGTTGAAAAGTCCAAATATCTGTGAAAGTGGACCAAAACAGTATAAGGAGTCACAGATTCCTCACCTAGCCTCTGTAATTGTCAACATTCTTCTCAACCTCGTTTCTCTTATTCCCACCCTGCTCCATACACAGTGATCTTTTTTCTGGAATATTTTAAAGCATATTTCAGACATTGTGGTTTTTCACTCAAATACTTGAATAAGTATCTCTAACAAGACTTTAAAAATTAAAACATAATCTCTGCACCAATAACACTCAACAAAAGTAATCCTTAATGTCACCAAAGTCTCCAGTTCTTAGTCATATTTCCCTTTTTATTTCAAAGATAATTTTTTATAATTGCTTTGCTTGAATTAGGATCCAGACATTGGAATTTGTCATTATATATATTAAGTCTTTTATTCGAGAACAAGCTCTGCCCCCTCTCATTTTTATAGCATTGATTTACTGGGAAAACAGGTTGGTCATTTTGTAGAATGTTCCACATAGTTTTGGCTAATTGGTTCCTCAGAATGTTTACCTTGTGCCTCTGTCCCATGTGTTTTCTGTAAACTAGTCATTAATCTAAAGTCTTGGTTAGATTCAGGTTCAGCTCTTTGGAGCAGGAATGCATAATGCCTGTGTTGCTGTGAACCTCCTTTTAGGTTCTGTCAGGAGGCACATATTGTCTCTGGCCCCCCCTTTTGATGACACTAAGGGTGCTCAGTGGTTCCACTTGATCCCTCCTGACAGTCTCAGTGTCCACTGGTGGCCGCCACCTGGATCCATTATTTAGGGTTGCATAAGATCATAGACATTTGCTTTCCGTGTCCATCCTCTCCACTCAGATATTGCGCCCTTCCTCTTTCCCGTATGTCCTGGCATGGCTGTGAACTTGCTAGGAGCATGTAAGCACTTACCAGGCTGAAAGAGGGCTGAGGCATGATAGGGTTAGGACTCAGTCCTCCAAGCTGCGTCTTGGCTCAGTGAGAAGAGCAGCCTCGGCCCTGGTGGTGTGTGGCCCTGTCTCTGGGAGCTGGTGCAGTCTACACCGTGCCTGGCTGGCAGCAGAGGGGTGGGTACAGGCCAGGCCTCCCACTGCTGGTCCCCAGTGACCCCAGTACCTCTCCCTGCTCTAGGAGAACCGCCGACGGGCCAAAGAGGAAGCGTCCGCCATGGAGGAGGAGATGGCACTGGCTGAGGAGCAGCTGCGGGCCCGGCGGCAGGAGCAGGAAAAGCGCAGCCCGCTGGGCAGCGTCAGGTGAGCGCGGCCTCAGGACCTGGGCTGGGAGGGAGCCCGCTGGCTGGACCTGCCAGGCCCCGAGTGAGGCCGTGATTTAAGAGAAGTTAAACATGCAGAGGTCACTTGGTGACAGGTTGACTGTGGTCACATGGAGGAATTCCGGATACACTTTCAAGGGGTGGTGATCTGGCTGCAACTCCTGGCATTGTTAAGTTGTGGTGGGGCCTGAGGTGGGCTGGAGCGCAGAGTGGGTCTCACAGCCTCACCAGCGAGCAAGGGCTTGGGCATCATGGTGGAGAGGTGAGGTGGGGAGATTCGTGGGCCTCTCTGTCTGCCTTGGTGTCTGGAGTTGGGTCAGACACCACGGGTAAAGGGCATAGTCCTGGCAAGACCACCCTCAGAGCCTCAGTCACCACCTACAAGGTGGGGTTACCCAGGGTCACCCTCATTTCTCACCAACTTGTTACAAATTTGGGGATCCCCACTGTGGTGCCCAAGGCCAAGGGAAATTCCAAGGGTCTAGAGATAACCTCCAGGATGTGGGGACAAAGCCCCGCCTCAGCTAGAGTGGCGGCCTGCTGAGGCAGAAGGGAGACCTCCTCCAAGGCTCACCTGTTGTTGTTGAGTCGCTCAGTCGTGTCTGACTCTTTGCGACCCCATGGACTGTAGCCCGCCAGGCCCCTCTGTCCATGGGATTCTCCAGACACAGATACTGGACTGGGTTGCCATTTCCTTCTCCAGGGGATCTTCCCCACCCAGGGATCAAACCTGAGTCTCCTGAATTGCAGGCAGATTCTTTACTGCTGAGCCACCAGGGAAGCCCATAGCTCACCTAGGGGGTATGAAAGGATTTATTAGTAAAGCCATCTCACAGCATGCCTCAGTGGATATAAGAAAAAAGGCCCACCTCATTCTGCTCCCAATCACAGATAGGGAAGGCAAGGGGAGTGGAAGTATGTTAGGGGAGAAGACCCTGTAGCCCCAGAGCCTGCTCACACATAGTTAGAAACAGCCGGGTTTCAGACTCCTCATTCTGCTGTGTGTCCTAGTCAAAGTGAGCTGCAGTGCGATTCCTAATTCCTCTTCTGTGTCTCCAGGTCTACGAAGATCTACACTCCTGGTCGGAAGGAGCAGGGGGAACCCATGACCCCCCGCCGCACACCAGCCCGCTTTGGGCTCTGAGCCAAGGCTGTCCCTGCAGGGGAGGGGAGCCAGGTGTTGAGTCCCGAGCCCCGGCCTATCAACAAACCCTCTCAACCTAGGCCACTTTGATAAAATACCTGCACACAGCTTTCATCTGTGTGCATCATGGCCCTGGGGGCCCCTGCTGAGGCCAGGCTCTGCCACGGAGGAGGCTGAAGCTCGTTGGTGTGTGCGCGGGGCCGCAGAGCGGCTGCCAGGACCACAAGAAGTGGCCGGACCCACCGAATACAAATACACTGTCCCAGGACACTTGGTGTATCAATGACATGGCTGTGACTATGTTTTTTTAAAAAGTTCTTGTGTAAAACAGCACAGTAAGACCTAGAAGGAATTATAATTTGGTTATAATTCAGGATTTGGAAATAAATTTATTGTTTGTAATATGTCATTGTATTTCTGATGGTTCCCTCCCTGTCATGGCCCTGAGTCACACCCTCACTGGAGAGCAGGCAAGCCCCGGCGTGACTTTCCTAGACGGCGCCTCCTAGGGTCTGAGCTTGCCCTTGTGTCTGTTCTTCAGGCAGTGCCTGCAGGGGCTGGTGGGGCGGGACTCAGATGACAGGGAAGGCGGACGGCTTGGGGTACCAGCACCAGGTGGGTCAGGCTCTCAGGTTGCCTGGCTGCCCCTAAGGCTGGTGAGCAAGGCTGGCCCTGATGGCCAGGCATGGGAGGAAGGCGAGCAGCCGCCCACCCTCTGTCCCCCATGGTTGGATTGGCTGCCCTATTGCTTAAAATGGTAGAAGTTTCTAACTTTATGATAGTATTATGTATTGATGGAAAATAGCATAAGATGTTGCTTATGGATTTTCATGTAAAAGGTGATCCCTACACTGGAATCACAAGTCTTTTCTTGTGTTAGGCAGCCTCAGCAGTGTGCGGAGGTGATGGTTTGTGTATCTGACCCTTTGGGTCACCGCCAGATGAGCCCATCACTCCTGCCTCACACTGCATTTCCAGTATTTGCCCTTCCTGGGTCGTAGCAGGGGCATCCTATATGACAGATTGCTGCTATCAGCAGAGCATTTTCTTGGCTTTAGTTTAGCTGGGGAGGAAGGCGAGATATTAAGAACTGCTGGACTCCCCTGGTGGCTCAGTGGTTAAGAACCTGCCTTGCCAGTGCAGGGGACACAGCTTCATTCTCTGCTCTGGGCAGATTCCACATGCCACAGGGCAACTGAGCCATCGCTCCAAGCAGAAGCGTAGCCTCTGCTTGCTGCAACTGGAGAAGGCCCGTGCCCAGCAATGGAGACCCAGCGCAGCCAGATAATAAAATTATAAAAACCTTCTAAGAATTGCTGCCAACTAGTGGGTTTCTTCCTTCATTTCTCCTCTCCCCTCACCCAGAAATGCAAGCTCTTCGGTTTCTTTCTCTTACTTTACGTTCGGCTATTATTATTTCTCTCAGTTTTCTATTTTTGATCCCTTGGTTGGGAAGATTCCCTGGAGAAAGGATAGGCTACCCACTCCAGTATTCTTGGGCTTCCCTGGTGGCTCAAGATGGTAAAGAATCTGCCTGCAATATGGGAGACCTGGGTTTGAGACATGGGTTGGAAAGATCCCCTGGAGAAGGGAATGGCAACTCACTCCAATATTCTGGCCTGGAGAATTCCATGGACAGAGAAGTCTGGTGGGCTATATACAGTCCATGGGGTCACAAGAGTCAGATATGACCGAGTGACTTTCACTTTCATATTAATATTTCTCTTAATTTTCTATAGACTAGAAATATAAATTCTAGACATGTACTCAGTTGAACAAAATCCAACCACAATAAAATAGGTTAGCTGTCCGTGGAGTTTGTTATAACTGGAATTTTACTTGTACTGAGTTGGCTGGGGAAGAAACAAAACTGTTAAAGGAGTATGGTGGGCAGCGAGAAAGTAGATGGCCATTTCTTCCTTCTCCATTTGAAAAGTGCATAATTCATTTCTTTCCCTGTCTTTTAGATCTCAGGATTACTTTTCTTTTTGAGGTTTCTAAGTATTTTTTTTTTCTTCTTAAATTCCAGAAATGAATAAAAAAGGAGCGAGTTATCTCTTGTTGGTTTAAAAACTAATCCAGACAATCCAGAAGCTTGCTTTGGGAATTACAGTCCCCCTACACACATAGCTCAGCTGGTAAAGAATCCACTTGCAATGCAGGAGACCCTGGTTCGATCCTTGGGTTGGGAAGATCCTCTGGAGAAGGGAACGGCTACCCACTCCAGTATTCTGGCCTGGTGAATTCCATGGATAGAAGGACCTGGCGGACTACAGTCCATGGGGGTCACAAAAAGTCGGATACAACTGAGTGACTTTCACTACATATGTGAAAGAGAGCTCTTGTTTTTTTAGAATGCAGAGAAAATGGGGATGAGCACATTGCTGGGGACTTGAGTGGGCACAAGTATCTGCAAGTCGCTGAGAGCTCACTGAGACGTCTGTGTTCATGTCTTTATTTTAGAATTTGGGCCTGGAGAGGGTATAGTATGGTTCACAAGGCTCACTCCGTGGCAGGAAGTGGACAAAACTCAATAAAACATTAGCATCTTGCAGAATAGCCTGGGACCTTGACATATTCCCATTAGAGCTGGTCCAAGTCAAGAGAGAGGGATGGGAACTCACTGTCCTCTGAAAAACATGCGTGGAAATGATGCTCAGGGCAAGGTGCTGATTCTAGCAAAATGAGGAACCTGAGGGAACAGGGAAGAAATGACAGTCTTAATTTGAGAAGAAATTAAGGAGGTGGTTCCTTAAGGACGAGTCCTGTGGTGGGGCAGCTCTGTGGCATGTGACTCCTTCCCTGGGAAGGGGGAACCATGATGTCTAGAGGTGGCAAAAAGAGATAGCGTGGGAGCTGGGTTGTGCAGGGGACACCAGGGCTTCTTGAGAGGTTTCCAGAACACATTACAGGAGAAAGATGCTTATTCTGTCTATCCCCCTCTTGTCTCTACACTTCCCAAAAGAGACTGGGTCTGGGGAAGGGATAGGTCTGAGATAGGAGGCACCTGGGTCATCATCAAAGTATCTTAGATCAGAAGGAGCCTTAATTCATTTGCCTCCTCCCTTTACAGAGGAGAAAACAGTGGTCTCTGGTTCAGAGTGTGTGCTGAGTCGCTTCAGTCGTGTCTGACTCTGTGCGACCATATGGACTGTAGCCCGCGGGGCTCCTCTGTCCATGGGATTCTCTGGGCAAGAATATTGCAGTGGGTTGCCATTTCTTTCTCCACTGGTCCAGAGTAACTAAGCAAAAGATCATTTCCCATCCACCTCTTTGAATTTCCAATCTAGTGATCTCTTGAAAAGTAATATCTTGCTTTTTTCGGGGGGTACTCACTAGACTAAGACAGCATCATGGGAAGTAGCAGAAGCCATGGTGGACATACCTGAGCAGTGGGGTATCCCGACAAACTTGGTGATGTCCATTCTTTGGCTCACATCCTGGGTTATCCCCCTCCAGCCCAAGGTACCATACACTTTCCCCCTGATTGTGGGTTCTGTTTTGCTTTGGCACAGGGCTTTGGCATATACCCTCGAGGGCGCAGCTTTCAGCTTCTTCTCCTCTATTTCATGCTTTAGCTTCTTGTTTTCCTTTTGCAGATGGACCATCACATTGTGGAGGTGGCTGGGGAAGGGGAGGGAAGGACAGGTGGGTGTCTGGTCTGCTTCGGCCCTGTGGACACCCAGTTCCTTCCAGAGCTAGGGCGCTCATGCTTTCTGTCGAAATGGAAGCCTATGTGCATTCCCTGGAAGAAGCCCAGGTCTGGGGTTGGGGTGGACCCAGAGCCAGCACTCCTGACCCACTGTGCCATGTCAGCTCTGGGCTGCCTTCTGGGGCTCATATAAAAATCCAGTTTGATAAATAATAGAAATTTGACTCAAAGGACGAGAAGAGCCAGAAGGACTCGGGCTGTGCGTCCTCAGTTTCTCATGGCCACGCCTAGGAAACATCTGCGCCCAGTTCTGATGCCAATGCCCAAGTTCTCTCGCCTCCCTCAGCTGAAAGGTTGAGAGAACAAGGGATCCTGGCTCTGTTGAGAGCTTGGGCACATTACTTGTCCCCACTTGATGGATGCAATGGCAGCTCCGTGTAGGTGAGGGGAAAGGTAACTGAGCATAACCCTGTGGCTCAATCAATGGCAACTGCTAATACTAACAGCCACATTTCTCCAAAACCAGTGTTGAGGGCAGTGGGTGACAGGGGCTTTGGGTTCAGGCCTCTCATGTTGGGATTCTGACTCTGCTGCTTACTGGTCATGAGACCACGGGTTAGGTATGTAGCCTGAATTCCTCCCTTTCTATATCCATAAATGTGGATTATAAGTGCACTGCACATTTGAGGTCTATAATGATTAAATAAATGAATACATGTAAAGCACTCAGAACAGTGCCTCATATATGGAAGCAACAAATATTAGTTGAGCTCTTGTTATGAAGATTAAAAGATGGTGCTCCTTTTATGCGGGGAGGGCTGCCCCCCTCATAGAGAAGTCCCTTCTTTATTCTGTGTCCCTCACTTGGAGAGCTCTCTTACCACAGCTTAGCCACTACCCTAACTAGTACACTCTGCTTTTCAGTTCCTGCTTCCTTCCAGCATTCTGACCTCTGAGAACTGTGGAAGCTGGCAGAGATGGACAAAGAGACTATTAAACCTCTTTTTAGTCGTTGGTGGGGGGACTGAGGCCCAGAGAGGTCAAGTGGTGAGTCAAGAGGTCACACAGACACAGATTCGGGACTCGAGGTCCTTCTGCACACATCCAGGAATCCCTGGTTCCTGGCTGACTCTTCTCCTTGGGGGCCAAGCTGCAGCCAGGGTGGCATGGGATGACTTACTCCTTTTCACCAGTCAGCTTGGCGATATATTTGACCTGTTCCCGGAGCTTGTTTCCTAGTTTCTCATTGGCGATCCTATAATAAAATTCACAGAAGAGAAAGAGTTTGCCAGACCCCTGTGAGCAAGAGCACAAGTTGGCTGAAAAGGACACTGGGTGTTCTTGGCAAAGCCTCTGCTGGGCCTAGACCCCCACTCCCTACTCGTTCCTCAGCCCCCAGAGTTAGAGCCTTCCTTGCAACTGGCAATGAAGAGGACTCGCTATACTTCAATGGAAAACCACTGTGGTCCCAAGAGCGTTCAAGGGATCCAGGCAATGAAAGGCAGTAAAGTCTGTTGCCAGGCTGGGAAGAGGAAGTATCCCTTCTGTCAAGGAACGGCTCCATTTCTGGGTGGATGGGCTTTCTGAACCTGCGTGACGGGTTGAGGGCCCTTCATCTTATTCCTAACCTTTGGGCTAGGCTGAGGCTGGCTCAGTCTCCCAGGAGGGCTGTGTGTGTGTGTGACACTGTTCTTTAGCACATGTGTGATTCCAGCCCTTCGAACCCTGCCTTACTGTTTTTTCCTCACTTACTTCTGCTCTTTTGCCCACTGCTCCATGTTGGACATAATCTGATCATTCTCTCGGTGCATCCTGCAGTTGTCTTTGGGAGCAGACCGCTGGGGCAGGCAGGGCTTTGGCACAAGAAGTAAATGAGATAGTAAGGGGAGGGAGTGCAGGCCTATTAGCTCCCCACTCCCAAATCAGGCCTCCTCTCTTCCTGGGAGAGGAGACTTGACTCTGCCGTCCAACCCCGGGGCCGGAGTTGGAACTAATGCAGCAGGACTTCTCCTCCAGCAGTGCACTGTCACAAAGGTGATTTCTCTAAGCAGATACCACTTACGCTAGAGACAGAGTAGGCTTGAACCTTTATAATAATGATTTTCAGGGTATCAAAGTGACTTATTCTAAAAAAGCAGTATATTAAACCTTTTAAAAAACAGATGGAAGAAAAAATATCGGGTAGGAAGAGAGTTCCCCCCACCCCTAATTTGAGCAAAGGCCTGTAGTCACCTCGAGACATGTGGCAGCCTCCTGCTACAGACTTCATTGCTCAGAGAGCTGGGCATGCCCACGGAGCTCTCAGCCGATTCTGAGCTGTCAGAAGGGGCTCGCTCTGGAAGGGGACGGACCAGTGATTACCTAAGTCAGGGGGCTGCTGGTGTGCCTGACAGGAGAAGGCACTCTCTCTCCTCTAGATTGGGACCTTTGCCCTGCTCAATATCTCTATCAATAAAGTCACGGGAAGATGGTCGGGTTGAGACAGCACGCTGTGGGCCTTGAACACCCAGACCCTGCTTTGGTACTGAATGGGGTAGATGTCCTTTCCTTGTTCCCAGGCACTCCCGCCCCCAGCCCCACCCAAGGGTGTCTGTCATCCCATCTGTGGTCCTGGGATGTTCTTGGGGGTGGACTATGGATGTTCTCGGGGGAGGAAGTGATCGGAAGTCGAGGGGCACCCACCTCCTTCTCGTCCGCCAGGAGGTTCTCTTTCAGGGCACACATTTCCTCCTGGAATGCCCTGAGCTGCTCCTCTTTAGCAGCTAGCATCTTGAGGTCGCACTGGTGCTGCTTCTGCCACTGCAGCACCTGGTTGCTCATATCCTCCAGCTTTTTGTCGAAGGCTTGCACCTGCTCGGGAGCACATGGTGAGGAGGGAGACCCTGGCCTGCCACCCAGATCCTGAGGACCCCCAACAAAGCGAGAGGGACCTTTCTCTGGGAGATTCGCTGGGAGTATTTTATTTCCGGCGGCCAGCAGAGGGCGACCCTGCTCTGATTCTTTGCCACCTTCCAGAAACCTGTGGCACCCAGCACAAGGGAGGGAGCCCAGCAAAAGGGAGCGAGCCCGTTAATCAAAGGGTAGCTCAGGGCAAAGTGTACAGCTCTGAGTGCAAGAAGTGACCTTGGGCCCCTGGACAGGACAGCAGCCCAAGCCTTCGGCTGCTCCTCACCTCTAGCTCACTCTGTTGCTGGAAGCCCTGGAGTTTTTTTAACTCTCCATTCAGCTTTTTCATCCTCTCTTCATAGGCAATGATTTCTTCTTCCAGCTGAAGTTTCCTTTCTTGGGCCTGTGTCAGGCTCCGGTGCAGATTCTTTGTCTCTGAGGTCGAATGATTGAGCTTTGATAAAGACAAAGATGTGGGGTGGGGGGTGGAGAGTGGCTGTCATTGTGCTTGGGCCCTCTCTGCTGAGACCTGAATGGGGAAGGGTTCTATGTCCCCCACCCTCTTCTCCCCAGAGTGGCAGAGACACCCGGTCACCTTGCTTAGTGTCCCAGAGAGGGGTGAGAGGTGACAACGGTCAGTCTTCTGCATCTCTGCTTTCGCTCTCCCATTTCCTCTCTTTCCAATTCTATAAACTGATCAGCCAGGGGTGATCAGCACAGGGGTAGGGCATGAATTTCCCTGAAAACCCAGGTATTGGGAAAACCTTGCTCTGGGTCACCCATGGGCACAAAGACTTGCTCAATTTGACCTCTATCCCCTTCTTCCCCAAAGCCTCACTGAGAAGAAGCAAGCCTTCTCTGGACAGACATCCCTACCGATGCAAGGGCTTGCAGATGGCCTTGGTGACAGCCGGTCATGCAGGAAATCGACTCCTGCACCTCATGCTTCTGGGGAAACTCTGATATTAAACAGCCCTGGAATGGGTGGCGCTGTTGGTAAAGACTCTGCCTGCCAATGCAGGAGACTTAGGAGACATGGGTTCGATCCCTGGGTGGGGATGATACCCTGGAGAAGGACATGGCAACCCACTCCAGTATTCTTGCCTAGAAAATCCCATGCACTGAGAAACGTGGCAGGCTACAGTTCATAGGGTCGCACAGAGTCAGACATGACTGAAGTGACTTAGCACACATCTCTTAGGAGATGAGAGGGTGTAGCCCACCTTCTCCAGGGCTTGTGTGAGGTCGTCCTGGCAGCAGGCTGACTTCCGGCTTAACTCCTCATAGATGTCCTTACTGATCATGGTCTGGAGGTACTGCTTCTCTTTCTCCCCAGCCTTGTCCAGCTGAATCTTCAGACTCGCTATGATCTCCTTCTGAGTGGTTATCTTTAGGGCGGGGGAACATCACTGTCAGGGTTCTTGGCCATAGAGGCATTCTCTGTGTTCACAGAAGATAAACAACCACAGGTCTCTCTCCTCTCTGCACCAGCTTGCCAAGCAGTCTGTGATAATGCTCACTTCCCCTCACTGTTGTAAGAGGAAAAGCTGCTTTCCAAAGTCTTTTGCACTCCTCTCCCCAAACTTCCTTGCTATTAATAGTTAGCACATCCTCCCACTACAAGGAATATTGGAAGCACTAGGCCCTGATGTGGCAAGCACATGAAAAGTCTTTTTCCCAGACTTCACAGCTTTGGTGCATGCCAACCAAGCACGTGTCCTACATTCGTAACTGGATGGTTTCTGTTGACAGCTAATTGTCTCATGGTTAGGGCTAGGATTAGGGTTGACCTGGAATTCAGTTCTGCGTTATGAATGTGATGCAGCATTTCAGCTGTGTGCATGATGCCTCAGTTCCTGACATAATCCACTGGACCTAATGCACCGTGAATGCAGGACTGTGTGTGCTTTCTTCATCACTCAGAGCTTAGGGCGTGGCGCACTAAATAGACGCTCACTAAATATACCAAATGACTTGTTTAAACTGAATGAAATACTGCATTGGGCAATACTAGGGATGAATTGAACATGTAGTTCTGGCAGTGTGTTTAAAACTGAAATATGGACTGCTGATGAAAGGAAATGCAGTTTAAGAACACAAAACTAAGCCTCTTTCTAAGGGTTGTTTCCAGTGATTCAAAAGGTCTATTATATATGTGGGGCGTGTGTTAAGAAAATGGACCGTGCTTACACACACCCAGCCCCCTCTGGATTTCCATCAAAGGAATTCTGAAATTAGTGCTGCAGACTGCATATTTACATAACTAACTTTCTTTTGGCAAATGTGATAACATGTGTACTAAGTCGCCTCAGTCATGTCTGACTCTTTGCGACCCCATGGACTATAGCCCACCAGGCTCCTCTGTCCATGGGATTCTCCAAGCAAGAACACTGGAGTGGGTTGCCGTTCCCTCCTCCAGGGGATCTTCCCGATCCAGGAGTTGAACTTGCATCTCTTATGTCTCCTGCATTGGCAGGCAGGTTCTTTACCACTTGCATCACTTGGGAAGCCCAAATGTGATAACAGGCCTAAATTAAATATTTAGGCAGTATGCCTTATATTGACAGCAGTTCCTTGGGGATTTGCGTGATTCAGACCTCAAGTCTGGATCACACTAGAGGAGAGACAAAACTCCAGAAACATCAGTGCCTCAGACCTCTGCTGTTTAAGATGCAGCCATTAGCCACATGAGACTATTGACATTTAAAGGAAACTAAAATTGGTGAATCTTAAGCTTACAAATTCAGTTCCTCAGTCCTACTAAGCCATATTTCAAGCACTCAATAGCCACATATGGCTAGTGCATGTAGTATCAAGTAACTCTAATATAGAACTTTTCCAGCATCGCAGAAAGTTCTACTGGGTAGTGCTATTCTTACACTTAAAATAGTCATAGTATTTTAAGGTGAATTTTTTTTTTTTTAAATCAAGGAATCAGAGTTGCTTGGTCTCTCATTTATAATTCAGGGGACCACCTAATAAAGATGCTGTATTTTTTTCTTGGCCGGAAAGGTGGAGTATTGCCATTCGTAAAGAGAAAAAAGAGGTTTGGTGAGACAGCCAGATGATCCAGGTTCAAATACTGCTCCATCCCATCACATACTAATTGAGTCAGTTTGAGCCTCAGCCTTTCTCTCCTCTGTAAACCAGCAGAGTGAAGCCATGTCAAGGACTTAAGTAGATGGCCAATCAGCGTGATAACTGAATGTGAACACAGTGCCTCACATACATTAGGAGCCAGTGACTCCTTTTTGTCTTTAATTCATGTAATGAAATAGAATCAAGTCCCCCTTCCACCACATTTTTTTGTGTTTTGGGACTATTTCTGGAAGTGTTCCCTAGCAAATTGCCCCCAAACAATGGGTTCCCCCAACTCTGGTCTAAAAGGCAACTCTGGAAGGCTTGATGCCAAAGCACAGATGATTTGGGGCTTCACCTGATATTAAGACCTTCCACAACTGGAAGAGATCCTTCTTAGCCAGCAGGTGGGTGATGGAGGCATACCCCACTTCAGGAGAGAAGTGAGGCCTCAGGCACCCCAGAATGCCCATGGACTGGGCAGTTAGTGGCATTTCTGTGATGCAGAAGAGCTGGGTGCCAACTTAAGGGTCAAGAGTCACAGAGCTTAAATATCTCACCCCCTTGGGGTTTCTGTGTACTCACCTTATTAGTCAGCTCCTCGTTGACTTGCTGGGTGCTGTTTTGTTGGCTGAGAGAGGTGTCCAGTTGTATAGTAAATTTCTTTACCTGTGACTTGAGGTTATCATTCTCCTCCTCCATCTTTCTCATATTCTCTATGGACTGCTCCCGGATTAAGGAATAACACCCAGAATGGAGGCGTTACTTCAGACACCCGAAGAAGCCCCTCCTCCTCTGCCCTCAGGCACAGCTCTGCCCTGTGCCTGGTGTATCTCAGGCCTTCTCTGTCCCCTTCACCATCTTTCTCACCTTCCCTCCCTTTTCTCCTGAGGTCTGAGTACCCTCAGCCTCTATATTCCGCTAGGCCATGCAGGGCTCGGGTCCAACCCTGGGATTCTTAACCCTGAGTCTTCCCAGATTTATCCTCACCATCTTTTCTTTCCTTTTTCCTTCTAGTCGGAATGTCTCGAACTCTTGCTCCACTAACTTCCGCTGCTCTTTGCTCTTTTTTAGTTGCTCCTTTTTATCCTCCAGCAATTTGGTTACCTCCTGAAGTTGTTCTTCTAGATTGCTTTTGGAGGAGGCGTGCTCCCTGTTCTGAGAAAACAAACGCTGGGCTGAAAATCAGTGTTAGACACCCTATTTGGCTGGGCAGGGACGGGTGGAAACCCAATCCAGAGATGACTGAAATAAATATGAGGACAACTCCTTGGTTATTTAGCATGTATAATAAAAAATTCCCTCAGGTTGAGCAACATTTTTTTGGTTCAATTAGATATACTTTCTATTTATAGATACAGGTCTCATTTATTTACCAAGTCTTTCCACATAAAAACCTCTTTGAATAAATTTTTAAAAAATCGTAGAAAAATACAAAAAGAATAGTTTTAAAAAATTTAAATTGACTGAGAAGGAGAGCTTTTGAGTCCTAGGAAAAGAAATACTATTGTCCTTTTGTTTTTAAGCTTAGCTGGAACTGGAGCTGACTGGCTGGCTTGGCAATTCTAACACAAATTCTGGACAAGTAGTTTGCAATGGATTGGTGGTAGCATCTTTCCAGATAAAGAACGATGCAATTTTTTTTGGCCTCACTGCTGGGTTTGTGGGATCGCAGCTTCCAACCAGGGATTAAACCCAGTCCCTCAGCAGTGAGAGAGGGGAGTCCCAACCATTGGACTTCTGGGAAATTCCCAAGAGCTGTGCAATTAGCTTTAAACAGAGCCAGTGCTTGAGCTGCCCAC
Source organism: Ovis canadensis (assembly GCF_042477335.2). Classification (NCBI taxonomy): domain Eukaryota; kingdom Metazoa; phylum Chordata; class Mammalia; order Artiodactyla; family Bovidae; genus Ovis; species Ovis canadensis. The sequence goes on along the minus strand of NC_091258.1, from coordinate 52,135,498 downwards.
TTGCTTGCCTTCCTTACCTGGTGTTGAATGTGGTTTATATGATCTAGCTGTTCACTCAGTTTTACATCTTGCTCAGCCAGTGTCTTCTGAAGCTGCCTCTTTTCCTTCTCTGAAATGTCAAGCCTTCTCGTGACCTCAGAGAATTCTAACGTCAGCTCCTCTATCCGTTTCCTAAAGCACAATGGCAACAAACAAACAAACAAACAAACAGAGGTGGCTGGACTTCAGGGTCCGTGTCAGTGGACTGTTGGCTAGCTAGCTGCAACAGGGCTTGCTACCCCACTCCTGGGCAGCAGCCCACGGTGCCCAACTGGCTCACCGGGGACAGAGCCTCTGTCTGGAGGTGGACCTGCAATACCTGCTGGGTACAAGCTCCTCCTCAGCTGTCAAGGAATCCTTCTGCAACTTCTGAAGCTCCCTCTGGAGCTCCTGGATGGTCTCTGCCTTCTGCTTCTCCAGGCAAATACAGCTTTGCAGCTTCCTCTGGCAGTCCTCCAGGTTGTCATTTGCCATAAAGGCCTCTTCTTTGTAGTTGGCTGCTTGCTGAGCTGCAGAAGACAGGAGATGACCCCTGGGGCGTGTCCACGTGTGAGAGGAGTATGCGTGAAGATTGGACTCTCCGATTTCTGAGACCAGTTTAAAAAATCTGCTCCTTCATGTTGTGACCTACTTCAGTTTCCAATCTGTCCTCCTCTCTCTCTATTTCATTATCACTCCTGAAGAGCTTGGTTAAACTATCTGTCTTCAACCTACCCACCAGCCATGAACTTCTTGTTAAGTTAAACAAATTGGTAGAAATTGCTCAGTATCTGTTTTGTGACTCACCCTGTCACTGGGGACAAATCCTGACCTCATGGAGTCTAGCTGTACCTGGCTCACCTGATGTAGAGAACACAGTAATGTTAAACTCACACTGTGAACTCAGGAAGCAAGATCAGTGTGGGTAAGTAGAGCCCTGGCCTTAGAAGAAGGAACAGAAAGGTAATTATTGGTGGGGGGTAGAGGTGGACTATTAGAGGAAACACACAGTGAAGGGAAGCGGGGGCATGTCTGAAGAGCATGGGAAGATACCAGTTTAACTGGAAAGTGAGAAGGAATGGTGGGAGACAGTTAAGTGCATGGACTCGAGGCGGGTTTTGAAGAGTGTCAAAAGGCTGAGAGAAATATTTAGACATGATTTAGTGGGTTATTGAGCAGGGACCTGCCATAAAGGAAAGAATGTTTTAGGAAAAGTGGAATGTCTTAGAATGGAGGAAGATATCTCGTAATATTCTTTTAGCCCACGTCCTTGTCTACACTGGGTATGAAGGAAGTGAAGTGAAGTGAATTCGCTCAATTGTGTCCGACTCTTTGCGACCCCATGGACTGTAGCCTACTATGCGCCTCCGTCCATGGGATTTTCCAGGCAAGAGTACTGGAGTGGGTTGCCGTTTCCTTCTCCAGAGGATCTTCCTGACCCAGGGATCGAACCCAGGTCTCCCGCATTGTAGGCAGACGCTTTACCGTCGGCCACCAGGGAAGTCCATACTTCAGGGTGTGAAGGAAGAAGCACACAAATAATTTGTTTACTGGAGTTTCTCAACACCAAATACCTCCCCATTTCCTGTTGTTTCTCCTATCATTTCTACATTAAATATCACTCCTCTCTCCTTTTTTTTTTCTGGGCCTGGAATACTGGAAGAAAGATGGTGTCACTATGGAAATGATTATATACCCAGCAGAAGGGAGGAGGATTTTTTTTTTTTTTTAACAAGGGAGAGAGTAGGTTCAGCTTTGGGAATGTTGGGTTAGTTGGGAAGGTGGATGCAGCTAGTTTCTAAAGACAAGACTGAGTAGGTGCCATGTCAGGGCTGGGGCTCCAGGTGTTGGAGTTGCCTGCAGAGGAATGCGGCCACAAGGAGCAGAGGCGCTTACCAGCAGAGGGAGGGGAGAGACGGTGGAGGGTGGGCTCTTAGAGATGGGTGACCAGGGTCAGGGCAGGAGCGAAACAAGGTGAGATCTGTGGAAGAAAGGGTCAGATCTGTGGAAGAACGAGGGACCTGTCGTGTCTCCAAAGCTAAGAAACAACCACTGAGGTGTGGGGGCCAATGGCGTGGACATACACAGAGTTAGAGGAGGGTGAGGAAGGACACAAGCTTTGAATTTTTTTCCCCCCAATTGATACATTGCTCACTTAACATTTATCCTGTTAAATTGTATAGTGCAGTGGTTTCTCTTAGACTGACAAAGTTGTGTGACCATAAGCATATAATTCCAGGACATTTTTTTACCACCCCCAAACAACCCATATCCAAGGCAGGAAGTTACTAGTGACCTCTGAGAAGCACTTTCAGCAGAGGGGCAAGAACATAACCCACACTCTAAGTGAATGTGCTTGGAGGCCATAAAAGGAGAGACAGAGTTAAAAAGCAGGGAAGGAAGAAGTGAGTGGTGTGATAAAGGTCCCAGAGAAGGTGGAGAGGAGTGTGGTGCAAAGAAGCAGGGTGCAGAGCTCTGTGCTCCCGTGTGGAGCAAAGGAGAGGCTGCCGAGAAAACGTGGGCATGTGAGAGCGGCGGTCTGCTTTCCCAGCCTAAGCACCTGCTGTGTGGCGGGCCTCCAGAGGGAGTGTGAGGAAGGGGCATAGGGGGCGGCCCTAGCTGCTGTGAGGTGAGGTGGGATCCTGCGGCGACCGGAGTGAGACAGTGGAGAGGGCTCCAGGGGGTTGGGGGCAGTGGGGCCAGTGCTTGCCCGGGGGCCTCACCAGCCAGCCTCTGCTGCTGTTTGGCGTCTTCGAGACATTCCTTCAGCTTCTTGATCTCGGCCCGCAGGTGCCCGTACTCGGCCTTGCACTTGTCCTGCCTCTCCTCCTGGATGGCGATTTCGAGTTCGTTTGTCATGCACTGCTGCTTCTCCAGCTCCATCTCCTTTTTCACGAGGTTGTTCTGAACCTGCGCCAGTTCCTTCTCTAGCTCGTGCAGCATTTCGTCTTTCTCCTGGAGGAGCTGAAGAAAGTGAAGTGTTAATGCTGATGGAGGCCTGAGGAGCAGCAGGGCCAAGTCAGCTAGACATCGCCTTGAGCCACCGTCTTCTCTTGTCTGGATGTTGTAGTAGCCTCCACCTGGGCTCCCTGCCTCCTGTAGGGCTATTCTCTTACAGAGAACAGCAGCCAGAGGTGGGCTTTTACAAATGCGAGCCAGATCTTGTTATGCTTCTGTTCAAAGCCTCCACTGGGTCCACCTCACATGGAAAAAGGCCAAAGTCCTTACAAAGACCTCCGGGGATGCTCATGATCTGGTACTTGGCTACCTGTCTGACTTTACCTCTTGCCACCCCACACTTGCTCTGCTTCTCAGCTCACTCCCGCCTTAGGGTGCCAGCCCTTGCTATTGCCTCTGCTTGGAATATTCTTCAGGATCTCAGCCTGGGTGGCCTTCTTTCTTCATTCAAATTTCTGCCCAAATGTCACCTTACAAAGAGGGCCTTCCCTGACTACCCTGGGTAAAACAGCCACCAAGTTGTTTTAGGAATTCATTAGTACCTAACATTTTATTGTAACTTTTTTTACTTGTTTGTTGTCTATCTCTATAGACTAGAACGCAAGCTCCATGAAAGTAGGGATGGCATATGTTTTATTATATTCTTCATGCCTTGAAGAGTGCTTGGTGCATCATAGAAATTCAAAAATATCTGTTGAATGAACATATGAGTGACTCAAAGATGCTTATTCAGACTCCTCACTTCCCGTTGTCATCTCTCCAAATATCTCCATTAAAAAACTTAATTTATTTTTAATTGGAGGATAATTGCTTTACAATATTGTGTTGGTTTCTGCCACACACCAACGTGATTTAGTCACCGATATACATATGTCCCCCGCTTCTTGAACCTCCTTCCAACCTCCCACTCCATCCCACCCCTCTAGGTTGTCACAGAGTGCTGGTTTGAGCTCTCTGAGTCACTACCACAAATTCCCACTGGCTATCTGTTTTACATATGGTAGTATATATGTTTCCATGCTTCTCTCCCAATTCGTCCCACCTCTTCTTCCCCTACTGTGTCTGAGTCTGTTCTCTATGGCTGTGTCTCCACTCAGTTCAGTTTAGTCGCTCAGTTGTGTCCGATTCTTTGTGACCCCATGGATTGCAGCACTCCAGGCTTTCTGGTCCATCACCAGTTCCTGGAGCTTGCTCAACTCATGTCCATAGAGTCAGTGATGCCTACCAACCATCTCATCCTCTGTCATCCCCTTCTCCTCCTGCGTTAAATCTTTCCCAGCATCAGGGGAAAGCATCAGTCTTTTCCAAGGAGTCAGTTCTTCACATCAGGTGGCCAAAGTATTGAAGTTTCAGCTTCGGCATCAGTCCTTCCAATGAATATTCAGGACTAATTTCTTTAGGATGGACTGGTTGGATCTCTTTGCAGTCCAAGGGACTCTCAAGAGTCTTCTCCAACACCACAGTTTAAAAGCCTTCGGCACTCAGCTTTCTTTATAGTCCAACTCTCACATCCATACATAACTACTGGAAAAACCATAGCTTTGACAAGATGGATCTTTGTTGGCAAAGTAATGTCTCTGCTTTTCAATATGCTGTCTAGGTTGGTTATAGCTTTTCTTCCAAGGAGCAAGTGTCTTTTAAGTTCATGGCTGCACTCACCATCTGCAGTGATTTTGGAGATCCCCCCAAAATAAAGTCTCTCACTGTTTCCCCATCTATTTGTCATGAAGTGATAGGACCAGATGCCATGATCTTAGTTTTCTGAATGTTGAGTTTTAAGCAACTTTTTAACGTTCCTCTTTCACTTTCATCAAGAGGCTCTTTAAGTTCTTCACTTTCTGCCATAAGGGTGGTGTCATCTGCATATCTGAGGTTATTGATCTTTCTCCCAGCAATCTTGATTCCAGCTTGTGCTTCATCTTGCCTGGCATTTTGCATGATGTATTCTGCATATAAGTTAAATAGGCAGGGTGACAATATACAGCCTTGAGTACTCCTTTCCCTATTTGGAACCAGTCTGTTGTTCCATGTCCAGTTCTAACTGTTGCTTCTTGACCTGCATACAGATTTCTCAGGAGGTAGGTCAGGTGGTCTGGCATTCCCATCTCTTTCAGAATTTTCCACAGTGTATTGTGATTCACACAGTCAAAGAGTTTGGCATAGTCAATAAAGCAGAAATAGATGTTTTTGTAGAACTCTCCTGCTTTTTCAATGATCCAGTGGATGTTGGCAATTTGATCTCTGGTTCCTCTGCCTTTTCTAAATCCAGCTTAAACATCTGGAATTTCATGGTTCATGTACTGTTGAAGCCTGGCTTGGAGAATTTTGAGCATTACCTTGCTAGTGTGTGAGATGAGTGCAATTGTGTCGTAGTTTGAACATTCTTTGGCATTGCTTTCTTTTGGGATTGGGATGAAAACTGACCTTTTCCAGTCCTGTGGCCACTGCTGAGTTTTCCAAATTTGCTGGCATATTGAGTGCAGCACTTTCACAGCATCATCTTTTAGGATTTGAAATAACCTCAGCTGGAGTTCCATCACCTCCATTAGTTTTGTTCGTAGTGATGCTTCCTAAGGCCTACTTGACTTCGCATTCCAGGATGTCTAGCTCTAGGTGAGTGATCACACCATCATGATTATCTGGGTTGTGAAGATCTTTTTTGTACAATTCTTCTGTGTATTCTTGCTACCTCTTCTTAATATCTTCTGCTTCTGTTAGGTCCATACCATTTCTGTCCTTTATCGAGCCCATCTTTGCATGAAATGTTCCCTTGGCATCTCTGGTATTCTTGAAGAGATCTCTAGTCTTTCCCATTCTATTGTTTTCGTCTATTTCTTTGCATTGACCACCGAGGAAGGCTTTCTTTTCTCTCTTTGCTACTCTTTGGCACCCTGCATTCAAATGGGTATATGTTTCCTTTGCGTCTCCACTGCTACCCTGCAAATAGGTTCATCAGTACCATCCTTCTAGATTCCTTATATATGTGTTGCCCAGAGTGCATGTGTACTTCGGCACTCAGTCATGTTGACTCTTTGTGACCCTCTGGACTGTAGCCTGCCAGACTCCTCAGTCTCTGGGATTCTCCAGGCAAGAATACTGGAGTGTGCCAAGAGCAATTTCAAGGAAGAGCTCAGAATTCCACCCCGCCCCACCGCCCAATTCCCGTGGTCCCCCTATCCCCTTGGCCCTCCTTTGTCCTTCCCCTCGTCTAAAGCGCAGCAATCTCACTGCGCATGCGTCGGTGCTCTCCAAGCAACACCGAGGATGGCAGAGCCGCAGAGCCGGCTCCCGCCAGGCCTAGTCTCGCACCTGCCATCTGGCGGTTCCAATCAGGGAGCCTCCTCGCTTTACCTTGTCTTTCTTCAAACCGAGCTTCTGGGTCTCGGTGAACTGCGTCTGCAGCTCCTGCAGCCGCCGCTGCATGATGATGACCTCCTTCTCCTTCCTCTCCACGTGGGCAGATGTCTCCTCCCGCAGCCCGTGCAGGTCCAGCTCCAGCTTCATCATGTCTACAGCGGGAGGAGACAGAGTGCTTCTTGCTCAGAGGGGCGCTCCGCCCTCCGGGGCTCCCCTCACCCGCCTCCGCACTGGCCCACGGTTTACCCTTCATGATGTTTTTCTTCTGTTCTGACACTGACTCTAGCTCCATGCGCAGATCCTTCACGAGGTTCTGGTACTCCTCCACGTGCAGGCACTGGCTGTCTTTCTGCTCTTGCAAGTGCTTCAGTATCTGGGCAGATGGAAGAAGAGCGGGGCGGGGTGAGGACCTGCGGGGAGAATGCTCCCTAGAAGGCCGAGGGTCCAGACATGCAAATCCGGAAGGACACAAAGTAGAAGAGTAGTTGCGGGGCGGGGTTGGGGGGAGGATGGGGAGGATGGGGAGGATGGGAGCGATCCGTGATCGCTCATGAATATGGGTTTCTTTGGAGTGATGAAAATGTTCTGAAATTAGTGGTGATGTTGCCCCACTTTGTGAATATACTAAAAACCACTGATTGTACACTTTAAATGGAGAGTTTTCTGGTATGTTTGGAGAAGGAAATGGCAACCCACTGCAGTATTCTTGCCTGGAGAGTTCCATGGACACAGGAGCCTGGTGGGATACAGTCCGTGGGGTCACAAAGAGTCGGATACGACTGGGTGACTAACACTTTTCTTATATGTAATTACATCTCAATTAAAAAATAAAGAGTAGAAAAAAAAAGGATATGGCCGACTTCACCTGCTCACACAGAATGGAATGTGCATAAAAGCCCCCCCCCCCCTTCCTTCTTGCCATACTCAGTGTCATTCATGAAGCACTACTGTGTGCCAGGCACTATCCTGGGTGCCACAAACAGCACAGACACCAATTCTTGCCCCAGGGAGCTTACCTTCCGGTGGGGTGAGACAAAGAAAGAGCATAAAGTAGTGACTTACAGAAAACATGAAAAGCTGACACCCGGGTCTCCTGCACTACAGGCAGACGCTTTACCGACTGAGCCACCGGGGAAACCCATGGAAGAAACAGGTCAGCAAAAGGGGAATGGAGGTGTATGGGGTGGAGGTGAGGTGTGTTGCAACTTTAAATAGGTTGGATAAGGTTAGCCTCAGTGAGACGGTGACCAAGGAGGAACAATTAGTTGTCTGGGCATGATGGGATGCTGGGGAGATCGTTTATGTGGTTTCAGAGTTGACAGTGATGGTGGGCCGCACTCTGAGGGCTGAGGGGAGCAGCTGCAGAAATGCAGGGCAGTCACCGTATGACCTAGCTGTGGGCCCTGTAGGGCCAAGTGAGGGAAGAGAGGTGGCTGGCCCTAAGTGAGATGTGAGTAGTTTCAGTCCTAACAGAATATTTACATAATGGCTTTGGGTAGGATATATTAAATGGTATGGGAAACTGGATTCTATTTCTTGAAGAAATCTATACCTTAAAAAAATGGACTGTTAAAGAATTTGTGTTTAGTAGAGATAGAGTTTCAGTTTTGCAAGATGAGAAAGTTCTAGAGATTTATCGCACAATAATGTGAATATACTTAACACAACTAACTGCACATTTAAAAATGGTTAAGGTGGTCAGTTTAATGTCATGATATTTTTTCCATTATGAAACATCAAAAAGTGAGGGAGGAATAAAGACATTTCTCAAACATGGAGTGTATGAGATCTTGCTATATGTCAGGATGTGAATAACATGGGACTGACCTTTAAAATATATGTTGACAGATATACAAGGAGAAATTCCAAAGTTCATTCAGACTCTATGGAAATAGAAAGCCCTGGGAAAAGATGCATCTCTGTTCCCCAACCATGGGATCCCTTGGAGAGCTAAAGTGTGTTGACTCTCTCTGCCACTTCCCTTTACTGCTACTGAGTCACTTCAGTCGTGTCTGACTCTGTGCAACCCCATAGACGACAGCCCACCAGGCTCCCCCATCCCTGGGATTCTCCAGGCAAGAACACCAGAGTGGGTTGCCATTTCCTTCTCCAAGGCATGAAAGTGAAAAGTCAAAGAGAAGTCGCTCAGTTGTGTCTGACTCTTAGCGACCCCATGGACCGCAGCCCACCAGGCTCCTCCGTCCATGGGATTTTCCAGGCCACTTCCCTTTACCACCACAGTATTCAGCACTGGCATGGCCTCACGTGGCTGGCTTTATTTTACATCTCAAACTCAGGCATGACTGACTTCAGATCTCCTAGAAGGGACCCTTGCCTTGTTTTCACTATTGTATTGGTTGGTCAAGTCTTACGATTTGTTTATATGGCTTAAATGCTTTTTCATTATTTGAATCAACTTTTGAGATGGCTTTGAAATTTGAAAACATAAGAGTTTTTAAAAAGGGAGTGAATTTGAATTAATAATCTTCCCTAAATTTGTTGCTTTTCAATTTCAGCCAGAAACCAGAAGGCTGGATGATTCTTTTTTTTTTTTTTTGATGATTCTTTTGAATCTAACAAGCCAACAGGAGTCTCTGTCTTGTTTAGCTATACCGTTGGACATGAATGAAGAGATAGGTGCAATGCCAAAATTCAATTTCAAAATCTAATCATGCCAGACACATTCCTTGGGTACATTATATACAGTATCCTTATGACAGGGCTGAACAAACTGAGGCAAATATAGAATAAAATATAAAATGTAGTATAAAAATTTTAACAAGAAGGAGAACCCAGAATCAAACCCAACTCGGCCCATCCCATCAGGCACAAATAGGCAAATTTCTCCCACCTTTTTGATGTCTTCACAATCTTCTGAGGAACTAGGGGGGTGTCGGTGGGTGGCTGTATAGGAAGCAAAGTCTGCTTGTAATTTTATCAAAGCCTCTTCACGCTCCAGAACCTGCAATGTAGCACAAATCAGTTACGCTGGATCATCAACACAGTGGCTTGTTACTACTGCTATTTTTGCGAGGTGTTCCTTTGTCAGTCCAAGTTTATTACAGCATTGTGTAATTCATATTATATAAACTAGGGAGAAAGAATTATGTTTTCAGTCTTATATCAAGGCTCACTAAGGCACAGACAGTGGTTTTTCTCGAGTCCATCAATCGCCACACTTTGGACCCCCTCTTGATCCTCTCTGTGTGGTCCAGTTTATGAGGCAGAAGAAGGTTCTATGGAGACTGTGGTGGAAAGATGTACTGAATCTCTCAGAAGATAGGATTCAAAGTTCAAGAAGTAAAGAAGGAAGCTTCTTATGGATTGAGTGAATATGTATGTTTTTAAAAATAAAAAAAAATGAAGCTTTAGTTCTTGTTTGTTGAAAATAATTCAAATAGAACCCAAGCATCAAAAATAAGAAGTGAGGGACTTTCCTGGTGGTCCAGTGGCTAAAACTTCATGCAGGGGGCCCGGGTTTGATCCTGGTCAGGGAACTAGATCCCACATGCTGTAACTAAAAGTTTGCATGATGCAACTGAAAATCCTGTGTACCACAAATAAGACCCAGCACAGCCAAATAAATAAATACTTTAAAAAAAAGAAGTGAGACTCTCCTATTTAGTTATTCTCCTCTTCCTCACTTCTACTAAGGAGGAGGAACACTGTTGGTAATTTACAGTAGGGGTCCCCGACTTCTAGGATCTAATGCCTGATGATCTGAGGTGGAGCTGATGTGATAGTAATAGAAATAAAGTGCACAATAAATGTAATATACTCGGATCATCCCGAAAGCATCTCCACCCCTCCCCCATCTGCGAAAAAACTGTCTTCCAGGAACTGGTCCCTGGTGCCAAAAAGGTTGGGGATCACTGATATATACTTCTATATTATGATCAAAGACTTTAAAAAATAAAAGCTGGATTGGACACTACACAGGATTCTGAAACTTTTTCTCAATAATATACCACAAATATCCTTCCATGCAGCCCTTACAGATCTACTTAATCCTTTTCCTTGGCATATTATTCCATAATATAGATGTCTCTTTAATAATTTCTTTCAATCTCTTTAACTGTGTCCTTGCTGATGGACTCCTTGGTTGTTGAGTGAGATTTTAAGTCTCTTTAGAATCTCAGACTTAGTGTGAGTTGGGGACACACACCGAGGAGAATATCATCAACAAGAGGCAGGGGCATGTATATGTAAGACATGTGAGGAGTGCTGGCAAAGAGATTACTTTAGGTGATTCTTTCCCCTCCTCCCTTTACTCAAGGCCTTATTTTGGGTCTCTTGGGAAAATGTTCCAAAAGGAGACACTTACCAAAGCATTACTGCAGGCTAGCTTATTTCGAAGTTCCTGTATTAGATCATCCTGTTCAGAGACCTTTTGCCAGACTTCAGATAATCGTTTCAGGGTCTCCTGATGCTCTTGAATCATGCAGGGAGAAGTGTATATACGTACCTTTGAATGATCACCCTTGTTCTCGGGCTCCTGGGATATTTAAAAGTGATAGGTTTATTTTGAGCTAATCTTGAAGTCAATTTCAGAATGCCATGAGCATGAACAATCTCTAGACCAATATTCTAGAAGTTTATGTTCACATATCTGATTCATATATATGAATCAGATCTTCCAGAACAAAAGAAAAAAAAATTAAAAAGTGCACATACAATAAAAAGTTCAAATGGTTCACAAGAGAAAACGCTGAAAAGTAAATCTTGACCCTCCGTGACCCAGGTCCCCTTTCCCATGATGGTCTATGTTACCAGGCTTTTGTATATCCTTCTGGGGATAGTTTATGCATATTTACATATCATTTATATATATGTGTGTAACCCCTTACTCTTTCCCTATCCAAGTGAAAGTCTTCTGCATACTATTCTAAACATTTATTTAGGATATTTTCCATATTGCTATTTGTAGATCTATCTTATTCTTCTTTTAAAATTAATTTCAAACTGCACAAGTAATACACACACACAAATATACATAAAATCTTTACAGAACACTGTAGGGACTTTCCTGGTGGTCCAGTAAGAATCTACTTTTCAATGCAGGGGATTCAAGGGTCAACCTCTGGTTGGAGAACTAAGATCCCACATGCCAAGAGTCAAGTAAGCCTGCATGCCACAACTACAGAGAAATCCATGTGCTGCAACAAGGAGCCTGCATGCTGCAGCTAAGACCTGACAGCCAAACAAAAGCAAAAACAAAAACAAGCAACCACTAAACTGCCCCAGCCCAAACCTCTAAAATGAAAAACACTGTAATATTACAGGCAAGTCTAAATTTCTCTTTGACCACCACCTCTAATTGCATACTTACTGCATTCTCCAGAGATGATAACTTGTGCATATCTTTCTAGAACTTTATCTATACATTTACATACATACAAATGCATATTATAGAATACAGACGTTATTTTCACTTTTTGAAACATGAATTTTTCCTCAACAAGATGTCTTAGAAATTTATCCATGTTGGTACAGGTGCCTCTATCTTGGCTCTTTTAAATATGTTTATCCAGTTTCCTATTGATGGGAATATATGCTGTTTCCAAGTTTTTTTCTAAAATGAAGCTGAAATGAATATTTTTGCACATAAATCTTTGAGTAGCTATTCTAGTTTATGTGTAGATTAAATTTGTAGATGTATTATAGGAATCTATCTAAACAGGGTCTATTTAAAACTTTGATAGCTGTTGCATGCTTATCCTTCAAGGAAATTGTACCAATTGACACTCTCATCAACATGAATATGTCTGTTTTCCTAGAACTGCATTTTTTATTTTTAAATGTCTTTCTCTAGATTATCTGAAATCATGCATGAAGGTTACTACCTGTTCACTGATCTGCACTAATAATGGGGTGAACTGATGCAGAGAAGCAAAAAAGAGCAAAAAGTCCTAGTTTGGATGGTAGATCCTTTCTCCATTAAACTATCTCCCTAACTGGGTTTTTTCAGGCAAAGTTAGAAATAGTTCATGTTCACTGAGCATGAAAGTTGCCCATGAGTATATAAATAATTCAGTGTCTATGTGGAAAAAGGAATGGAGAACAATAAAAAAGTTAAGAAACAGAAAGATGATGTCTATAGATTCCAGTATCTTAATACTTACAGTATGAAAAAGAGAAATTACTTTTAAAGTAATAGAAGAAAAAATCCTGGAATTGAAAAAAATGTAGACCTTCAAAGGATCAGCTAAGTTTTGAGAGACTTAATGAGAAATAAATTTTAAAAAATTCTGAGCCTAAAAACCTCTAGAGTTCAGAGATTAAATAGGTGACTCACACAAAATGAGAAATAGGTTGAAAACTAACAGTTCGTCTTTAATACTGCATGGTATAATACAACACAGCTATAGTTTTCTAAGACTTAGTTGTAAATCTGTATACCCAATCAAAATAGTATTCACAAATGATGGCAAAACAAACCTTGTTCAGACATGGAAATTTTGAGAATTTTTACCATTCACTGTTGGTTTCTGAAAGAATTAACAAGGAATTATCGCAGCAAAAGGAAAAGTCCAAGAATGCAGAAGAGGTGGAGTATACCGCTTAGTGAGTAAAGGATGATTTGTAGTCTTAAAGAAATGTATATTTTGTCTGTCATATAACTAGCTCAAGAAATTAAAGAAAAGATGAAAAGTTTTCAAATTCAGTTACATTAGGGTAGCATAATCCAGACACCAATATGAGATTAGAACACATAAATTTAAGTCATCAAAATAATCTCATTTCTGAAAACAGATAAAAACTAAATGCTAATAAACTTATAATAGCAGTTTATTATAATTTAGTTTAGCAGTTTATTATGATATATATTATTTTAATTAAAATTAAGTTATTTAATTAAAAATATAACATATATCAAGGAGGATTGGTTCCAGGAATATAAAGATTGTTCTATTAACGAAAATCTATTAATTTATTACACTTCATTACAGGAAAAAAACTCTGTGATTACTTTGATAGGTGCTAATAAAAACATCCAATAAAATCCAATTACTATTCCTGGTAAAAATTTTTGATAAGCTATGTAGAGACAGTTACATCTTTAACTTCAAAAAGGATATTAACAAGAATCCAAGAACCGACATTATACTTAAAAGTGGAATATTAGAAACATTTAAAAATATGAGGAGCAAGGCAAGGATGCTACAATTCTACATTGTTCTGGAGGTCTTAGTCAATGTGGTAAGATGGAAAATAAGTTGTATAAATACCAACAAGGAAAGCAATTTAGGAAAACCTGAGATAGTCAACTAAAAATCTGGGAACAGAGTTCAAAAATAGCAGGATAAGAGTTTTTCTCTACATCAATAATAATTAATATAATTAAATTACAAGAGAGCTCATTCATAAAACAATAACAACTGTAATACACTAAGAATAAACTTAAGCAAGAAATATGTGAGATCTATAAGGAAAAGTGTAAAATCTTACTAAAGGACACACAAGAAGCCTTGAATAAAAGTAGAAACATATCATGTTCCGTGTGTGTGCGTGCTAGGTCACTTCAGTTGTGTCTGACTACGGCCTCAGGGACTGTAGTCCACCAGGCTCCTCTGTCCATGAGATTCTCCAGGCAAGAATACCAGACTGGGTTTCCATGCCCTCCTCCCAGGGATCTTTCCAACCCAGGGATTAAATCTGTGTCTCCTGCACTGCAGGCAGATTCTTTACTGCTGAGCTACTGGGGAAGCCTGTCATGTTCCATAGGGTATGATAATTTCCCCCAAATGAATATAAAGTTTGAAAGTAAGACAGTATGAATTTCACCAAGACAAGAGATACAAAAAAGACCAAGAAATATTTGAACGTAAAGAACAGTGAAGTTGGACCTGCCCTAAAAGGAGGTATGAAAACATACTATCAGTTAAAGTTACTATCAAAAACAGCTCTGATCTTGGTGCAGGAACTGGCAAGTAGATCAAAAGAACAGAGAATCCAAAAAGAGATTAGTATGTATTTTGAGCTGGCACTTCAAGTCAATGGGAAAAGGTGGGGATGTTTCATAAGTGGAGCTGGGACAACTGGAGATCCATTTTGATAAACATAAAATTACAGCCTTCTCTCATTATTTATATGGGGTTTCTTGGCCCTGGGTCAGGAAGATCTGCTGGAGAAGGGATAGGCTACCCACTCCAGTATTCTTGGACTTCCCTTGTGGCTCAGCAGGTAACGAATCTGCCTGCAGTGTGGGAGACTTGGGTTCGATACCTGGATTGGGAAGATCCCCTGGAGAAGGGAAAGGCTATCCACTCCAGTATTTTGATCTGGAGAATTCCATGGACAGAGGAGCCTGGCTGGCTACAGTTCATGGGGTCTCAAAGAGCTGGATATGACTGGACAACAAAACAGCAACAGCAGCTCATTATTTATAAAATACATATATTTTCCTGGTGTACTAAAGCTAAAAACATAAAACTACAAAATTATAAAACTGCTAAAAGACAGTATAAGATAAACTTTTGCAATCTGGAGGGTAGTGAAGGCCTTCCTAAATAAGACATAGGATCTATTTAAAGCAGGGCTAAGAGATTTAGTTTCATAAAATTAAAAACTTTTGTATGTTGAAAAACACCATTAACAAGAAAAAATAAAAATTACAAACTGGGAGAAAATATTTGTAACATATAATGAAACATTATTACCTATAATATAGACATAGAAGAACCTTCTAAATCTATATCATAGAAGGTGTAGAACCGTCTATGCTGTTGCTGTTTAGTTGCTCAGTTGTGTCTGACTCTTTGGACTCCATGGACTGTAGCCTGCCAGACTCCTCTGTCCATGAGATTTCCCAGGCAAGAATACTGGAGTGAGTTGTCATTTCCTTCTCCAAAGAACCTCCTATAAGTCAACACAAAGAAGGCTAACAATCCAGTAAAAAAATGGTTATACACTTATGAACAGGGCTCAATACTTTGTTCATGAGGTGGGCACTGTGACCTGCCTCCCCGATCCCCTTGGGCAGTGAAAGACTTACTCCTCTAGCTGTGGGGGTGCTGCCCTTCTTGGGGATTACCTGGGTTGAAGAAAACATTTGCCCAAGGTCATGTCTTTCCCTAGGAAGACAGCTCACATCCAATCACTGACCACTATGGAGGTATAAAGGCCAGCTCCCTTCTCCGCAGTTTATAATTGCTCTAGAGGTCTTTCCAGTCTCAAAGCTCACCATGAGGTTGACTAAGGCATTTGCTGGGACAGCCCAATGTCTCCTTCTGCCCAACGCTGCTTCCTTTTCCTTCATAGGAGCTGATGCCAAGACCTTTCTCTAAAAATGTCTGACATGCCAGTCTGTCTCAGAGTCTGCTTCTTGGAGAGCTAAACCCACAATTATTAGAACTAAAGGAAATAAACATTGTAATGAGAAAATCTGTTTTATTTTCCCCCATCCATCAGTGTAACACAACTTAAAGAGACTGAAAACATGCCCTGTGAGTGTGGGGGAATTATTGTTGGTTAAAGCATAAACTGGTAGAACCTTTTTTAGTATTCAATGTAGAATTATCTTTAAACATTAAAAATAAGCATCTCCTTGACCCAGCAAAATCTCACTTCAGGAATTAACCCTTGTATGTGGTAGAAAAACAGGTCAGTAGATGGCACAGGGTACAGTCATACTACAGAATACAAGGTAGTAACTAAAAGAAATCATCAATTAAGAAAGAAAAGAGAAAATCATCAAGATATACATTTAAAAAGCAAAGTGCAGAACCCCATTTTTAAAGTGACTCATTTATGAGAAAAGAAAACCTTAACATTTTATATATGTAAGTGTATAGCAATAGGCTGGGGAAGATTGCCAGTGCATTTTGAGAGAGTGGGTTGGAGAAGGGCAAATGTGGACTTTTACATTTAATCTCCATAATTCTGTCTAGAAAGCCTATATTGTTGTATTAGTTGTATAATTTAAAAAACCAATTAAAAGAAAAAAGAGACAAGTTCCGGCACTTTGCCTCTTCTTTGCTATGTTTCGTGACTTTCTCCTCCTATTTGATTCTGAAGCTATGATTTGCATGAGTCTTGTGACCTAGACGAGGCAACATGGAAGATTTGGAAGCTCATTCGGTAATTTACTTTCTGCCTTGTTTGAAGTGGTGGTTCCTTATATTATCTTTCCTTGTGACTCATATGTAAATAATCTGTCTGCCATGTGGGAAACCTGGGTTCAATCCCTACGTGGAGAAGATCCCCTGGAGAAGGGAATGGCTACCCACTCCAGTGTTCCTGCCTGGAGAATTCCATGGACAGAGGAACCTGGTGGGCTACAGTCCATAGAGTCCCAAAGAGTTGAATACACTTTCTTTTCTTCTCCTTATGTTAATTAAGGAGCCTTAACATTCCTAAGGAGCAATCTTACAAAAGATGTGAAGGCTTGAAGTTCAAAGCTGAGGGTCACAAAAGTCAAGGGAAGGAATGACAACTAGTTGAGAGTTTGGGTTTCTGACAGAGAGGGTGGGACCACGACAGGGACCACTAAGAGCTCCTGATGCGAGTGGTCTGGTTGAAGTCCTACCTGACCGACGATCCCGCTGAGCTCCCCCTCCAACATCTTCACTTGGCACTCAAGTAACTCGATGTTGCTCAGGGAAGTCTGGTATTTATCCCTGTAGAGGTTTAAGCTCCTTTCGAGGGAGACGATTTTGTCCCCAGCCAAGGCGAGTTGCTCCTGGGCCAAATGGAGCTTATCCCCTGTGTTCTCATTATGATTTCCCAGTTCCTCCTCATAGAGAATCACCTGTTGGTATAGGAAAGAAACCACACTGAACCCATGGAAGCCTCTAATGACAACAGGATATGGCTATAAGATAGCATGCAGAGGAGTTTTTCATTTTAACTAGAAATGCGGATGCAAAGAATAGGCCCAGCACAGATCTAAAAGCTACAGTCTGTAAAATCAGAACGGTAATGATTAGAAAAATTTTTTAAAAAGATTGTCCTGTTTGGATGGTAAGCTTCTTAAAGGCAGGGATCATTTCTGTTTCCCATTCTTCCTGGTATGTAGTTAATTCAATAAAGATATGTTAGTTGATTAACAGGAATGCATCTATAGCTCCATTTTTAAAGGGCTTGAGATGGCAGTATTATTTCTTTACTAGGTATTCTCTAGAGGTCTAATTTAGAAAATGTGGAGTCCCTGGTGCACACAGGTCTGCTTCAGCAAAGTTCCCTACAGACAGTGGGGGAATAGGACCTGAAGTTCCTGGGGAATTTGCATCCTCCTTATTTAGGTTCTTTTTCTTCCTAATCAGTTAATTAGTCAACGAATTGAACAGATATTTATTGAATGCTCAAGAACAATGTCTTTGGTGCTTAGGGGGGTATTTATACTTACACAGCACAGGCTCCTCTCTCACAGCCTTTACAAACTTCTATTGGGGGAGATACAATTTAAAATTAGCAAACAACTCTTGAGTGTGCTAAATTATATGACTTGCATTATATGTACTGAAGGAGTTAAGAGCAGCGGGGTCATCAAGGAAGGCTTTATTTGGGTTCAAATAGTTCAGAATTCAGATAGAACACATTCTATTGATTAAAGCTGATATATTTGCTGCCTGCCCATTTGAGAGTCATCTTAGGAAAGGATCATTTACTTTGAGGTGTTTATTAGGGAAGAAAAAGAGAAAATGAATATTTTATATTCATATGTTTATAACAGAACCTGTCAGGAGGCCTGCCTATGCCTTCTTGACACTCACCATTCCTCCGTATGTTAACTCCCTTCCAACTGCAAGCATCTTTAGGTTTTTTTGCCTGAGGGATGCACTGGCCCCAGGAGCCCACTCAAGCTGAGAAGCAAGACAAGACAAGTGACAAGTACGGGGAGTTAACAATATCAGGTGCAACCCTCAACCAATGACTGGAACGATTGGCTGGGATCAATTTTCAGTGTGTCCTACATTTTCTACCGGAGTTCTCCAGAGGGATTGAACCCTTGTTTCCCACAGCAGTGATAATCTTTTTTTTTTTTAATGAATTTTTATTGGAGTATAGTTGCTTTACAATGCTGTGTTAGTTTCTGCAGCACAGCAAAGTGAATCAGCTATATGTATACATATATCCCCTCTTTTTTAAGCTTTCCTTCTCATGTAGGTCACCACAGAGCACTGGGTAGAGTTCCCTGAGCTATCCAGTAGGTTCAGCAATGATCTTAATAGTAATTTTCTTTATGGGCTTCCTGCCATTGTTTGACACACTTCCCTACTCTTTCACTGTGCTTCATGGGATCACCTCCCTCCTGAATTAACTAGTACTTACAGAGTCAGGCATGACTGAGTGACTAACACATACTTGTATCTATCTCCTTGTTTTAGGATCTGCTGTTGGGAAACCCAAACTTAGATAGAAGTTTGATATTTCTGTGAACAACGTATTGGGGGAACTTGGCAGAGTGCTGAAAGTAACTTTATTTTTATTTCTTTTTTTTGAAAGTAACTTTTCCAGGACTTTCCCATATTGGGCTCTGTGTCAGTGACTGTTGCTTGCCAGATCCCACAACAATTCCTCCTCTCCTCCTTGTAACAGAACCTTGACTTTGTTTGGGACAAAAGTGTGCCTCACTAAAACACTGCATTTCTTTGTCTTCCTAAGAAATTGTTACAGCCATGTGACTAATTGTTGCCAGTGGTGTATAAGTCAAAGTATTGTGTGGGGTTTCTGGAAAATGTCCTTTAAAAGGGAGGAGTGTGCCTTTCTCTCTCCACCCCATTTCCTACTCTCACCCTGATTATTTGGAACAAGTAAAGGTTGGTGCTCCAGCGGCCATCTTAGGTGACCTGGAAAATGGAAGCTTTCAGCTGATGAGGGTGGAGCCGAAAGACAAGACACAGGTAGCAGTCCTAGACTACCTGTCTCTTATTTTATGTCATAGAAATTAACTATTTTATTTCTTTAGTTTTAAAAATAAAAAGTCTTTATTTTATTTTTGTTTTTGAAAGATCCTTCCACTAGATATACAAGTCTAGCTTGATACATTTTTTTGTATTTTCTGATTACTAAAGAAAGATCTGTTGATCCCCAGAGTTCTCTTTCTGTGCAACTCGATCTTCTCTGTTACTCTATCTTATGAAGACTAAGAACTTAGTCTTCTGGGATCCTTAGACGATTCCCTTCAAGTAAGGGGGTCTACCAGACTCTCCCAGATTCCCATTTTTGTGTCATGGACTAGAAACTCGAAACAATAAGCCAAGGACTCATCTCATTTGTTTCCCATTTCTCAAGACTACTGTCTTTCATTGTCTCGTGTCCAGTGTCTTTAAAAACAACAGTGTCTAACTATTTTATTTAAGACACTATTGCTTTGGGGTTTTCGTTATATGAAGCCAAATAGAATCCCAACTATTAATAATTCAGAGTCACTTTATTCAGGCTGGACTCTTGTTTAAGTTAGGATGAACCAACCAGTTTTAATACAGCCTTGCATTAGCTTTATTAAACCATGGTTTATGCTCACAGGCTCTGTCCCAGATTATATTTTGTAGAATAACCTTTCTTTGTTTATTTCCCTCCCAATCCCTTACAGCAAATTCTCATTGGTCATAATATTTCCTTTAAAAAAAATTCCATGTTTCTTCAAGGCCCTTCATAAATTCCCTGGAGTTAGTCATTAAGTAATAGCACCATTCAAGACAGTCCTTGGAATTTTATCTCTAAAGGCAGAGGAGGAAAATGCCAGAGGAGGCTGCCTGTTCCATTACTTCAAACCCATGGTTTTACTACTGCTAGTGCTACCACTGCCCAGCTGATTTTAGTAAGGCTTTTGTCTTTGTAATTTACTTGCGATTCTATAAAGATGATATACTCTGGTTAAAAAAAAAATATCACCCCAGGACATGAACAGAAATAAATATCCAGAATGTACTTAAGTCAAGTCTGCTTGATCTAAAACTCCAGTCTGCAAAAATGACTGACAAGGTACTCTCAGTGATTAACTCAGACTCAACATCTGGTTATCTTATCCACTGTGCAAGTGCCAGGAATTTATTTATGATTGAAATCTGATTTTTCTAAAAAAATGATTGATTTAGTGGACTTTATACCTCTTTCATAACTCTTAGAGACCTAGAGTCTTTGCATTTAAATTGCCATGGTAATAGAATGGAGATGATAAGCCTCCATGCACACCACACACATATATGTGCATGTGCACACATACACCCCACACACGTACACACATACCCCACATGTGTTAACTGGGCCTCTCACCCAGTTATGCCATTCTGTTTAGTTCCCTCTGTTCAGTTTCAAGGAAATCAAGAGTTAAAGAGGGAAAGTTGATAAAATCTGCTCAAGATGTGAAGCTCTCCTCTACGTCCACTGCTCACTTTCTAGTAGTTTTGACCTGATTTCTGAAGATACATGGTCATATAGGACATTTCCATAGTTACTTTATCTATACCTCATCTTCTTTCATCTTGCAGTGATGGTGGAGAATAACCAGGTCGGAAGTCTGCTTCTCCAGGACTGACTGATACTGCAAGAGGGAACAGTAGGAAGTCTGCAACTCCTCGGTGCGAAACTCCAGTTCTTGCTGAAGGGCCAGCAGCTTTTTCTTGAGTTGTTGGAGTTGCCTTAGATGACACTGCTTATTAGGCTCAAAATTCATGTGTGACTCCTCAAATGCTAACGCTGGCTTCTTATTCTGCAATTGAGAAAGGCTTTAGTTAGATTGTCACAAAGCAGGCATTCACTCTGATTTTTTTTTTTCTTAACCATTCACATCCATCTATCCACCCTTTGTCTTTTCATCTCTAGAGCACTTATTAAATATTTCACTCTGTTCACAATAAAGCATTACTTTGTACTTTCACTTGTATGAAGAATTTAAAAGAAGGAAAAAACCATGGTTCCTTCCTACTATTTAGATCTACTATTCCTATTATGTAGGTCAGAAGAAAACACACACACGAAAGGGACCTAGAGAGCACTGTAAAGATACACTCGATAATATGCTTATGTTTTGTCTTCATGTGAAAAGAAAACACAATTGACCTGGAAGCGAATGGATTTCTGGTTATGGTTCTTGTACTAAACTTGATTATTAAAGATGCCCAAATAAAAGGACAAACTCTTGGGGAAATAGCTTTCTGGAATACCGGGAAACAGGAGGCAGAGACATTGCTAAGGCACATCTGAGCACTGACTCTGCCTCCTCTTGAAGGCAGGTATGAGCTTGCAGTTGCTGAGTGTGTGTGTGTCTGTATGTGTGTGTCTGTATGTGTGTGTCTGTATGTGTGTGTGTGTGAGAGAGAGAGAGAGAGACAGAGAGAGAGAGAGAGATCTCTCCCTGCCAGTCCACAGTCAACCTGAAATGCTACTAGACTCCACTTAAATTTTAATTCATTCATTCCATAAGCATATGTTGAGCACCTACATTGTATCAGGTATTCTGCTCATAGGACACATCCCTGAATCGTTTATTCTGGTACAACTGAGGTCTTCACATGGATGCTTCTATATTTTCTTGCCCAACATTCCCAGTTGAAACAGAAGCAGAACCCTATGGTCCTTCTCCTGCATGTCCTCCACCTGTCTTTTGTCTGTAGAAAAACTTTAACCAAAGTGTAAGTTTAACCAGAGAAGTGAGAAAATGCAGAAGAAAAGGAAAGTAGTCCAACAAGACCAAACCATAATAGCTTAGTCATTAAACAAAGTCAAGGAACTTTAGCTCCAGTATTCTGAGCCTGTCTGTGAGCTGTCTTGTAGATACTGAAACCCCCACCAGGTGGAAGAAGTTAACTACCCGATGACCAGACTGTAGCCATGACATGCTGCTGCTGCTGCTGCTAAGTCACTCAGTCATGTCCGACTCCTCATGACCGCATGGACTGCAGCCTACCAGGCTCCTCCGCCCATAGGATTTTCCAGGCAAGGGTACTGGAGTGGGTTGCCATTGCCTTCTCTGGTAGCCATGACATAAGCTGCCACAATTCTGAGAACTGGCCTCAAAGAAACGGGAACAAACCGACCCTGGAACTGAAGATCAACTATACTTAAAACAATCAAGATGACGCTTGATCAGACCACTGCATGACCAACTTCAAGACGATTGTCAGAGCTGATGGTGCTGTTTCTGTATGTAGCCCCTTTCCTCCATCTATATACCCCTGAAACTCCCCTTTAAAAGCTCTTGGCCACTGATTGTCAGTGGTGGGAGTCAGCCTTTGGACATGAGTCTGCCCACCCTCCTCCCCAGTTGCTGGCCTCTCACATACAGCAAACTTTTCTTTCACCAACCTTGCCTCTCAAGTATTGGTTTTAGAGTGGTGAGCAGCCAGGTCCCACTTTTGGTAACATGGTGACTTGTGAAGGAGAGGTGGATGAAGAAGATGGCTTGTAGGCATCCTTTAGTTCCTTCCTCTGTGTATTGTCTTCCTATTCATTGTTTAAAACCCTGTCCAAATACTGCTTTCTTTCTTGTTTTCCCTGCAAAGCTGTATTTGCACCAATACCATAGACTTTCTGGGCATGTCCTTAATGTGGCATTTCACATTCTGCCTTGCATTGTAATGATCTCTGTGCATCTTATCTTTTAATTAGACCATAAATTTCTGAAGGTCAGGGGTCATGTCTACTCGTATAGGGTCTAGATTAGAGATTCATACAGAGCCAGGTATTGACAGAAAGAAAGACATGAAAATTGGCTCCCCAAAATTTGAGCTTGTGGCCTTGGCCCAATTAACAGAGTACTTTCAAA
This sequence comes from Ovis canadensis, assembly GCF_042477335.2. Classification (NCBI taxonomy): domain Eukaryota; kingdom Metazoa; phylum Chordata; class Mammalia; order Artiodactyla; family Bovidae; genus Ovis; species Ovis canadensis. Next base: position 52,112,454 of record NC_091258.1, on the reverse strand, counting down.
CTTTTCTAAAATTAAATTTTTTTTTACAGTTTTATCAGTATCTTCTCTATATGTCCTAAAATTCAACTACTGTTAAGTATACAATTCAATGATTTGTAGCAAATTTACAGAATTGTACAACCATTATTACAATCCAGTTTTAGAATATTTGTATCACTTCAAAAATTCCCTCATGCCCATTTGTCACTCCCATTCCTACCCCAGCTCCAGGCAACCACTAATCTGCTTTCTGTCTCTATGGATTTGCCCTTTTCAGACATTTCATATAAGTGGAATTGTATAATATGTCATTTTTTGTGTCTGGCTTCTTTCACTTAGCATAATGTTTTTGAGGCTCATCCAGGCTGTAGCAAGAATCAGTATTCTGTTCATTTCTACTGCTGAACAGTGTGACTAAACCATATTTTGTTTATCTGTTCACCAGTTAATGGATATTTGGATTGTTTCAGGTTTTGGCTATTATGAATAATACTGCTATGGACATTAACAGCTGTCATGTGAATGTCATATTTTCATTTAATTAATCTGTTCAGCAAATATTATGGTACACCTCCTCTGTGCCAAGCACTCTACTAGTTAATGGGGATACAGAATTTTATAAAACAGAATTTCTGCCTTCATGAGGTCTGCATCTACTGGTGGGGGAGATGTGTGGAGGGAGAGAGAGTCAGAGAGAGGGAATGAGAGAGAGAGAGAGAGGTAGCAAATTAAAGAAGTAAATTGTGTAGTTTATTAAGAGGAAAAAGTGCTATGGAGGAGAATAAAGCAGAGGAGGGAGATGAGGAATGCCAAGATGGAACACAGTTGTAATTTTGAATTAAGTGTTCTCATGGAGGACCACACCGAGAAGGTGACATCTCAGTTAAGATAGTTAAGGAAGAAGGCTGGTGGGAACGTACAACAGGAACACTCCAGACAGAAGTAATAGCAAGTGCTAAGACCTGGAGGTAGGAGGCGCCTAATGGTGTTTGAGGAGTGACTTTGTGCAGGTTGGAGCAGAGAAAGTAAGGGGAGAGTGGTACCAGATGAGGTGAGAAAGGAAAGGGAGGAGAGGTCTTTTAGGACCATGTAGGCCATCCTTAAATCCTTAACTTTTCCTTTCAGGGAGATGAAAGGCCATTGGCGGGTACTGAGCATAGGAGTCACGTGATCTCCTGTAGATGTCACAAAAGACACACTGGCTGTTATATTGAAAACAAACTGTAGGGAGCCAAGGACAGAAGTGGGGAGACCAGCAAGGAGGCTGCTGCAAGAATCCAGGTGAGAAGGGACAGCAGCATGGACCAAGGTAAAAGCTGGGAGAAGTGGCTGGATTTTAGATGCATGTTTGAAAGTAGACTCCATAGGATTTGCTTCTGCATTAGATGTGGAATGAGGGGAGATAATGGTCATCCAAGGCAGAACGATTCCATGGTTTTGGTCTGAGTAACTGGAGAGATGGAGTTTTATTTATTTTTATTTTATTTTTGGCTGTGTCATATGGCATGTGGGATCTTAGTTCCCTGACCAGGGACCGAACTGGTGCACCCTGCACTGGAAGCACAGATCTTAACTGCTGAACCACCAAAGAAGTCTTGGAGAGATGGAGATTTAAACAGATTACTTCAGTAAGAGTTGGCACCCAAAAGGAAAAAATCTTCTCTAATGAGAGTAGGTAGGGGCAGCACAGATAAGGTCAGGGAGGCTCAACCCAGTTCAGAGCCAGAAAGACAACAGCTGATGTGTCAGTTCAATCTGAAAGAGAAGACAGAAAATGGACCACAATGGTCAGTAGGCAAAAGAATTTCCAGACAAAGACAAGCTGAGCCCTTGACCTGAACATTTGGTGTATGTGGCCAGAGGGAAGTGGGTGAGACTTCTTTCCTAGGCCAAACAAAGTTGAATTTTTTATTTACTCTGCTACAATTGCCAACATTTACAATAAATGTTTTAATTTAAGTGTTTTCATTCTTTTCAAGATAAGAATGGTGCTATTCTTACAACCCATCTGTGAATGAGGTTCAGAGGGAAGGGGCTTGGGAGTGATGTGTGTGTGTGTGTGTGTGTGTGTGTGTGCGTGCGCTCATGCTTGCATGTTTGCATGAACACAAACATGCATGGGGGAGGTTCTCAAGAGCCCAAGTCCTCAGTCTATATAGGTGAAACTCTCGAGTGGGGAACTACTTGGAGAAAGACACGGTCATGGATAAATACACTTAATGTGGGTGGAACTAAAGCAAAGGCGTGAACCCCTGGGGTATGGTTATTGCAGAAGGGCTTATTTTAGTAAAGCACCTACCTATAACCTATTTTGCTCCAGTTCTGTTTTTCTTAGCTCTGTTGAAGGTGGCTTGATCTCTAAAAATTAGGAGGCTGGAGTTCTGGTCCTTCTAGTACTTGTGTGCAATTGTTGATTTGGACCTGCCACTCTACTGCCAGATGTGTATGCCCCAGCTGAAAACTGACCAGTCTCCTTATTATATATTCTTTCTCTACCTCCCCTTATTTCCATGTCCCCATTTTCTTTTCATTATCCAAAAGAATAAAAGAAATGCTCTTCTTATTATTTTTTTAATTTTTTACATTTTTCTTAGCTTTATTAATAATGGATTATATTAATGGTTGAGTCACAACTACAGTTTTAAAATAAGTAAAGTTGGCTACGATATATATGATACATTTATTATTTTAAAATGCCTTTGGATTTTGTTTGCTAAATCTCATTTATTTTTAATTGATAATCATAAATGATATTAGAGCTTATTTTTAAATTATTTTTTATAATAAGCTTCATTTTATTTACTTTTTGTTTTTTTAAATTTATATTTATTTATTTTAATTTGAGGTTAATTATTTTACAATATTGTATTGGTTTTGCCATACATCAACATCAATCTGCCACGGGTGTACACGTGTTCCCCATCCTGAACCCTCCTCCTTCCTTCCTCCCCGTACCATCCCTCTGGGTCATCCCAGTGCACCAGCCCCAAGCATCCTGTATCCTGCATCAAACCTAGACTGGTGATTCGTTTCTTATATGATATTATACAGGTTTCAATGCCATTCTCCCAAATCATCCCACCCTCTCCCTCTCCCACAGAGTCCAAAAGACTGTTCTATACATCTGTGTCTCTTTTGCTGTCTCGCATACAGGGTTATTGTTACCATCTTTCTAAATTCCATATATATGCGTTAGTATACTGTATTGGTGTTTTTCTTTCTGGCTTACTTCACTCTGTATAATCGGCTCCAGTTTCATCCACCTCATTAGAACTGATTCAAATGTATCTTTTTAACAGCTGAGTAATACTCCATTGTGTATATGTACCACAGCTTTCTTATCCATTCATCTGCTGATGGACATCTAGGTTGCTTCCATGTCCTGGCTACTATAAATAGTGCTGTGATGAACATTGGGGTACACGTGTCTCTTTCAATTCTAGTTTCCTCGGTGTGTATGCCCAGCAGTGGGATTGCTGGGTCATAAGGCAGTTCTATTTCCAGTTTTTTAAGGAATCTCCACACTGTTCTCCATAGTGGCTGCACTAGTTTGCATTCCCACCAACAGTGTAAGAGGGTTCCCTTTTCTTCACACCCTCCCCAGCATTTATTGCTTGTAGACTTTTCGATTGCAGCCATTCTGACTGGCGTGAAATGGTACCTCACTGTGGTTTTGATTTGCATTTCTCTGATAATGAGTGATGTTGAGCCATCTTTTCATGTGTTTGTTTGCCATCTGTATGTCCTCTTTGGAGAAATATCTATTTAGTTCTTTGGCCCATTTTTTGATTGGGTCGTTTATTTTTCTAGAATTCCAAACTCTTTCCTTAGGGCTTCCCCTCCAAGCATATCATCTATACTTTGGTGTGTTCATAATCGTTTTTTGACTTTAAAGCCTCCTGTGGGTAAAAAGTGACTCTTCCTAGTGTAAACTTAGCAACCTGGCAGTGATATTGGTGAATTGTTAATATCCCTTCATCAGAGGTCATGTTCAATCTTCTGGGTTTAATTTTGGTTTGAGGTAATATGATAGATGGACCAGATGATGAGAGTTCACTAAAGTTTTTCAGTATAGGGCAAAGGTAGCACCTGACCTAACTTGTCTGGCAATAAAGATCCAAGAACTGCTCATACCTGCAGAGAAACTAGAGTTTTCTTGGATGAGGATTTTAAACATTTGCACACTGTAGATACCTATGGGTTTAAAGGAATCAAATTTCAAAGACTTGGAGAAATGCCTAGACTTATTTGAGACTTATTAAATTTCTACTCATTTATCCTTAAGTGTTCAAAAGATTATTTTTCTTAATTCTAAATGAATAGAAAATGACATGCTATGGATTAAGCCTGAATTTCACTTATATTTGTACCAAGAAGCCGTGTCATAAAGGCATAATGCATTTCCTGCTGCTTCTTTGTCTTCTTTTTGTTAAAAAAATTTCTTTTAAGTGAAGGCAGATATTTTATTAGATTCTGCTTTGACCTTTAAACCGAAATCTGGAGAAAATGAGCAAGTTGGAAATAATCTTATGGAAATAAGACTAGTTCTTAAAATGACCATTCAGAATTAGACATGATACTGGAGGCCATCTGGTCTACCAATGTTTCTCAGATTGATTTCTGTCCAGGATTCAGCTGTCTTAAAAGATAGAGGACTTGGCCACCTGTAGGAACCTGTTCTCATATTTAGACTACTTTTCAGCCCTCCTTGTGGTCAAAGAGATTATAGCTATTGCTCCCTCCTTGCCTATGTGGCCACTTGATCACAGAAGGAAATTAATTGGCCTGGCATGATTTCACCTTTTGAAAAGTCATGTTGGTTTCCACCCAATACTTGGTGGTTTTCAAGTTGATGCTAATTGATTGATGTTAAGTTCTATATTTTCCCTGATATTGAAGTTAAGCTGACAGGTCTATAATTACCGAGATTGTCCTTTTTCCCTTTTTAAAAAGATGAGCACTTCATTTACCCTTTTTCAGTCTGCAGGGACTTTCTTTATTCTCTTGAGTTCTCAAAATAATCGCTAGCAGCTATGTAATAACACCTGCCAATTCCTTAAGTACTCTTCGAAGTATATCATCAGGCCCTGCTGCTTTGCCTAAAGCCAGCTTTTCAAAATACTTTTTAACCATTTTATTCTCTCTTTTAGTTTCTATCTCAGGTTGGCACTGCTCTGAAAACTGAATCCTTGATGATTCTTCTTCATTTAAGAGAAAAAGCCCCATCTTTTCCCAGTCGGTAGAACTTCTTTCCGTATCTTTGAGGTGGGATGTGAGATATTTCCCCTGTAAGCCTGATTTAGTCTTATATCATTAGAGAGGTTCGTCCCGGGGTTGGGACTAGGGCGAGGTAAGTGATGGGCACAGCTTAAGGAGGCATTCACACTTAGGACTGAGCAAATATAGGATTGGCACCTAAAGAACGAGTGCCCTTGGACTTCCCTGGTGATCCAGTGGTTAAGAATCCACCTGTCACTGCAGGGGACACGGGTTTGATCCCTGGTCTGGGAAGATTCCACATGCCTCAGGGCAACTGAGCCCCGTGTACTACAACTGCTGAGCCCATGAGCCCTAGAGCTGAGGCTCTGAAACAAGAGAAGACACCACAGTGAGAAGCCTGAACACCTCGAGAATAGTAGCCCTCACTCGCCGCCACTAGAGGAAGCCCATGGGCAGCAACAAAGAACCAGTGCAGCCAAAAATAAATAAATAAAAGTTAAAAAAATAATGAGAGCCCCCGACATTTTGCACCCCAGGCATCTGACTTGCTTTACCTCAGGCCCAGCTCTCTCTGTTCCTGGGACTTGGGGCACAATGTATTCTTGATTTACAAGGTCACCTTGCCTCTTCTACACACACAACATCTGATGTCATATTTTAATTTTTCTCATAACTGTGTTCTAAATGTCTTGCTTATTTCTCCAGCTCCTTGTCAGATATTAGTCAAAATTTCAGAAAGCCTTGGGTTCCTCCTTTGTTCCCATATTATATTTTCTTGTGGCAGGCAGGTCTTGCAGGGGTTTTCTGAGTGGATGAGTGTAAGTCTGCATCTAATTGTGTATTTGTATGCATAGTCTGCAATTTAAATTTGGTGCTAAGTGCTGGGGAAAAATTAGAGCCTGTTTTAAAGCTTGTTTCAAGCTGTTAGACCTTCTTTTGGGCAATTAGAATAATAAAATGTGACTTAATACCTTTCTCCCTCCAAGTTGCCAGGTACATTTATAAGCCACATGACTTTCCCTGACTAGGGGAATAAACTTGTAACAGTAATGGTGAAAATAACCTAAAATGTTAATATTTAGAAAAAAATTACAGTAATATCCTTCCTGGGATCCATTTAGGGAAACCAATGAATTTTTCTGTATTTGTGACTTACTGCAGAAAGGCTAGTACTGTGTGCTAAGTTTGCTTCAGTCATGTACAACTCTGTGCGACCCTATTGACTATAGCCCACCAGGCTCCTCTGTCCATGGGATTTTCCAAGCAAGAATACTGGAGTGGGTTGCCATGCCCTTCTCCAAAGGACAGTAGTTCTCAGTAAGAAAAGGTAGAATTGAAAAAAAAAGAATTGCTTTGCTTCTAAAATTTTTAGGGCATCACAGAAGAACAATTTGTGGTTTCTATAGGGAAGTGGTAAGTCCTGGGAGAGCTCTTAACAGAGTTCTAATTAACTCTAATTCTAACTCTCTCAATTAGGAGAGGCCAGATCCTTGACTGCACCTAGGAGGCTAACTTGGAGGCCTGGCAACAGATCTGTGAAACCAGTACCTGCCTCATGTTTGCCAATAATTCAAGTCCCCAAGTAGAAATGAAGACTGCAAGTTAGGAAGTCTTGGAAACCCAAAGTGTTTAGAAAACTCTGGGAAAACATCTCCCAGCTGGCTCCCCAGCTTGTGTGCATAAACTTAGAGACTGGTTTAAAGAGCTTAGAGCTGGAGTTTCCAAAAAGAGAAAACCTCAGGATGAAGTGAAGTTGCCTCAACTGATGAGTTGCCTAGGAGGGTAGTTCAAAATCAGAGTCTCAAGAAAGATGATCATGCCAGGAGATCTTCCTGCTCGCACAGGTTCAGGATAAGTGCTACTGACTATCGTGGCTTGGGCACCTCTGGAAGCAAGTCCTAAGATAAGGAACGAGGCATCGAGTAAGTGGCTTGTGTGGAAGGTAATTTTAGGAAACTCAGGTATGGGAGTGGAGAAATGAACAAGGCAGGGAAGGAAATTGTGAAAGGAGGCCAACCTAGTTGCCACTGTGGGCACCTGGTACTGGGCCCCATTGAGGAACTCCAGGAGAGAGCAAAGAACGTGCCTGGAGTTATTTCCAGTGAGACAGAGTAAGGGAGATGGGTTGCTAATCAGCCCTCTCCCCATCAGTCATTGGTTTAGGGCTGCTTCTAGGGGGCATTAATTCTTCTGCACTTCAGCTTATCCTTCGACTGGGCTCCTGTATCCAGAAGTAAAGCTTATAGGCAGAGAGCTGCAGGTGTGGCAATAAACAGCTCCTGCTGCACTGACAGGAAGTGACACCTCAGAGCAGGTGGAATGGCTGCTATTTTTATGGATGATGTAGAAGTTTGCCCAAAATCCATTAAGAGACTTCCCTGGCAGTCCAAAGGGTAAGACTCCACACTCCCAAGGCAGGGGGTACAGGTGTAATCTCTGGTTGGGAAACGAAGATTCCACATGCCGCAAGACTCGGCCAAAAAATAAATAAATAAAGTAAAATCCATTAAGATGCTATTCTCTTAACATAACTACATAATTGTGATCTGGCTTTTTTTTTTTTTTCCCAAGGGCAATGGACCTCAGGTGCTGCTAATTCAGTGTGAAAGACCAGGTAAAGAAAAGAGCTCAGATGTAAATGACCTTGGAGATAAGATAGCTAGACTGAAAAGTCCTCAGGGCAGGGATGGCATTTGTGTGTGTGTGTGTGTGTGTGTGTGTGTGTTTAGTTCTCTCTCATTGTTTGCTCAGTAAGCGCTCTTGAATGACCAGTGGGAAAACTTTCTATTATTTCTCCTACCCAAGGAGGCAGAAGTGGAAACAGAGGGAGCAGAGGTGGGAGGTGGATGGTGAATGCCTTACGTGGCTGCTGTTTATCATGGCCTCCTCCACACAGAGCTGATTCTCCTGCAAGGTCTTCCCCTGTCTCTTGCAGACATTGTGTAGATTCTTGATGTCAGCTTGCAGGCTCAAGAGCTTGCTGTTCAGACTGCTTACATCTCTGTCTCTCTCCCCGACCTCGGCAGTCAGAAAAACAAAAGCATCAATTATGAACTATCAAGAAAATGCTTACTTTCGTTCACTGGTTGACAGAGACTTTAAGTTTGCTGGAAATTTGTCCATCAACCCTTCACTGTTATTACTCATCCTGTGTAACGTTTACACAGTATCCATTTGCGAGGTGTCTGAGTGCTCTGCATTATTCAGACAATTACTTATTTACATTAATTAATCTTCACCCACTGCTGTGGGTGCATCATAGCCGTTTCCCTTGCTTTCAAGAGAAAGTCCGTGCCTAGAACAATTCCAGGCACCTGGTGAGCTGTCTATAATATTAATGGCTCTGCCACTGATGAGATGATGTCAAATGGACTTGTCAAGGCTCTAGTGAATCAGTGCTGGAGTTGATGTGGCTTCTGAAAAGTCTCTTCACTTTCCCTTCTACCCACTAAACTCTAGTCTTCCCTTACCTACAAACCTGGGTTTCTCTGGTGGCTCTGATAGTAAAGAATCTGTCTGCAATACAGGAGACTGGGGTTCGATCCCTGGATCAGGAAGATCTCCTGGAGAAGGAAGTGGCAACCCACTCCAGTATTCTTGCCTGGACAATTCCACGGACAAAGGAGCCTGGCAGACTACAGTCATGGAGTTGCAAAGAGTTGGACACGACTGAGCGACTCACACTTTACACTTTTTACACCTATAAACCTTGTGCTTTTCTTTGGAGACATATACCAATGGGAATGAAAGTAAAATCCCTGGACTGATTGCATAAGATCCCTGTCTTTGATTGTAAGTGAAGAAGATTTGTTAATTACTGCTAGGTCAGATGGAAATTAGTGATCAAGATCAAAATAGAGAATGTGGGGAATAGTAGCTTGGGTGGGGGTTGGGGCATACAGCCGTGGGAAGGGGGTGGGGACTCTGTCACATAGGATGCCACCTTCCACTCCCAGTGTTGTGGGTGACAATGGTGTGAAAAGAAATTAGCAAGCAGCCCTCTGTGAACCTATCCAGTGCTTTAGTCCTATCACTGTGCAAACTTTTTGTGATACTCCTGAGGACAGGCACCACTACCGCGGAGTTTTAGATGTTGGAACTGAGGCTGGTGCTTTTATAGTAGGTGCCTGCTTGTGTAAATTACTCAGAGCAAGCTCTTAGGTGAGCATTCATGGCATCTATAAAAGAAAACAATCCCAAAAGAAATCAGCCAGTAGGTGGGGGAAGCAGGACAGGGAAGAGAAAGAAACTAAGGAAGAGCACAGTTTCAGACGAAGTTTTGTGGGAATGGCTTCAGCCTAATTCCACAGGGAACTCCAGAGTCTAAATTACACCTTAGAGCCTGTCCTGACTAGATGCAATGAAAGCTGGGCCGTCAGCCTCAGCATCGGCCAGTCAATGGTTAAGGGCTGCCTCATGGAGTGTAAGCTCTCCAGGACTTCTAGCTTTCTGCTCTTGTGAGTAAAGTGACCCCAAATGCCCAAGGGCAGTTCTTCTAAGAGAGTTGTAGGTGCAAAAGCACACAAAAGCCATGAATGCCCAGAAATGGCAAAGTGGTCCAAGTGAGCGTGTCCAAGGTCCCATAGATGGTCAGCAGAGGAGAGTTCAGCTCTCCTGACCCTGTAGCCAGTGCTCCACCACCACGTCCCACTGATTGCACTGACTTCTTAAATACATGAACTTTATAAGGCATACTCCCAGGGGGAGCTGGAGACCTGATATGGACATCATAAATCAAGCCTTGCTGGACAGGTCAGTTTAAGAGACCTCTGCACAAGGCTGGGAGTGGGGTGGGAGGGGGCAGAAATAACCACGAGAATCGGACACCTCAATGTCAGAGTATTCGGAATTCAGAAGGTTTCCCAGAAGTGCTGCTGTCTCAGCTGATTTATTCCATCATTTCCATTTAGTACCTGGACATTTTTTTTTTTTTACCACTTTACAGTTTAATTAGGTTAACGGCGTGGCTCTGTCATTAAAAGGATTTCATTATCTCAAAACTCTCCTTCTTCCTCTCCAGCTCCTGTCCCTTGTTCCCCACTTTTAGAAAAATAACAGTGGATGTCAACTGCCCCAAGCATGTAATTACCATTAAGACAATTACCAGGGACTCTCTTAAGAGAATATGTGTAGAGCAGCTAAAAAAAAAAAAAAAAAAGATGTACAGACACCGTTCTCTAACTAGAAAACAAAAGCCTTGATCTGACAAGGAGCAGCAGTTTGATTCCAGTGCTTTTAAAAGCCCTTTTCTCATGGCTGCCTTACTGGGACTAGAGTATGGAGACTCACTGGGGAGTTGTGGGGGAGCCTAGGGATTCCCTATTGCTACAGGACTCTCTCTTTGGCATCTATGAGCAGATTAGGTGACAATACAATGCTTGCTCTATGAAAGTGCCATGTGCCCTGTACTCTTGCCTGGATGCTGAATATATGCATCCTAAGGTGAGGACCATGTCACAGATTGTTGTGTATGAAGCTGGGCACACCAAGGACTCACTAACAAAGTACCAGTGATATACAACGTGAGCTTCTCCATGTTAAAAGCTCAATACCCTCTCAGGCCAATTAAAAAACCCCCACTCCTTCTAGTTTGAGAAGAAGGCCGGCTAGCCCAATTCTGTTGCACCACCAGGGCTTCAGAATTGGATCTTTAATGTACATGATCTCATCTAATTTGGACATTAGCACTGACTCAGAGTCTCTGAGGCAATTTCTTTGTTCATAAAACAAGAAGTTTGGAATAAATAATCCCTTCTTTGAGGATGCCCTAAACCAGTTGAATAACAAAGGTATTTTGCTGAATGTTAAATGAAATTTGCTTTGGAAATCAGAACCTAACCATTCACTCCTAAAGGCCAAATTACACAAGGGTTTTGATTCACCAGAATAAGAGTGAAAATGCTGGGAGAGCACTAAGGTGATTTCCATGAACCATGTATTATTTTTTACTGTAGGTAGTACTGTAGGGGCTGTGCTCACCTCAGAACTCCACAAAGGCCAGTGTTTCTGAGGTTCCAGCAAACTTAATTTCTTGCTAATATCATGCACAGAGGTCACTGTACACTATTTCTAATCCTATCTACTTTATGAACGCTAAATTCCAGGCAGATGCCTTTTGAGTATCAATATGTGGTAGAAATTGATTTAATCTGACATTTCATCAATCAGAGCTCTGTAACCAGTACTGGGACACAAGATGAACTGAGAGTGTAATGCTGACCCTCAGGCACCATCTGATCCTGCTCTAAATATGAAGTCATGAACAATCTGAAATTACAAGCCTCCACGGCTAGATGGGTTTCACATATATAAACCACGTACTTAGATACAGGCAAACCTCGAAGATATTGTGGGCATGGTTCCAGACCACCGAGATAAACCAAATATCACAGTAAATCAAGTCACACAAATTTTTTGGTTTCTCAGTGCATACAGAAGTTATGTTTACAATAGTCTGTAGTCTATTAAGTTTGCAAAAACATTGTATTTAAAAAAGTATATCAGTTCAGTTCAGTTCAGTCGCTCAGTCATGTCCTACTCCTTGTGACCCCGTGAATGACAGCATGCCAGGCCTCCCTGTCCATCACCATCTCCCGGAGTTCACTCAAACTCACATCCATTGAGTCGGTGATGCCATCCAGCCATCTCATCCTCTGTCGTCCCCTTCTCCTCCTGCCCCCAATCCCTCCCAGCATCAGGATCTGTTCCAATGAGTCAACTCTGCATGAGGTGGCCAAAGTATTGGAGTTTCAGCTTCAGCATCAGTCCTTCCAATGAACACCCAGGACTGATCTCCTTTAGGATAGACTGGTTGGATCTCCTCGCAGTCCAGGGGACTCTCAAGAGTCTTCTTCAACACCACAGTTCAAAAGCATCAATTCTTCAGTGCTCAGCTTTCTTCAAAGTCCAACTCTCACATCCATACCTGACCACTGGAAAAACCATAGCCTTGACTAGACGGACCTTTGTTGGCAAAGTAATATCTCTGCTTTTCAATATACTATTTAGGTTGGTCATAACTTTCCTTCCAAGGAGTAAGTGTCTTTTAATTTCATGGCTGCAATACCTTAATTTAAAAATAATTTAATGCTAAAAAATGCTAACCATCATCTAAACCTTTAGTGAATTGCAATCTTTTTGCAAAAGTAATAAAGATCACTGATCACAGATCACCATAACAAATATAACAATAAGCAGTTTGAAATATTGCCCAAAATGCCAAAATGGGACACAGGGACACAAAGTGAGCAAATACTATTGAAAAAAAGTGGCATTGATAGACTTGCTTGGTATAGGGTTGCCACAAATCTTCAATCTGTAAAAAATATAATATCTACAGAGTGCAATCAAGTGAAGCTCAATAAAATGAAGTCTGCCTGTACCCAGTTTTGCTTATAAGGGGTTGGAACCTGGTCTGTGATAGCAGCAGCAGCTACCAACCACAGGCAAAGTGGTGAGTGCTGATGCTGCAGTTGCTACTATACTCATGATAGTTATTAGAAAATAGGTTACTTACTGAAGCAAATTTTCTGTATTGATTAAGTGAGTCTTTTTTCTAAGAGCATGCCTTCTTGAACTATATTTCAAAAGATGAGAAGAAATTTTGTTCTAGGCTTCAAAAGTATTGACAGGACTTGCCTGGTGGTCCAGTGGTTAAGAATGTGCCTGCCAATGCAGGGGAAACAAGTTTGACCCCTGGTCTGGGAAGATTCCTATGCCCTGGGGCAACTTAAGCCCATGCACCTCAACTACTGAGCCCACATGCGGCAACTACTGAGCCCACATGCAGCAACTACTGAAGCCTGAGTGCCCCAGCGCTTGTGCTCGGAAATAAGAGAAGCCACCACAATGAGAAACTTGTGCCCCACAACTAGAGAGTAGCCCCAACTCCGCTTGCTGCAACTAGATAAAAGCCTGTGCAGCAACAAAGACTAGGCACAACCAAAAAATAGAAATAAATAAAAGATTTTTAAAAAAGTATTGACAGAGAGTCTTAATGCTTCTTCTCCGGGGGAGCTGATGTTAAACTGAAGCTTGTGATTCAGTAGCACACTCAGGCCCCAGGAGCATTACAAAGATTCAAGATGGCAGCATTTCCCAGGATTTGGAACTTGAACAATAAAGCTTGGGTGGCAGTTTCCAGAGTAATTCTGGAGTCCACCAACAATACCATAAAGTTATTATCTGGGAAATTATTTTTGTGAGGATAAAGAAAGGTCTTCAATAAACAATGGAAAACCACCCTTAGCCCTCACTACCGTTCAAAACATATCAGTTTATAGTCAGAGTTATGTTTTTAAAAGCATGAAATCTTAAACGTTAACATCGATACAGGAATTTTTATAGTTTACTTCTACAGTAAAAGAGTTTAAAGTTATCTACGGTAATTCCAAACATTGCTATTGATGTTACTAACTTGATTCCTGAGTTTACTTTTCCATCTGTAAAAACATTACAGTTTTTGTTTACTTATGATGGGAATTAATGGGCACTTACCCAAGGTTTAGCCTGTGAGTAAAAATTTTGGAGCCAATTACGTTCATATAGTGAAGACTAAGTATATTTTATTGTGTCTTAAATTCTTTAAAAACTGGGACCCTGTATAAGTATATGGCTTAGGATACACATGGCCTATGTCAGAGATCCACCACCTATGGAATATAGGCCAATTCTCATTGGCACATAATTTCCTCCAACATACCCTTGGATAAATTATTTCCCTAGAGAGTAAGCTCCACAAGAATAGGAATCGTTGTCTATTTTGTTCACTGCTTCATCCCCAGGCCCTAGAGCAATGCCTGGCACAGCGAAGGGCGCCAAAGATATCAGGTGAATGAAGAAACGCCCTTCTAGAAAACCCATATCAGACCTTTTTCTTCCTGCAGAACTTTCCATGAATCCTGAAGGGTTTCCACTAGTAATCTAGCAGGAAAGGAGTTGAAACACCTCTTTTGGAAACCGCTTACCTCTTGGTAGGAGGTCTGTTAGAAAGCGTAAGTCATGTGGGACAGCCCTACACTAACAAAAACATCCCCCTTAAGTCCTTTCTGGAACAAGTCAGGGAAAATGTAAACACAGTTTGACTGAAATATTAAACTCAGCAGAGCACTCTGTTTCTATATCAGTCCAGATAAAGAGAAAATGTTGGCAATAATATTTAATAAGTGCTTAAGTCCCAAGCACTGGTTTTTTTTACATGTGGTATCTTACTTAATCCTCACAGTGAACCTTGGAAATAAGTGCTCATTATTCATATTTTCTAGGTAAGGCAAAGGAAGCTCAGAGAGGTTAAGTAAAATGCCCAATATCACACTGCTATTAGATACGGACCCAGACTCACCTAGCTCAAGTCTGGGCTCTTATATGTTATGTATGCTCTGCTGCCCACCTCTGTCTGAGATTTGAGGATGCTTATTATAGAAATTTTGAATCATGAAATTTGAAAAGATGTCCTTTGTAACAAAGGTTCAATCAACTCTATTCCTTTATACAGAGGAGTAAGAAGACTTACCTCATCTTTCACTTCCTTAGTACCTCTCAATTCTCCTTTAAGCTTTAGCATTTTCTGAGCTTTGTTATAAACCTGAAAAAGTCCAAGAATTTAAGATGGAAAAAGCATAAATTAGTCTGGCCCTTTAAAGATTTTCCCACCTGGATATGTGCTCTCAGCAGGGAGTCTGGAAAAATTTCTGAACTGTTGGTAATACCTACTTGCCTACCCATCTGTTTGTGTTTTCAAAAGTGTGTTAAAGCCTTTGTTAGGAAGACAGGACTGTGGTTTTACATCTTTCCCCCCAAATCACCAGTTGGTAGGCTAGATAGTTTCTGAACTCATCCTTCTTGGAAAGTAAAAGGTCTGAAATGATTTTACTTTCTAGGTTTCTAAATATTCTATGGCTCAAATGTAGTTAATATTAGGTACTAATTATGAACCAGTTGGGATGTGCACATCAACTTCATTCTCATAATAACCCTGGAAGTGGACACTATTTCTGTCTCTACTTTACAGAGGAGGAAATTGAAGCCCAGAGAGGCTAAGTGACTTACCCAAGGTCAGACAGGCTCTCTTACTATTCCATGGGGATCTTCCCTTCCATTAATTTCTACTTATTAATTTGGAAATATCTGATGATGTGATTTTTTTTGCAGCATCAAGTTACTGTTATACTGGTGGTTGTAAAGCTAGGAAACTTGGAAAGTGCTGAGAATTATCCAAATAAAAAGCCTCAAGGAAAACCACAGTTATTTGCACATATGTGTGTGTAAGTATAGGATGATGCATGTGAGGTCATAATGCACTGCACTTATTAAAATAATCTAATTCATTATGTTTTAAACTCTAAGACTAGAGGAAGTTTCCACCAGGCACTTACCTGCAGAATAGTTCCAAGAATGAGAAGCTATCAAAACACTCATTCTTTGTAATGAACCACATACCCCACCCCTAATATAAGCCAAGAGGAAGAAAGAATGTTGGTGAGAATTTGGAATGTTTTATGGGGTTGTGTTCTGATGTGCTGCATTGTTTACCCTCTTGCGGCTTCATGCAGAGAGATGCATCATGGGAATGGTGATGTCAAGCTGGCTTACCCAGTAGGGAGGGGCTAGGTGATTCCGCAGTAACAAATAATCCACAAATCTCAGTGATTTAAAACCATGAAGGTTTATTTTTCACTTGTGCTACATGTCCTTTATGAGTCAGCTGGGGCTCTGCTCTTTATTGTCCTCAGCTAGTAGAACCTCTATCATCTAGCATGCTGCCTGTTGCCATGGCAGCAGAAAGGGAATTAGGTGAATCACACACAGGTTCTTAAAGTGGAAGTGACACACTTCACTTCTGCTCACATTTCATTGGCCAAAACAAGTCCTATGGCTATGCCCACTTTCTTCCTTTACCCCCAAGAGGAAATATTGGTGAATGTTACAAATCACTTCAATGCAAGATATCTTAGTTGACTGGGCTGCTGTAACAAAATATCACAGACTGCATATCTCATAAAGAACAGAAAAACTTTTTTTCTCACAGTTCTGGAGGTTGAGAAGTTCATGATCAAGGTGCTAGGAGATTAGGTGAGGACCCACTTCAGAGATGGCTGTTTCTTTTTTTTGCTGTAAATTCGCATGGCAGAAGGGACAAAGGAGACTCGTGGGGTCTCTTTTATAAGGGCACTAATCCCATTCATGACAGCTCCATCTTCATGATGTAATCACCTCCCAAAGGCTCCCACCTCCTAATACTATCACCTTGATGGTTAGGATTTCAACACATGAGTTTTGAAGGGACATAAACATTTATTCTACAGTATTAGACAGCCAAGGAGATTAAAAATAGCATGGCCTAAAAGAACACTGAACAGGTCTCTATGCCAGGAAGCTGCTAAACCTGGTTCAGCACCTAAGTCAAGGAGCAGCCCATGGAAAAGCACTCACCTCTCCAAGCCTTCATTCTCCCTCTCTAAACTGAGGAGTTGTGCTGAATGATGGCTTTCTTTCCTAGCTCTAAAGTTTACTGTTTTGGTTCCACCTTGATGGACACTCTTCTTTAACAGGAATCGTGAACACGGACCAGGCATCACACAAAGGTTGTAGTGGAGTGAACATATCCTTGAGAATAATATTCCTCTAGAGGCTGATGACTGAGTGACTAACAACAGAAGCTGACTTACTGGATCGTCAGGAGATGATTCTTAAATAAAAGCAAATCTTGTCCCAGAGACAGAAAAATGATTGTCTAATTTATGATCGTTTCATCTACTATGGAGTTACACAGCTACCATTGCAAGGGCCAAGAGCATTTGGAAGGAAAAGTGGCAGGCACAGGCTCTCATATTTGCATGGAAATATATTTACTAAGTAAAATAAATTAGAGGAAAAATAGAGAGCTGAACTGTGTTCCATGAAGGAAATATGGGAATCCTGTGAGTCATTAACAATAGAAGTGGGCAATTTGGAAGTGTTTATGATGAAAAAAAAAGGGAAGGGTTATACGATAAATTCTGGAAGCATTTGACAGTAATGTGTGCCAGATGGGTAACTAAGAGTGCTTTGGGGCAGCCTCAGCTGCTTCATAAAATGATCACAGGAACCTTCACAATGCCTTCTGAGGAGTGTGTATCCAGTGTGGCTGGACAAATATTTTGTAGAGGAGAGAATTCATCACAGAGGGAGGGGCTCCCCACCTGATCCATGGATACTGATCTCTGCACAGGACTTGAATGTCCCCTCTCTTCTCAAACTCTTGATTCTACACCTTCTGTGCTATTGTCTCCTGCATCGCCTTTGAGACCTTCTCATCCTTGTGCTTCATCTCCTCCACTGGCATCTCCAATTCTGTTGTGTCTCCTCAGGGAACTATTCTTCTTGTATTCAAAAGTTCTGCCATCTGCTTTTCTAGCAGGCTTTTTCTTGGTGACAGTTGCGATCACAAAAAACAAAAGACAAAAACTTGGTCAGGGGATCTAGTGATGTTTTGTGCCTCTGATGTTGGCCTCAGCCCCCACACAGAGCACTTTACAGATTCTCAAGAAACACTTAGTATTACATCTAGTCATCACATCAGTGACTAGGGTAGCAGTATGAACTCAAGTGTGCAAAGAAAAAGTAACTATTTTTGTATTACTCAATCTCTTTGTTAAATTCCATTTATACCAAATGGCAAAAAATGGAATCTTAGTTATTTCTGAGAAATAGCCATCATTTTTCAGTTAAAAAATGAAGCAGTTCATGATTCCTTCCACCTATTTAGGTCTGTCCAGTGTGTGCCTCAGTTCTGGGGTCCTGGTTGCTCTGGTCCCTGGTCAAGGGTGTCTCTTGCAGCTGGAGTGTGCTGGTCATCAGGCTGCAGAGATTGCATCTTCTTCTTACTGTAGCTCTTCTGGGCCTTTTTCATCCTCTGAGGAAGCTGCTAATGCAGAAAGACACACACACACACACACGTGAGATTGGTCTCAGGCTCTCTTCTCTTAGACCTGCTCTACCATCAATATACCATCATCATTTCCACCATTCTCTAGAAAGGTCAGTTGAGAGGAAAGGGATAGGATTTTAATATCGTGTTCACTCACTTCCCCGTCCCCCATTCCTGGTATGCATCAACATTTCTGCCCCTGGACTGCTAAATCTATCTGGGGTTCTATTGTTTTCTCCATTTTGGACAATTATACTGATCT
Organism: Ovis canadensis; assembly: GCF_042477335.2. NCBI lineage: Eukaryota > Metazoa > Chordata > Mammalia > Artiodactyla > Bovidae > Ovis > Ovis canadensis. The sequence continues at coordinate 52,094,086 of NC_091258.1, read as the reverse complement.
TGGTGCTGCTGCTGCTAAGTTGCTTCAGTCGTGTCCGACTCTGTGCGACCCAATAGACGGCAGCCCTCCAGGCTCCCCCATCCCTGGGATTCTCCAGGCAAGAACACTGGAGTGGTTTGCCATTTCCTTCTCCAATGCAGAAAAGTGAAAACTGAAAGTGAAGTTGTTCAGTCGTGTACAACTCTCAGCGACCCCACGGACTGCAGCCCACCAGGCTCCTGTGTCCTTGGGATTTTCCAGGCAAGAGTACTGGAGTGGGGTGCCACTGCCTTATGTTCATATTCTCCTCTCTTTCCTCTTTATTAATTCAGAGAGTCTTTGTTTACTTGTGGGGAGAGGAAGGAAAAAGGTATAAGTGAACAAGCTCAATGAAACACAGGTTGAGTGGGGGCAGGATGGGAAACAAACGTTAGTACTTCTTACACCATCTATCAGTATCTTCATGAGGTTACATACCTGCCATCAACACAGATTACTGGTGCTGACTTCCATGAAACTGCTCACAGCTTGGGCATATGGATGAACTACTGGCCTTAAAGCAACACTGTCTGTTACTTTTCCTTCATGACCTAGATGGAAGAATATCAAGAATCTATTTTTTTTTAAATTAATCTAAAACACGTTTCTGGGTTTTCACAGAAAGAGATACAATTTAGTTTAAAGTTAAAGCTATCCTTGAGGGTTAATCAAAACTTAACAGGTTTACCTACACTTAGCCATGAGTCTTTCCACCTCCTACCAACAAAAACTAGTGGTAAAGAACCCATCTACCAATGCAGGAGACATAAGAGACATGGGTTTGATCCCTGGGTCGGGGAAATCCCTTGGAGAAGGGAATGGCTCACACTTCAGTATTCTTGCCAGGAGAATCCCATGGACAGAGGAACCTGGAGGGCTATGGTCCATAGGGTCATAAAGAATCAGACATGACTGAAGCGACTTAGCATCCACACACACACCAATATAAAAGGGTGATGACTCCTAGGGGTCTTAATTATTGAAATGATGTAAGGATGTTCAATATTTCTTCCAGTTTACAAATACATGAACACCATGAATTGACAGGATGCTCCTTGTATAATAAATTGCTTCTGCCAAGAGCTCATGGACATAGCCATACTGCGTGGAGGCCTGGCATGGACGATCTACTTCTTTGGATCCAAATCCAGTTCAAAAAGAAAATAATCCCTGGTCATGTAGTGCATATCTGAGAAGCAGAGGTAAGAGAAGGGGATGGTTTTGCCTAGGTTGGGGATTCTGCGCCATGACTTAGTGACAGGAACCTGACACCAAGGTTACTGACTAGTCCAACCCGATGACTGAGGCTATTCTGGAGAGGAAGAAGGGCCAGCTGGGTCTTCCTAAAGGAGACTTTGGAATAGCTGAAGAAACAAGGGTCTTGAAGGAACAAGAGAAGGGGTTCCAGGATTTATCAGACTCGTTGCTAGAGGTGAAAATCTCTCCCTACAGCTAGCTCTTCTCACAGAGGCTGTCAGTTGTCTGTTCCAATATCCATACTATAAATCGTTCATAGTAACAGAACCTTTATCAGGGTGTCTATGTACTCATCCAAAAGACTACCTATCCCAGCCTCTCTGGTACCCAAGCATGGCTATATGTCTAAGTTATGGCCAAATCAGGTGTAAGATGAAATACTGTGGGGACTTCCTGGAAATCCAAAAGAGTAGTGTACAGTTCTTTGTTCCCTCTTCTTTTCTGGTTGTCTGGAATGACGATTTAGGGGCTGGTGCTTCAGCAACCATCTGGAATATGACGTGATGCTCATAGACGTAGAACCTAGGTCTCTGATGGTATGGAACCACCATGCCAGCCCTGGAGACAGAGAAAGAGCAATTTTAAATGCATTTATGTATTTATTTATTGCCACACCTAGCGGCATGTGGGATCTTAGTGTCTCAACCACAGATTGAAACTGCTCCTACTGCAGTAGAATCGCGGAGCCCTAACCACTGGAGAAATTTCTATCGTAAGTGACTTCTATCTTAAGTCATGGTTGTTTTGGATTTTTTCTATTTTTAAGCAGTTAAATCTAATGCAAATGGATAAAGTACCCTTAACTACTCTTCAAGAGACGTCTTTACAACTCACTCTCTTCTACATTTTGGAACCTCTGTTTCATTGTGGACCAACTCCTTGACCCGCATGAACATTTTTCTCAAATGTTCCTTTCTCTTCCTTGACTTGGTTTTCTCTTGATACAGTCTCTTTGTTTCACGCTTTCTCTTTTCCCACTTGATGCGTGGAGTACAAAGATCCAGGGTGGGGAAGGGAACAACATACCTAGTCCTCCTACTGCCACCGTCATTCTTCCCGTTCCATTTAGTAAAATATCCTCTTTGAAGCACATACTCCATCTAATCTTGGTTACTCTTAGGATAAACTGACATACTGAAAACTCTCCCACCTGATTTCTCAGTATCTTTCTTTTTTGAATATGAGGCATCTTCTTTCTGTCTGTCCAAAAAGCACACACTTTCAAGACTCAACTCAGTAGCCATTTCTGTCATCTTCTTTCCAACCACATGCACTAATCAACACTTGTGTGGCAGCTACTATATGTGAGGCACTGTACCAAACATAAAGAACAACAATTCTCATAGCAGCCTTGCCAGGTAGGTAACCCTTCAGACTCCTGTGGCACTTAATCTGTTCATATCTGCCTGCCTTAGGTCTTAGTTGCGGTGCGCAGGTTCTAGAGAGCTCGGGCCTGGCACTTGCCCCCTGGCATGTGGGATCTTAGTTCCCCAACCAGGGATTGAATCCGTGTCCCTTGCACTGGAAAGCAGATTAATAGCCACTGGGCCACCAGGGAAGTCCTTAACTATTCACTTTTTAAAGGCAACAAAATCTGCCTTTATTAGGCTATTTGTGATTTGCTTTGTCTCTCCACAAATGTGAAGTGAAGTGAAGTGAAGTTGCTCAGTCGTGTCCGACTCTTTGCGGCCCCATGGACTATAGCCTATCAGGCTCCTCTGTCCATGGGATTTTCCAGGCAAGAATACTGGAGTGGGTTGCCATTTCCTTCTCCAGGGGATCTTCCTGACCCAGGGATCGAACCCAGGTCTCCTGCATTGCAGGCAAATGATTTACCCTCTAAGCCACCAGGGAAGTCCACAAAGGTAGCAGTGGTCAACTCTGGTGAAAAAACAGGAACATACAGACCTCTTTGAAATAAAGCTAGATTTTCAGAAAAGTTGCAAATATAGTACAGAGAGTTGCTATATACCCTTTCCTCAGCTTCCCCAGTTGTTAGCCTCTTATACACCATCAGCATATCTTATTACCAATGATATTGACCTTGGTCATTTGGTTATCTTGGTGTCTCCTGAGTTACTATTTTCCCCATTATAACTAATAAAAAATTTCATAGAATCTGCTTCTTGAGTTGCCCTTTGCTGCTTTCTTCCTGATACGATACAATAAGATTCTTATCTCAAGAAAGGATTTTCCACAATTCCTTTACCTTCTCTCCTCATGTTAACCCCCTCCACCTTCTTTCAGGTTTCAAACGACTCAGTGGAAAAGCCCAGGCCTCTTGGAGATGCTATGATTCATGAGCATTTGCCTGGGTGCCTGCTCTTCAGCAGGAGAGGGGTTAAATTCTTTGGTATAACTTCAGCATTGAACTGCCAAGTCTCTTAGGTTCAGCTCAGCAATCAAACTGCATAACCTAATAGAGCCCCTGGTGCTTCGGGAAACACAAGACACTGATTTATATTTTAATATCAGTAATTTCCACAAGAGCAACATTTCTGAGTGTCATTTTACAATTTCTGTCAAATGCCAGCTCAGTTTTTCTTAATTCTGTTTATTGTGTCTGAATTTGCAACCTCATTGGCAATGCAGATTCTTGGCTCCCAGGGGAGGAGAAAATTTTCGTCTTTCTCTGGAATGGGAGGGATGGAGATAGAGGCAGAAATGGGCCTGTAAAATAATTGGAAATGTAAATAAAGTACCGTTGATAATAAGAACAGTGATAAAGTACTTCTAGATGAAAACAGGCAGGAGGCAGTACTGGACAAACTTTGCAAAAAAGTGACAAATGAAAGAGGTGTTTGGTTGGGATCCAAACCGACTCTCCTCCCAGAATGGAGAATGGTTCTGCACACTGCAAAAAGGAGAGAAGCGAACGGGTGTGGGAAGAACTTGGCTCGTTTGCTATAAGATCGTTGCTCTGGCCACATTAGCACTACAGCAAGTTGTTAAGGGTTTCGGGATCCTTAACGATCAAAGGTGCATGGCTGCATAAACACCAGATGTTGCCATTAGAAAGAAGGAGCCTGGTTTTCTCCTGAATTCTTTGAACATCTAATAAAAGAACAAAGCTGGTGCTGTTGGCACCAAACCACCTCTACTCAGTGTGCTCCAGGCTGGGTGTGCGTCCTGAGGCCGCTGGCTATAGATGCGTGCCCTAGGGAGCCTGGTATCATCCACGAGTTCCTTGCAGGTCTGCAGCTGTGGTTTTCACATTGTCCATTCCTGGACAGTTCACGGACAACCTCCTGGAAGAGCTCAACCCAACGCTTTTCTTTGAAGCCCGAGATTTAGCTTCGCTAGAGAGTGTTTCTTCTCTGCTTGTAACATATAGCCACTCAAGAGTCAGAAGTGAGGACTCGGTAACCTGGTGAAGCTTCTGGTGTGGCTACTCAGGGCCTTTCCCAAATGGCAGTGTCATAAGTGCCCACAATCCTTCTTTTTTCCGAAGCCATAGGCCTGTTAGGTCACTGCGAGCCCAAAGCTAGTTGTTCTGCCTCCAGTTGCTGTTAAGACCTCGTGCTTTTCGCCAGCATCCTTTAGCTTCATACACTCTAAATCCAACATCATGTCTCATTGCCAAACCTCTGGCAGAAGCCGTGTTGAGTTTCTCAGTGGAGCTATCGACCACATTGACTGAAGCCGCAGCAACGTGTTTCTCCCCGTCCAAAAGGGTAAAAATAACAGGAACAAGTTGTCGGAAATGAAATTTCAATTCATCCACGCCCTTTCTACACTTCTGCTGCGACTCCCAAGCAGGGATCAATAGTGTTTAGACAGCCAAGGAGATTTTTTCCCCTCTTAAAGCACCAGATCAATAGTAAAAAAAAAAAAAAAAAAAAAAAAATCCTCCAGCCCTCTGTATGTGTTGTAGTAAATGTGAACAAATCAGAGGCCTTCGGCTAAACGGATTGACGGGAGGCAGCAGCAGTCCGGCGCTGTGTAACTAAGAGCACATCAACTGTGCGGGTGGCAATGAGGCGGGAAGGCCACCAGGCCCCGGGTGAACGCTGGCACTCCCTCAGTTCCATCACAAGAAGGCTTCAAAGGGAATTTTTGTCCCCAAAATGAAGGGAAAAATTAAAAGATTACTGTGCATTACAGTGTGTGGGTGTGACTTTTACAAAAATTAGGAATGGTCAGGACCCTTTATGGAAATGAATTTTATTTGAAGATAGCTTGGGTTGTGGGGTACACTGCACTTCTCCATTTTGTCGCTGCTTTTTAAATTTTCTTTTTATTTAATTTTTTAGATTAAAGTTTTTGGCTATCTATTGCTTTTCCTCACTACTTCACAAATTTCATTTTCCACAATGCTGTCCAGCTCTCAAACATCTTTTCCCCTAGAAAGATTCTGAATGCTGCTTTACTGGGTTGCCTGCCTTTAGCCCAGCATGGGCATGCCTCTGACTCACCTGGATTCCTCATTTGCCATCACTGATGTTCTCTGAAGTCAGTTCTCTCTCCTTCCCTTAATTGCATTATTCATATGAGGGAGAAATTGAGTTGAAGTTCAATTCTGATTTTCCTCAAATGATGTACCCAGGAGCAACCTTTCCCTCCCATCATAAAAATTTCTGTATTGCATCTTTTCTTTTCTGCCATAGGTAAATAATACAGTGTGCAGATATTCACATGGATATTCTAGTCATTAGACTGACTTCCAAATTTGGTCTTTCTGTTTCAAGAGAGAGAGAGAACTGATGGACTGAAGCCTTAATTATGGTATGAGAAGCTGAAGACTTCGGACAATCTAATTCCTTAACTTCACTTGGAAAAGCCAACCCAAGGGCTCAAAAGACTATCACATAGCTGGTGCCGGTTTGTGGGATGAAAAGTTATTCAGACTGCAAAGATGGACTGTTATGAACATGTGAATGCTGACTTTTATTATAAAAGACTTGTTATTCTTATCAATGATTATCGATGATTATCATGCTAAATTCTGTAATGAATTAAAATTTTATTTGAAATAAAGCACTGGCTAAATCTAATATAGAAGCATAGAAAAATGATAGCATGTCAACATACATTATTAGCTTTAGATAATATAATTTTTGTGGTAAGTTTAGTTATGCAAATGTTTATAGCCATAGATAAAAGAAATGATTCTTACTGATTATGCTATAAACAGGAGCTTTTCCTGGAGTCCCTTCCTGCCTCTTATATGCCCATACTTTAAACCAGACCTGTTCTTCTTACAGTCACTGGCATATCTGAAAGATCTCCTAGGGGAAAAGAGATATACCTCAGTCACTTTAAATAATCAAGAGGTTAGGTGACAGCAGAAAAAGTCCCTCTCAGTGGATGAAAAAAAGAGAAATAGAAAAATACAAATATTAATGTATTCAGTAATTAAAAAGTGCCAAGAACCCAGTATGCATCAAGTGAAGCAGAAATGAACAAAGATGAATATAACTACCAGGATAGTGGTTCCATGGAACAGTCCGCTTCTCTCCTGCCAGGGGCCTCACACAGTGTGCAGCCTTGTTCTGCCGCTTCTCCTTCTCTAGGATTCTTCTTACCAGCAAGTTAAAGGTTTAAACATTTGAATACATAATGCAGCCGACTGATTCCAAAACATGGAAAGGCATTGGGCCAGGTTTCTCTTTGTCCATTACTTTCTACCCTTTTATCTTCTTGTTAGGGATGTTCAGGGGATGGAGGTGGGGAGAACACATGCTTGGAAGAAGAGCCAAGACTTGAAGGTAACTGTTTGCAGTTACTATTTGTATGAAGATTGTTCCAGAACAAAATCCCCAGCACAGATCCCATTTGCAGCTCCAGATCTATGTATGCAATTGCCTTCTAGAGATCTATTCTTGATTGCTTCACAGATTTATGCAGTTCAGGATCTCCAAAACGAAATTCATAATCCTTTATTCCAAACCTGCTATTTCTCCTTTGTCATCTATTTTGGTTATATAACAAACACATATAACACTTATTACCTGCAAGGCATTGTTCTGAGCATGTCAGTATTAACCCATGTAATCCAAATAACAACTCTATGGTCCAGGTACTCTGGTTATCTTCATCATAGATGAGAAAAATAACTGGCCCCAAATGAAACAGTGGTAAAGCCAGGATTCAAACCCAGGTAGCCCAGCTCTGAGTTTGTGCTCTTAATCACTGTCACACGCTGCCTCATTGAAAGGCACAACCACCCACTCTATTTGTTCAGGCTCACAAATGCGAGCACCATCTTGATTCTTCTGTCTTCCTCTCTCTCTTGCTCACTTCCACTCCTAGTCCCTTTATCTCATTACTCACCAAGTCCTGCCTATTGTATCTTCTAAATAAATCTTCTATCGGTCCTCTTCTCTTCATCTCCAATGACACCGCCCGTTCCTCCAGCAACCAGCGATATGATCATGGCATTTACTTGCTTAAAACCTTTCAATAATTCTACATTGCTCTCATGATAGAGGACAGACTCTTAAAATGGTTTATGGGCCTTCCTTGATCTGTGTGCTGCTCTCCTGACCCTCCTCCCTGCCCTTATTCACATTCCCCACGCTAGCTCCACTGAACTATGTTCAGTTTCTCAGACATACCCTGAATCTTTTTCATGATGCCTGTGCTTATGTGCATCATTCCATTTCCCTCCTCCTATCATCTTTGGGCTAACTCCAGCTGATGCCTCAGGATTCAGGTAAATATCATTTTCTCTACAAAGGCTTATCTGGCTCCTGGAGCCTGGATTCTTTCTCCAAGCATGTGCTCCCACCTGCTCTCCTGAACATTTCTAACAAGGCACCGCATCTTGTTAGGATTGTGGGCATTCTTGTCTGTATCTCCCTCAAGACCAGCAGTCCCCAACCTTTTAGGCACCAGGGAGCGGTTTTGAGGAAGAAAATTTCTCCACGGACTGGGTGTGGGGTGGGGATGATTCTGGTTATTCCCACTTGCTCATCTCCTGTTGTGTGGCCCAGTTTCTAATAGACCACTGACCGACTGGTACTGGTCTGTGGCCCTGGGGAGACCCCTGCTCTAGAATGCAAATGCATTAGATTGAAGGACGGTGTGGCCTTATTCCCCATCTTATCTCAAACGAGTAGATAAATACCTGACACATTGTGTGTGTTATTCACTCAGTCATGTCCGACTCTGCAACTCCATGGACTGCAGCCTGGCAGGCTCCTCTGTCCATGGAATTCTCCAGGTAAGGATACTGGAGTGGCTTGCCATTTCCTTCTTATAGTAGATGCTCAGTAACATTAATCAAAAGAATGATTAGCCAACTAACTGGTATACAGTGAGAAATCACTGTCACAGGAGCTAGAATATTCTCAGTCCATGCGACCAGCACATGTTCTTTCTATATATAGGAAGACCAACATGAAAAACCCAGAAGGATTTTGGTTGACAGAATCAGGACTAAGGGGTATCTAAAGAGTCCAGGGTTGAATGGCAGCTGGTAAGGATGGCATCATAAAACCATCTCGGATAGCAAAGGTGTTACCAGTGGAGCTAGTATTAGCATCTGTTGGCTGAGACCTTCTGTCTCCTGGACATCACTAGGAGGGTCCAGGCATCATTGTCTCTGTGACAATGCTCCCTCCTCCCTTTATGCATCACAAGATTGATAATCTCTTTCTTTAAATAGTCTATTCTGGTACAGTCTGGTTTTGCAGATATGGAAGCTATTCTGTCTCTCTAAGGTGACTCTAGATTCATAATATATCTTTTTCTCATTTTCAAGTTCTGGGGTAACCCCCCATAATTCACTATGAAGTGGCAAAGTGTCCAAAATTTTTATAGCAGTTCAGAGGTACAGTGTTTCACTTTTTACTGGAACCATGGAGATGACTGCATTTGATCTTGCCTTTGATTCTGATAAGGGAAGATGAGTTGTATTCTAAGGTATTGGGGAGTAATGAGAATTTCTAATGAGAGCCAGAAAAGCAAGGAGAGGCAGGTTTGCGATAAGCTTTAGATGCTAGGATGTAGAGTCTGGGATTTATCTAGAGGCAATAGGGAGCCACTAAAGGTTTTTGAGCTGGGAAGTGACACTGCAAGAGTTGCTCCAGGCAGTTTAGCCTGGCCTCTGTGTGTAAGGAGACAGGGTAGACAGATGTAGGAAGAAGAGGAGAAGGCCCAGAGAGCTAGACAGGAATTAGGAGATGATGATTTTCAAATGAAGTTAGCAGCTGAGCAGAGTAACAGGTAAGAAATCTGTGTCTTTAGTTTTTCACTATACTAGTACAATATTATATACAAATACACAAACACATCATGCTGAAGTTTCCTGAGTAGTAATTAAAAGCAAGCAAACAAAAGAACTTCATTCTGAAGAAATACTTACTAAAGAAAGATAGGTGGTGGGTGAGATTTAAAATCACCCCAAAGGGATGATACCTATTTCTGAATGGTTCATTTGCTTCAATTACTAGATGAGTCTACAGGTTAGATCTGGTTACAATGGGCTCCAAGATCAGTCCACATTCAATGGTTCGCTCAAAGAAATCTTAGGTGCTAGTCAGGTTGTGGGGACTTGGAAACCTTTCCAATCTAAACAATTTCTGCTGCAGTTGGATCTGCCTTGTGCCCTATAGAATTATGTGTCCAACCTCTCAGTTGTAGCCCTAAAGGGTTGTTGGGGTGAGATGAAGGTAGGGCTGGTTTTGGAATCGGGTGGAGACAGTAGACTACTTATTTCAAACTCATTTACATTTCAAAGTCTTTTTTCTGTAGCTGTTCTCCAGTGATGGAGTCTTGGAGGGAAGGGAGAGTGAGGTGGTTACATATGGGCGCTGCTATTGTTATATAGGAAAATACTTTTTGATGAACAGTCATTTCCTTCCACTGCCAGAGGGTGTTGATAATGAGCAAATTACCTTTTACTCCCTCTGGTGTGGATGTGAAATTGGCTGTTAATAGAGTTGCTAATGCTACCGGGTTAGCATGTGATTGTTCTATTTTAAGCCAATTTAAGTTATATTTGGGGACTAGCCAATCAGACAGCTTGCTAAGAATATGGGCCCAACTGCAGCATTTAATATTGAGAAACCTGCTTCACCCTTAGATGTGGCTGGGAGCAGAAAGTGCTGAACAGGCTGTTGTTAACATGAAATGTTTTAATACAATGTCTTTTTTTTTTTCCCTTTGTAGGTACAAGAATGGTCTCATTAGACAAATACCAAATGTTTTCATCATAGGATAGGACCCATTTCAAGCCTCAATACTATGGAATGCTATCTGACAATGATGTACTGTGCTTAATCTAACAATGGGTTAATATCGGTCATTTCATTACTGCTTGTTATGCTGTGAAAGCTTACTAGAAAATGAAATGTTCAGAAATTAGTTGAAAGGAGCAAAAAAGGTGAGAGGTTTCTACTGAGTTATATGCTCAATTGGGCTAATTAAAGGTACAGATGCATTAGTAAGGTATGGGGATAGCTCTGATTTCTTAAGATGCTTGCCTAGGAGGGGGATGGTTTATGGCTTTGTGAGCCCCCACACTCAAGGGAAGGGGATACAGCTTTCTCTTATATTCTTCCCAGCCCTCCCCTTACAGCACCCATTGCCACCTGGCACCTGGTGGCTGAATTAACTGCACTGCTTGGGAAAGTTTCTTGCTTAAATAGGATATTCTTGAACAAAGCACTGTTGATTTGTGATTTTTATGTTTCATGGGCCTTTCATGTTTTAAATGTAAAGCTCATTAGCTACATACAGAGAAGGAAACAGGTATGAAGAATGGAAAATAAAACTCAACTGATGTGACTCAGAAAGGTACAGTGTGTGCCATTCTGGTTTAGATTAATTGGGCTTGGCACCATTATGACTCCTGTCACCTGATCAGTTTACTGGACTGAAGAAATCGCAGGAATGGAAAGTGCTGGTGCCTAACAGTACCCCAACCTCATTTCTTGCCAAAATACCTCCCAAGGAAATTCTAGGCTCATGCTCTCTGATTTGCTGATAAGATGGAGTAGCCATGGTAAACCCATCTCTTCTGAACTTCCTCTCACTTGACAAATGCTTCCAGAGAATTGCCACATGCCAGGTTGGGATAAAGAAAGGACAGGGACAAAGTCCCTGACCATGGCAGCACAGAGTATACTGGGGAAGCACTTATCTAAAAACATAAAATATGGTTATAATTGAACTAATAAGAGATGATTAAAAGCATGGACATTTGCCAAATACTTTTAGAGTTGACTTTTCGCCTTCTTAAGCATCCACGGGACTTACAATGACATCCACTCTAAGAACCTTACAAATATTAACTCATTAATTCTCATAGCAATCTTTGGAGACAGGTATGATCATTGCTTTCATTCTATAGTTGGGGAAATAATGGCACAGAGAGGTTAAGGTTGAGTAACAAGGTCACACAGCTTGTCAATGCAGAATTAGGATTTGAATTCCCATCATCTGGTTTCAAAGTCCCTAGCTACCACATGCTGTGGTCCCTGGAAGACAAGTGGGATTGAGCAGAAGGAGAAAAGAGGAATGGGTGATATCTGATATTTTTGACTTACTTCACTCTGTATGACAGACTCCAGGTCCACCCACATCTCTGCAAACGGCACAACTCCATTCCTCTTTATGGCTGAATAATATTCCATGGTATATATGTACCACATATTTCTTTGTTGATATTAATAGACATTGAGGTTGCTTCTATGTTCTGGTACATTGAACTTACTTACTTTTTCAAAAAAGAGAGAATGGGTGAGATGAGAATTTCAGGCTTAGGCTTCCAGGCAAAGGGACAAACTTATCCAGGGTTACTGATGGGTGACTACATATGGCATTCAAGGAGAACCCTCGTGGTCACTAACAGGATAAGAGGGGATGTGGTTGGGGTGTGGGTGCCAACCTTGGATGGGAAGAGAAAGGGGAACTGATGGGAAGGGCTAAGGAGGAGGCTACAGAAGGAGAACTAGCAGAAGGACCTTTCCAATGGGAAGGCAGAGAGATAAGTCCAAGTAGGATGAGGAAAACCTGGCCATTGTTTTAGAGATAAGGAGGCCATTGATGACCTTGCGAGCACTGTTGGTAGAACAGAGGACTGAAATGAAAGCTGTAGTTGATGGGGAGTTCCTGGAGGAGAGCGGTGTGAATGTTTTGCTAGAAGTTTTATAGTAAAGGGAGGAGGGGAGAGAGAGAGAGTAAAGGGAAAGGAAGGGAAGACAGTGATTCTTGGCTAAGGATCAGAGAAGGGGGAAAAGCAGAATGAGGAGGGGAGTGGGCAGTGGGGAGGAAGTATCAGAGACAAGTAACATTGAGGTGCGGAACCTCTTCCTGCCAAACCTCAACCTGAAGCATTTCCTGAGAACAAGGTCAATATTATTTTTTCCAGGCAGTGGAACATAATGTCAAGAGGCTCAGATGCAGATTTAATACAAGGGTCTTTAGAAGACATCACAGGCTGGGAGGACTTTGAGAGAAGAGGTTTGTGTTCCTAGCAGAGCACCAGGTAGAGAGCAGGTTCTTAGAATGTGTTTGTTGAATGAATAAATGGGTCTTATTTACATTTTTATTGTGAATATTATTAAAAAAGAATAAGACACTGCTTATAAAACACTTGGAGACACAGTCATAAAAAAAAAAAACCTAACGTTTTATGGACTGGGAATCATTTTATGAAATGTTGCAGATACCCTATATCCATCCTGCCTGAGGCCTTGAAGTAATAGGACCATTATAGGATTTCTCATTGGGTCATCAAAAAAGTTTCATCTCTCATATTCCTGCTACTTCACAGACAGATTCTGTGTTTTATTAAAGGTAGGGAAAAAATAAGTTGTTTCTGAAGCACAGGATATAGTTAAAGGTGTTAAGAAAACATGCTACAATCCTCACTAGTATCTTGACTACTAATTTGAATAAATGTTTATTCTTAACTGTTTCAGCATTATCCTTCTTTTTCCAGAAAGGTCACACATATGCCACTAAAAATACATTCAGTACATTCAAGAATATTTTTCAAGTGATTTATTGGGGGGTAATGTATGGACTATTTATTTAAATATCTCTCCTATTTCCAGTAATGCCACAACCTCATTAGAAGTGACTTGGCTCATTGCTTAAGCAAAATGATTTTGCTATTTAGTACCTCTCCTTTAAAAATAGGCTATTTCCCTCTAACCATTTACCAGAATTGGAGATCTATTTTTAGAAAAGTAGAAGAGAATGGGTAAGGTCACAGCCTTGGGCCTTGGGGAATTCCTCTTGAGGTTGCGTCTGTTGTACCTGTGGGCTCATTTTCCTCCCTCTGGATTCTCCAGAGCGAAGGGAATTCTCCACTTGAGGTGTGAGGGCACAGCCGCTTCTCTGGGGAATTGCGGAATCTTGCCAAGAGGCTCTGTTTTGTATTCCCAGTGGCAGGCATCTAGCCGGCAAAGTATGGGGCCTGGTTTTAGCAGTGAAAAACTGCTTTGCTCTTTGGGGACATGAGAGAACTATTTGCCGTATTAGTAAATGAAATTTGCTAACGAGCGACTCTGCAACACATAACCAACCTCTCTGCGGCTGATACAGTTAGATGCTTATAACACATATAAAACAGAACGATAAAGTGAACATGTGTGACCCCTCTGGGAGCTGAACCATTCCCGATGGGGCATCTAAGAGTTCCTTCTGTTTCATTCCTCTGACCCTGTCTCCCCCTGAGAGGTAACCACAGTCCTCAATTTTGTGTTCATAATTGATCTGATGAAAAAAATGCTTTTGTCACATATGTATGTACCCCTAAGCAATAAGCTTTTTAAAGCTTATTTGCTTGCTTTTGAGCTTTATAAAAATTGTATCATACTCTGTTTAATGTTCTGCAACTTGTTATTTTCATCCAGTGTTGGTTCAAAGATTCATCCATGTGATTGCACTTAGTTGCGGTTCATCCATTTCACTGCTGCGCTACAGTCCATTCTGGGAATACGGCACAATTTGCTCAGCCCTTGTCTAGCAGGTATACACTTGGGCTGTTGGAGGTTTCTTAGCTAAGCCAGACAGGGCCACTGTATGCATTCTTGGGCATGGTCATGGTCTTGTGCAAGTGATTCTCTAACGTGTATGCCTGGTTCAAAGGCTTGCAAACTTTATAACACAGAGCCAGACTGTTATTCTTAACACTGCCATTTGAATTTTTTACCCCTTAATGAAAAATATGTCAATGCAGCTGTGATTCAAGAAGAAAGGCAGCAGGCAAACAGGTAAGGAAGGAAGGAGGGAAAGAAAAGAAGGTAGGTGAAAAGAGAAAAGGGTTGGAAAAGAGAGGGAGAAAAGAGAATTCCCCTCAAATAGTTTAAGGCTAGTATAGAAGATTCATAAATTTCCTTAGGTGTTTTGTTCTATTTAATGATCCAGCTCCAATGGCTATAGGATGTTTACATGTTATTGAACTGGAAGACTAAAGAAGGTACTAAATCTAGTTGGTGTTAATGTGACAAAACTGACATTTTCATTTATTGTTTGTGGGTTGTTAATTGCCTTCTTTCTTGAAAGTAATTTAGCAATATGGAACAAAAATCCTAAAAAAGATTTCACTTTACTTGGCAATTCCTTTTATAGGATTTTATTCTAAGGGAAGAGAAGAACAAGTGTATGAAGATGTTTGTTTAAAGATGATACCTGCAGAGTTACTGGTAGCAAAAAGAAAGGAGGGATCATCTAAATGTCCAAAAGTTATTGGTTAAATAACTATTTAGGAATTTTAAACGAGGGAAGGATGTGCATGTTAGAGTGCCTAGAAGGACTTTAAGTGATGGTGATAATGATGATGATTGTTTATCCGTATTTTTTCACTTTTTCTATAAAAATAATGCATTACTTATCATGATTAAAATAAAAATAACTTGTGGCAGTCTATTAAAGAGAAAGCTTGGAGATTTTTGATACTGCCTACATGCCATTATCCAATCTGTGGATTATCCTTAGAAAATTTAGCATCATAGATTGTCACCTACAATGAAGACTTTCTCTTGCTTTCTGGGGATGTAAACAAATTTTATATCAGCCAGCTCACACACACACACACACACACACAAACCAAAAAATATAATTCTACAACCCCCAAATGCATTTCATTGAACAAAAAGTAAACAAAAAAATCTGCTTTATCTCTGCAGATTTACTATGTAATCATATGTCCCAGCTCTGGTCTATCAGCCTGGATCATTCATACCACCACTGGCTACTTCCCTCTTCACCATGTTTTCCTTTGGGTGGTTTAATATTTCTAATTCCATAATTTCTATTTTTATAACATTCCTATGAGGTGGGAAGAGTGTTCCGTGGCAGGTATAGTAATTATCAAGAGTGCTTTTTTTTTTAAAATTTGGTAGAATACTGGTCAAATATTTTCATTGTATAATCCCTGGTCTCTTGGAGCCTTTGAAAATAATGGCCAGTAGTTGCGCAAGTTCGTTAACTAATTCCCTTAAGGTAGGGGAACGTGCGTTATCTGGACTTGCTGATGTACATATTGCGCTATGTTTTCAAGTATTCCCTTACCTGGTTTATTTCAACATCTATATTTAAAGGTCTTCATTACTTCCTAATTATCTTTGCTCCCTTCCCTTATTTTTCTTGTTAAAGACCAATTTAAAAGAGCAGCTTGGTATCTCTGCCACTCAGAGTCATCATTAATTTCACTCCCCTTCTCATTTATTAGGCCAGCCGCTTTATTGCCCAGGTTTCTTCCTCCCCAGCCTGTTTTCCTTGCCTCCAACCTCTTTGGTGGTATTAACGCATGCTGCCTTCTCCACTGCTCTTATTTTTCGTTCCTTGGGAAGCCTTAGAGTCGTGCATTCATTTTTCTTTTTTTGGAGTGGTGATGGTGGGGTGGGGGGGGCGGTGTGCTCGTCCTCATCCTTTCTTTATTTCCACAGTGGGCTTTCTTCTACCTTTAGATCCTTTCAAGGTTCTTTGTCAAGCGCTCCTTGTATTTCTTTTCTTTTTTTTTTTTTAAATTCAAGGTATCCTGGGCCTTTGTGGCTTAACTGTTACTTGGAAACTTTCTGCCCTTGCCTGTAGTGCTATCTGGGTTTCTTAATTCACCCAAATTGGATTTCTGAAAATCTTTTAACTTGAGCAAGTTCCTTAATGTTTTTAAATATAGAGATCAGGTCATACTGCCAGGGCAGTGGCGTCTCATGGTCAACAGCAACAAAGACCGTTTACAGGAAGGAGAGAATCAGCACAGATGTGAGGTCATTGTTCCTGCCTTAGGCAGGATATAGACATTTTCAGACCCAAATCCATCCTCAATGAAAAAAAGCTAAAATACTGTTGGTGTTCCAAGTTGTTGACATTGAACTTGGTTTCAATGTCATACCACGGATGGCAAACAGCTTGCTATTTAGAAAGGTGGGATTGAGAAATGCTGCCCAGGAGTCCCACTTTTTAGTTTACATTAATTAATGACATGAGGACAAGTACTAGATTCTATGCTCATCAATTTAAATGCACCAGACCACAGTGTTCCTTCATTCTCTGTTTTTGACTGGGTCTGTGTGTGGATGTGTGGATCTGCTGGCAAGTATGTGATCTTGGCAGTTTCCCTTCCAGTCTAGGGTAGCCATAGAGTCCTGCTGCTCAAGTCTCCCTTCCAGAGTGGATCAGTCCCCAAGAGTGCAGTTAGCTGGCAGCTTCCTGCTGTGGATGTCTCCAAGGCAGCTGCTGCTCAATGACCAGGCACAGCAGTGGGAGCAGGGACTCCCCTTTTCTGGATCTTTGCACCAGATTTCCCAGTTGGTCTGGTAACCCTTTCTCTGTGCTGCACTACAGTCTGAGGCTCTGTTCACCCCATCTTTCATAGATGTCAGACCGGCATGGTGGTCTGAAGGTTCTCCCTGCTTACCAGTGATCCATCTTCCTTTTTCCTTTGACAGGTGTTAACACCACTAAGTCACTTGTATGTCTAAATCTATCTCAGCATCTGCTTCTGAGAGAATCTGAACTGACGACAAGGACCCAATCCCCCTTTAACCTTGCCAACCCCTCTACCTGCCCCACACGTCTTGCCTTGGCATGAGCTCAGCCATACTCGCCTTTGTTAGTCGATGGAAAATCCAAATGCTACAGAGGTCATAGAACATATCTCAAGCTAAATGGAAACAGAACTGGGGGTCATCTCCAGTCTGGGATTATACGTACAGCTACTCTCATTCATTAATATGAATAATCGATCTCATTACAGTTTGATCAAATAGAATAGTTCTCAGGAAAAGAGCGTGTACTTAAACCACAGGATCACTAGGTGACGCTGCTGCCCCACATAAAGGCGACAGCCTGAGCTAGGCTTGGACAGAGCCATTCGGGGCTGGGGGTCCGCCGTTTCCTTGGTTAGATAGAGCCCACAGGTCTGTAATCCACCCCAGAATCTGAAAAGGTAATTTCTGGGTCCATGAGTCCAGGCTCTAGAAGAGCATGCCAAGTCTCTCTCTCTCTGTCAGAGCTCTCTCTCTGAAACTCTTAAACTGATTTAAAAAACTAACCATATCTGCTCTAACTTCTCCAACTGTCTGCCCATCCACCTCACATGACTACTTACCCTTTCGGATCAACAGAACAATAAGGGAGAACTATCAGTTTGAGTGGTATCGGCACCATGGTCTTTATCTAGAGCCCCTTAATAGATTTGCACACCCAGGCCTCACTCACTTGTCTTAGGAGTGTAAGGAGACAAGGAGTATTGGGTGTGGGGGCCACTTTCATGCTTGGTGTCTTCTCTGCTGAACGCAGAACATGCATCTCCCAGGTCAGGTTTCTGGCTGAGCGCTGCCATCTTTCATGCTGCCTCTCCTGCCTTCTCATATGTGCAGTCAGCAGTCTGTAAACATAACACCTGTCCTGTAAATCCTCATAGACAAAGCTGCTGAGTGGCGCTAAAAACTTAACCCTAGAAATCACCCCTCATCCCCAAGCAGTCTTATCTGCTGTACATGCACATTACTCCATCCTTAGAGCTTCTCAGTAGGCACATTGTCAACCTGAGTTTTAAGAAAAAAGTCATTGTCTTACCCGTGGAATGAGTATTTCATTGAATATGAAATACTTTCATTTCATTAGGACTGGATTCATTCATGCTTCCATTGGGGAATCTCCAGGACCACAACCATCCATCTATTCTTCATGTTTCTTCAATACACTGCTCAGGCTTTCTCATCACGTTTTACACCCATAATGGTTTGGAATTTCCCAGGAGACTTTTGGCTCACTACCTTACATAGAGACATCAGGAGTGTGTCACTAGAAAGTTTTCAATATAGCCCTCACACTGCCAATACGCTCACAATCCAAGTGCAGCGTGACTCAAGTGTGCTTGATTGTAAGATACAGATTCCCGAACCTCTCCCCTGGGGAATCTGACTCAGTAAATCTGAGGTGCACTTGGGAGTATATATTTTAAACAAGTAATCCAGTGACTCTGCTGATCAAGTTAAGAAAACACAGCCCCACTAAACGTAGTGGGTTCTAGCTAGAAACAAGGTTATAATTCTAATCAGACACAGCAGAAGTCACAATACAAAGGAAAAAAAAGATACTGGAGACGTTAATAGCTAGAGAGAACCATCTGTGAGTTGTGGGACACCCTCGCCAGGTAATTGGGCACCTAGTGTGATTGTAGCTACCTGGAAGATTCTGATGGAGGAAGCACTGGGGAATCTTTTATTAACATATTTAATGTGCTTGACTAAGGGGAAGAAGTAGAGGAGGCCTTGTTAGTAACTCCTCCTTGTGTAGCGCAGGGCTAGGAAACAGTGCTTTCTTTCCCAGGAAAGGCTTATTTAACCCTTGACTGTCTTTCTCTGGGGAGAAATCACTGGATGCAATCAAGCCTAAACAGAAGTCTTCCTGAAAGAGTTGGGTGTGCCTGGGGCCCTGTGGGTAGTGCCTGGGAGGTGTACACAGAGGGTCACATCAACCTTTGTCGTGGAACACGGTACTGCTTCTATGACAGAGCAGTGTGCCCTGTTATGTTCCTGGCTGCTTTCCTTCTCTCCTGGGTCAGCTTGAGAATCCCCGAGGACTCCAGAATATTGACCCACCCAATGAGGGATCCCACCTCCTCTTCATCATAGCTGGGGAATGAGTGCTGCTCTTTCCAAGCTGAGAGTTGACGAAGATAAAGAGATGTAGAACCTTAGTGGGAGGCTGAGGTTGGAACCATGTGTCTCAAAAAGCCAAGTGGAACCTCTGATCTGCAGGTTTTTCAGGCCACTTCTGTCACTCCGCACTCAGACCAACATCACACCTGCACACAAACCATAGCAGGTGAGATTTCAACTTTCCCCCTCCCCAACAAAGTCAACCACTCCGCGGGGAATTTTCTGTTTGGTGGCAACAAATAGCCAAGTTGAAAATGCAACATTCTTTTCTCAGCTGTAGATAAACCACGCAGCATTGTGGCATCTTTTTGTTTTCTATCCCTGAAAGAGTCTGGGGGTGGTTTTTTTTTTTTTTTTTTGCTTTTTTCATAAATAAATATTTTAACTGGAAATTTCCAAGCATATGACAGGCCTAGAATGTGAACTTGAATGTACTGTAATAGAAATCATCAGTTGCCATGGCGACGTGTTCCAGGAGCAGATTGCAGGGGGTCACATGGGCAGAGAGTGCTCAGTAATACTAACACATCAGAGAGCGAGGCCACTTAACCTCAATCGCTTCCAGCTATTGTGCAGAATGCAATTGAATTTATTCCTAATTTCTGCCAGTGCTAAAGAACAAAATTTCCCTGCAGATTTTAATCTTACTCAGGCAGGCCCAGCTAGTGCTCAGACGCTGTTCAGCACCAATATTCAGTCCAGTTACTCGCCCACTTTACAGCTCTATTTTCTTATTTTTATTTTTCATAATAGCTTCCCTCCCCATGCTGGGTCCCGCACGTCCCCCTGCCCTGGGGAGAACTTCCCTCCTCCTTTCCGAATGGCTGCACGGTCTCTGTGACTCCATTCTGCTAATACAAGGAACACAGCTTTCATAATAATAGGGGTAAAAAAAAAAGAAAGAGCTTCACTGTCAGCAATAGCTTTCTTTTTTCCCCACCCCAAACCTGTTCTGAAATACAATTCCTGCCAGCTTTGGGTTGTACCTTGGAATGCCACAATTAACAGCCCCTGCGTAAGAAGGCAAACTGATGGATTAGTGAATAATGGAATCAAAGTGCATATTTTCAATCCCTGTGACAGTCACCTCACCCTCCACATGTACAACCCCAACCAGGAGAGCGACACAGATTAGCAGGAGGTCCAGCCGCCGATCACAGAGCACTCATTTCGAGAGCTTATCCGCCCTTATGAAGGCTGATAAATCAGAGACTCTCATATGGACAGTCTCAAGTTAGCAGCGTCATCGATCTACCCTGGCCCTTTTAAGTTATTTGTCTCATTCACTTCCAAAGATGATATCAGAGATGCCAAATGAGTCTTTGTTTTCTGCACTCTTGCTCTTCCCAGGGTGAGTGGCTGTGTTGTTGTGGGGGCTAAGAGGTCTGCTTCCGGGGCCCAGCCCTTTCTTTCCCATGGAAGGTCATCTCTCCCTGCCTCGAGGTATTGTCAGCAGCCTGCCTGTGTTCCCAGGCTGGAGGTAGCATTCTCCAGGCTGATGGTCTTTGCATGGCTCTAGTTCTTGGATGATCTCTCCACTTTATGAATATCTCTTTTAAAAAGACAGAAAGCCAGCTTTAACAGCCAAATGAAGATAAGGCAGAGCTGGGCCTGCAACAGTCCACATTCTAAAGGTCAAGCAATGGGAAACTTAAAAATATAGGGAGATTATGGAAAGGTCTTTTGAGGGGAGAAAAAAAAGATAGTTTCTGAAGTGGTTTCCTTTAGAGGGTAGGGTCCTCTAATAAGGGGGAAAATGTAGTCACAATTCACTTACTCAGCTAGTACCAAGCCGTAGTTCTAAGGCTGCGCTGGGACAGGAAACATGGAGAGAAACTGAGAAGAGGCAGAATGGCCGCAGCGTGGAATTAGGACGAGCTGTTGGCAGTGGTTCCTGACTCTACACAGAGAACTTGATGACTGTAGATGTATCCACGGAGGCTGTGAGAGAAAAGAAGCCAGAGAGGAAATGAAGAGAAGCACTGCAAGGAATTTTATATCAGTAGTGTGACATTTTGGAGAAGGTGATGGCACCTCACTCCAGAACTCCTGCCTGGAAAATCCCATGGGTGGAGGAGCCTGGTAGGCTGCAGTCCGTGGGGTCTCGAAGAGTTGGACACGACTGAGTGACTTCACTTTCATGCTTTGGAGAAGGAAATGGCAACCCACTCCAGTGTTCTTGCCTGGAGAATCCCAGGGATGGGGGAGCCTAGTGGGCTATGTCTATGGGGTCGCACAGAGTCGGACACGACTGAAGTGACTTAGCAGCAGCAGCAGCAGCAGTGTGACATTTGGATCTGGAGAGAGAAAACCATGTGCCAAGCTGTTGGCAGCACACGTGGCTCTGTGCCTGCCCTACTGCACCGAAGTCTCTGGAAGGCCTTTGCAAGACAGCCTTGGCCCACAACTGCCTGTCCACATGGCTGGGTAGCTCAGGTCAAGCCAGCCCTTCAGCCTCTATCAGGGACTTAATTTATTTTTTTATTAAAAAATTTTATTTGTTAACTGCATTGGGTCTTCGCTGCTGTGAGCAGGCTTTCCCTAGTTGAGGTGAGTGGGGGCTACTCTTTGTTGTGGAGGACAGGCTTCTCATTGCAGCAGCTTCTCTTGCTGCAGAGCTCAGGCTGTAGGCGTGCGGGCTCTAGACTGCAGGCTCAGAAGTTGTGGTGCACGGGCTTAGTTACTCCGCAGCACGTGGGATCCACTTCTAACTAGGAAGGAGTAGCACTGTCTTTGTAAATGGCAAAATGCTCAGTTATCTACAACTTTGAACATGTTTTCTAATCAAAGTTGGTTTGATTTGTACTGAAGCATCATTTTCACACTTACTAGTTAAAAATGCTTGTTGATCCTCTTGTGAGAGTCATTCAGGCAATTAGAGCCTTGGAACGTTCCAGGAGGTTGTCTAATCTCTACCTAAGCAACATCTGTTTAGGCAGAGTGGCCTTCTGGAAACTTTATCCACACAGAGGTACTTGGCTGGGGGACCACTGAACCTCATGGCTTCTGACTGAACAAAGATGGCAAGAGAAGGTTAAGAAAAGAGCCTGAGGCTTTATCTGTGATGAATTTCATTAAAGGGAAGGACAATCTGTGCTATTATGCTAATACCTGCAATAGCAATCTTATTATGTTCATTAATCTATAGCCAAGGAATAACATTATTATAGTTCTTATAGCTTTTCAAAGTACTTTCATGACTATTACCTTATTTGAACTGCACGGCAACCTTATAATGTAGGTGGGGCACATTTTTCAGCTGAGAGATTAAGAGCTACAAAAGTTGGGACTGGAACAAAATCACACAGAGTAAGGACAAGATCTAGATCTTAGGACACTAGATGCTGTGTTCTTTCTGCCACCCTGTGTGCTGGCCCGGCTGAGAGCCAGAGTACCTGCCTTTTCTCAGGGAAAATGGCCCAAAGAGGCTCCTCCCTGCACAATTTACTATAGTCCTATGTGCAGAAAGGACTGGCCCATGGGTGAACAGAGAGGGGTTGGCACTGTCTATGGGTTGAACATGAGGGGCAGTGCCTCTGTACAAGTTTGGTGTAGATTCTGCTTATTAGGGTTTTCCAGATTGAACAGAGACAACCCAACTCAACCCAGCTTCTTTTTTGGGAAGTGTGAATCCTGGTGGAAAGTGAGGAGGTGGGTCTAATTCTCCTTGCAAGAAGCCTGATGCACAAATGTGCCTAATAAGCAGCAGGACTCAGAGTGAAGATGGCATTTGGTGTAGCGCTGTTGACTTTGCCAAAACACAAGCCACCGTATCTCAGTTACTGAGTAACAGAAGAAATAGACATTTTCCTGTGCCTCCCTTCTTCTCCACCCTCTTCCCTACCCAGTCCTTGGTGCTACAGGGACAGGGTCAGTGATGGGTTGAGAGTTAGGGATGTCTGATAGATACATTACTAGCAGTAAAAAAAACCCCAGAGTTTCCACACTGGCTGTTGTGAGGAAGCTTCATGGACATGGCCCCATGAAAACATCTAGCTTGATGACTCTCTGGCTGATGGAAGAAAGGTCTCTGTGCTGCTCCAAGTTTCTCAAGATCCTTGCACTGAACATCTATTGCAGAAAGAACCCCGAATGTGGCCAGGTATTATTTAGACATAATAATCTATTTTCTTTCTTTTTCCTCCTTTTCTTTCTACAAGCAAGTAGTCTGGTCTCTGCCTCCAAGGGGGGCATGTTGTAAGGCAGGTTGAAGGTCTTTCTGACTTCCATAATACTAAAGCTTAACTTCTTAGTATAATGGTTCTGATAAAGGTGTCACTAGACCTAAAAGGGGTGTTGGAAATGAATGGCCCTCCTGAATGTTATTGGTAGTTGAAATAGCTGGGAGGTATCATTGGCAATTTGTTCTTTAAGGAGCTGGGGATGGTAAACATCTAACAGTGAATGGGCAGGAGTTTTGAAGAAACATGAAGGAAGAAAGATGACAGCCTAAAAGAGATTTCCCCAAAGTTGGGAAGAGGGAAAGGGGAGGAGCGGGAAGGAGAAGAGGAAGAGTAGAGAGAACTCGGCATCCTGACTGCAGAAGAGATTGGTTCCCTGTTCACTGGTTCCCTCTACGTGAGGGGCAAGACCTCAGAGTACCATGTGTGGGGGGTGCATCTGCATGCAAGGCTGAGGCGTCCTCAACCTTGACGCAGTTTACATGGATGACATTCAGTTCAGTTCAGTCCCTCAGTCGTGTCCGACTCTTTGCAACCCCATGAATTGCAGCATGCCAGACCTCCCTGTCTATCACCAACTCCTGGAGTTCACTCAAACTTACGTCCCTCGAGTCGGTGATGCCATCCAGCCATCTCATCCTCTGTCATCTACCTTTTCCTCCTCCCTCCCAGCATCAGAGTCTTTTCCAGTGAGTCAACTATTCGCATGAGGTGGCCAAAGTACTGGAGTTTCAGCTTTAGCATCATTTCTTCCAGAGAACACCCAGGGCTGATCTCCTTTAGAATGGACTGGTTGGATCTCCTTGCAGTCCAAGGGACTCTCAAGAGTCTTCTCCAACACCACAGTTCAAAAGCATCAATTCTTCGGCGCTCAGCTTTCTTCACAGTCCAACTCTCACATCCATACTTGACCACTGGAAAAACCATAGCCTTGACTAGACAGACCTTCGTTGGCAAAGTAATCTCTCTGCTTTTCAATATGCTATCTAGGTTGGTCATAACTTTTCTTCCAAGGAGTAAGCGTCTTTTAATTTCATGGTTGCAACCACCATCTGCAGTGATTTTGGAGCCCCAAAAAATAAAGTTTGACACTGTTTCCACTGTTTCCCCATCTATTTCCCATGAAGTGATGGGACCAGATGCCATGACCTTCGTTTTCTGAATGTTGAGCTTTAAGCCAACTTTTTCACTCTCCTCTTCCACTTTCATCAAGAGGCTTTTTAGTTCCTCTTCACTTTCTGCCATAAGGGTGGTGTCATCTGCATATCTGAGCTTATTGATATTTCTCCTGGCAATCTTCATTCCAGCTTGTGTTTCTTCCAGTCCACCGTTTCTCATGATGTACTCTACATAGAAGTTAAATAAGCAGGGTGACAATATACAGCCTTGACAGACTCCTTTTCTTGTTTGGAACCAGCCTGTTGTTCCATGTCCAGTACTAACTGTTGCTTCCTGACCTGCATACAGATTTCTCAAGAGGCAGGTTAGGTGGTCTGGTATTCCCATCTCTTTCAGAATTTTCCACAGTTTATTGTGATCCACACAGTCAAAGGCTTTGGCATAGTCAATAAAGCAGAAATAGATGTTTTTCTGGAACTCTCTTGCTTTTTTGATGATCCAGTGGATGTTGGCAATTTGATCTCTGGTTCCTCTGCCTTTTCTAAAACCAGCTTGAACATCTGAAAGTTCACGGTTCACATATTACTGAAGCCTGGTTTGGAGAATTTTGAGCATTACTTTACTAGCGTGTGAGATGAGTGCAATTGTGCGGTAGTTTGAGCATTCTTTGGCATTGCCTTTCTTTGGGATTGGAATGAAAACTGACCTTTCCTGTCCTGTGGCCACTGCTGAGTTTTCCAAATTTGCTGGCATATTGAGTGCAGCACTTTCACAGCATCATCTTTCAGGATTTGAAATAGCTCAACTGGAATGCCATCATTTCCACTAGCTTTGTTCGTAGTGATGCTTTCTAAGGCCCACTTGACTTCACATTCCAGTATGTCTGGCTCTAGGTGAGTGATCATACCATTGTGATTATCTTGGTTATGAAGATCTTTTTTGTACAGTTCTTCTGTGTATTCTTGCCACCTCTTCTTAATATCTTCTGCTTCTGTTAGGTCCATACCATTTCTGTCCTCTCTCGAGCCCATCTTTGCACAAGCACGGCCGAGAGGAGCTACCCCACATCCGAGGTCAGGGGCGGCAGCCAAGAGTGCCAGGCTGCGACAGCGCAGGAGCAGCCGAGAGGAGCTACCCCACGGATGACATTAGGCCAGATAATTGTTGTGAGACTTTCCTGTGTATTGTAAGACATTCAGCAGTGTTCTTTACCTCTACCCACTAAAAGCCAATAGCAAGCACCTCCCCAGTCACAGCTCAAATGTCTCCAGATGTTGCCAAATATCTCCTGGTGGGCAAACCTGTCCCTAGTTGAGAGCCACTGCTCTAGGCCAGGGGTTGCAACCTCAATTGCTATAGGAACCAGGTGACAACGATAACAACAGAAATAGTAGTAGTAACAATGAACTTTTCTACGAGTGCCAGATACCATCCTCAACACTTTATACATTTTAATTCATTTAATCCTCACTATTACCCTATGAAGCAGGCACAACCTCATCTTACAAATGAAGAAACCGAGGCACAGAGAGACTAAGAAACTCACGGAAACTCACACACTACTAAGTGAAGGGTGAGCATTTGCACTCAGGCCCTGTGATCCCAGAGCCCCAGCTTCTCTCTGCTATAAGGCCTGACTACTGCACCGTTTCCCTTTATTGAAGTCAATTTATTTACCTTGCCTATCAACTCAGGGAGAGAATGTTCACTTTTTAAGGATTAAGGATTCTTACAGTCTCTTGTGGTACAAATGCTTCTATATTCAACAAGCATTGCTGCAATGAGAAGACTTACTGAATTGACAAAAACAGGTGAGTGTTTTAAAGCACGCACTGTTAGGTGTGTCTTGGCTTCAGCAGTGTGTGGAACCTTCCTCTGAGCTACATCCTCTTCTGTGTGGGCAGCACAAGGTTTTCAGCTTCCGTGGAACATCTGTAGAAGTTGGGTGCACGTCCAGAATTTACCATACCCTGCACTTTCATCCTGCCTCTTCTGCATTCAGGAAGCAAGAAACAGTTCACTTAGTGATGGGCTTTGCCTGAAGGAAACAGCTCCTGTCTTAGCCGGGCATTCTTCATCAGGGCTTGGGTGATGGCAGGATGCCTGGGGAAGTGGGGAGTAGGCTATGGGCCCCAATTCTGCATGCTGCTGGTGACGTACATGGAGTGTCCTTGGTGGGGTCTCTGGGAACCCACCTGCCAAGGCAGGAGATATAATGAGACCTGGGTTCGATTTCTGGGTCAGGAAGATCCCCTGGAGGAGGGCATGGCAACCCACTCCAGTATTCTTGCTTGGAGAATCCCATGGACAGAGGAACCTGGCGGGCAATAGTCCAAGGGGTTGCAAAGAGTTGGACACGACTGAGGCGACAGCATGCACACACTGGGTGCTTTAGCTGCATTACAATCCTCTGGACGACTGTCCACTCATTGCGCCTCCACTTTCTGTTTCATAGTCTGAAGAACTCCTTGTCCCCACCCTACCTGTGGGATGGATTCACAGAGCTCCCCAGACTGTCACAGAATTGTGAGGGCATCTTTGCTTTTCCAGCTCTTTTCCAGTGATGCTTCAGCAATGACCTGGAAGGGTCTGATGGGAAAGCTAACACCGGGCTTTGGGTCAGTTTTCAGGTTTCCCCTTGTGAGGGTGATGAGATGCTAATTTCAGTTCAAATTTTATACCCTTAGAACACAGCATTTGGATTTAAATTTAAATTGGAGTTTGAGAGGTATCAAAGTCGAAAGTACCGTGTCCACATTTTCATTATAGATACTCCTCATTCCCAACAGTTGTTGGAAAGATCTTCAACACTTCCCACATTACATCTGGTTTTTAATTCAGTTAGAATCATGTGTGCCTCTTCTGTTTGTCATAGTTAGAAACAAATAGCGATTTTTAGAGCAATTATCTCCAACATGACAGTGAGCACTCTTCCCGAGTACAGAAGGGACTGGCTCTAAAACAAATAATAAAGAATTCAAGCAAAGCTGCCAATACCAATCCTTAACACTGAAGTTTGTCCAGGGCTTGCCCTGCGTTTCCAGCTGATATTCCATCACAACATTTTTCTTTCCCTCTGGGGTTCATTCTCATGTCAGAAAATAAATAATTTATCAATATATTAATATTAATATAGTATATTAATATATTATTTAATATATTTATTAATTGTCAACTAGATGGCTAAACTGGAATCAAGATTGCTGGGAGAAATATAAACAACCTCAGATATGCAGATGATACCACTCGAATGGCAGAAAGTGGAGAGGAACTAAAGAGCCTCTTGATGAGGGTGAAAGAAGAGAGTGAAAAAGCTGAGTTAAAACTCAACATTAAAAAGTGAAGATCATAGCATCTAGTTCCATCACTTCATAGTAAAGAGAAGGGGAAAAAGTGGAAGCAGTCACAGATTTTATTTTCTTGGGCTCCAAAATCACTGTGGACAGTGACTACAGCCATGAATTTTCCTTGTAAGGAAAGCTATGACAGACCTAGAGAGCATTTTAAAAAGCAGAGAAAGGTCCATATAGTCAAAGCTACAGTTTTTCCAGTAGTCATGTACGGATGTGAGAGTTGGACCATAAAGAAGGCTGAGTGCTGAAGAATTGATGCTTTGAAAGTGAGGTGCTGGAGAAGATGCTTGAGAGTCCCTTGGACTGCAAGGAGATCAAACTAGTCAATTCTAAAGGAAACCAACTCTGAATATTCATTGGGAAAACTGCTGCTGAAGCCAAAGCTCCAATACTTTGGCCACCTGATATGAAGAGCAGACTCATTGGAAAAGACCCTGAGGCTGGGAAAGATTGAAGACAAAAGGAGAAGTGGGTAGCAGAGAATGAGATGGTTGGATGGCATCACTGACTCAATGGACATGAATTTGAGCAAACTCTAGGAGACAGTGAAGGACAAGGAAGACTGGCATGCTGCAGTCCATGAGGTCACAGAGTTGGACACAACTTATTGACGGAACAGCATATGAATAAACACTCAAAGTGCATTATTTAGATCAGACGTAACTAGAAGAATAGACATATTGACAGACCACTAAATTTACACCATAGGTACTAGCTCAGCGACAAGGTGCTCTGGTTGTTTGGAGAGGCTGAACCCCAAATATAGGGCTGCACCTGAAGGCTTTCATGGAGGTTTCTTCTTCCAGGAAGGTTTCCCAGATCTTTCTCCTCATTTCCCTTCACCAAAGTGAAGTAAACTATCTCATCCTCAAATGTTCACATAACTTTATTTCACCTGCTTCCCTGTACTGGAGTTACTTTTTTTGAGTCTTACCTCTCTATTAGAGAAAAGTTGCTTTAGAGAAGATTGTCTCTATCATTTATCTCCTCGTGGACACCTTGATTAGCATGGTGTGATATAAGTTGAGTAGATATTCTTGAATGAATGAATGAATGAATTGATACGCATCTTGAGCTGGATCTTGAAGGACAGACAGGCAGGTTGAGATGCTTTTTAAAAAGTAATAAATCAATTGCTATAAGCTATAGACCCTTTTGGCTGGCATCCTTCTGGAGTTCTTACTGTTGTTTACCCATGCGCATTTCCTCCCCTAGGTCCGACCTTGATACTCGTTAGAACTGTTCCCTAGTTACACCGTCTTTAGTGACATCAAGGCTTTATTGGAAGAGGGATTTGGCACTTTGTTGCAGAGATCCCATTACTTCCCCATGGGAGGCTGTCAGTCCCCTAAGTGCACCACCTCTGGTGCCAATCTCTCACTCCCGCGTCCTCCTCCTGACTGCTGGGAGCATGTAGGCATGCTACATGTCACCTGCTCCTCCAGCTCTTGACAGTCTCCTTCCTTTGTTTCCAAATTCTAAGCAAATTGCTCAGTTGACAATCAAAGCCTGCTAACATCAAACAGCTGCTATAGACAGGTGTGTTCTACAGTTACCTGCTGTTTGCTTTCCTCAGCAGGGACTGATATGACAAACAAAACCAGGAGCTGGGTGCCAGCTTCCTGCTAGCATTTTTCAGACTTGGAAATTCACCCTAAAAATAGCCTCCCTCAGTCTTCATCAGTGTGTGGCTGGGTGAGATGTTGTACAACTCCACCAGTTCCTGTGGTTCTTTGCAAAAAACTAGAAATCACAGCGGCTATATCCAAGCAGAGGTTGCATAGTTCTAGAACTCTTGATTTTTAAAGGACTCCCATGCATGCATGCTCAGTCACTCAGTCATGTCCGACTCTTTGCAACCCCATGGACCATAGTCCACCAGGTACCTCTGTCCATGGGATTCTCCAGGCAAGAGTACTGGTGTAGGTTGCCATGCTCTCCTCTAGGACATCCTCCTGACCTAAGGATCGAACCCATGTCTCCTGTGTCTCCCGCATTGGCAGGCAGATTCTTTACCTCTAGCACCACCTGGAAAGCAGCTGCCTTAAAATTTTTCTAGATTTTTCTTCCCTGTTAATGTGATTATATGAGCGTTGCCTCCTGCTTTCTGCTTTTGGCAGTCTTCCCAAAGGTCTTAGTTTCTGACCTTTGAGAGTTGTTCTAATCATCAGGCAGTATGACTGGCCATTAAGTCTCCCATCACTGGGTGTATGAGGCTGTGGAAAGTTGGAGGTGGAACGAATTCCCACTTTTTCCAACATTTCTTCCCTGTGCTTCAGAACCTGGAAAACTAGCAACCATTATTTTCCATACTATTTTTTATTTACCAGGTGTTTTTGCACCTAAGGTTTTGAATGTGATTTAAGTCCTGCCACTTAGATGACCCTGCATGAGACACAGAAGGTGGCATGGGGCGGGGGAAGCCCGTGTTCTCTGGGGCCAGTTTCTCCAGGGGCACCACTGCCACTGTGTTGGGGTTTCCCATGGTGGCCGGTTCCTCACTGTATGGCTTCCTGATTATGGTGGCTTCCTGGTCACAAACCAGACAGCAGTCTCTTCTGCGGTCTGGTGCTCAGAGTCACTCTTGAAAACACCACCTAGTGTCTGTGTCTTTGGCTTCGCTGGTAATTTTGTAAATCATTTAATATCCTGCTTTGACTTGCTAGAGTGAATTCTCTTCTCTATGACTGACCCTTAATCAAAACAGAGGGCAACTGGGCCAGACACGCTTCCCCCCACTGCTTGGTGGGGATGCGAGGAGGTAATCAGCTAGCTGGCAGGGGTCCGCCTCAGGCTGGAGGCTGGGAGAGAGGAGGATAGCGTTCTGCCAAGGGAAGAAGCTCTCTCCCTCTGTGCCTCTGCCCAGGCCCTTCCTCCAGCTCAGGAGTCCTTCCTTCACCACCACATTACTCCTGCTTTGACAGCCACTTCTTTTCTTGAGCTGGAAGTAGTTTTTGCTTCTCTGAACTCCGTGAACAGTCAGCACACTTCTCCAAAGAAACGATCACTTTCTCCTGGTATTATTGTTACTTCTGTACAGTTCTTATCTCCTGAACCAGACTGTTAGTCCTTTAAGAGCAGAATCTGAGTCATTTTGGCAGATCCTGAGAAGCCCCACCCCTGGGAGACACATGATAACATTCAAAATAGGAAGGAAAGACCAGAGGAGAGGGTCTGTGCCTAGCTATGCTCCCTGGCAAGCAACAAATTGATGATTTTTTTTTCGTCATTTATTTTTACATGGATTTGGGGGCCCTTCAAAGGCCTCATGCTGATTTAAATGATGGTGTGAGAGGAGTAAACTTGCCCCATAGCTTTCTGTGATGGTGGAAATGTTCTAGATCTGCACTGTCCAGTGTGATAGTCCCTAGGATAGGTGACTTTGGACCACTTGAAACATGGCTAGTGTGGATGAAGAATGGAATTTTAAAATTTTGTTTAACTTTAATGAATGTAACTTGAAGGAGCCATAGTGGCTACTGGCTGCTGTAGTGGAGGGTGCAACATAAGAGTCCATACTGTTCTAACTGGCACACAGGCCAGTCTGTATTAACTGTTCATTCTGTTACAGCAGGTCAGAACACTGTGGATGTCATTCTGGTATTTAGTGGGCTGGGAGTTTGTCTTTCTGGCCAAGGACCAGGTTTAAAGCTTAAGAGAAAGACAGAGAAGTGGAAGCTTCATCGATGATTCTATAAACAGGGGACCAGTTTTCAAACACTCTTTTTCATAATTTAAAAAAGTGACCTGACTCTTCAGAAGCAAATGATTCTTCCTACATCTTGCCCCATTGAAGTGCAGGGCTGCGGGAGCAGAGAGGCAGAAAGTCGCTAGAAGAGTTGTTTGGCTACGTGTTGAGTGGATCTCCTCCCATGAATTGGCAATGAATGGATGATTCCTTTTGGAAAGGATGATCACGTTCTCATCAAGACACTTTCCCCCTCTCTGTGGCATCTTCTACAGCAACCACGAGTGTATGTCAAACTAGACTTGGATGTCAGGGATGAAAACCACCTCCTGTGGGCATCCTGGACTGCTGTGGGTATGCTGATCCCAACACATCCTAGTATTGGCCACTGTGATAGCTCTTGCTACACATACAGAAAAGGGTATGATGCCAGGACGGGACTGGGATCAATGTGGCAGACACAGAGCACAGTGTTTGCTCTGGACCAACA
The DNA here is from genome assembly GCF_042477335.2 of Ovis canadensis. Lineage (NCBI taxonomy): Eukaryota > Metazoa > Chordata > Mammalia > Artiodactyla > Bovidae > Ovis > Ovis canadensis. The sequence goes on along the minus strand of NC_091258.1, from coordinate 52,061,912 downwards.
CGTGGTCCTCTGTCTGTGGAGTGCTTCCCGTTCATGAAGTTCTAAGAACGTTCATGTAGGGCCTTTTCACTTACAGTGATCTTTTTCATAGAATTCTTAGAGATCAGGGTTTCAGATCCTGAGAGAAACCAGTTCTTAGATTTAGTCACTTCTTCAGTGAACTTGCCAGAAAGTGTGAAAGTGTTAGTCCCTCAGTTGTGTCCGGCTCTTTGTGACCGCATGGACTGTGGCCCGCCAGGCTCCTCTGTCCATGGGATTCTCCAGGCAAGAATACTGGAGTGGGTTGCCATTCCCCTCTCCAAGGGATCTTCCTGACCCAGGGATCGAGCCCAGGTATCCTGCATTACAGGCAGATTCTTTACCATCTGAGCCACCAGGGACTTGCCAGAGGAGGATATAATCACTGACCACACTCACACTTGGTTTCACTCTGCCAAGTGCTTATGTTCTTACCTAAAAAATAGTTTCCTCTTTCTGAATTCTCTCACATATACTATTTCTTTTTTCCTGCTGGGCACAAAGATTTAGGCACATAGTCGTATATCCATGGTCATAGTTTAGTGGCACTAGGGGAATCATCTTAATACTGGCTTGGTTCTGGCTGATCTGCAAACAATTTTGGGTGGATTTCTGGGAAGACAAGCACACTGGCTTGATTCAGGGAGGGATCTGAATCTGGAATTCTGAGTGGAAAGCGCAGGGCCTTCCCCCTCAGAGTAAATGGCTCCACTGGAGGAGGTGCTACACATTCGGTGAGCTTTTCACTTTCTTCCTACTCACCCTGCTCCTCTCTCCTTACCCACTGCGTGTATCCTCCCTTGCTGTGCACAGTCTTAGAAGCCCAGATGTAGCAGGGCTACACCCTTGAAAGCAGGAGCTTCTGGGTGATTCGCCTAAAGGGGAGGACGGAGAGGATAGCAACCTCTCTCATTTTTCAACTTCCTCCTCCTTCTTCTCTTTCAACTCTAGTTTCTTACTTGTCCTGAATCTTTACCTTCCTCCAACTCTTCCTGACTGGCTGACTGTGTGAGATGTGGTCTCATCCAGGCCCATCTGAATTTAATCAGGAAGTTAATAATGTGCTGTGATGAGGGCCTTATACTTCTCCTCTTAGAGTCAACCTAAAGAATTAATGTTTTATTATGGAAAATATAAAATATACAGAAGAGTCAGAGAAGAGTATAATGAATCACCCACTTCAACAATGATCAATAAATAGTTTGCCATTCTTGTTTCATCCATTCCTAGTCCACTTGTTTTGTTTGAGTCTTTTTAATCTTTAAAATATTCACTGTTTATTTATACAATTGAAATATATTTGCTGTAAAATATTATGTTAGATTTAGGTGAACTATATAGTTCATTAACATTTACATAATATTAGGAAATGAGTGATCACCACAATAAGTCTAATAACCATTTCTTTCCAGACAAAGTTGTTACAATATTACTGACAATATTCCTTATGCTACACATTACATCTCAGGAGCTTATTTATTTTATAATCGAAAGTTTAACATATGGACACCTTATCTTTGACACATATGGACACCTTATCTTTGACAAAGGAGGCAAGAATATACAATGGAGTAAAGACAATCTCTTTAACAAGTGGTGCTGGGAAAACTGGTCAACCACTTGTAAAAGAATGAAACTAGATCACTTTCTAACACCGCACACAAAAATAAACTCATAATGGATTAAAGATCTAAATGTAAGACCAGAAACTATAAAACCCCTAGAGGAGAATGTAGGCAAAACACTCTCCGACATAAATCACAGCAGGATCCTCTATGATCCACCTCCCAGAATTCTGGAAATAAAAGCAAAAATAAACAAATGGGATCTAATTAAAATTAAAAGCTTCTGCACAACAAAGGAAAATATAAGCAAGGTGAAAAGACAGCCTTCTGAATGGGAGAAAATAATAGCAAATGAAGCAACTGACAAAAAACTAATCTCAAAAATATACAAGCAACTTATGCAGCTCAATTCCAGAAAAATAAACGACCCAATCAAAAAATGGGCCAAAGAACTAAATAGACATTTCTCCAAAGAAGACATACGGATGGCTAACAAACACATGAAAAGATGCTCAACATCACTCATTATTAGAGAAATGCAAATCAAAACCACAATGAGGTACCATTTCACGCCAGTCAGAATGGCTGCGATCCAAAAATCTGCAAGCAATAAATGCTGGAGAGGGTGTGGAGAAAAGGGAACCCTCCTACACTGTTGGTGGGAATGCAAACTAGTACAGCCACTATGGAGAACAGTGTGGAGATTCCTTAAAAAATTGCAAATAGAACTACCTTACGACCCAGCAATCCCACCGCTGGGCATACACACCGAGGAAACCAGAATTGAAAGAGACACATGTACCCCAATGTTCATTGCAGCACTGTTTATAATAGCCAGGACATGGAAACAACCTAGATGTCCATCAGCAGATGAATGGATAAGAAAGCTGTGGTACATATACACAATGGAGTATTACTCAGCCGTTAAAAAGAATTCATTTGAATCAGTTCTGATGAGATGGATGAAACTGGAGCCGATTATACAGAGTGAAGTAAGCCAGAAAGAAAAACACCAATACAGTATACTAACACATATATATGGAATTTAGAAAGATGGCAATGACGACCCTGTATGCAAGACAGGAAAAAAGACACAGATGGGTATAACGGACTTTTGGACTCAGAGGGAGAGGGAGAGGGTGGGATGATTTGGGAGAATGGCATTGTAACATGTATACTATCATGTAAGAATGAATCGCCAGTCTATGTCTGACGCAGGATACAGCATGCTTGGGGCTGGTGCATGGGGATGACCCACAGAGATGTTATGGGGAGGGAGGTGGGAGGGGGGTTCATGTTTGGGAACGCATGTAAGAATTAAAGATTTTAAAATTAAAAAAATAGAATTGAAAGAGACACATGTACCCCAATGTTCATCGCAGCACTGTTTATAATAGCCAGGACATGGAAACAACCTAGATGTCCATCAGCAGATGAATGGATAAGAAAGCTGTGGTACATATACACAATGGAGTATTACTCAGCGGTTAAAAAGAATTCATTTGAATCAATTCTGATGAGATGGATGAAACTGGAGCCGATTATACAGAGTGAAGTAAGCCAGAAAGAAAAACACCAATACAGTATACTAACACATATATATGGAATTTAGGAAGATGGCAATGACGACCCTGTATGCAAGACAGGGAAAGAGACACAGATGTGTATAACGGACTTTTGGACTCAGAGGGAGAGGGAGAGGGTGGGATGATTTGGGAGAATGACATTCTAACATGTATACTATCATGTGAATTGAATCGCCAGTCTATGTCAGACGCAGGATGCAGCATGCTTGGGGCTGGTGCATGGGGATGACCCAGAAAGATGTTATGGGGAGGGAGGTGGGAGGGGGGTTCATGTTTGGGAATGCATGTAAGAATTAAAGATTTTAAAATGTAAAAAATAAAAAACTAAAACTAAAAAAAAAAAAAAATTAAAAAAATAAAAAACTAAAAAAAAAAAAGAAAGTTTATACATCTTAATCCTTGTCACATATTTGCCCAACCCCCAAATGCCCTCCCCACTGGCAACCACTCGTTTGTTCTAAGTCTGCTTCTGTTTTGTTTTGAATTTTAGGTTCCACATACCTAAAACACACAGTATTTGTCTTTGTCTGATTTATTTCATTTAGATGGTACCCTCTAGGTCCGTCCATGTTGTCATTTTATAAAATGGCTGAGTAATATTCCATTGAATGTATATACCACATCTTCTTTATCCACTCACCAGATGTTTAGGTTGCTCCCATATCTTGGCTCTTGTAAACAATGCTGCGAGGAATATTGTTGTATATCTTTTCACATTAGTGACCTTGTTTTCTTTCAATAAGTACCCAGAAGTGAAGCTGCTGGATCATATGGTAGTTCTATTTTTAATTTTCTTCACATCCTCGCAACATTTATTATTCTTTGTCTTTTTGATAATAGCCATTCTGGAGAGACGTGAGGTGATATCTCACTGTTTTTCTTTAATAATTTGATCACTTTATTTTTGGCTGTGTTGGGTCTTCATTGCTGCACAGGCTTTTCTCTAGTTGCGGTGCTCGGGCTTTTTATCGCTTCTCTTGCTGCGAGGGCTTCCGTAGCTGCAGCTTCCAGTCTCTAGAGCACAGACTCAGTAGTTGTGGCTCATGGGCTCAGTGCTCCGCAGCATGTGAAATCCTCCCAGATCAGGGACTGAAACTGTATCTCCTGCATTGGCAGGCGGATTCTCTACTAATGAGCCACCAGAGAAGCCCTCACTGTGGTTTTGATTTTCATTTCCCGGATTATAAGTTATGTTGAACACCTTTTCACAAGTCTGTTGGCCAACTGTATGCCTTCTTTGGAAAAATATGCCTTCAGGTTTTCAGTCCACTTTTTAATTGAGTGTTTATTTTTTTTTTTTTTTGATGTTGAGTTGTACATGCTATTTGTGACTTTGGATATTAATCCCTTATAAGATATATCATTTGCAAATATCTTTTTCCATTCAGTAGGCTGTCTTTACGTTTTGTCAATGGTGCACTTTACTGTGTAAAAGTTTTTTTAGTTTGATGTACTCCCATTTGTTTATTTTTACTTTTGTTTCCCTTGCTTGAGGAGATAGAGTAAAGAAAAATATTGCTTAAAAAATTATTGCTAAGATCCATGTCAAAGAACATACTGCCTATGTTCTCTTCCAGGAGTTTTATAACTTCCGGTTTAAGTCTTTGATCCATTTTCTTTTTGTATACGGTTTGAGGAAGCAGACCAGCTTGATTCTGTTGCATGTAGCTGTCCAGTTTTCCCAACACTATTTTACTGAAGAACTCTTTCCCCCCCCATTGCATTTTCTTGCTCTCTTTGTCATAGATTAACTGACCATATACTTGGGAATTTATTTCTGGGCTCTCTATTCTGCTGCATTGATCTACATGTCTGTGCTTTAGCTTTTTAAAAAAGCAAATCTGTCATCAGATCATTTCTTCTACAAATACTTCAGTAATTATTGCTGATTAATAAAGAACTTAAAAACTGTCATTGTCATGTCTAAGAAAATCCAAAAAGTTTTCTTAATATCATCAATATATAAATAGCAGGTACACCTATGTACAAGCTGGTGCATATCATCTTTAGAGAGGGCAATTTGGCAGTAGATTTCAAAATTTTAAATGCCTATACCCTCTGAATTTGCATTCTATGTGTAAAAATTTCTCTTAGGATGTACAGTATCAACTAAACTATGCAAAGAAAACATTGTTTATGAGACCAAGAAATGAGAAAAAACCCAAAGGGGCTGTTCAGCCATTTTTACTAAATTCATGTAAGGATTTAAAAGAAGGTGGTAGCTCTATGTGTTTTGATATGAAACTATCTAAGACATACTGTTGCATAAAAACAGAATAGCAGGAAAGATATGTAAGAAACTTCTTGGAAGGATGGGAAGGAGAGGGCAAAAGTAAGATAGGAGGGGAAATTTTCTTTTCGCCTGGTATCTTCCCATGCATTTTGAACTATTTTTTTAACCATGAAAATGTATTACTCTTGTAGTTTAATAAATAGTTAATTAAAAAAGTGCATTCTCAGCAGGACAAGTTTGGAGAACTCTTGTTTTCATATTTCTGGTAGCTTCTCATGGAAATACACGGTAGTGGTTACTAGTATGCTTCATATCCTGTTCTCCTCTCCTTCCTAGTCACCGAGGAGATGACACTCCTCCGCCCATCTGCATGTAGGAGGGTCATGTGACGAGTTCCAGCCTCCAAAATATGTGTGGACATGACACGTCACTTCTAGGCTGCGGTGTTTGACAGTCCGTGTGCCACCTCCGTATTCTCTCCCTTCCTGCCAGGGTCGCTCTGGAAGCCTTCTGTTGAGATGGCGATGTCCCTAAACTGAGGGAGCCAGATCCCCAAGGCACTCCCCAGAGCAGTCCTAATGTTCAGACTTTGCATGAAAAAGAAAGAAGCTTTTGTTGTATTAAGCTGCTAGATTTCAGGGTTTGTTACTTCAGCTTAGTTGATCTTATCCTGACTAAATTGGTAATGACAGTACAGTTTCAGCACAGCAGAAACAGGCTTCCTCAGACCGCACTGCATGCCCTTGTAATGCTGTGTGGAATGATTATAAACCTCTTCCCTTTGCTAATGTTGGGGTAATCATGCCATTTGAGCTGCAAAAACAAGTAAGCACAATTTCTACAGCAGAATTCATATCCATCTTCAGGTCATGGTGATGACTTCACTGAGGACCTCAGCACAACCAGGAAGACTGCTCTCAGACTTGGAGCTTAACATTGAAGTCCAGGGATATTTTTCTCATTCTCATTGCTTCTCTGAGCCTCCTCGTCATGAGAACAATTAAACTGGAGCCGCAGCAGCTCAGTCTCAATGCCCTGCCTGTCACCCTTGATGCCCCATGGTATAATACAAGCAGGAAAGCTTTAGAAGGATCAGGTGCCTGAAGGCCTCAATCTCGTCTTTTTCTGCTGCTCTAGGGCCACTGCTTAGGAAGGTGGAAGCTTCAAATACAACAACCAGAGAGGCAGAAAAGACACCTCACTGCTTTACCTCTGTTTGAATCAACTAAAAATAAATAGATGTACTGAGTAGATAACAATTTGTTATTGGAAGATGAAGTGGAGGGGTCTGGGTAAATGAATGAGAGTGACTTGGATGGTATGACAGAGACAGAAAAAAATCAGAGAGGTACAAGAAAAAAAGCACAGCTAGATCTCAGCTCAAAATCCTAGCTATGTAGCCTTAGGCACATAACCAAGTCTCTGAGAGCCTCAGTTTCATGCTATGGGTGATTGTGAGGTTGGAATGAGAATGCATGTAATAGTCCTTATACAGTGTCTGACAGACAGAAGCAGAGACACCTCCAGGTAGGAGGTCTCTATGACCTGCACATACTTACAACTTTTGAAGGTGAGCCAAGATGGGGGGCAGCAGCATGCCCACTTATTCCTGGCTGTAAAATCGGCATTCCTGGCTGTAAAACTGGCATTCCAGGAGGGCAGCATGGGGGTAATTCCAGTCCTGCATTGGCAGTTCACCAACAGTAACAACAATGTGCTGAGTGCTAAAGCTCAGCCTTTGTTGTGAGCATTTACACTGGCCTAACCATTTTTGCAAAGACTTCACATGACTGAAGTGACTTAGCTGCATGCAAGCAAACACTTTCTATAAAGCCTTGAAACAGTCCTATGAATGTGATTATTGCTATTTCCATCTTGCAGATGATGAAACTGATGTTCTAAAAGTTTAAGGGATTTGCCCAAGTCGTGGCGCCAGTGGTAAAGAATCCATCTGCCAATGCAGGAGCCACAGGAGACAGGAGTTCAATTCCTGGGTCAGGAAGATCCTCTGGAGAAGCAAATGGCAACCTGCTCCAGTACTCTTACCTGGAAAAGTCCATGGACAGAGGAGCCTGGTGGGCTACAGCCTGGTGGTCGCACTGAGTCGGGCATGACTGAGTGACTGAGCACACACAGCCTGTAGGTGGTAGAGCTGGGATTCAAACCCAGGGAGTTTGGGTTGAGAGTTCATGCCGTTATCACTGCCTCATCTGAGTGCAGCAACCATGATGATTGTAGCTAATGGTAAGAAATGCAAGGCAGGTTGGACACGTTTATCTGCCTAATGTTTTACAGTGAACTTCTTGTAAATCATATTTTTGCCCAGATTGTATGTAATTTCAAAGTTTAAAAAAAATGCATGGGGACTTTCCTGGTGGTCCAGTGGCTAAGACATCACACTCCTAATGCAAGGGGACCAGGTTCAATCCCTGGTGGGGGAATTAGATCTCACATGCTACAAGAGCTCACATGTTGCAGCAAAGATCAGAGATACTGGTATGCAACTAAGAACTGGCACAACCAAATAAATATTTTTAAAATGCGTGAAGGAAGGGGACTTTGAACTGGAAAGTATAGGTCATTTACATTCTATATTTTTCAGTGTTAGAAGGAGTACAGAGTGTATCAGGAGGGCAGTACTATGCAACATGGCTCCAATGCCTGGAGTTCTATTTTATCCTGAGAACCACACTAGAAATGTGTGTTAGATGGTGGAGAGGCTTTGAGGCTCAAGAACAAAGTCTGGGCTTTGCCTTGAGTCACTGGAGGTCACCGAGGAGGGGACAGACGTGGTGAAATAATGTTCTGCTATAGTCCATCTGGCAGTGGTGTGCAGGATGAAGAAGCAGAGGAGACTGAGGCAGGGAGGCCACTAGGAAAGCTGTGGCATGTGGGGATGAGGGCTGGGCTAGGGTTGAAGCAGAGGGAAAGAAAAGAGGGCGTGTCTGCACAGGAAAGGAAAAACTAACAAGACTTGGTGATTATTGGATCCTGGGGTGGGGGAAGCAGACACAGAGGTATTCAGCCACAATAAGAGTTAAGAGGATAAAAGAATGATTTTAAGGGAAAGAAGATTCAGATACTGAGTTTTAGATGAGATGGGAGTACTGAGGAACAATGGCTAACAGGTGGCAGGAGATACTGTGCTGAAGGTAGAGGACAACTGAGGGTTATGATTAACTAGAGAAATGGGACCTGCAGTGGTGAGAACTGGAGAAAGTTAGGAGAAAAGGACTGAGAACCAAGAGAAAAGGAGAGGAAGGAGGACCTCGAGAGGTGGGCAGACCAGTGAGTGTCAGCATCAACAGGGGTGAGCATGGAGATCAGCCCATAGAACCAGACAGGAACAGAGCACTGGTGACATCTGAAAGTATGGCTTCAGTGGTGCTGTGTTAGTCAGGGTTCTCCAGGGGAATAGAAGCAATAGTGTATGTGTATATGCGTGTGTGTGCATGCATTTACTAAAGAGATTTATTATAAGGAATCAGAGGCCAAGAAGTCCCAAGGCCTGCAGCTGGCAAGCTGGAGACCCAGAGAAGTTGATGTGTAAGTCTAAGCCCAAAGACCTGAGAATTGGGAGTTCAGTTCAGTTCAGTCGCTCAGTCGTGTCCGACTCTTTGCGACCCCATGAATTGCAGCACGCCAGGCCTCCCTGTCCATCACCATCTCCCGGAGTTCACTCAGACTCACGTCCATCGAGTCTGTGATGCCATCCAGCCATCTCATCCTCGGTCGTCCCCTTCTCCTCCTGCCCCCAATCCCTCCCAGCATCAGAGTCTTTTCTGAGTCAACTCTTCCCATGAGGTGGCCAAAGTACTGGAGCTTCAGCTTTAGCATCATTCCTTCCAAAGAAATCCCAGGGTTGATCTCCTTCAGAATGGACTGGCTGGATCTCCTTGCAGTCCAAGGGACTCTCAAGAGCCTTCTCCAACACCACAGTTCAAACGCATCAGTTCTTCGGCGCTCAGCCTTCTTCACAGTCCAACTCTCACATCCATACATGACCACTGGAAAAACCATAGCCTTGACTAGATGGACCTTAGTCAGCAAAGTAATGTCGCTGCTTTTGAATATACTATCTAGGTTGGTCATAACTTTTCTTCCAAGGAGTAAGCATCTTTTAATTTCATGGCTGCAGTTACCATCTGCAGTGATTTTGGAGCCCAAAGAAATAAAGTCTGACGCTGTTTCCACTGTTTCCCCATTTATTTCCCATGAAGTGATGGGACCAGATGCCATGATCTTAGTTTTCTGAATGTTGAACTTTAAGCCAACTTTTTAGCTCTCCTCTTTCACTCTCATCAAGAGGCTCTTTATTTCTTCTTCACTTTCTGCCATAAGGGTGGTGTCATCTGCATATCTGAGGTTATTGATATTTCTCTCAGCAATCTTGATTCCAGCTTGTGCTTCCAGCCCAGCCTTTCTCATGATGTACTCTGCATAGAAGTTAAATAAGCAGGGTGACAATATACAGCCTTGACATACTCCTTTTCGTATTTGAAACCAGTCTGTTGTTCCATGTCCAGTTCTAACTGTTGCTTCCTGACCTGCATACAGATTTCTCAAGAGGCAGTTTAGGTGGTCTGGTATTCCCATCTCTTTCAGAATTTTCCACAGTTTATTGTGATCCACACAGTCAAAGGCTTTGGCATAGTCAATAAAGCAGAAATAGATGTTTTTCTGGAACTCTCTTGCTTTTTCCATGATCCAGCGGATGTTGGCAGATGGTAAAAGTTCTAATTTGAAAGCCAATATGCTTTCATAATGACTCAAGAGGAGCAGATGTTTCTGAGTCTGAAGGTTGGAAAAGACCAATGTCCCAGCTCAGGCAGGGATTCCCTCTTACTCAGACTGTCTTTATTCAGGCCCTAAGTTGACTGGATGAGGCCTTGGTGGCTCAGTGGCAAAGAATCTGCCTGTACAGCAGGAGACCTGGGTTAGATTCTTGGATTGGGAAGATCCCATAGGGAAGGAATGGTGACCCACTCCTGTACTCTTGCTTGGAAAATCCCATGAACAGAGGTGCCTGGTCCATGGGGTTGCACAGAGTTAGACACGACTGACTAACTAAAACTACCACCACCACCCACGTTGGGGAAGATAACCTGCTTTACTCAGTGTATGGATTCGAATGTTAATCTCAGGACTTCCTTGGTGGTCCAGGTGGCTGAGACTCTGCACTCCCAATGCAGGGAGCCTGGGTTTGATTCCTGGTCAGGGAACTAGATCCCATATGTGACAACTAGGAGTTCTCATGCCTCAACTAAAGATCCTGCACACTGCAACTAAGCCTGGCACAGACAAATAAATAACATAAATGAATAACTTTTAAAAAATGTTAATCTCATCCAGAAACACTTTCACATGGCCAGGATAATGTTTGACGAAATGTCTGGGCACTCCGTGGCCCAGACAAGTTGACACACAAAATTAACCATCACAAGTGTCATGGAGTCGGCTTTTTGGGAACTAAATAAGGAATGGGTGTTGGGGAAAAGGAAGTAGGAAGACATAACCACCTACTTGGGCTTCCCTGGTGGCTCAGAAGTTAAAGCGTCTGCCTCCAATGCGAGAGACCCGGGTTTGATCCCTGGGTCGGGAAGATCCCCTGGAGAAGGAAATGGCAATCCACTCCAGTATTCTTGCCTGGAGAATCCCATGGACGGAGAAGCCTGGTAGGTTACAGTCCACAGGGTCACAAAGAGTCAGACACGACTGAGCGACTTCACCTTTGGGAATGCTGGCAGCCCAAAGAAGGAGAAAAATCACATGCTAACCTGAAGGGGCAGCCAGGTCAACCAAGATTTATTTACATGATGGAGAAGATCTTTTAACATGACTTTTTCTTTGCTAATTCACACAGACATTCATTGTCTCCATCTCGCCTAACCTGCCCTGGCCTCCTGGAAGGTTATTAAGTTGAATACACAATTTTCTATTCTAAGCATATTTGGCCAAAGTTAAGTTTAAGTTTGTTTGCATTTTTGGCAGTCAACTCTTGGCAGAAGCAGGTGGTTCAGAAATGATCTGGGGCAGAGGAAGAATTCAGCCCATGATTTGAAATGTGTTGTGGATAACGGTGCACACTGCTTACCAAAATAATCAAAGTTAATTTTTCCATGTTATTTGTGGATTTTCGTCATCGATGCAAAATGGATCTGTTTCTTACCACCATGATGACTGCCTTGGCATTTATTTAAGCAAAGGGAAATACACATTTCAAGCATGAATGTTAGATGGGTCAGAAGGAGCAAAGGATGAATCTGCAGTTTTGTCAGATGGACCAGGTGGCAAGAGAGTGAGAGAGAGCGAGCGAGAGAGAGCACAATGCTTTCAAGAAAGGAATTCAGACTGCAATACCTGAAGGCTAAGTAGTGATAAAACTCTTTTTGAAATTTTGCTGGAAAATTTTCTAGAATCCGAGTTCCATGTTTCCTCTACCCCATCTCTGCTCTTAAATAGATCCCACATAGCTAGCTGAGCCTGGCCACTCAGTCCTGATGAGCCTTCTTCCTGGAAACTGAATTTCTCTCCTCTTGCCACTTAACATCTCCAAAAAGACCAAACAAATGCCTCTCAAATAGCACTTGCATCCAGAAACTCATATGCATACTGGACCTGGCCAAACTTGCGCTTTAACTGTCATCTCTCTCTGACTCCACTGTCTCTACTTTTATTTTTTTTATACAGCATTTCTTTATTAAGAAATTATACCACACAAATCAGGTTACTTTTCCTGATTACAGAGTTAACAGAACTTGCATCCATATTTAGAGCAGCGACACAAAATTTTAGTAGGAAGAAATTCTGTATATGGATTAAAGGACTGTAATGTGTACTAAGAAGGCAAAACTGGCAGCTACAATGCACTACTGCAAGAAGATTCAGGTTTGTTTTCCATGTTTTTAACTCTCTAAAAGGGATAATATATTAAGGTGATAATACAGCCAAAGAAGGGATGATGTAGGAAATCAGGCGAAATTAAGTGAGTACAAGGGTCATGAGAACTTGAGAAGGTATGAAAAGCCAAGCAGAGAGAAGGCAGCTCCCTGGAGATGCACCAACCTTGATTTTTCCCTATGCTATATGAAACTGGTATATGAAACTCTTCATCTAGGAGCTTCATTTTGAGAAATTAGCTAGATGAAAGACTTTTAAACAAAGTTTATTTTAAAAGTAGATACAACTTAGGGAGAGAAAGTTAAACATTAGAAAGTATTAACTCCTTGAGAAATCAAAATTGTGCAGCCAAATGAAAGCAAAGTATAAAATTTGGATAAAAATGTTTCTCTAAGGGCAAAACTCAGTTTTCTGAGAGTTTTTTTCTTTTATTTAACAGAGGGTCCTCTCTGGCTGAGACCTACTCATTGATTTACCTTGATACCACACACATTTCTCTATATTATTATCATATTACAAAAGGTGCTCAATCATTGCTCTTGTTAGATTATTTGAGTATAATTAATTGTTATAGTTCACCAAGAGGAACCAAAGAATCTCTTATTGAGGATGAAGGCAGAGAGTGAAAAAGCCAGCTTTAAACTAAATATTAAAAAAACTAAGATCATGGCATCAGGCCCGATTACTTCATGGCAAACAGAAGGGGAAAAGGTAGGAGTAGTGACAGATTTCTTCTTCTTGGGCGCTAAAATCACTGTGGATGGTGACTGCAGCCATGAATTCAGAAGACCCTTGCTTCTTGGCAGGAAAGCTATGACAAACCTAGACAATGTGTCGAAAAGCAGAGACATCACTCTGCCGACAAAGGTCCATACAGTCAAGGCTATGGTCTTCCCAGTGGTCATGTACGGCTGTGAAAGCTGGACAGTAAAGAAGGCAGAGCTTCAAAAAACTGATGCCTTTGAACTGTGATGCTGGAGAAAACTCCTGAGAGTCCCTTGGACAGTAAGGAGATCAAACCAGTCAATCTTAAAGGAAACGAACCCTAAGTACTCATTGGAAGAACTGATGCTAAAGCTGAAGCTCCAGTATTTTGATCACCTGATGCAAACAACTGATTCACTGGAAAAGTCCCTGATGCTGGGAAAGATTGAGGGCAGAAGGAGAAGAGGGGATCAGAGGATGAGATGGATGGATGGCATCACCAATAAAATGGACATGAACTTGGGCAAACTTTGGGATGGTGAGGGACAGGGAGGCCTGGCATGCTGCAGTCCATGGCGTTGCAAAGAGTTGGACACGACTGGGTGACTGAACAACAATAATTGTCATTGTGTAAAATAAGTAGAAGAAAAGGGATTAATATCATACATTAATTAATATCATACAGCTTAATAGTGCTGTATGATATACTTCAAAATTGCTAAGAAATTAGATCTTAAATGCTCTTACTACAAAAAAGAAATGATAACATTATGGGACATGATGGAGGTGTTCGATAATTCTATGTGTACATACTAAGCTGCTTCAGTTGTGTCTGACTGTTTGTGACCCTATGGACTGTTTAGTTTCAGTTCAGTCACTCAGTCATGTCTGACTCTTTGCGACCCCATGAATCGCAGCACGCCAGGCCTCCTTGTCCATCACCAACTCCCGGAGTTCACTCAGACTCATGTCCTTCGAGTCGGTGATGCCATCCAGCCATCTCATCCTCTGTCGTCCCCTTCTCCTCCTGCCTCCAATTCCTCCCAGCATGAGAGTCTTTTCCAATAAGTCAACTCTTTGCATGAGGTGGCCAAAGTACTAGAGTTTCAGTTTTAGCATCATTCTTTCCAAAGAACACCCAGGGCTGATCTCCTTTGGAATGGACCGGTTGGATCTCCTTGCAGTCCAAGGGACTCTCAAGAGTCTTCTCCAACACCACAGTTCAAAAGCATCAATTCTTCGGCGCTCAGCTTTCTTCACAGTCCAACTCTCACATCCATACATGGCTACTGGAAAAACCATAGCCTTGACTAGACGGACCTTTGTTGGCAAAGTAATGTCTCTGCTTTTGAATATGCTATCTAGGTTGGTCATAACTTTCCTTCCAAGGAGTAAGCATCTTTTAATTTCATGGTTGCAACCACCATCTGCAGTGATTTTGGAGCCCCCCAAATAAAGTCTGACACTGTTTCCACTGTTTCCCCATCTATTTCCCATGAAGTGATGGGACCAGATGCCATGACCTTCGTTTTCTGAATGTTGAGCTTTAAGCCAACTTTTTCACTCTCCACTTTCATCAAGAAGGCTTTTTAGTTCCTCTTCACTTTCTGCCATAAGGGTGGTGTCATCTGCATATCTGAGGTTATTGATATTTCTTTCAGCAATCTTGATTCCAGCTTGTGCTTCTTCCAGCCCAGCGTTTCTCATGATGTACTCTGCATAGAAGTTAAATAAGCAGGGTGACAATATACAGCCTTGACAGACTCCTTTTCCCATTTGGAACCAGTTCCATGTCCTGTTCTAACTGTTGCTTCCTGACCTGCATATAGGTTTCTCAAGAGGCAGGTCAGGTGGTCTGGTATTCCCATCTCTTTCAGAATTTTCCACAGTTTATTGTGATCCACACAGTCAAAGGCTTTGGCATAGTCAATAAAGCAGAAATAAATGTTTTTCTGCAACTCTCTTGCCTTTTTGATGATCCAGTGGATGATGGCAATTTGATCTCTGGTTCCTCTGCCTTTTCTAAAACCAGCTTGAACATCTGAAAGTTCACAGTTCACATATTGCTGAAACCTGGCTTGGAGAATTTTGAGCACTTTTGAGGGACTTTGACTTTATTTATCAGAGACTTTGAGAATTTTGAGGGACTGTAGCCCACCAAGTTTCTCTGTCCATGGGATTCTCCAAGCAAGAATACTGGAGTGTGTTGCCACATCCTCCTCCAGGGAATCTTAGTGAACCAGGGATCGAACCTGTGTCCCTTATGTCTCCTGTATTGGCAGGACGGTACTTTACCACCAGTGCCACCTGGGAAATCCAATGCTATGGTGATAATCATATTGTAATAAATAAATTATCGAATTACTACTCTTACACAATATTATATATTAATTATATCTCAATAATACTATATACATAGTATTTATATATATATAAAATACAGTCAGCTTTCTGAATCCCCTGGGTTCAGGATCCTCATATTCAATCAAGTGCATATCAAAAATTTCAGAAAGTTCCAAAAAGTAACTATGTATGTAGCATTTATATTATATTCACAACTATTTTCATAGCATTTACATTTTATTAGGTATTACAGGTGACCTGGAGATGATTTAAAGTATAGGGGAGGTAAGATGAGGTGGCCAAGTGAATAAGGTGATGGACAGCTATAAAGAATAGGGGAGGGTGTGCCTAGGTTATATGCTAATACTACCTTATTTTATCAGGGACTTGAGGTGGATTTGGGTATCTGTGAGGGGTCCTGGAACCAATCCCTCACAGATACAAAGGGATGAGTGAAGAAATATCACTATATATTACATGTTATAATAATAATTGGTGATGTCTCTTTGTTCAATTATTTTTAACACTGTAATAATTATACTCAAGTAATATAAGAGCATTTATTGAGTACCTAGACAGGTAGTAGGTGGACAGGTAGTAGGTAGTAGATAAGTAGACAGAGGATGAGATGGTTGGATGGCATCATTGACTGGATGAATATGAGTTTGAGCAAGCTCCGGGAGTTGGTAATGGACAGGGAAGCCTGGTGTGCTGCAGTCCATGAGGTCTCAAAGAGTTGCACATGACTGAGCGACTGAACTGAACTGAACTAAGGGTAGTAGCAGCTTCCTGCTGTTACTAGTCTCTGGGTGACCCACCTATCCTTGACTATTCTTTTAATCCTGTCCCCTCCTCTGTCAGTAACCCCTTCCTTAAATTCTCTTCATCTGTACCATTGGGGGGTGGGTGGGTGGTGAATTCTGTTTCCCATGGGGACCCTTGACAGATGCAATGTAACTTAAGAAGTTGCAGGGAGGGGGTTCTTTTGCTTCTTGGTAGAGATTTTAATGCGTCAACCAGAACAAATACTTGTTTCATGGAGGAGAAGGAGGTTAGTGTTCCCCAGCAGGAGAGGAGGAACTTTGAAAGCAGAGAGTCTTCTTACAGAGAAGGAAAAAGCAAGAGTTTGACGTGAACAAGTTGGTGTTTGGGTATACACAACAGTCTGATTTGTACGGCTAATTTCTAGACTTTAAAAGTTAAATGAATCCTTCCTGGAAGCCTGTGCTTCCTGAACTATTACTTGTTTGAAAAGAGAGCTACATCAAAGCCCCAGGCATCAGAATTTCCCAGAACCCAAACTTCATAGTCCTGCTGGGGGACACTGCAGATTCTCAGTCAAGAGGGGGAGTGGAGGTGAGCAAGGAGCCCTTCCTGCTGTAATTAGTCCTGGCATAATATTCTTTTTCAAGCTTTGCTAATTGAAATTAAACAGCTGCCACATTTGGACAGGGACAAAAAAGAATCCATTTTTCAGCCTTGTTTGATTTAACAAAGACTGACAGGTTGTGAGGAAACCAGGGGCAATTTCACTCCCATGGCTACTGAGTCTCCCAGTGGTTGATCCAAAGCAAAACAAAGTGGCGAGGAAGTGAAATGTCTTCTACGACAGCGGGAGCAATGCTCTCCAGGAGTTCACAGGCTGAAGGACACAGTTAGTCTGTCTCATGGCCAGTGTACTAAAATGACCCAGCAGCCAACTCTTCCCTGTGGCTCCCCACCCCCTAGATTACCGAGATACCTACTACCATATGCTGGAAGAGGCTAGAAACAATCAAAGAAGAAATAAAAATGCCTGCCAAGTGAATCCTTTGCTATGTAAGTCCTTTTTTAGATAGGGAGTGGTGATAAGGGGTGGTTTTATCACTCTAGGGCTCAGTTTTTAGTTAAAAGATGTTGAAGAAAAAATAATTTCCGCAATGCATTGAAAAGCATACTAAGTGCCTTCAGAGAAACTGTACCTTCAATCCCCACAGCAACATGGTGACTCAGGTCTTATGAAACAAACTGGACTTGGAGCTAGAGGGCTTAAGTTTGAGTGTGGCTTCACCAGAAATTCCTTGTGTGATTTTAGGTCTCTGGGTTTCAGTGTCCTTTTAAATAACATGAAAATGACACCTTGTCCTCATGGGTGAGAGACAGTCAACTCAAGCACATTGTTTTCTTTGGATAAAAAATTCAGTCTATGTCAGGAATTAACAATTATTAATGTGAATATAAGCAACGAAATCACTGACTAACACCCACACACAAAAGCAGAAGAGAATGCATAGGTGGATACTCAAATAGCAAAAACATCAACCATAGGAACAAGGGGTAACTGAAATCTAAAAGCTTTCTCCAAGTATGTGTCGGGGGTGGGGAGGGTGTTTGCTTAAATTACAATTAAATTCTCTTTAAAAATGGTATAAGAAATGGCAATCATTCAGGTATCTGTTCAGGTGCCACATAACTAGAGAGGATTTCCCTGATCAGCCTACAAAATAGCACAGTAGTCACTCATCTTCCTTTAGTCTGCCTCATTTTAAATACTTAGTTTATCTTTCTTGACTGTAATATAAGCTCCAGCAGGAAAGAGATTGTGTCTGTTTTGTTCAGTGTTGACTCCTCAATGCTCACTACAGTTCCTGGTACATAGTAGTATTCAATCAGTATTTACTGAGTGAATTTAGTATTGATATAATATGAATTTAATAATGATATAATATAAATCTTAGTGTTAAATATTTTTCCAAATTTTTCTTGGTTTTGAAAAACTTGGAAAATTTTCCATCTTAACTATTTCTAAGTGTACACTTCAGTGGTGTTAAATAAATGTTGGGCACCTATCACCACCACCCATCTCCAGAGCTCCTTTCATCTTGTAAAACTGAAACTCTACACTCTTAAACAGTAACTCCTCATTCCCCCTCCCTCCAGCCCCTGGCAACCACCATTCTACTTCCCATCTCTGTGATTTTGACTATTTTAAGTACCGCATCTAAGTGGAATCATACAGTATTTATCTTTTTGTGACTGGCTTATTTCACTTAGCATAATGTCCTCAAGGTTCATCCATGTTGTAGCATATGTCAGAATTTTCTTCCTTTTAAAAGCTGAAGTGTTAAATATTTTGATTCTCACAAAAGTTTTGCTATAGAGGGTACCATGAAATACCTAAAAACTCTATCCAATCTTCTAAAAAATGTACTTTATGAAAATGGTAGCCTTATTGAAAGTAAATCTCACTGCAAAGCAAACTCAGCAAAAAAGTATTCATTTCCTCTCACATTAAGGGTGGTATCAGAAGTTCACATAAACATCAACTTAGTTGGCTGGAGTGGACTAAATAAGATTCAGGTATTAAATAAAATAGTTAGGTCACAGTCAGCAGTTTCCTGCTTATGACTGTCTTGGTGGTAGTGGTTTGGTTGCTAAGTCATGTCTGACTCCTGAGATCCCATGGACTGTAGCCTGCTAGGCTCCTCTGTCCATGGGATTTCCCAGGCAAGAATACTGGACTGGGTTGTCATTTTGTTCTCCAGGGGATCTTCCTGATCCAGGGATCGAATTCAGGTCTCCTGCATTGCAAGTGGATTCTTTACCGACTTAGCCACCAAGAAAGCAGGCAAAAACATTCTACACTGTGTCACTCAATGGTGAAAGATTGTCCTGGGAGTGAGGAACCACTTTTACCTAATGAATATCCTCACTCACATCACTCACTCTAAAGAGTACTTAGCCTTCCAGATCTCAGTAAATGGCATTCCATTCATCCAAGGTGATCTTAAATCCTAAAATAAGACATAGAGGATTCTTGATTAAATATGGTAGATTAACTACATGAGTTTATCTCTGATTACATCTGAGATCTTATTAAAATGATTGTACAGAAGTTTTTTTTTTTTAAAGATACAAATCCTATAGAAAGACAGTGAAAGAGGTGACTGAACAGATAAGAAGATTCAATGATTTTTGGAAGTTAAAAGGCAGATGACTAAATGAGATGACTCATTTAGGAAGTAAAGAAGGCCACAGCCTAAAGTTAATTTAGAGTGTGATATATCTTAGGCTGAAAAGGTGCATGGAGTATCCAGACCAAGAAATGAAGCTTAGCCTTTACTATGTCTGAGATAAAGAGAAGATCCTGAAAGTTTCCAGAGGGGATGGAAAAGCAGGTCACTTACAGAGGAATGAGAGCTCAGACTTCACTTTTCTTTTAGGCTGCACTGTGCAGTTGCAGGATCTTAGTTCCCTGACCAGGGATCAAATCCGGGTCCCCTGCACTGGGAGCAGAGTCTTAACTACTGGATCACCAGGGAAGTCCCAAGACCAGACTTCTTAGTGCTAGATGTTAGAAGAAAATGGAGCAAGGCAGCTCTAGAGGGAGGGTGTAGAAAACAACTATTTGTAATGTGCGTTGACTTCCCTGGTGGCTCAGATGGTAAAGTGTCTGTGCAATGCGGGAGACCTGGGTTCAATCCCTGGGTTGGGACGATTCCCTGGAGAAGGAAACGGCAACCCACTCCAGTACTCTTACCTAGAAAATCTCATGGACGGAGGAGCTCGGTGCAGGCTACTGTCCATGGGGTCGCAAAGAGTTGGGCACGACTGAGCAACTTCACTTCACTTGTTATTCATTGGCTTCTTTTGCTGAGCTGTTATTATAAGGAGATGAGCTCAGGAGAGAATTGGCAGGTCTACAAACAGAAATCAATGGAAATAAAAAGAGTCAAGACATTTGCATAGCCAAAGGTTTAAAGAAGTCACTGCTTTCAGACCCCAAGAGTAAAGGATATGTACCAGAGATCTGGTAAAACCCTCAGGTGAACAGTACAATCCAGCCTGTGGCAAAGACCGGACTGAAGGTATGGCATTCCCATTGATGGTTCTGGATGGTCTCAAGCCAGTGCCTCTGAATTGATGGAGACTGGTGTTGAGGACAACGAAGCAGAGCTATGAGGCCCGGTTGAAAATCATATCTAGCAAATTATTGGCTCATGGAAATGAAAGGGAAGCAAATAAACTAGAAGACCATGCTGGGAAAGATTGAGGGCAGGAGGAGAAGGGGGCAACAGAGGCTGAGATGGTTGGACGGTGTCATTGACTCAATGGACATGAGTTTGAGCAAACTCCAGGAGATAGTGAAGGACAGGGCAGCCTGGTGTGCTGCAGTCCATGGGGTCACAAAGAGTCAGACATGACTGAGCAACTGAACAACAACAACAAATTAAAAATAACACTAGAATACAGTGGTCAATGTTAGAAGCAATAGTAATATTATGAAACATAATCAATGCCAGCCATCTTCAATACCAAATCCTAAACTATCGTTATTAGCTTTGCCTGTTCATCATGGCTTTCATCCACTAGTGATCTCTGTTCTTTCCCAGTTATAAATTCAGAACGAAAAGTATATAAAAAACGATGTCTCTGATGTCAGAGTTTCACTTAGTATTAATTCATTTTTCAAAGACCAGAATCTCACAGTTGTAGGTAAATTGTTGCATTGGTCAGAGGCTTAAAAAATCCTTCAGCTTTAAGATAATGCTGAAAGACTCTGTTTTAACTCTTTGTGTGTAGCTTAGTTGCTAAGTCATGTTTAACTCTTTGCAACTCCAAGGACTGTAGCCCACCAGGCTCCTCTGTCCATGGGATTTCCCATGCAAAATAGTGGAGTGGGTTGCCATTTCCTTCTCCAGGGGATCTTCCTGACCCAGGGATCAAACCTGGGTCTCCTGCATTGGAGGTGGTCTCCTTCATGCAGGCAGATTCTTTACTGACTGCACCACCAGGGAAGACTTCTCAGGCTCCTCTATCCTTGGGATTCTCCAGGCAAAAATACTAGAGTGGGTTTTCCCATTTCCTCCTCCAGGGGATCTTCCCAACCCAGGGACTGAACCCACGTCTCCTGTGTCTTCTGCATTGGCAGGCGTATTCTTTACCATAGCCATCTGGGAAGGCCCCCCCCCCCCCGCCCCCGCTCCTTTAATGATAAGACCACTAGATATTAAAGTCTGAATTTGAGTACTAATCTTATCTCAACCAATTATCCCCTAAAGTTAGAATCTGTAATCTTTTCTCAGGGAATAGTCTATCAATACTTACACTAAGCACAAGCAATCAGTCAGAAAAGCACTCAAAAGGTAATATAACGGAAATTAAGAAATGTCTAGCAATAAATCAATAGAGTCTACCAGAAAACAGAAATGCCCTGAGACACTACTTCTTTCCCCAGGCTGAAGAGTTCTTAAAATTTTTAAATTTAAACATCCAACCACAGGTGAAAGGATTCTTTAAGATTTCAAATATAAACATCTAACCTAGAGTGTAAAACAGCCCAGAAAGTACAGTGGGTAACAGTTTGGGAGGAAACACATTTCTACAGATGCCTTATTCATTCACCAGACATTCACTAGGCGTCTACCATCTGCAAGGAATACACTCTTGGTCACCAAGGTGGTGACTAGGCCTTCATGGAGGAGGTGACATGGACTGCTATGCGGGGAGTGCAAAAAGGGCATCCTAGGCAGAGCAAATGGCCTGAATAAAGTTATGCATGGAGAAATGCATAATGTACAAGGGACCAAATTGTATGAAATGACCCTAATGACACAGACATATCAGACTATGTTCTACATACCAGGAGGGAATCTCTGTAGGGTTTTTGTTTGTGTCAGAAAAGTCAGCACTTTAAAGGCTAAAATGCCTCTGGGAAACCGGAGGCAGAAGACAGTTGGGAGGTGAGAGACAGCACTCGTCTAGGTGAGAGACAGGGGTATGAAACAGGACCGTGGGGATGGAGGGGAAGAGGTGTGAGCCTTTGGGGAGATATGTCACACCCACAGGGCTGGCTGACTGAGTGTGCGTTTACTGGGGGCGGTGCGAACAGGGCTGCACTGTAGAAGACTCCTGTGTCTGGAGCTATGGGAATGGCTCAGAGGGGCCACCTTTACTCAAGGTGGGAAAGCTGTGTGAGGAGTCATGCATTCCAGTTTTGAGAAACTGAGCTGGAGAGGACATTGGGCACACACAGGTGGAAATAGGGCACTCAGATACATCCTCAACTTTCCATTTCATGAATAGGTCGATTTAACAAACATTTCTTAAGTCTTTACTACATGTTATGAGGAGAACATGTAGTAAGCGCATCGCGGTTCACAGTCTAGGAAGTCCCCTAGTAAAAGCAGCCTTTAGTTTAACTGAAACATTACCCAAATTAGCAAACCTGGTGGAGAAACTAAAGAAACAGATTTAAATTTGCCAGATAAGGTTTTTTACAGCTGTAATACTCTATCCTGTGGCAAGATTGAAGAAATAGACACACTCATGTATTACTTGGAGAAGGCAATGGCAATCCACTCCAGTACTCTTGCCTGCAAAATCCCATAGACGGAGGAGCCTGGTAGGCTGCAGTCCATGGGGTTGCTGAGTTGGATACAACTGAGCGACTTCACTTTCACTTTTCACTTTCATGCACTGGAGAAGGAAATGGCAACCCACTCCAGTGTTCTTGCCTGGAGAATCCCAGGGACGGGGGAGCCTGGTGGGCTGCAGTCTATGGGGTCACACAGAGTCTGACATGACTGAAGCGACTTAGCAGCAGCAGCAGCAGCAGCATGTATTACTAGTGGAAGTAAACAGCATACCTCTTTGGAAAGTTATTGGAAGTATATATCAAGAGTCTTAAAAAGGATTATATTCTCCAAATCAGTAATCCCTTAGGCGATTCCAAACGAAATAATCCCTAATTTTACAAAGCATTTTGTATAAAGATGTTTATCACAATAGTACGTGTGATAACAGTTTGAGAATTAGCTTGGAGGCCCAGTTGCAGCAGAATATTTTGGTAAATTATGACAAATCTGCTAGATGGAATATCAAACAGTCATTAAAAACAATGTTCGAAAGAAGCTTGTTACTTATATTATTATGTTAACTGGGAAAAATGATGTTCAGTAACACCACAACTGCATAAAATAAAACCAAGGGCCCATGAATAGAAAAAAAGTAACGTCTACAAGGAAACACCACCGTTTTAACAGTGGCTGTTTTTCAGCACTAGAATGTGGTTCTCCTTATTCGATCTGTCCTTTTACGTTTCCCAAACTTTCTATCATAAGCCTTTAACGACTGTTTAATCAGAAAAATAAGTTCTAACTAGAAAATACATAACGAAGACCAATGAGGACTGAGTGGAGACTGCCTTTGAAGTTGAAAGGTAGTCGAGAGGGCTCAGACTGTACGCAGGTACTTTGCTCTGGGTCTCTAAGGATGTAGAGCTGGTCTGGTGCCCCAAGCTCTGCGGAGACATTTAGGAGGGACCAGGTTCTCTGAAGAAATGGCTAGATGCTAATAAGATATCCCTTGAGTTTCTTCCACTGATCCTCCCCCTGTCTGTTTTAGGAAAGATTAGGTCACCTCTGGACACCCTCAAAGGCCCACTGATGGTTCTGGTGAACTCGCAGTTTTCTGGGGCTTGTGTCATTTCCCCCTTTCCCTGCACTGGCTTCTCAGACTCAGTGAGCCCAGAGCAGGTTGGGGAGGGGAGCAGGAAGCACGAAATTGCTCTGAGACACACCATAAACCCATAAAGTCTGAGAGGTTAAGCCAAGACTGAGGCATGAAGAGTGAAAATTCTCCATTCAACAATAATCTCCCCCCTCCCTCAACTCCTCTTAAAATGGAAAGAAAGGGTGCAGGATGACATTAGGCACTTTAAAATATGCAGAATTAGGAGCTGGTGCAGACCTCATTAACACCCGCCTCCAACATCATTAAGATGTTTCCAAGAAAATTAATTGAGAGACTCATTAAAAATAAATTAAGAAAAATGTGTTGCAGAGCGCCTGCACTCAGCTCATAAATCACAGCTCAGAGCTCCGGCCTGCTGCTCCGGCAATTAACTCCAACCTATTTGTTTTATCCTGACTGTGAAAATTAGAAAGCAGACGTGGAGATTAGATTAGGGACGTCTGTCAAGCGGAACTTGAAGTGAATATTTTAGGATACAAAATGGAAACCAGGAAAACAAAGAAAGCAGAGATTTCATTCTGAGGAGCTTGTCTTTGAAAAGTGACAGGCAGATGAAGGGTGTTGAGGGAGGGAAGAGCTTGGGGAAGGAATACATATGTTTGCTCGGGAGGCAGGAAGGACGGGGGGGGGGGGGCGGGGGGGGACGCGGGGGGGAGGGTGGGAGAAAAAGCAATGGAAATTTGAACTCTTCTGACCAGGAAGAGCACAGAATATTTGCATTATAAATATAAACAAATCCACAACCCGCAAAGATGGCACTAAGACATAAAGTAGATGTTCCTGATGATACTAGCATATATCATACTTTAGTGTTTAGACATACAGTCATTTGGCCTAATCACTCAAAACAGTTATTGGTCTCCTGTAATATGTTATGTATCAGTGATGACTACATGGTCTGTTATATGAGGTGAAATATGTCAATTCCTTCTGTGTATCTCTATTCAACAATACAACCAAAGATTACTGAGTAGCGGGCACCTTGCTGGTCTCAACTGATGTATGTGATTTCATTTAACTTTCATATCTCCAAAGAAGAAAACCGTTTTACAAGATGTAGAAACCGAGGCTTAGAGTAAAGCTCAATGTGTGGGAGTCACTTGTCAGGAAAAGGCAGAGTTGGGATTGCAACCCTGGGGTTTTAAATCTAAGACCTGGGCAGCCCTCAGTAACATGGCTTCTTTTCATCCAACAGTACATATTGGGTCCCTGTGTTTTTCAGCCCTCAAACTAGAAAGAATTTTTGTTCTTCCCTTCCTTCCTCCCTTTATCTTCTCCTTCCACAATTATTTATTGCACACCCACAATATGCCAGGCATGGTCCCAGGTCTTGTGGGATAATAATGGGGGCATTGTTGAGTTTGGAAAGCCAAGCACTGAATAAGTCATTGCAAATGTGAGGGATGCTACAAAGGACATGCTGAGAACACTGCAAATGGAAGCAGAGGCTCTCTATCATTTGGGTCATTGATTGAATGCCTACCGTGTATCAGCACTGAGGGCCCGGGTGTTGGACTGCCGGATCTCCCACTTACTGACTACGAGACCTTGGGTAAGTCATTTAACATCTCAGTTTCCACATCTGTACAATGGGGATAATACTAGTACTTAACCTAGGGATTTATTTTGAGGATGAACTGAGAAAATCCATTAGAAACCCTTAGCAAAGTGCCTGGCTCAGAGTAAGCACTGAGTAAATGTCAGCAGTTATTATTTAGAGGTGACATTTAACTTGGTTCTTAAAGGAGCAGTAGGAATTTAATCAGAATTCCATTTCTGGGGACAGCTGCAGCCTTATGGGTGGTATTTAAAATTATTTGGGTCTTTCAAATAAGAGAGGGAGTGAATAATCTTGAGTGGATAATAAGAGCCTGTCATGCCAGACAGCCTCACTGGGCCCAGGGTCTGCTGCTCTGGGATGCAGAATCAAGTGTGGAATGCAGGAGGGCAAGGAACAAGAGGCAGCTTTTCTTCTTTTCCTCCAAAGCATCTCACGGGTAGGGGGGGGAAAAGCCCCACGCACAGGGGAGAAAGGGTATGGTTGAGAAGGTGTGTCATGTAACAGAATTTTCACAGTTCCTTCCTACTTTGCCTGGGAAATGGGATCATTAGTTGGTGGACTGTCATTAGGCTTTGGAAAGTAGGCTTTGGAAATTCAGTAACACTGCAGTCAATAGTTGTTTATTTTTCATTTGGTTTTAATTTAGTTTTCAAAAGATTTTGTAGAATTCTTGACTGTTGGCCTGTTGGCCCATTCTTATTTGTAAGGATGTATTAATAACAAGTCCAAAGATGCCAATATCCAAGCTGACATGCAGCCAAATGTTCTGATATTTTGCTAACAGTTGCCCTTGATTGTGTTCTTCATGAACTACAAACAGTGACTGCTGTAAGGAATTATTCAGTATTTTTAATATCACCCCTGGCAATAAAGAAGCCTGGACCAAAGCAAAGTTTGAAAAATATGAAACTTGAAAATAAAATACTTTTGTTAGAAATTTCCTTTTTAAAGTTTTCTAAGCTGGAATCAATATTGCCAGGAGTAATATCAATAACCTCAGATATGCAGATGACACCATCCTTATGGCAGAAAGTGAAGAGGAACTAAAGAGTCTCATGATGAAGGTGAAAGAGGAGAGTGAAAAAGCTGGCTTAAAATACAACATCCAGAAAACTAAGATCATGGCCTTCAGTCCCATCACTTTATTGCAAATAGGTGGGGAACCAATGGAAACAGTGACAGACTTTATTTTTCTTAGGTTCCAAAATCACTGCAGATGGTGATTGCAGCCATGAAATTAAAAGCCGCTTGCTCCTTGGAAGAAAAGCTATGACAAACCTAGACAGCATATTAAAAAGCAGAGACATTACTTTGCCGACAAAAGTCTGTATAGTCAAAGCTATGGTTTTTCCAGTTGTCATGTATAGATGTGAGAGTTGGACCATAAAGAAGACTGAATGCTAAAGAACTGAAGCTTTTGAATTGCAGTGTTGGAGAAGACTCTTGAGAGTCCCTTGGACTGCAAAGAGATTAAACCAATCAATCCTAAAGGAAATCAACCCTGAATATTCATTAGAAGGACTGATGTTGAAGCTGAAACTCCAATACTTGGCCACCTGATGCGAAGAACCAACTCATTGGGAAAGACCCTAATACTGGGAAAGATTGAGGGCAGGAGGAGAAAGGGACGACAGGGGATGAGATGGTTGGATGGCATCACCGACTCAATGGACATGAGTTTGGGTGAACTCTGGGAGTTGGTGATGGACAGGAAGGCCTGGCGTGCTGTGGTTCATGGGGCTGAAAAGAGTCAAACATGACTGAGCGACTGAACTGACTGACTGAGGGAGAAGGTGAAGGACAGAGAGGCCTGGCGTGCTGCAGTCCATGGAGTCGCAAAGAGTCAGACACGGCTGAGTGACTGAACAATAACAAATCTCTGCCTTAAAACTTAGAAATTTGTTGAAGGAGAAATACCTGGGAAGGGAAGTATTGTAAGTTCCTATCAAGCAGGATGAGTTTCACATCCATTCCAGCTTTTTTTTTTGGTCATGCAGCATGGGGGATCTTAGGTCCCTGACCAGGGTTTGAACCTGGGCCCCCTGCAGTGGAAGCAAGGAGTCTTCACCATTGGACTGCCAGGGAAGTCCCTTCACATCTTTTCCAATTGACAGAATTTGACAGTGGAAAGGAAGAAAGCATACATGCCATGGTAGCCATGGAAGGGTACTACACTGAGATCTCTGAAACTTGAAAAAAAAGCAAACAGCTACTTGAAAAGTATTGTCTTCAACCCCATCTTCTCCCTGGCCCCATGTCCAAATAGGTATCATATTCTATGGATTCTGCATTATCCATATCTTTTGCATCCATCTCTTTTTTTGATCTCCCTCTGCCTGAGTTTGGCTCTTTCCTGTTTAAGCTCTTGCAAAAAGCTTCTACTGACTTTCCTCAAGTCTCCTATGCTTTACTCCATTGACAGACATATTGTCCTATAGCTTAGATACAAGCCTTTGATATTTACAGAATAAAATTCCAGCTTTTCAACTTGCTCACCTTGAATCTGGCCACTAGTGATCTTTTTAGTCAGCTCTCTCACTGCTTCCTCCTTTTCTAATTGTGTGTTTTTGACTTTTGCCCAACCAGACCATTCATTATTTCCCAAAACACCCAGTATGTTTCCCATGCCATTCACTCCCCCATTATCTTTGTCACACTGCCACAATTCACCTCTGGCTAATAAATTTTAATCTTTTATTCAAACTCCAGTCCAAGTGCTCATTTCCATATAGCTATATGACTTTGCCTCTCCAAACCTCAGAAAGAAGCAGTTTATCTTTAGAATGTGCACAATGTCTTCCAATACTTGTTGAATGACTGAATAAACTTTCTCAGAACAATAATCACAATGTCTGTTACACCTCAATTAATTGTAGTATCTGCGTTGGTCTGTCACCTCGCTAGATTCCAGGCTTCCTAAAGTTATGACCCATATTTAGTTTGTGTCTCTCACTGAATCTGTACCTTGCACATAGTAAGGACTCTTTAAAACTTTGGTATACTTTACTTACAGTGAAATTTAAGTGCTTTGGCATATTATTTCATTTGTTTTCGGTTACTTATGCAAATAAACATATAGTTCTGCTCTTGATAATGGAGGATTAATGGCATGTGTACGTTAATTTACTTGTGACACATGGTGGTGGAGGTGAGGCCAACTGCCCACTTCTGGTCCAGGGCTCTTTTATCCATCATACTTTATCCACATATTGACATTCTCAAAGAACTAGAGCACTTCACAATACTTACTTGACCTAGAAGATAACCGACTAGAGAAGTGATGAGAAACCACACATCCTTCCCACGCATCGAACGATGTACAGATGACAAATCAATGCTAATCACACACAAAACACCTTGTTTCCACTTACTTTCCTGAGACCAAGCTTACTACCTTGGCTCACACTCTCATCTCACGACTGGAGGGAATTCAGGAAGTTGACAGCGCTTCACAAAATCCTGGAAACTCTTAGTTGGATGTAATCCTCTTCATATTGCCTATAAGTGCTAGGTTAGTGGTCACATTTCAAGAAATGATGTTGCGCTGCAGATGAACAAATTACCACATTTTGTTCCTTTACCTGAGGCCACATGCGCATGTGTGCGCATGCATGTATTCTCACACACACACACACACACACACACACACACACACACACACACACAGTCAATCTTCAGGGGCCAAAGTGTCTCTAAGCTACCAGTAATGACTCTCTGAAATGTCCTACCCAATTTCTTCCTGTCAGTGCTGTGTTTTCACTGAACAGGGTCATCCCCAGCAGGAGACTACACCCTGTGCTACGGAATCCATCCTTTCTGTCAAACTACATGTTTTTATGCTTTCTGGGCTGGTCCAGGCTTTGTGAGCACCGTCTGTGTGTTCCTCTGGGAGTTCTTTGTTTACAAGAGTATTCTGGGCTGTGGCTCTCTTTTATATCTTATAGGTATTATCTAGTATTTCCTACAATAATAATTAGAGCGATTAGCATGGCCAGTGACTTTGGACTGATTGAGTCTCTTAAGCTCATACGCAGGTAGGAAAGATTTAACTGCCCTGGTTCTGTCAGAGTCCAAATGATCCCTTGGTTTCCTCTGCTTAGTCAAGCATTTCTGGGGTTAATTTTCATTAAAATGACCCTGACACTAATGACAAGTGACTGTTTCTGCCCCCATTTGCAATTTAATAATAATGTCCTTTTGTTTGCTTCTCACTACAGGGTATAGAGACATTGCCGAAAGCCTCCATTTGTCCCCATTACATATCATTCTTAATTTTAATATCAGAATTGTTTCTTTAAAATAACCTTGTCTCTCTTTTAGAATACAAAATATCTGAGGACAGGAACTTTGTTTTCCACAGCTAATACAGTAAGCAACTGAAATGATAAACAAAGTAAGAAACAAGTAATTCCATGTCTGAATGAACAAAATTCTAGGAATTTACAAAGAAGCATTTATGCTTGAATCTGGCCACAACATATCATGAAAAACCTTTTGTGAGTTCCTTAGCTCCTTGATCTCCATCAGCAAAAATAGGTATAATAATGCTCACCACAAAAGGTGTTAGTGGAGATGAGAAGAGAAAAATGTTTGTGAAAGCATAGAGCAGGGCTTAATATGCATCTGAGCATACTATTATATTACCAGATAGCCAAGACTCAAAAAAGCCACCCTAAATGACCGTGAAAATGTAACTAAAGCAAAAAGAATTTAATATATTACTTTTATGCTCCCATTTGATTTCATTTGTACTAAAGAATAAAGCTATGAAATTTAGTGGCTCAGCTGGTAAAGAACCCGCCTGCAAATGAAGGAAATACAGGAGATAAGGGTTCGATTCCTGGGTCAGGAAGATCCCCTGGAGGAGGAAATGATATCCCACTTCAGTATTCTTGCTTGGAAAATCCGATGGACAGAGGAGCCTGGCAAGCCACAGTCCGTGGGGTTGCAAAGAGTTGGACATGACCAAACACACATGCACAGGAATTGTAAAGACAGTTTAGCTTAACTTTCTCATTTTCCAGGCAAAGAAACTGAGATCCAGAGAATTTAACTTCAAGGTTATATGACTAGTAATTAGCATAGATCGAGTTCCCTTACATCCTGCACACATGATAGTTTGCGTTGTTGTTCCGAAGGAAGAGTTAAAGAATTAACGGACCCTTCCTCTTGAGTTTGGGGTGAGAATGAGTAATGACAGCAATTCATCTTGAATAAGTTTAAGGAAATAAATAAATATATATATATATAAAACTTCTTGTTATGCTTCTAATGATCAAAGAAACATACACTCATGCTAGAAAATTTGGAAGAAAAATAGAAGAATAAAAGTTAAAATTGTCTACAGTTCAAACACTTGGTGATAAATGTTTTGAACACTGTAATATGTTTAATAAAATAGGAGTGATTCTATATATTTTTTGTATTTGAGTTTTTTTAATTTGACATTATTCTATAGATGTTTCCTCCATATAATTGAACAGTCTTTGAAAACATGATTTTAAAGGATTGAATAATATAACCTATGTAGATTTATTGTAGCTCAGGAGGTAGAATGGCATGCCCTTATGAGTTAGAATGAAATTCTGACCCCATCCATTAATAGTTGGGTGATGCAAAACCAGCTACATATCCTCAGTAAGCCTCAGTTCTTACATCTGCAAACTATTGATAATATTCACTTAATGTGACTTCTATCAAGGTTAAATGGTTTAGAGAATACATGCACTTAGCATTGTGCCTATACACAGTCAGCATTCAGTAAACGGAAGCTATTTATTATTGCTATTATTTTATCGCACTCATTATTGGCCATTTAGAGTGTTTCTAGTTATAAACAAATATGAGATAGGTAGTGTCTCCACAGCCATCAATGTAATCTACCTGAAATGTACCTCTGTTCTGGTCACTTTCTTGCTTAAAGATCTCCAATAACTCATCAAATGTTTCCAACTTTCTTTTCAGCAGTGGAAACCTTCTTTTAATTATCTTTAGTAGGACTTCCCTCAGAGAAGGCAATGGCACCCCACTCCAGTACTCTTGCCTGGAAAATCCCATGGACGGAGGAGCCTGATAGGCTGCAGTCCATGGGGTCACTGAGAGTCGGCCACGACTGAGCGACTTCACTTTCCCTTTTCACTTTCATTCATTGGAGAAGGAAATGGCAACCCACTCCAGTGTTCTTGCCTGGAGAATCCCAGGGATGGAGGAACCTGGTGGGCTGCCATCTATGGGGTTGCACAGAGTCGGACACGACTGAAGTGACTTCAGCAGCAGCAGCAGCAGCAGCAGCAGCAGCAGCAGCAGCAGCAGCAGCAGGACTTCCCTGGTGGTCCAGTGGTTAAGAATCTGCCTGCCAATGCAGGGGAAGTGGGTTCGATTCCTGGTCCAGGAAGATTCCATAAGCTGTGGGGCAGCTAAGCCCATGCACCACAACTACTGAAGCCCAACTGCCTAGAGCCCACATGCTCTGTTGCAACAAAAGAAGCCCCTGCAATGGGGAACCCGTGCACCACAACTAGAGTAGTGCCCCCAACCCCTGCATGTGCAGCAACGAAGACCCAATGCAGCAACGGAGACCCAAGGCAGCCAAAATAAATAATAAACAAATTTAAAAAATATCTTAAGTAAAGTTTCCTAAGGGTGGCAATCAGAGCCTGGACCAATTCCCCCGCCCCATCTCCCTGTTAAGAAAGGTCCCTGAAGCTCCTGACAAACACTAGGATTACTCTGGACACACTGGGAGAACCTCTGACCTACAGAGTGAAAGTGAGGCTCCAGAACATAGCATATGACATCACCAAACTGTCCATTCCCGAAAGACCCTGATGTAGTTTTTTTCCCTAGCATTTTGCTTATGTTGTTGCTTCTCAATGGAATGTCCTTACCTGCCATCTTCCCAAGGATCAACTCAACCCAAAACATCACTTCTTCCAGGAAGCCTTCTCTGCCCCAGGCTGGTGAGATCCCCCTCTTCCCTGTCCCCATGATACCCAGCCAAGTTCTCTATCATTGTGGGTACCGCATCCCCTGATGCTCTGAACTTTGAACTCTTGGAGGACAGAGACTGTGTCTAGCTCAGAGATGTATTCCCAGTTCTCAGCATAGTGTCTGGAACTGGTAGATACTCACTAAAACTATTTGTGATGAATAAATTTTGAAGTGCCTCTCTGATTATTTCCTTAGAATAGTTTTGCAGAAGCAGCATTACTGGGTGAAAAGGGATGAACATTTCCATGTCTCTTGAGACACTTTGGGTAATTTTTATTGAAAAAAAAAAAGTGGTAAGATACTCATTTGGAACACAAATCTCTCTCCTGTGTCCATTAGTATCTCCTATTTGTGTTTGGGGGTATAGCTAAAGAAGCCAACATCTGAACCACAAAATTTTTTTACTATTTCTGATGTCAGACAGAGGTACCAGCACTTGGGGTAACCAGTACAGAACAGGGTTCTAAATATGTTGCTGTCCAATAGCTCACCTCATCAGATGACTGGACACTCACAACGCTGAAGTATGGTGACTTTAGCCACTTTCCACCCATGTAATATGGGTTTATTGATACCTCTTGTGGGAGGGGGTGTCACGTGATGATTAAATTGGATTAAATAGTCTGACACACACAAAATCCTAATACATTTGTGGGCTTTCCAGGTAGTGCTAGGCAGGTAAAGAACCTGCCTGCCAATGCAGGAGACATAAGAGACATGGGTTTGTTCCTTGGGCTGGGAAGATCCCCTGGATGAGGAAATGGCAACCTGCTCCAATATTCTTGCCTGGAGAATCTCATGGACAGAGGAGCCTGGTGGACTACGGTCCATAAGGTTGCAAAGAGTTGGATGGGACTGAAGGAACTAAGCACACATGCACACACATACATTTGTGTATTTTCACTACTTGTTAATGAGGGGAGCTGGACGAGGGGGAGCTGGATAATCTGGACTACAGCAAAAGGTAGGTAGCACTACAAGTTTAGGAAGTAATGAAACTGATCTTTTTGATTAGCTTTGTTTTTCATAGAATTCCATAATGCCCATATGTAAGCTATTCGTCTATAACTGGTTTATCCTATTTAATCACATGGAAGATAGAGAAACTATCATTATAACCTTAAATTTTAAGGGAAAATTGAATAAACTGAAATTGTTTTAAGACACTTTGAAATGTTACACATCTCTATGTTCTTATTGAATTCTATAGTTTTACTTACTTAAGACTTCAAAAATTAAAATCTGTAGCCCAGACTTCTCCTGAGCTCAGATTCATACATCCAACTCCCTGGATGTCACACTGGTAAACTCAGTACACTCAGAGCTGAATCCATCACCTCCTCTCTCCCCACATTTCTACAGACTTGTTATTCTTCCTGTCTTCCTATTTAGTAGCTCAAGCAAAAACTGGGGAGTCATCATCACCTTTTTATTGTTCTCACCCTCTACATCTAATTAGATACCAAATCCTCTTGTCCTGATGCCTAAATATTTCTCATGCTCATTCTTTCTTCTCCATCACCACTGTCACTGTCCTGGGCCAGTCTCTCATTATTTTTCTTGCCTGGATTATTGCAGTAACCTTCCAACTGGTTTCCCTGATTCTGGTCTTGCTCTCTCCACTCCATCCCTCACATCTCTGTCATGAGCATATAATCAATCTGGATGAAAAGGAGCTGTAAACGGCAATAGATATCAATGTCTTCAAATCATGTTCTTTAAAAAATATGATGTCATAGGTTAAGACATAATCAGTTAAACATAGTTCTCCTGGAGACAGGTTGACTGCTCAGCACAAGAATCAAATGAAATATAACAATGAACAATATATCAGTTCACTTGAAATAATACTCATGGAGAACCGACATTTATTGGATTGTGCAGAGATGATGTGGAGGTTAGTAACACTGGAAAGGCATGGTGGATTAAGATGAACTTTTCCAGCATCTCAAGGGCCACAGGGTCTTCGTGAACATGGCAGGGAAAGGATAATTTACTAAAGACTATTATAGCTTGGTAACTCCAGGATCCAAAGTCACAACAAACAGGAACAGATTTTCTACCCCAAAATGATAAATACCTTGTTAAAGAGATGGGCAGGGGTCTTTTTCAGTGTTATAAACACAATAAGCCCCCAAATACTAAGGGCTTTAAGCGAGGATGTTAGTAGTATCTCGAGCCTATAACACATCTACTGTCCTCAAATTAAAAAGAGGAAACCATCTAAGTTTAGCATGTTCAGAGAAAATAGCAAAGACTACAAAATGGAATGAAGTCTGGAGATTGGAATAAAGCAAGTAAGACTTGCAAACTAGCAGAAATGAGACATAGTATTTTTATATTTCCCAAACTATCTGTGGTAAAGAACAGTTTTTAAAAAATCCAAAACATCATAGACTAATACTTTTAAAAAATACAATAAAATTAATACTAGTAAACTGAGATAGGAAAGAAATAAAATACCATGCCTATTTTTATGACTATATTACTCAGACATAAAACTACCCTGTCAAGCTGCTAAAAAATTTTCATATTCTTTTCTTAAAACTTTTTTTAATGTGGACCTTTTAAAAAGTCTTTATTGAATTTGTTACAATATTGTTTCCACTTTATGTTTTGGTTTTATGACTGAGAGGCATGTGGGATCCTAGCTTCTCAACTGGGAACCTGGGAACCTGCATCCTCTGCATTGGAAGGTGAAGTCTTAATCACCAGACCACCAAGGAAGTCCTAAATTTTCTTATTCTTAATTTTTGTATTTATGAGATCATGAATCATTAACACTGTTCACTGATTGGCAATGGTCCATGGACCATACTTTGAGTAGCACTGTTTTGAAGGGTTTATTCAAGATAAATGGCAAAGACTTTTATCACAAAGATATATTCTTGGGAAGACATTAATCTGTTAATTAATGTTCCGGTATTGCAAGGAGATCAAACCAATCAATCTTAAAGGAAATCAACCCTGAATATTCATTGAAAGGGCTAATGCTGAAGCTTCAATACTTTGGCCACCTGAGGTGAAGAGCTAACTCTTTGGAAAAGACCCTGATGCTGGTAAAGATTGAAAGCAAAAGGAGAAAGGGACAACTAAGGATGAGATGATTAGATAGCATCACTGACTCAATGGACATGAATTTGAGCAGGGAGATAGTGGGGGAAAGGGAAGCCTGGGCTGTTACAGTCCGTGGGGTTGCAAACAGTCTGGCATGACTTAGCGACAAAACAGCAACCATCTTTGTTTCAAATCTATTTGGGTCTTGGAAAACGTCCGTCTCTGGTCAGGTCAAGTTGGCAAATCTTTATGAGAAAATACCTATCAATACAGTGAGCTTCAAGTTAACCTCTAGGAAAACAATGCCTGTGTGGATTAAACACTCTCATCAGAAATATATAAGCTATGACTATAATGCTGACTGTATTGTTTAGTGATGGATTTTTCAATCAACAATTAAGAATGTCCCTCCATCCCACCCAAATCTCAATCAGTTATCACCATGTCTGGTTTGATAGTCACAGTGATAACACTAGTTATAGGGCAGATTTCTTTAGCCTGTATTGAACAATAAATATTCATCAAGCATAAGCTATAAGCAGGCTTCTTGTTATCCTTATTCTAAATACAAGGGCAGCTGTCTCTCTCTGAAAACACTTGCATAGTCTGTGTTTAAACAGCAGATGGAAGAACTCAGCTTCTCAGATCTACTATTGCTTTACTATTAGTAAAAAGGCTAAGAAATATTGAAGAAGGAGGGATAGTAAAAAGAAAGGATGGGAAGAGGTTTTTATTTTTTACCTTTAAAATCTTGTTCTGACTCAATAGATGTGAATTTGAGCAAACTCCAGGAGATAGTAAAGGACAGGGAAGACTTGTTCAGAGATAAGCCTCCCTCATACTGTAACTTTGAAACCCCATTAGGAGTCACATTTAATGTGACTCTCAAGGGCTGTTTCTCATATGGCCTATGGTGAAATGATATTTAGTGATAACTTTAGAAATAAGGAAATGGATATAATGCAAAAAGAGGATAAATGCATTAACTTATATATCAACCTATAATTTGAGGGGACTGATACACAGAGTTTGGAGGAGGGAAGACTTCAGGGAAGTAACCTTTGAGAAGGTGAAATACTGAAGTCCCATGGAAGTGAGAGTTCACAATGGCAAGCACATATCTAACATGTTCTAAACAGTGGCAATGCAAAATTTATAAAATTCTGTTTTTGTTTTCGTGGTATAGTATCAGAGGCAGACATACATACAAGTGATTATAAAATGGTGGGAGAGAGAAATAGAAATCTGCACAAGGTGCAGATGTACAGATGACAGAGTGATCAACTCTATCAGGTAGAATTCTGGTAAGAGAATATAAAAGGTTACAAAGCAATTTATATTGGTAAAGTGACTCCCAAAATCTTGAGGAAAATCATTACTAGAAGTTACTAAGGGGAAACATAATGTCGAACTTACCTTCAGTTAAGTATGTGTATATAAACTTCTCACTTGTAAGTTCAGTTCAGTTCGGTTCAGTCACTCAGTAGTGTCCGACTCTTTGTGGACATAGGTTAAAACATCTTCCTTCCATTAAAAACTATTATGTACACATATCAACACTCCTATCCCTGAGCCTGATCCACCTAATAAAATTCTTCTTCAAGGAGGATCATTTTGAATAAGCACTGGAGGGATCCACAAAAATGCAAATAATAATGTCTGAAGAGGATGGGCTCTACTTGGCTTAAACTTTAAAGAGAAGTCACATGACTTCTCTTGATCCATTCATTTATGAATAGGCATCAATACTTGTCCCTGACGTGCTCATCATACAATGGTGGTAGAGGGACTGGGTGACTATAATAAATGCTTCCATTTAGAAAGGGCAAGTGGAAATAATGCAGCATTCCTGATTCATAGCAATTCTGAAATCTTTGTGGGATGACATGGTGAGGGCTCCCTTAGAGGTAGGGACAGTTCAATGTTCTCCATGACTCTGAGAGTTCTCCATTTTCCCCCCTTTATCTGGCCACGTCTGAAAAGGGTAAGGAAAAATGTGCTTTCTAGAGTGGCTTGGTCTGCTTCCTACAGAAGACTGGGAACTTCAATGTTATTTTTGTCTCAGATAGCCATATTTTAAAAAATCTATGTTGGTGGCTCTTTGGGAAGTGTTGCAGTCTTAATATTAAATCTTCCAATCCATGACCATTTATTTAGGTCTCTGATTTCCTTCAAAATGTTTTGTTAACATTATATCTTCAAAAGTGTAGCTAGCTTTGTATTTATTTGACCCTGGTCAACTCCATATGTTAATAATCAATTGCTCAGCTCTTTGGAGACATGCATTGCTCTAGATTTGACTACAGGTATCTTGAGCTCTGAGTTCTGCGGGAGAACAGGCCATCAGGCAATCGATGGGCAACAGCAGGGAATCATGAGATGACTACCATGTTTTGAACATATCATCAGAAACATGGGTCTTATTGTAGAAGTAAGACTGTCTCCAAAATGCTGGACAACTGAATCTATTTTCCAAAATGAGAACCATTCCCTCTACTCCAGTGGTTTTTCAATTAGGGGATATTTGGCAATGTCTGGAGACATTTTAGTTGTCAGAACTTGGGAGGGTGTTACTGGCCTCTAGTGGGTAGAGGCCAGGGATGATGCCAAACATAAAATGCATAAGACAGACCTCTTCTTGCCTCTGCTCCCTATCTGCAACAAAGAATTATCCAGCCCAAAATGTTAATAGTGCTTAGGTTGGGGAACACTATTCCTAACAAGACACGGACACACATAATACTCTGGATAGCTACCCAAAGCAAACACCCCCACCCCCTGTTTCTGTGTTTATCCCACCAGCCAGATGTATTATATGTTCTTCAATTTCTTCTTCCCTAGCAGCAAAAAGTAGGATCAGAGAGACTATGAAAGCCCACTTGTTTTGATACTTGAAGGAATCACAATTTTCTTTAACCCTTTCATTATCTGTTGATGATCACATCGCCACCCTCCAAATTATTTGTTGATATTTTTTAACAGAATACCTGATCTTTTGAACCTCCTTTTTAAGCTACCAAAGATTCTTTACCATGCTAAAATACATCCTCAAAATTTGATACAAATTTTCTCTCTCCTTTTAAATTCTTAGTGAAGCCTTTTTAAAGACCCTTTTAAAGGAAAAGCAGAGATATTTGGGAAGACCTGTTCTGGTTCATAATAATGTCTGATTCATCATTACATCATCTAGCGCCTCCAAGAATGCTCCTGTTGTCATTGTGTTTGCAAGGAAAATCCACCAGCTTTCACATTAAAACAGGGGATATACTTGAGGATGCAAGGGTTTCATGCTAAAGACCTCAGGGTCCTCAAGCACTCAGGAGATATTTTAATAAAAATGTGCAGAACATTTCAGACAGAGATTAGTCCAGCAAAAGACAGAGTATAACAAAAAGGAAATTCTAGATGCAAAAATACCTATCAGTTCATGTCAGGTAGATCTTTCCTCAGAGAGCAAGGCAGGATTATGTCCTCCAGGGACCTAAATTCTAGAAGAAGAGAAGGAAATAATGCTGGTTTAGCCCTAGTTTCAGCTGTCTCATTCAGAGCCAGGCAGGATTTCAAAGACTACAGTGAGAATCCATGTTCAAATATGACTGAATTATTCTAATATTTCAGATGAAAATAGAAATAAAGGAGTGTGACTTGTGCAAGCAGCATTTATTTTCTTGGCTAGTTCAAAATGTCTCTACTATTTTCCTCAAAGGATAATTCTGCCTTCTAATAGAATTCCTGACTAGGCAGATAGTTTTGTTAGATAGATGTTCTATTAACATTTTGCTTTTCTTCATCTCATACCATTTTCCATTTTATTCCTTTGTATCAAGGTTGAAAATATATATGATTCTTATCTCTTTCTCAGGTTTTTCTTTTTTTTTTTCATGGTGACATCTGTGCATTAATCATTGTTTAGCCAAGCTGCAGGGACCTGATTCTTTTAATGGGAAGAGAGCATGCCGCTATGGAAAGCATGTCAGCCAGCTAGTTAGACAGCTGGATGCTAGCCTGGTATCTGCCATTCTCTGGCTGAGTGTCCTAGGACAAGTCATTTCTCTATTGTTTTAGTTGAATTAGGGTTGTACCAAGACATCTCCAAGGGATCATTTCCATCTCAAATATTCTCTCTCTATGTCTAATCTTCTTTTACAGACACAAGAATAGTTTCATGGTAGTAAAATATTTTCATTTCTTCACTTATTTTGCAGTTGATTGTGTTTGTGTATCATGTGTGTGTGTATAATAGCTGTGAAGGTGGGAGTGGATAAAGGGGAGAGAATGTATTAGTTAACTTTGGAAGACAATTACAAGGTATAAAAATCTGAAATATAACTTGTGTTGAAGATGATACCCAGGTATTTAAATACCTCTATTAGAGGAAATATGTAAGCATTCATCATGATTAAAAAAAAAAATAGCATTCCCAGAAATGTCATTTCCTCCCTCCCCCAGGACAGATGAAGCACCTGCAGATTCTGACCGGCCAGTGAAACAGCCATGAAAACCTTCATGCTTTTATAAAGAAGGACCGGGCTTTGAAGCTTCAGCTTAAAACACCCCAGCATCTCCGAGCTATAATGAGCACAGCATTTCCCTAGTCAAAACATCCTGGTTTTATTTATAGGCGTTCCTTATCTGAATAACAAACAGGAATAGCAGGCTATTCTTACATCATTTTCCTTCAACTACCCTACTATTAAATATAACGCCAGCAATTAAAAAAAAATCCAGAACCACAAAACGTAACAGTGGGTTTAGTTAATTACCTTCGAGAAGACAATGACCAACGCATATTTGAATAGCCGATGTCCTGCAAGAATACTGTATTTGATTGGCTTTTGTTTACCCGGGTTTCCGATATCTCCCTTGCCATTTCATGGGGGAAAAAGGTTTCAGTTCTTTAAGTGATTCCAGAAATATCCAGCCTCCCTAGTTGAAGGGAGGCTGTATTCATCTGTTAGGTGACCTCCCTCAGCTGATGTTGCTTTAAATAAGGGCGGCAGACAATACGGCATCCGGGGAGACAGCCACGATTCACTTGTATTATTTTTCCAATGTAAGTTTGTATTAGGTTATTTAATGGACCACATTATACTCAGTAGGTACAGAATACATACCCCCAAAAGGCTGGTGCTTAATTCTATTCCTCCAGTCTGTTTTAAATAAGACCATTTTCTCCTGTGCATATAATCTTCATTATCACAGAAGTTATTTTTAATTTATAATTAACATAGTCTCCTTATTATGGATGCCTTGATCGACTTAGACTCTCCAGACACATCTTGTCTGGCACAGAGCTGGCTCTGTCCTGCAGTTCTCCGAATGTGCAGTAGGTGTCTATCTTAGCCTTTCCTTCACCCTTCCTCCTCTCGTCCCTGACACTGTGATATAGTGCATAATTCCAAAATGGCAGCTTTTTGAAAATTCACCTTGATTATCAGACATTAAAAGTGACTCATCCTGCAGTGACTGTCTGGCAGAAGGGATGGGATCAGACAGCAAGACAATGAGGGGACTGGGCGCATTAGCGCACTAGATTACAGAGCCCATCAAAAATACCTTTGTTCTGTCAAAGATCCAATCATTTGCTAGTTGTGTTCTGCAGAGGAGAAAGAATGAGAAGAAAAAATCCACCAAACAAACAAACAAAAAATTCCATCCAAGAATTTAAAACCTCCTCAGATCTCTTTATTCTGAGAAGGAAGGGAAGTGCCTGATCAACCATCTCAAGAGGAGGAAAGATGGGGATTGCACTTCTGAAATGGGAATCCATAGAGCCTTTTCTTTCAGCAGCTATCAAATATCAAATTTTCTACACTAGATTCTGTTTTCTGGGTCTCGGTAAGGGGGAAATTGATAAGCTAACCGCATTTGGTTTTGCCTATGGCTGCACTCAGCCTGATCTGCTGCTGAATATTTACAAGACAAAATATTTCATAATTAGAACATTCATTTTCATTAAAAGGAAAGCTTCTGATTTCTATCACTTCATGTTATAGTGCTAACCGAGAAATGTGTGATGGGTAAGGGGAAAAAATATGTGTAAAAGGGCTATTACTGGTAAATACTTTATAAGCATCTAAACTGGCTCATATAAAAGGCAGTAGGAATCTTTTGAAAATACAGAGCATATGAATTCTTGCATTAAGCATGTGTGTGCGTTTGTGTGCAAGGGGAGGAGGGAGCTGGAGAAGGGGGAGGTGAGAGACGAGGGCATTCATATTGAGCCCTGCATGGGTGTATCACCGGGTGAGATGTGTGCTGAGTCGTCAGCATGACTGCAAGCCTGGCTAGCTTGTCTGATTCTCCAAGGAGACAAAATGCCCAAACGGGAGGTTGGTGCCTGGCTTTCTTCTTCTTATCACTTTTATCATTTGCCTATGAACTCAGAGGAGCAGTTTATCAGTCATGGAAAATACCCCTTAGGGGCCCAGATCAAAGGCAGGCTTTGAATTGTGTACTTAGGTGGATTTCCCTGCCAAATACATTAATGCGATTAAAACACAAATTCCATAAACAATTATTTTCCATCTGTTTAGCAACAGTAATAGTGATGCTGTATGCCATCCATGGCATCTTTCCTTTACAGAGATGTGCCAAGTGAATTCCAGTGCTCTTTTGCACACTGATGCTGCAGCACTTTGGGAGCATATAGAAGGTCTTATTCACCAGCAGGACAGGTTAGTGGCTGCTGTCATCGTGCAGGGATCTCTTGATAAGAATCTGTATTTTAACTGACTGTCATTTAGCAAATAGATTAATTAAGACAACTCACTGCATTCCACTGCTTGTGCACTAGACATGGGGTTTGTCATCTCCTCTGCCTCCATGTTTATTTCTACTGTCAGCTACAGAAAACATCTCCCTCCTTTTTGCCCCTCTTAATTACCCCTAAATGGCCTCATTCCTTTACTGATGGAAGAAGGTAGATTCAGCAGGACTGCCTGGTCAGAGGGGTTCAGGAACAGTTTTACACATTCAGAGATCCACTGATATTTGTCTGGATTCACAACACATGCTCTGAGCAAGGAGAAAGAGAAACCTGTAAGCTTTAAAAATCTCAACCTAAACCTGACCAAGAGATTAAAAGGGAGGGTGGAAGGGGAGGACCCAAACCAATTTCCACACACCAACCCTCATAACGGGGATAGATTCATGAGAGAGAGACATGCGAAAGAGTTTTCATCAGTGGAATTTTAATGAGCCCGAAAGGTTAGCCTTCCACTTCGTTAACAAACAGCTCTAGAGATAATTTCCAATTTTCAGTGTTTATAGAATAGTGGTTCCTTGGTCATAATCAAATTCTGAGACTGTTGAGAGCCTAGTCTGCATATCCAGCTGATGCTGAAATACAAACCCTCCGAAATTATTAAATGTGCGCTCAGAATCAAATGTGGAAGAAGTGAAAAGAGGAAGAAATTTTGCAAATTAAAATGATCACATTAACCTCCTCTGATGAAATCAGTTCAGTCAAATGAAAAATACTTATTAAAAAAATCTGCACAGACATTTTAGCTTTTAAAAGGGTAATGATTATTCTAATATTTAAATGGATAGAGACAAGGAAAAAAAGAGATAATAAACAAAAGAGGGAAGCTTCATTCCCAGGAGTGAGAGGCCAGAGTCTCTGCTTCATGTGAGGAGGTTTCAAAAGGGTAGGAAAGAAAACAGAAGCAAAATTTACCAAGACTGACACTGGAGGATGGATCAGTTTGCTGGAAGTGTGTCCCCCTCCACCTCTCCTTCGGCCTCCCTCGCTCTCCCCTCCCCCTGCTTCCCTCCGTCTTTACTTAGCTGTTGCAGAATGGCCATAACTGTGGCAGAAGGGGACAGAAAGGGAACATGGCTGGGATTCTAGCCAGATAAAACAGGAGCAAAGGGTAGTTTAAGGACCAAATCTGAAGATTCATCTTTTCTGTGAACAAACTGTAACATTGGATGCAAAATGGACCTCTTGCCCTGCAAGGATGCTCAATCTCCTTACGGCACTGGGACCAACAGCAGGGGCTTGGGGTGTAAATGCTGGGAGGAATATTCTAGCATTAGTTGGATATCTTCCAAGGTCACAAATTCCCTTTTTCTCCCATGGCTCACCGTTTCCCATTTTGATTTACAGAGGGATGGAAAGGGTTAAAAAAGAAGAACATATGAGTGGGGACTTCTCTGGTGGTCCAGTGGCTAGGATTCTGAGCTCCCAATGGGCTGGAGTTTGATCTCTGGTCAGGGGACTCTATCCCACATGCCTCAACTAAGAGCTTGAATTCCGTGGCTACAGCTCCTATGTGCCACAACTAAGACCCGGTGTAGCTAAATAAATAAATATTGAAAAAAAGTGAGTGGTTGAATTTCTGTGATTCCAAGGGAGGGGGAAGTTAAAGATTGAGGGACCCCTCAGGGTGACACTCCAGTCAGGTTTTGGTACATCAAGGGGCTGGCAGACCTGGTTTTCTGTGCTGATTTTGCATTTCTTGCTCCCTATATAACCTGAATACGGAGAGTCAAAATCTCTGAGTTACAGTGATTTTCCTAGGATGAAATGGATTGGCAGATTCAGGTAATGTTAGAACTGGGAGGGGTCTCAGGGATCATTTGGTCAATTTTCTGTATTTTACAGACAAAAAACTAATAACAATAACAGCAGTAATAATAGGAGTTAATAGTTTCAAGCATTTAAATATTCTAAGCACTTTACAAATACTGGTGGTCTTCCCTGGTGGCTCAGATGGTAAAGAG
The DNA here is from genome assembly GCF_042477335.2 of Ovis canadensis. Classification (NCBI taxonomy): domain Eukaryota; kingdom Metazoa; phylum Chordata; class Mammalia; order Artiodactyla; family Bovidae; genus Ovis; species Ovis canadensis. The sequence continues at coordinate 52,017,710 of NC_091258.1, read as the reverse complement.
TCTGCCTGCTATGCAGGAGACCTGGGTTCAATCCTTGGGTTGGGAAGATTCCCTGTAGAAGTTTTACAACCCCCTCCAATATTCTTGCCTGGAGAATTCCATGGGCAGAGGAGTGTGGTGGGTTATAGTTCATGGGGTTGCAAGAAGCTGGACATGACTGAGTGACTTTCACTTCACTTTACAAGTACTATTCTGTTCTCACAGTAACACCATTTGGTAGGCAGTGTTGCTATTTCCATTTTACAGATAGGGAAACTAAGGCCAGTGAGGTTCAATATCCAAAGTGATACAGTTGGTCAATGGTGGAGCTGAGTTTGAAACCCAGATGGCCTGGCCCCATATGTACACCGTAATAAGCTATGAGTTCCCCATTTACTCATTTTTGCACAAAGGTGCACTCATTTCAGAAGAGGGATCCTCCTCCTGAATTAGTGATGCACAAGGTCCTGAAAATGTAGACTCTGCAAAGATGTGTTCCCAATATTATAGCAATGGCTGACAAAGACCACTCTGCTTCCTTTGGGTTCCCTGAGGTCCCAAGGTCCCTGCAGCCAGGTTTTGTGCAGTCTTCCCAAGATGCTCTGCTCTATATGGTGTCCTCCTAAAGTCAGACCGCCACCAGGCTCTAATTGTCTGCTGATTGTTACACTCTTTCCAACCATTTCCTTGAAATTCACTTGAGCTACTATTGCACCTGTATTTGAACAACCAGCATGACAGTCTTTTATTTCTTGGCTCCAGCATCAGCACTTGCACACCTTTTGTTGGCCACATGGATCAAAACTGCCACTCTGAACGAAAATAAATTGCAAAAAGAGAGATCACGGCAGAATAAACACCAGCATTGCAAAAGGCACTCAACTCCAGCAGTGTGGTAGAATGCTCACTGGTAAGACTGTTTGCAGAGTGATACACTGATGCTTATTGGTTGAGAGAGGAGGCTAAAGCTTGTTACATTAGCTTTCATTGGCTAACAGCACCCACTACCTGGGAAAGGTTTTCCATACCAAACAAGTCCTATAATTAAATTTAATTATGATATTAACCAAAGTTAGCACAGGCCCCTAGGTTAAGGGCTTCATTCACAAAGACTGCTCCCCAGTTTAGATGCCATTTGCAAGTTGAGGGTCCCCAGGTTACTCAAAACTTCAGCCTGACTTGCTAAAATAGGAGGTTTCCCGATTTCGGGTCCAATTATTTGTTAGAATAGCTCATGAAACTCATGTTTTCTGGTTTATTATGTAATAAAGGATATGATGGCGAATACAGATGAACAGCCAGATGAAGAGATACACAGGATGAGGTGTGGAAGGGACCCAGAGCACAGGAGCTTCTGCTCCCATGGAGTTGGGATTCCCCACCCCCCACCCCCACCCAGCACACAGTTGTGTTCACTGACCTGGGAGCTCTTTGAACTCCATACTTTTGAGATTTCTATGGAGGCTTCATTACATAATACATAATCAATCATTAACTCAAACTCCAGTCCGTCTCCCCTTCCTGGGTCAAAAGTTCCAAGCTTCTAATCATGGCTTGGTCTTTTTGGTGATCAATGCCTCCATGCTGCGGAGAAGGCAGTGGCACCCTGCTCCGGTACTCTTGCCTGGAAAATCCCGTGGACGGATGAGCCTGGTGGGCTGCAGTCCATGGGGTCACTAAGAGTCGGACATGACTGAGTGACTTCACTTTCACTTTTCACTTTCATGCACTGGAGAAGGAAATGGCAACCCATTCCAGTGTTCTTGCCTGGAGAATCCCAGGTCGCACAGAGTTGGACATGACTGAAGCAACTTAGCAGCAGCAGCAGCCCCCATGCTGAAGCTACCTAAGAGGCCACTGAGAGTCACCATATTAGAACAAGAGACGCTCCTATAACCCAGGGAATTGCATGGGATTTAGGAGCTCTGTGCCAGGAACAGGGGGCAGATACGCATATGAAATAATAAATTCTACAGTAAATAATAGAATATATATTCTATTATTCCACAAAGGCCTATATGAACTTTTCTGATGTGGCCTCACCTGCCAAGTATTCCACACTTTGACGTCCTCACACCTTGCTGTCTCTTCTGTTTAAGGTAATCACTTCACTAATCCCCTCTTATCACTGCATCCTCTCTAGTTGCAAAACCTGTTCATCCTTTAAGACCTGGCCCCAGAGTTACTTTCTCTGTTAGGCTTCCCGACTTTTTAGCATTTTCTGAAGTACGTAAGGTTAGAGCACTCATTGTACAGGCTTGTAATTAGCTGGTTATTCTTCTTTATCACTTTCTTAATCAGGGAGCTCCTTGAGGACAGAGATTATGTTTCCTTTACCTTTGTATCTTCAGTGCCCAACACAGGATCTGGATCCTCTTATTTACTCAATGAATTTAGAAAGAAGAAAGGAAGAGAGGGAGGTGGGAAGACATGTCCTCCAGAAACTATAAAGCATTATAGAAAAACAAATGAGAAATGGAATGTTTCCTGCTGTATCAATAAAGAAGGTGTCACAGTCACCAGCAATCGTAGCCACTGTGGATGGTGAGCTGGTAAGCCCTGAAGGAAGTCAGGAAGGAGAGAATACCTGCCATCCAGCAGCCACCAGGCTGCAACCACTCCCTTCGGTGAGCCCTGAGGGAACTCAGGATGTGAAAACAGGATACTGGCCCCAGATAACTGAGCAACATATCAAAAGAATGATTTCAGTGAGCCCATATTCTTGCATTTTCTCAGATAGAAAAGTGTTAAATTCCTTAACTTGACATATCTGGTATTCTTTAATTAGTAGTAATTAAAAAAAAAAAAAAACTTTTGATGTTCTGACTACCTGCCCTTTGTTGTGAAACTCTTATATAACCTGGTTCCTCCCCTCGCCTCCTCAGAGCAGTTCTCTCAGGGTCACTTGAGATTCTGTCTCCCAGGCTTGAAGTCTGAAATATAACTCTCAACTTTGGGGTTGTGAATACTTTTTAAGTTGACACAAAGAATTACTAACCAGAGAAAGATGTCCACTGTTTGGTGCCCTCACCTTGTGTAGGAATAAGCTTACTGTTTTCATACTTACTGTGCTTATGTACCAGAGAAGGCAATGGCACCCCACTCCAATACTCTTGCCTGGAAAATCCCATGGATGGAGGAGCCTGGTAGGCTGTAGTCCATGGGGTCGCTAAGAGTTGGACACGACTGAGCAGCTTCATTTTCACTTTTCATTTTCATGCACTGGAGAAGGAAAGGGCAACCCACTCCAGTGTTCTTGCCGGAGAATCCCAGGAACGGGGGAGCCTGGTGGGCTGCCATCTATGGGGTCGCACAGAGTCGGACACGACTGAAGCGACTTAGCAGCAGCAGCAGCAGTGCTTATGTACAACATGGAAGCCAATGACAATGCTAGTAAGAAGCAGACTTCTTACTCATCATTTACCTCTCTAATGGAGAGGTAGGTACACAATTTCCCTGAGACAGAAAGAGTGCCCTTACTGCTGTCATTCACTAGCAGTAATTTGGGTGGCTGAATAAGCACAAAACCCTAAATAATACAGAGAATTAAGCAACTGTTTAATTCATGCTATTAGGATATTTTATCAGGTGGCATGTTGTTAAGGGCACTTAAACACAATCACATAGCATTTTGTTTGGTCATCCTCCTCTGGGGGTATTAGAGGAACCAGAAGAGAAAAGAAGCCTCCTCAGGGATTTTTCCCTTACAGTTCAAATTTTACAAAAAGCTGAGTGTACAACTTGCAAAATAATAAGCTTCAGTGATAACACAAGCTTCTGCTACAATTATCACAATGAGCAATTCTGCTGCTCAAGCTTCTAACTTATCCTTGTGACTATAGAACAATCCAAAATGTCATGTTCAAGTTGAAGTGACTGCAGCCAATTAGGTAATTTCCACCAAATTGGGTCCATTAATACTTGGGCATTATCTTGAGGGAGAAATAGGACTCTGTGACAAGGTGCAATGTGGCTTGTGAAATATTAGTTTGGGACAGTCACAAATCAAGATCCAAGGGTATGTTAAATTATTCAGCATTCTTGACCTCATTATTAAGTGACTTCATATGGGTTTTTGCTCATATTCATATAATATTAGGCTCCAAGGAGCTTGATTTTGTTTCTGTCCCCCAGCCATATACCAATTTCACCATTTTTTTTGCCTTCTTCACTCTATAAAACGATGGCTAAGTGTATATCTCTTTTTTTAATCCTCTTTAATTTAATAATTTAAAGGGTGATGGCTATGATTTTGTTTGAAGAACACAATGAGAACACTTGCTAATACAATGACACATACAAGAAATATGAATGTTAGTTAGAAATTTGGTTTCTGTGCCTTTCTTTGCTAGCACAGAACCTCAGGGAATACAAAAATCTTCCAGTTTAACATCTGCCATGATCCACCTCGTACCAAACAGAAAGCTGTGATTTGTAACATATGGCTTTATAAATGAATCAGAACTTCAATACCAAGTCTGCTTCTGTAAGTGCTCTGAAATGAGAGCAACAACATTATTTTCCAAAATAATGTGAGAAAGCCACAAAAACATTCCAGGAAGATCCTGTACCAAGATGTTTGTTGATTCCATTTTGTCCAGAAATGTATGGAACAATGGTTAGTTGATGCTAACAGAATTTCTACAACCAGTTTATGCGTTGGATATTTAAAAATTCAAATTGGTGTTCCTGCAGGTTGTAAAAAACATTAACCCAGTTACACACTTATCCTAAGACTATTACGGGCTGATAATTTACAAACTAAACCACAACATGGGGGCAAAGCAATGAAATGACCTTGGAATGTGAATATCACCAGATAAGGTGAATGAATTTGTGACCATTGCCGTCCAAGAGTTCTTACAATGGTGTTCCTGGTGGGATTAACAAAATAAATTAGGTAACATTAGGCTACTCATGATACAGTTTCTTCTTTCAGATATATATGTTTCATAATGTTGCTTATGATCAAATCATTACAAATACTTTGAAAGCAGAGACACAGAACTCCATTTCATCATCTCCCAACCAGATGGGACCAGGGCAGGTGTAATCACTTTCAAGTGTTCTTCCCTATAAATCAACATCTGATTCATTTCAGAGTGGAGCTGTCAGCCCTTAGGCGCCCACTGAAGTTGAGGATTCTTAGCAAACTAAACACAGGCATTAAAATAATGTTTGAGTTGGTTTTAATCACAGTGGCCTAGATTCTCATGCTTCCCAGGACCCTACTGTATCTCTTCCATGTGTGAGACACGAGGGAGGGCTGCATATGGCCAAGACTCACTGGGGAGCAGAGCAGGAAGGAGAGTTTAGGTCAGTTACTTTTTGAAGTGTGATCCCTTTAAACAGCTACTCAAGGTAGTATCTTGCTAACTGTGCTGAATATAATAAAAGTGACCTGTGCTGTTTCTTTAAATACTGTTTTTTGGTTATAAGTGATCAAAGTATTAAATTTGTGTAAGAAAAAAAAAAAAAGATCAAGGGAAATTTCCACCATGTTCTTTCTGGAATCTATTAGGGAGGATTAGGTATGTGGCTTACTTCTCTGAAAGCCTGGGCTTGAAACGAGGTCCCTCCATTTCAGTTTTTCCTGGCTGGGTCTTTTTTTTTTTTTTCAATCTGTTAAGTTGACAAGACAAGTAGTTTAGACATGACCCCAGGACCTTTGGTAAAGTTATGAAGAAATTAAAGAAAATTTGAAGTAGATGAATGTGTAGGGAGGTGGGAGATGGGGGCACCACTTGCTATGGATCCATTCTCCAAAGTTTGAAAAGCATACCTACTATGTCTGGGTATATGTTTTTGTTAGCTCCAGAAGAAGAAAAGCTCGCTGAATAAACGGTTCTTCATGATTTTTAAAATGGTTTTTAGCATGAAAAACTATTAGAATGTCTTTTAAGTAGTAAAACACTTTTGTTGCTTTTACTGTCATGGCAAGGCTTAAGAGAGAGCAAACAGATTCAAAGCAACATGATGAATATAGGGAATATCTTTTGTAGATCTTCAAAGAAAATGATGTATAATTTCCAAACACGAGCAATAAAATTAGTTGATCTTGTGGTTATAGAAACAATACAAATTTATGGTAAAAAAAACTTTGAAAATTTTCAAATATAAAGAAAATTTGTTGTTGTTCAGCTAGTTAGTCATGTCCGACTCTTTGCAACCCCATGGACTACAGCGCGCCAGGCTTCCCTGTTCATCACCAACTCCTGGAGCTTACTTAAACTCATGTCCATTGAGTCGGTGATGCCATCCAACCATCTCATCCTTTGTCAGTCCCTTCTCCTCCTGCCTTCAATCTTTCCCAGCATTAGGGTCTTTTCAAATAAGTCAGTTCTTCACATCAGGTTGCCAAAGTATTGGAGCTTCAGCTTCAGCATCAGTCCTTCCAATGAATATTCAGGACTGATTTCCTTTAGGATTGACCAGTTGGATCTTCTTGCAGTCCAAGGGACTCAAGAGTCTTCTCCAACAGTTCAAAAGCATCAATTCTTTGGCATTCAGCTTTTTTTTTTCCCCTTAACTTAATCAGTTAATACTTTTATTCTTTTTTTAAAATTTAAATTTATTTATTTTAATTGGAGGCTAATTACTTTACAATATTGTATTGGTTCTGCCACACATCAACATGAATCCGCCACGGGCGTACACGTATTCCCCATCCTGAACCCCCCTACCACCTCCCTCCCCATACCATCCCTCCAGGTCATCCCAGTGCACCAGCCCCAAGGATTCTGTATCGAACCTGGACTGGCGATTCATTTCTTATATGATATTATACATGTTTCCATGCCATTCCCCCAAATCATCCCACCCTCTCCCTCTCTCACAGAGTCTAAAAGACTGTTCTATACATCTGTGTCTCTTTTGCTGTCTCGCATACAGGGTTATCATTACCATCTTTCCAAATTCCATATATATGTGTTAGTATTCTGTATTGGTGTTTTTCTTTCTGGCTTACTTCACTCTGTATAATAGGCTCCAGTTTCATCCACCTCATTAGAACTAATTGAAATGTATTCTTTTTAATGGTTGAGTAATAATCCATTGTGTGTATGTATCACAGCTTTCTTATCCATTCATCTGCTGATGGTTGCTTCCATGTCCTGGCTATTATAAACAGTGCTGTGATGAATATTGGGGTACATGTGTCTCTTTCAGTTCTGGTTTCCTCGGTGTGTATGCCCAGCAGTGGGATTGCTGGGTCATAAGGCAGTTCTATTTGCAATTTTTTAAGGAATTTCCACACTGTTCTCCATAGTGGCTGTACTAGTTTGCACTCCCACCAACAGTGTAAGAGGGTTCCCTTTTCTCCACACCCTCTCCAGCATTTATTGCTTGTAGACTTTTGGATCACAGCCATCTGACTGGCGTGAAATGGTACCTCATTGTGGTTTTGATTTGCATTTCTCTGATAACAAGTGATGTTGAGCATCTATTCATGTGTTTGTTAGCCATCTGTATGTCTTCTTTGGAGAAATGTCTATTTAGTTCTTTGGCCCATTTTTTGATTGGGTCATTTATTTCTCTGGAATTGAGCTTCAGGAATTGCTTGTATATTTTTGAGATTAGTTGTTTGTCAGTTGCTTCATTTGCTATTATTTTCTCCCATTCTGAAGGCTGTCTTTTCACCTTGCTTATAGTTTCCTTTGTTGTGCAGAAGCTTTTAAGTTTAATTAGGTCCCATTTGTTTATTTTTGCTTTTATTTCCAGTATTCTGGGAGGTGGGTCATAGAGGATCCTGCTGTGATTTATGTCGGTGAGTGTTTTGCCTATGCTCTCCTCTAGGAGTTTAATAGTTTCTGGTCTTACGTTTAGATCTTTAATCCACTTTGAGTTTATTTTTATGTGTGGTGTTAGAAAGTGATCTAGTTTCATTCTTTTACAAGTGGTTGACCAGTTTTCCCAGCACCACTTGTTAAAGAGATTGTCTTTTCTCCATTGTATATTCTTGCCTCCTTTGTCAAAGGTAAGGTGTCCATAGGTGTGTGGATTTATCTCTGGGCTTTCTATTTTGTTCCATTGATCTATATGTCTGTCTTTGTGCCAGTACCATACTGTCTTGATGACTGTGGCTTTGTAGTAGAGCCTGAAGTCAGGCAGGTTGATTACTCCAGTTTCATTCTTCTTTCTCAAGATTGCTTTGGGTATTCGAGGTTTTTGGTATTTCCATACAAATTGTGAAATTATTTGTTCTAGCTCTGTGAAAGGCACTCAGCTTTCTTGACGGTCCAATTCTCACATCCATACGTGACTACTGGAAAAACTATAGCTTTGACCAGATGGACCCTTGTTGGTAAAGTCAAGTCTCTGCTTTTTAATATGCTGTCTAGGTTTGTCATAGCTTTTCGTCCAAGGAGCAAGCATCTTTTAATTTCATGGCTGCAGTCACCATCTGTGTTGATTTTGGAGTCCAAGAAAAAAAAGCCTGTTGCTGTTTCCATTTCTCCCCCCATCTATTTGCCATGAAGTGATGGGACCAGATGCCATGATCTTAGTTTTTTGAACCCCGAGTTTTAAGCCAGCTTTTTCACTTTCCTCTTTCACCTTCATCAAAAGGCTTTTTAATTCCTCTTCACTTTCTGCCATAAGGGTGGTATCATCTGTGTATTTGAGGTTATTGATATTTCTCCCAGCAATCTTGATTCCAGCTTGTGCTTCCTCCAGCCCAGTATTTTGTATGATATACTCTGCATGTAAGTTAAATAAGCAGAGAGACAATATATAGCCTTGATGTACTCCTGTCCCAATTTGAAACCAGTCCATTTTTCCATGTCCGGTTCTAACTGTTGCTTCTTGACCTGCATACAGGTTTCTCAAGAGATAGGTAAGGTGGTCTGGTATTTTCATCTGTTTAAGAATTTTCCAGTTTGTTGTGATCTATACAGTCAAAGGCTTTAAAGAAAATAATGATCACCAATTCAGAAATAATAACTCACTAACTTTCCTCCTAGTATATAATCACACACAAACATTGAAAAAAGTCTGAAAGGAGACAGTTTGTGGATTTTTAAAGGTTTGTTTACTTAACCATTTCCAAAGTTTTTGATACATTATTTTCCCATATTATATGCTGAGTCAGCCCCAAATTACATATCTTTAATAAACTGAAAAAAGTGAGTTCATTTCAGACCTCCAAAGAACTACATCGATGAAGTGATAAGAACTTGTTTTCTGTCATTGCCTTTCTTCCAGCAGGCTTAGGGGTTATTAGAAATTTTAAGATGACTTTCAAAGATGCATTAGTTCCATGCTGAATTTCAACAAATATCTAACCTTGAGAGCAGAGCACACAATTTATTAAGCCGTCTGACTGTTCATTATGAAATTCTGAATTTTAACAAACTTGAAATGTAATCCAAGCTCAGATTTACTTTTCATCCCTCAAGACTGCGAATGCCAAACAGAACACAGACCTCTTCTTTGGGCCTAGGAGGCTACAAGCAGGCAGAGAACAAAGAACTACTTTCCTTCTCTCTGGGTCTTCAGCAAACAATAAAGATAACATTAGAAGGTGGAAAACACTACAGAAAAAGAAAATGGAAAGTTAAGAAAGATTGGAACTGGGGAGTGGGCTGTGGTTTTAAATAGGATGATCAGGAGAAAACTCACTCATTAGATTATATTTGCGTCAAGACGTGAGAATGTGAGGGGATGAGCCACTTAGATATGGCTAGCTAGAACAGCCACTGCAAAGACCTTGAGGTGGGGGCAGCTTTGCAGGATTGGAGGACAGGGAAGAGAGGAGATAATGATATCTGAGATATAACGGGTGGGAGGGGTGTGTGTAAGACCTTTAACATTTTAAAAGATTTTGACTTTCCACTTGGGTTTGAATCTTTGTACCACCATTCATCAAAGGTAACAGGCTGAGTATCTCTGAACTTCCATTTTCTTGTCCGTAGCATGGGAATCTCATTGATCGTAAAGTTATTTTGAGGACTAAAATGAAACATCAAGTACAACGGCTGGCATGAAGTATGTTTACAATAAATGTTGGTTCCTTTATTCCTCTGGGTATCATTTTGTGTATTCTATGTGTGTTTTATAAATGTACTCATAAACATAAAAGGGTGATGTGACTGACCAATAGTTATCCAGAGGTAGGAATCCAGGTGGATTATAACTTTGTATATAAATAACATTTTTTTCCCTTGATAAGTACAAGTCATATATCATCAATACAAACTAATAGTTTTGGAAGGTGGGTTGGGGATCAAAACTGACCAAGGAACTAAATCTTGGATGTATGAACCTTTAGAGATAACTGATGTATTAGCAGAAATGTACAGGGAAATCTCATTATTTCCCATTTCCATTGAATGTCTATTTCAAAGTTAGAAAAAAATGCTATCTGTCCTTCTCGGGGACATCTGAACATTCAAACAATACCAGATAAAATAGTCAGCTTGCAAACTTTTGAAAACACCACTGCCTGCAGGGTTGAAAGGGCCTCTCTTAGATATCAATGTGCTCTGCGCTAACTTTTTTTGTATGATGGTAGCAGTTTTTCTCTTATGTGGTATCATTAGAGTTTCACTTGAGTTCACAGAAATAATTTTCTGGCTAAATTTCCACTAGAAACCAGTTGCTATAGAAGTTGAACATCAGTGGGGGAGGCAATTAGTTAGCTAGTTATTATGACTTTACTTAGTACATTTTTAGCAGAAAGAAAAATGGCAGAAATTTAAAATAATTCTATAGAAGTACACAAGTGACTTCTTTTACCCAAAGATCATTAGCACAGTGGACAGGATTTCAAAGGTACCACCAATACCTATAATATCTTTCTTTTGTATTAATATGCAGTTTTCATCAGTTAATAAGACCAACAGGAACCATTTTCGTATAATGTAACATAGTACCTAGTGTTGGAGGACCTAAAATTGATGGAAGAGTTGGAGATGGATTCTTCTTTGTAGGTCAATGGAAACCATACACAAATTATTATCTAGACAATTAATTATGCCACTTTTGGTCAAAGGTACTTTTAGGAACTCTAAAAAATAATTACCAAAAAAAAAAATGACCAAGAACTTCTCAGGGGAATACTATACTAGTCTCTGTTGACTATCTTACACAGTTTGCTCTTTTTTTTTAAAGAATTTTTTCTTGATGTGGAGCATTTTTAAAGTTTTTATTGAATTTATAATATTATAATATTATTACAATACTGTTACAATATTATTTCTGTTTCATGTTTCAGTTTTTTGGCCACAAGGCATGTTGTATCTTAGCTCCCCTACCAGGGATCAAACCTTCACCCCATTCATTGGAGGGCAAAGTCTTAACCACTAGACTGCCAGAGAAGTCCCCAAAGTTTGCTCTTAAGTAGTGGTGGATTATTTGGTCTCTTCCCTTTAGTCTAAATTCTGGAATTTACCAAAAATCTGGATTATCCCCATTTAATCAGATAAGGGATTATCTTGAAAAATTTGTTGTATGATACTTGTACCATATATTAAGAGTCCAATAAATGTCTGTTGAATAAGCAGAAAAAAGTTATTTGCATTTCCTTCTACTTGTCCTGTTAAAAATCAGAGTCTGATTATACACATACACACATGTGCACACACACACATCTTATATATTTACCTATTCCCAATTTTATATATACAGCAATATATACCAATGGGAATACCAGACCACCTGACCTGCCTCCTGAGAAACTGGTATGCAGGTAGCAAGCAACAGTTAGAGCTGGACATGGAACAACAGACTAATTCCAAATAGGAAGAGTAGTACATCAAGGCTGTGTATTGTCACCCGGCTTATTTAACTTATATGCAGAGTACATCATGCAAAATACTGGGCTGGATGAAGTACAAGCTGTAATCAAGATTGCTGGGAGAAATATCAATAACCTCAGATACACAGATGACACCACCCTTATGGCAGAAAGAGAAGAAGAACTAAAGAGCCTCTTGATGAAAGTGAAAGAGGAGAATGAAAAAGTTGGCTTAAAACTCAATTCTAAGATCATGGCATCTGGTCCCATCATTTTATGGCAAATAGATGGGGAAACAATGGAAACAGTGAGAGACTTTATTTTTTTGGAGTTCAAAATCACTGCAGATGGTGACTGTAGCCATGAAATTAAAAGATACTTGTTCCTTGAAAGAAAAGCTATGACCAACCTAGACAGCATATTAAAAAGCAGAGATATTACTTTGCCAACAAAGGTATGGTTTTTCCAGTAGTCATGTATGGATGTGAGAGTTGGACTACAAAGAAAGCTGAATACTGAAGAATAGATGCTTTTGAACTGTGGTATTGGAGAAGACTCTTGAGAGTCCCTTGAACTTCAAGGAGATCAGACCAGACAATCCTAAAGGGAATCAACCCTGAATATTCATTGGGAGGACTGATGATGAAGCTGAAGCTCCAATACTTTGGCCACCTGATGTGAATGACCGACTCATTTGAAAAGACCCTAATGCTGGGAAAGATTGAAAGCAGGAGATAAAGGGGACAACAGATGATGAGATGGTTGGATGGCATCACTGACGCGATGGACATGAGTTTTAGTAGGCTTCGGGAGTTGGTGATGGACAGAGAAGTCTGGCGTGCCGCAGTCCATGGGGTTGCAAAGAGTTGGACATGACTGAGAGACTAAGCACAGCACAGCACAGAGGGTATAAAGTGGTTCTCATTGTGGTTTTGGTTTCCATTTCTCTAGAGATGACTGAAATGACTTAGCAGCAGCAGAGACTAATAATGTTGGACATCTTTACCTCCTGGGGTTACTAAGCTGAAGTGTAGTACTTCTTTGGCCCTAAGAATAAAGACCCAATCAATTATATTACTTTAAGGTGATTCTTTGTCATACATATAGCGACCCTACGTCCACGGATTTTTACAACAAACTTTTACACATGTATTGTACATTCATTGACCATATGCTGCTCTGTACACAGTAGGGACTTAGTGAATGACAACTATAGTGGCTACAGAATTTCCTTGAAGGAAAGTTTAGAGGGAGCAATCTTGTTAAAAGGAGGAGTTCCCTGAAGCTGTGTTTGCATATCACTTACATATGGTGGAAAAATACGATTTATCTGTAACAAAGAATAAGGGAAGGCAGATGGACACCATGGGGACCTGAAGCTTCTTTCTCCTCCCAGTGGTTTGGTAATTCTACTGTGTCTAGAACCAACTGAGAATCTGAAGAATTATAATTTGAGAAGGAAACATGCTTTCTCAGATTTACCAATGGCTAGTCACACAAATACAGGCACATGACCCTGTTCTCCCTTAGCTCCAAGCTTGGATATATACCAACAAGTGGAGAGAGGTTATGTGAAAGGATGTGTAGATTAGTGGTAGAAGGGGTCAGCAAGAAGGTGAATGGATGAGACACAGCAGCATCTTGATGGGAAAATGGGCAAAGTGGGTAAAAGTATGGATGGATAGCAGAGAGGACTTCTGTTTAGGGTATCAATCCAGGCTGCTAGCAAAAACAGTAATCCAATATAAATCTTAATAGTCCAAGAGATTAGTCAGCTGAGCCATAAAACCAGGTTCTGACAGAGTCCTTTAAAAACATTCAATTTCACCCAGTCTTGCACCTCTGAAAGTTAAAAATTGCCTCACTGGGTCCAAGAGGCTCTGACTAATTTTTCCCATCCAGTTTTCTCCAGATCCTTGGTGTGAATCAACAACTCATGAGATGAAATGAGTGAGGAGGTTGCATGCATTACTGACAATCAATATCCAAAGGCTTTAAACTCGGGACACTAAATGGTGGTAGATTTTCCCAGGGCTGCCCTGGGAAGAAAGGACGAGTTATGAGACCAGGATAAAAACACAGACTGAAAGAAGAGGGAGTTTGTGATGGGCTTAGGGGGTTTCTCACTTACGTTGGGGTCTTCTGTTAGGAAGCAAAACCAAAATTATACAATTCCTTCCATACCTTTCCCTTGCTCGGAATTAAAAACCATCTACTGAAGACTTTCTCACTTCAAAACCCAGTCAGGCACTTTCTAGTATCAAGGCGGGTGCCTGAAGAATAAATTGCTCCTATCAGAAATAAAGCATTTTAGTTCTGCCACAAGCGGTGAGATCTGTGTTTATAAGTCGCTCCAAAGGCAACTCCATCTTTGCTGCTCTCCTCTCATTTTCTTTTGATGCATAAAACCTGTAGACTGGAGCACTGTGATTGCATTCGGCTCTGGAGCAGTGTAATTGTAAATATTCATTGGAATTCAAGCTAGCTTTCCCAGGTCTCTCCTAGGGCTGTGCAGCTATGCAAACAGCAGCCAGTGCCACATTAGCTCACAGCCCGGAGGCCACCTATTTCCCCACAGCCCCTAGGATCCTTTCTGTAGAGTGAGTGCATGCATAGAAACTGGCCCTTAAACGCCATTTCAGTCTACTGTTTCACTGGTTTTTCCTTTTCTCCCCATGACTGCTGATCCTTAGTAATTCTGTCAGTCCCAAATACGCATTAAAGAGAGAACTATGTCCTTGACTAAAAACCCAGGGTCAGAATGCTCTCACTGAACATGTGCTCAGTCTATTTAGATTAGTCAGATTTCAGCCATTGCATGAATACATATACATATACACATAGACACACACATGAATATATATATTTCAACTCTACTTGATAAACTGGCATAGATACCTACTCTAATTAAGATATGGGTACATACTCATGAGTTATTCCATCTTCTTCCAAGTTAAAATTTGCAAGAATCAAAAAGAAACCAATATGGGACTGGGAATACCATATCTTTTTAACGACCTAACAATGAAGAATTACTTACATATTTAAAACATAAAAATTCTGAACTGAACATAAAAAAATTGAACTGAACTGATAAAAGGGGCAAAATACACTATTACTTTAAGGGAGGGGGTGAGAAGGAATTATGAGCAACTTGATAAAGAGGAGAAAATCAACCAGACTCTGAAGCAGTAGAAGGATTTTGACAGATGGGGTTGGATGGAGGGAGGAATCCACCTCTGTGGGAAAGTGTTATGGGCTGAACTGTGTCTCCTCGGAAGGAATGTTGAAGTTCTACTCACCAAAAGCTGCGAGCATGGCTTCATTTGGAAATAGAGTTTACAGATGTAACCAAGTTACAATGAGGTTGAACTGGATTAGAGCTGGCCCTAATTGCATGACTAGTGTCCTTATAAGAAGCAGGGTATTTGGACACAGATTGAGTAGTGAAATTTGGACCCTCTCCTGGGTAGAGGAGAAGACCATATAAAGATGGAGGCAGAGATTGGAGTGAAGCATTTACAAGCTAAAGGAACGTGGAGGATTGCCTGCAACCACCAGAAGTCAGAAGAAGCAAGAAAGGATTCTTCCCCAAGAGCCTCTACAGAGAACATGGCTCTGCTGACACCTTGATTTCAGGCTGCTAGCCTCCAGTACTATGAAGCTATATGTTTCTGTTGTCTGAAACCACCTATTTTGTGGTGTTTTCTTATAGAAACTCTAGGAAACTAATACAAAAAGATGTGTTCAGAAGTGGAGGGTGTGGGACTTATTCTGAAACATGTTTTTTTCAAAAAAATTTTTTTTATTTTTGTTTTTGGTTTCTCTAAGTCTTCGTTGCTGGACAGAGGCTTTCTCTAGTTGTGGAGAGCGGTGCTACTCTTTGTTGCAGTGCGCAGGCTGCTCTTGCTGTGGAGCACAGGCAGAGGCACACAGGCTTCAGTAGCTGCAGCACGCGGGCTCAGTAGTTGTGGCACATGGGCTCAGTTGCTCTGTAGCATGTGGAGTCTTCCCAGACCGGGAATCAAACCTGTGTCTGCTGCATTTGCAGGGGGATGCTTATCCACTGAGACCACCAGGAAATCCTGAAGCATGAAGTTCTGATCAGCTGGAAAGCAGCGTGTGTAAAGACCAACAGTAGAAATTACATCTGGGAAAATAAGAGTGCCTAGATTGTGGCCTTTGTGTTTTTGTGTCTATAAAACATTACTGGGAAAGGGAGTGGTGGAAGATTCAGGATAAATTGGAAAAATAGTGTGGAAGAAATGGGAGCAGTTAGCAGGCTGGTGTGTTATGTGAGATGAGAGATGGTACCCTGGCTAGCAGCAGTGGTTACAGAAGTGAAGGTATGGGTTTGAGAGAGACAGAGGTAGAATTGAGACTAATTAGGAGACTAATGGAATCTGAAGGCCAGTTAGGTGAATGACACATAAAAGTAATTTGAACTTTGAAGCCTGGGGGATGGAATGGGAAGATGAAGATGCTATTATCAGAGACAGGAAACCCAGAAGGTAGAACTGGTTTGGGAGTATGTGTTGAGAAAAAGAGACTAGTTTATAGTAAATGAAGAAGTACAGCAGAAAGCTAAAAATGTAGACTAGAAGCATGGGAGATTTGTTGGGCTAGGAATGTGGATCTGGGGCCATCTGCACTGAGGAGATTGTCAAGGGCCTAGAAATGTTTGAGATCATCAAAGGGCTTGAGTGATCATAAAGGGAAGAGTTGAACTTTGGAGGAGCACCTCTGTCTTGGCAGATAGAAGAGGCAAAGATATATTAAAGAGGCAAAAGGGTACAAGATGAACCCTAGTTAAGGACGCTAAGGAACATATTTCATGAAAGACATAGTGATCGGCAACATACCATGCTATAGCGAGACTGAGGAGGACAAGGCCTCAGAAGAAGTCACTGGATATAGGGATTAAAGTGTAAATAGTAGGGACTTCCCTGGTAGTCCCAGTGGCTAAGACTCCATGCTCCCAATGCAGGGGTTCCAGGTTTGATTCTTGGTTAGGAAACTAGATCATACATGCTGCAACTTAAAGATTCTGCATGCTGTAACTAAAAAAAAAAAAGAAAAGATGTTGCACACTGCAACTAAGGATCCCAAATGCTGCAGTGAAGATCAAAGAGCCTGTGTGCTGCCACTGACTCAGCACAGCCAAATAAAATAAATAAATATTAACCTAGCAAAACGGTACTGATGAAACTATCTGCAGGGCAGGAATAGAGATGCAGATGTAAAGAACAAATTTGTGGATGTGGCGGGGGCTGCGGGGGTGGAAGGAGAGGGTGGGACAAATTAAGAGAGTAGCACTGATATAAGTACACTGCTGCTGCTGCTGCTAAGTCGCTTCAGTCGTGTCCGACTCTGTGCGACCCCATTGATGGCAGCCCACCAGGCTCCTCCGTCCCTGGGATTCTCCAGACAAGAATACTGGAGTGGGTTGCCATTTCCTTCTCCAATGCATGAAAGTGAAAAGTGAAAGTGAAGTCACTCAGTGGTGTCCAACTCTTAGCGACCCATGGACTGCAGCCCACCAGGCTCCCCCGTCCCTGGGATTCTCCAGGCAGGAGCACTGGAGTGGGTTGCCATTTCCTTCTCCAATGCATGAAAGTGAAAAGTGAAAGTAAAGTCACTCAGTGGTGTCCAACTCTCAGCGACCCGTGGACTGCAGCCCACCAGGCTCCCCCGTCCCTGGGATTCTCCAGGCAGGAGCACTGGAGTGGGGTACACTACCATGTGTAAAACAGCTAGGTAGTGGAAAGCTGTTGGGAAGCAACTCCCTGTTGTTGCACAGGGAGTTCAGCTTAGTGCTCTGTGATGACCTAGAGGGAGGCTCAAGATGGAGGGGATGTAACTTTCTAGAGCAAGGTCTCCAAGCTTGGTAGAGTCAGGCAGATGAAAGAGCCGATTGTGAGATGTGTCCAGTGTTGGTTACAGGCCAGGTAATAACAGGAAAGCTCAACACCAAGGGATTCCAGAGTACAGTAAGGGCTAGGTTAGACAGGCATTTGAAAGAATTTCTGAGTGCGTTTCAGTGTCCTTGTGCTACAAAGTAACTTAAAAATAGTGAGGGAATAAAGAATCAAGAAAAATGAAAGTAAAGGATAAAAATTGTGTTCCTTTTTTCTTTTATTCTTTCCTTCTTTTTCTTATTCATCCAACCATTCAACAAGCTCTTGCTGAATGCAAATTCATGTCAGGGCATGGAGCAAGAAGGCAGGTGTCAGGTCTGTAAGATTAGGTTCCTTATCCTACAGAGTTTGAAATAACAAGAACAGTAAGAACTTGGCTCACACTATCTACTAGGAATTGTTCTAAGTGCCTGTCTGCACACTAATTCCCTTAGTACTTTTAGCCCTCATGTCAGAGCAATCATTATGCCTCATTTCACTGCTAAAGATACTGAGTTGCAGAGAAGTTAAGTGACGTGTCAAGGTCACATAGCTTGTTGTCAGCAGAACTGGGATTTGAACTTAGTGAGTCTGGCTCCAGAGTCTGTACCTTACAGTGCTACATGAACAAAAACGTTTTTGAAATGGGTTGTAAGTAGGATGATTACATATTCCAATCAGTCTGGGACAGACTCACTTTATGCTTGTTGTCCCAGTGAAAGTATTCATTGTATCAACGGAAGGTTTGGGACTTCCGTGGTGGCTCAGTGGATAAGAATCCACCTGCCAATGCAGGGGACACAGGTTCAATACCTGGTCTGTGAATATTACACCTGCTGCAGAGCAATGAAGTCTGTGAGCCACAACTACTGAGCGCACGTGCTGCAACTACTGAAGCCGGTGTGCCTAGAGCCCGTGCTCCACAACAAGAGAAGCCACCACAATGGGAAGCCTGTGCACTACAGTGAAGAGTAGCCTGTGCTTGCTGCAACTAGATAAAGCCCTCACAAAGCAACAAAGACCCAGTGCAATAAAAAAATATATATAAATAAGTAAATATAAAAACTAGAAGGTTTGAAGGATAAATTATATAGTCACCCTAATTATAAGAGATGCTAAACCACTGCAAGCCTCTTCTTCCAACAATTAATTGTTGGCTCATGTGATGTATAGAGACAAGAACTGTAAGGTACTTATGGAGAATAAATGAAATGGCTCTCTCTTGCTATGATACACAGCCTCGAGACCTGCAAAACCTACTTCTTTGATTGCCTTGGTAAGATCCTTCCCCATCTATGGTGGCTTCTGTCCCTCTAAGCACATTAATCCTACTGCTTTCAGTTAAGGTTGAAACAAAGAAAAGTGCATTCACCAAGCTGCCACTAATTGAAGTTCTACACAACCATTCTTTAAGCAGTAATGGAAACTGAACACACACAAACCCTACAAGAGTCTGTCCTCTCATGTCTCTCTTTCTTATCTATTTTCTTTATCTTCACCCCTAGGCCAGTGCTCTACCATTCATTCCAAATCTCAGGCATAATAACCACCTGTCACAAGACATGCAGCCTCAGCTGGAGCAGGCATCGGACTGACGCTAGACCATTTGCAGCAATGTCGGCTACTTCGTGGCTTCATCTCCCTGAGCTCCCTCTCCTTACTGTCTCCAGCCTTCAGTGGAAAGGAAGGAAACTGGTATCAGCCAAGGGTGGATCTGGTACCCTATGGGAAAAAATGTGCTCTTGTCATCTCCAAATTAGTCCCCTTAGAAGATTTAGAGATTATACTCAATTCCTTACGGACAAATAATGTATTACTTAGTTGTAATGCTCGCTGATGACAGGCATATATACAACATTGTGATTGGCTCTTACTCCAGTAACACCATTTAAAATGCTGTAATGCACAAAAATGATGATAATACCTAGGCCAGAGCAAGCAGAGAACCAACTCAGCAAACTGAAAAGAAGACATTCATCCAGGATTTTCAATATCCTGCTGAGCGACCATTGTTTCATACGACTATTATTCTCTGAGGTTTTAATATGCTGGTCCATGGCGTTTTCTTATTATTTTTTTGACTGCTCTTTCTATTGTCTCCTCTGTCCATCCTGGGCTTTCTGTTTTTCTTTCCTCTGAACTCACCCAGGCAGTTTATGCATTCATAGTGATTTCAACTACAATTTAGATTACAAACAGTTCCAAATATTCATCGGAGCTGCCTGAAGGGCATTTTATTTTTTCTCCCTTCCTTCCTTGGTAAGCTCATCCACTAATATGATTTCAATAATAGCTAACATTTATCATGTGTCAAGCACAAAATTGAAGCTTGGAACATTACAGGGTAAGTACTCTTATTGTCTCCCAAAGAAGGAGCTAGAAAGTGGTAGACTTGGGATCTGAACCCGGGAAATCTTGCTGCAGCACCTATACTCTTAGTTATCCTACTATGATTCCCCTTCACATCAATCTGCTTTACCTTCTCTACCTTATAGCTAGATTATGCCAACAGCTTCCTAGTACTCTTTCTAGGATTAGCTGAACGCAACACCATTTTTCACATCGAAAGTTTACTGTGATCTCTGTTGATCAAATTTAAAGTTCTCTGTCAGTCCTCCAAAGTTTTCTGTTCATTTCTCTGTTACTCAAGCCTACCCAGAATCTATTCCAGCTAAAGATATCTGTGTGCCATTCAAAATGTTCTTCCCACTTCTTTAGGCTACTCACTCTCCCTAAAACACTCTACTTACCTCCTTTCTGGGAAACTTTTTACCCCCTCTTCTAAGATTCACCTTTCAGGAAGTCTTCTCCAATTAATTATAAACGTATGGGTAAACTACATCTAATCAGGGATTCTGTCTTCAATTTCATTACATATTCTACAAAATCTAATACTGTTTATCATCATTGGTATGCAATCTTGTTACTGTACTGACATGACCATCCTAACCAGAACTGGAAAGAACTCAAGTCAGATGGATGAGAGGTACAACTTAGTAATAACTAGAGGCCAAAGTGAAAGTCGCTCAGTCATGTCTGACTCTTTGCAAACCCATGGATTATACAGTCCATGGAATTCTTTAGGCCAGAACACTGGAGTGGGTAGCCTTTTCCTTCTCCAGGGGATCTTCCCAATCCAGGGATCGAACCCAGGTCTCCCGCATTGAAGGCAGATTTTTTTATCAGTTGAGCCACAGAGGCCAAAGTATAGGTCTTTTTCTATGGGGAGGCTTCTGTGCTGTTTCTGGGCTTGTTTTCCATTCCTCATTCTTTCCCTATTCTGTTCTGTGTGGCTGGGAGCGGTAATCCCTGCAGGCTACATTTCTAGACTCCCAAAGTCAACTGGCTGCCAAAGAGGTTTGGTCAATGAGAGGAGTTAGAGGGGAAAGGACAGTGGGAGAGAGAAACCAGGCACATTTCCCCCTTTCCTCTGCTGTGAGATGCAACTCCAGTGGTGACTGTATCTCCTCTGCAGCTTGGACTTGAGAGGACCCTGGCCCCTGGATTCTGGTAGCATCACTTACTTCCTTTGTCTCTGTGGGAGGGTAGAGGCTTCCCATGGTTGTTAACTTCACCATCCACATGGGCTTCTCAGCTCCCCCATGTAATTCCCTGCATTAAATTCCTTCTGTTGTAAGTACTCAAAGTACTTTGTTTTCCCGGTAAGACCCTGAAAGACCAAGAAAACTGTTTTGTTTTTTATTTATTACTCTAAGAGAATTATGGAAAAACTCTCCTGGTAAAACTAAATCCCTGTAGAGCTATGATTAATATCTGTCCTCTGGTTGTGTAGGAGGTGAGACCTGGCCACATTTAGAAAGAAACTTTATAGATGAAGAGATGAATGACATGACTCTAACAATGACATAAGTCTCTAAGATAGTATCGATGCAATCTTTTTCAAACTTACAACTCTTTCTCTCCTGAGGTTATATGTTGCAAAAAAATTTTGAATATACACAACAAATACATAATCTGGGGATTTGTGCAACTACAGAGGTTTGTTCAAAGACATAGCATAGGGAAAGACATGGTTAGGTTTATCTGGGGAGGTTAGGGAAGGCTGGAGATGGGGTAAGGCATGGTAGTGGGTGGGCAGGGCCTGGGTCTAGGTAAACAAAAGTGAAAAAACAAGCCTGGAAATAAAGTAACACTGGATGGTCATTGTCTTCTCTTTCCTTCAGGACCGTCATGTGGGAATTTCAACAAAGGAAAGCAAGCCACTAGACCACCTCTGATGGATTCTCACCAAAAGACTTGCATTCAAGTCCTAATTCTTCAATTTAACAAGTTTTGTGACCTCGAGCAAACTGGTTAACCTTTCAGATCCCTAGTTTTCATTATTGTGAAATGATACAAGTGCACCCAATGGTGGACTTCAAACACTTTTTTATCTTGTATCCTGTCAATGTTTGACCTCTGTCCATACAAACCAGTTTCCTTTGTATTCTGATCTCTCCTCTCTCCAACCAAAGACTGATAGGGAACATGCGAGAAAGTATCTTTCCTGAGCACAATACTTGAATGCTATGAACATTCTACTACCCTTTTTATAATTTATGCTTAAAATTTTTTTCTAGGATGTAAGAAATTTTGGAGAGCAAATCTTATCATGACTCTTATAAAAACCTTCCAGTCCATGTAACCTATTTTGTTTCTCTGCTGATTGGTAATCCACCTAGAGTCTTGCTCCATGCCCCACATCATGGGCCTTAACCTCAGTCATCTCTCCCTCTTCTAGCTCATATAGCTCAGGGGAAGGAAGTGAGAAAGGGAATAACATGCACACTGGAACTAATAAAAATGATTGTACAACTGATTATAAATACCAAGGGCTGAAGACATATGTGGTAGTCAAATAGACTTCCTTTAGGGAAACCTGGAGAAGGAAGCAGTTAAGAGTCTTTAAGATAAGATGGAGGCTGCAAGCCTAGGTCATATCTGTTTGTATCTATGGGAAAAGAATTCCAGTACCACATCTCTCTACTGATGGTTAGAGAGCACTGAATCCTAACCGCTAGACCCCCAGCTCGACCCCTCGGGCACCGACCACTGATGGTTGTATGGTATCTACTGACTGAAGAAAAGATGACATGGTTTGACTCTAAGTTTTCCCTCCCTTAACTTCTCTGCATTCTAGTTTCTTCAAATGTAAAAACAGAAATGAATCCTGCCTCACAAGGTTGATGTGAGGATTTTGTATAGATGTTGAATCTGAACCACGGGAAAGTCAGTCAAAAATTAATAAGAATAGAGAATCCCTAGGCTTTCCTAGTGGCTCAGTGGTAAAGGAACCACCTGCAGTGCAGGAGATGCAGGTTCTATCCCTGGGTCAGGAAGATCCTCTGGAGGAGGACATGGCAACCTACTCCAGTGTTCTTGCTTGGAAAATCCCATGGACAGAGGAGCCTGGCGGGCCACAGCAGGGTGCAGAG
Organism: Ovis canadensis; assembly: GCF_042477335.2. NCBI lineage: Eukaryota > Metazoa > Chordata > Mammalia > Artiodactyla > Bovidae > Ovis > Ovis canadensis. Next base: position 51,994,665 of record NC_091258.1, on the reverse strand, counting down.
TCAGACGTAACTGAGCACACAGCACACATGCAGAGAAGCCCTAGTAACCTGACCATATCTACTCTGGTAGTTAACACCAGATTTTCAGTTGCAAGAGATTCTAGGAGTTCCCATATACATATAATATCTATATATCTATTATATATCACGTTATAAATGATCATAAAACACATATTATTCATTAATTATTATATGATTATACATATACAAAATATATAAATATATACATATGGGTTCACAAAGAGTTGGACATGACTGAACGACTGAAAAAGAACAGCAATATACATATATACATAAATATGTATATATCCACATACATATACACACATATACTATAATTATATACAGGATAATACAAGTATTTGGGGGGCTTCACTGAGGAGGGATCAAAGGCTTGGAAATAAGGATAAGCAAGGATATGCTATCTAACTGAATCAAATTATTCAAAATATCTTTAGAACAGCTAAATCAGGAGGTAAGGAGAAGTAATATTTATTTATCCTTTTCAGGGAGATAAAAATCCTCAGTTTTCTGAGATTTGGAGGCTCTTTCCATCTGCTTCTCCATAGCCCCAGCTCTCATTCCCTAAAGTATAAGAACAGAGTTCTCTGCCTCCACATTGATGATTTATCCCGGTCACAGAGGGGACACTCGGCTAACTGAGGTTAACAGCTTTCTCGGTTTCATTTCAAAAAGACATTAGCATGGAGGCTCTATGAAATGCTGATATGCCAAATACTGATTCATTCACCTGCAGAGTTCGCTAGAAGGCAGGGACCTATTTGACAGGCAGGGCTGAGCTCCCAGCCTTTTCCTAAAGGGCAATCCCATAATTCATCTCCCAGTGCTAAATTACACCTGACACTTCACTGAAGACTTCAGGTGCACTCACCCAACTGTAATAAGCCTAATGCAGAAGAAGAGGGTTGGAAATGACAAAGATATTCTTTTTGAAAATAATATAACTAATTCAATTGTGGGCGGAAATACCTGTGATGTAATATATTCCCAGGCAGGGCTGGGTAAAGGGCAGGAATGGAGCAGATGCGCATGTTTTGCCTTTGTTTAGTGGGAATGTGAACCGACTGCAGACCCAGCACAAGAGGTGACCCTGGTCAGGTCCTTACCTTGACCCTGGGTTATGCAAGGGGGCCTCCATATTGTGCATCCCTACCTGGGCTATTCTTCCCTTCTTGTGTCCTTGGCTTGGCCTATTCACCAAAGGAGTACCAAGCTTTTCTGTAATGTGGACTTTCCTTCCAAATTTGCAAGAAAAAAGATTGTCCAGAAGCCACAGAGCAGTGGGCTCCTGCTACTCCTCTGCAGGGCTTTCTGAAGCAGCTGAGCAGTGGGCAAAGGAGCAGCAGAATGTCTCTTATTGTTTAGCAAAGGGTGTCCCAGTAGCCAACTATTTCAGTGTGGTGGTTTACTTGTTATCAGTCATGGCAATCGGGGTGATTTGGTGCCAGAGAAGTAAAAGTAATTTGACAAATGCATTCTTTATCTAGCTTCCTCCTACCCCTTTCCAGGACTGTCTCCCTCCCTCCCCCCTTCAGTGTGTGCAGGGAGTTGTAGGTTGTTTTATTTGGTGCTGTGGGAAGGAAGCAGGCACATAAGCCTTGCCAGAGCTCAGGGGAACTTTGGAGGGATGAGGCTGGATGTTTTCTCTCTAACTTAGGAAGTACGTTTGTGTATTTGCTAGGTGCTGGGGACATTGCAGTCAACAGGTAGACATGGGGTCTTTTCTCATGGAGTTTTGGGTGAACTTGAAAGATGTTAGCTTAAGAGGAAGAACCAAGATGATTAAGAAGAAAAACTAAGATGTGTGCAGCTGGACAGTGCCCAGCACCCATTAAGGTACTTGATAACTGTCTGCTGAATGAAGAATAAATAGTGTAAGAAGCAAAGAAAAGGAACCAAACATTATTGACTTTCATAGCCCAGATTCCATATCAGGTGCTTTCCATTATGTTTTCTAACTTAGCATGGAATAACAGTCAGGGTCAAGGTCACATCCTGGTACATGGCTTCCGAGATGGTCTCTTTCATGGTGTACTCATGGGAAACAGTGTTCTTTAGTGGAAAGATCCCAAGCGTGGGATAAAGTGTAGGTTTTATAAGTGATTTTGACATTTATTAAAAATAGTACAGTCTTGGACAAGTCAGTTATTCTTTTTGAGTTCCAGCTTCCATATCTGTAATTTGGGGATACCTCCTTCCCAGGGTAGAGGTGAGATGGTAAGAGGATTCAATGAGATGGTGAATGTGAAAGGGCTTTTATTCTAAATAACATCCTGCTCTATGTTAAAGGAAAATCATTCAGTTTCTAAACAATGACATTTTACACGGTTTCAACAATTTCAACAACATCAGAAATAACAGGAAGGTTGTCCTGGCAGTTGGTGTTTGGAGACATTTATATGAGAAAAATTCTTTTAGTAAGCCAAAGTTCACTCAAGGTGATTATTTGCCGTGAACTCACCAGGTATGTGCGGAAATCACTGATATCCTAATATATAGCTTTGCACTTAAGTGGATATAATTAAATTCTTTTCTCAGAAATCAACCTCTTGCTTTTTCAGCCTGTCTGTGAATTCTTTATGTGAACTCAAATTTGGAGCAACCAGCAGCATAACATTTCATATTCTAACTGAACAAAGAACCACTGTATTTAATGACAGTATGGTTTTAAATGGACTTTCCCTAATCAGCGTTTTAACAATTAAAATGAAAATTATATGTAACTATATTCCTAGTAATCCTTTGTCCTTTTAGTCATGAAAAGAGGTTAAGTATCACTCGTGTTTAATTTTACTCTCCACTTTTATTTTTAACTCATTCTTGTGCTCTAATTGTATCTTGGTTTGTGACACCTCCTATGTCTAACTCTGTGAATTCTGTAATTTCCTTCCCTTTCCCCAGATCATTAGTGAGGTGGTTATATGATACCAAAGTGGGCATTAGTCCTCAGGGCTGTGGTGGACACTGTCTCCCACCTAAATGTGAGGGACCACCGTTTGTCATTACTCTTTGTTTATGGTCCTTCAGCCAATTTTCAACCTATGTGACCATGCACATATTCTACCCAATTTGAATTAATTTTGCAAGTGGAAATTCATGGAGCAGTGTATCAAATGCTTTAGTAAAATCCATATATATTACCTCTAGTGCATTCCCTTCATCCATTAATCTCGTAATGCGATTTAAAAGAGTGATCACATTTGTCTGGAATGATTTGTCCTTTATCCATCCCCAAAGCTGCCTTCTGCTCTGGGCTCCGTTATCCTCCACCTACTCTCAGTTTTCCTCTCTTCACATCTGATCTTATATTATTAGACACAGAGGCTCCCTTTTATAGCCGATAGTTACTGAGAATGGTTTTGAAAATATTTACAATGTTCTGTTTTGAAATTATTTCTCTATTTTTAAAATATAATTTTTGAATAGTATCTAAAATGTGGAAGATTGAAAATAACTTCTGTTGATCATAAAATTCATAAGCAAATTATTGTATGCAATCTCTTAAGTGATGATTCTGTTAACAATCTATTTGTCCAGGTCTCTCTTTGTTTCTTTTAAATACATTTTTGTTATACAGTATAGAATTTAAGGTGTCTTTCCCAGTCTGCTTGTTTGAATTGTGTTTCCAGAGCCATATCTTCCCTCCTGCCTGGAAGACTGCATTGCATAAATTAAGGGTTATTATAAACATAAACTCATGCTGTAGTCTCACATAATCATATCAACTAGGAATGCCTATATTTATTTGTAAAACAAGTCTTAGCAAATGTTTTTCTGTGTAGTGAGAGCAATTTGCCTTCCTGCTAAAAAATATTTCTCACCTTCTAGATTTGGGTAGGGTTTTATCCTGAAGAGTTCAAGGGTTATATGCCAAATCAGTAAATTTAAAGTAACGGTTAACTCAAAATAGAAGATGCTTCGAAACAGTAAGGAGAGTAGAAACGAGAGGAATAATAATGACAGAGAAGAATAATAACATCAGGGAGAAGCAGGTATGTAAAGGCTGAAAGCATCCAATAAACAATGTATCCTGAGAAACATAGGGACAAGATTATCAGTTAACCCTACCTGTAGACTACCTTTCAAAAGATGAAGAAGCTCAAATCTGGATTGATGCTTTGAGACTAATCCTTTGACCCATAGTTCCAATGTGAGCTACTTCTGCCTATCTATCATTATAGTTACTGTCCATTCTTTTTCCTTTGCTCCACCAACACTGTTTAGGAATAAAGGACTTTGAATACTGATTTTTCAGCTTTCTGCTTCAGTGGATTAAAGTAGGTGAATGCTATAATAAGAAGCAGGTCCACAAGGATATTTAGGCACCTGATCTGTGGACAGTCACCAGCGACCCTGATAGGATATCAGTGTCTTATTAAATGATGGGGTGAAATGAGCTTCATGAAGTCAAGGTTCCATTTCGTAATCTAAATTTTTGGTTGACTAGTATAGTTCAATAAGATATTCTATAGAGAAAGGTGTATCAAAAGCTACTGAACTGGTAATCAAAGACTCAGGTTCAATATACAGTCATGCACAAGAATGTGGAATGGGAAATAGCTACTAGATGATAAAAATGGTTATAAATATTTCCCCAGTTTTATCTCCATTTGATCTCTATCTTCTTCTTCTTATAATAAACAAGTCCACTGTAGATCAAAATCAACTTGTATCCAAGAAGTATGCAGCCTCACATTGACATGTAAATGTCCATTTATTTGGGTTGGGATGGCAAGTATTTATTACTGGGAAAAAAGAGGTGCATACGACACTAAGTCAATACGTATGAATAAATGCTGATTTTTTAATGTGACATTAATATTAAGAAGTTGAGTGCATCTCTAAAAGGCTACCATCCTGTGTATAAGCATTTATGCTTATCCTACACAAAGAAATTGTGCTGAGAACTTGAGGCTTTTATTAGTAGTATTCTATTTTTCAAGGAAATGTTAACAATTACCTTTGAGTATACATGGTTTTAGGAAGAATTTACATATTTGTATATGGGCCTTAAAATCAAAATCATTTTTCTTGTTTTTTTTTTTTTTAAATTTGACTGATAAAGCCCTAAAAGCTCAAGGTGTGAAGAAAGTCCTTTCTTTCCATGTCCTTACAGACTCATTCCCTTGGCTGTACTATTAAGAAACTAAAAGAAAAAAGAAAACAGGCCTGAAACTGGCATATTGTTATTAGCCCCTTAATATGAGACTATGATTTTTAGGAGGCTGTAAACTGAGAGTTGCAGTAAAAGGGAAGTAGAAGGTGCTGTTACTGGAACATTTGACTCAAGTAAACATTCAAGCTATTGACTTTAATTTTTTGTTAATTTTCACCTTCTGTGACTTATGGCTCCCTTGTCACTGAATTTTCCTTTCTCTTCCTTTTCAACATCTAGTGAACCCCTGCCATGTGACAGACACTGTGCTGAGTGGTGGTAATATAAGCCGTGACCCAAGCCTTCAAGAATGTGCACTCTGGGAAGGACAGACAAGTAAAGTGATGTAGATCCTATGTTATGCTAAGTGTTGGGTTAGAGAGGCTGTGAGTGCTCCCGGGGCATAGAAGAGTGGCAGCTAACTCCATCTGGGGAAGGGTTGGTGAAGTTCATTAGAAGAGGATGTTTCAGCTGAGTTTTGGAAAAGGAGTAGGAACTATCTAGAGTAGGGGTTCCTAACCTGGCATCTTTAAAGAGTGCATAGATAGAATTCAGTGGGTCTGTGAACTTGGATGGGGGGAAAAAAAATTGCACCTTTATTTTCTCTCATATTTAACCACAAGTTACCTTTTCCTTCAGTTATAACTGTAGGAAACAAACCACAGAAATGTTAATAGTGCCATGATAACATCACCAACAGAAAGTGAAAGTGAAAGTTGCTCAGTCATCTTGGACTCTTTGCGACCCCACAGACTATACAGTCTATGGAATTCTCCAGGCCAGAACTGGATTGGGTAGCCATTCCCTTCTCTAGGGGATCTTTCCAATCCAGGGATCAAACTCAGGTCTCCAACCCAGGTCCCCCACATTGCAAGTGGAACCACCAGGGAAAAAGGAAAGGTATACCCATTTGAATGCAGAGTTCCAAAGAATAGCAAGGAAAGACAAGAAAGCCTTCCTCAGTGATCAGTGCAAAGAAATAGAGGACACCAATGGAATGGGAAAGACTAGAGATCTCTTCAAGAAAAATAGAGATACCAAGGGAACACTTCATGCAAAGATGGGCACAATAAAGGACAGAAATGGTCTGGACCTAACAGAAGCAGAAGATATTAAGAAGAGGTGGCAAAAATACACAGAAGAACTATGCAAAAAAGATCATCATGACCCAGATAATCATGATGGTATGATCACGCACCTAGAATTGTCCAGACATCCTGGAATGCGAAGTCAAGTGGGCCTTAGGAAGCATCACTACGAACAAAGCTAGTGGAGGTGATGGAATTCCAGTTGAGCTGTTTCAAATCCTGAAAGATGATGCTGTGGAAGTGTTGCACTCAATACATCAGCAAATTTGGAAAACTCAGCAGTGGCCACAGGACTGGAAAATGTCAGTTTTCATTTCAATCTCAAAGAAAGGCAATGCCAAAGAATGCATAAACTACCACACAATTGCACTCATCACACACACTAGTAAATTAATGCTCAAAATTCTCCAAGCCAGGCTTCAACAATACGTGAACTGTGAAGTTCCAGATGTTCAAGCTGGTTTTAGAAAAGGCAGAGGAACCAGAGATCAAATTGCCAACATCCGCTGGATCATGGAAGAAGCAAGAGAGTTCCAGAAAAACATCTATTTCTGCTTTATTGACTATGCCAAAGCCTTTGACTGTGTGGATCTCAACAAACTGCGGAAAATTCTGAAAGAGATGGGAATACCAGACCACCTGATCTGCCTATGAGAAATCTGTATGCAGGTCAGGAAGCAACAGTTAGAACTGGACATGAAACAACAGACTGGTTCCAAATAGGAAAAGGAGTACGGCAAGGCTGTATACTGTCACCCTGCTTATTTAACTTATATGTAGAGTACATCATGAGAAACGGTGGGCTGGAGGAAGCACCAGCTGGAATCAAGATTGCTGGGAGAAATATCAATAACCTCGGATATGCAGATGACACCACCCTTATGGCAGAAAGCGAAGAAGAACTTAAGAGCCTTTTGATGACAGTGAAAGAGGAGAGTGAAAAAGTCGGCTTAAAGCTCAACATTCAGAAAACTAAGATCATGGCATCTGGTCCCATCACTTCATGGCAAATAGATGGGGAAACAATGGAAACAGTGAGAGACTTTATTTTTTGGGCTCCAAAATCACTGCAGATAGTGACTGCAGCCATGGAATCACTTGTTCCTTGGAAGAAAGCTATAACCAACCTAGACAGCATATTAAAAAGCAGAGACATTATATTGTCAATAAAGCTTTGTCTAGTCAAGGCTATGGTTTTTCCAGTAGTCATGTATGGATGTGAGAGTTGGACTATAAAGAAAGCTGAGCACTGAACATCTGATGCTTTTGAATTGTGGTATTGGAGAAGACTCTTGAGAGTTCCTTGGACTGCAAGGAGATGCAACCAGTCCACCCTAAAGGAAATCAGTCCTGAATATTCATTGGAAGGACTGATGTTGAAGCTGAAACTTCAATACTTTGGCCACCTGATACAAAGAACTGACTCATTTGAAAAGACTCCGATGCTGGGAAAGATTGAAGGCAGGAGGAGAAGGGGAAGACAGAGGATGAGATGGTTGGATGGCATCACCGAATCAATGGACATGAGTTTGAGTATACTCTGGGAGTTGGTGATGACAGGGAGGCCTGGCATGCTGCAGTCCATGGGATTACAAAGAATAGGACATGACTGAGTGACTGAACTGAACTGAATGCGGGAAGCCCAAGAATACTGGAGTGATTAGCCTATTCCTTTTCCAGCAGATCTAGAAACCACAGCTATTTTCAAATCACAGCCATATCATGTAGTCCTGTAGGTAATCTCAAAATATTTCTAATTCTTAGCACCACCTTAAAATTATAGTTGTAGATCCATCACTGGAACTATCAACATTTTAATAAAAATCACACATATCACACAGAAATTGGTTTTAATATTTAATTGATTTTAATATTTAGATAACTGAATTTTAATATAAATTAGTTTTCCTTGTAATTCTATATATTTTATTTCATACATTTATGAGAAATATTATGAGAAAAGGCCCATAGACTTCAGGTCTATGGCAGACTGGCAGTGGGGTTTACAGCACCGAGAAGGTTAAGAATCCCTGAAGTAGCGAGAAGGTTGAGGGAGGGAGCAGTGCTTTTTTCAGAAAGAGGAAAAGTTTATGCTTTATTTTAAGCATTTCATCTTGATGCTTCAACTTATACATAATGTTTCTTTAAAAGGAAATGTTGGTAAGTATGGAGACTAAATATGTACACAATGGTTTTGTGACATACAGTTAAATACAGTGAATAATATATAGTCATATGTTTTGACAGGGATATGTTCACGGGAAGCAAATCTATTGATTAGGCATATTAATAACTCACTGAATTTCTGAGCCTAACAAAAAGGTATGTCGTGACACTGGATTCTGCAGCTAGTTGTGGTATGCTAAAGGCCAAATAAAGATGCCTGAACTATGTATTTGCAACCTCTTCTTGTATAAGTAGAAAGCTAATGATCAATTAAGATTAACCAACATTTGCCTTATATCCATGTTAGTGGTTGTAATAGATGTTGGAAATACACAATATGCTAAAATTTTATCAAGCATTAATGGTAGCTGCAGGCAGCTTTGGAAAGAGCACTTGACCAGGAGTCCATAGCCTCAAGTCATAAGTCCAAGTCTGACACTAGTATCTGTGTTACATTGTGCATGTTTATTATTGGTAAAATGGAGATAATGACCTGTGCTCTAACTTGCCTCCTAAGTTTGCTCTAAGGATATAAATGACAACATTAAATGTCAAGATGTTTAAGAAGGCTTGAAACATGATACATATATTGTTTCATGGAGATAACAGTGAAATATTGACATTATGTTTTATGTTATGATTATAGAAACAACAGTGAAATATTTCATTTCTTGTACTGTAAAATATATTGAATATAAAACCTATTAGGAAAATGGGACTGATAAATACATCATTATGTATTAAAACATAAAAGGCAAATATAGCATATGACTATATCGATAATATAGGGGTTAAATTCCTACAAGACTGAAGACACTGAACAATTGTTATCCTAAGCCACTGTTTGATTCTATAATAAAATTATTTCCCTATGGTGGGCAGCAAGCTTTCAAATATGACCTGTAGGAACAGTAGCACAAGACAACAATGGATTTATGTATGTGCTATTTAGATTTAGTGGCCCTAAGATCACAAAAACCACATTTAATTAGCAAAGTGCATTCAGTTCTAAAATTTAGATCACTTTCTCCAAATAACCTTGTTCTTCAGAGAAATCATACAAGTGCATGTTGACAAATATTGCAAACAATGGGAAAAAGAGACCAATCTCAGGGTTTTTCTCCCTTAAAAAAAAAAACCATTCTATTTAATTATGCTTTTCATTATAACCTAGCAGAGAAGGATTTAAGTACTAGCCTGGGTCTTCCATTATCTAACTCAATGTTGAAAGTTTATTTCTACAGTAAAATACACCTTTCACATTCTGGATGTTGCCGTATAAATCAAACAAAGAGAGCTGCATTCCAATTCTCTCCATTACCACAGAAGCATACAAGTTACTTACCAGAACATTCTTCCATTTATACTTGAAGTGTTTTTCAACCTCAAGTATGCCTAGAAACATTCTTAAGCCAAGGCTACCATGATTATACCTATTAGAGTTTTATTTTTTATAAATTATCTAAGCCAAATGGAGTCCAAAATGCTGACCCTTGACTGCCAACTGGAATAATCCCTAACCCTCAATCATTTGCTAAAAGAGACAAATGGGCTAGATTTGGGTTCTGAAACTACCACCTCTGAATAAAAAGAAAAAAATAGCAAAGCTTAATATGCATCTGGGAAAGACACAGTTAACGGTAGAGAACTCTGGGCTCTAACCTGCTTATGTTCATTGCTTTCCAAGTATAGACAGTTGCACAGAGATACCAAGACATACATTTATTAACTCACACAGATGGACCTGAGTGACTAAACATTCTAAAATGAGGAGAAGCAAAACTCAGTCAATTCTCCCTGCATCCTAGATGGTGCACACACACCCATTAAAACATACCCTTGACAAACATAAAATCTACAAGTCCTTAAACAATTTTGTAGCCATCAATTACAAATTAATGAAACCTGCTGAGGCAGAAGCACAAAGACACACAGTTCAAGATTTAAGCACCGAAGCAAGGCAGATGCCTGATAGAAGGAGTCAGAATTTCCAAAATGGAAAGGATTGTATTCCGGATACCAAAGCAGACCATCGGTTTCTGCAGCACAGCAAATGATTTGAAAGACCATTCTCCCTTGCCACCCAAATTTCTAAACATTAAAGCTGAATATTTCCAATTCTCTATAAGGTTGTCCTGATAGTGGACAAAACTTTGGTCAATGGTTTTGTTCTTGCTGGCTGGCTTCAAGGGCTTTGCTCCCAAAGAAGTTCTAAGCATCCTTCCTTTTCCCATACTCTTGGGAAAGGGATGCTCTGTTCATTTCATGTGAGCTTAGATTTATGAGGTGCTGAGAAACAGGAATCTGGGGGTCCTTCAAGTTATCTTCCTAGATTTAACACAGCAGGTGAGGCGACACAGGGTCTTGGCACAGGTTAACACATTAGGGCTAACACATTTGAGCTGTTTGTTACTCTAACCAAGCTGATGCCCCCAATGAAAGCAAGAACAAAGCAACAACTCAAGAAGTCTTCCCCTTACTGTCCCCACCCCCGAAACACAGCCCATCCCTTCTTGAGTCCAAGCTCCCGAGTGCAGAAACTGTAGCCTTGACTGAGGAGAGCGGCACCCCTTTCTCAGCTGCAGGCTGTGTTTGGAAAGGATGGATTTTTCCCAGTATCTGATAAGCCTGAGATATTGTGACTGTCACTCTGAGGGTGAGCCACATGGGGTTCAAAAGAAGGAATGAAATTTATAAACAGATACATGAGAGGGGGAAGAGTACACAAAGTCAGGAGAGGGAGGGCACTAATATCAAAGACCATCCTGGATGGACCACTCTCCCTGTGCCTGTAAGAGGCTCCTCGGCTATTTTAATTATAAATATTTATATCCATGGAAGAAAATTCAGAAGGATTTATATCTCTGGGGAGTGTAGATCAATAGAACTAAGCAAGCCTCCTCTCCAGGCTGACCACTTAACACTGTTATCACCGATTAGGGCGGCTCGGCCCTCAGGGAGGGTGTCGGTTCTCCTCTTGTCCTCTGGAGGTCCACCCGACTCTTGGCCCCAAGAGGAAATCAATAACAAGACGCAGGGATCGATACTCAGGACATCTGCTTGGCTGCAGTGGCTCACCGTAAGATCAGAGTTTGGTTAGCCCTTGTCTGTCCCGTGAACTCCCATTCTTCCCTCATGGCCCCTCCAGCTTCTCAGATCTGCTCTGGGGGTGAGGGGAGCATCCTGTTTTTGATGTTTAACTCATTAACTGAAATTAGCAGAAATGCTGGTGACTCTTCCAAGGAAGGAAAGATAGACTTGGTTATCATTTGCCTCACTTTCCGAAAAGTGAGGAAACTTACCAGACCTCGAGGATTGGGTCATTTCCTGCCCCGTGGCCCGTGGCATGTGTCCTGCTGCAGACCATCCGGCTACCAAGTTCTGTCGGAGCGGCTGGAGCGGGCTGGGTTTCTGTTCCAGGTCTGCCTGCGTCTCCCATGCTTGGTCTGCAGTTGATAGATCCTCTGCTCCTGAAGCATCCAGCTATTGACCCGCCCAGGAAAGAAAGAAAAAAACGGGGGAAAAAATCAATTAGTACTAAACGGCTTAACAAAACCCTGCATAGCACAGGCCTGATGCTTACAGGGAAGGAGTTGGTGTGGTCTCAGTGGCAAGTGGTTGTGGGGACAGGCTCAGCCAGATAAAAAAGCTGATGTTCCAGGGACAGGAAGCCAATATGGTAGGCGTGATCACACATATACGTGCACACGCACACACACACACACACACACACACAGACACACAAACACATGGCAGCTCGGTCTGACACGCCTTAGTCTGGGAGCAAAGAGGACAGTGCAGGTACATGTTCATTGTGAGCTGGGGGAAGGCAAACCATTCACTGAAACAGAAGGACTGAAATCAAACTGATAGAAATGGTGGGTATTTTTCTATTTTCTGGGTTTTTCTGGGGGTGGTTGTGGTGGTGGGTGTAGAAAGAGAGGAGATATTGTTTTGTTCTGAAAAGGTAATACCGTTTACGTGTTGCAGGAGTGTCACCCCAGGCATTTCTTTGCGCGTCTCCCTATTACACCGTCACATGCAGAACCACATGAAGCTTTTTTTAAGGGAGGGGGGCAAGAAAATGGGGGAGCACCATACCTCAGCTGACAGGCCCTTTCTCTTCTGCACGATCTGGCTTTGAAGGCTCAGGATTTTTTTGCATCTCGCTGTTTCAGCTGTAAAGAGTTTACATAGGGAGGGAGCAAGGAAGGATCATGAATGTCAACCAATGAGCAATTAGCATGACAAGACTAAAGTATTGATCCACTAAAGCTCACTGCACGGCTGTAGCCCCAGAGGTAGAGCGGCTCCCCTGTCACTAACTCCAACAGTGCATTTCAGAAGCCTGTATTGTAGAGCTGTAATGTAGAACTACTCTTCTAGCTCCGGCCCCTTCTCGGGTCAGGGGCGGGTGGCACCCTCTTGTTGCTCACCTGTAGCTTTTGAGGGTCTCCATTCCTGGGCAGAAAGCAGAGGGTAACGTAAAAGATGGAAAGATTCTGGTTGTTCTATTTTATTCATTTAAAAAAATACAGCTCCTTCCTGATGGCACCAGGCAGTTCTATGTATTGATTGGAGAAGGGCGAGGGCGAAATCCTGGCCTGACAGCTGGGGCTGGAACTAGTGTGGTTCACCACTCTGCATGGCCAGGGGCAAACTGCCTTCTGTAGTATCAGCTTCTAGGCCAATCCAGACATATACTTTCTGAGCACATTGGATTCAGTTTAGACACTAAGCATCAAAATAGGAGGGGGAAAAGAGCTATTTCACTAAAGAAGCACCCTTATTCCTAGGTGTAAGACTGTGGAAATGGCAACCCACTCCAGTATTCTTGCCTGGGAAATCCAATGGGCCCAGGAGCCTGGTGGGCTACAGTCCATGGGATCGCAAGGAGTCACTCAGACATGACTGAGTGACTAACACTTTTTTAAGGCTATAATGCATCAAAAGAGAAAATGATGGAGCCTGGGACTTGGCAGATCTGGTGATTAGATGACACTAGCCTGGTGAGCCATTACCCTGTATGGTTCTCCATTCTCCAGTGATTCTTTCTCTTGTTGTTGTTGTTTAGTTGCTAATTTGTGTCTGACTCTTTTGCGACCCCCATGGATTGTAGCCTGCCAGGGGACTTCCCAGGCAGGAATACTGGATTGTGTTGCCATTTCCTTCTTCAGGAGATCTTTCTGATCCAGGGATCAAACCCACATCTCCTGCATTGGCAGGCAAATTCTTTACCACTGAGAAGGAGGGAAGCCTCTTTCTTTTGTTACTCTCAACCATATTCATGTTAACCTTACTTCTACTTTCCCCCCCATTCATTCCATGCCTTCCCTAAATTCACTTCTTAAATTGCTTTTCCAATTTTTTTCTTACTCTTCTTTAAATATCCACTAGGAGCCCATCTCTTCCAGGAAGTCTTCCAAATACTGGGGATCATATAGTCCTGTGTGAGCTTCTAATATGTGTCCAGAACTTCTCTGTAATGATGAACAGTATAGCTATAGTCTCTGTGCTCAAAGAACTTACAGCCTAGCTGAATCAATGAGCTACCCATTTACAACAAAACTATCTGTCTATCCTCCACTCTCCATCACCTATCCATCCTCTATCCACTTGTTGATTCATTCAGTCTGTGTTTATTGAGAATTTCCTACTGTCAGGAATTCTTCTTTGCTGAAAATACAATGGTGTGGCAGAGACTTGTGCATATGTGCATGCTCAGTTGCTCAGTCGTGTCCAACTCTTTGCAATTCCATGGACTGTAGCCCACCAGACTCCTCTGTCCATGCAACTTCCCAGGCAAGAATACTGGAGTAAATTGCCATTTCCTCCTCCAGGGGATCTTCCTGATCCAGGGATCAAACTTCTATCTCCTGTATTGGCTGGTGGATTCTTTACCACTGCATCACCTGGGAAGCCCGGAAGAAACTTGAGTGCCTGCTAATAACCATTTTCTCCTCTTCTTTCTGAATACATAGGTAATCTTTTATTTCCCAGCTCTTTTGACTGAGTCCCACCCAGTGGAATGTGGGTGGATATGATGCATGCCTGGCCTGGCTCATAAAAATCTCCCACATGACCCTTTATTCTCTTTTCCTTCCACAGTGACTTTGATGGCAACAGGTTGAGATCTAAATGGTGAGTGAACTAAGGGAACATGAAGGTGTTAACAGAAATGGGGAAAAGAATGTGCAAAGTTGCTGTTGTAAGATGGAGTGAGGTACATTCTAGGAATGGAAAGAACACTAGTGTAAGTAGAACACAGAGAATGAGAAGGGATATGGTGCAATGTGATCATGGGGAAGCAGGTAATGTCCATTCAGGGGCTTGTAGGTTATGGATGTTAGTTTCCACCCTAAGATCATTAGGAAGCGATTCCAGTTTTAAGTAAGACTGATAACAAAATCATATCTGTATGTTGCAAAGTTCTCTCTGGCTGCAGCATGAAGAATGAATTGATAGCTCCATTTCCAGCCATATGGTGGAACAGATACCCAAAAAAGGCTTCCACCAAAAAATGTTAAGATGTTCTAAATAAAATAGAACATACATTCTTTTAAATAAGTGGCTAAGGGGAATTCCTTGGCAGTCCAGTAGTTGGAACTCAGCTCTTTCACTGCCGGGGCCCAGGTTTGATCCCTGGTCAAGGAACTAAGGTCCTGCAAGCTGCATAGCATGACCAAAAAAAAGGGCTAAGCTTGCAAGTACAGAACCCTCCAAGTTCCAGATACAATGCTGCTACTGCTGCTGCTACGTCACTTCAGTCGTGTCCGACTCTGTGCAACCCCATAGATGGCAGCCCACCAGGCTCCCCCGTCCCTGGGATTCTCCAGGCAAGAACACTGGAGTGGGTTGCCATTTCCTTCTCCAATGCATGAAAGTGAAAAGTGAAAATGAAGTTGCTCAGTCATGTCAGACTCTTAGTGACCTCATGGACTGCAGCCTATCAGGCGCCTCCGTCCATGGGATTTTCACAGGCAAGAATACTGGAGTGGGTAGCCATTGCCTTCTCCCCAGATACAATGAGGGAACCGAAATGAGAAGAGTGAGCCATGGAACATGTATCTGCGTTGAGCACTGCCCAGTTTCAGTGATCACAGGGATTAGTTTTAAACCCCTACACAGGGACAGGGCCCACGAAAGTTAGGAATTTGGAACTGATCATCCCAACATAAAACCGTGACCTTTAAAAGAATGGCCTAGGGAAAATAAACCCATATGTTGTCTTTTCTTGGCCCAAGTGTGGGAAAAAAGCCTCCCCTGAGAATCTGTGACTATGCTTTACAGGCTTGGAAATTTAAGAATTAAAATCAAACTTGGTCTCAAGCTAGTAATATCCCCGAGACATTTGGCAGGAGCAAATCCAAAAAAAATGCTCCAGAAAGCCACAGCTTCATATAGGTCACCTAGGTTTCTTGTAGAGAATGCCCTGTCAAAGATGTACCAATGTGTTATAAAACTAAAAGCCATGAGTGAGAGGTAGGCAAAGCAAAGAGCAGATTTAGACCACTGAGAACTTCAGAACTTCGGGTGACAGGACAACCTGGACTGCAAAAGAAGTATATTGAAAGTGATTAAAGACATAAAAGAAGGTATCAAAATCATACAAAAAAATAGCAAGACATTATGAAAAAAAGAAAGTGAACCCGAGAGGGATAAGAATAATGCATTGAGATAAAGAGTGACTCTCACCAAATGTTCAGGACTCTTGGTACATATCAGGACTTAGGAAGCAGTCATCTTTGTCTTTCCTCTCTTTATGTTAAATATGTTATTTATATAGGACAAACCTCTCACTTGCTTTGTTAGTGACATCTAAAACGTAAGGGCATAATGAATGCCCCAAGGCCAGGAAGCATTTTCCACATTGAAACTGATGGTCAGCTCATAAGACATTCTCTGTTATGATTGCTGAAATGTCTCATAAAGGAAAATATTAATATCATCTCAGTGTGATTCCTTTGCTTCTTTGCACTCTTCAGTTCAGTGTTCTCTTTCCAGCTGGGCACAAATTGAGGACACTGGCCTTTTCAATGGTGGTCAAAGAGCCATAAGGGGAGGGAGGTGGCAAACATCAAAGGAAAGCTCAAAATAAGGAAAGCTCATTATTTTATAAGAAACTTTTTTATTGCTACTGTTTCAAAAATTATTTCTATGCCTCACAAAAGAACTAGGAATAAGCAGTGTGGTAACATCAAGAGGTTACCAGGTCAGTTTGAGCTGCTGCTCTGGAGGGACCAATGTTGCTTCACAAATCCCAAGAAGTTCCTTTATGGACACAGGCTTGATCTACAATAAGGGTTTTTGGTAGTGGAGAGACTTATATGGAACTAGACAATTCCTGATGCAAAGAATTGACTCACTGGAAAAGACCCTGATGCTGGGAAAGACTGAAGGCAGGAGAAGGGGACGACAGAGGATGACATGATTGGATGGCATCACAGACTCGATGGACATGAGTTTGAGCAAGTTCCAGGAGTTGGTGATGGATAGGGAAGCCTGGCGTGCTGCAGTCCATGGGGTCACAAAGAGTTGGACACTACTGAGCAACTGAACTGAACTGAGACCATTCCAAGCATGAGGAATCAGGTCAATTTCACTCACCTCTATCTCGTGAGACAGTGATCATCATCACTATCATCATTACCTTTTATTGAAGTTTAGCTACCTGCTAGACAACATGTTATTTGATTTACCATCAGAAAGCCTCTGCAGAGTGGGCATTAATATCCCATTGATATCCCCTGATGACAGATACAAAAAATGAAATCATCCAAATGTTCTCATATTATATTAGAACCAGCATAAGATAAATGCCCTTAGCCTTTCCTTAGCTGGTTTAGATAGGGCAAAGTCATTCATGGGATCCTCAAGAGGCTCAGTGGTAAAGAATCTGCCTGCCAATGCAGGAGATGCAGGAGACATGGGTTTGATCCCTGGGTTGGGAAGATCCCCTGGAGGAGGAAATGGAAACCTACTCCAGTATTCTTGCCTAGGAAAACCTATGGACAGAGGAGCCTGGCAGGCTACAGTCCAGGGGGGGTCACAAAGAGTTGGACACAACTGAGTGATTGAGCACGCATGTAAAGTCATTCATAGCCCTAAGAAGGAAAGGGGCTGATAGGGAATTTCTTTCTTCATGTGCTTTCAGAGAAAATTGTGTTCTGAGCAGCCAAAATAAAGACAATTGAACTTAATAATATTTGTCTTTCACCTGCTCACAAATGCACATTTACCCTAGTTGGAGAGAGATACTTGGAAAATAATGATTTATAGAATTTGGTGTATTGCTGGAGGTGCTTTCAATCAGCTATGTATCATGTAGATGGGCAGTATCAAACTGTAAGTGCCTCTCCTTTCTGTCCACTCTCAGTTTCTGTATGTTCTTTTTTAAGTTTGTTTATGTATTTTTGATTGTTCTTGGTCTTTGCTGCTGCTCGCAGGCTTTTCTCTAGTTGTAGCGAGTGGGTGGGGGGCTACCTTCTAGTTGTGGTGCGCATGCTTCTCATTGCAGTGGCTTCTATTATTGCAGAGCATGGGCTTCTCCAGGAGAGCCTGCTCCAAAGATGTGGTGCAAGGGTTTAGTTACCCCATAGCATGTGGGATCTTCCTGGACAAGGGATTAAACCCATATCCCCTGAATTGGCAGGCAGATTCTTAACTACTGGACCACCAGGGAAGTCCTGTATGTTCCTTAAAAGAGTGGCTATCTATCCCTGTATTTGCTTCTTGCATTTTGCTCTCTCCTCTGTCTGTGACTTACCCCCTTGCTCTTATTCCTGCCTCCTCTCCACAGATTTTCTTTAACATTGTCTGTGGATAAATCACACATACACATGTGCATATTATGAATCTGTACAATATAGAGTACAACTTGGTTTTTATTAGAACCTTTTCTAAGAGATGAATCCTAATGATATTCCCATCATCAGGTAATTAGTGGATTTGGGCTGGAAGCATGATGGCTCTTAGGTCAAGGAGTAAATAGCCAGTGATACAGAATGCAGTAAAGAAAGGCTGGAGGAACAGTTTATCAATAGTTATAACAAATCATAGAGCTCCTGTTAATGATTTATACAACTGGAATTATCACAATAAGTGATTTGAGGTTTTCAGTCTTTATGGTGTTCTTTCTCATACTAAAGCAAAGTTTACCTAAGAGACAATGCCTTATTTTACAATCTCTTGGTACTGGTACATTTTGAGCCCACAAGCGCTATTTCAAGTGAATGTTTACATATAATGTCTATCATCACTGTCTTTATATACATAGCAGCATCTCATGTTCATAGATATTGTGGTTTTAAAGATTTGTCCTCTCATCTGTTTAATTTTCTTGCCCTAGTTAAAGAGGAGGACTCATACCTACAAAGGACTATTTGTGTTTTTTTGCTTGCAGCTTGAATTAGCCCACTGTCTCACTGAATAGTTATAACCAGTTCCTAATGATAGTAAGAGATGCTTTATAGTTACAGATTTTTTTTTACCTATTAAAAGAGGTTTCTGGATATCAGACCTTAAAATCCTATCTTCATTTATTCTTGAAGGGAAAATCAGAAAGAAAGCATTTTGAAATTATGCCTTGCACATAATAGGAATTCAATCAATACTGATTTCTTCAGTTTTCAAAGCAATATTTGATTCAAGTTGTACTGGAGGGATAAACACAAATGGCATTTGTGTTTATTGTGTGCTCAGTGCTGGAAAAATGATGTTTGCACAATACCCAACAATGCATCACATGCACCAAAATAAATTTCAGATAAATTAAAAACATACAAATAAAACCACAAAATTACTAGAAGAAAGAAGAGAATTAAAAAGGATAATATTGGAGTGAGAGAAGTCCTTGCAAAATATGAGACAAAACTCAGAAGTCATAATATAAAGATTCAAAACTTCACTATAATAAACATAAAACAAATTTCTATGTGGCAAAAACCATCATAATCAAAGTAAAAAGAGAGATGAAAGATTGGGAGGTTCTATAATTCATATCATAAATAAGTTGCCAATTTCTATAATATATAAAGACCTGCTACAAATCAATGTACAAAAGTTTAATAACCTAATGGAAAACAAGCAAGTAGTTCATAGGAAAAACAATTTCACTCAAAGCAAGAGAAATGCAAATTAAATACTCACTGAGACACCATTTTATACTTAATATATTGGCAAAACTCCCAAATTATTGACAAAACAATTTACTGGTGAAGATGTGGCAGAGCAAACTTTTTCAGATATTGCTGATGGGGGTAGAAACCAGCACCAAACTCTATGGGATGCAATTTTCCAAGATACATTAAAATTACATGTACATACCCTTTGGCCTAGCTAGTTCAGCTCTATAATTTATCCTACCGATATACCTGTACACACATGGAATATGGCACATGTAAAACGCTATGCATTGCAGTTTTGTAATAGTAAAGGACTAGAAACTACCTAAATGTCTCTCAGGAGGAGACTAGTTAAATACATAATGGTTTATCTGACAACAGGATATCATGAAGCTGTAGAAATGACTGATGACTCTCCTACATTGAAATTCCTTCTCTGTATCAGTTTCAGGAAAATAAAATAGATAGCAGGAGAAGTCCAGAAAAACCATAAATACCCATAAACACGATGTCAAAAAAAAGTGCAGAGCACGGTATGCGGCATGTTATTTGTGTAAAAATGGGGAGGGCTGTATATGCATACAGATATTTGCTTGTATGGGCTTCCCAGGGGGTGTTAGTGGTAAAGAACCCACCTGCCAGTGCAGGAGCCCTAAGAGACAAGGGTATGATCCCGGGGTCCAGAAAAATCCCCTGGAGGAGGGCATGGCAACACACTCCAGTATTCTTGCCTGAAGAAGCCCACGATAGAGGAACCTGGAGGGCTACAGTCCATAGGGTCGCAAAGAGTTGGACATGACTAAAGCGACTTAACACACATGCACGTTTGCTTGTATATGCATACAATAACTCTAGAAGGACACACAAAAACTGGATATCATGGATCCCCATTGAATAAAGTTACTGGATAGGTGGGAAACACAGAACAGGAGAATTTTCACTGTGTACCTTTTGTACTTCTAACAGTAATTCCATATTTTAAAAGTTAATTAATTAGTTAAAAAAAAACTTTCATACATAGGCATGTCCATAACTACACATATACACACACGCAGAACAAATTTCATTTGCTATCAGACTTCAGATCTAAAAAGATAAATAAATTCCCAGCATGCTAGCTTCTTGGCAAGGCTACTGGGCCTTGGGAATTAATGACACACATGCTATAATTAGGGTTAGGTGCGATTCATCAGCAAGCAGGATGGCTGAATGGTTAAGGTGTTGGACTTAAGATCCAACGGGTTAGTGCCTTGTGGGTTCAAATCCCACTCTCAGTAGACTCAGTTTTGGGACCTCCCTGGTGGGTCCAGTGGCTAAGATGCCACATTCCCAGTGCAGGGGTCCTGGGTTCCATCCCTGGTCAAGAAATTAGATTCCACATGCCACAACTAAGATCCCAAATGCCACAATGAAGATCCAATGCAATCAAACAAATAAATAAATATTTGGGCTTCCCAAGGGGCTTCCCTGGTGGCTCAGAGGTTAAAGCATCTGCCTCCAATGCGGGAGACCCGGGTTCGATCCCTGGGTCGGGAAGATCCCCTGGAGAAGGAAATGGCAATCCACTCCAGTACTCTTGCCTGAAGAATCCCATGGATAGAGAGGCCTAGTAGGTTACAGTCCACGGGGTCGCAAAGAGCTGGACACGACTGAGCGACTTCACCTTCACCTTGGGCTTCCCAGGTGGTGCTAGTGGTAAAGAACCCACTCGCCAATGCAGGAGATGTAAGAGACGTGGGTTCAATCCCTGGGTTGAAAAGATCCCCTGGAGAAAGAAATGGCAACTCGCTCTAGTATTCTTGCCTGGATAATCTCATGAACAGGGGAGCCTGGTGGGCTACAGTCCATGGGGTTGCAAAGAGTCAGACACGACTGAAGCGACTAAGCATGCATGCATCAGCCAAACATGGCTATCCTCTGAACTCCTAGCACTTTACCACACACACTTGTTGAATGAAAAAGTGAAAACTGAAGGACAAGCAACAGCTAAACAGCAAACGGACTTTGCGAATGATCCCAACTACCAATACAGTAAAAATAAACACAGTTGTAATGCTCAGTAAGTCTGGAGACATGGTTACCATTGCACAGCTGTGGGCTTGGTAAAGTAAATCATTTGGACAGGGAGAGGTGGCTGTCACATTAGTGAATAGTGAGTGTGGACTGGATCATTTCCAATGCTCCTTCCAGTTGCACTTTTCCTTGAACTATCCCAACTGCAACACTCTACCAGAGTGTGTGATGAAGCTCTTCACTGTCACATGGTGTCTGGTCTCCATCTTCCCAAACCTGGGAAGACTGCAGACTTACACTGCTCTCAGTCCTCTCCTCTTTGCCTTAAAACACACACAAGTCTTCCCTCCAAAAATACTTTTGAGTCACTATTTTATTTAATTCTCTCTCCCATTTCTCTCTTCCTTTTTCCCCCAAATTTTAAAATATGGGATTTATAACTGCTTCTCCCATGATTTAATTTTTGTTTGTGTGTCTGTTTATTAAGCCAAAATTGACATCACATTAGATTAACCATTTAGAGTATACAATTTAGTGGCATTTAGTTCATGCACAATGATGTCCAATTATCAGCTCTATCTAGTTCTAAAATATTTTCATCACCCTCAAAGCAGACCTTGTACCCACTAAGCAGTCACTCCCTCCGTTCACCAGCCTCTGGCAACCATCTTCCATCTTTCTATGTCTATGGATTTAGCTATTCTGGATATTTCATCATAAATGGCATGTGACCTACCTAACCTTTGATGTCTGGTTTCTTTTACTTAGCATAATTTTTTTTGAGGTTCACCCACATTGTAGCATATATCTGCTTCATTTCTTGTTATGGATGACTAATGTTCCATTATGTGGTTATACCATGTTTTGTTTAACCATTCATCAGTTGGTGGACATTTGTGTTGTCACCCCTTTTGGCTTTGTGAATAGTTCTGCTATGGACATTCGTGAACACATATATGCGTGAATATGTTATTCAATCATTCTGGATAAACACCTAGGAGTGGGTGTGCTGGCTCAGACAGTTAATGCTGTATCTAGCTGTTTGAGGAAATTTTTGTGTTTGTCTTTTTTTTTAGTAGTTTTAAAAAAAATTATTTGTTTAATTTTGGCTGTGCTGGGTCTTCATTGCTGTGTGCAGGCTTCTCACTGTGGTGGCTTCTCTTGTGGAGCCCAGGCTCTAGCTGTGTGCGCTTCAGTAACTGAGGTGGACAAGATTAATTGCCCTGTGGCATGAGGAATCCAAATCCGTGTCCCCTGCATTGGCCGGTGGATTTCTCACCACTGGACCACCAAGGAAGTCCTTTGTGTCTCTTTCTGAAGCAGCTTGCTTAGGCTCAGGTGCAGACATTCATTACAGGCTCATTCATTCAATAACTATTATGTGCCTGCTAAGAAACAAGTCCTTTGCTCAGACACTGGGAGATTTGAGGGCAAGTAAGACAGTTTATCCCTTGAAAGGTCTCATGGTCTGGCATAAAGAGGTAGACAGGAAAATGAACAAAACATAAACTGGATAGCATCTTTCCAGTAAAGCAAACCTTCCAGGAACTCATCATTGCACCCAGAAGAAACCCCCAGTTCCATACTAGAAGCTTTACAACTCTGCCTACACATGTGACCTCATGTAATCTCCATGTGGGAAAAATATGAACTGTTATGTAAGTTCAGTATTAGAAGAGAGAACTTCAAGGAAGAGATGAGATTTGGCTTGTCCCTTAGGTTAGCAGGAGGATTGCTATAGAAAACCAAATGTGAACTCCTGAACGGAGCCACACGAATGCATTTTCTCATCTACTTTGGATTACCTTCCTTCTCTTAGAACTGACCCTCCAGCTAAAAAGGGACAACTGATCAACTTAGGCATGAATCTGGGGCAAAGTTTTATTCCTGCTTTCATTGATGAAAAGGAATTAATAATTTCCTGGAGGAAATGTTTCACTTTTACCCAAGATGTTAACATTTTGAGGGCAATGTAGTATTATTTGGGCTTCCCAGGTGGCTCAGTGGTAAAGAATCTGCCTGCCAATGCAAAAGACATGGGTTTGAGCCCTGGGTGGGGACGATCCCCTGCAGTAGGAAATGGCAGCCCACTCAAGTATTCTTGCTTGGAGAACCCCGTGGACAGAGGATCTGGTGGACTACAGTGCATAGAGTGAGACACGACTGAGTGATTTAGCATGCAGCATGATAGTATTCAATAACCTCAGATATGCAGATGACACCACCCTTATGGCAGAAAGTGAAGAGGAACTAAAAAGCCTCTTGATGAAAGTGAAAGTGGAGAGTGAAAAAGTTGGCTTAAAGCTCAACAGTCAGAAAATGAAGATCATGGCATCCAGTCCCATCACTTCATGGGAAATAGATGGGGAAACAGTGGAAACAGTGTCAGACTTTATTTTTTGGGGGCTCCAAAATCACTGCAGATGGTGGTTGCAGCCATGAAATTAAAAGATGCTTACTCCTTGGAAGAAAAGTTATGACCAACCTAGATAGCATATTGAAAAGCAGAGACATTACTTTATCAACAAAGGTCCGTCTAGTCAAGGCTATGGTTTTTCCAGTGGTCATGTATGAATGTGAGAGTTGGACTATGAAGAAAGCTGAGCGCTGAAGAATTGATGCTTTTGAACATGGTGGTGTTGGAGAAGACTCTTGAGAGTCCCTTGGACTGTAAGGAGATCCAACCAGTCCATTCTGAAGGAGATCAGCCCTGGGATTTCTTTGGAAGGAACGATGCTAAAACTGAAACTCCAGTACTTTGGCCACCTCATGCAAAGAGTTGACTCATTGGAAAAGACTCTGATGCTGGGAGGGATTGGGGGCAGGAGGAGAAGGGGATGACAGAGGATGAGATGGCTGGATGGCATCACTGACTCAATGGATGTTGAGTTTGAGTGGCATGACTGAGCGACTGAACTGAACTGAACTGATGTTAGTATTATTTAGGAATTTGGCAATGTAATTAACCTATGGCTTGTGCTAGTACACTTATAAAACATAAAACCCTTGTTTATCATCAGAGCCATTATTAGTATCCTTATTATTGAAGACATTTATACCTTAGAATTTAATGAATTGTTGGAAAAACTGCTGGAATTATGAAGGCCAATAAATTGTTTGAGCATTTTAAAAGAGTTAGCGGAAATTTACACCAATCTAGATTATATCAGTTCAGTCACTCAGTCATGTCCGACTCCTTGTGACCCCATGAATCGCAGCATGCCAGGCGTCCCTGTCCATCTCCAACTCCCGGAGTTAACTCAGACTCACCTCCATCGAGTCAGTGATGCCATCCAGCCATCTCATCCAGTGTCATCCCCTTCTCCTCCTGCCCCTAATCCCTCCCAGCATCAGAATCTTTTCCAATGAATCAACTCTTTGCATGAGGTGGCCAAAGTACTGGCGTTTCAGTTTTAGCATCATTCCTTCCAAAGATATCCCAGGGCTGATCTCCTTCAGAATGGACTGGTTGGATCTCCTTGCAGTCCAAGGGACTCTCAAGAGTCTTCTCCAACACCACAGTTCAAAAGCATCAATTCTGTTCCCCATCTATTTCCCATGAAGTGATGGGACCGGATGCCATGATCTTTGTTTTCTGAATGTTGAACTTTCGGCCAACTTTTTCACTCTCCTCTTTCACTTTCATCAAGAGGCTTTTTAGTTCCTCTTCACTTTCTGCCATAAGGGTGGTGTCATCTGCATATCTGAGCTTATTGATATTTCTCCCGGCAATCTTGATTCCAGCTTGTGCTTCTTCCAGTCCAGCGTTTCTCATGATGTACTCTGCATATAAGTTAAATAAGCAGGGTGACAATATACAGCCTTGACGTACTCCTTTTCCTATTTGGAACCAGTCTGTTGTTCCATTTCCAGTTCTAACTGCTGCTTCCTGACCTGCATACAGATTTCTCAAGAGGCAGATAGGTGGTCTGGTATTCCCATCTCTTTCAGAATTTTCCAGTTTATTGTGATCCACACAGTCAAAGGCTTTGGCATAGTCAATAAAGCAGAAATAGATGTTTTTCTGGAACTCTCTTGCTTTTTCCATGATCCAGTGGATGTTGGCAATTTGATCTCTAGTTCCTCTGCCTTTTCTAAAACCAGCTTGAAGATCAGGAAGTTCACGGTTCATGTATTGCTGAAGCCTGGCTTGGAGAATTTTGAGCATGACTTTACTAGCATATGAGATGAGTGCAATTGTGCGGTAGTTTGAGCATTCTTTAGCATTACCTTTCTTAGGGATTGGAATGAAAACTGACCTTTTCCAGTCCTGTGGCCACTGTTGAGTTTCCAAATTTGCTAGCATATTGAGTGTAGCACTTTTATAGCATCATCTTTCAGGATTTGAAAGAGCTCAACTGGAATGCCATCACCTCCACTAGCTTTGTTCGTAGCGATGCTTTCCAAGGCCCACTTGACTTCACATTCCAGAATGTCTGGCTCTAGGTGAGTGATCACACTATCATGATTATCTCTACCATGTATACTAATGTCAGTTTAACTGGTCTACCTCTAACATTTGCAGAACCTGGGGTGAGAGAGTCAATGGAAGTGTACATATTATACCATATATCTAAATGTTTATAAGTTATATATCAAGTGGAAGTTGCTCAGTCCTGTCTGACTCTTTGAGCCCACCAGGCTCCTCTGTCCATGAGATTCACTGAGCAATAATACTGGAGTGGGTTGCCATTTCCTCCTATTCCAAGGCATCTTTCCAACCCAGGAATCGAACCTGAGTCTCCTGCATTGCAGCTGATTCTTTACCATCTGAGCCATCCAATTTTAAAGTTATAATATATAAAATGGTTGCATAAAATATATTCTATCTTCCTACTTGTATATTTGTGTGACTCATTGGAAAAGACTCTGATGCTGGGAGGGATTGGGGGCAAGAGGAGAAGGGGACAACAGAGGATGAGATGGCTGGATGGTGAACTCCGGGAGTTGGTGATGGACAGGGAGGCCTGGCGTGCTGCAATTCAAGGGGTTGCAAAGAGTCGGACACGACTGAGTGACTGAACTGAACTAAACTGATACACACATATATGTACACATATGCATATCTTCATAACACCCTGGAAGGCCAGGTACTATTAAGAATCCTTGGACCTTAGATTACAGTAGTGTGGGGAATCAGCTTGCAGTCCCAGATTCCAATCCATTTCCCTCCTCTTCCTACGCTGGTTTTGCTCCTTGTGATGAATGATTTCATGAACATGTATGTGAACACTCTGCCTGCACATCCAACATTCACCTCTTGCTGCAGCAAGCAGCCCTAGGGAAGAGTCCCATACAGGGCTCAGAAGCACACTTGAGATTCTAGAGTCCTGGGTAGCAGAGTGTGATCTGGAGGTGGTGGGGGGCTGGTAAGCAATGAGTGGGTACCTCCCTTCATCTCATCCTCAAACAACAGGAAGGAATGAGATGCAGCCAGAGAAGGGCCAGAGCAGAGCTCTCTAAAATGGAGCTTAGAAGCGGGCCCCTCCTACTACACCTCAGAAATCTCTTCTGTTCTCCTTGTCAACAGTGAAAAATTATGAGTTCTTTAAATTATGTGGGCCTCAGTTTCCTGATCTGTAAAAGGGGTTATAAAGCTGCTGCTATTGCTACTATTCAAGGTTGTTGAAAGGTCTAAATAAATTTAACAGTGTATGTGAGAGGGCTTTGTAAAGGTGCTATATACTAGAAATATACTGTTATTATGTTGGTTTTTTTTTCTTGTTTGTTTTAGATGTTACTAAAATCAAAAGGCAAAGCTGCTGGCTGTGCACATGCTCTCATGTTTTCATTAAAATACAAATAAAAAAAATTATGGAGAGCTGATGGCAAAGGAGGCAAAGGTTATTAAATATCCTTTAGATTTTATTTTTCCTAAACCTGCTTCTTCATTCCTTCAGGTCCACACTGATTTCTTTCAGACCCCGAATTTGTGGACATGTGCTTGTTTGCATGGCTGACACAGGCCCCAGATTGACACTGGGTAAGAGACATTACTCTTCAGCTGTAAGGCAGGGCAGCTCCTGCATTAAGCAGGAAGCAGACTGATATCTCATCCTTTCAGCCGGCAGAGAATATGCAGTGCACCTTTGTGGCAAAAGCAGGAGACTGAATGAGTGGGGTGTGCAGGGGAATGAATTACACCATGAGCTTCTGCATCCATAAAAATGAGGCCGCTCTGGGGTCAGGAGGGTGGGTGATGTGTCACGGAGGCAGGTTAAATGGATTCGACCCTCCGGCTCACTGATTTGAAGCTGACAAAAGGGGCTGTGCTGTGGCTCTGGGCTCAGAATGAACTTACCATTGTCTCTGGCCATTTTGAACCAAGGAAGTCTCTGGGTTTTTCTTTCGTAGGATTGTACTTTCTTTCTTCTTTTAAAAACATCGTTCCATTCCTGTGGGTGCAGAAATCCAAATCGGTTTTATTTTCTGGAGGCGGGATTTTGGTATGTTTGGGGCAAACCCCCTTCCCCTTTTAGCATCTCATTAAATAGAAACAAATTGGGCTATCTTTTTATTTTTTTAGCTTTTCAAAAGCAATTACTTCCCTGTCATTTCTAGACACTCAGGCAGAAGAGTCTGCCTTGATTACCCATCCTTCCTCTCCCCTCCCCCCTTTCAAATCCTCTGGCTTTTGCACTGCGAGGGAAGGATTCAATTAAATGAAGTGTCAATGGAGCTACAGTGGTTTCAGGTCAGAGACGTCAGTAAAAAAGCCACGGAGCTGTGCTGCCCCTGTGTATGTAAATGTGTATATTTATACCGGGGATGTCAACTTTCAGGACTCTCCTCCTCTGCTCTTCCCTGATCAAAGATGATTGCCGAGACAATTACTGCAAAGGAATAGAAAATCAGGGCCGCCCCTTCATCCTAGTGCTGTCGGAGTTTAATTGCTTGGAATAATAGAGCAGGAAGCCCTTTCTTTTGCACATGATCATACTTGGACACACACGGACTTACACGCGTAGCTGTGCTAGGACACAAACACACCTGACGGCAATGCAGGGAAACATTCACATTCATGCACCCTTTAGCCCTGATGCCGGTGTATGTACACAGAGCTGCCTGTGACACACACACAAGACACACACAAACACACAAAGTACTGCATTCTTGGGCTAATTCGATAAAAGCAATTTGTAGTATCTGTCTCACATTAAACACTACGTTTTTATCCTCCTATAAAAGACTTAACAATTTTATCCCTTTACCCAAAGACACATCTAAAGTTAAAAAAAAAAAAAAGGGAGAGAGAGGCTATAGGGAGAAGTCACAGCATCACAGCAACAAAATACACAAATTCTTCAAATTGTTTTTGCTGATTAATTCTTCTGTACACACAGTCACAGAAGTCCTAAGTCTCTGCGCAAACACTTCACGTTAAAATCCCTCTCAAACCCTTTTTGCTTTGTTGTAGGCAGTTACAAGGACCAGTTGAGTATTCTGTGCTATTCACTGTGTTCTAGGCTATTCTGCTTTTGTTCTCATATGACATGAAGAGGGATTCTAACTTGCATCAATGAATACAAAGAGTGACATTCAAGGCAGAGAATGCTAGCTCTCTCTCTCTAATTAGTTCTGCTGTGCCCAGGCACTGGGAGTGTGTGTGGCTTCAGGCTGGGGTGAGTCCCTGGTCACGCTTAGAACACAGGCTCTAAAGCATCTGCGTGGCAGATTTAGGTTTTCATTTCAGGCTCCCAAGGGCTGTCAGATTTTAAATATTATTATTTGGCCTAATTGGTTCTTCCTTTGATGGCAAGAGAGTAAAAGCAGGGAAAAAATACCCTCACAAACCTTGTCATCAATACAAAGGCATAACACAGACCCTTGGCTTTGTGTTACAACCACTAGAAGTTTTTCTTTTTCTTTTTGTGGACTAAGTAGTTAACTGTGTGTCTGAAGCACGCATCCATCCTTTCCAGGACAGTTAAAAATAAATACAGCCTTTCAGAAAAAGGAATTAAAATTCTTTTCACTGTTGTGACTGTTTAAATTAAAAAAAAATTTTTTTTTTCTGAAAATTTCAGAAAATAGTGGTAGTAGATAAACCAAGTGGATGGAAACCAAAACAGATCCCAAAGTACCTTGTTTTAGAGATCTGGAGACAAATGTGGCTATGTGGATGGCTATACCATTTGGTGATGCCAAAACATGACTCCTGCATCCCTGATAATGTCTCTGATGTTTTTACTTTTTTGTTTTGCTTGTTCTGTTCCTAACAGATTTCTGACTCCTTTCTCTAATGGCCCTCAGTGGCTCTTTACAAACGTGTAACTCCAGCAGCAGCCTCCTAGCTGCACTGATGTTGATGAGCTTGGACATGGCTCAGTCCTGGATGTTTGATCTATCAGGGAAGGCAGAAACATAAATAATTACAATATAGGAGAAAAACCATATTAAAGGTGATGACAGAATATCCAGGAGAAGCACAAAACCTATTTGGGATGGGAGGAAATGACATTCTGTTCTGGAGGAGGTGATTCCAAGGCCAAATTTATCCAGCAGGCTATCAGTTACTATGACCAAAACAGCCAAAGTTATCTTGCATTTGATACTAAATTTTCAATTTAATATTGAAATTCTCATGTGATGGGAAATCCAATGCCTTCTTCCAGATTTTTGTAAACTCCTGCGTTCAAGTGGCTTGAAGTCCAGCTCCTACCATACATTTGATGTTACTGGTATCGAACTTCTTTTGGCCTGTCCCTTCCCCCTGATCTGTACCAATCCGGGTGTGGTACTTAGTACTACACAAGTACTTGGCGCTTGGTTTATATGAAACACTCACACAGGGTATGTGTGTATGTGAACACCTTGAATTTTGGAGGGACAGGGATTTTATATTGCCATATTCTCAGTTTTATTGCCCTTTCTCAGTTTTCTCAAACCCTTCCCCTTTCATTTCTGCAGCCTCTTCCCTCAGATGCCACCCTTATTAGCTCATCTCTGCTGAAAGCTAGAGAAAGAGGTAACATTCTCCCCCTCATCCACTGCTCTAGCCTGCTTCCACATACCCATTGTACATATCCACCGTCCATCAGAAATGCACTTACATCTGCAAGCACACATACACACACTCACACACACTCCTAGTGAAGGCTTTGAGATTTGAGTGTTTTCCTTCTTCCTCTGCTTGTCTCTGCGGAGACTGCTTTCCATCTGCTAAGTATTGGGGAATCTCTTCTTATCTCTCCAATAAGGTAAAATCATTCTACACACAGTCATTCCACGCCAAATGTGTCCCTGGCTCTGTTCTGTGCGGGCACTGGGGACAATCAGTGGGAAACAAGCAAAGACAGTCTTTGCCCTGACAGGTCAGTTTTACTTTCTAATACCGTTTCCCCCTGTTTTTCCAGGAAGTAAAATGTATTTAATAAACGTTTGGTGAATGAGAGTTCTCACTCTACTTTCTTCTGCTGTCTTATCTCTCCTTACTCCTTTCCACTAACCCTATGCTTAGGTGTAGTGTCCGCCTTCCCCAATACCACCTGTCTATTCCTGCTGCTTCCCCAATAGCTGACGGTCAAGAATCCGCCTGCAATGCAAGAGACTCGGGTTTGATGCCTGGGTGGGGGAGATCCCCTGGAGCAGGGAATGGCAACCCACTCCAGTATTTGTGCCTGGAGAATCCCACGGACAGAGGAGCCTGGCAGGCTACAGTCCATGGGGTCACAGAGAGTTGGACATGACTCAGTGACTGAGCATGAGCATTCCTGCTGCTAGAACTTTGAGAGGGGTATTTTTTTTAAGTTTTTATTTTATACTGGAGTATAGCTGATTTACAATTTTGTGATAGTTTCAGGTGAACAGCGAAGGGACTCAGTCATACATATACATGTATCCATTCTCCTCCCAAACTCCCCTTCCATCCAGGCTGCCACATAACATTGAGGAGAGTTCCCTGGGCTATACAATAGGTCCATGTTGGTTATCCATTTTAAATATAGCAGTGTGTCCATGTTGGTCCCAAACTCCCTAACTATCTCTTCCCCACATTCTTCGAGAGGGGTATTTTTAAAGCTAACATTTATTGTGCTCTTTTTATGAGCTTTGCAAAGTGCCTTACATTCATTCTTTCATTTAATCCTCAGAAAAAGTCAGTGAGGTAAATAATATTACTTTCATTTTAAGCTGAATAAACAGGAGCTCTTTCAGCTGTTTCCCCCCTCCCCTCACAAAGCGATTGCTTTCTTGCCATAGCTGTTCCTTACCTATTAAAATCCTACTCATCCTTCTGCGCTGTGCTGTGGTTGGTTGCTCAGTTGCATCCGATTCTTTGTGCCCCATAGACCATAGCCTGCCATGAGGATTCTCTAAACAAGAATACTGGCGTGGGTTTCCATGCCCTTCTCCAGGGGATCTTTCCAATCTAGGGATCCAACCCAGGTCTCCCGCTTTGCAGGTGGATTCTTTACCATCTGAGCCACCAGGGAAGCCCAAGAATGTTGGAGTGGGTAGTCTATCCCTTTTTCAGGGGATCTTCCCGACCCAGGAATCGAATCAGGGTCTCCTGCATTACAGGCAGATTCTTCACCTGCTGAGCTACCAGGGAAGCCCACTCATCCTTCTGTTCAATCTCAAATCACATGATCTCTCTCACCTTTGAAATTCCACATCACTGTGTTTTGGCTCTGACTAACCTAATTCATATTTGTATTAAAGATATTTTTCTATTAGACTATAAGCTCCTTAAGATTTAGCGTGGATACAGTTCATCTTTGGGTCCATTCAGAGGCTTGCAAACGGAGGCATCAGTAAATATCTTAGAATTAATTGAAATTAAATAACCATAGCAAATGGCTTATGTCAAAAAGGAGCTGAAGGTCACATGAATTATCTGTACCTATTAGAAAGTTCAGAATACTGTCCTGGGTAGAGCCAGAATTCTGAAAGAATTTTGAATATTATATAATAACTGTAACGTTTACTCTTTGTCCTAAGGCCCTGAACTATTTAAGGCTAATCTGCACTATAGTAGGAACAAAATAATACTGTAGAAGTAAAGAAACTGAAAACAAGAATTAAGCCAATTTAAGAATCACTAAATAGTGAGAGGGCTTACAGCCGCTATTGTAAACAACTTAACTGTGTTTTCAGTACACGTAAATTTTGTACAGCTGCTTATGTCATAATAGATAGAAAAGAGACCCTGCTCCAAGTGCTCTAGGTGCACAGCTAAAGACAAAGACAGTGGTTGTCTGTGCATGTGTCCAATTATTTTTCTTTCTATCCCCTGATAGTGAAGCTGTGACACAATGTTTTGTCAAGGAAGAATCACCAA
This sequence comes from Ovis canadensis, assembly GCF_042477335.2. Lineage (NCBI taxonomy): Eukaryota > Metazoa > Chordata > Mammalia > Artiodactyla > Bovidae > Ovis > Ovis canadensis. Next base: position 51,961,818 of record NC_091258.1, on the reverse strand, counting down.
GAACTGGCATAGAATCCCACAATAGGTATGAGTGAGAAGGGATTATAGGTGTCTAGTCTCTTTTGGTAAAGCTATAAAGTCTATTTTTCCTTCATGCACATAACCAATACTTTTATGTAACCATAAACATACACACAGAAATAGATAACCCCCAATAGCTAATATAGGTGAAGATTTGAAGCAATGAAAAACGGCAGAGTTGACAGCTGGAATGGAAGAGTGTTAGGAGGTAGAATATAAACAATAGGGCTCAATAAAGAGAAAATAGTTTATTTTTACTGAGGCTGTTACTTATTTGTTAAAAAATGGCTTTGGCTCATAGATTTTTACTGGTCAATGAATCACCTATTTAATAGCTGGTGATTTGATTTCACTTTTTTAAAAAGTCTGTATTCATATGCTTTGAACCTCTGTAATTTTGTGTTATGTGTTGTACTAACCAAATGCTAGATTAAGCAATGTTTTCATCATGAAGATATGGTCAAAATAGTCTTGTAAGAAGGATATAATTAGTGTACAGTCGGGAAAAAAGCTGCAACATTTCTCAACCAAAGAGATGATGACCTCTATGAGAGCTTCTCAAGGCTCCCTAGCAGTTTTTAAGTTACCTTAACTGCTGGAAGCTTTCCATTTGCCCCTCCAGATCAGCTTTGTGTCCTTCTTCACTCTGCTTCCTGCTGCAGAGGCTGAACTCTATGGAACAAAGGCATCAACTGGCCCCTTGCTCTGGCTTCCAGTAGGTTAATGAAGGGATCAGTGGGCAGGAGGAGGTCGGCTCCCTCTCTGCAGATCACCTGAGAGCAGCTGCGTCCTTTGACTGAACATCACAACACATCCCAATATGTCCTCTGTACATACCTCTCTTCTCCCTCACCTTCAAGGCTAGGGTGATGACAGCTCCCCTGTTTTGTTACTAGCTCCAGATCTAGAATACTGCATTATTCCTTGCTTTTTTCTGCACCCCTGCCTGAATCTTAAAAGTAGGTGTTTTAGTATGCCCTCCTTGAACTCCCACTCTGAGTATGACAGCTATTTCTTGCTGGGACCCCGACTGATATACTAAGGTATTCAATTCAGTCAGTTCAGTCGCTCAGTCCTGTCCAACTCTTTGTGACCCCGTGGACTGCAGCACACCAGGCGTCCCTGTCCATCACCAACTCCCGGAGTTTACTCAATCTCATGTCCATCAAGTCGGTGATGCCATCCAATCATCTCATCCTCTGTCGTCCCCTTCTCCTGCTTTCAATCTTTCCCAGCATCAGGGTCTTTTCAAATGAGTCACTTCTTCACATCAGGTGGCCAAAGTATTAGAGTTTCAGCTTCAGCATCAGTTCTCCTTAGTGAATATTCAGGACTGATTTCCTTTAGGATTGATTGCTTGGATCTCCTTGCAGTCCAAAGGACTCTAAAGAGTCTTCTCCAACATCAGCTCAAAAGCATCAGTTATTTGGCGCTCAGCTTTCTTTATAGTCCAAATCTCATATCCATACATGCCTACTGGAAAAACCACAGCTTTGACTCGACGGACTTTTGTTGGCAAAGTCATGTCTCTGCTTTTTAATATATTATCTAGGTTTGTCATAGCTTTTCATCCAAGGAGTAAGCGTCTTTTAATTTCATGCTTGCAGTCACCATCTGCAGTGATTTTGGAAAACAAAGTCTCTCACTGTTTCCATTATTTTCCCATCTATTTGCCATGAACTGATGGGACCGGATGCCATGATCTTAGTTTTCTGAATGTTGAGTTTTAAGTCAAGTTTTTCACTCTCCTGTTTCACTTTCATCAAAAGGCTCATTAGTTCTTTTTCACTTTCTGCCATAAGGATGGTGTCATCTGCATATCTGAGATTATTAATATTACTCCCTGCAATCTTGATTCCAGCTTGTGCTGCATCCAGCCTGGCATTTTGCATTATGTGCTCTGCATATAAGTTAAATAAGCAGGGTGACAATACACAGCCTTGACGTACTCCTTTTCCTATTTGGAACCAGTCTGTTGTTCCATGCCCAGTTCTAACTGTTGTTCTTGACCTGCATACAGATTTCTCAGGAGGCAGGTCAGGTGGTTTGGTATTCCCATCTTTTTAAGAATTTTCCATAGTTTGTTGATGCCAAAGAATATTCAAACTATCGCACAATTGCACTCATCTCACATGCTAGTAAAGTAATGCTCAAAATCCTCCAAGCCAGGCTTCAACAGTATGTGAACTGTGAACTTCCAGATGCTCAGGCTGCATTTAGAAAAGACATAGGAACTAGAGATCAAACTGCCAACATCCTTGGATCATGGAAAAAGGATGAGAGTTCCAGAAAAACAACTATTTCTGCTTTACTGACTACACCAAAGCCTTTGATTGTGTGGATCACTCGGGTATTAGCTAAGCTTAATTTTTATTTTATTTGGTTGCATCAGGTCTTAGTTGTGGCACACAGGATCTTTGTTGTGTTTCTCTTGAGTTGTGGCTGGTAGGTTCTAGAGTATGCAGGCTCAGTAGTTCCAGCATGTGGGCTTAGTGGCCCCCCCACCCGCCGCCTCCCCCTGCCCTGTGCACATAGTATGTGGGATCTTAGTTCCCTGGCCAGGGATCAAACCTGCATCCTCTGCATTGGAAGGCAGGTTCTTAACCACTAGACTTCCAAGAAGTCCCAGTTCTTACTACTTTCTACTTAGATCCTCTGTCCTAATCAGAACAGCCTAATTGGTTGCATACCTAACCCAACTTATAGTACTCTTTCTTTCTGGAATGCCTTCATATTTGTCTCTTCCAATCCAGGTTTACCAATATATTATGATACAACTCAGGCATCATTTTCCCCTGCCCATTACAAATTGCAAAGGAAAATCACCAGTCTCTTCTTATGTTGCTCTAGGTACTCCCTCAGTCATCACTAGACACTATATATCTAGGTGTTTTACTTATGAATTAGTGTTTGCATCTGTTCTCTTCAGTGAGAGTATGAGCTCATAGAATGTCAAAGACTCTCTCACTTTTAAATTCATTCATTAATTCAAGAAAGAGTTTTTGTAACAATCATGCACCAGTCACTGTTCTTGGTTTCAGGGGTAGAGCAATGAATAAAATAGACAAAAATATTTTGCCCACTTGGAGGTGACAAAAGATATAACAATGAGTAAGTTAAAATTTTAGAATGTTAGATAATGACAAGTAAGGAGAAGAAATGAATCAAGGAAGAATAGAAAACTCTGGGGGCAAGTATTAAAATTTGAGGTAGGGTGGTCAGGGAAGATGTCACTGGAAGATGACTAACTGGAGGACACCCATGTAGATAGTCAGAGGAAGAACAAGTGCAGGAGACAACAAATGGAGATTCTGGGCAAGGACTGTTTTATTCACTGAGCAGGGGGAGGTCAGGTGACGAGTGGGAGAACAGAGAGAACATTAGATGAGGTCAGACACGGTCCTAGTGGTAGTCACACTATTCAAAGTCTTCTAGAGTTGGCAGGAAAGATGGCTTGCAGGAATGATCTGGATGAGGAAAATCAGTGATACCAAAAAAAGAGTCCCCAAAGATACTGTGATCAGAGAGCTCTTCTATCTCTCCCTTAAGGCTCATTTCCTTCAAGCTCATGTCCCTGTCATTGTCTCCTTTCTCTACTGGTGTTAGAGGCCAAAGCACACCAGAGTGTCAATTACCAGCAGACCGCTCAGGATGTTTCTTTTGGAATAGCAGTTTCAATTAAAATAGAACACCCAGAAGAAAAATACCATCAACCTAACAGAAAATTAGACACAGTGCATGGCCAGTTTACAGAAAAAAATTGTTAGCTAAAAGAACAGCAAAGATAAAGCCCAAAGATGGGAACGTGCTTGGCATATTTGAGAAACAGTAACGGGGTTGGTAAGGCTGAAGTGCAGTTAGTAAGGGGAAGAAGCTGTAGAAAAATGAGTTCAGAGAGGTAGCCAGGGGCTATATCATGTTGGGCCATGTAGAGCCATGCAGGCCATGTAAGGACTTATATTTTATTCCAAGAGTGATGAGGAATCATTGGAGGATTTTGAGCAGAGAATGACATTATTTGATCTACATGAAAAAGGCCAATTCTGGTTACCGAGTGGGGGAAAAGAGCACAGGGGAGGCAAATGTGGAAACAGAGATGCCAGTTAGAAAGGTATTATAGTATCCAGGTGACAAATGATGGTGGCTTGAACTAGGATGGTAGCAGCGGAGATGGTAGGAAGAATCAGAATCAGGATACATTTTGTTGGTGAATCAGGGTTTTCTGGCAAATTAGATGTGAATGTGAAAGAAAGAGGAGTCAAGGTCAACTCCAAGATTTTTGGTCCCAGCTATTGAGCAGAGCCATTTACTAAGGCGTGTGTGTGCTAATTTGCTTCAGTCGTGTCCGACTCTTTGTGACCCTATGGACCATAGCATGTCAGGCTCCTCTGTCTGTGGGATTCTCCAGGCATGAATACTGGAGTGTGTTGCCATGCCCTCCTCCAGGGGATCTTCCCAACCAAGAGATCAAATCTGTGTCTCTTAGGTCTTCTGAATTGTCAGGCAGGTTCTTTACCACTAGCGCCACCTGGGAAGCCACTTACTAAGGTCAGTCAGCCAGTTCAGTCACTCAGTTGTATCCGACTCTTTGCCATCCCAAGGACTGCAGCACACCAGTCCTCCCTGTCCATCCATCACTGACTCCCAGAGCTTGTTCAAACTCAGGTCCATCAAGTTGGTGATGCCATCCAACCATCTCATCCTCTGTTGTCCCTTTCTCCTCCTGCCTTCAATCTTTTCCAGCATCAGGGTCTTTTCCAATGAGTCAGTTCTTTGCATCACTAAGGTAGGACGTACTTATTATAATTTGACAACAATTTGTGTGATACTTTGATTCAATGGTTCTCAATTGGGGATGATTTTGACTGGTAACAGACATTTGGCTGTGTCTGGAGGCACTGAAACTATATTTCAATAAAAATTTTTAAATAAAGCTATCAAAGATCATTAGGGTCATGTTAAAACACTTAGAAACCAGCTTGAAGAGACTTCATCCCATAGGCAGAAATGGTATAGTTTGAGTTTTAAAAGTTGTAAGAATTGCGATCTATGAAATATGTTTAAATCCATGAATCAAAAATTATATCTATTAAAAACAATTAATTGGTAATTCTGGGAGGATAATAGAGAGCTAATTCATTAACTTGACAACAAGATAAACAAACAGAAAGTATCAATCATTTATTTTGCTCTTTTCCTGTGAATTGTTCTACTAGATAGCCAATAGACAAGAATGTCTTTATAAAACTGTTCTAGGTAATGTATGAAAACAAAACAGATAAGAATTATCACCACTTTTCAATGCTCAATGGATTAACAGATCTAGGCATTAAGCAGTAATGGTTGTTAACATTTAAAAACAAAAGCAAAAGCAAAAAAAGCTAGTCATTACGTGTCTATGGATGGAGGAACACAATTCTTGTCAAAGGGTTTGAAACTCCAGAGGTCAACCTCTGGATCCGACTGCCAACTTGCAGAAAATATAAGGGACAAAGGAACACAATGAGCTGTACCATGAGTATGAAACTGGAAAAATCCATACTAAGAAGAAATTTTAAAGTTCAAATAGCCTGAGTTCTTCCACAAATAGAGATTGTAGGGAAAGAAGAGGGATGGAGGGGTAATCTATAGAGACTTCAATGACATATCAAGAAAACAGAAGCAGATTAAACAGTAGTGTCTAGAGATGCATACATGGGTTATAAAAACATAAAGAAATGCAAATGTCTAACATCACAGTCAGGAGGGAGGAAGAAGGCTACAATTGTGACTGAATGTGGAGGGACATCTGGGATGCTGGAAAAGCACTATTTAGTGATCAAGGTGGTCTTTGCCTTGTAATAATTCACTAAGATAAATATTCATTCCATATAGCTTTCTGTATTTGAGCTTTATTTTATAATAAAAAGGTATACAAAGCTAATTGTTAGAGAATATATGGATATATAAACATATGCATAGATAGGTATGAAGGTAAATAGAAAAAGAAATACATGGGTAGGTAACTTTTTTAAAAAACTCCCACAGTCCCAGAGATAAGCTGGGTTCTTTTGAACATTTACAGATAGTAAGAGTTGAATAATTTACTAAAGAACAGCATTCTGAGCCTGGTACCTTTTCTTTTTTTCTGTCTAAATCAAGTAATTGTTGGCAGAAGTTTTTGCTCTGTGGTCAAAGCCTGAGATCTACTCTCTGAAGGAAGTTATTTGTCTCTCAGAGATGGTTCCTTGGAGGGTGCTGGGGACAAAGAGGGAAGAACAGAGACTGAATACTTCTGTGTTACTAAGCAAGACCTGGACACAAAAAAGGAGGACAGTTCCACTCAGGAATCATGCATGAAAAAGTGTCTTACCTCCAGAAGAAAGTCTCCTTGCCTTTTATAACCACTGGAATTTCAAACCAGCCTGCCTGCTCCCTACCTGTCAGTCAAAACCTAGTCACCCATTTACCTGATTCACGTTGATGTTTGATAGAAACCAACACAATACTGTAAAGCAATAATCTTCAATTAAAATAAATAAATAAATAAAAAACCTAGTCAGGAATTTACATGAAACTGGCAATCAGCACTTTTTTCATTGGTGAGACCTACTAGCCAAATAGATGTATCAGCTACAGAGGAATCTATGATCTTGATTCATAATGATGCATGGACAAGAAAGGAACATAAGCTATTTGAAAATATTAACAAAATGTTGATTTTGTTGAGAAGGTAGCAAATATCTAAAAAGAAAAACTTATCCTGGAGGGAACACAGCTATTTGAGAAAACAAAAAAGAATCTTACATAAATCCTAATTCATAATCCCAGATAGATTTGATAAGCTATTATATCATCCTCAGATAGATCTCAGAAGTGATTATATTTATTCAATAAGATAATCTTCAATAGGGAAGAAAAAATAAAATAAAAATATTGGAAATTAGAAATAAAACTTCAAAAATGAACTCAGCAGTTGACTAATGGAATATACACAGCTGAATACTACATTGGTGAACTGGAAGATAAAGTCAAAGAAATCTCTTAGAATGTAGAACAAAAAGACAAAAATGAGAGAAAATGTAAAATAAAAGTTAAAATACAAAGAGGATAGAGCCAGGAGCTCTGCCATATATATAATAGAAATTACACAAGAAGAAAATAAATATGATGAAGAGAAGTAAACAATCATAAAAATAATGGACTATAGTGAAAATTTCCCTGACCTTCAGTTCAGTTCAGTTCAGTCACTCAGTCGTGTCCAACTCTTTGCGACCCCATGAATTGCAGCACGTCAGGCCTCCCTGTCCATCACCAACTCCCGGAGTTCACTCAAACTCAACGTCCATTGAGTTGGTGATGCCATCCAGCCATCTCATCCTCGGTCGTCCCCTTCTCCTCCTGCCCCCAATCCCTCCCAGCATCAGAGTCTTTTCCAATGAGTCAACTCTTCTCATGAGGTGGCCAAAGTATTGGAGTTTCAGCTTTAGCATCATTCCTTCCAAAGAACACCCAGGACTGATCTCCTTTAGAATGGACTGGTTGGACCTCCTTGCAGTCCAAGGGACTCTCAAGAGTCTTTTCCAACACCACAGTTCAAAAGCATCAATTCTTTGGTGCTCAGCTTTCTTCACAGTCCAACTTTCACATCCATACATGACTACTGGAAAAACCATAGCCTTGACTAGACGGACCTTAAACAGTCATAAATCTTTGGATTGGAAGGGATCGCTGAATACCAAAGGGACCAAGGGAATAATGGCTTACACCTAGACACAGCCTTGTAAAATTTCAGAACTTGAAGAATTAAGAGAAAACTCTAATAGCTTTTGCTGAAGGAGGAAAGGCTAGGTATAATGAATAAAAAGAAGACTGATTATATCTCAGCAGCAACATTGGAGGATAGTAGACTTTGAAGCAAAAGCAATGCATTCTAAGTTCTTTGAAAATGAGTTAGTCACACAGTTGTGTCTGACACTTTGCAATCCCATGGACTGTAGCCTGACAGGTTCCTCTGTCCATGGAATTCTCCAGGCAAGAGTACTGGAGTGGGTTGCCATTTCCTTCTCCAGGGGATCTTCCTGACCCAGGGATTGAACCAGGGTCTTCTGCATTGCAGGCAGGTTCTTTACCAACTGAGCTACTAGGGAAGCCCTAAAGTTCTTTAGCAGAAAATAAACTTTACTTAAGCCAACTATCAATTAAATATGAATGTGGAATTAAATTCTTGGACATGTAAGCACTCAGAAAGTTTACCACCCACATATCCTATATTTAAAAATTACTTAAGTAAATTATTCTGAGTAAATGGCAAAAGAACCCTAAGAAGAGGATTATATACACTACAACCCACCCCCCCCCCCACAATAGCAACCAAATATGACAGTAAGAAGTAAAGGAAAATGGAAAGATATGTGAAGAGAACTGAGTAAGAATTTTGGTGCTTGAGATATTCTCCTTCAAATAACAAACTTTTAATGATCTCGGATTACATGTCTTTCTCTACTGATTGAATCATTCTGCATGGTTCTATGGTGACTATACAATCATCGCTTAGAAACTGCATTTTATCTTTGGTTTTAAGAGTCACCATACACGTAACACACGGAAGACTAACATTATAAATGTTAAAAAACATTGACAAGGGACCTTCCTGGCAGTCCAGTGGTTAGGACTCCACCTTCCAATGCACGGGGTGCAGTTTCCATCCCTGATCAGGGAACTAAGATCCCACATGCTGTATGGCATGGAACAACAAATGGCATTAGAAAACTTGAATGCCTCTTTGCAAAAAAACAGCAACAACAACTCATCAAACATTGCACCATATACAAAGATTAACTAAAAATGGATCATAATGTAAATGTAAAACCTTAAAAAGAATTAAAAATTTTTAATTGACAAAATAAAAATTATACAACTACCAAAAATTTTATGGGACAATGGAGAGAAGTGATGGAAGGAGGGGTAGATGCAGTATTTTTATAACTATTTTTATACCCTCATAGGATAATAAGACAAGGAATTAGTTTTTTAAAATAATCATTTAAAATTGTAATGGCAAACACCAGAATAATTTAGGACATTTAGCCAAAGAAAATTGTTGGCAGGGAAGGAAGTGTACATAAGAAGATGGAATGTAGTGGGAATGCATAAAGAACCTCAGTCTGGAATCTACTTGGTATCACCTAGAACTGAAACATTAATATCAAAATATGAGAGTGCTGCTCATAGCTGCAATGGCTGATAGGTGAAGTCCAGCTGGAAAAAGATCTGGAAAATGAGTGTGTGGTGTTTTTACAAAATTCATAAGGAATGCTCCAGTTATCAGAAGGGAGTTTAGATGTTGGGCAGCTAAAAAATAAAAGAAATGCAATCTATTAGGCTTTTAAGGTCCTTTTCAAATATCTATTCCTCACCACCTGGTAAAGATAGAGAGAGTCTTTTCATGCCTCTGTTAACTATAGGAAGGGTGAGAACCAATACCAACCAAATACTGACCTTGTGTCTTTATTAGGCATGCCATTTGCATTATCTCACTTAATATTTCTAAATCACATCATCCCCAATCTATAGGTAAGAAAACCATAGCTCCAAGAAGTTAAGACATTTACTCATGGTTATTTAGCTGGAGGCAGTACTGTGTGTGTGTGCATGCACTCACATGCACCCATGCTCAATCACGTCTGACTCTTTGTGACCTCACGGATTGTAGCCTTCCCGGCTCCTGTGTCCTTGGAATTTTCCAGGTAATAATACTAGAGTGGGTTGTCATTTCCTACTCCAGGGTATCTTCCTGATCCAAAGATCTAAACTGTATCTCTTGCATTTCCTGCACTGGCAGGCAGATTCTTTACCACTGCACCACCTGGGAAGCCCAGAGGCAGTGGAGTCTGTATTAATAACCAAGGCTGTATGTCTTTGAGGTTAATGCTTCTCCCACATCTCCATGTTATATCTCTCTGTTAGTCTGTATTTCTGCACAGTTCAATTCAGTTCAGTCGCTCAGTTGTGTCCGACTCTTTGCGACCCCATGAATTGCAGCACGTCAGGCCTCCCTGTCCATCACTATCTCCCGGAGTTCACTCAGACTCACGTTCATCGAGTCCGTAATGCCATCCAGCTATCTCATCCTGGGTCGTCCCCTTCTCCTCCTGCCCCAAATCTCTCCCAGCATCAGAGTCTTTTCCAATGAGTCAACTCTTCACATGAGGTGGCCAAAGTACTGGAGCTTCAGCTTTAGCATCATTCCTTCCAAAGAAATCCCAGGGTTGATCTCCTTCAGAATGGACTGGCTGGATCTCCTTGCAGTCCAAGGGACTCTCAAGAGTCTTCTCCAACACCACAGTTCAAAAGCATCAATTCTTTGGCGCTCAGCCTTCTTCACAGTCCAACTCTCACATCCATACATGGCCACTGGAAAAACCATAGCCTTGACTAGGTGGACCTTAGTTGGCAAAGTAATGTCTCTGCTTTTGAATATACTATCTAGGTTGGTCATAACTTTTCTTCCAAGGAGTAAGCGTCTTTTAATTTCATGGCTGCAGTCACCATCTGCAGTGATTTTGGAGCCCAAGAAAATACAGTCTGACACTGTTTCTACTGTTTCCCCATCTATTTCCCATGAAGTGATGGGACCGGATGCCATGATCTTCGTTTTCTGAATGTTGAGCTTTAAGCCAACTTTTTCACTGTCCTCTTTCACTTTCATCAAGAGGCTTTTTAGCTCCTCTTCACTTTCTGCCATAAGGGTGGTGTCATCTGCATATCTGAGATTATTGATATTTCTCCCGGCAATCTTGATTCCAGCTTGTGTTTCTTCCAGTCCACCGTTTCTCATGATATACTCTGCATATAAGTTAAATAAGCAGGGTGACAATATATAGCCTTGATGTACTCCTTTTCCCATTTGGGAACCTGTCTGTTGTTCCATGTCCAGTTCTAACTGTTGCTTCCTGACCTGCATACAGATTTCTCATAGGCAGGTCAGGTGGTCTGGTATTCCCATCTCTTTCAGAATTTTCCAGTTTATTGTGATCCACAGTCAAAGGCTTTGGCATAGTCAATAAAGCAGAAATAGATGTTTTTCTGGAACTCTCTTGCTTTTTCCATGATCCAGTGGATGTTGGCAATTTGATCTCTGGTTCCTCTGCCTTTTCTAAAACCAGCTTGAACATCAGGGAGTTCACGGTTCACGTATTGCTGAAGTCTGGCTTGGAGAATTTTGAGCATTACTTTACTAGCATGTGAGATGAGTGCAATTGTACGGTAGTTTGAGCATTCTTTTGCATTGCCTTTCTTTGGAATTGGAATGAAAACTGACCTTTTCCAGTCCTGTGGCCACTGCTGAGTTTTCCAAACTTGCTGGCATATTGAGTGCAGCACTGTCACAGCATCATCTTTCAGGATTTGAAACAGCTCAACTGGAATTCCATCACCTCCACTAGCTTTGTTTGTAGTGATGCTTTCTAAGGCCCACTTGACTTCACATTCCAAGATGTCTGGCTCTAGATGAGTGATCACATCATCATGATTATCTGGGTCGTGAAGATCTTTTTTGTACAGTTCTTCCGTGTATTCTTGCCACCTCTTCTTAATATCTTCTGCTTCTGTTAGGTCTAGACCATTTCTGTCCTTTATCGAGCCCATCTTTGCATGAAATGTTCCCTTGGTATCTCTAATTTTCTTGAAGAGATCTCTATTCTTTCCCATTCTGTTCTTTTCCTCTATTTCTTTGCATTGATCGCTGAAGAAGGCTTTCTTATCTCTTCTTGCTATTCTTTGGAACTCTGCATTCAGATGCTTATATCTTTCCTTTTCTCCTTTGCTTTTCACCTCTCTTCTTTTCACAGCTATTTGTAAGGCCTCCCCAGACAGCCATTTTGCTTTTTTGCATTTCTTTTCCATGGGGATGGTCTTGATCCCTGTCTCCTGTACAATGTCACGAACCTCCGTCCATAGTCCATCAGGCACTCTATCTATCAGATCTAGACCCTTAAATCTATTTCTCACTTCCACTGTATAATCATAAGGGATTTGATTTAGGTCATACCTGAATGGTCTAGCGGTTTTCCCTACTTTCTTCAATTTAAGTCTGAATTTGGCAATAAGGAGTTCTTGATCTGAGCCACAGTCAGCTCCCAGTCTTGTTTCTGTTGACTGTATAGAGCTTCTCCATCTTTGGCTGCATAGAATATAATCAATATGATTTCAGTGTTGACCATCTGGTGATGTCCATGTGTAGAGTCTTCTCTTGTGTTGTTGGAAGAGGGTGTTTGCTATGACCAGTGCATTTTCTTGGCAAAACTCTATTAGTCTTTGCCCTGCTTCATTCCGCATTCCAAGGCCAAATTTGTCTGTTACTCCAGGTGTTTCTTGACTTCCTACTTTAGCATTCCAGTCCCCTATAATGAAAAGGACATCTTTTTTGGGTGTTAGTTCTAAAAGATCTTGTAGGTCTTCATAAAACTGTTCAACTTCAGCTCTTCAGTGTTACTGGTTGGGGCATAGAGTTGGATAACTGTGATACTGAATGGTTTGCCTTGGAGACGAACAGAGATCATTCTGTCATTTTTGAGATTGTATCCAAGTACTGCATTTCAGACTCTTTATTGATTATATACACTTTTGTACCATGTATGCTGTATCTCCCCCAAATAAATTGCCAGTAACTTGATAAACGGTTACTTGTCTCCAACAATTCTTGTTTCTCTTACAGCACATATTGCAGTAACTTTTGTACATAAAAGGCTTAATTAATGTCTAGTATATGACTCTGAAATATATCAATGAAAAAGAAAGTCATATTTTTGAGGTAAATTAGGTATAATAAGGGTTTGCCTGGTGGTTCAGATGGTAATGAATCTGCCTGCAATGAGGAGACCCAGGTTCAATCCTTGGGTCAGGAAGATCCCCTGGAGAAGGAAATGGCAACCCACTGCAGTATTCTTACCTGGAGAATCCCATGGACACAGGAGCCTGGCGGCCTACAGTCCATGATGTTGTAAAGAGTTGGACATGACTGAGCGACTAAGTCATACACACACACATACACAGGTACAGAAAAGCATCAGTGCATTGAAACTCTACAATCCCTGAAGTACATTAAAATGTCCTTCATAAATGTACAGGTCTTTGTCTTTTTCTTCATTTTACTAATTAAGTCATTTTTCTCAAGATTACAAACAAGAAAAATCAATATCTGATTTTTTTTCCTGTTTATGTTTCTACTTTTCTTGCAACATAATTTTTAATTCATTTCTCTTGTATTTGTCTTTTACTTTAGGTATATTATTTGTGAAAAACACATTTGCAGGCTAGCTATGATACTGCCCACCATCTTTAACAGTATTTCTAAGGAAAGCTGGCTTAAAAATGGAATGTGGGATATCACATCTTTGTAGACAAGCTTCTCAGACAGAATCTGTACAGCATAGTGTCTGGTTCAATGCAAATAAGAATGCTGGTTGAGTGTAAAATAAGCAGTAAATCTTTATAGATACATTCATTCTTACTAAAGATGCATGTGAAATATGTCTATTCTTAGATCATTTATGTTAGGCAAGATGCAAATGCATCAGTGCTTTATTCTTCCTCTCATTTACATGGTTGTCTCCATAGTCCCTTCTGGTTGGAGGAGCAAATACTCAATAATCACACTACTCTGCCAATGTAGATGGACTTCAGTCTGTTTTGTTTTACTATTGCAGCATCTTGTTTCAGTACAAGCTGGCTCTCAGGCTTCTTGTGGCTTTTATTTCAAGCTGAGGATGCATTCTTACAAGCTGTCTGTCTCTTTGTGTTTAGCTAGAAGAGTTCACAGCTCCTCCCCCAACCACCCTTCCCACTGTTTCTGTTACTACTTTTATTCAATTCAGCACTTGAGGGGACTGCAGATGAAATGCCTCTGAATCTAAATTGCCAGCAATGAAAATAACCACCTATTTTCTGACCCCATCCCACCTTCCTCCATCCACACTTCTTGAATCTAGTCTAGGAGCACACGGCTGCTCTATCTCTGTCTCTTGGGTTTAGTGGTATAGTGGTTTTTCTAGGCTAGAAAAAAGAAATTACTACCTCAAATGAAAATCCATTAGGGAAAATATTTAGTAGTTAAAGAAAGAAGTACGCATAAACTTATAGGTTACATACAAATTTGATGAAATACATGACGTAGAACAAGAAATAAGAATTTACATACCACACGGCAAAGTTGTCACCTTGGGAGATTATACACTAACTCTACCAGCACTAATCGTTGCTAAAGCATTTTTGAAATTTCTCTTACAGAATTGCTCTCAGTGTCAGCACACAAGATATATGAGAAAATAAGCCTCTTAACACCCCATTTTTTAAAATCCTAGGCAGTATTACTCAGTTTAATCACTCACCATGTTACAAGACTTCTGAGTGGATTTTACCAAATTAAAAAATATAAAATCTTCCCTCAAAGAAAAACTTAACACTGATGAAATTTAAAACTGTGGTGCAGGCTTTAATGAAAAACCTACTATGTTCCAGAAGGTAGTAGTCACAGTAAGCAACATATTTCCATTTTAGAGTTAAGAAAACTGGATTATTGGAGAGATTAAGCAACTTGTCCAAGGCCACACAGCCAATAAATGGATAAACAAATTTATCCATTTTCCTCCTCAGCAAAGCAGGAAAAATGCCAGCTCTGTGTCCTAGGATTCTTGGGAGCACAATTACTCCGCTGGGGAAGGCTTCCAGAATGTCACAGAGAATCTGGGTTCTCCAGCTATCAAGGCTCCAGAAATGGCTACCAGGCTTCAGCAGTACAGGACTTCATTACTAGGGTGATGCTGGAAAACCAGAAGTTCCTTTGCCAGGAACAAAGGTAGAAAGGGCAACAGGTGAAGAAGCAGCCTTCTACTCCTGAGAGGTTCAACAATTATGACTAGCACAAAAAAATTCAGGACCCCAGTTATACCCCACCTAAAGGACACTTACAACAGGTCACTAGATGGAACAGATTTCAGACTCCTGAGAAAAGGAGACTCTTTTATTCCTGATC
This sequence comes from Ovis canadensis, assembly GCF_042477335.2. NCBI lineage: Eukaryota > Metazoa > Chordata > Mammalia > Artiodactyla > Bovidae > Ovis > Ovis canadensis. The sequence goes on along the minus strand of NC_091258.1, from coordinate 51,946,784 downwards.
AAGAGAATAATGGATGTTTTGGGTCATGCATTAAAGAACACTTTCCTATGGGGGTGGGATATAGATAAATGTGGTATTTTAAAGTCTTTGTCAAACTAGGCTATTAAATCAATATCATTTATGTTCTGATTAAATTTTTATTTTTATTTTTCTTATCATAAATGTATGTTTTTGAACTTTAGTTTACCAGGTCTTTCTAAATGGGGAGGTTTTTAAACTGTTCTTATTTCCTTCTCTCTTCCTCGTCCCTCCTTCCTATATAAATGGTTTGTAATTGACTTCAGGCAACCTCTCAGGGTCCCACATCCAAATGTGGGATCAAGGATACCTGTGTCACCGTGGTATTGGGCACATCACTGTATAATCACTGAGCTAGCAATAAGACTTTTATTTTCTGGTACTGAGATTTTCTAGCTTCTCCTGCAGCCCCTGGCAAGACTTGGAAGCAGCCCTTCCTTCAGTCTGGGCTGTGGGGAGTCCCCACCTCAGTCTCTGGTTTCAGAAATCCAGTTTGGCTCCTATTTCCCACTTCCTTCTGCACAAAGAACAACTATCTTAGGGACTGACCTTACAGTCATCACTGTCTCCACTCCCAGAACCTCCTCATCCATGAATTCAAGCCCTTCTTACCTCTTACTAATTTGAGTTTTTGTTTCATTTTTTGACCTCAAGAGTATTTATCTCATTTATGAGAACACCATATCTCTTAATTTTATTTTTATATCTAGTAATTATTGTTTTTGCATGAAATAGGGGTTGGGAGGTAGTGCTCAAAAAAAGGAACCTATAGAGAGCCATCTTGGTCTTAATTCTCACTGAGTTTGTCTTCAGAGATTTCCTTGGGACATCTCAAATTTAACATGTCTATAACTAAATTCATCATATTCTCTTACCAGAAGCTGTTCTTCTACATTTGCTTTAACTTTATGAATGGTGTAACAATTGATCTAGCCTCTAAAATTAGAAACATTAGCTTCATTCCCTATTCTTCCTTCTTCCCTCACCATTTCCAATCTGTCACCAAATCCTATAAATCTATTTCAGGACTCCCTGGGGGTCCAGTGGTTAAGAATCCACCTGCAAATGCAGGGGACATGGGTTCAATCTCTGGTCAGGGACGATCACACATGTTGCAGGACAACTAAGCCCGTGAGCTTCAACTACTAAGTTGGAGCGCCACAGCTAGACAGTAGCCTCTGCTCTCCACAACCAGCGAAAGCACGTGCAGAGCAATGAAAAGCCTGTGTGCCAAAATGAAGACCCAGCCCAGTCTAAATAAATAAATAAAGTTAAAAAAATACACAGGAGAATGTGTGTAGATTATATACAGATATTAGGCCACCAAAAAAAAAAAAAGAATCTATTAATAACAACTCCTGAACCCAAATTCACTTGTTTGGGTGTCAACAAGTGAATATTCTCCCTGCTACCAATGGCTTTCAACTGAAGTACATCTTTCCAGATTCATTTTCCCAAAGAAACAAACAACGATGAATCTCTTATTATTTAGAGAATGAAGTTCAAAATTGTTAGCAGGGGTGATGTTGGATGGGTAGGTTGAGACTAAAACGTATGACGTTGGGATGTACTGTGTTGCCTAAGTGTAGCGTTTAGAATGAATGAGAAATGGGATTTATGTTTATGATAGTCTTATATAATATTAGAGATAATCGCTGGCATGAATTAAGATGTGAACGTATGGATGGATGAGCATAACTGTCTTGAGGATGGTGTGCTAGTTATTCTGGTTACTTTCAGATCCATTCTTGGCTCTTCTCTAGCTGAGGAGTTAACCTCAATTGACTGCATTGTCTGGACTTACCTGTGCAGTGGAGGCATGGAGGTAGAAGGGCAGGTGGTAGAAGGTAGGGGGTAGAAGGGCAAGAGGAGATCTGGGCATTTATTCCTCCTACTTGACCTTGGTTTGCCATTGTTCTGGTATTCTGGCAGGGGCTAGGTTATTCATGACTAAAGCTTCCATCTGACAACCCTTCTTCTGTGCTCAGCACTCAAGGGATCTCTGGTAAGCTCCATTCCTCCCCTAGTCCCTTCAGGCTTGGGGGTGGGTGGTAACTGTTTCCATTGTAATTAGTTTCTGCATACCTTGCCATTACTCCTTGTGTCCTTTAAACTTGCACATACCTCTCCATCTAATCCATTCACCATGTTATTTTATTTATTTATTTTTCTTTTAAAAAAACTTTTTATTTTATGTTGGAGTGTAGTTGATTAACAATGTTGTATTAATTTCAGGTGTACAGCAAACTGATTCAGTTTTACATATATGTATATCTATTCTTTTTCAAATTATTTTCCCATTTAGGTTGTTACATAATATTGAGCAAAGTTCCCTGTGCTATACAGTAGGTCCTTTTGGTTACCCATTTTATTTATTTTTATTATTTTATTTTATTTTTTTACTTTACAATACTGTATTGGTTTTGCCATACATCAACATGAATCCACCACGGGTGTACTTAAGTTCCCATTCCTGAACCCCCCTCCCACCTCCTTCCCCATACCATCCCTCTGGGTTATCCCAGTGCACCAACCCCAAGCATCCTGTATCCTGCATCGAACCTAGACTGGCGATTCGTTTCTTATATGATATTATACATGTTTCAATGCCATTCTCCCAAATCATCCCGCTCTCTCCCTCTCCCACAAATGCACCATGTTATTTTAAAATAAACCTCTGTTCCCTTGCTGTACTCAATAAAGATGGTAGTGGGCTTCCCTGGCGGTTCAGTGGTAAAGAATCCACCTGCCAATGCATGAAGCATGGGTTCGATCCCTACCTTGGAGCAGCTAAGCCCTGGGGCTGCAGCTACTGAGCCGGTGCTCTAGAGCCTGGGAGCTGCAACTAATGAAGCTGTGTGAAGAGTAAGTCAATATGTCATACTCAATATGTCAGCACTCAATATGTCAGCAAGTTTGGAAAACTCAGCAGTGGCCACAGGACTGGAAAAGGTCAGTTTTCATTCCAATTCCAAAGAAAGGCAGTGCCAAAGAATGCTCAAACTACCACACAGTTGCACTTATCTCACACGCTAGTAAAGTAATGCTCAAAATTCTCCAAGCCAGACTTCAGCAATACGTGAACCGTGAACTTCCTGATGTTCAAGCTGGTTTTAGAAAAGGCAGAGGAACCAGAGATCAAATTGCCAACATCCGCTGGATCATCGAAAAAGCAAGAGAGTTCCAGAAAACATCTATTTCTGCTTTATTGACTACGCCGAAGCCTTTGACTGTGTGGATCACAATAAACTGTGGAAAATTCTGAAAGAGATGGGAATACCAGACCACCTGACCTGCCTCTTGAGAAACCTATATGCAGGTCAGGAAGCAACAGTTAGAACTGGACATGAAACAACAGACTGGTTCCCAAATAGGGAAAGGAGTACGTCAAGGCTGTATATTGTCACCCTGCTTACTTAACTTATATGCAGAGTACATTATGAGAAATGCTGGGCTGGAGGAAGTACAAGCTGTAATCAAGATTGCCAGAAGAAATATCAATAACCTCAGATATGCAGATGACACCACCCTTATGGCAGAAAGTGAAGAAGAAATAAAAAGCCTCTTGATGAAAGTGAGAGGACAGTGAAAAAGTTGGCTTAAAGCTCAACATTCAGAAAACGAAGATCATGGCATCCGGTCCCATCACTTCATGGAAACAGATGGGGAAACAGTGGAAACGGTGGCTGACTTTATTTTTCTGGGCTCCAAAATCACTGCCGATGGTAAGTGCAGCCATGAAATTAAGATGCTTACTCCTTGGAAGGAAAGTTGTGACCAACCTAGACAGCATATTAAAAAGCAGAGACATTACTTTGCCAACAAAGGTCCATCTAGTCAAGGCTATGGTTTTTCCAGTAGTCATGTATGGATATGAATGTTGGATTGTAAAGAAAGCTGATTGTCGAAGAATTGATGCTTTTGAAATGTGGCGTTGGAGAAGACTCTTGAGAGTCCCTTGGATTGCAAGGAGATCCAACCAGCCCATCCTAAAGGAGATCAGTCCTGGGTGTTCACTGGAAGGAATGATGTTGGAGCTGAAACTCCAGTACTTTGCCCACCTGATGCAAAGAGCTGACTCATTTAAAAAGACCCTGATGCTAGGAAAGATTGAGGGCAGGAGGAGAAGGGGACGACAGAGGATGAGATGGTTGGATGGCATCACCGACTCAATGGACATGGGTTTGGGTAGACTCCGGCAGTTGGTGATGGACAGGGAGGTCTGGCATGCTGCAGTTCATAGGATTGCAAAGAGTCGGACACAACTGAGTGACTGAACCGAACTGAACTGAATTGACTATGCTCTGCAACAAGAGAGTATTCCTCACTCTCAGCAACTAGAGAGAGCCCTCACAGCAACAAAGACCCAGCAGAGACAAAAGTAAAATAAAGAAAAAAAAGAAAAAGAAAAGGAAAGTCAGCAGATCTTAATGGCTCTGCCTTTAAGAAAAAAAGTAAAGATGGTAAGTATAAAATATTTGACTGAGAAATAAGTTAATATGAGTTTAAGTTTATATTTAAAAAACCCTAAAAATACAATATCCTATCTTTTCAGGAGTAAAGATTATTTTCTATTTTAATGAGCATTTGGAAGTTACAGTCCAGGTGGAAGGATATGGATTTATTCTTCAAAATTCAGCTGCAAAAGAAGAATTAGTGGTATTACTTTTTTTTTATTTTTTTTTTCTGACATGTCTTACATTCCTGTTGGATTTCCCTTTATTGGCTATAAAATTTGGGAAGCTATTAGAAAGTAGTCTATTCTAGGAGCAATGTAATTGGGCCATGTTAATTGGTCATATTTCAGCATTTTTAATCTACAGAACACCTACCTATGACTCATAATTAATAAACCCACAGTGCTGAGAACATGACACAATACACCAGCCTGCTGAGAAAGAAATCTGTTTGTGTTCATCTCTTCATCCAGATGTCGAGGTCCGTCTGACATACGCTCTTACTTCTCTAACCTCCTTTCTAAAGTCAGAAGCATATTTTGTTGCTCATGACACACTGGGACATGTCTACAGGCTGAAGTATGAGCCAATTTCTAGGAACTGAAAACCTTTGCCAAACAAACAAACAAACAAAAAACCAAAGACAAGAGAGTGGCACTTCTACAAATTCAAATTGTCTCTGTATACTGTCACTGAAAAATAATGACTTGCATTCTGTGCAGCAACCAGGAAGCAAGGTTATGTGACTCTTCCCTGTTCAGCCCCCACCCTTCACTACTCTCTTTCTACCAGCATTCCAGATTTCATTCACATTTAAGACTGAAATAAAATACATAGGGAAGAGATGAGGGCAGTAAGCATTGGAATCATGTTCTTTGTTGGGGAAATCTGCAAGCTCTAGCTGTTTCCATTTGAATGGCATTTCATTTGCTGGGTTCAGGGTTTGCTGATTGTTCATGCTGGCTAGAAAAGCTTTGATTAAACCTTCTAATTTCAGCTAAATTCTTTTTCTGTAGGGCAAGCCCTTGTCCTGAAAGTACAGGAATATGGTCAAAAGGAAAACAACAAAGTAGGAAACTTGAAGGGAAGGAGTTAGGAAACCTGAATGAATGATAAGTTTGGTGAATTTAACCAGTATAACGTTACATTAACCAAGAATCTCTTTTGATAACTATTTTACTAATTTCTTACATTCCATGATTCTGATGTGTAAAAAAATCTTCACCTCTAAAACTCATTTATCATTAAAACATTTTTTTTTTACAATAGAAATGATACAAAGATAGTCCTCATTGGCTCAAAACATGGGTGTCTCTGCTTCCAGAGGATTCTATTTGATCAGGTGGGTAGAAAAGCAGAAGTTGCTTATTTCTCTAGTATGGAATTTCTGACTTTGCTTTAAATATAGTACTTGTTCAGCCAGGTCTTTCCAATTCATTAACTTGATTTTAAATAACTGTGAGAAATTTATTGCAAAAAGGAGAGCTATTGAGAGCTGTGTGTGTGTATTAGGGAGTCTGTGTCTCTCCACACGTATGTGTATAACTCCACAATTATTTAGAACCTTGACATACATGTTTTTTTTAAAACCTGTTCATTATTTTAAAATATACAGAATAATATAACAAATATCTTTGTAAAATATTGTTGAGGATTGAGAGGGCCAGTAAATTTCATCCCTCATCCCCCCTACCCAAGTTCTGAGTCAACTGAGAGAGACAAAGTCAGGCAAATGGAAATGCTGTATAAACAATAAAGTCTATGTTGGAGGATATGGCCTAGGTATGTTTAGCAACACACAACCCATCTTCCCTTCCAACTTCTAAATGTCAAATAAGAGAGACAAAGACAGGCAGATAGGGCTCTTAATAGCAGTTTCTTTCCAGGAAGTTTGGAACGCATGGCTTGGGTGTGGAGTAACAATTGGCTTAGGCCCCTGTAGTCACCTGGACACAGTTTTCCCTGGTTTCCAACACTCTGCCTACCTTGTGGCCAACATCAGACCAGAGGACAAGCTCTCTGTAGAGAGGAGGAGAGAGATGTTAAGGTGGGAATGTCAGTTCCTCTCCAAACACACCAATCAGGTAACTTTTCTTCTGAGGGAGAATAAAGGGGTGTGGCTAAGTGGGAAGAGTGTTCACAGAAAAATAACTTCTCAAGGAAATCAGAGGAAAACTGTAGCCCACTTGCACTCAACAATAACAAATCTTAACATTTTATCATATTTCATTCCTTCTTTTCTGTTACAGAAACAATATGTTACAGATACTGTTGGGGCCTTCTGTGTACCCTTCCATGACCTCATTCATCTCCTCTTCCATCTCCACTGGTGACCATTCCCCTGGTGTGTATCATTCAATGCATGTTTTTATACTTTTACACATATATGTAGTCCACATGTGTGCATATATATATAAATTATATACAGGGCTATTATGCATTTATGACTTTCAGGTGAATGGAATAACAGTAGATATAAGATTATGCAACTTTCTTTTTTCATGCAACATGATGTCTTTGAGATTTATCCTCATAGATATTTGTAGTTGAAAAGTTATTAATTGTATGAATAAACCATATTTTCCTCTTACTCTGTTGTCAACTGGTTGATTTTTTTCCCCTATTTTTACCATTGTAAACAATGCTGAGAAAAATAGTCTTGTACAGGTTCCTCTCTGCATGTGAGAAACAGTTTTGATGGAGCAGTGATTCTCAGCTTAGGTAGAATGTTGTATTCCTCTCACCCTAAAAAGTGCTTGGAAATGTGTAGGAACATTTTGGATTGTCAAATGACAAGGAAGAGTATTACCAGCTATAGTCCTGGGGATGACAGATGCTCAATGTCCTTCAATGTGTTGGGTGGTAACACAGAAAAAATTGTTCCATCCCAAATCAAATAATTACACTGCTACAAACTCCACTCTAAATATAACCCTCTTTGTAACAAAGCTGCATCATAGGATATGCAAATCCTCATCTTTATTAGATGTTACCAGATGGCTCTTCCACTTGATTTAACCAATTTATAAACTCACTATTTCTTAACTCCACATCCTTGCCAACACTTGTGATTATCAAATTATATACATATAAAATCTAATAAAAATTGTGTATTGTTATTATCTTAATTTGCAATTCTGGGGTTACTTGTTGAAGCTGAACATTTTAAAGCGGCTATTTGAGTTTAGTCTTTGGTTAAATCTAGTCTTCTGTGAAACGTCTGTCCTATCCTTTTTTTACTTTTCTGTTATTAGTCTTTTCTTTATTTATCTTTAAAAACAATTCATTACATTTTAGACACAGTAGTTATGAATCCTTTGTGTATTTTGTGACTGTATATCAATGGTATACATAAATGCCACCCTCTGTGTCTTATCTTTGAATTTTGTTTGTGGTACCTTTTGTTGAACAGGGCATTTAAAATTTTCAATGTGAACAAGTTTATCAACATCTTTTTTGGTTTATGCCTTTTGCATTTTAGTAATTAGTTCTCCCTTACCACTCTACTTTCCTATATTTTCTTCACAAATTTTAATGCTTTTACTTACCCTATTTCCCACATGTAGGTCATCAATCTTTCTGGATTTTTTTTGTCATATAAGGTAGAGATCAGATTTTATTTCCCATTGTTGTTGTTCAGTTGCTATGTCATGTCTGACTCTTTGAGACCCCATGGACTGCCGCACACCAGGCTTCCCTGTCCTCCTCTATCTCCTGGAGTTTGCTCAAGTTCATGTCCATTGAGTCGGTGATGTTGTTCAACCGTTTCATCCTCTGCCACCCTCTTCCCATTTTTCCTTCAATATTTTCCAATAAGTCAGCCCTTTGCATCAGGTGACCAAAATATTGAAGCTTCAGCTTTTGCATCAGTCCTTCCAATGAATATTCAGGGCTAATTTCTTTTAGGACTGACTGGTTTGATCTCCTTGCTGTACAAGGGACTCTCAAGAGTCTTCTTCAGCACCACAATTTGAAAGCATCAATTCTTTGGCGCTCAGCTTTTTTTTATGGTCTAACTCTCACATCTGTACATGACTACCAGAAAACCATAGTTTTGACTGTACAGACCTTTGTTGGCAAAGTGATGTCTTTTCTCTTTAATATGCTGTCTAGGTTTGTCATAGCTTTCCTTCCAAGAAGCAAGCGTCTTCTAATTTCATGGCTACAGTCCCATCCACAGTGATCTTGGAGCCCAAGAAAATAAAATCTGTCACTGCTTCTACTTTTTCCCCATCTATTTGACATGAAATGAACTGGATGCCGTGATCTCAGTTTTTTTGAATGTTGAGTTTTAAGCCAACCTTTTCATTGTCCTCTTTCACCCTCATAGAGAGGCTCTTTGGTTCCATCACCAGGGATGGAGGAGGTCTGTTTTAAAAGGTGACTGGTCACCAGTGTTGATAGATACAAAGATTGAAGTTTGTATTTAGAATGGATTAGGCTTTTTACTACTGAAAATGAAGCTTTCAAGTTTATTCATACTTGAAAGTGACAAAAAGCTATGGCATCTACCTAGGAGAAAGCAGATCAGACAGATGTCTGAAATGAATTACTGAGAGGAAAAAGGCTATTCCTTGATTGCATTTTTCTAAGTCCAGCATGTTCAATAAACTTGTCACATATTTACTGTGATTACTGACATATCAGACTTCATTTCTAAATAGTTATTTTGTGTTTTCTATTTCATTGCTTTTCTTTCCTTTTTATCTGTATAGAATATTGATAAATTTTCCCCCATTTTCTTTTTCCATTTTAGGTTTGAAAACCTTAACATTAATTTATAAATAATTTTTCTTAAGGACTAAACTATCAAGCTATTAGATATGTTTCTCTTCCTCTTGCATATGACATAGGTCTTTGTGTATTTTAATTACCCATTAAACAATACCATCCACCATCTTGTTATGATTGTCTATACTTTAGGATTAAGCTTTTTGAAACTAAAAAGTTACTAAGCCTTTCTATAATTGGCCATTAATAACATATTTATCAATTTTTCCCCTTACTGTACTTTTGTATATCCCATGTTTCCATCTGGGTTAATTTTGTTTTTAATATGCTTATATGTTTTTCTGATTGTGTATTGAATGTCTATAGTTTTGCTCTCCTTTTTGAATGTTGCTGGGACTTCCCTGGTGGCTCAGATGGTAAAGAATCTGCCTGTAATGTAGGAGACCCAGGTTCAGTCCCTGGGTTGGAAAGATTTCCTGGAGAAGGGAATGGTTACTCACTCCAGTATTCTTGCCTGGAAGAATGTTGTTGGACAGAGAAGCCTGGTGGGCTACAGTCCAAAGAGATGAGTGTAAAATTCTAAATTGATCATTATTTCTCCACAATACCATTATATTCTAGAATTTATTGTTTCTGTTGAGAAGATTTCTCAAAGTCTAAATTGTCTTCCCTTTTTAAGGTAATTTACCTTTTCTCTGTGGTAGCTTTAAGATTTTTTTTTTATCCTTTAGTGTCTACAGTTCCATTACACTGTAACTTCATGTGACTTTACACTCATTTATTCTGCTCTCTATTCAAGGTACATTTAAATGTGAAGGCCACTGATGTTTGAATTCTAGAAACTTACAAGTTATCACCTGTTCAATACAGTTTTTCCTTCCTTCCTTCTATTCATTCCCAGTGGATCTATTTTTAGATGTGACTTAGAGTCTCTCAGTAAATCCTCTATATCTTAACTGCTTTTCAGTTCAGTTCAGTTGCTCAGTTGTGTCCGACTCTTTGTGACCCCATGAACGGCAACAAGCCAGGCCTCCCTGTCCATCACCAACTCCCAGAGTTTACTCAAACTCATGTCCATTGAGTTGGTGATACCATTTAACCACCTCATCCTCTGTCGTCCCCTTCTCCTCCTGCCCTCAATCTTTCCCAGCATCAGGGTCTTTTTAAATGAGTCAGCTCTTTGCATCAGGTGGGCAAAGTACTGGAGTTTCAGCTTCAACATCAGTCCTTCCAATGAACACCCAGGAATGATCTCCTTTAGGATGGGCTGGTTGGATCTCCTTGCAGTCCAAAGGACTCTCAAGAGTCTTCTCCAACACCACAGTTCAAAAGCATCAATTCTTCGACAATCAGCTATCTTTACAGTCCAACTCTCACATCCATACATGTCTACTGGAAAAACCATAGCCTTGACTAGACAGACCTTTGTTGATAAAGTAATGTCTCTGCTTTTCAATATGCTGTCTAGGTTGGTCATAACTTTCCTTCCAAGGAGTAAGCATCTTTTAATTTCATGGCTGCAGTCACCATCTGCAGTGATTCTGGAGCCCAGAAAAATAAAGTCAGCCACTGTTTCCCCATCTATTTCCCATGAAATGATGGGACCAGATGCCATGATCTTCGTTTTCTGAATGTTGAGCTTTAAGCCAACTTTTTCACTGTCCTCTTTCACTTTCATCAAGAGGCTCTTTATTTCTTCTTCACTTTCTGCCATAAGGGTGGTGTCATCTGCATATCTGAGGTTATTGATATTTTTCCTGGCAATCTTGATTACAGCTTGTGCTTCCTCCAGTCCAGTTTTTCTCATGATATACTTTGCATATAATTAAATAAGCAGGGTGACAATATACAGCCTTGATGTACTCCTTTTCCTATTTGGGAACCAGTTTGTTGTTTCATGTCCAGTTCTAACTGTTGCTTCCTGACCTGCATACAGGTTTCTCAAGAGGCAGGTCAGGTGGTCTGGTATTCCCATCTCTTGAAGAATTTCCCACAGTTTATTGTGATCCACACAGTCAAAGGCTTTGGCATAGTCAATAAAGCAGAAATAGATGTTTTCTGGAACTCTCTTGCTTTTTCGATGATCCAGCGGATGTTGGCAATTTGATCTCTGGTTCCCCTGCCTTTTCTAAAACCAGCTTGAACATCAGGAAGTTCACGGTTCACGTATTGCTGAAGCCTGGCTTGGAGAATTTCGAGCATTACTTTACTAGCATGCAAGATGAGTACAACTGTGCAGTAGTTTGAGGATTATTTGGCATTGCCTTTCTTTGCGATTGGAATGAAAACAAACTGACCTTTTCCAGTCCTGTGGCCACTGCTGAGTTTTCCAAATTTGCTGGCATATTGAGTGCAGCACTTCCACAGCATCATCTTTTAGGATTTGAAATAGCTCAACTGATTCTATCACCTCCACTAGCTTTGTTCATAGTAATACTTTCTAAGGCCCACTTGACTACACATTCCAGGATGTCTGACTCTAGGTGAGTGATCCCACCATTGTGATTATCTGAGTTGTGAAGATCTTTTTTGTACAGTTCTGTGTGCTTTTACCTACATTTATTTCCTTGTCTTTCTGTGGATTTCTCACGACTGTTTTCCACATCATTAATTATTTCTTTGCAGTGTGTTAGCTAGATTCTAGTTTACCTATTGAGTTTTAAAAATTTATATCTATAGCTATTAATGTGTTATTTTAGTTATTATGTAGAATTTACAGGTATACCCATGACTGATTCACGTCAATGTATGGCAAAAACCACTACAACATTGTAAAATAATTAGCCTTCAATCAAACTAAATAAATTAATTTACAAATTTTATTTATTTATTCTTGGCTAGGCTTGGTCTTCATTGCTGTGTGTGGTCTTTCTCTAGTCCAGCAAGTGGAGGCTACTCTCTAGTTGTGGTGCACAGGCTTCTTATTTCAGTGACTTCTATTGTTGAGGAGCACAGGGCCTAGGCACATGGGCTTTACTAGTTGCAGCTCGTGGACTTAAGTAGTTTTGGGCTCACAGGCTCTAGAGCGTGGGCTCAGTAGTTGTGGTGCACAAGCTTAGTTGTTCTACAACATGTGGGGCCTTCCCAAACCAGGGATCAGACCCATGTCTGCTGCATTGGCAGGTGGATTCTTTACCACTGAGCCACTAGGGAAATCCTGATTTTTTAAAGATAATCATTCTAGGATTTCTATTCTGAGTCTGAGGAGAAATGTATACTCCAGGAGACATGGATAGAGATAATTTCTTATAATGTATCAATTATGTTATAACTCAGTGGGTATGTCATATCTTACACAATAAAGTCCTCTACTGTTTATTTTATGATACATTATAAGAATAATACACTTATAATGCTAATAACTTTAGTTATTCTTTTTCATTAATGGTCTGAGTTCATAGCTATCTAAGGAGATAAGGTATTTTGTGGTTGTTTGACAAGAATGGAACAAAACAACCGTATTTTCAAAACAACCTATGTAAGGATATTTGGAGTCAGTTTTCATAATTCAGTATATTAAGGAGGGCTGGATAATATTTCAAATGCAAATATAAAACTGTTTAATAGGCACTCTGCTCAATTTCTCCCAAACAAAGGACTTTAGAACTTATCCAAAATATATAATCTTTTTGTTTAAAAGGGAAAATGTACAGGAAATACTAAGAGATTAGAAACAGAAATCTTTAATGGAGAATGTCTGGCATTGAATATATTAGCTAGTATGAAAGTTACATACTTTTATATGTAAACTTCAAGTAATTTTAAGTTAATGGTGATTCTCTATTGGGTGATTAAATGAGGGTGGTTTGAAATGGGATAGCTTATAATGAACTCATTTAATATATTAATCATTTTTCATCTGACTTATTATCTAGGCAAATGTTTTTCCTACTAAACACTCGTATTTGTCTATTCAATGAAGACTCACATTTAAAGTTTATTCCAAAGGAATGTTTATGGAGGACTTAACTATGCCTGGAGCACTGTACTGGGCCTATGTAAATCATGAGACATAGTTCACTTCAGTCGCTCAGTCGTGTCCGACTCTTTGTGACCCTATGAATCGCAGCATGCCAGGCCTCCCTGTCCATCACCATCTCCTGGAGTTCACTCAGACTCACGTCCATCAAGTCCATGATGCCATCCAGCCATCTCATCCTCTGTCGTCCCCTTCTCTTCCTGCCTACAATTCCTCCCAGCATCAGAGTCTTTTCCAATGAGTCAACTCTTCACATGAGGTGGCCAAAGTACTGGAGCTTCAGCTTTAGCATCATTCCTTCCAAAGAAATCCCAGGGCTGATCTCCTTTAGAATGGACTGGTTGGATCTCCTTGCAGTCCAAGGGACTCTCAAGAGTCTTCTCCAACACCACAGTTCAAAAGCATCAATTCTTCGGTGTTCAGCCTTCTTCACAGTCCAACTCTCACATCCATACATGACCACAGGAAATACCATAGCCTCGACTAGACGGACCTTAGTCGGCAAAGTAATGTCTCTACTTTTGAATATACTATCTAGGTTGGTCATAACTTTTCTTCCAAGGAGTAAGCGTCTTTTAATTTCATGGCTGCAGTCACCATCTGCAGTGATTTTGGAGCCCCCCAAAATAAAGTCTGACACTGTTTCTACTGTTTCCCTATCTATTTCCCATGAAGTGATGGGACCGGATGCCATGATCTTCATTTTCTGAATGTTGAGCTTTAAGTCAACTTTTTCACTCTCCTCTTTCACTTTCATCAAGAGGCTTTTTAGCTCCTCTTCACTTTCTGCCGTAAGGGTGGTGTCATCTGCATATCTGAGGTTATTGATATTTCTCCCGGCAATCTTGATTCCAGCTTGTGTTTCTTCCAGTCCAGTGTTTCTCATGATGTACTCTGCATATAAGTTATATAAGTTAAATTAGCAGGGTGACAATATACAGCCTTGATGTACTCCTTTTCCTATTTGGAACCAGTCTGTTTTTCCATGTCCAGTTCTAACTGTTGCTTCCTGACCTGCATACAGATTTCTCAAGAGAAATCATGAGACATAAGGAGTTCAAAAATGGAGGAGAGAGATTCATAAACAAATAGTTATAGATACAATATGAAGAGGGCTGGGCAAAGAGAAATGTTCACAATGTGCTCTGGTTAATCCCCTAATCTCCCTCCCTACTTTTACTCATTGGAGCTCAAAAGACTTTAGTTATCTTTGACTCACTTTTCCTATATTACATATTGTCAAATTAGTTACCAAATCCCATTTGTGGTACTTTCTTCCAAAAATCTCATAGAAATCCTATTCTTTTTTTATCCTCCATCCCCTGCTGTCCCCATTGTCACTACTCTTGTCCAGTCTTTCTACACTTTTCATGGATTGTTTTAATATTCCATTAACTAGATTCCCTGTTTAAATCTCTCCTGATACAATCTTTCCAGTATTGGAATGCATCTTCATGATTTCATTAGTGTGCTTATAGAACCCAGGTCTACTACCTAATAACTGCAAACCTTGCCCAAGTTGTTTAACTTCTCTGGACCTCTTTTTGTCATCTGTATGATGGATTGTATCTCAAAGTTAAACATATATATGTTTACAAATATAAACATATATAAATATATAAATAAATAAATATATATGTTTAAAAAAGACTGCTTAGCATGTAGTAAGTAAATATGACTCAGTAAACATAGCTGCTGTAATACTAATTGTTATTATTCACTCTCTCCAACTCCTGTGACATTTTGCCTCTTACTAAATTAATAATATTTTTACTTTGTAGTTTTCTGTATACATTCTCTCCCTCTCTCTCCTCTCTCTCTCTATTTAACCATACACTCCTTGAAGGCAGGGATTGAATCTTATTTGTCTTCAGGCATGACTGGTGCACCAATTTTTCCTTGGCTTGTGATTTGTCACCCAATAGGATTTGGTGGACTCCTGTTTGACTCACAGTTGATGGGGACAAAAAGCCCCAGAGCTCAATTAAAATGATACTTGAAAGATACCTGATATCACTAAGATCTATGAAATTATGTATTAAACAGCCCCCAAAGAATCACCTGATTTAAAAACTATTACAAGGAACACAATATATCACATTATATATCATACACTATAAAAATGTCAGAAGTAGCTTTATTTTATAGTACCATATTTCTTGATGGTGATCTAGCTAGAAAAGTGAGGCTTGCTGAACTTGAACATGGATGATAAAGCTCACATTCTTAGAAAATGTTTAAAATATGAAATAGAACCAGGGATGGTGTTGGAGAACTCCTCGGGAGAAAATGCAGTTAGGAAATCTTTGAGTCCTGACAGTTTGCAAACCCTTTCATAGCACATAAATGATTTAACAGTAACACAGAGTGGCCAGAGTAAATTATTTCCATTTCTATCACTGCACAAGCTATAATAAGTAACCAGATAAGATGCTGAATGATTATATCATTATGATGTATGCTGATCTGAGTTTTTTTTTTTCTTTTTTGCTCTGTTTTGATTTCCAGTGCCTTGGATCCTTGCCAAATCATTAAGCCAGTCACATCCATCTGAAGCTGGCTTGAATAGTCTCAACAAAACTTGCAAAGGCCAGTTCATCAAAACCTTTAGGATCATACAAACAAAAGAAAAATACCAAGGGGCCTCTCCTATTTGTCTTTCTGGCTATCTGTGTTCCACAGGAAGGAAAAAAAATCACAGGAACAGGATTTAAATGCTGTGTTTTGACAGGTTATTAAGATTCCAATCACAAACTGCCTACTCCCCCGATCAAGCCAAGTTCAGAAACATATCTCTACAGCAACTGTGCATGCATATAAAACAAAAAAAGTGCTAGGAAAGGATGAAGAGTAGAAAAATCAGGACAACATGAATAATTTGGTAGATTTGTGGGGGGTTTAAAACCAAGACATATGCTAGCATGGCAGGTTATATCAGTGTAGTTGACTAGCACACAATTTCCTGCACAGAATTTAGATTCTGGTGGCTCAAGTGCTGTCAATCTCACCTGGTTCTACTATATAATCAATAGTTCCAACAGAGTCATCCATGGGAGGCCAGATTTTTATCCTCTGAAATTAGAGCCCGCCCTCTATATGAGATTTCCTACCACGGGGTCAGCTCTGATACTGGCAGTGGGGCACCAAGTCTGAGTTTTCTGAGACCCTTTGTAAATATTCTTCTACTGACACAAATTTCACTGTGATGGGCACATGCTTGGGTTCTTGTCTCACACCCTTTTCTCCAAATATAAACTGTAATAAAACATGAGGGCTTCTATGGTGAGGGACACTGAGTAATCACTGCTGGACACAGAAATTTTGAGAATTACAAGACACAGAACACTCTGATCCTCCAAAACAATATAGACTGAATGATGCAAAAACTGATTATCTCTGGTACAAAGCAGTTCAGTTCAGTCACTCAGTCATGTCTGATTCTTTGCAACCCCACAGACTGCAGCACGCCAGGTTTCCTTGTCCATCACCAACTCCCAGAGCTTGCTAAAAATTATGTACATCGAGTTGGTGATACCATCCAACCATCTCATCCTTTATTGTCCCCTTCTCCTCCTGCCTTCAATCCTTCCCAGTGTCAAGGTCTTTTCTAATGAGTCAGTTCTTTGTATCAAGTGGCCAAAGTATTAGAGTCTCAGCTTCAGCATCAGTCCTTCCAATGAATACTCAGGACTGATATTTCCTTTACAATGACTGGTTTGATCTCCTTGCAGTTCAAGGGACTCTCAAGAGCCTTCTCCAACACCACAGTTCAAAAGCATCAATTCTTTGCCGTTCAGCTTTCTTTATGGTCCAACTCTCACATCCATACATGACTACTGGAAAAACCATAGCTTTGACTAGATGGACCTTTGTCAGCAAAGTTATGTCTCTGATTTTTAATATGCTGTCTACGTTGGTCATAGCTTTTCTTCCAAGGAGCAAGTGTCTTTTAATTTCATGGCTGCAGTCACCATCTGCAGTGATTTTGGAGGCCCCCCCTGCCAAAAAAGTCTGTCACTGTTTCCATTGTTTCCCTAACTATGAAGTGGGGACTGGATTTGCCATGAAGTGATGGGACCAGAGGCCATGATCTTCGTTTTTTGAATGCTGAGTTTTAAGTCAGGTTTTTCACTCTTCTCTTTCACCTTTATCAAGAGATTCTTTAGTTCCTCCTCGCTTTCTGCCATAAGGGTGATTTCATCTGCATATGTGAGGTTATTGATACTTCTCCTGGCAATCTTGATTCCAGCTGTGCTTCCTCCAGCCTGGCATTTTGCATTATGTACTTTGCATATAAGTTAAATAAGCAGGGTGACAGTATATGATCTTGACATACTCCTTTACCAATTTGAAACCAGTCCATTGTTCCATGCCCAGTTCTAACTGTTGTTTCTTGACGTGCATTGAGATTTCTCAGAAGTCAGGTCAGGTGGTCTGGTATCCCCATCTCTTTAAGAATTTTCCACAGTTTGTTGTGATTCACATAGTCAAAGGCTTTGGCATAGTCAATAAAGCGGAAGTAGATGTTTTTCTGGAACTCTCTTGCTTTTTTTATGATCCAGCGGATGTTGGCAATGTGATCTCTGGTTCCTCTGCCTTTTCTAAATCTAGCTTGAACATTTAGAAGCTCTTGGTTCATGTACTGTTGAAGGCTTGTTTGGAGAATTTTGATGGACAGGTATAGAGCAAGGATTGACCAAACTATAGCCTGGTTGCCAAGTATGGCTTACTGTCAGTTTTTGTAAGTGAAGTTTTATGGAATGTAGCTCTCCCCACCCAGTCATATACATATTATATATGGCTGTCAATGGTTGCAGTAGGGAGTGTTTGGTCCCCAAGTTAAACATATTGACTATCTGTCCCATT
The DNA here is from genome assembly GCF_042477335.2 of Ovis canadensis. Classification (NCBI taxonomy): domain Eukaryota; kingdom Metazoa; phylum Chordata; class Mammalia; order Artiodactyla; family Bovidae; genus Ovis; species Ovis canadensis. The sequence continues at coordinate 51,928,733 of NC_091258.1, read as the reverse complement.
CTAGAAAGTTTGCTGACTCTTGATACAGAGTAACTGAGAAAAATTACTTAGGCTCAGTTCTCTGTAAATCATGTTTATTTTGGTAAGAAATAAAATGCATATAGTTGAAAATCTGACAGGCCTAATAGAATAGGTCATACAGCAACCACACCCCCAGGAAGGCACTTATTGGTATACTTGTTGAGAGGGAGTATGTATTGCTGAAAGAGTATCAACTTTAAACCTGTATTTGACCCATATTTCTGCCATTTATTGGGCCTAACAAGCTTTGCCTTATAGGGTTATCAGGATTAAATGTTATAGACAGATCCGAATGTATATAATCACCTTACCTTGCCACATTTCAAGTAAGAAGTGGCACCTGTCTGGAATCGCTTCCTAACTCCCCCTGTGGTTTTCATTTGGTGGATAAAGAGCCTCCAAATCCTTTATGAAGATGCCATTGTGACTGTCTACAATATACATCAAAATCTTTGCCTCTCTTATAGATCCTAAAAAACACAGAAAAGAATGCCATACATAAAAGGGAAGCAGAAATTATTTGTCCCTAATTAAGTACAGGTTAAAATATCCATCCAGGACTCATACTGACATGTTATTATCAGTGTTGTTCACATGATTAGATCAATACCAACCATCAAAAACACTTAAAGTTACTGGTTTTGTGTCAATATCAACCATAATGATCAAATTATATTACTCAATATTAATAACTGCCAATGAAGTCAACAAACAACTGAAGACATGGTCCAAAGTAACTTGACATATATTCAATAAATCATTTTTGTTTCTTGGAAATATTAAAAATATAATTTATATTGAAAACAGTGAAATGATATTAATGCTGAAAAAGTGAAAGTGTGTTAGTTACTCAGTTGTATTCTACTCTTTGTGATATCATGGACTGTAGCTTGCCAGGCTCCTGTGCCCATGGCATTCTCCAAGCAAGAATCCTAGAGTGGGTAGCCATGCCCTCCTCTAGGGGTCTTCCTGACCCAGGGATTTACCCTGGTCTCCTGCATTGCAAGCAGATTCTTTACCATTTAAGCCACCAGGGAAGCCCAATATTAATACTCAGTCAGTTAGTTCAGTCGCTCAGTCATGTCTGACTCTTTGCGACCCCATGAATCGCAGCATGCCAGGCCTCCCTGTCCATCACCAACTCCCGGAGTTCATTCAGACTCATGTCCATAGAGTCGGTGATGCCATCCAGCCATCTCATCCTCTGTCATCCCCGTCTCCTCCTGCCCTCAATCCCTCCCAGCATCAGAGTCTTTTCCAATGAGTCAACTCTTTGCATGAGGTGGCCAAAGTACTGGAGTTTCAGCTTTAGCATCATTCCTTCCAATGAACACCCACAACTGGTCTCCTTTAGAATGGACTGGTTGGATCTCTTTGCAGTCCAAGGGACTCTCAAGAGTCTTCTCCAACACCACAGTTCAAAAGCATCAATTTTTCAGTGCTCAGCTTTCTTCACATTCCAACTCTCACATCCATACATGACCACAGGAAAAACCATAGCCTTGACTAGATGGACCTTAGTCGGCAAAGTAATGTCTGTGCTTTTGAATATGCTATCTAGGTTGGTCATAACTTTCCTTCCAAGGAGTAAGCATCTTTTAATTTCATGGCTGCAATCACCATCTGCAGTGATTTTAGAGGCCCCCCAAAATAAAGTCTGACACTGTTTCCCCATCTATTTCCCACAAAGTGATGGGACCAGATGCCATGATCTTCATTTTCTGAATGTTGAGCTTTAAGCCAACTTTTTCACTGTCCTCTTTCACTTTCATCAAGAGGCTTTTTAGTTCCTCTTCACTTTCTGCCATAAGGGTGGTCATCTGCATATCTGAGGTTATTGATCTTTCTCCTGGCAATCTTGATTCCAGCTTGTGCTTCTTCCAGCCCAGCGTTTCTCATGATGTACTCTGCATATAAGTTAAATAAGCAGGGTGACAATATACAGCCTTGACATACTCCTTTTCTTATTTGGAACTGGTCTGTTGTTCCATGTCCTGTTCTACCTGTTGCTTCCTGACCTGCATATAGGTTTCTCAAGAGGCAGGTCAGGTGGTCTGGTATTCCCATCTCTTGAAGAATTTTCCACAGTTTATTGTGATCCACACAGTCAAAGGCTTTGGCATAGTCAATAAAGCAGAAATAGATGTTTTTCTGGAACTCTCTTGCTTTTTCGATGATCCAGTTGGATGTTGGCAATTTGATCTCTGGTTCCTCTGCCTTTTCTAAAACCAGCTTGAATATCTGGAAGTTCATTGTTCACATATTGCTGAAGTCTGGCTTGGAGAATTTTGAGCATTACTTTACTAGCATGTGAGATGAGTGCAATTGTAGTTATATTATATTATTATGAAAGGTTCATCAAGCCCTTTCTGAATGCCAGGCTGAGTAATAGCGGCATATGCATCATCTTATTTCATTCTTCCAATGATCTTATGAGAAAGGTAAAACCATTATTCTCATTTTACAAGAAACTGAGACTTAGAGAAATTAAAATGACAACCAAATGCATTAACTGACATTAGCAGTTCACTGACAATTTATTTATTATTTAAATGGACACCAAGAAGACATTTAAAAAATATTTGGCATAATGGAAAAATATCACGGGCATGCCAAGTTACATAAAGTCTGGTGCTTTACGGGTCTGTATTTCTCACTACACTTGTGCGTGCTGAGTCCTTTGTACATCAATGATCTTCAATTAATTTTATTACACATCATATCCTATGCTTTTTCAAATTTATTGATGTATTTGTTTTTGTTCTTATCAATATTTTTAAGTAGATGTTTTTGAAAATAAAATCTTATATAAATTATGATAAAAAACAGCAGCCTTCCTTCCTCTCCACCTCTATCTCCAAGTTCTACTCTTCTGAGTTAACGACTTTCAAATATTTTAGCTGTTTCCACCCTTTCGAATAACACATGGTGGTATTTGCAACATCTTGATTTTTTTTTTTTCCTATTATAGGCATCCTGACTTTGTAGAATGGAGGGTCTGGATTTACCTCTTACACTTCCCCTACATGTGCATGTGCACACACCCCCTTCTCCATCCATCCTCTCAATATGGTTATAAAACATTTTCTTACTAAATCATTCACTTATTGCTTCCATTTTTACAACTATGAGAATATTCTTCACCAAGTTATGTAGTTTATGATGGGTATATTTTCTTGCCTCTACAACTTTTTGTTTTTCCTAGAGTAACTAATTATATGATTTTTTTCATCTGCTTACTTTTCAATGACTTAGTCTCTCAAACTTGGACAGAGCTGTAATTTTCCTCCCAAATGGGTCAAATATGTCAGTTGACCAATTTGTTCCTTTTTGTGGAGGTATCCCTTCTGGAGCCCTCTGGCCTTTTTGCTCCAATTTGGGCTAGTTGCCACAAAGCCGTCATCTCAAAAATCCTTTTGGGGTCAAGTTGATTCAAACTCCTGTGTTTTTTCATTTGTTATTGACTATGTTAACTATAGATTTCTGAGAGAAGTGTTAAAAAAACCCTCTCATTCTGATAAAAGATTTGTTAATTTCCTGTGAACAAAATTAATTACACTTATGGTTGGGATTGAATAATTTTTGCTCACAAGTCTCTTGCATTTCATGTCTTTCTCATTCTCATATTCATTTTGTTTTACTGTTGTAAAGTAATTATCTCATAGAAAGTCTTTGGATAATAAAATATGTCTTTATCATATGCAAAAAGGACTTTATTTTTCTTACTCATATTAATTTTTTTCCCTGGTTTCATAATTCTTATTTCAGAATTATTTTCCTTCATGTTGCTTTGTATATTTTAATATTTTAACTCTTACAGCTGTGGTGGGTCTTCATTGCTGCTCACAGGCTTTCTCTAGCTGCAGTGAGCAGGGGCTACTTTTTGTTGTTGTGCACAGGCTTCTCATTGTGATGGCTTTTCTTGCAGAACACAGGCTTCTGTAGTGGCTCCTGGGCTTTAGAGCACAGGCTTAGTAGTTGTGGCGCAAGGGCCCAGCTGCTCCATGGCAAGTGGGATCCTCCTGGATGAGGGGCTGAACCCATGTCTCCTGCACTGACAGGCAGACTCTTCACCCTGACTCTTCACAGGGAAGCCCCAAGCTATTTTTTATGTGAAAACTATTTTGTCAAGTTTCTGTTGTGTTTTGGTTTGGTCTTCTCTTTTGTGAATTGAAGTTACTTAGACTATCCTGTAAAGGAGTGTTAAAACACTCCTCCCCAGGGAATGGAGATCAGGCAGTTTTGTTCCTGAAAAGTTCCTTATTATCCTCAAGGAAAGGGAAACCAGTTGTACTGTAGAAATATGACTGTTCAAGCTGTATTTCTGACAGTCTTTCTGTCTATCAAGGACTACTGTGAAAGAAGAAAATACAACTTTTGGGGAGAGAAAAATGAGTGATACAGCAAGAAAGTAGTGGAGAATAAAATGTAGGAAGAAAGAGAGCTGTAACGTCTCTGCTGTTTTTTGATATATACATTATAGGAAAGACGTGGAGCAGCTGAGCTTGCCTTTTCACCCTAATGGTGTGTGACTTAATACAGCACAGGCAGGGTTTTCTTAGAGGGGTGAGCATGAGTGACCCTCAGTTTTCCCTAGCATCATCTTAATCTTATATTTCTCAACATCCAGCCCCTGCAGCTGATGCATGTTTAAAAGATTTTTCACTCACACTGTTTTGCCGATGTGAAAGATTTTATTCACCAGCTGGGATTTTCATGTGTTCTGCAGCTTCCTATGGGTTTTCATTGGCTTCGGTCTCTCTGCTTCCCTCATATTAGTAGTGATCTTGGAATAAGGGAAAAGAGCTCAAATTCAAGCTTCACAGCAATTTAAATATCACTTTTTATAGTTTTCTCCTTCTCATTTCTATAGCATCTTGTCTACTAATATTAACAGCACAGCTTGAGGCAGGTGCAGACCAATTTTCCTTTATGGATTTATTTGACCCCTAAAAGTCCTTGTTCTGTTTCTGAGCCCTTCTAACATGGACCTGGCTTTTGCCCCAGGAGCCTGTATCTACTTGTTCCCTATACAAAAGCGAGAAAGAAGAACTAAGGCAAGCTATTCCTTTCCCCTCATATCAAACAGACTGTACTCATTATAAATGTACTAAGATCCCTGCTTTTCTTAAGTAGTTTAAGTAGGAAACCTACATGTTTTGAGGATATGTGAAGTATTTGGATTTTTTATTGAATGATAACATCAGGCTTAGGGAATGAACTTAACACAAATTTACTGAAATCACTGTGATAAATATGTATGAAAAAACTTGGATTCGTAGTGAGGTCTCTACGGAATGAGAGTTATGTTTTTAACAGTGTACACATGCCAATTATATTGAGGGGATGGCCAGTAAATAGTGCTTATTTCCTACTGAAATCAAAGAAAATAGTTAGAAAAGCATTTTATATTGAACGACTTCCTCTATCTTCTCAGCACCAAATGAATGACTAATTAAATGTTATTAATTATGAAATATCATAACAGGTAGTCGTTTCCATTAACGAGTATGTAACAATATAGCAAACATTCTGAAGAGAAAGACATGAGAGGTGGTGTATGAGTTGTGTACTGAGTAATTTATCTCAAAACCCTGAGGTCAACCAGAGAGAAAGCTGTCATGAGGCTGAGAACTGAATCTCCTCTTTCCCTATCCTGATTGTCACCCATAAATTCCTCAGGAATAAAAGTATTTTATATCAGAAAATCTATCAACATAATTCATTATGTCACCAAATCAAAAGGGCAAAGCAAAATTACTATATCAATATGTAGACGTTGAAAGACTTTTAATACAATTCAAAAGTCAGCCCTAGTAAGTAATAAGCAGGAAGAATCTACTTAGGTATGATCAAATTGATTTTACAAAAACCAAAAGAAAATGGTATTCTAAAATAACAAAAACTCTAAAAAATTTAAAGTAAAATTAGGAGCTATTTAGGAAGGCACTTTGATAGAAATGCTTATTGTGACATTGCCTTGGAGGTTCTAGTGACTGCAAGGAGCCAGAAAAAGTAAGTAATATGCATAGGCTTTGGAACCACCAAGTGGTATGCTGGATTGTTCTAATATTAATGAGATTACAAAAGGGACTATGTTTTTCAGAAACGTTTCACTTTGTGGTTCTGTGCAACAGTTGGCCAGAATCAAAAGTCACATGAGACTTGGAATGCGGAAGTGGAGTAGCATCCACTATTTCTGAGGTTCTTTTGAGTCAATGATGAAGGACAGATGCAGAGATGCCCAGTGATTCCGGTTTCTCATTGCTTCCTCTACTCTGTGTTCAACTCTACCTCCAGGTGGCTAGACCCACTGACCAAAAGTAGCCCCAGGCCCTCCAACAGATTCTGAATTGAAGACTTCGGAATTGGGTGCCAGGCAGAGGTACAGCTCTCCAGAAACTTCTCTGCCACCTTGCTTTCACGTTCCCTCTCTGACACCTGGATGTGTCCAGCTTTCCAGATTTCCATTAATACAGCCTTTATTGGACCTTTATTTCCTAACATCTCCCATCTCCCACAATTACTTAAGGTCTTGTTCCTATAATTAAACCCCTACTAGTTTTTCTGCTTCTCTGACTAAATTCTGACTGATGAAATTAATAAAATAATCTGTTAAGGGGGCTGAATAAAAGATAAATGCTAAAAATGTTTTTGTGTTTTAGCAATATAGACTTAGGAATAAAAACAAAAAATAATAGCATTTTGTTCACAACACCAAAAAAAAACCACTAGGAAGAAAATTACAAGAAAGGCACAGCATTATATGAAGACTATAATATCTTACTGAAGGATATGAAACAAGATTTTAGCAACTGGAAAAACATTTCACATTTTTGAGTAGGTAAAGTAGGCAATAAAGTGGTGATTCTCCCAAATTAATATACAGTATATTTCCAATTAGGATCCTAGAAGAGTCTTTAAAAATAGCTCCTATTATTTTAAAATTCATATGTAAGAATAAATATCCTAGGATAATTGAGAAAGGGGCTTCCTTGGTGCTCAGATGGTAAAGAATCTGCCTGCAATGCAGGAGACCTGGGTTTGATCCCTGGGTAGGGAAGATTCCCTGGAGGAGGGCATGATAACCCACTCCAGTATTTTTGCCTGGAGAATCCCCATGGACAGAGGAGCCTGGAAGGCTACAGTGCTGGGGATCACAAAGATTTGGACATGACTGAGCAACTAAGCACAGACACAGATGCAAAAGAACAGTGTATGTATGTGGGGTTCTTTACTATATATAAGAAAATATTGCACAGCTTTTGTAATCAGTCAATATCATATCAGCATGAGAACAGATAGATAAGTTGACAGAATAGAAAATCCAGAAATAGATCATAATATATATGAGAATTTAACATATGAAAAATTTATAGCTCAATTTGGTGGGGAAAGTATACATAAGCAAGAGTGTTTGTATTAGTTCATATATTGGTCTAAGGGCACAAAGAAAAATTCAGGATACATACAGTTGTTATGCAAGTTGTCTAGTGGATGGCTATGGGACTTAAGGCAGGAATGAATGAGAAGAAAGAGACAAAGAGAAAAATAACAAATCATCAAGCAAACTTAAAATGTTTGATTTCCAGAGTTATATTCTAGAATCTTATTTCTAGAATCAGATTCTCAGAATAAAAAATATAATATTTTAGTGTGATCATGTGAATATATGGAGAAATGCATGGGGGAGAGATGTGACAACTTGTAAGAATCTCTATGGTCTATCAGTGAAGAAAGCAAGTTAAAGACCAAGGGGTATAATTTGATTCTTTTTATTAACAGATAAAAACAAACAGACAGAGTGTATTAATCAAGGTTTGATCAGACAAGGAAAACTTCTAGGTGTTATATAGAACAATGGTCCCCCACCTTTTTGGCAGCAGGGACCAATTTCACAGAAGACAATTTTTTCACAGAATGGTGGTGGTGGGGGGATGGCTTTGGGATGACTCAAGCACATTACATTTATTGAGCACTTCATTTCTATTATTACATCAGCTCCACCTCAGATCATCCTCAGGAATTAGATCCTGAAGATTGAGGACCCTTGTTGTAGAATAAGGAATTTATCATAGGGATTTGACCTCATGCAAGGTCAATGTTGGGGTTTCCCAGGTGGCTCAGCGGTAAAGAAACCTCCTGCAATGCAGGAGACATGGGTTTGATCCCTGGGTTGGGAAGATCCCCTGGAGGAAGACATGGCAATCCACTCCAGTATTCTTGCCTGGAGAATCCTCATATACAAAGGAGCCTGGTGGGCGACAGTCCATGGCGACCATCCATGGGGTGGGGCGACAGTCCACAGTGGTGACTCTCAAAGAGTCGGACACAACTGAAGCAACTGAGCGTGCACAGAAGGTCAATGTTGAAGCTAGTTAAACAGTTTATATATGACTTGCTTCTGTGCCCAGCATTGGACCTGAAGTCTTCAGGATAGGGAAGGGAAGGGAAAGATGTGCACGAAGTTGGAAGGGAAAGATGTGCATGAAGTGGTCTGCCATTCCAAGGATAAACTGGAACCCAGGAAGATGAACTGAAAATCAAATGGCTCTTTCACTTCCTTCAAACTTCCAACTTCGATGATGTTGGTGACCTGCTGGGTAACCTCAGTCATAGAGTTGAGGATACAGGTGACCTAAGAGCAGGAGAAGCTTAAGGAGGAGATCCTATGAGAGACAGACTCTGTGGGCTCAGTTGTTACCTCATGTTAACAAGGTGAGAGACCACATCCATAAAGAATGTATACAAACTGCTACAGTACCTGATCCTATACCAACCTTCTCAATCTAATCATTCTTGCTGTTTCATTTTTAGCCTTTCACATCTCATGAAAATTTCTATGTGGCCAATCTTAGCTCAAAACCACACAGAAAAGGGAATTCATACACAAACAAGTAAGAAGCCCATGTAAATATGTGTATACTCTGTGTGCATGCTAAGTCATGTCTGATTCTTCATGACCCTATGGACAGCAGCCTGCCAGGCTCCTCTGTCCGTGAGATTCTCAAGGCAAGAATTCTGGAGTGGGTTGCCATGCCTTCCTCCAGGGAATCTTCCTGACACAAGGATTGAACCCATATAGCTTATGTCTCCCTCACTGCAGGCGGATTCTTTACTGCTGAGCTACTGGGGAAGCATCGGTTATACCTCTATGTTGACATGAATAAGGAAAAAGTCATGGAAAGATATACCCCAGGTTTCATCAGGGAGATGGTAGTGCAGGGATGTGGCCAGAAGCTAAATATAATACAGTATATTTATGCAATGTATTAATAATACAGTGAAGCTGTTATGAAGAACAGGATGTGTTTGTATGTACACATACAGAAAGCTATCCCAATTGGAAAAAAGCAAGTCAAGGAAAAATATCTAAAATATAATCTTATTAAGGAGATATAATCCACTATGTGTGGAGATAGAGATATAGGTCACTTACTAGCTGTGTGACCTTCGAGCAAGTTACTTAATCTCTCTATACCTTATTTTCCTCATTTGTAAAATGGCGTTAGTAATAACAATGATAATATCTAGATTGTAGGTTATTATGAAGATGAAATGAAACCTATAAAGTGCTTAGAATAGTGCTTAGCAAATAGCAAGTCCTCCATAATATTAGTCATTATTATCATTATTTTGGTTATTTTTATCATTATTAATATATCTCTATGGAAATCACCTTCCTCCTTCTCATACCCTATCAGCTCAGTTCTAGCCTGTCAAACCAAGGAGAAAAGGAGGAAGAGAGGGGATCTCATTTAAACAGAGCTGCCATGCAAGGTTGTCACTGGCCCATGGGTCAGTGAGTTGTAACCCCAGGTAGTCATTAAAGGATGTTGATGGCGAAAAGACACAAGGTCAAGCAATGCTTATCCAGAAAAAAGCCTGGGATTCAGACAGGCAGTTCTGGCTATGTGAGGGTGTGTGCATGCATGGTGTACGTATGTGTTCTCATGTGTTAGCACATACAGGCTTGTCTACAAATTGGAAAGAAACAATAAAACTAAGAATGAACGCACATAAAGAAATATTTAAAAATTCCTGCAAAGGTGAGTCAGAGTGCTATATATTGTGTTTTCTAATCCGCATATGAGAGTTAAAAGAAGGGACTGCCAGCATACTCATTTATGCACCCTGAACCATGCAATTTATTTCACTGTATTTGATGTTAGCAGGGAAGGATTTATTTATTTAAAATTACTCAGAATATAGCACAAAGAACTATTCTGCAGGTATGAAATATGTCCAAACTGCAAAAAACAAAAAACCCGTCTCCTGCACTTTTGACACGTGACCACAGTAAAGGAAAAATGAAGCTTCTTTTGTTTCTAGATGCTGCTGGAGGAAATGAAACAATGGGGCATGAACATAGTTCTCAACCTTTTTTTCTATGGGGGCACTGACTAATGTTCCCTAGCACAATGCGCTTCTAAACGTAATTCCCAGCACACTGGCCATTACTTCATCTCATTCACTGCCACCCAAGAGAGCATTTCAGGATACAAATGAATGAGACTGACACTGAAAGAGGATAACCTTGAAGACATTCTATTTTTTAATTAAAAATGTGGTACATGAATATATTCTCCTGTGAAAGACTAAAACAATATGGAAATACATAGGATACACTCCTGTACCAGCTCTCCTATACCCAAGCTCCTTTTCTCCACAGAGAGAAGCGAATAAACTATTAACAATTTGGTGTGCATCCTTTATATCTTAAATTTGCATTTATATGTTCATATGTATGCATGTGTTTATTTATATCTTTATATAGCCACACATATTGGATTATTTTTTTCCATAAGTAAGATTATATTTTAGCTATTTTTCTGTGATTTATTTTCCACAGAACATCAAAACACTGGAATATCTTTACATATGGGTACAATACAGACCCATCTTGTTCTTTATAACAGCTGCATAGTATTATGTTGCATAAATATCTAACATCTTATTTAACCTGTTTCCAATTGGTGGCAACTTGTGTTATTTCTTTTTTATTATGAAAAACAGTGTTGTGCTGAACATATTTGTTTATCTTTGTTCATGCTTCTTTGCGCACGGATGTATTTACTAAGAGCAGATTTGTAGAAGTGGAATTGCTAGATTAAAGAGTACCCACATTTTATTTGTTTTAGTATTGAATTAAATACAAAATATTCTGAAAATTTGTACCAATTTATACCTTCTCCGGAGAAGGCAATGGCACCCCACTCCAGTACTCTTGCCTGGAAAATCCCACGGATGGAGGAGCCTGGTGGGCTGCAGTCCATGGGGTCGCTAAGAGTCGGACATGACTGAGCAACTTCACTTTCACTTTTCACTTTCTCACATTGGAAAAGGAAATGGCAACCCATTCTAGTGTTCTTGCCTGGAGAATCCCAGGGATGAGGGAGCTGGTAGGCTGCCGTCTATGGGGTCGCATAGAGTCAGACACGACTGAAGCAACTTAGCAGCAGCAGCATACTTTCTCCAATGGCAGTATTTTTTCAGTCATTCAAAAAAGATTTACACAGTGGCTACTTACTTACCTATCTACTTACCTGTCTGTTTACCTACTTACTTACCTACCTACCCACCACCTATCTAACATGTGGGGGGGAAGAAGAGCAGGGTTAAAGGTATCTGGTCCCATCACTTCATGGCAAATAGATGGGGAAAAAGTGGAAACAGTGGTTGACTTTATTTTGGGGGGCTCTAAAATCACTGCAGATGGTGATTGCAGCCATGAAATTAAAAGATGCTTACTCCTTGGAAGGAATGTTATGACCAACCTAGACAGCATATTAAAAAGCAGAGACATTACTTTATCAACAAAGGTCTGTCTAGTCAAGGCTATGGTTTTTCCAGTAGTCATGTATGGATGTGAGAGTTGGACTGTAAAGAAAGCTGAGCACAGAAGAATTGATGCTTTGGAACTGTGGTGTTGGAGAAGACTCTTGAGAGTCCCTTGGACTGCAAGGAGATCCAACCAGTCCATACTAAAGGAAATCAGTCCTGTACATTGGAAGGACTGATGTTGAAGCTGAAACTCCAATATTTTGGCCACCTGATGTAAAGAGCTGACTCATTTGAAAAGACCCTGATGTTGGGAAAGATTGAAGGCAGGAGAAGGGGATGATCGAGGATGAGATGGCTGTATGGCATCACCAACTCAATGGGCATGGGTTTGGGTAAACTCTGGGAGTTGGTGATGGACAGGGAGGCCTGGTGTGCTGCAGTTCATGAGATGGCACAGAGTCGGACATGACTGAGTGACTGAACTGAAATGAACTGAAAGGTTTTAGGAGTGATAGGAAAGTCATACATTTATCTGGCTAAAAAATAGGTCATCTCTGAGAAAAACTTGAACTAAGAACTGGAGCTTAAGAATTAGAAGGACTGATGCTGAAGCTCCAATACTGTGGCCACCTGATACAAACAGGTGACTCATTGGATAAGACCTTGACACTGGGAAAGACTGAATGCAGGATAATGGGACAACAGAGGATAAGATGGTTGGATGGCATCACTGACTCGATGGACATGAATTTCAGCAAGCTCCAGGAGTTGGTGATGGACAGGGAAGCCTGACGTGCTGCAGTCCATGGGGTTGAAAAGAGTCAGACATGACTGAGCGAATGAACTGAAGAACTGGAGCAAGTCACACATACTAACATATCTGAGGGAAAAGGATTAAGGTAGAGAGAACAGCAAGTAAAAGTAACTGAAGAGGACCGAAAGTTAGCGTGTACTAAGAAAAAAAGGAGGCAGTACATAGTGTGTACTAAGAAAAAAAGGAGGCAGTACGGCAGGACTGGAGTTAGCAAGGGGGAAAGTAGAAGAGAGAGGTATCTTCTCAGCCTCTTACTAATACGAAGAAACATTCATCTTTAAAGTGCTGGCCAATCTACTGGCAAATATTTCTTTTTAAAAATTGCATTCTGTCTGATTATTATGATAGAGAATCTTTTCACATGTATGTTGGCTGTTTTTGTTCTTATTCTACATTTGTCTTTTTATATCTTTTTCTCACTTTCAGTTAGATTTTTCTCATTGATTTTTAGGATCTCTTTATATATTCTGATTATTAACCCTTTTTCAGTTATACATCTTTGCAAATATGTTCTCACAATTTATCTCAATTTTTATGAAACCCAACTTCTACATTATACTTATGAATTCTTGATGCTATTTTTAGTTTAGGGACACTCTCTTCCATCATAAAATAAATAGTTTCCTATATTTCCTTCTGATGGTTTTATAAACTTGGTGTTCATTAAGTTTAGCACTTTAATCCATTTGGGATTTGTATTTGTGAATGTCACAGTTAAGATATATGTATTTTCCTTTTCTGATTTGAAATACAAAATTTATTATATTAAAATCTCATCTATATTAATCTGTTTCTGGACTGTCCACTCAGTTACATTTTTCTATTTACCTGTCAACACCACATTGTTTCAAGTACTAAAGTTTTATAGTTTATTTAGATATTTTTATGGGTCACTTTTTCTCAGTGTCTTTTGAAAAATATTCCTGGAGATTCCATTTCAGATGAATCTGAGGGTTAGCTTATCAAGGTCCATTTTACTGAGATTTTATTTAAATGTAGAGGGTAACTTGAGGAGAATTAACATTGGTAAATTACTGAGTGTTCTTATTTAGGGAGTAGATCTTTTCATTTGTTTAGATTTCCTGTCATGATTTTCAGTACATTTTTACAGTTCTGTCCCACACAAGTCTTGCATATTTCTTGTTAAGTTTATTTTTAGGCTTTTTCTGCTTTGTGTTTCTGTTTATGAAGGGATTTTGTATTATATTTTATTTTCTAATATCTTGATTTAACTTTATTAGATAAATTTAGAAAAAAAAAAACAACCCAAGCCTTGCAGTAAATATAAGGGTAGTTTTACACTGATTGTAGTCATTTAATAATCTTCTGCTAGCAATAGAGCATCTGAATTGATTCCTTCATCAGAACTATGTCTGGGATATGACAAATCAAAGAGGCTACCTTTAGCCTTTGCTTTGGGACATTTATTTACTCAGGGAGGAGGCAATTAGGCTAAGCCCTGGAGCTTCTGTATGGTCAATCATCCTGGAATAGGAGAAAGAACAAAACAATGGGGCTGGGACTTCTCCTTCCTCTTTCCATATTCACCCCTGCTGTTTTATTTTGACTTCCTTTTGTTTCGAGTCTTTATTTTATACAACTAAAATTTAAAAATTATGCACATAGAAAAGCACATAAAATAATACAACCTTAATTTAATAGCCAAGTCATTTAATATGACTCAAGTTTAATAGCTGTTTGCTTGCCATATTTGGTTCAGGACTTTTTTGCTTCTGTTCTTATTAATCTTAAGGAAATAAAATATTATAAATAAAGATAAAGCACCAACTCCTTCATTCTCATTCACTCTGACATTTGTTTGTTTCACTTTTATGCACAGTTTAAATATTTTATGATTTTAATGTGCAGCTATAAGTTATACTCATTATCTGGTGTGTTTCTTAACATTTACTTAGTTAGTATCAAAACATTTGTAGCCTTTTGTAACTTAATACTGCAGGCTTTTGAAATTCATCCTGTTGACAAGGACAGTTGCTCACAGTATTTTTATTTATATCCTTTGGTTAAACATAGCCAGTCTAGTCACATGGCTATACCTAGTGGCCAGGGCAACTGAGAAATGTGGTTTTTTATTCCAGGTAACCATAAGCATGACTAAAAATTTAGGTTATATTACTAAGGAAGAAGAGTAGAACCGGTAGTAGGGTACAGGAAGCCATCTCTGCCAAACACTTTTAATTATAATTTTTGTTATAGATTTCTGAAATATACCTTTATTGGATAAGGTGTTTGTTTTTATCTTCCTCAGCTTGCCAAAGGATTTTTTTAATTGCTTTTAATTAGGGATAGTTGTTAAATTATTCTTTGGCATCTTTTTGATATGATTGTGTGATTTTCTACTTTAATCTGATAATGTAATGTATTAATAGGTTTATTAATGTTAAACTATCCTTGCATTCCAGACATTAAATTTTAATTAATCATAATACAAATCTTATACCTGTTAGAAATACATTATTTTCTTTTAAAGCCGTGTAGAGTTTCACTTATTTAGGATTTAAAGATACATTCATAGATTAAATTGGCTTGTTCACTTATTATTTGATATTATTTGTTTGGATTTATAATCAAGATTATGCTAACCATATACCAATTGGAGTTACTGGGGAAGCTTTCTTTTTATATTTTGGAATTTTTTTTTAACCTAAGAATTATCTGTTTAGATTTTAATATGTTAACCATAATGTCATTTGATCTGTTTTTTTTAAGGGATGTATCTTTGACTACTTTAAAAATTTCTTCTACGACCCTATTCTATTTTTCCTTATACATATTTTTCTAGAGAAATCAACCTTTTAATTTAGATTTCAAATTTGTTAGCATTAATTGAAACCTACCTTTCTCTCACAATTCAAAAATTTTTTCCATGTCTATATTTATCTTACCTATCTTCTGTGGTTTATTTTTGTCTCCTCTATTTTTTCCTTGATCTGAATTGCCAGAGATTGCACAACTATGCTGGAATTTTAAAGAACTAAGTAGTCTTTTTGGTTTTTTTGCTTATTTCATTATTTTCTGCTTTTTAACTTTTTCATATTCTTCATCCAAACTGGTTTTTCTTCTTCTAATGTATTGCACTATCTGTTTAGGCCATTATTTGAGACATTGTTTATTGGCTACCCATATCTAATCCCCTTATCCCTTTCCTAAAGACTGAAATAGTTAGATAACCATTTCCAGACAGTCTTGGAGCTAGGTATCGCCATGTCTTCCAGATGTAAGAGGAAGTTTTCTAGGGGCACAATGGGAAAGATTTTCTCCCACTGCTCCCTAAAACAGAGAAACACACATCAACCCTCTCTCTTTCTTTCTAACTAGTAGAAGGAAAAAGACAGCACAGAAAAGGCATATCTGGTTTCTTAAAAGCCCCACCTTAAAAGTGGTATACATCATGCCCATTGGAGAGAACTTACTCATTTAATCATACTAACTGCAAAGGAGGCTGGGAAATGTGACTAGGCATGTCACTTGTAACTCTATTATGATGGAAGAAAAGAACAGATCTGGAAAATAGATTAGCCATTACTTGCAACCTTTCACACATACAATGACAGAGAAGTTAAGAATATCAGTTACTCATGAAAGCACAAGCTGGTAAGTTGTTCTATAATCCTTAAGAGAACTAAATGAAAAAAAGTTGAACTCATCCAAATATTAGATGATGTCACCAGCATTCTTATCTGAAAAAAGGACAAAAACCTGAGCTACAACAATCAAACTTAAGCAACCACTGATGGAAAGTCTAAGCAGCCAACTTGAATCAATAAGGCTATTTAGATTTCCATAAGGGAGGGGTAATCACATACATACACTGGCATACAACTCAGTGGCTTCTCAATTCACTATGAAATCATATAACTCAAACCAAATTGATAGTTACAGTTGGCTTTAATTAGCAGTGTTATGAAAACAATTAGCATTGGTTCATATCAACTATATCCACGTGAACTGTATGTGTTGCTGTTGTTCAGTCTCTAAGTCATGTCTAACTCTTTGTGACCCCATGTACTGTATGTAGCTTGCCAGGCTTCTCTGTCCATGGGATTTTTCAGGCAAGAATACTGGAGTGGGTTGCCATTTCCTCCTCCAAGGGATCTTTCCAAATCAGGACTGAATCTGTATTGGCAGGCAGATTCTTTTACTACTGAACCACCTGGGAAGCCCATCTACTAGAACTAGCACAGAGTTAATGACAAGTGTATGCACAAGTAGCAATATTCTGATATGCTTTCAGAAATGTTAAAAGAACAGAAAAGGGGATACTACTTTTTTGCTAGTAAATTTGTTTAAATTTTAAAATGTAATTTCTTATATTTTCTTGCAGTTTCCTCTTATAAGTTTAAAATAGGTCTACAAATCACTTTACTTGATTATCTTTGTTCTAGCATATAATACTTTTAGTTCAGTTGCTCAGTCATGTCCAACTCTTTGCAACCCCATGCACTGCAGCACACCAGGCCGCCCTGTCCATCAACAACTCCTGGAGTTCACCCAAACCCATGTCCATTGAGTTGGTGATGCCATCCAACTATCTCATCCTCTGTCAGGCCCTTCTCCTCCTGCCCTCAATCTTTCCCAGCATCAAGGTCTTTTCAAATGAGTCAGCTCTTCGTATCAGGTGGTAAAGTACTGGAGTTTCAGCTTCAACATCAGTCCTGCCAATGAAGACTCAGGACTGATCTCCTTTAGGATGGATTGGTTGGATCTCCTTGCAGTCCAAGGAACTCTCAAGAGTCTTCTTCAACACCACAGTTCAAAAGCATCAATTCTTCGGCACTCAGCTTTCTTTATAGTCCAACTTTAACATCCATACCTGTCTACTGGAAAAATCATAGCCTTGACTAGATGGACCTTAGCTGACAAAGTAATGTCTCTGCTTTTTAATATGCTATCTAGGTTGGTCATAACGTTCCTTCCAAGGAGTAAGCATCTTTTAATTTCATGGTTGCAATCACCATCTGCAGTGATTTTGGAGCCCAGAAAAATAAAGTCAACCACTGTTTCCACTGTTTCCCCATCTATCTGCCATGAAGTGATGGGACCAGATGCCATGATCTTCGTTTTCTGAATGTTGAGCTTTAAGCCAACATTTTCACTCTTCTCTTTCACTTTCATCAAGAGGCTCTTTATTTCTTCTTCACTTTCTGCTATATGGGTGGTGTCATCTGCATATCTGAGGTTATTGATATTTCTCCCAGTAATCTTGATTCCAGCTTGTGCTTCATCCAGCCCAGTGTTTCTCATGATGTTAACCATTCAATATCATGGTAATCCAAGTCTATGCCCTGACTGAAGAAGGTGAAGTTGAATAGTTCTATGAAGACCTATAAGACCTTTTAGAACTAACACCCAAAAAAGATGTCTTTTTCATTATAGGGGACTGGAATGCAAAAGTAGGAAATCAAGAAACAGCTGGACTAAGAGGCAAATTTGGCTTTGGAGTACAGAATGAAGCAGGTCAAAGGCTAATAGAGTTTTGCCAAGAGAATACACTGGTCATAGCAAACACCCTCTCCCAACAACGCAAGAGAAGACTCTACACATGAACATCACCAGATGGTCAACACTGAAATCAGATTGATGATATTCTTTGCAGGCAAAAATGGAAAAGCTCTATACACTCAGCAAAAACAAGACTGGGAGCTGACTGTGGCTCAGATCATGAACTCCTTATTGCCAAATTCAGACTCAAATTGAAGAAAGTAAGGGAAAACCACTAGACCATTCAGGTATGACCTAAATCAAATCCTTTGTGATTATACAGTGGAAGTGAGAAATAGATTTAAGGGACTAGATCTGATAGATAGAGTGCCTGGTGAACTATGGACAGAGGTTCGTGACACTGTACAGGAGACAGGGATCAAGACCATCCCCATGGAAAAGAAATGTAAAAAAGCAAAATGGCTGTCTGAGGAGGCCTTACAAATAGCTGTGAAAAGAAGAGAAGCGAAAAGCAAAGGAGAAAAGGAAAGATATAAACATTTGAATGCAGAGTTCCAAAGAATAGCAAGGAGAGATAAAAAAGCTTTCTTCAGTGATCAATGCAAAGAAATAGAGGAAAACAACAGAATGGGAAAGACTAGGGATCTCTTCAAGAAAATTAGAGATAGCAAGGGAACATTTCATGCAAAGATGGGCTCAATAAAGGACAGAAATGGTCTGGACCTAACAGAAGCAGAAGATATTAAGAAGAGGTGGCAAGAATACACAGAACTGTACAAAAAAGAGCT
Source organism: Ovis canadensis (assembly GCF_042477335.2). Classification (NCBI taxonomy): domain Eukaryota; kingdom Metazoa; phylum Chordata; class Mammalia; order Artiodactyla; family Bovidae; genus Ovis; species Ovis canadensis. The sequence goes on along the minus strand of NC_091258.1, from coordinate 51,909,863 downwards.
TCACGACCCAGATAATCATGATGGTGTGATCACTAACCTAGAGCCAGACATCCTGGAATGTGAAGTCAAGTGGGCCTTAGAAAGCATCACTACGAACAAAGCTAGTGGAGGTGATGGAATTCCAGTTGAGCTATTTCAAATCCTGAAAGATGATGCTGTAAAAGTGCTACACTCAGTATGCCAGCAAATTTGGAAAACTCAGCAGTGGCCACAGGACTGGAAAAGGTCAGTTTTCATTCCAATCCCTAAGAAAGGCAATGCCAAAGAATGCTCAAGCTACTGCACAATTGCACTCATCTCACATGCTAGTAAAGTCATGCTCAAAATTCTCTAAGCCACGCTTCAGCAATACGTGAACCGTGAACTCCCTGTTCAAGCTGGTTTTAGAAAAGGCAGGGGAACCAGAGATCAAATTGCCAACATCCACTGGATAATGAAAAAAGCAAGAGAGTTCCAGAAAAACATCTATGTCTGCTTTATTGACTATGCCAAAGCCTCTGACTGTGAGGATCACAATAAACTGTGGAAAATTCTTCAAGAGATGGGAATACCAGACCACTTGACCTGTCTCTTGAGAAATCTGTATGCAGGTCAGGAAGCAACAGTTAGAAGTGGACATGGAACAACATACTGGTTCCAAATAGGAAAAGGATTAAGCCAAGGCTCCTTGGCATATATTGTCACCCTGCTTATTTAACTTATATGCAGAGCACATCATGAGATAATATTTTATGATCTCTTTATGTTGAGTTACTAAAACATAACTTACATCAAAAACATCATTCTTTAAAGGTGTAAATTTATATAGTTGTATAGCAGCTGCTAGAATCAAGGTATCCAATATATTTTCCCCTCTTCAGCCCCTAAAAAGTTTCCTCATGCACTTTAGTGATCCCCAAATACAACATTCTGGAAGTGAATCCAAATTCCAGCTAATATGTCTCACTCAGTAAGCCAGGTTTTTTCACCTGGGAGAATGCCATGAAGACATCAAATGTGAACCAGCCAACTATCATATATTTTTCCTGCCCTCTTAAATCCCAGTTGTTTTCCCCAAGAGCTTCATTGGTCTAAATGATTTTAGCAAGGCATCACTGTTCCCTTTTCTTTGTAAATACACTTTTTAAAAACTGTGGGGAATACTTCTTTTGTATTCAATGTGTCAACATCATTGCTTCCCTTATGGTTCAGCTAGTAAAGAATCTGCCTGTAATGCAGGGGACCTGGGTTCAACATCATTGTCATCATTAAATTTTCTACATCTATGAGGTTTTTTTTAAGATATATTATAGAAATAAACAAAAGAAGGTATATTCTTTGTTCTAAAAACCCAAGGGGTTTTTAGATTAAGAGAGAGAAAAAGTATGAATATATTTATCATAAATAGTATACGGTCTATGATAACCAGGAGGTGTTTCCCTCCTCCCCTTTTACTTTATTATGGCTAGCCTGTGCGAAAGAGGAGGTGAAAAGAAGTGGGTTAAATGGAAGGACTGGCTGGATTCCGTAGAATGAAATAAATATAAGAAGATACAGAGGCAGCGTGAAGAGGACAGAACAAAAATTTCGGTAGACTTATAGGAAAGATGGTTATTATGGTTTGCTCTAGCTTAAAGAAGCCTTGTACAAAGGAGCTATTCATTTTGTAGATGACGAAACAGGTCCAGAGGGGTGCAGTGACTTACTGAAGGTAACAGGAGAAACTGTAAAAGAGCTGGGACTAGAACTAGTTCTCCTAATTCTGTTCTGATGCTCATTTTACTGTCCTCCATGGCTTACCCAAGTTGCTTTCAGAAAGCAACCTGCAATTTTCCACTTACTCACACTTGCTTTATGACCCCTTATGTCCTACTCTAGCTTTACAAAAGAAATACATTAGCATCACCTGGGGACATACCCAGTACCTCAGAGGTGCTGCCCTCACAGTCTTTCTCAGAGAATCCTTCACTTTTCTTTTCCAAAACCCTCTTGGCAGAGTTCAGGCTCTCTTCTTCACCAGAGGCTTTAATAATGATTCACTGTAGGGCTAGATGGAAACCTTGACTCTCTTGATATCATGTGTGTGGGAAAAAAATGTTCCTAGTTCCAAATAATCAAACTCAACTTTCAACAAAAAGCCAAATACTTGGGGACTTTCTATAAATTTATCTGAATATGTAATTTTTTAATGTTCTGAAAAGGAATGATATATGCCTCTTGAATCTGAAACTATGACCATATATATATATATAATTCAACTATTCTGTGCACAGCTTTCCATAGGTTTCGGGGGAAATTAAACTCTTCCATTGCTATAGCAGTTGCACCCACAATTCTACTCCAAATTCAAGGTAATAGTGCAAAGTGCCTCAACATCTGGAAAATAGAGAATATGAGAAAATAAAACTTACTGTGGAAAAGATACTGATAAGTGTCTTGATGCTACAGTTCTTTGCTGAAATGTAGTTGTTTCAGGTGGCCCCTCTAAAAGAAAATGGGAGTTGGATACCAAGTTCAAGTCCACAAAGGAAATTCTAATTAGGTCTATGCTAAATGTAGCACTTTCAAACATTATCTCTGAGTATTTTCATCAGAATATTCTACGTTCAAAAATATTTTTGAAATATATGTACCATAACACTGTGCTGTGGGGAAGTAAAAAAGTAGAATAATAATAGAAGACAGCTCACGGTATAGGGACAGTTGGAAGGTACAGGCTATACATACCGTAGGAACTCAGAATCAAGAAATAGAACTGTATGGAATATGAAAGGATTCACGTAAGAAGTGAAATTTAAGGATAGGGAGAAGTCGTACATGTGGAGAGGAATACGGAACAGAACTGATGCTCGGTGAGATGTTCTAGTATAGCAGCACCGGCATCTATTCTCTGTGACTGGTAATCCATTCTCAGTGGTCGCTGTACTTGGCAAATTGGAGGTTAGACATTCTTAAGATCGCCCCAGTAGGCATTCCTGGACATAGCTGTGGAAGTGGTTATCAGGTGGTCGGGGATCAGTTCAACTTTCCCAAGCTATCAAAAGGTAACAAAATGATCAGAACTGGAGCTTTGCTTTAAATTGTTGCTGTGTTCAGTAAAGTCATATATGCTGTGTACACCTTTTCTTCTGAGATTATACAACAGGAAAGTCATAGAGAAAGAATTAATCGAATTGACATCAGTCTTAAACTTCATTATTATACAATCATAGATATTGAACTGACAAACACACTCAATGGGTATAAATGATTATTATAATTCTTTACTAGAATAAGAACTGTACAGTCTCTTGTAACAGTTGGATCCAATTTCAATCCCTTGTTGGGATAAACTTTAAAAGAATATCATCAAGAAATCTCAAAAAAAGAGAAAGAAATAGCAAAGCTGGTCAGTCTTGTCTAGCAGGTACTTCTGCTGTTTCACCTTTTGAGGTAAGTAGCCTCAGGGACATGGAACCAATTTTCAGTAGCAATTTGCTATGATATTGAATACACATCTCAATACCTTCATAGATAGAAAACGAGGGTCTGATTCATCAACACTTTCCTTTAGGTCAGCAAACACTCAGGGAACAATTAGACTGTTTATAAACCTTGGTACCTGGAATAGTGCGAAGTCAATTTAAAAAATATATTGAATATATGAGCTTTCCCAAATTGTCATCAACCGTTACGACAAGCTATTAAAGAAGCTATTGTAGAGGACTGAAGGAGCAGCTGATTTCAAAACAGTAAATCAAGTCTTGGTCAAGAGCACTGATGAAAAGAGAACAGGATTCTTGCTGTGTTTATGAGTGGCTCAAGACAGCTTTAATACACATCAATCACAGGTAGGCAGCGTGCTCCGGTCTGTGCCCCCAACTCTCAGTGTGACCTTTTGTGAGTCACCAGACTGCTTTCAGGCTCTGTTACTCAGCCGAAAACAAAGCTGAAGAGCAGAGACTTCAATGAAAAACAGGCACTGCATCACTAATGAGATTTCCTGGGGAAATAAATTCCTCACCTCTACCACCGCTCTCCGTGACTCTCCTCACTCTAGACCACCACGTCCCACACTGTCAACAGAAAGTGGACAAAGTGAAGTGTTTAAGGCATGTGGCTGTGCTACGCTCCCAGATTCAGAAGGATTTATTGGGAAGAGTTCACTGTGCTTACTTAAAACAGGAAAGCCATAGAGAAAGAAACGGTCACATTCTTTTACTTTAGAAATTTGAGCACTACGGATTCAGTCTCTCAATCAGCTATGGTTTGCTTAGAGATTTAGGAAGGCTGACCAAGGAAACTCACCCTTTCAGTCAGTTCCAAACAGTTTATGACTGTATAACCAGTGCTGTGAAGTATTTCCACTCCCTCTAGGCAAACATCATTCATTATTGTGAACTTTCTGCTAAAATTGTAAGATTAGAGTTGCACAAACATGTAACACTATGACTGTGGATGAAACAAAGTGTAGAACAGAATAGCCAGAACAGAAGCTTCTTAAGAGGGTAGTAAAACAGGCTGAGAGTGTCATGGAGCTCAGAAATGCCACCAATGCTGTCAGCCTCCACAGTTTCATGGTGCAGTCGGCCACCTGCGGGAGAAGGAAGCTCAGAAGGAAGACATGGCACACAGAACCTGTGGCCCTGGAGAATGAGATTGCTCTTTTGTTTTTAAGATTGTTGGTACCTTCGGGTTGTGGTCCTCATACACACACATACACACAAGTGTCTGTCTGGCACATATGTCCTCCTTCTGAAGCTAGCCCCCCTTGGAAAGGTTACACATGACTAAACACTACTGAATCAGTCAGTCTATTTAGTGGGCTTGTAAGAATAGCTGATGATATTACGGCTTCAAGGCAGGCTGCCACCCCAGAGCCTCAATCGTATCTAATGGGGGTTTTAAAAGGGAGATCAGAAAATATCATGCAGATAAAATACAGAGATAGGAGAAAAGACCATAACCTCAATCTGCAAAATATAATAGCTTTGTCAAAATAAAAGCCAAAGCTAAACTCTCCTGCTGCTGCATACCTCCCAGCTCAAGGGAACTGTTCAAGCAGAGAAGCATTTTCTATTAGCACAAACTCCGAATGCAGCAGGGAGAAACTCAGCCATAATATCTGCACAACGGCCCCTCCATGCAAACACCATTCCAGTAATGGGAAATTTTAATGATGTAAAGCAGCAAGGTCACACGATATGTCCAGGCAGCCCTTGGAAAGACACTGCCTCGGCAGATATTACAGAGGAGAGCTCAGAATTGCTCTTGGTTCATTAGGCTTTGCCTGAGGGTTTTTTTTCTTCCACTATTAACTACAAACAAGGTTGAGGTTCTTGTTACTCCGTTTCTTGTATGCAATACAAAGAGGTGAAGGGCAGGGTTTGTAAATACAGAAAGGCAGACAGCTTAGATGTGTTTTTACAATACTTGAAATATTCTCTCTGAGTCGCCTTAAATATGAAAATTGCAAAAGCCTTATCAATGTTGCAGTGTTTTTTTTTTCTAGCAGAAGAACTTTTTATCTACTCGTGTATAGATAAAGGTACTATATGCACATAAATATACACACATGGGGTAGACTGATTCCCTCCCCTCCATCCAGCACCACCGCATCTTTTTACAGCTTGCCTCCTTCTCCCAGCTTTATGACCCCATTGAGATCGCTCTTACTGTTTTCTTCCTCGTTACATTTTGATATTTCAAAGCATGGCCTGGATCTCACTCCCATCTCCCTGCTCCACATTATTAATGAATTGGAAAGCAGACATCATTAGTTTTCGGAGACCATTTCTTTTAAAATTTACAGACCCCTTCATCTGAATCCCCAGAGACAGTCTGCTGTTCTCATCTTAGAATCTTATTAGCATCATATCTTCTGTATCCTGCCATGCAAACTGCATGGCTATGCACTTTCTAGCACTTGACCCTTTTGCGGACGGAATTAATTTACTCTTTGAAGATGGAGCAGCATGCTGTTGTGCTTGTTAAAGAAAGAAAAGCCAAGCAAGGAGATGGCAAAGCCAGCAAAGAAAATTCCTGATTTAAAAGCAAGCTCTTGTAAGGGAAGTTAGGTGGAGACTGGCCAGCAGAAACTAATAGCTAGTAAGTATTGATAGAAACAGGCAAATTAGCTGATTAGCAGGGATCACTGAGAATTTCTGCATCCAACTACTAACAAGCACTGGAACAAGCTCCCTGGTATGGAACAGATTACAGGATTTGTTTATACTAGAAACTTTCATTCTCAGATGTCTCTTTGACTTAGTATGACCCAGGTCAGCATTAGAAGACAAGTGAAGTAGCTAATTCTGATTTGGTAGAACAACTGAATTGTCTCCTGAAATCTTGTAGACTCGTTTACTCAGTACTCACTGTGTGCCAGATATTATTCTAAATGCAGGAGATACAATAGTGAGTAGCATGACATCCCTTCATTGGATGAACTTATTTTTTACTAAGGGAGTGAAACAACAGAAAGGAAAGAGACAATTAAAAATATAACTTCAGGGCTTCTCTGGTGGCTCAGTTGTAAAGAATCTGCCTGCCAATGCAGGACCCAGGTTTGATCCCTGGTCCAGGAAGATCTCACATGCCACAGAGCAACTAAGCCCGTGAGCTATAACTATTGATTGAGCCTGTGCTCTTGAGCCCAGGAACTGTAACGACTGAGCTCATACACTGCAACTACTGAAGTCCATGTGCCCTAGAGCCTGTGCTCAGCAACAAGAGAGCCACTGCAACGAGAAGCCCCCATACTGCAACAAAGAGAAGGCCCCACTTGCCACAACTAGAGAAAAGCCCATGAAGCAACGAAGACCCAGCAGGGACAATAAATACACACACACACATACACACACACACACACACACACACACACACACAAAACTTCAGGTAGCTATAAGTGCTATGAAGAAAAATGAAGCCATTTAAAAGATTAGAGAGTGTCAGGGGGAATTATTTGATACAGGGTGATCTGTTATAGAGTTGACCTTCAAGCTGGGGCATTAATGACGTAAAAAAGCAAGCCCGCTGAAGATTCTGGGGATGAATGTTCCAGATGAAATGTAAAGGCCTGGAGACCAGAACATATTGGCATATTAAAATTTAAATGTAGCTGATGTCACTGGAGTGGAGTGACAGAGGAGAAAGTACTGGGACAAATAAGTAATGACCAGGAGTAAACTCTTAAAGGTCATGATAAGGAGCTTGAATTTTATCCTAAACATGATGGAAGCATTTGAAGGTTATGTGTTTACGCTTTAAGGTGACTCCTGCTTTGTAAAGAATAAACTCGAGGGTAAAGATAGGGAAGCAGAATGAAAGCAATGAAACCAGATAGAAGGGTATCTGAACCATAGCAGTGGAGATGAGACATGGTGGGACTCAGGATCTATTTTGGAGACAGAGCAGTAGAACCTGTTAAGGAATTGGATGAGGAAGAGAAGGGTGATGATGACTTTAACTGAGTGGCAGAAGAGTAAAGTGGAATAGACTGAAAATGAAATAAAAACTTCATTCAGGTCAGGTTAAATTTGAGATGACCATTAAATATCCATGAGTAGATAGTGTGGGACTCACAAAGAAATCTGGAGTTAAGAGAGAGAAACATTTTGTAATCACAAACTTATAAATATCATTTCAAGCCATGTAACTGGATGAGATCATTATAGGATTAAATTTGGACAGAGAAAAGGCCCAAAATGGCTTTGGGACATTCCAAAAGACAGAGGTCACAAAGAAGAGAATGAGGCATCAAAGGAGACTGAAAAGGAGTAACCAGTGCTGTAGGAGAACAACCCAGAAAACATCACCAAACAACAACAAAAAGAAATTTGAAAAAGGAGGGAATAACCAATAATAGAAAATGCCACCAGTTATTTGAGTGAAACAAGAACTGAGAATTGGTTATATGATTAATAGAAAGGGAAGGTAGCGGTTATAGGTAGTGGATTTGGTTATAGGAGGAAACTATCTCTTCTGATAGTTTTTAATTTTTCAATGAAATGACTGAAATTGTCAACTAACAGTAATATACAAGATGATTTGACATTTGTAGTGAAACAATTTAAATGTGATTAGTCAGCATGATCATATGTTTTCCCCTAACCACATTTATCTGTTTCAGTTAGGGTTGAAAGTAGGTGGTATGATGGATTTACCAATATTGGGTTTATCAGCAAGCTAAATAAGGAAAATAAGGGCAAGGCAATATATAGTACAATGATTACAGTGATGGACCATGGGATATTATATTGATGATATGAGGATTGATTGTATGAGAAAAGTATGCGGCTGAATCAACTGATGGGTGGGTACAATGGTCTGAAAAATTGTTGGCATATGGGTACTGAAATTTGAGTGAGCTGGAAACAAACATTTTTTTTAAATGTGATTATTAAATCTAGATTTTAGAAGTGATATAGTAGGTATCTAGAGCTTCCCAGGTGATGCTAGTGGTAAAGAATCTGCCTGCCAATCCAGGAGATTCAAAAGACTCTGGTTCAATCCCTGGATCTGTAGGATCCCCTGGAGGAGGGCGTGGCAACTCTGCTTCAGTATTCTTGCCTGGAGAATCTGAGGGACAGAGGAGCCTGGCGAGCTACAGCCCAAAGGGTCACAAAGAGTTGGACATGGCTGAGTGAGTGAGCACACACGGAATAACCAGGTTATTGTCATAGCAAGAGATTGAAATGAACATTTTTGAGATGAGGTTAGTAATAGAGGGTTTTTCTTTTTCTAACCTGATGACAGGCCAGGTGTTCCAAAAAACATAGTAGGAGGGTTTGATGGAAATAGAAAGGGAAGGGAAGCTGGGTCAGGCTTGGGGAGATAAAGAGCCACATAGAGATAACCATGATGATGACCTTATAGCGTCCAGTGCAGTTGCCACTAGCTATATGTGCCTACTCAGAATTAAGATGTGCTGAAATATAAAACACACACTGGATTTTGAAGACTTAGTACCAAAAAAAATTTTTTTTTAATATATCATTAATATATTTGTATTGATTTAACTGTTAAAATAGTATCCTGGACATATTGTGTTAAAGAGAATACATTATTAAAATTTAATTTCACTTTTTAAAAACTTAAATGTGGCTACTAGAAAACTGTAAGTTACATATATGTTGTTGCTGTTCAGTCGCTAAGTCATGTCCGACTCTTAGCGACCCCATGGACTGCAGCACACCAGGTTTCCCTGTCCTTCAATATCTCCCGGAGTTTGCTTAAGGTCATGTCCATTGCAGAGAAGGCAACGGCAACCCACTCCAGCACTCTTGCCTGGGAAATCCCATGGATGGAGGAGCCTGGTGGACTGCAGCTCATGGGGTCGCTAAGGGTCAGACACGACTGAGCGACTTCACTTTCAGTTTTCACTTTCATGCATTGGAGAAGCAAATGGCAACCCACTCCAGTGTTCTTGCCTGGAGAATCCCAGGGACGGGGGAGCCTAGTGGGCTGCTGTCTATGGGGTCGCACAGAGTCGGACACGACTGAAACGACTTAGCAGCAGCAGCAGCATGTCCATTGAGTCGGTGATACTGTCTAACCATCTTATCCTCTGCTGCCCTCTTCTCTTTTTGCCTTCAGTCTTTCCCAGCATCAGGGTCTTTTCCAATTAGTTAGCTCTTCATAATGTAATATAATGTAAATTACATATATAACATGTACTATATTCTCATTGGGTGGTACTGCTTTAGAAACTTCCATTTCTGGTGGTGACCTGAATAGGGATGTTGGGCATGCTGGGATTAGATCTGATAGCTTCTTAGGGGAATTTAGGACATCAATTCCAGTTACGGCTGTCCTTTTGGGAGTGGTCTTTTCTGTCCTTGCTACTTAGAGTACAGTCCTTGGATCTGTGGCAGTGGCACCACCTAGGAGCTTGTTAGAAATGCAAAATCTCAGATTCTGTCCCATACCTACTGAAACAGAATCCACAGTTTAATAAGATTCCCAGTATGTTTTATGTATATTAAAGTTTGAGAAGCAATGCTTGAGATAGTTTCTAGAGGCTGATGAAGTTGAAGCTAGAGAAGGAAGAGGGTTCTGGGAAGACCTTGCTAGGTGAGAAATAGTCTTACCAGTGGGTAATTTCCAAGATGGAAAAGAAGCAGTTAGAGCTTAGATAACTATGAAGTCTCTGGAAATGAAATGTCTAATATGTTAGCTGCAATTGAATTGTGGCTACTCTGAATTGAGATGTACTGTAAGCATAAGATACAAAACAGGTTTTGAAGACTTCCTTTGAAAAAAGTAATGTAAAATATATCATTAATAAATTTAAAATGTTGATAATATGCTGAAATGATAACATGCTAGATAGATTGGGTTAAAAGCATATGGTCAAATTAATTTTAAAAATATAATTATTAGAAATTAGTATTCTTATGTGGCTCATATTACATTTTTATTGGAGAGCGCCGCTCCAGATTATACTAATAAAGTCTCCAGGATATTCCTATACAGACACATTCTGTGTGGCAGGGGCTGGGAAATTATGGTCCACAAGCCAAACCTGGCCCACCACCTGTTTTTATAAAAAAAAAATTTATTGGAATACAGCCATGTTTGTTCTTTTTACATTGTCCATGGCTCCTTTCATGGTGCAATGACAGAATGGAGTAATTATGGCAGAGACTGTATGACTCATAAAGCCTAAAACTTTTATTATCTGGCTCTTTTTGAAAAAGGTTTGCCGAACCCTGCTGTAGAGGGAAGATGCTAAGGTCTGTTTTCTATTTCAGGATAATTTAGAACTCATAGTCAGACTGGAGAAAGTCTTTGTTTACAGTTTGACCATATCTAGAAAAATATTCTTTGATAGCTGAAAATCAGGATTAGAATCCTTTACCTTTTATAATTGTATATTTAACCACACTATTCATTTACATTATTGAAACAATAATTCTGTTCCCATGTAAAGTATTTTTAATAGAACACACTTTTTAGAATTTATGAGGCTTTATTTATTAGCTTGGATTCTAACTGTAGCCAGATGCTATGAAGCTTTTAATCATTTAAATTGGTTAATTTTCCTTTTATTCTTCTATTATCTATTGAGAAATCACTTAGTAAGATGGTATCAAGTGCTGGAAGTACATAGTAAAAACTTTGAAAATGATGAAATGTGATATAGATTCAAATTAATCCTTTGAGAGGTAATGATGTACCCCTTCATAATACGAAAAGGAATAAACTTATTAAGATTATTATTTCTTGCCGTCATTATTCTTTCAATTCCATTCCTGCTATAACACTCTAGTTTGGAACTTTAGTAAGTTCTGTGCATTATGTCAACATTCTTCCCATTTGACTTTCCCTTTCTAAAGTTTATTTCCCTCTCTAATCTGTTCTCATAGAAAAGCTATGACAAACTTACACAGCATATTAAAAAGCAGAGACTTTACTTTGCTGACAAGGTAGTCAAAGCTATGGTTTTTCCAGTAGACATGTATGGATGTGAGAGTTGGACCATAAAGAAAGCTGAATGCCAAACAATTGGTGCTTTGAACTGTGGTACTGGAGAAGACTTTTGAGAGTTCTTTGGACTAAAAGGAGATTAAACCAGTCAATCCTAAAGGAAATCAACCCTGAATATTCACTGGAAGGACTGATGCTGAAGCTGAAGCTCCAATACTTTCGCCACCTGATATGAAGAGCAGACTCATTAGAAAAGGCTCTGATGCTGGGAAAGATTGAATGCAGGAAGAGAAGGGGATGACAGAAGATGAGATGGTTGGATGGCATCACTGACTCGATGGACACGAGTTTGAGCAATCTCCAGAAGTTAGTGATGGACAAGGAAGCCTGGCGTGCTGCAGTCCATGTGGTCACAAAGAGTCAGACACAACTGAATGAACTGAATTTGTTCTCCTTGTCATTTCTAGACTAATATTTAAGTGAAAGTTGCTCAGTCGTGTCCGACTCTTTGTGACCCCATGGACTATATAGTCCATTGGATTCTCCAGGCCAGAATACTGGAGTGGATAGCCTTTCCCTTTTCCAGGAGATCTTCCCAACCCAGGGATCGAATCCAGGTCTCCCACACTGCAGGCGGATTCTTTCCCTACTGAGCTACAAGGGAAGCCCTTTAAAATCCACTCCTTGAAATTTCTCAAGGTCTGCTGAATTTTAAAAAATGCTTAGAGTCATAAACTGGTCCTAGACAATCTCATAATCTTATTTTCCATTCTACAGCATTTACACATTGCTATAAGTTCTGATTTCTTAGATTGGCTCACTCTTCTACATTCTTTCTTGAAGGATTTGATTAAGGTTATTATCTTTGGTCCACACTAAAACAATCACCTTCTAACAAGTTTCACTGTCTCTACTCACTTACCACTTTAATCTAGGGGCCAAAAAACTGCTAGAAAACTTTCCTAAATTATAAATCTTGTTACACTTTGTCCCATGGTAACAACAACGAGACAAATAAAATTAAAATCATACAAACTGGTACAAGCTAGGTAGTCATGATGAATTTGTTTAGAAGATAAGCAGCAAAAGGAAGAACGAAGGAAGGAACCCTTCAATGGTTAGTAAAAAAAAAAAAATCTGTGAAAAATGGAGAGATTTTATAGGGTCAATGAAGCTATCAGGAATAATGAGGGCTGATGGGGGCAGATTGGAGTCTGTAGGAACCCCATACACACTATTAGTTCACTTGGCATAATAATTCTTTCTCCACCTCAAATTTTGTTGATAGAGCATCAGTGAAGGCAGGGCTTAAAATAATAAAGAATTTGAGTAATCTTTTACATTCTTGAGATCCTGGAATTTAGGACTTTGGTGTAGCTAAAAACAAAGATGAATGGAAATTAGCTGCAACTGCAGGCCAAACCCCTCCAAACTTAATACTGATAAGATAAAAAGGATTAGCTTCTAGGTGGAGGCAGCCTGCTGCTGCTGCTGCTAAGTCGCTTCAATCGTGTCCAACTCTGTGCGATCCCATAGACAGCAGCCTACCATGTTCCCTCGTCACTAGGATTCTCCAGGCAAGAACATTGGAGTGGGTAGGAGGCAGCCTAGGGGGATTGAACATTGGGCTATACAAAATGAGATTAATCTTTATTAAATTTGTATCTGTTACAGATTAAGCTTTGACCTCTTTTGAAGTTTGAATGATCACTTCTTCACCTTAGATGCCAGACATAGAGTTTACCCTCTTGGGGAAAAACCCAAATGAAACAGAAGAAAATATACTTCAGTCTCTCTCTATCCATTTTCCTACATACAATGTTTGTCATATAATAAAATATTACGAGACATGTAACATGATGTACAATCAAGAGAAAAAAACAATAAGAAGTAGATTGACAGATGCTTCAGACAGTAATTAGGAGACCAATATTCTCCCTGCATGCGTGTGTGCTAAGTTGCTTCAGTCATGTCCAACTCTTTGCGACCCTTATGGACTGTAACCTGCCAGGCTCCTCTGTCCATGGGATTCTCCAGGTAAGAATACTGGAGCAGAGTTGCCATACCCTCTTCCAGGGTATCTTCCCGACCCAGGGATGGAACCTGCTTCTCTTATGTCTTCCGCAAAGGCAGGCAGGTTCTGTACCACTAATGCCACCTGGAAAACCCCAATAATCTCCCTGAAGTTCCTCTAATATTTGTTAGACTTATGCCAAGGTGACTGTGATTTATGTTATTGTAAATTGATATTTTTTCCTAAAATTACATTTTATGACAGTTTGTTGGTGATATATGGAAATGTGATTGACATTTTGCTTATCAAACGTGTGTCAAATAATCTGACTGTACTCTTTTATTAGGTTTAATACTTTGTTAGATTTGTTTGGCATTTCTATATGAAGTTATATCATTTGCTACTTACTTATTTCCAATCCATACCTTTCACTTGTTTGCTTGTCTTCTCATCTTTTGAACACATACATTTGAATTAAGAGAGTCTGTAACTAATCACTCTCCACAAATAAAAGGACTCGGTTCCTATTTTTTTTAATATTACTATTTTTAGTTCCTTAGTATTTTAGTTCCTCTTTTTTTGTACCCTCCAAAATACATATTACTTTTATTATTTTCTTATATAAGTAGAAATTATTTAGATTTACCTATATGTTGGTCATTTTCTTTTTTCAGCATTGCTTCTTCCTGTCTTCATCTTGTTTCTAGCTTTAACGCCCTTCCTTCTGAAGAACATTCTTTAATTTTTTTTCCAGTGAAGGTATATAAATGTAAACTCCAAGTTTTCATTTGTCTGAAAATGTCATTTAAAAAATTATCACTCTTGAATAAACATTTATAAGGACAGAGAATTTCAAATTGACAGGGTTTTTTTCCTGTAGCATTAAGCCCTCTATTTTCTGCTGCTACTATTCTGAAATCTGCTGTAGATATTAGTGATCTAATTTTTTAATTGCTTAAAATTTTTCCTCTTAGTCTTTGGTATTCTGCAGTTTTACTACAGAGTATCTTGGAAGAAGTAAATAAAACTAAGGTTTTATTATACCACCTGATGATTCATGCCTTACATCTGTACTGGAAAATTCTGAATCATTATCTCTTGGATTATTACCTCTCTCCGTTGGCTCTAATCTTGTCCTAAAGAAGTTGGATTGACTACATGGGGAGTTTAATCCTGCTATGTAGCAACACTATGTTTAATGACTGCTACTTATTGTAGATAGTTTCTTTTGGCATTATATATTATTGAATCAAGAGCTAATGGCTTTTATCTGTAAAATTTACTTCCAAAGAGTTTTGTGTTAGTTTTCTCTAGGTGTTTTACTGTTCTGCAGCACATTTTTCTATTAATTTCTGCCTTTGGGAATTACCAGATCATGCAGGTACTATTTATTATGTATCCCCAAACTCATACATGGCATATCATTGTTATTATTCTAAATAAAAAATATCTTAAAAAAAATTCAGTCCAAGACTGACAAGCTTCCTTGTCATTTTCCTGTGCAGTTGGTATATTTTCCCCTTAATCTATCCTTTCAAAATGATGTATCATTTACAGATTTAAAGGTCCTAGCTTTTAAAGGACAAGGTGTGAAGCAAGTGGTGTTTAGTTCCAACTCCTTGGCTTAAGGTCTCATTTTCCTTCTACTCAAGGTTGTTAACTCAAGCTTCTAGATTTCCAAGGCCAACAACTTCCACATCCCACCATATCCAACTTCTTGGGGCAACCACAATCTCAATTCACATGTTTATCACTCTGGTTATAAGTGTCTAGCTCATCTCTGAATCCTGAATATTTTTGTCATTTTTCTAGAAAGTAAGATATATATGCCAGAAGAAATACATTCTATTCTGTTTAGCATTTCTAGATGATTGTACCAGGAGGATTTCTAGATAATTTAGTCTACCACATTGCCAGATTCATAAGTCCCCTCAGCATGTACTTTATTTTCTACTACTTCCAAACCCAAATCCTCTGCCCTGGTCAGGCTTTACTTCTTTCTAGTCCTTAATATTTACTTGTGTGTGCTAAGTCACTTCAGTCGTTTCTGACTTTTTGTGACCCTTTGGACTGTAGCCTGCCAGGTTCCTCTGTCCAAGGGATTCTCCAGGGAAGAATACTGGAGTGGGTGGTTATGCCCTCCTCCATGGGATCTTCGAGACCCAGATATCAAACCTGCATTTCTTATGTCTCCTGCATCGGCAAGTTCTTTACAACTAGCGCCAACTGGGAAGCCCAATATTTATTTAATACTAATTTAACATTTCTGTGCTTTTGCTCCTATTATTTACTAACCTGAATACTCACTCTCCCCATTGCTTACCCAAATTCTAGTCCATTTAAGAGTCAGCTCCTCCGTTAAATTTCTTTTTTCTCAAGTCATCATTGACTTCCCTCTCTTCCAAATTCTCCTAGAATTATAGGTTGTTCTTAGTTCTGAGTCACAGTTCAGTTCAGTTCAGTTCAGTTGCTCAGTCGTGTCTGACTCTTTGCGACCCCCTGAATTGCAGCATGCCAGGCCTCCCTGTCCATCGCTAACTCCCGGAGTTCACTCAAACTCATGTCCGTTGAGTCGGTGACGCCTTCCGGCCATCTCATCCTCTGTCGTCCCCTTCTGCCCTCAATCCCTCCCAGCATCAGAGTCTTTTCCAATGAGTCAGCTCTTCGCATGAGGTGGCCAAAGTACTGGAGTTTCAGCTTTAGCATCATTCCTTCCAAAGAAATCCCAGGACTGATCTTTAGAATGGACAGGTTGGATCTCCTTGCAGTCCAAGGGACTCTCAAGAGTCTTCTCCAACACCACAGTTCAAAAGCATCAATTCTTCGGCACTCAGCTTTCTTCACAGTCCAACTCTCACATCCATACATGATCACAGGAAAAACCATAGCCTTGACTAGACGGACCTTTGTTGGCAATGTCTCTGCTTTTTAATATGCTATCTAGGTTGGTCATAACTTTCCTTCCAAGGAGTAAGTGTCTTTTAATTTCATGGCTGCAATCACCATCTGCAGTGATTTTGAGGCCCCCAAAATAAAGTCTGACACTGTTTCCACTGTTTCCCCATCTATTTCCCATGAAGTGATGGGACCGGATGCCATGATCTTCGTTTTCTGAATGTTGAGCTTTAGGCCAACTTCTTCACTCTCCTCTTTCTTTCACTTTCATCAGGAGGCTTTTTAGTTTCTCTTCACTTTCTGCCATAAGGGTGGTGTCATCTGCATATCTGAGCTTATTGATATTTCTCCTGGCAATCTTGATTCCAGCTTGTGTTTCTTCCAGTCCACCGTTTCTCATGATGTACTTTGCATAGAAGTTAAATAAGCAGGGTGACAATATACAGCCTTGACATACTCCTTTTCCTATTTGGAACCAGTCTGTTGTTCCATGTCCAGTTCTAACCGTTGCTTCCTGACCTGTATACAGGTTTCTCAAGAGGCAGGTCAGGTGGTCTGGTATTCCCATCTCTTTCAGAATGTTCCACAGTTTATTATGATCCACACAGTCAAAGTCTTTGGCATAGTCAATAAAGCAGAACATGTGATCTATTATTTGCTTTGTTTCTTTTGTCTTGTTTTACACACTCAATTTCCAGACACTGAATTTGAAGAAACATGATGATGTTGTGGATATTAAAGCACCAATGACCTAAGATATTTATTAAGTTATTGTTCTTTTCACATGCTAATTATAATTCGTAACAATGTAGCAAAACTGTAATTTGTGTAGACCTCTACTTTGACAATATAGAAATGATCTTTTTTGTTAAAAAATAATATTTTTCTGTACTAAATCAACAGTAAATATTTCACACATTTTCAGCGAATAAAATTCTGCCATCAAATACCATTTGTGATTATTTAATTTTACTCTTTATGGTAATATTATATGCCTTTCAGAGGAAAGTCTACATTACTTTATAGGTGGAAATTACAGACCTTTCACCTTTTAAAAATTGTGGAACCAGCAAAACATCTGAGAAAGAGAAAAGCTAAATAAAAATGCAATATAAAGTTATTTTGTGATGTGATGTCTTCTTAGATGACTTATATGTTGTTAGTTAACATTGTAGAGATCCCCTTTAAGATATTTTCATCCCTGTAAAACTTAAAACCTGGAAATCATCATTCATTGCATTAATTTTATTGGAAACTTCTTACTTTTTATAAGATTTGCTATGGATGGTAATATACTTGACTGGTGAACTAATTTCATCTTCTAAAATGAGGATTCTTGAATTCAAAGAACAACTGTGTTGTCCCCATAGTACTAGAACATCCCCACTTTTGCGTAATCCACAGTGACATTTGCAGTTGGACCCATTCCTAGGGGATTAATAAGCTTTTGAACAGCCAGTGCTCATGCCAGATACAGACTGGCAGGAAGCTGATGAGGCAGCACAATGAATGATCTACCATAAAGGCCATGGGCAAGAGGTGGCCATTAGTCTAGAGCTCAGTAATGCACTCTTCAAGTACATTACTCACCAATCCATCAGGCAACCTACTACAGGACCGAGAGATTCCAGCGCTTTTAAATCTGTAATGCAATGGCTGCCAGCCTGCTCTACATGCCCTAGGTTACAAGGGCACAGTAGTGTAGGAGGAAGGCAATTCATTTGGTGTCATAGCCAGTATTTTTTCTATTCTTTCTTCTGTATGTACTTAAGAAATAGGCTTTCCATTATCCACAGATTAATAGTGGAGAGAATGCTCTGGTGTCTCTATTAGCATTAACTACTGACAGATACTTTCCCAG
Organism: Ovis canadensis; assembly: GCF_042477335.2. Taxonomy (NCBI): domain Eukaryota; kingdom Metazoa; phylum Chordata; class Mammalia; order Artiodactyla; family Bovidae; genus Ovis; species Ovis canadensis. The sequence goes on along the minus strand of NC_091258.1, from coordinate 51,891,705 downwards.
TGCCTAATCGGCAGAATTTTCATTAGCTAAAATGAGAAAAATCTGTATAGGAAAATATATGTTATTTTTCATGCAATTACAGCTACTTGAATTTTCTACTAAAATAGACTATCAAAACAAATACAACTTGGTAAATAAAAGTCACAGACCTATAAATATGTCAAAACTTAGCTGTAAATCAAAGGTAGCATTAAAAAAAATTCAGGCATCATTTACCATTTTTAAAGTCTCTCTATGCATATGCTATAATTATAATTGCAAGTGAAATTTCAGGCAAAAAAATGATGTTTTCTAATGATAAAATTTCCTAATGATAAATTTGTAGCTAATAAAAATATGCAATTAAACAAACTACAGTTAAAGACAAAGAGAGAGGTCATTGGTTTAACTTAATTATAGTAGCATTATTTATCCTGATAGTACAACTTTCTACTTCTTTAGTGTTTCAATTTTTTTTTCTTTCATGATGATACTAGATGTGATTTAATTTTTGAATGCTCTTAGTAATGTGAAAGGTTGGCAAATCTATGTTCCCACTCTTAAAAAATATTTATTTATTTTGGCTGCGTTGAGTCTTACTTGCAGCATACGGGATCTTTGTGGCAGTGCGTGGGCTCTCTAGTTATGGTGCGCAGGCTTAACTGCCCCGTAGCATGTGGGATCTTAGTTTTCTGACCAGGGATCAAACCCCCATCTTCTGCTTTGGAAGGTGGATTCTTAACCACTGGACCACTAGGGAAGTTCTGATGTTCCCACTTTTTAAAGTAGCTTGTAAGATCTGAGGGTGTAAGAAGCACAGATCCAGAGCATTCCATGAGTGTAGCAGGGGAAAGGGAGAAGTGTTGTCTCAGTAGCTGTTGTGTCCTGCTAATGACCACTTGTGGGGTCAACATGGTGCTAATTTCATGGGAAAGGAGGGAATTAGGAATTAAGAATTCTTGCTTGAGAAAGACACTGTTAAAGAGAAGGTTTAAAAATTAAATACAGTTGGTTAGAATCCCATTTGGGGGTTCACTACAACCCAGAAGTCTTATTCTTGTACGTATCCTTGGCATAGGCTTGGTAGATATGCAGATGAGAGAATGGGGGCAGTTTTAGCAGCTGTTTATGGCCAGTATCTCTTCTGACTGGTTGATGTCCATGCAATAGATGTCAATGATTAAGATTTTTTTTTTTTGATATTTAAAAAAATGAAAAAAAATTTTTTTAAATTTTGCTTTATTTTACTTTACAATACTGTATCGGTATTTTTAATATAGCCCCTAGTGTGTGATGGAATTCCAGTTGAGCTATTTCAAATACTGAAAGATGATGCTGTGAAAGTGCTGCACTCAATATGCCAGCAAGTTTGGAAAACTCAGCAGTGGCCACAGGACAGGAAAGGTCAGTTTTCATTCCAATCCCAAAGAAAGGCAATGCCAAAGAATGCTCAAACTACCGCACAATTGCACTCATCTCACATGCTAGTAAAGTTATGCTCTAAATTCTCCAAGCCAGGCTTCAGCAATACGTGAACCGTGAACTCCCTGATGTTCAAGCTGGTTTTAGAAAAGGCAGAGGAACCAGAGATCAAATTGCCAACATCCACTGAATCATCAAAAAAGAAGGGAGTTCCAGAAAACATCTACTTCTGCTTTATTGACTATGCCGAAGCTTTTGACTGTGTGGATCATAATAAACTGTGGAAAATTCTGAAAGAGATGGGAATACCAGACCACCTGACCTGCCTCTTGAGAAACCTGTATGCAAGTCAGGAAGCAACAGTTAGAACTGGACATGGAACAACAGACTGGTTTCAAATATGAAAAGGAGTACGTCAACACTGTATATTGTCACACTGCTTCTTTAACTTCTATGCAGAGTACATCATGAGAAACGGTGGACTGGAAGAAACACAAGTGGAATCAAGACTGCTGGGAGAAATATCAATAACCTCAGATATGCAGATGACACCACCCTTATGGCAGAAAGTGAAGAAGAAATAAAGAGCCTCTTGGTGAAAGTGAAAGAGGAGAGTGAAAAAGTTGGCTTAAAGCTCAACATTCAGAAAACGAAGATCATGGCATCTGGTCCCATCACTTCATGGGAAATAGATAGAGAAACAGTGGAAACAGTGTCAGACTTAATTTTTGGGGGCTCCAAAATCACTGCAGATGGTGACTGCAGCCATGAAATTAAAAGACGCTTACTCCTTGGAAGAAAAGTTATGACCAACCTAGATAGCATATTCAAAAGCAGAGACATTACTTTGCCGACTAAGGTCCGTCTAGTCAAGGCTATGGTTTTTCCAGTAGTCATGTATGGATGTGAGAGTTGGACTGTGAAGAAGGCTGAGTGCCAAATAATTGATGCTTTTGAACTGTGGTGTTGGAGAAGACTCTTGAGAGTCCCTTGGAGTGCAAGGAGTTCCAACCAATCCATTCTGAAGGAGATCAGCCCTGGGATTTCTTTGAAAAGAATGATGCTAAAGCTGAAACTCCAGTACTTTGGCCACCTCATGCGAAGAGTTGACTCATTGGAAAAGACTCTGATGCTGGGAGGGATTGAGGGCAGGAGGAGAAAGGGACGACAGAGGATGAGATGGCTGGATGGCATCACTGACTTGATGGACGTGAGTCTGAGTGAACTCGGGGAGTTGGTGATGGACAGGGAGGCCTGGCGTGCTGCGATTCATGGGGTCGCAAAGAGTTGGACACGACTGAGTGACTGAACTGAACTGGTGTGTTGACATTAACTTAACTCGGCAGTCATTTTTTGAGCATACATCTAGGCATTAAATTAAAGAAGAAAAGTACACACAGTTTCTAGCTCTGAATCTCGTGGAGTATACATATATACAATACATTTAGGTTGAACCATATGATTTTGCTGACATTCAACCTTGACCTATAAAAATGATGATTTGATATGGTTCAGCATAATACAGTTAAGTGTTGCTATAAAGGTAAGCAAAAAATGCTGTGATAGCACCCACGAGTGACCAAGCCTATGGGGAGGATGAGTTCACTGGAGATTTTTTTTTAATGGAGATAATATTTGAGTGGTATTAAAAATATAAGCAAGAAATATTCACTTAACAAAGGAAGGCATCTATGAGGGAAACAGAACAGAATAAGAAAAGGGATGGAGAAATGTGAACCATTTATGACTTAGGTTTAAAAAGTTGGTGTTTTCCCACAGTGCTTATCTGTATGTAACAAGATTGGCATTTTTTTTTTCCCCTATGCTTTTGAACCCTTTATATCTTGAGTGGATTTTGGATATTTTTTCAATTCGCCAAGTACTAGGAAGGCTATAATAGGTATTAATATAGCAGTACCTTCCTCCATGAGCATTCATTTTATGATGATAAGATGATAAGAAGAAAGCAAATGAATGGATCAAGGAGTATAAGAAGTAGTGGTTGATGTCAGGAGTATTACAGACAGGCTGGCTGTGGATTCCAGCTCCATTACTTACTCTTAGTGGGCCATGGATAAGTTATTTAACCTCTCTTTGCCTCATTTTCCTCATTTTTATTATATATATAATAATATTATCTTCTGCCTTCTATGATCAGTTCAGTCGCTCAGTCGTGTCCGACTCTTTGTGACCCCATGAATCGCAGCACGCCAGGCCTCCCTGTCCATCACCAACTCCCCGAGTTCACTCAGATTCACGTCCATCAAGTCAGTGATGCCATTCAGCCATCTCATCCTCTGTCGTTCCCTTCTCCTCCTGCCCCCAATCCCTCCCAGCATCAAAGCCTTTTCCAGTGAGTCAACTCTTCGCATGAGGTGGCCAAAGTACTGGAGTTTCAGCTTTAGCATCATTCTTTTCAAAGAAATCTCAGGGCTGATCTCCTTCAGAATGGACTGGTTGGATCTCCTTGCAGTCCAAGGGACTCTCAAGAGTCTTCTCCAACACCACAGTTCAAAAGCATCAATTATTCGGCGCTCAGCTTTCTTCACAGTCCAACTCTCACATCCATACATGACTACTGGCAAAACCATACCCTTGACTAGACGAACCTTAGTCGGCAAAGAAATGTCTCCGCTTTTGAATATGCTATCTAGGTTGGTCATAACTTTTCTTCCAAGGAGTAAGCGTCTTTTAATTTCATGGCTGCAGTCACCATCTGCAGTGATTTTGGAGCCCCCAAAAATAAAGTCTGACAGTTTCCACTGTTTCCCCATCTATTTCCCATGAAGTGATGGGACCGGATGCCATGATCTTCATTTTCTGAATGTTGAGCTTTAAGCCAACTTTTTCACTCTCCTCTTTCACTTTCATCAAGAGGCTTTTTAGTTCCTCTTCACTGGGAGGAAAAATAAATAAATAATTAAAACCCACAGATTACGTGCCCAACGGTAACTCCCAGCGGAGAAGCAGCACAGATGCCTGCATCCGCCACTAGTAAGCGGGAGATGGGCAGGGAGGCGTGGGCTGCATTGCTTAGAGTAAGGACAGGCCTGAATGCCCCGAGGGCAATCTGAGGAAACTAACTTGAGATAGCAAACCAGACTGTGGGAGAGCTACCGCAAAGAAAAGCCCTAAATTAAGACACCGTCAGGCCCGCTCACAGACCAAAGGGCTGAGCACAGCTAGCCAGCTACGGACCGGCCCATCTCCTGCCAGAGACAGGATGGCAAGGGCAGCCAGAGCCGGAAGGGGGCAATTGCAGCCCCAGAGAGGCATCATCTACCAAACTGCAAGCAGGCTTTATTGCTAACCAAGACTTCTTGGGATTCTGGATGGTCGACATCCCCTGAGAAGGTGTGCCGGTTGTACACCCAGAAAACTGAGCGGCAGGGACGGGGGAGGCGATAAGTTGCAACGACTGTGCTCGCCAAACACCTGGTCACCTGAGCAGCTTGGACCTGGGAAGGGCACAAAATGCAGACCCAACCAAATCTGCGCCTCTGAGGACTACCCCAGTACCTGAACCTGAACAGCTTAGACCTGGGAGGTGCATGCAGCCCAGGGCCGGCCTCAGACAGTTCCCGGCAGAGCAACCTAGAGCCTAAGCAGGGTAGACAGGGAAAGCACACACACTGTGAGCAGGGGCAAGCCCAGGGTGGCTGAGACACTGCGAACACACACCAGTGTTATTTGTTTGCAGCGTTCCTCTCTCCCCACAGCACGATTGAACAAGTGAGCCTAAAAAAGTGTCCACCACCTCCCCCTTGGGTCAGGCACTGAAGAGGCCAGCAAACAGAAGAAGCTAAAACAGAGGGAACCACTCTGGAAGTGACAGGTGCAATAGATTAAAACTCTGCAGTTGGCACCGATTACATGAGAAGTATAAGCTGGATCAAGGAACTACCTGAAAATGAACTGACTCCACACTGACCACAACACCACCAGAGAAAGTCCTAGGTATTTTTTACTATTATCATTATTTAAATTAAAATTTTTTATTTTTAAGTCCTCTATTACTCCTTTAATTTTCATTTTTATAACCAACTATTACTTTGAAAAAAAAAAGACCCTATTTTTTAAAGTAAACCTCATATATATTTTATAATTTTGTGACTTTGTTTTTTTCCTTTAATATTGTCTTTTTGAGACTCCAACCTCTACTCCAGATTTTTAATCTTTGCTTTTTGGTATTTGTTATCAAATTTGTACCTTTAAGAACCCAATCTTCAGTACCCATTTTCACTTGGGAGATTACTGGCTTGACTGCTCTTTCCCCCTTTGGACTCTCCTTTTTCTCCACCAGATCGCCTCTATCTCCTCCCTCTCCCTCCTCTTCTCTACCCAACTCTGTGAATCTCTGTGTTCCAGACTGTGGAGAACACTTAGGGAACTGATTACTGGCTGGATCTTCCTCTCTCCTTTTGATTCCCCCCTTTATCCTCCTGGCCACCTCTGTCTCCTTCCTGCATCTTCTCTTCACTGTATAACTCCATGAACATCTCAGAGCGGTCTAGACTGTGGAGAGCACACAGGGAAGTGATTACTGGCTAGCTTGCTCTTGCCTCTTTTGATTTCCCCTCTTCTCCTCCTGGTCACCTCTATCACCCTCCTCCCTCTTCTCTTCTCCATGTAACTCTGTGAACCTCTCTTGGTGTCCCTCACTGAGGAGAAATTTTTCATCTTTAACCTAGATGTTTTATCATCGGTGCTATATAGATGGAGAAGTCTTGATGCTACTTTAAGAATAAGACTGAAAACCAGAGGAAGGAGGCTTAAGTCCAAATCCTGAGAACACCAGAGAACTCCTGACTCCAGGGAACATTAATCGGTAGGAGCTCATCAAATGCCTCCATACCTACACTGAGACCAAGCACCACTCAAGGGCCAACAAGTTCCAGAGCAAGACATACCACACAAATTCTCTACCAACATAGGAACAGAGCCCTGAGCTTCAATATACAGGCTGCCCAAAGTCACTTCAAACCCACTGACATCTCATAACTCATTACTGGACACTTCATTGCACTCCAGAGAGAATAAATTCAGCTCCACTCACCAGAACACCGACACAAGCTTCCCTAACCAGGAAACCTTGATAAGACACCCATCCAAACCCACCCACAGCGAGAAACTCTGCAATAAAGAGAACTCCACAAACTGCCAGAATACAGAAAGGCCACCCCAAACACAGCAATATAAACAAGATGAAGAGGAAGAGAAATACCCAGCAGGTAAAGGAACAGGATAAATGCCCACCAAACCAAACCAAAGAGGAAGAGATAGGGATCTACCTGATAAAGAATTCCAAATAATGATAGTGAAAATGATCCAAAATCTTGAAAACAAAATGGAGTTACAGATAAATAGCCTGGAGACAAGGATTGAGAAGATGCAAGAAAGGTTAAACAAGGACCTATAAAAAATAAAAAAGAGTCAACAAATAATGAATAAGGCAATAAATGAGATAAAAAACACTCTGGAGGGAACCAACAGTAGAATAACGGAGGCAGAAGATAGGATAAGTGATGTAGAAGATAAGATGGTAGAAATCAATGAAACAGAGGAAAAAAGAAAAACTAATTAAAAGAAATGAGGACAATCTCAGAGACTTCTAGGACAATGTTAAACACCTCAACATTCGAATCATACAGGTCCCAGAAGAAGAAGACAAAAAGAAAGACCATGAGAAAATACTTGAGGAGATAATAGTTGAAAACTTCCCTAAAATGGGTAAGGAAATAATCACCCAAGTCAAAGAAACCCAGAGAGTCCCAAACAGGATAAACTCAAGGTGAAACACCCCAAGACACATATTAATCAAATTAACAAAGATCAAACACAAAGAACAAATATTAGAACCAGCAAGGGTAAAACAAGAAATAACACACAAGGGCATTCCCACAAGGATAACAGCTGATCTTTCAATAGAAACTCTTCAGGCCAGGAGGGAATGGCAGGACATACTTAAAGTGATGAAAGAAAATAACCTACAGCCCAGATTAGTGTACCCAGCAAGGATCTCATTCAAATATGAAGGAGAAATCAGAAGCTTTACAGACAAGCAAAAGCTGAGAGAATTCAGCACCACCAACCTAGCTCTCCAACAAATGCTAAAGGATCTTCTCTAGACAGGAAACACAGAAAGGGTATATAAACTTGAACCCAAAATAATAAAGTAAATGGCAATAGGATCATACTTATGAATAATTACCTTAAACGTAAATGGGTTGAATGCTGCAACCAAAAGACAAAGACTGGCTGAATGGATACAAAAACAAGACCCCTAATATGTTGTCTACAAGAGACCCACATCGAAACAAGGGACACATACAGACTGAAAGTGAAGGGCTGGAAAAAGATATTCCATGCAAATAGAGACCAAAAGAAAGCAGGAGTAGCAATACTCATATCAGAAAAAATATACTTTAAAACAAAGGCTGTGAAAACAGACAAAGAATGACACTACATAATGATCAAAGGATCAATCCAAGAAGAAGATATAACAGTTATAAATAAAATATATATGCATCCAACATAGGAGCACCGCAATATGTAAGACAAATGCTAACAAGTATGAAAGGGGAAATTAACAAAAACACAATAATAGTGGGAGACTTTAATACCCCACTCACACTTATAGATCAACTAAACAGGATAGATCAACTAAACAGAAAATTAACAAGGAAACACAAACTTTAAATGATACAAGAGACCAGTAGACATAATTGATATCTATAGGGCATTTCACCCCAAAACAATGAATTTCACCTTTTTCGCTGGCACACACAGAACCTTCTCCAAGACAGATCACATCCTGGGCCATAAATCTAACCTTGGTAAATTCAAAAAAATTGAAATCATTCCAAGCATCTTTTCTGACCACAATGCAGTAAGATTAGATCTCAATTACAGGAGAAAAACTATTAAAAATTCCAACCTATGGAGGCTGAACAACACGCTCTGAATAACCAACAAATCACAGAAGAAATAAAAATATGCATAGAAATGAATGAAAATGAAAACACAACAACCCGAAACCTGTGGGACACTGTAAAAGCAGTGCTAAGGGGAAGGTTCATAGCAATATAGGCTTACCTCAAGAAACAAGAAAAAGTCAAATAAATAACCTAACTCTACACCTAAAGCAACTAGAAAAGGAAGAAATGAAGAACCCCAGGGTTAGTAGAAAGAAAGAAATCTTAAACATTAGGGCAAAAATAAATGCAAAAGAAACAAAAGAGACCATAGCAAAAATCAACAAAGCCAAAAGCTGGTTCTTTGAGAGGATAAATAAGATTGACAAACCATTAGCCAGACTCATCAAGAAACAAAGGGAGAAAAATCAAATCAACAAAATTAGAAATGAAAATGGAGAGATCACAACAGACAACACAGAAATACAAAGGATCATAAGAGACTACTATCAGCAACTATATGCCAATAAAATGGACAACTTGGAAGAAATGGACAAATTCTTAGAAAAGTACAACTTTCCAAAACTGAACCAGGAAGAAATAGAAAATCTTAACAGACATATCACAAGCACAGAAATTGAAACTGTAATCAGAAATCTTCCAGCAAACAAAAGCCCGGGATCAAACAGCGTCACAGCTGAATTCTACCAAAAATTTCAAGAAGAGCTAACACCTATCCTACTCAAACTCTTCCAGAAAATTGCAGAGGAAGGTAGACTTCCAAATTCATTCTATGAGGTCACCATCACCCTAATACCAAAACTTGACAAAGATGCCACAAAAAAAGAAAACTACAGGCCAATATCACTGATGAACATAGATACAAAAATCCTTAACAAAATTCTAGCAAACAGAATCCAACAACACATTAAAAACATCATACATCATGACCATGAGGGCTTTATCCCAAGGATGCAAGGATTCTTCAATATCTGCAAATCAATCAATGTAATCCACCACATTAACAAATTGAAATATAAAAGCCATATGATTATCTCAATAGATGCAGAGAAAGCCTTCAACAAAGTTCAACATCCATGTATGATAAAAACCCTCCAGAAAGCAGGAATAGAAGGAACATACCTCAACATAATAAAAGCTATATATGACAAACCCACAGCAAACATCCTTAAAGGTGAAATATTGAAAGGATTTCCCCCGAAAGTCAGGAACAAGACAAAGGTGCCCACTCTCACCACTACTATTCAATATAGTTTTGGAAGTTTTGGCCACAGCAAAACTCTTTTGCTGCTCTTTTTCAGAGCAGAAAAAGAAACAAAAGGAATTCAAATTGGAAAAGAAGAAGTAAAACTCTCACTGTGTGCAGATGACATGATCCTCTACACAGAAAACCCTAAAGACTCCATCAGAAAATTACTAGAGCTAATCAATGAATATAGTAAAGTTTCAGGATATAAAATCAACACACAGAAATCCCTTGCATTTCTATACAATAACAATGAGAAAACAGAAAGAGAAATTAAGGAAACAATTCCATTCATCATTGCAACAACAAAAAAAATAAAATACTTAGAAATATATCTACCTAAAGAAACAAAAGACCTATATATAGAAAACTATAAAACATTGGTGAAAGAAATCAAAGAGGACATTACTAGATGGAAAAATATACCGTGTTCACGGATCAGAAGAATGAATATAGTGAAAATGAGTATACTACCCAAAGCAATCTATAGATTCAATGCAATCCCTATCAAGCTACCAACGGTATTTTTCACAGAGCTAGAACAAATAATTTCACAGTTTGTATGGAAATACAAAAAACCTCAAATAGCCAAAGCAATCTTGAGAAAAAAGAATGGAACTGGAGGAATCAACCTGCCTGACTTCAGGCTCTACTACAAAGCCACAGTCATCAAGACAGTATGGTACTTGCACAAAGACAGGAATATAGATCAATGGAACAAAATAGAAAGCCCAGAGATAAACCCACACACCTATGGACACCTTATCTTTGACAAAGGAGGCAAGAATATACAATGGAGAAGAGACAATCTCTTTAACAAGTGGTGCTGGGAAAACTGGTCAACCACTTGTAAAAGAATGAAACTAGAACACTTTCTAACACCATACACAAAAATAAACTCAAAATTGATTAAAGATGTAAACGTAAGACCAGAAACGATTAAACTCCTAGAGGAGAACATAAGCAAAACACTCTCCGACATAAATCACAGTAGGATCCTCTATGACCCACCTCCCAGAATATTGGAAATAAAAGCAAAAATAAAAAATTGAGACCTAGTTAAACTTAAAACCTTCTGTACAGCAAAGGAAACTATAAACAAGGTGAAAAGACTGCCTTCAGAATGGGAGAAAATAATAGCAAATGAAGCAACTGACAAACAACTAATCTCAAAAATATACAAGTAACTCCTGCAGCTCAATTCCAGAAAAATAAATGACCCAATCAAAAATGGGCCAAAGAACTAAACAGGCATTTCTCCAAAGAAGACATACAGATGGCTAAAAAATACATGAAAAGATGCTCAACATCATTCATTATCAGAGAAATGCAAATCAAAAACCACAATGAGGTACCATTTCACGCCAGTCAGAATGGCTGCGATCCAAAAGTCTACAAGCAATGAATGCTGGAAAGGGTGTGGAGAAAAGGGAACCCTCTTACACTGTTGGTGGGAATGCAAACTAGCACAGCCACTATGGAGAACAGTGTGGAGAGTCCTTAAAAAACTGGAAATAAAACTGCCATACGACCCAGCAATTCCACTGCTGGGCATGCACACCAAAGATAGCAGAATTGAAAGAGACACATGTACCTCAATGTTCATTGCAGCACTATTTATAATAGCCAGGACAAGGAAGCAACCTAGATGTCCATCAGCAGATGAATCGATAAGAAAGCTTTCGTACATATACACAATGGAGCACTCAGTTCAGTTCAGTTCAGTCGCTCAGTCATGTCCAACTCTCTGCGACCCCATGAACCGCAGCACACCAGGCCTCCCTGTCCATCACCAACTTCCCGAGTTCACTCAGACACATCCATCGAGTCAGTGATGCCATCCAGCCATCTCATCCTCTGTCGTCTCCTTCTCTTCCTGCCCTCAATCCCTCCCAGCATCAGAGCCTTTTCCAATGAGTCAACTCTTTGCATGAGGTAGCCAAAGTACTGGAGTTTCAGCCTTAGCATCACTCTTTTCAAAGAACACCCAGGGCTGATCTCCTTTAGAATGGACTGGTTGGATCTCCTTGTAGTCCAAGGGACTCTCAAGAGTCTTCTCCAACACCACAGTTCAAAAGCTTCAATTCTTCGGTGCTAAGCTTTCTTCACAGTCCAACTCTTACATCCATACATGACCACTGGAGAAACCATAGCCTTGACTAGACGGACCTTTGTTGGCAAAGTAATGTCTCTGCTTTTCAACATGCTATCTAGGTTGGTTATAACTTTTCTTCCAAGAAGTAAGTGTCTTTTAATTTCATGGCTGCAGTCACCATCTGCACTGATTTTGGAGCCCCCCAAAATAAGGTCTGACACTGTTTCCACTGTTTCCCCACCTGTTTCCCATGAAGTGATGGGACCAGATGGCATGATCTTCGTTTTCTGAATGTTGAGCTTTAAGCCAACTTTTTCACTCTCCACTTTCACTTTCATCAAGAGGCTTTTTAGTTCCTCTTCACTTTCTGCCATAAGGGTGGTGTCATCTGCATATCTGAGGTTATTGATATTTCTCCTGGTAATCTTGATTCCAGTTTGCGCTTCTTCCAGTTACTTAGCCATTAAAAAGGAATATATTTGAATCAGTTCTAATGAGGTGGATGAAACTGGAGCCTATTATACAGAGTGAAGTAAGCCAGAAAGAAAAATACCAATACAGTATACTAACACATATATATGGAATTTAGAAAGATAGTAATGATAACCCTGTATGCGAGACAGCAAAAGAGACGCATGTATAGAAGAGTCTTCTGGACTCTGTGGGAGAGGGCAAGGGTGGGATGATTTGGGAGAATGGCATTGAAACATGTATATTATCATATGTGAAACGAATTGCCAGTCCAGGTTCGCTGCCTAATACAGGATGCTTGGGCTGGTGCACTGGGATGACCCAGAGGGATGGTATGGGGAGGGAGGTGGAGGAGAGTTCAGAATGGGGAACATGTGTACACCCGTGGTGGATTCATGTCAATGTATGGCAAAATCAATACAAATTGTGAAGTAAAAAAAATAAAAAATAAAAATAAACGTTAAAAAAATAAAATTAAAAAGGAAAGAAAACAGAAGTGATTTTATGTTTTCAGTTTCTATCTGTAGAGTATAAAACATTAAGAGATAATTTTGGGGGGACATCTTTCCCTTCAAGTAAAATGTCCCCATATTTTCAACGTAGTGGGACAAGTCAGAGCTCTCAAGTAGGAAAACTGCTCTTTGAAATTTCTGGGCTACCTCAACACTAGAAATATTGGCTCTTCCAATACCACATGCAGTTAAGTCAGTATTTATGATGAGTCCAGGGATTTTGTACTAGGAGGAAAAAGTGTCCTGCAACCAAACAACTAAATATTCTGGATAAAAGATTTACAACATCCTTTTAAATATATAGCCGAGCTCACAATAAAGTAAGAAACATCCTTAGAGGCAAAGAACTAAGCAGAAGCATGAATCCAGAGAGGTAAACATGCTAAAGCCAGCGGCTGCCCTGAGGGCATCTGCCAATCCCCAGTAACCCAGAGCTTTTTATTTGAGAAGTTGGAATGGAAACCCCAACGTAAAATCAGGATTCTGGGAGATACACCTTCAGTGAAAGAGTGAAGCAGAAATTTTTCCCTGCAAAAGAGAAATAATAAAACTTCTGTTTTGCCTTGGGTATGGTTGGAAGGGATAAAAAGTCTCTCTTGGTATTTTTTAATAGAGTGACATATAATTTATAATTCAAACAGGGAATCTTTTGAGAGTGGAAGAAGGTATTACTGTATTAATAATTACATCAGGACAAAGGACATTTTAATTGGGATTGTTTGGGGCAAACCAGAATGTATGAGCATCCTAATTATAACTACAGGTTAGTTGTCACATGAGTATTGGGACTGAAATCACACTATTTATATAGGTTGAAAAATAACCAAGCTGAGTAATTCTTGGTTGATAATTATTTCCAGGCACCCAGCAGGAAGAAATGTATATCCATTCTAGGAAAATGTGTCCTTAACCCTGGCCTCACAGAATTTGCTCAAAATCCCAGTTTACATGATCTTGTGATGGAAAATAAAAAGAAAAATCACAAAACTCATGAGGAAACAAGATACTACAAGCAAGAGGCAACATAAATAACAATTAGAGAAAGCTGATGAAAAAATACTGTATTTCAAATAATGGAATTGTATAATTCAGATTATAAAATAAGTACATTTAATATTTGTAAAGAAATAAAGGAGAGAATAGAAATATGAGCCAGATGTAAGAGAATACAAAATATGACCAAAGACTAAAGAGAGTTTTTTAAAAGAGACAACAATATTTTTTATGGAAAAAATAATTAAAATTTAAAATGTAATGAACAAGTAAACCATCAGATTTGACGTAGATAAAAGGAGAATTAGTGAACTAGAAGATAAAACTAAAGAAGTTAGCTAGAATAAAACATAGCAAGACACAGAGGTGGAAAATATGAAAAAGAAACTACGATATGTGGAGAATGAGGTTTAATAACCTAAAATTCACAGTTTTAAGTGTGATAATAAATAAGGTAAGAAAGACATCTCTTTAACTGTCTTTAAGTTAAAGAGATAATTACTGAGAATTTTCCAGGAATGTTGGACTACATGAATCTTTAGAATAAGAAAGTATAGTGATCCTGAGAAGAATAAAGAAATCTACATGCACATTTAACCTCACCTGAGTGAATCTACAAAGCACCAAATATGAAAAGAGGGTCTTCAGAGCAAACAAAGGGACAATTTACCATGGAAGAAACAATACTGATATCTGACTTCCTAACTGCAACAATGGAAACTAGAAACCAAGGACACAATATATTTAAATTATTGAGATAAAATAATTTGCAACCCAAAATTATATTCTGAGGAAATTATCTTTAAAGGATGAGGCTAAAATAAGGACATTTTAGACAAAAACTGAGAGTTTATGAGCTGACTCTCACTGGAGAATTAATTATTCAGGGCTGTACCTCAAGGGGGGCTTCCCAGGTGGCACAGTAGTAAAGAATCTGCCTGCCAATGCAGGAGACACAAGAGATGCAGTTTCAATCCGTGGGTCAGAAAGATCTTCTGGAATAGGAAATGGCAGCCTGCTCTAGTATTCATGCCTGGAAAATTCCATGGACAGAGGAGCCTGGCAGGTCACAAAGAGTCGGATATAAGTGAGTGAGCACATATACACACATACCTTAAGAAGTTAAAAAAAATGATCCTAGAAAGAAAGTATATGGTGCAATAAGAAATAGCAAGCAAAAAAACTGAACAATCAAAAAAGGTAAACATTAAATATGGGTATGTCTAAATCAACACTGCCTTATCAAATGATAAAATTAGGTTTCTGCTTCAGGCAGTAGTGGAATAAACGATATCAAGCAAATCTTTCAGCTGAAAACAATTATAAATTCTGGGAGACAGATAGAAAGGTAGAAAATAGCAGACAGACTCATTTATAGACATAAATCTAAAAGTGAAAATTATCAAGTGAAAAACTCATCAAATTGTATACTTAAGACATACACATTTCACTGTATGTTAATTTTAGCTTAAAAAAAAAGAGCTATAAAATATTAAATTCCAGCTGGTAGGCTTGCTTTTTGCCATGATACAAGTTAGTAATTTGAAAGGAACTCTTGTGAATTCTAGGCTAGAACAAATGAGTAAATAGTAAGGATAATACAAGCTAGATTTCTCACTGTTGAAGAAGGGAGTTTCAATTATGGAAAGGCGGAAGACTAGAATTTAACATATGGCATTAAACACTACATATAAAAATAAACTCAAAATGGATTAAAGACTTACATGTAAGACCTGAAACCATAAAACTCCTAGAAGACATAGGCAGTATGTTCTTTGACACTGGTCTCAGCAATATTTTTTGTATGTCTCCTCAGTTAAAGGAAACAAAAATAAACAAACAAAAAAACACTCCAGTCAAACTTAAGAACAATTGCATAGTGAAGGAAACCATCAACACAATGAAAAGGCAGCTTACCAAATGGAAAAAGACATTTATTTTCAAACGATATATCTGATTAGAGGTTAATGTCCAAAACATAAAGTAGTCCTAAGACTCAGTGTGAAAATATCTGATTAAATAAGGGGCAGAGGAAACAAATGAACATTTTTCTAAAGAAGACATAGAGATGTCCGTGGTCAACAGATATGAAAAGATGCTCAACACAGCTTATCATCAAGGAAATATAAATAAAAACCTCACACCTGTTAGAACAACTATTATCAAAAAGAACAGAAATGACAAGTGTTGATGAGGATATGGAGAAAAAGGATCCTTTGTGCAATGTTGGTAGGAATGTAAATTGGCTCAGCCACTGTGGAAAACAGCATGGAGTTTCCCTAAAAAACTAAAAATATAACTCCTATGTGATCCAGCAATTCCCCTCCTGAGTATTTTATTTGAAGAAAACAAAAACTTCTAGTTCAAAAAGATATAAGCAGCCAGTGTTCATTGTAGCATTGTTCACAAAAGCAACGATATGGAAACAACCTAAAAGTCCACTAACGGATAAAGAAAATGTATATACATGCAAAGGTATATACATGCAAAGGAATATTAGTCAGCCATAAAAAGAATGAAATCTAGCTGACACAACATGGATGGACCTGAAGGTATTATGCTAAGTGAAATAAGTCAGACAGAGAAAGACAAATACTGTATGTTTTCACTTATATATGGAATCTACAAAACACAGCTAAAAACAAACAAACAAACAAACAAATAGAATAGACTAATAGATACAGAGAAAAAACCAGTGGTTGCCAGAATGGGGGTTGGTTTGGGGGATGGGCAAAATAGATGAAGGGGATTAAGAGGTACAAACTACCAGTTATAAAATAAAAAAGTCACAAGGATGTAATGTACGGCATAGGAAACATAGTCAATAATATTACCACAACTTTTTATGGTACGTAATTGATCACTATGTTGCACATATGAAACTAATAAAATACTGTAAGTTAATTGAAGTAATATTGTATTTCAATTTTTTAAAAAAGGATTTCATTTAGGATCAAATATGATGTGCATAATGCGTACACAAATAATGACACATAATAAACACTTAACATGCACTAAAAAAGAGACAACTTACTAAAAAAATAAATTAGTATTATAACACTTCAGTATTCTTGCCTGGAGAATCCCCATGGACAGAGGAGCCTGGTTGGCTGCAGTCCATGGGGTCGCAAAGAGTCAAACATGACTGAGTGACTAAGCACAGCACATGATAACATGTATATTAAATAACTATGTTGCATTCACCCTGGGGTGCAAAAGCCTCTAGGGTAGCAAAAACAGAAATTACTTAAAATACTGGTGTGTTAAGAAAGAGGATGGCTTTAATGTCTGGACCAGCACTGTCCAACACAAGTTTTTGCAATAATGGAAATATTCTATAGGACAGCGCTAGTCTAGACATTTGCACTGTCTAATACAGTAGACACTAAATAACTGGCTTTTGAGCACTTGAAATAAAAGACAGTATAACTGAGGGACTGAAATTTAAATTACATTTACTTTTAATTAATCGAAATTTAAATAGCCACATGTGTCTAATGCTTATTGGTCAATACAGGTCTTGACAACACATCTTGTTATAAATATTGTAGTTTTTCAATTCCTTGCTTATATACTTGGCACATAACTCAAAAGGAGTTTAAAGCATAATGCCATTGCTATAATAAATCTCTTACTATTTCTGTCTATTTACTTTTGTAAACAAGTTTTCTCAGGGCTTACAATAGCAAAACAAAAATACAAAGAAACATTGATTCAGTCAGTCAGTAAAATTCATATATAGACACGTGAATTAATTGGGGGAAAAATGTCCCAGGCACCTCATTAACAGATGGGCTTTGATTAAAATGTACGTTTTTGCTTCAGTCAGTCAGTTCAGACAGTTCAGTTGCTCAGTTGTGTCCAGCTCTTTGCAACCCATGAATCGCAGCATGCCAGGCCTTCCTGTCCATTACCAACTCCCAGAGTTCACTCAGATTCATGTCCATCGAGTCGGTGATGCCATCCAGCCATCTCATTCTCTGTCGTCCCCTTCTCCTGCCCCCAACCCCTCCCAGCGCTAGGGTCTTTTCCAATGAGTCAACTCTTTGCATGAGGTGGCCAAAGTATTGGAGTTTCAGCTTCAGCATCAGTCTTTCCAATGAACACCCAGGACTGATCTCCTTTAGGATGGACTGGTTGGATCTCCTTGCAGTCCAAGGGACTCTCAAGAGTCTTCTCCAACACCACAGTTCAAAAGCTTCAATTCTTCGGTGCTCAGCTTTCTTCACAGTCCAACTCACATCCATACACGACCGCTGGAGAAACCATAGCCTTGACTAGACGGACCTTTGTTGGCAAAGTAATGTCTGTGCTTTTGAATATGCTATATAGGTTGGTCATAACTTTCCTTCCAAGGAGTAAGTATCTTTTAATTTCATGGCTGCAATCACTACCTGCACTGATTTTGGAGCCCCCCCCCTCAAATAAATTGTGGTAGTTTCCACTGTTTCCCCATCTATTTCCCATGAAGTGATGGGACCAGATGCCATGATCTTCATTTTCTGAATGTTGAGCTTTAAGCCAATGTTTCCTCTTTCACTTTCATCAAGAGGCTTTTTAGTTCCTCTTCACTTTCTGCCATAAGGGTGGTGTCATCTGCATATCTGAGGTTATTAACATTTCTCCCGGCAATCTTGATTCCAGCTTTGCTTCCTCCAGCCCAGCGTTTCTCATGATGTACTCTGCATAGAAGTTAAATAAGCAGGGTGACAATATACAGCCCTGACGTACTTCTTTTCCTATTTGGAACCAGTCTGTTGTTCCATGTCCAGTTCTAACTGTTGCTTCCTGACCTGCATATAGGTTTCTCAAGAGGCAGGTCAGGTGGTCTGGTATTCCCATCTCTTTCAGATTTTCCCACAGTTTATTGTGATCCACACTGTCAAAGGCTTTGGTATAGTCAATAAAGCAGAAATAGATGTTTTTCTGGAACTCTCTTGCTTTTTCGATGATCCAGCGGATGTTGGCAATTTGATCTCTGGTTTCTCTGCCTTTTCTAAAACCAGCTTGAATATCTGGAAGTTCATGGTTCACGTGTTGCTGAAGTCTGGCTTGAAGAATTTTGAGCATTACTTTATTAGCGTGTGAGATGAGTGCAATTGTGCGATAGTTTGAGCATTCATTGGCATTGCCTTTCTTTGGGATTGGAATGAAAACTGACCTTTTCCAGTCCTGTGGCCACTGCTGAGTTTTCCAAATTTGCTTCAGTTCAGTTCAGTTCATTCGCTCAGTCGTGTCCGACTCTTTGCGACCCCATGAATCGCAGCACGCCAGGCCTCCCTGTCCATCACCATCTCCCGGAGTTCACCCAAAAGTCATGTCCATCGAGTCGGTGATGCCATCCAGACATCTCATCCTCTGTCGTCCCCTTCTTCTCCTGCCCCTAATCCCTCCCAGCAGCTAGTAACTATTAAAATTTGGGTAATATATTTGTTTTGATTAACCGTGTAGAAAAATAATTGTGATGCTAAAAATATTTAATACAAAACAAATCTTAGCCTAGAGCAGAGATTTCCAAACGTTCTCAGCTTACAGGGCCCTTAGTGTTGCAGTGTTTTCTTCCTTATTCACCTAGGCTAGAAGAAATATCTCAAGAATTTAATAGTGGTAATTCAGGTCATGCCCAACAGATGTCGCTGTTTTTCTCTCAAAAATTCGAAATACTCTGCAGTGCACCTGTGAATTAACTGTAGTGCCAGGGGTGCCTCGGTGTACAGTTTGACATTCATGGATCTAGAGTCTTTGGCATTTAAAAAACAAAGCGACTGGCAAATCAGCATAAAGGAGTATTTTATATTCCCAGTGTTAGGAGTAGCTTTTAGGAGTGACTAATGGAAAACATAGAGGACACCAAAAAAAAGGTAGGTTTCAAGAATTCAAAAAGATTACAAATAATTTGGGGGCAGGCTAGTAGTGAATGGTATGATTAAATAGGCATCCACAAATGTATTTTGAAGTTTAGATTAAGTATACCATAATAGAAATAGCATCACCGACTCAATAGACATGAGTTTGAGTAAGCTCCAGGAGCTGGTGATGGACAGGGAAGCCTGGCGAGCTGCAGTCCATGGGGTTGCAAAGAGTCAGACATGACTGAGCAACTGAACTGAACTGAATTGAACTGAATAGAAATAGATGAATATATATATACATATATGTCAGTGCAATATAACAGGGAAAACATTTTTAATTGTTTGTAAAAAGCTGCATTCAATTTACAAAATAAGCCTCTCTCAGCTCACATCCCATCTTCCAACTCTGAAAGCTGCTTGTGGTCACATACTGAGGTGATTATCTGAGTAGCTATTCCTTGTAGACTGAGTAGACCATGGTAAGAAAATTTCCACTCTGGGAAACGTTTAAATGAATGAATGAGAGAGAGGGAGAGAGAAGAAAAAAATACTGTGAACTGGGAAAGAGAAATACAATGGATGGAAAACAATGTTAAGGAGACTAGAAGAAAGAGAAGGGGTTAAGGGTTAGTGGGCTTCCCTGGTGGCTCAGATGATAAAGAATCTGTCTGCAATGCAGGACACCTGGGTTCAGTCCCTGGGTCGAGAAGATCCTCTGGCAAAGGGAATGGCTACCCACTCCAGCATTCTTACCTGAAGAACGCCATGGACAGAGGAGCCTGGCTGGCTATAGTCAGTGGGTTAACAAAGAGTCGGACATGACTGAGCGACTAAACACATTTTCGCTTTCACTGAGGGTTAGCATGTGTTTCTTCGAATCTACAAAATGAGGATAGTTGTATTTTCCCTATTATAAATATTCTCTCTGGCATGTTCTATAAATAGTCCCTATCTACAGTTAGTAGTTTGTGGAAAAAGGAGTTCCTCAAGAATTACAGACATAGACATATAAAGTTATATCAAAATGAAATATCTCTAGTTAAACACATACATTTATTATTAATAAAATATTAAGATAGTTTATTCACCACTGAAACCATAAATATTTTTTATAATAAACTTGGCAGAATTTGAATGGAGTAGATACCTTGATTTGCTTATTACTGTTCTGTATTATGAGAGATTGTTCCATGACAAACTAAGGAGTTTTCTACCAATAAGACTTAAGAGAGCAGAAGTTCTCATCTTCAAATGGCTTATGGAAGTAATTTTCCCAGTCATAATGTAAAATTTGAGAAACTCAGGGTTCTCTGAAATGACTTCCTTGTCCAAATTAACTTTTCCCCACTCTGTTTTCATTTTTAAAGAAATGTATACAATTAGCCCATCTTTCGGTTCCTCATTACACAGGGGACAGTAACAGTCGTTTCACTGAGTTGCAGAAGTAAAGATACAGTCTAGGCAAGCCTCTGCAATGTCATAAAATGTAAACTACCAAAGTTGTTATTTTTCCACTGTCTCTCTCTTGCTTTGGCTTAAATGAAATACTGTGTCTTCAGGTTCTTAATAGTGGACTGGAGGTCTACCTTTGTAGATTTTCAGAGATTAATTTATGGTATTGTGGATTATATGAGAATTTAGAGATTAAACAATTTCAACTCTCTCTGCTATGTCCATCATTAGTTCATTTGATATGATTCTGGGCATTTCCCAAGGTTAAATTCTAAATTTTTCATTCACACTACCTTTCTGAATGTTCTAGATGAATCTTGTGACTTCACATATTATTAGTTTGGGCTGTCATATACCCATCTACAAATATACTTCTTATCTTCTAAATCTCTATACAGCATTGTTCATAAAACACTTTTAACTTATATGCCACAACTCCTGAAACATATTGAAAACCAAGTCTATCTCTCTCCAAGAGCTATCTTTACAAAATTTCCCATAATTATCAACAAGCCCTTCAGTGTTGGGCTTCCCAGGGAGCTCAGTGGTAAAGAATTCACCTGCCAATGCAGGAGACACAGGAGATGTGGGTGTGATCCTTGGGCTGGGGAGATCCCTTGGAGAAGGAAGTGGCAATCCATACCAGTATTCTCGCCTGGAAAATCTCACAAAAAAGGAGCCTGGCGGGCTACAGTCCATTGGGTTGCAAAGAGTCAGACATAACTGAGCAACGGAGCATAGACGCACATTTACCTTCGGTATTTCCAGGCTCATAACCTGGGTATCATCTTAATTTTTAATTTTTAGTTCTATTTTGACCTATAGTTATAAATTCTGCTACTTCTCCTTTGTAATAACTTTGAGATTCACTTTTCCATCAAAATCATAAATCCATCACACCTCTACTCTCCAGTTTTGCTACTTCCCAGCTCTCAGGCCTAAACTATCTCATGTGTGGATTACTATAATGGCCTAATATGATGGATGAGGAATTCTCATCATTCAACTTTTCCTATACCAACCAAACATTCAGAATATTTGTATGGTATTATTTATGCTTTATCTCACGTATCCATGGTGGTTGGTTGCCTATTTCTTATTTTGTAAAATCATGAGAGTAAGCACATCATTCAAGGTTCTTCATCACTGGAATTATAATTCTACATCTATTGAGATGATCATACGACTTTCATACTTCATTCTATTGAGTGCTGTATCACATTTACTGACTTGTGTATTTTGAAGTATCTTTGTATCCTGGAAATGAATCCCACTTAAACATGGTATATGATTACTTTATTGTCCTCTCGATTTCAGTTTGCTAGTATTTTGTTGAGGATTTTTGCACCTATGTTTACCAGGGATATTGGTCTATAATTTTCTTTCTTGTAGTGTCCGTTCCTAGCTTAGTAATGCTGGCTTCATAAAATGAGTTTGGAAATATTCCCTCTAAAGAGTTTGAGAAGGACTGGGTAAATTCTTTGAAATGTTTGACAGAATTCACCTGGGAAGCCATCTGGTCCTGGGCTTTTCTTTTGCGGGAAGATTTTTGAAAATCAAGTCCATCTCTCTCCAAGAGCTATCTTTACAAATTTTCCCATAATTATCAACAACCCCTTCAGTGTTGGGCTTCCCAGCAAGCTCAGTGATAAAGAATTCACCTGCCAATGCAGGAGACACAGGAGATGTGGGTGCAATCCCTGGGTTGGGGAGATCCCTTGGAGGAGGAAATGGCAATTATTACCATCAATAATTAATTACTATTTATATTAAGAATTACTAAATAATTATTACTATTAATAATTCAATTGCCTAAACCAGTTTAGATTTACTATTTCATGTTTCAGACTTGAAAGGTTGCAGGTTTCTAGGAATTTATCCATTTCTTCTAGGTTATTCAGTTTGTTGACATAACATTGTTCTTAGTAGTTTCTTATGATAGCTTTTATTTTTGTGGCATCAGTTTAATGTCTCCACTTTCTTTTCTGACTTCATTTATTTGAGGCTTCTCTCTTTTTTCTTAGTATAACTAAAAATTTGTCAATTTTGCTTATCTTTTCAAAATATCAGCTCTTATTTTTATTGATCTTTTCTATTGTTTTTCTCTTTTCTATTTCATTTATTTATGCTCTGATATTTATTGCCTTCCTTTTGTTAACTTTGACCTTAGTTTGATTTTCTTAAGGTATAAAATTAAGATGTTTCTTTTTTTTGAGATACTTCTTTTTGTTTAATGCAGGCATTTATTGCTAAAATGCTTCACAGAAGTGGTTTGCTGCATCCCATTAGTTTTGGTATGTTGCATTTCTATTTTCATTCTTTGTTTTGTTTTTTTTTTTATTCCCATGTACAAAACTTATTCAGTTTTTTCTCTCACTCAGCAAACGGAGTTCATTTGCCTTTCCTGGTGGACTGTGATAACTGACAGTCTTTCAACACACTTATTACCTTTAGGTTCCTTATTAATGGCTTAAATAAGTCTTTGATATATTTCCTTTCTGTTTACATGCAAGTCATGTTTTTAACCTTACTGATATCACAGATGGCTGTTACCTTTGTTTAGTGAGTGAAAGTTGCTCAGCTGTGTCTGACTCTTTGTGACCCCATGGACTATAGAGTCATGGAATTCTCTAGGCCTGAATACTGGAGTAGGTAGCTTTTCCCTTCTCCAGGGGATCTTTCCAACCTTGTGATTGAAGCCAGGTCTCCCACATTGTAGGTGGATTCTTTACCAGCTGAGCTACAAGGGAAGCCCAAGAATACTGGAGTGGGTAGCCTATCCATTCTCCAGATCTTCCCAACCCAAGAATCAAACCGGGGTCTCCTGCATCGCAAGCGGATTCTTTACCAATTGAGCTTTGCTTAGTGTGTAGAAAAAGACAGGCCTGGCTGCTGTCCTTGTAAGGTTGGCCCATGGCTGACATCTGGGAAGTTGGATTTCATGAGGTTTCCCACCACCCTGACTAGAGTGGCTCATGGTGCCTAAACTGTCTGTACAAACAATATGGTTTGTACAAATACCTCCTTTGCTTTTAGGAGTCTGAAATTTTGGTATGTTTCAGGCACAGGGTGCCTTTATGTTGTGGTTTGGTCACTAAGTTGGGTCTGACTCTTTTGTGACCCCATGGACTATATGCAGCCCGTCAGGATGCTCTGTCCAAGGGATTTCCCAGGCAAGAATACTGGAGTGGTTTGTCATTTCCTTCTCCATATTTTCATTTGTTTTAAGACATTTGCTCTTTGATTTCTTCTTTGACTCACCAGTTGTTTAGAAGAGTATTGTTTATTTCCACATATTTACAGATTTTCCAGCTTTATTCCTGTTATTCATTCTTAGTTTCAACTATTGTAGGCAGAAAAGATACTTGGTATGATTTCAATCTTTCTAAATTTATTAAGACTTGTTTCATAACCTATTAATCTCCCTAAATTTGTTAAGATTTATTTTGTGGAGGAAACTGATAGCCAAGGGGTTATCTCTTGGCACTGAGCTGTGCTGACTTGGGGATGAGGTATCATAGGTAGAGAGAAACTATTCCTGCCCTTTTCAGTGCATCTTGGGGCTTCTCTGGTGGCTCAAATGGTTAAGACTCTGTCTGCAATGCAGGAGATCTGGGTTCTATCTCTGTCAGGAAGATCCCCTAGAGAAGGGAATGGCAACCTACTCCAGTATTCTTGCCTGGAGAAATCTCTGGACAGCAGGAGACTGGTGGGCTACCGTCCATGATGGTAAACAGTTGGACAGGACTGAGTGACTTTCACTTTCTTTTCAGTGCATCTGTTTTTTCGTGAACAGTGTGCTAGAACTTCCCCACTGGATTCCTGGACTTTATACAAAGATACTTTTATCTGTGAATTATTGTAAAAATTGATGACATGTCAGAGGATGACAGAATAAAACACTTATTCTGCCATACTGCTAATTAATGACAAAGTTAGTGTGACAAAAAATTCTACAATAAACCAAGAGAACTATATATTCCTAATAAGGACAGTGCCCTTTCCAAAATTAAGATTTTTTTGAGTATAGGTCTTTGCCTACTAGAAGTTTAAAAGAACTAGAAGAAGTAGGGGGAAGGTAGATACAAAAATGAATTGGAGAAAGGAGAATAATGACAAGTAGATTAGACAGTTATCATAATAGTGCCAAGCAACAGATAAGAAGATCGACTTATAGTTAAAAATAGTGACTTGAACATAAAAACTTACACTTTCCCTTTGAATATTCCACTAAAATGAAGTAGAATGATCAAAAAGGGATAAACCCATAGGCCAAAGAAAACAGAAGAGGAGAAAAAATATTAAAATTTTAGAAGCCAGAAAGGAAATGGATTAAGTCAAACAGGTTAAATGAATGTCTGAAAATGGAAGGTGAAGTCAAGGAGGGAGACAGTTTAGAAACAAGTCAAATCATACTACAATCTCATAAAGACACAAATTGTAGGTCCTAGATATTTCTGAATGTGGGAGAATAGCTAAGATAGGAAGCAATGAGGACTGGGTAAAAGTCTGTATTAGAAAGACTTAGACCTACACGTAGCCTTTGCCAACTATATAGCTGAGCAAACTGGCTCTCTTTTGTCCATTGGAGAAGACTAGATATTTACTCTTTGAAGAAGTACAACCAGTGGGACTTTGAAGTGGAGTACCAGATTGGGCGAAAGACTGTATCCTCATCTTCAGAACTGGTGAATTATTGAAACTCTATGTATTAAATAGTGATAATACTAGCTACTTTACCAAAGTTGGCCCAAAGAATGCTGGAAGCCAAGTCTATACTCTCCAAAGAGGAGCTCAGAAAAATCCTCTCTGAAAAATCCATTATAAGCTAAAATATTTAGAAATACTGACATTTGGAGGTTCATAATAAAATGGTCACCAATAAAGTTGGTCATAATAAAATGACCAATTATTTTGCCTAACTTGACACCAATAAATAACAATCCACATTCATGCAGAAAGAGCTTTTGAAGATCTTTTTAGTAACTCAAACTCAGACACAAATTGAAAGCCAAGGACCAAGTATTTGAATAAAGGTCTTCTCTTGATACATCGAAAAACCAAATAAGAAAAAAAGAGGATTTGAGGAAAAAAGAAATCAAGAAGGAGAAAATAACCTCATAAGATCTGTAACGAATATTCTCAGAGAATTAAGAAAACATCTTGATTACATTCATGAGTCAAATACAAGAGACTATTAAAAAAGAAATGTTCTCTATGTAGTTATTCTTCAAGTTAAAAAATATAATACATACGGTACATTTTTGGTATTGAGTCCTTTGGTATACAGTCGCTAAGTCCTGTTTGACTCTTTGTGATCCCATGGACTGCCTCATACCAGGCTTCCCTGTCCTTCACCATCTCCTGGAGCTTGCTCAAACTCATGTTCATTGATTCAGGGATGTCATACAACCATCTCATCCTCTGTTGTCCCCTTCTCCTCCTGCCTTCAATCTTTCCCAGCATCAGGGTCTTTTCTAGTGAGTCAGCCCCTCGTATGAGGTGGCCAAAGTACTGGAGTTTCAGCCTCAATCCTTCCAGTAAATATTCAGGACTGATTTCCTTTAGGATTGACTGGTTTGATCTTGTTGTCCAAGGGACTCTCAAGAGTCTTCTCCAGCACCACAGTTTGAAAGCATCAATTCTTTAGTGCTCAGCCTTCTTTATGGTCCAACTCTCACATCCATATACAACTACTAGAAAAACCGTATCTTTGACCATACAAATCTTTGTCAGCAAAATGATATTTCTGCTATGTAGGTTTGTCATAGTTTTTCTTCCAAGGAGCAAGTGTCTTTTCATTTCATGGCTGCAGTCACTGATTGCAGTGATTTTAGAACCCAAGAAAATGAAATCTGATGTTTCTGCATCTATTTGCCATGAAGTGATGGGACTGGACACCATAATCTCAGTTTTCTGAATGCTGAGTTTTAAGCCAGCCTTTTTACTCTCCTCTTTCACCTTTATCAGGAGGTTCTTTAGTTCTTCTTCACTTTCTGCAATAAGGGTGGTATCATCTGCATATCCAAGGTTGATATTTCTCCTGGCAATCTTGATTCCAGCTTGAGCTTCATCCAGCCTGGCATTTCGCGTGATGTACTCTGCATAGAAGTTAAATAAGCAAAGTGACAATATACAGTCTTGTCATACTCCTGTCCAAATTTTGAACCAGTGTGTTGTTCCATGTCCGATTCTAACTGTTGCTTCTTGACCTGCAGACAGGTTTATCAGGAGACAGGTAAGATGATCTGGTATTCCCATTTACTAAAAAATTTTCCACAGTTTGTTGTCATCCACATAGTCAAAGGTTTTACTGTAGTCGATGAAGCAGATGTTTTTCTGGAACTCTCTTGCTTTCTCCATGACCCAGTGAATGTTGGCAGTTTGATCTCTGGTTCCTCTGCCTCTTTGAAACCCAGCATGTACATTTGGAAGTTCTCAGTTCACATACTGCTGAAGCCTAGTTTGAAGGTTTTGAGAATAATCTTGCTAGCACAAGAAATGAACAAAATTCTGTGGTGATTTGAACATTTTTGACATTGCTTTTCTTTGAGACTGGAATGAAAACTGACCTTTTCCAGTCCTGTGGACAACTCCTGAGTTTTCCAAATTCGCTGACACATCGAGTACAGCACTTTAACAGCATCATCATCTTTTAGGATTTTAAATAGCTCAGCTGTAATTCTGTCACCTGTTCCTAGTAATGCTTCCAAAGGCCCATTTATACTCCAGGATGTCTGATTCTAGGTGAGTGACCACACTATCATGGTTATCTGGGTCATTAAGTCCTTTTTTGTATAGGTCTTATGTATATTCTTGCCACCTCTTCTTAGTCTCTGTTAGGTACTTACCATTTCTGTCCTTTCCTTGCCTTGCCTGAAATGCTCCCTTGTTTATCATCAGTTTTCTTGAAGATATCTCTAGTCTTTCCGATTCTATTGTTTTCTTTCATTTCTTTGCATTGTTCATTTAAGAAGGCTTTTCTATCTCCCTTTCTGTTCTCTGGAATTCTACGTTCAGTTGGGTATATCTTTCCCTTTCTCCTTTGCCTTTTGTTTCTCTTCTTTTCTTAGCTATTTGTAAAGCCTCCTCAGACAACCACTTTACCGTCTTGCATTGCTTTTTCTTTGGGTGGCTTTGGTCACTGACTACTGTACAATGTTTCTTTGGGATGATTTTGATCACTGTCTCCTATATAATGTTACAAACCTCTGCTTCATACTTCTTCAGGCACTCTGTCTATCAGATCTAATCCCTTGAATCTATTTGTCACTTCTACTGTATAGTCATAAGGAATTTGGTTTAGGTCATACCTGAATGGCCTAGTGGTTTCCCCTACTTTCTTCAATTTAAGCCTGAATGTTTTTATCAGGTGCTCATGATTTGAGCCACAGTCAGCTCCAGGTCTTGTTTTTGCTAAGTGTATAGAGCTTCTCCATCTTGAGCTGCAAAGAATACAATCAATCTGATTTTGGTACTGACCATCTGGTGATATTCATGTGTAGAGCTCACTCTTGGGTTCTTGGAAAAAGGGTGTTTGCTATGACCAGTGTATTTTCTTGACAAAACTCTTGTTAGCCATTGCCCTGCTTCATTTTGTACTCCAAGGCCAAACTTGCCTGTTACTTCAGGTATCTTTTGACTTCCTACTTTTGCATTCCAATTCCCTATGATGGAAAGGACATCTATTTTTGGTGTTCATTCTAGAAGGTGTTGTAAGTCTTCTTAAAACCAGTCAACTTCAGCTTCTTTGGCATCAGTGGTTGGGGCACAGATTTGGATTACTGTAATGTTGAATGGTTTGCCTTGGAAATGAACAGAGATCATTCTGTTGTTTTGAGGTTTCACCCCAGTATGGCATTTCGGAGTCTTGTTGACTATGAGGGCTACTCCATTTCTTCTAAGGAATTCTTGCCTGCAGTAGTAGATATAAAGGTCATCTGAATTAACTATGCCCATTTTAGTTCACTGATTCCTAAGATGTCGATGTTCAGTCTCCATCTCCTGCTTGACCATGCCCAATTTACCTTGATTCATGCACCTAACATTCCAGGTTCCTACGCATTATTGTTCTTTACAGCATTGGACTTTACTTTCTCCACCAGGCACATCCACTTTGGCCCAGCTGCTTCATTCTTTCTGGAGCTATTAGTAATTGGCCTCTGCTCTTCTCCAGAAGCATACTGGACATCTTCCAACCTGGGAGGCTCATCTTTCAGTGCCATGTGTTTTGCCTTTTCATACTGTTCATGAGGTTCTCATGGCAAGAATACTGGAGTGGGTTGCCATTTCCTCCTTCGGTGGACCATGTTTTGTCAGAACTCTTCACCATGACCTATCTGTCTTGGGTGGCCCTGCATGGTATGGTTCATAGCTTCATTGAGTTACACAAGCCCCTTTGCCGTGGCAAGGCTGTGATCCATGAAGAGGATCACATTGTAGAATTATTTAAAAGTGGTACATATGAAGATACAGTCTGTGCAATTCAATGGCTATTTCAAATTCAGTATAGAACCGACTATAGCTATTTCTCAGCTATTAACTCTTGTCCTGCTACTTACTAGCCACATAACTTTGGGTAAGTACTTAAATTCATGGGGTCTGTTTTTTACCCTGTGGTAAAATGTAAAGTCTTTTAAAAACATTAAAAATGGCTAATATATAAAGTAAATAAAATACCAGCATATAGGGAGATCATCATTATTTTTTACTGTTAGAGATGTCATGGAAAAAAGATTTAACCAAATAAAATTAGCCCTTTGATATTATAATTTCTCTTCCTTAGTTTATCTTATTTATAAAAAGGTAAAACAGGAAACAGGTTTGGGATAAATGAAAAGGAAAAAAGGAATAGAATGCAAAACTTCCACTAAAACAACTGCATGAAAATACAAGATTGCTTTTATGGCAATCGCTTGTCAGATGTTGAAAGAGCTTGGTTATAATAGGGCTGCAGATAAGCCAAAAAAAGCAAATCAACATGAAAACAGATAAAATATAAGAAATAGAATAAAGATCATATTGCAACCTCAAAGCACATAAGTAGTTCACGTCCCCCAGCATTCATACACAGTTAATCAACCCACCTTCTTTCTACATGCAAGTTCTACTTGGCTCATCAGGAACTTTAACCCTCAGGCCAACCCTGAAGGAAGAATTAACCTACTTATTGAACCCTTAGGCAGTGTTCATGGTCAGAAAACCAGAAAGTATTTGAGGAACATACTGAAATGATCTCAGCAATTTACTGCAGTATCCCACAACCACTGAAGGAAGAGATTAAAAGTGATGTACTATTTTAAGAAAAAGTAGTCTAAACTTATTCCTTGGTTTAAGTTCTGCTGCCAAACGGAATTCTCAAAATACTTTGGAAGTGTAAATGAATATAAGATCTATTTTAGGTAAACTATTTAATGAAGAGAGGATAAAATATCAGTCACATTTAGGCGAGGAACATACCATTACTATTCACAGCCCAGCACACAAAAAAGCAATTTTGAATGACTAAGTTCAGTCTTAACCCAAATCATATTACAACAGTACAAACAAACTGGTAGATTAAAATGGGTTTGCACTCTAACATCTTAATGACACTAAAAACCAGCTGAATGTGAAATATACCCTTGAGAATAACTTGGGTGTTAACAGCCAAACAAACACAAGCCCACAAATTTTCCCTTGCCCTTATTTGCTTCCTCAATCTGCCAATGTGCTAATTCAACTGCTGATCTGCTTTAATCCCAATGTTTAGTAGATATTACAGTAAAGGAGTACGTCAAGGCTGTATATTGTCACCCTCCTTATTTAACTTATATACAGAGTATATCATGAGAAATGCTGGACTGGAAGAAACACAAGCTGGAATCAAGATTGCTGGGAGAAATATCAATAACCTCAGATATGCAGATGACACCACCCTTATGGCAGAAAGTGCAGATGAACTAAAAAGCCTCTTGATGAAAGTGAAAGAGGAGAGTGAAAAAGTTGGCTTAAAGCACAACATTCAGAAAACGAAGATCATGGCATCCAGTCCCATCACTTCATGGGAAATAGATGGGGAAACAGTGGAAACAGTGTCAGGCTTTATTTTGGGGGGTTCCAAAATCACTGCAGATGGTGACTGCAGCCATGAAATTAAAAGACGCTTACTCCTTGGAAGAAAAGTTATGACCAACCTAGATAGCATATTCAAAAGCAGAGACATTACTTTGCCGACTAAGGTCCATCTAGTCAAGGTATGGTTTTTCCAGTAGTCATGTATGGATGTGAGAGTTGGACTGTGAAGAAGGCTGAGTGCCGAAGAACTGATGCGTTTGAACTGTGGTGTTGGAGAAGACTCTTGAGAGTCCCTTGGACTGCAAGGAGATCCAACCAGTCCATTCTGAAGGAGATCAACCCTGGGATTTCTTTGGAAGGAATGATGCTAAAGCTGAAGCTCCAGTACTTTGGCCACCTCATGAGAAGAGTTGACTCATTGGAAAAGACTCTGATGCTGGGAGGGGTTGGGGGCAGGAGGAGAAGGGGACGACAGAGGATGAGATGGCTGGATGGCATCACTGACTCGATGGACGTGAATCTGAGTGAACTTGGGGAGCTGGTGATGGAGAGGGAGGCCTGGTGTGCTGCAATTCATGGGATCGCAAAGAGTCGGACATGACTGAGCGACTGAACTGAACTGAACTGAACCTCCACTTAGCTGATTCATTATATTGCCCCACACCCTTCTTTCTCTCTATTAAAACATGGCTGATATCCACCTTGCTGAAAGTTCATGGTTAATACACTATCCTCTGGAAAGTTCACAGTTAATATACTATCCTCTGGTATGGCCAGGTACTTCTTCCTCCAGTTAAGCAGAAGCTTATTAAAAATCACTTGTGTTTGTCTCCAATATTGTTTACGTACATTGCACTTGTTACTTTTATTACTTAATCTAGTCACCTGTATATAAGCTGATTCAATATGAATGCAAAAAGAAAACTGTAGACTGTACAAACAAGAACAGCAACAAACTTAAGCTGAATGCTCTAAAGGACTCAATAAAGAGGAAATTTAACTTGGATTTGGTGTGAATGAGACACTGGGAAAGACTGGAAGAAAACTTGTAAGTATCTATAAGCATTCTGTATTAAAATTGTTTCAAATATCTTACTATCTCCAAAGAAATCAAAATGTGAAATCATGCCTTGTGCATTTAGTGTGTGATTTTGGTGAATGTGTTGAGAACACCATTCAATAACCTACACTCAAAAAAAGACCTTGCCAGCTTTATACCTGAGGGTGCTGCATGTGTGCTCAGTCATATCTGATTCTTTGCAGCCCCATGGACTGTAGCCCGCCAGGCTCCTCTGTCCACAGAATTTTCCAGGCAAGAATACTGGAGGTGGTTGCCATTTCCTACTCTGGGGGATCTTCCTGACTCAGGGATGTAACAAGCATCTCTTGATTGGAAGGCAGATTCTTTACCACTGAGCCATCTAGGAAGTCTGTCTGAGTACTGGTGAATAAAAACAGTTTTATGTTTCAATAAAATGTTTAAGTATTAACATTTTTATTAATCCCAGCTATAAATCAACTTTTTTGGTTAACTAACAAATTTGTTGCTGTTGTTTAGTCACTAAGTCGTGTCCAACTCTTGCAATCCTGTGTAGTCCACCACACTCCTCTGTCCATGGGATTTCCCAGGCAAGAATACTGGAGTGGGTTGCCATTTCCTTCCTCAGCGGATCTTCCCAACCCAGGGATCTTGCCTGCATCTCCTGCTTTGCAGGTCAATTCTTCACCAGTGAGCCACCTGGGAAGCCCTTTAATTGACTAACTACAGGCCCCCAATTGTATTAGTTAAGAGGGTTCTACTCTGTTAATCTCAAGAACCTAAAGATTTATAAATGAATTTCAAACTTAATATAAGATTTCAAAGAGGAGGTAACAGCAAGAACTAGAACTACTTGGGAAGGATAATAAATAGGAAGAGAAACAAGGGTAATAAGGTTCACTGAAAACAGCTTTGAAAGGCAACAGAGACAATAGAAAGGATATTAAAAACAGAAACAGTAAATCGAAAGTAAGAAATAATTTAAAGTAACACCAAAGGATGGATGATTGATGTGAATCGAACCTGAAGATAAAATTATTAATTATTGGTTACAGTGAACAAAATTCACTGAGAAATGGTCATTTAAACTATGATGTACTCAGTGTTTGGATAAAGATGGTAGAGTAAGAGGATATGAATGTCACCTCCCCAAAAGAACACATTAAATATACACCAACATGTGGAATTCATCGAGATAGTTGGAGCTGTTGCCTTATATATTTTTTGTCTCCCTTCTATCTGTCCTATAAGGGTTCCAACTGCACATATATTAGGCCACGTGAACTTGTCCAAAACTCGTTGTTTCTCTGTCCATTATTTTTGTGTTACTTTTCCTTCTGTGTGTCATTTTGGATAGTGTCTATATAGGTCTTGGAGTTGACTAATCTTTTCTTCTGAAATATCTAATCTGTCAGTCCCTAACATGGTATTCTTTATCTCAGATATGGTAGTTTTAGTCTCTACAGATTCAATTAGAATATTTTTTATTTTGTCTTTCATATCCACACCTAATATGTTCTTGATTTCTTCTAAGTTCTTGAATACATGGTATTCAGTTGTGGTGGCTGTTTTAATGTCTTCATCTGTTAATTCTATCTTCTATGTCACTTTTTGCTTGATTTAATTTATCTCATTATAGGTTGCAAATATTTTTCCTCAGTCTATACCTTATTTTTTCACTATTTAACACTGCCATTACAATATCAAAAGTTTTCAGTTTTTTCTAAAGTCCAACTTATCTTTTTCATTTATGGTCCAGGTTTCTTTCCCCTTTATCTATAAAAGCTTTTGCCTAGTCCAAGGTCACAATGAATTATCTTAAACTTTCTTTAAGAACTTTTACAGTATTAGGTTTTTATTTTGTTTTGTTATTCATTTAAAATTAACATTTACATTAAGTATGGGTAAAGGTATCTATTTATTTAGCTCTAGCATCAAATACTGGAGAGGGCAATGGCAACCCACTCCAGTACTCTTGCCTGGGAAATTCCATGGACGGAGGAGCCTGGTAGGCTACAGTCCATGGGGTCACGAAGAGTTGGACATGACTGACATGACTCAGCAGCGGCAGCATCAAATACAGAGTCGGACATGACTAAAGCGACTTAGCAGCAGCAGCAGCATCAAATATTGGATAAGGCAATGGCACCCCACTCCAGTACTCTTGCCTGGAAAATTCCATGGATGGAGGAGCCTGGTAGGCTGCAGTCCATGGGATTGCTAAGAGTTGGACATGACTGAGCGACTTCACTTTCACTTTTCACTTTCATACATTGGAGGAGGAAATGGTAACCCACTCCAGTGTTCTTATCAGGAGAATCCCAGGGACGGGGGAGTCTGGTAGGCTGCCGTCTATGGGGTTGCACAGAGTGGGACACTACTGAAGTGACTTAGCAGCAGCAGCATCAAATATTGAAAAGACTATTCTCTCTCCAGTGGGTTATCTTTGACCCTTTATCAAAAAGTTGTGTCTATTTCTAGGCTTTCTCTCCTGCTCCACTTGTCTTTGAGTGTATCCTTACCTCATCATTACATTGTTTTGATTACTGTGGCTCATTTTTCTACATTCATTAAGTTGATGATTTAAAAAAGTGATGATGATGATGATACAGTAAATCAAATTGATTTTAGAATGTTGAACCAACCTTTCATCTATGGAATAAACCTGACTTGGTCATGGATTGTTTTTGGATATTATTCAACTCAATTTGTTAACATTTTGGTAAAGATTTTTGTGCTTATGTTTATGAGATGTGTTGGCCTGTAGTTCTCTGCTCTTACAGTTGCCTGGTTTTAGTATCTGAGTAATGCTGACTTTATGTGTTGGAAAAGGTTCCTTCCGTTTCTATTCCCTAAAAGAGGTTGTTTAGGACTGATATTATTTCTTCTTTAAATGTTGGAAGAAGTTGCCAGTGAAACCATCTGGGCTGTGTTTTTTTAATAGGAAGGTATTTTTAACTACAAATTCAATTTCTTTAATAGACCAAAAACTATTTCAAGTTATTTCTTCTTGAATTCTAATAGTTTGTCTTTCAAGGAATTTCCCCATTCAATTAGCTTATCAAATTTATTTACAAAGTTTTAATTTACTTATCCCATTTATCCATTTACTATCTGTCAGATCTATAGTGATGTCGCCTCTTCTATTCTTGGTCTTGATAATCTGCGTCTTCTCATTTTTGTTCTTATTCAGTCTGGCTAGATGTTAAAAAAATTTTGCATTCTTTGTGAAGAACCAGCTTTTGAGTATGTTGATTTTTCCCTGCTGCTGCTGCTTAGTCGCACAGTCATGTCCAACTCTCTGAACATGTGTTTGAACACAGGCTCCTGTGTTCAGGGGATTCTCCAGGCAAGAATACTGGAGTGGGTTGCCATTTCCTTCTCCAGGGAATTTTCCCAATCCAGGGATTGAACCTGAGTCTCCTGCATTGTAAGTGGATTCTTTACCCTCTGAGCCACTGATTTTTCCTTACTGTTCTCAATTTCACCAGTTTATGTTCTTATCTTTATTATTTCCTTCTTTCTTCTTGTTTTGGGCCTAATTTATTTCCTTAAGATACTTAGATTATTGGTTCAAAACTTTTTGGCTTCTAAAGTAAAGCATTAAAGCTTATTCCTCTGTACTTCTTTAGCTGCATCTTATAAATTTTCTAATGTGTTTTTATTGTCATTCAACAGAAAATTTTCCTAATTTCCCTGTGACTGCCTCTGTGATCCATGTGTTTAAATGCCAAAAATTTGGGTTTTTCCAGATATCTTTCTGTTATTGATTTTTAGTTTAGTTTAGTCAGAAAATATATTTTGCCTGACTTCAATAATTTTAATTTTTTTAAATGAACCAGAAAGTGGTTTATCTTTGTTTACATTCCAAGTATATTTGAAAAACATTTATTTTGCTTTTGTTGGGTGGAATGTTCTTATTTTTATTTTCTTAAATCGCTACTAAGTTTTTGAAAATAAAACTTCACTAAAATTTCTTCTTAGAAAGAAGTATGTCACACAAAGTTGGATTCAGAAATCTGCTGGTTCAACATATAAGTTGATTTTTAAAAATCAAAAATTATTTTATTAAAAATTTTATAATGCTAAGTAGTTCTCAATATGAACTTAATGATGTACATACAATTAATAATGACGTAAGAGACAAAGCACCAGAAAATAGATGCAAATAATGAATATGTTACCCCTTCACATGCTTACCTCCTGATCTGTTCCCAGGATGATCCAATGACCCATCATCTGTACTGTAGCCACACTAGTTTTATTATAGTTCTTCCAAGCAACCATGATCTTTTCTTATCTCAGGAGTTATTGAATATATTCTCTGCATGGAGAATACTTTCTTCCTCTTTTGTCTAATTTCTCTTCAGCTTTCAGAACTGATCTTGAATTCACTTTCCTCAGGAAGCCTTTGCTGATATGCTCTTCAAAGTTTAGGTCCTGCTAATATACACTTTCATGGCACCCAGTACTTCTCTTTCACAGACCTTGTTATGACTGAAATGAAAGATATAAGGCCAGATTAGTCAGATTATTAAAGATGTTATGACTTCTCGAAAGGTAGAGAATTATCTCAGAAAAGTTTCCAAAATGAGACATGGATTGACCAGCTGAACTGACTTAACTAAAACTGAATGTGACTTCTATCTTGAAGACTTCTTTGAAAGCAGAATTATGCCTTTAGAAGAATAATGAATGTCTCAGTCTTCCATATTACATATCGAAAATGTCCAAGAGGCTATAATTTATAAAATGTTGTTCACAGCAGGGCACACAAAATCAACCAAAATGAGAAATTCCATTTCTCTGTCTTTATAGATCCAGATAAGGTATCTGTTTCTCTAAGACATTGCTTGCCATGGAAAGGAAAATCCATATACAAATGGCAAGTTTGGCTCAAGTAACTTTTCTTTTACAAATCGAGTCTAAAAATTAATGATTTAGAATCCAGTAATTTCTTGTAAACTTTTAGGCAAAGAATTTGGTTGAAAGGAGTGAAAGGAAAAATAATCATTTTCATAAACATTTGGAACCTTGATTTCTTTTAAATAGCATTCAATATTACTAGGGAACACTTGTAGGAAAATATATAGAGCTTTCCTGGCAATGGAGTTGGAAGAGCTGCCTTCCCCATGTCTCTTGGCTCACTTTGTAAATTGTGTGTAACACTTTTAGACAGACACTGGCACTCATAAATTATACAACTTATCTGCATATTCCAGTCATGAAACATTATGCAAAGTGACATGATTTGCATAATGGATTCCTCTTGTCGCTTCACTTGCTCCGTGCTTTTAAAAAACAAAATGAAATAAAATGAAAGCATGAAAAGGTGAAAGCATTAAGTTCCCAGCCTTGCCTGTCTCCTTCCCAACTATAGTATCAGTTGCTTTTATTTTGTACAGGGTATCGGGGTGAAGGGAAAACAAAATTCTACACATACAAACAAAAAAGAAAAGAGCATTCATATGAATTTCATTTTTGATTACAAGGTACCTACTTTCTCAGTAAAATTCTTCACCATAAATAACTCATTTGAGTCAAGAGGAACAGTAACAAAACAAAACACTGATATATAGAGAGAAAGTTTATGGAACTTTCTCCTTAAAAAAAATCTTTTTCTTTGCCTGTGATATTTAGGGGAGGCTAGCCTTCCTCTTTATGACTTAAAAAAAAAAACGACCAGGTATTTGCTTATTAATGGAAAAAAGCATACTATGGATTAAATAAATGGTCTGGGGGAGGATTTCCCCCATAAAAAGAACTTCTGAAGGGTTTCCCTGTTTTTGAAAAACAACGGAGAAGACAGAGTTGTGCCTTGATTATTTAACAAAATACAGAATGGTTATATATACTGTAAGGATGAGGCAGTACCAACCACGTCGACTTCTATCGGCTCTACTCCAATAAGCAGGCAACGCTCCTCAGCAGTTGCTAGTTTTGCTGCGGGCTTTCCCTGCCCCCCCTTTGCACCAGTGCGAAAGGCAGAGTGTGCCAAGCGGCTGGCGTCTGTACCCTGTGGGAAAAGTTAACTGTAATTCTTCGGCTTTTAAAATCAATTAACCCGTGTGTTAATTAACGTCAAGTCGACGGGAGGAGGAGGAGAAGAAGAAGGGGAGGGAGGGAGAAAAGAAAAAAAGCTGCAAGGGCGGATGGCAGAAGAGTTGGCACCGTG
Organism: Ovis canadensis; assembly: GCF_042477335.2. Lineage (NCBI taxonomy): Eukaryota > Metazoa > Chordata > Mammalia > Artiodactyla > Bovidae > Ovis > Ovis canadensis. The sequence continues at coordinate 51,853,478 of NC_091258.1, read as the reverse complement.
CCATCCATTCAGGGGCAACGCCACAGTTTCGTGCGATAGCAGCAGCGGGTATATGTTACGGGGGCCCTGTATGCGGGCCAGACAGTGCGGTAAAGCCAAGGGAGATTATCCAGACCCCCAGGAGCGAACAGCGAGCAGCAACCGAAGGCGCAAGTGCCAGGATTACAGCCTGGGCTGCTCCAACCACGAGCCCTTCCTCGGACCCAGGGACTTGGCTACTTGGGGTTTGGGGATCTTCCACACCAAAGAGGCACAAAGCTGACTTTAATCACTTGTTTTCCTTTAAACTTGATTCTGCCGCATTGGAGTCGGCACAGCGGATGCTTTCACACCCAGCAAGACAAAGGCCGTCGTCTCCGCCATGACACTGTTCCGTTCCAAGCAGAGGCCGGGATCCTGGACTCCTTGAAAAATCAAAAGAAACAAGGAAAACAAACAACAAATGCAGCAACAAACAAAAAATTAACAGCCACAAAATTTGTGTGCCCATTTGCCCATGCCAGGGGTGAGCTGGGCATCTGTTACAGCAGAAGGGCGCTTTTTTTGGGGGGGCATGCTGTTGGCTTGTTTGCTATTCAACTTCGTTTATAATTAACTTTAAAAAAAAAAAAACACCATTCAGCCTAGTCAACAACAAACAAAGAGAAAAAGCAGACATCGGAAGAGAAATGCCATAGGGAGCGGCATGAATGCATGCCACAGCCGGTGCCACTTGCCATTCGGAAACCTCAGGGAGAGGTGCCAATTCTACAGCTCGGAAGAAGGCAGAGAAGGGAGCAGAAAGATCTACAGGCAGAAATCATAAGGAAAGAACACCGCTTCTACAAGCCTGGACTGCGATTGCACGGCAGCTTCTGCTGGGAGGAGAGGGAATATTCAAATGGAGATATAGATGGGTATAAATTAAAAGATGGGCACTTATCGACTGCATATAGACACATGTGTAAGGTTGTATGTATATATAAATACACTTATTTTCAGGCAGTTTAAATGTTTAGACGTGTGTCTGTTCTGTGGTTGGAAGTATGGGTATGTATATAGATAGGTGTATATGTTTATGCATATACACATGTGGGATGTGTGCATGTGTGAGTAAAAGGAGAAGATGGAGAAAGAGACAGAAGGAAACGTGTGTATGTGCATGTATGTGTGTGCATACATCCCACTTTTTTTGACCCAGGTATACACAGGAGACAAAATAAAAATCATACTCCAGCAGCAAGCAGGCAGAGATTTATCTACATTCACTGCTATCACCAGGGAGATGAATGGGGCCGATCCGAAGCCCTTTTACAGGATCCACTATGGGAGTGGAGGAGGAGGAGGGATGCCACACAGACATGCACAAACTTGAAGGCAGAGTGCTTTGGAAGGTGCTATTTAGGAAACCCTGGTGGCATAACACAGGGGAGAAAAAGGGTTGAAAGAGGCTTGTTTCTCTCTATGTTTTAGGTTTTTTTTTTTTTTTTTTAATCTGAAAAAGGGTTTCAGGAAACGACTGGTACTTACGTTGTCTGCGTTGCTGTGGATCCTGAAAGGTGTTCTGTTGGCACCGGGCGCTGAGCCAGGGGCAGCCACTGGAAACAAAAGGGAGAGACAAAAAATAAATAAATAAAGTCATTCAATGGGAATATTAATTGCTGCTCTTGTGGATTTTACAAAACACACAAACTGTTTTTTCTTTTTTTTTTTTTAAATGTGGATTGGCGCGTGTCCCTTTCGCATGGAATATACAAGTAGTATGGGATTTACAGCCCAGTACAGGACTCAGGATTAACCGCGCTGGCATCTTTTGGGCATATTCTTCCTTTTAATGAATGAGCTTTCGCTGTTAATGAGGAATAATCGTTTGGCTAATGAGCTTTGAAACATTAAGAGAAAAGAGGTTTTTTTCTTTTCCGTTAATCGCTCTGGTGCGACTGCATGGATGGATTACAAAAGACAGCGATAGGAATGCAGTACAAAGGGGGGGAACTTCTCCTGGAGAGGGAGAAGCACCGAGATGGGTGATGTGTCTCTGCATCTTTCCTTCCTTCTCCTTTCACTCTCTACCAACTGCTATGGGTTTCCATAACTCCGCAATCAAAGTGGATGGTCTGGGAAGGATTATTACAAAGAGTGAAGCCTCCGCTGTTAATGTCTCCAGTGTTTAATCATCATACAGTAGAATGGTTTTATGCATATTTCATTTGCATATCATTAAACCGTGTTAGCAAGGGGCGTTCAGAGCCAGGAGAAGTACAAAGTTGGGGAGAGAGGGAAGAAAAAAAGGTCCCTATGATGCTTATCTTCAAACGGGGACTTGTTCCATGATCTGTCTTCTACTTTTGCTAAAATCATTATGACTTGAAAACCTTTGAAGTTGGATACAACCTTGGATTCTTCTAATTCCTGCAGAGCGGTATATTTTTAAAAACAGCAGAAATGTTCCTGTACTAGACAATTAAAGGAATATAAACTCCAGTGGGTTGAAACTAGTAGCTCTTTGGGGGATGCAGTGGCACAGGCTTCTACAAATACCAACACTTAAAAAAAAAATAAAGAGCATCATACTAAAACAAAGAAAATGAAGACTCTCCAGTATTAACGTGTGGATTATATTTGTTTCTTTTGGGGGGTAATGAACTAAAGAGAATGAAGAAGCCATCGGTAATTTATCCCTTCATTAATGAACAGTCACCTTTTTGTATGTGTTTGTTTTTGTTCTTTCATTTTGAAGAGGGATGTTGTCACTTTTGAAGCGATTAGTCAATTATTCTGTTGCTCTGATCTTTTTCCCCTGCAACCGACAGGAAAGAAAGGTGGTGGTTAGGGAATAGTGTGTATTGGAAGGATTTGTGGGGAGAGAAGGAATACAGTGAGTTCTTTGTAGATCTAATACATGCACAACATATTAATTGGGAGCTTTTAAAGCTCCCTCAATAGGCTATTTCATTCCTGGTAAAACAGCAGCTGGTTAGCCACTGTTGGTGACTCTTCAGATATCACTTTAAGTATTTTTATTCTGTCGCTGTTGTTATTGTCGCCTTGTTTTGTTTTTCCTCAGTCAAGATGAGAATATAATGTCTTCCATTCCTTCTTTATTGAGTGTCTTCTCTTCTCTATCTTCTTCACTTCCAATTTCCAATCTGTAAAACAGTGTTGCTTAATACTGAATTCTGGTACACAGTCTAACTGGCACAAGTTGATTTGGAAATGAGATGCTGTTTTATATTTAAATTATCCCCGCTCCTCCCTTATCCTTCCAAGCTTTGTCTCTGCTATGAATATTCAGATGAGGCATGATGTGATTACACTGTACAATTACTCCTATCCACGGTGGTGGCAAGGGCTGCTGGGGAGGCAGGGAGCCAGACAACCTCCAGGCCGATTCAGAGTTTGTTTTTGGTATTTTTCCTGTCTCCTTCGCACTGCAGCACATGCAGATGTCGCTGTTGTTCTTTATAAAGCCCTAATGATATGCAAAAGCATAACTACTTGGTTTGGATGCAGAGCATCAACGAAATATTATGGATGTCTTTAAGAAAGGGGGAGAGAAAAATCCTGACTGAAGGAATGTCCACATAAATTATTTTTATTTAAATGAATTCAAGGGATAGGGTGAGAGCAAGTCAGAAGGAGTCACATGGAAAACATGCATACTATTAATATGCATAAAGAGTTCTCACTGTGGAGAACCTCCTCACCGCAGCTCATGGGACAAACTGGTTCATTAGGAAATAGCTCAGAGCGACTACAACACTTTGCTATTTCCATTTTTTCCCTTATATTAAATAGAGTCAGACTGATGTGTTTTCTTTGCATGGCAGCAACGAGATGAAGCCAGTCTGTGAAATCTGCTGCCCAAATAGCATTTTAATGGAAACTGGAACTAAACAAGGGCATGGATTTGGAAGGGAGGGGAGAAGAAAGAATATATGAAGAGGAGTATATTCAGAGCCACAGCATAATACTTTGTAGTACAGATTTTCAGAAACCGTCTTTGGTTTTTCATTAGTCTCAGATGGGGCTCCTGTTACGGGGAGTTGTTGGGGTTTATCAAGATGAGCACCAAGACAGGCCCTTCTAGGTCTGTGGCTGAGGAAACAAGCGGCAACTTGGTGCCTGCCCCCCCGCAGCTGTCTACGGCTCGGAAGCCAAAATCACAGCTACTCCCAATTTGGGGATTCAGTAAAGTGCCTCCTGGTCCAGGTATTTGTGACAGAGGGAATGCTTGGTGCTATCACAGTATATGGTGCTAAAGAGCAGATGGGATCATCTGGGGTAGGCCTGATACTGTTGGTGCTGGTTAATTCTCAGGGTAAAGATTACTGTGTTTTCTAACATTTTCAGGGTATTAAAATGATCAGTGTGGATTAGTGCATGTTTATGATGAACAGAGAGGAGCAAATAGTGAATGAACCTATTGGGTGGATTCAGAACTGATTAAGTATTTAGAATATTACTAATGGCCTCGATGAATTCACAAAGGAAAACTAAGCAAGAAGCAGAATTCAGAAAAAAAGAGATTTCATTACTTCCCTTAGTCAGGTGTACTTTAATAATTCATATTAAAATAATTTTATATCTCTGTTTAAATTACCAAAAGAAAGACAGTTTTGCTTTGGTTTGTGTACCAGCACAGATTTCTATTTGGTGGCATGATGTTGACCTGAAACTGGTCTCTATTTATCATTATGAGCAGGTAAAGTGAAAGTGAAAGTGAGCAAGTAAGCGTGTTCTAAATTCTGTTGCTTTTCGCCCATTCATTTCCCAAACTTCCACTTATGAGTGTCCTTTATAACACATACACACATACACACACTCTCAACTGTTACAGTGTACCAAACTACAGAGTACAATGAATTAATGTGGAGAATGGCTATTTAATCTGAATCAGGCCCTTAAACTTCTTATTTTCTCTGTCTCTGTTGACAGTATTATGGGTATTAAATATTGAAACAAATCATGTTAAGAATTTAGCACAGTATTTGAATATAACAACACTAACAATGTTAGATTTTATCTTTGCTATATTATTGTTATTTCAGTGTATTGATTGGTATTAGGAGTGGGTTGCCATTTCCTTCTCCAAGAGAGAAATAAGGTAAAGGAAATAATATTTACTCTTTACTGCTACTACTAAATAGCAATGCAGGTAAAAGATTTAGTGAGAAAGCATTAAATGGGGCTTCTGTGGTAGCTCAGATGGTAAAGAATCTGCCTGCAATGCAGGAGACCTGGGTTCGATCCCCAAGTTGGGAAGATCCCCTGGAGGAGGAAATGGCAAGCCACTCCAGTATTCTTGTCTGGAGAATTCCATGGACAGAACATGGGGTCCCAAAGAGTAAGACATGACTGAGCAACTAACACTTTTACTTTTCATGGCAGACAGATTGTGATTTATCAATAATCAAAAGTCAAACTACAGCTCATATTAATGCAGTTCATAATATACCTATGAAAGTGTTCCTTTAAAAATGTATGTGTAATTCTGAAATGATGATCATGGCACATAGTATCTAAGTCTAATAAGAGAGTCCTATCCTGTTTGCTGTGGAGGGCTATGGGAACTGAGAGGAGAGCTGTGGGAGCTGAGAGGTGCTCATTATTTACCATATTGACAGGCAAGTCCAACTTTCAGTCTTTTAAAAAAAAGATAGTTTTGAATAGGTAATATATTAACTATTTTAAGCATCAATAATTTAAATAACTTAGAAAGCAAAAAGTCTCCCCCCTTCTCCTCTTCTATCCATGAGTTTCTAACCTCACCCTCAAATTGGTAATCAGTTACTGGTTTCTCATTTATCCTTCCAGATATTAACATATTATGCCCAGATATTAATAACATATTTTCCTTCCCACTTTTTACACGAATGGTAGTTTTTACAAAGGGATTCCTTATAATTTCCTGCAAATGCAATGAATTCATCTCTAAGTAGATAGCTTAAGTTTTCATTTCCAGTAATCACGTCCACTAATTTTTGTCTTTAACTTGGTAAGAACATGTAGCATGATGTTGAACAGAGTGCAAGTGGTGAAAGTGAATATTCTTGCCTTGCTTCCAATCTTAGGAGACATCATTGCCTTGTTTCTGAATTTAGGAGAGAAATAATCCAGCCTTTTATCATTAACAAAAATGCCCTTTATCAAGTGGAAGAGGTATTCTTCTATTCCCAGTTGCTAAGAACTTTTTTTTAATGGTTAAATTTTGTCAAATGCCTTTTTTGCCTCTACTGAAATAGGTTCAAAGTTGTTGTCATGATGAATCACAATGATTTTTGTATGTTAAACCAACCTTGCAGTCCTTGAAAAACCCACTTGCTCATGATGTATTTATCTTTCAATATATTGCAATATTTTACCTGCTAATATCTTGCTAAAGGATTTTGAACCCATGTTCATGACAGAAATTGGGCTATAATTTTCTTTTCTTGAAATGACTTTGGTATTGTTATAAGGGTCTTGGTATCTTTATGAAATGAATTGAAGAGTGTTCCTTCCCTTCCGTTATACTCTGAAAAGGTTCGTGTAAGCTTGTCATTGTTTTGTACTTAAACATTGGATAGTGAAGCTATAGGCCTAAAAATTGTGGACAATTTTTCAATTATAAATTCAATATTTAAGACAATAATCTAGGACTATTTAATTTTCATTTTTTTTGTATCAATTTTGGTAAGCTGTGTTTTTCAAGGAATTTGTCTGTTTCATCTTAGTTATCAAATTGATCAGAACAAAGTTGTCCAATATTTCATTATCTATTTTTTATGTGTCAAAACTTTAGTAATGTCCTCTCTTTCATTTGTGATATTAGTAAGCTGCATTTTCTTTTTTCTTGTTTTTTTCAAAAATTAATTTTATTCATCTTTTCAATGGATCGACTTCTATCTATTGATCTTCTTTTGATTTCTACTCTAAATTTTACAATTCCCTTCCTTTTACTTATTTTTAAATTGCAATGTTCACTTTAGTTTTCTAGACATTGAATTTTGTATTGGGGTATAGTCAATTATCAGTGCTGTGATAGTTTCAGGTGAACAGCAAAGGGACTCAGCCATGCATATACACGTATCCATTCTCCCTCAAGCTCTCTTCTCATCCAGGCTGCCACATAACATTTAGCAGAGTTCCATGTGCTAGACAGTAGGTCCTTATGGATAACCAGCAAGGGCCTTTCTTTAACTTATTTTGGGTTTGATTTGCTTCCCTTTTTCTAGATTCACAAGGTTGAATCTCAGAAAATTCACTTTACACTTTTCTTCTTTTCTAATATAGATGTGAGCTGTGTTTAGTTGCTCAGTCGTGTCCGACTCTTTGTGACCCCGTGGACTGTAGCCTGCCAGGATCCTCTGTCCATGGGATTCTCCAGGCAACAAAACTGGAGTGGGTTGCCATGCCCTTCTCCAGGGGATCTTCCCGATGACCCAGCAATTGAACCAGGGTCTCCTGCAGGTGGATTCTTTACCAGCTGAGCTACCAGGGAAGCCCCAATGCAGATGTGTAAACCCATAAATCTCCCTCTAAGGACTGCTTTAGTTGTATCCCATGTACTTTCATAGTGAAAGTGGAAGTGTTAGTCGCACAGTCATGTCCAACTCTTTGCGATCCCATGGACTGTAGCCTGCCAGGCTGCTCTGTCCATGGGATACTCCAGGCAAGAATACTGGAGTGAATTGCCATTTCCTTCTCCAGGGATCTTCCTGACCCAGGGATCAAAACCAGGTCTTCAACATTGCAGGCACATTCTTTATCATCTGAGCTACACTGTAAACCAAACTAACGTTTCATAAGATGTGTATTCATTATCATTATATTGTTATTTGTGATTTCTTCTTGAAAGGGAAAGTCACTCAGCTGTGTCCAACTCTTTGCAACCCCATGGACTGTACAGTCCATAGAATTCTCCAGGCCAGAATACTGGAGTGGATAGCTGTTCCCTTCTCCAGTGGATCATCCCAACCTAGGGTTCGAACCCAGGTCTCCTGCATTGCAGGCAGATTCTTCACTAGCTGAGTTACCAGGGAAGCCCTGGACACTGTATTATTTATAAGCGTGTTGTTCAATTTCCGAACATTCAGTTACTTTTCTAGGTATCTTACTACTGTGAAATTCTAATTAAATACCACTGTATTCACGGAATATATTCTATGTAATTTCAACTCAAGATTTGTTTTATGGCCCAACACACAGTCTATTTATTTGAAGTGGTATGTGCACTTGAGAAAAATGAATATTCTGCTGCTGTTGGTTTCCTCTATTATACAACTGATTTCCATCTAATTCATTTCTGCCCTTATTGTTTTTTTTTCCTGCTATTTTCTTCAGGATTCCTTTGCTATTCTTCTTCTAATTTCTTGATAAGATAGTTATATCACTGATTTTTAGCCTTTTTTCTTTTTTAAATTTTTATTATTTTTTTAAATTTATTTTTTTAATTTTAAAATCTTTAATTCTTACATGCATTCCCAAACATGAACCCCCCTCCCACCTCCCTCCCCATAACATCTCTCTGGGTCATCCCCATGCACCAGCCCCAAGCATGCTGTATCCTGCGTCACACATATACTGGCGATTCAATTCTTACATGATAGTATACATGTTAGAATGCCATTCTCCCAAATCCTCCCACCCTCTCCCTCTCCCTCTGAGTCCAAAAGTCCGTTATACACATCTGTGTCTTTTTTGCTGTCTTGCATACAGGGTCGTCATTGCCATCTTTCTAAATTCCATATATATGTGTTAGTATACTGTATTGGTGTTTTTCTTTCTGGCTTACTTCACTCTGTATAATCGGCTCCAGTTTCATCCATCTCATCAGAACTGATTCAAATGAATTCTTTTTAACAGCTGAGTAATACTCCATTGTGTATATGTACCACAGCTTTCTTATCCATTCATCTGCTGATGGACATCTAGGTTGTTTCCATGTCCTGGCTATTATAAACAGTGCTGCGATGAACATTGGGGTACATGTGTCTCTTTCAATTCTGGTTTCCTCGGTGTGTATGCCCAGCGGTGGGATTGCTGGGTCATAAGGTAGTTCTATTTGCAATTTTTTAAGGAATCTCCACACTGTTCTCCATAGTGGCTGTACTAGTTTGCATTCCCACCAACAGTGTAGGAGGGTTCCCTTTTCTCCACACCCTCTCCAGCATTTATTGCTTGCAGACTTTTGGATCGCAGCCATTCTGACTGGTGTGAAGTGGTACCTCATTGTGGTTTTGATTTGCATTTCTCTAATAATGAGTGATGTTGAACATCTTTTCATGTGTTTGTTAGCCATCCATATGTCTTCTTTGGAGAAATGTCTATTTAGTTCTTTGGCCCATTTTTTGATTGGGTCGTTTATTTTTCTGGAATTGAGCTGCATAAGTTGCTTGTATATTTTTGAGATTAGTTGTTTGTCAGTTGCTTCATTTGCCATTATTTTCTCCCATTCAGAAGGCTGTCTTTTCACCTTGCTTATATTTTCCTTTGTTGTGCAGAAGCTTTTAATTTTAATTAGGTTCCATTTGTTTATTTTTGCTTTTATTTCCAGAATTCTGGGAGGTGGATCATAGAGGATCCTGCTGTGATTTATGTCGGAGAGTGTTTTGCCTGTGTTCTCCTCTAGGAGTTTTATAGTTTCTGGTCTTACATTTAGATCTTTAATCCATTTTGAGTTTATTTTTGTGTGCGGTGTTAGAAAGTGATCTAGTTTCATTCTTTTACAAGTGGTTAACCAGTTTTCCCAGCACCACTTGTTAAAGAGATTGTCTTTACTCCATTGTATATTCTTGCCTCTTTTGTCAAAGATAAGGTGTCCATATGTGTGTGGATTTATCTCTGGGCTTTCTATTTTGTTCCATTGATCTATATGTCTGTCTTTGTGCCAGTACCATACTGTTTTGAGACTGTGGCTTTGTAGTAGAGCCTGAAGTCAGGCAAATTGATTCCTCCAGTTCCATTCTTCTTTCTCAAGATTGCTTTGGCAATTCAAGGTTTCTTGTATTTCCATACAAACCTTGAAATTATTTGTTCTAGTTCTGTGAAAAATATGGCTGGTAGCTTGATAGGGATTGCATTGAATTTGTAAATTGCTTTGGGTAGTATACTCATTTTCACTATATTGATTCTTCTGATCCATGAACATGGTATATTTCTCCATCTATTAGTGTCCTCTTTGATTTCTTTCATCAGTGTTTTATAGGTCTTTATCAGTATATATAGGTCTTTAGTTTCTTTGGGTAGATATATTCCTAAGCATTTTATTCTTTTCGTTGCAATGGTGAATGGAGTTGTTTCCTTAATTTCTTTTTCTACTTTCTCATTATTAGTGTATAGGAGTGCAAGGGATTTCTGTGTGTTGATTTTATATCCTGCAACTTTACTATATTCATTGATTAGCTCTAGTAATTTTCTGGTGGAGTCTTTAGGGTTTTCTATGTAGAGGATCATGTCATCTGCAAACAGTGAAAGCTTCACTTCTTCTTTTCCAATTTGGATTCCTTTTATTTCTTTTTCTGCTCTGATTGCTGTAGCCAAAACTTCCAGAACTATGTTGAATAGTAGCGGTGAAAGTGGGCACCCTTGTCTTGTTCCTGACTTTAGGGGAAATGCTTTCAATTTTTCACCATTGAGGATAATGTTTGCTGTGGGTTTGTCGTATATAGCTTTTATTATGTTGAGGTATGTTCCTTCTATTCCTGCTTTCTGGAGAGTTTTTATCATAAATGGATGTTGAATTTTGTCAAAGGCCTTCTCTGCATCTATTGAGATAATCATATGGTTTTTATTTTTCATTTTGTTAATGTGGTGAATTACATTGATTGATTTGAGGATATTGAAGAATCCTTGCATCCCTGGGATAAAGCCCATTTGGTCATGGTGTATGATCTTTTTAATGTGTTGTTGGATTTTGTTTGCTAGAATTTTGTTGAGGATTTTTGCATCTATGTTCATCAGTGATATTAGCCTGTAGTTTTCTTTTTTTGTGACATCTTTGTCAGGTTTTGGTATTAGGGTGATGGTGGCCTCATAGAATGAGTTTGGAAGTTTACTTTCCTCTGCAATTTTCTGGAAGAGTTTGAGTAGGATAGGTGTTAGCTCTTCTCGAAATTTTTGGTAGAATTCAGCTGTGAAGCTGTCTGGACCTGGGCTTTTGTTTGCTGGAAGATTTCTGATTACAGTTTCAATTTCCGTGCTTGTGATGGGTCTGTTAAGATTTTCTATTTCTTCCTGGTTCAGTTTTGGAAAATTGTACTTTTCTGAGAATTTGTCCATTTCTTCCACGTTGTCCATTTTATTGGCATACAACTGCTGATAGTAGTCTCTTATGATCCTTTGTATTTCTGTGTTGTCTGTTGTGATCTCTCCATTTTCATTTCTAATTTTATTGATTTGATTTTTCTCTCTTTGCTTCTTGATGACTCTGGCTAATGATTTGTCAATTTTATTTATCCTTTCAAAGAACCAGCTTTTGGCTTTGCTGATTTTTGCTATGGTCTCTTTTGTTTCTTTTGCATTTATTTCTGCCCTAATTTTTAAGATTTCTTTCCTTCTACTAGCTCTGGGGTTCTCCATTTCTTCCTTTTCTAGTTGCTTTAGTAGCCTTTTTTCTTTTTAAACATTTATTCAAAGGCTGTAAATTTTCCTCTAAGCATTGCTTTGGTTTGTCATATATTCATTATTATTTGATTCAAAATATTTTATTTGCTCTTTGGTCCATAGCCTTTTAGAAGTATATGGCTTAAGTTCCACACCTTTAGGGATTCACAAAACTTTTAGTTTTTACTTTTATTGATTTTTAGCTTCTTAGTGCTTTCCAGGTCTCTGTGGTCATAGTCAACTCCAGATAATTTAAATTTACTTTTGAGAGTTGCATTATAGTAAACTTTGGTAAATATTTACTTGAAAAGAATGTACCACTGTCAGGTGCATTGTGTTGCATATAACTAAGTCATGTTGAATAATTATGTTGTTTAGTTAATCTATATTCTTACTGATTTTTTTTGACTGCTTGTATAATTGTTTTATTGTTTACAAGAGGTGTGTTAAAAGTGTGTTACAGTCCTACACTGTGATGTGAATTTGTGTACTTTTTTTGTTGTAAATTGCTTTATATATTTTATGGCTATGTTATCAAGTGGACACAAATTAAGAAATTATATTGTGTTGAATTGATCCTTTAATAATTATGCCATATATATCTATCTCTTGCCTTAAAATCTATTTTGTCTAATTGTACTATAGTTGTTCTGGTCATATTTGTCCAGATCTGGCCATTGTTCTGGTATAGGTGGAGTATTTTTATCTTGTTTTTTTTTTTTTTTAACTTTATCTGTTTTTTAGTTAGATTTTATCTTTTATCCAATCTTAGAATTTTGACTTTTAACTGGAGAATTGAGTCAATTTATATGTAAAGTAGTTATTTATACATTTAAAATTTATACATATCACCTTATTATTTCCTATATTATCTGGTTTATGTTGTTTCACTCCTTTTTTTGCATTCCTTGAGATTAATCAAGCATTTTTGTTGTTCCACCTTCTTCTCTATTACCTTGTTAATAATACATGTTTTTACTGTTGAGTGTTACCCTAAATTCAATAACTTGCATCTCTGATTTATTATAATCTAGTAATTACAAATTAGTGCTTTTACCACTTCCCAGTTATACTAGACCCTTAGGTTAGTCTCATTTTGTTTACCACCATTTATGTTATTGTTAATACATGTATTTTATTGTTCATATATTTTAAACCTAGCAAGATACTTCCTTTTCCATAATGTACAGTTAAGATTCATTCAAATTTATTAACATATGTCCTTGTGCATTGCTTTTTCCTCCATTTCCACATTGTTTTCTCCCCCCTGCCCCCCACCAGGGGTTGCTTTGTTTCTATCTATAGAATTCCTTTCCCTTTGTTGTTGTTGTTTTAGGTGAGGTGTGCTGCTTGCTGAGTTCTTGTTCAGGTTTTATTTGCCTATAACATTTTTTCATCTCGTTTTGAAAGCTATTTTCACTGAGTATAGAATTTCAGATTTTTAGTTATTTTCTTTCAGCATATTAAAGATGTCATTCCATAGGATTTTTGGCCTCCATTATTTCTGTTGAGAAGTCAGCTGTCAGTCTTATTGTTGCTTCTATGAAATAATGTTTTTCTTTACCTTCATTTAAGATTTTTCTTCTCAGTTTTCATTTTCAGCAGTTCTACTAGTAGGCCAAGGTGTGCTTTTCCTCTTTTTTTTTTTGGCAAAATTAGACAGGATCAAATGATGCCTTTATTGTTTTTTTTTTTTTTCTGTTTCATACATGATATTTTACATTTCAATGCGATTCTTCCAAATTGTCCCACCCTCACCCTCTCCCACAGAGTCGAAAAGACTGTTCTATATATCTGTGTCTCTTTTGCTATCTTGCATACAGGGTTATCATTGCCATCTTTCTAAATCCTATATATATGTATTAGTATACTGTATTGGTGTTTTTCTTTCTGGCATACTTCACTCTGTATAATAGGCTCCAGTTTCATCCACCTCATTAGAATTGATTCAAATGTATTCTTTTTAATGGTTGAGTAATAATCCATTGTGTATATGTACCACAGCTTTCTTATCCATTCATCTGCTGATGGACACCTAGGTTGCTTCCATGTCCTGGCTATTATAAACAGTGCTGCGATGAACAGTGGGGTACATGTGTCTCTTTCAGTTCTGGTTTCCTTGGTCTGTATGCCCAGCCGTGGGACTGCTGAGTCATACGGCAGTTCTACTTCCAGTTTTTTAAGGAATCGCCACACTGTTCTCCATAGTGGCTGTACAAGTTTGCATCCCCACCAACAGTGTAACAGGGTTCCCTTTTCTCCACACTCTCTCCAGCATTCATTGCTTGTAGACTTTTGGATAGCAGCCATTCTGACTGGCGTGAAATGGTACCTCATTGTGGTTTTGATTTGCATTTCTCTGTTAATGAGTGATGTTGAGCATCTTTTCATGTGTTTGTTAGCCATCCATATGTCTTCTTTGGAGAAATGTCTATTTAGTTCTTTGGCCCATTTTTTTATTGGGTCATTTATTTTTCTGGAATTGAGCTGCAGGAGTTGCTTGTATATTTTTGAGATTAGTTGTTTGTCAGTTTCTTTATTGCTATTATTTTCTCCCATTCTGAAGGCTGTCTTTTCACCTTGCTTATAGTTTCTTTTGTTGTGCAGAAGCTTTTAAGTTCAATTAGGTCCCGTTTGTTTATTTTGCTTTTATTTCCAATATTCTGGGAGGTGGGTCATACAGGATCCTGCTGTGATTTATGTCGGAGAGTGTTTTGCCTATGTTCTCCTCTAGGAATTTTACAGTTTCTGGTTTTACATTTAGATCTTTAATTCATTTTGAGTTTATTTTTGTGTATGGTGTTAGAAAGTGTTCTAGTTTCATTCTTTTACAAGTGGTTGACCAGTTCTCCCAGCACCACTTGTTAAAGAGATTGTCTTTTCTCCATTGTATATTCTTGCCTCCTTTGTCAAAGATAAGGTGTCCATAGGTGTGTGGATTTATCTCTGGGCTTTCTATTTTGTTCCATTGATCTATATTCCTGGCTTTGTGCAAGTACCATACTGTCTTGATGACTGTGGCTTTGTAGTAGAGCCTGAAGTCAGGCAGGTTGATTCTTCCCGTTCCATTCTTTTTTCTCAAGATTGCTTTGGCTATTTGAGGTTTTTTGTATTTCCATACAAATTGTGAAATTATTTGTTCTAGCTCTGTGGAAAATACTGTTGGTAGCTTGATAGGGATTACATTGAATCTATAGATTGCTTTGGGTAGTATACTCATTTTCACTATATTGATTTTCCGATCCATGATCATGGTATATTTCTCCATCTATTAAAGTTCTCTTTGATTTCTTTCACCAGTGTTTTATAGTTTTCTATATATAGGTCTTTAGAAAGCATCACTATGAACAAAGCTAGTGGAAGTGATGTAATTCCAGTTAAGCTATTTAAAATCCTGAAAGATGATGCTGTGAAAGTGCTGCACTCAATATGCCAGCAAATTTGGGAAACTCAGCAGTGGCCACAGGACTGGAAAAGGTCAGTTTTCATTCCAATTCCAAAGAAAAGCAATGCCAAAGAATGCTCAAACTACTGCACAATTGCACTCATCTCACACGCTAGTAAAGTAATGCTCAAAATCCTCCAAGCCAGGCCTTCAGCAATATGTGAACTGTGAACTTCCAGATGTTCAAGCTGGTTTTAGAAAAGGCAGAGGAACCAGAGATCAAATTGCCAACATCTGCTGGATCATTGAAAAAGCAACAGAGTTCCAGAAAAACATCTATTTCTGCTTTATTGACTGTGTCAAAGCCTTTTACTGTGTGGATCACTATAAACTGTGGAAAATTCTGAATGAGATAGGAATACCAGACCACCTGACCTGCCTCTTGAGAAACCTATATGCAGGTCAGGAAGCAACAGATAGAACTGCACATGGAACAACAGACTGGTTCCAAATAGGAAAAGGAGTACGCCAAGGGTGTATACTGTCACCCTGCTTATTTAACTTCTATGCAGAGTACATCACGAGAAACACTCGGCTGGAAGAAGCACAAGCTGGAATCAAGATTGCCGGGAGAAATATCAATAAGCTCAGATATTCAGAAGACACCACCCTCATGGCATAAAGTGAAGAGGAACTAAAAAGCCTCTTGATGAAAGTGAAAGAGGAGAGTGAAAAAGTTGGCTTAAAGCTCAACATTCAAAAAACTAGGATGATAGCATCTGGTCCCACCACTTCATGGCAAACAGCTGAGGAAACAGTGTCAAACTGTATTTTTTTTGGCTCCAAAATCACCGCCTGGTGACTGCAGCCATGAAATTAAAAGACACTTACTCCTTGGAAGGAAAGTCATGACCAACCCAGATAACATATTGAAAAGCAGAGACATTACTTTTCCAACAAAGGTCCATCTAGTCAAGGGTATGGTTTTTCCAGTGGTCATGTATGGATGACAGAGTTAGACTGTGAAGAAAGCTGAGCACCGAAGAATTGATACTTTTGAACTGTGGTGTTGGAGTAGACTCTTGAGAGTCCCTTAGACTGCAAGGAGATCCAACCAGTCCATTCTAAAGGAGATCAGCCCTGGGATTTCTTTGGAAGGAATGATGCTAAAGCTGAAACTCCAGTACTTTGGCCACCTCGTGTGAAGAGTTAACTCATTGGAAAAGACTCTGATGCTGGGAGGGATTGGGGGCAGGAGGAGAAGGGAACAACAGAGGATGAGATGGCCGGATGGCATTACCAACTTGATGGACGTGAGTTTGAGTGAACTCTGGGAGTTGGTGATGGACAGGAAGGCCTGGAGTGCTGCAATTCATGGGGTCACAAACAGTCAGACATGACTGAGTGACTGAACTGAATTCATATATAGGTCTTTAGTTTCTTTAGGTAGATATATTCCTAAGCATTTTATTCTTTTTGTTGCAATGGTGAATGGAATTGTTTCCTTAATTTCTCTATTTTCTCACTATTAGTGTATAGGAATGCAACAGATTTCTGTGTGTTGATTTTATATTCTGAAACTTTACTATATTCATTGATTCGTTCTAGTAATTTTCTGGTGGAGTCTTTAGGGTTTCGAAATGTGCTTTTCTTTATATTTATCCCACTTGAGATATCTATGACTTCATATCATTTCACTCTTTTAGAAATTATTATCAGTTGGAATGCTACTTTTATTAATCTCTCTCTTTTCCTTGTAGGACTTCAATTACATGCTAGACATTTTCAACATGTTTCATATGTATTTTATGCTTTTCATTTTTCATCTACTTAGCTCTTCATGCTGTGGCTTGACTATTGTTTACTGATCTATCATATAATACTCCTCTCTTCATCTGTTTCCAAACTGCTGTTAAATGTATTTATAGATGCTTCAATTTCAGTTATTATATTTTCAGTTTTAGAATATTCTTTAATTTTTTTTGTGTGAGTTGTTCTTTTGTCCTCCAAAATATTGTCTGTTTGGAGTTAAGGAGTTATTTCTGATAACTCCAATATCTGGTTAACTCTGTGTCTGTTTCTACTGCACACTTTTGTTTTCTCCCTTTGGTCCTATTTCTTGGTATTCCTGGAAAGTATGGAATGGATGCTAAATATTGTGTGCGGAAATGTTAGAGGTTTTGAATGATTATACCTTCCTCTGAAGAAAATGCACTATATCATCTGGGAAGCAACAGGGCAGAACAAATGCAGATCACCCAAATGCAGTAAGAGAATAAGTTACAGTTAGTCTATAGTCTTTGTAAGGCTCTGATTACATCTAGTTCACTTTATCTCCCAGGTCCCATTTCCTTGACAGATCCTGAACTGCAGTTTTTGTCTTTCCAGCACTGTAAGAATACTGAAAGCTCCCTTTGGCTTTCAGCAGTTTTCTGCTCTGTTTCTTAGCCTCTTATCCTAGGCAAAGAAAACTGAAAGTCTGAGTTCTCTGAAATAATTCCATCTAAAAGGAAGTGAAGACATTTGTTCTCTGTGAACACGTATTTATTCCTAGTGATCAAAATTCCCTTTTCCAAGTGCTTACAAAAATAACTTTTAAGTAATTGATTTTAAAATCGACACAACATTTCTAGAAAATTAGGGAAATGTCCCCTCTTATTCAGGTTTTGGACACCTCTCACAATCTGTATATTTTCTCAAAAACATCTGGAGTTCCTTAAGCTTGACTGAAAATTCTCATAGTACCTCCAAAAGTAATACCTCTGGGATATGAGACTTGAATCCCAACAATTAGCATTCTTTCTTCATCTTTTTGCCTAATCTTGGGCTATAATCCCCAATAACAAATGTCATTATCTTCTTTCTTATCTGAAAGTCTTTTTCATTGACAGGGAAGGTAGAGAAAAAGAATTTAGAGAATAACTCTCTCTCTCTGTGTCTATCCCTCCTACTCTCTTTTTCAGTCATTTCTTAACAGAAGATAAAAATCCTGCAGCAAGTCTCTCTCATTTACTTTTCCCTGGAAGCAACTCTCAAATTATCTCCTTTATATGTCCTTTCTTATATCCTTTATACACAATCAGTGATCTAAATGTGATCAAACAGATTGCTGTGAAATCATTCTGCTCTTTACTTATACCCCTCCCTTTTTGCCTGACAGTTTCTTTATCTACCAGTTAAAGTTTCTATCAATACACTTACTAGGTAGTAGATACAGTGAAAGAGCTAGATACATTCCTGCCTTCAAAACTGGTTTGCAATACAAGCAGAAATCCAATTACAAAATAATGTATTATGCATTGGGTAAAATTTTAGTGTTATTTTTTTGGAGGGCCTCTTTATTTTCTTGAGCTAACTTTTTAGAGATGGTGCTCATACAGTTGTATTTATCCTTAATCTAAATATTTTAAAATCTGCCTTTCTAAAGTCTAGGATAACACTGTCCAAAAGAACTTTCTGCAATAATGGAAATATTATGTCCAAAAGGGTAGCTACTGGCTAGTACAATTGAGAAACTAAACCTTTAATTTTATTAAATTTTAACTAATTTTAATTTAATGGGCTAACTTATTGGACAGGTAGCTATAGGGCATATATCTGATTAATATTCACCATTCCTGGCCATTTTAAGCTCTATTATTAAATGACTACTTTCTTCTAGTGTTCGAATTTTTTTTTCTATTAATACTTCTCTGATACTTCTCTGAGAAGTCCTCATTTGTTGAGCAAATTTAGGCTTATATAATTAATTTTCCTATAATTTCTTCCATCTACTTAGGATGCAAATTACTAGCAAGGTAAATCATGAATTTACCAGAAATTTTACTTTTACTAGCACGAGACTTTGAACATGCATTTGAATAGTTGACTCCATATGATCATTATGTCATGAGTTTATTTTTTCTTACCATCTGAACTGGAATTGCTATATATATTCTTTATTGGGCCAAGCAAACTATAGAATACTGCCCCTTAAGCAGTTACTTCTGATTCCTGGTTTTATGCTTTCTACCATGTTTCAACTCAAATTCTGTCCCCATTGACACAATAGTCAGTCATGAGTGCTATATCTAGAGTCAGGAATGCAGTTTATGATCACAGAAGAAATTGCAAACAAATGGCCAACTTAGTGATTAACATGACTTTTAACATTATTACAATGCTCAAGTGTGCTTCTTTATGTTGGCAGATACATTCTTACATAATATGTATTTCATAACTTTGTATGAAACAGAAATAATAAGAAGGTTAATAAACATAATGAGTGAGGCATTAGGAATTTAGCTTTATGAAGCAAAACATGTCCTATACTAAGAATTAATTACCAGATAAGATTTAAGTTTATATTTGTTTTTTTAAGTAGAAAAATACTATTTTAATAGAGACAATCTGTTGTTATGTTGTTCTGAAAATGAAGAGAGGTAAAAGAAATATTATATGAGTTTTCATAATATTTTTCAAATCTGAATATTGTATAATGTGTTCACTGCATACATAAAATATATGAACTGATTTATAGGTGGATACTTGATATTTTTCTCATGAAATATGTCTAGTTGTCCATATTTTAGTGGACACCAATGTGAAGGGATAATAGTTCAGTTCAGTTCAGTTGCTCAGTCTTGTCCAACTCTTTGTGACCCCATGGACTGCAGCACTCCAGGCCTCCCTGTCCATCACCAACTCCTGGAGTTCACTGAAACTCATGTTCATTGAGTCAGTGATGCCATCCAACCATTTCATCCTCTCTTGTCCCCTTTCCCTCCCACCTTCAATCTTTCCCAGTATCAGGGTCTTTTCAAATGAGTCAGCACTTCGCATCAGGTGGCCAAAGTATTGAAGTTTCAGCTTCAGCATCAGTCCTTCCAATGAATATTCAGGACTGATTTTCTTTAGGATGAACTGGTTGGATTTCCTTGCAGTCCAAGGGACTCTCAAGAATCTTCTCCAACACCACAGTTCAAAAGCATCAATTCTTCGGTGCTCAGCTTTTTTTATAGTCCAATTCTGACATTCATACATGACCAGAGGAAAAATCATAGCCTTGACTAGATGGACCTTGGTTGGAAAAGTAATGTCTCTGCTTTTGAATATGCTGTCTAGGTTGGTCATAACTTTCCTTCCAAGGAGTAAGCATCTTTTAATTTCATGGCTGCAGTCACCATCGGTAGTGATTTTGGAGCCCCCCAAAATAAAGTCTACCACTGTTTCCACATCTATTTCCCATGAAGTGATGAGACCAGATGCCATGATCTTAGTTTTCTGAATATTGAGCTTTAAGCCAACTTTTTCACTCTCCTCTTATACTTTCATTAAGAGTTCAGGCTTTGGATTAATACAATCTTAGGGATTCCATTGAAAAAGCAAGAGAGTTCCAGAAAAACATCTATTTCTGCTTTATTGACTATGCCGAAGCTTTTGACTGTGTGGATCACAATAAACTGTGGAAATTTCTGAATGAGATGGGAATACCAGACCACCTGACCTGCCTCTTGAGAAACCTATATGCAGGTCAGGAAGCAACAGTTAGAACTGGACATGGAACAATAGACTGGTTTCAAATAGGAAAAGGAGTACGTCAAGGCTGTATATTGTCACCCTGCTTATTTAACTTCTATGCAGAGTACATCATGAGAAACGCTGGACTGGAAGAAGCACAAGCTGGAATCAAGATTGCTGGGAGAAATATCAGTAACCTCAGGTATGCAGATGACACCATCCTTACGGTAGAAGTGAAGAGGAACTAAAAAGCCTCTTGATGAAAGTGAAAGAGGAGAGTGAAAAAGTTGGCTTAAAGCTCAACATTCAGAAAACGAAGATCATGGCATCTGGTCCCATCACTTCATGGGAAATAGATGGGGGAACAGTGGAAACAGTGTCTGACTTCATTTTGGGGGGCTCCAAAATCACTGCAGATGGTGGTTGCAGCCATGATATTAAAAGATGCTTACTCCTTGGAAGGAAAGTTATGACCAACCTAGATAGCATATTCAAAAGCAGAGACATTACTTTGCCAACAAAGGTCCGTCTAGTCAAGGCTATGGTTTTTCCACTGGTCATGTATGGATGTGAGAGTTGGACTGTGAAGAAAGCTGAGTGCCGAAGAATTGATGCTTTTGAACTGTGGTGTTGGAGAAGACTCTTGAGAGTCCCTTGGACTGCAAGGAGATCCAACCAGTCCATTCTGAAGAGATCAGCCCTGGGATTTCTTTGGAAGGATGATGCTAAAGCTGAAACTCCAGTACTTTGGCCACCTCATATGAAGAGTTGATTCATTGGAAAAGACTCTGATACTGGGAGGGATTGGAGGCAGGAGGAGAAGGGGACGACAGAGGATGAGATGGCTGAATGGCATCACTGACTCGATGGACGTGTCTGAGTGAACTCTGGGAGTTGGTGACGGACAGGGAGGCCTGGTGTGCTGCGATTCATGGGGTTGCAAAGAATCGGACACGACTGAGCAACTGAACCGAACTGAACTGAACTGAGGGATTCCATAATGTATAGCTCTTACAATGGTTTCTGATCTCAAAAGTAAGTTAGCAGCCTTCCCATAGTGTCTTTTTGGAGATCATTTCAAGAGATTACGGATGTCAGTCAACACTCACTCAATGGACATGAATTTGAGCAAACTCCAGGGGATGGTGAAGGACAGGGAAGCCTGGCGTGTTGCATTCCACGGTGTTGCAAAGAGTCAGACACAACTTAGTAATTGAACAACAACTCTGCTTTAAAAACTTTAATGCTAAAAAGTTTAAGTTCAAACTTAATCTGTTCAAAACATAATTAGGGAATTAGTCACATTACAAGCTAATTTTTTACTTTGTTGTAGGCTTTACCCAGAAGTAATAAGCTTTTTCACATATTTTAAATAGTACTTAAAAAAATAAATAACTTACAGTTTTTCAAAAAGAAAACCTTTTATTTCACAGAGCATGATATACCTGTATTTGGAATAAAGATGAATTGGGGACTGCCAGAACAAATGTTTCTTCGATGCTTACCACTAATCAGGTACTGTTGACAGGGTTATAATAAAAGTGCTTTGAATTCATTACTATTATTACAATTATATCTTATGTTTTTCTAGGACTTCATAATGTACAAGCACTTTCACAGACAATGCTGCTTTTAAAAGAAAGGCATCATAAGAACACGAACTGATACTATTTTTTTCTATGAATAATGGGACTTTTAAAACAGAAAAAGAAACTATGCCTATCAGTTTTACAGTTTGAAAACAATATATATATATATTTGCTTAGCTTCTCAAAAGGCAGTATGACAACACACAGGCTTTACAGTCAATGTTGGAATCATTTATGTGGGAATCCTAGTTTTACTTACTAGCTATGAAACCTTAAGTAAGCTATTTAACCTGCATATGTTTAGTTTTCCTCATCTGTTAATTGGAAATTATGACCTCATAGAGTAAGATGAAGGAAAATAATTTACATATCCTAAAGCAATACCTAGTATATAGTAGGAATTCTAGAATAATAATAATAATAGTATTATTATTAAAGTTATCTATTCTTTTTTTATTGACTTCATAACATTTCAATAAACCTTAATATGCAAAGAAAATAATTAGATAGACAATGACTGGTCAAATATGATAGATCAAGTCAGGAAGGGAGGTAAAAGTTAAAGTCTGTATCAGAAGCAAATTAGTACAACTAGGGGAGATGGAATTCATTAAGGAATCTGAGATTTCACCTATGCAGATTCAAATTTATGATGCCTAAATAGGGTAGAAAGTTATGTGGAGGGAACCATAAGCAATTCTGTTTTAGGAGGAATAAAATGGAAGCATATTTAATTAAATGATATCTATGAAATAAGGGAAAGTATCATATAAAATGGGGTGGGGTGCAGGGAACAGGAAACTGAAATGATTTTACTTGTATAAGCAAATTAGCTCACTTAGATTGATCATATGTGTTATAAGAACAAGGATAAAAACTTGACCCACACAATTTTGCATTAAAAAACCTCTCTGCTCCAGAGTAAAAAGACCATATAAGTCTCTTCACAAATGTGTGCTGTGAGTTAAACAAGAAACCTCAGTTTAAAGTGTTAATTGCTTAAAGTAACCCATTATTATTATATAATAAATAATAAAATATAAAAAGTCGCTCAGTCGTGTCCAACTCTTCGCAACCCCACAGACACCAGGCTCCTCCGTCCATGGGATTTTCAAGGCAAGAGTACTGGAGTGGTTGCCATTTCCTTCTGAAATTATATTTATTTACATAAAATTAATATCATCTTTTCATTAACTCATTTTGATTTTCTCTTTATGTTCTTTATAGTGGAACAATGAGAGAATTAACAATTATTTGATGGTCTATTATATATTTGTTTGAAAAACTATATAATTTTCATTAATCTCATTACAGATAAGAAAGGCTAGATGGTAAATCTAAAGTAGTAGTTAATACATGGTGGAAGAAACATATAAATCAAGTTTTTTAAACTTGTAAAGAAATGTTCTACCCCTATACTCCTCATGGTTTTTCCAAATCAAATATACTGGGTTCTAGTGGAAAGTTATCCTAAGTGAAAGGCAGTCTGTTAAAGAAATGTAGAACTGAGTTAGTGCCATGGGATAATGTGTGTACCCGATTAGTGGTAAGCATCGAAGAAACATTTGTTCTGGCAGTCCCCAATTCATCCTCTCTGCCCACCCCCAAGGCAGTTCCTGATTTTTAAGAGTTCATAAATTATATTGAAATATTATAGAAAAATAATAGGAGCTTGCTTGAAAATATGTTAACAGCCATGCAGGGCACACAATAAACACCTAATAAATGTCTGACTTACCTGATTTTTAAAAATGAGAGACTGAAAATCATTTTTGGCATGGAAAGCAAATCCTCCAATGGACAAAAATAAAGTACACAGCTACAAAGAAGATGAGAATACTGAGGTGTTGGTATACTATCACTGACTATCTTTTATGATTCCCCTAGACAAAGCATATCAGAGAGGGAACAACCATATTCTCTCACTGTAAGTATACATTTAGTCTACAGATTTAAAGGCTGTTTTGCACACTGGGTCTGTAGAGAGAGAGGCGATTGCTCTCTGCCACAATTCCAAAGTCCATCTTCTTTACCTCATCAATTTGCAGCTTGGTAGGGGTGAGGGCGAGGGAAGAGTTATATTGTGTTCCCAGGAGCAAGCGGCTGTTTTCCTGCCTGTCATTCCACCAACCTCCTAGAATAAATTGCTACTTAGAAAAGCGAAAGTCAAACATTTATGAAACATATTGCTATGTAGAAAAAAAATAAGAATTTTTTTGCAAATAGTAGCACCATTAAAAGAGGAAAGAGAGAATAGCATCAGTCATTTTATATTACATATAAGCAGTTTATTAAAGAATTAAATATTTATAGACTATAAAGCAAGGCAGGCGATGAGCTGCAAACAGCTTGCTGAGAAGTACATTATAAAACAATGAGTCTGTCAGTTATTGATAAAGAATGGAGAGTGCAAATGCTTTATAAAATCCCTAAGTTAGCAATGAATTTGAGACTAGCAAAATAGGACACAGTAGCCAGCAATGTCACACCAACTCAAGCTGTTGTGTATGTTAAAGGCCTTTAGTGAACAAAATGTATACTTCGGCTCTGATCTTTTTACCAATATAGAGAAAAGGGCTGCAAAGCACACAGAACTCTTGGGCAAGGGCTTTATGGATGTTCAGTTCCAAATTAATAGATGTTAGACCTAGATACCCATAGAACTCCATTTTCTTTTGACTTTTTTCTTATTAGATAAGACTACAGAATTTCAAAGAAAGATATTCTTCCTTTTGTTACAGAATTATATACATGAGGGATTAGGTCACCTAACCTAATCCCTTTAGAGAGGAGGTAACTGAGTTGGAAAGTGGTAAAGTGACCCATCAAAGTTCACACAACTAGTGTGATTACAACTTTGGCCTCCTATCCCCTAAGTCAGTATTTTTTCCATAGCATCAGCTTCTTTTCCCAATCGCTTTTTTAAATTGAAGTAGTTAATTTACGATATCATATGTTTCAGGTATAGAACATATGATGCAAAATGTTCAGGTGTACAACATATGAAAAAAAATTTCAGTGATACTAAAATTTTTAAGGTTATATTTATAGTTGTAGTTTATACTGGTTATATCCCATGTATTATACAGTACATCCTTGTACCTTATTTATTTTATACTAGAAGTTTGTACCTCTTAACCCCCTACCCCTATCTTGCCCCTATACTCTTTCCTCATCCTACTGGTAACCACCAGTGTGTTTTTTTATATCTGTATTCCAATTCCTTTTTAAAATTAGAATTCTGAGCTCTCTGTCCAAAAAATCATTTCTTTAGTTAAAAATTGTGAGTTCTTTCTCTCTTAAAATTATATTTCAATCTATTTTGAACAGTGGTTTGGGGGAGCAAGAAAAAAGTTTGAAGAGGGCAAAACTATATATTCTTTGAAAGAAATGGAAAATTTAATCTGCCTATCCAAAGATATTCTAGAGTTTGAGATAATAGGATGCTATTAATGAAGTGCTGTCTCGTTCTTGGATAAATTGATGATATGGCATTCTTTCATGTACTAACTAGCTGGGAGGATGAATTATTTTTCACCCTTTATGAGAATGACTGGTCGAGACCTAAAAGTGTTCATAATTTTAAATGCCAGAGGAAGTCATCTCTTCCTGACTTTGTGAAAGTCATAAGAGACTCTATGTTCTGGATACACTAATTTGGAATTCTATTCTCTGCCTTCAAATTTAAACAGTCATTTTCTTTCTACATAATTGAGTTTGAAGTTCCAGTTGCTGTCTTCAAATTGGATAGCAGACACATTGTGAGTTACAGAAAACTATGGATCAAATCTTTTGTGCCTATGCAGAAACCAAAGTACTGGGTAGTTTTAAAACAGTGAACCACTGATGCCTCTGACTATAACTCTATCACCATTTAAAAAAATAACTATTGTAATATCTGAATTTCTATGAAATTATATCACACAGAGAAAATCCACTGAGTTACATTAAATGCTTTCTTTGTAAAGCATGCTTCAGAGGTTTCTTCATGTGAAAGAATAACTCAACTATTTTTGGTACACAAGTTTTCTCATTTCCTCTATTCTCATCAATATAGAAAAACAGCTACATTTGTATCTCATAATTTGGCACTGCCAGTATAACAAAGAACAATGATATGGAGGATAAAAAATAGTTGGTTTTGTAATTGAACATGCTAGACCATTCAGGTATGACCTAAATCAAATCCTTTATGATTATACAGTGGAAGTGAGAAATAGATTTAAGGGACTAGATCTGATAGATAGAGTGCCTAATGAACAATTGAACGAAGTTCGTGACATTGTGCAGGAGACAGGGATCAAGACCATCCCCATGGAAAAGAAATGCAAAAAAGCAAAATGGCTGTCTGGGGAGGCCTTACAAACAGCTGTGAAGAGAAGAGAGGTGAAAAGCAAAGGAGAAAAGGAAAGATATAGGCATCTGAATGCAGAGTTCCAAAGAATAGCAAGAAGAGATAAGAAAGCCTTCTTCAGCGATCAATGCAAAGAAATAGAGGAAAACAGCAGATTGGGAAAGACTAGGGATCTCTTCAAGAAAATTAGAGATACCAAGGGAACATTTCATGCAAAGATGGGCTCGATAAAGGACAGAAATGGTCTGGACCTAACAGAAGCAGAAGATATTAAGAAGAGGTGGCAAGAATACACAGAAGAACTGTACAAAAAAGATCTTCACGACCCAGATAGTCATGATGATGTGATCACTCATCTAGAACCAGACATCTTGGAATGTGAAGTCAAGTGGGCCTTAGAAAGCATCACTACGAACAAAGCTAGTGGAGGTGATGGAATTCCAGTTGAGCTGTTCCAAATCCTGAAAGATGATGCTGTGAAAGTGCTGCACTCAATATGCCAGCAAATTTGGAAAACTCAGCAGTGGCCACAGGACTGGAAAAGGTCAGTTTTCATTCCAATCCCAAAGAAAGGCAATGCCAAAGAATGCTCAAACTACCACACAATTGCACTCATCTCACATGCTAGTAAAGTCATGCTCAAAATTCTCCAAGCCAGACTTCAGCAATATGTGAACCATGAACTCCCTGATGTTCAAGCTGGTTTTAGAAAAGGCAGAGGAACCAGAGATCAAATTGCCAACATCCGCTGGATCATGGAAAGACCAAGAGAGTTCCAGAAAAACATCTATTTCTGCTTTATTGACTATGCCAAAGCCTTTGACTGTGTGGATCACAAGAAACTGTGGAAAATTCTGAATGAGATGGGAATACCAGACCACCTGACCTGCCTCTTGAGAAATCTGTATGCAGGTCAGGAAGCAACAGTTAGAACTGGACATGGAACAACAGATTGGTTCCAAATAGGAAAAGGAGTACATCAAGGCTGTATATTGTCACCCTGCTTATTTAACTTCTATGCAGAGTACATCATGAGAAATGCTGGGCTGGAAGAAACACAAGCTGGAATCAAGATTGCTGGGAGAAATATCAATATCCTCAGATATGCAGATAACACCACCCTTATGGCAGAAAGTGAAAAGGAACTAAAAAGCCTCTTGATGAAAGTGAAAGAGGAGAGCGAAAAAGTTAGCCTAAAGCTCAACATTCAGAAAACGAAGATCATGGCATCTGGTCCCATCACTTCATGGGAAATAGATGGGGGAACAGTGGAAACAGTGTCAGACTTGATTTTTTTGGGCTCCAGAATCACTGCAGATGGTGACTGCAGCCATGAAATTAAAAGACGCTTACTCCTTGGAAGAAAAGTTATGACCAACCTAGATAGCATATTCAAAAGCAGAGACATTACTTTGCCGACTAAGGTCCATCTAGTCAAGGCTATGGTTTTTCCTGTGGTCATGTATGGATGTGAGAGTTGGACTGTGAAGAAGGCTGAGCACCGAAGAATTGATGCTTTTGAACTGTGGTGTTGGAGAAGACTCTTGAGAGTCCCTTGGACTGCAAGGAGATCCAACCAGTCCATTCTGAAGGAGATCAACCCTGGGATTTCTTTGGAAGGAATTATGCTAAAGCTGAAACTCCAGTACTTTGGCCACCTCATGGGAAGAGTTGACTCATTGGAAAAGACTCTGATGCTGGGAGGGATTGGGGGCAGGAGGAGAAGGGGACGACTGAGGATGAGATGGCTGGATGGCATCACGGGCTGATGGACATGAGTCTGAGTGAACTCGGGGAGATGGTGATGGACAGGGAGGCGTGGCGTGCTGCGATTCATGGGGTCGCAAAGAGTCAGACACGACTGACCGACTGAACTGAAATGAACTGAAAAATGTTTGATGATTCAACCGTTAGAGACCAAAAAATCATCTACTATGCTAATGAGTATTTTTCTTCTTAAGTGGATATTATGTATTCCCTGAAGAGTTTGACTCAGTGTGTCCCAGCAGTCACAGTTGTAATTAAAAATAGAATACTGACATTGAAAAGGCATACTATATGAGAATGAATCCACACGGGGACTTCTTGCATGAAACTATAAAGCATTCATACTTGATATTTAATGCATAGATCTGAAACCTTAAAAATGCAACTTCATAGGTCACTGAAAGTCAATAGAGTTAGGGAATGGGGAGACAAATTTGAAATGATTTGGATGCTTCTCTCTTGAAAGCCGAGAATAATAAAAGTTCTAAAAGGATAAAAACTGATTTATCAGCTTATCCTAGAAGTAGGGGCATCTCTTGGAAGTTTGAAAGTGGTAAACCTAGAACACACATGATGAAATTAAACAGAGGACTACTTGACATAACAAAGTAAAGTTTCAGAAATTGTTACTTCAAGAAAAAAAAACAGGTTTTAAAACAATCTAAACAGATAAATTGATGTTCATAATATATCATTAAAGGGAAACTGGTATGTTTTCTTGATTAGTAACATACAGTGCCTCAGTGCACACTTCAATCTTTCTGTTACTAGGAGTCAGAATCCTATGAATTTTTGGTATGGTAATTATATGTTTTTATAAATGTTAATTGTCTCCCTTCATTTTCAAGGGGAGGAAACTTGGTATGATTAAGTCTACTTAATCAATGCAAAATTTAACAAGACAATCTAACAGCTTTAAAAAAAATCAAGGTCAATGATTAGGAGGGTGTTACTTTATGAACTCATACAGTAATAAGTCACGGGTGTTAAGATCTATATCATCTTTTAGGTTAAACCTCTATTGCAAAAATAACAGCTAAAAGCTGTTGCTATTTGCTACCATTCAGAAGGAATTTTTAGGACTTAATTTCACATTTCATTCCACACTTCCAAAGCACAAGGGCAATGAATATTCATTGATGTGTAGTCTCAAAAAATAAACTCAAGTTGAGTAACAGGATTGAAAACTAGCTCTTTTACCATCTTGGACCGAAGATACAAAGATCCATTAGGAAAGGAGATGTGTTAATGAAGACAGTAAATTAGTAGGTTTGAGAACCAATTTCTTGTGTCTTAAGGGTTTCCAATTCAATGTGACAAACAAATTCACTATCATGAAAATAAAAAGCATAAACTAAAACTGTAATTGTAGGGGTTTTTATTATAAGGTCTCAAAGCCAATTGTTAACCACTAGACAAGCCAAATGTTCATAGACAACTGAAGACCATAGGTTTTTTTTTTCCCCCTTCATTTTATATTTGTTTTTCTCATTTTGGCCTTTAAGGCAGGGCTGTACTTGCTTGTTTGTCCCTAGGGAAAATTAGGTATAAGGATAAAGCTATTGTTTCTGAAGAATGACCACCAGTGTCAGGTTTCTCTCTGTAAACTGAAACAGAGGGAGCTGTCTCATTCCCAATAAAGTCTCAGAGAAAGTTATAGCTTAAAGGTAGATAATTCCCATGTACGAAGGGTAAGAAGGGACAAGCTGTGTTTTATAGTTAATCCTCAGAGGAAGATATGGATCTTCAGGCAATGTTTGCAAACAATGAATAACAGGTTCCGTGGGGTGACTGTGCTGGCCAAAATCGCCTATGTGTAATGGTGAGCACGGTCATGGTATTAATTGTTTATGGATGATGGTATAAAGAAACTGTGTGCGTGTCCGTTTATTTTTAACTATAACAAATTTGTAAAATAGTGAGAGAAATAACATCTGATAAAGATGGACAGGGAAGCCTGGCATGCTGCAGTCCATGGGGTTGCAAAGAGCCAGACACAACTGAGCAACTGAACTGAACTGAAAGAGGATCTAAAAGCTACCTTATTAATAATCGATTTATGGTAAAGAAAGTATAATTTAAGGAATCTAATGCAAATGCCAACACAAATAATGTAACCATCATACAGATTATTAGTATTATTATTATCAAGAAAAAATAAATCACTTTTCACTGTGTTCATTGCTGTTATCACGGTTTGCCTGGAATATCACAAAAGCCTCCTAACTTGTCTTCTCGTTGCCATTGTCCCTCCCTACCTACACTGCCAACAGTGTATTTCTTGGGATAATGGCCACAGAAAAAAATCTGTTCATGATATGCCGCAGGTTAAAACCTTACAGTGAGGTCTTCTTTCGAGTTAAAAACAAAGGTTTTAAAGGGCATTGTGCCATTAGGTCCTCAACTACCTCAAAGATCTCACTCACTACACTGCTCTCTCTGCTGTGCATTTTCTTTACTTCTGCACGTTAACCTCCTCAAACTTGCCAGGTACATTCCTGCCTCATCGCCTATGGATATGACATCCCCCCCCCCCCCGCCCCCGTTATCCTGTTATTCTAGTTATCTATTCTTATGGCTTACTCTTCATCTCCCTCAATGTTGCCTTCTCAATGAAATCTTTCCTTGATGCACTATTTAAAACTGACAATACTCCCCATCTCAGAATCATTCCATATTCTCCTTTATTGTTCTCTTTTTCTCGTGAATACTTGCCTAACAAAAATAGGATTTACTTATCTAATTTATTGGGGCTCCCCTGGTGGCTCAGATGGTAAACAATCGGCCTACAGGAAACCCAGATTCGATCCCTGGGTTGGGAAGATCCCCAGGAGAAGGGAATGGCTACCCACTCCAGTATTTTTCATTGGCGGATTCCAAATAATTTATTCCTTGTTTCTCCTTACTAGGGTAAGGAAAGGAATTTTGCCTATTTTATTTACTGTTGTGTTCCCTAGTGTGTAGTCTGTACGTAGCATATAATACACACTCAATACATATCAATTTAACCAATGGAAGGTACTATAGTATAGAGTTTAAGTCTCTGAAGTTATACTGCCAGGACTCAGACTCTGGCTTAACCATAACTTGACTTCATAAAACTATTAAAATAGGAAAAATTATAATTCCCAGTTGTACCATTCTTGTGAAAATTAAACTAGATGGTTCATCCAAAAGCATTTAACAAGTCTCTTGGATGACCAGTGGAGTTACTGGTATCAGACTTGCCTTATATTTGTGTTCTGCTTGGTTGCTCCTCCTAAAGCTGTGGTCTGAAAAGTGCCTCCAGTCAGAAAGCTGGGGTGATTATGGGAAAACTGGACAAAATATATGAAACAACTTGTTTCAGACACTGGACAAAAGGCAGGATTATGACCCCAAAGAGAAGGAAACAAAGAAGGCAAGCCCCCTAATCACCCCAGCTTTCTGTCTGGAGCTACTTTACACTTTACACAGCCTAAGGAGATGGAACCAAGTAGAACATGGCAGTTTCATGTGGTTGAGAAAACGGAAACAAGTTGAGGAAAATCAAAGTACCTGGCATTTACACCCAAAAGAAGGGAGGTGCAATGAGAAAGAAGTCCAAAAAGCTACCTAGTGGTATCTGAGAGCAATGGTTCTCAAACTTTTTGAGCTTAATACCTCTTTACACTCCAAAAAACTGGGGACATCAAAGAGATTTTATTTATATGGATTATATTTGTCAATACTTAAGTGTATTAGATGGAGAAGGAGATGGCACCCCACTCCAGTACTCTTGCCTGGAAAATCCCATGGACGGAGGAGCCTGGTAGGCTGCAGTCCATAAGGTCGCGAAGAGTCGGACACGACTGAGCAACTTCAGTTTCAGTTTTCACTTTCATGCACTGGAGAAGGAAATGGCAACCCACTCCAGTGTTCTTGCCTGGAGAATCCCAGGGTCGGGGGAGCCTGGTGGGCTGCCGTCTATGGGGTCGCACAGAGTAGGACACGACTGAAGCAACTTAGCAGCAGCAGCAGCAGAAGTGTATTAGAAATTAAAATTGGTAACTTTATAAATTATTTGTAATATCTGTTTATCAATTCATTTCAATATAAGAGCCACATATATAACATTTTAATGAAAATACCTTTTGTGAAAATAAAAATGTAATAGTACAGTAGCAATGTTTTACTTTTTTTTGATGATTCTCTTTATTTCCTGGCTTAACAGAGATGTGGATTTCTTAATTCATTTTGTTACGGTATCACATGTCATGTGGCCTCTAGAAAACTTTATTGTATGTTGAAAGTGAAAAGTGAAAGGGAAGTAACTCAGTTGTGTCTGACTCTTTGTGACTAATGGACTACAGTCGGCCAGGCTCCTCTGTCCATGGGATTTTCCAGCCAAGATTATTGGAGTGGGTTGTCATTTCCTTATCTAAGGGATCTTCCTGACCCAGGGATTGAAGCTGGGTCTCCCGCATTACAGGCAGACTCTTTACCATCTGAGCCACCAGGGAATCCCAATACAATAGCGTAGTATTGTATGTTGCTAAGTGAATAAGAGCAGAAAGGCTAATAATATTTAGGATAATTATTTTAAAAGTCTTGAACTCATTGGCCCTAGCATTATAATGAACTATAGTTTGCCCTCAGTATCCACAAATGCTTGAGTCCTTCATATAAAATTACATAGTACAGTCAGCCTTCTGTATCCATGAATTCTGTATTGTATATAAAAGCAGAGTGACTGAAGACACAGCAGTAGAAATCTATCCAAACTGAAGCATGGAGAAAATAAAAATGAGAAAAAATAAACGGAGCTTTAATGACATGAGGGACAATACAAACTGATCTAACGTATGTGCAATTGGAGTTCCTGGAAAAGGGAGATGCTCGTAGAAATATGTCTGTAGGAACACTTCCTGAAAATTTTCCATAGCTGGTGAAAAGTATAAAGAAGCTCAATAAACCAAAGCAAGATAATATTCAAAGAAAATCAGACCAAGGCACATTATAACTGAATTGTCAAAAACACGGTAAGAATAAGAAAATCTTAAAAGTAGTTAGAAAAGGAAGACACATAAACCAACAAGAAAATAAAGACTAACAATTTCTGAGTTCTTTTCAAAATCAAAGAAGCTATAAACATGGAATAT
This sequence comes from Ovis canadensis, assembly GCF_042477335.2. Lineage (NCBI taxonomy): Eukaryota > Metazoa > Chordata > Mammalia > Artiodactyla > Bovidae > Ovis > Ovis canadensis. The sequence goes on along the minus strand of NC_091258.1, from coordinate 51,820,199 downwards.
CTTGGGAGTTCCCTGGTGGTCCAGCGGTTAGTAGTCTGTGCTTTTATTGCCAGGGTCAGGGGTTCAATCCCTAATGAGGAAACTAAAGTCTGGCAAAAACTTGTGGCACAGCCAAAAAATAAATAAATAAAAGGAAGGGGGAATATCTTCAGTGTGCTGGGGGGTAGCCCTGTAAACTTAGAATTCTATGTCCAGAAAAAATATCCTTTAAGAGAAGAAAAATCACAGAAGACAGAAATGTGAATCTACAGGGGAGAAAATGGAGAGTATAAGAAATAGTATAAATGTGGGATGAATATATTTGTTTTTCTTATTTTTTTACCTCTTTAGAAGACAACTGACGTGTGTGTGTGTGTGTGTGTGTGTGTGTGTCTGTGGCTCTGCTGGGTCTTTGTTGCTGTCCTGGCTTTTTGCTTTTCTTCTAGTTGCATTGAGCGGGGACTTCTCATTATGGTGGCTTCTCTTGCTGCAGAGCACCCGCTTCGGGGAACGTGGACTAACAGTTGCAGCTCCCAGGCTCTAGAGCACAGGCTCACTAGTTGCGGCCCATGCGCTTAGCTGCTTTGTGGCATGCGGGATCCTCCCAGACCAGGGATTGAATCCATGTCTCCTGTATTGCCAGGCAGACTACTTAGCACTGAGCTACCAGGGAAGCCCCACAGTTGACTTTTAAGAGAAAGTAAGTAAACTAAGGCTAAGACCCAAATCTGTTCCTGTTTTGAAAACTAAAGTTTCCCTGTAAAGCAGCCAAGTTCATTCTTTTACATATTGTGTATAGCTGATGGCTGAGTTGAGCATTTCAAACTACATGGCTCACCAAGGCAAAAACTATTTACTATCTGGACTTTTATAGAAAATACTAGCAAAACTAGTATCATTGTGTTGTGCAATCTGTAACTGCTTCTGCTGCTGCTGCTGGTAAGTCGCTGCAGTCGTGTCTGACTCTGTGTGACCTCATGGACTGCAGCCCACCAGGCTCCTCTGTCCATGGGATTTTCCAGGTAAGAGTACTGGAGTTGGGTGCCATTGCCTTCTCCGGCAACTTGTAACTACACAGGAGTAAAATGTTTGGTAGCAGCAGTACAAAGGTTAGGAGGAGGAACAGAGTACACTGTTGTAAAATAGTTCTATCATACAGGAAGTGGCAAACTTATTTCATGGTAGAATTTAAAAGGTTCAGTTCAGTTCAGTTCAGTCGCTCAGTCGTGTCTGACTCTTTGAGACCCCACGAATTGCAGCATGCCAGGCCTCCCTGTCCATCACCAACTCCCAGAGTTCATTCAAACTCACGTCCATTGAGTTGGTGATGCCATCCAGCCATCTCATCCTCTGTTGTCCCCTTCTCCTCCTGCCCCCAATCCCTCCCAGCATCAGGGTCTTTTCCAATGAGTCAACTCTTCGCATGAGGTGGCCAAAGTATTGGAGTCTCAGCTTCAGCATCAGTCCTTCCAATGAACACCCAGGACTGGTCTCCTTTAGGATGGACTGGTTGGATCTCCTTGCAGTCCAAGGGACTCTCAAGAGTCTTCTCCAACACCACAGTTCAAAAGCATCAATTCTTTGGCACTCAGCTTTCTTCACAGTCCAACTCTCATATCCATACATGACCACTGGAAAAACCATAACCTTGACTAGATGGACCTTTGTTGGCAAAGTAATGTCTCTGCTTTTCAATATGCTATCTAGGTTGGTCATAACTTTCTTTCCAAGGAGTAAGCGTCTTTTAATTTCATGGCTGCAATCACCATCTGCAGTGATTTTGGAGCCCAGAAAAATAAAGTCTGACACTGTTTCCACTGTTCCCCCATCTATTTCCCATGAAGTGATGGGACCAGATGCCATGATCTTCGTTTTCTGAATGTTGAGCTTTAAGCAAACTTTTCATTCTCCTCTTTTACATTTATCAAGAGGCTTTTTAGTTCCTCTTCACTTTCTGCCATAAGGGTGGTGTCATCTGCATATCTGAGCTTATTGATATTTCTCCCGGCAATCTTGATTCCAGCTTGTGCTTCTTCCAGCCGAGTGTTTCTCGTGACGTACTCTGCACAGAAGCTAAATAAGCAGGGTGACAATATACAGCCTTGATGTATTCCTTTGCCTATTTGGAACCAGTCTGTTGTTCCATGTCCAGTTCTAACTGTTGCTTCCTGACCTGCATACAGATTTCTCAAGAGGCAGGTCAGGTGATCTGGTATTCCCATCTCTTTCAGAATTTTCCACAGTTTATTGTGATCCACACAGTCAAAGGCTTTGGCATATATAACCCTAGAGCAACTACTAAAAAAATTAAACATATAAATTTGGCTAATCAGATAACAGAAAAGATAAAAATAGAAATATTGAAATAATCTCAAATAAGAGAGGAAAAAAAAAAGAAAAAAAAACAGACAAAACAGAGAATTATACTACAAGCAGTTCATTTAAACCACCTATATTGATGACATAAATTAAATTAAATTAAATATAATATTAAATGTAAATGGTTAAACAAAAATCAGAGGCTGTCAGAATGAATAAAAAAGTAAAATTTAACTATATGCTATCTATAACAAATTCTAATTTAAATAGAAAGACATAGATTAAAAGGATGCATAAATATATAATATTCAAATACTAGTCATGAGAAAATTGGCATGGCTATAGTAATCATCAGGCAAAATGACACCAGAATAAAGAATATTATCAGAAACAAACAGCGGCATTTCCTAATGATAAAAGGGTAAATTCATCAAGAAGACATACAAATCCTAAATATATGTGTACTTGATAAGAGAACCTCAAAATAAAGGATGGACAAATGGATAAATTTAAAAGAAGAAACAGTCAAATTTGCAAGTGTAATTGATGATTTCCATACTCTTTTCTGTATAGATAGAACAAGTAAATTGAAAGTCAAAAAAGTCCTTGAAACACAGAGGTGATTGATAAATAGTGGCTATTATTATTGTATTGTAAATACAGTTAATTATAGCTAATGAAGGGCGTCCCCAGTAACTCAATCATAAAGAATCTACCTTCAATGCAGGAGATGCAGGAGACATGGGTTCGATCCCTGCATCAGGAAGATCTCCTGGAGGAGAAATGGGAATCCACTTCAATATTCTTGCCTTGGAAATCACAGGGACAGAGGAGCCTGGCGGGCTAACGTCCATAGGGTTGCAAAGAGTCGGACCCAACTGAGTGACTGACATACACACACACAGACAGCTAATGAAAATTTTAAATAATAGAAACTCCTGTAACCTAAGTAGATGTAATAGGAGCCACTTGTTACAGTTGTCCAGGGATACAAATTACTAAAGAAGCAAAGATTCTATCAAAAGAAAAACTATACCATGTTTGGGGCTAGAAACAGCAGTATCACTGACTAATAGCAGTATTTCCAATCATAATACAGACTTTATAAAATTATAAAAGCAAAACCTATGCATGCTACTTTTAAAATACTTGAGGCATCTAACACTGAATCTTAGAAATCAGAGTTGGAAAGCAGTACTTAACTTTATAGACAGAGATTATGCAGTATAGCTTCCTACTCTGATGATGACATTTAAACTTCAATAATCAATTCTTGGCATCAAATTTTTAGCCAAATATCACATTCTTGTTTTTTTATTTAAAAAATCAGTTTCAATGAGACATAATTTTCATATGGTAAAATTTATCCTTTTTGATTTTTATTTATTTTGACAAATTACCGCAAAGCAACATTATTCGTCCCTATCATTTTTTGTAGTGAGAACAAATGATGTCTACTCTTTTAGCAATTTCAAGTATATAGTATATTATTGTTAACAATAGTCATCATGCTGTACATTCAGTCTCCAGAACTAACTCATTTCATAGCTGAATTGTTGCACCTTTGATCAATGTCCCCCCTTTTTCCCAACTCTAGTCTTTGGTAATCAACTTTCTACTCTGAGTAGGACTTAAAAAAAAAGATTCCATATATAAGTGAGATCATACAATATCTTTTGTGTCTGGCTTATTTCACTTAGTACAATATCCTCCAGAATCATCCATGTTGTCACATGGCAAGATTTCTGTCTTTTTTAAGGTGAACAAAATTCACTCTTCTTAAGTGAGGCAGGAGACCAGGGTTCAATCCTGGGGTTGGAAAGCTCCTCTGGAGAAGAGAATGGCAATACACTCCAGTATTCTTGCCTGGAGAATTCCATGGACAGAGAAGCCTGGCAGGCTATAATCTGTGGGGTCACAAAGAGTTAGACACGACTGAGTGACCAACAGTTCCATAAGTTTTGACCAATGTATTAAGTCATGAAACCACCAACACCATAAGCAAGGTACAGAATATTTCTATTACCTCTGATAATTCCTCCCAACCCTAATATGATCAATCTCCCCTTCTCACTTCTAGCTTCAGGCAAAGTCTGGATCATGCTTGGCTTGGAATGCCACATTAAGATTGTCAAGTCTTCATCTTAGGAGAAATGGGAAGCCTTAAGTTTCACAAACAGGACAGAAATAATTAGATTTGTGTTTTTTAAAAGCATCATCTTGGTTGTGATATGGAGAAGTGACTGTCAGAAGAAAGAATGTAGGAAAAACAGAAAATCCTGCAGTAGATCAAATGAAAGATGATAGTACTTGACTTAGGGTGGTAGTAACAGATACAGAGGGCTTCCCTGACAGCTCAGTTGGTAAAGAATCTGCCTGCAATGCAGGAGACCCTGGTTCAATTTCTGGGTCAGGAAGATCTGCTGGAGAAGGGAAAAGCTACCCACTCCAGTATTCTTGGGCTTCCCTTGTGGCTCAGCTAGTAAAGAATTCGCCTGCATTGCTGAAGACCTGGGTTCAATCCCTGGGTTGGGACAATCCCTTGGAGAAGGGAAGAGCTACTCACTCCAGTATTCTGGCCTGGAGAATTCCATGAACTAGGGAAAAGCTACCCACTCCAGTATTCTGGCCTGCAGAGTTCCATGGACTATACAGTCCATGGGGTTGCCAAGAGTCGGACATGTCTGAGTGACTTTGCAGTCCTCATTAGAATAGTGGTGAGGATCCCCGCCTGTCATGCAGGAGACCAGGGGTTAGATTCCCTGACAGTGAGGCAACATGCCCTTGTGCTTGCTTTGGCAGACATACACGATTTCCCTGGTGGCTTAGATGGTAAAACGTCTGTCTGCAATGCAGGAGACCCAGGTTCAATCCCTGGGTTGGGAAGATCTCCTGGAGAAGGAAATGGCAACCCACTCCAGTATTCTTGCCTGGAATTCCTGATGGACAGAGGAGCCTGGCAGGCTATAGCAAAGAGTCAGACACAACTGAGCGACTTCACTTTCACTTTCATACTAAAATTGGAATGATACAGAGAAGATTAGCATGGCCCCTGCACAAGGATGACACGCACATCTGTGAAATAGTCCATATTTTTGGCGCTTCCCTCATAGCTCAGTTGGTAAAGAATCCACCTGCAAGGCAGGAGACCCTGGTACAATTCCTTGGTCCCGACAATCCACTGGAGAAAGGACAGACTGCCCACTTCAGTATTGATAGAAGTGGTTAAATTTAAGATATTTGTAAAGTAAAATTAACAGAACTTGATGAATTGAACATGGACTGGAGGTTCAAAAAAGGATTCTTATATTTCTTCAATTGATTATATAGTGAAGCCATTTTGAAAAGGTAAGGAATGAAAGACAAAAGGAGTGGGAATTTGAAGATGATGAGTACAGTTTTGGACATGTTGCTTTGGGATTATGATTGGAAATATCAAGGAGAACAGAAATCTTGACTACAGATAGAAATTTAAGAATAAAAGGCCAAAAAAAAAAAAATTAAAGGCAGATAACTGAAGCCTGGGTAGGGATGAGATCTTCTAAGAGAAAGAACATTTTTCAATTTAAGTAAAAATTAAAAAAAAAGAGCAATTAATTTTAATGCCTTTTAGAGAAAAGGGCACATGTAATGTACCGAATTCTCATCAGCCTTCTGATGTCAAACACAATAATCATTATTTTAATGCATTATCCTAACGGACTATCATAATCACCTTATGGGATAGGTACTATCATTATTCTCATGTTACATATGAAGAAGCTAAGGAGACTCTCTGTGACCCCATGGACTGTAGCACACCAGGCTCTTCTGTCCATGGGATTTTCCAGGCAAGAAGACTGGAGTGGTTTGCCATTTCCTTCTCTTGGGGATCTTCTCGACCCAGGGATCGAACCCATGTCTCCTGCATTGGCAGACGGATTCTTTACCATCTGAGCCACCAAGGAAGCCCTTTAGAGAGAATAAGCATTGCATATTTATAGTAATAATGTAGGAACAAATGATGAAACTTTGAAACAAACTATGAGTAGAAAAAAGATTTCAAGAAAATCAAAAGAGTTTAGTGGTTTGTCCAATGACACAGAAATTAATCTCCTGCTCAGTTAGCTGAAATTGTTTCATGTTATACAAGTATCATCTGCAACAAGATGTTATCCAACATTAACTCTGTTTAAGAACTGGTTTCAGTTTGGCTCACAAGAAGGAATACTTTCTAGAAAGTCATCAGTGTCAACAGACAGTTTTCTTGGGTTATATGAAACCCAGTTTACTAGACTCAACAAGGATGACAGCCAGAGAAGGAAAGTTTACTGAGTGATAAGAATTTATAAATAAAAAGGATCTAGGAAAGGCTTCTAAGTAGATAGCCTTGGGTATTATCCCTTAATCAAGAAATTTTGTTTTATGTCTATAGTCTTTTTTATGCATGTGGTTTTATGTTTGCAATTGTTGATATGATGAGGTCCCCAGGAAGTTTTACAGTGAGTGGAGTCAAGTTAGGTAAAGACATGAGCTTTAAAGTCAAAGGTTCTTTAAACATCTTTATTCCTGGACCCTGCAAACAAGCTTAATAAGTTAGATTTTAAAATGAAAATAATGAGCAAAATGGGCTTCCCCACAGCAATGCAGGAGACCTGGGTTCGATTCCTGGGTAGGGAAGATTCCCTGGAGGAGGAAATGGCAACCTACTCTAGTATTCTTGCCTAGAGAATCCCATGGACAGAGAAACCTGGTGGGCTACAGTCCATGGGGTTGCAAAGAGTTGGACATGACTGAGTGACTATGCACTGAATAGAAAAAGTATTTCTACTATTAGCAATAAGAGTGCTTTGGAACCTAGCGGAATGGGGAGAATGCAATGTCTCTGAAGAGCAGGAATGCCAGTTTCCTGATCAGATATGAACTTTTAGTCTGTCATGGGAACACAACAAAGTGATCTTTCTTCCCTTACAGATATTCATCTCTCAGTGACGACCCAAACAAACAACCTTGTCACTTCACTGAACTGCAGTGTAGCTTACAGTCTAAACCTCCACGTAATTTTACCTTCTGGATATAATATGAGATTTTTATTTTACTTTAGTCATTTGCAGTTGAAATGACTTGGGTGCCATATGGATGACTGGTACCTTACTAGAATGCCCTAAAACATGCTGTGCCAGGCTAAGTTGGATTTTTAGGTTATAATATGCCTGACAAAATAAAAGTATTATATAATATTTAATATTCAAGATATTTAAGTCATTTCATAAACAGGTAGACATGACTGAAGCAACTGAGCACAAAAATACCCATCTGAACAACAGAGACACTGAGTCTTCAAGTCAGTCTCCAGATTAGAAGTTCTTGGATAAGGTTCTTTAAACTTCTTTATGCCCAGACCCTGCATACAGGAAGAGCCAAGTGTAAGTTATCTTTTTTTTAAAATAATATTTGACTGTGTGGATCACAATATACTGTGGAAAATTCTGAAAGAGATGGGAATACCAGATCACCTGACCTGCCTCTTGAGAAACCTATATGCAGGTCAGGAAGCAACAGTTAGAACTGGACATGAAACAACAGACTGGTTTCAAATAGGAAAAGGAATACATCAAGGCTATATATTGTCACCCTACTTATTTAACTTCTATGTAGAGTACATCATGAGAAACGCTGGGCTGGAAGAAGCACAGGCTGGAATCAAGATTGCTGGGAGAAATATCAATAAGCTCAGATATGCAGATGACACCACCCTTATGGCAGAAAGTGAAGAGGAACTAAAAAGCCTCTTGATGAAAGTGAAAGAGGAGAGTGAAAAAGTTGGCTTAAAGCTCAACATTCAGGAAACTAAGATCATGGCATCTGGTCCCATCACTTCATGGGAAATAGATGGGGAAACAGTGGAAACAGTGTCAGACTTTATTTTTGGGGGCTCCAAAATCACTGCAGATGGTGATTGCAGCCATGAAATTAAAAGATGCTTACTCCTTGGAAAGAAAGTTATGACCAATCTAGACAGCATATTCAAAAGCAGAGATGTGACTTTGCCAACAAAGGTCCATCTAGTCAAGGCCATGGTTTTTCCAGTGGTCATGTATGGATATGAGAGTTGGACTGTGAAGAAAGCTGAGTGCCAAAGAGTTGATGCTTTTGAACTGTGGTGTTGGAGAAGACTCTTGAGAGTCCCATGGACTGCAAGGAGATCCAATCAGTCCATTCTAAAGATCAGTCTTGGGTGTTCATTGGAGGGATTGATGCTAAAGCTGAAATTCCAATACTTTGGCCACCTCATGCGAAGAGTTGACTCATTGGAAAAGACCCTGATGCTGGGAGGGATTGGGGGCAGGAGAAGAAGGGGACGACAGAGGATGAGATGGCTGGATGGCATCACTGACTTGATGGATAAGAGTTTGAGTGAACTCTGGGAGTTGGTGATGGACAGGGAGGCCTGGGATGCTGCGATTCATGGGGTCGCAGAGTCGGACATGACTGAGCAACTGAACTGAACTGAACAAATAGATATTGCATAAAGATTAAACAAGTAGGGCAATAACAGTAATTAGAGAGCACAGCTAAATTTAAATAATGATAACTAATTGTAAATACTTTCTTGCTTGCTTATTATGTGATTGATGAATATATATATTTCAGTTGTAGACTCTGAATTTAAGTATTATTATTCCCATGTTTACAGTAGGGAAACTAAGGTTTATGGATGTTTACTCACACTCACAAAGCCAGTAGGAAATCAAGCTGACCTAACTCCAAAGTCCAGTCTTTTAACTGATATGTTTTGCTGCTTCCTAACTATAACCCATTAATACTGACGATTTGTCAACTCTATCTCTACCATAGGTAGACATCTAAATGTCAACTTCACAGATTCAGAATTCTTGTTGGAAAAACTGAGTTAATATTCTTTAGATAGACTATTCTTTTCTTGTAGCCTTATAGCATGGTGTCTTAAGAAAGGGGAAATGAAAATGTGAGATAAAGAAAAGAGAGAAGGAAAACGCCAAGGATTATAAGAGAAAATATATGATTTAGAGATCACATCCATTTTGTGGACTAGGATAAAGTTAGAACAGTACGCAAAGAGGTTGCTTCAAAGCAAACTCAAAAGGAAAAGATTTTCATCTATAGGGGAGGAGAAAAGGAAAAGAAAGGAAAGGAAAAAGGTTTATCAGAGAAGAGAATGTTACTTTGGGTTTAATTTCAGCTTTTTTTTAATTAAGAGGAGAAATAAATGCATTCCTGTTCCAGAAATGAAACACCAGTAATTTTTTTTCCTTTCCATGTGTAGAAAAGAATATTGACACAACATGAAACATGGTGGAATAACCTTACAACAGTGTATTAAAAAAATAACAATAAATGTCCCCTCTTAAAAATATGAGATGCTTGAACGCAATTGAGATTATTACTTTCTTAGAATTGCATAATTCATTGAAATTTAAAACAATATTTTTTAAGAAATGTATGTATTGTACTATTGGCATTAATTGCAATTTTCTAGTCTTTTGGGAAGAGTAGAGCTTTAAAAAGGTTAAATTCCATCTTTCTCCACTCCCTGAACCAGCTTCTCAAACCCCCATTACCAAGTCAGGCTCTGAAACCAGGAAGAAAGACCTTTTCTTGCAACCTGCTGAAGAGCGCCCTCTAGTGTTATTTTTCAAATGAAATGTGCTCATATCATTTTTTTCATGAATTGTACTGTTTATATTGGACTTTAGGTTTTCTTTGGAATGTGGGCCAGAAAAATAAGTGATGCTTTAGAACAATTTTCTGGCTTGTAACGCCAGATAACTGATACTATCATAATATATTAAGGAGTGAGAAGGTTTTCTTTTTTAAACTTTTATGAAATGAGATACATCTATTTTTAAAATAACAGACTTTTAAAGAAAATAATTTGCAAAAATTTTTCACAGTACCAATAAAAAGAGGAGCTAGTTTTCTCAGATAGAAGTTAACAGTGACAATAATAGATTCTCTCAACCTCTCAATCTCTGGAAACTTATCTACTTAGGCTGGTGGTATCCTAAAACTTAAAAAAAAAATTTGTTTGTGTTTAACTTTTTATTTCTGATGATATATAGTAAAAATGTTCAATCAAAATCCAAAAGGGGAAACACAGAAAAACAAATTACCTGACTATGAGTATACTTTTAAATTCCAGGAAAAAGAAAGCATGAGATAATCTAAAAGGCAGTATTAAATAATGGCAATATTTTCCTTTAAACAGTTTTGACACAAGCAGAGAGAAATTTAAAGGAGTGAAGGAAATCATTTTTTTCATTTTCTAATACATACCAAGTAATTTGAACCATGAGCAATTTCATTAACTATCACTTTATCTTGGGTGTAATGTTTTCCATATTTAAAAAAACGTATGCAAGATGAATTAAACCAGAGCATGAAGAACTAAAGGACTAATAAGCAGGTTAAGCATGTACATGTGTGTGGTATGTCCATGTATGTATGCTTGTTTATGTACTGATGTCAACCTGTTTAATAAACTGAGGGTCAATTAGCCACCTGGCCCAGGACATGGGTAAATATAAGATCTCTGAAATTGCATTCTGGTGAATGAGGAATAAAAGAACACTGAGGGGAACAGTCGTAGATCTATTAGTTTTGTTTCCTTTTTAAATTTTGTTTCATTTTTTTTGGTGGGAGGAGGTATGTTATTCTGCATTGTTCACATTCAATAAGTTTAAATGTGCATGTAAAAAGGATTAAAGAAAATATGTTAAATAAACTTTAAAAATTGTGAATCACTATGTTCTACTCTGAAATCTACATACTATTGAGAATCAACTATACCTCAATAAAAAATGTTAAATAATACCAATCCAAAAATATAAGTGGTAAAAATAAAAGGTAATGTGTCTTAATATTTCTAGAATAGGACAAGGTTTAGACATGAAATATTCTTAAAACACAGCCTTCAAATACTTGTGTTATCTAAATCTTTGAACAATGTCCAATCAGAAAAGAGTTCTAACAAAGAGATGACAGCATTAGACAGAGAAATGGGTATAAACAGACCATGACAGATTAAAAAACCTCTGGGTTCTGTTTCTGTTCCTGACTCACCATTGATCTTGACAAAGTTAGTGATCACCACAGTGATTCAGTTTCTCCATCAAACAGAGGCAATAATTCTTGCCAGAAACCACACAGGAATGTTGATAATGGGAGGATTAGTGTGACAATGTATAGAACTTAAGGAATGTTACTGTGCTATGAGCACTTTTGGAAAATATCTTGCTCTTTTGCTACCCCCACAAAAGTTTAAGAAGATAAAAGATGTATAAAACATTAAGTTAAATTCTGCATAGCATCTTCATTTCCATTTATCTTGATCATTTCTTCAATGTGTCATTTTTATTACTTATTTGTTAATATTTTTATGCCTAGGAATTTCTAATTCATTTCTATCTTATTTGCCTTATTTTGAGTCTTCTATTTATAAAAAACAATGATTTATTCTTGTCTGAGTTTCTCCCTTCCCTCATTGTATTGATATGTTTTGGTACTTGGCTCTTTTCTTTCTACTATCCATTTCTACATTATTCGATTATAATAAAAGCAACCTTAACAATGACCTAGCACTTAATACATGTGAAAGTGCTTTGTAAACAAACTATTATCTTATTTCATGTATTTACTCAAGCTAATCTCAATCAGAAAAACTGTTGATAATTTATATTATTTCTATATAGGAAAATGTTCACCCTGTCAGTTTGAAAGAGGAAATAACCAATGACATAATAAACCAACAATAAACATTATTATAATTTTTCATAGATTTTTCTGGCAAATAATAGCACAGATACTTCAGAAATATTTCAAGTTATAAAATACATATTTATCTCAATTTATCAAATGATGTAGCTTACATTTATAATCTCAGGATAAAAAAATAAAAGTATTTCACACTTCTGTTTTCAACTCTATTACTTTTGATTGGATAACAGTAGAAATCACTTCACATATATAAAATATGGAACCGAGTTATTTCACTGTGCTCTTGGAATGATTAATTATGCTTTTACATAAGAACAAAAGCTATGTGAACATATGGTATTATTACTTTAATACAGGTAATTCATTGTAGTATGCAATAGCTGTATATAGACCAAAAATAATCACCTACTATATACAATAAAATAAAGCCCTCACTGAAACTGGAGAAATGTCTCTTTCTGTCCCTAATTAGTTTTTAATAAATGATACATAATAAGTGGCAACATTTTAATTTATCACAGTTTAGGCATAGTCCTTCAATGGGGGATGGGAGTGTATGAACTCTGGCAGCTGTGAAAGCTGTTTTCACCTAGCCTGTGAAAACTTCTCTGTTAGAAGGCATTGTTCTCAAAGTTTGAAAAGGTGCAGGCTCTCATCAGGTCATTTCAGGTAGGTGGTGTGGCTAATAGAAAGTAGTCCCTATATAGCACAAAGTTCTCACTACAGATAAATTGTCTGTTTTTGGTCTGAATCACTTAGTATTAGTTTTAAATCAGAGATACACAGGCACAAATAGAGTTTTACTGAAATTAACACATAGAGTAGTATGTAGCCTTTTTCACTTCACAGATGTGAGAAATACATTTATATTACTAGTTTTGATTATTTTCAAAGCTGATTTTTGGTTCCCTGACATTAAATTCTACAAACTAGGCCAATTTAATTTTTTCATGATATATTTCAATAGACTAGAAAACCTGGTGGTGTTTGTGTTCTAAGGATCCAGATGATATTTATTTTCTATACCTGGCTCCTGCTTAAGTGCAACAGCGGATTAGTAAAGATAAAAAGATACATTATAACCATAAGCATTTAACAAGGATCTAACAGTTGTATTCTACTTATTGTAGAAGGAATATTTGTGCTCCTCTTTTACTAAAAGTCTCATCTAGACCTGCCTAAGAAATAAAGCAGGTGAGAAGATGGGTTTTATCAAGATTTAACCAACAAATGGCCCAATATGTTCAGTAAATGCACCCCTACCTCCATGCTCCCATTTGCCATAATCCATTGCTTTAATAACATACTGCCAGCATTCATGCACTTCTGCATGTGAAGATAAGGACTTGCATCATCTTGGATTAAAACAATACTGAAGGAAAGCAATTGTTTCCTCTCAAAAGTGTAGAACTGAAATATACTCAGGTTAAAATCAACCATTTCCACATCACCATGGTTAAGGAAAATTTTATTCTTTTATTTATTCTAAAGAAAATTTAAAGTAGATCTTCTACAGAGAATTTTCCCCTCATTGGATCAATCTGTGAGTGCCTTTGTTCTCAAACAGTATGCTTTCCTTATGCTGAAATTTTTGAGCAAAGCTCCACTATGAGGAGTTAGATTTAGAAAGTTTAATTTTCTTTATAATCAGTACAAGTGTACCTCTTTCCATTCATTCTCTATGGAGCTAAACACACACACACACACACACACACACACACACACACACAGAATGTATCCTTTTCATAAAGTGGGTTTCATATGATCCTTTTTAATCATATAAAGCTAGACCACCTTCTACTGTACTTTAGATGCAAGCCATCACATCCCTACAAAAAACAGGTTATCTTTATATAGTAAGTGTACTTAATAGTATTATGCCTTGACACTCCTTCATATTGCTCATGTGTTCAGATACACACATGCACACATTCTCACACACACAAAAACTCCATTTCTATTAAGTCAAATTCATCTAACATTGCATAGTATGGTTGGTATTTCTATATCTTTTCCTCCTTTAAATGTGACTAGCTATTTACACCTTAACAATTCTGGTACAGAGCTGATTTAGCATTTTTATTGGAATGTGAAAGCTCTTAAAAGAAGAAAAAATCTAATCAGGCAGAAGAGATAGAAAACTTGCTGAATTTTCTCTCACCCCCCTAACACCCCCCTGAATCCTATCAAAAGCACATCTTCCATTCATTGCTTCCCGGTGTCATTATGACAAGCGGCTACAAATCAATAGCAGAGGAAAAGGCAGGACCAACCCACACTCACCAAGTGATAAAGATTCACTCTCAGCCTCGATTTGCTAATAGCCCATAATAGCAGCCATTGGCGCCCTGCATTAAATCATACATTTCACTCTGCGTTTATTATGGGATTTTTAAAACTCCTCACCAAATTGGATTTTCTCGATGGTCTCTAATTTCCACATTTATCATTTAAAATTAAACTCCTCTGTGGAGAGGGGGAATAGAGAAGAAGAAAGTAGAGAAAGGCCAGAGAGTACTGTGTTTTTTCTTTTAACCCCCCCCTTTTTTTTATGAAAACCCATAAATAATACCAGGTATCCCAGTCATAAGCAGCAGGGTTTTTAATCTATAAGAAAATTCTAGAAATTGGGCTGGAATGCTTTGTATGTACCAGTCTAATAAATGAAGATGACAAATATATATATATATATAGCAGGTTTTAAACAAAAGGAATTTTGGTGAAAAAATTTTCAGTAATGCTGTACAGAGGTGAATTGCAAAAGCAATGGAAAATAAGTTAGTGTTACATTATGCAAATACTCCAAGAAGTTGTAAAGCGAGTGCTCAGCAAATATAGTATTCTAGTTTTTTTAAAACTATATTTATCTTATTTTAAAGCTCAGTGACAGACAAAAAATACAAATTCATTTATGGGTTTCTAATTATGTAACAGTTTGCTTAACTATGTATAACATTCTCAGTTTAAAAAAGCATTTTACAATTTCATGGAATCCAGTAGCAAAGCTGCCTCTTGACTGCTGCAGCAAACCCCCAAACAAGTTCTTCAGTCTCCTATAGATACCCTGAAACAATGGAATCAACCCATGGGAACTGAAATCA
The DNA here is from genome assembly GCF_042477335.2 of Ovis canadensis. Classification (NCBI taxonomy): domain Eukaryota; kingdom Metazoa; phylum Chordata; class Mammalia; order Artiodactyla; family Bovidae; genus Ovis; species Ovis canadensis. Next base: position 51,805,065 of record NC_091258.1, on the reverse strand, counting down.
CTACAAATTTAAGCATACATAATGTCTTTGGATAAAATGTTTCTTATTCTCTGAATATAAAAAATGAAAATTAAATTTCATGTCTATAGCATAAATCGAAAGGGCTATATTTCCTCAAGCCTGCATGGTTGAGACGTAGTATGACCTAGTTTTAACTATATTACCGGCAGGACCCAAAGACTTAAGAAGGGAACTAATCAGTCCATATTCAGAGATGCTTGAAAAGGCTAGAGGTTTAATGAAAGCTTGAATGATTCTCTGATTTTTTGTTCCTTTTGGAGATTTCCTCAGCAATAAAATCCATCTACATCATTTTCCTTAAGAAACAGACAAATGACCTTTTAAAACAGAGTGTTTGAAGCAGAGTTTAAAACTTCAGCTACTTTATAATAATACTTCATTTCATCTTTACAGGCCCTCTTTTCTTTTAGAATTTTGTCACTGATAAAAATTTTTTAAACCTTTTTCAGTGATCCTGTTTTTGTATGATCTGTGGCTAAAGAAGATTTTACATTTTTAAATGATTAAAAATAAAAAGATAATATTAATAACATAAAAATATATGAAATTCACACTTCAATGCCCATAAATATTAATAGTTTAAATAATACAGTCACACTCTTTTGTCTAAATACTAGCTATAGCTGCTTTCATGCTACAACAATAGAGCTGAGTAACTGGGGTAGAAATTCATATGGCATAAAATCTAGAATATTTACTATCCGGCTCTTCACAGAAGAAGTCTGCTAACCTCTGCTGAAAAGTGTTCCACTGTGTAACTATGCCACAATATTATCCATTTTGTTTCTGAATAACATTTGGACTGTTTCTGGTATTGACTATTATAAATACATGCTACAAAATTCTAGAACATGTCTTTTGTGAGCATACACATACCTAGGAGTAGAACTGCTGGGTGTAAGGTATGTATATATTCAGTTTTATAGTTGTTGCTGAGCAGTTTTCCAGTGCTTTGTATCAGTGTACACTCCTACCAGCAGCGCATGGAAATTCCAATTTCTTTTTTTCTCTCCAACTTTTGGTATTTTAGCTATTCTTGTTCCCCTCCCCCCTTTTATTGGTCTTCATCGTGGCCTGTGGGCTTTTCTAGTTGTGGCATGCAGGATTAGTTGTCCCGTGGCATGTGCAATCTTAGTTCCCCAATCAAGGATAGAACCCTATTGGAAGGTGGATTCTTAACGACTAAACAACCAGGGAAGTCTCATTTGTTCTTTTGATATGTATCTTCCTTATGTCTAATAAGGCTGAGAGTACTTTCTCATATGTTAATTGCCATTTAAATATTCTCTTTTTTGAAGCAGCTGTTTTAATCTTTGTCTATTTTTCTACAGGGTTGCATGACTTTTTGTTATTGAATTGTAGGAGTTATTTATATATTATAGTCACAAGCGTTTTGTCAGGTTATCTTCTGTAAATATCTTCTTGGTTGTGGTATGCCTTCTTATTCTTCTTAAGGGTGTCTTTTGATGAACAGAAGTTTTTAATCTTGATGTAGTCTGGTGAATCCTTTTTTTATTTGCAGTTAGCACTCTGTGCTTTAAGAAATATACCCTATTACAAGAAGATTGTGAATTTATTTGGATTTTTCATTTGTATTAATAGGTCATTTGTGAATAATGACAATTTTATTTTTTTCTGATGCTTATTTCTTATTGTACTAGCTAGGAACTACAGTACAATGATGAATAGAAATGATGAATGGTGAGTATCTTTGACTTTTATAGATTTTCTTAATCAGGTTAAAGAATTTCCTTTCTGTTCCTAGTTTTTATTATGAATGGTTACTAAAATTTATCAAAGACCAAAAAACTTATAGAGATGACCATGTGATTCTCTTATTATTTTTCTGTTAATATGGTGAATTACATTGATTAATTTCAAAATGTTAAAAACTCCCCATTCATTCCTGGAATACACTTGATTCATAATAATTTTTCTATATTACTGGATTCAATTTGCTGGCATTTGTTTAAAATTTTTATATCTATATTCATGGGAAAGATCAATTTGAAATTTTCTCATGGTAATCTTGTGTGGTTTAATACCAACTTTCTTGTATATTTAAAAAGTTTCTGGTGAAATTGCAAGAGCTACTTTTGGCAAACGGCAAACTTTAGTGGAAATTCAGGCTGCTGTCCTTTATTATAATGGCACAAGGAACTCTGATACTTACGAGTTTTTCATACTCTGCTGTAAGTTCCTTTAAGTTTCATGACTCTCTCTTCCTGAGTACTTGCTTCTATTATACCAGCTTTTGAAGATTCATCTTAAGTTCCTAAGTTTTATTTTACTTCTCCCTCTGGTGAATTTAAGGGTTCACAATAAGAATTTTTTTGTCCACAATTATGTATTAGGCTGGTACTATCTGCAAGAAAAGGTATTATGGGAAGTTAAAAGGAGTAGAACTTAAATTCTCTGCCCTCAGTGAGTTTAGAATGAAGTAAATTAAATCAGCCTCTTAAAAAATTTCAAATTACAGAATAATCTTTAATTAAATTTCATTCAAATTCATGAAGCTTTAAAAAAATGACTTCTATTACAATGGGGAAAACAAGTTAATGAAAGAAAAATTAGAATTAAAGAAAAGCACAAAGATGGTGCAAAATTACTTGTAGTCACACCAAGAAATATAACCATTAACTAGCATTTAATGGCTTCCCAGGTGGCTCAGCAGTAAGGAATCTGCCTGCCAGTGCAGGAGCCGCAGGAGGCTCAGGTTTGATCCCTGGGTGAAGAGGATTCCCTGGAGGAGAGTATAGCAACCCACTCCAGTATTCTTGCCTAGGGAATCCTATGGACAGAGGAGCCTGGCAGGCTACAGTCCATAGGGTTGCAAATAGTCAGACACGACTCAGGATGCACACATGCACACTAACATTTAAATTTTGTTGAAAATTAGATAATCTTCAATGTGTTCATCCTCATATTTCCTGTATAGTAGACAATTCCATAGTTAGTATATCCTATTAATCTCACCCGTACATAATTTGGACATACATTGGAAGGACTGATTCTGAAGCTGAAACTCCAATACTTTGGCCACCTGATGTGACGAACCGACTTATTTGAAAAGACCCTGATGCTCGGAAGGATTGGGGGCAGGAAGAGAAGGGGAAGACAGAGGATGAGATGGTTGGATGGCATCACCGACTCAATGGACATGAGTTTAAGTAAGCTCTGGGAATTGGTGATGGACAGGGAGGCCTGGTGTGCTGCAGTCCCTAGGGTCACAAAGAGCTGGACACAACTGAGCGACTGAACTGACTGAACTGAACTGTACATACTTTTTGTTCTATTTAGTAGTATTAAAAAAAACCTTTTTAAAGATAAATTTAGAAAAATAACTTCTATAGTTTATACTACTATAAAACAAGTATAAAAATTAGGAAAAAAATTTAAATGTGTGAAATGAAACTTCCCTCTCTTTCTCAGCCAATCAGATATGACACTATACCTTTGCTCCCAATTCAGAAAGCTTCTATTATCTGTTTGGTAGGTCCAGTATCTCGCCACATCTCTACATTTAAAATATCCTCCCCTCTGATACATGACAAATTAAAAGCTGTTAGGATTTGTTTTTGTGCAAAAAATAATTTTAAATTTCTTGTATAATAATGAAGTACAGAATTGCTATCTCAGAGCTGATTTACCATAATGGTAAAGGGCACAGGCTTTGGTGAGTTGGAAACCTGGCACCACCACTCACAAATTAATTACATTCTCTGTACCTCAGTTACTCATCTATAAAACGGAAGAAATAATGGTGATGACCTCATGGAGTTGTTATTAGGATTAAGTAAGTTGAGACAAGTGAAGGACTGTTGGGTACATAATAGGTGCTCAGTAAATGTCAGCTTTGCATAGGCAAGCTAAAAGCCCATTCATTTAAAATACATATAAGGAACAGCTACACTTACTGTTATCAAATTGAAAAACCTCCTTCAGTTTGCCCCCACTGGCGTTCCTCTTTTCTTTAGTCCCGAAGAGTGTCTTTTTAAACTAGTTCATTTCTGTTCTTGCTGTTTCCTGTCATTATTTTCTGACTTATTCCTGAAACAATGAAAAAGTCCTCTGCTTTTAAAATTTATTTCTAAAAGCTTACTTTTATTATAAAGTCTCTATCTGAGCTAACACCACTCGATTTAAGTGGCTAAAAGCTGGAACTGAAGAAATGAGGACAAGGGACACATTAAAACTGGTAGCACTGTCAGGAGTTTTCCTAGTTTTCTCTTTTGTTTGGCTAATCTAGAATTCACAGAGAATAGTCTATATCTGTTCAATTAAAGGATCAATGAAAGAGTTGGCAATAAAAGTTTATCAGTCTGAGTTATACCATTAAATATGGAAGAAATTAAAATGAACTTAAAAATGCAGGCTGGGAGTGAGGAAGAATTTTAATAAAAATTCAAAATCCTAAACAGCTTTTTTGAGGTTGTGATGCTTTATGTCATCAAACGAGACATTGAGAGATGAGAGTGAACCAGTTTTAGGTCTTAAAATATGAGAATAGAGGCTTTCTTCAATCTGCATGCAACGGTTTGACACGGTTGCAATTACAACTTAAGTACTACACAGTATGTGTTAATTTCTTTACTAAACTGCACTGTTATTTTGTAAAACATTAATTCTGTAAAACATTCAAAGGCAGTCAAGGTTATGGCTTTTCTTAAGATGTCTGCGTATTAATAAAAGAAGGAGTTATAATGGGATAAGGAAGCTTTAATTATGGCCTGGGTTGTCACACTCTGAGTGCCAGCTTTAGACAATCACTCTTTTTTTTGTGGGCTCCACATAGTGGCCTCACCTTTTCTTTTTTTCTGAACTGTTTCAGTATCTGAAGTATCCTGTGGTTTATTGATTCTTATAACCACACACTCTGGCACCAACGTTCATCACTTGTGTTTCTCCTGACTCTTGCCTCTTGAGGAGAATGAAAGGTGGAAAATGTGACACAATAGTCTCAAATTGGATGACTCAGTTTAAATACCGAACAAGAAAGAAAGTGTCTTAAACCACCACTAGAAACATTTTCCTTTCAAATGGAATTGATCTTGAAACCTAGTTTAATCCAGCAAATAGGTAAAGAATAACAGAGGTAGGTGCTTTCAGGACATATTGTGGCATGTCAGAGCTCAGTCTTCTATAGGATGACAAAAACGTTTTATTTCTTTAGTTTTTTGTTGATCTTATTCAAGCTTCATTTTATCCAGTAGCTATCAATTCTCACCTGGATGAAATATTGCCACTTAGATTTTAATCCTTTACTATCCTTTAAGTTAGCCTTTTAATTAAATATTTACAGAAATGTTCTCTCTTCAATACACAATTCTTTCACATACATGTATCTTTTACAAGTCATTTCCCCCAAGACAAGGATCTACCACAAGTGTCATCTTCTACCTAAAACTACTCACAGAATGTATTTCTATTATAATTCTATTCTTTCCATTACTTCATTCATTTTATTTATTTGGTGGATTTTAACATTTTTAGGATATACACACCCACACAGTCCTCTGAAGTATAAACAGTATGGCATTTTTGTTAATAAGAGTGGAAGCAACAAAGTCAGACTGTCTGGGTTGGAATCCAAGCTATGACATTTAGTGGTTGTGTGGTCTTGGGTGACTTAGTGAATGAACCTCTTTGTATTTTACTTTCCTCATTAGGAAAATGGGAGACAGTAATGACCTATTTCACAGTGCTATGGTAAGGATTAAATATATGAATATTTGAAAAATACAAGTGTTAAAAATTTTAGCTCAAAATAATAACTATTGCTGTTGCTGTTACATTTACAAATTTATGAAGGAAGACTCACTTACAGGCATCTTCCTTTTTCTAACACCAAAGGTCTCTCCTTTGATCAAAATCCTTCAGTGGCCTCCCGTCTCATTTGAAGTCAAAGTCCTTACCTTGACTTACTAGACCCTACTTGATCTAACCACCCCCCACCTGTACTCCTCTGACCTCATTTCCTACTAGCTTTCATCTCCTTCACTCTACTCCAGCATCCATTGGTCTTCTTATTGTTCCTAGAAGGTGTGGTGTACACTCTTACTTTCTGAGTCCTATAACTGCTCCCTCTAGCTGAAATATTCTTTCCTCAGAGTCACGTCTCTCTCTTTCTCTTACTTATTTCTGGTATCATTCCTGATCACCCATTATAAAAGAGCAATCTCTCCCAGCACTTGGTATTCTTTATCTCCTTTCCCTTGATTTATTTTTCTCTATAACAATTATCACCATCTAGCATAAACAAAATAGATCTGTTGGTGATAACAGAATCTATAGGCCTTTACTAAATATGATTGTTGATTGAAAATTTGTCCTATTACCTCTTTGTGCTGGCTTGGAAAACCATGTCATATATTAACAATGTCTTTCAATTTTAAGATGAATCAGGTAGAATCTTCATAGAATCACATTCTATGTAGTATATTACACTAAATGGATCTGATCCTCTCCTATAGAAATTAACAAAGGATTCTTTGTGTGTATATGTTCAAGGCTTATATATTATCAAATTAGTAGCTCTTTCAATAGATCATGAACACTTGACACACATACCTGTCCTGGTAGTGAACTTCAACAAAGAGAGCTTTCTGTGTGAGGAAGGCTAGAGATTAAAAGGAAAACAGTAATGGCTTCTATTGGAAGATTCTGAAAATGTTACCTCCCACCTTTTTTTTGGGGAAAAAAAAAGGCCTCTTTGAGGAGATGTATAGGCATAGAGACTTGGTTTAAGTCTCGTGTGTGTGCCCTTTGACTTTGAAAAGGCATCAATTGAAATAAAGAAATGTTTCCTGCTTCTCATCAACAGATGAAAGGACAAAACATTAGAATCATGTTTTGTTCACACATTAGATCATAGCATCACATCTAGGAAAGAGGGAGGAGAAAGAGAGATTGGGCATTGATAAAGAAAGATGAACAGCAAAAGAGAACAGCTGTTATGTGAGACTCAGCCTGTGGCTTCACTGGTGCCCAGCCAGCACCTCAGAATTAGAGGTTTAAATGGAACATTTATTAGTCAGTCCAAACTGATTAACTTTACATACACTGACTATGTTACTTTCTTTCACAGTGGTCTTTGATAATTTTTATTCTCTGTCCTTCTTTCAGGATTTCTATTCTGAAAATAAGCTGTATGTGTTCCTGGGTCCATTAGCAAAATAGCATTTGTTTTCATTTTCTTCTAAAACTTTATTAAATATTTCAAGCATACAAAGAAGTTAAAAAATAACAGCATTAAATACCTGTATAGCCACTATCTAGTTTTGTTACATTTAACATGTTTCCATATTTGCTTAATTTAAAAAAAAATCTATTTATTTATTTGATTGTGTCAGGTCTTTTGCATCATGTAGGATTTTTTATTGCAGGCTCTTGGGCCTGGTTGCTTCAGTCTTTGACCAGGGATCGAACCCATGTCCTCTGCATTGCAAGGACCACCAGGGAAATCCCACTTAATTTTTTTTTTTTAAGAAATAGAACATTTTCGTGGCTGATTCATGTCGATGTATGGTGAAAAACACCACAATACTGTAAAGTAATTAGCCTCCAATTAAAATAAATTAATTAATAAAAAAAAGAAATAGAACATTACAGTTCCAGTTTAAGCTTTATGGGAGGCCTTCATAACCTTATTTCCTCTCTTCTTGCCTCCAAGACGTAAACTGCACCCTGAATCTGATGTCCACTGTGCTTTTCATGTTTTAGAAGTTGTGCTGATGATACACTGTGCATAGTCTGCAGTATTTTCATGCTCAACATTGCATTTTGGAGTTTTATTCCTATTAATACATGGAGCTCTCATTCATTTGCTTTAAGTGCTATATGCATGCCATTGAATGAATATTTCCAGACTAATTCACCGATTCTCTTACTGAGAGAATTTTTCATTATTATTGGCAATATAGCAATGAACATTAATTTTAACTTTCCTTGTGGACACATATGAGAGTTTTGCAAAGGTACATATGAGCATCTTCAACTTTTCTAACAAACTGTTCCTCAAAGTAACTGCATCTATTTATTGCTACCCCTGTAGTTGCTGAGGTTGTTTCTCCATATGTGTGCTTGTAAATATTCTAAATCTTATTTTTCATCAATCCAATGAGTATGAAATACTCAATTCAAATGCACAGTATTTAAATCTGTTGCAATCCAATGATTAGGGCTAGTTTTGGGGAAACTATTATGGTTATGATATTCAGTCTTTCTATTAATGAACATAGTTTCTCTGACCATTTATTTAGATTTTTAGTTTTAAGAAGGTTTATCATTGATGATAAAGATTTTATACCTCCTTCTATAGATTTATAATATATATGTTATGCTTTTATTCTTGTTGTAAGTGGAATTTTAAAATTATATAAATCTAGTTTTTTGGTACAGAAAATAGAATGCAATAAATTTATGTTATTAACTATATACACTACAAAATAAGAAAATTCTCAAATCAGTAACCTAAGCTCAATCTCAAGAACCTAGAAAGAGAAGATAATAATAAACCTAAAACAAGCAGAAGAAAGAAAATAATAGGTAGGAAATCATTGAAATTGAAAAGAGATAAACAATAGAGAAAATGAAACAAATTGGTTTTTTGAAAATTCCAATTAAATGGACAAACATAGTAATTAGGAATATTAGTAATAAAACAGCGAATACCACTTCAGACCCTTCAAACATCAAAAGGATAATAAGAAAAAGCTAGAGATAACTCTATACATCTAAACTTGATGATTTAGATTAAATGGACTAACTCCAAAACAATTTAAATCTCCACAAATTACTCAGCATGAAAAAGATTATCTGAATATCCCTATAAGTATTAAATAAATTGAATTTATAATTTAAAAAACTACAAAAGAAGAAATTCCTAGGCCCAGATGGTTTCCCTGGAGAATGCTACTAAATGTTTAAAGAAGAATTAACACCAATTCTACAAAATCTATTACACAAAATAGAAGGAACATTTTCCATCTCATTTTATGAAGTTAGTATTACCTTGTCACCAAAACCAGACAAAGACAATACCAAAAAGAAAAAAAAAGGAGGAAGAAAGGAGAGAAAGAAACACAGAGAGAAGGAGGGAACTACAGGCCAATATCCCTTATTAACATAGGTGTAAAAATGCTTAACAAAAATTATCAAATATAATTCAGCAATATAGAAAAAGGATTGCAAACCATGAGCAAGTGGGGTTTATTATAGGGACAGAAGACTGGTTAAATATTCAAAATTCAGAGGCTAAATCACATAATCATATCAACTGATACAAAAAACCTAGCATTTGACAAAATTTAATGCCCATCCTTAAGAAAATTCAGAATGACAAAAACGGAGGGGAATTTCCTCAACTTGATAAACAGGGTTTATACATATATATAAACTACACTTGATATTATACTTAAGGGTCATAGACTGGATGTTTCCTTCTAAGACTGGGAACAAGAGAAGGATGTCTGCTCTCACTGCTCTTATTTAACATGACTGGAAGTTCTAGCCAGTGCAATAAGGCAAGAAAAGGAAATAAATAGCATATGCATTGGAAAGGACTATCTGACAAAGGATTACTATGTAGACTATGCAAAAACAAAACAAACAAACAAAATCTTAAAACTCAATAGTGAAAAAAAGCACAAATCCAATTAGAACACAGGCCAAAGAAGATATACAGACAGCAGCCAAGCACATGAAAAGATGTTGAGCATCATCAGCCATTAAAGAAATGCAAATTAAAACCACAATAAGGTATCACTATAAACCTATCAGAATATCTAAAATAAAAATAGCAACACCATCAGTTGCTGCTCAGAATGCAGAGAATGAATTGCTCATACACTGCTAGTGGGAATGTAAATGGTAGAGCAAGTCTGGAAAACAGCTTGGCATTTTCTAAAAGGAGAAAACAAAATCAAACATGCAGTTACCATACAACCCAGCAATTGCATTCCAGGGCATTTATAACAGTGAAATGAAGACTTACTTTCAAACAAAATCAGGTACAGTGTTTAGAGAAGAGTGTTGAGTTGAATGATGGCTTCCCAAAAGCTACACTCAAGCCTTAATTCCGGGAACTTGTGAATATTACCTTGCTTGGAATAGGGTTTTTGCAGATTTAATGAAGGATCTTGATATGAAGAGATCGTTCTGGATTATCTGTGAGCCCTAAATCCAAATACAAGGTCCTTATAAGAGACACAAAGGGGATATTTGACAGAGGAGAGAGGAAGGAGATATGAAGACAGAGGCAGGAATTGGAATGTGTAACTTCAAGGAAGCCAGACAAACTGTAAAGAGGCAAAGAATAGATTCTCCCCCAGGGCTCTCAAAGAGAGTAGCGTCCTGCCAGATTCTGGACTCTGGGCCTCAGAGAAATGTGAGAGAATAAATTTTTATTGTTTTAAGATTGTTTCTGGTGATTTGTTATGGTAGCTACAGGAAACTAATACAAGCAGCTTTATTCAGAAATAGCTCAAAACAAAGCAGTGTTGATGTGCTTTAAAGGGTAAATAGCTAAACTGAAACATCCACATCACTAAATACCACTCAGCAATAAAATGGAAAGTACTGACACATGCAAAAAAACTTGGATGAATCTCTAAAGAATAATGCTAAATAAAGAAAAAGCCAATCCTAAAAGACGACATACTGTGTATTCCATTTATATAACATTCTTAATAGGACAAAATTATAGAAATAGAGAACAGATTAGTAGTTGCCAGGGGTTAAGGAGGGCTAGAGACAGGAAAGTAGATGTAGCTATAAAAGGCAGCCTGAGAAACCCTTGTGGTAACATAAATGTTTTGTATCTTGACTGTATCAATGTCAACATCCTGGTTGTGATATAGTTCTGTAGTTTTGCAAGATATGATCGTTGAGGGGAACTGAATAAAGGTATATAGGCTCTCTTTATATTATTTCTTGCAATCGCATGTAAATCTACAATTGTTTCATAGTTAAAAATTTAATTTTAAAAATGATCTGCTTAGTGGGGGCACAGCAGGGAGGTAGAAAAAAGTAAACAAATAAACAGACAAAACCCAAGCTAGAAGCATCATTGCAAAATGCCAAGGTAGCTCCCAATAAAATTCAGTCTATTTAAAACTGTAGTTTTCTTTTTGACATAGAAGTGTTTAATCATATTTCTTATAAGTGAGACAGCTTTGGTATTAAAAGGTAATATCACTTTTTCCTTTTTATTCTTCTCTTTCTGCAATAGTGAAAGGCTTCCCTGGTGGTTCAAGATGGTAAAAAATCTGTCTGCAATGCAGGAGACCTGAGTTCAGTCTCTGGGTTGGGAAGACCCCTGGAGAAAGGAATGGCTACCTACTCCAGTATTCTTGACTGATGAAGTCCAAGAGGAGCCTGGCAGGCTACAGTCCATGATGTCACAAAGAATCGGTAAGAATACTGGAGTAGGTAGCCATTCCCTTCTCCAGGGGATCTCCCTGACCCAGGGATCGAACCCAGGTCTCCTGTATTGCAGGCAGATTCTTTACCATCTGAACCACAAGAGAAGCCTTTCACTATTGCAGAAAGAGAAGGATAAAAAGAAAAAAGTGATACTGCTTTTCTGCAATACTAAGAAAGAAAATCACCATGCTGGCTGTTATAAAATTTCCCCTCTACAAACTGCTTCAGACTCAGCCTGTAACTGACACTTGGGTCATTCTCTCTTTTCTCCCAGAAATTCTGTTTTTACCTTCTATTTCATATCATATTAGAAGAGTGCTTCACCATCTTTTAATTCTGTATTTCACTCTAAAGTACAGACTACTTTAAATACCATAATGCAGTTCCCATCTAGTTTACACTTACCGCTTTAGCTGCCCTTACTTAAGTAATGACAAAATGTCTATCTGCAGTCTATTTAACCTTGCTGCTGCTGCTGCTGCTAAGTCACTTCAGTCATGTCTGACTCTGTGCAACCCCAAAGATGGCAGCCCACCAGGCTCCCCCGTCCCTGGGATTCTCCAGGCAAGAACACTGGAGTGGGTTGCCAGTTCCTTCTCCAATGCATGAAAGTGAAAAGTGAAAGTGAAGTCGCTCAGCCGTTCTGACTCTTAGACACCCCATGGAATGCAGCCTACCAGGCTCTTCCATCCATGGGATTTTCCAGGCAAGAGTACCAGAGTGGGGTGCCATTGGCTTCTCCAACTTAACCTTGCTAGCTTTCACTATTCCATGATGCCAGGAATCTTGGGTGGCCTTGGCCTGCAACGTCTTGAAGTGGGGCTTGGGTTCCTACCCAGAGATTAAGGCTGGGTCACAGCAGTGAGAGCACCAAATCTTAGAACACGAACAGTGGTCACTCACAAGCCCTTTGGCTTTGCAGAAAAGAATTTCCACAAAGATGGGGAGTAGTGAAGCAAGTAAAGTATTTATTAAGAGGAAAAAAAGAGTACAGTACACATGGATAGACACATGGGCAGAGAGAGAGAGAGAGAGAGTCACTGAGTTGCACCCTCATGGCAGTTTGATTTACTTTTCTGGGGCATTTCTTCCAGGTTCCCTTTGGCTAATCATTTTGATTTGCCTGGTTCACAGTCCACACTTGGTATATCTCAGGATCCTGCTATATGTGCATACGCTATCTCTTAGCCAAGATCGATTCTACCAAAAAGGCCTATGGGTACAGCATCCCTTCTCTTTGAACTTCAGAGAGCCTTTCTGCACCTGTGTGGTTAGGGAAGTCTCCTGAGACTTGAGAATGAGAAATCATGTGGTCTGGGCAGGGCCCAGCCTCCTCCCCTAACTGTCCTGCTCAACTCTGAGTTACAGTCCATAGGGGATGAACCTCCAGTTGCTTTACCTGGGGAGTGAATCTACTTCCTGCCTCACCGCTAATTCCCAAATTACTCATTTCTGTTAGGGAAAACACACTGACTGAAATAGCCCTCCCTGGCCAAGCACCATAGTAAAACCATTTGCATGAGTTATTTTATGACAGGAGGTCCTGGTAAGGAACATGAAACTAATAAACCACCACCAACTGGAAGAGTTCAGGAAAGATCAATATGAGACACCATGTGCCCTGCTGCTGCTGCTGCTAAGTCGCTGCAGTTGCGTCCGACTGTCTCCCAAAATCCTTCTTGCTGGCATCATCTTGGCTGAGCAATGCGTGAGCCACCAGGAAGGACCCAGAGTCAGAATGACTGGCCAAATACAACCTGGAAACTAATTCCATCACCATGAAACTCGAGACTGCTAGCCACAAGGCAGAGTAGTTCTCCTGGGTTCCATTACTCTCCTGCTCTCCACCTGAGCACTCCTTCCCAATAAAGTCTCTTGCTTTGTCAGTACATGTGTCTCCTTGGACAATTCATTTCCGAGTGTGAGAACAAGAGCTCCCTTTTAGGTGCTGGAAGGGGTCCCCCTTCCTGCAATATTTCCAACATTAACTTCATATTAGGACTCTAAGTACCTTAGTAAACGCCCTATGCGTTCAATATTTTTATTGAATCATTTGCCTGGAGAAGGAAATGGCAACCCACTCCAGTATTCTTGCCTGGAGAATTCCATGGAAGGAGGAGCCTGTTGGGCTAAAGTCCATGAGGTGGCAAAGAGCTGGACACAATTGTGTGACTTTCATTAACATAAAGTCAGACCACCAACGTCAAATGTGGGTCACAGTCTGTACATTTACAGTGTCATGAGGATTTGTACATCTCAGGATAAAGACCAGATGCCACATACTTCCACTTGGTAGTAAAAGTTCTTTCAGCACTCTTAAAGTTACAAGTTCTGCTGATTTTTCCTTCACAATTCTTTCAATTGTCTTTCAATTAACAAGGCCATTATGTCTAGCCTAATGCAACTGCTTCTTATCTGATCTCCCTATACCCAGAATCTTTTCACTTTAAAATAGACTGCAGGCTATAAAGTCAGACACGTATTTGGTTTATTTTTTTCCATCTCACATTGTTGTTTGAAACCATTCAGTTGCTTTCCATTTGCTAGTAGTGTTTTCAAAGGGTGCATAATCTTTTGTGAAACTTTTTTTTTCCCCTAGTCATCTGTTTTGAGTCACAATGTAAATGTATCCTATGACTCATAGTTAAAAACAAACAAAAAAAAAACCCTGAAAAATAATGTCCCAAAGAATAAGGTCTAAATTTCCACACTAGATATTCAAAATCTATCACAATCGTATCCCTGATCTGTTATACCCTACTGTTCACTATTTGCTTCACGAAACCATTAACCCTCTCAAGTTAATCTAACTGCCTTACCTTAAAACACATCCCATGTTTTGCAAACTATCTTTTTGCAGATTGCCATAGGGATTTCACTAAATATACAATAAAGGGCTTCCCCGGTGGCTCAGATGGTAAAGTGTCTGCCTGCAGTGTGAGAGACCTGGGTTCGATCCCTGGGTTGGGAAGATCCCCTGGAGAAAGAAATGGCAACCCACTCCAGTACTCTTGGCTGGAAAATTCCGTGGACAGAGGAGCCTTGTAGGCTATAGTCCATTGGGTCGCAAAGACTTGGACATGACTGAACGACTTCACTTCACTCACAATAAAGGGAAAAAGAAAAAAATAGAGCCCTAAAAACAAGTCTATCAGAATTTTACCTAGATTAAATGCCTCCATGAAATTTTCTTTTATCACCCTAACAGAGAAGCACTGTTCATTTACCTAAAATTGTACACCTGTTCTTTTTACTGTTCTTATGGTGTTATGTAATGTCTTTTAATATAATAGTTTGTTATCATCTTATAGTCATTCTTGTAATATAAGTACATAAAAATTGGTATTGCACATTATATATTTCTCTAATACAATACTTAATGCTTCTAAGAAAGTCAAGAGAAATTTAACCAGCACTCAGCTGAAGGTATAAAACTTTAAAGACAAAATTGAAGTACCCATGCAGTTCTCTCCATCCCAACCCTTTCCCCTACTAGAGGTAACTGTTATCCTAAATTCCCATGCATGATTTTCTTTTATTACATATGCCACTATCTCTGCATTTTAAAACTTTATATTAATGACATCCCAATGCACACATTATATTTTGGTTTACTATGCTCTATATTGCTTACTATATTTGCTCACATCACAGTAAATGGCTCCAGTTGATTTATTAACTGGGTATATCATATTCTTTTACATTAACTGATCACAGGATATTTATTTATTCTCTCTTTGATGGACAGTTTACTTGCAACTATTCACTCTTACAATGATGTTAACAAACATTCTTGTACATATCTGTGTATATAAGAGAGTTTCCTTATGGTGCTACCTAGAAGTGGGATCTACTCTAGCATAGGGTGTGATCACTTTTGCCCTTATCTGTGCATGCCAAGTTGCCTCAGTCGTGTCCAACTCTTTGCGACCCTATGGACTGTAGCCCACTAGGCTCCTCTGTCCATGGTATTCTCCAGGCAAGAATAGTGGAGTGGGTTGCCATGCCCTTCCTGACCTAGGGATCGAACTGCATCTCTTAAATCTCCTGAACTGGCAGGCGGGTATTCTTGCCTGGAGAATCCCATGGACGCAGGAGCCTGGTGGGCTACAGTCCACGGGGTCACAAAGAGTCAGACATGACTGAGTGACTTCACTTTCACTTTCTTTACCACTAGCACCACCTGAAAGGCCCATTAATACATGTTATCAAAATCAATTCCCAGTTCTCTGGATTGTATTTTCACTATTTATCATATCTTCTAGGGAACAAAAAATTTAACTTCTTAAAAAGTTACAGATATATTAATTTCTTATAGAATTACAGTTCTATTTGTACTTTTCTAATGGCTTTTGAGTCACTTTTTTAAAGTTTTATTTTAGTAAAATGGAAAATTGTCCTTTTCAGCTACACTTTCAAATTTATTGGCATAAAGTAGCTTATGTCAACTAGGGGAAATCTTCTGAGCTTAACCTACAATTTTCCTACTGTTTATGGGGTTCTCAGTATGAAAATTCAAAAAATGAAGAATCACGGCATCCAGTTCCATTACTTCATGGCAAATACATGGGGAAACAATGGAAACAGTGATAGACTTTATTTTCTTGGGCTCCAAAATCACTGCAGATGGTGAATGCAGTCATGAAATTAAAAAAAGGCTTGCTCCTTAGGAGAAAAGCTATGACAAACTTAGACAGCATATTAAAAAACAGAGATATTACTTTGCCAACAAATGTCCATCTAGTCAAAGCTATGGTTTTTTCAGTAGTCATGTATGGATGTGAGCTGGACCATAAAGAAAGTTGAGCATTGAAGAATTGATGTTTTTGAACTGTGGTGTTGGAGAAGACTCTTGAGAGTCCCTTGAACTGCAAGGAGATCCAACCAATCCATCCTAAAGGAAGTCAGTCCTGAATATTCACTCGAAGGACTGATGTTGAAGCTGAAGCTCCAATACACTGGCCACCTGATACAAAGAACTGACTCACTGGAAAAGACCCTGATGCTGGGAAAGATTGAGGGCAGGGGGAGAAGAGGATGACAGATGATGAAATGGTTGGATGGCTTCACCAACTCAATATGAGTTTGAGCAAGCTCCAGGAGTTGGTGATGGACAAAGAAGCCTGGTATGCTACAGTCCATGGAGTTGCAAAGAGTCGGACATGACTGAGCAACTGAACTGAACTGGACTGGACTGAGCCTACAGTTTGGTTTGGTTCAGTCGTTCAGTCATGTCCGACTCTTTGCGACCCCATGAATCACAGCATGCCAGGCCTCCCTGTCCATCACCCACTCCTGGAGTTCACTCAGACTCACATCCATCGAGTCCATGATGCCATCAAGCCATCTCATCCTCGGTCGTCCCCTTCTCCTCCTGCCCCAATCCCTCCCAGCATCAGAGTCTTTTCCAATGAGTCAACTCTTCGCATGAGGTGGCCAAAGTACTGGAGTTTCAGCTTTAGTATCATTCCTTCCAAAGAAATCCCAGGGTTGATCTCTTTCAGAATAGACTGGTTGGATCTCCTTGCAGTCCAAGGGACTCTCAAGTCTTCTCCAACACCACAGTTCAAAAGGATCAATTCTTCAGCACTCAACCTTCTTCACATTCCAATTCTCACATCCATACATGACCACAGGAAAAACCATAGCCTTGACTAGATGGACCTTAGTCGGCAAAGTAATGTCTCTGCTTTTGAGTATGCTATCTAGGTTGGTCATAACTTTTCTCCCAAGGAGTAAGCGTCTTTTAATTTCATGGCTGCAGTCACCATCTGCAGTGATTTTGGAGCCCCCAAAAATAAAGTCTGACACTGTTTCCACTGTTTCCCCATCTATTTCCCATGAAGTGATGGGACCAGATGCCATGATCTTCGTTTTCTGAATGTTGAGCTTTAAGCCAACTTTTTCACTCTCCTCTTTTACTTTCATTAAGAGGCTTTTTAGTTCCTCTTCACTTTCTGCCATAAGGGTGGTGTCATCTGCATATCTGAGCTTATTGATATTTCTCCTGGCAATCTTGATTCCAGCTTGTGTTTCTTCCAGTCCAGCGTTTCTCATGATGTACTCTGCATATACATTAAATAAGTAGGGTGACAATATACAGCCTTGACATACTCCTTTTCCTATTTGGAACCAGTCGGTTGTTCCATGTCCACTTCTATATGTTGCTTCCTGACCTGCATACAGCTTTCTCAAGAGGCAGGTCAGGTGGTCTGGTATTCCCATCTCTCTCAGAATTTTCCACAGTTTATTGTGATCCACACAGTCAAAGGCTTTGGCATAGTCAATAAAGCAGAAATAGATGTTTTTCTGGAACTCTCTTGCTTTTTCGATGATCCAGTGGATGTTGACAATTTGATCTCTGGTTCCTCTGCCTTTTCAAAAACCAGCTTCACGGTTCACATATTGTTGAAGCCTGGCTTGGAGAATTTTGAGCATTATTTTACTAGCATGTGAGATGAGTGCAATTGTGTGGTAGTTTGAGCATTCTTTGGCATTGCCTTTCTTTGAGATTGGATGAAAACGGACCTTTTCCAGTCCTGTGGCCACTGCTGAGTTTTCCAAATTTGCTGGCATATTGAGTGCAGCACTTTCACAGCATCATCTTTCAGGATTTGAAACAGCTCAACTGGAATTCCATCACCTCCGCTAGCTTTGTTCGTAGTGATGCTTTCTAGGGCCCACCTGACTTCACATTCCAGGATGTCTGGCTCTAGATGAGTGATCACACCATCGTGATTATCTGAGTTGTGCAAATCTTTTTTTGTACAGTTCTTCTGTGTATTCTTGCCACCTCTTCTTAATATCTTCTGCTTCTGTTAGATGCACATAACTATTACAGGTCATTCTCGGCATAAATTCTTTTAGCAGAATACAGGCCAGGATACACAGCACAGTGGCAGAGCAATATCAGGCATTTTTCTTGAGTAGGAATAGTCATCATAACAGGCAACCAAGCCAAAAAAGAGCTAATCTCACATCTGAAGGAAGAAAATCACACTGGGTGGGTAAAGGAGTAACTAATATTTCCCTTAATAATCTTATAGGCATAGCTTAAAGTCATTACACTCAGAGAAGTTTAAAGCTGTGATTTCCTACCAGGTATTAATAGCGTGTTTACAGCTCTCCCAGGCCAAAGTGATTTACTCATCAAATGTCATGTTATGCCTGGTATAAACAGAGCTCACATTCCAAAAGTCAGCTGTGGTGATTATTTGTAACTCCAAGGAAAAGAGCTATGTAATCCTTGATTCTCAAATGTATTCCCTTATGTTTTACAATGTGGCTGTAGTAAAGAATCTGCCTGCCAGTGTAGGAGCTGCAGGAGATGTGGGTTTGAGCCTTGGGCCAGGAAGATCTCCTGGAAGAGGAAATGGCAACCTATTCCAGTATTCTTGCCTGAAGAATCCTATGGACAGAGGAGTGTGGCGGGCTATAGTCCATGTTATAGCAAAGTCAGACACAACTCAGCATGCTTGTATGCACATACCATTTTCATTCATAATTATTTATGGCTTTCTGCTTTCCTTATCAATTTTGCTGCATGTTTCTCTATTATTCTTTTCAAAGAAAAACCTTTTAATTTTATCTTTGTCTCTTAATTCCTCAATTTTTATTCTTTATTTCCTTCCTTTTACTTTGTTTACTCTTTCTCAAGCTGAATATTCAGTTATAAGTTTTCCTCTAAGTACCTCCTTAGCTTCATCTCACAAGCTCTGAAATATTATAATATTTCAATACAATAGTAAAATTTTTACAATACAATAATACTTTAAATTATCGTGCCATTCTAAATAATTTCAATTTTCTATTGCAATTTTTATTTTGGACTCATTAATTTAGAACTGTGTTTTTAAATTTCCAAGGCTAAGACAGGTTTGAGATTATTTTGCTTGGTTTGATTTCTAATTTTGTTGGATTGAGAATACAGTTTGCGTAATACTGATTTTACTAAACTTCTGTTATGGCTTGCTTTGTGTCCTCATATGTGGTAAATTCTTACAAACATCACATACTTAGTTAAAAAATATATTCAGTAAGTATGGGAATCACTGTGCTAGTCTATTCATTAGCACATTGAATAATTATTAATTGTTAGTTAATTGTTAACATGATTGCATTGTTAATTGTTCAAGTCTTTTTTTAGCCTTACTAATAATTTGTCTTTTGAGCAGTTATCTAGAGAAGGGTATTAAATCTCCCACTGTAAGTACAGATTTGTTATTTTATTCTTGCAATTCTGTCAGTTTTGCTGTAATATAGTTAATAGATACATACAAGTTTTCCTTATATATTTCCTTTGGAGTTTTTGATCTTACAGTTTGTAGTAGGCTGTTTCTAGTAAAGCCTTTTCCTTAAAGAATATTGGATCTGCTATCAGTATATTAACTTTCTTTTTATTAGTGTTTGCCTCATGCATTTCTTTTGCTTTTTACTTCTAATCTCTGGGTCCTAATGTGTCAAGTATGTCTTTCATAAGTAAAATGGAGATGAATTATTGTAAAATGGAGATGAATTTTTGTAAAATGGGGATATTTATTTATTTATTATTATTATTTTTACTTTATAATATTGTATTGGTTTTGCCACACATCAACATGAATCTGCCATGGGAGCACACGTGTTCCCAATCCCGAACCCCCCTCCCACCTCCCCCCCAACACCATCCCTCCAGGTAATCCTAGTGCACCAGCCCCAAGCATCCTGCACCCTGCATCAAACCTAGACTGGCGATTCGTTTCTTATATGATATTATACATATTTCAATGCGATTCTCCCAAATCACCCCACCCTCTCCCTCTTCCACAGAGTCCAAAAGACTGTTCTATACATCTGTGTCTCTTTTGCTGTCTCGATACAGGGTTATCGTTACCATCTTTCTAGATTCCACATATAAAAACCAGACAACATTGTTTTTAATCTGATGAGTACATTTTACATTTCTGAAAACTAATATTTGAGTATATTTCTATAATCTTATTTTGTACTTAATATTTTTACTTTATTCTTTCTTAGAACTTCGTTGGCTTTTTCTGTCTTCTGTTGACAAAGGTTTTTTTTTAAATTTAATTAATTAATTTTTGGCTGTGCTGGGTCCTCGTTGCTGTGCGGGCTTTTCTCTAGTTGTGGTGGTTGGGGGGACTACTCTCTGGTTGCGGTGTCTTCTCTTGTTGCAGAGCACGGGCTCTAGAGCACAGGCTCAGTAGTTGTGGCTCACAACCTTAATTGCCCTGTGGGTGTGGGATATTCCCAGACCAGGGATTGAAGCCATGTCCCCTGCATTGGCAGAGGGATTCTTTACCACTAAGACACCAGGGAGGCCTGACAAAGTAAATAATGAGGGAAATAAAGAATATCTATAAAACATGGGAAAAGTATGTCTAGCTCTTAATTTTAATGAGTAGTTAATTATAGCAACCAATTTATTAATGTAAGATGAATCTTACAAAAATTGACAGATACATGTTAAATACTTCAAAGTAGGTTGGTGAATTTGTCTATTTCTCCTACAGTTCTGTCAATTGTTATATTTATTGATATTTTTACCCTGTCTTATCACATATATTTATAAATGTATCTTTCTAGTAGTGAAACTTTTATACTTATGTGTAGTAACTTGTCTTTATCTCTAATACAGCTTTTTCCTTAAAGATTATGTGAAATTAAGTTTCTCAAACAAAAAATATATATGTATGTATGTATAACCTGACATTATCATTCTTTTAGTAATTCCACATCCATTTCTGCATGAAAGTGAAAGTGAAGTCGCTCAGTCGTGTCTGACTCTTTGCGACCCCACAGACTGTAGCCCACCAGGCTTCTCCATCCATGGGATTTTCCAGCAAGAATACTGGAGTGGGTTGCCATTTTCTTCTCCAGGGGATCTTTCTGACCCAGGGATTGAACTCAAGTCTTCCACTTGCAGGCATATTTTTTACCCTCTGAGCCTACTTTATCACAGCCCAAGCTTAAAGATCTAAATATCCAACTTTTCCTTCTGAAGATTAAAGGAAACAACTTTTATTCCAATTACTTAGTTCCCTTCTATGTTTCTTTGGGGTCCCAGCCCTAAGATATTCATTTGGACAGTTTTTGGATTTTAATCCCTTGGGAACTCATAAAAGGCAAAGTCCAACTCTATTTAGCAAATGTCTTCAAGGTAAAAGCTGGCTGCAGTGTTTTGCTTACTTGGTTTAGGTTATTTTTCACTCCTTTTTAGGCTTAAATTTCCCTCTTTTTCCCACCAACTCATGGAAAGAATTAAGTCTAAAAATTTTTTATCCAGCGTTTTTAATGGAAAGTTGGTGTTAGTACTTACTAAACTACACTGCCAGAAATAAAATTCATCTCCTAAATTTTCTTTACTCTGCTCTATTCCCTTTTATTATATTGGTCTGGAGTTCATCTTTCAGTGTCATATCCTTTTTCATTTTAATATTGTTCTAAAAGAACTGGACCTAACAGAAGCAGAAGATATTAAGAAGAGGTGGCAAGAATACACAGAAGAACTGTACAAAAAAGATCTCCATGACCCAGATAACCACGATGATGTGATCACTCACCTAGAGCCAGGAGTGTGAAGTCAAGTGGACCTTAGGAGCATCACTAAGAACAAAGTTAGCGGAGGTGATGGAATTCCAGTTGAGCTGTTTCAAATCCTAAAAGATGATGCCATAAAAGTGCTGCACTCAATATGCCAACAGATTTGGAAAACTCAGCAGTGGCCACAGGATCAGAAAAGGTCAGTTTTCCTTCCAATCTCAAAGAAAGACAATGCCAAAGAATGTTCAAACTACCACACAATTGCACTCATCTTACACGCTAGCAAAGTAATGCTGAAAATTCTCCAAGAGAGGCTTCAACAGAACTTGAACTGAGAACTTCCAGATGTTCAAGCTGGATTTAGAAAAGACAGAGGAACCAGAGATCAAATTGCCAACATCTGGTGGATCATTGAAAAAGCAAGAGAGTTCCAGAAAAACATATATTTCTGCTTTATTGACTACGCCAAAGCCTTTGACTGTGTAGATCACAGCAAATTGTGGAAAATTCTTTAAGAGATGGGAACGCCAGACTACCTTACGTGCTTCCTGAGAAACCTGTATGTAGGTCAAGAAGCAACAGTTAGAACTGGACATGGAACAACAGACTGGTTTCAAACTGGGAAAGGAGTATGTCAAGGCTGTATATTGTCACTCTGTTTATTCATGTACATCATATGAATTGCTGGGCTGGATGAAGCACAAGCTGGAATCAAGCTTGCCAGGAGAAATATCAATAACCTCAGATATGCAGATGATACACCCTTATGGCAGAAAGTGAAGAGGAACTAAAGAGCCTTTTTATGAAAGTGAAAGAGAAGAGTGAAAAAGCTGGCTTAAAACTCAGTATTCAGAAAACTAAGCTCTTGGTATCCGTTCCCATCACTTCATGGCAAATAGATGGGGAAACAATGGAGACAGTGATAGACTTTACTCTTTTGGTCTCCAAAATCACTGCAGATGGTGACTGCAGTCATGAAATTAAAAGATGCTTGCTCCTTGGAAGAAAAGCTATGACCAACCTAGACAGCATGTTAAAAAGCAGAGATATTACTTTCATGACAAAGGTCCATCTAGTCAAGGCTATGGTATTTCCAGTAGTCATGTATGGATGTGAGAGTTGGACCATAAAGAAAGCTGAGTGCTGAAAAATTGATGCTTTTGAACTGTGGTCCTGGAGAAGACTCTTGAGAGTCCTCTGGACTGAAAGATCAAACCAGACAATCCTAAAGGAAATCAGTCCTGAATATTCACTGGAGGACTGATGCTGAAGCTAAAGCTCTAACACTTTGGGAACCTGATGTGAAGGGCTGACTCACTGGAAAAGACCCTGATGCTAGGAAAGACTGAAGGCAGGAGGAGAAGGGGATGACAGAGGATGAGATAGTTGGATGGCATCACCAACTTGATGGATATGAGTTTGAGCAAGCTCTAGGAACTGGTGGGAAGCCTGGAGTGCTGTGGTCCATGGGGTCACAGAATCGGACACGACTGAGCAACTGAGCTGATACTGGTTTGGAAATCACACATTAATTACAGTTTTATATTTTTAATGGATATACCTAAGCTTTTACTATAGAAAACTGACAAAAACTAAAATTGATCAATAGATCTTCCTCTCAAATATACAAGGAATATAAGACTCTTAAGGGATCCTTAAATTATTAATTATTCAGTATTTTTATTATTCAGTGTTCCAGTCCTTTTATTTTTCCTTTTTAGAGACCTTTTTATTTTGAAATAATGATAGATTAAAAAGAAGTTGTAGTGATAATACAGGGAGGTCCCATGTACCCTTTATTCAGTATCCACCAATGTTACATCATAAATAACTCTAGCAAACTGCAAATACAGGAGATTTACATTGGTTTCTCTGTGTATACTTCTGTGTCATTTTATTACATATGTAGATTCATGTAACCATGACTGTAATCAAGATATAGAATGTTCCATCATCATAAAGTTCTCTCTCATGCTATTCTTTTATAGTTACCCCAGTCCTCTCTGCCTACCCTTAAATTTTGGCAATCATGAATATGCTTTCCTTGAATATGGTTTTATCATTTTCAAGATGCATAAATGGAATCACACTTTATATGATCTTTTGAGTTTTTTTTTTTACTCAGAATAATGCCATTCTTTCTTCAAAGATCATTCTACTGTTATATGAAGTACTCTTTACAATTTTTTTCATAGTCTATAAGTATATAAACACTTTCACCTATTTGTTTTGAAAATTTATTTATTATGCTCTCATTCTTAAATAATAGCTTAGATGAGATTATGTATCAGTGATGGGTCAGTCAGGAAAAGAGAAACTATTCCAGATATTTAAAGTTTAAAAAATTTTCATAGGGCTTCCCTGGTTCAGTGGTAAAGAATCTGTCTGACAATGCAGAAAACATGGGTGTGATCCCTGATCTGGGAAGATTCCATATGCTGAGGTGCAACTAAGCCCATGTGCTGCCATTATCGAGCCTGTGCTCCAGAGCCTGGGAATCACAACTAGGGAGCCCACATGTTGCAGCTACTGAATCCCACACACCCTAGAGCCTGTGCTCAGCAACAACAGAAGCTATCACAATGAGAAGTCCATCCACCACGAGTAGCCCCCACTTGCCTCAACTAGAGAAAAGAACGTGCAGCAACACAGACCCAACACAGCCATAAATAATAAATAAATAAAAATTTAAGATCTTTTATTACAGAAATTTAGCTGTTTGCAAAAGTGTTGGGAAAACTCTCAATAACTTCATGATCAAATACTTTCTTTTGTTCTTCCATGGTCTCCACCTGGAACTCCTAGTATGTTGGACCTTCTCATTTTATTTGCCATGTCAATGAATCTCCACTTCATTGTTTCTATCTTTATAATTCTGTACTCCCTTTAGGGTAATTTTCTCAGATCTATCTTCCAGTTGTCAATTCTTTCTTCACTGGCCAATTTTTTTCATCTTTAAATATTATACTTTAATATTTTGGTATTTTGTTGAAAATGTTTTGTTCTTTTTTATTTATATTCCCCATTGAATTACCTGAAGTTAATAGAGATTAATCCTAGTGTATAATTGGGTTTGCTGACTCTTACTCATAATGGATATATCTTTGCACATTTTGTAACTTTTGGAAAGTGTTGAGTAGTGCATTCTCTAAGGAAATACAGTGTGGCCCGGGTTGAAGATATTTCTTTCTAGAATACCTTTTATTTAAGTTTCTTGTAGGGCACCTAGGGAGTATTTATGTTTGATTACTACTTTTATGTTGATTTTTCAACATATGGATTGTAAGGAGTGTAAATTTAGAACTCAAATCTAAAAAATGGTATGACTATTGGTTAGAAATTCTCTAGGAAGCTTTTAAATTCATTTAGACATGTCTACATTGAGAAAAAAATCTTGTGGCTGCCTACACAGGAGAGCAGATTAGGAAAAAAAAATTCTATCCTCTGATAAAAGTCCTAGGGTTGAAAAAAAAAAAGGCCCTAGGGTTGCCAAACTTGACTGACTATTAAACCTATATCCGTGGGCCAGGACATTCCCCCCACTCCTAAACCATTCTCATGGTAGCCCCTGTTACTACTCAAACTTGCCACTCTATTTTTTAAACTCCATTTTTAGGTCTTGAGGATTCCTCTTTCTGACAAGCACAGCTATAGACTCAAAATGATATTTGTTGCAGTTTGGCTACCACTTCTGCATGTTGGCTAGTGGGAGAATTTTTAACTTAATACTAGATTGCCAGTCCAGGAATTCTCTTATGAATCTTTATTTTTCACATACTCCCAAGCACAGTGGCTGGCAGAGAGCAGTGCAAATAAATGTGTCAGTGAGAGATTAAATGAATGAATGCTTATTTTTATCAGTATTCCTTTCTTTCATTAATTGTTTTAATCTAACTTTTATTTCTCAAATCCCTCATTAAAAATTGTTAATTTGTTTTATGGACTTCATTTAGTGTAATTTTCTCACTTTGACTACTACACTAGTCAGGTAATTCACTCTTTGACTTCTTTCTCCTTTCTTTTTGACTCATGTAAAATTGCCAGTCATCCATTTTACTGCCAATTCCATTTTACTGCCAATGGACTTGCAAATATCTTATGTTTATTGTTTTTTTAACATCTTAAACTCTCATTTCAACAGTTATACTCAACTATACTTTCCACTAAATAAGGCTGTATCAAATGTGTCATATGGTTGTGTCATTTGGTCCTATTATATTATGCTTTATTCTTGGTATCTCATTAACTTGAGAAAGATTTTACATAAGGCTTTGTTTTAGTTTCCAAAAGTAAATATAGAAATTATTCCATATATCCCTCTTTCATCATATTCTATGTTTGTATGCGTTAGGGATATACCATATACTTTCTAAAATATACATTCTAATTATGTAATAATTTTCTTCAAACTTATATGTGTTCACATAAATCTTTTCCCCTTTACACCTTGCTCAACCCTGAATGTTATATATCACTGTTTATCTTCAGTAAAATCTCTGCAAAACTTAATAGAATGTCAAGAATTCAATGGACGTTAATAAATATTCACTTGTTGACAATCATGATGATGTTACATAGGATTTTTGAAAGTGATTTTCAGAAATCATCAGCTACTCTTTAACACAGATTAAGAAATCTTTCCCCAGAAGAGATGACTGCCTATCAATCAGAGAAGAAACAAAAATACAGTGAAAACAAGTGAGATCAAATCGTCATTTAAATTTAATTTTTAAGCTAAAGATCCAGTGTAATATAACATTAGGAACTATGAACATTTAGGATAAATAAAACTGTATGGAAACTCCAGCTAGTGACTTAGAATTATACATAGCTTAAAATTTTTCCATATACTGTGGTTTGCCCTATGAATTTCTGACTTGTGGTTTGAAATACACTAGCATCCAAGCACTGGGACAGAGCTGCAGTTATATCAATGGACATTCTATGAACATCAGTAGTGAAGATACAATTCCACTGCAGTAAGCTAATATGCATACAACAGAGTTATAATTAGAAAGAGTTTTACTCACAGTGATGTTGAGGTTATGGGGTTAGGACAGTTTCCATTTCAAAAGACAGGAGAATCTAGGTTACCATGCCAGGAAAAAAGGTAAATCATCTAATTTAAGCTGCTGAAAATATGATGATTTAAATAAAGACAACTTTATTTAAAAGTATTTCACTCTCCTTGTGAAAATTAAAGTAGATTATAAGTTAGTTCTTTCCCAGCAAAAGAAGATTTTAAAAAGAGAGAGAGGGAAAAGAAGCAGATCCTCACTAGGCATGATAGCTAAAGAATCTCTGGCACATAAGACTACATTAGTACAACTAGGTTGTCAACCATTATTCACTTAAGAGAGAGTGGAGCTTAATAAGAGGAAAAAATCATAAAAATGTTCACTTCTCCTGAAATGGAAAGATGTACATGGAGAACTGCCGTCTATGGGTTCGCACAGAGACGGACATGACTGATGCGACTTAGCAGCAATAGCAGCAACAGAGAGATGGGGAGGTGGAGAAGAAGAGGAGAGAAAGTAGTCAATAACAAATAGTTGGTTATAATGATGAGAATCCATTTCCCCTGTGAAATTTCCTTTTCTATACTCTTTATCAGCTACAGTGATCTAGGTTTCAGTTCAGTTCAGTTCAGTTCAGACGCTCAGTCGTGTCCAACTCTTTGTGACCCCACGAACCACAGCACACCAGCCCTCCCTGTCCATCACCAACTCCCACAGTCTACCCAAACCCAGGTCCATTGAGTCAGTCGGTGATGTCACCCAACCATCTCATCCTCTGTCGTCCCCTTCTTCTCCTGCCCTCGATTTTTCCCAGCATCAGGGTCTTTTCCAATGAGTCAGCGCTTTGCAACAGGTGGCCAAAGTATTGCAGTTTCAGCTTCAAATTAGTCATTCCAGTGAACACCCAGGATTGATCTCCTTTAGGATGGACTGGTTAGATCTCCTTGCAGTCCAAGGGACTCTCAAAAGTCTTCTCCAACACCACAGTTCAAAAGCATCAATTCTTCAGCACTCAACTTTCTTTACAGTCCAACTCTCACATCAACACATGACTACTGGAAAAACCATAGCCTTAATGGACCTTTGTTGACAAAGTAATATCTCTGTTTTTTAAAATGCTAACTAGGTTGGTCATAACTTTCCTTCTAAGGAGTAAGCATCTTTTAATTTCATGGCTGCAATCACCATCTGCAGTGATTTTGGAGCCCCCAAAATGAAGTCAGACACTCTTTCTACTGTTTCCCCATCTATTTCCCATGAAGTGATGGGACCAGATGCCATGATCTTCGTTTTCTGAATGTTGAGCTTTAAGCCAACTTGTTCACTCTCCTCTTTAACTTTCATTAAGAGGCTCTTTAGTTCCTCTTCACTTTCTGCCATAAGGGTGGTGTCATCTGCATATCTGAGGTTATTGATCTTTCTCCTGGCAATCTTGATTCCAGCTTGTGCTTCCTCCAGCCCAGCGTTTCTCATGATGTACTCTGCATAGAACTTAAATAAGCAGGGTGACAATATACAGTCTTGATGTACTCCTTTTCCTATTTGAAACCAGTCTGTTCCATGTCCAGTTCTAGTCATTGCTTCCTGACCTGCATACAGATTTCTCAAGAGGCAGGTCAGGTGGTCTGGTATTCCCATCTCTCTCAGAATTTTCCACAGTTTATTGTGATCCACACAGTCAAAGGCTTTGGCATAGTCAATAAAGCAGAAATAGATGTTTTTCTGGAACTCTCTTGCTTTTTGATGATCCAGCAGATGTTGGCAATTTGATCTCTGGTTCCTCTGCCTTTTCAAAAACCAGCTTGAACATCTGGAAGTTCACGGTTCACGTATTGCTGAAGCCTGGCTTGGAGAATTTTGATCATTACTTTACTAGCGTGTGAGATGAGTGCAATTGTGCAGTAGGTAGTTTGAGCATTCTTTGGCATTGCCTTTCTTTGGGATTGGAATGAAAACTGACCTTTCCTGATCCTGTGGCCACTGCTGAGTTTTCCAAATTTGCTGGCATACTGAGTGCAGCACTTTCACAGCATCATCTTTCAGGATTTGAAACAGCTCAACTGGAATTCCATCACCTCCACTAGCCTTGTTCGTAGTGATGCTTTCTAAGGCCCACTTGACTTCACATTCCACGATGTCTGGCTGTAGGTGAGAGTGAGTGATCACATGATTGTGATTATCTGGGTCGTGAAGATCTTTTTTGCACAGTTCTGCATATTCTTGCCACTTCTTAAAATCTTCTGCTTCTGTTATGTCCATACCATTTCTGTTCTTTATTGAGCTCATCTTTGCATGAAATGTTCCCTTGATATCTCTAATTTTCTCGAAGTCTCTAGTCTTTCCCAGTATATTGTTTTCCTCTGTTTCTTTGCATTGATTGCTGAGGAAGTCTTTCTTATCTCTCCTTGCTATTCTTTGGAACTCTGCATTCAAATGTGTATATCTTTCATTTTCTCCTTTGCTTTTTGCTTTTCTCTTTTCACAGCTATTTGTAAGGCCTCCTCAGACAGCCATTTTGATTTTTTGCATTCCTTTTTCTTGGGGATGGTCTTGATTCCTGTCTCCTGTACAATGTCCCGAACTTCTATCCATAGTTCATCAGACACTCTGTCTATCAGCTCTAATCCCGTAAATCTATTTCTCACTTCCACTGTATAGTCACAAGGGATTTGATTTAGGTCATATCTGAATGGTCTAGTGGTTTTCCCTACTTTCTTCAATTTAAGTCTGAATTTGGCAATAAGGAGTTCATGATCTGAGCCACAGTCAGCTCCTGGTCTTCTTCTTTTTTTTTTTTTTTTCCTGACTGTATAGAGCTTCTCCATCTTTGGCTGCAAAGAATATAATCAATCTGATTTCAGTGTTGACCATCTGGTGATGTCCATGTGCAGAGCCTTCTCTTGTGTTGTTGGAAGAGGGTGTTTGCTATGACCAGTGTATTCTCTTGGCAGAACTCGATTAGCCTTTGCCCTGCTTCATTCTGTACTCCAAGGCCAAATTAACCTGTCACTCCAGGTGTTTCTTGATCTAGGTTTGGAGGTCCATAATTGGTCAAGAGAAAAAGTTATCTTTACATCAATGAAGAACTTGTTAGCTGATCACTGACAATATTTGCAGATGATTCCCACTGTCTCAAAATTTAGGTGTAAATATAGTTATCAGTCCTGGGTGTTGATTGGAAGGACTGATGCTAAAGCTGAAATTCCAATACTTTGGCCACCTCATGTGAAGAGCTGACTCATTTGAAAAGACCCTGATGCTGGGAAAGATTGAGGACAGGAGGAGAAGGGGATGACAGAGGATGAGTTGGATGGCATCACTGACTCAATGGACATGGGTTTGAATGGACTACAGCAGTTGGTGATGGACAGGGAGGCCTGGTGTTCTGCGCTTCATGGGGTCACAAAGAGTCGGACATGACTGAGCGACTGAACTGAACCGACACTTAGAGTTTAAAGACAAGCTAGTTTCTCTCTGACGTGATTTATCACAATTGGAATAAGTCACCCTCATCGTGATACTTTATGGTGGGATAAAGATGTGTAGCCACTGTGCTTTAAGAGTAAGAAATTGGATCATTTAAGACTTGTGATATTTGCATGTTATATTCATGCCCTGAAATGAAAAAGTATTTTTACAAATCCTTGCATTACAAGGAAAATGTCAAGAACATCTTTAAATAACATTCCTAAAGACAAAAGCAAGCCCAAAGTATCTGTTCTTCAGGACTAAAGACACACACACACACACACACACAGACATACACCCCTCCTGTTTCCTTAGAGAGCTATTTCTATTTTCATAATATGGTTAAGTTAGGATTACCCAAAGAAAAACACTGACAGGATTTATCATTTAACACTTCAGTGGAGTTACTAATAAGAATTATATTAAAGTAGGTCATGCCAAGATCCACTCTGTAACTACAACAAGAGGTCAGCAACCATTTCAAACACAACAGCCACAAAAAGGCCACAATTAATACCAGTGTATGTAGCCAGTCTACTGAGAATCAAAAGATTTGAATTGCAACCCAGACGTACAATTACAATCTTACTAGTATCTCAGTTAATCGTCTATAAAATAAGTAGATGGTTCATATAATAACGGTTAAAGTAATCATTTTAACAATAAATAAAAATATGCTTTTCCCTTGCCCATAATGCAAAATATATCAAAGTTAGAGAAATACGAATTCAGAGTGAGGACAGGAAACAAAGGAAACTTCTCTTATCTGAATGTAGCATAGAAATAATTTCTTAACTTGCGAGTTCCTGGATTTCATGGAACATATTTTTCCTACCCTTTAGAAATGTTTTCTACATCATTCATATAAAAGACACAATAAATTGTTAATTAATATGAATGACAAAATAGTTTTTAAAATCTGAAAAAGAATTATCAGGTCTTCTTAACTGACCTGTACATACATGCCTTAAACTAATTTGTGGGGGGAAAATGTCCTATAAGCCTATACTATTCTTTGATGAGAGAAGAAACATTATAAATATGATTTGCCTTAAAGGAATAAAAGTATGCAATGGTTTTATTTTAAAAATTTTGTTTATGAACAAAGCATAGATGTTAGAAGGTTCTTCTTTTCCAGCTTCACATCAGAAGTTCTTGATTTATGATTCTTAAAATTGGAAACTGGACAAGTGCTTATGGTTGTCTCAAGAAGTCACCTATCCCTGGTTTTTGGCTAACGTTTCTGGTGCGTTCCTATTTGGAAAGGTTAGCACATTTGGTTACCACACATTATACTGGCCTAAAACTATAGCCAAGATAATAACCTGTCCATCAATTTTTTAACATCAGATTACTCAAATTTGTCTAACCACTTGTGATTAAAAGAGTATAGATGTGAGGGAAGGACGGAGGGATTCTCAGGGTCAATGATACTATACTATTTCTAAAAATTGTTGTTTCAAGTTTAGCAATAGCCCCTAAACATGCTAAGAGGAAAAAAAGATACAAAGATAGTGAGATTTGTTATCCAAAAGTCAAAATGCAGGCTTAGATGTTTACATAGAATGTTCAGGAAAGTTCTTTATAGTTTTTTTCAGCATTCTTATGATAAGACTTGTTCCTTGCTATGTCCTTATTCTAACAGTTTTGACTCCTTTTTTTTTTTTTGAGTGAATGAAAACTACTGAAATTCCTGTTTTCCCTCAAATTTAAAACTTGCCTTTAATTGTGGGACATTATAAATCTTCTGGTTGACTGAAAATATACTTTATCTTCACTCAGTTCTTAGCAGTGGAAAGGAGGAAGTACAATTCGATACTTTTGTGCATTTAATATCATAATAATGAAAAAATCATGAATATGACTAAATCATATAATGGAAAAGAATAATCTATGTAAAAAGATAGCTATTAATATATTATTTAGATACACATTACCCTTTATATATTTCCGAATCTTGATCTTTTCAATAACTCTGTCATTTAAGCAGGGTAAGAAGTACTATTCTCATAATACAGGTGAGAGACAGAAAACACTTTTGACTGCCCCCAAAGTCTCAAAACTATTGAGCTGGCTGAGTCAAGACTTGAACTGGTCAGACATCATTTCAGTGTGCTTCACTGTGAGAAAATTATAAGCACAATTAGACATGTTTAATAATGAGTCAATTTTCCTAATTATATGTTTCAATAACAATTTTTAGTAGTATCTGTATTATTTTTATAGTAAGTACACATATTTGTATGTATTTGTATACAAATACGTTTGTATACAACAAGTGAACTTCAGAGGAAAAAAGCATTGACATTAGCATAGTTTGTAACAAACACTTTGCAAATGATGAACAAAATCTCATTCAACTAATAAGAATTATTAAATAATTTAAGAGCACTGGGATTAAACATATTTAG
Organism: Ovis canadensis; assembly: GCF_042477335.2. Taxonomy (NCBI): domain Eukaryota; kingdom Metazoa; phylum Chordata; class Mammalia; order Artiodactyla; family Bovidae; genus Ovis; species Ovis canadensis. Next base: position 51,772,181 of record NC_091258.1, on the reverse strand, counting down.
AAATTGATTGAGAGGGAGAGACAGAATAGAAAATATGATGATTTCTTTGTCTGAATTGAGATACATAATTTCTGTTAAGGTCAAGGGAGAAAATAGCTTTTGTAGAGAGCATTACAGGTTCATCCCTAGGGGGCCTGATGATACCTAATTTATGATATTCACATCATCTCTCCTTTGTCATCTGTACATCATCAGCATCAGCTTCCAGTTTTTCAACCAAATGCCCTCAGAAGAGTCTATGAATTTCCCACTTTAATATTACTTTTTCTAACATCTGACTATTACAGCTACAGCCTAATCAAGCCCAGCAAAACTCAGAGGCCAAGGGATCCCCAGGAAACTAAACTGGAAGCAGTAATGAAAATGGCATATATGTATTTGGATAATGTTTTAGAGATTTTTCTTATGTATTTATTAAAGATTATTTAGAGCCTTTAGAAAACATTGCATTCACTTACAACATCTAGTTTTTATTTAATCCATATACTGAATTAAGAACTTGATAGTGTCCTTCTAAAAATACTACCATTAATTTCTGGTGTTTAGTAATATATAATATAGTTTGCTGGTTATTCAAGGCCCCTTGATTTTTAATACCCCTTCCTAAGTTCTAGACAAAGAAAGACATATCAAAATTTTAAACTGAGAAAGGCTGTAAGAGGGGTTTTAGAAAAGAGATAAAATCACATGGATAAAACAATCTATCAAAAACTTCCAGTCTACTATTCTTTTTATTTTGCCTGGCTTTATTTACTACCTTCTCACTGAGGTATGGATAGGGCTCAGTAGATTGGATAGAGATACTGTCTGCCAAGATGGACGTAATAAGCTAGAGATTAAAAGAAACATGTAATGGTATTTCCCAACATGCAACTCTTCTTCTTCTTGTCTAATATTTATTTATTTATTTGGCTGTGCCAGATCTTTGTCAAGGCATGCAGGATCTTTTAATTGTGACCTGCAGGGAATCTTTAGTTGCAGCATGTGAACTCTTAGTTGCAGCATGTGGGATCTAGTTTCCTAACTCAGGCCCCCTGCATTGGGAATGCGAAGTTTTAGCCACTGGACCACCAAGGAAGTCCCAGTAATTCAGCTCTTTTATTTTTTTTGCCACACACACAAACACACACACACACACACACAATCATAAATTGAACAAGTAATAATAAAAAAGTTATTGTTGCCTTTCAGTATGATAATTTATTCTATGGGACTTCCCATGCCCATGTATAAAATTTAGGGCAGATTCCATGTTTCTGTTAATTTACAGGTATTAAAAAATATGTAACAATTAATACATCTATTCTAGTCTGGTAATAAAAACTTTAAATTTCAATGTTATAGCTACTTTTCCTTCCCAGTTCAGTCCTGCCATAGCCTGTACACTTGGAGTGGTAAAGAGGATGTATGACTCTCACTTGTACATCTTTTGACTTGGGTGAAGCTCTCTTTCTGCTTCCTGTTACTGCCAAAATGGGCAGTTCGCTTCACTTATTGGAATCACTGGGCTCCTCCAGATGTTCTACGGATCTAAGACAACGCTGGATCATCTCTCTTGTGCATATGGCCAACCTCTGATCCATGACATATACTTCAGCAACATTTGCTCCAAGAAAACCCTGAAAATGTAGGTTACTTAACATAGCTACCTCTTCATTACTTCACTTTTAAAGCAGCTGACAAATCAATACCAGAATCTAGATTTTTCAGGCATTAGTCAGATAGCAATTCTGAATATGCAGGGGTCAGTTATTTAGCTTTCCAGGTCATCTCCACAAAGCTTCTCTCTTGGATTCAGATGAAAGGAGATGCATCTTTACTCCTCCTTGCAGGCGTGATGGGACACTCAACACACCAGCTCTCTATGAAAATCTTCCATTTCTTAATTTTCAACCTCCCAATTCTTTTATATACAAGACATGGTTAAGTGGCTTAAGAATCACATAATTGGCTTTCTCCTTCCTCTTCACATAAAAACTGGAGGGTGGTGCCATATCTTTTACATCTTTTCTTAAGACTCAGCTAAAACAAACAGGGATAGTCCCATTTTAATATCTTGTTACACAGCATTCCAAAGTACATGAAAAAAAAAAAGAATTCTTTTTCATCAACTAAGAAACAGCAATTACTAGCATCTGATTCAAAAATTATGATAGCTGAAGTAAGATTACTAAATTAACAGTGTTTACCTACCATCATGCTTTCATTTGCCAACCATACGCTCATCTTCAAAACAATTAAAAATGTAGAGTTACTGGTGATTTTCATGTATCAAGAACAAACAATGGCTCAAATTCTAAGAAAACAGACGTGAGATTCTGTGCTCCAACGTGCTAACCATATTTCCACTGAACATTGAATCTAAGATATAAACAGGAGCCCAAGGATAGAAAAATGTCCTCCCTTTTGGCTACATTTATCTAAGGGAACTTATAGGCTCTTAAAAAATAATTGACATTATAGAGGTCAATAGATATTTTTTAATCAAAGAAAATATTGGCTCTAAAAAAACTTCCCCAATAAATTGACTCTATGTAGAATGAATAATCACGAGCTGAGTTTAAACCAACAGGTTTTTAACATAGAGTAAAATTTTAACTCTGTTGAGTTTAAAATTTTTCTCAAGAACATTCAATGATGCTTGAAGATAATCAAGCTTTGGCTCCTGTAGCATTTGGGTTTAAAATGATTTCTGGAACATCAGAAATCTTACTATTTCAAATGTAACCTTCCATTTTTCTGAACATCTGAGATACAATATCCATACCACTATGGAATGTTTTCTTTACAATTTGCCATTTTAATGAGTCTTTGGCCTTTTAATATTTTACTTTTCCTTTTACCATTACCTGTTTTAAGATCGGTTTAGTTAGCTTGAAAATTTTAAGTGTTTGTGAAGGGTTATCTAAGATGAAAGAGTAATGTCTAGGAATAAAAATAATAAAAACTACATTTCAATAAATTTCACCAAAACTCAGAAAGAATATAATGTATAATGATATCCATCCAGAAATGGCTTCTCAGCACCTGTTTATGGTTGCTGATTATCTTATAGACTTAGATAAAGAACTGTATGAGCTATATAACTTGGGTTCACAGTGAGCATGTTAAAACTAAGAGCATTAACTTAAAATTCTTGGCAGAAGTCAAACCTTTAATCATTTGAATATAGATTTTCATATCTAATTTCATGAAAGCTCTTTAAAAATTTTTTTCCAGCCTCACAGCCTAATATTACTTTGTTTCTATATGCACTTTCACAGCCTATGGCTTTTGGCAAGGATAATGACAGGCAAACATTTATAAGCCATAGCTTTGTCATAAATCTGATCCAATCAAATGATCAGCAGTCACATTCTTATGGCTAGTTTTCTATTTCTTTTGAAAGGCATTGGCAACTTTCATTTTGTTTGAGCCATAAATTCAACCAGCCAATTTCCTAGAACAAACTGAGGCTCCAGTGCCCAGTGAAAAGCTGAAGGAATCGAACATTGCTTCCTTTCCTTCTTCACTCCTCTCTTATGTACATATGTATGTGTATGTATGTTTGTATGTGCACAAATGTAATGAAAACATTATTTTTGCAGCTTTTGGCCTGAATGCTTGTCACTCTATTTGCTATAATTCAATTTACCCCCTTACGAAAAGATAGATGTTTTAAGTTGCAATTTCTGCCTCTTTAAAATCTTCATGCAGCCAAGCTTAGCTAATAAAAATTTTTGATTAATGTAGCCAAATATTAATACCAACTCCCACCTCAAGCCCGCCCTGCTTGGCACACTCTCATCAGATTGGTTTGCAGAAGAGAAGGAAATAACAGTAAGATCGGGAGGGATGGAGATGGAGTAAAACAGTAATAAAAAGTAATTACATAAAAATGCTAAAGATATAACATCTGTTTTTTTGCTTAACCCACTGAGCTTGACAGTTCCAGATTTATGTTATTGCCCATGTTTAAACAGATATAGAGAAGGGAAAGGGAAAAGATTGTTTATGTGAGATTATTAAATATTGCAGGAAAAATAAGAGTCGTTATTACACTGGTAAGGAAAAGAGAAACTCAGTGAAATTTCTTTCCACAGATTTGCCTTTGTGATCTGCAAGGTGCTGTTCCCCTGCTTACATCCCGTTACCCTGGCAACATACTCCTGTAAAATAAAGATTATTAAAGCGCATATGATTATTTTGCTGCTGAGTGAATAAGACAAGCCGCTTCTGAAATGCCTTATCAGAGAAATTCAATTTTAGGCCAAATTGTGTTTTTGCTTCCTTCTAGCTTTCTCTTCCCTCCCCCACTCTTCAAATAAAACCATCATCTCCACAGTTACTACATGATTTTTGTTACTTATTCACACACTTAGTATTATGAATTAGCTTTATTTTATTTTAACTTCAGAAAAGAATTTCCCCCGATTTTTCAGCTATCTACCATCTGTTTGCAAATCAAAATTAGAAGGCACTGTGTACATGCCTCGATTTTATTATGCAGTAGTAATAGGAATACTGGTTTCTATAGCAAATATAGGTGCATGTATCATTTATGGAGTATGCAATATTTGACCAAAGAATGATGCAAAGGGCACACAGTGCTGTTTCAAATGCTGTATAACCAGCAGTACCAGTTGTCCTTGTCCTTATGTCTAGTGTCTTGTGCTTTCCCACTTGACACTGCCCTAAGGTAATGTTATAGAGACGGCTAGCTTTATGGCTGCTTTGACAGCTAGTCACAGCTTTGTTGTCCGATACTTCTGCATTTGCTATTCAGTTATTAAAGAAAACAGGGGAAAGATTCCTAAGCTCTCTAAAATTACTTCATAATAAACTTCATAAGGTTTGGTAGTACTACCTAGTGATTTCCCTTAAAACTGTAGTTTTTATCATGCCCAGTGTTCAAACAAAGGCCAGCTAAAAAATGAATAAATAAATTGGTAACAGTAAACCGTTATTGTATTCATCAGTGTATGAAAAAGCATAATTTAAAATCTTTTAATACAAGCGTTAAACTAACTTTGAAGTAGAGGTGGAAGGAATGAAGTCTGATCAGAAGACAGCAAGGATCCAACAGAACCTACTATGAATTATTACATGTTTCTTAACACTAATGAGCAATATGGGAGGACAAGAATATCTCTGGAGAAAACTTCATCTTATGCTCCCAACAGTCGATGGTCATGATGGATGACACTGTTTCTACCGAGATTGTTTATAGCACATTCTCCTGCTGCCATGATATTGTTGCATCAGAGCATGGGAAAAAACCAATAGTGTACAGTGCTGATATTCTAATTACAGGTAATTATTAATTTTTCCTCTGTTAACATTATTTTTAGGCTCAACTAAGTACCATACCCTTTCATTTATTAAGCAGGCATACTCACTGCCATTTTATTTAGCTAACTGCAAATCCCTGCTCGTTGTAAGAAATGACATCGATATTTAACAGGTTCTAGAAACTGAGCAGAAGCAGAATGCTGTTTCAGTTCTTTTGATGAAGCAAATTAAATTTAGTAGTACACACCAAATCTTTGGTATGTTAACACCAACATGGAACTTATGGCTGCAATTCACTCCCAGCTCTGCCCAGAAGGTGTCACCACAGCCTCATTGGCTTGAAGGACTTGGGGACATGTGGGGGAGTAGAAAGCAAAGGGAGAAAAACAGACACAAAGAAAAAAAATTTTTTTTCACGCAGACAAAGGAAAATAAGAACTACGAGGCAATAATATTCCCAAATGTAGAAACCCAAACATTCACTCCATGCTAAAACTACAAATCACTACAGGAGGAAGTAGACCTCCACTCATCAGTAAGAACAGAATGTGGGAGATTAGAGGCAGGGGCTATTTGAGGTGGTTATTTTGTGGAAAGTTAAAAATGTTGATGAATAGGAAACATCCATGTACTGAGCCTGGTCAAAGCTTCTCATCTAAACTGGTTTACCTCATTATCATATCTAGTTGTAAGCTGCAGCAGGTCTCATGAAAGGGAAGATAAAAGAACAGCTGAGAAAAGATGCTGGGGAGAATCAAGGAATATAAAACACAGTCTTTTATTAAGAAGCTGCACAAATTAACTTCAAATTACTGCCACAGTCAAACAGGAGGAGGCTTCAAGGCACAAAACTTGTTGCTGCACTCCATCTTGCTTTTATTGTAGTGTCTTCACTCAAGTACTAGTAGCTAAAAGCCATCCCCTTTATAGTACTACATCTTTTAATCTCTGCTCTTCCCCCCTGTAGTTTAATTAAAAGACAATGAACCTTTTAAAGTAGTCAAATGGAAAATATAAAATTGCACCATTCTATCAAAGCTTAAGATATTTCTGTTCTTAAGCATGAGAAGAATTCAAAATAACACACTTGGTATTTTATTACTCCACGTTATTTCCTCAAAAGAAGGCTCTTGGTTGGAATAGCCTTTTGGAACCAGAAAGGCAGTTCAACCACAGACTGATAAATAGAGGTAAAATTTTTTAAAAAACAATGGGTCAAATTAGATCAATTTAATTTATTCTCTAGATCATTATACTTGATTTTTAGTTTCTAAAATACTATTGTTGTAACTCTGTATTCCTCCTATGTTTAATTGACACAGGTCTAAAAACTAGTAGCCATCTTATTTAGTATTCCTTACTTAATGTGTTGTTGGTATTATGGGATCCTGGCAAAAAGAAGATCAAATATAGCAAAATATTATTGGATAATAAGCAGACCTAAATGCTCAGCTTTTCTCCAAGTCTGTAGCCCAAATCTATTAATTTTGGCAAAGGGTATCAAGACAAATCCATGCCATTTGAAGTGTTCCATGGGAGTCTTTAACAATGAAGGTCTTGTCTACTCTTTACGGACATTAAAATGCTTCATCCCAAGGACCCCTTTATAGCAAATTGCAGGCTGTTCTGTTTTATCTGCTTTGACAGGATGAAGGGCTGAGCTGGCCCTAGAGGGATGGGATACAGGACCTGAGTAGTTCAAACTTGAGATTTCCAATAAACCATCTCCTACAATTAGAGGAAAGGCATGGAGGAGATTCATTTCAGCAGCTACTTTCAATCCATTAAGATTTATTCTTTTCCTTCCTTACTTATTTCATCACTAAAACCCTAACTGAAATCTTGTGCATCCAATGCTTCACTCCAAACTAGCACTAAAACTCGTAAAACTCTAGTAGAACACTGGCATACATAATTCTTTCTTAGTCACTTGATTCTGACACCTGCTATCTCAATTCTCGATTTCTTACAATTTAAAACCCTTTACAATATTCCTTTTGGCCAGTCACTATTACTCTTTATCCTTAAATTCAGTTATCCAGTATAGGGTAAAAACATCTGAAGCTTCTTTTTTAATTACTGTAAACACCTGCATGTTTCAGTTAGTTAATAAATGCTGGAAGATATAAGATTTAACTTTAATTCTTCAGCTACAGATTTCTACTACAGGAATCTTCCTTAAAACTTCCAAAGATATCACTGAATTCATTAATGCCAACTCTCTGCCTTTCTTTTGTCTTTCTGTAATTACATTTGTCTCTTCTTTCTTAGTATTTCCCTTAGAGAGTAAAATTATAAAAATTAACCTGATTCTAAAAATATAAAGTTCTCAAAGCCATACAATCACAAGTAAGTAATCTTACAATACACTCCAATGAAAGTGGACACCCAGAAAAAATGTATTTTAAAATCATCTTTGAAAATTTTTTATCTTTTTGATTTATATTGTTTTCTTGTTTCATTGAGAAATAATTAACATATATCACTGTATCAGTTTAAGACATACAGCATGATGATTTGATTTATGTATATTGTGAAATGATTATTGCAATAGATTCATCTAACATCTATCATCTCACATATATAATAAAAAGAAAAGAAAGAAAACAGCCAAGACATGGAAACCATCTAAATGTCCATTGACAGATGAATGGATAAAGATGTGGTACATATATACAATGGAATACTATTCAGCCATAAAAAAGAATGCCATAATGCCATTTGCAGCAACATGGGGGCTTCCCTTGTGGCTCAGATGCTAAAGAATCTGCCTGCAATGCTGGAGACCCAGGTTCAATCCCTGGGTCAGGAAGATCCCCTGGAGAAGGAAATGGTAACCCACTGTAGCAGTCCTGCCCGGAAAATTCCATGGACAGAGGAGCCTGGCAGGCTACAGTCCATGGGGTCACAAAGAGCTGGACATGACTGAGTGACTAACACACACACAGGATGCAACTAGAGATCATCATACTAAGTGAAGTGAATCAGAGAGAAACAAACACCATATGATGTCACTTATATGTGGACTCTGACATATGACGCTGATAAACTTCCATGAAACAGAAACAGACTCACAGACAAGGAGAACAGACTTGCAGTTGCCAAGGGGGAGAAAGGGTGTGGGAGAGTGATAGACTGGGAGTTTCGGGTTAGCAGATGCAAACTATTATATATTAATTTAACATGAATAAACAATAAGGTCCTACTATATAGCACAGGGAACTGTATCCAACATTCTATGATAAACAATAATGCGAAAGAATATTTTAAAAAATATATATATAAATGTGTGTGTAACTGAATCACTCTGCTGTACAGCAGAAATCAACACATTGTACATCAAGCATATTTCAGTTCAGTTCAGTTCAGTCACTCAGTCATGTCCGACTCTTTGCGATCCCATGAATCGCAGCACGCCAGGCCTCCCTGTTCATCACCATCTCCCAGAGTTCACTCAGACTCATGGTCATAGAGTCCGTGATGCCATCCAGCCATCTCATCCTTGGTCGTCCCCTTCTCCTCCTGCCCCCAATCCCAGCATCAGAGTCTTTTCCAATGAGTCAACTCTTCTCATGAGGTGGCCAGAGTACTGGAGTTTCAGCTTTAGCATCATTCCTTCCAAAGGAATCCCAGGGTTGATCTCCTTCAGAATGGACTGGCTGGATCTCCTTGCAGTCCAAGGGACTCTCAAGAGTCTTCTCCAACACCACAGTTCAAAAGCATCAATTCTTTGGTGCTCAGCCTTCTTCACAGTCCAACTCTCACATCCATACGTGACCACAGGAAAAACCATAGCCTTGACTAGATGGACCTTAGTCGGCAAAGTAATGTCTCTGCTTTTGAGTATGCTATCTAGGTTGCTCATACTTTCCTTCCAAGGAGTAAGCATCTTTTAATTTCATGGCTGCAATCACCATCTGCAGTGATTTTGGAGCCCCCAAAAATAAAGTCTGACACTGTTTCCACTGTTTCCCCATCTATTTCCCATGAAGTGATGGGACCAGATGCCATGATCTTCGTTTTCTGAATGTTGAGCTTTAAGCCAACTTTTTCGCTCTCCTCTTTCACTTTCATCAAGAGGCTTTTTAGCTCCTTTTCACTTTCTGCCATAAGGATGGTGTCATCTGCATATCTGAGCTTATTGATATTTTTCCCGGCAATCTTGATTCCAGCTTGTGTTTCTTCCAGTCCAGCGTTTCTCATGATGTACTCTGCATAGAAGTTAAATAAGCAGGGTGACAATATACAGCCTTGATGTACTCCTTTTCCTATTTGGAACCAGTCTGTTGTTCCATGTCCAGTTCTAACTGTTGCTTCCTGACCTGCATACAGATTTCTCAAGAGGCAGGTCAGGTGGTCTGGTATTCACATCTCTCTCAGAATTTTCCACAGTTTATTGTGATCCATACAGTCAAAGGCTTTGGCATAGTCAATAAAGCAGAAATAGATGTTTTTCTGGAACTCTCTTGCTTTTTCCATGATCCAGCTGATGTTGGCAATTTGATCTCTGGTTCCTTTGCCTTTTCTAAAACCAGCTTGAACATCAGGGAGTTCACGGTTCACATATTGCTGAAGCCTGGCTTGGAGAATTTTGAGCATTACTTTACTAGCATGTGAGATAAAAAGAAAAAATTTTCTCCTTGTGATGAGAACTTTTATAATTTACTCTCTTAACAACTATACTATATATCATACAGCAGTGTAAACTACAGTCATCATGTTGTACATTACATCCCTAATACTTATTAAACTTAAAACTGGAAATTTGCACCTTGGGAGCACTTTCCTACAATTCACCATCCTTCTACCCTCCACCTCTGGTAAACCCACATATGATCTCTTTTTCTATGAGTTTGGCTTTTGTTTTTCCAATTTGTCTTTGTCTGACTTGTTTCACTTAGCATTATGCATTCCAGGTTCATTCATTTTGTCACAAATTGCAGAATTTCTTTCTTTTTATAGCTGAGTAATATTCCAGTATATGTGTGTGTGTTTAAATGCATTTTCTGTATCCCTTCAATCATTGATGGACACAAACTGCTTCCATGTTTTGGCTATTGTAGATAATGCTGCAATGAATACAGGGTTCAGTATCTTTTTGAGATTAATACCAAAAGTATCTTCCTTTGGATAAATACCCAGAAGTGGAATTGCTAGGTCATATGATAGTTTTATTTTTAACATTTTTAGGAACTTCCTTTCCACTGTTTTCCACAGTGGCTGCATCAATTTAAATTTCTACCAGCAGTACACAGGGTTCCCTTTTCTACACATCTTTGCTGTGCGTGCTGTATGCTAAGTTGCTTCAGCCATGTTTAACTCTTTGTGACCAGATGGACTGTAGCCTATCAGGCTCCTCTGTCCATCAGATTCTCCAGGCAAGAATACTGGAGTGGGTTGCCATCTCCTTTTCTAGGGCATCATCCTGGCCCAGGGATTGAATTCGAGTCTCTTATGTCTCCTACATTGGCAGGTGGGTTCTTTACCACTAGCACCACCTGGGAAGCCTTGAGAACTCTTCTCTCCTTTTTTTTAAAAATTATTTTTATATTGAAGGATAATTGTTTTACAGACTTCTGTTGTTTTCTGTCAAACCTCAACATGAAACATCCAGAGGTATACATATATCCCCTCCCTCTTGAACCTCCCTACCATCTCTCTACCCATCCCAACCCTCTAGGTTGATCCAGAGCCCCTGTTTGAGTTTCCTGGGCCATACAGCAAATTCCCATTGGCTATCTATTTTACATATGGTAATGTAAGTTTCCATGTTACTCTTTCCTTACATCTCACCCTCTCTTCCCTTTTTGATGATAGCCAATTTAACAAATGTTAGGCAATATCTCATTGTGGTTTTGATATGCATTTGTCTGATGATCAGAGATGTTGAGCACATTTTCATGTATCTTTTGCCCATCTGTAAGTCCTTGTTGTTGTTGTTCAGTTGTTCACTCATGTCCAACTCTCTGTGACCCTATGGACTGCAGTATGCCAGGCTTCTCTGTCCTTCACCATCTTCCTGAGCTTGCTCAGACTTACACCCATTAAGTCGGTGATGCCATCCAACCATCTCATCCTCTGTCGTCCCCTTCTTCTCCTGTCTTCAATCTTTTCCAGCATCAGGGTCTTTTCTAATGAGCTGGCTCTTCGCATCAGATGGCTAAAGTATTGGAGTATTCAGCTTCAGCATCAATACTTCTGATGAATATTCAGAACTGATTTCCTTTAGGATTGACTGGTTTGATCTCCTTGCAGTCCAAGGGACTCTCAAGAGTCTTCTCCAATACCACAGCTCAACTGCATCAATTCTTTGGCACTCATCCTTCTTTATGGTCCAACTCTCACATCCATACACGACTACTGGAAAAACCATAGCTTTGACTAGATGGACCTTTGTTGGCAAAGTAATGTCTCTGCTTTTCAATATGCTGTCTAGGTTGGTCACAGCTTTTCTTCCAAGGAGCAAGCATCTTTTAATTTCATGGCTGCAGTCACCATCTGCAGTGATTTTGGAATCCAAGAAAATACAATCTGTCACTGTTTCCATTGTTTCCCCATCTATTTGCCATGAAGTGATGGGACCAGATGCCATGATCTTAGTTTTTTGAATGCCTGCTTTTTCATTCTCCTCTTTCACCTTCATCAAGAGGCTCTTTAGTTTCTCTTTGCCTGGAAAATATTCCAAGTCTTTTGGAAAATTCAGTTCCTCTGCTCATTTTTGATTGGATTGCTTGTGGTTTTTTTTTTCCCCTTTCTTTTTTTGTATTGAATTGTATGAATTCTTTACATATTTTGGATATTAATCCCCTTTAAGATATACAATTTGAAATTATTTTCTCCCATTCCCTAGGTTACCTTTATTTTGTTGATGGTTTCCTTCCTGCACAGAAGCTTTTTAATATAGTCTCAGTCTTTTATTTTGTTACTAGTGCTTTAGGTGTCATATCTAATATACCATTTCCAAGGCCCATGTCAGGCAGCTTTAATTCTGTTTTCTTCTAGGAGTTTCATAGTGTCAGGTCTTACATTTAATTCTCCTATCCATTTCAAGCTAATTTTTGTGAGTGGTGTGGGATAGGGGTTCAGTTACATTTTTTACACATGAATATTCAACTATTCCAGTACGATTTACTGAAAAGACTGTCTTTTCTCCATTGAGTATTTTTGGCTTCTTTGTCAAACATTATTTGACTGCTTGGGTTTATTTCTGGGCTTTCAGTTGTTTAATTGGTCTATTTGTCTGCTTTTATGCCAGTACAATGTTGTTTTGATTACTATAACTTGATACTACAACTTGAAATCAGGGAGTGTGGTATTTCCTGCTTTGTTCTTCATTCTCAGGATTACTTTGGTTATCATAGTCTTCTGTGGTTCCAATACAGGGCTTCCCTGGTAGCTCAGTGGTAAAAGAATCCGCCTATCAATACAGGAGATACGGGTTCAGTCCCTGGGTTGGGAAGATCCCCTGAAGAAGCAAATGGCAACCCACTCCAGTATTCTTGCCTGAGAAATCCAATGGACAGAGAAGCCTGGTGGGCTATAGTCCATGGGATCACAAAAGAGTTGGATATAACTTAGTGACTAAACAACAAGTTTAGGAGTATATGAATTTTAGAAGTATTTTCTTTACTTTTGCAAAAAATGTCACTGGGATCTTGATAGGGATTATATCTCAATAAAGTGTTTGTAAAATGTCTGAGGATGTGGCTGACATGTAAACTGGTACAACCACCAAGAAGAACAATTTGACAACATCAAATAAAGTTAAATATACACATATGCCCAGTAATTCCACCATCAATTATAGGTATAGAATCAGGCAAAAAATCTTACAAAAGTACAAGGAGACAGGCCCAAGAATGTCCACTGTAGCATTGTTGGCAATAGCTGAAAAGAGAAATTATCCAAGTGTTTATGAAGAGATGAATGGAGAAACAAACTGGGGCATATTCTTTAAATGGAATACCATAAAAATATGTCAACAAAAATAAATCTCAAAAAAAGGATGTTGAGGTAAAAAGCAAACTGCAGAATGACAAACGTAGAGTGATACCATTTATAATTCAAAACTATGCTTAATAATATCATCAACAATTTTGGATACCCAACTGTATAATACCAATGTAAAAATTTCTAGGATGAAAACTCATTAATTTCAAGGTAGGAACTACTTCTGAGAAGGAACATTATGAGGTTTGGGAAGACATGAACTGTAACTATAATGTATCATTATTATTATTTAAAAATTCTGCAACAATCATGATAAAATGATAATTTATTAACCTGTAAAATAGGCACATTGGTATTGCTTATATCAGTCTCTTTTATATAGTATATTAATATACTTTAATATATACAAAATGGTATAATCCAATAAATTTAAAGTTTCCCCAAACAGTAAAGCTCCTCAAAAAGATTTTTCTATTTTTCAATCAATATATCAAGAGCAAATATTACTTACTTGAGCCAGCCTTAGAGTACTATTAAAAGTCAAAGGACTCATTTAGTCAAAATGTTAAATTTTTTTAAAAGGTGAAATTACCATGCATGAATTCAAACACTTTGAAAATCAGATGCTCTCTGGCCTTACCACTAAGTGTCACCAGACAAGGTCATTGTTTCAAGAATATAATTATTCCAGAATAAGAACATTCAGTGGGGGTAGTCTCTCTACTGTTTTCTCAGTAGACATCACAAAAATGACAACTGTAATTAAATCTTAAAAAAAATTACCTATGAATTTAAGTCAGGATGAAAATTATTTCTAACCTTATGAACTTTCACACTGCACTGCACTATAAGAAATTCCTCTAGTTTTCCTTTTTATCTGCAAAGCATATGACAACTAAATAAATAGGAAATCCTCACTTCTGACCTTTCATAGATATTCATATGGAGTAATTCTATTTGCCATTATTTCACTTGCCAAAGATACATATGAAACAAATATAATATTTAACAGTCATCTCTATCCAAAAGAGCTGAAGAAACACAATGTGTTTCTTACAGCAATGTACTTTAGGAAACACAATGCTATTTGTAAATGTGATCAGACAATATATGACCTTTTGTAACTGGTTCTGTCACTAAGCACAGTGCTTCCAAGATTTATCCATGTTATGTCTTGTGTCAGTACTTCATTCCATTTTATGGTGAATTAATGTTTTATTATATGGAGTTATCACGGTTTACTTTTCCACTCATCAGTTAATGACTCTTTGGGTTCTTTTCACTTAAAAATATTTTATTAGATGTATTAAGGAATATAATTTTAAATATTTTATCTTAGAATTTCAAAAAGTGAAAGTGAAAAGCGAAAGTGGCTCAATTATTTGACTCCTTGTGACCCCAATGCATTATAGTCCGCTAGCCTTCTCCATCCATGGAATTCTACTGGCAAGAACTCTAGAGTGGGTAGCCATTCCCTTCTGCAGGGGATCTTCCTGACCCAGGTACCAAACCTGAGTCTTCTGTATTGTAGGTGGATTTTTTACTGTCTGAGCCACCAGGGAAGCCCTAGAATTTCAAAGCACTTGATAAATGATACCCGTTACATCTATGAAACTGGCATTAATATCATGTTTTTATAGTTACTGAAAATTAAGGCAAAAAATCGATTCTGATTTTCAGGGGTAAAACTTAAAAAGAATCCAGAAATATTGAGACTAAACTTACTGGCTGAAAAACTGAAACAGAGTCACTTTCTAAGTAGTTTATCTTTCATATGTTACTGACAAGATACTTAAGAGGCTCAGAGTCTGTTCCAGTACAGAAATAGGGCCAAACAGTTTCTGTAAAAGAATCATTAAAAGCACAGAGAAGAGACCTATTATTCACACTGAAACCCCACCAAACTCATAGTTCAGAAAAACATCAGTCATACTGGACCTTACTAACTGCAGAAGCCGGGTTCCCTCAAGACCCAATGCAATATAACTGCTCTCAATGTAATGCCTAACTGCCCAGAATCTACCCAGATTCCACCAGTTTTTAGGAAGTCAATTATTATATATTCCCAGCATCTGTTTAGGCTAACTTTCCAGTATATTGCCCAGTATATTTTCATTCTTTGATGCAATGGAAAATGCTATTATGAACGTGGTATGCAAGTTTTATGTGAATATGTTTTCACTTCTCTTGATTATTTTGTTCCTAGAAGTAGAATTCCTGAATCATATGACAATTCAGTGGAAGAATTTTTGAAGCCCCTTTTCAAAGTGGCTGTGCCATTTAATTCCCATTAGTAGGACTCCCACTAGTAGTGTTCCAATTACTCTATATCCTTGTCAACACTTGTCTTTGTCATTTTCATTTTAGCGTTTATAAGTCAGAATGAAGTAGTATCTCACTGTGATTTCCATTTGGATTTCCCTAATGACAATGGTATTGAGTACCTTTTCAGGTACCTTTTCAGGGCTCATTGACCGTTTGTATGCCTTCTTTTGAAAAACTTCAAATCCTTTGCATATTTTTAGTTGGGTGGCTTCTTTCTTTTTTTTGCTTGTTTGCTGGTTCAAATAATTGTGAAAAAATGTTATGAACTATAGAGTTATGCTGAAGGAAAAGGACCTTCTCCAGCCTGTTCTTTGCTATAGTATATGTGACTAACCAACACCATGGTTGCAGTGGCTTGCCCTCTTATCCCCATCCAAAACATTCAATATACTGCTGACTTGGCAGGGTAGAAGTGAATGCTAGTGACAATAATAGTATTTCTAACAGCGGCCACTTCTGTATTTTGAATATGAAATGGTTCATAAGTATTGGGGAATAAAAAATATATTAATAGTTGAGGCTGCAAAAGCAGTCAATTTGCCATCTTTCGGAACTTGATGAGAATCTAGTTGAACACTCCCACATTGTATGTCAAGTATGAACCAGCTGAAAATGTGATTATAATAAATTTCTCCTTTCTATTCCTTTCTATATTAAACTGCATGATTTCTATTATTATATGAAACTCAATGCTATCCCCCCTGCTTCTTGCTTTCATTCTCTACTCCTAAATTGGTAAAGTATAAAATTCTATAAGAGTAAACCTGAGGAAATTTACTTCTGAGGCACACATAGGCTTGAAGTAACAGTGAAAGTGAAGTCAGTCAGTCGTGTCTGACGCTTTGCAACCCCACAGACTGTAGCCCACCAGGCTCCTCCGTCCACGGGATTCTCCAGGCAAGAATACTGGAGTGGGTTGCCATTTCCTTCTCAGGGATCGAACCTAGGTCTCCCGCATTGCAGGCAGACATTTTAACCTCTGAGCCACCAGGGAAGGCTTAACTTAGCATAAACTGTTTACATAAATTATTTCTGACTATATCCAACAAGTCTGATCTAGACACTGTTAACTCAAGTTTCTATTAACTCAGAACATCCTAAAGCTGAAGATCAACTCCAATTTGTCTTCTGTCTCAATAAAGTCTATAAATTATTCCACTCCATATATATTTTTTTAAATTCATGGTTTGAGAGACTGCTCAGGAACATTGCAGTGATTCTACAATCTGTATCTTATCGTTAAGGGAGAAGAGCATTACAATCCAACTCAACAAGTACTTTCTGAATATAATGTTCAATACTGTGCTAAGTATAAAGTTATTCATTAAGCAAAAAGCAATGTTTAAATGTATGTTATATATCATTAGTTTTGTTGTATTTATTGTTTAGTCGCTAAGATGTGTCCAACTCTTTGCGATCCCATGGCCTATAGAATGCCAGGCTCCTCTGTCCTCCTCTACCTCCCAGGGTTTGCTCACATTTATGCTCACTGAGTCGATGATGCTATCTAACCATCTCATTCTCTGCTGTCCCCTTCTCCTTTTGCCTTCAATCTTTCCCAGCATCAGGGTCTTTTCTAATGAGTCCGCTCTTCTCACCAGGTGGCCAAAGTATTGCAGCTTCAGCATGAGTCCTTCCAATAAATGTTTAGCATTGATTTCCTTTAGGATTGACTAGTTTGATCTCCTTGCAGTCCAAGGGACTCTCAAGAGTCTTCTCCAGCAACAGAATTAGAAAGCATCACTTCTTCGGCGCTCAGCCATCTTTATGGTCCAACTCTCACATCTGTACAGAAAATCTGTAGGGAAAATACATAGCTTTGACTATATGGACTTTTCTTGGCAAAGTGATGTCTCTGTTTTTCAATACGTGGTCTAGGTTTGTCATAGCTTTTCTTCCAAGAAGCAAATGCCTTTTAATTTCATGGCTGCAGTCACCATCTACAGAGATTTTGGAGCCCAAGAAAACAAAATTTGTCACTGCTTCCATTTTTCCCCCTTCTTTTTGCCATGAAGTGATGGGACCAGATGCCATGATCTTAGTTTCTCTGAATACTGAATTTTAAGCCAGCCTTTTCACTCTCTTCTTTCACGTTTATCAAGAGGCTTTTTAGTTTCTTTTCACTTTCTGCCATTAGGATGGTATTAGAGTGACGACTGAAGTGACTTAGCAGCAGCAGCAGCAGCAGAATGGTATCATCTGCATACCTGAGGCTATTGGTATTTCTCTAGGCAATCTTGATTCCAGATTGTGATTCATCCAGCCTGGCATTTTGCATAATGTACTCTGCATATAAGTTATATAAGCGGAGTGACAATATACAGCCTTGTCATACTCTTTTCCCAATTTGGAAGTCATTTGTTCCATATCCAGTTCTAACTGTGGCTTCTTGACCTATATACAGGTTTCTCAGGAGGCAAGTAAGGTGGTCTGGTAGTCCCATCTCTTTAAGAATTTTCCACAGTTTATTGTAATCCACAGTGAAAGACTTTAGCGTAATCAATGGAGCATAAATAGATGCTTTCTCTGGAATTATCTTGCTTTTTCTATGATCCAACATATGTTGGGAGTTTCTCTGCCTCTTTGAAACCCAGCTTGTGCATATGGAAATTCTCAGTTCACATACTGCTGAAACCTAGCTTGATGGATTTTGAGCGTAACCTTGCTAGCATGTGAAATGAGTGCCATTGTATGTTAGTTTGAACATTCTTTGGCAGTGCATTTCTTTGGGATTGGGATGAAAACTGATCTTTTCCAGTCCTGTGGCCACTGCTGAGTTTTCCAAATTTGCTAGCACATTGAGCAGTACTTTAATAGCATCATCTTTTAGGATTTGAAATAGCTCAGCTGGAATTCCATCACCTCCAGTAGCTTTGTTCATAGTAATCCTTCCCAAGGCCCACTTGACTTTACACTCCAAGATGTTTGACTCTAGGTGAGTGACCACACCATTGTGGTTATCTGGGTCATTAAGATCTCTTTGGTATAGTTCTTCTGTGTATTCTTGTCATTTCTTTTTAGTCTCTTCTGCTTCCGTTAAGTCCATACCATTTGTCTCCTTTATCATGCCTATCCTTGCACAAAATGCTCCCTTGAAATCTTCAGTTTTCTTGAAGAGATCTCTAGTCTTTACCATTCTGTTGTTTTCTTTCATCTCTTGGCATTGTTCATTTAAGAAGGTCTTCCTATCTCTCTTTGCTATTCTTTTGAACTCTGCATTCAGTTGAGTATATTTTCCCCTTTCTTCCTTGCTTTTTGCTTCTTTTTTTCTTAGCTGTTTGTACAGCCTCCTAAGACAACCACATTGCCTTCTTGCATTGTTTTTATCCCCGCCTTGGGGTGGTTTTGGTCACTGCTCCCTGTACAATGTTACAAACCTCTGTCCATAGTTTTTCAGTCACTCTGTCTACCAGATCTAATCCCTTGACTCTGTTCATCACCTCCACTGTATAATCATAAGGGATTTGATTTAGGTCATACCTGAATGGTCTAGTGGTTTTCCCTACTTTTTTTCAATTTTAGCCTGAATTTTTCAATAAGGAGCTCATGATCTGAGCCACAGTCAGCTCCAAGTCTTGTTTTAGCTGACTGTATAGAGCTTCTCTATCTTTGGCTGCAAGGAACATAATCAATCTGATTTTGATATTAAGCATCTGGTGAGGTCCATGTATACTGCTGTCTCTCATGTTGTTGGAAGAGAATGTTTGCCATGACCAGTGTATTCTCTTGACAAAACACTGTTAGCCTTTGCCCTGCTTCATTCTGTACTCCAAGGTCAAACTTGCCTGTTCTCTCTTGACTTCCTACTTTTGTATTCCAGTCTCTTATGAGGAAAAGGACATCCTTTTGTGTTGTTAGTGCTAGAAGGTGTTTCAGGTCTTCATAAAACTAGTCAGCCTCAGCTTCTTTGGCATCAGTTGTTGCAGCATAGACTTGGATTACTGTAATGCTGAATGGTTTGCATTGGAAACGAATTGAGATTATTTTGTTGTTTTTGAGATTAGTTTTTTCATTAGCTTTATATCTCATTAAATCCTCATGATAACCCAATTATATATATATCATATATATTATATATAATTATACATATATCTATAATTATTATATATAATATATATAATTGGGTTATCGTGAGGATATATATACACACACATTCCCAATTAACTGGTAACTAAAGTGAAATTACAAACTATTAAGTGGTAGTATTCAATTTGAACCGAGAGCTACCCAACTCTGAAGCCTACATCCCCAAACACTATATTAAAGTTTTTTTTCTAATGGTGTATTCACTGGCTTTACAATCTATTTGTGAAATAAAGTGCATTCAGGTTTAAATTTTCAAATTATAATTTTTAAGAGGGAATATACTAACCTGATTTAATAGTCAATACTGGGCCTAGAAGAATTGAAAATATGATAATATTTTCTAGTATGTAGATCTTGATTTTAAGCATTAAAAGAAACTAGGATTCCTTGGAGAAATGGCTTATTGAAGGACTGAGAAAAGGAATGTGTAAGATACCTGGGACATCTTGTTAGGTCAGAAAGAAAGGAAATGATCAAAAAATGCTGGAGACATTCAAAGGAACACAAAGAGCCAGGTTGAAAAGTTTTCCACTGGCTAAACTTGGGACAGTATAAGCATTTAACAAATGTAAAATGCATGAGTCATACTAATGTAAATTTATTTTTTAATAGAGGGAATGAAAAACTCTTCCTTAGGCAGGATGTAAACTAATAAATGCAGAAGGAATAATAGAGTTAGAATATAACTTTTTTTTCCAGATGCTTTTATGTTCTTTAAAATTGAAGTATAGCTGATTTACAATGTTTTAGGTGTACAGCAAAGTGACTCAGTTATCCATATTCACACACGTACATATTCTTTTTCATACTCTTTTCCATTGTATGTTATTATCAGACATTGAATATAGTTCCCTGTGTTATAGAGTGGGGCCTTATTGTTTATTTTATATATAGTCTTGGGTACTTCTTAATCCAAAACTCTTAATTTGCAATAGCTACTATGGAAAACAATATGGAGGTTCCTTAAAAAACTAAAAATAGAGTTGTCATCTGAAACAGTAATCCCACTCCTGGGCATATATCTGGAAAAGATAAAACTCAAATTCAAAAAGATAAATGCACCTGAATACTTATAGCAGAACCATTTACAAGAGCCGAGACATGGAGGCAATCTAAATGCCCATCAACAGATGCAAGGATAAAGAAGATGCGGCATATATATGTATATGTATGTGTATGTATATGTATGCATATATATATGTATATATAACTGAGGCATGAAAAGAATGAAATAATGAAATGTTGCAGTGACATGGCTGAACCTGGTGCTAGCAGTAAAGAACCTGCCTACCAATGCAGGAGATGTAAGAGATGTGGGCTTGAACCCTGGGTCAGGAAGAGCCCCTGGAAAAGGGCATGGTAACTCATCCAGTATTCTTGCCTGGAGAATCCCATGGACAGAGGAGCCTGGTGGTCTATAGTCCATGGGGTTGCACAGAGTCGGACATGACTGAAGCGACTTAGCAGGCCCAGACGAACCTAGAGATTATCATACTAAATGAAGTAAGTCAGACAGAGAAAGGCAAATACTATATGATATCACTTATATGTGGAAACAAAAATAATACATATGAACTTATTTACAAAACAGAATATCACTATGTGACAAATAACAAAGTAATACTAGATTTAGGCAAATGACATCAACATATGTTACAACTAGTAGTGAAAGTTTTAGGAGGAATAGGATGTCTTCATGGTCTCAGTTTATGCCCCCACAAAATTCTTATTAATTACAAGGGAGAAAAAAATTAACTTTCCAGTGGAGAAAACTTGCCAACTATCACTTAAACCAAATGATCAAAGTTAACATCAATAGAAATGAGACAAAAAGGTATCAAATGTCTCCAAATATGGTACACTGAGATAGACATATCACTTATGTGATATCTTTGTCAAAAATTCATAACCTGAATCTAATCATGTGGAAACATCAGACAAACCCAAATTGAAGGATACCCTTCAAAATATCTACCCTTGCATGCTTTAAAAATCTCAAATGCATGAAAAACAAAAGACTGACAGAAATCATTCCAGATTAAAGGAGATTAAGATATATGACACACATGCAATGTATGATCTTGGTCTGAAAAAATTTATTTTATTTTCTATAAATGCTATTGCAAAGAAAAACAGCTGTAATAAGAAGAAGGTCTGTAGATTAAATAATAGTATTGAATCATGTTAATTTCTCCTGTGCTTATGTACCAGAATATTCTTAGGAAGTACAAGCTGAGGTATTTTGGAGTTGAGAAACATGTCTGCAATTTATTCTCAAATGATTTGGGAAAAATACATAAATACACACACATGATTTTTATTTATAAACAACACACAAACACAGAGGGTGGAGAGGAAATGACAGAAAGCAAATATGGTAATATGTTAACAATTTGAGTACCTGGGTAATTCTTTGCAATATTTTTGCATCTTTGTTGAGATGAATATTATTTACAAATGAAAATTTGTCAATAAAGTGTGCTACAAAGCCCCACAATAAACTCACACTTTACAAGTAGAGAAGCAAATGGAGCAGTTAAAATATAAGGTAATGTTCATAAAAATGTACTGTAGTAATATTTTTTAAATTTCTTTTATATATAAGAAATTATAATATTTGTAGTGTAATTGGCAGCCGAGATGAGCTACCCCAAGTCTGAGGTCAGGGGCAGTGGCCGAGAGGAGCTACCCCACGTCCAAGGTCAGGGGAGGTGGCCGAGAGGAGCAACCCCATGTCCAAGGAGCAGTGGCTGTGCAGGCACAGGAGGGCCGAGAGGAGTTATTCCATGTTCAAGGTCAGGAGGGCTGACCTTGTCCAAGGTAAGGAGCAGTGGCTGCACTTTGCTGGAGCAGCCGTGAAGAGATACCCCACGTCTAAGGTAAGAGAAACCCAAGTAAGATGGTAGGTGTTGGGAGAGGGCATCAGAGGGCAGACACACTGAAACCATAATCACAGAAAACTAGACAATCTGATCACATGGACCAAAGCCTTGTCTAACTCAATGAAACTAAGTCAAGCCATGTAGGGCCACCCAAGATGGATGGGTCATGGTGGAGAGGTCTGACAGAATGTGACCACTGGAGAAGGGAATGGCAAACCACTTCAGTATTAAAGTCCAATGATGTAAACAGCATTACTGAATAGGAACCTGGAATGTTAGGTCCATGAATCAAGGCAAGTTGATAGGATACTGAAAGAGGAACTCCTCAGGTTGGTAAGTGCCCAATATGCCAATGGAGATCAGTGGAGAAATAAATCCAGAAAGACTGAAGGGAGGGAGCCAAAGCAAAAACAATACCCAGTTGTGGATACGACTGGTGATAGAAGCAAGGTCCAATGCTGTAAAGAGCAATACTGCATAGGAACCTGGAATGTTAGGTCCATGAATCAAGGCAAATTGGAAGTGGTCAAGCACGGGATGGCAAGAATGAACGTGGACATTCTAGGAATCAGAGAACTAAAATGGACTGGAATGGTGAATTCAGATCAGATGACCATTATAACTACTACTGTGGGCAGGAATCCCTTAGAAGAAATGGAGTAGCCATCATGGTCAACAAAAGAGTCCAAAATGCAGTACTTGGATGCAATCTCAAAAACAACAGAATGATCTCTGTTCATTTCCAAGGCAAACCATTCAGTATCATGGTAATCCAAGTCTATGCCCCCACCAGTAACGCTGAAGAAGCTGAAGTTGAAAGGTTCTATGAAGACCTACAAGACCTTTTAGAACAGCCAAAAGATGTCCTTTTCACTATACGGGACTGGAATACAAAAGTAGGAAGTCAAGAGATACCTGGAGTAACTGGCAAATTTGGCCATGGAGTACGGAATGAAGCAAGTAAAAGGCTAATAGAGTTTTGCCAAGAGAATGCACTGGTCATAGCAAACACCCTCTTCCAACAACACAAAAGAAGACTCTACACATGGACATCACCAGATGGTCAACACCAAAATCAGATTGATTATATTCTTTGCAGCCAAAGATGGAGAAGCTCTATACAGTCAGCAAAAACAAGATTGGGAGCTGACTGTGGATCAGATAGTGAACTCCTTATTGCCAAATTCAGACTTAAATTGAAAAAGGAGGAAAAACCACTCAACCATTCAGGTATGACTTAAATCAAATCCCTTATGATTATACAGTGGAAGTAAGAAATAGATTTAAGGGACTAGATCTAATAGACAGAAAGCCTGATGAACTATGGATGGAGGTTCATGACATTGTACGGGAGACAGGGATCAAGACCATCCACATGGAAAAAAAAATGCAAAAAAGCATCATGGTTGTCTGAGGAGGCCTTACAAATAGCTGTGAAAAGAAGAGAAGCGAAAAGAAAAGCAGAAAAGGAAAGATAAAAGCATCTGAATGCAGAGTGCCAAAGAATAGCAAGGAGAGATAAGAAACACTCTCTGACATAAACCACAGCAGGATCCTCTATGACCCACCTCCCAGAATACTGGAAATAAAAGCAAAAATAAACAAATGGGATCTAATTAAAATTAAAAGCTTCTGAATAACAAAGGAAACTATAACCAAGGTGAAAAGACAGCCTTTGGAATGGGAGAAAATAATAGCAAATGAAGCAACTGACAAACAACCAATCTCAAAAATATAGAAGCAACTCCTGCAGCTCAATTCCAGAAAAATAAACGACCCAATCAAAAAATGGGCCAAAGAACTAAATAGACATTTCTCCAAAGAAGAAATATGGATGGCTAACAAACACATGAAAAGATGCTCAACATCACTCATTATCAGAGAAATACAAATCAAGACCACAATGAGGTACCATTTCACACCAGTCAGAATGGCTGCAATCCAAAAGTCTGCAAGCAACAAATGCTGGAGAGGGTGTGGAGAAAAGGGAACCCTCTTACACTGTTGGTGGGAATGCAAACTAGTACAGCCACTATGGAGAACAGTGTGGAGATTCCTTAAAAAACTGGAAATAGAACTGCCTTATGACCCAGCAATCCCACGGCTGGGCATACACACCGAGGAAACCAGAACTGAAAGAGACACATGTACCCCACTGTTCATTGCAGCACTGTTTATAATAGCCAGGACGTGGAAGCAACCTAGATGTCCATCAGCAGATGAATGGATAAGAAAGCTGTGGTACATATACACAATGGAGTATTACTCAGCCGTTAAAAAGAATACATTTGGACCAGTTCTAATGAGGTGGATGAAACTGGAGCCAATTATACAGAGTGAAGTAAGCCAGAAAGAAAAACACCAATACAGTATACTAGCACATATATATGGAATTTAGAAACATGGTAATGATAACCCTGCATGTGAGACAGCAAAAGAGACACAGATGTATAGAACAGACTTTTGGACTCTGTGGGAGAGGGAGAGGTTGGGATGATTTGGGAGAATGGCATTGAAACATGTATAATATCATGTAAGAAATGAATCGCCATCTAGGTTCGATGCAGGGTACAGGATGCTTGGGGCTGATGCACTGGGATGACCCAGAGAGATGGTATGAGGAGGGAGGTAGGAGGGGGGTTCAGGATTGGGAACTCATGTACACCCGTGGCGGATTCATGTTGATGTATGGCAAAACCAATACAGTATTGTAAAGTAAAATAAAATAATAATAATAATAATAAATAAAGTTGCTACAAAAAAAAAAAAAAGAAAGCCTTCCTCAGCGATCAATGCAAAGAAATAGACGAAAACAACAGAAACAGAAAGATAGAGATCTCTTCAAGAAAATTAGAGATACCAAAGGAACATTTCATGCAAAATGGGTTCAATAAAGGACAGAAATGGTATGGACATAACAGAAGCAGAAGATATTAAGAAGTGGCAAGAATTCACAGAAGAACTGTATAAAAAAGATCTTCGTGACCCAGATAATCACGATGGTGGGATCACTCACCTAGAGCCAGATATCCTGGAATGTGAAGTCAAGTGTGCCTTAGAAAGCATCACTATGAACAAAGCTAGAGGAGGTGATGGAATTCCAGTTGAGCTATTTCAAATTCTGAAAGATGTGAAAGTGCTACACTCAATATGCCAGCAAATTTGGAGAACTCAGCAGTGGCCACAGGACTGGAAATGGTCAGTTTTCATTCCAATCCCAAAGAAAGGCAATGCCAAAGAATGCTCAAACTACTGCACAATTGCACTCATCTCACACACTAGTAAAGTAATGCTCAAAATTCTCCAAGCCAGGCTTCAGCAATACATGAACCGTCAACTTCCAGATGTTCAAACTCGTTTCAGAAAAGGCAGAGGAACCAGAGATCAAATTGCCAACATCCGCTGGTTCATCAAAAAAGCAAGAGATTTCCAGAAAAAGATCTACTTCTGCTTTGTTGACTATGCCAAATCCTTTGACTGTGTGGATGACAATAAACTGTGGAAATTTCTGAGAGATGGGAATACCAGACCACCTATCTGCCTCTTGAGAAACCCTTTTGCAGGTCAGGAAGCAACAGTTAGAACTGGACATGGAACAACAGACTGGTTCCAAATAGGAAAAGGAGTGCATCAAGGCTGTATACTGTCACCCTGCTTATTTAACTTATATGCAGAGTACATCATGAGAAACGCTGGGCTGGAAGAATCACAAGCTGGAATCAAGATTGCTGGGAGAAATATCAATAAGCTCAGATATGCAGATGACACCACCCTTATGGCAGAAAGTGAAGAGGAACTAAAAAGCCTCTTGATGAAGGTGAAAGAGGAGAGCGAAAAGTTGGCTTAAAGCTCAACGTTCAGAAGATGAAGATCATGGCATCTGGTCCCATCACTTCATGGCAAATAGATGGGGAAACAGTGGAAACAGTGGCAGACTTTATTTTTGGGGACTCCAAAATCACTGCAGATGGTGACTGCAGCCATGAAATTAAGAGACACTTACTTCTTGGAAGGAAAGTTATGACCAACCTAGATAGCATATTGAAAAGCAGAGACATTACTTTGCCAACAAAGGTCCGTCTAGTTAAGGCTATGGTTTTTCCAGTGGTCATGTATAGATGTGAGAGTTGGACTGCGAGGAAACCTGAGCGCCGAAGAATTGATGCGTTTGAACTGCGTGTTGGAGAAGACTCTTAAGAGTCCCTTGGACTGCAAGGAGATCCAACCAGTCCATCCTAAAGGAGATCAGTTCTGGGTGTTCATTGGAAGGACTGATGCTGAAGCTGAAACTCCAATATTTTGGCCACCTCATGCGAAGAGTTGACTCATTGGAGAAGACTCTGATGCTGGGAGGGATTGGGGGCAGGAGGAGAAGGGGACGACAAAGGATGAGATGGCTGGATGGTATCACCGACTCGGATGGACATTAGTTTGGGTGAACTCTGGGAGTTGGTGATGCACAGGGATGCCTGGCGTGCTGCGATCTTGGTCACAAAGAGTGGGACACGACTGAGTGACTAAACTGAACTGAATGACTATTTTAAAACAGTTCCTTTGGGTTAGAGATACATAATGAAATATTTGTGGGTATTTATAGATTCAATAATATGCCTGAGATTGACTTTAAAATGACCTAGTGAAGAGGTATGGGATTATGCAAACTTTGTAGGTTTTGTACATCTGATAAATGAGAAATTGTGTGTCAGTGCAGTTTTCACTTGCATTTGTCTTGTTGTGAGCAATGTAACTGTTTTTTCTACTACCTTTTATGTCAGAGGATGACGAACCTTTCTTGATTCATGTTTCCACTTATGCCTTTGAGTCAGCTTCCTCCTATGCATTTGAACTTCCTCAATTATTCACTATTTCTCCAGTACCTTTAATATTCTTACTCTTTCCTTTATAAGCTCCAATATTTATCATTTCATTATCTTTTGGCTGTATATGACATATAAGCAATATGTTTTAGAAGGTAGAATGTGAAAAGTAAGTCTCTTTCACACACTGAACCTGAAATCAACACCCCCAGGGTGAACCATCATTCTCAGTTTCTTGTGTATTTCTTCAATCACACTCTATACAGAAGGAAGCATATACTTAAGTATTCAGTTTTATAGACACATTCAAATGGCAATATACTCTTAGGCTAAGGAAACAGTAGCTGCTACAATAACTAAACCCTGAAATCTCTGATTTAACAAAATATTAGTGTATATACACATGACAAATAGTCCAAATGTTCAGTGGGCAGCTCCCAAGTGTGCTTTAGGAGCCCAAGTTCTGCCACAGCTCAGGACTTTAGAGTTTTCACTTCAACAGCAAATAGAGGAAAACAAAAGATGACATACTGCTTCCTAGCCATTTTGCCTAGAAGTCATCAGATCATACTGCACAGATTCGACTGGAAATAAATCATATGGTCCTTTTAGATGTACAGAGTCTATTTAATGAGGATAAAATCAAGGTTTTAAGAGGTATTAAAGTTTTAGTGTAAAGAGAAGGGAAGTAGAATTGTTATTATGAACTGAAAGAGAGAATAGGCTAAAGAAGATAGTGGTGGTAGTGGTTTGGTTGCTAAGTTGTGTCCGACTCTTTTGTGAATCCAGACTGCAGCCTGCCAGGCTCCTTTGTACATGAGATTTCTCAGGCAAGAATAGTGGAGTGAGTTGCCATTACCTCCTCCAGGGGATCTTCCTCACTCATGGATCTCACCCATGTCTCCTGCATTACAGACAGATTCTTTCCTGCTGAACTACTAGGGAAGCCCTAAAGAAGACAGCAAGAGGCTGAGAAATTTAGTTCCTGGCTTGACACTTACTCAACTTTCAATTCAGTTCAGTCGCTCAGTCGTGTCCGACTCTTTTTTTTGTGTGTGTGTGTGTCTGACTCTTTGCGACCCCATGAATCGCAGCACGCCAGGCCTCCCTGTCCATCACCAACTCCCGGAGTTCACCCAGACTCACGTCCATCAAGTCGGTGATGCCATCCAGCCATCTCATCCTCTGTCGTCCCCTTCTCCTCCTGCCCCCAATCCCTCCCAGCATCAGAGTCTTTTCCATTGAGTCAACTCTTTGCATGAGGTGGCCAAAGTACTGGAGTTTCAGCTTTAGCATCATTTCTTCCAAAGAAATCCCAGGGTTGATCTCCTTCAGAATGGACTGGTTGGATCTCCTTGCAGTCCAAGGGACTCTCAAGAGTCTTCTCCAACACCACAGTTCAAAAGCATCAATTCTTCAGCCTTCTTCACAGTCCAGCTCTCACACCCATACATGACTACTGGAAAAACCATAGCCTGAATAGACGGACCTTAGTCGGCAAAGTAATGTCTCTGCTTTTGAACATGTTATTTAGGTTGGTCATAACTTTTCTTCCAAGGAGTAAGCGTCTTTTAATTTCATGGCTGCAGTCACCATCTGCAGTGATTTTGGAGCCCCCCAAAAAAAAAGTCTGACACTGTTTCAAAAGCATCCATTCTTCAGCGCTCAGCTTTCTTCACAGTCCAACTCTCACATCCATACATGACCACTGGAAAAACCATAGCCTGACTAGACGGACATTAGTCGGCAAAGTAATGTCTCTGCTTTTGAATATGTTATTTAGGCTGGTCATAATTTTTCTTCCAAGGAGTAAGCGTCTTTTAATTTCATGGCTGCAGTCACCATCTGCAGTGATTTTGGAGCCCCCAAAAATAACGTCTGACACTGTTATGCCATGATCTTCGTTTTCTGAATGTTGAGCTTTAAGCCAACTTTTTCACTCTCCTCTTTCACTTTCATCAAGAGGCTTTTTAGTTCCTCTTCACTTTCTGCCATAAGGGTGGTGTCATCTGCATATCTGAGCTTATTGATATTTCTCCCGGCAATCTTGATTCCAGCTTGTTCTTCCTCCAGCCCAGCGTTTCTCATGATGAACTCTGCATAGAAGTTAAATAAGCAGGGTGACAGTATACAGCCTTGACGCACTCCTTTTCCTATTTGGAACCAGTCTGATGTTCCATGTCCAGTTCTAACTGTTGCTTCCTGACCTGCATATAGGTTTCTTAAGGGGCAGATCAGGCGGTCTGGTATTCCCATCTCTCTCAGAATTTTCCACAGTTTATTGTGATCCACACAGTCAAAGGATTTGGCATAGTCAATAAAGCAGAAATAGATGTTTTTCTGGAACTCTCTTGCTTTTTTGATGAACCAGTGGATGTTGACAATTTGATCTCTGGTTCCTCTGCTTTTTCTAAAACCAGCTTGAACATCAGGAAGTTCATGGTTCACATATTGTTGAAGCCTGGCTTGGAGAATTTTGAGTGTTACTTTAGTAGCATGCAATTGTGTGGTAGTTTGAGGACTCTTTGGCATTGCCTTTCTTTGGGATTGGAATGAAAACTGACCTTTTCCAGTCCTGTGGCCATTGCTGAGTTCTCCAAATTTGCTGGCATATTGAGTGCAGCACTTTCACAGCATCATCTTTCAGGATTTGAAATAGCTCAACTGGAACGCCATCACCTCCACTAGCTTTGTTCATAGTGATGCTTTCTAAGGCCCACTTGACTTCACATTCCAGGATATCTGGCTCTAGGTGAGTGATCACACCATCGTGATTATCCGGGTCGTGAAGATCATTTTTTGTACAGTTCTTCTGTGTATTCTTGCCACCTCTTCTTAATATCTTCTGCTTCTGTTATGTCCATACCATTTCTGTCCTTTATTGAGCCCATCTTTGCATGAAATGTTCCCTTGGTATCTCTGATTTTCTTGAAGAGATCTCTAGTCTTTCCCATTCTGTTGTTTTCCTCTGTTTCTTTGCACTGATCACTGAAGAAGGCTTTCTTATTTCTTCTTGCTATTCTTTGGAATTCTGCATTCAGATGCTTATATCTTTCCTTTTCTCCTTTGCTTTTTGCTTCTCTTCTTTTCACAGCTATTTGTAAGGCCTCCCCAGACAGCCATAACCCTATATACTATGTCTATTCCAACTCTGTAGTCACATTTAACCAGCTCATTTCTTATTAAACCTCAACAGATTCTCCACTCCACTAAATCAAATCTATCTGTTACCTTTTGCATAATTTGCACAATTCCATATAAATGCTTTTATGAGATTACTAATATTTATCTATACCACCTATATTTGCTTCTCACATTTTTCTCTCCAGGTATTCTGTTAGGCACTTCAAGGACTCTATTTTCTTGATTTCTTTCTCTAGAGATAATAACAAGAACTATTAATAATAAGGTAAAATATGTAGTGTGTGTGTGTGTATGCTGCTGCCATGTCGCTTCAGTCGTGTCTGACTCTGTGCGACTCCATAGACGGCAGCCCACCAGGCTCCCCTGTCCCTGGGATTTTCCAGGCAAGAACACTGGAGTGGGCTGCCATTTCCTTCTCCAATGCATGAAAGTGAAAAGTGAAAGTGAAGTCACTCAGTCGTGTCCGACTCCTAGCGACCCCATGGACTGCAGCCCACCAGGCTCCTTCGTCCATGGGATTTTCCAGGCAAGAGTACTGGAGCGGGGTGCAGTTGCCTTCTCTGACATTTTATATATATATATATATATATATATATATATATGAAGTGAAAGTGAAGTTGCTCAGTTGTGTCCAACTCTTTGTGACCCCACGGACTGTAGCCTACCAGGCTTCTCTGTCCATGGAATTTTCCAGGCAAAGATACTGGAGTCCCCTTCTCCAGGGGATGTTCCTGATCCAGGGATTGAACCCAGTGTGGGTCTCCTGCACTGCAGGTAGACTCTTTACCAAGCAGCCACCAGACATAGATATTTGTGTGTGTGTATAAAATTTTTTTTTAAATACCTGTGTGGATTCATGTTGATGCATGGCAAAACCAATACAATATGGTATATAATTTAAATTTAATTTGTTTTTGTTTTTACTTGGAAGAATCACACTTTGGTTTAAAATTATCTGTTAAAAGAATTTTTCCACATTTATTTCACTCAGCCAGGGACACAAAACAAAATTACGGAGAAACTTTAGGCCAGATAATTTAAAAGTACAACTGACAGAATGTTTTAATGTTGGGATGAAGTGTATACTTTACTCTATATTTTTCAAACTCAGTTATATTGCTTTGCTAAAAGTAAATAGTACCTCTAGGACACCATCTGGTAAAAATCTCTCTGTGGATTAACTCAGAAAAGGAAGTGAATGAATTTTTATATATTGCATAGTTGTGGTTGCAAAACTGCAGTAAAAATATGTTTTCAATGCACTGGTATAAGTGAGACTTCAGAGTTCAGCTACCTCATCTGATTTGATCCAAAAGGCTTGGAATATTTAAGGCCAAAGCTCATCAATAGGGAAAAGGAGGGGTGTTTTCTTTTCTTGCACTCCTATGACTTGGAAGAGAAAAAATAATAATCCAGGAAATTGAAATCCATGAGCTGGAAAGTATGAATTTGGTCTTTTAGAAATCATTCATTAAAAAATAACATGCAGTTTTTAATGGTAGGCCATAACATGTCAGAGAAGTCTGAGACCATCTAAGACAATTGGATGAGACCCAGCAATGTTATTGTATACATTCCTGACAATGCAAACTGATCAAATTAGTTTTTACTTTTTTTTTTTTAAATAATGTGTTGTCCAAGCCTTGATCTAGTCCAATCACTAAAGCGATGGAACTTCCCCTTACCTCTCTAGGGAATCCATTCCAGAGACTAATAGATTTCACTGTCAGGAAACATTTCCCCAATTCAGTCTTAAATTTCCGTTACTTAATTTCATCCCATTACTTGACTATAAACCCCCTGTTCTACCTTTCAAAATGACTTGGCTTCCATGATGTTTATATCTTTTAAATATTTGTGAAATGTTATCAAAACGAGACTCAGTCAGAGATGGACAAATGTATGTTTTGTTATTTTCATCTTCTCTGACAAATTGAAGTCTGAAGCCCATTACATATTTATTGTCCAGTTTGAACACAACTCTATTGATTTATTTGAGGTATTTATACTCTAAACTGGTATTCTTGTTGTGATCTTAGCAGCACCATTTAAATAACTTTTATCTTCCACATTTTGCATATACAGACTACAATCTCATTGACTGATTTTATTTACTAGATCATATATAATTTGCTACCCACTGTCATCTCAAAGTCTCTTGGTACTACTGCTTTCCAAGTACCGTATATCCTGCCAATTGAATGGCTGTGTTTCTGATTATTTTTCCCCAGATGTATTAGCTACATTTTTCTAGGTTGAATCACATTTCATTTCCTGCCCATATTTCTAACCACTTTAGGTCCTTTTATCTGCCCTCACTGGTTTTGTCAACACTATCCAATTTAGTATCATCTGTAAATTTAATTAACATGATGTGTATCCTCTCATAAATCATTAATAAAGTTTTCCTATGATTTGTTTATTTTTTAAGAGTCTAATGCTCTTCAATGTTTATAGTCTTGCTGCAGTCTTAAGAACATACCATTTTGTCACTTAATATTTGTTTCATTATTTTATAATCGGCTGATGGTGGACTAAAAACAGAATCATGCTTAGGGCTAAAAACAGAAATCATGCTGCCATTTCTTAATGTTAGTGCTAAGTCACTATTATGGTCGTTTCTCGGGAGAATGACAATGCTTTTACTGACAATTTTCTATCCTCCTGCAATTGCTACTTTTTTCATAAATGTAGTCTAACAGCATGGAAGCCTCATTTTGATGTTCTCATGTCCATGATGTAAATTTACAAAGATATCTTATTCCGAATTCTGTTTGCTGTGTAACAAGTTTAAAGTTTAGATACCAATTTACCATTGTAATATTCTGTTATATATATGAATAGGATTAATTTAGCATGCTTCTAAGTTATTTTGGATTGATAAGTTGAACCAAGATCAATATGGTTCATGTGAACGAGCAAAACTCTTTTGTTCCTCCTTTACATTTTTTTAACTGTAATTTCTTTTTTAAAAAAAAGTATTGGCTGTGTTGGGTCTTCATTGCTGCTCATGGGCTTTTTCTAGCTGTCATGAACAGGGGATACTCATTGTTGTGGTGCACAGGCTTCTCATTAAGGTGGCTTCTTTTGTTGCAGAGCATGGGCACTAGGGCACTCAGGCTTTTGTAGTTGCGGCTCCTGGGCTCTACAGTGCAGGCTCAGTAGTTGTGGCCCTGGGGCTTTGTTGGCCCAAGTCATGTGGGATCTTCCTGGACCACGGACTGAATCTGTCTCCTGCATTGGCAGGAGGATCTTAAGCACTTAACCACCAGGGAAGTCCTTATAATTTCTTTTTAATTTTTGGTTATTTAAAATTATTTTCCTGTATTAAAACCTATTTAAAATTTTATTTTTATGGGGAAGTATGTCAGACTTCTAAGTGCGTTTTGAAGACAGAACATTAAAAACAACATGTGTGTACCCACCACCCAGATTAAAAAATGCCATCACTAGTAACCTTAGCAGCTACCTACATACATGTTTCCAATTGCATACCTGCTTTTCTTAGGGGGCAACTGCTTTTATGAATTTTATGAAAATATTTTTCTTTTTTGTTTATATAGTTCTCTGAGTATCCTTATAGCTAAGCTGTATTTTTTTCAAGAATTAAGTATTTCAGGAATTTTAGTTATCCATTTCCATCTTATACTAATTCATTCTCTTTTCTAAATATTTCATTTTTTCCTGCATGAATAATGAATATCTTGTGATATGGCCTCAGTGAATTTGGAAGAAAGCAATCATTTTTTCTTCAATCCTTCCTTTACCAAAATCCCTAGTGTTAGTTTTACATGCAACTTTCTCTTCTCCTTCTGCTGCTTCTTCAACACATTCCCCTTAACTTATGTAGTTTTGGACCACTTTTTTGTGCTGTCTCTTTCTCATTTATGGGTGTATACATATCTGGAAAAACCCCATGGACAGAGGAGCCTGGTGGGCTACAATCCGTGCAGTCACAAAGAGTCAGACATGACTTAGAGACCAAATAACAACAACAACATATTCTTAAATTACTTATTATGGTCTAATTATGGTATATAGGTCTGATTGCACATGCTTAAATCAACAAGAGGATCCCTCAACTTGCTCTTCAGCTGATTCTTACATGTCAATATATTTCTCAAGGGATTAGAAAATGTGGGTGGGTACCTAAATTTAAGAACTACACTTATTCCCTAACAAATGTAAATTTCTACTTTTTCTAGTTTTGGCTTCCATTTTAATTTCTATTTCTCATCTCTATATCCATGCAACAACTTTTAACATATTTCCATCTTTTAAACCAAAACCTAACTCAAATTTCTTCCTTAAATTATATAAGTGTGACAGAGTCTCAGATTTTTTCATGTTTTTCCCATTATCTTGTTATTGCTTTTTAAAAAAACTGTATGTGCTCAATTATTTAATGTTAATCTTCATTTGTTTTACAATAGAAAAATGAAAACAATCAAAATGTCTAAGAATTGGGACTCTTGCTAAACAAAATATAGATATAATTCTACATTGGAATCCTAGGACTTAATTAAAATTACCAATCTTGCCAATTGCCAAATTACCAATTGCCAATCTTACCCTCTGTTAATGAGAGTCTCTTTACTGGATATAGGAGTCAAGTACCTAGGGTGGCCCACAACAGCTGAGTAACAAACATGGGGTTACAAAAGCCAACTCATCATCTTGGACGCATGGAGGGATTGTCCCATAAGACAGTAATTGTGTGGTACCACTAATTCTCCAGAGCTCCTCATGGGATCAAACTGAAGCTAGACTTCTGAAACCACAGCTTTGCCTAGCTTCTTCCTCTGCCCTTTCCTATATTCTTCACTTTCTTTTGAAGCATGGCCTCTTACTAAATCATTGCACAAGAATCTTTTTCTTGAGCTCTGTTTCTAGGGGACCCAACCTAAGAGAATTGGTAATACAAGTAGTCCTACAAAGCATACTTAAAGGATAAGACTTGAGCTGATTCTCTCACTGACTGGCTAAGGACAAACTAATGATCAGTGATTCCTGGTATGTTGTGGCAGGGCAACTGTTAAGAACTTTCACCTAGGTGCATAGAGATGGAATTATGTAGAAAATAATTTACTGCTTGTGCAATAGCTCCAGATTTTGTGTAGTATCAGATAATATTTCAGGGATAGAGTCATCAAGACACAAAAGGATGTCAAGAAACCATGTGACTCTTGTCATCACACAGAACATTTCACTGAGTCCAGTGATGGCATGTAGAACGGAATACAATGACATTAGGCAAAAGGACTCCCATTCTGGTATAATTTATTAATTAAAACAGAAAAGTAACTTGGAGACTGGGGAAAGCAAGATAGTCATATTGTTGAAAGATAGGTGCCAGAGATTATTTTTAGTGAGGATAGAGGAATGATGAATCAGAAGCTACAGAAAAAAAAAAACACACCAAAAAACTGAACAATACTGAGCAATCAATGTCCCAGGCATATGAATATATAATGAAGAAGATATAGAGCTTCTACTCTAGAGTGTATCGGGGTAGTCAAATTCTTGGTGTAGCTTTAAATAAAGTCAGTACAGGAATAATTCTGAGAAAAGCCTCAGGACCGAGGGTACTTT
Organism: Ovis canadensis; assembly: GCF_042477335.2. Classification (NCBI taxonomy): domain Eukaryota; kingdom Metazoa; phylum Chordata; class Mammalia; order Artiodactyla; family Bovidae; genus Ovis; species Ovis canadensis. The sequence goes on along the minus strand of NC_091258.1, from coordinate 51,736,114 downwards.
TTTTTTCAGAGGACCAGTTCCACCAGTTACAATGGAAGAGCTGAGGAGGATCAAAAGCACTGAGAGATCATGAGACCAAGCACAGAGCATTACTTGGATGACAGTTTAAGATAAAAAAAAGGACTGTTACAGTGGCTAGTATTTGGCCTCATGATCAAGCGAGGCAGAAATACGGAACACGGTGAACTAAGGAATGTTAGGGAAACTAAAAATGCCTGGTACTACAGAAGATACTTCAGATATAATATCTCATTACAACATTTTGTAGTAGATTAGAAAAGTAAGACTGAGAAGCTAAATAATTTTCTCAAGGTTAAAGTGTTAGTCACTCAGTCGTGCCTGACCCTTTGGGATCCAATGGACTATAGACCACCAGGTTCTTCTGTCCACGGGGTTTTCTCCAGGCAAGAATACTGGAGTGGGTTGCCATTTCCTTCTCCAGGGGAATCTTCCTGACCCAGGGATCGAACCTGGGTGTCCTGTATTACAGGCAGATTCTTTACCATCTGAGCCACCAGGGAAGGCTTCTCAAGGTTAAACTACTCTCAAAGACAGGTGCAATGATTTTTACTTAAGATCTAAGTCTAAACTCCTATGTTAATAAATTGTGCCTGCCAGATCCTCTAGGCTCCAGGTGCAAATTAAGTAGGAGTTAAGGACAATGATCTTTGCACAGATTCTGTTGGTGCTACCAAAGAAATCCTAGTTCAGATACACTGGGAAAAGAGTAGTTCATTTCCTAGACTTCTGTCTTGGTAGAAATCATTAAAAGCACCTAAAGGATAGAATTTTCTCAATGGAGTCAGCAGTGACATATATTGGTGGCTTGGAACATTAATCCCAGAGAGAGGTCAAAAGTTATTATTCTCAAGAAAGACCCTCTTTCACCTTTTGATGGTATCAATCTAATCCTGAACCTTGAAGAAATAGGGGCTTTGCCTTTAATTACTTAAAAAACGGAAAAATTCTGCTTTTCAGATAGTCTAGTTTGCATTCTCTGTTTTGCTGTTTCATTTGTACATCCTCCAGAAATTGTCAAGGGCTTAGAAGAGCAGATAAAAACGAATCAGTTATTCTTGATCTATCATCTTTGGGGGAAAAAATTGAGATTATTGGTTGAAATGAGGTCTGATAAAACTGTACCTGTTATATTTATTGGAATAATCTCTCTTATATGTAAAGAACCATTATATATTATTGTACATAGATTATATACACACAAAAAATTCACTAAAAATGCAACTGATCACAGTGCCATTTAGAGCAAATAATTTCTTCTTAATACCACTACCTTCATTAAGAACAAAATAGAGCTGAGAAAAAGTACTCTGGGTTCTTTCTAATCTGGTCAATGGCAAGAGGGCAAAAACCAGAACACTGTTTCACTATATTAATTTTTAAAGTCCAATTAAAGGTAACATCTACAACCTTGCTTCTGTTGTGTTTGCCAAATATTTTTAAACATTAAACACAAAGTGCTGATTGCAATATAAGATGAAAAGTTCTTGCTGCTACACTCTGCCAGCGATAAAAGCTTTGTCCCTGGGGACTTGGCTAACATTCAGTCACATGATACAAAGTATATTACACAAAAATTCATTCTATTCCAAGGGTTTTTTCATCCAAATGACCAAATGCAGGCTAACATTACTCTTATCTCTGATTTCATTACTGCCTATAAAAGCATAGGCATGTGATTCTGAAATAAGAATATTACACAAACAAAAAACCTGAAACAGTCTAAGTTTGGAAAAAAGTGTTTTAATGAGAAGTGTTACATATTCTTAACTACTCAACAATTTGCATATCTTCCCAATTTTAGGATAAGAGCTTTCTATATTTGGACACACTCCGAGGTTTAGGTAGTTCAGGGTAAGGATACGGCCGCACTGCGAGACTTGTGGTATCCTAGCTCTCTGACCAGGGACTGAACCCAGGCCCACAGCAGTGACAGCACAGAACCCTAACTACTGGACCACCTGCAAATTCCTACGATATGGATTCTATACCCACATGTACTTTCTACTACCCACTCACCTTGCCTATGACTAACTATCAGTTAGGACCCTTCTGGTCATAAGTGACCAAAATTATTTTGAACTGGCTTAGCAAAATTGTACAGGGAAGAACTGTACAAAATGAAGATACAATGGAAACTTGTAAAGGGTCTTTCTCTTATCTCTTTCCACAGGCCAGCTTAGTTTTCTATCATCACTGCAGTCTGCCTTTTTCCACATAAAGAAAAACATGGCTGCCTATAGTTAGAGAGTTGTACATTTCACAGCTTCAATAATGGTGTTTATTCCTATATTCAAAATTATTAGGGAAGGTTCTCATTGACCTAACTTATGAGTCATGTGTCTATCCCTAGACAAATTAACTTTGCCTGAGTAGGTAAGGAACTGTGTCCAAGCTTGGGCAAATAGTCCCTAAACTACACATCTGGGACCAAAAGTCATGTTAGGCATATGAATGGGGAGAAATTTTTCCAGAAGAGATATGCTGGACACATTATCCCACAGATGTTTCCTACCCTAAAAAAATCAAATTCTCTCCCAGAAAAAATGCATATTAAAGGTTATTAATGTTACTATGCATTTTTTCCCTACTGAACTAAAAACAGTGACAATAGAGAAAATAGAACTGATCTCATTTTATTTGGCAGTTCTACCAACTTAAATGTCTGTGGGCAATGCTATAACTCCTGGGTTTATTTGTTTATATCCTCTCTAGTTCCAGAAAGAATTTAAGCCAGCTCAAAAAAAAAAATACATTATATAACGCCAGAACATAAATTAAATGTGATACAAAAGAGGGAAAAGCAAGGGTGGAAACAAAATGGAATCATAAATAATGTATTCTATATTGCAGGGATACACATTCACTACAGGTAGATTATAAAGTTTTATGATAAGTTTCCTAATAACTAGCTGAGTTTTTTAATAACTTCACCAGTTATATAATTCATAATTTTACATCAGGCAATGAACCAATTCCTTTGTTGTTGTTCAGTCACTAAGTCGTGTCCAACTCTAGGACTGCAGTCCACCCCATGGAATGCAGCATGCCAGGCTCTTCTGTCCACCACTATCCCCCAGAGTTTGCTCAAATTCATGTCCACTGAGTCAGTGATGCTATCTAACCATCTCATCCTCTGCTGCCCTCTTCTCCTTTTGCCTTCAATCCTTCCCAGCATTAGGATCTTTTCCGGTCAGTCAGCTCTTCACATCAGGTGGCCAAAGTATTGGAGCTTCGGCTTCAGCAACAGTTCTTCCAATGAGTATTCAGGGTTGATTTCCTTTAGGACTGACTGGCTTGATCTCCTTGCAGTCTAAAGGATTCTCAAGAATCTTCTCTGGAACCACAATTCAAAGGCATCAATTCTTCGGCATTCAGCCTTCTTTTTGATCCAAGTCTTACATCTGTCGGAGAAGGAAATAGCAACCCACTCCAGTACTCTTGCCAGGAAAATCCCACGGACGGAGAAGCCTGGTAGGCTACAGTCCATGGGGTTGTGAAGAGTTGGACATGACTGAGCGACTTCACTTTCACTTTTCACTTTCATGCAATGGAGAAGGAAATGGCCACCCACTCCAGTATTCTTGCCCGGAGAATCCCAGGGACAGAGGAGCCTGGTGGGCTGCCGCCTATGGAGTCACACAGAGTTGGACATAACTGAAGTGATTTAGCACAGCAGCAGCTTACATCTGTACATGACTACTGGAAAAACCCATATCTTTGACTATATGGACACTGGTTGGCAAAGTGATGTCTCTGCTTTTTAATACACTGTCTAGGTTTGTCATAGTTTTCCTTCCAAGGAGCAAGCGTCTTTTAGTTTCATGGCAGCAGCCACCATCCACAGTGATTTTGGAGGACTAGAAAATAAAATCTGCCACTGCTTCCACTTTTTCTTCTTTTATTTGCCATGAACTGATGGGACCGGATGCCACAATCTTAGTTTTTTTAATGCTGAGTTTCAAGTCATCTTTTTCACCTCTCTTTTACATTTTTTTCTTCTCTTTCATGCTCATCAATGGATTCAATTCCTCTTCATTTTCTGCCATCCGTGGTATCATCTGCATATCTGAGGTTGCTGAAATTTCTCCCAACAATCTTGATTACAGCTTGTCAGTCATCCAACCCATCATTTCACATAATGTATTCTGCATAGAAGTAAAATAAAAGGGGTGACAATACACAGCCTTGTTTTACTCCTTTCCCAATTCTGAACCAGTCAGTTGTTTCATATCTGGTGCTAACTGTTGCTTTTTGACTTGCATACATGTTTCCCAGGAGACAGGTAGGATGGTCTGGTAGTCCCATCTCTTTTCCAGTTTGCTATAATCCACACAGACAAAGGCTTTAGCATAGTCAATGAAGTCGAAGTCTTTCCAAAACTCCCTTGCTATCTCCATGATTCATCAATTTCTTAAGAAGCATAAAATCCACACACATATAATGTACATGTGCACTTCATACGTGATCAGAAAGGGGCTTCTGCTAGAAATCCTCACTTACCCTGACTTATATTCTTGATGTCTCTCCTCATTTATTATGGACAAAGAGCTATCTTTCTACACTAGTAAGGGGGCAAAGTGGGAGAGTTGCCACTTTAAAAGTGTTCGGTGATATGGTTCTGAGGAGAGATTTAAGTAAATAGATGATGCCAACTTTGAAAATATCTGGGAGAACATTCAGGCAGAGAAACCAATAAGAATAAAGCCCAGAAAATGGAGCATGCTCGGCACGTTCAAGGAAAAGACAGTGTGTCTGGAGCAGAATCAGTGAGGGATAAAATGGCAGGATGTTGAGGTAGAACCAGATATGCACGGCAGTCTATACCATGATGAAGACTGGCTGCTACTCTAAGCATGAAGGGAAACCATTAGAGGGTTTTGAGCAGAGAAGTAATATGATCGACTTGGATTTTAAAAGGATGACTCTGGCTGCTGTGTAAAGAATGACTTAGGAGGTAAGAGTAAAAGAAAAGAAACAGGTTAAGAAGTTACTAGATAGAGGCTAGATAAGAGATCAAAATATTTTTACTAAGGGAGGGCACTAGAAGGGAAGAAAAATGGTCAGACTTGGGATATATTCTGGAGGTAAACCTGACAGCTTTTGCTGATAGATTTAATATAGAGTGAGGGAAGACTGGCAGTTGAAGAACAGTGTCCTAAAGTTGATGAAAATAAGATTGGTTAGTATATAGGTCTCCTAAAGTTATTTCTTTACAGCAAGAGATAAAAAAATATTAACTGTAAAATAGGGAAATGAATTTTGTGTAACTTGAAAACTCTTCCCTTAAATTTCCTTTAAGGCCTCAACTGCTCATGTACAAGAATAGAACTGTTGATCACTGTAGACAATATTAGAATAAATTATAAATACACTTCTGCTAGTCTTTCAGAGTTTCTTTTCATGCCCTAGTGTTGCCTTTTCTTAAAAAGAGCTACACAGTCATCCCTCAGTATCCATGGGGGTGGATATTGTTTCAGGTCTCCCACAGATACAAAAGTTCATGGATGCTCAAGTCTGGTATAAAATAGCATAGTATTGCATATAATCTACACAGACCTTCCCATATTCTTTATTATCTTAAAAAATATTTATTTATTTGGCTGCATTTGGTCTTAGATTGGGCACATGGAGTCTTCATTGTGTCATGTAGGATCTTTTGTTGCAGTGCACAGACTCTTCAAGTGTGGTGCGCAGGGTCAGTGGTTGCAATGCAAGGGCTTAGTTGCTCCATAGCATGTGGGATCCTAGTTTCCCAACCAGGGATGGGATCTGTGTCCCCTGCATTGCAAGGTGGATTCTTAACCAATGGACTACCAGGGAAGTCCCCAACATACCTTATATCATCTCAGGATTACTTATACTACTTTGCAATGTAAAAGCTATGTAAATATTAATAGTTGCAGTATGTGGCAAATCTAAGTTTTACTTTGTAGAGCTTTCTGAAATTTTTTTCAAATATTTTTGATCTGTGGTTGGTTGAGTCCACTGATGCAGAACCCACAGATACAGAGGGCAGACTGTAGTGCAATGAAATGGCTAGGTCTACCAGACCAAATCTTCAAAGTTGATGGGACTAGAGACTTTCTAAGCAGGTCTTCTACATTAAATTTGACATGGACTGGTATTTCTAATAATAGAAATGATAAAAAGAGGAAAGAGGTGGTGAAGTGACAGTTAAAGAAATTATCATCTTCCAAACTGTTTGATAGAGTCATCTTGTAATTTGGAAGTGAAGCATTTGCCTTCAAAGGGAGCTGGGAAAGAGCACGGTAAAGGTAAGCAAATAAAATAGGTATTTTATCTAGAAGCATCAACGGTATTGTCTAAAAGTTGCAGTTTGATTAAAATGGCTTTTTAAGAATTCCATATCCCAGACAAACAGAAGCTCAGAGCATTGGTTTTCAGAAGGTTTGTACTACAAGAAATGTTAAAGGAAGTTCTTCAGGCTGAGGGAAATACCAGATCTACACAAAGAATGAAAAGCTTTGCAAATGAAAAATTGTATGGGTAAATACAAACTACATTTTTTTCCTATCTTAATTTCTTTAAACATTGTAAAGTTGGTTTATAATATGATATAAAGAAAGTTTAACAAAAACAAATAGAAGGGGTGTCAAATTATATGTGATGTAGTATATTATTTGAAGGCAGATTGTGATAACTTGAAGATGAAATTACAAATTCTTGAGTAACCATTGAGAATGATAATACAAAAGATATGGATAATTAGCTGAAAGAGGGAAAAATCATACATTAAAAACTATGAATTTGAAAGGCAGGGAAGGAAGCTGAAAAAACATAAAAAAGAAGAGGTAAGACAAATAGAAAAAAAATAGCAAGACGGTAGGCTTAACCCAAGACTTATTCAAAATTAAATTATCAATAAATGTAAGTGGACAAAATATTCTCGTTAAAAGTCAGAAACTGTCAGCCAATAAAAAACACAAGAACCAATACTTATAAGGAGCACACATTATAAAAATACAGATATATTACAAGTAAAAGAACAGTAAAAAAAAAAAAATACCATGCAAGAATTAAGCATAAGAAAGCTAAATTAGTTATATTCAGATCAGACAAAATAGACTTCAGAACAAGGAATATTATCAAAGAAAGACATTTCATAATAATAAAAGATCAAGTCATTAAGATGACTTAACAATGGTAAACATGTATCCATCTCTCAAGAGAGCTTTGAAATACATTTCTAAATACTGACATAAATAAAGATATAGACAAATTTACAATTGTAAATAGAGATTTTAATATATCTCTTTGTTAACAGTTGATAAGAATATGAGACAAAAAATGAAATAGAAAACTTGGAAAACCAAACTGACCTAATTAACAGTAATAGAAGAGTAAACTCATAAACTAGAGAATGTACATTCGTTTCAAGTATAGAAGGAACGCCCACCAACTCATAGGTTATGTCTCAATGAATTTTTAGAAGTCACATAAATTTTAAAAGATTGAAAATATACAGTTTGTATTATGACCAAATCAAACTATAAATCAATTATAAAAAGATATCTCAGAACCTCCCATGTACTGACAATTAAAACAACATATTTCTAAACAACAGATGTCAAATAAGAAAGTACAGGAAAATCATAAAATATTTTGAAATAATAACAAAAATAACATATCAAATATTTATGGTGCAGCTAAAACAGGGTTTGAAGGGCAATCCATAGCTCTAAGTGCTTTAATTGAAAAAAAAAAAAAAGATTTACAATCAATTAAGCTTCTATCTGAAAAAGTGAAAAAAAAAAGCACACTAATTTAAATCAAAGCAAGCAGAGAGGAGGAAATAATAAATACATGAGTGGACATCATCAAAATAAAAAAAACAGCAGTAAGACAGAAAACCAGCAAAATGCACATACATTTTAATCTTGTAGTTCCTAGATACATATATATAAAATTATCAAGTAGTAATAGCCATCATAACAGAATTCATAATTTAAAAAACCTGAAAACAACTTAAATGTCAGAAATGAAGGAACTGCAAAGACATCTATATAACAGGGTGGTGCAGTGGTAAAGAATCTGCCTGTCAATGCAGCAGACACAGGAGATGAGGGTTCTAATCACTGGGTTGGGAAGATCCCCTGGAGTAGGAAATGGCAACCCACTCCAGTATTCTTGCCTGGAAAATCCCATGGACAGAGGAGCCTGTTGGGCAGGCTGCAATTCATCGGGTCGCAAAGAGTTAGACACAACTAAGCATGTACGCAACACAATGCAATTCTGCCTAAACAATCTGTATAAAATTTCATTTGTTTTTTAATGTGGCAACTTTTTAAGAACTATTATAGTATGATCTGAGATGTCTTAATTTAAAGAAGCAAGGTGAAGAACAAAATAAAAGGAATACTATGTGTAGGTGTGTGCTTTTTAAAGAATGTGTGTATGTGCATGTATTTTTATATATTTACATACACATAAAAATATCTTGGAAATACACACCAGAAACTGGTGATAGTAGTTGCTTCTGAAGAAGAGACCTGAGTGGTTTGAACATAAGGGTAATGTTAAGTTTCACTTAGGACTGTTTTGCCTCTTAGAATTTAATACTGTGGAAGCATTTCCTATTCAAGTATAAATATATATATTTTTGGCCATGCTGCGGGGCTTATGGGATTTTAGTTCTCCAACCAAGGGTTGAACCCAAGCCCTCAGCAGTGAGAGCCCAGGGTCCTAATCACTGGCCTACCGAGAGATTACCTCCAAAATATTTTCAGTTTAAAAAAAAAAGGTAATAAATATCCTGAAATAACAAATAAGGAGAAGAAAGGCAAGAAGGATTGAAGTCAGAAGTCCTTGATAGGTTACAGATTTGACTTTCTATATATGGAGTCTCCTTTGAGGAAACAGGCCATTGTTTAGATAGGATAGTCACAAACAAACAAACAAACAGGAGCTTCCATGGCCTTTTCTCTTTACCCTTATAGTTGTGTCTAGAGCAAGCATGGAAAGTCCTTTGCTATATACCGAAAGGGATTAAAAAGGTACAGATGAACAAGCTGTTCATAGAAGTCTCTATTTACTGATAAAGTTGCCCAAATTCAGGCATCTTTCTTTGAGCCTGCTGATTCCATCCAAGGTTCCATGTATCCTTTGCTCTGTGTCTATGATGGAGAATAAAAGGAACAGTATATGAATTGTCTCATGACTACATATACAGTGTAGTCACAAAAGTTAGCAGTCAGAACTACAACTGTGGTGTTTTCACTGTGTCAAGAACCCATATAAAACACTTTTGATGAAGTAAAATAAAAACATTGACCTTTCCTTGCATAAAATGTGTAAATTCTCCAGATTTTAAAATTAATTAGCCTCCAATTAAACTAAATAAATTTACATTAAAAAAAATTAAAGTTACCCTCTGTGTTCAGAAGTATAGGAATAGTGTGACTCTACATATAGTTCTCTAAATAGCCAGGTTCTATTTTATCTTCTACAATAACTTCACATCTCTGATTACCTTCTTCTGAAACAACGTTGTTTTTTTTTTTAACTGAAGTACAGTTGACATAATCAGAAAAGATTTTAGCATTACTGACTGTCAAATGGACATGAAGTTAGGTAAACTCCAGGAGATAGTGAAGGGCAGGGGAGTCTGGCGTGCTGCAGGCCATGAGGTTGCAAAACAATAACAAAAATGGGTGTATCAATACAATTTACAAGTGTACAATATAATGATTTACAACTTTGAAAGGTTATACTCCATTTCTAGTTATAAAATCTTGGCTAAAATGCCTTTGCTGTACAATATATCCTTGTACCTTATTTTATACATAATAGTTTGTACCTTCGTCTCCCACCCTCATACTGCCCTCCCCCTTTCCTCATCCCTCTGGTAACCACTAGTTTTTTATATTATGAGTCTGCTTTTTTTGGTTATGTTTACTAGTTTGCTGTATTTTTCAGATTACACATATAAGTGATATCATACAGTATTTGCCTTTCTCTGTCTGATTTTCTTCACTTAGCATCATGCCCTCCAAGTCCACCCATGTTGTTGCAAATGGCAAAATTTCACTCCTTTTTATGGCTGGATAGTAGTCCACACAGACTACATCTTCTCTATCATTTTCATCTACTGACAGACATGTAGGTTGCCTCCTTATCTTGGCAAGTACAAATAATGCTGCTATGAATACTGGGGTGCATGTATCTTTTTAAAGAGCATTTAAATATTTTTTAAATTAGAGGATAATTTATTTACAACATTTTGTTGGGTTTTGCCATATAATGTGAATCAGTCATAAGTATACATATATCCCCTTCTTGAGCCTTCTTCCTACCACCCAGTCCCATGCCTCTAGGTTGTCAAAGAACACCACGCTGAGCTCCTTGTGTTAATACTTCCCACTGCTGCTGCTGCTAAGTCACTTCAGTCGTGTCCGACTCTGTGCGAACCCATAGATGGCAGCCCACCAGGCTCCCCCTGTCCCTGGGGTTCTCCAGGCAAGAACACTGGAGTGGGTTGCCATTTCCTTCTCCAATGCATGAAAGTGAAAAGTGAAAGTGAAGTCGCTCAGTCGTGTGCAACTCTTAGCGACCCCATGGACTGCAGCCCACCAGGCTTCTTCGTCCATAGGATTTTCCATGCAAGAGTACTGGAGTGGGGTGCCATTGCCTTCTCCAATACTTCCCACTAGCCATCTATTTTACACATGGTAAAGTATATATTCCAATGCTACTCTTCATTTGTCCCACCTTCTCCTTCCCCTACTGAGTCTACAAATTTGTTGTGTCTCTATTCCTGCCCTGCGAATCAGCTCATTAGTACTATTTTCTAGATTCTATAAATATGTGTTAATATATATTTCTTTTTCTCTTTCTCATTTACTTCACTCTCTATAATAGACTCTAGGTTCATCCTTCTCAGTTTGACTCAGATTTGTTCCTTTTTATGGCTGAGTAATATTCCACTGCATACACATACTACAACTTCTTTATCCATTCATCTGTTGATGGACATCTAGGTTGTTTCCATGTCCTGGTTATTGTAAATAGGGCTGCAATGAACACTGGACTAAATGTGTGTTTTTACTTTTTAACTGGAAGAGAATTGCTTTACAGTGTTGTATTGGTTTTTGCCATACAACAATGCAAATTAGCCATATTTATACATAAATCATCCCCCTTTTGAGCCTCCCTCTCCTCCACCTTCTCACCCCTCAAGGTCACCAGAGGGTGCCAGGCTGGGCTTCCTGTGTTATACAGCAACTTCTCATTAACTATCTGTTTTACACATGGTAGTGTATATATGTTGTTGATCCTACTTTCTCCATTCGTCCCACTCTTTTCTTCCCTCACTGTGTCCACAAGTCCATTATATATATCTGCATCTCCATTCCTTCTCTGCAAATAAGTTCATCAATACCATTTTTCCAGATTCTACATACATGCATTAATATACTATATTTGTTTTTCTCTTTCTGACTTACTTCACTTTGTATAACAAGCTCTAGGTTCATCCACCTCACTAGAACTGACTCAAATTTGTTCTTCTTTTATGGTTGAGTAATATTCCATTATATATCTATAAACACACACACACACACACACCCATATCTTCTTTATCCATTCATCTGTTGATGCACATCTAGATTGTTTCCATGTCCTATTGTAAATAGTGCTGCTATGAACACTGAAGTACATGTGTCTTTTTCAGATATGGTTTTCTCAAGGTATATCCCCAGCAGTGGGATTGCTGGGCCATATGGTAGTTTTATTCCTAGTTTCTAAAGGAATCTCCATTCTGTTCTCTATAGTGGCTGTATCAATTTACATTCCCACCACAGTGTAAGAGGGCTCCCTTTTCTCCATATCCTCTCCAGCATGTATTGTTTATAGGTTTTTTGATGATGGCCATTCTGACCTGTGTGTGGTGACACTTCATTGTAGTTTTGATTTGCATTTCTCTAATAATGAGTGATGTTGAGCATCTTTTCATGTGTTTGTTGGTCATCTGTATGTCTTCTTTGGAGAAACATCTCTTCCACCCATCAAATGAGCATTTTTGTTTTTTCATATATCCAGCCGAGGATCTGCTGGGTCATATGGCAGTTCTATTTTTGTTTTTTGAGATACCTTTATACTATTTTTCATAGTGGCTGCACCAATTTACATTCCCACCAACAGTGTATGTGGGTTCTCTTTTCTCCACTTCCTTGTCAGCATTTGCTATTTCTGTTCTTTTGGATAGCCATTCTGACAGTTGTAAGGTGATATCTTGCTGTGGTCTTGATTTGCATTTCCCTAATAATAAGTGATATTAAGCATATTTTCATGTGTCCTGTTGGCCATGCACATATCCTCTTTGGAAAAATGTCTATTCAGATCTTTTGCCCACTTTCCAATTGAGCTGGTTATTTTTTACATTGAGTTGCATGAGCTGTTTATATAACTTGGATATTAACCTCTTATCAGTCATATAATTTGCAAATATTTCCTATCATTCAGTAGGTTGTCTTTTTATTTTGTCAATGTTTCCTTTGCTGGGCAAGAACTTTTAAGTTCAATTAAGTCCCATTTGTTTATTTTTGCTTTTATTTCCTTAGCTTTAGGAGACAGATCCAAAAAAATATTGCTATAATTTATGTCAAAGAGTGTTTGGCACATGTTTTCCTCTAAGACTCTTATAGCTTCCAGTTTCACATTTAGGTTTTTAATCCACTCTGAAGTGTGTGTGTGTTTTTTTAAATGGTATTAAAGAATGTTTTAATTTTCTTCCTCTCCATGTTCAGTTCAGTTCAGTCACTCAGTCGTGTCCGACTCTTTGCGACCACATGAATCGCCGCACGTCAGGCCTCCCTGTCCATCACCAACTCTCAGAGTTCACCCAAACTCATGTTCATTGAGTCAGTGATGCCATCCAGCCATCTCATCCTCTGTCGTCCCCTTCTCCTCCTGCCCTCAATTTATCCGAGCATCAGAGTCTTTTCCAATGAGTCAACTCTTTGCATGAGGTGGCCAAAGTACTGGAATTTCAGCTTCAACATCAGTCCTTCCAATGAACACCCAGGACTGATCTCCTTTAGGATGAACTGGTTGGATCTCCTTGCAGTCCAAGGGACTCTCAAGAGTCTTCTCCAACACCACAGTTCAAAAGCATCAATTCTTCGGCACTCAGCTTTCTTCACAGTCCAACTCTCATATCCATACATGACTACTGGAAAAACCATAGCCTTGACTAGATGGACCTTTGTTGACAAAGTAATGTCCCTGCTTTTTAATATGCTATCTAGGTTGGTCATAACTTTCCTTCCAAGGAGTAAGCATCTTTTAATTTCATGGCTGCAATCACCATCTGCAGTGATTTTGAAGCCCAGAAAAATAAAGTCAGCCACTCTTTCCACTGTTCCCCCATCTATTTGCCATGAAGTGATGGGACCAGATGCCATGATCTTCGTTTTCTGAATGCTGAGCTTTAAGCCAACTTTTGCACTCTCCTCTTTCACTTTCATCAAGAGGCTCTTTAGTTCCTCTTCACTTTCTGCCATAAGAGTGGTATCATCTGCATATCTGAGGTTATTGATATTTCTCCCAGCAATCTTGATTCCAGCTTGTGCTTCCTCCTGCCCAGCGTTTCTCATGATGTACTCTGCATAGAAGTTAAATAAACATGGTGACAGTATACAGCCTTGACGTACTCCTTTTCCTATTTGGAACCAGTTTGTTGTTCCATGTCCAGTTCTAACTACTGCTTCCTGACCTGCATATAGGTTTCTAAAGAGGCAGGTCAGTGGTGTGGTATTCCCATCTCTTTCAGAATTTTCCACAGTTTATTGTGATCCACACAGTCAAAGGCTTTGGCATAGTCAATAAAGCAGAAGTAGATCTTTTTTTGGAACTCTCTTGCTTTTTCCATGATCCAGCGGATGTTGGCAATTTGATCTCTGGTTCCTCTGTCATTTCTGAAACCAGCTTGAACATCTGGATGTTCATGGTTCACGTATTGCTGAAGCCTGGCTTGGAGGATTTTGAGCATCAATTTACTAGCGTGTGAGATGAGTGCAATTGTGTGGTAGTTTGAGCATTCTTTGGCATTGCCTTTCTTTGGGATTGGAATGAAAACTGACCTTTTCCAGTCCTGTGGCCACTGCTGAGTTCTCCAAATTTGCTGGCATATTGAGTGCAGCACTTTCACAGCATCATCTTTCAGGATTTGAAATAGCTCAGCTGGAATCTTCTGCATGTAGCTCTCCAATTTTCCTAGCACCACTTACTGAAGAGATTATCTTTTTTCCATTGCATATTCTTTTCTCTTTTGTCTTAGATTAATTGACCACAAGGGTGTGGGTTTATGGGCTCTCATTTCTGTTCCATTGACCTATGTGTCTGTTTTTGTGCCAGTATCATGCTGTTTTAAATACTTTAGCTTTGTAGCATAGCCTGAAGTCAGAAAACATGATTCCTTCAGTTATGTTCTTCTTTCTAAATATTGTTTTGGCTATTTGGGATCTTTTGTGTTTCCATACAAATTTTTCAAAAATTATCTGTTCTAGTTCTGTGAAAAATGCCATTTCTTTTTCTTAATGAAAATTTATTTTATTAATTTTCTTTTCATTTGAAAGATACATGTTTGTGTTTTTTGTAGTTTTTTTCTTTTAATTGATTGCTAGTCTTATAATGTTGTTGTTGGAAAAGGTGCTTGATATGATTTCAGTTTTCTTGAAGTTACTGAACTATCCTATGAAGCAACTAACTTTTTGGGGCTGTAGTTTAAACATCTTTTCTATTTTAATAAACAGAAATATGAATTCTATCACTCTTGGAGCAGCATATCTTACAAAAGGCTACAAAAACAGAGTTACTATCTACATAAATCTTTGCATAAAGCACTTATACTTGTCTTATCAAAATCACCCATAAAATAAATAATCCTTGTTTGACTCATTTGTTCTAACAGTATTATTAATACAGAAAAAGTGTTGTGATAGAAGTCTTAGTATTTAAAATTTATCTTATGTTTAAAGTTCTCCTTGAAGTACTCCTTTTAAGTTTCCCATTGATTTCCTTCACCCATGGGTAAATTATTACACTGTTTTCAGGAAGGACAGTAATTAGTCCCTATAGTCATACAAATAAGCATGGATTAGTAGGTAACAAAAGCAAATGTGGATCCATATGTCATTTCCTGAACATGGGTTGATATTCAGCTCAAAGTAGGCAAAACATCACTTGAATTTGTTTAAACTTTGAGAAAGCATAAATCCATAATTAGGGAAAGCTGAATATGACTTATAAATGAATCAAGAAATTCTTCAATTTACTTCCAGTCATTAGCAATTATCCAACAAAAAAAGTGACTATTTATACCTTTCTTCTCTATCATCAGTGTCAAAGCTAAAGTGAAAATTTATATATAAAATCATGCTGATCTTAATTTGGGGGACTTGGAATATACTATGTAGATTACATTTTATTTGTTTATCATTTATTTATTCTGTCCAAGTGTTTAAGAAATGGGGCTATGGGTGAATCAAGCAAGAGTCAAAAATGCCTAAAATCAATGGCAGTAAAATTTCACCTCATTGAGTTAGAGTTAAAATAATTAACTCAAACATGTCTCATATGAAATGGAAATGTCAGTCCAAAACATACATGATTATGTTAAAATATATTCCTTCATTTGAAAATTTTATACCTTCCTCTCTCTAGAGCTTTCTCAAAGAGAAAAACAGTATGAGTTCCAAAGATGTAATGTTTTAGTGAGAACCCTGGAAAAAAATAAGAATGACTAATACTGTAGGTAGAAAGACCTTCTTTACAGACTACTTTCTATTAACATAATAATATTAGAGTACTATTTTAATAAAAGACATCAAGCCTTTTACATTACAAAATACAATGATATTTTATATTGCTAACAAATACATAAACATGTGGTGGAAATATAAAAAAAAAGTATAAGAATCATAACACTGGATTTGTGAAATGCTAGAGAAGGAGGGAGGGAAGAGAGTGAGATAGGAGAGGAACACAGTTGGAACAGTAATTGTATTTATAATGTGTAATTGGAGGAGAAAGAGCAGCAGTGGGAAATCAGCCATAGTGCTAATACTCTGCAAAGCCGGGAATAGGTGCATAGGTGTTCATTACATTATTCTCTATTCTTATCTGTATATTTAAAATATTTCCCAATAAAACAAACCATTTCCAATGGCAACACAAGAAGTATATGTCATAAATATAACAAAATATATAAAAGATTTATTAAAAATTACTTTGTTAACAGGTAGTAAGATATAAATGGAGATAATAGCAAATGTTTAAAGATAGAAAGGTTATATATTTTAAAGAATATAGTTCTCTCCAAATTAATCTTTAAATGTAAAACAATTTTTTTAATGCTGAAATATTTTATATTTTGTCACAAAACACTCAAATCAATAAATAGTCATTATTTTATTAGCCATTGATGTAAAACAATTTCAATTGCCTTTTCCTTGAATTTAACAAGTGATGATAAAATATATATAGAAAAGGAAAGAGCAAAGAATGGCCAATATATTCATGAAGAAGAACAAGTTAGGGGGATTCTCCCACCAAAAATCCTCTTCCAAACACCAACATTTATTAAAAGCCAAGATAAAGATGCAATAGTATAGGGACCAACAAACAAAACAGAGAAGTCATAAATAGACCCAGTGATATAAAACTTCACTTTTAACACAGCGGGCATTCATGATCAATGAGAAAAGGTTAGACTAATCCGTCCTGCAATGGGGCAGTTGGGTTTCAATATGGAAAAAACCATTTAATCTGGTTTCCTGTTTCTCACCATATACTGAAATCACTGCCAGGTAGATTACAGTCCTAAATGTGAGAGACAAATTACAAAAGTTTTAGAAGTCAATTTATAACAACATTTTTATATTACACTGGAAAAGATTTCTTAAACAAAAGACCAAAGCAGTATTTAAAAAAACAAACATTGATAGTCAGATCACATTAAATTAATAACTTTCATAAATCAAGGCACAATTTAAAAAAAAAAAAACTTTAAAAGTAAGCCATAACCCAAGTAAAGATGTCTGTAATACGTCAAAATTCTCCAAGCCAGGCTTCAGCAATATGTGAACCACGAACATCCAGATGTTCAAGCTGGTTTCAGAAATGGCAGAGGAACCAGAGATCAAATTGCCAACATTCGCTGGATCATCGAAAAAGCAAGAAGTTTCCAGAAAAACATCTATTTCTGCTTTATTGACTATGCCAAAGCCTTTGACTGTGTGGATCACAAGAAACTGTGGAAAAGTCTGAAAGAGATGGGAATACCACACCACTGACCTGCCTCTTGAGAAATCTGTACGCAGGTCAGGAAGCAACAGTTAGAACTGGACATGGACAACAAACTGGTTCCAAATAGGAAAAGGAGTACGTCAAGGCTGTATACTGTCACCCTGTTTACTTAACGTATATGCAGAGTACATCATGAGAAACAGTGGGCTGGAGGAAGCACAAGCTGGAATCAAGATTGCTGGGAGAAATATCAATAACCTCAGATATGCAGATGATACCACTCTTATGGCAGAAAGTGAAGAGGAACTAAAGAGCCTCTTGATGAAAGTGAAAGAGGAGAGTGCAAAAGTTGGCTTAAAGCTTAACATTCAGAAAACGAAGATCATGGCATCTGGTCCCATCACTTCATGGCAAATAGATGGGGGAACAGTGGAAAGAGTGGCTGACTTTATTTTTCTGGGCTCCAAAATCACTGCAGATGGTGATTGCAGCCATGAAATTAAAAGATGCTTACTCCTTGGAAGGAAAGTTATGACCAACCTAGATAGCATATTAAAAAGCAGGGACATTACTTTGTCAACAAAGGTCCATCTAGTCAAGGCTATGGTTTTTCCAGTAGTCATGTATGGATATGAGAGTTGGACTGTGAAGAAAGCTGAGTGCCGAAGAATTGATGCTTTTGAACTGTGGTGTTGGAGAAGACTCTTGAGAGTCCCTTGGACTGCAAGGAGATCCAACCAGTTCATCCTAAAGGAGATCAGTCCTGGGTGTTCATTGGAAGGACTGATGTTGAAGCTGAAATTCCAGTACTTTGGCCACCTCATGCGAAGAGCTGACTCACTGGAAAGGACCCTGATGCCGGGAAAGATTGAGGGCAGGAGGAGAAGGGGACGACAGAGGATGAGATGGTTGGATGGCATTACTGACTCAATGGACATGGGTTTGGTGAGACTCCAGGAGTTGGTTTTGGACAGGGAGGCCTGGCATGCTGCCGTTCATGGGGTCGCAAAGAGTCGGACATGACTGAGTGACTGAACTGACTGAATATGGATACCTATACATCCAGTAAAGGATTCATATTCAGAATATTTAAATAACTTCCAGAAATCAATCAATACTGCCAGTGGGAAGTTATAGACATGGTTCAAACAGAGACTTTAAATGGTTTGCATTGCTAGGACTGGGCTCTATACTCCTGCTTTTTGCCATGGAGGATCACATTATTTGGTATTCCACTGGTGCCAGAAAAATGGGAGACACAAGGGCTATACCTGGAACTGAGCTATAGACAGTTTATTTCAACCTCCAGAAACCCACAGATGTGTCTGGTGTTAAAAGGCCACTGCTTTAGGTGGTTTGATATAAACACTAGTGTGAAAATAGCAAAGACAAAGTAAAAACTGTCAATATCCAGGTGATCCTCATTCCTTTTCTTTATTTATTTTCCTTACAGAAGTACATAAGGTTAAACTACTATATATTTTATGTCTTTGTTGATTGTTTATACTGCTGCCTACAGAAACATACATGCACAAATGCACACAAATAAAAGCTCCATGAAGGAAGTAATTTTTGTCCATTTTGTTTTGATCACCCCGATGGCAAAGGATCTGGCACATAGCAAGTACTCAACAAACATTTGCTGAATGAAGAAATAAACAGTACAAAGTTCTGGCACTGATGAAACTTATATTTTAGTGGGAAAAGCCAGAGAATTAACAAGAATTAACAAGTAGGAAGACAAGTACAGTGGCCAGGCCCAGGATAGAGAGGATGGAGGCTACGAGGTACATGGGATATCTTCTGAAGGTAGTCAGCAGGAGTGACTGACTTAATGGATGTGGTGTACAAGAGAAGGGGACACATCTGGAAGCAGGATAAAAAGGAATCAAGGATGACCACTTAGTTTCTGGTCTGAATAATTTACCAAATGGTAGCTTCATTAACTGAGTTGAAGAGGAGCAGTTATGGGGTAAAAGATATCATGAGCTCTATATTATACATTTATTGATCAACTCCTCTATACAGGGTTGTGCTACACGGATGACACAGGTATCTTGTTGTGAGGAACACTTATGCCTTTGTCAGTTGCTAAGTAGGATCAGCAGTTTCACAGCTATCTTTATAATACTGGACTCAACTCAGACCAAAATAAATGCACAAAATAGTCCATGTAAGATATTATTAGTCCCCTTCCTTCTTTATTAGAAGAATACTGGCTTGTTCTTTTGGTTTAGTTTGATTGAGACAGCTATGTGACCAGTTAAAAATCCTTATTTCACATACTATTCATGATTTTTCAAAAGGAGGGGAGAAAAGAACACATATTTGAATCATATACAGTTTTTAAATTTCCAGAAGGATAAAAAAAGACTATTATCAATGGTTACCTGTTTTGGGGGGGAGGGGAAGGAGGGATGTATATGAAGTTGGAAAATGAAGGAGATGTGATTTGAAAGAGAGATTCTCATTAATATACCTTCCTATACTTTGATGTTTTAAGTTTGAGACTGTATTATCTACTAAAAAATAGAAAAAATAATTTTTTAAAATTACTCACCTTCCACAGTATATACCACATCTTCTTTCATGGTGTATGTATGTATACACACACACACATACACATATATACACTATGGAATACAAGTCAGCCATTAAAAAAAAGAATGAAATTTTGTCATTTTCAATGACATGGATAGACTTGGAGGGTATTATGCTTAATGAAAGAACTCAGACAAAGACAAAGACTATATTTTATCACTTATATGTGGATATATAAATATTACAAAAAAGAATAAGAATCACAGATATAGAAAACTAGTGGTTACCAAAGGGGGAAGGAGCAAGATAGGGATAGAGGATTAAAAGGTACAAAGTATTGTATGTAAAATAAATAAGCTACAAGGATATATTGAGCAGTACAAGGAACATGGCCAATATTTTACAATAATTATAAATGCAGTATAATCATTAAAAACTGTGAATAACTATGTTATATACCTGAAACTTATTTAATATTATAAAGCAATTATACCTCAATAATAAAAAATACTCACTTCCTCAGGTTCCCTCACAACTAGGAGTGATCATGTGACAGTACTGACCAATGAGATGTAAATGAAAGTCCCTGAAACAGCAGGTGAGATGGTTGGATGGCATCACCGACTCAATGGACATGGGTTTGGATGGACTCCAGGAGTTGGTGATGGACAGGGAGGCCTGGCGTGCTGTGGTTCACGCGGTTGCAAAGAGTGGAACATGACTGAATGACTGAACTGAACTGAGGACAATTTCACTTTCTTGATAAACACAAGCCAAGCAAGATGAATTTTGCTCTTTGCTATTTCTCCTTTCTTCTTACTTGGGATGTAGATATAATGCCTGCAGTCAGGCATTTGACTGGAAAAACAAGAGCTGCACGCTAATAACGGAAGAAGTGTGAACTTCTAAGAATAGAATAGTATTAACATCATTGCAGGCAGATTCTTTACCATCTGAGCCACCAGGAAAACTGGATTGGGTAGCCATTCCCTTCTCCATGGGATCTTCTGACCCAGGGATTGAACCTGAGTCTCCTGCATTTCATGCAAATTCTTTACCATCTGAGCCACCAGGGAAGCTCCATGGTATTAAGTAATCATAATTTCCAAGTCAAGTAATTTACTCATTCCAGTATGTGTCTGTTTTGCTGGGTTCTTCACATAAGCAATGTGTAAGTGTCCCTACTGGTTTCTTGTCTTATGTAAGTCATGGAAAGATACTGTGAAAGTAAAGGTCTGAGGATCTAAAGAGAGTTCTGATTATTGGTCATGTCTAACCATACCCTTTAGATATAGCTCGGGATTTAGTTTAAAATCACTCTGTTACTGCATTTTTAAAATAAGCATTGCAGAATAGATTTTTATTGGAAAGCTTCAAGTCTTACTATTTTAATGGAGAAGAACAGTTTAAGATGATGACAATGAGGATACATTTTAAGATGAAAATGAAGATATTTTAAGAATTAGGCTTGCAATAAGAATTATTAAGTTCAAGTTTGATTTTCTGTTTTAAATTTCCTGCATAGAATGTTATCTTCCTAGAGCACTTATAAGAAGAGAAAATGTTTGTGTTAGAGACATCATTTCAACCCCTCTCTGCTCTGGAATGAGGTATGTTATTCAGTGTAACACAGAGTTTATAGTACTTCTATTTATAACATCACAGATATAAAAAGAAATATTTTTGAGAAACAGAACTAGCGTAACAATCAAATACTGCAGTGATAATAGGCACATTTCCTTCCAACTAAGCATAGAAATAAATTTTATAGTAAAGATTTTCAGTCATGTTTCTGATGTAAACTATCACATGCAAAAACTTCAAGAAAACTGAACTGATGTAGAATTTTTTAAAAAAATGTTTGGCTAAGAAAGAAAAGTAGAAGATTCTTACTCTGTTCTGAGTATGACTGCTTACAACAGGTTGAGCTTAACTATTAAGACTTGTCTGTGGAATTCATTTTGATGAAACTGACCAGGTAATAGCAAAAAGTCTGGAATAAGCACTATCACATGCAAAAACTTCAAGAAAACTGAACTGATGTAGAATTTTTAAAAAAAATATTTGGCTAAGAAAGAAAAGTAGAAGATTCTTACTCTGTTCTGAGTATGACTGCTTACAATAGGTTGAGCTTAACTATTAAGACTTGTCTGTGGAATTCATTTTGATGAAATTGACCAGGTAATAGCAAAAAGTCTAGAATAAGCAAAAATTCTTGCTTATTCAGGCACATATATTATTTCTGTGCTGCAAGTAGCCATATCAAATGAATGCCAATTGACTTAGACAATTTTGGAGAAGATTTTTATATCAGAACTTAGACTGGTATGTACAGTTTTAAAATCACATGTTCTTGGAAATAAAAATAGATCGTCAAATCCAGACAGGCTCATAATCCAGGGACTCATTTAATCAAGATTTACTGATATGTAAAATACAGTCAATCCAAATTTTATTTCTAACAGGAAAAGAAAGACTAAATTCAATTAAAAAATTTTTTTTAAGTGTGATCAAAATGTTAGAAAGTAGTAAAAGTTTATTAACTAAGAAATGAGCGTTCTCTAAATGGTTCTTTGGGGAAGAATTTTGTTTAGCTGATTGTTTTTCTTGAGCTTTGTGGCTAGGAAGATTTTCTTGGCTGATTAAGTCACATGTACAGACTGACCATCAGCTTTTGGAAAAAGTGGTACAAAATGCTCTAAGACTATTCGATTTCCTTTTGATAAAGCCACATATATAAGAATCGAGGTATAAGATTTGGTTAACTAAAGTAAATAGTCATTGGGGGAAAAAAAAGTACATGCCTATAATTATCACATCTATGATGGTTGGGAAATCCTGAAAACAATTTCACAGATGATAATACACACTATATTTCTGAGAAAATATGAATAATATACATTGGTCATATATTCCATTCTTCTAAATGTATTACAGATTCTTAGATCTGGTACTCAAAAGGAATATGCAATAATGCTGAAGAAAAAAAAATCAAAGAATTCTAACAGCCCTTCTAGGCCACCTTTCCACAGAAGTTCCAACCTATAACCTCTGAAGCAAAAATTACTATTAGACTCAACTTCTACACTTTGGTTTCTTAGTTTTCTTTATTTCAACCTAAAACAACTGTCAATATCCTTAAGATCTGTAGGGAAAGAAGCAATCAGAAAAGGTACTTTAAGTTCCAATTTCAGTCACCTCCATGAGAATACTGAGAGAGATGTCACATATTCCTAGTTAGCACGCTTTCACTCTTCCTAGCGGTTAAATCATTCCTGAGTAGTAAGTGAAAGGACACAGAAAGGTGCATTAACTCTTTCTGGCCACTTGGGAACTATTTGGTACACAACTATGGAAAGGCACTAAATGTGCCCTTTAGCGCATGGCTGACTGTCTCAAGTCATTCAAGCAATTAAGAGAAAACTCTCTATTGCTGTTTAACATTATGTACTAGATTTTGCTGCAATTTAAACTGGGTCTATGCACAAGTTTTAGGAGGTGATATTCAAATGGAAATATATATACCAGAGGCTCAGAAAATAATACCGCTATTAGGCAACCATGAAGCTCAAAATTCTGTTACACCTTGATAATGCAGTCTTCTTCTCATATGTTTTCATGTAAAATGAGACCATTTGTTTAAGCCAATTGTGACACTGACTTTTAAAAACTGAAGAGGATGCGCATGCACACACACACATACATATGTGTGTAGACACACATTTATATGACATCCAGTTTAATACAGGTGAAATGGAGTAAGTAAATATTTCATAAAGCATTGAATGTATATACAAATGTGATTAGAAGACACAGACTATGAGATCAAATATCCATCTTAAAATTTCAC
This sequence comes from Ovis canadensis, assembly GCF_042477335.2. Classification (NCBI taxonomy): domain Eukaryota; kingdom Metazoa; phylum Chordata; class Mammalia; order Artiodactyla; family Bovidae; genus Ovis; species Ovis canadensis. The sequence goes on along the minus strand of NC_091258.1, from coordinate 51,712,437 downwards.
TGCTTTGGTAGTTAAAACAGTAAGAGAAAAGCAACATTGTTTTGCACTTAGAAACCTGTTTCTAATCAACTGAGCTACTCCTATGGGGTCAAATAAAAATGATTAGCTTATTAAAAGCATAGCTTTGGTATTTAATAAGCAAAAATGATTGAAAATTCTGTTCCAGATCCTGATAATTTTAGTGTTTCTAGTTAAGCCTGCAAAATTGCATTCATTATTAGTGTCTAGATTCATTAACAATTCAATTTATAGATATTAATGCTTATAATGCATGCTTCGCTTGCCAAAACTTGAAGAGAAATTGTTTCAATTAGCTTTCATGGATCATGAATCCTACCGGCTGGGTATTTTTAGACAAAAGATACAAACACATCCCCAAGCAATGCTAATGCACAGCTGGGACTCATGTGTAAGGTCACTTGAGCTAACAGTTTAAAAGGAAAAACAGTAAATGAGTTTTACCAAGATGAGCAAGACAGGAACAGTCTTCTATTTCCAACCAAATATTTGAAAGGCATATACACACCTTGAGAAAAATGGCAACAGAATTATTTGCTTTTGTGATTTCTAAAAGATAAAATCACTAGATAGAAATTGGTAATCTTAACTCAGCAAGCAGTAGCTAGCACATAAGACAATGTAGGAAGCTGTAGTGAGTGATCTTAAATCATTCTTTTGTAGGAAAGAAAGGGAATCTCCTAGTTGTCTCAGTCTTCACAGAAATACAAATTCTGTCCCTTGCACAAGAGCCATGCTTTTGGTAGAAGAATAAAAAAAACAAACAAAAAAACAGATTTATGTCCCGAAAGATCTAGGCAACAATTCAAATTTAGAGAAAATTATTAATTTTCCACTTCATTTTGGGCTGCACACAACTAGCTCAAAGTTGCTAATTAATGTCAATAGCAAAGGGTACCCTTTAGGCAGAAGAAAATTTCTGGACAATTTCCACCTCCTCCAGGTACGTTTCTCTCACACAAATCTTCACATAAATTGACGACAACAGCCCATCCTTGCACTTTTCACTTGCTGTAAAGTAGTGCAGTATAGTGTAGTGAAACCTACCATAGCATAACACCATATCTCCATCCCCATGGGGTCCCTCATTGTTCGTAGCTTGATAGTTAGCAGCGTATGAAGAGAATGGGGTGACTTTCACCTTAAAACGAGATAGTTCACTTCTCTTCAATGAAATGAAATGCTGACTCACATCATATACTTTCCTGAGTGCCTCAAGAACAATTCCAACTCCCTCAAGGATCTCTTGAGAGAAACTTAGAGAAATTTTAAACTAGTAGTATGAAACAAAAATTAGGTTTGATAAAACCATGAGATTTCAGAAAACTGATGAGACACTAAACTCTATGAACATTAATGTCAGAAAAGCACAGCTGGGAGAGAGTATAAACTCTTCAGGAACATTTTAGATGAGAAGGTATGAAAAGGTAAAATGTCTCTTCTAAAACTAACTGAACTTTGGATTAAATATTTGATATTGGTCTGGAGGAACAACAAATACATGTCTAGAACAAATGTTCATTATTATATTTCTTAGCCTTAATAGTGTTATAATATCTCCAATGACAACTGGGAGTCTGCCACAAAAATCACCACAAAAATCATTACTGCCACAAAATTACTTAATAATTAATTAATAATACTCACAAATATAGAGATTAAAATCTAGATTTCAGGAAAAATGTATATATAAACAAAGGGAAATATGATTGCTTCTAGAAAGGTATAAAATCTAATGTATGAGAATGAATTAAAGGATGATGGGAGAAAATGGAAAAAGAATTTAGAGTGAAAAGTAAAAATTTCAGTTTCTGAAAGAATAATTTGGAGAAAGATCTTAAGAGGGTGGGATGATTTGGGAGAATGGGAATTCTAACATGTAAACTATCATGTAAGAATTGAATCGCCAGTCCATGTCTGACATAGGGTGCAGCATGCTTGGGGCTGGTGCATGGGGATGACCCAGAGAGTTGATGTGGGGAGGGAGGTGGGAGGGGGGGTCATGTTTGGGAACGCATGTAAGAATTAAAGATTTTAAAATTAAAAAAAAAAAAAAAGCCTGACAGAAAAAGGACTAGGCTAAAAGCAGTATGTTTAATACATGGGAATAAACACAAGAAATAATGATGTAACCTATTCGTTTATTCAGTCAGTATGATTGCAGAAACATATAAAGTGCATTTCCCACACTGCCAAATTAATAATAAGTAAATTATTCCTGAAAAACTACAATTTATTTTTTAAGCCAAAAAGGTTATTTAATAAGTTAACTGGCCCAAAGCACACACACAAACTCATATATACCTAAAATGGAATGACAAGGGCCATGGCCACTGATGAAATCATTAGCACTACCACATTACTATTCAGGCCTATAATTCATTCTTTAGTATTAGAGTCCATAGGGGCCTGCTTTGCTTTGCCACACTGAAAATAGAGAACAGCAGGGATCCCTGTTACAAGAATATCACTTCCCCATTCTTTCATAAGCTTCCTCCAGCTTTTAAGTGCTCTGATTATTCTTCTGTCTCTCTCTGGCTAACCTATTACTTAAAGTACTTCTTCCATCGTGTTCCTTCCATACCTCTGTAATGGATGTAAAGGTCAGTGACCCCCTCAGGAATAGTAGTATTTTCCACAAGGAGTGTGGTGAGGTAGTCATGGGATTCCCATTACTGTTAACAGGGCTTGAAGGCTATACTCCCTTACTAAAAATCCAACCCAGGCTTCTGATGCTGAGAATTATGTTTTCACATAATCTGTACTACCTACAGAGCCAATGGTTGTAAGACAACAAAGGATTTTTAGAGGATGACAGTGTACAGCAGTAAATATAACCAGGTATACAGATTATCAGAAATCCAAACTGGCATATATATTAACATTATGGAGCAGTTTGTGAAAGTGGCTAAGTGTAGAGGTCTGGAGCTAACTACATCCATAATTTTGAGGAAACCAATTGGGTGGTGGGGTGATAGTTCATACTATATCACTCATGAGATAAACATTTCAGTGCTTTTCCTATAATGACTTCCCAGAGGAACAAAAAGGAAATTAGTTCAATGTAGTGTTTTACAGAAAAAAATAACATAAATATTATAATTTCATGAAGGCAAGCATACCATCTTACTCACCAGTATATGCCCATGGTCAACCCTAAAATAATGCCTGCCACATAGTACACGCAAATATTTGTTGAATATATAAATTACGCTTTACAATGTGGCCTAAGCTGCTTCTTACAGAAAACAATAGTAGCTTCTTTCAAAGGTTGTGTGAGGATTAAAAGAAACCAAGGAGTAATGTAAGATGATAACCTGAGGGGAAAGTGAAACCTGGTAAGAGGTATACTCAAGACTCTGTACTATTTTCCGTAAATCTAAAGTTATTCAAAAATAAAAAAAAGTTCAGTCTAACAAACACATGAAAAGATGCTCAACATCACTCATTATTAGAGAAATGCAAATCAAAACCACAATGAGGTACCACTTCACACCAGTCAGAATGGCTGCGATCCAAAAATCTGCAAGCAATAAATGCTGGAGAGGGTGTGGAGAAAAGGGAACCCTCCTACACTGTTGGTGGGAATGCAAACTAGTACAACCACTATGGAGAACAGTGTGGAGATTTCTTAAAAAATTGCAAATAGAATTGCCATATGACCCAGCAATCCCACTGCTGGGCATACACACTGAGGAAACCAGAATTGAAGGAGACACATGTACCCCAATGTTCATCACAGCACTATTTATAATAGCCAGGACATGGAAACAACCTAGATGTCCATCAGCAGATGAATGGATAAGAAAGCTGTGGTACATATACACAATGGAGTATTACTCAGCCGTTAAAAAGAATACATTTGAATCAGTTCTGATGAGATGGATGAAACTGGAGCCGATTATACAGAGTGAAGTAAGACAGAAAGAAAAACACCAATACAGTATACTAACACATATATATGGAATTTAGAAAGATGGCAATGATGACCCTGTATGCAAGACAGCAAAAAAGACACAGATGTGTATAGTGGACTTTTGGACTCAGAGGGAGAGGGATAGGGTGGGATGATTTGGGAGAATGGCATTGAAACATGTATACTATCATGTAAGAATCGAATCACCTGTCTATGTCCAATGCAGGATACAGCATGCTTGCGGCTGGTGCACGGGGATGACCCAGAGGGATGTTGTGGGGAGGAAGGTGGGGGGGGGGTTCATGTTTGGGATCGCATGTACACCCGTGGTGGATTCATGTCAATGTATGGCAAAACCAATACAGTATTGTAAAGTAAAATAAAGTAAAAATTAAAAAAAAAAAGTTAAAAAAAAAAAGTATCAAGCAAAACACTTGAGCCAGGCATCAGATATTTGGCTGGTATGATCAACAAGTGTTTCCCGATCTTCCTCACAACATCACCCATTCATGCAGAGGAATCAGGAGTATCCTAGTGATGTTGACCAAAAGGACTAACCAATCAACTGACAAATCACAGTAGAGATTTGCTGGCTTTGTTTATTTGTTGGTTAGTGCCTGAAACCTGTGAAGTAATGTGAAACTTCCTGAGTCATGTCCGACTCTTTGTGACTCCATGGACTGTAACCTGCCAGGCTCCTCAGTCCATAGAATTCTCCAGGCCAGAATACTGGAGTGGGTAGCCTTCTCCAGAGGATCCCTTCTCCAGAGGATCTTCCCAACTCAGGGACTGAACCCAAGTCTCATGCATTACAGGTGGATTCTTTACCACTGAGCCACCAGGGAAGCACAAGAATACTGGTGTGGGTAGCCTATCCTTTCTCCAGGCAATCTTCCCAGCCTAGGAATCGAACCAGGATTTCCTGCATTGCAGGCAGATCCTGAAACCTGTAATGGCCCTAAATTATTCTGATTATTCTCACTAGATACTACTGAAGGACTCTACCATTACCACCTCTCACTTTTTCTTTTTTTCTCTTATATTTTTTTACCCCATGGTAATTTTCTTTGTTGTCCTCCCAACGGTACCCACTGACACTTACTGGCATTTCTTGGTGGTGACTCCCATCCTAAAATATGGTCACTAAAGCTACTGCTTTCAGAAGAGAAGAGTTAGATTTTATTAAAAATCTAACTCTGGTTCCCAGATGTTCCAATGCCTTAAGCCTAATATTCATGAATAGGATAGCAGCTAAGTTAAAATATTAAAAAAAATCATTCCCTTGAAATGCAAAAATAATGTTTCCATAGACAATCTTCCAAATAATGGTGAAATAATTGCCAAATCTCTATATCTACATATGAGGGTTCTGGTGGGATATTTATTCCTACAACTGACAATTATATTTTTAAAGTTATTTCAGAAAAAATAAAATTGGCTCTTTCTAGAAAGCCATCTTTTTTTTATAGCAAAAAGTTGGGAAAAAAAGATTTAACATTGATTATCAGTTTATCTGTCCCATTTTTAATGAATATACAGAATCATCGCTGAAGGTTTATAAGCAAAACAAATACAGTAAATGACATCAATTTCCTCATGCATGTGTGTGTGCTAAGTGGCTTCAGTTGTGTCTAACTCTGCGATCCCATAGACTGTAGTCTGCCAGGCTTCTCTGTCCATGTGATTTCCCAGGCAAGAATACTGGAGTGGGTTGTCTCCAGGGAATTTTCCTGACCCAGGGATCAAACCTACATCTCCTGGGTTTCCTGCATTGCAGGCAGATTCTTCACTGCCTGCAATACAGGAGACCCTGGTTTGATTCCTAGGTTGGGAAGATCTGCTGAAGAAGGGATAGGCTAACCCACTCCAGTATTCTGGGGCTTCCCTTGTAGTTCAGCTGGTAAAGAATCCCCCTGCAATGTGGGAGACCAGGGTTCAATCTCTGGGTTGGTAAGATCCCCTGGAGAAGGGAAAGGCTACCCACTCCAGTATTCTGGCCTGGAGAACTCCATGGACTGTATAGTCCACGGGGTTGCAAAGAGTCAGACACAACTGAGTGGTTTTCACTTTCACACTCTCTATGGGTGGGTACCAGAAATCCACACTTATTGAAAACTTCCCTGGTGATTCCAATATATATTCCTATATAGTCCAATATAGTCAGACAAGCTTTTTGATCCAAATCGTGCTGCTTCAGAGTTAATAGAAATCAATTATAGCATAGGTTTTCATATCAAAATATATTTTTCTTTAAAAAGAGAAACTATTAAATTAGCTAAACAAACACAACTGACAACTACTATGCTCCTTTTGGTTCCTTGAACTGTAAAGTTCATCCTCATTCATTTTGCTCTTATCTCTGGCTGCAAAATTCTTTTTCATCACACTCACCATTCATCCAGTTTACTCTTCCTCTCAGCCTACTGGTCTCAGGGTAATCATTTTACTTTCCTAGACTTCTTTAAGGATTCCTTGCCCCCTACCACCAACATCCCCTTCCTTTATTAATCTCACCTCCTTGTTACTTCCTTCATGCTACTCATCATAACCTAGAATTATATTGTCAATTTGTCTTTTTGCTCAGTCTCTCCCCACTTAACCTTGTCTTTCTTTTCACCATAATAATCCTACTGCCTAGAACATTTGGTGGGGGTGGGGGTTGGGGGTAGGTTATATTAGCTAGGTTTCCCAGGTGGCTCAGTGGTAAAGAATCTGCCTGCCAATGAAGGAGATGTAGGTTCTATCACTGGGTCGGGAAGATCCCCCTGGAGAAGGAAATAGCAACCCAATCCTTTATTTTTGCCTGGAGAATTCCATGGACAGAGCAGCATTGCGAGCTATAGTCATTGGGATCGCAAACAGTTAGACATGACTTAACGACTGAGCACACACAGTACACAGGTTATATTAGCCAGGGATTTTGGAAGTCAAAAAACTGACACCAATCCCAGTTAATCAAGCACATAGGATACCCAGTCAGAAACAAAGCCCAAAGAACATGTCCAGTATGATGAGAAAACTACTGTCTTTGGTTCTGGGTGTTTATACTGCTGACTCCACTAAAGTAGAGTCTGGTGATAGAAACACAGCCAGCTCTGGAAAGTGGATAAGGCTTTACACATTGTTCTGCTGGCATAGCACATCATTGAAAACAAAGTCCTAGTCCTTCATATCACCAGGTCTGATTAAAAAATTTGTTTGTTTGGCAGAGCTTAGGTTTGATGCCTGTACCCCTTTCAATAAGGTTGCATTTTCAGTCTCTACTGTGGTAGATGAGCTTGGCCTCATACAGAAGGGGTTCAAATATAAGAAGGGGTTCATATACACCTAAATATAGGTAGGTGGCCAAAACGAAGGATAAATGTACCCATTCATCTCAGATGTTTCTTCAATGAATAAATCCTAAAATATATTCAAAATATTATTAGACTAAGTTTTAAATAAATACGTGCAATTATGAATGTTCTCATATTTAACTGCTATCAATTACTCTTTATTCTAATTCTGGTTTCCTCCTTCCAGACTTGAATAAAAAACACCTATGTTTCCAAGCAGCTTGAATTTCTTTAACAACAATGTGGGAGAAAATGTGAGAATCTTTTCAGATTCCCCTTAGATAAAGGACTTATTACCCAGCTGCTGGGAGAGTGATCAGCCATCATCTGACAGGCCCTTCTACAATGGCGTCAGCTGGAGGAAGCCATATTCCCTAAGGGTGGATCTCTTCTCAGGGTGGCCTGCATCCAACAGCTGATCAAAATGGGAATATAAAGGCTTGAACCTTTGGCCCCAGCTCCAGATAACTTTAAAAACCAATCAAAGCTGAGAGTTCCTCACAGGGTCAGTCCAGGCTGGCATTTGACTTTCCAAATGCTTGACTTCTCCTGCTACCCAGCCCTGCTCTCTTCCCCTGCCTTCACAAATGTTGACCCCAAGGGCACTCCATAATAAACACTCTGCAAGCTAAAATGCCTTTTGGAGTCTACATCCTGGGGAACAGCCAGGGATAGTTAGTACCACTAGTGACCCAAGAAAGCAGGCATTCAGGTGGAACTGAAAAGCTCTGGAAACTTTCTGATGTAATGTAAGTATTCTATACGTAAATTGGGTTAATATTTACATTTGTGTACACAAAATTTGTGTAAGTTTGTTTAATAAACAATTTTAAATAAAAATAAATAACTTTAAAACATGTATATGTAATTTGTTTAATAAAATTTATTTTACCTTTTATAAATTATACCTCAATAATATATAAAAAGAGAGAAGGCAGAAAATTAAGAGTGTCTTATTGATTAGGTGGCTTCCAGTTCCTTTCACAGTGGGCACTGATATATGATGTAAAAAAGATAGCTGCTGCTGCTGCTGCTGAGGTACTTCAGTCGTGTCCGACTCTGTGCAACCCCATAGATGGCAGCCCACCAGGCTCCCCCGTCCCTGGGATTCTCCAGGCAAGAACACTGGAGTGGGTTGCCATGTCCTTCTCCAATGCATGAAAGTGAAGAGAGAAAGTGAAGTCGCTCAGTCGTGTCCAACTCCTAGAGACCCCATGGACTGCAGCCTTCCAGGCTCCTCCATCCCTGGGATTCTCCAGGCAAGAACACTGGAGTGGGTTGCCATTGCCTTCTCCAAAAAAAGATAGCAGATAATTCCTACTAGCAAATATCAGCTAATAGGTAGTCAGTGATGCCTTCTGGTGTTTAGTTGAAGGTGTTAGTAGTTTGGAAAGAAGGTCTTTTGTGAGACATTCTCATTGTGAATATATAATTGACACAAATCTATTAAAGTTAAAGATGATTAGGTTCAACTGACAAACTGCTAAAATGAGATCATATGCTAGCTGCCATATTCTATCTGAATAAGTTAAATCACTATCGAGACAGTACAGCTAGAACAAGGTAATTACAGGATATTATAATTTTTTCCCTTAAGCTAAATAGCTTTTCAACATAAGTACAAATAGCAGGTATTGCCTGAGAAACTATTTAGTGTTTAGCACCCTTTTGATTTTGCTTCAAAATTCCAGTGAACACAGACCAAACAATTAAATTTGATGGCAATGCATAACTAAGCCTTTATCTAAATAAGTACCTAAACATCTCAAGGATCAAAATTTGAATGCTTTGGTGACCTTTCATTTACAGATGCAGAGAAACTGACAGAACATTGAATATCCTCAACCAAAAGTTAAATGAAAACCAAGAAATATCACTGAGAACACTTTCTCTAGTTTTATTTTTAAATTTCACTACTACACAGAAGTCTGGAAAATAAAATTTTAAAATTAAATTTGTACTTTTCTTTCCCTGTAGTTTCCCCTCCTCCTCACTGCAAAAAAAGTTCCTGATTTTAAACAAGTAGAATATTAACACTGAAGTTACCTCATAGCTATGGTATCTTTAATTATTATTTTCAGAATATAGGTAGAAAAATGGAACTGAGAAATAGCTTGCCTCAAGGAACAGTTCAGGCTGTAAAGCACTGAATCAACCAAAGCAAGAATTCTCAACCTTACCATTCTACTAACAGATTCTAGGTTGTAGCCTCAAGAAAAATGTGTACCCAAACATCCTATGCTGAAAAATCATTTAGCTTAGAAAATAAGTTAAACCTCCTTTATGCAGAAGCAGGTTTTTTGGCGTGACTTCAGGTTAGTGAGAGGAATCCACTTCCTTATTAAGACATATCCAACTATGGAAATAATGTGCAGCTCCAGAATTAGTAACAGTTTTATTATTACCATGGTGTGGAAATAAAGTATGTTCTTTTGCTCTGTTATTCAGTCTGGTTAATTATCCATGTAAAGTTATTCCTGGCAACTCCAAAGCCAAAATTCTAACTTGAACATTGTTAGTGTTAAAAGAGAGAGATTTCTGCTAAAGGAAAAGTCTTGCTTAATTCTAATATATATGCTATACTTTTCTGACTCAGAGGAATGTGATCAACAACCACTAATACTGAACACTATAGTTTCAAGGCTAAATAGATAACATACTTTTTTTTTTTTTTTGCTAATCAGACCACTCACATGATATGAGGCACATTGGTTTTATATATCTATACCTAACAATGGCAGCATTCAAAGTGCTAAAATAGGAGCAGGAAGAGGAAGAAAGTCAGAAAGTACTCAATATAAAACTTCTATGAGCACCACTGTATTTAGGGGGCTTACTTAGGCAATGAAGCATAAAACAACAATTTACAGCACAAATACACTATTATAAATCATGACAATGTAGAGACTGAAAAAACAAATATACTAAGATTGGAAAAGGGAAGGACATTAGAAAGTTGCTGCTATATCCCAAAGATGCCTGAACTAAGGCAATAGGAGGTGTGATGGGAAAAATGAACCAAATTTGGAAGACATTAAGTGTCTAGAATTAATGGGACTCAGCACCCAATGGAGGAAAAAAGGGGGAAAAAAAGGAGGAGTCATAGGAAGCTCCTACTTTGTGGACTCTACTTGGGCACCACCTTTTCCAAGAAGCTTTTCCTGAGTCCACTATTTGAGTTCTATGTTCTTTCTTGTGATATAAATGTCTATGGCACACACTTCTACCACAGTGTTTACTAAATTGTGAAGTTATTCTCTGTTCATGTGTTTTCTCTTCTATTAGTCTCTGTGATAGAGGGCAAGGACCTTATCTCATAATGTCTCTAATAGCTCTGTACTCCAGAACTTAGTGCCTGGCATAAAACATTTAAATACAAAAAGAAAACAAAAACCTTCTGAAATAAAGAAGGATGCAGATGATGCCACCAACTAGAATAGGAAATACATAACAGAAGCAGGTTTATTCTGGGGATGGAATATGCTGAGGTAGGATAATAATGTTAGGTTTTCCTTATGTGACTATGACATGTGCAAATGCAAACTGTGAGTCTGAAAGTTGAAGATCAAGAGGGAGATTGAAAATAGAATTAGTAAGTATCAGAAAGCAAGAGGTACAGGCAATAACTAAAACCTTGTGCATGTGGACCAGATTGTCCACAAAATGCATAAAATAGAAGTAAGGCCAAACAAAGACCGAATCTTAGAAAACTCCTACGTTTAAGGGATAGGGAAAATAATCGGAGTTCCCAAAAGGAGTCTGAGGAGGGATTAGAGAGGAAGAAGGAAAAAAATCAGAGAAAAAATATCAAAGAAGGAAATTTAAAAACTGGTGATTCTGGCAGAAGCAGTTTCAGTGGAGAAAGGTCGGTAAAAAGCCATCCTACTGTTGAGGAAGAGCAATGAGAGATCAGAAGTGGAAACAGTGAGAAGAGTCAAGAAGCTTGAGTGTGAGGTAAAGAAGAAAGGAAGGTGGTCCAGGGTCAATGGCAAACTTCATATTAACTTGTTTATTTAATTAAGACATCTTAACCGTGCATATATACTGAGTAGAAGTAAACAGAGAAGCTAAGGGGGAAAAAGGGAATAAGTTGATAAAGTGAATCACTGAGAAGATCAAAAGGGATGTAATCACAGTTTAAGACAAAAAGAATGGATAAGGGTATATAAATACAGGGGAGCAACGAGAAAGCCACATAAAGATAAGGGGGCTCCCTTCTGAATGCCTCAACTTTCGTGGTAACCTAATAGGTGAAGTCACATGCTTAAAGTTTTTTCCATGAGAAAGAAACTCTGAGGACAGTGACAAAAGTTTGAAATAACTGTTGAAAGAAAAAGAAGAAAGCTGAATTGGAAACACAGAGAGCTGCCACATAATACTAGAGGTTCGAAATGAAGTTAAATCCAAAAATCTACGCTAAGTATGTGTATATATATACATAAAATGAAGTCGCTCAGTCGTGTCCGACTCTTTGCGACCCCATGGACTGTAGCCTACCAGGCTCCTCTGTCCATGAGATTTTCCAGGCAATAGTCCTGGAGTGGATTGCCATGTATAGCAGTCTTCAATATTATGTGATTTTCCCCTCCAGCCATAGAAGATAAAAGTGTAAAAGTTAAATAAAATGGAAGTGGGAAAGATAGAAATGAGTTACATATATGCAAAAATTCATTTAAGCTGTATACTGCAGATCTGTTCACTCAACTTTTAAGTTACACCTTAATATAAATATATATATTTTTAAAACATAACTCTATTATACACCTCTGTTCAAGTATCCTATTCCTTTCACCTTCAAATCAAGAGGCAAAAAAAGTACCTCTAAAACAATATCTATTTAAAAACAGCAGGTTAAAAAAGAAAGTAACAAAAAGACTGGAAATAAAAACAAACAAAAACCTGGGAAAAGACCCTCCTCCCCTTCAAATGCTTGTTTTTAATCTGGAGTAAATCACAGACCACCAAGTATAGTCTGACTTGGCTATCAAGCACCAGTTCCCACATGAAAATTGTTATTGTTGGCTTTAGCACTTTAATCCAAAGAGGACACAAATTCTGCTCATGTTTGAATAACCCTTGCCAACAAATTGATCCCATAGCAGCAGGGCTGCAAGGAGTAGTTTCAAAGATTGAAGGGAAACATAAATGGGGAAAAATGCAGTAAATATATTTCTTCCTACTTAGAACCTAGGCTAGATTCCTTAAAAAAAAAAAAAAAAGCTTTTAATCTTTCCTCTTTTTGCAAAAGCAACCCAAAAGGGCATTAGAGAACATCTGTAATTTACATAGAAGGGAGCAATGCCAAAGAAATACAGATTCCACAGCTGTTAACCCAGGGGACAACTCAAATCAAGCAAATCTCTAAATAAGGTCTGAAAGGCAGATGATCTGCTAGAGGGCAGCCAACTTCCAAAACCAGGAGTATGGAGTGGGCACTTGGAATGCTAATGTCTGCCTTTCTGGAAAGCTACCTTTTGTCTTTATACGGGCAAACCAGAACAATTCATTATTCCTTTGCCAGTTAAGATATACCCAAAGAAGTCTAGAAATTTTGCCTGGCCACCATCTAGCGCATGAACATAAGAAAGGACTTTCCTTGTGATTTTACTATTTATCTTCTTCATCTATTCAATATTATATGTTGGTTTAACAATTTAAAAGCTCCTAAATGTACAATATCGAAGTTGATAAACTTTCAGAAACTCTCAAAAAGAATAGGCTATAGAACCAAACTCCATGGATTCAAGATCCAGCTTCTTCATTTCCAGTGTTGCCTTGGGCAAGTTACCTTACATTTACAGGCCTCAGGTTACCATCTGCAAAGTGAAGATGATTTTATATTACCTATTTATAGAGCTATGTAGATTAGACAGTCAATACATCAATACATATAGACACTTAAAACGTTATTTCAGATACAGACAAGTGTTCCCTTAGTCTTAGTTCTTTTTATTAAGTCCCTATCTTATCGGTTTGCAGCAAGCCTGTCTCTTTACTACGACTTCTAAAATTTGCATGGCACCCAGCATTAATTAATGTGGCTTATACTCTGTGAATCGGAGAAGGCAATGGCAACCCACTCCAGTACTCTTACCTGGAAAATCCCATGGACGGAAGAGCCTGGTAGGCTGCAGTCCATGGGGTCGCTAAGAGTCGGACACTACTGAGCAACTTCACTTTCACTTTTCAGTTTCATGCATTGGAGAAAGAAATGGCAACCCACTCCAGTGTTCTTGCCTGGAGAATCCCAGGGGCGGCGGAGCCTGGTGGGCTGCCTTCTATGGGGTCGCACAGAGTAGGACACGACTGAAGCGACTTAGCAGCAGCAGTACAGCAGCAGCAGCAGCATATCCTGTGAATGCCTGATAGGTAGCAAAGAGTCTCAAGCTGTGGCATGGTTGGTGAATTTGCTAGCCAATAACTGTGCTTAATTGCTCAGTCATGTCTGACTCTTTGCAACCCCATGGGCTGCAGCTTGCCATGCTCCTCTGTCCATAGGGACTCTCCAGGAAAGAATACTGGAGTGGATGTCATGCCCTCCTCCAGGGGATCTTCCCAACCAAGGGACTGAACCCAGGTCTCCTGCATTGCAGGCAGATTCTCTACCAGCTCAGCTACCAGGGAAGTCCCCACCACTAACTGGCAAGCAAATATCAATGACTCCATTGTAAAAATAAATACATTCAGACCTGCGATTTGAAGGTTAAAGGCTCAATACACTAACTCTATTTCCCTTGACTAGTAGCCCTCTTCCACATAATATATGTGTTTACTGTTATGACCAACTGACTGCCTTTTCCACAAAATATTAAGATATTTAATATTAATGCATTGATTAATAAATATTAATATATGCATACACAGCATTTAGAAGGATTAAGCAGAACACTAGGAAATTAAGAGATACAATTGAGTGAAAATTCAGAAGGAAATAGAAAGAAAAATGGATTCTAAATCCCTAGAAAAGAGTTTTAGTAAGATTTCATACTTTTTCCCCCTTTTCTGTTAGGTTAATATTAAGTAGAGTCTGTCCCTTTAACTGTCAAATGGCTTTCCAGCCTACAAGTAATCTTTCTCCACAGAGGAGTCTTTTAAAAGTTATAAATAAAATATCCCAAATATTTTCTTTTTCCCACAGATGAGAACATTAGAACACTGACATTTTAATCTGTTCTGTACAAGAATGAGTTGTGTCAACACAGTGCTCCCAGCTATAGCACTGAAAAAAAACAAGTTTAATTAAAGACAGAGAAGAAACTGCATGTGGAGCCTAAGCCACTGAGATACAATGAAGTGTGTCATCTTCAGAGTCAGTTTTCTATGAACAAATCTCTTTGTCACTGTCAGGAAGAAAACAAAAGACATAGCAAAGTAAAGGTCTGATGCTATAAAGGAAAAACATGGTGGTGTCAAACTTTAATATTAAGACTAAGAATTCAAACTTAATATTTGTGTAGTACTTGCTACCTAATTCCAGAGTCTGAACACTACTCCTAACATCATAAAACATTTTTGGATATAAATAGATATCTATCAACTATATGCTGTACAAGATAGAGCTGAAGCACAAAAAGGGAAAGAAGCTTAGCCAAGATCACAAGGTAATGGTTTAGCAAAAATGAATAATGCTTTTACTGGGTTTGTTCCAGAATAGTGGTTATATTCCTTCCTCAAATTCTAACTTGAAGATAAAAAGTACCAAGATCATAGCGCTAGTTTCCATTATTAAGCATAGCTCTAATCTAACAGTGGCTTGTCTCCCCATCTCCTGCACTTGCACCAGGGCACCCTACATCAGAGAGGCAGGGCAGCACAGTGAAGAGAAAACAGGGCACACAGGCCCAGGTTCCCACCTCAGCTCTACCACTTCCCAGCTCACTAACTTTTGGGCAGTCTACCTATTTTTGATTCTTTTTCGTCATCTATAAAATAGAGATGATAGCAACTAGTCAATACTGTCATGGTAAGCCCATAAAAAAGTTGGGAAACATTGAGTTTAAAACATGTCTATGAGGAAGTATGCAATGGGATGAAGATAAAGACTAAATTGAAGAGGGTGTACTGGTGCTAGTGGTAAAGAATCTGCCTGCCAATGGAGGAGACACAAGAGATGCGGGTTTGATTTCTGAGCTGGGAAGATCCCCTAGAGGAGGGTGTGGCAACCCACTCCAGTATTCTGGCCTGGAGAATCCAATAGACAGAGGAGCCTCGTGGGCTACTGTCTGTAGTGTCACAAAGAATCGGACACAACTGAAGTGACTTAGCACACATGCACACATACTATACAACAGTCATTGCCTGGTTTGGTGGTTCTGTGGAAGATCAAGAGAGAAAGACAAGGAGAAGAAGGAGTCATTCAAAACTGCTCTAGTAGCCAAGGCACCAAACATATAGGCCTAAATAAGAGTAGCTACAAAATAGATGAATTCAAAACAGATTATAAAAGAATAAGTTGCTTAGAAGTAAGTTTAGTTCCGTTCAGTAAACACTGCTGCCTGTTAAATATCAGCCATTTGTCAGGCACTAGGGATTTAAACTCAAGAAATAACTCCAGTCTTAGGGATTTATTTTTAGTTGTAGAAACAGAATTGCAGGTTTTCCTTAATGCATTCTATTTCACATTAGCTCTAAGGAGAAAGGAAATATTACAAGGTATTACATATTGCACTATAAATCAAAGGTTGTTTTTGTTCAGTCGCCAAGTTGTGTCCAACTCTTTGCCACCCCATGGACCACAGCACGCCAAGTTTCCTTGTCCTTCCCTATCTCCCAGAGTTTGCTCAAACTCATGTCCTTTGAGTCAGCAATGCTACCCAACTATCTCATCCTCTGCATCCTTCTTTTCCTCTTGCCTTCAACCTTTCCCAGCATGAGGGTTTTTCTCAATGAGTCTGCTCTTTGCATCGGGTGGCCAAAGTATTGGAGCTTCAGCTTCAGTATCAGTCCGTCCTGTGAATATTCAGGGTTGATTTCCTTTAGGATGGACGGGTTGGATCTCCTTACTGTTTAAGGGACTCTCGAGATATTTCTCCAGCACCAGTTTGAAAGTATCAATTCTTTGGCGCTCAGCCTTCTTTATAGCCCAACAGTCACATCTGTACATGACTACTAGAAAAACCATAGTTTTGACTATATGGACCTTTGTTGGGAAAGTAATGTCTCTGCTTTTTAGTATGCTGTCTAGGTTTGTCATAGCTTTTCTTCCAAGGAACAAGCATCTTTTAACTTCATGGTTGTGGTTTTAACTTACTTATTAAAGTTTCCAAAAGTAAGCCTTTTTCAGTTAAAAGGCTCAGGTACCAGGAGTCAGAGGGATATAAACAGAATCCTGTGTAACGGTCACATAAATCCAATGGCTGTAACAATCATTCTTAATATATTTGTATCCGATCAAGTGTTAGAATGCATGCTATTGACAAATCTCTTCTAGCCTTTATGAGAAGATAATACCAGCAATCATTTATTAGGGGATCACTATTTATCAGCATTGTGCCATTTTACATATATTATCTCATTTATTCTCCAAATATCCCAAAGGGTAGATATTATTATTCCCACTTTGTTCATAAAAATCAAGGCTTAGAATATTAAGTCACCTGTCCAAGGTTATCCAGCTAGTAAAATGGCAGAGCCAGAATTTAACCCAGGCCCATTCTCTCAAGTCCATGTTCTTTTTAAATGCATTTTAATAAATAAGTCATTCAAGAAAGGGCTTTGAGGAAGACACCTGCGATATAAAGAAAGAGCTGAGTCAAACATGGGCAAGGCCCACCCACACAGTATTCTAGGAGACAGTGTGCTTGCCCAGGGCTTACTGACTAGATTCATATTAAAAGAAATCTGTGTTTTAGGTTTTCATTGCTGCTATAATCAAATAATTTAGTGGCTTAAAACAACACAAATTCATTACAGTACAGTTTTATAGGTCAGAAAGCTGACAAGAGTCTCACTGGTCTAAGATCAAAGAATCAGCAGGGCTGTATTCCCTTCTGAAAATTCTAGAGAAGAATCTACTTCCTTGCCTCTTTGAGCTGCTAGAGGCCACCAGCAATCCATGGCCATGGCCTCTGGCTACCATCTTCAAAGCCAGCAATGGTGGGTTGAGCTCTCCTTTGACTGCCATTTCCATTTTTCTTCCATTATCCCATCACCCTTTCACCACAAAAGAGTTCTCCAATTATAAGAGAACAGGTGATTAGATTGGACACACCTATATAAACCATCATAATCTTCCCATCTTATATACTTTAACTTAATCACATCTACAAAGTCCCCTTTGCTGTGTAAGGTTAACAGGTTCCAGGGATTAGAACACAGGTATCTATGGGGATTGGTAGGGAGCATTATTCTCAGTATGACTAAGAGAATAGTGTCACTCAAAGTTTAAACCATGTAACTAGCCTCCTTATTCTAGTTTCATATGTGTGAGGCAATTTACTGACAACACTTTAGCTTGCCCTAAAACTTACTTATAGGAGGAGAATGTGCTGTTTGCTGGGGGTGGGGTGGGGGACGTGGGTACAATGTCCTATGCCCTGAGCATATACATTTTATATTATATTGACTAATTTTTTTTTCTGAGTCACATGTTAGTATCTTTTGAGTGCTGTCAGAATGAGCCAGAACATTTTGGCCAGGGACTGTAGGATTTTGACAAAATCAATATTCTGAATCTTTAAGTTAAGGATCAGAGTTGGGGTATATTTAACAGGTCTATATCTATGATAAAAACAACCATTTGAAAACCATGTTTAAGAAACTATATCTATGAATGCAGTTATATGCCACCTTCTTTGGGCTTCCTGGTGGCTCAGACGGTAAAGCAGCTGCTTACAATGCAGGCAATGCAATGCAACCGGGTTTGATTCCTGGGTCAGGAAGATCCCCTGGAAAAGGGAATGGCAACTCACTCCAGTATTCTTTCCTGGAGAACTCCATGGACAGAGGAGCATGGTGGGCTCCATGGGGTGCATGGGGTCACAAAGAGTAGGACATGGCTGAATGACTAACACTTTCACTTTTTGATTTACAAGACTTAATTCAAAAAAGAGAATAATTGTGCTTTTTCTGATTGTACCGGTGTAATCAATCAAATGGCTTGAAGTAGAATGTCCTTGGAAGGCAGGAGGGAGTTTCAAATCAACAACTTTAAAACTTGGATCGCATAGATAAGTGGTTGCCTAGGGCTGGGAGACTGAGGGAGAAGAGGGAGACACTGCTAATGAGTATGGGGTTTTGTTTTGGGAAAATAAAGTGTTCTAAAATTAGTTGTGGTGATGGCTGCATAACTCTGTGAATAACAAAAAAAAATCATTGCACTCTATATTTTAAATGAGTGAATTTTATGATATTGAATTATGTCTCAATAAAGTTGTTAAAAATGGGTCACAAGAAGTCAATGAAAGGAAGATCTGATTAAATACTAGGATGAAATGCGGGGGAGTGTCTTACACAATTTATTATCTTAATGAAGAATCTTTCTTAACATCTGCTACTTTCCTCTTTCTGTTCTCTACTCTAGCTTTCTAAAGATTCTGCTCTTGGAAAAGTCACAACTTTCCCCCTCTTTCCTTTTTTGTTTTTTAGTTTACTAATCAATTAATATACAACAACATACATAGCAAACTTATTCCAAAAATTATAAACCATATAGAATGTGATTCCAATGTTAACTCCCACTGCTAATGTATGGATGTTGAGAGTTGGACCATAAAGAAGACTGACTAAGGAATTGATGCTTTTGAGCTGTGGTGTTGAAGACTCTTGAGAGTCCCTTGAATGCAAGGAGATCAAACCAATAAATCCAGAAGGAAATCAATCCTGAATATTCATTAGAAGGACTGATGTTGAAGCTAAAGCTCCAATACTTTGGCTACCTGATGTGAAGAGCTGATTCACTAGATGCTGGAAAAGATTGAAGGCAGGAGGAGAAGGGGACGACAGAGGATGAGATGGTTCGATGGCATCACTGACTCAATGGACCCGAGTCTAAGCAAGCTCTGGGAGGTGATGAAGGACAGGGAAGCGTGGTGTGCTGCAGTCCATGGGGTCACAAAGAGTCAGACACAACTGAGCGACTGAACAACAACAAAGTATGAATGAAGGAATGTTCCCATTCTGATTCTCTTTAAGATGCTCATGTTTTATTATCCTTGTTCTGTTGTGTGCTGATTCTCCATATTCCCTACATCACTCCACATGCCACAACAGGCCTGTGCAAGATTCATGCCTCCTTTTATCACAATTCTCATATTAAATTCAAAGAATTATTGCTCTGTTTTATAGCTGTAACTATTACAGTGCCTAATAGTGACTCCACTGATGTGTACAAAGTTACTGAATGAGCACTCTGCATTTCATCTTCATTCTTTCTCAAGAGCAATGATACCCCCTTTATCCAAACACCACAGCAGAGGAAAAACTGCTTGTCAGAGGTCACTAGGTAGTTATGCTTAAAAGTGGATGGTCAGGCAGGGTTTTTCATGAAGCTTTCTTATAGTTGATATGAAAATAATCAACTACTTTTCATATCATCACTTTGAACAAGTGATGAAGCCATTTCAAAGGAAAAAAACCTTCCTGAAACTGACACATTAAATTTATAGTTTATTTAAATTAATAAAATACCATTACCCAAGCCATAAAAAGGGGTTCCTTCAACCATGAGATGAAATACTTGCCTCATAAGAGCTTAGATGAAATGATTGTTACTTTTCTACATGAGCATTATAAGAGATCAGCCTCCATTCTCTGACTATCAAAAGAACTGAAGATGCAAACCTTGAGTGTAACTGTGCTTATATATACTGGGTTATCCATAAATCACAAGTCTATCACACTCTGTCATATGATCCCATAAGATTCAATTTATTCCCACATCATAGTATACCTAGTTGATATGCAGAAGGAACTTGATGCTCTAAGAAGTGAAGATCAATATGTACAATTCACACTATTATTCTTTTAAATATGAATAACTGACCTTGTAGAACTAAACTGCCAAAAATTCAGTTCCTGATATAAACCCACTACCTTTGTCAAATAGTTTATATTATTCATTTTTCCAGGTTTCTGCAAAAAGTAAATATTACAGTTGAAACTGAATACCACTGAATGTTGTTATAAAATACCTTCAGTTCAGTCACTCTGTCATGTCCGACTCTTTGTGCCCCCATGGACTGCAGCACGCCAGGCCTCCCTGTCCATTACCATCTCCTGGAGTTTACTCAAACTCATGTCCATTGAGTCAGTGATGCCATCAAACCATCTCATCCTCTGTCGTCCCCCTCTCCTCCCGTCTTCAATCTTTCCCAGCATCAGGGTCTTTTCCAATGAGTCAGTTCATCACATCAGGTGGCCAAAGTATTGGAGTTTCAGCTTTGGCATCAGTCCTTCTAATGAATATTCAGGACCGATTTCCTTTAGGATGGACTGGTTGGATCTCCTTGCAGTCCAAGGGACTCTCAACAGTCTTCTCCAACACCATAGCTCAAAAGCATCAATTCTTCGGCACTCAGCTTTCTTTATAGTCCAACTCTCACATCCATACATGACTACTGGAAAAACCATAGCCTTGACTAGATGGACCTTGTTGACAAAGCAATGTCTGCTTTTTAATATGCTGTCTAGGTTGGTCATGACTTTTCTTCCAAGGAGTTAGCATCTTTTAATTTCATGGCTGCAGTCACCATCTGCAGTGATTTTGGAGCCCCCAAAAATAAAGTCAGCCACTGTTTCCCCATCTATTTGCCATGAAGTGATGGGACCAGATGCCATGATCTTAGTTTTCTGAATGTTAAGCTTTAAGATAAACAATTTATAACACATTTATAAGTTGGTCAAGATAGTGTTTTAATGTACACAGAAATTCATGTTTATGTTCTGAGAATTCTTTTACATGATCAAAGGCTGAATTTTCCAAGCAGGCAGATGTAGCTCATTAGATTTGCCATAGACTGTGAAAGCCACTTGCCAATAGCATCAAAAGACTATTATTCATTTTAATCTCTCAAAGAGGACAGATCTTTCTTTGACAAACATTAGTGAAAAAACTAAGTTTGGGGCTTAGTGACTGGAATAGCTCAGCACAAGGAAATAACAGTGAAACTAAAGCCAAATGGAGATAGACTGATGTTCTAGCTTTTTACCTTCAAGAGACCAGAGCTTCCACCTAGATTTCAAGGAAAAAAAAAAAACCAAACAAACCAAAACACGGGCTCCCCCTAAACCCACATAGCAATAACAATGTACTTGCTGCATGCATAATGATCTTACCATCTGACCTGACAGAACTGTCAGTCTGAATGGCAAATTCTCTGCATATGATTGAGTTTTGTAATCTCAACAGCTCAAAACAGAGAACTTAAGGGGCCAATCAAATCAGTTTTGACTGTCAATCACTGTCCAAGCAATGTAGTTAATCAGAAAAATCGGGATGACATTCAGAAATTGTCTAAATCCTTGTTCAGCAATCATAAAGACAA
Source organism: Ovis canadensis (assembly GCF_042477335.2). NCBI lineage: Eukaryota > Metazoa > Chordata > Mammalia > Artiodactyla > Bovidae > Ovis > Ovis canadensis. The sequence goes on along the minus strand of NC_091258.1, from coordinate 51,690,685 downwards.
CTAAGAAACTCTAGACATTTAACATTCTGTAGATTTAAACTGAATATTGACATAGCTAATACATCAAATATGAAAATGTAACTATCTGGATAATTTGTGCAAATTAAGTAGTCTTGTTCTTCAGGCAGTTTTAAATCTTGATTACTAAATACTCAACTAAAAGTTGAGCTGAGTAAATAAAACCTGATGTTAGTTTTAGAAGTTATCGCTAACAGGGGTTCTAGGTGCAGCTGTTCCATTACTTGATCAAGGTGCTAAGTTACACAGGTATTATCAGATTATAAAAATTTACTGGACTATACACTTACAATATATGAATATTTGTGATCAAAGAAACGTCACATCCTCTAGTCAATTGCCCCATGAATTTAGTCTCTGAGAATTTAGTATCAAATTCCCATCTTATCTAGATGTTTCCTGCTTTATACTTACTTGTTTTTTAGGTTTTCAAGCTAAACAGTTTAAGGATAAACTCAAGTTAGATATATTGCAGCATCAGACCATATTTCATTATATTTGGGCCAATTATCTTTTAACTTGTAACAATGAAAATGATTTCTAAAGACTTAGGAAGGTATTTTTTTAATAGTCTTGATAATCATGATACTTTATTTCTGAGAATATCTACCAAACCACAATTCATGCATATTACTCTTTAATAGTCACAAAGTAGTTTGTGAAAAATATATATAAGATTGAGTACAATACTTCAGTAATAGAAGGCACTCAAAATATCTGATATCAATAACAGAGGTAGATCAAGAGATGTACTTAGACACTGTCAAAAGTATTTAAGGAATATCATGATGGGAAAATGATATTTTGAATGAATGAAACCCAGATATGAGTTCCAATTATGCAAAATACTAGTCTTAAAGTTAATTCCTTAAAATCCTATATTAGCTTATTATTTTTCTAAGGTAGAATCATTGCTCAAGTTGGTTTAGTCCACTGTATGCACAACTTGGAACCATAAAGGGATCCTTTCCCTTTTTATGAACCAAGTGTTATACAAATGTGGGATGAATGGGGCAAAAGAGAAAAAAGTATGCTTTTAACATAAAAAATTAACATGTACAATTTTATACATACCACAAGAATCTCAAAATTATGATAGTATATGCTACTGCTGCTAAGTTGCTTCAGTCATGTCTGACTCTGTGCGACCCCATAGATGGCAGCCCACCAGGCTCCGCCGTCCCTGGGATTCTCCAGGCAAGAACACTAGAGTGGGTTGCCATTTCCTCTCCAATGCATGAAAGTGAAAAGTGAAAGTGAAGTCGCTCAGTCGTGTGCAACTCTTAGCGACCCCATGGACTGCAGCCTTCCAGGCTCCTAGTATATGAGGCTAAGATAAATAGTAACTGGCTACATTTCTTAAAAAAAACAAACAAACAAACAAAAAAAACAGTTACATCCTGTGTTTGTTCTAGAAGCTAAATAATCCAAGAAGGCAAATCCGAAATCAGACTGCTGAAAAGGCACAGAAAGTAATCTATTGGTTGGTATTTGTTTCTGTTAATAATACAGCAACAATTTTAAATCAAATTCAATGAAAGGAGCATTTTTCTTCCAAAATGAAAATTTACATTACCCATTATAGTTTAAAATTAATACAATGGGTCAAAATTCTGAGAAAGAAAAGTGGTTAAATTTGGTCTTAACCTTTGGTTAAAATAAATTTTTAAATGCCTGTCTAATATTAATGGTTGTGCAACACTCAGTTTTTCCACATGAGTTATACTTTTTAAAATGTAATTTTAGCAAATTGGCAGAATAGAGTAATAATTCCAAAGTTCATCTCACTTCCTCCATAATATTAACCAGGGTTTCAGTGGAATACTCTGCTTAGATTTAGGTTAGTAGCCCAATGTTTTCACATAACCAAAAGCTGAATTAAGTATTACTTGGGTCATATGATGATGCCATTGCTGTATCTCAAAAATAGCCAAATCTTGGCAATTTCATGTGTTTTAACAGTTCAAACTCCAGGAAACAGCAAATACACACAAAAAATTGTTTACATGATGTGAAAATACATGTAAAAAATGTTTCCAAAGGAAACAATTAAATGCAAGGTATAAAGAGAAATAAAGATAGTGGGCTTTATGAGAAGGGGAAAAAAATCAGGCAGTTCAACAGGTTACTGAAATCCTGGTAGTGATCGATAAATTGACTTCTGCTTCACCTTTTATGAAGAGGCTGTACTTAGCAAATCACTGTGTAAGCTGCCTCAATAACAGGACTTCTGCTATCAAGTTTATGTGAAATGATTCCAACAAAGAAATTAATTTCTTCATGACAAGAAAAGGTTATCTGAAACGGGGAAAACACAGGAGACTGAGCTTTCTGCTAATAAAACAGATAAATATCAGTCTAGGCACTGAATTCAGAGCTGTTTTATGCTCTGCAAAATCTGAATTCCTTGTAGCTCATCTACTACCATTGCTTTAGAGACATACACACACATATACATACATGCATATGTAGATACATACTTGCCTGTTACCTGTTTTTTGCAAGTTTCCTAGTTTTAGCACCGAAAGTTTCATGATCTAGAAACTCAAGCCTAGACAAACTGGGAAGATTAGTTACCCTAATGTATAGCTCCCAATCCATGCAGCTTGCATGTATGTGCTTATGTGTATAACCTCCATATACTCACCATCCCAAGCCCCCCAAAATGGTTTCCTATAACTTACAATGAATTTATTAACTCTTTAGAAAATAAGTGATGTTAATAATCTAAAAGCTATTACATGTTTTATGACTATATTAATAAAATATGTAACTAGCAGTGATCAAATCTGAGAACTTAGAAACAGCCATTCATCACAAGCCATCAGACCTACTCTTTCCTAAAAAGTTTCATGTTTCATTCATATGTTAATAAGCATAAACCTCTTACAATTATGCTCCATTTTATAACTATGAGGAAAATCTCTGGCATTCTATAGGTTCAAATCTCAGCTTCACCACTTACCAACAATGTAGCTTTAAGAGAAATTACTTGACCTATCAATTCTCCACTTTCTACTATAGGGTTTTCATGATTATTAACTGATGCAATATATATAAAATGCTAAGCATAAAATTAATTCTCAATAAAAGTTACTTATTACTATCATTGCTATTAGTATATTGTACAGGTAAGAACTTGCAAGTGCACTGAAGGAGGCAGTCACCCATTCCTGTCTTCTTTGATGGAAACATTTTCTATTAAAAACAATTTCTTTCCTTTTATAATATTAAGATTTTCAGAATTATTCTTTCTGAATGTAAAAACTAAGAAAATTCTCAATAGTTTACAAGGTTGTCCTTATAATAAGATTAATTACTTCTTTACATGGAACTTCTTCCAATTACTGAATTTCAACATTGGATATAATAGTACAAGAAGAGAATAAAAATCAAAGCTCCTTGCTCTCTAACTTTAATGAAGTATAATATTTAATGTGCTAAAATACAGGTGGTAAAGTTCTACCTGTACTAAAAAGAATAAGTATAAACATTAAATCAAAATACAGTCAAATTATATTTTAGAGTTTGAGGAAATCTTTAAAATCATCTAATCCAATGCCCTCATTTTATAAGACCCAGAAAAGGTGATTTGTCCCATGTTATATGGCTAGAATCAGAAATAATACAAGAATTCAAGTCTCCTGACACCTACTGCAATTATATGTTAATATGCCTCTCTCCAAATCACAAGTGAAAATCATAAGACAAATTCCTTTTCCAAAATTTCTAATAAAAATTATCTTCAAATACACAAAGATAATTATGGGGAAGTATGACGAGAAAGATGAAGGAAAAATAACTAGTATTGGGTTGGCCAAGAAGTGCCTTTGGATTTTTTAGGTAAAAATAAAAGACACATTTTTTGTTTTCACCAAGAACTTTATTGAACAACGTATTCACCGTTTTGTTTCACTACTTTCTACCATTATCAAGACAAGTTCATAATTTCATCTTCCCAAAACCTTTTTATCTTTTTGAGCAAAGAACTATTCCAGGTGCCTTTTACAATCTTCCAGGAAACTGAAATTCTTCCATTAAGAGACTTCTGTAAATATAGAAATAAAAAGAAATCCAAAGGTGCGATTTCTGGTGAATATAGCAGATGAATCAGAAGTTCCTAGCCAAGTAACAGTTTTGCCTGGTCATCAAAGAAACATGCAGTCTTGCATTATTATGATAGAACATGTGTCTTCTTTTGACTAATTTCGAATGCTTTTTGTTGTCTGTCGCTTTCATTTTGTCTAACTGGGAGCACTACTTGCTGGAATCAGTTGTTTGGTTTTCCAGAAGGAGCTCATAATAGGGGACTCGCTTCCAATTCTACTGTATATACATCACCTTTTTTGGATGAAGATTGGACTTCGATGCGGTTGGTGGTGGTTCATTTTGCTTGTCCCATGATCTCTTCAGTTCCACATTATTGTACAGTATTTACCTTTCGTTATCCATCACAGTTTGTTTTAAAAATGGAACATTTTCATTAAGTTTAAGTGGAGAATTGCATGCAGAAGTGAGACTAAGAAAGTAAGAAGGTTTCTCACTTACCTTATGTGAAAGCCAAACATCAAAGTGAATAACATAACCAAGCTGGTACAAATGATTTTCAATGTCTGATTTGGATATTCTGAGTATATTTTGAGAGCTATCTCCTTCATGGTGTAACACTGACTGTTCTCAATTAATATTCGAGTTGATTACTATCAACTTCAATGATCTACCTGACAGTGGAACATTGTCCAGAGAGAAATCTCCAGCATGAAACTTTGCACGCCACTTTTGACATGTTCGATCAGTCACAGCACCTTCTCCATACACTGAACAAATCTTTTTTTGTGCATTTCAGTTGTGTTTTTATCTTTCTTGAAATAATAAAGCATAACATGCCAAAAACATTACTTTTTTCTTCCACCTTCAATATTAAAACAGCTATACAAAATTCACCAGTTTTGTGAATTTTTTTTTAAATGAACACTGATATGACAGCTGTCACAATACAATCTAACAAAACTGTTTCGCATGAAGTTAAACACAACTAAGCACTACCAGAAAAGCCAAAGAAACATTTTGGCCAATCTAATACTATGTCATAGAAAATATACTTTGAAGTCTAACAGAGCCACCGCTGTCATTTCTCCCTTCTGCAACAACAGCCAAAGTACTTACTCTATCTGATCTTCAGGTTCCTCATTTGTAAAGTGGGAATAATACCACCTAGAAGAAATAACATATAAAGACGGTTAGAACAGTACACGTTGGGAGTCACACTACCAAACTTAGAATTTTAAAACCATAACTTACTTGTTTGACCAAGTTATATAACCTTTTTGAGCCACATAAAGTACTTTAGCACAGAACATGACACATAAAAACTGCAACAAGTTTTAATTTTATCAATACTGTACATAACTCACCAGGCAGTTAGTGGGCAGTGAATAATAAAAATAACTACCACCACCAAAAGACCTGCTTTTAAAAGTAAAATAGATGACAAAGGTAACATGCTTTATAAAATTCAATATCATCTATCTTAAAATATGCCTACATATATAAAGTTCATTAGACTGGGATTAAATGTCAATTTTTATAAGTACATTAAGCAAGAGAGTTCCAGAAAAACATCTACTTCTGTTTTATTGACTATGCCAAAGCCTTTGACTGTGTGGATCACAACAAACTGTGGAAAATTCTTAAAGAGATGGGAATACCAGAATACCTGAACTGCCTCCTGAGAAATCTGTATGCAGGTCAAGAAGCAACAGTTAGAACTGGACATGGAACAAAAGACTTGTTCCAACTCAGGAAAGGAGTATGTCAAGGCTGTATATTGTTACCCCGCATTTAACTTATATGCAGGGTACATTATGTGAAATGTCAGGCTGGATGAAGCACAAGCTGGAATCAAGATTGCCAGGAGAAATATCAGTAACCTCAAATATGCATAGGACACCACCCTTATGGCAGAAAGTGAAGAGGAACTAAAAAGCCTCTTGATGAAAGTGAAAGAGGAAAGTGAAAAAGTTGGCTTAAAGCTCAACATTCAGAAAAATGAACATCATGGCATCAGGTCCCATCACTTCATGGCAAATACATGGGAAAACAATGGAAACAGTGACAGACTTTATTTTGGGGGGCTCCAAAATCACTGCAGATGGTGATTGCAGCCATGAAATTAAAAGACGTTTGCTCCTTGGAAGAAAAGCTATGACCAACCTAGATAGCATATTAAAAAGTAGAGACATTACTTTGTTGACAAAGGTCTATATAGTCAAAGCTATGGTTTTTTTAATAGACATTTATGGATGTGAGAGTTGGACTATAAAGAAAGCTGAGTGCTGAAGAACTGATGCTTTTGAACTGTGGTGTTGGAGAAGACTGTTGAGAGTCCCTTGGACTGCAAGGAGATCCAACCAGTCAATCCTAAAGGAAATCAGTCCTGAATATTCATTGGAAGGACTGATGCTGAAGCTGAAGCTCCAATACTTTGGCTACCTGATGCGAAGAATTGACTCATTAGAAAAGACCCCGATGCTGGGAAGACTGAAGGCAGGAGAAGGGGATGGCAGAGGATGAGATGGTTGGATGATATTACCGACTTGATGCACATGAGTTTGAGTAAGCTCCAAGAATTGATGATGGACAGGGAAGCCTGGCATGCTGCAGTCCATGGGGTCACAAAGAGTTGGACGTGACTGAGTAACTGAACTGACTGAGTGATATTATAAGTATCAAGTAAATAATTCTATAGTGACATATTTAAGAAAATCTGTGGCTTTCAGAGTATTAAATTTTAAACTTCTCAGTTCACAAGTCAGAAAACACGATATAAAGTCAGAAGTTAGGTAAGAGCAGAAGTATTACAAACAATGAAATAAAGATAAAATTATAGCATCAGTACATTTGAAAATCTGTAGAAGACTGTATATAGAAGAAACCATATGTTTATTATGACATGGTTTTCATAAGTTCCTAATCAAAAATATAATAAAAGGAAAATAAACAGTAGAAAAATACATTCAACATATCACCATTTAAAAGAACCAATTCCCTGGTGATTAGAAAAGATCTCTGAACTGGGTGGAAAGGCATGATTCCTAAATCCAAAGGGAAATTAAAACCACAAAGTTTAAACAAAACAGCATGAAAAAAAATCAATACCTCACAAAATAAAAAGGATTCATTTAGTTTTCAGCTTTCTCTTTACAAAAATTCTATTTTTATATCTGATACATTGGTTTAAGATGCTATCATGTCTTCAAGCTCCAGTTGTAGGAAATACCTGTTTATCTCTGCTACTTTTAAAGGTAAATAGGAGATTTTGTATTTAAGTTACAATGTGGAATTCTTCAGAGTAACCTCATGCCAAAATGGCACATTTCTGAGGGATGCAAAGGTATTCAATAAAAAGCTTTTAAAGGCATATTTTTAAACTTGCAGCAGGAAAGCTTTTTTGTGTCAAGACAGTAATTCTTTTAACAGCATTGATCAAAATGTCATTCTTTTATGAGTGTACAATACCTTTTAATGGCATACAACAAGCCATTAGGGTTATACACCTCTGTACAGCAGACAGCTTACTGGAAAAAAGGGAACACTGGCCAAGATACAGTCAGTAGGTTTTATGCTTCTAACAGGCAACCTTTTTCCCCCTACCTGCTTCATTGTGAAGTCCACAACTGAAATTATCCAAAGATTAAGTGTAAGCTCTCTTCACTTCTGTAATTTGGAAGCATTTTCACAGAGGCATAAACTGCAAGGTCTAAACTGTATCTTTGTAGATACCATGGGATGGCCTTGAAAACTGCCTCTCACCAAGGGCCAGTGAGAAATTATTCATGAAGATTAGAAAAGAATGATGGTTTTATTTACTTTGCTACTTTCTGGGGAAAGAAGAAAGTGAATTAAAAAAGTGTTATGAGATAATTACTTTTCATATTTATTTATAAAGCCAAATAGTAAAGGAACATTAAAGTTATATAATATTTTACTATAAAATATCTATCTTCATCAACTAACATTGATTAGGTAATTTTTCATAAAAAAACCTATTTAAAAATCATCTTAAAATAAACCCTTGTCTTTGGGACATTCAGGCTTTAAGAGAGAAAATAAATTCTGAAACTACTTATAAAACTTAATCACATGATTATACAAACTCACACAAAAAAACTTTCATCAATTTACTAAATTTTTAACCATGCAGGAAATGAAGAGCTAAGGGACAGAACATAAACAGAAAGGGAAATTATTCCTGCTTTTCATGTTAAACCTTTATGGGTTTTTCACTGTTAAAGCTAATATGACTTGAGTATAAGTAAATTCTTAGCATAACAGAAATATCCCAGATATTAATATATTGACTGTAGCCTAAATCTCTACCTTCTGAAAACTATTCAAGGCCTTTACAGAGCTTAAAAAAATGTTGCTGGTAATAATTATGGTCCTGCACCAAAAAATAAATCTCAACCTTACAGACAATACCAGATGAATCTCATAAAGCTTTTCCCTAAAAGAAAGTTTAAAAAGTAGAAGAATCTATCTCCTTTTAAAGGTGTGAATGTGTAGGCGAGGGTGTGGGTATGTGGATGTATAGTGGAAAGACAATGGTAAGAAAATAAGAAAGCTTTCCTTCCAAATTTTATCAAATTTTCAGACAATGTAGAGAACAAGAGTATCTGTACCGACTCCATCGTTGTGAAGTCGCTCAGTTGTGTTCAACTCTTTTTGACACCATGGACTATACAGTCCATGGAATTCTCTAGGCCAGAATTCTGTAGTGGTTAACTGTTCCCTTCTCCAGGGGATCTTTCCAACCCAGGGATCAAACCCAGGTCTCCTCAATTGCAAGCGGATTCTTTACCAGCTGAGCCACTGAGGAAGCCCGACTCTTTGTGACCCCGTGGACTATACTGAAAACAACTGAAATGCAAAGTAATAAACAAAAACATTTTAAAATCATATCAATTGATAAAAGTAGTTAAAAAGAAAAAGAAGAAGTAGTACCAATACAAAAATCGAAATGAAAGTGGAAATTCAGAGAAGGCGGTGGTGTGCTGAATCTGCTTTTGCCAAGTTTAAACAGAGTTAAGATGTACAGATTTGGTTTGGAATGAAGAAGAGAAGACAAATTAAATACCACCTAAGAGTCTAACAAGAGGTTGTCTAACAAGAAGCTGAGAACTCAGTTACTCCCTCAAAGTAAAGGTAATCCAAGAGTCTGGGTTTAAGGGACTATAAGGAAAGCTGTCTTGGAAATGAGCAAAACAGGGGAAAAAAGAGCAACAAGTTGCAACCACAATTTAGCACTCAAGTAAATGTACACACCAAATTCACATCACCTGAATGGGTCCAAATAAATAAACAAACATAAAATGGCATGCAACTAGTCATACTCCAAGAAGCCAGAATGCAACAAACACAAATGTTAACTGGTGGAACAAACTTATTAAATACACAAATAAGCAAGGCACTGTGAAAGAGAACCAGTAAAAACCTATAAGGATTTCATTTCTTGGAATGATCATAAAACTCTGTTTAATATGTTTACAATAATTTTTAAAGCGAAAAAACATCTTCACAGAACAGGAAAAAAAACAACACATGACATAAAATGTTCACAAGACATTTATACAAATTAAATACACAGTAGTTGAAATTTTAAAACCCAGTCAAGAGGTTTTCACACATTATCTCAGAAGAGACTAACCCGCCCAGTAAAAAATAGCTAGAGAAAGTAGGTAAAATATGGAAAACAACAATGTGAAGGTATTAAAGAGCTACCAAAGGCAGTCAAGAAGTATAAAAGAGAAGTTCAGAAAGCTAAGCTCAACTTTCAGCATGGGCTTTATTCAGTCATTTGTCAATCCTCAGGAGGCAGAGAAGCTAAGCAGAACTGTTAGTAGGAATCACATATAGCGGAAAAAAATTTTGAAGTTTCAGCACTCGGGCTTCCCTGGTGGCTCAGTCGGTAAAGAATCCACCTGCAATGCAGGAGACTGCCTACAGTACAGGAGACAAGAGTTTGATTCCTGGGTGGGGAAGATCCCCTGGAGAAGGAAATGGCAACCCACTTCACAATTCTTGCCTGGAGAATCCTATGGACAGAGACGACTGGTGGGCTACAGACCATGGGGTCGCAAAGAGTTGGACATGACTGAAGTGACTTAGCACGCATGTCTTAGGGAAGCATTGCTTCTAGGGGAGAGGACAGTGAGTGACTTAAAAGTGATATTATTTGGATGTTTAGTGGTAAGGAGAAAGAAGAAAACAAGAGAGAAATAATAAATGATCCCTCAGAAATAAAAGGAAGCACAAAATTAAAGGAAGGAAAACCTCACCTTCCAAACAAATGCACCATAAATTTAAAATACTGCCTTTCATTATAGCAACAGAATAGGGTCCTTTTGAACTAAGAAACCTTGTAAACTCTCTCACAACTTTCTATATAAACTAGTATCACTGGTCAAGAAAAATAAGACTTTTAAAATGGATCAGAAAACAGTAGGCAACAACTGTAAAAATTATTATGAAATAATATAGAAAATAAGAACAAAAACTCTTCAGCTGATGAACACTCCTCTTCAAAAAAAGGGAAAAAGAAACCATAGAGAAAACTACAACAATGTCTCAAATTGAACCATATATTGTTAAAGCAGTATTTACAGATATTTTTCAAAAACCTTAAATCAAACATTCAATAATTCAGAACAGAAATAGAACAGAATTGGGCAAAAATGTTCACTTTAGGAAGATGTGAAACAAGAGATAATTGGTCTCATGAAAGAAACTGAGAAGACAAAAATTATTTTAGAAATTAAAAATAAATTATAAAGTACTCAAGAGAGAAAAGGATTGAATAAAAATACAAGGGGCACTGAACAAAAGCCTGAATATAACCAAGGGAATAAAACAAAATGAAGGATGAGTGTAATAAGGATCAGGGAAACGTTATAACATACCAGAGAAAGAAAGAGGACCCAACATACATAAAATTAAAGAGCTAATATTTAAAACTAATAAAAAAAAACAAAATAAGAAAACATATGAATATTATAAAGGTCTAATAAGGGCCTGGGAAAACTGATACAAACAATTCTGAGATCTATTAAAAACACATAAAGTGAAAGTGAAAGTGTTCGACTCTTTGCCACCTCGTGCACCGTAGTCCACCAGGCTCCTCCCTCCATGGGATTCTCCAGGCAAGAGTACTGGAGTGGGTTGCCATTTCCTTCTCCAGGGGATCTTCCCAACCCAGGGATCGAACCCAGGTCTCCTGCATTCCAGGCAGACACTTTAACCTCTGAGCCACGAGAGAAGTCTAATTAGACTTTAAAGATAGAAAAAATTATCTGGGATCACTTGCAAAGGAAGAAAAATCAAACTGGGATCAGACTACTGAGCAGCAACCTACAAATAAAGATAGTAGGAAGCTAGGAATCAAATTATTTTATTTAAACTGATGAAATTGAACAGTGAAATCCTAAGTAAGCAAAAGAGGGACAAAAATAAGGGCATTATAAATAATAATATAAAGATAACCACTAGAACAAAAATATAAACCTTCCAAAATGCCAAGGAAAATACAAAAAGGGAGGAACATAATACAACATGAAAGCGAGAAAATGTAGTAACATATACATGTGTGCGTATGTGCTCAGTCACTTCAGTTGTCTCTGACTCTGCGGCCCTGCGGACTGTAGTGCGCCAGGCTTCTCTGTCCATGGGATTCTCCATGCAAGAATGCTGGAGTGGGTTTCCATGCCCTCCTCCAGAGGATCTTCCCCACCAAGGACTGAACCTACATCTCAATTTCCTGCATTGGCAGGCAGGTTCTTTACCACTAGCACCACCTGGGAAGCCCCCTAATATATACATATATATCAATATAATATTTTGTTAGAATTGTGTCATATCAATAAATATACACTGATTTACCACTATTAGAAAAAATCCACAACTTTGAATTAACTCACAAAGCCAAACAACTCTAAAATGTATTAGAGAAGCTCATCTAAAATAAAGTAATTCAATTATTAAAAATACAAGGGCTAGACAATGTATTCTATGTAAACAGAACAATAAGAAAGTAGGTAGTGCAATTCTGATATCAGACATGGTAGAACTAACACCAAAAGCACTGCATACTAAAAGGAACATTTTATGATCTAAAAGCCAATTCAAAGTAAATATAGAATAGGAATATCTATGTGCCAAATAACACAGTGAGTATCATGATAAAATAGAATCAAGGAGAAGTAAAGATGCAAACAAATTAAGAAAACAAAAAAAAGACATCAACATACCAAACTCAATATAAGCATTCCAAAAATATAAAAGGATGAGGAATATATAAACTAAACAAGTTATGTCAATATCTTTATCTTTAAACTCCTATAACAAGTGATTTCCTTTTTAAGTACATATGAAACTTTCATAAAAATTAACCAAATGCATGTGTCTCAAAGAAAGCTTCAATATGTTCCATAAAGTAGAAACAATATAAAAACATTTTGATCATACAATAGAAGTAGAAATTAAAAACAAAAGATTATTTCACCATATAGTATTAAAAGTTTGTAGCAATGTCTTTGGTGAAAGGGAAAATATAAACTGACATACTGAATGAAACAGTTAGATTTTAAACTACTAACAAGACCAAGAGCTGATGTGAATGTAGAATAACTAGAACTGTCATATGCTGTTTATTGGAAAACAAATGAAAACTTTGGGCAAAAGTTTGGTAGTATTTTAGTATGATAAACATTTATCATATAATCCCTAGGTAGTCATCCAGCAAAAGTAAAAATCTATGACCACAAAAAACCTGTAGGGAAATGTTTATGGCAGCTTTACCACTAACAGCCGAAAACCTGGGAAAAATCTGAATGTCCATTAACTGGCTAATAGATAAACAGATTATGGTACATATGTATAATGGAGTACTACTCACACACAAAATGTAATAAACTGATACATGCAACAACATGAATAAATCTTAAATTCATTTGCCAACTGAAAGAAGTCAGATATAGGCCGCATACTACAGAATTCTATTAACATGATGTTCTCAAAGTACAAACCTACAGTGGCAGATAGCAGATCAGCAGTTGCTAGGGGATAGGTATGGGACCTGAGAAATGATGATAAAGGATCATGAGGTAACTTTACAGACTTACATAAATATTCCATATCTTGATTATGGCAGTAGTTTACAACTATTTATATTTGTCAAAACTCATAGAACTATATTCCTAAAAAGCGAATTTTACCATATGTAAATTAAGCCTCAGTAAAACGGACTTCTAAAAAAGCAGCAATCAGGGAGTGGGGAAAAAAAATTACATACAGGAGAACAAAGATCAGAATGACTCCAAATAATCTTATAACACAAGGCAGAAGGCAATAGAATATTAAATTAGTACTAAAAACACAATTATATATCCATGTTAAAAATAAATCTTTTGGGCTTGCCTGGTGGTCTAGTGGTTAAGAATCTGCCTGCCAAAGCAGGGGACATGGGTTTGATCCCTGATCTGGGAGGATTCCACATGCTAGGGAGCAACTTAGCCTATATGCCACAACTACGAGGCCAGTGTTCTAGAGCCCGTGGGCTGCAGCTGCAGCTACTGAGCCCGCAGGTCCAAGAGTCCATGCTCCGCACCAGGACAGGCTACTGCAATGAGAAGCCAGTACATCTCAATGAAGAGCAGCCCCTGCTCACCTTAACTAGAGAAAGCCTACACACAGCAACGAAGACCCAGTGAAGCCAAAAATAAACAAATCTTTCAAAAATGAAAGTTAACCAAAAACATTTTCAAGTAAAAACAAAACAAAAACAGAATCCATTACCAACAAGCCATCCCATAAGCAATGTTAAAGGAATTTCTTCAGACTGAAGAAAACAAATGAAAATTTAGATCTATAAGAAGAAATGGGCTTCTCTGGTGCCTCAGATGGTAAAGAATCTGCCCACAATGCAGGAGACTCGGGTTCAATCTCTGGGTGGGGAAGATCCCTTGAAGAAGGGAATGGTTACCCACTCCAGTATTCTTGCCTGGAGAATTTCATGGACAGAGAAGCCTGGTGGGGTCACAAAGAATTGGACAACTGAGACACTGACACTTCATAAGAAGAAACAGAGTGCCAGAAATGGTAAGATGTAGGCAAATATTAATAAAATTTACACTCATTTTCTTAATTCCATTAAAACCTCCTCACAAAGAAACTGCTAGACTTGGATGGATGCATGCTGTTTTCTATCAAACCTTTAACAAAAAATAATACCAATCCTACACAAAATCTTTTAAGAAATAGAGAAGAACATAACACATCTCAAATCATTTACAGTAGTCAGACAGCATTGCCCTAATGCTAAAATCAGAAAATCACAATAAAGCAAAACAAAGACCAATCTTCTTTATGAACACTCAAAAAAAAAATTAAGATCACATTAAAAGACATAAAAGCAATCAGGATATACTATATTCATGGATGGAAAGAATGAATATGGTAAAGATGACAGTTCGTCCCAAATTAATGTAGAATATACACATCAATTCCTATCAAAGCAATTCCTGTCAAAACCTAAGAAGATTTCTCATTAAAATTAATAGAGAAAATCAAAGGGCCAAGAATAAATAAGAGAATGGCTTGGTATGGGAGTAAGGGGAGCAGTGTAACCTACAGAATATTGTTTTCTTTCAGAGATAAGGTAATTAAAATACCTTGTTATACGTGCAGGGTGAGGCAAGTGAAATAGACTAAATGAACTCAAAAACAAAGGCAAACATATATTTATAGAAACTGTATGGGAATATGACATTACCCATTCAGTGAAGAAAGGATGTCTTATTCCAGGGCTTGCAAATTTTTTCTATTAAGGGCCACATGGTTAATACAATAGTCTTTGAAGCTCATATAGTCTCTGTCACAACTACTCAATTCTGACCTTGTAGACAACATGTAAACAAGTGGATGTACCTGTGTTCTGACAGAATTTAATTTATATAAACAGATAGGGGACCAGATTTGGCCCATGGGCATGTTTTCCAAATAGCAACAAAACAACAAAAAAAATTTTTAGTTAAAATCATTTTTTACACATAAAACACAAAACTAAGTTTCAGGTGAAGTAAAGTTTTAGTGTGGGGGAAAAAAAAAACACGATGATGTAAACTATATTCAGGACAAGCTACTGGAATTTCACAATAAAAATCATTTTAATATAAGGCATCCAAAACATTAAGGCACAAAAATTAACTCTTTAGGTTGATCAAGTATTTTCCTAATTAATGATACAAAATCTCACCTGTGAATGACCTTTCTACAATTCTAGAAAGCATTTCAGTGACTTCTCTAAAATTCTTAACCCAGTGCTCATTTGAAAGTGCTAATACAACTGCTTCAAGGTTTCTCACTTTCCCACTTTCTTCAGAAAGTTAAAAGTGAAGTCGCTCAGTCGTGTCCGACTCTTTGCGACCCCGTGCACTGTAGCCCACCAGGCTCCTCCGTCCATGGGATTCTCCAGGCAAGAATACTGGAGTGGGTTGCCATTGCCTTCTCCAGTGGATCTTCCCGACCCAGGGATCGAACCCAGGTCTCCTGCATTGCAGGCAGATGCTTTAACCTCTGAGCCACCAGGGAAGCCCTAAATTTGCGTATATATGTCATATTGTACACAAAAGCTTCAAGGTTTTTCTTGCTTCTTAAAGGGGACTATGCCCGCACATCTCCCCCAACCCCAAGAAAGTTAAACTCTGTTAAACCTCGGTTCCGGAGACTGGACATACAGAAAATCAAGTTGAATTGTCAAATTAGAAAGAAAATAGAGGATTTTCATAGTTATAGACAGGGGATGTCAGATAAAATGTTATACCATAGAACTCCTTAAAGTGGTTCTGAATCTCAACTTGAAATTCAATAGATGGAGTTGTAGTGAGGGGATTAAGATCATAATAGAAGGTTAGTGAAAAGAAGACTTTTCAATGGGAGTTATTTTGTTTGTTTCGTTTTTTAATGTTTCTGATCAAGCCTCAGAGTTTCATTTTATTCCAAAAGATCTACTGGGTTCGTTCTAAGATCCAGATAGTACTCACAGTGCCAATATGAAATGTGTCAACAGGGTCCGACCAAGGACAAAGTAATCATGTTTTCGACAGGAATCCGCTCATTCAGAATCAGCAACTGGGTCAAGATCTTACATTTCTGTAGCGTTTTATACAGAGCTTGCACTTGCCGCTTTCCACGGGACATTTATCGCGTCTCAGTTGGGAACAAGTGGACAGCAGCATCCTATTCCTTGATAAGGAAAGTTCGGGACGCAGTTTGTGAGATGTGGGGCGCTCCCCAGGTCGCTCGGGAGTTTCCCACCCTATCACGGGCAGGTAGAAAGTTCCTGACAGTGTGGCTGATGGAGAGCAGAATATAACTAGGAAAGAGGTGGAGAGAGGAAGGAGGCGGGAGTCAAGTACGCTTGGGGGAGGTGTAAGCACGTCAGTGTTGGAGGGTTGCTACTGAGGAGGGTTGGAAGGTGAGAGGCACCCGTTCATGAAAGAAAAGTGAGGGGAGACTCCCTCCTGGAGCGACAGAAGGTGGGCGGGAGCGTCGTCTCTGAGACGCGAGGAAAACGTCGTGAGGGAAGAATCTAGAGGCTGTGAGGAGAACGGTGAGCCAGCCTCAGTAAGGGAAGTTCCAGCCCGACTCAAGTCCCCCGTCTCGAGGAGACCTGTTTAACGCAGCGCCCCTGCTCCTCGGCCGCCCTTTTCGTCATTCTCCCCTCAGGGTCTCTCACCACCGAGTTTGTTGGCTCCTGCAAGACGCCCAGCACCATTGTCACCTCATGAACTGTCCGCGCCACAAATTCAAATCAGAGTTCCAGAACCTAGCGCTCCGAACTTCTCCCAGAGTGAAGGACAAATGGACCAATGGAAGCCCGCTGGCTACAGACGTACAAGGTGGTGGGCGGGACGAAGGGTCGGGGTGGGCAGAAGAGCGTTGTCCTGACGACGGCTTCCGGTGCTGCGGTGACTTACCGCCGGAAGGCGAGAGTCCGCGGGAAAAGCGGTCTTGTTAGGTGGTCACTGTGGCTTGGGGCGGTCCCGTCAGGAGTAACCGCGGGCCTGTGCCACGGTCACGCCACTGGCCTTCGTTTCCTTTAGCCTTCTCGCTCACCAAAAGATTTTCCCGTCCAGTTATAAAGTGCAAGTTGTTTCCCAAAGGTAAGCGTGTAGTATAACACCACTCCCTTGTTTTTTGAAGGTAACAGAAACTTGAGTCCACTTTGTCACCAGGGAGTGGGTACTAAAAAAAAAAAAAAGAAAACAGTGAAAATTGGATTTCTAAACATTTAGTAAAGTGTTACCGTGTGCATTTTTACTGTATTGTACGCAGTTTGTAGTCTTGAAATATTGGGTGCAATTTTATTTACAATTAAATTTAAAATTCTAGTTCTTTAGGACCCGCAAATTTCATCTGAACCGGGTATATTAAAGACCTTTAATTTTAAAAATTTATGTAACCATCTAGAAGCTTCTCTAACTTAAGTTCTTAATCTCCCATAAATCTCAAGTTAGATGGTATAAGATGGGCAGGTTCTTTGAGTCCAGATCATTACAAGAATCAGACTAATTCAGCTGAGGTGCCTCCTTTCATAGAGAATCACTTGAATCTAAAATAATTGCAACCAGATGCTTAGCATGGCTCCTTTAGTTCAGTGTGTATCTCTTGGCGATAATGGTCTCACTTCAGTCTCTCCTTTATGGCAGAAAGTAAGCACTGTTGAAATGATGGAGGAAACATAAGGCTTTTTACAGACAATTATTAAAAAAAAAAAAACAGCTTTGAAACACATCTTTTAACAAAAGTCGTTAAATTCTTGTCACCAAAATCTAAAAGGAAAAGTTCATAATTTATCTGCTTATCAAGAAGAATTTCTTTCTTTACACTTAAGGAAACATTTATGAAAGCTTAGATCTATATGTTTAGGTTCCTGCCAACCCTTTTCTTAAAATTCCAACTTCAAAACTCCCTGCTAATGAGCACTTTTCCAGCAGCTTGGATGAAACATTCTGAATAACTTCTTCAGCCTGGAGGTTAGAAATTTCATTAAATAAAAAATTAAATACATTAGAATACTTAGGTATGAAACATTAACGAACTGAGTAACATTCTTCAGAAGAAGAAGCACTTAAGAAAACATAGGCCACCTGCATTGTGGAGCCATCTAAAATGATGAGATTTGATAGATAGGCAAGAGATCAAAAAATGGCCAAATTTCAAAAGAGAATGTTCTGTGAACTGCTTATTGCCCTCATAGACCATTTGAAAATAAAACCAACTCTCAGCACGAAGCCCAAGAGGCATTAGAGATGAACTAGACTATCCTTTGGATGTCAGTATTGTACTGAAAAAGTCAGTTACACTGTTATTTATCTGCAGGGGGAAATGCCTAAATTTTATAAGGATTTAGAACTTTTAATTTAAAAGTGTATAGTGACTATAGAGTTTAGAAAGGAGACTTGAATCTAAGATGAACTTGGGAAAACAATGTT
This sequence comes from Ovis canadensis, assembly GCF_042477335.2. Lineage (NCBI taxonomy): Eukaryota > Metazoa > Chordata > Mammalia > Artiodactyla > Bovidae > Ovis > Ovis canadensis. The sequence continues at coordinate 51,672,119 of NC_091258.1, read as the reverse complement.
TTCTGTAGTAGCATCTGACGTTGTACTCTCCATTCCTCTTACTTAAATGTCTTCTTACTCCTGCTTTTTTGAATCTTTGAATGCCCAGGACAAATTCTGAGTTTTTCTGATCAACTCGTAGTTAACTGTCTCCTTCAGAACACCTATAGAATTAAAAATACACTGTTTATTTGGCTTTTTTTCTTTCCATTTAGGCCTGGTAATGTTTTTCTCATTTATGTTGATGAATATCTTACATATAACTTGCCTTATCTGTTGGATTCTAAGCTACTTAGAGTTGTATTCACCACTGTACATGGCAGAATGACTTGAACATGGTAAACATCATTCTTTTCAATATCTTTTTTTCGGCTCTGTTGGGTCTTAATTGCAGCACGTGGGATCTTCATTGCCAAGTGTTGGATCATTATTGGCAGGTGCGGGCTCTTCGTTGCAGCCTGTAGGATATAGTTCGCTGACCAGGGATTAAACTTGTGCCCCCTGCATGGAGGCTTAATCGCTGGACCACTAGGGAAGTCCCAGTAAACATAATTCTGATGTAAAAATGCCACTGTTAAGATTAATATTAAATATAGTGGCATCTGCATTAGTTTGCTAGGTTTGCTATAACAGAATACCACAGGCTGAGGGCGTAAACAACAGAAATTTATTTTGTCACAATTCTGGAGGCTGGAAAGTTCAGTACTAAGGTGTTAGCGGGGATAATTTCATTCTGAGGCTTCTCTCCTGGATGTGTAGTTTTGCCTTTGTCTTCACATGGTCTTTAATTCATGCCCATCTGTGTCCAGATTTCTTCTTATAAGGACATCAGTCATACTGGATTAGGGCCCATCCAAAAGACCTCATTTTAATTTACTTACCTCTTTAAAATCCTTATCTCCAAGTATAGTTGCGTTCTGAGGTTCTGGGGATTAGGACTTCAGAATATGAATTTGGGGGTACACAGTTCAGTCCATACAATAATCAACATTCAGAAAGCAGAAATGATTGGCAGTAGTTGTCCATTAGCACTCTCTTCTTTATACCTGTAGATAACATAATTGTGTACATCAAGTTTGTGTAAGATAATAGGGAATGGAAGTGAATGTCGCTCAGTTGTGTCCAACTCTTGGCGAATTCTCCAGGCCAGAATACTGGAATGGGTAGCCTGTCCCTTCCCCAGGAGATCTTCCCAACCCAGGGATCGAACCCAGGTCTCCTGCATTGCAGGTGGATTGTTTCCCAGCTGAGCCACAAGGAAAGCCCAGGGAATGGAAGAGCCTGTGGTAAATCAGAGAATATTTGCCAAAGACTTTCAAATTGAAGTTTGTCAAAAAACAGAAAACACAACCCACACACATACACCAGCATGCCACACAATCCTGGGTCATCCAAACAAATAAACAGAACAACAAAACAAGCAGGCTGATTGGTTTTGGCTCACAGGGGGGTGGTTTACAAAAACCACCAGCATACTTCATTTGGAATCTATAACCTCTTAAGTGGATACTGGACATGGTATGTTTTTCCATATCCAAAAGATGTTTTCCCCAGACCCCGTTGGTTCACACATAACTTTAAGCACCTACTTTGTTGAAGGAATTGTACTAAGTGCCTCACTGAGGTTAAATCCATAAATTTGTCCACATATATCCGATGTTACAAGGACATCCAGTTTTTGATTAAATTTATAAAAAGACGTGGGCTTCCCAGGTGGCCCAGTGGTAAAGAATCTGTCTGCGAATGCAAGTTCGATCCTTGGGTTGGGAAGATCCCCTGGAGAAGGAAACAGCATCCACTCCAGTATTCTTGCCTGGGAAATCCCATGGACAGAGAAGCCTGCTGGGCTACAATTCACAGGGTAGCAAAGAATCGGACACGACTTAGTGACTAGACACCACCACCACCATATGCACAACCATGCATAATTTAGTATTTTGAATGGTACAGGTTTATCCTATAAGTGAATTAGAACTCTGAAAAAAAAAGTCTTTATGAGATTATGTGCTCTGATAAGGTCAAGGCTCTGATCTTAAGTACAAGTGGAGAGGACAGGACACATATATGAAAATAATTATAATGCAAGATAAAAATGAGACCATAGGAGAGTTATAAAGTACTGTGGGAAATTAAAGGAGGAAAAGATTTCTTCAAGGTTGGCGTATTACTAAAGGTATTTAATACAGTTAGAATTATTCTTTTTTATAGTACTTGGTACTTTGAATATAGCATTAATCAGTGTGTTGTATCTGAAGAAACAAGACTCCAGTATTCTTGCCTGGAAAATCCCATGGGCAGAGGAGCCTGGCAGGCTACATTGCCATGGGTTTACAAAACAGTTGAACATGACTTGGTGACTAAACAACAACAAATGTCTTATATGTTATTTGCATATGTTCACATTTCCCCAGTACAATCTGAAATATTCAAGAACATTTTGATCTTTATATGCTCCAGTCTAGTGGTGTTTAGGGAGAAGGCAATGGCACCCCACTCCAGTACTCTTGCCTGGAAAATCCCATGGATGGAGGAACCTGGTAGGCTGCGGTCCATGGGGACGCTAAGAGTCGGACACAACTGAGCGTCTTCACTTTCAATTTTCACTTTCATACATTGGAGAAGGAAATGGCAACCCACTCCAGTATTCTTGCCTGGGTAATCCCAGGGACGGGGGAGCCTGGTGGGCTGCCGTCTATGGGGTCACACAGAGTCGGACATGACTGAAGCGACTTAGCAGCGGCAGCAGTGTTGTTTAAAATATCAGGGTCACCTGGGTAACTTTTTTTTTTTTTTCACTTAGAAGATAATTGCTTTACAGCGTTCTGTTAGTTTCTGCTATGCTGCGTGAATCAGGTATCAGGTCAGGTTAGTTGCTCAGTCGTGTCCAACTCTTTGCAACCCCATGGAGATCTTCTCCTGCTTAATGATTCAGATTATCAGCCCCACTTAGAACCTTCTGCCTTGAAGCACCTGGTATATAGTACGCTCTCAATAAGTTCTTGTCACATTAAATGATTGGAGCTGTGATTTAGTAAGATTAATAAGGCCCCTGTGTGTAGGATGAATTAGAGTGGAAAATATCCTAGAGGCAAGGAAATCCTATTACGCAAGTCCAGCTAAGAGATGAAGCAGACTAGAGTAGAGGCCATAGAATAGATGAGAAACATTGAAAAGGTAAGTCTACAGAACTAGGTAAACTTTATATAAGGCACTAGTTTGCAAAACAGTGTGGCTAAAATTTACATGTTTATTTCATAAGCAGGTTGCTGGACTCTGTATGAACTCCTGTTTGGTTGGTCCAGGGTGAAGCACATGAATTTGCATATTAAAAAAAATTTATACTGGAGTATAGTTGATTAACAGTGTTGTGTTACTTTCAGATATACAACAAAGAGATTCAGTTATGCTTATTCATATATCCTTTTCTCATTTAGATTATTACAGAATATTGAGCAGTACTGTGCTATTAAGTAGGTCCTTGTTGGTTATCTGTTTTAAATATAATTGTCTGTCCCCAATTCCCAATCTGTCCATTCCCCACCTTTCCCCTTTGGTAATCATAAATTCATTTTCTAAGTCTGTGCGTCTGTTTCTGTTTTGTAAAAAGTTCATTTGTATCAATTTTTTTTAAGATTCTGCATACAAGTGGTATCATACAATATTTGTCTTTCTCTGACTTCACTTGTTAAGATAATCTCCAGGTCCATCCATATTGCTGCAAATGGCATTATTTCATTCTCTCTCTTTTTTTAAGACTAATAATGCTGTTGTATATATGCACCACATCTTCTTTACCCATTCATCTATTGATAAATATTTAAGTTGCTTCTATGTCTTGGCTATTGGAAATAGTGCCACTATGTATATTCTGGTACATGTATCCTTTCAAACCTTTTTTTTTTTTTTTATATGAGCCCAGGAGTGGGAATGCTGAATCTTATGGTAGCTCTGTTTTTAGTTTCTTAAGGAACCTCCACACTTTTCTCCATAATGGCTGTTTAGTTCAGTTCAGTTGCTCATGTCCAACTCTTTGCGACTCCATGGACTGCAGCTCGCCAGGCTACCCTATCCATCACCAACTCCCGGAGCTCGCTGAAACTCATGTTTATTGAGTCAGTGATGCCACCCAACCATCTCATCCTCTATTGTCCCCTTCTCCTCCTGCCTTCAATCTTTCCCAGAGTCAGGGAAAGATTCTGTGAGTCAGTTTTCCAGTGAGTCAGTTCTTCACATCAGGTGGCCAAAGTATTGGAGCTTCAGTATTAGTCATTCCAATGAATATTCAGGACTGATTTCCTTTAGGATTGACTGGTTGGATCTCCTTGCAGTCCAAAGGACTCTGAAGAGTCATCGCCATCACCACAGTTCAAAAGTATCAATTCTTTAGCGCTCAGCCTTCTGTATGGTCCAACTCTCACATCCATACATGACTACTGGAAAAAACCATAGCTTTGACTATAGGGACCTTTGTTGGCAAAGTAATATCTCTGCTTTTTAATATGATGTCTAGATTGGTCATAGCTTTTCTTCCAAGGAGCAAGCGTCTTTTAATTTCATGGCTGCAGTCACCATCTGCAGTGATTTTGGAGCTCAAGAAAATAAAGGCTGTCGCGGTTTCCATTTTTTCCCCATCTATTTGCCATGAAGTGATAGGACTTGATGCCATGATCTTAGTTTTCTGAATGTTGAGTTTTAAGCCAACCTAGTCACTCTCCTCTTTCACTTTCATCAAAAGGCTCTTCAGTTCCTCTTTGCTTTCTGCCATAAGGGTGGTGTCATATGCGTATCTGAGGTTATTGATATTTCTCCCGGCATAATGGCTGTACCAATTTACATTCCCACCAACAGTGTAGAAGGATTTCCTTTTCTCCACACCCTCTGCAGCATTTATTGTTCATAAACTTTTTGATGATGGCTGTTCTTACTCCTATGAGGTGATATCTTACTGTACTTTGGATTTACATTTCTCTAATAATTAGTGATGTTTAGCATCTTTTCAGGAGAAGGCAATGGCACCCCACTCCAGTACTCTTGCCTGGAAAATCCCATGGACGGAGGAGCCTGGCGGGCTGCAGTCCATGGGGTCACTAGGAGTTGGACACGACTGAGTGACTTCACTTTCACTTTTCACTTTCATGCATTGGAGAAGGAAATGGCAACCCACTCCAGTGTTCTTGCCTGGAGAATCCCAGGGACGGGGGAGCCGGTGGGCTGCCGTCTCTGGGGTCGCACAGAGTCGAACACGACTGAAGCGACTCAGCAGTAGCAGCAGCAGCAGCATCTTTTCATGTGCCTCTTGGCCATCAGTATGTCTTCCTTGGAGAAACGTCTGTTGAGGTCTTTTTTCGAGCTTTTTGATGGACATGAGCTATTTGTAAATTTTGAAGATAAATTGTTTGTCGGTTGCTTCATTTCAAGTATTTTCTCCCATTCTGTGGGTTATCCTTTTTTTGCCATCCTGGGATATAGTCAGGATGTGGGCTCTGCTGCACTCTTTTTTTAAAAAAAATTAAAATGTACTTATTTTTGGCAGTGCTGGGTCTTTGTTGCTTAGTGTAGGCTTTCTGTAGTTGTGGCAAGTGGGGGCTACTCTTCGTTGCCATGCGTGGGCTTCTTATTGCGGTGGCTTCTCTCGTTGCAGAGCACAGGCTCCAGGTGCTCCAGCTTCAGTAGCTGCAGCACGTAACTCACGTAGTTGCACTCATGGGCCCTTGAGTGCACAGGCACTAGGCTCGGTCATTACGGCAAAAGGACTCACTTTCTCTATGACATGTGGCATCTTTTCCTACCTGGAATCGAACCCTTGTCCCCTGCATTGGCAGGCGGTTTCTTATCCACTGTGCAACCAGGGAAGTGCTGTCTTTTTGTTTATGGTTTCCAATGCTCTGCACAGGTTTTTTAGTTTAATTTGGTCCCATTTGTTTATCTTTTGTTTTTATTTCAATTACTGTAGGAGATACTGCTGCAACTTAAGTCAAAGAGTGTTCTGCTTATGTTTTCCTGTAAGAGTTTTCTCACTTTCTTTCTTTCTAGCTGTACTGAACCTTCATTCCTGCACGTGGGCTTTCTTTAGCTGTGGCAAGTGGCAGCTTCTTGTTGATGAACTTGGGTTCTAGGCGTGCAGGCTTCAGTAGTTGCAGCAAGTGGGCTCAGTAGTGGTGTTGAATGAAAGTGAGAGTGGACACCTTTGTCTTGTTCCTGATCTTGGAGGAAATGCTTTCAGCTTTTCACCATTGAGAATGATGTTTGCTGTGTGTTTGTCATATGTGGACTTTATTATGTTGAGGTAGGGTCCCTCTATGCCCACTTTCTGGTGAGTGGTTTGTTTGTTTGTTTGTTTTAATCATAAATGGGTGTTAAATTTTGCCAAAAAGCTTTTTTCTGCATCTGTTGAAATGATCATTTGGTTTCTATTCTTCAATTTGTGGATGTGGTCTATCACACTAATTGATTTGCAAGTATTGAAAAATTCTTGATTCACCGGGATAAATTCCACTTGATCATGGTGCATTATCTGTGTAACATATTGTTGGATTCAGCTTGCTAGTATCTTGTTGAAGATTTTTGTGTGTATGTTCATCAGTGATATTTGCCTATAATTTTCTTTTTGTGTGATATCTTTGGTTTTGGTAATGGGTGGTGGTGGCCTCATAGAATGAGTTTGGGTGTATTCCTTCCTCTGTGAGGGTTTTTTTTTTTTTTTTTGCAGGGGAGGGGAGATGTTCAGGATAGGTGTTAATTCTTCTCTAAATTGTGATTTTATTCTCATGTGTTCTGCCTGGAGTTTGCTGTGCATCTTCGAGCTATAGACTTATATTTTAATCAATTTTGGCAGGTTTGTTTAGTATTTTGTCAAATATTTTTTCTGTACTTTTCTCTTTTTTCCTTTTCCTCTGGGACTCCAATTTTAAGCATGCTGCTACTAAGTTGCTTCAGTCGTGTCCGACTCTGTGCGACCCCATAGACGGCAGCCCACCAGGCTCCCCCGTCCCTGGGATTCTCCAGGCAAGAACACTGGAGTGGGTTGCCATTTCCTTCTCCAGTGCATGAAAGTGAAAAGTGAAAGTGAAGTCGTTCAGTTGTGTCCGACTCTTAGCGACCCCATGGACTGCGGCCCACCAGGCTCCTCTGTCCATGATTGCCTAATTTTGAACACACACATCATTAATCTGCTACCTTTTTTCATATTTTTCTTTCTGTGTGCTTCGGTTTAGGCAATTTCTGTTGAATTGTCTTCAAAGTTATCGATCCTTTCTTCTACACTATTCAACCTGCTGTTCAGTGATTTCATTAATCATTTTGGATATTATATTTTTCAGTTCTAATGTTTCCATTTGATTTTTAATTATGGTTTTTATATCTTGACTGGAATTCCTCATGTTTTTACTCTGACTCATCATCACTCGAAAACTGCTGAAATTTCTACTTGGTTCCTTTAGTCTTTTGTCTGTAACTTTCTTGTAGGTTTCATGGACATCTGCTAGAATGGAGAAAGAATTAGGTAATATTCTTTCAAAAATTATTTCTGGTATTTTAATATTGTGTAAAATTATGGGCTGTGGTGGGCATGAAAATGTCCTACTTCCACGTCTTTCTTCAGGGACCATAACTGACTGGTGGATTCAGGTACTGGGATGTTTTGGAGCCCATTCCCATATTCATGTCAAGGCCATGATTCCCAAGTGATCCTTCCAGGCCATGAGTCCATATGGTGCCCATTGTAATCCAGGTTCTTTCCTATAACATAAGGGACTGTGTTAATGGACTATTTTGTCAAAGGGCTCCCATTTGACTGGTCCAAAACCTTAGATGTTTAGCAGCCTGAGACTCTTCCTACCCAGTTCTCTCTCTTTCCATTTTTTCCTTCATAGGCATCCTAAGGCTTTCTTGCCCCACTTTGGTCCCTCTTTGTTGCCTTTCACAGGTAAATCCTGTAGTAAGTGTGTCGCATGCTCAATCCCATGTTTGCATCTGCTTTTTGGAAGACCCAGACTAATACATAGAGTCAAACTATTAACAGAAAATTGACCAAAGTTGACTTTTTAAAAAGAATATTTTTTAGGGAAAAATACCAAATAGCATATGTAGCAGATACTCCCTCCTTTATGAGGTAGAACTTTATTTCCATCTGCTTGGATATGGGCTGGATTTAGTAATTTGATCCTAATGAATAGAGAGGAATTTACCAGTCCTTTTTTTTTTTTCTACCTCCTCCCCGACACACAAACACACACATGAACATTTTTCTTGACACTCTCCCCCACACTCCTGATGAAGTTTTAATATCATAACTATACTTTATCTGTTTATGTATTATATGAATATCAATGTTTAATGCATAATAGAGTAAAATTTCCCCCCAAGATCAAATTTTTATTCCTTTAGGGGCATTGTAATAACCCTTACAGAGAATGCATGAGGTAGAATATAGATAGGGAAATTTTCTAACTTACTCCAGAGGAAGCTGGCAAGTGATCAAACAAGTGATCAGAGTTTATATCACCAAGGGTAATATCATGTTAACACCCTATACCTCAAGTATGATGAAATGCAAAGGGTATTTTTAACCTTTGTGATAGTCTACCCAAAAAGCTGTAACCCCAGTCTTATTGTGAGAGAACATTAGACAAACCAAAAATGAGGGACATTCTGTAAAATATCTGACCAGTACTCTTCAGGAGTGTCATGGTAATGAACATACAAGACTGAGAAATTGTCACGTATCTTTGAGATTATGGAGACATGACTGCTAAATGCAATGTCCTAGATCATATAAGGGAACACACTCTATGATCTTTGTAACTTTGTAACTTTTCTGTAAATTTAAAATTATTCTAAAATTAAAAGTTAAAAGCGCATGAAAAAAGTAAAAACCGTAGTGTCATCAGTATTCATTATATGAAAATAGTGATTCTAGTATTAAAAGAAAAGTAAATATGTAGCAATTACTAGAACTATAAACATTGAGCTAAACTTAAAATATCAGTTTTCTACATATAGTACTAGTAAATGAAAAAATATGGTACATGTATTTATCAAATTTAGTGAAGCCTATGATGCAGTGTCTCATGACATCTATGCACAATTAATTCAGATTGTCCTGGATATAAGCAGAGTCACACGGATTCAAAACTGGCTGCAGAATCATAAAAAATATTGATAAACCATAAATGGAAATGGATCAAGTTGGGGAATATGTGTAGGTGCTGCCGAGATCTGTATTTTGTCCTGTCTTATATAGCAGCTGCATTAATGATGTAGAAGAAGGAGTATAACTAATGTTAATGAAATTCACAGATGATATTAAATTGGCAGGTGATGCAAATAACAGTAAGAGCAGCAAAGCTATATAAAGGTACCCAGAGAGCTCAGAAATATGGAGTGGAAACAACAAAATGAGATTCTGCCCCTTCAAAATAGAAACTACAACTGCTTTAGGAGAAAAACAATAAAATAGGTATTCAAAGGGAGAAAAATCTGAAAGTCATTAAATGATCAAAAGGCCTAAGGGTGAAAATGAATTATAAAGTGGATACGAATTTATGACGTAGTGATTTTGAAGATTATGGCTATGTATACTGCTTGCTACAGAGAAAGAACAGGAGAATCTGTTCTTCATACTAATGGTAAAATGACATCAAAAGACAGAACTCGTTCTGTGTCAAGTTGGTGCCTAACTGCCATCAACAGAATATGGGTAGTAATAAAAATGATTAAGCTGTGAACACTACAGAGAAGTATAGTCATCATCAGCAAATTATACTGAGCTATTTGACTAGTCTTGCCATTCGTAGTTGCTGATTCTACTTCATATCCCATGTAGGTGACCCTTCCTTCAAGATATATAACTTAAGCTAAACCTCAGAGCAGTTTACCTAACTCTTTAATCTTCTCCCCTCTATTCCAAATTAAATTTACAAGCTGCTTCTTTCTAATATGTTCTCATTTTAATTTATATTCAGTTATGTATAGGATTCCTTGATTGCTCATTAAAGCTGACTTCTGCCTTCGTCACATCTTCATCTAAATGCTGCAAACCTTATTTGCAAATTCATGCATATGCCCCTGCCCGCAGCCACAGAACAAAGAGCATAAGCAAGAGTAACATCTGAGGAGATTATTGGAATTAATACTTAAGTAAATAACAACCAAAATAAATAAACCACAGATCAGAATTCCTGTAGCAATGCAATATTCTAATGATCATAGCATGAATCAGATTGCCCCAAGATGTTATCATCCATTGGCAAGAAGTCATGTAGAATAATAATAAATCTCTTTTTCAGGATGACCACATATGCTTATAAAGTGTTACAAAATACTTTTTTTTTTTGCATTTGGTGTCTTTTTAAAAAATAACTTTATTGGTGTATACTTGATTTACAACATTGTGTTACTTTCAGGTGTACAGCAAAGTGGACCAGTTATACATGTGTCCCCTCTGTTTAGATTCTCTTTCCATATAGCCATTACAGAGGTACTGAGTAGAGTTCCCCATGCTATACAGTGTGTCACTATCAGTTATTTTATACATAGCAGTATGTATGTGTCTCCTGGAGGAGGGCATGGTAACCCACTCCAGTATTCTTGCTTGATGAATGCCGTGGATGGAGGAGCCTGGCAAGCTATAGTCCCTAGGATCATACAGAGTTAGGCACAACTGAAGTGACTTTGCTTGCATGCATGCATGTATATGTCAGTCACAATTTCCCGGTTTATCTCTCCCTCCCTTAACCCTGGTAACCATAAGTTTGTTTTCTACATCTGTAACACCGCTTCTGTTTTGTGGATAAGCTCAATTGTACCTTTTTATAAAATTCCACAGTAAAAAAATAATAATTTGCCTTTTTTTTTGTCTGAGTTCACTCATTATGATAATCTCTAGGTCTTTTCATGTTGCTTCATTGGGCATTGTCTTGTTCATTTTTATGATTAATATTTCACTGTATACATGTACCATATCTTTGTCCATTCCTCTGTCAGACAGGTTGCTTCCATGTCTTGGCTGTTGTAAATAGTGCTGCAGTGAACATTGGGGTGCATGTATCTTTTTGAATGTATGGTTTAGCTCTGGATATATGCCCAGGACTGGGATTGCTGGATCATAAGGCAGTTCTATTTTTAATTTCTTAAGGAACCTCCATGCTGTTCTCAGTAATGGTTGTACTAATTTACATTCCTACCAACCGTTATATAAGAGAGTTTCCTTTTCTCCACACCGTCTCCAGTATTTATTGTTTGTATGTTTTTGATGATGGCCATTCTGACCTGTGTGAAGCGATGTCTCATTATAGTTTTGATATTGTTGCTGTTGTTGAGTCACTCAGTTGTGTCCGACTTTGCATCCCCATGGACTGCAGCACGCCAAGCTTCACTGTCTTTTACCGTCTACCGGAGCTTGCTCAAACTCATGTCCGTTGAGTCACTGCTGCCATCCAGCCATCTTGTCCTTTGTCGTCCCCTTCTCCTCCTACCTTCAATCTTTCCCAGCATTAGGGTCTTTTCTAATGAGTCAGCTCTTTACATCAGGAGGCCAAAATAACGGAGCATCAGCATCAGTCATTCCAGTAAATATTCAGTGTTGATCTCCTTTAGGACAGACTGGTTTGATCTCCTTGCAGTCCAAGGGACTCTCAAGAGTCTTCTCCAACACCATAGCTCAGAAGCAACAATTCTTTGGTGTTCAGCTTTCTTTATGGTTCAACTCTCACATCCATACATGACTACTGGAAAAACCATAGCTTCAACTACGTGGACCTTTGTCGGGAAAGTAATGTTTCTGCTTTTTAATATGTTATCTAGGTTTGTCATAGCTTTTCTTCCAAGGAGCAAGTTTTGATTTGCATTTCTCTAATAATTAGGTTTTTAGCCATCTGTATGCCTTCTTTGGAGAAATGTCTAATGAGATCTTCTGTCCATTTTTTCTTTGGGTTGTTTTTTGTTGTTGAGCTACATGAGCTGTTTGTATGTTGTGGAAATTAATCACTTATAGGTTATTTCATTTGCAAACATTTTCTCCCATTCTGAAGGTTGTCTTTTAATTTTTTTCAGGGTTTCCTTTGCTGTGCAAAATCTTTTAAGTTTAATTAGGTCCCAATTATTTATTTTTGTTTTTATTTTCATTAAGAGGTGTGTTAAAAAATTCTATGACTTAATGATGAAGAATATTCTGTGTTTTCCTACAATAGTTTTATAGATCTGGTCTTTAGGTTTTTAATCCATTTTGAATTTATTTTTGTGTATGGTGTTAAGTAGTGTTCTAATTTCACTCCTACGCATGCAGCTGTCAGTTTTACCAGCACCACTTATTGAAGAGATTGTCTTTTCTCCACTGTATATTCTTGGCTCCTTTGTCATAGATTAGGTGACCATAGCTGTGTGGGTACTCTGGATTTTTTTATCCAGTTTCATTGATCTATATGTCTGATTTTATGTCAGTACCATACTGTTTTTTAAATGTTTTAAATTAAGTAATTATTTTTGGCTGCACTGGGTCTTCATTGCTGCACGTAGGCTTTCTCTAGTTGTAGCATGCAGGCTCTGGAGCTTGCAGACTTGGTTGTTGTGGCTTGTGGACTGTAGAGTGTGGGCTCAATAATTACAGCACGTGGGCTCGATTGCTCCATGGCCTGTAGAATCCTGCCGGACTAGGAATTGAACCCATGTCCCCTGCATTGGCAAGGGGATTCTTTATCACTGGACCACCAGGGAAGCCCCGTTGAAAGATTTTTAGTAGCAGTTTCAATTCCAGTACTTTTAATTAGTCTGTTCATTATTTTATTTCTTCCTGCTCAGTCTTGGAAATCTGTACCTTTATTAAGAATTTGTCCACTTCTTCTAGGTTGTCCACTTTATTGGCATATAGTTGCTTGTACTAGTCTCTTATGATCCTTTGTATTTTTGTGGGGTCCCTTGTAACTTCTCCTTTTTCATTTCTAATTTTATTGATTTGAGTCCTCTCCCTTTTATTTGATGACTCTGGCTAAAGGTTTATCAATTTTGTTTATCTTGGAGAACCACCTTTTACTTTTACTGATCTTTTCTATTATTTTCTTCGTCTCTATTTCATTTATGCTGTGATTTTTATGATTTCTTTCTACTATGGGTTTTGTTTGTTCTTCTTTCTGTAGTGGCTTTAGGTGTAAGGTTCAGTTCAGTTCAGTAGCTCAGTCATATCCAACTCTTTGCGACCCCACAGACTGCAGCATGCCAGGCCTCCCTGTCCATCACCAACTCCCAGAGTTTACTCAAAGTCATGTCCATTGAGTCAGTGATGCCATCCAACCATCTCATCCTCTGTCATCCCCTTCTCCTCCCGCCTTCAATCTTTCCCAGCATCAAGGTCTTTTCTAATGAGTCATTTCTTTGCATCAAGTGGCCAAAGTATTGGAATTTCAGCTTCAGCATCAGTCCTTCCAATGAATATTCAGGACTGATTTCCTTTAGGATGGACTAGTTGGATCTCCATGCAGTCCAGGGGACTCTCAAGAGCCTCCTCCAACACCACAGTTCAAAAGCATCAATTCTTTGGTGCTCAGCTTTCTTTGTAGTCCAACTCTCACATCCATACATGACAACTTGAAAAAACCATAGCTTTAAAGCTATGGTTTTAAAGTTAGGATATTTGAGATTTTTGTTTCTTGACGTAAGATTGTATTGCTATAAATTTCCCTCCTAGAACTGCTTTTGCTGCCTCCCAAGGATTTGGATTGTCATGTGTTCGTTGTCATTTGTCTCTAGATATTTTTTGATGTCCTCTTTGATTTCTTGAGTGTTCCATGGGTTATTTGGTAACATGTTGTTTAGCTTCCATTTTTTAACAGTTTTTTCCCCTGTAATTGATTTCTTTATTGTTGTTGTTGAATTGTTTTTTAAAATTTATTCATTTTTAATTGAAGGATAATTCTTTACAATATTGTGTTGGTTTCTGCCATTCATCAACATGAATAAGCCATAGGTATACACATGTCCCATCCCTCTTGAATCTCCCTCCTATTCCATCCTACCCCTCTGGGTTGTCACAGAGCACTGGTTTGAGTTACCTATATCATACAGCAAATTCCCACTGACTATCTATTTTCATATGTGTAATTGATTCTAATTTCATAACATTGGGGTCAGAAAAGATGCTTGATATGTTTTCCATTTTCTTAAATTTACCAAGGCATGTTTTTTGACTTAAGATGCGATCTGTCCTAAAGAATGTTCATGTGCATTTGAGAAGACAATGTTTTCTGTTGCTTTTAGAGGGAATGTCCTATAAATATCAATTAAATATCTGGTCTAAAGTGTCATTTAAGGCTTGTGTTTCCTTATTAATTTTCTGTCTGGGTGATTTGCCCATTGATAAAAGTGGGATGTTAAAGTCCACCAGTGTTATTGTGTTACTGTAGATTTCTCCTTTTATGATGATTAGCATTTGCCTCATATATTGAGGTACTCCTATGTTGGGTGTGTATGTGTTTGCAATTGTAATACCTTTTTGGGTTGATTCCATGATCATTAAGTGGTCCTTCCTTGTCTTTTATAACAGTCTTTATTTTAAAGTCAATTTTATCTGAAATGAGTATTGCTACTCCAACTTTCATTTGATTTCCATTTGCACGGAGTGTCTTTTTCCATCCCCTCACTTTCAGTCTGTATGTGTCCCTAGATCTTAAATGGGTCTATTGTAGACAGAATGTGTATGGGTTTTTTTGTATCTATTCAGCCATTTTGTCTTTTGTTGGAGCATTAATTCTATTTACATAAGGTAATTATCAGTATGTGTGATCCTGTTGCCATATGCTTAATAGTTTTGGGTTTGTTTTTGCAGGTCTTTTTTACTTCCCTTCTTTTTTTTAAAGATATATTTATTTTTAATTTAATTTTGGTTGTGCTGGGTCTTTGCTGTTGTGGACTTTCTAGTTGGTGGCAAGTGGGGGCTGCTCTGTTACTGTGCACAGGCTTCTCATTGTGTCGGCTTTTCTTGTTGCAGAGCATGGGCTCTAGGCTGGCTTCAGTAGTTTTGGCACATGGGCTTAGTTGCTCTGCCGCATGTGGGATTTCCCCAGACCAGGGATCAAACCCATGATCCTTGCATTGGCAGATGGATTCTTAACCATTGGGCCACCAGGTCCCTTCTTTTGTTCTTTTCACTTATGATTTGATGACCATTTTTAGTGTTGTGTTTGGGTGCTTTTTCATTCTTGTGTGTTTATCTATAGTAGTTTTTTGGTTTGTATTTCCCATGAGGTTTTGAAAAAGCAAGATTGTAGTTCTTGCTTCTGGTGTTTGCCCTTTGGTGGGTGAGGTTGGTCCAGAGGGTTATGCCATTATCCCCTTGATGGGGGGTTTGACTGGTGGTGTGGTGACCAGAGCCTGCCCTGAATATTGAATGGGGCCTCCTCTTTGCTCTGTGGTTGTGACTGCCCTGCCAGGGGCAGTGTCTGCTCCCTAGATGTTGGAATAGAGGCCCCCATACCTGTTTTTAGCTGTGTTTCGGACCTGAGGTGTGAGATAGGCAGGATTGGAGCACGCCCTCTAGGAGAGAAGCCACTGAGTATTCCTTCTCTGGAGCTGTTCACTTGTGACTGTGCTCTGTTGTGTCCCCTTTCACCCCTTGTGTGGGCTAACAAAATACACTGTTGTTAGCAGTGTTTGCAGTCCCACCTTAACTGTGTGTATGTCGGCAGTTGGCCCTGGTGACTCTTAGGCCTTGTTTTCACCAGGCCACTGGTGCAGATCCACTGAGGTCAGGTCCCAGGGGACTGCAGTAGCCTGCCCCTGGACCTGCAGTGGGAGCTCTTATCCAGGCGCCAGACTCTGGCGTTGCTCAGCCTCTGTGTGTTTGTGCCCACAAAGCCAACAGCTGCTAAAGCCAGACCTGTCTCAGCTGCTGGAGCGCTTGCTGTCCTTTCAGATATTTCACTGGTGGTGAATTTAGGAAGCCATTAGCAGAGGTGAAACTCTGTGGTTCGTACCACAGCAAGGAGAGATTTCATCTCTCTATCCATAATCACTTGGCTCTTGGGTCTCAGCTATGATTTCAGCCCCTGTATTCCTCCCATAGAGGTTTGTTCTAGAGGTAATACCTCTGCCTGTATTCCTCCCATAGAGGTTTGTTCCAGAGGTTGCTAGAGCAGATAAGCCCATCAGGCAGGTAGGATCCTAGGGGAGAAGGTGCTGGTGTAACAGTTGGAATCCGCGGGACCTCATGTGGCTGTCTGGGCAAGTGGACCACCCCAGTGGGATGGTGCTGGGTAGAAGTACTGGGTAGCAGGAGTGTGAAGTGTGTGTATGAAGGAGGTGTTAGCAGAGGCATACAAGCTGCCTACCGTCAAAGCCCTTCCTAGTGCACATGGAGGCAAGGGCCAGCATGTGCGGAAAGAGGCTGCAACGACAGCCCTGTGCTTTGTACCAGGAAACGATGGTGCTTCACTTCTTTCGTGGTCTAGGATTCCTCCATGAGCGTTTCTGGTTGAAGAGCTCCTCACCTCCATCCACTCAGGCTGTCTCCTTGCAGCCAATAATAGCAGTCCCTCCCTGGGTCTGCTCTCCAAACTACACATTCCAGCACCCAGCCCCTCTGTGCACTGGTGGACAGGAGTTTTAGGCTGGGGCTCTTGGGGCTGTGGCATAGACCATCTGTGTCACTCTCACTCTGTCCTGCCTGCTACAGCAGGATTGCTGGGCTCCCCTCTGAGCTGAAGCTGCCTTATGTCCCAGCTGATCTCCCTGCTGGTGAGGGGGCTTCCCCAGATGTAGGAACTGCCCCTCACCTTCAGCTCCCTGCCAAGGGTGCAGGTCCCATCCCACTTCCTCTCCTCTTCCTTTTACCTTATTCTTTTCTTTCATCCTACCTAGTTACATGGGGATCTCTCTTGTTCTTTTAGGTGTCCAGGGTCTTCTGCTAGTGTTCAGCAGATGCTCTGTTAGAATCCTTCATTTGTAGCTGTTTTATTGATGCATTTATGGGGAAAAATGAACTCCACATTCTACTCTTCTGTCATCTTGGAAAGCCTGTGCTTTTTAAAAGTTTTCTTAACACAAAAAAGTATATGAATCTTCATTTTTTTATGGCTTAAGAATAAGAATACTTATTTCTTTAACTTTCACACTTAAATATTCAAAAAATACTCATAATCATGAGAGTACACATAATGTTTAAGCTCAGTAAGTTCCAGGTGCCGGCAAATATGAGAATCAAGAGTTAAAGAGGATATTTGAGATTTTGTCTCCAACTCCTCCTTTCATGGAGTCACAGACTTGAAGAAAAGACCACCCCCACAGGGTTGGTGAAAGTGCTGAATGATAAAATAAGTTGGTTTTTCTTGTGTGTGTTTTTGAGAAACTGAGGAGAATGCTACATTGGATGGAGGACTGGATTAAATCTTTTCTAAGGTCCCTTCTCATTCTTTGAGAACATTTGTGTTAATCATTTGGCTACTTGAATGCCTGTAAGTACAGACACAATTTTTGTTGTCTTGAAATCTGTACAAAACAAAATAGAATATCACCCATTCACTTCTTTCAATAAACCTCCTCACCGTTGAACAGCTCTTCAAAATAAAATATAGGAAATTTCACATGTATCATAGTAAGAATATATAAAGTACAATAAGAACACCCTTAATTTGGGTTCTAGTTGCTTAGGTGGTATGTTTGGTTATTACATTATTCATTATTAGACAGCCTAGTCTTAACTCTCATAACATTCAGAATTCCAAACACCAGAAGGATGGAGAGATTAAAAAGTTAAACCTAAGCACTTCTAAAATTAATCTTTTTAAAAACTTCATGATGACAAATACAAAGGGGCATAATGCTTCTGTACCTGAACAGTTCATACTGTTCGTTGTTGTCTCAGATGTTTTTATAGCAAACGCCAAGAAGCTGCCTCCTTTATATTCTTGGAGTAGTTGTCATAATTTCATTTTCACCCATCTGTCATAGACATCTGATATTTCCTCAGTCACTTCAGCAATATAGAGTAAACTGATCATGTCCACCAATTTAAAGTGTAGAAGAATCTGATTTACTAATTGTGCTTGTCTAGATGCTTTTGAACTGTGGTGTTGGAGAAAACTGTTAAGAGTCCCTTGGACTGCAAGGAGATCCAACCAGTCCATTCTGAAGGAGATCAACCCTGGGATTTCTTTGGAAGGATTGATGCTAAAGCTGAAACTCCAGTACTTTGTCCACCTCATGCAAAGAGTTGACTCATTGGAAAAGACTCTGATGCTCGGAGGGATTGGGGGCAGGAAGAGAAGGGGACGACAGAGGATGAGATGGCTGGATGGCATCACTGACTCGATGGACGTGAGTCTGAGTGAACTCCGGGAGTTGGTGATGGACAGGGAGGCCTGGCGTGCTGCGATTCATGGGGTCGCACAGAGTCGGACGCGACTGAGCGACTGAACTGAACTGAAAATGTAATTAGTTTCTTTAGAAATCTTCATATTCCTCAGTATCCATGTCTCCTAGATGCCATTAGTTTACTATTTTAAAATTCTTATTTAGGTCTTAAGATCAGTATCTGTTCCTTACAAACTAAGACTGTTCCCTTGACCATGAGTTCTTTGCTGCCTAGCATATCTTTTTATCTTTCACAATGTTATAGTCAAAATATTAGGAACCATTTTGACCATTTATGGTTTGGAAGGGCTCCTTGTCTTCAGTTCAGTTCAGTCGCTCAGTCATGTCCAACTCTTTGCAACCCCATGAACCGCAGCATGCCAGGCCTCCCCGTTCATCATCAACTCCCAGAGTCCACCCAAACCCATGTCCATTGTCTTAGGTAGGGTCAATTATGTTTCATTGTAATCATTTTCCAAATAGTCTTCATTAAAATGACAGCCTTGATCTGGCCTTTACCAGCTTCCTGTATTTCCATCAAATAATTTTTATGATAAATTGTAAAACAGAAAAAACTGAGCAACAAGGTGTTTGTTACAATGAAATGCAAACTTGGTTAACCAGTAGTGAAATTAAATTGTTGGCTGTTTTCCTTTTCTTTTTACAGGAGCAGGATTTTATTAGCCCATTCATTTTGCAGATTTCCAGATTTCTCTTTAGTCTTTGTATCATGATGGATGGTGGATTTCTCTTGCTGGCTTCACCACCTGGAAGCATCTTTGAAAAGATATGGCAAATAGTCTTCCCAACTCTTCAGTTTTTATCCTGAGACCCATTGCCTTAGCCTATGACTTTTGATCCCTGCCATAATAAATGAGTCAAAATCCATATCCACCCTCTAAGAAGTCTGAAGATATTTGTGTGTTTCATTCACTCTGAAGCTTAGATGTCATGGTCCCTTTTCATCGTCCTTCTTGCTTTACTCCATCTGTCATCACCTGTGTTATATTGGCCTTTACATAGCCATGGATTGGAATAATCCTATGTAACTCTGGCATCTTTAAATAAACTCTGTGTTGTTAAAATGTATTTTATATTTCTAAACTTCCAGATAAGTTTTGGTTAAATGTAGAATATGTTTATTTCCAATGTCCTTACTACTGCAAAAGTATAAGACAAACTGGATTATTTATAACGTTCACAAAGGTGAGAAATGCTTTTTGCTACTGTAGTAACTGAAGTTATAAACCTTCAGTCTTGACAACAGTTAAAATATTCAAACACTTGTATGTACATCTGTAATTTAGAAATAAAGACCTCAGGGGAAAAGGAGTTGATGTGATATAGCTCAAAAAATTTGTTGCTAGACCTGTAGTTTTGGTAGAATATGTTCCAACTTTCCATTCTGAATATAATCAATATAGTCATAATAGAAGATAGTCGTTTTATGATCTAAGAAACATAAGTATAAGACTTGCCATACTTTGTCATGATTGAGTGAGTGAGAAAGTCGCTCAGTCGTGTCCGACTCTCTGTGACCCCATGGAATTTTCCAGGCCAGAATACTGGAGTGGGTAGCTTTTCCCTTCTCCAGGGGATCGTCCCAACACAGGGATCAAACCCAGGTCTCCCGCATTGCAAGTGGATTCTTTACCAGCTGAGCCACAAGGGAAGCTCATACTTTGTCATACTTGTTGCTCACCCAGAATGGTACCGAGCTTCCAGATGTAATGCCAAAGTATGTTTTGTGGAAGTCAGTTAGCTGTTCACCACGCTGCAAATCTCAGAAAGTTAGAGATTTCTAGGAGTCCTTATAATTTAGTATGGATCTGACATTCATGATGTGTAAAAAAAATTTTTTTTTAATTTATCAGGTTCTACTACTGCTTTTGGGTAATGGGTCACCGAAGTTTGGAAGCCACGGTTATTACCTACGTTTGCATTATCTTACCATATGGGTTTGTCTTAGATTCTAAAAAGCATTATCAGGGACTACTTGAAAGATTATGGGGGATATTTTCTTGCTGCTTCTATGAAAAGTAAGGATAGAATTAGTGATTCCCTCAGTTTGCCTAGTTATTTCAGAAATTCATCATTTTAACAATATAATTATTATTTCACTTTAACAAATAGGTAGTTTATTCTGAAGCTGGCTCTTCAGATTTTGTCTTTATCTTTTACATTTCTCAGTTGTTCTGTCTCTTTAGAGAATTTCCCTATGAATTTTTTCCTAATTTCAGATTATTGCCGCTTATTTTTCATACTTTTATTTAGACTAGCGAAATATTAAAACAGTTATAGAATTGTCCTAATTATGACACTAGATTTGTGTTCCGTTATTATTGTCATTCACGTATTCTAGTCGTGAGATAAGATCTCTACACACTTTTCTGTATAATTATAATCCATTTCCTACACTATACAGAAAAAAAAGTAATATGCTAAACTTTGAGTTACAAAATATAACAACATTTAGAACATTTGCAAAACTTCATCTAGTGTTTATTTTCTAATTCTTTCATTATAATTTGAATTCACTTGAGTTATTGTTACTTTCCTTTATAGGGATGTTGATATTTATAGAGGTATTCATAATAGAATCTATAATATCTTTCAAACTGATGTCCCTATAGGGATTTCTGAAGCATCCCTGAGTACTGCAGATATCTCTAGATGTCAGTTTAAAATGTTTTCTTTTTCTTCCCAACTCATTTTGTCCCATATTACTCTGTCTTTTCCACAAAATTTTGATAAGAGATTTCAAAAGTCACCATTTTTTCCTTGTGCATAAAATCTGGAAGTTGGATATGTATTCCATTAACTTAAAACAAGAGTCAGTGCTTAGTTTAGACACTGATAAAAAGGGAAAGTAATGTGGAGTTTAACTCCATTTCTTTTAGTTTTTCTATTATTATTCCTTTTACCGTAGATAACTATTCTTTATCCCCGAGTTATTAATCAGACTTTAACATATACTATGATGAACTTCTAGTTCACTTTCTTTTGTACTCAGTTCATTACAACTGCATGTAATCAGGCAATATTTGACGAAAATGAAATGCTGGGACTTTAGTGTCACCTTTACAGACTCTGTCATATAGAAATCAGCCCATGATAATTTTATGTTTTTGGAATCTATTCCTTATCACAAGAGATTTTTTTAAAATAATAAGTAGCTATTGCAAAACGCCTGATGATGTCCAAATATTCTTGCTCTCTCCATTCTAAATTGCCATTAGGTAAATCCTAAGTTTTATGAAAAGCCTGTGTGGTTTATTTGACAAGGATTATTTAGGAAAACTTAGGGTTGCTATTAATCAGTGATCTTTCTCTTCACTCTTTACATATGAATTAGCAGTGAGTTTAACGTTTCCATGGAGCTTATGCCAGGTTATGTAACACAAAGTTTCTAATTCTGTTATTTTGAGAATGTGGAAGTAGAATCTTTTTGTCTGTTTGTTTTTTGTTTGTCCTTTGATAACGGACTTAACCCTGGACTCCAAGCTTTTTTATGTGTTCCATAGTTTTTCATTCTTGAGACTACTTCATACAAAACTGTAGATTTAATACAATTACAGAAACTGTTCTTTCCAATTTCTTTATTAACCGTTTAGGTTTGTAGGTTTTTTTTTTTTTCAACTTTTGTCTTCAGTTGCTGGTGTCTTATATAATGTTCTTTATTTTCTTATTATTAACCTTTTTGCAGAAAGTTAAGAAAAGAGCTATTTAACATTCCTACCAAATCTCCTTTGTTGTTCTTTGTAGTGGTCCTGTCCCAGTCTTTTCTGAATCTATTTTTAATCCCTTTTGATTTTGTTTAACTGCCATACTGAGCATTAGTTCGTTTTGGTTTTTTGTCTATTTTAAGTCTGCCTTCCTTGATGATTAGCATATTATACCCTTTTCTATTTCCTATACACTTGTTTTTTAAAATTCACTTCTCATTTGTTCGTTTATAATAGTCCTCAATTTAACCATATGCTTTTCAAAAATGTAGTGTCCCTCTGTGTCTAGTTGTAACTGCAACCTTCCTTTACATCATAAATTTGATTAACTTGTGACTGCAACCCTCAGGTTTTTTCCTACCTTTAAATATGCTTTCATTTATCTTAAGAGGTTAAAAACTCAAGATCAAAGACAAACCATGGGTACCTAATAAAAGGAAATTTATGCCAATTTGGGAGTGGCAGAAATTGGGGTGGCATTATGGTTTCTCCTAGGGCTACTTGGTGGATTTGGTTAACCCAAACATTTATTTAGTACATCACTTAGACTGGCACTTATATCTGCCTGTGCCCTTTATCGCAACTCAGGGTCCATTGTATATTCCTCTATAAGCATATCTCAGCTCCTAAAGGTTGCTTAAAAAGAGGAAGGATTGTACGTACCCTAGTCATGACAAGCAGTTCAGATCTGAAAGATACACAAATTTGAAATGCTTCACTACCTTTCTGAAACACATCTGTGATCTCATTAGAGGTAGATTCAATGAAGCAAAAATGCTTAGGTTTGCTTCTCTCCATTGTTTAAGGCTAAGTCTATAGACTTGGTATCACATTATCAGTGTTCTGTCTTTGAACCACAGCTGATTGTGCTTCAGAGTCACCTAGCAATATGTTCAGCTTCTTAGCTGTTCATGTCTCCTCCTATCCTACATTTTACTTTGAGTGGGCTATATCATTTAAGTCCTATTATTACTTTATAGGTTCACTTTAATTTTCAATTACAAGATAAATATTTTCATTTACCAAAAAAATTATCTACCAAGATATTTAAAGCCATATTGATAACTGGGGTGTATTTTTCCAAACAGTAAGAATTCTTGAATAAAATTTTGAGAGAATAAAAACTGAAATTCTGTAATTCTGTGTATATAATACCACTCTCATGGACAAACAGAGAAAAGTGAGGAGAGAGAAAATAGCAGCTTTTAAAGGAATAAATGATAACAGAGTAAAATCTGAAGAGAAGACAGAAATCCAGAACAGTGATTTGCAGAGTTAATCTAAAGCCTTTAAGTAGAACTGAGGACAACTGATAGATTAAAAGGATAAAAACAAAAATAATGTTTTACAATAGGATTAGTTCACTTGGCAGATACCTACTGCTTGTGGAAAGTGTTAAGGAGATGGAGGAGAGAAGACTTAGAGAAAACACTAAATTATCTTTCAGTCTTTTAAAATTCTTTCTGCAGATCCTATAGCAGTTGTTATTGTTTAGTCGCTAGATCTTGCTTGACTCTTTTGCGACCTCGTGGACTATAACCCTACTAGGTTTCTCTGTCCTTGAGATTTCCCAGGCAAGAATACTGGAGTGGGTTGCCATTTCCTTCTCCAGGGGATCTTCCTGACCCAGTGATTGAACCTGCATCTCCTGCATTACCAGATGGACTCTTGACCGCTGAACCATCTGGGAAGCCACCTGTTACAGTAAAGGGTTTGAAGAAAAGCTGCAAAGCAAATTATAAGAATGCCTGTATCCAGCTATCCACCATTCATGAAAGAAAACTGGGAGAGGCAATAAAAGATACATTCATGTCCGATTCATCACTATGTCAGCTTCAGTTCAGTTGGTCAGTCGTGTCCGACTATTTGCGACCTCATGGTCTGCAGCGTGCCAGGCCTCCCTGTCTATCATCAGCTCCCGGAGTGTACTCAAACTCATGTCCGCTGAGTCGGTGATGCCGTCCAACCATCTCATCCTCTGTCGTCCCCTCCTTCTCCTGCCCTCAATCTTTCCCAGCATCAGGGTCTTTTTAAATGAGTCAGCTCTTTGCATCAGGTGACCAAAGTATTGGAGTTTCAGCTTCAGCATCAGTCCTTCCAAAGAACACCCAGGACTGATCTCCTTTAGGATGGACTGGTTGGATCTCCTTGCAGTCAAACAGACTCTCAAGAGTCTTCTCCAACACCACAACTCAAAAGCATCAATTCTTCGGCGCTCAGCTTTCTTTACAGTCCAACTCTCACATCCATACATGACAACTGGAAAAACCATAGCCTTGACTAGACAGACCATTGTTGGCAAAGTAATGTCTCTTTTTTAATATGCTGTCTAGGTTGGTCATAGCTTTTCTTCCAAAGAGCAAGTGTCTTTTAATTTCAAGGCTGCAGTCACCATCTACAGTGATTTTGGAGCCCCCCAAAATAAAGTCTGACACAGTTTCCATTGTTTCCTGTCTGTTTGCCATGAAGTGATGGGACTGGATGCTATGATCTTAGTTTTCTGAATGTTGAGCTTTAAGCCAACTTTCTAACTCTACTCTTTCACTTTCATCAAGAGACTTTTTAGTTTTTCTTCACTTTCTGTCATAAGGGTAGTGTTATCTGCATATCTGAGGTTATTTTGGATTTCTCCCAGCAATCTTGATTCCAGCATGTGCTTCCTCCTCCCCAGCATTTCTCATGATGTACTCTGCGTATGAGTTAAATAAGCAGGGTGACAATATACAGCCTTGACGTACTCCTTTCCCTTTTTGGAATCAGTCTGTTTTTCCATGTCCAGTTCTAACTGTTGCTTGCTGACCTGCATACAGATTTTTCAGGAGGCAGGTCAAGTGGTGTGGTATTCCCATCTCTTTCAGAATTTTCCACAGTTTATTGTGATCCACACAGTCAAAAACTTTGGCATAGTCAATAAAGCAGAAATAGATGTTTTTCTGGAACTCTCTTTTTCCATGATCCAACAGATGTTAGCAATTTAATTTCTGGTTCCTCTGCCTTTTCTAAAACCAACATCTGGAAGTTCACGGTTCACATACTGTTGAAGCCTGGCTTGGAGAATTTTGAGCATTACTTTACTAGCGTGTGAGATGAGTGCAATTGTGCAGTAGTTTGAGCATTTTTTTACGTTGCCTTTCTTTGGGACTGGAATGAAAACTGACCTTTTCCAGTCCTGTGGCCACTGCTGAGTTTTCCAAATTTGCTGGCATACTGAGTGCAGCACTTTCACAGCGTCATCTTTCAGGATTGAAACAGCTCAATTGGAATTCCATCACCTCCACTAGCTCTGTTTGTAGTGATGCTTCCTAAGGCCCACTAGACCTCGCATTCCAGGATGTCTAGCTCTATGTTGCTGATCACACCTTCGTAATTATCTGATCTTTTCTGTCTAGTTCTTCTGTGTATTCTTGCCACCTCTTCTTAATATCTGCCTCAGGGGCAGGGGCTCTGGGTTTAGAAGACCTGGGTATGGCATAAGCCCTCTTGGAGGAGGTTACCTTTAACTTCACCAAAGAGCTGCCAGAACTTACACAGGACTGGGGAAACAGACTCTTGGAGGGCACAAACAGAACCTTGTACGCACCAGGACCTAGGAGAAAGGAGCAGTGACCCCACAAGAGACTGACCCAGACTTGTCTGTGAGTGTCCAGGAGTCTCTGGCAGAGGCGTGGGTCAACAGTGGCCTGCTGAAGGTTTGGGGGCACTGAGTGTATCAGAGCGTGCATGGGACCTTTTGAAGGAGGTCACTATTATCTTCATTACCTCCACCATAGTTTGGCCCCTGGTAAATAACAGGAAGAGAACACAGCCCAACCCATCAAAAGAAAATCTGTTTAAAGATTTACTGAGCATGGCCCTGCCCATCAGAACAGGACCCAATTTCCCCCTCAGTCAGTCTCTCCCATCAGGAAGCTTCCATAAGCCTCTTAAGCCTTCTCGATCAGAGGGCAAACAGACTGAAAACCACAATCACAGAAAAGTAACCAATCTGATCACTTGGACCACAGCTTTGTCTAACTCGCTGAAACTATGAGCCATGCTATTTAGGGCCACCCAAGACAGATGGGTCAGGGTGGAGAGTTCTGACAAAATGTGGTCCACTGGAAAAGGGAATGGCAAACTACTTCAGTATTATTGCCTTGAGAACCCCTTGAACAGTATGAAAAGGCAAAAAGATAGGACCCTGAAAGATGAACTCCCCAGGTCAGTAGGTCCCCAGTACGCTACTGGAGATCAGTGGAGAAATAATTCCAGAAAGAATGAAAAGATGGAGCCAAAGCAAAAACAACACCCAGTTGTGGATGTGACTGGTGATGAAAGTAAAGTCCAATGTTGTAAAGAGCATTATTTAATAGGAACCTGGAATGTTAGGTCCATGAATCAAGGCAAATTGGAAATGGTAAAACAGATGGCAAGAGTGGACATCGACATTCTAGGAATCGGAGAACTAAAATGTACCAGAATGGGTGAGTTTAACTCAGATGACCATTATATCTGCTGTTGTGGACAAGAATCCCTTAGAAGAAATGGAGTAGCTGTCATAGTCAACCAGGGAGTCCAAAATGCAGTACTTGGATACAATCTCAAAAACGACAGAATGATCTCTGTTCGTTTCCAAGGCAAACCTTTCAGTATCGCAGTAATCCAAGTCTATGCCCCGACCAGTAATGCTGAAGAAGCTGAAGTTGAACGGTTCCCTGAAGCACTGCAATACCTTTTAGACTAACACCCCTGAAAAATGTCCTTTTCACTGTAGGGGACTGGAATGCAAAAAGAGGAAGTCAGGAAATAGCTGGAGTAACAGGTAAATTTAGCCTTGGAGTACAGAATGAAGCAGGGCAAAGGCTAACAGGGTTTTGCCAAGAGAACACACTGGTCATAGCAAACACCCTCTTCCAACAACACAAGAGAAGACTCTACACATGGACATTACCAGATGGTCAACACCAAAATCAGACTGATTATATTCTTTGCAGCCAAAGATGGAGAAGCTCTATACGGTCAGCAAAAACAAGACCGGGAGCTGACTGAGGTTCAGATCATGAACTTCTTATTGCTAAATTCAGACTCAAATTGAAGAAAGTGGGGAAAACCACTAGACCATACAGATATGACCTAAATCAAATCCCTTATGATTATACTGTGGAAGTGAGAAATAGATTCAAGGGATTAGATCTGATAGAGTGCCTGATGAACTATGGATGGAGGTTCGTGACATTGTACAGGAGGCAGGATCAAGACCATCCCCAAGAAAAAAAGTGCAAAAAGGCAAAATGGTTGTCTGAGGGGGTCTTACAAATAGCTGAGAAAAGATAAGCTAAAGGCAAAGGAAAAGGATATACCCATTTGAATGCAGAGTTCCAAACAGTAGCAAGGAGAGATAGGAAAGCCTCCCTCAGTCATCAATGCAAAGAAATAGAGGAAAACCGCATCAGATGCAGATAATGTTTAACAACACTGCAGAGCTAGTGAAAGTGAAAGTCGCTCAGTTGTGTCCAACTCTTTGTGACCTCATGGATTATATAGTCCACGGAATTCTCCAGGCCAGGATACTAGAGTGGGTAGCCTTTCCCTTCTCCAAGGGGTCTTCCAGAGCTAGAATTTGGTACAAATTAACATGTATTTTCTGATTTCTAATATTTTCCCTTCCACCAATTCAGAATAACTCAGCATTTTTCCTTTTATTTTCCAAAGCAAAATATCACATGATTCATTTTCTTTTAGACAAATTTTCACAATGTAAGAGTGAGTTTTTGTTCTTGTACCAGAGTTAATACTGAGTTTGTGGTATAATTTTTGAAAGACCATAACTGTTCTTCCATTCCATTGCTTCTTTCTTCAGCAACAAAGTGTCACAACTTCTCCGACTTGTTTTTTAAACTGCTCTACTTTCATTCTTAATATTTTGGGCTTCCCTGGTGGCTCAGTGGTAAAGCAGGACTGCGATGCAGGAGATCATCTACAATGCAGAATATGTGGGTTCGATCTCTGGGTCAGGATGATCCCCTGGAGAAGGAAATGGCAATCCACTCCATCATTCTTGTCTGGAGAATCTCATCGACAGAACAGCCTGGAGAGCTACAGACCACGGGATTGCAAGAGTCAGACATGGCTTAGCGACTAAACCACCACCACATTTGGGGGGTACTGAGCAGAAAACAGTAAATTAGTGGTAGAATTGAGTGTAAGCTCCAGTATAAAGTTTGTAAGGGGTATGTGTGTGTTCTGAACCAGAGACTATGACACACAAGAAGAAATTCTCAGATGAGTATTAATTGTCAATGGTGAGTAAGAATCCCAAACCCAAACGATAAGTTGAGTTACTAAGCAAGAGCTATTTGGGATTATTTAATGGGCAGGAATAGAAATATCTACCTATTTTCCTATTCAATTCAATAATCTTACTTTAATAGTTACAAAACTACAATTTGAAATATATTTTTGCTAAGTGAATCCTTTACCCTTCCTATCCAGGGTTTTTACTCAAAGCAAAATTTTGAGAGAAGAGGTCAGAAAAATATCATTGATATAGTGTCACTCATCATGTGGTTAAGGCAACAATAACTTCATTTCATGTACTTCAAAAACAGTTTTTTGAGTCCTTGAATTATTTTATCAATATGTGGTTTCTCTCTCATTTTTGTATTAAATTCTAATTCCAAAAGTCCAAAATAAGAAAAAGTATTTAAATATTTTATACTGAAGAACATGCCATAAAATTAACATTTCCTGAAACAGGAAACACATTTTCTGTGATCACAACACTTTCTGTGATCTCCTGGATAAAAACCTAAGTGATAAATTTATTAATTCATCAGTGTTTTTCCTAATTTTATGTATTGTTGGCTTCTTCCTTTTCTGCCCATTTCTATTTTTTAAAAAATAGTTTTAATTTTCGCTGTGTTGAGTCTTTGTTATCGCATGGGCTTTTCTCGAGTTGTGGAGAGGAGAGCCTGTCTCTTGTGGTGTGCGGGCTTCTCTTGCTGCAGAGCACAGGTTCTAGGGTGCTCCGGCTTAGTAGTTGCCGCACATGTCGCAACTCCCAGGCTCTAGAGCACAGACTTGATAGCTGTGGTACACGGGCTTAGTTGCTTTGCAGCCTATGGGATCTTCCTGGATCAGCTATTGGATCCATGCCTCCTGCATTGACAGGTAGATTCTTTACCACTGAGCCACCAGGGAAGCCCTGCCCATTTCAACCTTTATTTTGTGTGGCCAGGAGATAGATATTTTATCAAAACTTTAATTTTAGTCCTGCCTTTTATCACTTTTGTTTCATTATCTTTTGGTTAGGTAATTGTAGTTTTAAAGTATATTAGGCAACAAGGAAATCTTGCATCCAGTATTATGGCTGTAAGGAATATGGGAGTCACAGAGATTGAATTTATTGTATTTATTGAGATTGAGTATTGTATTTATTGGTTGGTCATTGGTTCTGTGAAAAATTAAAAATGTTTAAAGGTTTGCAGGTTTTGAAAATGTATCTATGAGCTTGTTAAATACAATGATTTCCATATTTGAAATGATCCATGTAAAATTCCTTTAAAATACCATATCAAGCTGAATGTTTATTATAAGATTTGATTTGATTATTTTCATAAACCAAGTCACTTAAATGGTTCTGTGGTTTATGGATAGCATTTTTTTATGTTGTTGTTTAGTTGCTAAATCATGTCCAACCCCACGGACTGTAGCACGCTAGGCTTCCCTGTCCATCAGCATCTCCTGAGGTTTGTTCAAACTCATGTCCATTGAGTTGGTGATGCCATCCAACCATCTTATCCTCTGTCGTCCCCGTCTCCTCCTGCTTTCAATCTTTCACAGCATCAGGGTCTTTTCTAATGAGTCAATTCTTCAATCAGGTGGCCAAAGTATTGGAGCTTCAGCTTCATCATCAGCCCTTCCAAAGAATATTCAGGACTTTTCCTTTAGGATTGATTACTTTGATCTCCTTACAGTCCAAGGGATTCTCAAGAGTCTTCTCCAATACCACATTTCAAAAACATCAATGCTTTGGTGCTCAGCTTTCTTTATGGTCCAACTTTCACATCCATACATGACTATTGGAAAAACCATAGCTTTGACTACATGGACCTTTGTCAGCAAAGTGATATCTGTGTTTTTAATACACTGTCTAGATTTGTCATAACTTTTTTTCCTAGGAACAGGGTCTTTTAATTTCAAATATTGTCTTTTAGTTCCAAAATATCAAACACAATACCCAGGTTATTTTAAAAAGACTTAATAGCAGAAACATGCCATTGTGAGATATGTAGGCTAATGCAATAAATCAGATTTTTCACAAGTATAAAGTGAGTAAAGTTGGTAGGACAAATTTTCAGAGCCTCAAGTTCCCTACCTGCTTCTACTTTATTAATTTATATGAAAAGATATATTTCTGAAGCAAGATTCTAAATATTTGGTAGATATGGTACCTGAAAACTGTTATTGACTATTTCTAGGTAAACTATTTTAAAAATCCTTTTGAATGCATAAATGGGTTAATAAGAAAATAAGAAAAATCATTTCCCAGGAGCCCAAAACAAAGATAAAGAAATTGAGTCAATGAGAGGTAACATCTAGCTGCCTGGAGGAGTTTGCCAGTTTCTATACCCAAGGCTCTCAGGTTTCAAGTCCAGGACTTAGAGCTACAATTCAGAAAGCACAGAATTGTAGGTAAGATTGCCGTTTATAAAACCGAAATCCTCCAAAGACTACATCTCAGGTGAAAGGGAGGACATTAAAAAGTCGTCTTTTGGGGACAATAATAGCTCAGGAAAAATTGTCTAACTAGCCCTGGGCTCTAGATTAAGAGGATGGGGAGAGGGAGAGAAAGAAACAAAGTGAAAATGAATTATTTAAGTTTCTCCTTAGTATCCACTGCCATGGGCCTGCCCTCATTCCGATTTGGGATCAGATTTACCTTATTTGTATTGTTCAGGGGTTCCCAGGCTAACAAACTGACATGAAGTCAACCTAAGCTGGAAAGATCCATGTAAGCACCTATAAAAATCAAAAGTAAAAGTTTTGAAGAGATACACTCTCATCCAAGGATTCCCACAGAGAGAACCCCACCAAAAATAAGTGCATAACCCCAAATGAAAAAATATAGAAAGTAGTCCATCTTCAGTATCAGCAGATACAACATAGCAATAGTAGTTTCCCAAGAATTTCCAATAATAGGGTTATCAGAGAATATAAAATAACTGTTTTAAATACTTAAAGACAAAGAATAGAAAACATGAGATAAGAACAGACAGTATCAAATATCCAGGCAGATTAAAAAAAATTCTTGAGATTAAAAAAATTGAATTTGTATATTTAAAATATATATGTTTATTGAAATTAGAGGATTTATGTTCAGATACAAAGATTTTTTCCCAGGGGGAAAAAAAATTACTTCTGAGTTGAACAATGAGATTCCTTATAGACACTTTTTTTTTTTAAACTCATACAGCATGCCATTTTGCCAGTGACTTCTGGATCTTACTATGTGACTCTTATAACCTCTGAGAGCTAGCTTACTGAGTTCTAGCAAATCCTAAGCCAGCATGCTATGTATTAGTTACACTGAATAGCCTCTTCAAAATAAACCACACAGTAGTGATGTTGATCCTGTTAGATTAAGACAAATTAAAAATCTAATACATAGTTTTGCTGTCAGGTCCTAAAGGTCAAAGGTCAATATAGTATATTGCAATAAGGCTATAGGTTACCCATGACCCAATATTTTACCATAATAAAGCCAAATAGGGCTGAAACACCCAGCAGTAGCTCATAAATCTATTAGCAGTGAACTGTCAATGTCCTATATACCAGGGTAATTTGTTAATTCAGAGCTGGGTCTCTTTTTTCACTAGACCTTGTAAACTCCTTTCTGAAATATCAATAAACCATCTGCTTTGACTTGTTAATCAAATGACTTTATTCAGTCCAAAGCAATTTTTTCCTAATAAAAACAGAGTATTTATCTCCATGGCTATAAAAGAGGATTGTTTTCAACTGTTCACTTATAGTTAAGAAGCACATTTAGTTTGGATTGATTTCCAATGCTTCGGTCATATCTTGTCACTTTCCATTTCTTACACACAGCATCTCAGTTTAGCCATTTGCAGAAGGAAAAACAGTCAAATTCTGAATTGTGGTACAGGGCTGATGCACAAAAACTGAGGAATAAGTTTGAGAGAGAAAAGAATTCACCCAAAATAATTGTAGACCAACATTTTAATATCACCATTTCCTTCTGTTTGAAAGTTTCCTTATCATTCTAGATAGAGTGTTTATACTAGCCACTGTTTCTGCTTTAACTGAGGTTCCAGATGTTTGCCTTTTAGTCAGTGTTGCTCTGTTCTGAATCGAAGGGCAGATAATGTTTATCTGTAACAGAAACTTTTTTATCCTCTTAAGCTTTATTGTGCTAGTGTAAAATAAAGTCACTTGCAGTGAGATGGGATCATAGCATGTGAAGCTCTGAAAAGCTACTCCAGAAAATTGACTCCCTTTTCTCCCAACTCACCAAACTTAGATAAAATGAGTATTTCTGAGGTATCCGTGGGGATACTCTCTATCCTCTGTGAATGAGCGTCTTGAGGAATCGTCACGCTTCTTGCACCCTCTGTCCTTGGAGCTTACTGCCAGCTGGCAAATGGAGCACAGTCTATGACCTCTGACCTTGAATCAGCTCCTCTGTTAAAAATGATGTCTGGGGAGAGGTCTGGGCGTTTGAGTTATTACTGGATTCTGCCCTCTTAAAAAACAAAGAAGAAACTCATAGGTGTTCTTAATGAGCAGAAGCCTCAAATGCAGCATAGATCATGGTGCATACTGAGAACTGTTTCTCAGGGGGCACAACTTCCTTTCCCACTGCAAGTCTCTGAACAAAGGAAAAAATATGCAGCAAACAAAAAGTGTAACTAAAATGCCTCAAGTGTCTTACAGACTTGTTTTGATTTTCTTTACTCAGACATTCCTTGGTGAGCCACCATCTAGTTTTTTTATGTTGAAGGTGGCATCATAGAGAGAAGGGAGGACACAGTCCTGTTTCTCTCTACCTCTTTTATCTCCTCATTTTCAGAATGGAGAAAAAACCTTCTAAGCCCTTAGGTCTTAGGCTCTTTTTTGAGCATAAGAAAGAAAATGTGAGACGTGAAATTTCATGGCCATGCCAATGGGTTTCTCACCTAGCAAGTTTTTCTCAACATTTTAATTTCATTGATTTTTAACAGTATCCCCTTGAGATTTTTCTCTTAATATTATTTCTCTAAAAAGTATGAACCAAATACATTAAACTTAACTTCCCCTCAAGCATGAAATTTTTAACAAATTAGATATCAGCTATTTTTTACTTAATGATTTCATTTATTGACTCTTAGCCTTCACTCCAGCATAAGGTCTTCTCACCCACTTCACATCATAACTAGGAAAGATTACTCTGCTAATGTCCTCTACACTGTAGTGTTCTCCCAGTGTAGGTTATTTTCAGTTCAGTTCAGTCGCTCAGTCGGGTCCGACTCTTTGCGACCCCATGAATGGCAGCACGTCAGGCCTCCCTGTCCATCACCAACTCCCGGAGTTCACCCAGACTCTCGTCCATCGAGTCGGTGATGCCATCCAGCCATCGCATCCTTTGTTGTCCCCTTTTCTCTTGCCCCCAATCCCTCCCAGCATCAGTCTTTTCCAATGAGTCAGCTCTTAGCATGAGGTGGCCAAAGTACTGGAGTTTCAGCTTTAGCATCATTCCTTCCGAAGAACACCCAGGGCTGATCTCCTTTAGAATGGACTGGTTGGATCTCCTCGCAGTCCAATTTTCATGAGGACAACTAAAGACTGTTACTGGAAACCTTAGTAAATACAGGCCTTCAGGTATGGTTGGGTGATCCAGTCTTTGCATGAAAGGACCTGATAGATTCCCTGACTTTAATATTCAGAAGCATAAATTGGGCTGGAATGAGAATGGCAGTCCCAGAAGTACAAGAAAATTGAGTACATAAA
Organism: Ovis canadensis; assembly: GCF_042477335.2. NCBI lineage: Eukaryota > Metazoa > Chordata > Mammalia > Artiodactyla > Bovidae > Ovis > Ovis canadensis. The sequence goes on along the minus strand of NC_091258.1, from coordinate 51,638,091 downwards.
CTAAAACGTGTGTTAAGTTAAGCAACATGAAGTTTTTTTTTAAACCCACACTGTCATCATCAAACTCAGTGTTGTAGATGCCCAGATGCTTCTTACTGAGGATTGATTTATGGATTCAGGAGTAGTATTTACAGGCTAGAGAGCAAAGCATGATACAAATTGTACGTAGAATTCAGAATCAAATAAACAGCCAGTTCATCCTATTCATCCCAAAGGAAAATACGCTTGGCCTGAGTAAGTTGGATTGACCATCAGTATGGTCCCAAATTCCCTTAGTAGTTGAGTTGTTCTCTTTTAACCTTGTTGATTTGCTTTATTGGATTTCTCTTTTTCCCTAGTAACATATAGTTTGGATTTGGGTTTTGTAAAAATTTTCATAGAAAGTTTTATTAAAGAGATCAGTTACAGAGCAGAGGGGGAAAATACATTGGTTTTAAGAGGCAGACTGTCAGTGACTCAAAGTCCCATGAGAATTGGCAGCACAATTGAAGTTCATCTCTCTTGTTTTTTTTTTTTTTTTTTTTGCTAGAAATGAAGATTCTATAGAGGATGAACAGAGTGCTGGGAAGTGTTATGGCTAGACTGGGTTAAAAGATCAAAGACTGTGCAGAAACTTTATGAAAATGACTAATAGGTAGAAACAGATATTAGGGAAGTAGAAATTGATTAAAATGTTCCTACCTGGCAAAATAGTAAGTATATGAAAAATCATGTGGCCTATAACTGGAAAGAATATAGTTATGTGCTTCTCTTTCTTTCAGCAGAACTTTATAAGAAAAAATGTGTTGCATTTTGAAGATGTTAAAAAAAATTAATGACACCATATTTTCAGACATTGAGGAGTTAAAAGAAATTCATATCTCAGTCAGGTTTAATAGAAGTTAATGTATAAGGCTTGGCTAAGCAAAAGCTAAATGAGAACTGGCTATAAACATTTAAAATTTCAAGGAGAAATATAAGGTGTCTAACATGCCACTGGGGGTTACATATGTAAGACAATAAAATTGTTTATCTTTTTTTCCTAAACATTAAATTTTAATCAAGATTTATTAGGCTAAGTTTTAAATATGTTCTGTAACGTTTACCCTTACCATTTATCTTCATCTTATAATTCTTTGATCTAACGATTCATTAAATAAAAAGCCTGAATTAATATAGAAAAGATAAAATGGTTTCAGTTATTGGATAGTTTCTTATAACACACCTTGATCTTATTAATGAGATGAGCTTGTCTTGATTTGTATCTTTTCATTTCATATTTTACACACAGTTACAGATATTCTAATCATGTTTTAAAATAAAAGTTTACATTTAAGTAAAAGATCAGAAAGATAACTTTTTTTTTTAATGTGCGAATTTGCCAGTATATTTTTGCTTACCCTTTTAAGAAAGATTGTTTTGAAACTGTGGATGTTTGCTTAGTATTTGTCCTTCTTTTCTTCTAGTAACATTTTAAAGAAGTAAACTATACTAAGAACTTTTGTTTAGGAGACAAATACTTCCCTTAGCTCTTCGGTAAGTAGTTACTTTATGACTGGATGATCAATTATCATTATATAAATGAAAGTCTCTCCAGTTAGTCATTTTTAATACACATAAATATACTCAGTGAACCGGGATGTGGGCTAAAAATGTATTTCTGACTCAGATTTAGGAATTTGCATTTTATTTTTTTTTAATATATGTTTATTTTAATTGAAGGCTAATTAGTTTACAGTATTATATTGGTTTTGCCATACATTGACATGATTCTGCCTTGGTTGTACACGTGTTCCCCATCCTGAACCCCTCTCCCACCTCCCTCCCCATCCCATCCCTCTGGGTCATCCTAGTGCACCAGCCCTGAGCACCCTGTATCATGCATCGAACCTGGACTGGCGATTCATTTCATATGCTAATATACATGTTTCAATGCCATTCTCCCAAATCATCCCACCCTCACCCTCTCCCACAGAGTCCAAAGACTGTTCCATACATCTGTGTCTCTTTTGCTGTCTTGCATACTGGGTTATCGTTACCATCTTTCTAAATTCCATATATATGAGTTATTTTACTGTATTGGTGTTTTTCTTTCTGGCTTACTTCACTCTGTATAATAGGCTCCAATTTCATCTACCTCATTAGAACTGATTCAAATGTATTCTTTTTAACGGCTGAGTAATACTCCATTGTATATGTACCACAGCTTTCTTATCCATTCGTCTGCTGATGGACATCTAGGTTGCTTCCATGTCCTGGCTATTATAAACAGTGCTGCAATGAACATTGGGGTACACGTGTCTCTTTCAATTCTGGTTTCCTTGGTGTGAATGCCCAGCAGTGGGATTGCTGGGTCATATGGCAGTTCTTTTTCCAGTTTTTTAAGGAATCTCCACACTGTTCTCCATAGTGGCTGCACTAGTTTGCATTCCCACCAACAGTGTAACAGGGTTCCCTTTTCTCCACACCCTCTCCAGCATTTATTGCTTGTAGACTTTTGTACAGCATCTATTGCTTCTGTAGCAGCCATTCTGACTGGTGTGAAATGGTATCTCATTGTGATTTTGATTTGCATTTCTCTGATAATGAGTGATGTTGAGCATCTTTTCATGTGTTTGTTAGCCATCTGTATGTCTTTGAAGAAATGTCTGTCTAGTTCTTTGGCCCATTTTTTGATTGAGTCACTTATTTTTCTGGAATTGAGCTGCAGGAGTTGCTTGTATATTTTTGAGATTAATTCTTCGTCAGTTGCTTCATTTGCTATTATTTTCTCCCATTCCAAAGGCTGTCTTTTCACCTTGCTTATAGTTTCGTTTGTTGTGCAGAAGCTTTTAAGTTTAATTAGGTCCCATTTGTTTATGTTTGCTTTTATTTCCAATATTCTGGGAGGTGGGTCATAGAGGATCCTGCTGTGATTTATGTCGGAAAGTGTTTTGCCTATGTTCTCCTCTAGGAGTTTTATAGTTTCTGGCCTTACGTTTAGATCTTTAATCCATTTTGAGTTTATTTTTGTGTATGGTGTTAGAAAGTGTTCTAATTTCATTCTTTTACAAGTGGTTGACCAGTTTTCCCAGCACCACTTGTTAAAGAGATTGTCTTTTCTCCATTGTATATTCTTGCCTCCTTTATCAAAGATAAGGTGTCCATAGATGTGTGGATTTATCTCTTGGCTTTCTATTTTGTTCCATTGATCTATATTTCTGTCTTTGTGCCAGTACCATACTGTCTTGATGACTGTGGCTTTGTAGTAGAGCCTGAAGTCAGGCAGGTTGATTCCTCCAGTTCTATTCCTTCTCAAGATTGCTTTGGGTATTCGAGGTTTTTGGTATTTCCATACAAATTGTGAAATTATTTGTTCTAGCTCTGTGAAAAGTACTGTTGGTAGCTTGATAGGGATTGCATTGAATCTATAGATTGCTTTGGGTAGTATACACATTTTCACTATATTGATTCTTCCGATCCACGAACATGGTATATTTCTCCATCTATTAGTGTCCTCTTTGATTTCTTTCGCCAGTGTTTTATAGTTTTCTATACATAGGTCTTTTGTTTCTTTAGGTATATTCCTAAATATTTTATTCCTTTCTTTGCAATGATGAATGAAATTATTTCCTTAATTTCTCTATTTTCTCATTATTAGTGTATAGGAATACAAGGGATTTCTGTGTGATTTTATATCCTGCGACTTTACTATATTCATTGATTAGCTCTAGTATTTTTCTGGTGGAGTCTTTAGGATTTTCTATGTAGAGGATCATGTCATCTACAAACAGTGAGAGTTTTACTTCTTTTCCAATTTGGATTCCTTTTATTTCTTTTTCTGCTCTGATTGCTGTGGCCAAAACTTCCAAAATGATGTTGAATAGTAGTGGTGAGAGTGGGCACCTTTGTCTTGTTCCTGACTTTAGGGGAAATGCTTTCAATTTTTCACCATTGAGGATAATGTTTGCTGTGGGTTTGTCATTATAGGTTTTATTATGTTGAGGTATGTTCCTTCTATTCCTGCTTTCTGGAGGTTTTTTTTTTTTTGTATCATAAACGGATGTTGAATTTTGTCAAAGGCTTTCTCTGCATCTATTGAGATAATCATATGGCTTTTATGTTTCAATTTGTTAATGTGGTGGATTACATTGATTGATTTGCAGATATTGAAGAATCCTTGCATCCTTGGGATAAAGCCCACTTGGTCATGATGTATGATCTTTTTAATGTGTTGTTGGATTCTGTTTGCTAGAATTTTGTTAAGGATTTTTGCACCTGTGTTCATCAGTGATATTGGCCTGTAGTTTTCTTTTTTTGTGGCATCTTTGTCAAGTTTTGGTATTAGGGTGATGGTGACCTCATAGAATGAGTTTGGAAGTTTACCTTCCTCTGCAATTTTCTGGAAGAGTTTGAGTAGGATAGGTGTTAGCTCTTCTCGAAATTTTTGGTAGAATTCAGCTGTGACGCTGTTTGATCCTGGGCTTTTGTTTGCTGGAAGATTTCTGATTACAGTTTCAATTTCTGTGGTTGTGATGGGTCTGTTAAGATTTTCTATTTCTTCCTGGTTCAGTTTTGGAAAGTTGTACTTTTCTAAGAATTTGTCCATTTCTTCCAAGTTGTCCGTTTTATTGGCATGTAATTGCCGATAGTAGTCTCTTATGATCCTTTGTATTTCTGTGTTGTCTGTTGTGATCTCTCCATTTTCATTTCTAATTTTATTGATTTGATTTTTCTCCCTTTGTTTCTTGATGAGTCTGGCTAATGGTTTGTCAATTTTATTTATCCTCTCAAAGAACCAGCTTTTGGCTTTGTTGATTTTTGCTATGGTCTCTTTTGTTTCTTTTGCATTTATTTCTGCCCTAATGTTTAAGATTTCTTTCCTTCTACTAACCCTGGGGTTCTTCATTTCTTCCTTTTCTAGTTGCTTTAGGTGTAGAGTTAGGTTATTTATTTGACTTTTTTTTCTTGTTTCTTGAGGTAAGCCTGTATTGCTATGAACCTTCCCCTTAGCACTGCTTTTACAGTGTCCCACAGATTTTGGGTTGTTGTGTTTTCATTTTCATTCATTTCTATGCATATTTTGATTTCTTCTGTGATTTGTTGGTTACTCAGCAGTGTGTTGTTCAGCCTCCATAGGTTGGAATTTTTGATAGTTTTTCTCCTGTAATTGAGATCTAATCTTACTGCATTGTGGTCAGAAAAGATGCTTGGAATGATTTCAGTTTTTTTAAATTTACCAAGGCTTGATTTATGGCCCAGGATGTGATCTGTCCTGGAGAAGGGTCCGTGTGCACCTGAGAAAAAGGTGAAATTCATTGTTTTGGGGTGAAATGTCCTATAGATATCAATTAGGTCTAACTCGTCTCTTGTATCATTTAAAGTTTGTGTTTCCTTGTTAATTTTCTGTTTAGTTGATCTATCCATAGGTGTGAGTGGGGTATTAAAGTCTCCCACTATTATTGTGTTATTGTTAATTCCCCCTTTCATACTTGTTAGCATTTGTCTTACATATTGCAGTGTTCCTTTATTGGATGCATATATATTTATGTTATATCTTCTTCTTGGATTAATCCTTTGATCATTATGTAGTGTCCTTCTTTGTCTCTTTTCACAGCCTTTGTCTTAAAGCCTATTTTATCTGATATGAGTATTGCTACTCCTGCTTTCTTTTGGTCTCTATTTGCATGAAATATCTTTTTCCAGCCCTTCACTTTCAGTCTGTATGTGTCCCTTATTATGAGGTGGGTCTCTTGTAGACAACATATATAAGGGTATTGTTTTTGTATCCATTCAGCCAGCCTTTGTCTTTTGTTTGGGGCATTCAACCCATTTACATTTAAGGTAATTATTGATAAGTATGATCCCATTGCCATTTACTTTATTGTTTTGGGTTTGAGTTTATATACCCGTTCTGTGTTTCGTGTCTAGAGAAGATCCTTAGCATTTGTTGGAGAGCTGGTTTGGTGGTGCTGAATTCTCTCAGCTTTTGCTTGTCTGTAAAGCTTTTGATTTCTCCTTCATATTTGAATGAGATCCTTGCTGGGTACAGTAATCTGGGCTGTAGGTTATTTTCTTTCATCGCTTTATGTATGTCTTGCCATTCCCTCCTGGCCTGAAGAGTTTCTATTGAAAGATCAGCCATTATCCTTGTGGGAATCCCCTTGTGTGTTATTTCTTGTTTTACCCTTGCTGCTTTTAATATTTGTTCTTTGTGTTTGATCTTTGTTAATTTGATTAATATGTGTCTTGGGATATTTCCCCTTGGGTTTATCCTGTTTGGGACTCTCTGGGTTTCTTTGATTTGGGTGATTATTTCCTTCCCCATTTTAGGGACGTTTTCAACTATTATCTCCTCAAGTATTTTCTCATGGTCTTTCTTTTTGTCTTCTTCTGGGACTCCTATGATTCGAATGTTGGGGTGTTTAACATTGTCACGGAGGTCTCTGAGATTGTCCTCATTTCTTTTAATTCATTTTTCTTTTTTCCTCTCTAATTTATTTCTACCATCTTATCTTCTACATCATTATCTTCTGCCTCCATTATTCTACTGTTGGTTCCCTCCAGAGTGTTTCTGTTCTCATTTATTGCATTATTCATTATATATTGACTCTTTTTTATTTCTTCTAGATCCTTGTTAAACCTTTCTTGCATCTTCTCAATCCTTGTCTCCAGGCTATTTATCTGTGATTCCATTTTGTTTTCAAGATTTTGGATCATTTTCACTATCATTATTTGGAATTCTTTATCAGGTAGATTCCCCGTCTCTTCCTCTTTTGTTTGGTTTGGTGGGCATTCATCCTATTCCTTTACCTGCTGTGTATTTCTCTGCCTCTTCATCTTGTTTATATTGCTGTGTTTGGGGTGGCCTTTCCGTATTCTGGCAGTTTGTGGAGTTCTCTTTATTGTGGAGTTTCCTCGCTGTGGGTGGGGTTGGACGGGTATCTTGTCAAGGTTTCCTGGTTAGGGAAGTTTGTGTCGGTGTTCTGGTGGGTGGAGCTGGATTTCTTCTCTCTGGAGTGCAATGAAGTGTCCAGTAATGAGTTATGAGATGTCAGTGGGTTTGAAGTGACTTTGGGCAGCCTGTATATTGAAGCTCAGGGCTATGTTCCTGTGTTGCTGGAGAATTTGCATGGTATGTCTTGCTCTGGAACTTGTTGGCCCTCGGGTGGTGCTTGGTTTCAGTGTAGGTATGGAGCCGTTTGATGTGCTCTTGTCGATTAATGTTCCCTGGAGTCAGGAGTTCTCTGGTTTTCTCAGGATTTGGACTTAAGCCTCCTGCCTCCGGTTTTCAGTCTTATTCTTAGAGTAGCTTCAAGACTTCTCCATCTATACAGCACCAATGATAACACATCTAGGTTAAAGATGAAAAGTTTCTCCACAGTGACGGGCACCCAGAGAGGTTCACAAAGTTACATGGAGAAGAGAAGAGGGAGGAGGGAGCTAGAAGTGACCAGGAGGAGAAGAGGGGGAATCGAAAGGGGAGAGAGCAAGCTAGCCAGTAATCAGTTCCCTGTGTGCTCTCCACAGTCTGGACCGCTCTGAGATGTTCATGGAGTTATACAGTGAAGAGAAGATGCAGGAAGGAGACAGAGGTGGCCAGGAGGATAAAGGGGGGAATCAAAAGGAGAGAGACAGATCCAGCCAATAATCAGTTCCCTAAGTGTTCTCCATAGTCCGGAACACACAAAGAGATTTACAGAGTTGGGTAGAGAAGAGAAGTGGGAGGGAGGAGATAGAGGCGACCTTGTGGAGAAAAAGGAGAGTCCAAAGCGGGAGAGAAAAGTCAAGCCAGTAATCTCTTTCCCAAGTAAAAATGGGTACTGAAGATTGGGTTCTTAAAGGTACAAAATTGATAACAAAGAGCAAAAAGCAAAGAATAAAAATCTAGAGTAGAGGTTGGATTCTCAAAAATACAATTTTAGAGAAAAAAGTCAGAAAAATTATGTAATATATATATGAAGTTTGCTTTAAAAAATAGGGTCTTTTTTTCCCCAAAGTAATAGTAGGTTATAAAAATTAAAATTAAAGGAATATAGAGGACTTAAAAATAAATTTTTTTCAAATTTAAAGAATGATAACAGTAAAAATATATCTAAGACTATCTCTGGTGTTGTTGTGGACAGTGTGGAGTCGCTTCATTTTCAGATAGTTCCTTGATCCAGCTTACACTTCTCAAGATCTATAGGCCCCTTCCTATGTAGTCGGTGCTAACTGCAGGGTTTTGATCTGTTACACCTGTCACTTCCCAGGCGGTTCCCTCTATTTTAGCTTCTTCTGTTTGCTGGTCTCTTCAGTGTCTAGTTTCCACCCTGACCCAAGGGGGCGGTGGTGGACGCTTTTTTAGGCTCACTTGTTCAGTCGTGCTGTGGGGAGGGAGGAATGCTGCAAACAAATAACACTGGTGTGTGCTCAGTTTCTCAGCCATACTGGGTTTGCCCCCGCTCACTGCATGTGTACTTTCCCTGTGTACACTGCTTAGGCTCTAAGCTGCTCTGCCGGGAACTGTCTGAGGCTGGCCCTGGGTTGTATGCACTTTCTAGGTCTAAGCTGCTCAGGTTCAGGCACTCGGGTAGTCTTCAGAGGCGCAGACTCGGTTGGGTTTGTGTTTTGTGACGTTCCCAGGTCCAAGCAGCTCAGGTGACCAGGTGTTTGGTGAGTGCGGTCACTGCAACTTATCGCCTCCCTCATCCCCTGCTGCTTGGTTTTCTGGGTGTACAACTGGCGCACCTTCTCAGGTGGATGTCGACCATCCAGAATCCCAAGACGTCTTTTGCAGTTTGGTAGATGATGCCTCTCTGGGGCTGCGATTGCCCCCTTTGGACTCTGGCTGGCCTCGCCTGCCTGTCTTCGGTGGGGCATGGCTGGTCCACAGCCAGCTAGCTCTAGTCAGTCCTTTGTTCTGTTAGTGGACCTGGCGGTGTCTTAGTTAAGGGCTTTTCGTGGGGTAGCTATCCCACAGTCTGGTTTGCTATCTCAAGTTAGTTCCCTCAGATTGCCCTCGGAGCATTCAGGCCCATCCTTACTCTAAGCAATGCAGCCCGTGCCCCCGTCCCCAGCCCCCACTTGCTAGTGGTGGATGTGGGCATCTGCACTGCTTCTCCCCTGGGAGTTACTGTTGGGCACGTAATCTGTGGTTTTAATTGTTTATTTATTTTTCCTCCCGGTTATGGTGCCCTCTGAAGTTCCAGGGCTCGCCACAGACTCGCCAGTGAGAGTGTTTCCTGGTGTTTGGAAACTTCTCTCTTTTTTAAGACTCCCTTCCCTGGAGGGATCTCCGTCCCTAACTCTTTTGTCTCACTTTTTATCTTTTATATTTTTTCCTACCTCCTTTCGAAGACAATGGACTGCTTTTCTGGGTGCCTGATGTCCTCTGCTGGCATTCAGAAGTTGTTTTGTGGAATTTACTCAGCATTCAAATGTTCTTTTGATGAATTTGTGGGAAAGAAAGTGGTCTCCCCGTCCTATTCCTCTGCCATCTTAGGCTGATTTCCTCAGGAATTTGCATTTTAAACCAGCATCATAGATGATACTTATATAAATGATCTGCAGACCAGTTTGTGAAAGTTTACTTTGACAGCTAAATGTGCTTTTAAAAAACAAGGTATGGAGTTTGGCTTCTTGTAATGATGGCAGACAAAGTAGTTTGGACCATCCCCCCTTCTAAGAATAATTAGAAAAGCTGGATGAAATAGAAAAAAAATCTGTTTAAGACCTTCAAATGCTAACGGTATAGTGGAAACCTATGAGACCACCTCAGAGTTCATGCAAGAGACATGAATCTGGCATTTAGAAGTGCTTTTCCCCAGGCATGTCTGCCATTTCCTGCAGATCCAAGTTATCTGTCATTTCTAGTAAAGATGGCTAAAAGACTGAGAAGCTAAATAGAGATACTCAGAATCATGAAACCTGTGGGAAAACCTGTAGTTCAAGCCTACAAAGAGGGGGAGTAATACTTGATTAAGTCTAAGAGGAAGGATGAACCTGAAATAGGCCAGCCTATCCAGGGATTGTAAACCAGCTTCACATTATTTCAAATTTTGTTCTGATTTAGATGACACAAAATTGCTAGTGTCTTTACCCACTCCATAAAATAAAGTTAAGTGTCTCTTAATGGAAAATAAAATAATCCTAGTTTGCTAACTGTCTCTCTGCAGTTGTTTATAAATACTGACTATTGCTCATTCAGAATAAAAAAACAGGGACAGGAAAAGATGATAGAAAATCAAGAGAAACAACACCCGATAGAAAGAGACTTACACAGATGAGTCAGATAATAGTTTTTAGACAGAGATTTCATAATGAATATCCTTTTCTGAAGGCTGAATTTTTACTCTTATTGATAGTATCCATTGATGCACAGAAGTTTTTAATTTTTACAAAGTCCAGTTTGTTTATACTTTTATTTTCTGTACCTTTAGTGTTATATCTAAGAAATCATGGCCAAATCCAGGATCGTGACTCTTTTGTCATATATTTTCTTCTTACTTTTATAGTTTTAAATGTTATATTTCAGTTTTTGATCCATTTTGAACTCAAAATTTTTGGATATAATATTAAGTAAGGTCTAACTTCATTCTTTTGCATGTGGATATCTGGTTTTCCCAGCATTGTTTGTTGAAAAGATTGTCCTTTCCCCTACTGAACAATCTTGGCATCCTTGTTGAGATCATTTGACCATTGTATCAGTGAGCTTGGGATGCCGTGACAAAACATGATTCTGTGTTGGGTCTTTTCTATGCCTTCATCTTTTGCTGGGCCTATGCCATAACTTTCTAAATTCTGTATATACAGTCAGTTTTGAATTTCCTAAATATGAGAGTTGGACACAACTGAGCAACTGAACTGAACTGAACTGAACTGAAAGGGGATAAAATAAGGGGGGAGAAAATCCGCTGGCAGTCACTTCAGGTGGAGGAAAAGGGGCTTACGGTAGTGGCTGCCTAAATCTTCATCTGTCCTTCCTCTATGAGGATCACCAGGCAGCAATTGGAGCACATGTCCCCAGTATTTGGAGACAGGTTCCCTATTACCCACCGTGACTCTCACAGGCTACATACAAGTCGCTATGTGGAAAATAAGCAAGACTGCTTGCCATGGGGCTAGGTAGTGTGGGATGGCTACTGCTAGTATAACAAAATTAACTGCTGTTTATTGTCCAAGCCTTCATCTGAAAGTTACTAGCCTTCAAATAGACTCCGTAGTTCCAGAGTAGTTACGTTAGACATATTCTGTCACTGCAGTTGTCACCTGGGTGGGGAGAGAGATTCCTGGTGTAGTATTTTCAACTCATTATCTTGCCAGAATCCTTTTGCCACAGAAGTCTTTTTTTTTTTTTTTTTTGAGACCTTTTATTTTTTAGAACAGTTTTAGGTTCATTGTAAAATTGAGAGGAAGGTACATAGATTTCTCATATAATCCTTCCCCACATGCATAGTTCTACCTCATTATCACTGTTCTCCACCAGGGTGGTACATTTGTTACATCTGATGAACCTACACTAACATAGCATTAGCACAAAGCCCACAGTGTACACTAGGGTTCATTCTTGGTGTTGTCCATTTCATAGGTTTGGTCAAAAGTATAATAATAGGTATCTAACCATTATATGTACAGAGTATTTTCACTGCCTTAAAAAGTCTCTCTGTTCCACCTGTTCATTCCTCTTCCCCTTCTCCTGGCAACCTCTGATCTTTTTGCTGGTTCCATCGTTTTTGCCTGTTCTAGATCAGCATACAGTTGGAATCATATAGTGTGTAGAAAGCCTTTAAGATTGACTTCTTTCATTTAATTATTATCCATTTGAGATTCTCCATATCTTTTCATGGCTTAATAACTGATTTCTTTTTAAGCACTGAATAATATTCCATTGTGTGGATATACCACAATTTATTTATCCATTCACCTAATGAATGATTCTTGGTCACTCCAGGTTTTGGTAATTATGTATAAAGCTGCTATAAATATCTGTATCACACATTTTTCTGTAGACATGGGTTTTCAACTCCTTGATGTAAATACCAGTGAATACAATTGAGTCATATGATAAGCATATGTTTAGTTCTGTAACAGTCTGTCAAACTGCCTTCCAAAGTGGCTATACCATTTTGCATTCCCACCAGCAATCAGTGACAATTCCTGTTGCTCCACTTTCTTGCCAGCATTTGGTATTGTCACCGTTCTGGATTTTTGTCATTCTGATAGGTGTGTAGTGGTGTCCAAAAGTCTTTTTACACCTTGTACGTGCAGTTGCTCAGTCCTGTCCAACTCTTTGAGACCCCATGGACTTTAGCCCACCAGATTCCTCAGTCGATCAGATTCTCCAGGCAAGAATACTGGAATGGGTTACCATTTCCTTCTCCATTTTACACCTCACTATATAATAATTTGTTTTATTTCAAGATGGCAGTGCTTCTACTGATTTATCTCTCTCAGAAACTGCCTGGAGTTTCATATTAGATTCTATTCTGATCAACTATATTCCAAAAACAACACCCACAATTTTTTAAAAAGATTTTTACTGGATTATAGTTGATTTACAATTTTGTGTTAGTTTCAAGTATACAATAAAGTGATTCGGTAGTACTGGGATGGCCAAAAAGTCCATTCGGATTTTTCGATAACCTCTTACAAAAAACTTGAATGAACTTTTTGACCAACCCCATACATAATATTCATTCTTTTTCAGACTCTATTTTCATATAGGTTATAACAGAATATTGAGTAGAGTTCCCTGTGCTATACAGTAGGTCATTGTTGATTACCTGTATTATATACGGTAGTTGTTGTTGTCTAGTCCCTAAGTCATGTCTGACTCTTTGAAGATCCCATGGACTGTAGCCCACCAGACTCCTCCTGGGAAATGGGGTTTCCCAGGCAAGAATAATGAAGTGGGTTGTCATTTCCTTCTCCAGAGAGTCTTCCCAACCCAGGGATTGAATCTGCGTCTCCTGCATTGGCAGGCAGATTTTTTATACCAGTGAGCCACCATATATAGTAGCATGTGTATATTAATCCCACCTCCTGATTTATACCTCCTCTCTCCACAGTTCCTCTTGGTAACGAAAAAAAGTTTTTCATATCCATAAGTCTGTTTCTTTTTTGTAAATAAGTTCATTTGTATTGTATTTTAACTTAGATTCCACATATGAGTGATATCATATGATATTTGGCTTTCTGTGACTTAACTTCTGACTGACTTAACATAGAGTGATTATCTCTAGGTTCATCCATGTTGCTGTAAATGACATTATTTCATCCTTTTAATGGTGGAATAATATTCCATTGTATATAAGTGCCACTTTATATGGATCTTCTTTATCCATTGCTCTGTAGAGGGACATTTAGGTTGTTTCCATTTCTTAATAGTGCTACAATGAACATTAAGATGCATGTATCTTTTTGAATCTGGATATTTTGCACTCATCTCACACGCTAGTAAAGTAATGCTCAAAATTTTCCAAGCCAGGCTTCAGCAATATGTGAACTGTGAACTTCCAGATGTTCAAGCTGGTTTTAGAAAAGGTAGAGGAACCAGAGATCAAATGGCCAACATCTGTTGGATCATTGAAAAAGCAGAGAGTTCCAAAAAAACATCTACTTCTGCTTTATTGACTATGCCAAAGCCTTTGACTGTGTGGACCATAACAAACTGTGGAAAATTCTGAAAGAGATGGGAATACCAGACCATGTGACATGCCTCCTGAGAAATCTGTATGCAGGTCAGGAAGCAACATTTAGAACTGGACATGGAACAACAGACTAGTTCCAAATCGGGAAAGGAGTACATCAAGACTATATATTGTCACCCTGCTTATTTAACTTCTATGCAGAGTACATCAAGTACATGGACCTTGCTTCTATCACCAGTTACATCCACAACTGGGTGATGTTTTTCCTTTGGCTCCATCCCTTCATTCTTTCTGGAGTTATTTCTCCACTAATCTCCAGTAGCATATTGGGCACCTACCAACCTGGGGAGTTCCTATTTCAGTATCCTATCATTTTGCCTTTTCATACTGTTCATGGGGTTCTCAAGGCAAGAATACTGAAGTGGTTTACCATTCCCTTCTCCAGTGGACCTTTCCACCGTGACCCGCCCATCTTGGGTGGCCCCACAGGGCCTGGCTTAGTTTCATTGAGTTAGACAAGGTTGTGGTCCTAGTGTGATTTGATTGACTCGTTTTCTGTGATTATGTTTTCAGTGTGTCTACCCTCTGATGCCCTCTTGCAACACCTACCGACTTAGTTGGTTTTCTCTTACCTTGGACGTGGGTTATCTCTTCATGGCTGCTCCAGCAAAGCTCAGCTTCTGCTCCTTACCTTGGAGGAGGGGTATCTCCTCACTGCTGTTCCTCCTGACCTTGAACATGGAGTATCTCCTCTAGGCCCTACTGCGCCCATGCAGCCACTGCTCCTTGGACGTGGGGTAGCTCCTCCCGGCCGCTGCCCCTGACCTCGGACTTGGGGTAGCTCCTCTTGGCCGCCGCCCCTTGGGCATGGGGTCCTCCCGGCTTCTGCCCCTGACCTCGGACGTGGGGTAGCCCCTCTCGGCCATACTCATGCGCAGTCACAGCCACCCGCGATGAAGTCCCATCACTTCATGTCAAATAGATGGGAAAACAATGGAAACAGTGACAGACTTTATTTTTTTTCGGCTCCAAAATCACTGTAGATGGTGACTGCAGCCATGTTGAATTTGGTTTGCTAACTATATATATATATATATATGTATGTATATATTTATATATTTGGCTGTTTTTGCATCTTTAGGATTGTCACTCCTGTTGCTTCTATTGTCTGCCCTCTGGTGGATGAGGTTAGTCCTGAGGCTTGTGAATACTTACTGGTGGTATGGACTGATGCCTGTCCACTTGTAGATGGAACTGGTGGTGTCCCTTTGGGGGGCAGGCCTGAGTCAGTGGGTGTGTTTAGAGGTGTCTGTGAACTCCGTATGGCTTTAGCCCCTTGCCTGCTGGTGAGAGGTCTGTGTTCTTGACCTGCTGGTTGTTTGGCCTGAGGCGTTTTAGCTCTGGAGGCTTTAGTTTTTTAGTTGGGGCAAGGTCTTGCATCCCTTGATGCCAAAATGGTGTCCTCTAGGAGAGTTCACGCAGAGCGGTATTCTCTGGGGCCTCTGCCTCCAGTGTTCTTGCCTGCATGGTGAGCCACAGCTGACCATCACCTCCCCAGGAGCCTCTTCGAGATTAGTAAGTAGATCTAGCCTTGGCTTCCATGGGGTTATTGCTCTGTATTGTGCTGCGTCCCAGTATATGTGTAACCTTGTGTGTGCCCTCCAAGAGTGGAGTCCCTGTTTTCCCCAGCCCTGTGGAGCTTCTGCGCTCAAGCCCCACTAGCCTTCACATTGAGCTGCTCATGGGTTCCTCCTCTCAGTATCAGATCCTCGTGCTGGGGAGCCTGATGCAGGGCTCAGGACTGTCTTTTAGGTGGGAATACCTCTGTGATAGAATCATTTTCTAGTCTGTGTTGCCTACCAGGTGTTTATAGGATTTGGTTATGTCGTGAAAGAACCCTCTTGTTGTGGCTTCTTTTTTGTCTTTGAATGTAAAATATGTTTTTTGATGGGTTCCAGTCTGTTTTGCTGATTGTTTTTTAGTAGTTAGTTGTGATTTTGGTGTTTTTGTGAGAGAAGGTGAGCTGGAGTCCTTCTATTCTGCCAACTTTTCTAGAATCAAGAGGCTGTTTTTAGTTTGGTTGTTCGCAGCCTCGTTCCTCAGTGTCTGCTGGCCGTGAAGCTCTTGAAAAGGGGTCTGCCGGCACGGTGGTCCTTGTGTGTCCAGGACTGCAGGGGCAGTGCTTGGTGCCTACTCATGCGTCTCATGGTGGCTGCCTGTGTCTGCTCCTGGGGCCCACAGTGGTGGCAGTGACAGGCGCCTGCTCCCAGTGCTCCTGTAGGTAGTGTCCTGTTGACTGGGAGTGCTCACAGGGAAAGAACCTCTTATGGTAGTTGCCCCTCTCCTCATGCACCCCACAATAATAGTGCCTTGCCTCTCTGGTGGCCCAGGCTCCTGAGTACACCCTCAGTTGCCACATTCCAGCGTCTTCGGGTTTCCTCAGTGCAGTCAACTCTGGTTCTCTCCATGCACTGGGAGAGGACCCAGCCTCCAACCCCCATCCCCACTAACAGATGAGTCTGTCAGGCTGGGGAGTCCAGGTCAGTGGTGCTGACCTTCTGTGCAGGTTACTCCCCATTTTGCTTTCCGCAGACAGTTGTTGTGCTCTCCTCCTAGGTTCCAAAGTTCCCCCTTCATCCAGGCTGATCTCCCTGCATATGAGGAGACTTCCCTGGGTGCTGGAACTATCCCCCTTCACAGCTTCCTCCCTGGCAGGCAGGCTCTGTCCCAATTCCTTCTTTTTTTCTTTTTTCTCTTGTTGTACCTGGTTATATGGAGGTTTTGTTGCCCTTTTGGAAGTCTGAGGTCTTCCTTCAGTGTTCAGTAGATGTTCTATGTGAATAGTTCCACTTGTAGATGTATTTTTAATATTTTTGTGGGAAAAGATGAGCACCATGTCCTACTCCTTCCCCATCT
The DNA here is from genome assembly GCF_042477335.2 of Ovis canadensis. NCBI lineage: Eukaryota > Metazoa > Chordata > Mammalia > Artiodactyla > Bovidae > Ovis > Ovis canadensis. The sequence continues at coordinate 51,621,586 of NC_091258.1, read as the reverse complement.
TGATCCTCTCCCACCCCCAAAATTCTTTTTGAGACATGTTCTTCTCTCCATATTTGAATTACAGGTACTCGGTGTGCATCACACTTTTGTGGGACTGTGCCTTTTATATTTCTAAAAGTCACCTTTTTCTCCCCCAGTAGAGATGACCTGCAAGATGACCACCTCAGTTCTTCCAGGGGTCTTACCATAAGATCTAATAGCCATACCCTTGATTTATTCTTTACTTAGTACCCTGGATTTGTTTTTTTTCCATGAAGCTGTTTCTTAATGGCTTCAGCTTTTATTTGATAAGAAAATTTTATTTTCTAACCTTGTAATGTCTTCTCAATTTGTAGTCTGTTTAATTCTACCTCTAAAGTGACCGCTTTTTTTTTCATCAAATTACCACTTTCTCATCTGACCAGATACAACTATAAACAAGACATTTTGTGCACTTAATATTTTCCCTCAAATTCTACTGCCCCAGTCTTTTATTAGCTACCCTATGTTTATTACATAATTTTCTGTCAGGTAATCTTATGCAACATTGTTACAAAATATTTTGCCATTACATGAGTCATAATTTTCCCAGTCTTCACTAAAGATTTCCATGCTAATTTTACAGCTTCTTCTTACAGTTTCCTCACTACCTGCTTTCTGGTTCCAAATCTACTATTTTATATTTTATTAATAGATTTTTATTTCTGGAGCACCCCACTTACATCTTATCATCTACAGCTGTTCACTTTCGCCACAATAATGCCCTTGATTCAGTGGCTTGAAACAAAAGTACTTCTTCTCATACATCTTTGGATGCATTGATAGGCGTAGCTTGGCTGCAAACTGGAATTTGAGTCCAGATTAGGTCCTCTTCCTTGGACCAGCAGTACAATCAGGGCATATTTTTTTTTTCTTCTTTTTATTTTTAAAAACATGTATGTATTTGGCCGTGCCAGGTCTTAGTGGCAGTCAGGATCTTCGTTCTTCCTACAGAGTCTTTAGTTGTGACATGAAAGTGACAGTGTTAGTCGCTCAGCTGTGTATAACTCTTTGCGATTCCATGGACTGTAGCCTGCCAGGCTCCTCTGTCCATGGAATTCTGCAGGTAATAATGCTGGGGTAGGTTGCCATTCCTTTCTCCAGGGGATCTTTCTGACCCAGGGATCGAACCCAGGTCTCCCACACTGCAGATGGATTCTTACCATCTGAGAGTTGTGGCATAAGAACTCTTAGTTGTGGCATGTGGGATCTAGTTTCCTGACCAAGGATTGAAACGAGGTCCCCTGCATTGGCAGCATGGAGTGGTAGCCACTGGAAATGACAGTGGTAGAAGCATGAGCAAGTTCTACTGAACAAGCACATTTCAAGTCTCTCTATGCAGTATAGCTAGGAACATCTCAAGGCCAAAATACATGTTATGACTGAACCCAAAGGTAAAGCTCAGGGAGGTACTCCGCCTCTAGTGGAATGAAGAGCAGTCCCATGGCAAAGGATGTAGACACTGGAAGGGGTGAAGAACTAGGGTCAATAATACAGTGTCCCCAAAAATTTAAACAGTAACCAAAAGAAATATGTGAATGCTGTATTAAGATCATATGAAGTCATTTAAAGTATCATTAGTTGTAAACAGTGACATTTCTTGACAAAGTACTTAATTTACCTGGAAGCTAAAATAATTCTAAATAAGTATGTCCCTAATAACATAGCCTCAAACTATAGAAAACAAAAATTTATGAGACAAAAAGGAGAAATATGGAAACTCATGATCACAGTGAGTGATTTTATCACACCATTCTCAGTGACTTTTAGAATAAACAGACAAAAGTTAATAGAAGGAAAATTTGAACAACTCAACAGTTGTGACTTGTAAAACTTCAGAATTCATGTTGTAACTACATAATACCCATTTTTTTTAAAAACTGAAGTATAGTTGATTTACAATGTACTAGTTTCAGGTGTACAGCAAAGTGACTAGATATATTTAGATACATACTCTTTTTCAGATTCTTTTCTATTATAGGTTATTATAAGATACTGAATATTAGCTTCCTATGTTATACACTAGGTCCTTTTTGTTTATTTTATGTACAGTAGTATCTGTTAATCTCAAACTGGTAATTTATCCCCTTTGGTAACCATAAGTTTGTTTTCTGTGTCTGTTCTGTTTTGTAAGTAAATTCATTTGTATCTTTTTTTTTGTAGACTCATATGTAAGTGATATCATATGACATTTGTCTTTCTCTGTTTGACTTTTAATACCCATTTTAAAAAAATGCACACAGAATAGTTTAAAAACTGGACTGTAGTTCTATCACCAGAAATTACAGAAAAAGTCAAAATATTGAAAAAGAACAGTATATTCTCAGATCACTATGGCCTTAGACTAGAAAGTATCATGCTTAGAAGAAAGAGCATTTTTAGAAGGAAAATTTTGGCTATAGAAGTGTATATTAGAAGATAAGAAAAGCTGAAAACTCAATGATCTAAGCATCCATCTGAAGAGGGTAGAAAAAAGAACAAAACCAAAAGAAATTAGAAGAAAAAAAATAATGAACAGACATTCAACAAATCAATAAACCCAGAAGTTGTTCCTTTATATAATAAAATTGATGCTTATTACCAGGCAAGTTTCATCATGAACTCATCATTTTTTTTAAAAAAGGGAAGAGATAACTAGCTAAACTCAAGAATTACAAAATGAGGAACCTTACTTTACATCCTAATTCAGTATTTGGCAACCTGTAGTAATTTTAACAGTATTCTGCTTGTGACATAACTTTACATTGCATGAATAATCTATAATACTCATGTATGTAAGTTAGAAAAACAGATAAAATAAAATATAGTCCCACCACTTAGGAAAAAGTATTTTCAATCCTAGATGCATATTGGAAATACCGAGAATGCATTATTTAAATATTGACACCTAGGCCCCTTAGAGAATCAGTTAAATCAGAATTTCTAATTGTGACCCTATATGTTTATTTTTTCAATTCCTCTCTTGGTTTTAATATTTAGTCATATTTGTGAACAACTTGATATAGAAAACGATGACATTTTGATGTTGTCCTTCCGGTCGTTTTGCTTATATAGACATACACTATGGAGTTTTTTTAATAAGTAGATTCTTATTAAACATGCAACTTTGAAACCTTTTCAAGCTTAAAATCTAAACAGAGATTTACCAATGTGTCATAAACATCTTTCCATACCAGTGAATATACTTCTGCTGCTGCATTTTTAATAGTTATGTAGTATTTCATTATATGGATTTGTTATCATTCATGTAACTAATCCACAATTATTGGGCACTTAAATATTCGATAGTATAAACCCAGTGCTAAGAAATATCCTTATGAAAGTACATTTCAGTTCAGTTCAGTCACTCAGTTGTGTCCAGCTCTTTGCGACCCCATGAATCGCAGCACGCCAGGCCTCCCTGTCCATCACCAACTCCCAGAGTTCTCTCAGATTCACGTCCATCAAGTCCGTGATGCCATCCAGCCATCTCATCCTCTGTCGTCCCCTTCTCCTGCCCCCAGTCCCTCCCAGCATCAGAGTCTTTTCCAATGAGTCAACTCTTCACATGAGGTGGCCAAAGTACTGGAGCTTCAGCTTTAGCATCATTCCTTCCAAAGAAATCCCAGGGCTGATCTCCTTCAGAATGGACTGGTTGGATCTCCTTGCAGTCCAAGGGACTCTCAAGAGTCTTCTCCAGCACCACAGTTCAAAAGCATCAATTCTTCGGCACTCAGCCTTCTTCACAGTCCAACTCTCACATCCATACATGACCAAAGGAAAAACCTTAGCCTTGACTAGACGGACCTTAGTCAGCAAAGTAATGTCTCTGCTTTTGAATATGCTATCTAGGTTGCTCATAACTTTTCTTCCAAGGAGTAAGTGTCTTTTAATTTCATGGCTGCAGTCACCATCTGCAGTGATTTTGGAGCCCCCAGAAATAAAGTCTGACACTGTTTCCACTGTTTCCCCATCTATTTCCCATGGAGTGATGGGACCGGGTGCCGTGATCTTCATTTTCTGAATGTTGAGCTTTAAGCCAACTTTTTCACTCTCCTCTTTCACTTTCATCAAGAGGCTTTTTAGTTCCTCTTCACTTTCTGCCATAGGGTGGTATCATCTGCATATCTGAGGTTATTGATATTTCTCCCAAAAATCATTTATTCAAATACTTTTGTATCAGTATAATGCAAATAGTTTGTGACAGTTGGTAACTAAATTTTCATCTTAGGTGCTCACCTAGGCATCATGTAGGTTACTTGAGTTGAAAGAAATACAGTAATGTATTATATCTTACTAACTTTATCATCCCTAACCCAGTGCCTGATGTACAGAAGACATATAGTACTTGTTGAATAAATGAATAAATTTAATTCTTGGTGCTAACTTGAATTCCTAGAGTATGTGGACCAGTCACATTCAAAAGAAAGGTACCTTGGGAGCATATCCGGTATGAGAAGCCAAACTTGGAATGTGTAACCCAAAATTTTTTACTTTCAAATTAAGAAATGAACTAGTTATTGAGATCTTTGCTCACCTAGCCATGCCACTTTAAATATGGCCATTTCAGCATATATGTTTTAAGCTACCATTAGTTGAATGTTTTATATCCATTATCTTATTTAATCTTCCCAACCATCCTATATAGTGAATACTATTGGTATCCTCATTGGAAAGGCGCAGTTCAGAGAGGCAAGGTGAAGTGGCATGCTTAAGGTCACAGAACCAGCAAACTTCAGAATGAGGAATTCATCTCTGGTTTGTCAGGCAGGGGAAAAAAAAAAAACTCTTATGTTTAACCACTGTGAAAAGAGAAAAGTCGCTCAGCCATGTCCGACTCTTTGCATCCCCATGGACTATACAATCCATAGAATTCTCCAGGCCAGGATACTGAAGCCTCCAGGCTGGAATACTGAATACAGAATACTCCAGGCCAGAATACCAAATACTGAAGCTGTTCCCTTCTCTAGGGGATCTTCCCAACCCAGGGATTGAACCCAGGTCTCCCACGTTGCAGGCAGATTTTTTGCCAGCTGAGCCACAAGGGAAGCACTTTAACCACTGTACCTCCTAGGTAGTTTTTCTTTGTGATGCATTGAAGTATAATTTTGATGTTGCAATTAAAAAATAACATCCTTACAGTACCAATGCATGATGATGGGGAAATACTTGAAAATTCAGATAAGTAAAAAGAATACAAGTTATGCCTAAACTAATTATAGTATCTTTTGGGAGAGCAGTTAAGTGAAGTGAATTCTCCAGGCAAGAATACTGGAGTGGGTAGCCTTTCCCTTCTTCAGGGATCTTCCCAACTCCGGGATCAAACCCAGGTCTCCCACACTGCAGGTGGATTCTGTACCAGCTGAGCCTCAACAGAAGCCCAGGAATACTGGAGTGGGTATAGCTTGTCCCTTCTCCAGGGAATCGTCCCAACCCAGGAATTGAACCGGGGTGTCCTGCATTGCAGGGGAATGCTTTACCAACTGAGCTGTCAGTTCAGTTCAGTCGCTCAGTCGTGTCCAACTCTTTGCAACCCCATGAATCGCAGCACACCAGGCCTCCCAGTTCATCACCATCTCCCAGAGTTCACTCAGACTCACATCCATCGAGTCCGTGATGCCATCCAGCCATCTCATCCTCGGTCGTCCCCTTCTCCTCCTGCCCCCAATCCCTCCCAGCATCAGAGTCTTTTCCAATTCTTTTCCAACTGAGCTATCAGGGAAGCCTAATACTTGGGAGGGCATTACTTTTTTTCAATCTAAAGGAAGTATTTCACACTCTGACATCACATTTCCCATCATTCATTTTTACTTACTATCTATAATCTTAAAATTTGGGTACTTAACATGTACAGAAGCAGCACAACAGCATGTATATTTTAACTGACCATTGGCTATTTTTCCCCAAGCATTCGTCCATTGATAATTCAATCATAGATTTTTATTAAACTCCTGTTATGTTCCATGCATTTTGCTACGTTTTAAGAATTCATCAGCGATCAAAAACAGACATGGTGCCTGCTCTCATGGAACTCTCAGTGGATATGAAGAGTGTGATATGAATAAAAAATGACATAAATAAATGTAAACCTGTCACTATAATAAACACTATGCAAGAAAAGGATGTGAGTTTGTAAGAGGAGAATGTGACCTAGTCAGAAAAGGCTTTCTTGATGATAAGATAATAAATAAGCTGATATTTGAAGGAAAGGTAAAGTAAGGAAGCAGGAGCTTTCCAAGGAAAGGTAATATTTGCAAAGCCCTGAGAAAAAGGAAACCTGGAAAATGAGGAATATAGAAAGAAAACTGTCATGGCTAAGAATACAGACAGCAGCTGGAGACTGTTACATGTGACTGGGGAGGAAGGTGTGGACTAAACTCTGCAAAAGTCCTGAGGCAGGATCATACCTGGTATACTCGGGGAGCAACAAAGATCCCAACATGGCTAGGGTAGTATAAACAAAGATGGTAGAAAGTGAAATTAGAGCATCAATAAGGTGCTAGATAATCTTGTAAGCTGCCCAATAGCAGTTTGTGCAGTGATGGGAATGTTCTGTATGTGCTGTCCACTGATAGCCACTGTTCACTTGAAATTGAGCACTGAAAACTATAGCCAGTACAGTTGAACTCAATGCTTAGTTTAATTTAATTTTAATTTTAATAACCTCTAGCTGCAATGATGTCCGATATAGTGGCTGTTGAACACTGAAAGTGTTGCTAATGTAGCTGGAGAACTTAATTTTAAATTTGAATTAAAATTAAGTTAAATAGGCTAGTGGCTGCCATGTTGTACAGTACAGCTGTAGCCTTCTGGCCTTTGACTTTTACTCTAAAATTAATTTAAATTGCCAAATTTGTATTTTGTTTTACTTTTAAGCAAAGTAACAAAGTTTTCTTCTTTGATAGATAAATGAGATGTGAAGGTATGCATGCATACATGCTCAGTTGCGCCTGACTCTGCAACCCTATGGACTGTAGCCTGCCAGGCTCCTCTGTCCATGGGATTCTCCAGACAAGCATACTGGAGTGGGTTGCAATTTCCTCCTCCAGGGGATCTTCCCAACCCTTATCTTAGGTTGCCTGCATTGGCAGGTGAGTTCTTTACCAGTAGTGTATAAGAAAACCTAAATAAATACATCATTTCCTTGACACTTGTTTTTAATTGATATCTTGAGATGTACCTCAGAAGATGAAAATGTAATTAGAGCATATCTCACTTTTTCTTTCTGGGCTTAGCTTAACTGTCTTGTCTTCATTAAAGCCATCCCTGACCCCCTGCTGAGGAGATAGGTCCTACCAGTTAATATTCTCATAGAGCACTGCTCTTTCTCTTCGTATCTCTTGCCAGATGTTTATTTATGTAGATATTTGTATAACTATTTAATATCTTTACCACCACCCCTAACCACATGTAGAATTATTATCTAGGGCAGAATCTTGGTAGGCCCTTATTGAATATTTGATAGCACAGTAGATGAATAAAGAAATGAATAACTATTTAGCATTCTTTTCTCTAATGTTGGAGAAGGAAATGGCAACCCACTCCAGTACTCTTGCCTGGAAAATCCCATGGACAGAGGAGCCTGATAGGCCACAGTCCGTGGGGTTGCAAAGAGTCAGACACAACTGAGTGACTTAACGTTCTTTCTCTCAATTTCTCCAATATACTGATCCATCTGTTTATCCATACTACTGACCCCCACCTCTGAACATGTAGCATTAGGGGACTCCCTTTAACCATTTATTCATCCCATTTGCTTAAACCTTTGATAAGCATAAGTGTCAATATCATCCTAATTCATTAAGCAGTCTTTATTGAGATTTTTTCCCTACCCAGTTAGAAGGAATTTAACCATCTTAAAGTAAGATCCAAAAGAACTTGTAAAAGGTTGCTTGGTGACCTGTGTGGCTCAGAACTGAATTACTCTACAGTAACAACCCATGGTCTGTCCCTCAGCTTTCATGTAACTGGTATGATTCTACTTTATTTCAAATGAATTGTCCACTTTGAGACAGAGAAGTAAGGTGTATGACAAATGGCAGTTATGGCATTTTGTTTAGCTAGCTTTACACAACTCCATCATTGTTAGGCTGCTTAAGGATATATATGCCCTTATGTTGAGTTTGTCTTTGGAATTCAGTCTCACCAAGAACCCTCAGTTCTGGTTCTGTAGCACTTGACACTGACTTTCAGTTACTTTGGTTAGCAGTGGGGCTGCTTTCTCTACTACATTTGAGAGTAGGAGGACTGTCAGAACATCTTAGTATAATTTCTGACTTGTACTAAAAAACAGAAACATAACACTGAGTCATTTCCTCTCATGAAATATACGTGATAGTTAGGCCTGAAGTGAGCATCCAGTAACCTGGGTTTCACTCTTAGCCTGCCTCCAGCTTACTGTATCACCCTCAATGTACTTAATCACTCTGTGCTTCGACCTAGAACTTGCCAAGAGAATCTCTTTTAATCCCTACCTCTTACAGTAGTAATAGAAATAATAAAATGATTCACCTCTCTGAAGCTTACTAAAATCCTTCAGAACAAAGTCTATACAAAGATTGTTGAATGTATATGTATAATATTACTGCTGTTTCAAGCCCAGAAAAACAGTAGCATCTAATCAAGTCACCACCACTGGAGACCTCTTAAAAACAGGTTGACTCAGCTATGTGATAGCTTATGATTTTTTATTGATATATGGTTCTCCTTTTCTGCCAAAGAAAAACCTTGAGTCTGGAAGAAAAAATTAAAAATAGGAGCTTTCTAGGAAATTAGTGTCACAACGAACTGTATATCAGTTTGTTCTTTAAGCAGGTCTGGCAATTACCTTGGAATAGTAGGCCTTTATATTTTTTCTAAGTGTTTTGCTATATGCCTCATCATTCCTGATGAAAGAAACAAAGTAGTTAGGAGAAAAGCTACAGGTTGTTCAGAAAAGACACCAACTTCCTCAGGGAAGTGGTTGTCTCCAGTGATGCTCTGGCCACAGTGTTGAGAGCGGCACTGGTCCAGTGAGTAAAGCATGGCCTTTTTGAATCATAACACGCTGTATGTTTGCTATTCCCACTGCTGCTTCCAGAATTTATTATCTCCTGCCCTGAGAAATCATAGCGTGCGCGCGCGTACACACACACACACACACACACACACACACACACACCACCCCACACCCCCATCCCTGTCCAGTGCACCCAGTAGGGGGGGAGGGGACAGAAAAGACAAAGTCATTTATATAATGTGTCTCCCTGCTGAGCCCCTAATGGCCGAAGCTTTTGTTCTGCATTCAGTGGCTGCATGTGATGGGCAGGAAGCCGCAGTCTCCCTTTGTTCCATGGCCTTATTCAGCAATTTAGATCCATCATAAAAATCAAATATGCATGTTGCAATCGCCTTGCATACAACAGCTTCAATTTTCACCTTTCTTTAATTTGAACTCCACAGGGGAAGAAAGAAGGAAGGGAGAAAGGGAGAATGAGGGAAGGAAAAAAATTGCTTTGTGTTTTTGCTCAGTGGACTGTGAAAATAGGCAGTAATGAAAAAATATATTTTAATCTCATAGATACATCCCATTCAAAACAACATATACCAACCAAACCAGGCCAGTAGAATCCCTTCTGAAAATGCCTTCAAACTATACCAGTTGGTTAAAGCTCCAAAACTGGATGTGAAATGATAGGAAAAGAGAAAAGCATGAGAGTATTACAAAAGATTAGAAACAGGAAGACTGAGAAGGCTGGCTTTCGGGCTTGAGAAGTCATCCTGTTCAGGGAGGTGACATCTACACCACTTTTAATTATAGCCAAAAAGATTGTTTTATGTTCAGCTGACTGTCATGAATTTCTTTTGTAAAAGAAATGATTTGGGGAAAGGGTTCATAGAGGGAGTGAGAGTTTACATTTAAAGATATATTTCCTCTCCAAATAAAAATGAATACATTGACAGAGATGTTTTTGTCCACTTATTGATTTGCACACTGTTTTTAAAAATTTCCCAGAATTTCAAAGGATATGTTCCCTGGGGTTCAAATAAATTTGCATCAGCAGCTTTGATATTGATTACTTAGAAAAATACAGAAACCCTTCACCTATTTCATTATTAGACTTAAGCGGTGACTTTACAGAAGACTTTGTGCCCTAATGTAAACAATATGGCCAATATTTATTTTACTTATTAAAAAAATAAAAGATATGAAGAACTATGCCTCTTTATGCCTGGTTTCACTTACTAATATAGATTTTGAAGGCTCAAGCTAAAGTTGAAGCTGACCAGTTTTGAAGAGTCTTTGCCTATTCTTATAAATGGAGCCCTTTCAGGGTAATTCCAGGGAGATTTGCTGGAGGCAACATTAGACAGACATTGAACATAATATAGGATGGATGCACACTGAAAGAGTGATCTTGGTGATCATTCAAGGTTGAAAAGCCTTTGATTGTCTTGAGTGGAGCTTCTAGAAGATGTACTGAATGAGTCTGGGATCAAAACCAATTTCACAAGTTTGATCCAGTTGTAATATGGAAATCCACCAGATTCTGCCATGACTAATTAGAGATGTGTGAAGAAGGTTTCTCTTTCCCCACATTATTGATTTTCCTTTCAAACCCCCCAGTTTCACAGAGAAAATCTCTGGCATTTAAAAGTGTTCAGTTTAGTACAGTTCACTGATGCATGTAATCTTTGCTAACTGCATCCCATTTTCTCTGAACTTGGTTTTTCAGGCCCTCTCATGTTCTGAATGTGTTTTAAATTTGCTTTAGGTTTTGAGTAAAATAAAAAATGTGCCCAGGACATGTGAACACTGAGAATAAATTTAATATTTGTGTTTTTTTTAGTTGTAATTTTTCCCTTCCTTCTGTTGGAAATACAGGAAATTTTTCTTGCCCATAAAAAAAGTGTAGTTTTAAAAAGTAGATTCTACACAATTTAAGCTTACATATGAGTCAAGGGATTTATGTCTTGAATCTTATCTTTCCTGGAAAAAGCGAGAAAATTAAAATGGCTAATAGTACTTGGAAATTTTTAACATTGGAGGAAATCTGTGATTGAATAGTATAACTCGGGCAAAAGCTATGGCTATGGCCGTAACTATGGCCTTAACTCCTCTCTCCTCACCCCATCTTTTAACACTGCCGCATATCTCTTAGAATATTGTGAACAGATATACCGGAAGGAAAGTTATGACCAACCTAGACAACATATTAAAAAGCAGATATATCACTTTGTCAACAAAGGTCCGTCTAGTCAAGGCTATGGTTTTTCCAGTGGTCGTGTATGGATGTGAGAGTTGGACTATAAAGAAAGCTGAGTGCAGAAGAATTGATGCTTTTGAACTGTGGTGTTGGAGAAGATTCTTGAGTCCCTTGGATGGCAAGGAGTTCCAACCAGTCCATCTTAAAGGAAATCGGTCCTGGGTGTTCATTGGAAGGACTGATGTTGAAGCTAAAACTCCAATACTTTGGTCACCTGATGCAAAGAGCTGACTCATTTGAAAAGACCCTGATGTTGGGAAAGATTGAGGGCAGGAGGAGAAGGGGACAACAGAGGATGAGATGGCTGGATGGCATCACTGACTAAATGGACATGGGTTTGGGTGGACTCCGGGAGTTAGTGATGCACAGAGAGGCCTGGTGTGCTGTGGTTCATGGGGTCACAAAGAGTTGGACACGACTGAGCGACTGAACTGAACTGATCCCCTGTAACTTCTCATTAAAGTCTGGTCCATATGCTGGCATTTTGTGTATTCAACTTCTCTCATATGAGGAAAGATGGTAGACAGATGTATCAAATGATAAACACTGCATATTGGAGAGTGAAGCCTTTTCTCTTTGAATTTAAGATTATTTAATGTGTAAGATTTATCTTTAATTGAACATTTTCCTCTCCTCTTTCATATGGGAACTTTTTAACTTTTGGTCCTTCGTTTGTTCTTCTTAAATAAATTGTGGAAGCCATAGAGGTAAAAATTGTTTGACTATTTTCTTGACCAGTCTCCCTTTTCAGGCCACCTGGTTTACATTTCAGGTCATTCCAGCTGCTAACATTATTCTTGCCTATGCTTTAAACATAAATGTTAGATATCTTTTCCCTTTGAGATCTTAGAGTCCTCACAGTGCCTCTTTCCCCTCTATATTAAATACATGTTGAACTAATGACAAGTCTCAACATAAACAGTCTGTATATATACAGTCTGTCTCTATATATACAGTTTTGTAGAAGTTTAGGGTGTAGCCTCTAGAATTCTACTTCTCTGTTCAAATTCTGTTTCCATCCTTGACCAGCTCTATGACCTTGGGAAAGTTAAACCTTAGTATTTTTGTTTGTAAAATGAGTATATGAGAATAATAGCATCTGATTCATAGGATGGTGAGAGTTAAATGAGATTCTGTGAAATGTTGTTTCAGATTGGGTTCCTAGGGAAACAAACTCTCAGGTCAAAGTTAACATTCAGGATGTTTCTTATTTATTAGGGGCTACTCTTTGGATCAACACCTATAGGAAATGAGCTGCACTGCATCCCAGCGAAGACCTCAGCCAACCCCACAAGTAAGTTTTTCAATGAAACCTGGTAGTTGAAGGCTGTCTTCTTTTGGAACTCCCATCAACTGGTCCAATAAATCCTTCATTCCTGAGGGGGATCTAGGTTGCATGTTACAGTGTCTTCCAGAAGTATTTAGCAAGTGTTAAACAAGTATTAGTTATATGGCAGTACCAGCATATATTTACCAGTGAGACCATTCTCATTTTTCATGACCCCAATCAGTTGCTCCCATTATATATTTTGATTACAAGAGGCAATATAGTGTTGTGGTAAGAGCATAGCTCTGAAACAGGACCTCCTGTGTTTGAGTTTCATTTCCCCAAGTCTTTTAATAGTGCCTAGCATGTGATATACTCTGTTGTGCTTATTTATTAGTATTTTCTTTTTTCTTAAGTTAAACATGTAGTCAGAAAGTATTTTGGAATCAGAGAATTCTTAGTTTAAAACCCAGCTCTCTCACTTACCAACTCTTTTGATCATGGGCGTGTTATTTAATGTGATACTTAGTTTTTACGTCTGTGAAATAGGAATAATGATGTCCTTAAAAGAATGCACTAAGAATATAAAGGTGTTACAAGCCTCTGTTTCAGTTCCTTATCTGAAATACGGGAATATCTTATCCTTGCAATGTTGTGAAGACTGTACATTATGTGAGTTCGTATATGAAAAGCGTGTAGAATGATGCTTGACATGAGGTACACATTCGGTTAAGTGTTAGCTATACGACAACTGCATAAAGCCCTCTACATAGTGCCTTGCAAATGATGAGCACTCAGATACTATTTTTGGAGTCCGTCAAGGATTTTTAATTTATTCTTTCCATGTAGCCTTTATTTCCTCTTTTATCTGGCCTGCTGTTCCTTTCTTTTTGATTATTCCTTTTCTCTTCCCTCACTTCCTTAGAGTTCTTGGATGTTACATGTAGATCAACATTAAATCATATTTTTGTAACACTTAAAAAAGTTACTTTTTTTGTTCTTGAGATAAAAAAACTGATCAGGGATTAAACATTATCTTCAGGTACAGGAAGGCTCTTGTTATGGAAACGATGGTTGCCAGTTCTTGTCCATCTTCAGGACAGAAGAGAAATAGACTTAAATGTAGCATAAGTGCTGTATGAATGACAAAAAAGAATGATAGAATCTCCAACCCTAAGAGAGACTAAACATGAAAAATGTTCTTAATTTACCTACAATAGCTGTGTATATGTGTTCCCAGCCAAAGATTAAATTTTTCCTATGTATAATGAAAATGTTATTTATTTTTAACATTTTTAATTTTTATTTTATATTGTAGTATAGTTGTTTTACAATGTTGTGTTAGTTTCAGGGGTACAGCAAAATGATTCAGTTGCATATATATATATATAGTTTTAGATTTTTTCCAAAATGTTTTTATAGACTATTGAGTAGAGTTCCATGTGCAAAAACAGTAGGTCCATATTGATTATTTTATATATAGTAGTGTGTTAATCCAAAACTCCTAATTTATCCTTCCCCCTTCAACCCTTCCCCTCTGGTAACCTTAAGTTGTTTTTGAGTCTATTTTTAAAATAAATTCATTTGTATCATTTTTTAAGATTCCACATAGAAGTGGTATCATGCTATTTCTCTTTCTCTGCCTGACTTCACTTAGTATGATAATTTCTAGGTCCATCCATTTTGCTGCAAATGGCAATTTTTCATTCTTTTTTATGTATTTATTTACCATATCTTCTTTATTCATTCCTCTGTGGATGGACATTTAGATTGCTTTGTTGTCTTGGCTATTGTAAACAGTGCTTCAAGGAACATTGGGGTGCATATATACTTTTGAACCATGTTTTTTCCCAGATACATGCCCAGGAGTGGGATTGCTGGGTCATATAGTTGCTCTATTTTAAGCTTTTTTAGGGAACCTCCTTACTGTTGTCCACAGTGGCTGTTCCAGTTTACATTCCCACTGACAATATAGGAAGGTTCTTTTTCCTCCATACCCTCTCCAGCATTTATTATTTGTAATGATGATAATGATAATGTAATAATTTGTAATCTTGATAACCATTCTGACTGGTGTGAGATGATACATCATTGTTTTGATTTGTGTTTCTCTAACAATTAATGATGTTGAGCATCTTTTCATGTGCCTCTTGGCCATCAGTGTGTCTTCTTTAGAGAAATATCTGTTTAGCTCTTCTGCCCATTTTTTGACTGGGTTCTTTGTTTTTTTTTTAATATTGAGCTATATGAGCTATTTGTAAATTTTGGAGATTATCATTTGCAAATATTTTCTCCCATTTTTTCTGTTGTCTTTTCATTTTCTTTATGGTTTCCTTTGTTGTGCAGAAGCTTTTAAATTTAATTAGGTCCCATTTGTTTATTTTCATTCTCTAGGAGGTGGATAAAAAAGATACCACTGTGATTTATGTCAGAGAATGTTTTGCCTATGTTTTCCTCAAAGAGTTTTATAGTATCTAGTCTTATGTTTAGGTCTTTAATCCATTTTGCCTTTCTTTTTTTTTTCTTTCCTTTTTTAATATAAATTTGTTTATTTTAATTGGAGGCTAATTACTTTACAGTATTGTATTGGTTTTGCCATATATCAACATGTATCTGCCACAGGTATACACGTGTTTCCCATCCTGAACCCCCCTCTTTAATCCATTTGAGTTGATCTTTGTGTATGGTGTTAGAGAATATTCTAATTTCATTCATTAACGTGTAGTTCTCCAGTTTTTCCAGTACTGCTTGCTGAAAAGACTGTCTTTTCTTCCATTGTATACGCTTGCCTCCTTTGTTGTAGGTAAATTGGCCATAGGTGTGTGGGGTTTTGGGCTTTCTATCCTGTTCTGTTGATCGGTATTTGTTATTGTGCCAGTACCATACTTTTTTAAATGACTGTAGCTTTGTAGTATAGTCTCATATCAGGCAGCCTGATCCTTCTAACTTTGTTTTTCTTTCTCAGGATTGCTTTGGCTATTTGGGGTCTTTTGTGTTTGCATATGAATTGTAAAATTTTTTTGTCTAATTCTGTGAAAAATGCCATTGGTAATTTGATAGGGATTACAGTCAATCTGTAGATTGCTTTGGGTAGTGATTTTGACAGTATTGATTCTTCCAATTTAATAACATGTTGTATTTTTCTATTTGTCTATATCGTCTTTGATTTTTTTCATCAGTGCCTTATGCTTCTCAGTATAGGTCTTCTATCTCTTTAGCTAGATTTGTTCCTAGGTATTTTGTTTTATTTTGATGTAGTGGTGAATGAGAATGTTTCCTTATATGAGTATTGCTACCCAGCTTTCCTTTGATTTCCATTTTCATGAAATACCTTTTCCCCTCACTTTCAGTCTGTATGTGTTCCTAGATTTGAAGTGGGTCTCTTGTTAACAGCATATATACTGGTTTTTTTTTGTATCCACTTAGCCATTCTGTGTCTTTTGGTTGGAGTATTTAATTCATTTTCATCAAAGCTAGTTATTGAGATGTGTGTTCTTATTGCCGTTTTGTTATTTTTGGATTTGTTTTTGCAGGTCTTTTTTCTTGCGTTGGTCTTTTGTTCTCCTCTGATTTGAGGACTGTCTTTAGTGTTGGATTTAGATTTGTGTGTGTGTGTGTGTGTGTGTATGTATCTATTGGGTTTTTGGTTTGCAGTTACCATGAGGTTTTGATATAGTAGTCTATAATCATACAAGATTGTGTTAGGTTCCTGGTCTCTTACTTTCAAATGTATTTCCAATAACCTGCATTTATATTCTCAAAATATGTGTGTGGATGATTTCCAACCTTTCCTGTATGTTTACCTTTACCAGTGAGCTTCCCCATTTGTAATTTTCTTGTTTCTAGTTGTGGCCTTATCTTTTCCACCTAGAGAAGTTCCTTTAGCATTTGTTGTAAAGCTGGGTTGGTTTTGCAGAATTCTCTTAGCTTTTGTTTGTCTGTAAAGCTTTTGATTTTTCTGTGAATGGGAACCTTGCTATGTATTCTTGGTTGCATGCTTTTCTCTTTCATCACTTTAAATATTTCATGCCATTCCTTTCTGGCTTGCACAGTTTCTACTGAAAAATCAGTTGATAACTTTAGGGGATTCCTTTAGATGTTATTTGTTGCTTTGACTTTTTGATTTTAACATTTTCTTTCTGTCTTCAATTTTTGTTAATTTTATTAGTGTCTGTCTTGGCATAATCCTCCTTGGGTTTATCTTGTATGGGACTATCTGTACTTTCTGGACTTGAGTGAGTGTTTCCTTTCCCATGTTAAAGATGTTTTCAGTTATTATCTCTTCATAGAGATAATATTTCAGTTATTATCTCTTCATACTTCCTCTCTTTCTCTTCTCCTTCTGGGACCTCTATAATGGAAATGTTGATGTGTTTAATGCCCCAGAGATCTCTTAGACTGTTCTCATTTCTTTGCATTCTTTCTCTTTTTGTTCTGTGGCAGTGATTTCCACCAGTCTGTCTTCTAGTTCACTTATCCCTTCCTCTGCCTCAGTTATTCTGCTGTTGATTGCTTCTGGTATATTTTTCATTTAAGTCATTGTATTGTTTATCTGTTTGTTTAAATTTTCTACCTGTTTGTTAAACATTTCTTCTATCTTCTCATTCTGTGCCTCCATTCTTTTTCTGAGATCTTGTATCATCTTTATTATACTTATTCTGAATTCTTTTTCAGGCATATTGCCCATCTATACTTCACTTAGTTGTTCTGGGGTTTTAGCTTTCTTTTTTTCAACCATTTTCATCTCCCATCTCATTTTGTCTAGCTTTCTGTATCCATGGGCTCTTTTCCATAGACTGCAGGATTGTAGTTCTTACTTATGGTGTCTGCCCCCTAGTGAGTGAGGTTGGTTCTGAGGCTTGTTCAGGCTTCCTGGTATGAGGGACTGATCTCTGTCCACTGATGGGTGGAGCTGGATCTTGTCCCTCTAGTGGCTGGGTCATGTCAAATGGTGCATCTGCAGGTGACTGTAGGCTTAGAAGGACTTTAGGCAGCCTGTCTGTTGACAGGTGGGGCTGTGTTCCTGCCCTTCTGGTTGTTTGGCCTGAGGCTTTCCAGCACTACAGCCTATAGGCTGTTGGATGGGGCCAGATCTTAGTGCCAAAATGACAGCCTTCAAGAGAGCTCACACCAATGAATATTCCCAAGGGGCCTCTACTACCAGTGTCCTTGACACTGCACTGCACCATAGCTAACCTCCACCAACCCCAGGATGCCGTCCAAATCCTGTAGATAGGTCTGGCTCAGGCTCCTATGGAGTTACTGCTTTGCCCTGGGTCAGAGAAGAGTCTGTGTTTTTTTCCAGACCTGTAGAGTTCTTGCACTCGAGCCCCACTGGCCTTCAAAGCCAAATGCTCTAGAGGCTCCTCCTCTTGATCCCAGACCCCCAGGCTGGGTAGTCTGACATGAGTTTAAGAGCTCTCACTCTTATGGGAGAACCTCTTGGCATAATTATTTTCCAATTTGTGGGTCACCCAACTGACAGGATTTGATTATATTGCAAAAGCTCCCCTCCTACCATCTTGCTGTGGCTCCTTCTTTGTCTTTAGATGTAGATAGAGTATCTTTTTTGGTAGGTTCTAGGTTTTTTTGTTGATGATTGTTTATCAGTTGTGATTTTGGTGTTTTCATGAGAGAAGGTGAGCTCAAGTCCTTCTATTCTGCCATCATATCTCTAGTCCCTCAAGAAGATTCTAATGAGTCCTCTTCTAACCTCACAATCCTGTGATTCTTTTTTCCCTAAATATTTTAACTACAGGATGGGGAGGGAGGTAAGAGGGGGGTTCAGTATGGGGGACACATGTACACCCATGGCTGATTCATGTGAATGTATGGCAAAAACCACTACAATATTGTAAAGTAATTAGCCTCCAATTAAAATAATTAATTTTTAAAAAAGATCAAAGTGTGTACCTTGCTCGAGCTATATTCTTCTGTTGTCACGTTGTCTTTCCTGGTTTTATAGTAACTGATGCCCCTTATAAACACATCAGAAAGGAATCTTGGTTTGTCACGGCCATCTACTATTTCTAATAAGTTATAAATCTTTTCTCTTTACAAAAGTGTATCAGTTCAGTCAGTTGAGTTACTCAGTCGTGTCCAACTCTTTGCAGCCCCCATGGATTGCAGCACTCCAGGATTCCCTGTCCATCACCAACTCCTACAGCTTGCTTTCTTATGCATTCCAGCAGAAATAAATAGCCTGAATAAATTCACCTTATTCCCACACAGGTTTTTAAAAATTATTATGTTTTAGAGTTAAACATTGCCAAGTGTTAAGATTTTGCATTAAATTGTTGTTTGGAAGAATTTGATAGTATAATTATGGCCTTTATAATCAATCATATAGAAAATCATCTTAATTAAAAACTGAAAGAAAAGAAACATTTTTATTTTTATTTCATAGGAATAAGAGGAAGAATAGCTCAAAATAGATGCAGGATGCAGGCATCTGTAGAAATTAAAAAAAGAAAAATTTTTAGAAACTTAGACTTGTCTTTTGCCTATGGTAAATGTATTTATTTTCATTTCACCCATCAGTAGTTCATTTATTTCAGTTGTAGCAATTGCCTGCCTGTCTTCCCTGTTAGTAACTGACACTGAAGGGGGCCAGTGAAAATGAGAAATGGTTCTGCTCCTGCAAGTTATACTTTAGCAATGTATGTACAAATAGTACAAAATACAGTGTTGGACTATTTGTAGAAGAATCTGAGTGAGCTTCATGGAAGGGATGGTATTTCAGATGGAACTTGATGGATGTGGATAGCCAGCACAGAGAGAATTGTAACCAATACCCCAAAGCAGAAAAGCATTTGGTTTAGTCAGAGAAGGATGAATCATAGTTAAATTAGGAAAAGAAACAGGCAGGGAGAATTCTGGAGCCAGAATCCCTGGGTAAAAATCTCAGTACTGAAACCTATTATCTGTGTTCTTTGACAAGTGACTTGAATTCTGTAAAATGGGGCTAATACTTTATCTGTAAAATGGGGATAATATTTTTACCTTCCTTACAGAGTTGATATGAAGAATAAATGTAACTCCTAGAATAGTGCTGGGCACATAGTACGTACTATGTAAGTGTGAAGGCGAGAGAGTGGAGAATCTTCCCTCGAAGCCACTGAGCATTTGTGGCCAAGAGGGTAAAAGACAGAGGAGTTATGCTTTGAGAAGATGATCTTGGCAGTAGTGTGCATAATTGATCATCAGAAAGACATTACTTAAAAGACAGAGGTCTGGGAAGGAGAAATGAGGATTTGGACTGGGGCATTGACTGCAGGAATGAAAAAGAAAAGATGGATGCAAGAGATGATATAAGGTCCCCATGACACATGTGTACTAACTTTTACAGCTCTTGAATTGATAGTATCTTTGTTTTTGAAACAGAAGTCATTTGGAAATAGGTCTAGTAACCAAGGTGGGAGGTTTTTGGTTCTATAAAGAAAAAGATGAATTTTAAAAGTAATTAGATGGATTTTGCCTGACTTCCTAAAATGATACTAAAGCCCATTTCAAAAGAAATTTGCCCGAAAACAAAAACCATACAGTACATTTATCAGTGTAATAGGCATATAATTTTCCCCACAGTAAGGGAAAATCCTCACTTGGTTGTATGAATGTTAGTGTCCTTAATCAGTAATATTGCATATACTAACTTTTTAGTGAAAACATTTAATAAAGTTTAAATTCTATGAGGCCCCTATCACCCTGATACCAAAACCAGACAAAGACAATGCACAAAAAAGAAAACAGGCCAATATCACTGATGAACATAAATGCAAAATTCCTCAACAAAATTTTAGCAAACAGAATTCAGCAACACATCAAAAAGCTCATACACCATGATCAAGTTGGGTTTATTCCGGGGGTGCAAGGATTCTTCAATATACGGAAATCAATTAATGTGATACACCATATTAACAAATTGAAAGATAAAAACCATATGATCATCTCAGTAAATGCATAAAAAGCCTTTGACAAAATTCAGCACCTGTTTATGATTAAAACTCTTCAAAAAATGGGCATAGAAGGAACCTTCCTCAACATAGTAAAGGCCATATATGCTAAGCCTAAAGAAAACATTCTCAATGGTGAAAAATTGAAAGCATTCCCTCTAAGATCAGGAACAAGACAAGGCTGTCCACTCTCACCAATATTATTCAGCATAGTTCTGGAAGTCCTACAGCATTCAAGAAGAAAAGGAATAAAAATAATCCAGATCGGAAAAGAAATAAATCTGTCACTGTTTGCAGATGACATGATACTGTACATAGAAAACCCAAAAGATAGTATCAGAAAATTACTAGAGCTAATCAGTGAATTTAGCAAAGTTGTAGGATACGAAATCAATAAACAGAAATCACTTGCATTTCTATATACTAACAATGAAAAATCAGAAAGAGCAATTAAGGAATCAATCCCATTCACCATTGCAACAAAAAGAATTAGATATCTAGGAATAAACTTACCTAAGAAGACAAAAGAACTGTACACAGAAAATTGTAAGTCACTAATGAAAGCAATCAAAGATGACATAAATAGATGGAGAGATATTCCATGTTCCTGGGTAAGAAGAATCAATGTTGTGAAAATGACTATACTACCAAATGCAATCTACAGATTCAGTGTGATCCCTATCAATTTACCAATGACATTTTTCACAGAACTAGAACAAAAAATTTCACAATTCATATGGAAACACAAAAGCCCTCGAATAGTCAAGGCAGTCTTGAGAAAGAAGAATAGAACTGGAGGAATCAACCTTCCTGACTTCAGATTATACTACAAAGCTACAGTTATCAAGACAGTATCGTACTGGCACAAAAACAGAAATATAGACTAATGGGACAAGATAGAAAGCCCAGAAATAAACCCGTGCACCTATGGATACCTTATTTTTGACAAAGGAGGCAAGAATATACAATGGGGCAAAGAAAGCCTCTTTAATAAATGGTGCTGGGAAAACTGGACAGCTACATGTAAAAGAATGAAATTAGAACACTTCCTAATGCCACACACAAAGATCAACTCAAAATGAATTAAAGACCTAAATGTAACACCAGAAACTATAAAACTCTTAGAGGAATACTAATAGGCAGAACACTTGATGACATAAATCAAAGCAAGATCCTCTATGACCTACCTCCTGTTGCTGCTGCTGCTAAGTCACTTCAGTCGTGTCCAACTCTGTGAGACCCTAGAGACGGAAGCCCACCAGGCTCCCCCGTCCCTGGAGTAATGGAAGTAAAAACAAAAGTAAACAAGTGGGACCTGATTAAATTGAAAAGCTTTTGCACAGCAAAGGAAACTATAAGCAAGGTAAAAAGACAACCCTCAGAAGGGGAGAAAATAATAGCAAGGGAAACAACTGACAAAGGATTAATTTCCAAAATATGCAAACAGCTCATATAACTCAATACCAAAAAAAAACAACCCAATCAAAAAGTGGGAAAAAGACCTAAACAGACATTTATCCAAAGAAGACATACAGATGGCTAATGAACACATGAAAAGATACTCAACATCGCTCATTGTTAGAGAAATGCAAATCAAAACTACAGTGAAATATCACCTCACACCAGTCAGAATGGCCATCATTGAAAGGTTTACAAACAGTGAATGCTGGAGAGGGTGTGGAGAAAAGGGAACCCTCTTGCGCTGTTGGTGGGAATGTAAATTGATACAGCCACTATGGAAGATGGTATGGAGATTTCTTAAAAAACTAGGACTAAAACCACCATATGACCCAGCAATCACCCAACTAGGCATATACCCTAAGGAAACCAACATTGAAAGAGACACATGTATCCCATTGTTCACTGTAGCACTATTTACAATAGCTAGAACATGGAAGCAACTTAGATGTCCATCGACAGATGAATGGATGAAGAAGTTGTGGTATGTATACACAATGGAATATTACTCAGCCATAAAAAAGATTGCATTGAGTCAGTTCTGATGAGGTGGATGAACCTGGAACCTATTATAGAGAGTGAAGTGAGAAAGAGAAAGATGAATACTATATTCTAATACACATATATGAAATCTAGAAAAATGGTGCTGAAGAATTTACCTACAGGGCAACAGTGGAGAAACAGACATAGAGAATAGACTTACGGACTTGGGGAGAGGGTAGGAGAGGGTGAGATGTAAGGAAAATGTAACATGGAAACTTATATTACCATATGTAAAATAGGTAGCCAATGGAATTTGCTGTATGACTCAGGAAACTCAAACAGGGGCTCTGTATCACCCTAGAGGAGTGGGATGGGGAGGGAGATGGGAGGGAGCTTCAAAAGCAAGGGGATATATGTATACCTATGGCTGATTCATATTGAGGTTTGACAGAAAACAACAAAATTCTATAAAGCAATTATCCTTCAATAAAAAATAAATTAAAAAAATAAAGTTTAAAAATAAGTCATAATTTATAATGATAATTTTTTGCAGACATTCTTACAGAATTAAGGTAAAAGTACTCACAGGATAAGGACTAAAATTTGGCCTTTTTTTTATTTCCTGGTAATATATGTTCCTCTTGGTAATATATGTTCCTCGTGGATGTTGCCACAATTTGTTGGTTTTCTTTCTGTTAATATTTGTTATTATATTCTTTTTAAAATATACCAGCTACTTAAAATGGAAAAAGGGAGGGAGAGTGTTCAAGCCAGGATTTGTCAACTTTAGTGACTACTAAAGCTGGGGTTTTATTATACTTGGGTAATTTGAAAGGTTTTGCACAGCTATTCAAAAGAGCATTCTTACACTGCTATTTTTCTATATTCTGTTGCAATCCTGATAACAATGGATTTATTATGGGTCTCCTTACCATATTGTTTGCCTTTGTGCAGTTCACTAAATATTGCCCCATGTGCTGATTCTATCAGCTTTCTCACTTTACACCTGCCCTGGAATGATAATAAAGGGCCAAAAGCTTTTCTAGGAGAATTTCACATGAAGCATTGAACATTATGTTTTACTAAAGACATCCTTTTCAGATATATGAACCACAATGCAAATTTTTAAAGTGAAATTGCTAGAAATGTTTCCAAGATAAGCATACAACTTATAAATCTTTAAAAAATTATCAGTTAACGAATACATAATGGGATATACATTTTCACAGTAACCCACAAAATAGTGATTAGTAATGTGCTTTCAGTTAAGAAGGGCTCTTGTGACTGGAGACCATACCGGACTACAGTACGAGTGGAGTTTCTCTCCACCAGATATGTACAAGGATCTCAACATCTGTTTTCACTTCCATAGTGAAAAAAGGTTGGAAACAATGTGTGATATCCTAAAAATGAAACAGAAGTCCTTGATGAATAAAGAGCAGAAGTCTTGATGGAAATCTTTGTGAACCGTGGTTTCTTCCTTTGGTTGAAAAGAGAAGACAGTAGGAAAAACTTTCAGTATCAGTTTAACCAAAAGCATCAAGACTTCCATTGGAGATAATGGAAGGAACTGGGTTCTCTTTGTCAATTCTAACATAGAATTTTCTTCTTGATACTTGTTACCTAAGCCTTATTTGCAAATGAAAACAGAAAAAATCATTTAGCAGCAAAAATGCCAGTAATTGTTTTTGAAACATAATTGCTTCTGAAACATAATTGCTTCTGAAACATAATTGCTTCTCAGTTTAAGGTTAATCATTTGCTACCTGTATCTTCTCCCAAATCCAAATATGGGTTTTTCCAAGCCCAGAAGTGGGAAATTGAGAAGCAATAGACAGATCCAAGCTGTTAATCTTTCAGTATAACGTCAGGCCAGTGAAAATGGAATCGGATGGAACCCATGATGGGCACATTGCAACTTCCTGTATAAATCATCAAAGGAAACATATGAACATCCAAAGTGTAAGACTGAATTCTCAGCCCTGGTTACCATTCTCTCCTTGAATACTCAGAAAATTCCAAGGTAACTTTGGGTTATAAACAAAAAATTACCTGATCTGACTGGCTAGCTTTCATTTCTTAGCTGTGACATCTTAGTCTGTTTGGGCTGATAAAAAAAATACCATAGACTAGGTGGCTTATAAACAACAGAAGTTTATTTCTCACACTTCTCAAGACTGAGAAGTCCAGGATCAGGTTATCGGCAGATTTTGTGTCTGATGAGAACCTGCTTCTTGGCTCATCGCTGGCTGCCTTTTCTCTGTCTTCACATGGTCAGGAGGAGTGAGGGTTTTTGGGGGGTCTCTTTTATAAGGGTACTAATCCCATTCATGAAAGCTCTGCCCTCATGACCTAGTCATCTCTCAAAGGCCCCAGCTTTACATTTGGGGAATAGGTTTCAACATTTAAATCTGGGGGGAACACAAATACTCATTCTGTAGTACATGATGTTACCTTGTAGCTACTCTGGGCAGTATAACTTGTACTAGTCCAAAAAGCAGAAATAAAAACCTCACTTTTTTCAGGGACATTTTTGGCAAATGAAAGCAGAAACTTTACTGTGTGTTGGAAATGGCAATAAAAACTTCAAAACTCATTGAAATAACACATTTTGTTACTCTGTACATTCTACTGACTGTCCTTCTTAAGCCATTGCTTTGAAAGGAATTTCATCAGTAACTGATCACACGGTTATGCCAGGCATTTAAGTTGAGCTGAGGGCCTTCAAGCAAATAAGACTCCTGATAGAAAACAGAGTTCCCTGCATTATAGGTGTTTTATTTATTTTTTATAGGTGTTTTAATATAACTAGTTGGCATGCAGAATAACTTCCTGTAGGATATTGATTATTGATGAATATGTATGCGCTTTCTAAATCGTGAAGCATGACCAAACGTGTCTCATTTAGGATTATCCCATTCCCACTGACTGATATAGTGGTATTCCTTCATTCAGCAAATGTTTACCAACTACATAGTATATACCAAATAATTTTATAAGTACTGAAAAAGCACTGATGACTAAAACATACAATTTTATACATAACCATGTAAATAAAGCATAACTTAAAAGTGGATTAATTAATAAAGACCTTTTGAAAGTGGTGTTCTGAGGAGAAGAAAGCAGGCTCTTGAAATAGAGTGTGAAGAAGATTGAATTGTGGATAGGGAAAAAGGAGAAACATCTTAAAATAGGTTGGTTACTCAGGAAAGGTCAACCTGAGGATCTGATAGCTGAACAGAGCCATGGGTGTTGAGAAGTTTGCTGTAAATTCCAAGAGGAGGGAACAAGTTTTGTGAAAATTCCAGGTGATAGGAACAAGCCTGACTTAGTCAAGAAATGACAGGAAGGCCAGGTCATAAAGTAAGTAAAGCTCCTTGGAACTTGTAATCTTACAGTCACAGAATGATAAATGACTGAGAGAAGATAAGAAATGCTAAAATCTTTTATGAATTTTTATTTTTATGTGTCCCTTCATAGAAGAGACAAGATGAACCATTTTAAAGAACAGAATTATCTTCACGGTTTTACAACTTTCCCTTAGTGTCCTAAGAAATCTTTACCTTTGTAATACCATGCCTCCATTCCGCTTCCTTTGACTATGCAGAAATATTCTCCCCAGTGATTACTTTTTGATAAAATTTACACAGGAACTGAAGATTATTTCTTATATGCCTTTTCATTATAATCTGGTCAGAGGAAATGGAGGAGAAGAAAATGCTGAAGAAATCCATACTATAGTAATTATGTGTTTGAAGTAAATTCTGCCTTTGTTTTAATTGATTCAGGCCACTTGTATTCCATCAGGTCAATGTCACTTACTATGTGAATTTGGAGAGGTTACATAACATAACTTGAACTCTGATTTCCTCATGCATGATGTGTAGAGGTAACTGCTCTTCATCTTGGGTTGTGAGGATTACATGAGGTCATGCACACAGTGTGTTTATGATAGTACTGGGCACGTAGAATAGCTCATGTTTACTGTTATCACGTATTCGTGGACACCTTCATTGCTTCCAGTCACCTCCCAGTAAACGTTTGCTGCAAATTTTTCAGGGAGCACCAGTAAACTTTTATGTTGGCTTTTCCCCTAACTCATGCCACTGATCACATGTCTTTCTATTTGGTGTCCAGCTGAAAGAAATTGTATATTTATGAGACCACCTATGCCAGGAGCCAGTGCTCTGTTAGAAACCTAGTATTAATTCAGGCTCCTGTCAAGCTCCTGACAAAGCTACACATACTGTGTAGCTATGCCAAGGATTCCAGAGCATAGGTGAAAACGTGTGAGTACGTAGCCCTTGATCTCCTGAGCTGCATTTGGCAAATCTCCAGTCATTCGTTTCTATCTAATTAATGATATTCCTGGCATACAGGGATCATATAACACAGAATGTGTTCATACTCTGCCTGGGAAAGTCGACTTTGTTCTCTACCTGCAAAAAAAAAAAAAAAAAAAAAAAAAAGGCAATTTTCTTTTGCTTCTTTATTATGACATTTTGAATACAATTGTTCTCCTTTTCTTTCTCTCCTTTCCCTGCCGGTCTCCCTCTTCCTCTTTTTTTATTTTTTCCCCGTCCTCCTCTCCCATCCTCCCCTGACCCCCTCCTATCTTCCCACATCTTCCTTCCCTCTCTATTTCTCTCTTTCTTTTCTAGTAAAAGGAGAATAGCAGAACCTTTGTTGAGTTGAAGGTGATGGTATAATAGGAAGAGACTAACATCATCATCCGAATTGATTCAAAGTTTTCTTGAAACTCAAGAATGGTTTGCTTCAGTGAAGTTAACATTATCATGGTCCTTTGAGAAGGCTAGATAGTATATTCAAAAGCAGAGACATTACTTTGCCGACTAAGGTCCGTCTAGTCAAGGCTATGGTTTTTCCTGTGGTCATGTATGGATGTGAGAGTTGGACTGTGAAGAAGGCTGAGCGCCGAAGAATTGATGCTTTTGAACTGTGGTGTTGGAGAAGACTCTTGAGAGTCCTTTGGACTGCAAGGAGATCCAACCAGTCCATTCTGAAGGAGATCAACCCTGGGATTTCTTTGGAAGGAATGATACTAAAGCTGAAGCTCCAGTACTTTGGCCACCTCATGCGAAGAGTTGACTCATTGGAAAAGACTGTGATGCTGGGAGGGATTGGGGGCAGGAGGAGAAGGGGACGACCAAGGATGAGATGGCTGGATGGCATCACGGACTCAATGGACCTGAGTCTGAGTGAACTCGGGGAGATGGTGATGGACAGGGAGGCCTGGTGTGCTGTGATTCATGGGGTCACAAAGAGTCGGACACGACTGAGTGACTGAACTGAACTGAACTTGAGAAGACTGTGACCATTCCCACTGCCCCATTTTAGCATCTGGTATTTTCCTTGCCTAGATGCTTTTTTCTCTTCTTCCATCCTTCAAGACCAATCTTAAATCTCATGCCTTCCAGTAAATCTTACTATCTCTGGACTTGATTGATCTTTGTTCTTCCCCCACCACTAGGCTGGTAGATACTTTTCGCTATTTAATTCAAATAATTGGACCTTGCATGTAAGTTTAAAGGCTTGCTTTCCCAGTTAGATTTTAAGATTTTTTTAGAGCAGTGATCATGTCATAGTCATTTTTTGTTTTTCATTGTTTCCATTTTCCTCCACTCAGCAATAATTATGCTTTTTAAAATACCTAAACATCCCTCCTTCCAAGGAAAAGGCCATGTTAGCAAACTTTTAGACCTTCTGAATAGAATCAGAGACAACTCTTTATTTTATAACATTATAGATACTACACAAGGCAAAACCTAGGTGTTCTTGTAAGAAGCCTATCTACAATAACAGACAGAGGCCAATTAGAATGCTTCAGGGCATACATTTACATCCTGTTTCACCCCAGACTTCTTTTTTTTTTTTTTTCATTTTTTAATGAAGGATAATTGCTTTACAGAATTTTGTTTTTTTTCTGTCAAACATCAACAAGAATCAGCCATAGGTGCACCCATGTCTCCTCCCTCCCAAACCTCCCTCCCGTCTCCCTCCCTATCCCCCTCCCCATCCCACCCCTCTAGGTTGATACAGAGCCCTGTTTGAGTTCCCGGAGCCATATAACAAATTCCCATTGGCTATCTATTTTACATATGGTATTGTAAGTTTCCATGTTACTCTTTCCATACATCTCACCCTCTCCCTCCTTCCCTCCCTATGTGTCCATAAGTCTGTTTTCTATGTGTGTTTCTCCATTGCTACCCTGCAAATAAGTTCATCAGTACCATCTTTCTAGATTCCATATATATACATTAGTATACAATATTTAACTTTCTCTTTCTGACTTACTTCACTCTGTATGATAGGCTCTAGGTTCGTCCACCTCATTATGACTGACTCAAATGCATTCCTTTTTTATGGTCGAGTAATATTCCATTGTATATATGTTCCGCAGCTTCTTTATCCATTCATCTGTTGATGAACATCTAGGTTGCTTCCATAGTGCTGCAGTGAACATTGGAGTACTTGTGTCTTTTTCAATTTTGGTTTCCTCAGGGAATATGCCTAGTTAGGGTATTGCTGGTCATAGGGTGGTTTTATGCCTAGTTTTTTAAGAAATCTCCATACCATCTTCCATAGTGGCTGTATCAATTTACATTCCCACCAGCAATGCAAGAGGGTTTCCTTTTCTCTACACCCTCTCCAGCATTTGTTGTTTGTAGACTTTTTGATGATGGCCATTCTGACTGGTGTTAGGTGGTATTTCATTGTAGTTTTGATTTGCATTTCTCTAATAATGAGTGATGTTGAGCATCTTTTCAAGTGTTTGCTAGCCATCTGTATGTCTTCTTTGGAGAAATGTCTGTTTAGGTCTTTTTTCCACTCTTTGATTGGGTTGTTTATTTTTCTGGTATTGAGTTATATAAGCTGCTTGTATATTTTGGAAATTAATCCTTTGTCAGTTGTTTCCCTTGCTATTATTTTCTCCCCTTCTGAGGGTTGTCTTTTCACCTTGTTTGTAGTTTCCTGCTGTGCAAAAGCTTTTAAGTTTAATTAGGTCCCACTTGTTTATTTTTGTTTTTATTTCCATTACTGTAGGTGGTGCATCATAGAGAATCTTGCTTTGATTTATGTCATCGAGTGTTCTGCCTATGTTTTCGTCTAAGAGTTTTATAATTTCTCATCTTACATTTAGGTCTTTAATTCATTTTGAGTTGATCTTTGTGTGTTTCACTAGGAAGTGTTCTAATTTCATTCTTTTACATGTAGCTGTCCAGTTTTCCCACCACCACTTACTGAAGAGGTTGTCTTTGCCCCATTGTATATTCTTGCCTCCTTTGTCAAAAATAAGGTACCCATAGGTGCATGGGTTTATTTCTGGGCTTTCTATCTTGTTCCATTGGACTATATTTCTGTTTTTGTGCCAGTGCCATACTGTCTTGATGATTGTATCTTTATAGTATAGTCTGAGGTCAGGAAGGTTGATTCCTCCAGCTCCATTCTTCTTTCTCAAGATTGCTTTGACTATTCGAGGTCTTTTGTGTTTCCATATGAATTATGAAAGTTTTTTGTTCTCGTTTTGTGAAAAATGCCATTGGTAAATTGATAGGGATCACATTGAATCTTTAGATTGCATTTGGTAGTATAGTTATTTTCACAATATTGATTCTTCCTTCCCAGAAATATGGAATATCACTCGATCTGTTTATGTTGTCTTTAATTTCTTTCATCGTCTTATAATTTTCCATACAGTTCTTTTGTCTCCTTAAGTAGGTTTATTCCTAGATATTTTATTCTTTTTGTTGCAGTGGTGAATGGAATTGATTCCTTAATTTCTCTGATTTTTCATTATTAGTATATAGAAATGCAAGTGATTTCTGTGTATTGACCTTGTATCCTGCAACTTTGCTAAATTCACTGATTAGCTCTAGTAATTCTCTGACAGTTTCTTTTGGGTTTTCTATGTATTGTATCATGTCATCTGTGAATAGAGTTTCACTTCTTTTCCAATCTGGATTCCTTTTATTTCTTTTTCTTCTCTAATTGCTGTAGTTTGGACTTCTAAAACTAGGTTGAATAATATTGGTGAGAGTGGACACCCTTGTCTTGTTTGTGATCTTAGAAGGAATGCTTTCAGTTTTTCACCATTGAGAATAATGTTTGCTGTGGGCTTATCATATATTATCATATATTGCCTTTACTATGTTGAGGTATGTTCCTTCTGGGCCTATTTTTGAGGGGTTTTTTTAATCATAAATGGGTGCTGAATTTTGTCAAAGGCTTTTTCTGCATCTATTGAGATGATCATATGCTTTTTATCTTTTAGTTTGTTAATGTGTATCACATTGATTGATTTGCATATATTGAAGAACCCTTGCAAACATGGAATAAACCCAACTTGATCATGGTGTATAAGCTTTTTAATGTGTTGTTGAATTCTATTTGCTAGAATTTTGTTGAAAAGTGCAGCTTTCTCTGTTTTCTGCCCTTTAAGTCCTAGCTTTGTCCAGCTTTCTGAGATTCCGCAACTCCCCCTTGGGACCCCCAAAATAAAAAGCTCCCTATGAGGGAGCTTCCCAGTGCATGGGAACTCTTCCAGCTTCACGACTCCCTCCCTCCCTCCCACAGGGCACAAGCTCCCACGCAGAAGTTCTCCATCTTTTCCCTTTTTATGTCTCCATCCTCTCTCCTATGTCATTCCAGGGAGCTTAGCCTGCCTCCGGGGAGCCTGAGGTCTTCTGAAGTTGCCTAGAGGTTGCTTTGTAGTTGTCGTTCCATATCTTGATGAGTTTTGGATGTGTTTGTGGGGCAGCTGGCAATCTCCCCGTCTTACTTCTTCACCATCTTCTTCTACCTCCTCCCAAATTTCTAAGTGAGTTTAGAATATCTGTGTTGGAGCATCAGAGTCACTTCTGGAGAACTCGTACCAGACCCCCAATAAGTTAAAAATCCTTGAAGGAAAACTAGGTTTTTTGTTTCTCCAGTTACATGTCTTTGATTCTTCTAGCTTCTCACTTATGGCACCTCTAGAAGATAAAAAAAAATGAACACCAGTCATTCCCATTTTAAAATATTTTGTTAATAGCCTTAGCAATTTGGTTAAAGAAGTTAGGGAAAACTCTGGAGTAAGAAGAGATTTAGAGGCTATGATTTTCATTTATCCACTCCTTCATTTCACCGGTTAATGGCAAACCATAAGAACAGATTAACACTTAAAATGAAGATCAGTGTATTTCTTCAGAAGGAAATACTTGTTGAAGTTTATTTTAAAAAATGGAGATTTCAAAATAAAGAGAATGGTAGGTAGTCAGCTTTATTTAGTAAACCAAAGAATGTCATTGAAATCCTGAATAAACAGACCATCTAACAGAGGAAGCTATCTCTACTTGGTAACTGGATCCTGCTATGTAAGTTTAAAAAGGAAGAAGAGAAGACAGTACTGAGGTGCCATGTATACCTGGATGTGCTCTATTAAAAGAGGTGCTTGATTGCTCAGTAATTGCAGAGCTAGGCTCTTGGGAAGGCCTTTGTCATCCCTCCTTTGCTGACACCAGACGATGGTGTGACTCTGTGATAAGAAACAGAGGGCCAGTGTCTCCATGGTAACTAACTGAGCACTATATATTACACCTCATTACAGATGCGGCTAGATAGTAAAAAAATATGTATATAAATAATAAAAATACTAACACAAAGAGGGGCTATATATATACATGCATGTGTATGTGTGTATTGTCTTCTATCTAGAAAGTGAATAAAATAAAAATGTGATTGCTTGAAAGGACAAGTTTGATAGGCCTTTTCCCCCACTTCTGCAGGTAAATATTTCATTTTTCAGTTCCTCTGATGGTTTTGTTCTGAATATACCAGCTGTAGCTTGAAAGATTAATGATGAGCAGCAAAAGAACCTGAGAAGAGGCAGTGAGTGAATAGAAACCAGCACTGAGAAGAAAGAGCACCGCCTGGCCTTTTGGGACAAATAAATAAGGATTTACTAAGTCTGCTAGTTTCATCCCCTTAGCAGGAAAACCTGGAACCCATTAGAATGGAAACCTGGAGACTTTTATAATATAATGATTCTTAGAGTTCCAAACTTGTGCAGACTAGCGACTGTCAGGAAAGAAGAAAAAGGAAAGGAAAACCAGCAGTTTCCTTTCTAATTTTCTTTTCTGTAGGTATTGATTTTACTTTAACACAACTAACTTTACTGTGTCTTGCCTCACATAAGACCATTACACCTATGTGTAGATCTTTATAAGGTTAAACACATCTCCTGAAAACTCTGCCTGTGTCATGCATTTTAAAGAAAAAGATCAAATTAAAGAAGTCATCAGTGAGTAAACTGTTAACACTAGAAATTAAAAGTTTTGATTCAAGACACAGAATGCAAATATTTGGTCAGAGGACAAAGACCCAGGAGCTTTCTGCAGCTATTATACTAGCTTTGATATATTAGTCCATCTGCTTTTAAATGAATGACTTTAAACTCTGAAAGGATCCTTGGTAGCCCAGCAGGGATTTTTACTGATCCTTAATGTTGGTTCTTTCCTACCTGGTGTCTCCTCAAACACTTTAATTTCTGAACAGTTACTTGGGTCATTGCTAGAAAGGGAATAAATGTATTTTTGAAACATAATAACTATTTCACTTACTCTAAGTAACAGTTTTCTACTTTAAATCCTTCTTACTTATTGCTTGCTCTTCTACAAAGGCTTATAAAAACTCTTTATTAAGGCCTTCTAAGGTAGGAGTGACAAAAAAGGGAGGTGGCATTGGTATATACCTGAAAGGAATCAAAATATATGTCTACAGAAAACTTCAACACAAATGTTGGTAGCAATATTATTTATAATAGCCAAAAAGTGGAAACAGCCCAAATGTCCATCAACTGATGAATAAATAAATATAATGTGGTATATCCATGCCATGGAATATTATTAAACACAGAAAAGGAACCAAGTACTAATACATGCTACAACATGGAACCTTGAAAACATTATATCAAGTGAAATAAGCAAGTCATAAAAGACCATATAATGTATGACACCATTTCTAGGAAATTTCAAGAATAGGCAGTTACAGAGACAGAAATGAATAGCTGCTTAGAGCTTGGAAAGGAGTATGAGGGATAAGGGTGACTGCTAAAGGACACAGGGTTTCTTTCAGGGTTGATGAAAGTGTTCTAAAATTAATTGTGGTGATGATCAGAAAACTTAGATTATATTCAAATAGAAAAGTATGTTGGACATTTTAAATGGATAAATTGTGTGATACATGAAATATATCTCCATAAAACTGTTACAAAAAAATAAAGGACCAAGGTGGAGATGAACATTATAATCTGTATCCTGAATGACCATATGTCCTGATTGGTCCAGAAATGACCCAGTTTTTGCCAGTTGGGCCAATGAATTAATAGCCCTGCTTTTCCTTTCAAGAATGTCCTATTTAGATGGTAAACTATATGGTCACCACATATTTAAGTCAGAATTATTACGACTTTCTTCAGTTTGTCCTAAAGTCACCTAGTGAAAATATCACTTGGGGTTCCTATTAAAATTAAAGATTTTCAGAGTCCTTCTCATGGATTCTAATAGGTCAGAGGTAGAAACTGATGTTTCTAATAATTATCTAGTGATTCTTATAAATTTTTGGCATTCACTGTTCTACTTTAAAAAAAATTAATTTTGTTGCACTGGGTCTTAGTTGCTGGTCAGGGACTTTCTCTAGTTGCAGCTTGATGGGAGCTACTCTGGTGCCATGCATGGGCTTCTCATAGCAGTGGCTTCTATTGTTGCTATGGCACACAGGCTCTAGGCATGTGGGGTAAGTAGTTGTGGCTCTTGGCCCTAGAGCATGCAGGCTTTAGTAGTTGTGGCATGCAGCCTCAGTAGTTGTGGCTCTTGGGCTCAGTGCATAGGCTTAACTACTAAGCTCCATGACATGTGGAATCTTGCTGGATCAGAGATCGAGCCCCTGTCCGCTGCATTGGCAGGCAGATTCTTATCCACTGTACCACCAGGGAAGTCCCACTGTCCTCCTTTTTATTTAAAAAAAAGAGAGATGACTTAATTACCTTTTGGGACAAATTAAATTCCAGGGAGATATGAGAAGGCTCTGCAGGAAATTTGCCAGTCATGGAAGGCTGGAAATGAATTCTGTGATGAGGATCAGGAGAACAATGGGAATAACATACAGTACATGTGATGCTTCCAAGAAATACTCTTCTCTTCCTTTTCTTTTTAGAAGAGAGATGTAGCACCCACTGTTCTGTAAGGAGTGAGGGTGAAACTAGGAACAGTTCATCTGGAAGTTTGATCTCTAAACAGGCCCAGAGTAGAGGAATGTGTATTCCAGGAAGGCTATCACTGGATAGTGCGGTCCTATCTCAGAACCTTACATCCACTGTCATCAGTCAGACCCTCCTGGCTGGTTGCATCCTACCCGTTAACACCAGTGAAGGTGTCCGGCACTCAGTCATGTCCTACTGTTTGAGACCCCATGGACTGTAGCCTGCCGGACTCTGTCCATGGAATTCTCCAGGCAAGAATACTGGAGTGGGTTACTATTTCCTTCTCCGGCGGGCGGGGTGGGGGGGGTGGGGTGGTCTTCCCGACCCAGGGATTGAACCTGGGTTTCCTGCATTGCAGGGAGATTCTTTACAGTCTGAGTCACCTGAAATCCTGGTGGCTCAGACTGTAAATCTCCAGGGAGAACCCCCTCCTGCCCCCTCACCCCCACCGCCTGAGATTCTTTACAGTCCAAGCCCTTAGGGTCAGAGACAAAAAGAAGAACCTTCAGATGAGATAGAGTAGTATCAGAAACATAGGAAAATGTAAGAAACTTGAGCCTCAGGACAATTTTTTTTTAATTGCTGTAGACTGAAGACTTATGTTCCCCCAAAGTTTATGTGCTGGAACTTAATCCTCAGGGTGATGGTATTTGGCGATGAGACCTTTGGGAGATGATTAGGTAGTGAAGGCAGAGTCCTCATGAATGGGATTAGTGCTCTTATAAATGAGACCCCAGAGAGGTCCCTCATCCCTTCTGCCATCTGAGGATGCAGTGAACAGACAGCTGTCTGTGAATCAGGAAGTGAATTCTCAACAGCCCCTAAATCTGCTGGTGATCTTGGACTTTTGGATCTTGATCTTGGACTTTTCAGCCTTCAGAACTGTGAGGAATAAATTTCTGTTGTTTGTAAGCCGCCTAGTCTATGGCATTTTGTTATAGCAGACTGAGCAAACTAAGACAACAAAGAGGAACAAAGGAAATTGGGCCATAGGTTTTAAAAATAAATGTGAGCACTAGGATATATGGCACAGTGTGAACCAAACTTTGAGAAAAAGCAATCTGTCATAATATGCATGTATATAAAATGTATATTATTGAATCTTTGAAATTATTTGTGACTTACTGTAATGCATCATTAACTTCTGTTTTATCACATGTTCTTCATATAGATGAGCTCTTTAATTTCAAAGTCTGAAATGAAAGTTGTGCTAAAGAAGCCAGTATATTCCCACATGTGCAAAACTGTCATGAAATGTCTTAAGGAAAAGGAAAAAGTCATTATGAACCTGTTTTATCATTTGTCCAGATTGCTTTAATTCTTAGCCTTATTTGCTTCTTTAATCAATCAAGAAATAGCTCTCTCACAGAGTCAGAACTTAGAGGAAAATGTCTCCTTGCTCCTATCCATGTCCAAGCCTCTTGATCTCCAGGGGAAAAGTTGATGTCTGGGAACATTTCTTTGTTTCACTTTGTTCCAGGAAACTGAAATATTCAGTACTTTTATTGAAATTGGAATCTTCTTTCTCTCTTTATCATCAGTGCCCCGTCATGTCTGACACTTTGTGACCCCATGGACTGTAGCCCGCCAGGCTCCTCTGTCCATGGAATTCTCCAGGCAAGAATACTGCAGTGGGTTCCCATTTCCTTCTCCAAGGGATCTTCCCATCCCAGGGATCAAACCCATGTCTCTTGCATACCCTGCATTTGCAGGTGGATTCTTTACCACTGAACGACCTTCTTTCAAAGAGGAGAGTAAAAAAGTTGGCTTAAAGCTCAACATTCTGAAAATGAAGATCATGGCATCCAGTCCCATCACTTCATGGCAAATAGATGGGGAAGCAGTAAGAGACTTTATTTTTTTGGGCTCCAAGATCACTGCAGGTGGTGACTGCAGTCATGAAATTAAAAGACGCTTACTCCTTGGAAGGAAAGTTGTAACCAACCTAGACAGCATATTAAAAAGCAGAGACATTACTTTGCCAACAAAAGCCCGTCTAGTCAAGGCTATAGTTTTTCCAGTAGTCATGTATGAATGTGAGAGTTGGACTATAAACAAAGCTGAGCGCCGAAGAATTGGTGCTTTTGAACTGTGGTGTTGGAGAGGACTCTTGAGAGTCCCTTGGACTGCAAGGAGATCCAACCAGTCCATCCTAAAGGAGATCAGTCCTGGGTGTTCATTGGAAGGAATGATGAAGCTGAAATTCCAGTATTTTGGCCACCTCATGCGAAGAGGTGACTCATTTGAAAAGACCTTGATGCTGGGAAAGGTTGAATGCAGGAGAAGGGGACAACAGAGGATGAGATGGTTGGATGGCATCACCAACTCAATGGACATGAGTTTGAGTAAACCCTGGGAGTTGGTTTTGGACAGTGAGGCCTGGCATGCTGTGGTCCATGGGGGTTGCAAAGAGTTGGACACGACTGAGCGACTGAACTGACTGACCTTCTTTCTCTCTTAGGAACTGTCTAAAATTTTCAATGTTTTAAAAAGGATTCCTGAAATGTTTTAAAAAGGATACTTAATTAGTTGATTGGACCTCTAGGTGAATATTACTATTATTATATAACACAAATTAAGCTTTTATTGTTTCTAAACTTGCTTTTTAATGGAACATTCCATGTATGACTTTTAGGCTCCAATATGATATTAATAAGATATGTTAACTGAACAAATCAATGGGGTAATATTAATTATCACAAGAATGTTTACATGCCCAGGTTTGGTGCTTCTGTATGATTGGACATCCATCACTAGAAAAAAATGCATAAATTTAACATTTGCTAAAAGACAAAAGATTTGGAAAGTTTCAAAAAGTTTTCAGCACAAGGATTACAAGTTTTGGGATTACAGTGATGTAGATTTATTGGATCCTGATAAGCAACAGAAATGAATTTTTTCATTTTTATTTCATATTGGATTATAGTTGACTTACAATGTTGCGTTACTTTCAGATGTATAGCAAAGTGATTCAGTTATATGTATACTTTTTTTTTCAAGTTCTTTTCTCACTTAGGTTATTAAAGAATATTGAGTAGAGTCCCCTGTGCTATACGGCAAGTCCTTGTTGATTTTCTGTTCTTTAAAAGATTTTTATTGGAGTATAGTTGATTTACAATGTTGTTTTTCTTTCAGGTGTACAGTAAAGTGAACCATTTATACATACATGTATATCCATTCTTTTTTAGATTATTTTTCCATTATAATGTATTGAGTAGAGTTCTCTGTGCTATATAGTAAGTTCTTATTAGTTATCAGTAGTAGCGTGTCTATGTCAGTCCCAGTCTCCCAATTTATCCTTCTGTGTTTCGAAAATTAGTTCATTTGTACCTTGTTTTTAGATTCCGCATATAAACAGTACCATATGATATCTGTCAGGTTCTCGTGAGAGCTCTATTCCTGGCTTTCAGATCTCAGCCTTCTTGCTGTGTCCACATGTGGAAGAGAGAGTGCTGTGATGTCACTTCCTCTTCTTTTAAGGGTACCAGTTCTGTCTGATCAGGGCTCTACATTTATGACCTCATTTAACCTTAATTGTTATTTAGAGGCCGTATTTCTAATTCGGTCATATGAAAGGGTAGGGCTTCAACATATGAATTTGGAAAGGGGACACAGTCCGGTTTGTTACAGCCATACATATGAGGGTTTGTTTATGTCTTTATGTCTCCACCACACTGTTTTGATTACTGTAGCTTTGTGGTAAAATTTGAGATCATAAGGGTGAGTCTTACAACTTTATTGTACTGTTCCAAGGTTTTTTTTTGTTTGTTTGTTTGTTTTGTAGCTAGTCTGAGTCCCATGAGATTCCATATGAATTTTAGAGTTTTTTTTCCCTACAAAGTCATTGAGATTTTGATCAAATCTGTATGGACATCTTAACATTGTCTTCCAGTCCATGAACTTGGGATGTGTTTCTGTTTTGTTTATGTCTTCTTCAGTTTCTATTTTTTCTAGATATAAATATAGCATTGTGTAGATTTAAGATATGCATGCAATGATTTGATATATGTATAATTGCAAAATGATCACCACAGTGAGGTAGTTAACACACCCATCACTCCACATAGTTATCATTGTTTGTGTGCGTGTATAGTGGGAACTTTTAAGATTTACTTCCTTAGCAGTTTTCAAGTATAGAGTATTGTGAACTGTACTGGATCCCCAGAACTTATAAATGGAAGCTTGTACCCTTTACACGCTTCACTCATTTTCCTGCTCCTGGCAACCACCAGTCTATTCTGTTTCTACAGGTTTAGTTCTTGTAAATTCCATATATTAGTGAGATTATACAGTGTCTTTCTCAGTCTGACTTATTTCACCAAGTATAAGGCCCTTGCATGGTAAGATTTCTTTCTTTTTATGATTTGAATAATAATTCATTGTATTATATTTTTGTTATGTATTCATCTGTTGATGGACACAGGTTATTACCATATCTTGCCTATTGTAAACAGTGTTGCAGTTAACATGGATGTGCAAAATACCCCTTTGAGAGTGTGATTGTATTTCCTTCAGATAAATACCCAGAAGTAGAATTGCTGGGTTGTATGGTAGTCCTATTTTCAGTTTTTTGAGCAACATGTACACTGTTTTCCCATACTCTCCAAATCAATTTACATTCCTAAGAACAGTGTACAAGGATTGCCTTTTTTCCATATCCTTGCCAATACTTGTTATTTCTTGTCTTTTTTATAGTGGCCATTCTAAAAGTATGAGGTGATAACTCATTGTGGTTTTGATTTGCATCTCCCTCATGATGAGTGATGCTGAGCATCTTTTGATGTATCTATTGTTCCTCTGTATATCTTCTTTTGAAAAATGTCTATTCAGGTCCTTCACCCATTTTTAAAATCAGATTGTTTCTTTGCTGTTGAGTTGTAGCAGTTCTTTGTATACTTTGGATATTATCTTCTTATCAGATATATATGGTTTGTAAATATCTCCTCCTGTTCTGTAGGTTTCCTTTTCATTTTGTTTCTTTTGCTGTCCAAACCATTTTTAGTTTGATGTATTAATAGTGTCACTTGTTTATTTTTGCTTTTGTTTCTTGTTCTTTTGATTTTATGCCCCCAAAATGATTTCCAAGATCAATGCTAAGGAACTTTCTCCAAGCAGTTTTCTTCTGGGAGTGTTATGGTTTCAGGCCTTATTACATTAATGCCTTTAATCCACTGTGTGGTAGTTTTTGTGAGCTGTATAACATATGGGTCAAGTTTCTTTTATGTGTGAATATTCAGTTTTCCCAATAAATTTTTGAAGAGATTATCCTTTCCCTACTGAATATTCTTGGTTCCCTTGTCAAATATTAGTTGACCATGTATACCTCAGTTTATTTCTGGACTCTCAATTCTGTCTCATTGGTCTGTGTGTCTGTCTTTATACCAGTACCATACTGTTTTGATTGCTTTAATTTTGCAATCAAGAATGTGATGCTTCCAGCTTTGTTCTTAAGATTATTTCAGCTATTTAGGATTGGTATATCAAACACTATTAATATATGAAACTAAAAAAGCTTTGCACAGCAAAATAAAAATAAATTCTTTATTTTCAGCAGTGTTTTAGAGTTTTCAATGTACACACTTAACCTTCTTAGTTAATTCCATGGTGTTTTATTCTTTTTGATGCTATTGTAAATGGAATTGTTAATTGCCTTTAGAGATTCTACATTGTTAGACTGTGAAAACACAACTGATTTTTTAATTTGATTTTGTATCCTGCTATTTTACTGAATTTGTTTATTCTGACAATTTTTTGGTGGAATATTTTTGGCTTTCCACATAAGTGATTTCATCTCGTGGGAACAGAGATACTTTGACTTCTGCCCTTTTAATCTGGATTTCTTTTTCTTGTTTAATTGCTCTGGCTGGAACTTTCAGTACTGTGTTTAATAGAAGTGCCCAAATATGGCACTTTTCGCTTTGTTGCTGATTTTATAGGAAAATCTTTCTATCTTTCATGATTGAGTATGATGATGTTACTGTGGGTTTTTCATGTATAACATTTATTGTGATAGTTTCTTTCTATTCCAGGTTTGATAAATGTTTCTTAACAGTACAGGATGTTGAATTTTGTCAGATATTTTTTCTGTATCAATTGAGATTATCATGTGGGTTTTTCCCTTTATTCTGTTAGTGTGGAATATTAATCAATTTCATATTAAGTTAGATTTCAGGGATAATTTCCACTTCGTCTTGATGTATAAGCCTTTTAACAAACTGAGTTAGATTAGCTGGTATTTTGTTGAAGATATTTGCATCAATGTTCATACAGAGTTTTAATTTTTAGCTTTTTTGTAGTGCCTTTTTTGCCTTTGGTATCAGGACAATGTTGGCCTCATAGAATGTGTTAGAACATGTTCCTTCCTCTTTAATTTTTGTAAATGTTTGAGAAAAATTGTATTAAATCTTTTAATAATGTTTGGATGAATTCACTGGTGATATAATCAGATGCAGGGCTTTTCTTAATCTGGAAGTTTTCTTTACTGATTGACTCTCCTTACTAGTTATAGGTCTATTCAGATATTCTATTTATTCATGACTTGTTCTTGATAGGTTTTGTGTTTTTAGGAATTTGTCCTTTTTATCTAGGATATCCCATATGTTGACATCTAATAGTTCATAGTATTCTCATATAACTGTTTTTATTTCTGTAGGATTGGTAGTAATGTCCCCACTTACATGTCTGATTTTACTCATCTCAGTCTTCTTTCTCTCTTTTTTTCTCTTCAGCTAAAGGTTTGTCTGTTTTGTAACCTCTTCAAAGGACCAGCTTTTCCTTCATTTTTCTTTATTTTTCTATTCTAATTTGTTTATCTCTGTACTATTCTTTATTATGTCCCTCCTGGTAGCTTTGAGTTTAGTTTGTTTTTGTTTAAACTGTAAAGTTATTGATCTGAGATATTTTTTAATAGACACATTTGTAGCTACCAGTGTCCCTCTAGCACTGCTTTCACTTTGTGACATAAATTTTGGTGTGATATGTTTGGGTTTTCATTCAATTCTAAGTATTTTCTGATTTTCTTTGTAATTTCTGACCCATTGGTTAAGAATGTATTGTTTAATTTCCACAAATCAGTGAATATTCCCAGTTTACCCCTGATTTCTAAATCTTCCTGTTGTGTTTGTAGAAGATACTGTATTTGATATCCATCTCCTGTCACTTTGTTTGTTATCATGTGCCTTATAGCTTTGTATCCCTTGTTTCTCTGTCTTCTTCTCTATATTATTTTAAGTAAATTTTCCTTCTCATTTTTTTGTGTATAGTTTATAGCTGTTTTCTTTATGGTTACCATGGGGTTAAATTTAACATTCTTAAATTATAACACTCTAATTTGAATTTACACTAGCCTAACTTAGAAGGAAAGTCAAGAGTAGGAAGTCACAAGTATGAAGTCAAGAGATACCTGGAGTAACAGGCAAATTTGGCCTTGTAGTACAAAACAAAGTAGGTCGAAGGCTAATAGAGTTTTGCCAAGAGAACGCACTGGTCAAAGCAAACATCCTCTTCCAACAACACAAGAGAAGACTCTACACATGGATATCACCAGATGTTCAAACTGAAATCAGATTGATTATATTCTTTGCAGCCAAAAATAGAGAAGCTCTATACAGTCAGCAAAAACAAGACAAGGAGCTGACTGTGGATCAGATCATGAACTCATTATCAAATTCAGACTTAAACTGAAGAAGGTAGGGAAAACTACTAGACCATTCAGGTATGACTTAAATCAAATCCCTTATGATTATACAGTGGAAGTGACAAATAGATTCAAGGTATAGATCTGAGAGAGTTCCTGAAGAACTATGAATGATGGTTCATGACATTGTACAGCAGGCAGTGATCAAGACCATCTCCAAGAAAAAGAAATGCAAAAAGGCAAAATGGTTGTCTGAGGAGGCCTTAAAATAGCTGAGAAAAGAAGAGAAGCAAAAGGCAAAGGAGAAAAGGAAAGATATACCCATTTGAATGGAGAGTTCCAAAGAATAGCAAGGAGAGATAAGAAAGCCATCCTCAGCGATCAATGCAAAGAAATAGAGGAAAACAATAGAATGGGAAAGACTAGAGACCTCTTCAAGAAGATCACAGATACCAAGGGAATATTTCATGCAAAGATGGGCTCAATAAAGGACAGAAATGGTATGGGCCTAACAGAAGCAGAAGATATTAAGAAGAGGTGGCAGGAATACACAGAAGAACTATACAAAAAAGGTCTTTATGACCCAGATAACCACGATAGTGTGATCACTCACCTAGAGTCAGACATCCCGGAATGTGAAGTTAAGTGGACCTTAGGAAGCATCACTATGAACAAAGCTAGTGGAGGTGATGGAATTCCAGTTGAGATATTTCAAATCCTACAAGATGATGCTGTGAAAGGGCTGCACTCAGTATGCCAGCAAATTTGGAAATCTCAGCAGTGGCCACAGGACTGGAAAAGGTCAGTGTTCATTCCAGTCCCAAAGAAAGGCAATGCTAAAGAATGTTCAAGTTACTGCACAATCGCATTCATCTCACACGCTAGCAAAGTAATGCTCAAAATTCTCCAAGCCAGGCTTCAACAGTACATGAACTGTGAACTTCCATATGTTCAAGCTGGTTTTAGAAAAGGCAGAGGAACCAGAGATCACATTGCCAACATCCGTTGGATCATCAAGAAAGCATGGGAGTTCTAGAATATCTATTTCTGCTTTATTGGCTACATCAACGCCTTTGACTGTGTGGATCACAATAAACTGTGGAAAATTCTGAAAGAGATGGGAATACCAGACCACCTGACCTGCCT
Organism: Ovis canadensis; assembly: GCF_042477335.2. NCBI lineage: Eukaryota > Metazoa > Chordata > Mammalia > Artiodactyla > Bovidae > Ovis > Ovis canadensis. Next base: position 51,578,142 of record NC_091258.1, on the reverse strand, counting down.
CTTGAGAAATCTGTATGCAGGTCAGGAAGCAACAGTTAGAACTGGACATGGAACAACACACTAGTTCCAAATAGGAAAAGGAGTACGTCAAGACTGTATATTGTCACCCTGCTTATTTAATTTATATGTGGAGTACATCATGTTTGAAATGCCAGGTTGTCTGAAGCACAAGGTGGAGTCAGTATTGCCAGGAGTAATATCAATAACCTCAGATATGCAGATGACACCACCATTATGGAAGAAAGCGAAGAAGAACTAAAGAGTCTTTCTATGAAAGTGAAAGAGGTGAAACAAAAAGTTGGCTTAAAACTCAGCATTCAGAAAACTAAGATCATGGTATCTGCTCCCATCACTGCATGGCAAATAGATGGGAAAACAATGGAAACAGTGAGAGACTTTACTTTTAGGGGGCTCCAGAATCACTGCAGATGATGACTGCAGCCATGAAATTAAAAGATGCTTACTCCTTGGAAGGGAAGTTATGACCAACCTAGACAGCACATTAAAAAGCTAAAGAGACATTAAAAAGTTAAGGAGACATTACTTTGCCAACAAAGGTCCATCTAGTCAAGGCTACGGTTTTTCCAGTAGTCATGTATGGATGTGAGAGTTGGACTATAAAGAGCTGAGTGCTGAAGAATTGATGCTTTTGAATTGTGATGTTGGAAAAGACTCTTGAGAGTCCCTTGAACTGCAAGGAGATCCAAACCAGTCCATCCTAAAGGAAATCAGTCCTGAATATTCATTGGAAGGACTCATGCTGAAGCTGAAACTCCCATATTTTGGTCACCTGATGCAGAGAACTAACTCATTGGAAAAGACCGTGATGCTGGGAAAGATTGAAGGTGAGGGGAGATGGGGACGACAGAGGATGAGATTGTTGGGATGGCATCACCAACTCAATGGACATGAATTTGAGTAAGCGATGGGAGTTGGTGATGGACAGGGAAGCCTGGCATGCTGCAGTCCATGGAGTTGCAGAGTTGGACACAATTCAGTAACAGAACTGAACTGAATTTCAATAACATATAAAAACTGCTCCTGTACAACTTTATTCCCATCCTCTTTTACTTACTGATATTACAATATTATATCTTAATACATTCTGTTGAAAACATTGACTAATGATTTTATGCCTTAGTTTATTAAACCAGGGAAAAAAAGGTGGATTTATAAACCAAAATTATAATAATTTTTAGACTAGTAATTGTTTTCTTAAAATAGGTTAATTATTTTTGTCTTTTGTTTTAGTTTAAATTAATAGAATTAAAAATTTTTAAGTTAATATAAAAAGTGTTAGTCTCTTAAATTCCATCAAAAATAAGTGGAATTTCAAACCATAGTTAAAATAATGCTAGATTTTATAATTACTTATGTAGTCAGTATTGTAGAGACATGTATTATTCTTCATAACATTTCATATTTTTGTCTAGTGTCAGTTCATTCCATACTGAAAGAATCCTTTTAATATTTCTTAGGGCAGATATAGTGGTAGCAAACTGCTGTTTATTTGGGAATGTCTTATTTTTCTCTCAGTTTTGAAGGACAGAGTTACTGGACATAGGATTCTTGGTCAACAGTTTTCTTTCAGACCTTTGAATATATCAGTCCTCTGGCCTCCAAAATTTCTGATGCTAAATCTGCTTATAATCTTACTGAGGATCCTTTATGTGTGATAAGTTGCTTCACTCTTGCTGCTTTCAAGATTTTGTCTTTTGATTTTAACTATTTGATTAGTGTATGATCCTCTTTGAGTTTATCCGACTTGGAGGTAGCTGAGCCTTATGAATAGTCTAGTCTGGCTTCATAAGCAGGGAAAGAAAAATGAAAGTGGGGAAATGGGCCCACCATTTAAATCTCCTAGAAGCCGCTTCAGCTGGAGAGGATGGGCTTGCAGCAGTGGTAGTGAAGGTTGCAACCATGAGTACACATTTCTTTGTCTATACCCTTGCATATAAAAACAGAAATCAGTGATCAGAGCATAGATCCCTTATAGTTGGAGGACTTGGTTCTTATTGCGTACATTGACTCTTGCAAGCTTCTGCAAGCTGTTCCTGGAACATGTTCATGGCTGCCTGCCACTAGGTTTGCTTGTGAGCTAAGAGCTGAAGTTGGCCTAAATTAATTTACTGGCCAGTCTTCCTGTGGAAGTTGTAAGCCTTTGAATAGACTCCAGAGTTCCAAAACAGTTATACCAAGCAGATTGTTCCAGGACAGATGTTGTCTAGGTATGGAGATGAATTCCTGGTGCTTCCTACTCTATCATCTTACCCACTTTTCCTCCCACCTTTAGTCTTTCCCAGCATCAGGGTCTTTTCCAATGAGTCAGTTCTCTGCATCAAGTGGCCAAAGTACTGGAGTTTCAGCTTCAACATCAGTCCTTCCAGTGAACACCCAGGATTGATCTCCTTTAGAATGGACTGGTTGGATCTCCTTGCAGTCCAAGGGACTCTCAAGAGTCTTCTCCAACAACACAGCTCAAAAGCATCAATTCTTTGGCACTCAGTTCTTTAAAGTCCAACTCTCACATCCAGTTCTCATTTGTCTTTGTTTAACCATTGTACTTTTCACATATCTATCTGCTCTCTCATTTTGTTGTAAATAAGCAAGAAGAAATTAGTAATCTCAGCAGATTGTTTGAAAATCTTAGGTAGATCACCCAGTTCATTCAACACATATCCTGCTTTCCATGTTAATGAAGGCAATAGTGTTGCTAAGCTTTCCACCACTACATAACAATGATCCCTCTTTTTCTACATAATCACGAACATGTTCTTCACTTCTTTTTGTGTCCTTAATGGCAGTATCCTAAAAGTCAATATTTCTACTAATAGTCTACTCAAGGCAAATTAATTCTTCTCTAACATGCTTCTCAAAATCCTTCCAACTTCTACTCACGCCAACTTCTAAAGGTAAAACAGCACCCCACTTCCGTTATGGAAATGCATGTTAGTCATCTATTGCCATGTAACAGAGTGGCTCAAAGCTCAGTGTCTTTTTAACAAACATTTATCATCTTCCAGGTTTTGTATGTTGGGAATCAGATGTGGCCAAGCTAAGTCCTCAGGCTCAGAATCTGTCATAAGGTTGCAATGAAATTGTTGGCTCGTGCTGTGCTTATCTTAAGGCTCAACTGTGGAAAGATCTACTTCCAGGCTCACTCACATGATGTTGGCAGGTCTTTGGGCTAGCAATTCCAGCTCCTTGCCTTGTGGGCCTCTCCAAAGAGCAACTCTGAGTTTCTCAGAGTGACTGAGGGAAAAATCAAAAGAGTGAACAAGATGGAATTTACAGTTATTTGTAATAAAATCTTAGAAATAATATCTCATCACTTTTCCCATATTCTTTTGGTTAAAAGAGAGTGATTAGGTCCCGCCCACATTTAAATGGGGAGGATTACAAAAGGAATCAATATCAGGAGGTAGGGATCATTGAGAGCTATTTTAGAGTTTATTTACCTTTCTTTATTATGAAGTGCTCCTTTCACTTATATACTTTTTCCTCTGAGTGCCTCTGTCCCACAGTCTTCACATAATACACCATACATACGGTGCATTAGCAAATTTGAACATAATATGTCGTTTTTATTTTCTTTTAAGAGAGGTTATGTATATTTCCTATAGCATGATACTGATGAATAAATTCCATTCAGTTCAGTTCAGTCTCTCAGACGTGTCTCACTCTTTGCCACCCCATGAACTGCAGCATGCCAGGACTTCCTGTCCATCACCAACACCCGGAGTTTACCCAAACTCATGACCATTGAGTCGGTGATGCCATCTAACCATCTCATCCTCTGTCATCCCCTTCTCCTCCTGCCCTCAATCTTTCCCAACATCAGGGTCAAATGAGTCAGCTCTTCGCATCAGGTGGCCAAAATATTGGAGTTTCAACTTCAACATCACTCCTTCAAATAAACACCTAGGACTGATCTCCTTTAGAATGGACTGGTTGGATTTCGTTAAAGTCCAAGGGACTCTCAAGAGTCTTCTCCAACACCATAGTTCAAAAGCATCCATTCTTCGGCACTCAGCTTTCTTTATAGTCCAACTCTCACATCCATACATGACTACTGGAAAAACTATAGCCTTGACTTGACGGACCTTTGTTGGCAAAGTAATGTCTCTGCTTTTTAATATGCTGTCTAGGTTGGTCATAACTTTCCTTCCAAGGAGTAAGTGTCTTTTAATTTCTTGGCTGCAATCACCATCTACATTGATTTTGGAGCCCCCCAAAATAAAGTCAGCCACTCTTTCCACTGTTGCCCCATCTATTTGCTATAAAGTGTTGGGACCAGATGCCATGATCTTCGTTTTCTGAATGTTGAACTTTAAGCCAACTTTTTCACTCTCCTCTTTCACTTTTGTCAAGAGGCTCTTTAATTCTTCTTCACTTCCTGCCATAAGGGTGGTGTCATCTGCATATCTGAGGTTATTGATATTTCTCCCAGCAATTTTGATTCCAGCTTGTGCTTCATCCAGCCCAGCGTTTCTCAAGATGTACTCTGCATAGAAGTTAAATAAATAAGCAGGGTGACAGTATACAGCCTTGACGAACTCCTTTTCCTATTTGGAACCAGTCTGTTGTTCCATGTCCAGTTCTAACTGTTGCTTCCTGACCTGCATACAGGTTTCTCAAGAAGCAGGTTGGGTAGTCTGGTATTCCCATCTCTCAGAATTTTCCACAGTTTATTGTGATCCACACAGTCAAAGGCTTTGGCATAGTCAATAAAGCAGAAATAGTTGTTTTTCTGGAACTCTCTTTGTTGATCCAGCAAATGTTGGCAATTTGATCTCTTGTTCCTCTGCCTTTTCTAAAACCAATGAAACTAAGCCATCCCGTGTGGGGCCACCCAAGATGGATGGGTCAGGGTGGAGAAGTCTGACAGAATGTGGTCCCTGGAGATTTGGCAAACCACTTGGTATCCTTGCCTTGAGAACCCCATGAACAGTATGAAAAGGCAAAAAGATAGGACACTGAAAGATGAACTCTGCAGGTCGGTAGGTACCCAGTATGCTACTGGAGATCAGTGGAGAAATAACTCCAGAAAGAACAAAGGGATGGAGCCAAAGCAAAAACAACACCCAGTTGTGGATGTAACTGGTGATAGAAGCAAGGTCCGATGCTGTAAAAAGCAATATTGCATAGGAACCTGGAATATTAGGTCCATGGATCAAGGCAAATTGGAAGTGGTTAAATAGGAGATGGAAAAAGTGAACGTCAACATTTTAGTTATCAGTGAACTAAGATGGACCAGAATGGGTGAATTTAACTCAGATGACCATTGCATCTACTCCTGTGGGCAGGAATCCCTTAGAAGAAATGGAGTAGCCATCATAGTCAACAAAATAGTCCAAAATGCAGTACTTGGATGCAATCTCAAAAATGACAGAATGATCTCTGTTCATTTCCAAGGCAAACCATTCAGTATCATGGTATTCCAAGTCTATGCCCTGACCAGTAATGCTGAAGAAGCTGAAGTTGAACAGTTCTATGAAGACCTACAAGACCTTTTACAACTAACAACCAAAAAAGATGTCCTTTTCCTTATAGGGGACTGGAATGTAAACGTGAGAAGTCAAGAGATACCTGGAGTAACAGGCAAATTTGGCCTTGGAGTACAGAATGAAGTAGGGCAAAGGCTAACAGAGTTTTTCCATGAGAACACACTAGTCATAGCAAGCACCCTCTTCCAACAACACAAGAAAAGACTACATATGAACATTACCAGATGGTCAACACCGAAATCAGATTGATTATATTCTTTGCAGCCAAAGATGGAGAAGCTCTATACAGTCAGCCAGAACAAGACTGGGAGATGACTGTGGCTCAGATTGTGAACTCCTTATTGGCAAATTCAGACTTAAATTGAAGAAAGTGAGGAAAACCACTAGACCATTCAGGTATGACCTAAATCAAATTCCTTATGACTATATAGTGGAAGTGAGAAATAGATTTAAGGGACTAGATCTGATAGAGTGCCTGATGAACTGTGGATAGAGGTTCGTGACATTGTATAGGAGACAGGGATCAAGACTATCCCCAAGAAAAAGAAATGCAAAAAAGCAAAATGGCTGCCTGAGGAGGCCTTACAAATAGCTGAGAAAAGAAGGGAAGCAAAAAGCAAAGGAGAAAAGGAAAGATATACCCATTTGAATGCAGAGTTCCAGAGAATAGCAAGGAAAGATAAGAAAGCCTTCCTCAGCGATCAGTGCAAAGAAATAGAGGAAAACAACAGAATAGTGAAAGAGTAGAGATCTCTTCAAGAAAATTAGAGACACCAAGGGAACATTTCATGCAATGATGGGCTCAATAAAGGACAGAAATGGTATGGACCTAACAGAAGCAGAAGATATTAAGAAGAGGTGGCAAGAATACACAGAAGAACTATACAAAAAAGATCTTCATGACCAAGATAATCACAATGGTGTGATCTCTCACCTAGAGCCAGACATCCTGGAATGTGAAGTCAAGTGGGCCTTAGGAAGCATCACTATGTACAAAGCTAGTGGAGGTGATGGAATTCCAGTTGAGCGATTTCAAATCCTAAACGATGACACTGTGAAAGGGCTGCAGTCAATATGCCAGCAAATTTGGAAAACTCAGCAATGGCCACAGGACTAGAAAATATCAGTATTCATTCCAGTCCCAAATAAAGGCAATGCTAAAGAATGTTCAAACTACCACACAATTGCACTTATCTCACATACTAGTAAAGTAATGCTCAAAATTCTCCAAGCCAGGCTTTAGCAATACGTCAATTCCATCAGTAATTTATTTTTTCTGTACATATCTTTGGAATGTTTTGTGTTATTGGTTTTTAGATTGTTTTTGTTTTTTGTATTATGTGAGGAAATTAACCCCTTGTCTGCCATCAGTTCACTCAGTCATGTCCAATGCTTTGTGACCCCATGGACTGAAGCACACCAGGCTTCCCTGTCCATCACCAGCTCCTGGAGCTTGCTCAAACTCATTTCCATTGAGTCGGTGATGCCATCCAGCCATCTCATCTTTTCCAGCACCAGGGTTTTTCCCAATGAGTCAGTTCTTCACATCAGGTGGGCAAAGTTTTGGAGTTTCAGCTTCAGCATCAGTCCTTCCAATGAATATTCAGAACTAATATCCTTTAGGATTGACTGGTTTGTTCTGTTGTCTGTAATATATGTGGTTAATATCTTTCTGAGGCTGTCATTCATCTTTTGATTTTGTTCATGATGATGCCAGGTAAATTTTTTTATTGAAGTATAGTTGATTTACAGTGTTGTGTCAGTCTCTGCTGTATAGCAAAGTGACTCATATATACCTTATACACATACATGCCTCCTTTTTCTATATTCTTCTCCTTGTGGTTTATCCCAGGAGATTGGACATAGTTCCCCGTACTATACAGTAGGAACTTGTTGTTTATCCATTCTAAATGTCATTGTTTGCATCTACTAACCCTAAGCTCCCAGTCTATCCTTATCCTTCCCCTGTACCCCTTGGCAACCACACCTCTGTTCTCTATGTCTGTGAATGTGTTTCTGTTTTGTAGATAGGTTCATTTGTGCCATATTTTAAGTTCAACAAAGAAGTGATATACAGTATTCATCTTTCTCTTTATGTCTTATTTCACTTAGTGTGATAATCTCTAGTTGCATCCATGTTACTACAAGTGGCATTTTGTAATTTTTAATGGCTGAGTAGTATTCTATTATATATGTACCTCATCTTTTTCCATTCATCTGTCAATTGATATTTAGGTTGGTTGCATGTCTTGGCTGTTGTGAATAATGCTGCTATGAACATAAGGATGCATGTATCTTTTGGAATGATAGTTTTGTCCACATATATGCCCAGGAGTTGGATTGGTGAATCATACGGCAATTCTATATTTAGTTATCTGAGGACCCTCCTACTGTTCTCCATAGTGGCTGCACCAATTTACGTCCCCACCAGCAGTGTAGGAGGGTTCCTTTTTTGCCACATGCTCTCCAGTATTTGTTACTTGTCGACTTTTTAATGATGACTATTCTGACCAGTGTGTGGCAGTACCTTTTTGTAGTTTTGATTTGCAGTTCTCTAATAATTAGTGATGTTGAGCATCTTTTCATTTGGCTACTGGCCATTCATGTCTTCTTTGAAGAAATGTCTATTAAGGTCTTCTGCTCATTTTATGAGTGGGTTGTTTGGTTTCTTGTTGAGTTGTATAAACTTTGTATATTTTGGAAATTAAGCCTTTGTCTGTTGCATCATTTGCAAATATTTTCTCCCATCCTGTAGGTTGTCTTTTTTATGATTTCTTTTGCTGTGCCAAAGCTTTTAACTTTGATTAGGTTCCATTTGTTTATTTTTGTTTGTTTTTATTGCTGTTGCCTTGGAACACTGACCAAAGAAAACATTACCTTGATTTCTGTCAGAGAATGTTTTGCATATGGTCTATTCTGGATTTTTATGGTGTCATGTCTTATACTTAAATCTTTAAGCCATTTTGAGTTTATTTTTGTGCATTTTGTGCATTGATTTACATGCAGCTGTGCAACTTTCCCAGCAGCATTTGCTGAAGAGACTTTTTCCCCATTTTATTTCTTACCTCCTTTGTCAAAGATTAATTGACCGCAGGTGTATGAGTTTATTTCTGGACCCTTTATTCTGTTTCATTGATCCATATATCTGTTTTTGTGCCAATACCACACTGTTTTAATCACTGTAGCTTTTGTAGTGCTGTCTGGAGAGACATGCCTGGGAGAGTTATGCCTCCTGCTTCATTCCCCATCCCCCAAACCATGCTTGCTTTGGCAGTTCTTGATCTTTTATCAGTTCAGTTCACTCACTCAGTCATGTCTGACTTTCTACAACCCCATGAACTGCAGCACGCCAGGCCTCCCTGTCCATCACCAACTCCTGGAGTCTACCCAAACCCATGTCCATTGAGTTGGTGATGCCATCCAACCATCTCATCCTCTGTCGTCCCCTTCTCCTCCTGCCCTCAACCTTTCCCAGCATCAGGGTCTTTTCAAATGAGTCAGCTCTTCGTATCAGGTGGCCAAAGTGGTCTTCTATGGTTCCGTATAAATTTTTGGATTATTGTAGTTCTGTGAAAAATGTCATGGGTAATTTGATAGGGGTCACATTAAATCTGTAGATCACTCTGAGTGGTATTGCTGTTTTTACAATATTAATTCTTCCGATCCAGGAGCATGAACTATCTATCCATTTCTTTGAATCCTCTTTAATTTCCTTTATTAGTGTTTTATAGCTCTCAGTGAATAAGTCTTTCACTTCCTGGGTCAGGTGTATTCCTTAGTATTTTTGGTGGGGGAGTGTGATTTCAAAAGGTTTTCTTTTTTTTTTTTTTTTAATGTTCCTTTATGATGTTTCGTTGTACTATAAAGAAATACAACTGACTTCTGAATGTTAATCTTGTATCCTGTTACTTTGCTAAATTCATTTATTAGATCTAGTAGTTTTTGTATGGAATCCTTATGGTTTTTTATATAAAGTATCATGTAATCTACATATATTGACAGTTTTATTGTGGTTTTTTACTTCTCTTTTGTTAATGTCCTATATTACATTGATTGATTTGCATATGTTGAACCACCTTTGTGAACATGGGATAAACCTCAACTTGGTTGTGGTGTACAATCTCTTATATGTGCTGTTGGTTTCGTTTGCTAGTATCTTGAGAATGTTTGTATTTATATTCATCAAAGATATTGGCCTGTAATTTTCTGTTTTGGTGGTATTTTTGTCTGGTTTTGGTATCAGGGTGATGGTGGCTTTGTAGAATGACTTTGGGAGTGTCTTCTTCAGTATTTTGGGAGAAGCTGAGAAGGATTGGTATAATTTTTTGTATTATTGGTAGAATTTGCCTGTGAAGGCATTTGGTCCTGGATGTTTGTTTATAGGAAGTATTTTTGATTTTTAGATTACAGATTCTATTTCACTTCTAGTGATTGGTTTGTTCAAATTATCTATTTCTTCTTGACTCAGTTTTGGTGGGCCTTCTTTATGGCCTTTGTTTCAAAGTCTGTTTTGACTCATACAAGTATTGTAGCTCCCACTTTTGTTTCATTTCTGTTTGCATGAAATATCTTCTTCTATGTCCTTCATTTCAATCTATGTGTGTCCTTTGCCCAAAGGTGGGTCTCTTGGAGGCGGCATGCTGTAGGCTCTTGTTTTTTTATCCAGTCTGCCACTCTGTGTGTTTTGATTGGAGCAGTCAGTCCATTGACATTTAAGGTAACTGATACATATGTTTCTCCTGATTTCACTAATCATGATCACATACTCTATGGCACAAACCAGACATATTTGAGTCATCATACCAAGCTTTTTCCTTTTTTCTAAGGTCTTAGATCAATTCAGGCTTGAAAATTTCTGTTTTTCAGATTAAGGTTCATATGTGTATACATACTCAGTCATGTCCAACTATTTGCGACCCCATGGACTGTAGCCCACAGGCTCCTCTGTCCATGGGATTCTCCAGGCAAGAATACTGGAGTAGGTTTCCATGCCCTCCTCCAGGGGATCTTCCCAACCCAGGGATGAAACCCATGTCTCTTATGTCTCCTCCATTGGCAGGAGGGTTCTTTACCACTAGCACCACCTGGAAAAGCCCAGTATTACTCTTAGTTACCTGTGTGTTATGTGTGTTAGTTGCTCAATTGTGTCCAACTCTTTGTGACCCCACAGACTGTAGCCTGCCAGGCTTCTCTGTCCTTGGAATTCTCCAGGCAAGAATACTGGAGTGGGTTTCCATTTCCTTCTCCAGAGGAACTTCCCAACCCAGGGAATGAACCCTGGTCTCCTGCATCGAAGGCAGATTCTTTACTGTTTGAGCTACAGGGTTCAGTTAAGTTCAGTTCAGTTCAGTCACTCAGTCGTGTCCGACTCTTTGCGACCCCATGAATTGCAGCACGCCAGGCCTCCCTGTTCATCACCATTTCCCGGAGTTCACTCAGACTCAGGTCCGTCGAATCAGTGATGCCATCCAGCCATCTCATCCTTGGTTGTCCCCTTCTCCTCCTGCTCACAATCCCTCCCAGCATCAGAGTCTTTTCCAATGAGTCAACTGGAGTTTCAGCTTTAGCATCATTCCTTCCAAACAAATCCCAGGGCTGATCTCCTTCAGAATGGACTGGTTGGATCTCCTTGCAATCCAAGGGACTCTCAAGAGTCTTCTCCAACACACAGTTCAAACGCATCAATTCTGCGGCGCTCAGCCTTCTTCACAGTCCTACTCTCACATCCATACATGACCACAGGAAAAACCATAGACTTGACTAGATGGACCTTAGTCGGCAAAGTAATGTCTCTGCTTTTGAGTATACTATCTAGATTGGTAATAACTTTTCTTCCAAGGAGTAAGCATCTTTTAATTTCATGGCTGCAATCACCATCTGCAGGGATTTTGGAGCCCCCAAAAATAAAGTCTGCCACTGTTTCCCCATCTATTTCCCATGAAGTGATGGGACCAGATGCGATGATCTTCATTTTCTGAATATTGTGCTTTAAGCCAACTTTTTCACTCTCCTCTTTCACTTTTGTCAAGAGGCTTTTTAGCTCCTCCTCACTTTCTGCCATAAGGGTGGTGTCATCTGCATATCTGAGCTTATTGTTATTTTTTCTGGCAATCTTGATTCCAGCTTGTGTTTCTTCCTGCCCAGCATTTCTCATGATGTACTCTGCATAGAAGTTAAATAAGCAGGGTGACAGTATCCAGCCTTGACGTATTCCTTTTCCTATTTGGAACCAGTCTGTTGTTGCATGTCCAGTTCTAACCGTTGCTTCCTGACCTGCATACAGGTTTCTAAAGAGGCAGGTCAGGTGGTCTGGTATTCCCACCTCTTTCAGAATTTTCCATAGTTTATTGTGATCCACACAGTCAAAGGCTTTGGCATAGTCAATAAAGCAGAAATAGATGTTTTTCTGGAACTCTCTTGCTTTTTCCATGATCCAGCGGATGTTGGCAATTTGATCTCTGGTTCCTCTGCCTTTTCGAAAACCAGCTTGAACATCAGGGAGTTCATGGTTCACGTATTGCTGAAGCGTGGCTTGGAGAATCTTGAGCATGACTTTACTAGCATGTGAGATGAGTGCAATTGTGCAGTAGTTTGAGCATTCTTTAGCATTGCCTTTCTTTGGGATTGGAGTGAAAACTGACCTTTTCCAGTCCTGTGGCCACTGCTGAGATTTCCAAATTTGCTGGTATATTGAGTGCAGCACTTTCACAGCATCATCTTTCAGGATTTGAAACAGCTCAACTGGAATTCCATCACCTCCACTAGCTTTGTTCATAGTGATGCTTTCTAAGGCCCACTTGACTTCACATTCCAAGATGTCTGGCTCTAGATGAATGATCACATCATCATGATTATCTGGGTCGTGAAGATCCTTTTTGTACAGTTCTTCTGTGTATTCTTGCCACCTCTTCTTAATATCTTCTGCTTCTGTTAGGTCCAGACCATTTCTGTCCTTTATCGAGCCCATCTTTGCATGAAATGTTCCCTTGGTATCTCTAATTTTCTTGAAGAGATCTCTAGTCTTTCCCATTTTGTTGTTTTCCTCTATTTCTTTGCATTGATATCTGAAGAAGGCTTTCTTATCTCTTCTTGCTATTCCTTGGAACTCTGCATTCAGATGCTTTTATCTTTCCTTTTCTCCTTTGCTTTTTGCTTCCCTTCTTTTCACAGCTATTTGTAAGGCCTCCCCAGACAGCCATTTTGCTTTTTTGCATTTCTTTTCCATGGGGATGGTCTTGATCCCTGTCTCCTGTACAATGTCATTAACCTCCGTCCATAGTTCATCAGGCATTCTATCTATCAGATCTAGTCCCTTAAATCTATTTCTCACTTCCACTGTATAATCATAAGGGATTTGTTTTAGGTCATACCTGAATGGTCTAGTGGTATTCCCTACTTTTTTCAATTTAAGTCTGAATTTGGTAATAAGGAGTTCATGATCTGAGCCACAGTCAGCTCCTGGTCTTGCTTTTGCTGACTGTATAGAGCTTCTCCGTCTTTGGCTGCAAAGAATATAATCAATCTGATTTCGGTGTTGACCATCTGGTGATGTCCATGTGTAGAGTCTTCTCTTGTGTTGTTGAGAGAGGATGTTTGCTATGACTAGTGCGTTTTCTTGGCAAAACTCTATTAGTCTTTGCCCTGCTTCATTCCACATTCCAAGGCCAAATTTGCCTGTTACTCCAGGTGTTTCTTGACTTCCTACTTTAGCATTCCAGTCCCCTATAATGAAAAGGACATCTTTTTTGGTTGTTAGTTCTAAAAGGTCTTCTAGGTCTTCATAGAACTGTTTAACTTCAGTTTCTTCAGCGTTACTGGGTGGGGCATAGACTTGGATAAGTGTGATATTGAATGGTTTGCCTTGGAGACGAACAGAGATCATTCTGTCATTTTTGAGATTGCATCCAAGTACTGCATTTCGGACTCTTGTTGACCATGATGGCTACTCCATTTCTTCTGAGGGATTCCTGCTCACAGTAGTAGATATAATGGTCATCTGAGTTATATTCACCCATTCCAGTCCATTTTAGTTCACTGATTCCTAGAATGTCGACGTTCACCCTTGCCATCTCTTGTTTGACCACTTCCAATTTGCCTTGATTCATGGACCTGACATTCCAGGTTCCTATGCAATATTGCTCTTTACAGCATTGGATCTTGCTTCTATCACCAGTCACATCCACACTGGGTATTGTTTTTGCTTTGGCGCCATCCCTTCATTCTTTCTGGAGTTATTTCTCCACTGATCTCCAGTAGCATATTGGGCACCTAATGACCTGGGGAGTTCCTCTTTTGGTATCCTATCATTTTGCTTTTTCATACTGTTCATGGGGTTCTCAAGGCAAGAATACTGAAGTGGCTTGCCATTCCCTTCTCCAGTGGACCACGCGCTGTCAGACCTCTTCACCATGACCCACGGGTCTTGGGTTGCCCCGCAGGCATGGCTTGGTTTCATTGAGTTAGACAAGGCTGTGGTCCTAGTGTGATTAGATTGACTAGTTTTTTGTGAGTATAGTTTCAGTGTGTCTGCCCTCTGATGCCCTCTTGCAACACCTACCATCTTACTTGGGTTTCTCTTACCTTGGGCGTGAGGTATCTCTTCATGGCTGCTCCAGCAAAGCACAGCTGCTGCTCCTTACCTTTGAGGAGGGGTATCTCCTTACCGCTGCCATTCCTGACCTTCAACGTGGGATAGCTCCTCTAGGCCCTCCTGCGCCTGTGCAGCCACCACTCCTGGGGATTCTCCTCGGGTGTGGGTGGCTCCTCCCAGCTGCCCCTCCTGGCCTCGGGCTCGGGGTGGCTCCTCAGGGTCACCACCCCTGCCCTTGGGCGTGAGGTGGCTTTCCCTGGCCGCCCTTGAACTTGGAAGCGGGGTGTCTCCTCCCGGCCACCTCTGACCTCGGACACGGGGTAGCTCCTCCCGGCTGCCGCCCCTGACCTCAGATGTGGGGTAGCTCCTCCTGGCCGCCACTGACCTCTGACGCAGGGTAGCTCCTCTTGGCTGCTGCCCCTGACCTCGGACACAGGGTAGCTGCTCTTGGCTGTTCCTCCGCCGTCGCAGCCTGGCACTCTAGGCTGCTGCCACTGACCTCAGACGTGGTGTAGCTCCTCTTGCAGCCCGCGCTGGCCCTCGCAGCCGCCTGCGCTTAGTGCGCCGCGCCAGCTCTCGCGGCCGCCTGCGCTTAGTGCGCCGCGCCGGCTCTCGAGTAGTCCTATATATTGCCATTTTAAATGTTTTCTAGTTGAGTCTGTGTTTTTTCTTTCTACTTTTTTTGTGTGTGGTTTGATGATTTCCTTTTATGCTTGAGTTGGATGTTTGTTTGTTTTTGTAGATCTGTTGTATGTCTTAGTTTGTGCTTTTCAAGTATGTTAACTCCTTCATATTAAATATATCTGCTTGTTTTATTTAGACTGATAGTCATATAGGCTCAAATGTGTCCTAAAAAAGGAAGAATTTTCTTACATTTTCTTACTGTCCTTCCCCACAGTTAGTTTATGATGTTGATTTCCTTTTTCACATCTTCGTGCTTATCCTTTTGCTGTTCTTGTCTTGATCATCACTTTCACAAATATGATTTTTTTCCCCTTTTTGATCTGTATACTGGCTAATTTAAGTGATTTAGTTTCCAATTTTGATTTTCCCATTCCTTTATGTTCCTGCTTCTTTTCTATTTAGAGAAAACCTTTCACTATTTCCCTTAGGGTAGTGTTAATATTGCTGTATTCTTTTAGTTTTGCTTATTTGAGAAACTGTTTATTTCCTCTCCTGTTCTAAATTATAATCTTTCTGGGTGGAGTATTCTAGGTTTCAGATTTAACCCTTTCAAGACTTTGAATATATTTTGCCACTTCATCTGGCCTGCAGCATTTCTATAGAGAAATCATATGATAGCCTTATGGGAATTCCCTTGTAATTAACTTCGTTTTTCTCATGCTGCTTCTAGAATTCTCCCTTTAACTTTTGGCATTTTTATTATAATAAGTCTTGGTGTAGGTCTGTTTGGGTTCACTTGTTTGGGACAGTCTGTGTTTCTTGCATCTGGATATCTGTTTCCTTATATAGGTTTGGGAAGTTTTCAGCCAGAATTTCTTGAAATACATTTTCAATTCTCTTTTCTTCTTCATCTAGAATCTTTATTAAGCATAGGTTGGCATGCTTTATATTATCCCATAAGTCTCTTATATTGCTTTCCTTTTTCTTCATCTGGTTTTCTGTCTGCTGTTTTGATTGGGTAATTTCCATTATTCTGTCTTCCAGATCACTTATCTTTTCTTCTGCTTATTCATTCTGAGCCTTTAGCTCAGCTTTCATCTTGGCAAATGAGTTTTCTAATTTTTCTTGGCTCCTTATAGTTTCTAGTTTCCAGTTCTTTTTTACACGAATCTGCATTTCTGTTGATATCCCTTCTTAATGCCTTCAGTATTTTCATTGCCTACTTTTTGAACTTGGTGTCTGTTATTCTGAAGAGGTCTGTTTCATTGTTTGTTCCTTCAACAGAATTCTCTCTGTCTTAACTGGGAGTGCCCCCTCTGCTGCTTCATTTTGTTTTTATTTCTCTTACTCTGTAAGGTGAGGTGAAGTCACTCAGTCGTGTCCGCTCAGTCGTGTCCGACTCTTTGCAACCCCGTGGACTGTAAACTACTAGGCTTCTCAATCCACTGGAGTGGATTGCCGTTTTCTTCTCCAGGGGATCTTCCCGACCCAGGGATCGAACCTGGGTCTCCCTCATTGGAGGCAGACGCTTTAACCTCTGAGCCACCAGAGAAGTCCACTCTGTAAGTCTAGGAGAAAGAATTATCTACCATAGGCTTAGAGAGCTATGTGTGTTAGTATTTCTGCATAGCTTATGTGGGTTTAATAATTTTTTTTGGTTTGAGGCCGTTTTTGGTTTGGATGCTTGCCCTCTCTTTCCTCAGCTTGTGCTGGGCTTTATCCCCTTGATAGGTGGCATGCAGGTGCCCAGCCTTTGCACGTTCCCAGGGAGGCAGGGCCTGTGGTTGCCACCCAGTTATGGGATCCTCAGTGGTGGCAATTGTCTATGCCTGCCTTTGGAGATTGAGATGGCATTGGTATCTCATGCCTGCCACTGGAGCCTATGTAGGTAGTACCCTGCCTCCTGAGAGCACATGAAGAGAAAAGAACTCCTATAGCAGTCCTGTTCCTCTCCTCGTGTGCCCCACAACAATGGCACCATGCCTCTCTGGTGGACCGAAGCTTCTTTCCTTATTCCGTTGGTTGTGGCGCACCATACCCCAGCTCCTCAGGCTATCTCCAGGCAACCAACCCCAGTTCTTACCCTGTGTCTGATCTCCAAAGCTCTAGCCTCAGCGCCTGCTCCTGCCCACCCCAGCCAGGGAGTGTCTCAGGCTGGGGAGTGTCTCAGGCTGGGGAGTGTCTCAGGCTGGGGAGTGTCAGGTGGCAGCATGAACAGACCAACTGTGCAGGTCTCTCTTCACTTTGCCCCCTGCAAACTGGTTGTTGCACTCTTCTCTGAAGTTCTTCCTCTGTTCTGGTTGATCTCCCTGCCAGTGAGGGAACTTCCCAGCATGTGGAAAGCTTTCCTCTTTCACAGTTCCCTCACAGGGGCACAGCACCCATCCCATTTCCCTTCTTTTTTTTTTTTTTTAAATCACCCATTTTATTTATTTTTATTCACTTAATGTCTGTGTTGGGTCTTTGTTGCCGCATGAACTTTTTCTCTAATTGCAGTGTGCAAGCTTCTCACTGTGGTGGTTTCTCTTGTTGGCAGGTGGAGCACAGGCTCTAGGGCACGAGGGCTTCAGCAGTCATGGCTCCCAGGCTCTAGCGCACAGGCTCAGCAGTTGTGATGCATGGGCTTAGTTGCTCTGTGGCATATGGGATCTTCCCGGGTCAGGGATGAAACCCACTTCTCCTGCATTGGTAGGTGGATTCTTTACCACTGAGCCACCAAGGAACCCTCCCAATTCCCCTCTTCCTTTTCTTTTTTTTATTTGTCCTACCCAGTTATGTGGAGATTTTTCTCACTCTTCTGGAAGTCTGAGATTTTCTGCTACCATTTAGTAGATGTTCTGTGAGAATCAGTCCACATGTCAATATATTTTTCATGTATTTTGTGGGAGAAGGTAAGCTCCATGTCTTATTCCTCCACCATCTTGATGCAATCTATTCCACGAGTAGATTTTCAAAAATATTTTCATATGGTCAAATTGATGAAGCATCTCTTTTAAAGAAGGATCATAGCCTTAAAAATGAAATCTATTTATGTTATTTCTTGTTAATTTATCTTTGGTATTTCACTGTTGCCTTTTATTGGTTAAGTTTGAATCTTCTTATTCTTACATAAAAGATTTTTTTTTAATTATCCCTTTTCTACTTCACTTTTCTCCTTTTGTCTGCCAAACAAACTCCTTTTGAAAGTCCCCCTGAAGTTCCATGTTCATGCATATTGGTGTTTTTGTCTGACTGCTTCACGTGGGAAGATACACAAAGACAAGTCCTCTGTTAAAGGTGATTTTGTAAGTTCAGAGTCTTGTACAGTATCTGGCATGCTTGCTTTGTTGATTAAATAAGTGATTGAGGTGATCAGAGAACAGTAGTTCAAAAACAAAACATTACCATCATTCTATTACTTGTTCTTCTAATTTTCATGTTTCCAAGAAAACAGCATAGTTGTGCTAGTACAGTGTATAACTCTCACAGTTTCTCAATGCCCATAGTTATCTGAAACACAAGGCTAAGCAGGTTTCTGTGGCAAAGAACACCAGCGGCTGAAGAATTTGCGTCCCAGTCTCCATGACAGCTAACTGTGGCCAGGTGATTAGGTTCTGGCCAGTAAAATAGGAGAAGTACTAAGTACAACATAATACTTTTAAAAAGGGAAGTGCATGCCCTCCCCTCACTTTTTTCCTTTCCTGCCAGCAGGAGTGGAAATGTGAGGACAGGAACTGGAGAAGCGATCCTAGACTAAATGATGGAAACTGTGTGTTGAGAGTAAGAAAGCAGTAGGAGAGAGGGGGTCAGGGTGTCTGAGATGATGGTGCCACCTTTTCAGCCCCATGCTGCTCGTGCTTGGACTGTGCACATGACACAAAAAGTAACTGCTACCTTGTTTAAATCATTGTTATTTTGGCCTTTGTTACAGAAGCAATATTTGTATCCTAGGGTAATACAGTGATACCCTTGGGTATCACGTCCCATCCCTGGGATTACTCCTTGCTAATCCTGTGTGACAAATTGGTGTCAGGCAGTTAGGGAATTAGCAATGTGGACGATTTGGATCAAGGAAATGGTAACAGTATTATAAATTGAAAGAGGAAGAGGAGGAGGAGAGAGGGAACAAGAGATGATTGTCAGCAGAGGTCGTTGTTGAAAAGCCGCTTGTGAGGAGGTAAGCCTGCTCTCCACGGCTGTGGTGTAGAGTCACTCATGAACCTTTTCAGGACCAGACAAATGGGCATCCCAGAAGAAGAAGATGAAAGGAAGATGGTATGAAATAATACAAGGAAACACACTAAAAGAGTAGGCTAGGCTCTAGTCTGTGGCCATAAATTAATGAGGCCTAAAGCCTATGATTGTTAAAATGAAAGTCAAAAGCACCAATACAATAGGGAAAGGGCAAAAGATACAGTCCTGGCAAAATGGACCCTGGGCTCCCATTTCAGGCACCTGGTTCCCATTAATCTCTCATCCCTATAGACTTACAGAGCCTTCTGCCTGTCCCTAACTTTGCCTGAGCTGGTATGTAAATTAAACCAACAGCTTTAATCTTTATAACATTATAGCAGAAAAAATGAAGATAGTAAAAGTCAAGGATGGAGCCAGAATACATAGGATTCAAATATGTAGTAGCAAAATGTCCCAACAAAGGAACTGGGACAAAAGAACAAACCACCATAAAACCAGATTTTATTTCTTCTTTAAACCCCTATCTTCACTTTACCCCTTTCCAAAATATGCATACATAGGTTGTGTTAAGAAAACCCTTTCCAGTTGGCCTTTTTCCAAGACAAGGGTACAGCTGGGCTGAAGGGCCACATGTTGAAGTTATTAATATGCCTATGCCCTTCTCCCCCACCGAGTTCACTGATCAAAGGCCCTGCCAGAGTAGCAATGGATAGCCTCGCATAATGGGAACTGAAATTCTACTTAAGAAACCAGCTTTGCCAAAACACACTACCTTTTAAAGTGAAACATTCCATGCACATATTAACCTGATTACAGAAAGGAAGGGGGATCTTTTTTCCTTCTGTACCCTGCTAATAATTTTCTGTCAAGTCTGATTTGGCTTTAGCTATACTCCAAGTTCTTGTGATGTGCGCTGATCACCAGTAAACTGAAAACAGAAGGTGCTGCACTAACTCTGAGACAGGATGCTCTGGCCATGAATTCAGACGCTGCAGAATTCAGTTCCTTGCCAACAAGGAAGGCCAGTGACTTTTTCAGTCTCTGACAACCAGCAGCCTGCCTCTGATTTCACACAGCGAAGGAATCATATGGAGAAAATGGTGGAAATAATTAAGGGTTCTTAGAGTTAACAGAAGCATCAGCTCATTACATGGGGCCCCTGCCTCCAAAGGGAGTGAACCATTGTGCTGCTTAGGAAAACAAGGACTAACAAAGCATTTTGAAGTCTCAATCAGTTCCAGCCCCATGTTGAAGAATTGGTTAGGTAACAGAAATGGGAAACAAACCATATTTTAAGGAAGCAGAGTCTTTTTTTTTCTGTCCAATAAGCAAATAGAAATACTTCATGGTTTATTTCACTGTATTACAAGATAACCTGGTACCTGCACAGCTGAGAAGATTTTGTCCCTAGACAGAATATCAAAGATTGCAATATTGTGCAGCTGTCCAAGTAGAGGGCCAGTCCACAAAGGATCTGCACACGATGGCCACCTTTCTTTCCAACATATCAGAGGACAGTTCTTGCTGGAAGATAGGCAAATGAGCTACATGGCTGCTTTGGGAGCCTCAAGCACTAGAATGTGGCAGATTGTAGACTCTTTGTCAAGTTTTACAGTCTCTCAAATCCCAAGCTCCTTTGCCTACAATTATAAACATAAAGAAGCACAGACTTCTCTGGGAAGAAATATGTTTTATAAGAAGGATTTCTTGTACGGCTCTGTCCTTATGTTTGCACAGACACTAAGGTGTGGAGCAGTTGCTGTATCCTCAAGAGAGTCCAGCAACACCCTAGACAAACAAGAAGTAAAGAAAGGGCAGAAGTGGTCTAAGCTAGTCTTTTTCTGTTTGTGTTTGGCAACTAGAAAATTATTTGCTAATAAGGACCAAGGTCCTTTTCAGTGATGTCCTATAACTTCAGGCAAATGCCCTGTCAACCGTGGCTGATTCATGTCAATGTATGGCAAAAACCACCACAATGTTATAATTATCCTCCAATTAAAATAAATAGATTAGTTAAAAAAAAAAAAAAACGAGGTTTTATCTGAATGGACCCCTGGATAAGTGTAAATAGACATGATGTTCCATTGTCCCTGGTATGTCTGCTGGCTTCTTTTTCTTCTTTTAATATGTTTTCCTATTGTGAAAGCTCAAGGATTAGCCCAGAGTGGATGTTCTTGGGTGTCTTGCCTGGGTTTGGTGCTCCTCTTAACAGCCCTCCAGCTGTTTCCTGGAGTCCTGAAAGATCTGTTGCTTTATAGATTAGAATATCTTATTAGCATGGGATTTATTTTCTCTTTTTCTTGGGCAATCAGAGGTGGCCATATTCTAGATTAACACAGTTCATAATTTCTTATAGTTATGGTAGAGAAGACAAGAACAAGGTGGTTACTTAAAAAAATACAGTTGGCCTTTGGATCTCACTTGTCTCTAAGCAAGGAATGACCACTGATGAAATTCCCAACCACATGAGCCAAGAATCTGCAGTGATTCACTTCTTGGCACTCAGTAAAGAAGAACATGGTTTTAAAGTGCTGAGTCCAAACCTAAAACCGACTAAACTGGGATGCTTTGATCTTGAGTGCTTATCTTTATAAATTGTAGCTGCAGTGGTTGTAATTAGGTACCAAAATGTAGGAAATCATTTGTAAATTCTTGTTAGAGATTCACACGCAAGAGTATGTTATTATAGGAAGTCTTTATATCTAGTGGACCTTCAAATTAAAAAAAAAAGCTACAATGTAAATTATTCTTTTGAAAGTAGGTGAAGTTTCAGAAAATATTTCGTTTCCTTTTGTAGATTTCTTCCATTTATCTTTATCACACTATGATATGGTATATTTACCAAAAGAACATTTACTAAAAGGCTTGAGTGGCATGACTACTTTACTTGAATTTTTAAAATATAGAAAAAGAAATGAATATCCACTGGTGTATTGTAAGGAAAGGCATTATAACCAGTCACTATAAATGGGATCCCAAAACACATACATGGAAGGAAAGGAAGGAGAGAGAGAAAGAGAAGAGGGTGAGAAGAAGGGGGTAGAGAGGGAGAGGAGAGGAAACGAAGGAAAAGTCAAAAGAAAGCATGCAAGCTGAGGAGTGTGTACAAATCAGTTCAGTGCTGTCGCTCAGTCGTGTCCGACTCTTTGCGACCCCATAAACTGCAGCCTGGCATGCTCCAACTCCCAGAATTTACCCAAACTCGTGTCCATTGAGTCAGTGATGCCATCCAACTATCTCAACCTCTGTCGTCCCCTTCTCCTCCTGCCGTCAATCTTTCCCAGCATCAGGGTCTTTTCAAATGAGTCAGGTCTTCACATCAAGTGGCCAAAATATTGGAGTTTAAGCTCAACATCAGTCCTTTCATTGAGTACCCAGGACTGATCTCCTTTAGGATTGACTGGTTGGATGTCCTCGCAGTCCAAGGGACTCTCAAGAGTCTTATCCAACACCACAGTTCAAAAGCATCAATTCTTCGGCACTCAGCTTTCTTCACAGTCCAACTTTCATATCCATACATGACTACTGGAAAAACCATAGCCTTGACTAGACAGACCTTTGTTGGCAAAGTAACGCCTCTGCTTTTTAATATGCTGTCTAGGTTGGTCATAACTTTCCTTCTAAGGAGTAAGCATCTTTTAATTTCCTGGCTGCAGTCACCATCTGCAGTGATTTTGGAGCCCCCCAAAAATAAAGTCAGCCACTCTTTCCACTGTTGCCCCATCTATTTGCCATGAAGTGATGGGACTGGATGCCGTGATCTTAGTTTTCTGAATGTTGAGCTTTAAGCAAACTTTTTCACTCCTCTTTCACTTTTGTCAAGAGGCTCTTTTTTAATTTCTTCACTTTCTGCCATAAGGGTGGTGTCATCTGCATATCTGAGGTTACAGATATTTCTCCCGGCAATCTTGATTCCAGCTTGTGATTCTTCCAGCCCAGCATTTCTCATGATGTACTCTGCATATAAGTTAAATGAGCAGGTTGACAATATACAGCCTTGATGTACTCCTTTTCCTTTTTGGAACCAGTCTATTTGTTCCATGTCCAGTTCTAACTGACCTGCATACAGGTTTCTAAAGAGGCAGGTCAGGTGGTCTAGTATTCCCATCTCTTTCAGAATTTTCCACAGTTTATTGTGATCCACACAGTCAAAGGCTTTGGCATAGTCAGTAAAGCAGAAATAGTTGTTTTTCTGGAACTTTCTTGCTTTTTCAATGATCCAGAGGATGTTGGCAGTTTGATCTCTGGTTCCTCTGCCTTTTTGAAAACCAGCTTGAACATCTGGATGTTCACAGTTCACATATTGCTGAAGCGTGGCTTGGAGAATTTTGATCATTACTTTACTAGCGTGTGAGATGAGTGCAATTGTGCAGTAGTTTGAGCATTCTTCTGCATTGCCTTCCTTTGGAATTGGAATGAAAACTGACTTTTTCTAGTCCTGTGGCCACTGAGTTTTCCAAATTTGCTGGCATATTGAGTGCAGCACTTTCACAGCATCATCTTTCAGGATTTGAAACAGCTCAACTGGAATTCCATCACCTCCACCAGCTTTGTTTGTAGTGATGCTTTCTAAGGCCCACTTGACTTCACATTCCAGGATGTCTGGCTCTAGGTGAGTGATCACACCATCGTGATTATCTGGGTCGTGTAGATCTTTTTTGTACAGTTCTTGTGTGTATTCTTGCCACCTCTTCTTAATATCTTCTGCTTCTGTTAGGTCCATACCATTTCTGTCCTTTATCGAGCCCATCTTTGGATGAAATGTTCCCTTGGTATCTCTAATTTTCTTGAAGAGATCTCTAGTCTTTCCCATTCTGTTGTTTTCCTCTATTTGTATGCATTGATCACTGAGGAAGGCTTTCTTATCTCTCCTTGCTATTCTTTGTAACTCTGCATTCAAATATGTATATCTTTCCTCTTCTCCTTTGCTTTTTGATTCTCTTCTTTTCCCATAGTCCTTATGAAAAAGGGATTTCAGACAGCAAGTTAAGGAATAGGCAAGAGAATGGAGCTGGATGGAAACATAAGACATAATGGGCCTTTAGAAAGAGGATTAAGTGAAGTATTCTCAGCTATCTCAGCTTTAACTATTGTTTAAAATTTTCTTTCATATTCTTTGCATTAAAACCTTATTGAAATTATTAAACTTTTACTAAATTACTAAACAAAATAGTCTGATTTTTTCAGTTTTTCCTCCTGTGCCAGTTGTCATCCAGAAAAGTTTTTCTGAGTGTTTAAAAAGCAGATCATAAATCACTTACCTCAGTCTGAAAGAACAGAACGTTCTAAGAACTGTTTAAGTTCTGTAAGTGTGCCAGGCACCTCCTGATTCTGGGTACTTGCCTCAGTGGATTTGCTTTGCTGTGATGTCCAAGTGATAAGGGTGGGAGTAAATCACCAGGTTTATGGGAGAGAGATACCTTCATCCCCCAAAATATCAAGATCAAACCCAAAATAGGTCAGTGTCACAATTTTAAGCCTCAAAGTTCTTAACATTGATACAGGTTCAGGTTCCATTGTTTCCAGAACCACAGTGACTTTTTCATCACTAGCGTGATGTGTAATGAAGCTCATCACAGTGTCACTGTGCCAGAACATGCAAAACCAGGGCTGTGAGCTGGCTCTAGGCCGACAGAGGCACAGTGTGCCTGCGTGAGGCAGTATTTGCATCTGAGCCTCTTCTCCACTGGGGTGCACCTGACATGGACCCACTTTTCTTGGTCCACTGTAATACTAAGCTCATTTGGTATAAGGTGTGATTTTTCTTTTGTTGTTTGTTTTGTTTTAAATAACATTTAAAACACATTTTGTAAAAGCAATATATTTGGGAAAAAATTCAAACAGTTAAAAGGGAATACAGTGAAAATTGTCTCTCTCCCACCCTGACTCCCACTTTCCTCAAAAGCAACCGCTGTTATTCGTATCTTTTGAATCCATCAGATATTCATTGTGCACATACTCACATTCTTGGACATATAGATTTATATATGTATAAAGTAAATATATGTTATTTATTTGTGTATTATATATATATAAACTCTAGCTTATTACACAATCTGTGCTGCATCTTGAATATTTACAAATCCATCTTGTATATTTACTGTGGAAAACACACAAGCAGAAAAGGGCTTAAAGAACTTAAAAGTCGAGTTTAACTGAATCATATGAAGGAAAAACTTATCACCCAGGTTAAGAAATAGAACCCCAGAAATCCAGAAGCACCTTCTTTTTTCCACATGCCCCTTTCTCATCACACCCTTGACATCATCACTGTCCTGGCTTTCATGGAAATTCCATTCTTTGTCTTCTCTGAAGTTTTACTTTGTAAGTATAGATATAAAAATGAAAGAATTTCCAGTTTGGGGTCTTCACAAAAAGAGCTGCTAGAAGAATGCTTTTGTGTTGCAAGTGAGTGCCCACGGATGAGTTTCTTTAGGGTATACAAATATGAGTGGAATTGCTGAGTTATATGTCATGCATATCTCCATCTTTACTGTATAATGCCAGAGTGTTGTCCAGTTCACATGCCCACATTAATTTTTAAGAGAATTCAAAATCTATAGCAATACTTGTTATTGTCAGAATTGTAGCTAATCTTGTGAATATGTGACATCAGAATCATTTTTTGCCTTTAATCTCTATTCCCCTGAGATTATGTTTTCACATGTTAATCAGCCTTTTGAATTTTTTCTTTTGTGGAGTGGAGAAGGAAATGGCAATCAGCTCCAGTATTCTTGCCTGGGAAATCCCATGGACAGAGGAGTCTGGTGGGCTATATAGTCCATGGGGTCACAAAAGTTGGACATGAGTTAATGACTAAACTGCCACCACCTCACATAGTTACAGATTTTGTCTTGTGATAAGAACTTTTAAGATCTACTATCTTAGCAACTTTAATATTTACAATACAGTGTTGTTAATAGAACTATAGTCACTATGCTATACATTACATCCCCAGGATGTAATTATCTTCTAGCTGGAAGATTGTTCCTTTTTACCCCCTTCACTTAGTTCACTTATTCCACCCACTTCCCCAGTCTCTAGCAGTCACCAATCTGTTCTCTGTATCTCTAAGTTCGTTTTTTGTTTTTTCATTCCACCTATAAGTTGGAGCTTAATTTTATTTGTCCTTCTTTGACTTACTTAGTATAATACCCTCAAGGTTACCGAACATGTTGCAAATAGATTTCCTTTCTTAAAACTGAGTAATATTCCATTGTATATATGCATCACATTTTTGTTTTTCATTCACCCACTAAGGAACATTTAGATTGTTTTCATGTCTATGGCAATGCTGTAGCAAATATGGGGTGCAGATATCTTTTTGAGATAGTGATTTCATTTCCTTTGGATAAATACCCAGAAGTGGAACTGCTGACTCATATGGTAGTTCTGTTTTTAATATTTTGAGGAACTTCTATACTGTGTTGCATAGTAGCTGTACCAATTTAAAAAAAATCATTAGAATATAGTTGATTAACAATATTGTGTTAGTTTCAGATATAAAGCAAAGTGATTCAGTTATACATATATACATTCTTTTTTAGATTCTTTTCTCATATAGATTATCATAGAATAATGAGTAGAGTTCCCTGTGATATACAGTATGTCCTTGTTGGTTACTCTCCATGGGCCAAGGAGACACAAGGGACATGGGTTCAATCCCTGGGTCGGGAAGATCTCCTGGAAAAGGAATTGGCAACCCACTTCAGTATTCTTGCCTGGAACAATTCCATGGACAGAAGAACCTGGTGGGTTACCATCCAGGGGGTCACAGAGTCTCAGACGTGACTACACAGACAAGCACATATATAGTTGTGTGCATATGTCAATCCCAAATTCCTGATTTTAACCTCCCCCCCCCACCTCCCCTTCACACTGCATTTTCCTTTTGGTAACCATAAGTTTGTTTTCCATATCTGTAAATCTGTTTCTATTTTGTAAATAAGTAAATTTGTAACATTGTTAAAAACCAGATTCTACCTATGAATGATACCATATGATATTTGTCTTTCCCTGTTTGACTTATTAACCTAGCATGATAATCTCTAGGTCCACTCATGTTGCTGCAAATGGCATTATTTTGTAATTTTTAATGGCTGAGTAATATTCCTTTGTATATTTGTATTACAGTCTTCTTTATCTACTTCTCTGTTGATGGACTTTAGGTTGCTTCCATGTCTTGGCTGTACACAGTGATGCATTGGGCCTTGGGGTGCATGTATCATTTCTTCTTTAAAAGATTTTTTTAATGTGGATTATTTTTAAAGTCTTTATTGAATTTTTTATAGTATTGATTCTGTTATGTTTTGATTCTTGGCCCTGAGACATGTGGAATCTTAGGTCTCAGACCAGGGATTGAACCTGCACCCCCTGCATTGAAATGTGTGAAGTCTTAACCAGTGTACTGTCAGGGAATTCCCTCATTTCTAATAATAATTTTCTCTGGATATATGCCCAGGAGTAAGATTGCTGGATCATATGGTAATTCTATTTTTGTTTTTTTAAGGAACATCCATACTGTTTTCCATAATGGTTGTACTAATTCACATTTCTACCAACAGTATAAGAGGGTTCCATTTTCCCCACACCCTCTCAAGCTTTTATTGTTTGTAGACTTTTTAATGATGGCCATTCTGACCAATATGAGGTGATACCTCATTGAAGTTTTGATTTTCATTTCTCTGCTAGATAGTGGTGATGAGCACCTTTTCAGGTGTTTTTCAGCCATCTGTGTCCTCTTTGGAGAAATGTCTATTTAAATCTTCTGCCCATTTTCTGATTGGGTTGCTGTTTTTTTTTGTTTGTTTGTTTTTTACATAGAGCTGCACGAGCTGTTTGTATATTAGAAAGAAATCCCTTGTCAGTCACTTCGTTTGCAAATATTTTCTCCCTTTCTGTGACTTGTCTTTTTGTTTGCTTATGGTTTCCTTCATTGTGCAGCTTTTACATTTAATTAGGTCCCATTTATTTTTGTTTTTATTTTAGTTACTTTAGGAAGTGAATCCAAAAGGATCTTGCTGCAGTTTGTGTCAGAGAGTGTTCTGCCTGTTTTTCTCTAAGAATTTTATAGTATCTCAATTTACATCTAGGTCTTTAATCCACTTTGAGTTTATTTTTGTGTATGGTGTTAGAGAATATTCTAATGTTGTTCTTTTATATGTAGTTGTTTAGTTTTCCAAGAACCACTTATCAAAGAGACTTTTTTTTCCATTGTGTATTTTTGCTTCCTTTGTCAAAAGATTAATTGACTATAGGTGTATGGGTTTATTTCTGGACTCTCTATTCTGTTCAGTTGGTAATGCTGTGCCAGTTTCATGTTGGTTTGATTACTATAGCTTTGTAATATTATCTGAAATCTGGAAAGCTTATGCCTCTAGCTTTGTTCTTTTACCTCAAGATTGCTTTGGCAATTCTCAATTCTGTTTTTCCTCTACATTTAAAAAAAAATTAATGTATGGTTGATTTACAATGTTGTGTTACTCAGGGATAGAGCATAATAATTCAGTTATACATGCATATGTGATATATGTAAATATGTATATATCGTATAAATTCTTTTTCAGATTATTTTTCCTTATAGGTTATTACAAAATATTGAGTATAGTTCTCTGTACTATATGGTTGTTCCTTGTTGGTTATTTTATATATCAGTCGCTCAGTTGTGTCCAACTCTTTGCAACGCCATGAATCGCAGCACTCCAGGCCTCCCTGTCCATCACCAACTCCTGGAGTTTACTCAAACTCATGTCCATCAATTCGGTGACACCATCCAGCCATCTCATCCTCTGTCGTCCCCTTCTCCTCCTGCCCCCAATCCCTCCCAGCATCAGTCTTTTCCAGTGAGTCAACTCTTTGCATGAGGTGGCCAAAGTATTGGAGTTTCAGCTTTAGCATCAGTCCTTCCAGTGAACACCCAGGACTGATCTCCTTTAGAATGGACTGGTTGGATCTCCTTGCAGTCCAATATATATAGTAGTATGTATATGTTAATCCCAAACTCCTAATCTGTTCCCCCCCCTTCCCCTTTGGTAATCATAAGTTTGTTTTCTGTGTCTGTGAGTCTGTTTCTGTTTTGTATATAAGTTCATTTGTATCATTCTTTTTAAGATTTCACATATAAGTGATAGCATATGATATTTGTCTTTCTCTCACTGCACTTAGTATGATAATCTCCAGGTCCATCCATGTTGCTACAAATGACATTATTTCATTCTTTTTTATGTCTAACATTCCACTGAATGTATGTGTACACACACCACATCTTTCATCCAGTCATCTGTTGATGGATATTTAGATTGCTTCCACGTCTTGGCTATTGTAAATAGTGCTGCAGTGAACATTGGGGTGCATGTATCTTTTCGAATTACAGTTTTTGTTGGATATATGCCCAGGAGTGGGATTGCAGGATTATATGACAACTCTATCTTTGGTTCTTTGAGGAGTCTCCATACTGTTTTCCATGGTGGCTGTACCAATTTACACCCCCAGCAACAGTGTAGGAGGGTTCCTCTCCAGCATTTATTTGTGGCTTCTGATGATGGCCATTCTGACCAATGTGAGGTGATTGTAGTTTAGATTTGCATTTCTCTAATAATTAGTTAGGGCATCCCTGGCAGCTCAGATTTTAAAAGAGTCTGCCTGCAGTGTGGAAGACCTGGGTTTGATCCCTGGGTCTGATCCCTGGGTCAGGGAGATCCCTTGGAGAAGGAAATGGCAACCCACTCCAGTATTCAAGCTTGGAAAATCCCATGGATAGCGGAGCCTGGCAGGCTATATAGTCCATGGGTCGCAAAGAGTCAGACATGACTGAGTGACTTCACTTTGAACTTTAGTGATGTTAGGCACATTTTCCTTTGTTTTATTTGCCATCTGTATATAATTCTGGACCTTTTTGTGCTTCCATATAAGTTTTAGGATTATTTGTTCTAAAATTCTGTGGAATTTTTTCTAAAGTTCTGTGGAAAATGTCATGGGTAATTTGAGAGGGATTGCATTAAATTTGTATATTGCTTTGGGTAGTATGGCCAATTTAACAATATTAATTCCTCCACTCCAAGAACATAGGATATCCTTTCATTTCTTTGAATCCTATTCAGTTTCCTTTATCATTGTTTTCTATTTCTCAGTATATAGATCTTTCACCTCTTTAGCTAGGTTTAATCCTAGGATCTTTTTTGGGGGGGGGGGGTGGTTTGATGTGATTTTTAATTGGGATCATTTTTTTACTTGCTCTTTTTGGTATTTTATAATCCATATAAAGTAACCCAACAGATTTTTGTACTTAATCTTACATCCTGCTACCTTACTAAATTCGTTTATCAGTTCTAGTATTTTTTGTGTAGTATTTAGGGTTTTCTATTAGATTATCATGTCATCTACATATAATGACAATTTTATGTCTTCCTTTCCAATTTGGATACATTTTTCTTTTCCTCATTTGATTATTATGGCTATATCTTCCAACACTATGCTGATGAGAAGTGGTGAGTGTGGGCATCCTGTGTATCATTCTAATGTCAGTATATGTGCTGCTGAATCGAGTACATCACTCCCTCAATATTCAGTGGGTGCTCTCAGTTGCTCTCATGCTAGCTCTCTCCCATATGCTTTCTCTGTCCCTTTCTTCCTTTCTCCTTACACTCCCTATTCACCATGTCTTGCTTTGTGTGCTTTGTTTAGTTGTTCAGTTGTGTCTGACTCTTTGCGACCCCATGGACCATAGACCACCAGGCTTCCCTGTCCATGGTGATTCTAGTATTCTTAGGTAAGAATACTAGAGTGGGTTACCATGCCCTCCTCCAGGGCATCTTCCCAACCCAGGGATCGAACCCAGGTTTTGCACATCATAGGCAGATTCTTCACCATCTGAGCCACCAGGGAAGCCCATCCATGTCTTGCTTAGTTTTAATCCTTTTGATTAATTTCTCCTAAATGTGGCATTTTAATTCCAGCCCTTTCAGGTCTTACCTTGCCTTGCTCCCCAGCTCCCTGACCCCATAAGGAGAACCTGCAAAACCTCTCCTTGTTTTAGCCATTCTCATGAGTACTGGTTCGCTATTTTAGTGTTTCCCTTTTCTCAGGCTAATCTGATTCCTCTTCTCAGATACTTGATGCTATGCAGGGCATGTAGCTTTGATGGTTTGTCCCTTTCTACTCATATCTGGGGTTTGTGAAGATACTGTGTGGATTTCGGTTTTGTTACTGTAGTAATTCTGTTTTCATGGGGTGATTTTGAGAGATTTTAAGTTATCTTCCATTACAATTTTTCTAGAATTTCTTTATCCTTACTCATGAATGATAGTTTAGCAGGATATAGAAACCTACATTATTAGTTCTTTTCTCTCAGGACCTTGTGGCTATCACTCCATTGTCTCCTGTGCCTGTTCTTAATGATTTAAAAAAAAAAAAAAAAACTTCTCATAGTCAAATTGTTTATCTTTGCCAAATGTAAAGAGAAAATCTTAAAAGCCATCAGGGAGAAAAGTAGCTTACAGATTACCTGTAATTTCACTGGGGTATGTCTCAGTGTCAGGTTAGTTCATTTATCTTTCTTGGTATGTCATGTGTACTTTCAGTCTGACAATATTTTTCCATTCTGGAAAACAACCGTATCATTGTGCTACTGATATCACTTATTATTGAATTAAATTCTGTTACTCTATTTTTCTCATATAGGATTTTGGTTTTTTCTTGCCCATACCATGTGGCATCTTAGTTCCCTGACCAGGGATCAAACCCTCCCCCTCTGCATTAAGGGTTCAGAGTCTTAACACTGGACCACCGGGCAAGTCCCATATATAAGATTTTTAATTAGATTATTTTCTTCAGTCATACTTAATCTGCTTTTGTTTCATAAAGAGTAGTCATTAATATCATAGGCCATTAGATTTTAAGTAAATCCATCTGATTATTGTTAATTATCTTTGTAAATTTTCTTTTTCATGTGATTGGGAATTTTAATTTTGGAGCTTATGTGAAGTTTCCACTCCCGGACCCACCCAAATCTCTCTTTATAGTCCATTATTCTTCTCTAGTGGCTTTGAAGTTGCCTCTGCACTCGCCTTAACGACTTGGTAAAAGTTATCCATGAAACGTTCTGGACCTGCTCCTTTTCCTGGGAAAAGGGGGAATATTTATTTGTATAGCTCTTTGATAGAAGACCCCCCTGGAGAAGGCAATGGCAACCCACTCCAGTATTCTTGCCTGGAGAATTCCATGGACAGAGGAGCCTGGTGGGCTATAGTCCATGGGGTCACAGAGAGTCGGACACAACTGAGGCAACTGAGCAAGCACTCATGATTAGCTCTTTGATAACAAAATAGTCTTAAAAGTTAGAAGGGTGCCTTATATAGCTCAGCTCATTAAATGGAGTTCCGGAAGTCTACATCTCTTTTTTCTGTACTCAGCTTCTTTCTATTGCACTTATACATGAATGACACATGGAAATATCTGTACTAGTATGAGATTTTTACAGATAGAAAATCATAAAAAATATTCTATGCATCTTTTTTCTAGTGAATCAACCAAAGAAACCAGGTAGCAAAAACTGAAAACAAATTTGAAATTTCATAAGTATCTAACTCTATTAGGATTATATTCTGATTTTTTTCCCCCAGGTTTGGGGTGAGGCCTAGTTTTCAAATATTCTATAAACATTTGCATTTACTTTAAAAAAAAAAAACAAAAAACCTTGTAACTCCTTTCAAACAACTGTTTGTTTTTTATTTTTCAAACCACTGTTTAATACCGCCCTTCAGTTTGGAGACAAAGATACAAAGGGTTTGAACTAGTACTTCCAAATTCCTGGACTGTTTTTTTAACTGCAATTATTTTCTCTCCTAGAAAAACCATTTGTCTGGTATAGTTTTTATCCTGTCCAACCTAATTTTTTTAATTGATTTCTATTTTCCATTTCTCTGTGCTGAAAGACGTCCCTCTCCCTTTACTTTGCAGAAAGTTTGGGAACAGAAAAAACTGAGTTTTTCCATCCTCATTTTATATAATTCTATTAATGTGTATACTCACTCATTTGAGACCTTGCCTCCCATGAAGGTGAAGGATGAGGATGAAGATGAGGATGAATACCCTTTGCTTCATTCTTTAATTGGTTTAGTTGGTCATTCAAATTGTAAATGTAGGATAGCAGGCCATCTACATTTATACCAACACAAATCAGTGCCACACAAGGCATGTGCTGCTGTGAGGGGTCAGAAAAGGGACTGGACAGATGTGATGACATAGATGTCATGGAGTGAATGACACTAGCTAAGCCTTTAAATATAGAGGGAAGAGTACAGGGTGTGCTTTGAAGGTGGACTGGTGAGTGGAGCAGATTATCTGCAGATAAGTGTAGTGGGAAAAGTACCCTGAAACAAATCTTGAATTTTTAAAAGCAGGTAATGAGTTAACACTTGAAGCTTTTCGTTTATTATGGATGTATTACTGTATTCCCAATTTAGGATCAAATTTCTGTCAAAATAGCAAACAAAAACATGATTTGACTTTAGCAAGAATGACTAGTGTCTGCTGAAGCCTGATTTTTATCATTCTTCTGTATTAGTGCAATGAATTCATCTGAGTGAGAATCATATTTCCACATTAATGGATTTCCTTGAGCCACATTTGGTTAGCCTGAAAAATTATCTGTGTAAAGGATGTCATTGAAATGAAAGTGATTTTTTTTCCAAGACTGGAAATAACTTTATGAATAGTGATAACCCTTATATCAAGGGGGAAGAGCAGAAATAGTATTTCTACTGTCAGTCATACCTCTGCTCCATGGGCTGACTTACACTTCAAAACCTAGGAAGTGGTTTCTCCACTCTATGTGGCATTATGGCAAGGTAAAAAGTGGCTACAGTTATGCGTTTACGTACCTTTCTTCTAACTCTCATCACATAATTAAGCAGAAGGATGAAGTAGTTGCAACCTTTGATTCTAAGAGTGAGTCAGCATCTGTCATGTCCAGGGAAGTCTGTTGGGGAGATCAGACTCCTAAGTTAATTCAGACCTTTTGGGAAATTTCATAAACACAGGTAACAACTTAGAAAGTTACACAGAACTCTTACACACTATCTAAAAACTAAACTTGACTTCTGCTTTCAGCTGAGATGGAGCAGTAGCAACCAGACATACCTTTCCCAGCTGAAACAACTAAAAAGACAAGAAAAAAAAGATGAAAGAATGGTTCTTGAGACACTGGACACCACACAGTGAAGAACAGCGATCCCTGGGAGAGGAGAAACAAGGTAGGCCCTTTGATTATCTCACCTTACCACCTTAAGAGAGTTTCCAGCCTGCGACACAGGGTGAGGAACATAGGTGGAACCCAGCAGATAGCCTGAGCTGAGAGAAAGGTAAGTCTGGGGAAACCAAAGCAGCTAGAGTTTGCAGGAGAGAGTACCAGAGAAGTGACCTCTGGAGATCTTCACAGGGTCCTCATTATGCATGATGTTAGCAAACTACTTCAGGCTGGGAAAGAACCAGCTCAAAAGAGGGAACAGCACCTGATGCGCATACAGGGCGGGGAAAAGTTCATGGAACATTTGAGCAGAGATTTCAGAAGCGTCCTTCTTCAGTAATGGGGAATAATTAGCCCTTGATTAGTGTTCTGGTCCTGCCCAACAAAATTTACACATAAGATTGGAAGGGATCAAACTGTTTTTTTTTCTGTATAATTATTTGGCTGTGCCAGGTCTTAGTTGCACCATGAGGATCATAGATCTTTGTCGCAGCATGTGGGATCTTTGGTTGTGGCGTAGCAGCATGTGGGATCTAGCTCTCTGACTGGGGATCCACCCTGGGCCCCCTGCAATGAGAGTTTCGTCTTAGACACTGGACCACCGGAAAGTTCCTCAAACTTGTTTTGTATACCATAAGTGCATCCCAGAACAAATTGGAAGTTTATAGGAATACAAAAATGTCCAGCACCCAACAAGATAAAATTTACAATCACTGGTATCCAATCAAAGATTACTAGTCTTGTAAAGAGGCAAGAAAACACAGTTCATAATGAGGAAAATAATCAAACCATCTTAGAACTTACACACATCTTAGGATTAGCTGAGGATGACAGTAAAGCAATTATTGTTACTGATATGTTCAGAAGTTGAAGTTTAGATGTGAAAGATCAAAAATGAAGCACATCTGTTCCCTGTAGGAGCCACCATAGCGGGGTGTATCCTGCCCCCACACCTTGCCAGTGAAAAAGTGACCTCGCCAGACCAGAGCCTCAGTAAGCCATGAGGTACCTTCAAGTGACCTGATACATATATAATGGAAACCCCTGAAGGTGAAGGAGAGAAGGAGGGAAAGAGATGGAAAAAAGATTTGAAAAATGTTTGAAGAATTTCCAATTTTGACAAAAAGTAGTACTTCACAGATGCATGAAGCTCCCACAGATCCCAAGCACAGAGACATAACTAAAACTACACCAGAGCACATCAGGACATGACGTGATGAAACCAGTGGTACAGAGAAAAATCTTCCCACTAGCTGGCTCTCTCACACACGGTAGTGTGTATGTCAGTGCTACTCTCTCTCACTTTGTCTCACCCTCTTCTTCCCCTCCTGTGCCCACAAGTCCATTCTCAACATCTGTGTCTCTATTCCTGCCAAATACATTAAAAATAAGGATGGCAGCAGATTCCCTAATGGCAACAATTCAAATGAGGTAACAGTGGAACACCATCTTTACACTATTTGAAAGAAACAAATAAGTTCAACTGATTACAAATCAGACTTTGAAAACTATTCAAAAATCAAACTTAGAACCATAGAACAAAGAAATCAAAGCAGATACTATATGATAATGTCCTAACTACAGGCAGTATACCAAAGCTTCATTTATATGTTGTTATCCTCAGAGAGAAAGAAAAATGGCTCACCAGCCATCCACCATAGCCTTTACCAGCCCTCTCATACCAATATCAGCAATCTTATATCCAGTACCATTGCTGTTTCTGACTAAAAATGGAGAAAGTTCACAGAGCCATAGCCGTCTAAAACCTGTGTCCCCGAGGAGTTCATATGTGCAGGGGCTATCATAGAAATCGTCTAATCAAGCCTTTTCTCTGCTAGTGTAGTTTTTACTCAGTTGTTCCCATGCCTCTTCCTGATGTTTATTTTGCTGGTTACTAGAATAATAGTATTTTTTTAAAGCTCTTCCTGTGTTTTAGGCTGGAAGGATCTTGCTGCATTCCTTTGGTGCTTTCCTTTTTCAGTTTTGTTTCACGTACGATTCATTTACTCTCACAGTCTCATTTTAGATACTACTGCTCCCAACCTGTGTATTCAAACCACCTCAAAAAAGGCAATGGCAGTGGGCAAGTTGTGACATCCTATTCCATTGCTTCTAGTCTGTCTCTGTAACCCCAGACATTTAAGCTGTTGACCCACCAGCATGGCGAATCAGGAATGCCTATTCTGGCAAACAGAAGCAAACTACAAGCCATCCTTTTCTGTGACCACATTAATCATTAGAAGCTGGGCATGGAGAGAATGAAGTGTAGACTCAGTACAGTCCTCCTGTACAACGCATGGGCAGAAACACCCTGACGAGTCTCTATGCCCTCTGAGATATGTACAGACAGGGATATATCAGCTGCAAACATGCATCAAGCAAAGACTTGATGGGATTGCAGTCCCCACAGTCTTGAAGTAAAGCAAGAGTTAGAGAGCTGTGATTCCAAGGGATCTACAGCAAACAAGTGGAGAGTTAATACTACAATGATAGGAGCAACCAATACTCAGCACTGAGTATGCACCAGGCAGGGTTTGAAGCATTTTATGGATATTAACTTATTTAATCTTCACAAGAAGCCTATGAAGCAGGTACCCTTATCCTCATATTACTGGGAGTAAGTGATGCCGTCCAGGTCACACTGGTGAAGCCCGTCAGACTGACTCCTGTTCTCTTAACCCCTCTCTCCGAACTGTGGAGGGAGGAGGAACACCAGACAGAGACTGAACACATGGTCAGTGCCTTCTCCCCTCACTCATTACTTCACCATCCTGAACACCTGGCATCGATGTCACCCACTTTGCCTTCTTTATAGATTATTTTGAGGAACAAGCAGGAAGTAATTTTGCAGACCTTCACAGTGTGTTTTAAGTGCCATGCTAACAGAAGGGGTTACAGAGGGGGTCTAAGAGACAGTAGTGATGCACCAGGGGGCTGTGCTGGAGGGCAAGGCAGTGTGAGTGTCCTAAGCAGCTTTCAGTGTTACAGAGACGGAGATTGTCTGCCGTTCTCATACGCTGGGCTTTGTTGTTTCTTAGCACTCATTTCTCAGGCCAGAGGATCTTGCTCCAAGAGTAAAACAGTTTATCATTCTTTCTTTCATTCTTATATTAATAAGAGATCCCTAAATTGGATTAAACAGCCTCTTTGTTCCATATAGATAAGAAATGAAGCAGTCGTAAAGGATAAAGAACAATTTTTTTGTATCTGGAATTTAAAAACTCCAGAAGATAGCTTGAGAGGAATCTAGGGTAATTGGGTAAGACATTTAAAAAACATGCCTCTGAAAAAAAAAAGAGAGAACAAAGAAGTAAGGAAGATACCTACCATCTTTGCTATGAAATGAAGGTAATGGAAAGCTTTGGCTACTTTAATGGCCCTGAGAGCACTAATTTTTCAAGTTTTGCCAAAGCCTTGCTGGTCTGCACCCAGCAGTAATATACAGAGACTGAGCAGGCATGTCTGTCCTGTAATTAAGGCTACAGAGCAGAGCAGCAGGTGCAGACTTCTCATCCTTCAGCTCGACTCTTAAACTGCTTGTGCTCCTGTAACTTAAAGTCTAAACTTGTTAAAAGTGAGACTTGTAAGGTCCTTAGTCTATAACAGGAGCTAGGCACTACAGACATTTCTTTAAAGCAAAATTAGAAACAGCTACCTGACTAACACATATCAGCCATTCTAAGATGTAGCCATTTCACATTTTCCAGGGGAAAAATGTTAATTCCAAGTAGATTAATATCCACATGAGCATGATACTGCAGCCGGAGTAGAAGACCTCTTTTCCCTTTCGTGTAAAACTTTTCTAGTAACAGGCGGAGTCCCTCCTTACCCAGTCCTCTCTCAATGTAATTTAGGTGCTTAGAGGTTTTTCTGATACAAAGGCCCTAACCATCACCAAGGTTTTGTCTTATTTTCTTATTAAAAATTTATCTTAAGAATTTGAATTGTAGTCACCTTCCTGCAAAGAGCTGAAGCAGCAAAAACCTCACTGCGAAACTAGTTCCGTTTAAAACATTTCAGTGTGATCCTGCCATATCTTAAAATAATTATAGCCTAGGAAGGCAGACGTGGCTTTGGGTTTGAACACTTTTTATCGTGCTGTATGTACCTTTCTGTGGGGTCAGAAGAAAGATCAGTGACCTAACTGTGTGCCAAGAACATGTACTAAGATGGAAGCCATGTGCCTCTGCAGGAACACCCAGGAGAAGTACAGTGCCTGGAGAAAGAGCAGGGTTTCCTTAGGGACAGTGGCATAACCTGCTCGGCACAGAGGTTCCAGCTACCAGTGAGGGAACCAGCTTCTAGTGATGCCTGTACCCACTGTAGGATTCTTTGAGATGTTGAGTTAATAGGGTCACTGCTGCTGCTTGAATGCCTGCAGTAGGAACTAAGAAAAAAGACTTGGTAGACAATGGCTGTCTGAGCCAATAGAAGCAGGTTTTATAGTTCAACTCCTGGTGTAGAAAAAAAAACCCTTGTTGGCTGAGGAAAGATGCTGCAGACCTTGCAAGAAGACAGCTCTCTTGCAGTGCCATCCAGGCCCACTGCTAGAGTTCCGTAAATTATTTACGGGCTTTGGCTATAAATTAGAGATGAGTGGAAGGGCCTTTGGGTCTGATCTTGGATGTACTCCTTATTAATGAATTTCACACCTTTTCTGCTGGAAGGGAGGGTTTTTGATAAGAGTACCAAATTTCCTCTTATATATACGAATTACTAGTGCTATTACTGTTTTGAAGACTCTTCTTATCTCAAATTCTACTCTAACAGAGTTTAAAAGCCCTTTGCTAGGAAAGGTAAATGTAGTCAATCATTCATTTAATTCAACTCACTTTTTGTATCCTTGCGTTGTCAACAGTGGATCTGATTCCCATTTCAGAGAAGTTAATCTTACCTCTTTCCTCGCCGTCAGCAAAATTTCCTTGCTTGTTGTTGTCCCAGGTACCTAAAATTTGCATATAAACATGTGAATTAAAAGTATCAATGCTATTAGAATTCTTTGGGGCCAAATATCATCCAAGCTGTCAGGCTTACCCTTCTCAAGCAAATAAGCTAGTCAGCTCCATCACCAACACTTCCTGCACCTTCGTAAGTGTCAGGAGAGACAAGGACACTCAGAAATATCAAAGAGCTTGTGTGCCCTGGAGTTAGTGTCCTTGTTTACACAACCTCAGGATCAACCATCAACCTCTCTCTCACACACACAAAATCTGGTGACAGAGACAAGAACTTTTGCTCATATTTTTTTAATGTATCACAATGAGCAGGAAACATACTTGATGAAATATTTTCAAAGGAGTATATTCAATTACCATCTACAATCAACTTAACTATGACAACAAAGTTTTTGTGACAAATTTTTTTTCAGTTTGAAAGTTCCATGTGGTTCTGTTAGTCTCCATGTATTTTGGTACAGTTCGAGATCAGCATTGTTACAGTAACAAAAAAGCTAACAAGACTACATTATAGAAAAACACCAAGAACATCATTTTTGGTTTCACTTGCTCTATTTTTTTTGTTTTTTTTTTTGTTTTTTGTTTTTTGTTTTTTTGTACATTGCAAAGGCTGTTCATATACCTCTTCACCTCAGGGTCACGTTCATGTATGCTCTTTCCTACCCAAACTTGCCCCCCTCCCCACCCCCCGAAGGAAGTAAATAAACAAAAGAACTAGTCAAAGCTTTGTTTCACAGTGGGCAGTATCTCAGCGCCAACAACCAACCAACTCAATTTATGCTTCTATTTAAAATGTTTTAATTTAATTTATTATTTAAAAAAAATATATGTCCATGAACATCAAGTGCACTGGCTTGGGTCACTGCCTCTCTCTCTTGCAACTTCCTGCCATGCCTGATAAACTCAGGTTTAAACACATGCCGTCTGTTTTACTTTATTTTCAATTGTGTAAAACTTTGGCCACATTCATATCTTTAAATAGCTTTTAATTAAAAAAAAAACTTCCTAGATTTATTAAACTTTTCCGTGTGTGTGTGTTTCCTTCTTAAGTTTCTTTTTGGAGGATGGAAGAAATAACTCCCATTCTGTGGGCGCACTTGGTGCTGTGACTGAACGGTGCCCAGCACCAACCCACACTGTGGAAAGTCAGAAAAAAACCAACCAACCAAAATATGAAGTGTTAATGGAAGTGAAGAACTAATTTTAAAAGTGAGTTGAGATATCCTATTCAGCTACCTACAGGAATAAATTCTCTGAGTGAGACCAGTCTAAACAGTTGAGCATTGTAGTGAATTCATGCTTTGTAAATGATTCTGGTCACAGCCACGGTGGATGTCAGCCCACAAACATCAACTAGCTCATGTCTGACCTCTAAGCTTCACCATCACTGACTGCTTTGCTACTTCTGGGTTAATGCTGAGAATTATTTTTTCTTTTTGAATGAACATACACGTGGGTGGTACAGTTGTAGAGGAAAGCATTAAGCATGCAACCCACTCCAGGTTGAAACACTCGCATAACCCCTCTGGGGAACACTGGTGGGCGGAAGCAGGCTTAGCCACTCTACCCAACCACCTTGCTGTTGCCAAACACACCCACAAGTCGAGGCATGGCACACCAAAACACCGACAGTCACTCTGCCTCACAGAGGGAGGATGGCATAGTAGCTCCAAAAAAAAAAAAAAGCCATTGGGGAGAAGGTGGCAAAATTACAAGGAAATGAACTTAAAGTTGAGGGGGGAGGAAAAGGGGTAGAAATTGCACTATTACCAAGCAGTTATCATTTTTTAAAAACAAAGTTTTCAGAAAAGACCTAGCAGAATTTGATAGGTAAAGCTAGTATTAAATTGTTAATTGGTATCACATAGAGAACCAAAAACAAAAACAAACAATTTTTTTTTCTATATGATACAGACACAGAGTAACATACAACAGTTAAATGGCAAAAAATATATATATATTTCATAGAGTTACAAACAAGATAAAATAATGGAAAACAAAACTGTACAACTTCAAAATTTA
Source organism: Ovis canadensis (assembly GCF_042477335.2). Classification (NCBI taxonomy): domain Eukaryota; kingdom Metazoa; phylum Chordata; class Mammalia; order Artiodactyla; family Bovidae; genus Ovis; species Ovis canadensis. The sequence continues at coordinate 51,537,027 of NC_091258.1, read as the reverse complement.
AAAATGTTCATCTCAAACACAGGGAGAAATACAAGAATTCTTGTCAAAAGAAACAGCTTGCTAAAACAGCAAATATTTTGCGTACTTGTTTTTGACACCTTATGCTACAGCTGGATACTGGTATGAATAGTTAGATGGTATTCTTTAGTATTTCTACTTAAAAAATTAAAAAAGGAATTTGCACTGTGCATCAATCAGCCTAGTTAGAAATATATACAACAGTTCAGGATCTACTCTTTCATTAAACTAAAAACAAATTCATAAAAATAAAATAGTCCCGGCTAAAAAAGAAAAAGAGAAAAAAAGAAATCCATTTTCAGATCTTGGAATGCTCCAGTCTTTTTGCAAAGTCGATGAGTGGCTTCTGCACTGGGGAAAGAAGCCCAAAAGGTGACCAGATGGAACCTGCATTCACAGTCTTCAAAGTTCCCTTTTGAAACAGAAGGAAGAGAATGAAAGGGAGGACTTCAGCTTTCAGGGTAAGGGGAGATTCTTTCGGTTGATGTTTGGCTATGAAAGTGAAACAGCAAAGCATCTATTTGTCTCCAAAATCTACGTTATAGCAGCACAAAGTTTTCCTTTCAAAGTTCAGACCGCATTTTTTTTGTAAGATGAGAAAGGGTGTATGTTGCGTTGTGTTGTGTGTTACAGGAATATGGATATTAACATAAACACAAGTGCCTCACACACGGTTCCTTTTTTGCTCTCTGTACGTACAAGTGCTATCTGCTTCTTTGTTGGCTGCGCTCTGGATCACTCACTGCTCAGACTGCCTAACACAAGGACAAAACTTTGAAGTGAAAAATGTGTCTTTTGGTATATGGAATTTCATTAACAGTTGCCTCTCTGCTTGCAGAAGAAGCACATAACAACCTGGGAATCTTTTGTTTTACTCTTTCTTTTATTAAACTAAGTCTTGTTTGTTTAAATCAGAAACAAATTCTCAAGTAACAAGAACCCTTTCCCTTTTTTCTGCCTCAGCAGTGAAAGGGTGTGTCTTTGGATTTTATTTAAAGCATGAAATTTCTTTTTCTGAGAGAGAAAGAAAACAAAACAAAAACACAGAAACCAAACCCCTAACCAAAAACTTTTTTAGAAAAGAAAAGCACACAGCCCAATTACACAAACCGAAACGAATGCTTTAGTTTAAGAAAAGAATATTTGAAGCATCTACCAAACAAGGAGGGGGAAAATCGGGTGAAAAGAAGAATCAAAAGAAGGATAAATAAAAACTAAATGTACAAGGCTAACAGACGTAGATAACTAGAATTATATGCTTAAAAAGTTTCAACTCCCCAACCAAAAATAATCTGTTAGGATCCTAATGACCCCTAGAACCCTTTGAAATTCTTTCTTTAGTTTTATAAAATAATTCTGCAGCTACCTTCTAAGAAATGAAGGCAGCTACCTTAAATGGGAGATTATAGGGTGGGAGGAGGAAAGAGAAAGTGGAATTAAGGGACAAAGGGGAGAAAAGCTTAGGCGAATCAACGGATTGCAATCTATCTGCTAGGAATGAACAAGACAACATCAAATGAGGAGCTGTCAGCTGGACCATACAAAAAGCTAAATGTACACAAAAGGTTTTTTTTTTTTTCCTTTTAAATCTACCATACTGCTTCAGTTCATTTCCAATGCAACAATCTACTCAACACCAAAAATGGTCATATCTATCATAAATACAGAAAGTCAGTTTTTAAAACTTATTTTTTTTAAGCTACAAGTCCTCAACACTCTGTGTGGGTTTTTTTTTTTTTTCCTCTGAAAGTGGGAGTGCTTAACTTTTCCCCTTGAAATTGGCTTCAGCAGAAAAGCTATCCTTAAAATCCCCAGAAAGCTAAAGCAGTTCACATTGTTTTTCTCAAATACTTTCTGCCCGTTTTTAAATTAACAAAACAAAAAATCTTTTCTGGAACGAAAATAAAAACAAACCAAAAAAAAAAAAACCCAAAAAATAATATATATAAAACAATGATTCTGAAAACAGAACAAAGTGTGAGCGATTGACCTGAGAATAAAAAGACATTACATTTCTTTTTTTCTTTTAGCAAGCCATTGGTATCTGAATGCTAAGATAGCAAGAAATTTTTTAAAACTGTAACAAGGTGGACTGCTTTCCCATACAGTGCATGCCGGGCTCCTCTGTGCTATCGACGTGGGGTGTTTATTGGAAAGGGGCAAATATACAAGGGGTTTAAGCTCCAAAGACATAGGGAGGCCCTGTGGACTTCTGTTTCCCAGACCAATAGTACCTTCAAAAGGACACAATATAACAGGGTGAAGGGTTTTTTTCTTTTTAATATTAAAAGAGAAAAGAAAAGACAACAATGTAAAATCACCGGCATAGATAGGTATATGGGAAAACAACCCACGCTTTTTCTTTTTTTTCTTTTTTTTTCTTTTTTTTTTTTTTTTGGTTAGAAGCTTTGGAATTGCAGTTAGTCTATTTTTGAAATTGGTTTGTTATTAATTTTTTTTATTTAAATTCATTTGTGTGTATTGTTCATCTTCAAAGCTTACAATCTGAAGGTGTCCGTTCCTACACTGGTCAGACCACTGTCCTTGGGGCAGCTGGGGTCTTTGGGACCCTCCACCGGGCTCGCCGGTCCGTCGGACTTTTGGCTGAGATCCGTGTCAGACTCCTCCGAATAGTCGTCTGTTGGCATCGAGGGCTGAACCCCTGAGGTGCTGCATGAACTTGAGGTAACCGTTGAAGATGAGGAGAGAGGAGGAAAAGAAGGGGGCTTCGCAGCCGAAGCCCGGGAGACCACTTGCGGCCAAGACTTCCTGGAGGCGTGGGGGGAAGCGGAGGACGAGGACGAGGAGGGGGCGGCGGCCGACGGGGGAGGGGGGCTGTCGTTTGAGTGAGCGGCAGACTGCGAGGTAGATGCGGTGCTAGGATCGGGGAAGCAGGCAGAGTGAGGTAATAAACTAGGGTGCTCTTTGGCGTTTCTTGCTGCTCTCGTGATTGTTCTGTGTTTGTGCAAGGCCGACTCGAGATGTTGACTCAGAGCTTCCTCCCCACACAGCGCGCTCTCGCACGCCAGGCAGTGGTACGAGCCGCCACCGCCGCCGCCGCCGCTGCCACCGCCGCCGCCGCCCGTGGGGACGTGAAGCACCATCTCTTGCAGGTTCACCACAGACTGGCCGAAGAAGCAGAGGGACTTCAGGTGGCTCCTCGCCGCCTCCTCGTCACCGAAGCCCGCCTGGCACTTGCGGCAGACCAACTTGTACTGCACCTTTGGAACAATGAAGGGGTCGTAGAGGGAGTCCGCACTTTTGCTTTCTGCTTCTGGCTCTTCGGGGGGTTTCGGCAGGAGGGGGGACACCTCACGGGGTGCGTTTTTCTGCTCTTCTGGTTTGGGGGATTCTTTGGCAGGGTCTTTGTCTGGGGAAGCAGCCCCCGGGGGGACTGGGGTTTGGCTTGCTTTGGGCTGCTGCTGCTGCACTTTTTGCTGCTGCTGCTGTAGTTGCCGTTGCTGCTGCTGCTGGAGGGCCTCCTGCAGACTCTGCTGGTATTGCTGGTACTGCTGCAGCAGGGAGCCCGGGGACAGCCCCATCAGGGCCTGCGACAGCGCAGGGCTGTAGGGGAACAGGCCTTCCATGCCATACATCGGCTGCAGGTACCCGCTCTGCAGGGCGCCGGGGATCTGGGGGGCGTAGTAAGGAGAGAAGCCTGGTACAAAGTAAGGGAGGAACTGGCTTGTGAGCAATGCTGTGGGGTCTGAAGTCAAGGCCGCCTGCAGGGCCTGCAGCTGTGCGGGGTCCACCGCATACTCCATGGCGGGCAGTGGCGCTGAGAGCGTGGCTGCGGCCGCCGTGGGGGCCTCTCCTTTCTCCTTCTTGGGGACAGGCAGGGGTTCCCCTTTCCCTTTGTGTGCCTTCTCCTTCTCCTTGACCTTCTCACCATCTTTGTCCTTGCGTTGCGGCTGCTGCTGCGGCGGGAGCTGTGGTGCAGGTGGTGGCTGGGCTGCTGGCGGTGGCGGCTGCACCTGTGGCTGCTGGGGTTGAGGGGCTGGCTGAGGGGCCATTGCCATGGTGGCTTGTGCTGGGGTCGGGGAGCTCAGCGATGCTGAGGACGGTTTATTTGGTAATCCAGATGTGGGGAGGCCAGGGGAAGGAACTGTTGTGCTGGGCAGACCCATCAAGTTCGGTTTAGGAGACGTTAAAGCTGAAAGGAATGGAGACAGAAGTCATATGTCAGTCTGGGTGGCGAGGCTGAAGCTTGGGAGGTTTTGCTCGGGAGGTTTCATCTGTGTCACTGGCACAGGGTCTAAGAGCTCAGAGCTTGAACTTAAAGGATCCTCTCTGTTGATTTAACGTTTTCAGTAGAGCTTTCTCACTAGGCCCAGGGTTGGCCAACCTGTATTTTAATCCGGACCCCACCCTGGGTCAGCTCCCATACTGTCCCTATCAGCTACACAACTCCTAACACCTTCCTGCCCAACATGCCACACCCATCCCACTGGGTCATATTTTCTTTGCCATGCTCCCAGCTACCATTCACTCTGTTGCTTAGTCGCTAAGTTGTGTCCAATTCTTTGGAACCCCATGGACTGTAGCCCACCAAGTTCCTTTGTTCATGGGATTTCCCAGGCCAGAATACTGGAGTGGGTTCCCATTTCCTTTTCCAGGGGATCTTCCCGACCCAGGGATCAAACCCGCGTCTCCTGCATTGCAGGCAGATTCTTTATGACTGAGCCACCAGGGAAGCCTTTCCATTCACTCTGCCCAAGGCAATTAGTCTGGAGGCCCTCAGACTAGCTGTTGCCAGCTGGGACCCATTTGAACCAATGGCATTCATCAAAACCCCTGTAGAAGTAATACAGTATGTACAGTATGGAGAAGAGAACAAAAGCAAGAAACCCAGTCAGGCACCAAGACCACATGAATAAACACAACAGGCTCTACACATGTGCCTCTGTGACCTCCACTGCTGCCGCTGAATGGATGTGTTAGGAGGCAGAGAGAGGAGCAGGAGGAAGGGGAAGAAATGAAAACAATCCACTCAAGGTAAACAGAGCCACTGCTTTGACTCAGCTGACCTCCTTTAACAAATCTGTTGAACATCTAGGAGTAGGACTCTGGAGTCCAGTGGAAAAATGAGCATTTTCTTCTCCTGCCCCTATTTGGTTGACCGGAAGGTTTGGAAACCAGACACAGAAAGAGGGAAAAGCAGTGTCAGAAACAGAAGAGCCCAAGTGCTGGCCCCAGCAGTTCCTGACACATCACAACCTAGGCCCCACTGCTTACGGGTGGCAGGCGATGGCACTAGGCCCACATAGGGCAGGGCTGCATTCTCAGTCCCACTCAGGCCTAACCCACCACTCCTGTAAAGCCTCCATCGAGCCCGGAGATTGCCATCCTCCCTGACCTTTCGCCATCTCCTGGTTTGACCCTTCTGTTCCAGGGTGATGGAAGGCTGCTGCTGGTTCATGTAGGCTAGCGAAGTGCTGGAGGACAGCACTAACCACATCCCAAACACTAGACAGGAGGCATCCCTCCTCTTCATCTGGACCACCTTCAGCAAGAAAGCTGGGGTGGGGGGTTCCAAATAAGGCACTGTCTTCATGAGAGTAAACATTCCCGAAGGCCAGACCCAGGTGAAGACAATGTTGATTTCTGGCTCCAGTGGTATAGGGTGCCCTGGGCTATCACACTGCATTAAGAACCCTCAAATTTCAGGGGTGGAGAACAAGGTTGCCTCCAGTTGCCAATCCCAGAAAAAAACATGCATTAACTTCGGGATAGCGAGAAGGATGCTTCCCTCAGCATCACATGACATCATTAACTGGCACTTCTAAACTGACAGAAAGGGACAGCTGAGATTATGTCATCCAGTTTCCTGAATGCAGTTAAGGGATCAAAATCAGAGGAGAAGATGGGTCTCACTAGAAAAACCCAGTAAAGGTTTGTTAGTTAAGGTAGCACAAACAAGGCAGGGACAGACCAGATAATGAATTCCACACTCCGGACATGGCTCTGTCTACTTCGAGGCAAAAGGCTTGCTGTAGGTTTTAGGTTGGAGCTGCAGCCAGAGCCAGGGGTTCAGCAGGGCGGAGAAGAAATGCCTCCTGATTGCCCCATCCCTATGGCGTCAGGCTCCCAGAGAAGAACTGATAGGACAAAAGAGGTTCCATTTTAAGGAACATGTACTGAACCTCTGCTATTTACCAGGCTCTGCACTAGGTGTGTTCACTCAGTAAAGCAGCTTAGTACATTCTCACAGTAACCCTGTGGCTTTGGTTTTCTCATCTGTAAGGTCAGAACCACATGAGGCGTACACTCCTGGAGTGGCTGAGGCATCTCCTGATGCGGCGTGGACTGTGGCTGACACGTCTGCCATGTGATGCTTGGAAGCTTGGCTTTCCACAGTAGATGGGTGTGGGGAGGAAATGGAAGGTCACGGGAAGAGCTTACCATTGGGCCTGACATACTCCTTTCTTTCCTAATTCCAGATGCAGTACTCCTGGGAGCTGTGGTTCAGTCGGTGGTGGTAACTGGGGCATGCCTGGCTGCCTTGAATGATTAAGAGCCTATCTTCCTACCTGGAGTCCACTGTAAGTGATCAGAACCTGAGGAGCACTAAGCATATACCTGTTGACTGACTGGCTCATACTGGGTGCTGTGGAAGGAGTACAGTGCATAGCACTGGGAGCCTGGAGGCCTGGGCGGGAGCTCTGGCTCCTGCCCTAGCTTGCTGAATGGTCTTGACCTCTCTGGGCCTCAGTTTTCTCATCTGTAAAACAAGGGGAACAGATGAGACATTCTAATTCTTTCTCATTACTATGAAATGTTGGGCCTTCCCAAGCCCCTCTGCCGAGGTCCCAGGCTGCGGAAGTAGCTCAGTACTCAGCCACTTCCTGTCGCCTGTTTCCTGGCGACTCTATCTAGCTGACTCTTATCATCATTCTGTGATACTACTCGTCAACACAGGTAAGCAGCGACTTCTATATCTGAATGCTTTCTTCTCTTAGGATAAGAAAGTGGGATTAGGAATGAGGTAGCTTCATGTCCTGTAAAACCACTGCCAAAGTTATAAAACTTGGATTTAATTCAACCAGAAAGCAGAGCCGCTCTGGGAAGCAGCTGAGTCGCTAGAGCCCCTGGGAACTGGGACGTTTCGAAGATAAGGAGGCACACTGAAGGGCTCTGCTTTAGCGAATGTGCACTGGTCACTGCAGGCTGTGGGGGACTTACTAACTCGTGCTAAGCCTCACAGGATCCTTCCTAGAGGTGAGGGTCCAATTTAGGAAAGACAGCTGGATCCAGAGAAGACGGGTGAAGAACGAGGAGGAGGAGGAGGAACAAGAGAGGCACACAGGAAGAACTGTGGAACTCCCTATGAGGTAGAAAAATGAGTACCAAGTGTGTGACTCTGCATTAGAAAGGGAAATGGGCAGAAGGAAATGAAGAGGTGATTGAACACCCCTAAAAATAAACATTTTCAGTTTAGATGACTATAAAACACGTCATAATTCAGAACCACATTGCACAATACAAGTTCCTGGTCAGTGCATTCCAGTATAGAGGTAGTCTAATTAGAAACTAGAGGGCGGTCCAGTGGTTAAGACTCCATGCTTCCACTGCAGGGTGTGTGGGTTCAATCCCTAGACAGGGAACTAAGATCCCACATGCCACATGGTACAGCCAAAACCCCAGACCAACACACCACTGTGTTTCTGAATCAAAGGGAACCCTAGGAGTAAGGCTCCAGCTTGTGAGAGCTACTTCCTGGTAGCATCTCTCCTGCCAGAACAGGTCTCTGAAACAGGAGGCGGGACCTCAGGGAACAGCAAAGAGTTTATTTAAATTCTTTTGCACCTTTATCCAGAGGGCACAACCCAGAATTAGCTAAGATGTTCAAATGTTTTATATTTTCAATAGATTGCTAGATGGGATCTGCATTTCCACAAAGACTGAATGGAAGGGTCCATAATGGAAACTGCTGTCTCAAAAACACCCCAGGATCTAGTACACCAGAACCCTCCAGTTCATGCCCACAGCATACACCCTGGTCTGTGCTGAACACCAGGCAGAAAAGTATGGTTTCAGGAGATGGTTCCAACTCCAGGGTCCCCATTCTTGGACTGGGAAGTGGAGGATCATGTACATCACAGCTCTCGGGAGACTCAATGGAAGGGACCTGAAATTCTATTGCAGTTAGAGAACTAGGAATGTGGAGCCTCCCAGCACTCAGGTTTTGTGTGGTGGCTCTTTACTACTGGGAGAATCACTGAGAGCAGAACCCACCTGTGTTGGATGGAGTGAAGCCTGGCAGGGAAGGGCTGTTGAGGCCGGGGAGCAACACAGGAGGAATGCCCTGGAGCGCTGGGTATGCCGTAGGAAGGTTGAGAGCCTGCAGAGGGGCGTTGTCGAACATCCCTTGCTGCTGAGCTGCCAGTCCAAGGACCTCATTGGCCTTTTTAATCCGGTCCAGCTCTTGTTGAGCCATCAGCTGACGTACAGTGGCTGGGTCAAAGTACTCTTTCTCCTTGTCCAGCTGGCTTCCAATGGTGTCTTTAACTTTGGAGATATGCTGTTGGGAAAAGATATGGTCACGTACAGACAGCCGAGCGCTGTACTTGATGCCACACAAAGTGCACTCTGTTTTGGGTCCCTCGTAACTCGTTTGGTTTATACCAAAATGCTTGGCCATGCTTAACTTGGACTTCTTTTCTTTTGCCCGGGCATTCTGGAACCAGACCTGAACAACTCTCTTTGGCAGTCCAATGTCATTGCCCAGGACTTCACACTCCAACATGGTGGGTGTCCGGTAGTCATTGAAGCATGACTTGAGGACCTTCAGCTGCAGATTGGTCATTTGAGTGCGAAAACGTTTCTGCCCGGGCCGATCCCCACTGTCTCCAGATTTGCCTGCTGACCCACTCACACCAGGGCTTGGAGAGCAGGGGTCTGCAAGGCTTGAGGTTTCACTGTAGTCCACGGTACCTTCATTGTCATATTCCTTGCTGTAAAAGCTGGGAGCTGGGCTGACCAGGCCAGATGACAGCCGATCTTCATACTCGGACATTGCCATCATGGCCGCTTTGGTCAGCCCTTCACTGGGCGCAGAAGAGGATTTGGTTTCAGTTGCTATTCCCGTCGCACTATCGTTATCTGCATTGCCCTCGTCTCCAGTAGTGGTATCTGTGATCGCTGTATTGACTGAGGAACAGTCATCGTTGTCCAGCTTAGTCTGGTCAAAGTTTAGATTAACAGAGGACATGGAGGGGCTTTCAAAATCTTCTATGCCTTCCACCTTGATGGAAGAAGGACTCAGAAGAGTCCTGGGAGACAACTCCATGGTTTTGCTCACAGGTGAGAGGGGAACACCTTGGCCATCACTACTACTTGGGGGTAGGTGGGAAAAGCTAGTTCCATCAAAAATATCTCCCTTCATCTGCAGTCCCCCATCACAGTCTAACAGCATTGCAGACAGAGTTAGGTTGTAGCCAGCTCTCTTGGCTTCATGCCAATGACGGGACCGGATATGAGCCTCCAAGGCCGTCTTGGCTTTGAAGAGTGCTCTGCAGAAAGGGCACCTCCTGTGGGCCTGCGCTGGGCCCACCGCCCGGAACTGTCCTTTCCTTTCCCGGGCCCGGGTGTTCTGAAACCAGACTTGGACTACACGCTTCTTCAAGCCCACCTCATGTGCGATGTGATCCAACATCTTTCGAGTTGGATTGGAGTCCAAGAGATACTTTTGGTAGAGAATTTCTAGCTGTTCTGGCGTGATAGTTGTCCTCAGACGCTTGTCTCTCTGAGGTTCTTCTCCCCCTGTCCCACTGTCATTTTCTCCAGGGCTTGCACTGGCCTTTTCCTCCAGCTTCCTCTTCAGAGTGTTCATCGTGGAGGTGGGAGTTGAAGGGGAAGTGGCTGAGCTTGCGGGAATCTGAGGTATGGCCCCAGAGAGCAGCTGGCTTGCCAGCAGTGGGTTACTAGGGTCAAACAGCATGAAAGGCATATCCAGTGACCTGTCCAAGAACTGGGGGTGGATGAACTGGTTCTGTGCACTCAGGAAATGAAGCTGCTGATGCTCCTGCCAGTGCTCAAATGATGGGAAGGCCAACTTGCACTGGTCACACTGGTAGGGGATTAACTGAGGAGGTAGGTTGGCCAGCGGCTGAGGAGTTGACGTATGGAGGGGCTTAAGGGGCAGGTGGGAGAGCTGGGAGGGGCTGGGGCTCGACTGGGGCAAGGGGCACTGAGGGGGGGGTGCCTGTGGAGGAGGCTGCGTAGGTACCGGCGTGGGGGACGTCAGCTGCGGGAGCTTCTGCTGGGCAGTGCTCATCTTCTGCTCGGGCTGGTCTTGCTGCTGCAGCTCTGCCTTTGGTTGTCCTTGCTTCTCTTGGGTTTGGTTCGGCTGTGCACTGGGAGGTTCAGCCTGCTTTGGTTTTTCATCACTCACCTCTGGTTTTGCACTGAAGGTGGCCAGCTCATCAGCCTCTGATGGAAGCTGCAAGAAAGCAGAGGATGCTGTATTGGCCGCAGGTGCTGGGGTGCTGTAAGCCTGGGAGGGCATCGGGGTGCTGCAAGAGGAACTGGTGGGTGTCAGGATTTCCATGGCATCCATGGAGTCCTCATTCTGGCTGTCATCCTGCCCTTCCTCGTCCTCATCCTTGTAACACAGCTTCTTCTGGTGCTTGATGAGATCGAAGATGCGCTGGAACACCAGGCTGCACTTCTTGCACTGGTAGTTCAAGTTGCTCGTTCGAATATACCTATCGTTTGTAAGCTCACGCCGCTCTCCATCTTTGCCCTCTCCCTGATTCTCATAATTTTTCCTGGCCTTCTGTCGGGCGTTTTGAAACCAGACCACTATGACTCGGGTTGGAAGGTTCAGTAAATTAGAGAGTTGCTCAAATTCATCGTCCTTTGGGTAAGCATTGGCATCAAAGAAGTCCTGCAGGACCCTCAGCTGATAGTCGGTAAACCTTGTTCTCGAAGACCTCTTGCTCCCCCAGTACTCCTGCTTCTGAGGTTCTGGTGAAGGGGGCCGCGAGTCGATCTTGAGCTCCTCCAGGCTGGTGATGGGAGGATTGCTGAAGTTGTAAGGGGAGTCCTTGTTCCGCTGCCGCTCTTTGAAGAGCGTGTTTCTGAACCAGTGCTTGATCACTTTCTGGGGCAACCCGGACTTGTCTGCCATCTCTTTGATCTGCTCTTCACTGGGGGAGTTGTTAATGTCAAAATACTGCCTCAGGACTCGGAGCTGGTCATCTGTGATCCTGGTGCGAGGGCGCTTATTCTGCTGCTGGAGCAGACTTGGATTGAGCTGATGCTGGTACAGCTGGGCCAGGTCCGCGGGCAGAGGCTCTACGGGTCCAAGCTGAGGGGGCAGTTGAGCCGGCAGTGTCTGCAGCGGCATCGTCTGCATCATGAGTGGCGAGAAGATGGGCAGCTCCATGGGCATGGAGAGCTGGGTGAGTGGCACGGACGGCTGGGCCGGGGCAATTGTGGGTGAAGTGATGGGTGGGGCCGATGTGGGGATGGCCGGGGTGGATGCTGGCTGGGGTGGTGCTGCCGGCAGCGGGGGTGGAGGCGGGGGTGGAGGTGGGGGTGGCGGCTCGGGGGTCTGAGGCCTCAGGGGGTACAGCTTGTCGTAGTGCTCGCGGTACTGTTTGGCAAATTTCTCTAGCTGTTTAAATGGAAAGTAATTTTGATGAACGTGCTCTTGATGACTCTTTAAAATCAAGATGTTAGAAAACAGCTTGCCACAGGAGTCACACTCGAGCTTCTCTGGGTTCTCGCCCTGCTCCGTCTTCCCATTCTTCTTCTGCACCTTCTGCTTGTTCTCATTGTACTGGATGACCAGCTCAAAGCCAAAGTTCTCCAGCAAGGCCTTGGTAGCATTCCCTCTGGCATCCGAGGCAATGCGTGGAGGGAGCATGGACGGCTCAGAATTAACCCCCGGGGCCAGTTCTTTCTTCTCTTTGGCCTTCAAGGCATCGGGCAGTGATTCCTTTGGTCCCGAGTTGATCTCTCCCCCCTCGGCACCATCCCTCTCTCTCTGGCTTTCTTTCTCCTTGTCTTTGATGACCAGTTTGTTTTTCTTTTCAGTGTGCTGCCCGGGCTGTAGGAGGGCAGGGTGACTCTGGGGCAGAGGGAGCTGGCTCTGCTGCTGCTGCTGCTGCTGCTGCTGCAGCATCTGCTGGTGGCCCTGCTGTGGGATCTGAACCTGGGCCTTCAGGTCTTCCAGCAGGCCTGGGCCCGTCCCAGTCAGCGTTAGAGCCCCACTGGTCACCGGCAAGCTCACCTCCGGGTTGAGCTGGAATTCAGCACTGGGGATGTAGAAGGGGAAGAGGAGATGCTGCTGTTGCTGCAGCTGGAGCAGGGTCTCGGTGGTCATGGGGAAGTGAGGCAGAAGGGTGGGGTTGAACAGCTGGGACTGGATCAGAGCCGCCTGCTGCTGCAGCTCCTGCTGCAGGTGAGCTTGAACTTGGGCCTGGGCCTGGGCCAGTGTCTGTGCTTGTTGTTGTTGCTGCTGCTGCTGCTGCTGCTGCTGCTGCTGCCTGGATGCAATCATGTCTGCCAGCTTCTTCCGGTTGGCTTCCTTGGGCTCTGCAGGGGACGCAATGTTGGCACTGATGGGGTTCCCCAGGGGTGGCATTCCTACACTTTCAGCGGGCACTTGACTCAATAAGCTGGAGCTCGCAGCGATGCCAGCACTGCTTGGGTTGGTGGTGGTAAAGGTGTTACTGCCACTGGTGCTCACAGGACTCGGGGTAGAGGAGCTCAAGGGCGCTGTGCTGCTGCCCCCAGTGCCGTTGCTGCTGCCGCTCGCCGCCTCCAGCTTGGCTGCCCGGGCCTTGGTCTGATGCAGCACAGAGCGCATATGGATCTCCAGGGTGGAACTCTGGCTGTAGGCCACGTTGCAAGTGTTGCACTTAAAAGGTTTGTTGTCAGGGCTGCTGGTGGGTTCTGGCTGACCGGTGGCCGATTCTTGAAGGGCTCTCTTTAACTTGTGTAGGTGGGAGACAGAATTGTAGTGCACGAGCAGGATGTTCTTTTGAGTGAAAGATTCCTTGCAGACGGTACACTTGTAAGGGCGAGAAGGGTCCAGGAATTTTTCCATGGTGAAGTTGGGGCCTTTGCGGAAAGGTAGAGCTCTCTTCGGCTCTGAGCCCGAGTCCTCTTGTACCGACCCAGAGTCGCTGCCCGTCGGGCTCTGTTTATCCTCCAAGTCACTCTCTTCCTCCTTGTCTTCCTCCACGATTATGGTGTGGTCCTCGGCCAGGGTGGGGTCCCCCATTGCCAGGAGGTCCCCATTGGCCAGAAGGCCACCATAAAGTTGCTGGATGTCGGCCTCACTCAATTCCAGGTGGCTTGTCTCGAGGTGTTTTTTCAGAGCCTGGAAAGTTCGGAAGCTGCGCTGGCAAAGACAGCACATGGTGGCAGCTCTGATCACATGGTACTGAGAGTGGAGCTGCAGCTTCTCCACCGTCTTGAAAGCCAGGCTGCACTGGTTGCAGCGGTACTTGTATACATGGCGATCCGACACTGGCAGCTGAGGCCTCTTGGCGTGAACCTCGTTGAAGTGTGTCTGGAGGGTGGCAGAAGTTTTGAAAACCTGGTTGCATCCCTTCTTCCAGCACAGGAAGCCTGAGTCTTCTCTCACAGAGCCCGAGTCCACAGGAGAAGGTTTCAAATCTCCACTGTGTTCTGTGCTCGCAGAGGGTAAGATGTTCTTTCCCAGATCCTCTGAGGTTTCTGTAAAGAAAATAGAAATCAAGCCCAATGATAAAGAGGGCTTCAAGCTGCCTACCTAGCAGGGCCTCGTGAACACAGAATCTGATGATGAGGGAAATACCCAACCTGCAGACACACAGGAAGAAGAGAGGAAGAAAAGGAAATACAGAAAGTCTCAACTCTTAGTAGGCCTATACCATCACACAGATCTGTCTTTTAAACAATATTCATTTCAGTTTCTCAAGAAATTAAAGGATACCCTTTTTACATGGATCTAAACTGTAGAATATGTGATTTAGTGCCCTGCTAAGATGTGGGGCATTTGTAAGGACTGCTGTCCATTGTAACAAATTTTGGATATATTTCTTAGGCATTAAATTTCCTGTTACAGTGTGACTTCTGACTGTCCTCTCTATTCAATAAGCAATGAATGTTCAAGTGGCCAATTATGAAAATAATACATTAAAATTTTTTTCTACAATGAGATCATCATATCCATAAATATTCTGACCTTTTTTCAGGTCAGTGGTATACTGCCTAGTATGGAGACATCATAAGGGAGGAGGTGGGGCAGTCGTGTGGGGCAGAGCTCTTCCCAACTTAAATCTTAGCTGCCAGCAGGATGTCAGTGATGGAGGAGAGACTCATAAACAGAGGTCCCACCCAGCGAGGACTCACCGCAGGGCACCACCAGCATCTGTATCTACAACAGCGTCCCTTCCAAATGCTCCTTTCTGCTGCCTCCTATGAGACAGTCCTAGAAGTCTCAGAGAAGAGTTCTGTGCGGATACAGTGCCTAGAAAGATACCTAATCCAGTGCCCTGAGATCACCCATGTGCTCCACAAGTCCCTCATGTTTAAGTCCTCAGAGAGGGAATGTGTAATGGCTTAGGATGGATGGTAAGTTATGAGTGTACTGACTGAGTCTCTGGCCATTAACTTCCTCACTGTACAGTCTAAGGGGACCTGTGTCCACCAGAACCTCACTGGTTCTCACCTGAGCTGTTCTCACTTCAAACCACATGAAGAGCAACAGATACCCACTCAGAGCCCGAGTACCCAGTGCTGACAGCAGCGCCCCTCGTCCCTTGAAAAGTTCCATTCAGCTTAGGAGTACAGTAAGGGATCTGCGGCACTCTTGCCCTATGGACATTGTTTCTCTCCTCAAGGTCAAGAGTCATGACACTAACCAGGTTGCTTTCCTGCCTCCTCCACACTGGAGCTCCCGTCTCGATCTGGAACAGCCGCTGGGAGGAACATGCTGCTGGGCATCACCATCTCAGGGGTGGTCACCTAAAGAGAAAGCGGCAGAGACACGAGGCAAGTCAAAAGGAGAGGAAAGAGACCCAAATAGGAAAAGGTGTAGAAATTATTTAATAAGCAAAATTAGCCTTCACCAGTGTTAAGGCTGGAGGTGTCACTTTCCATAACTCACTGAAGATTCATGTTTATTAGACAAAGCTCACATCAGTCAAAAGTGTTTCTATGGTTGCATTCTGGACATAATTAGCAGCGCACACTTGAAGAATAATCTTATTATTAATATTTTTCCTTTATGCAGAATTTTGACTTTGATCACTGACAATGTTTTGTCATGGGCTGTGAAACTTCTTGTGCAACCAATTAGGTAGATAAGTTGAAAGGCCCACCTTAAGCTGCTGAAAACATAATAAGGGCCCTAATTAAATCATACCTAGTAAAGTACACTGTAATCTTGAAGCAGGGAGCATTGTAGTACTATTTTCAAAATGTATTCAGGCAAGAAGAGGAGGGGAATGAGTGAGAGAAAGGGTAAGAAGAGAGGAGAACAAAGGGAAGGCTAAGGACATGCAGACACACTGGCAGATTTTCTAGGAAACAACATTTTGTAACCCTTTATAAACTGAGATCAAGTGCAAATGAGCATTTCTTAAGACTCACTTCAGTCAAGATTCCTCCCAGGGTCTCTGCCTGAGGTACACAGCAGCAGAGGGAACTTCCACCTGTGTGGTAGCCCGGAGGGTGTCCTGCATCCTACAACAGGGCAGCCCTAATCTTGGCCACGGCTATTGCTGCCCAATATAGCAACCTGGGTCAGAAGAGCTACAATTTAAGGTCAGATTTTAGGGATTTATTTCTCCAGGCTGTCCTGCCATCTGGCCAGAAACTTGTCCAAACACATTATCATTTGCCTTCCATTAATGTGATAAGAAGCCCTCAGCATGCAACATAAGGCTAAAAGCCTCTTCGTTTAAAAAGAAGCAGTGCCCCTTGGCCTGCTACAGGACAGCAAGGTAGTTGAGGATATTCCCAGATGAATCAGAAATCGTCCCGTTTGAATGCAGCCTGAGACATGAACTGACCCTGAACTAACAGGAACAGAAACATACAGTCACCACTAGTCTTTCTACGTGGTTCCCAGCCCACCTGGAGACATTGTTTCCTCATCAAACATGACCACTGAAATAGTATCTTCTCTTGCTGTTGCAAAGACTGGAACATCTAGATGACTGTGCAAAATTAAATATTTAAAGTAAATCTTACTATTCATTTTTAATGGCTTGAGGATTCTGGCCTTGTTCAAAATCGCTGCTGATGCATTCACCAGAGTCATCAGTGGTAGATTCCACCTCAAGGGGAAACTCAGACAGCTGTCACCATAAATACCAAAAAGGTAACTCCCCCTTACATTTCAGGGTGTTAGGATAACCTCAGCAACCCAGATGCCCAAAGGTGCAGAAGTTAAGCAACAGGCACTGTGGAGAAGGATGCTGAGGGGCCCTGTGTTTATGAACAGCAGGTGCATGGTAGGTGCACGTGAGTGACACAGAACCCCTCTTGCACAGACATTGCACCCTCACACAAAGCTTGCCGGCAGCTGGTTAAGGCTAGCTGTTGATGAATTGTTAGGAATGGAGCAGAGATTGCCAAACTCATTCCATCTATTTTCTTTTTAATAGAAAGCATTTCTGACCAGTGTGGTTGGGGAGTCCAGCGGGAATCCAAGAAGTGAAAGGTCACCGATTAATTTATAGTCCTCAACCAAGGGGGACCACGAGGTTGGGGGCAAGATGGGGAGAAAGGGAAAGGAAAAAAAGACTCCCCACCACCACCTTTCTCAGTTGTAGCTGTAGGATCAGTCCTTTCCGGGGATCTTTAGGAATTATGAAAAATGAATCATGAGAAATAAAAAAAAGCCCTACAGAGTAAAAAAGAATAAAATTATCTAACACCTCAGCTGCACATCATTATAGAAAACTGTGGGCTCTTTATACACATTACAGTAAGGCAGACATCCCCTCTAACAGACTCAGTACGACGGATCAGTAATTGTTTTCATACACTTTAATTAGAAAAACTCAGATGGCTATGAATAATAATGGAAAAGAGAGACTTTTGCACTTGAAAGGTTGAAGTCAATCAAGTGTGAATGACGGCAAAAAAGGAAAAAAAAAAAAAAGACACCAATTCATCAGCCCTCTGTTGTCTCGCCGCGACTTTAATCATAATTCCTGATTGGGATTCAAGAAGGCAGTAAGCAGCGGTTCTTTGTCTGCCTTCACCTTCCATCAATTAACTCTCCCCGAAATATAATCATCAACCTCACATACTCCTCTGCATCTTAATCTGGGCCTCCAAACCTGCAAGTCTTGCCCCGTATGTATTTAAGTAATTACTTTTATCTACCTGCATCTTCTCATCTATAGTGTACCCAACCTCTCCCTGAAAGCAAACAAACAAAAAAGATTCAGCATATAAAATCTTAATGGACAAGAAGTTCCCAGGAGACTGAGAGAAAGACTCCTAAAGGGAATCCTAAGGCTCTAGAAATTGTGACGGGGTCTATCTGCCCATGTGTCTGAACGGAGAGATGGCAATGGAAGCCTCTTTGCTATGCAGGACAGTGACAGGCCCCACGTCAGCTCTTGGACGTTAAATATTCCTGGGTCTGTGTCCACTCCTCTTTCTCCTACCAGCTTCTCAACCCTGTCACTCAAAGTTTCCACACTTTTTTGGTCAACAGCCAAAAGTACAGTCCTGCCAATGCCTCACTGAGGAGCTGTGCTCACAGAAGATGACGTAAGTCGGCCAAGGGCAGAGTTCCTTCAGCACCCCTTGTCTCCCAATCAGATATGGCTGCCGTGCAGCATGGAAGGCTCAAACCACCCCAACCAGGCTGGAGGTCCCTGGGAAAGGCGGTCACTCACCAGTGTCAAGCACAGTTCTGTTAAGGCCTTCCTCTCACAAGGAGCATCAGAGCACACGGGCAGGTGAAGGGAAAAAACCTGCCCACAGCATAACCAGCCCCCACCCTCCCCCACCAAACGTGTCCAAGCTGCAGACCCCCCAAGCACTGGATGCCTCTGTTACACACTCTGTCCCAGCACCCCCAACCACAGACTCAAATGCCAAACAAAGAGATTAAGGTTTGGCCAGACCACACTATCAATCCAAACGCCTACTCATCCTACATCGACATCCATGTAGATTGATTCTTCCAGTAATCTTACACCCATACACAATGAGTATGTTAAATTACATTCTCCCATACTTGACACTAATGTATAAACAGGACTTAAGACTATGAAAACAGACTTTTAACTAAAAGTCCAAGTTTTTCAGGTAAGAAAGTTCAATCTCTTAGAGCCATGACTTCCTCAGAATTTGAGTCTCTCTTGATTGGTGGTGCTCTGGATAGCACACGCTCTCCTCCTGCCTCTCTGAGCCAAGTCAGGTATGCAGAGTTGATGGGAACTCAGGAACAAAGCATCATCTGAGCAGGGATAGAACCTTCCAAACAGGTAAACAGGTCTCACACAGAGTGAGAAATGGGGAGTTCTGCACTGATGCTGGAAATCTTCAAGTTTCAGCAATTTTCATACATGGCAATAGAAATAGAAGCGTTCTACTTCTTCACGTGAAGAAAAATCTTCACACTTAAGCAATTTCAAAACAACTCAGTTGATGAGAAGGAAGGGCCTCAAGTGATTCTGCTTGTCCATTCATTTGACCATCATTCACTAAACTTTGTATAAGGTCCCTGTGCCACTTGCTTGTGAGACAGAGCAAGACCAGGTCCTTGGGCCCAAGAAGCTCACATCCAGAATAATTAACCTTTTCGATATCATAAACTCATTAGGAAATCTGATGAAAGTGGCAGCCTCCTAGAAAAAATACTTTCAAACAGACTATTGCAGATTATTTCAGGAAATCACAGGCTCCCTAGAGAGAAATTCCTGGACTCAAGTTAATTGCCCTTGAACTACTAGGAAAGGTGACATGGCTTTGTAAATACCTCCTGTTCAGTTCACCATTATTTAGGATTATGATTTAGTGCCTTTCAAGTTTCTGTGACGTGAGTGGGCCTGAAAGCCTCAAGGACGCATCTTATAAAAGCCAGAGTCTTAGATGTGGGTCTGGTCCCCACTGTGACATTCAAGAGGGGCCGCTGATATTTACTTTCTCAATGGAAGAAGCTGGATTATAAGGAGCTGCCACACTCCTTGCTTTCTTTGGGTCATGGATGTGAAATGGCCAAATACAACACCTTGAGCAACCAAGGGGTATATAAGTTTTGCTAAATTCTTAACGGGACTGTTCTTGCAAATTCATCCCTCAAGGCCACTCTGAGGTTAGATCAATGCAACCAACAAGTTCCACATGCTGGCAAGCAAAGGTATCTTCTCAGACTCAAGTACTGCACCTCACTTCTCTCAGACTTTCATCCCCACAGCCTTGGCAGTGCTCACCTGAGTAGAGTTGCTTTGTGAAAGGCTCACTATTCCAAGTGAAAGGACAGGTTTGCCAAAACCTAGACTCCCAAAGAGACTGAAATCCTTCACATTTCAGTAAAAAATCAACAGACTGAAGAGCCTCAGATGAAGGGAAAGAAAGAGGGAATGATAACAGAGGGAAAGACAGAACCTCAGACACAGGCCTTCCCAGCAGAGACCTGCCTAGTCTGTACCCCTGTGAGTGAGGTATTGTCCTATTCTTTTGAAAGCCAGTGCTTCCAGACCCTAGCATTCTAGCTAGTGGGGGATCTAGAGTTGATGGTGCCAGTGAGGGTCCAGCTGCACACTTCCTTCTCTGACCTCAGTGGCTGCCAGGATGTAGGAGCTATCTGCACGCCTGCAGCCAGCAAGCCAGGCACTGCTTGGCAGCAAAGCCTCAGAGTTTTGTTTTTTTTTTTTACTACTACCTTCCAGTTGTGCTAGGTTGGGCGCTGGACCCTGGTGTCCAGAGGGCCATTTCTCTGTCTCATTTCCCTTCTAAAATGTCATCTATGTGGCTTTTTTTTAAAAACCTAAAACCCATGAGGAAAAAATGTAGAGCAATATTAACATTCATATGGGCCTGAAAAAAATGTAGCCCTGAACCAGATTTTTAAAATCTAAGAATCAGAAAGACTGAAAAAAGGAGATAGGTGGGAGAACTGGAAACACATGAACAGTTGTCTCTTTCTCTCTCTCTCTCTCTCTCTCTCTCTCTCTCACACACACACACACACACACACACACACACACACAGCAGAAGAGAGAGAGAAGAGAGCTGAGAAGGAGACTGAATTGGAGAGAAAGCTTCATTAGACTCAGAGAGGCAAGCAGTGGCAGTATACCAAGGTCACTTCTAATTTAGACCATCTAATTGGCAAACAGGCTCCAAATGGCTATCATCTCACAGGACTTGGAATTAATGAAGCCCGATTATTTTCATTACCTTCCTCTGAGATGGAGACAAAGTGAGAGCTGGTACCCAAGTGGGTGCCACAGCCTCAGGGCCAGTGGCCACCTGAGAGCCCTGGTGCAGGGGGGCTAAGCAGCCAGCCTGGTCTGGAGACTCAGATGTACGGGCACACGGTGAGCACAGAGAGAGATGCTGACCGAAAACATCACAGGAGTCAGACAGCTGTAGGGTGGGGTGAGGTGAGGGGGATCGGGAGCTGTGGAATTGCAGGCAGCATGGGTCCAGGAGCTGTGAAAGGGAATCAGTGCATGTACAAAAAACATACAGGATAATTAAGAACTACTAAAGGGAACAAAGATGAAGAGCTAGAGAAAAAGGTGTTCCTGGCTGCTCCAGACTTAGCCCCATTCTCTGCCATGAGGTCACACTTTGCTAAGTGATTGAGGAACAAAGACAGTTTCCTTGTGTTAATGCTCTGCAATCCCAGTGGTGTGTCCTGCCACTTAGGACAGTGATCAATTAGAATAATTCAGGACCACTGGAAATTATTGTAGGTGGTCTTTCCTATTCTCATTTAGGGGCTAGAAACCTGGCCCCCTTGCCCTCAACCCTCCTCCCCTGGAAAAGTGAGCAAAAAGAGGTGGCACAAGCAGTGGCTCCTATACCCCCATCACTGACTCAGACTCTCGAACTTCTCTGTCACTAGATGAGAGCGCTATATTACTGGTGTTGGGGACCAGCCGCTCAGTGGGGCCTGGAGGGGCACTTGTCTCACTGTCTTAAGCTTTATAGATTTCCTTCTTTCTTACCATGTGTGTAAAGACAACCTTGGGGCTCTGTTTCCCACAGGCCCAGCAGAATGAACTGCTGTGGGTGCAGTTTCCATAGCAGAGGGCCAGAGCTGCAATTGTTCCCAGTGGAGAATATTTTTCAAGCCCCTTCATCGGTAAAAAGAAGGGGGCCCATGGAGGACACAGATATGAGATGCAGAGCATAAGCAAGCAGCTGTTACCATAGCAACAGACATATTAGACACTGCAGGTTCCTGAAAGCTGTCTGATAAGGTATTATTAAATGAAGCCTCCTCAAAACACTCTCCATTTACAACTGAACGGAAAGACATTGTATAGAAAGTAATCTATTTCCATTTATCAAGGTGGAATTTACTTTTAGAGAGACTGAAACCCAATTCAAGCCAGATCCTGAGACCTTGGGCCCAGATAGCAAAAAATATTTACCAGAATTTACAGCTTCAGATACCATGGACACACCCCACATCTGCCAGGAGGTGTCTGTTTGGTAGATTTTGCCAGGTTTTCCTCGTCTGCACCAAAGGCAGTGCATTCAGCAAACCATCTGGCAAGGAAGAAGGTTCACTCCTCTCACTGCCATTCATCCGGGCCACTCAGACATAACTTTCTCCTCTGGGAGGATGAGTGACTGGACATTGACCACTCCTTAATGATACAGTCTAGAAAACGGAGCTCTGATTTGAGGGGCATATCTCATCATGCTGTTTTCAGAGTTTCCTGCTCTAGATGGCCAGGAACAAACAGATACACCATCATAAAGTCTAACCAACACTTCCCCTTGGACAGTTTTCTAATAAAGTTGCCATAAAAATAGCCTCCGGGGGCATGATTTTAACCACAGGTTCATTATAAACAGTTGTAAAACAATTTCAAAATTTCATTTTAACACCATACTTTTCAGAGGGAGGACAGTGGCAGCTACTTAATTGTTAGGGTAAAGACCAAGATGAGCAGTCCAGCCCTCAAATAGGGTGCCTGGGTTCACCCCAAAGTATGGCCACAAACTCCCTTCCAATCTTGGCTACTTGTCTTTTTCCTGCTGATCCTGCTAAAGGATGGAGATGGAACTGCTTCCTTTAACTTGACACAAAACATCCTCATGACTTAAGAAACCAGTTCAATTCCGACAGCCATGCAGTAACTCCATCTTCAAGCAAAGAGAGGGTACCAGACTGACCTTACAGACACCTTTAGTCAAATGTAAAACCCTTACATGATTACCGTTCCCACAACTTTCAACTTTATTTCTGAATCCATTAACTGTCTCCTGTTGCTAGCAAATGAACCTCTTATAGTCAGCACATTGCCCACAATTTGCACACTTTTTCAGAAATGTCTAGAAAACACCTCCATTGTGTGCTGTGGGAAAATGAAGTAGGTATACAGGGGTTTCTGAACAGGTGCCAAGTGCAGCCCCTTTAGGGAGCTCATTTCTCCTACACAATTATGTACTCGGGGAGTCTTCTCAAACAGGGATTATTAACCTGGCTCCCTGGGTGAACTGTGGGTACCCTTATGCTCCTTGGCATTATACACACAATTTTGTACATGTAGGGATGTACCTGTTGGTCCCATGGCTTAAGTCTTATCGCTCCCAATGCAGGGGGCCCAGGTTTGATCCCTGGTCAGGGAACTAGATCCCACAAGCCACAAATAAGAGTTCACATGTCACGACTAAAGATCCCACATGCTACTATGAAGACTGCAGATCCTACTGCAGCTAAGACCTGGTGTAGCCAAGTAATTTTTTTTTTTTAATTTTGTACATGCAGAATACTTGAAAGAGTTCTTAAAAACGGATGTTAAACTAGCATGCATAGAATACCCAGTAGGCTACTGAATCATATTCACCAGTCTCCCCCAAAAAGGATTTGAGAATCACTGCTTGAGTTACACTCCCAAGTACCTTAGGAATTTAGTACCCAAGCAAACACAGCAGTAACATCCTGTTGTTAAATGAAGAAGACTCAAATGACCACCAGACTTGCTACCTTGTACCACACTGTTGCTGTTATAAAAGAATTAATATGACAAACAATGGCTATTTGAGATGAAATTTATATACTGGTCCTTAAGAATATATAAATGAAACACTGTCTAATGTAAACCAATCATACAGATTACTACAGGCAAATATTTCCTAAACCAATGTGATATTAAGCAGGAAAAATAATCACCAGAGCAAAAGAATAATGTATTGAAAATGCCTCCCTCCTCACATCTCTTCCTGCTTCTTTAGGCTCCCACGGTTCCAGGTCAGCTGTGGGAAGTCCTGGGTTGGCCAAAAAGTCCATTCATCTAGGAAATAGGTTGTTCATTAGTTTTTGGTGAAAATGAGAAAATGTGTCTTTTGTTTTTACTTAGACCCAGATGAACTTTTTGGCCAACCCAGTATGACAGCCTGAGGAAAATCCCACGGCTGGAGAGAATTCCCAGGAAACTTGTAACAGAAACCCACCATCCACAACAGTAAGTTTCCACTTACAGAGAATCTTTCAACATGTTCACCAATCTGTTTGAAAAGACCCATGGAAAGTCACACTTGCAGCACACAGGTCACCGCAGTTTCCCACTGGCTGCTAAAGTTCCCCTGACGCAGCAACAAGTGTATATTCCTCATGACGAAACATCACTGAGGACATACATTAGTATCACCTGCAGAATTTTGAAAAGTTTTCACATTATGTTATATTTAAATCTGTGTACTAATCTTCTGGGCCATGTCTACAGTGGCCACTTAGAGCCATGCCCCGCCAAGTATAGCAACTTCACGTTCAAAATGCAAAGCCCTCGTTCACGAATCGACACATGCTACCCAAATGAGCATCTTCCTGCCTTGAGAACGAAAGCATCCACCCGAGGGACTCCCCTGTCGCGGGGCTGCATTCCTAGAGTGGGAGAATCTGGGATCAAATCTCAACTTTGCCACCTAAAAGTGGCATTACAGCAATTAACTTCTCTGAGCCTCAGTATCTTCAGCCATAATGTAAATGTGTCAAGCCTTTTTTTAAACAGAGTGGCTGTGAGGATGAAATGAAACGTAATGAATCTAAGAACAACCTAGAATATGACTTGCTCAGTAAAGGCCTGGAGAACCTAAATAACATCTTGCAGTTAACTCCCCCCAGGCCTCTGCATTTGGAGGGGAGAGGATGATGAGGGATGCTGAGAAACACAGAGCCCTTTGGGTCACCATCATGCTAAGACTAAGGTTGACAGTGGTCACAGGACCATCTTTGACATTTCCAGCTCTGTCCTGGCTCTGGCGTCCAGCAGCACAGCATCCTGTTCACGTCACAGTGCCACCCTTGACCCCTGAGGAGAGAAGAGGTGCTGCTCCCGGCCGCCTTACCGTCATGATGAGCTTCTCCACACAGTCGGGCGCCACGCTGTGTAGGTGGGTGAGGTGCAGCTGGAGGTGGATCTTGTTGTTGAGCATGTCCTGACAGAGAGGGCAGCGGAGCATGGGCTGCACCGAGTGCTGCGTCATGGCGTGCACGCGCAGCCGGTTGACGTCGGCATTGCTGTACTTGCAATAGGGACACTGGTACATCTGTGGGGGACACAGCCACCCGCCGGTTGACTTCTCAGTTCCCGCGGCAATAGTGTCTGTCCCATCCCCGCCCACCTGAGACTTCACTCCCCACCCCACTCCCCCCAGGTATCTGAAATACTCTCCCACAGCACAGCCCCTCCAAGCCTCACCTGCTCCGGCTTGGTTTCCTCTGATGTTTTTGGTCTCTTTGAAGAAAGAGGGGACTCTGAGCTACCTGGGAAGGAGATGCGTTTGGAGGTTGCGGGAGAATCTGTCAGCTCCTTCTCTGCTTGGCTTGATGATGCTGGAAGGAAAAGCAGAAGATGTAATCCAGCAGCCAGGCCAGGCCAGCTCCCAGAGGGTGCGTGCTGGGTAAGAGTCAACATTCATTCATAGCTCAGGGTGTTTGTGAAACACCCAAGTTAAAGAAGGATGAGCATCTGGATGGGTTTATCGGGCATGGGGGGAAAGAAGCAGGCATTGCTTTCTGTTGCCTATGAATTTTTGTCACTGCACCACTTTAACAACTGAACACCAAGGAAAAAAGGTGAAGAAATGAACTAAAAAGCTTTGAGTTGGATAAACCTACATTCAGTCTGTTCTGATCCCCCTCCCCGCTGATCAAGACACAACCTGCTGGCTCATGAGGGTGGCTGGGGAAGTTTCACCAACTGCTCTACCAACCACGAGTCAACCCAGGAACCAGACAGACTCTCATAGATGTAATCAACGGTATGCTCCCAACTTTATTGTCACAGCTCTTGAAATCAAAGGAGACCTGATCAATGTGAACCAAAGCTTGATTTTTTGCATGTATCTGTTCACATGCAAAAAGTCAAGCTTTGGTTCAGCAACTTGCTTTTGGCAGGGAGACGTAACTTAAGAGCGGAACTAGGCAGGGCATGAATCCAACTTATAAACGAGCCAACGCTCCAGACACAAGAGTTTACTCAGAGTCGGTGGTTCAGAGAGAGAGTTTCCTATCTGCTGGCCCAGACCATGCCCTCTCACCCCCATGTCACCAAAAAAGACAAAACACTGACTACGGAGGAGGGCCACCTGAGGCTTAAGCAGCAAACAGTGGGCACAGAGTAGCGGTGGAAGGAGTTCTGTGAATCACAGAAAGAGACCTGCAAGATCTGGATAAGAAAACAGCTGGGCTAACAAGGTTTAACCAGGATAAATAAGCAGAGCTCCTCTCGCATAAATACAAATCCTCAAGTGATCAGATCTGGTTATTCTGAAACCTGGTCAGTAGCTTAAGGCTGGTCCTCTCACTTGTTTTGGATGGGGAACTCCATTTTTCAGAATCTCATTACAAGAGGCAAGAAGAAGAATCCTAAAAATGGTAGTGAGACAAGACATACCCACTGCCCGCTGCCCTCACTGAAAAATCATTTGACTCCACGTAGAGGCCATTGGTATGGAAAGCCTCATTTCTACTCTTTGGTCAGACTGCTTTCTGTCTCATCCGGTCTAGTTACCCAGGATGTGTTTCCAGCTTTGAGATTTGTTCTGACGTGGATACACAAGATGCTGTCATTACAGATGTGTGCTTTAATAAACAGTTGTAAAAAATCAATTTTGTTCATTAAAATCATAAGGCCACACAATATTTTGAGGGAAAAAAAAAAAGTGAAATGCAGGAAATATTCCAGGAAGTGGATGCTCTTCCCAGAATGCACATCTTGTGACCTTTAACCCCAGTATCTTGGTAACCTGGTCTACATAAGTTCGTAGAACATCTATTATTTAAAAAGTACAAGGACAAGCATATTACATACAGACCCCTCCTCCTCCCAACACACACATTCATAACAGTACTTTAATCTGTCTCGAATCGACTTCAAACCCATTTTGCTCTTAATGGGAGTTATTCATTTTCACTTGAAAGGTAATACATGACGGCTGGATATTTAATGTGATGGACGGGCTGCCGATTAACTAGGTGCTGTAACATTCTAGTCTGGTTCCCCCATGGCCCACTTCCCATCTCCCAGACCCCCTCAGCCCTGATCCCTCGAAACCCTGTGTCATGGGTTTTAGACCTCTGAGTCTGCCTACACACTCCCACAATAAGAGTCTTTAATTAATGTTTCAGGGACTTGAGATCTTCCTTTCCCCAGAAGATTCCTTATTCTCCATCATTTTTCATTTTTGCTTACTGGTTGTCTTCCATGTGTTGGAGGCATTAGGTGATACTTCAGAAGCCTGTTTGTTAGAGCCATCGTCCACCTTCCTCACTTCCACCTCCAGTCTGTAGGATTCAGGGTTTACAGTTAGGAAGGAGCTGCCGTATGGCTCTCCCTTCCTCTAGGGGCGAGCCAGGATACAGAATTCTCCTCTGAACACCCATCTCCGTCTTTTTAGTTAGTTTGCCTGACCTGAAACAACACTTGCTTTTAAAGGACTGTGATGCCACCTTGTCAGTGCCCTCCATCTATGCCACCCACCCCCTGCCCTGCCCAGAATGACTGTCAGCCCTGCAGTTGACGGGCAGTGTGATGAACAACTAGGAGGCTGAGACCACCAGACTCGTCTCACTCACTGAAAAAAGCAAACCCAGGGTAACCCAGTGCAGCATTAGTTTCCTCATATGACCAAAGGGTCCATCCTCTTCCTTCAGTGCTGAACGTGTGATGAATTGTGAAGAGGTTGCAGAGGTGAGGATTCTGGTTTCAGAAGCCACTCTTCTTCTCCCTTTGGATGAAGAGGGGGACTTTTATTATCTCCACCACCCCCCCTCCTCCACCCCGCCACCGCCATTCTCTCATATTGCTTTGGGATTCTAAAGGCTTCCTTTGTATGCTCAAGCTAAGGAGTCCTTCTAAAGTGTTTTTAAAAAATAAAATCAGCACTCACTCACTCATTCCTCTTTCTCTGGAGCAACACAGCAGCCCAGCTCTAATACAAAACCCTGCATCCACTGGTGTAAAAACTTCCAGGGCTCATCCCACTTCTGTCTGGGGCAATCTGCATTTTTATTAGATCAGATTTGTCTAGAAGTGGACGTTAGCCACCTAGGCTTCTTCTCTAAAGATAAAGCCGTGCATTTCTCATATCAGAGTCTGTTAACACCCAGTTACAATTCCACTGTGCATCCCTGGGTGATGTGGGGACTGCTCCAAAGAGTTAGGTTAACGAGGCTGACAGGCCTCCTCCCAGCCTGACCCCAGACATTAAAATGCCAGT
Source organism: Ovis canadensis (assembly GCF_042477335.2). Lineage (NCBI taxonomy): Eukaryota > Metazoa > Chordata > Mammalia > Artiodactyla > Bovidae > Ovis > Ovis canadensis. Next base: position 51,509,133 of record NC_091258.1, on the reverse strand, counting down.
CCCTATCAAACCATGGTGCCAAAGCCTTTATAAAATTTCTGTAGATGGGCAAACAGCTGTGCAGCTTCTCCGTCGGCAGGCTGAAACAGGCTTTACTCCTGGCCATGACAGTCTAACCTTTTCTCAAGCTGCTTCTCTCTGAACAACTTCTCAAGGGTCAGAGTCCTAAAGTCAGTTCCTACTTCCGTTCTGTCACTAGCATCCATTGTGGGCCATCAGTAAATGAGGTAGTACAAATACCAAAAGGAAAAGCAATGTGGTTTCAAGGTTTTCCAAAAGTCTAACTTAAATTCTAAGACATGTCACAAGTCTAGAGAAAACATTTTATTTGTTAAAAAAATTAATTAGTGGTCACTTGAAGGCCATTATGACATCACAGCAGTAAAATACAAACATGCATCCAGAGACAAGCAGTGCCTGGAACCACTGGTTTATACTGGTCACAACTGGAAGGGTTACAACCTGTAGTGGCTTCTTCAACAAAGACAAACTGAACAGGAGTGGACGTTGGCCACCTGTTCAGTTAGCAGAACTGAACAGTCTAGATCTTTTACAAAAAGGCATGGTTAAGTAAACCATGGGACAGCTTCTTCCCTATTAGATGAGGTTACATATGATAGCTATGCAGCAATGTGGAAAAGTCCTTGAGAATGTCAATCTGAAGAAACAAAAAAGATAAAATGTGTATTATACCATGATACAGCTCTGTAAAAAAACAGGGATTAGGAAAAAGACCGAATGAAAATGTATTTAGGTGATGGACCTAAATTTAGGTCATAGACCATTTCCCCATTTTGTCATGCAGTTATATTATTTTTAATATTGTAATTAAAGTGTTCAGAATTTAAATTCAACTGTCCATGAAAATGTGGATATTTGGATCCATACTGTGCAAAACCTCAGGTGGTATTTTTTACTTTGCCGGTTAAAGCAATTTTTCCTCATTTTGGCAGCTGTGTCATATGAAAATATGTGTTAAATCTCAATGAATCTTCCATAGGCAACATGCTGGGCTCCTGGCACTTCAAAAGGTTTAAAAACATGGCCAGGAATCACACAAGTGCACGCGCCGTGGATGACACACTCTGTAAAGCCAGGCAAGAGGGATGCTGGGACAGTGAAATGCTGGGTCAAACCCCAACCACAGCCTGACAGTGTGAGCTGTGGCTTCCTTACCATGCAGACTTTCGCAGGCGTGAACAAAACACTTGGTCAACTTGTCAGGGGTTGAGGTTGCCCCACCCAACTGGCTGGTGAGGCACAAAAAGGACCTGCACGTGGTGGTTATGCAGGACACAAAATTCAAAATCAATTCTGGGCCGAAAGCCCCTATTCCCCCTTAAACTGGGATGTGCTGGCCACTGTAAGAGAGAGACGGGTGCTGAGGGAGGCAGACCTGATCGATGACTCTCTGTTTTATTCTCTGAGGTTCCTCTACATTCCAGGCAGAAGAATTTCATTTCAAAGGGAAAGACAGTAGTCACTGCATGGCTTCCTGAGGAAAAACTAAAACCACTTCTGTGACATCAACAAACAGGTATTCTTTGTTTGTAACATATCTGCTTCAGTTCAGTTCAGTTCAGTCGCTCAGTCATGTCTGACTCTTTGCGACCCCATGAATTGCAGCACGCCAGGCCTCCCTGTCCATCACCAACTCCCAGAGTTCACTTAAACTCATGTTCATCGAATCAGTGATGCCATCCAGCCATCTCATCCTCTGTCGTCCCCTTCTCCTCCTGCCCCCAATCCCTCCCAGCATCAGAGTCTTTTCCAATGAGTCAACTCTTCGCATGAGGTGGCCAAAGTATTGGAGTTTCAGCTTTGGCATCATTCCTTCCAAAGAACACGCAGGGCTGATCTTCAGAATGGACTGGTTGGATCTCCTTGCAGTCCAAGGGACTCTCAAGAGTCTTCTCCAACACCACAGTTCAAAAGCATCTATTCTTCGGCCCTCAGCTTTCTTCACAGTCCAACTCTCACATCTGTACATGACTACTGGAAAAACCATAGCCTTGACTAGATGGACCTTTGTTGGCAAAGTAATGTTTCTGCTTTTCAATATGCTATCTAGGTTGGTCATAACTTTTCTTCCAAGGAGTAAGCATCTTTTAATTTCATGGCTGCAGTCACCATCTGCAGTGTTTTTGGAGCCCCCCCAAAATAAAGTCTGACAGTTTCCACTGTTTCCCCATCTGCTTAGGGAGTGTTTAACCTAAAAGTAATTACTTAAAAATTTGCTTCTCCTGTCATATTAATTAGAGGGAGCAGGAGCAGAAGAGAGGTGATCTGAATTCAAGCAAGTTTTATTTGCAGTTTTGAAGACATGGTCTTACTCTGTTCTAAGCACACAGAATAATTAAAACAAGCCTAGTAAAGGGCTTCAGGCAGGAGGTGACTAACTGTGAAGAATAGGCAAGAATAATATCATGCAGGGGGCTTATCAAGTGGTCAGGTACGGTAGAAATACACAGCCCCTTTAACTTGACTTGATAAAACCACTTTTATAGAACCAATTCTAACCCAATTCCAATCCTCACTAGTAAACTAAAATCCAAGTCACTGAAATTTTGGTGGCAGAAAGCTTCAGAGTTGTACTCACGAGACCGTGGACAGCCTGCAGACTTTCTCACCTAGTGAGGTGGCTGTACAACTCAAGCCAAGGAGGGCAGGGATTTGCTGCCTCCTGAAAAAGAAACCTGAAGAAAAACTGGCAATGGAACAGAAATGGAACCTTATAGTACGCAGTGTTGGGTTTTCTCTAGTCATTACCCAAGACATTGACTCGTCCTCCAAGATAATCGAAAGTACCAGAAATTTTAGTTTCATGAGCAAAATTCACCTGCTCGTCACTCACCACATCAGTGGTGGTGTTTGCGTGGTGGACATTCTTTGTCACAGGCCTGCACTTGGCCAGAGTCCTCCCTTGAGGAAACCAGGGCCTGTGCTGAGCGTCCACACTGCTGGACATCCATCTGCTTGCCATCTTGCCACCTGCTTGCAATTGCCTCCCCAGAGCAGAGGCTAGGGGTTTCGTGTCGCGTCTTCCACGGCGGTACTACACTTGGTAAGTGGCCAGAGATCTGGTTAAACTCTCTCCCTTTCCTACTGTAGAGAACGACGGTTCCTCTAAAGGGTCTGCTCTGCTGCCAACTTGGTCGTTGAACATGCACAGCTCCCTTCTGCCTCCAGCCAAGCGCTTAAAGTCATTTCAAAGAGGAATTGGGGGTCTATGAGGTGAAGGTGAGCACTGGCACAGCCAGCGGGGGTCTTCACGCTCATTTCCTCCCTTCTTGGCATGGTGGAAGTGGTGTTCCACCAAAGTGCCAACCCTTTTCCTTCCGGTGAAGGCCTGGGAGGCTGCCTGAAGTGTCATCCTTGTGAAAGACCAAAGGCAGCCACCACCCCCACTTCTCAGCCATCAGACTCTAAGCTAAAGCACCACTGACAGCCCCTCCATCTAAACTTCCATCTCCCAAACCAGCAACATAATGGAGGAGCCAATTAAATGATTATTAATTCATGCTACTTTCCGTAAGCCAGAGGTTCTCATCGCCTTGTGTTCCGTAAACCAGCTTGCCACCTGCCCCAGAAATTTACAGCAATCTTTTCTATCTATCTCCATTGACTAAGGAGAAAAAAACCACATTCGTACAACTCCAGACTTGATGCTTGAGTTTGAGATAATGACGCCAGCACACTAGTCACAGAAGCTTCACCAGACCTGAAAATGGTCATTCGGCTCATAACAAAAATGCAATGCAAGGGGCAGTGAGCTCTCTCCACAGCCAACCACCCAGCTTTTCAGAGGCCCCACACTCCCCTCTAGAAAGCAGAAGTGCACGGCTTCCAGAGGACGCTCTGTGCTCCTCACTGTCGTTGGCTCGGGGCCGCTCTTGCCATCTGCTTGCAATTCCCTCCCCAGAGCAGAGGCTAGGGTTTTGTGCTGCATCTCCTGCGGAGCTACTACACTTGATAAGTGGCCAGAGATCTGGCTAAACTCTCTCGCCTCCCTACTATAGCGAACGACAGTTCCTCCAAAGGGTCTGCTCTGCTGCCAACTTGGTTGATGAACATGCACGGTTCTCATTCTGCCTCCAGCCGAGCACTTAAAGTCATTTCAAAGAGGAATCAGCAGACTGTGTGAGGCGAAGGTGAGCACTGGCACAGCCGGTGGGGGTCCTCAGGCCCTGGCCAGCGCCCTTCCCCAAGAACTCTGTCCTAGAGTCCAGCCCGGTGAGGTGAAGAGCCTTCTATTCAAAACACAGTCCCAGTCTGAGTAACTGCAGGCTACGCTGCTTCTGTACATCTCTAGATAGAGAAGTTCAGACACCTACTCAAAAAGGCAGACGAGCACACCTAGGTAGCAAGACACAGGCCTCATGGACTCATCACTTATAGCTTCCTGTTTCCATGGAGCATTTCAAAGAAAGCTTGAGTTCTACTACAGATGGGTGTGACTGCTGCTGGGGAATGGCTCATTAGTTTTGTCCACCACCTCGAAGGTGAACCAGATAGCTCAGCACTTTGAAAACCCAGAAACTCTTTGCTATTGTTATTTTGATTTTTATTTGGAAATATAGATTCATAGGGAGTTTCAAGAATAGTACAGGGAGGTCTGTTCCCCCTTCACCAAGTGTTACTTTTTAACCAGGGTTGAGATAAAGAGTGCCAGGTCTCTGATCACTCCTCATCATGACCACGTCTCCCCCCTCCCATTCCTACAATCTAGATTCCATTGGCCAGACCAGAACTCGTGTCTCCTCTGCACACTTCTATCTTATAGGAAAGCTTAGTCCCTCCCTCATATGCCGAGGACTCAGAGGTCTGCCATCCAGCTAAAGGAGAAATAGGTCTCAAACTTCACACCTGTCACGGAGACCAGAGCCCCAACATTCTCAACTTCAAATGAGCCCCAGAAATCCCCTGGAAAACTTGCTAAAAGGCAGCCCCCACCCCCTGCAACAGGTCTGATTCAGAGAACCTGCATTTCCAGTGGGTTCCCAGGTGATGCCGATAGTCCCACCACATTTTTGAGAACCACCATTAGAGCTAAAGCTCTCTGTAATCGGCAGGGACCATACCACCTCTCGGCTGGACTAGAATGAAATACGGGGGCCTGGCAGGTGCGGGCGATCAGGGAGTCCACTTTCAAATGATTCTTGCTGCAAATGATACTCTCATCATCCACACGTGGGGATGAGAGCTAGGCCTGGTCTCGAAGCTCGATGTTTTCCCCCTCGGGCCAAAGGTGAAAGATTAAATATGGCTGTCCCTCAGGGAATGTGCCTGCTCTAAGCCAACACAAACACACTTTCAAAGCCAGAAAATCAGAAGAAGTAACCTCCACATGTTCTGTCAGCTGTGTAACCCAGAATGACGATAGGCTGCCTTGCTATCAAAGTCTCGGTCATTCCACATGTCCTGGAGAACCTTCGTGAACAGGACAAACACCTCTAGGATCTCTCCACTCTGCAGAAGGAGGCAGCATCTTTTTGGTCTTGGCACGTGTGGGCCACACCAGCCAAGGCTCCCTTGGCTTGGACCCTGGGAAGGGTGCAGAGGCCCCCCCTGGCCCCCGTGTCATCAAGTCAGCACTCTGGGAACAGGTGTCATGCCACGCTGTCCCAGCAGGCAGCCAGGGTGCGATGGCGAGTCCATGCTGAGTGCCGGCTGCTGTGGCTTGTCTCCATCTTCAGGGAAAAAACTGTGCTAAGTCCCACATCAGAGGCATCAATCTGCTGTACTAATTCCATGTTGAAATATGTTTAAGGCTGCTTAACTACACTGATTTGCACTCCCAAAAGGCCATCCCACAATTCAGTTTCAAGATACCTTGTACCCTCTGTGTCAAGTTTCTGAATGAACCACCAGTCAAAACAGAGCCACCAGCCACCACTTCGTTTAGACCAACAGCAGCTGTCAGGGTACTTAATAATAACTTTTGAGCCTGGGGCTGCCACCTGGAGCCTGGCTTGGGCCAGCAGGCAGGGACGAAAGAGGCCAAGACCGAATTCCTCACTTAGTGGTATCAAATCCGTCTGCCTGCCTCTGGGCTCTGGTCAGCTCTGCCCGTCTTCTCCTGGCAGAGCCCGCTGGGCTGTGCACAGATGCCCCCTGCAGCTGTGGTCACGGTGCCCAGTTGGGGGCACCTTGGGCTCTGCATCACCACTCTGCCCTCTGGCTTCACTACAGATTGTGACAACCATGGACTTGGGAAAAAACTAGAACAGGGAGAACCTTAGAGACACTTGAACTGACAGCAAAAAGTCCAGAGGTGTGAGATGTAGGTCAAAACAGGAGGCGATGTGGGTCATGCTGGGACCAGACCACGGTTAATTAACAAGCTCATCCCACCCGTATCAGATCCAACCTTAATGAGGTTAGTGAGGTCCTCTGAGCCCCAACACAGCACAGGCTCCCAGAGACCAAACTAAAAGGATACTCTTCCAGGTTCTTCTCCATTTCAAACCTATCTTCATCTTCATTCATAAGACACTTCACTAAATTTTAAGAGGCGGCACTCGTGTAACGCACACAATCTGTGTCCAGCATAGTGACAGATACAAAGAGCCCCGCACTTCAGTTCTCTGCCACCCCCCCCCCCAAGCCCCCCGACGAATCAACCTGCCTGGGACCCACCAAGGATTGCTCTTGGTTCGTCCAGGTTTGGCAGGAGTTTGACAATCTGCGCTGGAGGAGAAAGACATTGACTCGGATCCCTGGAAGGACTGAAAAATGGGAATAGCAGTCCACTTTACCCTGTGGCTTTCAAATACTGGCAGCCTGGAGATGTCGCCCCCTGGAGTTTGTACAGCAGGGGCGGGGGAGCCCACACTGAACACTGCTTCTCACTCCCCACCATGTCCCCCAGCTCAGTTTATGCACAGCCTCCAAGGGCCCAGAAGGGACAAGGTGTGTGAAGGGGTGGGGCAGACGGCTCGAGGGCACCTGGGGGTACTCCTTGAGAACTCTTGTCTTCCCCGGCCAAGTTTTCTTTACACAAAGGCACCAGCCCCCCTGCTAAGGAACAGAGCTCACGGTCTGCAGGGCTGCTACGACCTGGCTGGAGTCCTGCTGTGTGAACTTGGGCATTTCAACTGACTACAGTGGACTTCCAGTTCCACATCTGACGGTGAGAGGACAGTGTCCAATCACAGGGCTTCCGGGAGGCCAGGAGGAGAGATGAGGCACATGAAGCCCACCAGAGCCAAGCACATGGTGAGAGTACAAACATTTGTTACGATGGGTTTCATCTTCAGAAGCATCTCTAGGGAATAATACAGGTGCACGGACAGCCATGGAACCCCAGGGTGAGGACAGAGGCCTGGCTTTGAGGACAAGCACAGGCATCCTACACCCACCTTTTCTGTGAATCGACGCAGGAGAATCCTACTCCCCCTGTGGGCTTAATATCTAAAAGGCATAAAACCAAATAACCTGCACTTGAAAATGTTCATGGTTATGCTATTTCACCAGCTGATTGTTAATGAAATATTCAGACGTATTAAGCACTTGCTAGGAAATTATAAAAATGCATGTGTGGGTTGGGGACAAGTGAACAGGTAGAGTACGGAAGATTTTTAGGGCAACAAAAACACCCTGTAGGATATTATAGTGACAGCCGTATGTCCAAACCCACAGAATGTATGTCAAGAGTAAATCATAAGGTGAACTGTGAATTCTGTATTATTAGGATAGATCAGTGTAGTAGGTTCTTCATTGGTTAAAAAAAAAAGTGCATCCTGGTGAGTGACGTTGATAATGGGGGAAGCTATGATTGGAGATGGCACAGAGGGTATATCAGAAATCTCTGTACCTCTCAATTTTGTTGTAAACCTAAAGCAGCACTAAGAAATGTCTTTAAAAAACAAAACACACACAAAAATATGAATGAATGCCATGTGCCCCTAACCATAAAGAGCTGACAATACTGCCTGACAACTAGAGAAACAGGATCTTCAAGTCTTCTCCAATCTTCATACAGTTAAGGGAACGCTCCTATGTCATATGGTTCTTCAGCTTTATAATCCAGGGAATATACTCTGACCCAGAAGGCAAATCACCGTTTGATCACAAATCTGACAGCCAGGACTTTCCCAATGATGAGTTTTGGTTCTCTAGCCTGATAAATAAAGATAATGTTGCACATGGGGAAGAATGTGAGACCCTAACGAAAGTGCTCTGACATCCCCTGAGAAAGGCACTGCAGTGTGTTTTGTATTTTTAGATCATGGTCATGATTCTAGTAACTGAGGTGCTTCCCCTATCAGGACAACACCTAACACTGAAACAAAGCAGGAAGATTAACATGGCCAAGTTGCAGGAGTAATAGGCAAACCTATAAGTTATTTGCTACAGCCATGAAAACAATCTACTCCTTCAACTCCAGGTTCACTGCCTTCTAACCATGCCTTGACAATTCTCATCACACCATTACCATAGTTATATGCTTGCACATGATGTCCTTTCTAGAAAGTGAGTTCCAACTACTTTTTTTTTTTCATATCCCACATCTGCACAAAGAGTATTTGCTCAGTTGATGTGGTGTCTCTCTCTCTTATGACTTTATATAAATTCTCAAAGCTGAGACCTTTGAATTACTGGAATTCAGGCAAGTCCAGATATACGCCATACCCTGTATCTATTTTTGCTTCTCAACATAAAAATAGTTCAAATGGTTTGTTTTCAACTGTGAGACAGAAATCTGCCTGCAGTGATTTAAGCCTTCAAGTTATACTGAAAGTGGCCTGGAATAAAAAAAAAAGGGTGGAGGAAGGGAAAAGCTGACTTAGTCACACAATTCCCATCTGCGTGTGGAAATGTAAAACCAAAAATGGATTCCGTCGGCAAGGATGGGAACCACACCAGGGCCATGCAAGCCAGGCTCCCAGCACTCCCTCTCATGTACCCTACTGCAAAGACAAATTTATTTTAGGGTCAGGTGAAGAGATGGAACCAGATTCTGAAAGGACACAGAATTAGACCAAAATGATTTTCGTAGAGGTGGTGAAGGGCCTGGTTTCCAGCCCGCAACAGGTCTGGGACACGGGGATCCACTCAGAGGTGACACAAGAGTCTCCAAAGATTCCCCCAGGGATATCGTCATCACCGGCTCTGACAGTTTGTGTGACGTGCCCAGTGACGGGCCAGGTGAGAGCAACAGTGTTGTTTTTGTCACTCAGTCACAAAGTCACGTCCGACTCTCTGCAACCCCAAGAAAGGCCTACCACAGAAAAAGACTAAGAGGCCGTGTGGACTCTTAATCCACTCCTCATCCATGCTTTCTCCACTACCTGGAAACCAGGAACATCCTTGCAAATTACGAGCATTCTGACCTTAGAAATGAAGATTCTCCAAGATTCTACACCACTGTACAACTGTCCCTCCTCCATTCACAGTTTTAAGAAATCCCAGAAACACAAGAACCCACTGAGTCCAAACCAGCTGCTTTACAAACCGTGAAACGGAGGTCCAGAGATGAGAGGTTACATAACTAAACATTGGCAGAACCAAGGCAGTGAGCCCCAGGCTTCTGCCTCCTGGTAGCACAGAGCGATTCCTCTCAGCACATACCTCCTTTTGTCTTTATGAACTCAATTTTTTTTTTTTTTTTAGTATTGTTTCAGCCTCTTTCCTTTCTCTGCCACAGATTACATTTCAGCCACTCAGTTCCCCACACAATGGCATTCCTATTTATACAAAGCTGTAAACAACAGCGAGAAGAGGGGGAGGGCTGGTAATAGATTTCCACCAGGATGTGCCTGACCTGCTTTTTTTCAACTTCAGTAATTAGAAAGGCAGTGGGTCTGCAGGAATTATTCATACGCAGCAAGAGCCGTACACTATACATTTATGTTAAACATGTCAAATCCGATTGAAATCATGCCTGCCAGCACCATATTCCATAAACACACTTTTCCCCAACAGCCGTCCAGACCTTGCCAGCCCATTAATACCCCCCTTTAATAGCAATCTTCCATAGATTCAAATCAGGGATGCTCCGCTGCACTAATTGCTGTGTGTTAGGTGAGCATCATGGATTGAAAAAAATTAATAAAAATCCCTTCAGGCCATTCCCCTTGAAGAGCAAAGCTCTAGCTACAATTCTAACTCCAAATGTTACAAAAATGCAAACATGAACTTCAGTAAGGGATTTCTGAAGTGTTACCATGTTGTCATTTTAAGTTGGATTGTTGCCCCATCTTTTGTTTGTTTGTTTGTTTAAAGCGCTAATACCCCCAATCATCCTGTCTCAAATTAGCTTAACTAGACCCAGCCTAGTGCTCCAAGCCTGGAAACCATGGCGGCTACAAGATTTAAATAACCATCCTGCCATGATTCTTTGCCAAGAGTTCAATTTTTTCTCCTAATTATTGGTGATAAAGCATCACATTAATTGTATATCACTTAATTTATAGCAATTAATGATTGATTGGATAATCACTGCATTAATTATTGTTCAGTTGCTGACACTGGGGGCTCTTCAGTCTACAGCACGCACTTTCAAATCCACACTGGTGAAAGAGAACAAGCGATCACTTTCACATTGTAAAAGAGAAAACCACAGAGTTGGATGGTGGAAATGGCTGTGCATTAGGCTCTGCTTCAAAGACCCTTCCTGCATGCTCCAGGGACCCAGAGGAGCGCTTCACACTTGCCTTGAGTAGATGTGACTCTCAAGTATTTACCAAGGGCTTGTCCATGTGCCACCACATCCCATCATAAAACCCAGGTTCCGGCTGGTGGGTATCACTTGTCTGTGTTTTCAAGGGGAGGCATCCAAGCCTCCCAAAGGCCAAGGTCATTCACTAACTGGTGGGCTTCCTGACTCCAAACCTACAGAGGTCTTTCCGTTCTACCAACCTGCTCTCAGACTGAGCATCACGCTCTTACTATGAGGCACATTCATGGCCGGCAGCCCCACTCAAGCTGAACGCACAGGTGGCGGTCATGTTGCTGTTTTCCACTGCACCACTTTAGAAGAGTGAGTGTTACTCTCTACACTCAGAAGGGGGGTAAAAACTGGATCAGATGGGTAGACTGAAAAAGCATTTTTGGAGAGGAGAATAGGAAACTTAGCACCCTATATCAGAAATATATGGAAGAGCCCATATGCAAACCCAAACCATCTGTATGCCTTCTGGCAACTTGCTAAGCTCCATGGGACTCCACTTACTTATCTGGAAAATGGTGGAAGGGGGCACAAGGGAGTGGGTCCTTCCAGTATCTACTGTATTTCACAGAGTAGGGGGTGAGAATCAAATGAAATAACGTATATAAGGCAGTGCTGCCTAACTTCCTCACAAGGCAGGACACACAGAAAACAACGGCAAGTCAGTATCAGCAGATGAAGGCACACGTGCCCCTGGCCTGAGCGTGGCCCCCTGCCTCCACGAGCCACCCAAGGGCGGTGGAGATGGGTACCTGTGAGCCTTTCACCGGCTGGGCGTGACGCTGGAGACCAGTGCCTGCCTCACAGTTACAGCTTAACATAGCCTGAGGAGTAACTAGAAGGTGCTAGGAGAACTGGGGCACAGTCTTTCAGGGTTAGTTTTGCTCCTCCTGAGTATCTGTATGGCTGATATGCTAGCTGCTAGCCACAGGCTGTTGAAATTTAAGTTCATTGAAATGAAATAAAATGTAAAGCTGAGCTAGCTCCTCTGTGGTACTAGCTATGTGTCAAGTACTCAAGAGCCATAGGTGGCCAGTGGCTGCTGTATTGTACAGTGCAGACGCAGAGCATCTTTATGGACACAGGAAGTTCCCCGCGACCGCGCTGATCTGCAGTAACACTGTTTGATGACTGGGCGTTCCTGTGGAGTGTTACACTCCCTGAAGGCAAGGCTCATAATCTCAAGGAAACTGGGATCAGTGGGACTCTGCTCAGTGCCCGGCACGCAGTAGGGAGCCAACCACTGACTGTGGGATTGATGCCCCCGTGATTCAAGTCTCTCTTCTGCTTGTCTTGCTGCCGCTCAAGGTAAAAGACCTGATTCCTCAAGGAAAGAAGCTCACCAAACAACAAAAAGGAAATCAGGAGTCCCATCCCTAAGTAAAATAACAAATTTTAGTAAAGATTATCTGTTCCTGTGCAAACCCTTGAATTACATAATCAATAGCTGAGAAAATGCCAATTATCCAGGCCCATTTCAAATATGACTAATCTGCATCCTGAGCAGCCACTAATCAACAGGACAAATTGTGAAATCGCTACTTATTTATTTGCTGGGAGGAAGCACTCCCCATCATATTTAATCAGAGAGGAACAGCTCAATTTAGGGAGTAAATGGAACAAACAGACATTTTTTATAAAATACTAAGGATCCCAAAGAAAGCTCAGGAGAGGCTGCTGGCACCTGTATTGATTCCAAGATCAAATTGGCCCAACGCACCTTAATAAAGCCTGTCATTACACACGCAAACAACAAAGACAGTTTTAAGCTTCAGGTCAAGAGAGAATTGTTTGCAGGAGTCACGGAAGAATTTTCCCTTCTTTCTTTACTTCTGTGCTACTGGCAACATGCATCTCTGAGTTATTCATTCTGTCTCTGTCTTAGAGATAAAGATTAAGTATGGCCTGTTGCTTGAATGACTGAATGAGAAAGCAGAGTCTTATTAAAGACAGTGGCACTTTTCAGTGCTTATTTCCAGTCTTCATATAGTCTCATGACCACCCGGCATTGTCCACCAGTCCAGTGAAGGCATACTCCTATTGAATTACAAATACTCTGCTGTTTGTTGCTGTTCAGTTGCTAGGTGGGGACTCTGCATCCCCACGAACTGCAGCACGCCCAGCTTCCCCATCCTTCACCATCTCCTGGAGTCTGCACAAACGCATGTCCATTGAGTCGCTGATGCCATCCAGCCATCTCATCCTCTGTCTCCTCCTGCCATCAGTCACTCTGAATGAGATTTAATGGAACTGCCCTCAACAAAGGTTACCCTAACCTGCTCTAAGGATCAGAGAAGCTCATACCAAGTGCTTGCCTGGCACACAGTAGGAGCTTTGCAAATGGTTCCAGTGTTCTCTCAGGGTCCTTTGCTCACAGAATGCAGGAAGCATGTACCACCTGCCGTTTGCACAAGCACACTAAATCCTATGCTACTTCCCCCAGCTTCTCAAAACAACTGCCTGGCAACAGTTCTACATTCAAATGGGAGGAGAAAATGCCGCTAGGTTTCCTCATCTTATTTAACTAAACTACAAATGAAACCAAAAAAAAAAAAAAAAAAAAACCCTCCTGATACTGAGTTACTTTATGCCAGGCACTGTTCCAAGCTTCCCAGGTTCAAGTAACCCTCAGAGCAATGCTATGGAAATAGGGGGTTTTCTTAATGCCCATCTCATAGAAGAAAACTGAGGCTCAGAAAAGTGCCTGGAGCAAGGTCACTGAGCCAGAACATCCCAGGGGCAGGATTAGAAACCAGGCACCCAAATTGTGAAAACAAAGGATGGACTGGCCTGGACGGCAACTCAAGACTTCAGACTGTGTCTGCAAAATCCCCCTAACCCAGCTCACTTCCTCCGGGCAGATGTGTGTCAGCCAAGTCTGTGTAGACCTCATCTGAACATTACAGCAGAGTCTGGGATCCTGACCCCTGGGAGGCACACAGGACAACCCTCCCCGCATGCTCAGGGCCTCCGAGTGTGGATGCCCATCCCCTAGTCCCTGGTCCTACCTTCCAGACCGTCCTAGGGGGCTCGCCCTGGCCCTCGGCTTTAGCATGAGCACAGGCCTCTGGATACCACAGTGCCCAGTGCAAAGGGGGAGGATGTGCAGCAGGGAAGGGAAAACCCGCCCAGGAACAGGACAGTGACATCCCTTGATGCCCAGACGCTGTCACACTCGAACTTCTCTCTTCTAGGCTGAAAGCCCCGATTCCTTCAGCCTCTTCTCAGGTGGTATTGCTCAGCTTTCAGTCATTTTCATTGCTCTCCCCTGGCCTCCCTCCAAGATTCTGTATCTTGTTTAAATAGTAAAGGCCAACACTGAACGTGATTTAAGAACAGTCATGCCTGGAAAAGTAACAAAGGCCCAACCAATACGGACTCCAGAAGGCAAATATTTTCTCAAAAGAAAAAAAAATCGAAGTATTACAATATTAATAATGGAAGTCAGTAAGAACCAGGTTGACCAAATACAATGATTTCTGTGGCTTGTCACATCACATCCTCTAATTACGGTGGTGTTTCTGGGAGACGTCTCTGGCCTGATAAGTCTTCTCAGAAACCATATGCTCCTCCTCAAAAAAGAACCAAGATTTTCCTCTAAGTCTCAGCAACTCTCTCCCTCGATACAGAAACCCTGTCATCCTGAGAGAAGGCCACTCCCCACTTCTCTAACAGCACCTTTTCCAGAAACAGCACTTCCTTTCCTAACTTCTTCCATTTCCTCTGCTTTTGCTTAGACGTCCCCCTGCCTCCCCTTTGGGCCAAAGCAGGACACCAGGGATACAAAGAGGCTGCCTGGGACCCCCAAATGCAGGATGAAGCCCACCCTCCACACTGCTGACTCCTTAGAGACTTGGGGGTGACCCTGATTAAGTTCCACGTGGCAAGTCCCTCCACTCGGTTTGTGAGCAGTGTGGGACAGGGCCCCAGACCTTCCATGGAGGAAGAATCACACCAAGGGCAAAAACAACAACAGGGAGGAGGTGTGAAGGAAACGTGACCCCAAAACACAGCAGCCCCAGGACAGCGCCAGCCACCCGGATGCCTGCTCAATCAGTAAGCTGGCTCTGTGGCCATTTCAAGCAACTTTTAAAATTCCTTAATATAAAGTAATAGGAGAAGGAAGGTGACCACTGCAACAGAGCAAGAATACAATCCTTTTCCCACCCGCAGAGAACTGGCTGAGCCGTTCTGAGCGAGCCGAGGCTGCGCCTGCCCCTGGCCTGTTTGCCGCCCTCCTCCAGGAGAGGAACATGGGGGCTGGAGAGCAGCCACACACGCTACCTGTCCACTTGCTCTGGTCCTTCTCGCCTCCACTCTCCTGGTCTTTAGCGAGCTCCTCGGGATCAGCAGCCGCTTCACTGGGCCCTTCAACATCTTCAATGGCTTCTTCTGCAAGAGAAGAAAATGAAAACATCAAGGACTAAAAGTAGACAGAAGATGGAGGACTCTTGGCTGCTACTCCAAAGAAGTACCCGCCACAAAACGCAGGCAGCCAACAACTGTCCCCCAGCCACACAGTGAGCCCCGAGAGGCTGGCCGCACTAGGGATGCACGGTCTGGGGGCGGTGGTGGGAACTTTCCTTCCCACTCACTGGCAGGAGACTGCAGCTTGGTCTAGACGTGCAGACACTCGGTATTCTGAGATGGATTCCAAATACCTCGTTTGAGCTTTTCTTATTGAAAAGCCAATCCTGTTGAGGAAATAACTCCAACTGGGTTCTGAAATCACATACAAGTCTTTAACACTTGCAGATGCAAAAAGTGCCACAGGCTTGCTTCTTGCCTAGCTCTGACCACACTGAGAACTGGCATTGAACTAGACCTTGCATAAGGCTTCGTGGTGCCTGAGCACCTGCCAGATTGTGGTGGGTTTTTTGTTGTTGTGTTTTTTTTTTTTTACAGTCATTCATATTCTGAAGAGTCACAGAATATCAGTGATATGATTTCATCAGTGTGCAGAGGTCCAGGAAACAAACATCGATGGGTTCGCCAGGCATCAGTGGCGAGAAGCTAGATCTGTAGAGAAAGGGAAACAATTCCTTATCCAAATCATACACTCCTGTTTGAAGTCATTCCATTCTTCACCCGCCACTGGCTTAAAACAAACCAAGGAAATTCTCTCCAGCTCAACACACACTACTTCAGTGAAGGAAAAAGAATGGTCATTTCCAACATGAGGTTAATCACAAAGTAAAATGCCACTCGCTTGCCAAAGTGGGGATGAAGAGGGTAAAACACTCTGGATGCTGAGGGAAAGGAAGTGGGGCATCTTTCACTTGTTCTCCTGGCCCTATGGACCATTATTTAAAACATTCAATAAGAACAGGTAAATGAATGAATAAGGTGAGCAAACCAAAGTAGGTTGATGAGGAAATCGTTAGACTTTGAAGAGCACAGCTTCCTGGATGTGGAGACACTGAAGCCCACATCTGTCACCCAAGACCACTGCCAGACAAGATCCATGGGACTAAGGCTGTTGGCCCACGGACCTGGGGTTATTCTGACATCACCCTGGGTCTCTCTAGCCCCAACTCCACTTTTCAACATTTCAAGGTGTGACACTAACGACCCTCCAGAAAACAGTGTCTGAATTTCATCTCATAAAAGGGAGTAAAAAGAGTTCAAAGTAAGCTGACCTCAGAGGATTTAAGAAGCACTTGAGGAAGAAAGTATCTGTTTAGAGCCGGATTCTCCTAACTCTTCCCAAAAAGACAATGAAAGACCAAGAGCTGGAAGATGGAACTAGAGGTCGGGGAACATTTCTTCATTACCACGAAGAGGGCATGTAAGAGTCAGTCATGGGGAACACGCATGAGAGGAGATACTGCTTGTTTTCCTCTTCAACTAAGAGGCTTCTGCAAATAATTTCTATGTCGCCTTTCTGTCTCACTGCACAGTCAAGTTAACATCAAGTCTTCCCACGCCCACTCCTAGTTCAAACAAAGAAAAAGCATGCAACCATGGTTTGAAGTCAGTCCGATATACAGCACCATATTAACACGCTACAGCCTTTAGTGGAGGAAAAAAATACATACAAAGTGTTAGCTGAGCAATAATAAACAAGTTACACAGCATGCTATAGGTGCCATCTTAACTCAGGCCAAATAGTAAATGCATATTTTTGGCTTTTGATTAAATTGTTCAGCACTATAATTATAAAATCCATTTCTGAAAGGTGATACCAGCATTCAGTCGATCAGAATTAAGTTGGACCTACCCAAAGTAGCTAAGTCTCTTAAAATATACTCATTTGCCCCAATACATCCTGTGATACAAAATACCTGCAAGTACCCATACATTCATCAAATGCGATTACGCAAAGAGATGACCTCCTCTCTAGGACACACACACCACCCCAGGTGGAGTGAGTCTGACACCTACACACAGGGGACATCCCGATGTGATGAGCAGCGTTGGGAGGTGCTGCTCTGCAGAGGTGGGAAGGAATTTAGCCACTGGGAGGCCAGCCCCAAGGCCAGCGCCTCTCTCTGTGTGCTATGTGGGCTGAGCCATCCAAGCAGAGAGTTAAGAACTCACGGTCACTCTGGCACTGACCCCAGCTCTTTGAACCTTTTCAGACAAATCTATCCAGAGACAGACTGAAGAATGAGCACATCATTCTCGCAACAAGCAAGGAATCCACATGGCGCTTTGTGGCTGTCCCAGGCCCTCGGTCTATGAGCTTCTGGTCTTGGGCTTCTGCTTTCTTCCCTCCCTGCCCTGCTAAGGGTGAGAAAGTGACGATGACCAAGCTCCAGTGAGAGGGTGAATGACCAAGGTTGGCTCAGGAATTTCTTTTGCATCTCTTTTTCTTCTTAAAGATTTAAAAATCAAGTCCTCTTCTCTTGAAAGGGATTCCCTAGTGGCTCAGATGGTAAAGAGCCTGCCTGCAATGCAGGAGACTCGGGTTTGATCCCTGGGTCAGGAAGATCCCCTGGAAAAGGAAATGGTAACCCACTCCAGTATTCCTGCCTGGAAAATCCCACAGACAGAGGAGCGTGGCAGTCCATGGGGTCGCAAAGAATCAGACACAACTGAGTGACTTCACTTTCACTTTCCTCTTCTCTCTGAGTTTTTAGATTTAATATTATCATTTCTGATATGTTAAACACCCCAAATCTGTAGGCGCTTCCCTGTAGTTCCGCATGTGACCTACAGGTGTCGCCCTCTGCAAGGCGAGCCCTGGAAGGGCAGCTAGCTGCAGGAGGCAGACACTGTCTGGGCCGCATAACCTGAGCATGTGGAAATAATATATGTCTTCAAGTGAACTGTCTGGTCCTGGGGAAATAAAATAGGACATTCATAAGCAGTTACACCATCTGTCTTTATACCATCATCATCAACAGCAAGAGGAAAAATAGCTTTTTAAAATGGATGAAAGCCCAGGCTGACAGTAACCAGAAAACTGTGAGCTCTGAATACCAATAAAGGTAGAGATATGATTAAAAAACAGAGATGTAAACTATGAATTCATCTGGACAGCTCGGCCCCACAGTGCTGTGCAGACAGGGTCTGTTTTGTTGGTCCCCAAAGTCTCCAGCTTTGTCACTGAGACCGGGCCTTGGGCACCCACGGGCAGGGCCTGGGGCTCCGTGCACTGGGAGCGCGTGGGGGCCAGGGGCAGGAGGGTGTCCAGCTCTGAGTCCCTGGGCCTGGCCGGGTGGGCCATGCTTCCTTTAGGGATGTGTATTTGATACCCACATGCACACAGAGCACAGAGCAGAGGGGAAGTGTTCATGGAACGCATTTCTTCCCCACAGTTAAGTCAGTGGCAACTGGCTGGGGTCATTACAGAAGTGGTTCCCTCCCACCCCCTATAATGTCAGCTACTGACAGATGGTGGGAAGTGAAGACCTGATGGACGATGATCCGGTTTTATCTGGGAAATCCTGTCTTTTCCTTAGAAGACAAAGTTACTTTTCTTCCCCAAGAAACACAACAGCCACTGTGCCATTTTTAAGGCCAAATAAAAAAAGACAAATCAAAACCATCTTCTCCCCAAAGAGTTGAACGCTATTTCAGAACCTAACCAGAACACACCAGGAATGCTTTCTCAGGGGCACAGCCAGCGCCTGGGTGAGGAGGTCATCTCTGCCCCTCGTGCCTGGCCTGTTCCAGCCAGAGCAGCAAGCCCTGCATGTCTCAGACAGATGAGATGGTCTATTGCTCACAAGACTCCAGAGGCCATGCCTCCAAACCCCTTGCGGACGCCCACCCTCATGGATACAGTCCACAGCAGCCCTCAGACCAGAGCACCCCTCCTGTTTGGGTGTATTTTCATGTTAAAGGGTTCAGGGAAACAGAAGCAAATCTCAAATAATTGTGAGGTCCTCTGGCATCCCTTCCGTCTTCAGTTTCCACATAAAACACTGGCTGAAGGCCTTTCAAAAACCTATTTCCATCACTACCTCTTTGTACAACCGCTTCTCCCAGACAGCACTCGCTCATGTCTGCTGGTTAAGGGCTGAGCCCTCAGGTATGAGGTTTTCAGCAAAGGTTGTTTACTTGCTGAGTCGTGACTCTTTGCCACCCCGTGGACTGCAGCCTGCCAGGCTTCTCTGTCCACGGGATTCTTCAGGCAAGAACACTGAAGTGAGTTGCCATTTCCTTCTCCAAGATATCTTTCCAACACAGGGACTGAACCCTGGTCACCTGCATTACAGGCAGATTCTTGACCACTGAGCCACCAGGGAAGCCCCGTTTCAGCAGATCAACAGATTCTAAAAGGGAAGGGTTCCAAGGGCAGCATAGATTGGGGGTGGGGGGGAGGTGATGATACCATAGCTCCAAAAAATGCCCCTTCAATTAAGGTGGCTTTCTTGCCACAAATGCACACTGTTCTCTCAACACACATTACACTCATCACGTTGGTGAGCATGACTGTACGATTTCCCGATTTGTGGAAACATCTGCTTCTGAAGGAGGTGCGTGTGCCAACTAGCAACCCCATGTGGATTCGCAACGATTTTATGAACCACTTGGAAACTGGTTTGTGGAAGGAGCACGAGGCTGAAGCAAAAACAGAGGCGGCATCAGCACGAAGTCAGCACCTGCCACCATGCACTGAGTGTGCCACCCAAGACACACCCTTTAAAAGGGCACCGTTCACCAAATAACCAGGGCCCAGGGGAGTGCTGTACAAATCACAGGCTTGCAGAAAGGGGAGTCCATCAACACCTGAGACTAGTCTTAGCTGTTCCTGATTCTTTAACAGGATAATGTGGGCTAAGTCAAAGTGAAAGTCGCTCAGTCGTGTCTGACTCTTTGTGACCCTATGGACTATACAGTCCTTGGAATTCTCCAGGCCAGAATACTTGAGTGGGTAGCCTTTCCCTTCTCCAGGGGATCTTCCCAACCCAGGGATCTAACCCAGGTCTCCCGCATTGCAGGCGAATTCTTTACCAGCTGAGCCACAAGGGAAGCCCAGGAATACTGGAGTGGGTAGCCTATCCCTTCACCAGTGGATCCTCTCACCCCAGGAATCAAACCGGGGTCTCCTGCATTGCAGATGGACTCTTTACCAACTGAGCTATCAGGGAAGACTAAGTCAAACCTTCCTCCAAACCTGACAAAGCCCTGCCATGGGGCCTTGATGATAGGAATTTGGAAATTCTCCTAAGAACCAGGGTGCTGTTCCCAGAACTCCGGCGATCACATTACTTAAAGAATACACTGATACACTGAAGAATGAAATTATTCTTTCCTTTTTCTTTGGGGGGAGCTACATTTGAGGGTGGGGGGTGAACTAAAGTGCGTTTGCCTGTCGGCAGGCTCAAGAGCTGAGAAACATTAGCTGTCATGAACCACAATCAAATCGGGTTTGAAATATTTAGCAGTGGCTTGGAAAACGCGGCAGTGCAGCTCTGACAGGCGAGATGCGCAGACACCCACTTTCCATTATAATGGAAATATCAGGCCTGTTCTGAATATGTATAACCCAGAAAAATGTATTGATTTTTCATTCGGCATTAAAAAAAATGAAATAGCCTGCAGCTGTCAAAAGCCTTTTGTTAAAAGCTCGTCTTTCCTGGAATGAGGGTTACCAGAAACAAGTTTTAATTGTATATTGGACCTGTTCTTTGAAAAACAAAATAACCAATCTGCTTACTTTGAAGATAGGGTTCAAGCTTTTCCTTTCCCCATTTTCAACCTAATTAACCAAGGACAAGCGCTGAAGCGGACCGGAAAGGCCCAGCACGCTCTGACCAGTGGGATGGACGCAGAGGGTGGCAGCCACTTGTGCTGGAGCCTCCATGGTGGGTGGCTAGGAGAATCCATCACCGTGTCTTGTCCCCTTGCACCTGTAACTACAGACTCACCCCACAGGACACCTGGGCCGACCCCTGTCCTCTTGCAGGACCAAATGGCACAACTGGAGAATGAGGGCCAAACAGTCCAGCTTGCCCAACCCTCTTGGCCCCTTGTGCTTCCACAGGAAACCTCTAACGGCTGGTCATATTCTACAAAAGTATGCACGCTTTATTTTGCAGACAGAGGTCAAATCAGATCCTACAATACGAAAGATGACGGCTAAGGTCTAGACTGCTTATTTTGAATAATATCCAGTGCATTAAAATTCTGCTGCAAGAATAACTTGTAACAGGATGTGACCTGCAATGCTGATGGACGGACACCTCTGCTGCCCCTAGCTTGTCACCCTCTCTAGGCCGTAGAGGGAGAGGTGGGTGGCTAACTGAGCCATTCTCCCTCTTGACACTTTGGCAAGTGCGATCCCATTGAACAGTGACCTCAGGTCCTACAGTAGGTGACACTCCGTGTGCCCTGGGCTACGCCTCAAACGCACAGTGACTCCCAGACTCAGGATGCGATATTCTACTCCACAACGTCCACAAACACGCTTTTTCAAATGCTGATGCTGTGGTTTTAGTCCATGGGATCTTTCTAGCCCTGATGACATGGTTGCAAACGGCCTGAGAGGTAGTTCAAGCAATTAGGTCTTCTAAGTGACAATACCACAGCCCCAGAAAATTTCCCTTAAATCAGGTTGCTTTCTGCCTACCACAATGCAAACTGTTCTTCTAACACCCCAGTCCTTAGACCTAGCATCGTGGTGGAGGTGACTGCACATTCTCACTCTGCCCACAAAAGAGGGAACTTCCACACCTCCCTGGAGGTCCTCTGTGGGTAATCCATCTGAATATTATTTTTAATGTTGGTAAACTTTGGCCATTCTGTTTCCTACAACTTAACAGGGTAGAGATTACTTGAAGAAGTCAAATCACAAGAGGAAGGGTCCATGGTCTAAATCAAAGCTGGTGAGTGAAACATTCTGAGCGACTGTGACAGTTCAGGTGGGAATCCTTATAGGGATGAAGGATGAAGGTAGGAAAGGGAAGCAGGCGGGGGCCCCAAGACTGGCGTGCTGTTTTATGCATCCAGGATCTGGATGCATAAAGGGTATGTTGCCATTTCTTTTCCAGAGACAGGAGAACTCCAGGGCGCTAACAGAGACTAAGGTGTTTGGTGAAAAGTACGTTCTCTCACGCAGACCTCCTGCCTCCCAGCCTGCCCAAGTCTGGAGCACACAGCACGGGACAGGTGGAGGGGGTGTGTGTAGCCCCCTCCAGGTCACCCTTGTCCTTTCCCATCTCACCCCCATCTAAGCTCTCTGCCGGCCAGGCCATCTTGCTGAAGACCCTTCTCAACCTGCTGGAGTGAAGGGTCGCCAGTAAGCCACAGTATCTTCCCACTCCAAGGAGCTTAAGGGGAGGAAAAAAAAAAAAAAAAAAACTGACCAAAGTGCTAACTAGCTGTTTTAAATGCAACTGTCCTCTGAAGATGACGTTTATAAAAACAAGTTCCGGTCCTCTGAGAGATAAGAGGATGTGAGAAGGAGAGGAACAGAGGACATGGAGAAGATTAGACCCACTCCTGCCCTCCACTGACATATTCTTTTCCTTTCAGTGATCATTTTCCCACAAGAACTTTTTTCATTGCTGGGTTCATTCACCAAGTATACTGGGGGCCGCAGGGCCCAGTCTCTGGACTGAGCCTGCAAGGCGGTGGAGGCCCAGCAACCTCAACACGGGCCCGGGAGACGCTCTGCAGGAAAATCCACTAAACCCAGGCACACCAGTGGTGAGGAAGCAAGCGGCCCCCTCGGCCAGGCCCCTCTCTCCCGCTCCTGCCCCACCACCCCTGGCTTTGGCACCAGGCTGCAAGAGTCAACACTGAAGGCAATGCCGGGTATTATTAAAATGACTAATTGGAGAATAGAGACCATTTATGCTTTTGTATATTTGAAGATCTTGCCACTGTTTATAGAAACAAGAAAAATGGGGCTTGGGCAGCCTGAGGGAGCCTGGGAAGCTGCAGCCTGTGTGCACAGCCTTTGCCGGAGAAGGTGAGGTCCCGAAGGCTCGCCTGGGGGAGCCCTGCGCCCACGTGCTTCACCTCCAACGTGAGTGTGGACACGAAGGGGCCACGGCCCCTGCTGCAGAGGGTGAGGCCCCGAAGGCTCGCCTGGGGGAGCCCCACGCCAGCGTGCTTTGCATCCATCGTGAGCGTGTACACGAGGGGCATCTCTGGGCCTGGAGCACACCGCCCGCCCTGGGCTGCACACGCAGCACCGTCACCCGCCAGGGTCCTGCCAGTTCCCCACTTCCGGGCCAGGCCATTCGGTCATTTGAACAGTTTGTCAAAACCTCACTGGAATTAAGGGGGTGGGTGGGGGTCACGAGAGGAGAAAAAGGGAGGAAACGCCTAGAGCCAGGATTGCAACCGGCTCCATTTATCTGTGTTCTCAGCCAAAGCACCTGGGCTGCCCCCTGCGGAAACGCAGAAAGGATGAAAGCGGCGTGCGGTGACAAAGCGCGCCGGAACGAACGTGTTGCTGACTTGCCTGGTGGCTGTTCCTGGGAAGATTTTTTTTTTTCCTTTTTAAATACTGAAAGATGTGCATTCTGGGTTTTAAAATACCAAACCTGGCCCTGACTTGGTTGGGGAACCCACACTAAACCAGAAACCCAGCTCCATGCCAGAACTGTGAGGAACACCAGGTTCAGGGGGATTAATCCCCTTGGGTTTCTACAGAGCCCTGGTTGCTGCTGCTACTTCCACACACGAAATGTAAAAAAGGCAAACTCCCCGAGCATGTTTGTAGCGGAGCGTGATGTGATTGTGTTGTCATTTATGGGAAATAATCGCAAGCCCATCTCTCCTCTTCCCTCCCCACCACCATTTTCCAGTCCAAATAACCATGAAAAATTACACTTCAATGTCAGGGCGACGACAAAGGAGGCGCGCTCTCTGGGAGCTCAGCGCATTTGCAGGGGTTTTTCCTTTCGTTGGACAAAAACTACCTTCAATTGTACTTCGTTTAAAATGTGATCTAACAAATGCATTTTGACAACGCTTTTTCTCTTTCTCTCCCTTCTTTCAAACAGTATTTTGCACAGTTTAACCTCGCACCAAACTGGAATGTTCTGGAAAGAAGGGGGCAAGCAAAATAGAAAGGTCCTTGAAACCAAGAAGGGTGGTTTTCCCCTCCTTCCATTAAAAACAAAGTCATGGAGAAGAAGAATGATTCTAACTCAGTGGACTACTACTGAGAAAGAGGATGGAGAGTGAACGGCCCCATCTTACAGGCAGAATCTTTGATAGGCAAAGGTGAGAAAAGCCAGGGTGAGCAGGAGGGGAGGAGGGTCCTGATGGAGGAAAAAGGGCCCCTCAGGCTCACTCTTCAGAATAAACCATTTTGTGGATTTGAAAGCATCCTCTGAGGGTGCGGATGTAAGTCAGAAGCGGGGCGGGGTGGGGGGGGGTCACGACCACGAGGCTGCGGAAGGGAAGCTCTCAGGTGGGGTATCCCCCTCACCCATTCCCCTCCCCCATGGAAAGGGACATTTTTCAACCCAGCTGATCTGCCTGAAAGCTTTTTAGCATTCCAGGTGTGAGGCCTGAGCAGTCCCTTCAAGCATCTGTCTTTCAATAACACCCTGTTTGAAGTAAACACTGCCAGGCTCCCATGGTTGGAGGGTGAAGACAAGATGGATAAACACACATGAGTGATAGAAAGCATGTAAATAAAAAAAAGAAAAAATGAACAGTTTCCATTAAAGAAGGCTGGTATCACCTTCTGAGTCAAAACTGACTAGGCTTGTCAGAGAGAGATCTTATGTTTAATGTAAAAAAAAAAATGTATGTACATATATATGATGTGCTTCCTACTTTATTTATTTTTACACGAAAAAAATGTTGGAATTATATAGATTAAAAAAAATCAAGGCAGGCCTATAAATGTACTTAAGTATCCATATACAAATGAAGGTGTATGGGAAATGAACAGGATGTACCAGAAGTGATATTAGATGATGGTGATTAGAACCTAATGGGTATGAGTGAACCTTGTGGGAGGGCTCCCATGACGGGAATGCCATCGCTGATGGACGCAATCTGTACGGGAATGAAGGAAGCGGGTGGGGGGTGACCATGCAGACCAGAGGCCTTCCGGTGGGGGAAGACAGAACTGGACAATGCTGAAGGAAAAGAGGGAATATGGGGGCCTGGGCACGCGACAAAGCAAACCAAACGCAGCACAGGGGAACGTTTGTTTCTGGCCCCAAAACAAACAGCAGTCGACCGAAAAGAAACAGTGACGCCAGGGGCTGGAGCCACAGGACACACAAATGAAGGACCTGAGTCTCCAGCCCCTTTGTGGTTTCACTCTGATGTCCATGCCATCCGAAGGGGCTCAGCCTAGTAAGGAAAGAGTTCTGCCCTGTGAAGCACAGGGCGTACACAGAAATATTAGTCTATGCTTGTCTGTGGAGGGCGGTGTGAGGGGCTGACTGTCAATGAGCTTCATTTTGCATGATCATAAGCCACTTATATGCACAGCTGGGAAAACCAGCTGATTCATAAAAACAAAGCACAAACAAAGGCTTACACTTTCCAAACCAAATCTGGGAAACAGACATCAGGCCAACTTCAGACAATGCTGTGTCCAGAAAAGCACTGGCTCGCCCTGCCCTCTTTTGGCCAGACCCAAGCTGTGCAAAGGTCACTGTGTATGTAATGGCCTGGCATGTCCCAGAATGCAGCCTTAGAAACGCGGATGAAGCCAGTGATGGCTCAGGACAGCTTCAGCCCTCCTTTCACGCTGGGGATCCCCGGATGCCTACCGCAGGCTCACGGCCTGGTGCAAGCGGTGAAGAGCCTGTCTCTGCTGTGAGCACTTACAGTCACGCTCGAGATATCGAGTGGTGCGCCTCCACGTGGAGAGTCCAAACCTGGGCCGGCCCCCCAAAACCATCAAGCCCCCAAACGCACTTCAGTCTGAGACAACTGGGTGACAGAAGCAACGTGTTTGAGTTAACATCTCCTAGGAAACTGCAAAGTGAAGCGGGAAGCGAGGTGAAGGGAAAACCCAGAGATTTATGTTCAAGAGCTTTCCTGCATTAACGGGAGAAAAAGCAGATGGAACTGCTAAATTGTGGTCATTTTTTTTTTAAAGCTTGCTATTTTATTATGCCAGCATAATGTTTATGACAAAACTTGACAAAGGCATTACGGGGGAAAACTGCAGACAAATCTAACTCATGAACATACAAGCAAAATTCGTAAACACTGTATTAGCCAGCCACACTAGGATTAATGCATCATCATGCATTTTTGACATGCACCTTGTACAGTTCTTTTGTGTCCAAAGCGAAAAAGAAAATTCTTGATCTTCTTCCTCCTTTTGAGAAACTTCCAAAGGTATGCCAATGGCTGAATTCAAAGACTTCATATTTTTAAAATCTGGATCCTATACAATGAAATGGTCCTTTTCTAGGGTTTGACAACCACCCACCCCCCCCCCCCACACACACACACCCCTGCCTTCTCACAGTGATTTTAGCTACAGCAACCCAACCAGGAATCTGCCAGAGGTACTAATTGTATTTTAGTCTCAGCCTTAGGACCCTGTGAGCATCTATTCAGCTTTACTTCCCATTAGATGTTTCTTAGACCTAAGAACAGGCTGGTATCCTTTAAAAAGCAAGGCACCCAAGCACACCCCCAAGTTTATACAGCAATATATCTCAAGGCACAAAGACACACAGTTATGGTCATTAAGGCAAACAAAGAACTTAAATTCTAGACTCATACCATTCCCTTTAATGGTGGGGACATTTGTAAGCAACTAAACCACGAATTCAAAGAGAATTCAAATGCTGCCATGCCATGAGAACGTCAGCAAGGACCCAGACAGAAAGCACGACTCTGTGACAGACAGTCTCTGGGCAGTCGGGATAGAGTCTGCAGCCCACAGTCACATTTTGAAGAAACGATTCTGGAGGTTTAAGCTCTTCTGTGTGCACTCTGCAACTGGAGAAAGTACCAGAAGGGGAAATGTTTAAGTTAGACTCCTACCCAAACATTCAGACGTGGATAATTTTTTTTTAAGTGAATTACGGATCCTATGCAGAGCCAATAAGGAAAGGAACTCTCACCAAGAAAAAAATGTTTGCTTCATTCTGTAAGTATAAAGTAGTAAAAACCAGTCAAAGGTGTGAATGAAAAGTAGTCAAAAAGCAGTACAATATTAAAGATTAGATGGTCTGATGATTAGGAAGAAAAATCAAATGATTCTTCACTTAGGGAGCAACATCTTTAAACACAGAGAGGAGGAAGAGTGAAGAGGAGGACTTAGTACCCAATGAGAAAGGTAAAAAGTAAATAACCTAGGTAACCAATGTTCACTGCAGCACTATGACAGCTAGGACGTGGAAGCAACCTAGATGTCCATCAACAGATAAACAGATAAAGAAACTGCGGTGCATATATACAATGGAATATTACTCAGCCATTAAAAGGAACGCATTTTGTGTCAGTTCTAATGAGGTGGATGAACCTAGAGCCTACTGTACAGAGTACAGTAATGTCAGAGAAACAAATATCATATATTAACACATATATATGAAATCTATAAAGCTGGTACTGATAACCCTATTTGCAGGGTAGGAATGGAGATGCAGACATAGAGAACAGACTTTTGGACACGGGGTGGGATGAACGGAGAGAGTACTATGGAAACAAATACATGTATACCATATGTAAAACAGACAGTCAGTGGGAATCTGCTGTGTGATTCAGGGAGCGCAAATAGGTGCTCTGTGGCAACCAGAGGGGTGGGATGGGAAGGGAGGTGGGAGGGAGGCTCAGGAGGGAAGGGACCTGTGTACACCTGTGGTGATCCATGTTGATGCACAGCAAAAATCATCACAACATTATAAACCAGTTATCCTCCAATTAAAAATGAATGAATTTTAAAAATTACCTAGGTGGGAGTATATCTTAAAATTAAATACATATTACGGAAGGAAAAAAAATCAATTTCTGAAAAGAGTCTATGAACTGACTCAACTACTGAAATCCTTTGGGGGCAGGCTGGAAAGCACAGGAGCTGTTCTAGGAGAAGGGAAATGACTGGAAACCGGGCCTTAGAGAGAAACAAGCGGGAGAACGGAGACAAAAGCAAGAAAGACAAACGGGTCAATGGACTAAAAAAATCCAGCATGTAAAATTTATTTCAATACCATTAAGGTGGTTAAATAAGAAATATCTGTGCTTTAGAAATTCTAAAAGGATATAAATGTAAATGTGTAAAATATAAGATAGGTAGGGAGTCCAAACAAGAGAAGGCATAAAATCATGAACACGGTAAAAACAGGTTCAGGAAAGAAAAATAATGGCGTTTGCAGCAACCCGGTCATCAGAAGGACCTGCCTTTGCTTGGAGGGATCTGGAGGAGCTGCAGCACCTCAGTTCTACAAACTAGGAGACCAGGACCTGGAGAAAGGAAGGGCTCCGAGACCACTCAGTGAGGCAGCCCAACGAGGGTCTCCAAGTGAGGCCTAGGGGCACCAGCCACAGAGGGGACAAGCGGTCATGATGCCACTTTCAAAGCCAAGCATGAGGAGGCATGGGCAGCCTGCTCCTTAGGAACCTTCCTCAATTAAAGCTGCGACGCTGAGGAAAATAGATTCTAATATGGTATCACAGTGGTTCAAGTGACTTCCAGTTGTCCTTTAAATGATGAGACAAAAGACACAGCATGGATAAAATGGTCTCACCCTAACCAAAATGAACCACAAACCAGCCCCTAAGAACACAAGTATCCATGTTTCTAAGCAGATTGTCCCGTTAACTTCTTGTCAGTGGCAACATGGTACCTAAAGAAAAACATGTTAAAGACCAGACGAGCCTGCCTCTCTCTGTCTCCTCCCATTCATTCATCTTCCCTCTCCTTCTCTCTGTCCCCCACCCCATGCTCTTTCTGGAAGAGGGGGATCCCAGAAGCACTGTCCCAAAATGGCTCAGGGTGGGCACCCGGCTGAGAGTCTCTGGCTCCAGGGGGAGGGCCAAGGGGCCACCGCGGCCCCAGATCCCTGCCAGAGAGAACTAGCAAAAGCCAAGTAATTGCTTTTTCCCCTTCCACTAATAAGCTTTTCAGCAGAGGAAGAATTCAGCTTCCTGTAGTCAACAGACCCTTTTTCCCTGCCTCTCCTCACTCCAAATAATCTAAAGTGACTGCAATTTCAGTCCTGGCTCTCCAGTATTCAGCTCCACCGGCTGAGGTCAGAGGGTGTCAAGTGAGGGCCCTCCATTTCTCTCTGCTCCGCCTTCACGCCACCCGAGCTTCTTCGTCACTGAGGCAACCAGCCACCCCAGCGCATCACCAGTCTCCAGCACACACACCGACTTCACTCAGGATTCCAGGAAACGCTTTTGAAGGCCCAGAAAACACTGGGGGAGACGAAGAAATATCTCTTTGCTGTAAACAACTGATTAGTAATGACCAGCTTCAGATGCCCTGGTGACCTGAACCACTAATTTCCTGGTTTTGAGAAAATGCATTACAGTAGGACTTTTTCTTTTTGTGGTGGTAGTTAAAACCATGTGGCTGGTTATGTGGTTTTTCGTTTAGTTTTAGGCAAATGGCTCTAGTTCCCAAATTCTTCCCCGAGATGTGCTGTGTGTTCGTGGGCTGCTTATCTTCAAGCCTGGCCTCCTGTCGAATCAGCTGCCAGTGGAAAAGCGCCCCGCCCCCGCCTCTGCCTCATTTCCCAGATGAATGAAATGCGATTTCAATTAACAAGGGCAGCCCCATAGCTCCCTGCTCGCTGTCTTCACGGAGATCTAAGCAGAGAGCGCAGACAGCACTGAAGGTGAACAAACAAACGGACGAAGGGAGATGGATTGAACGAAAGGATAGGTGTGTGAACAGGCGCACCCCCTCAGCACGAAAGGATAGGTGTGTGAACAGGCGCACCCCCTCAGCCCGCCCCGCAGGCTCGCGTCCCTCAGGGTGATGTAATGGCTGCGGCACAGGACGCAAGAGGCTCCAAGCAGGGGACACAGAGGCAGGGCCACTCCCTGGGCCCACAGGCAGTGCCGGGAAGGTTCTGGAAGGGAAGGAGGGCAGGGGAGGTGCATCCAGGGAAGAAAGTGAACACCTGCCCGCCCACCCCAATACACGCACGTGCACACACACACACACACACAGGTGGACACTCACTTCTGGCTGCAGCCAGGCCTGTGATGGGAATTTATTTCCGTCAATTATGTGCTCTTGTCCCCAGACTCAGTTCATCAGCACAGTGCGGCCGAGTCAATGAAAGGCCCCGTAATGAAGGAATCACATGCACGGGGACGGCCCGGCACCTGCCACCAGGCTGTGGGGCTGCAGCCACACCTGGCCCCAAGTCTATTTGATGTGGGCCCTCCAGTCTCCCCTGACCCTCCACCCATCCCACCCGTGGGCTCCCAGCCTCCATGTCAGGTCACCCCATCCTGCCCCAGGAGCCCTTGGCCAGGATGACATCTGTGACCTAATCACAAGGGCCCTGACTGCAAGGAGGAGGAGGAAGGGGCTAGCCCAGTGGGACTGACCAGCACAGCATGCCTGCTGCTTTCCTATTCTGCTGCCTGGATAAAACCCTTCACTGCAAAGAGCCTGAGCGTGGAAACCAACAGCAGCCACCTCTGAAAGCTCCCACATGCTTGTCGTTATTATCTAACAATAATCATAATGGTCGTGGGACAGTCATTTCTCAACCAAAGCAGGTATGATCACTACCCCCATTTCCCAGATGAGGGAACTGAGGCTCAGTGAGGTGGGAGACCTGGCAAAGGTCACAGAGCTGAGACTAACTGGGCTTCCCTGAAGAAGCTACCTTGTACTTGCACCATCTGCCCACCCCCCGACCCACCACACATCCACAGAGCACCTGTTCTGGGCACTGAACACAGCTGCGAACAAGACCACAGGCACTGCGAACACATGAGGTACTCGTGTGTAAATCAGTGCACAGCCGCGCCCCCCTCGGTACCCCTCCCTCTGGGCAGATAAGCCCCTGGACTAGCTGTCTTGCTTGCTGGGTCGAATCTAGGGTGGCCTGGGCCCTCGCTCATCCCCTTCAGCAGAGCAGAGGGCTGTGCACCTGTGGACCATCTATACAGCTTGACGGCTGCCCTGAGAGGGATTCCCAGCAGATGTGTATATATAATACAGAAATGAAGACAGAGATAAAATCTCCTTGAGCCTTTCCTTTCCTGGGGAGTGGGGAGGAGCTGGCCTTGTGGTGAGGCAGTGCCACAAAGAGAAAGGGAACACCCACCATCCCTTGATGTGGCAGCACGAGGACGGGCCCAACAGCCGTACACCAGGGTACCCACCACACCAGCGTGGGCCAAAGCACCTCCCTGCGCAGGTGAAGAACAGCACTGGGTGAAGGGCTCAAGGCTCAGAAGGGCTGCAGTGCCAGCCTGGAAATTTGACACCCGCCATTCGGCATGCCCCTTCTCTGAAACCATTGTTGCCCCTTCACCGCCATGAATTTCGATGCATTTTGCAAACTTAATAGCCATTGAAAGCTCTGTCACCTTGACAGGGCTGCTATTATAATGCTAGCTTTTCTCAGTACCAGATGAATTTGGGGGGCTGGGGTGAGGGGTGGGAGCAGGGCTGTTGTGGAAGAAAGTCTGCTCCACTCACTCTCTATAGGAGGTGTCTCCCCCTAGTGACCACCACCCGCACCACCACCCTCCACTGTCTAGGGGCTGGAGCCAGGTAGCCAGGTACAGGCAAACAGCCATCAGCCGTCTTTGCAGGTTGCCTTTGGCCCCGATCCTCAGACCAGCCTTCTCAAAGTACCCTGGGAGCGCGAAGAGAGAATCAGTAGTCGGGCTCTCAAGCGTTCTGAGCTTTGCTGTGAATGCTAATAGGGGGTCCCCAGCACCCACAGGATAGCCATCCACACTTTGCTTCCACGGCCAGGAGACAAGAGGAGCCGGACATGGGCCAGAGGGAGAAGAGAGGAAAACAAAAGAAGCAAACGGGACAGGTGACGGGGGCCCACCTGGAGGAGCACCCTCCAGGCCTGCTGGGGACCCACGGGGCACCCCAGGACAGACCAGAAAGGCAAGACCTGATGCCAGAGCAGGACAAGGAGACACGAGGCAGGGGACAGAGGTAAGTAATGGGCGAGGAGCCCAAAGCCAGAAACTGGGAGGCGAACGGGACGGATGCAAAATGGGGCCGAGTGCATCACTGCCGCAAGCGAGCACTAACTCAGGCTTCCAGGAATGGGAAGACGGAGGAGGACGCTGGGCAAAGAGAGCCCCCTCCTCAGGTCATTCTGTTCAAGTCTTGGGGAGAACTGTGTTTTGGGGAAGGGGCCGGAAGAATGACTTGGAGCCTTCACTTGGCTGCTGCCTTTTACAGTACGCTTCCCAGAATAAACTGCCCCAAGACTTCATCCATCACCAAAAAAGGCAACCATAAAAACACTCGTGGCCAGCCCTTGTCTCGCACCAGCTCAGCCATCTTCCCGTCTGCTGGGGACCGGGTGGCTTGGGGCTGGGGGGGCGGCCCAGGTCCCGACTAATTGCTCTGGCCAACGCCGCTGTGTGGTGTGGGGGCTGCTCCCGCGCTGAGTGCTGAGGAACTTCCTGAATCATTAACCTCTCGGAGTGCATTGTACTGGGAGGCGCTCCCTCTGCAGCCTGTTCAGGGGCCCTATTGATCTGCAGCACACTCGCTGCCTTCAAAGTTGTTTATGATCAATATGCAAATTGCCCATGGCATTGATCTAGTATTAATTTTCAATTAGGGAATCCACAAGGGGTCTTGGAGGGTCAATACCTAACAATGCAGAGGAAACTCCGCGGAGGAGTATCGGCCTGATGCCGAGAAGACCTTCCCTAAGCCTCCTCCTCAGCAGTTCCAGGCCCTTGGGGCTGTCACCTTCGCTTTGGCTCATTCGCTTCCCTCTGAAGTCAGACCCCTCTGGCCACCACCCAGGCTGCATGTGTGGCTGTTGCCCTCCCCTCCCCGCTGCCTCCACCCAGGGCCACAGGGACAGTCCCTGCCAGTGCGCTCCCCCGACACCCGCCCTCCTGATCGGATGCCCCCGCACGTGCCTCTACATCTCCCCACGCCAACCCAGCCCTGGACCACTCTCTCCCCCGGCTCCCCAGCCACACATACCTTCTTTCTCCCTCTCTCCCTCTCCCTCGTTTCTGCTTAGTCACGGAACGTCACCTTGGCACGCTGCCACGGCTGGAGCTGGCGAGCTGCACGGTCCCCAGAAATCTCAGGCAGTCAGGCAGAGCCGCCAGGCTGCCAGGTTATGCTTGGCAAACAAGCCACTGATGTCATTTCAAAAAACCAAGGTGGGGGTAGAGGGGAAAAGGCACAGCTTCAAATCATCTGTTTTTCCTTCTTTCTTTCTTCTAGCAAAATGTTTCTTCCTAGTGAAACACGGAGGCAGGGGCTGGGGTTGGGGGGGGGGGGGATGTTAATTGCTTCACCACTCGTCCATGGTTCCCAGAAGAGGCCACAGCCCGCCCTCCAGGAGCACAGGGCCGTGCGTGTGAGCCACTGACAAGGGGTGTCCCTGGGGAGCGTGTGCCCAGCTGGGACTGGAGTGACCCGGGAGTGCAGTCATTCCATTACGCCCCTAACAGCCCCTGAGAGGCTCGCGTGGGAAAGCTCTACAGCCAAAGGAGTAGGAAGAGATAAGTGTGGCCCACTCTCCGCCCAGTAGGTATGGGGACGAGGCGGGCACAGCTGCGCCCAGCCTGGGGCCCAGCAAGGGCCCCATCTGCCTTCTCTGCTCAGCCAAGGCTCTCAGCACTCCAGGTCTTCCTATCTTGCTCCACCGGGAGCAAACCTTCCAGGGTCTCGGGCTCCTTCACCACAGCCCATGACCCTGCCTGGAGCCCACACGGACCCCACATGGAACAGGGTGTTTGCCCAGACACTCTTGGTACTGCCACTCATGGCGCAAACCAGAGCGCTGGCTAGCCAGGCTAACTGGTTTATGGATAACATTAATTACCATGTTGCTCATTAATGGATGAAATCTTTATTGGTGCCATTGATCAGAGGACTTGTTAGCTGGCCTCCTAACCAATGGCGGATGTAACAAGCTCTCTTATTGGCATATCAATTAATGCAATCAATTCCTTGCCAGCGGCTGTCGTCCGCTCCCCGGGCTGTTCAGAGGTAGGAGACAGAGCCATGTCAAGAGCACCCCCTCACTCAAGAGTCTCCAGTTCCCAACTGACCTCCAGGTGGTCTCTGCCACTTGGGGCCCAACTATCAAGGCAAAAAAATAAAAACAAACAAGATCACATCTACCCCCGCCCCCACTTCCATTTGAAAATCACCTCTCCATGTTCTAAGGTGACCTAAGTACTGCTCTCTTAGGACACATGAGATAGAAGGACCGGTGTGAGGGGCTGGGGACTGTGAGAGCAGACGAGAGGGCCACAGGGGCCGTGAGAAGCTTCTAGATGAGGCTCCGGTAGAGGTGATTAGGTCTCCAGACTGGACATTAGACAATAGGCCAGACGATGACGGGACCAGCCGAAAGACACAAACCACCGTGACAGACCCTCTGCTCACCTGGGGAAGCCAGCCAAGACCCCCGATCCACAATCCCACCTGCCGACCGCACCTAAAGGCATCCCCATCACTCAACGCCTACAACAGACGGGCTCGCTAGGAAATCGTTCCCCTGATCTCAAAACCCAAGCTCCAGGTATGAGAAGGACTTGTCGCCTAGGAACCATCACCCCACTCCACCCCACCATCACCAGTAAACTGACGTCCATGCCTGGCATTCTGATGTTTGCTGAAAGGCGCACAATGAATTGTTTAGATGGCACTAACATCACTGTCAAGTCACAGCTGGGAAAAAAAATGTCCCTGGGCAGTGACATGTCTTTAGGTAGGTTAAATTAGAAAAGGCTCAGGGACGGGGAGTGTGTGGTGGAACAGATCATGGATCCAGAACTGGAACCCCTCTGAGGAACAGTGATCACCGGGGCATTCACCGCAGAGGGGATGAGCTGCGATGCCTACGACTGTGAGAGGGTACTCCAGGAATGCCTGACCCCCAAGATGTGCTTAAGGGATTAACTGGAGTTTACCTCAAAAGGGAGCAGCTTGAAATATTCTTGCAGATTTGTTACTAAAAGCCAAAAATAAATTAAATTAAAAAGGGGAAGCAAATCACTATTCCACTCAGTGGTGCTGGTGCTATTAATAAACTTTGCAAGCACAAACATTTAACTCGAGGAGAGAGGGTACCGGCAACCAGAAGTGGTAAAAAGCAGAAGGGGGTGGGGAGGTGGGGAAGAAAGCAGCTTGGGGTGGAGCGGTGACAGAGCGCAGGAGGCCAGCGAGGCCAAGGCTGAGACATAATTCTCAGAGTCTGAAAGCACGGCTCGGGGCTTCTAGCATAAACAGTAGAAATATTTCCTCTCATTTATAAATAGAAAGTGACATTTTTCCACGTGGACTGCTAGTACTTCCATATTCACAGGACGGAGACAAGCACTGAACAGACCAACGCAGAGGCCAGAGAGAGAAGGCCCCGGCGGGCGAGCCTCTCTGAGGATGGAGACGCGCAGACAGCAGAGCGAGGAGAGCAGAGGCTGCAGAGCCAAGGCTGAGGTCCCTTTCACCCGCGAAGCCACTCCTCACGTGGCACAGAAAGGCTGTGTTCTACGTGGCAGCCGTCATCCAATCCAGGTGATGCGGAGATACCCAGACCAGAGGCCCTCCGTCAGTCATTCAACACCCGCAGTGGTCTTTTCCAGCAAGGACAGCCTTAGGCTGCCAACAACGATACAGACCCAGGATGTGTCTGAGGTAGACTTCTGTAGTGCAACGGTGCCTGAACTGTCTCCGGGGAACCCCGGGATGCTGCAGGGGTTCTGCAAATTCTGATTCTAGTTTCATTTTGAGTTGGTTATTAAATTACTTGTTATTATTAAATGCTAATGGTTATTATTAAATGCAATAATAAAACATACTCAACAGTGACATATGCCAAAATCTAACACACTGGAGGCCAGGGCATTAACTTGCACAGCTAAGTTAACTAGTTTTTGTGTAGGCCTCCGAGTCACACAACATCTGCATTTAGACTACAAGGCTAAAAGGCTGCTGAAATCTGTTACCATTTGGAACTACTCCTCCATACGAAGATTTGAAAAATAATGGAGCCAAACAAAATACACAAAACGGAAGCTTTGTCCAGACTATCTAACTACCGTGCATAACTCTTAGTTTTGACCAAAGGGTTGATCAGCTCTGCTTTATTATTCTTTTGATACACAAATATTACACATCTAAACTCAAATCCTAAAAGATGAGGCTGTGAAAGTGCTGCACTCAATATGCCAGCAAATCTGGAGAACTCAGCAGTGGCCACAGGCCTGGAAAAGGTCACTTTTCATTCCAGTCCCAAAGAAAGGCAATGCCAAAGAATGCTCAAACTACCGCACAATTGCACTCATCTCACACGCTAGCAAAGCAATGCTCAAAATTCTCCAAGCCAGGCTTCAGTAGTATGTGAATCGAGAACTTCCAGATGTTCAAGCTGGATTTAGAAGAGGCAGAGGAACCAGAGATCAAATTGTCAACATCTATTGGATCATAGAAAGAGCAAGAGAATTAAAGAAAAACATCTACGTCTGCTTCATTGACTACAGTAAAGCCTTTCACTGTGTGGATCACAACAAACTGTGGAAAATTCTTGAAGAGATGGGAATACCAGACGACCTTACCTGCCTCCTGAGAAATCTGTATGCAGGTCAAGAAGCAACAGTTAGAAGCAGACTTGGAACAACAGACAGGTTCCAAATTGGGAAAGGAGTACATCAAGGCTGTGTATTGTCAACCTGCTTATTTAACTTATATGCAGAGTACATCATGAGAAACGCTGGGCTGGAAGAAACACAAGCTGGAATCAAGACTGCTGGGAGAAATATCAATAACCTCAGATATGCAGATGACACCACCCTTATGGCAGAAAGCAAAGAGGAACTAAAAAGCCTCTTGATGAAAGTGGAAGAGGAGAGTGAAAAAATTGGCTTAAAGCTCAACATTCAGAAAACGAAGATCATGGCATCTGGTCCCATCACTTCATGTCAAATAGATGGGAAAACAATGGAAACAGTGACAGACTTTATTTTCTTGGGCTCCAAAATCACTGCAGATGGTGACTGCAGCCATGAAATTAAAAGACACTTACTCCTTGGAAGAAAAGCTATGACCAACCTAGACAGCATATTAAAAAGCAGAGACATTACTTTGTCAACAAAGGTTCGTCTAGTCAAGGCTATGGTTTTTCCAGTAGCCATGTATGGATGTGAGAGTTGGACTATAAAGAAAGCTGAGCACTGAAGAATTGATGCTTTTGCACTGTGGTGTTGGAGAAGACTCTTGAGAGTCTCTTGGACTGCAAGGAGGTCAAACCAGTACATCCTAAAAGAAATCAGTCCTGAATATTCATTGGAAGGCCTGATGCTGAAGCTGAAACACCAATACTTTGGCCACCTGTGCGAAGAACTGACTCATTTGAAAAAGCCCCTGATGCTGGGAAGGATTGAAGGCGGGAGAAGGGGATGACAGAGGATGAGATGGTTGGATGGCATCGCCGACTCAACAGACATGAGTTTGAGCAAGCTCTGGGAGTTGGTGATGGACAGGGAAGCCTGGCATGCTGCAGTCCATGGAGTTGCAAAGCGTCGGACACAACTGAGTGACTGAACTGAACTAAAACTCCTAAAATAACTATAGTTACAACGCTTTTTAAAAAAATTACCTAGTTCAAATTAAGTTTTCATTTTTTAAGAAAGGGGGCTCCGGTAATAAAAGTGTACAAACCAGTGCTTCATCTGCTGTTTAATTCTAGATCAACAGCGGAGGGCACTCCTCAGACAACCTCTCTGGGAAACAATGTGGAAAAACTTGAAATTTCTGGGGAGATTTAAAAAAACCCACAGCTCTGCGTTGACAAAGCACTCTGATGTACGTGTTACCTGCCAGTCACACCAGCCTAGCATGAGAAAGACACTGCAGGAAGATGGAGGGTGCTATGCCTTGGTGTAAGATCACAGATGACGTAAAAGTACTCTTCCATGTGCATTTTCTTTTTAAGAAAAAAAATAAAAAATCAAGGAGCAGAATGTCCTTTGGATGACCTTCCATGGAAGCAAAAACCGAGTCCCTTTAAGAAAGGGCTGTCTGCTTCTTCTGTGAGAATGTACACTCAGAGAGGTAGTTGATAATCTAACCAGAGAGAAAGCTTCCGTGGTGGTTTTCTCCCCCTAAAGACAAGAGCTTAGAAGCTCTCTAAGACAGAAAAGAAAATTTGTCTGTTCATTTACTGACTCATCAAGTCATGAAACATATCCATTAGTTTGTACCTACTACATTCCAGGTATTGTGGATCCAACTGGATAAGGAGATATTCCTGTCCTCACGGAAATTATGCTCCAGCATACCCACACTAGGCGACAGGATGGCTGTGTCACACCCAACCTGGTCACTGAAGCTGCAAGTCAGCGTAAACTCACACAGGAAAACCATCTCCTTTCCTAAGATTTCTGCTTGCTCGCTGACGAGCTTGGTCAAGACTGGTCTAAGCAGGCTCCCATGTTAGGGTTCCAGGTTGGCCACATTCAATACTCTCAGGGAACAGTAGGACTCTTGAAAGAATCAAATGCCACTTACTCTAAAAAGGCTCTTCATTCCCAAGGCTCTAATCCACACTTTCCTGAGTCTTCACCTGAGTGATTTTGTATCAAGATTCTTTCACACAAAACACGATAATAAATCAAATTTTATCAGAATTGAGCTATAAATCTGTGAAGACTCCAATAATTTCTAGCCGAGGGAATAACACCACAAAAGTACTTTTTAAACTAATTACTCTGATTCCGAAGTGCTGCCCTAATGAGCCTTCTTTCTGCCCAGAACTTACTAAGAGGAAAAACTACCTTCTCCTGCAGTAATTACTGCTTTCCCCTTCAAACTTCTAACTGGAGATCGATGCTGCATTTTAAGACCCATTGATTTACAATTAGCCTGGCTTTCCTGCTAAAGTGTTTTTTAAGCAGAGTTTACTTTTATTTTATTTTGAAATCTCCGAGATCTGGTTCTTGGATTTTTACATCCTCATGAGAGGGGACTGGAAATCTCAAAGAGGAAGATACACATCAGAAGAGAGAGAAGGAGAGGGATGCAAATAAGATTCAGGAGGGTGGTAAGGGAAGTTGGTTGGTTCACAGGATAAATTCAGAAGCAAAAATTTTTAAAAATGAAAAAAAAAAGTCTTTTTTTTAAAGCTCAGAAGCATACTGCATAGGAGGGAATGAAGAAACCCAGAGAGAGCAAGCAGAAGGCAGGGTGGCAGGAGGAGAGAGCGAGACACACAGCCTAGTAAGTGGAGCTGCTGTCAGGGTGGCTAGAGCAGCCCTTTATTGCCTCTGCTGTTTATTAGCATCCTAGGGAAGAAAAAAAAAAGGAAAGAAAAAGCTTTGTGCATCTTTGCAAAACAAAGCACTAGTTAAAAATAGTGTGTGCAGTAGGGACAGTGCGCTAACATGAGGGTCCTGGCAGCTCCGGCATTTGCACAATCTGTCCCATGAGAAGAGCAGAAGTAAGCGAAGCAATTAAGAATTTCACGCTGATTGCTTCAAGCATGTTTCTCGACGCCATAAAGATAATAGCATAAAGGATATGGCCTTGCTTCCCCCGCCCCTCCCCTGCCTGGCAACTTCTGTGTTCTGCACTCTTCCTTTCCTCCGATTCCCGCGGCTGAGGACTCCAGATGCTGGTTAGCTGACCTGGCACCACCGGGTGGAATCTGTCACTTCCGGCCTAAAGAGACAGCCCTCCTGCCTCCCTGACCCAGAGCAGACCCTGGAGCGGAGACATAAGCTGAGTTGCCTTATCAAAGTCCCAAAGATGGGAGGCTGAAGAAACGGGGAAAACTGCCCGTGGGGCCTGGACGTCAGGCTCTCTGTGGCCCCCCTCCTGACACTCTATTCTGGGCTCTTCACTTACTGCTGGCTCCCAAAGGTGATGGGTAGAAGATGGTCCAGAGAGATAAACAGGGAAAATAAAACTCCCAGCAACAATAAAAGAAGGGAAGAGAAAAGCTACTAACTTTCTGCTTTTAAAAAAAATGTTATTTTATAGCAAGATTGTATAGGCCAATTTCAAAGACTAATACGAAAAAAAGTGCAATTAAATCCTTGAAAAACTGACAGATCAGCAAAACAAAACCACCCGGAGGAGAGCCCGATTGAGCCTCATTAAGAAAGAGTTCAGCCTGTTTTTAAAACCTTCTTAACACTTAGCTGGGTACCTCCCAGCAGTGAGGGCTCCCAATGCGGCTGGCATAATTAGTGTCAGAATGGAAAGGAAAGGGGGGGAAAAAATCAACCTAGGAATTAGATATTAAAACACAAATTTGAGGGGTAGGGGGAGGTCCAAATGGAAAAATCATCCCCAGGTTCAACAACAAACTGCCATCTGTTCATCTGAGAGTAACAGGGAGATGGCAAAGCCCTCCACCATCCACAGAGATAAACATGTTCCAATTAAACAGAGGACGGGCTGGGGCAGGGTGAGAAGATTTATGCTGCAAACCTCCATC
The DNA here is from genome assembly GCF_042477335.2 of Ovis canadensis. Taxonomy (NCBI): domain Eukaryota; kingdom Metazoa; phylum Chordata; class Mammalia; order Artiodactyla; family Bovidae; genus Ovis; species Ovis canadensis. Next base: position 51,468,486 of record NC_091258.1, on the reverse strand, counting down.
TTCGACCTCTCTCTTCCCTCCAAAATACATTCTACATTGTGGTCACATCAACTCCAGGAGGCTGGGTTAATGACAGACGGACGACAAATCGCACCAACCTCTACATCAATTACAACCATCACGCCTGACCATGGAGAGAAGGAGGGCTGGTGCCACATTTCCATGCCTTCAGCCACCAGGATCCCCCAAAGCTGGAGTGCGCACACACGTGTGACACCGTGCCCACCTGAGAGTGAAAGGGAACACGCAACATGTGAAACCACTCTCCTGCAATGAGGAGACACGGCGCTGAGGTCGTTACAGAGGAGCAGGCCGCTACGGAAGGAATACTCTGGAGATGGGGGAGACGGCAGGGAGATGAAGCCATTTTATTAAATCAGGCAAATTCTAATTTATTCTGCAGACACAGAGGAAAGAAAATGGATTCATTCTCAATATATCCTCTGAGCCAGCTCCTATCACCTCAGCAGAGAGAGGAGGGAGCAGAAAAGGTGCCAGGATTCATCTGGAAATCGAGGAGGGGAGGCTTTCTCCTTTAAAGAGCAAACATTAAAACATATCTGTTTCAATACCTACACCAGGAATACGGAAAATAATGCTTATGCCAGAGAAACCTGGGGGGTTTGCTCTCTCTGATTATTCCAGCAGGTATACCTGGAAGGGGCTTACCGATTTGATTCGTTGCAACATGAAATCAGAAAGGCAGCCGCGGCCAAGAGAAGATGCTGACCAGGACCGACAAAAGGAATTCTGGCACGTCTCCCCCAGTGGTGAGAAGCACCACCTGCCAGCTCCCCATGGCGGGAACTTAAATGGCGATTTTCAACTTGGAAAAAATAGAACCAGGAAAGAAGCGCTGTGCACAAGATCACCAAGCACAGAGCGCTGCCGTTCACAAACAAAAGGCGTGTGCGTTTAGACTGCAATTAGAAAACCAAGGTTTTAATTAAACAATTACATAAAGTTCATGTGGCTCCCCATATGGGCCAACACTTCCCCGGTGTCTTGGGGTGAGCTTGGCAACGAGCATTTAGAGCTCTAGTTGTTGTGAAGGGGAAGAAACCCAGGACGGCCTACGTGTAACTACAGAGCTACCCTGGGTCTGTCTGCCTGCGGACCCCTGCCTCACTCTGGAACCAGGAAGCGCTGAGACCGGCAGAGCGGCTGCCCTGGGCAGACCACCGCCATTGGCAGCCTGATCGCTCAAGAGTGTCTGGGGTGGCATGGGGGGCTTCCGGTGCCCCCAAATGGCGAAGGCCCTCTACCGAAGCACAGGCCAGCTGCATCGAGCTCACCAGGAGGCTTCTTTGAACTAGGAGGAATTCTCAGGTGCTTAGAAACCTTCAGACTCCCAAACCCCCTCTGGGAGGGAAATAGAAGCCAACTGCTTGCTCGTTTGCTGCTTTTGCACCGCTGGGTGGTGGCGGCCCAGGGCAGAGGGAAGGTGCATCTGGGTCCCAGGGAAGACTGAGGTGTTGATGATGCTCCCTAAGCCCAGAGAAAACTCCTCGGTGGCTCCCAGTCACCAACGCTCTGAGCCCAAGAGCTGCAAACTGACCTAAAACTGGTTCTTCCAGCATACGCAAGAGCCTGGAGAGAAAGAAGGTGGCCAGCCTCTGCTGGGCCCCATGAATGAACAGCTCAGAGTAAAAGCTGTTATCAGGTAACAGCTCTGGTATCTGGTAACAGCTCCTTAGTAAAGGAGATTTCACCAAGTCTTAGAAGGACAGACAGGCCGACTGACCAGCGTTCATTCCCCACCAGGGCAGCCGATCTAGGAGCTCCACACTGGCACCTGCAGGCCATGCTTCAGACAGCACTTCCCTCAAGCTCAGTGCAGCCTACGTTCCAGAGTTCCACCTTCCCTTGGCTTCCCAGCCTCCTTCAGACACTGTTTGGAAATGCCTCCAACTCTGCAAATGGTCATGGCAGATGCTGAACAATCCAAGATGGCTGGTCAGCTGAACGGACAGACGCCCTCAGACGTGCCCAGCACAGGGCTATCTTCCAGACAGTTCTCATAAGTCACTGCAAGAAACCTCAGGAGAAGCCCATTAGCTGGCAAAATGCTCTACCCTACAGAATACCCATGGCTCCCCAAATTACATGGCGATCAATATGCTCTAGGTCCCAGAGCCCACCAACACCATTTTGGTTTTTTAAGAACAGGAAACTTTCCAGACTGCCTGGATAATGGAAAAATTAAAACAACAACAAGTATAACTAAATACACTTAATTTGAGGTGAAAATAAAAAGCAGAGGAGTTCTTTTTCCCAACTGCAGCCTACTGCCCTGCTTGGTTTGTGAACAACTGGCAAAGTCGAGGATGGCTCTCAAGACCGGTTAGCTAACTCGTCCCACTGAACTCGAGATGCCCAGTCACCTTCCAGAATCCTTCACCTTCCAGACAAAGAAAGGTCTTTCTTGCTATTTCCACCACCTGATTGTATGAACTGCTTTGAGAGTGAGGAAGGGAGCACAGCGTCTCAGCCTAAACGTGAGCAGCCAAACAGAACTAACCTTTGCTCTGGAAGTACATTCTCAGCAGTGGTTCCCTGATCTGGTTCCCAGGAGGGCTCAGGCGGTGGGGCTGGACTTGCTTCCCTTTACCTCCTCCCAGCCCGTACCCCTCCCCAAAATGAACAGGGGACTTTCTGGGCAATGCCCTTCAACCCAATCAGCCACGGAAGACGTTAGTTTAGATCGGGTCCAAAACTAAATCCAAAGCGATGAACTTGACTTTATGACTTATATATTTACTTCTTCCTTCATGAACAGAAGGTTAATGTAAGAGCAACTCCTTGGCAAACCTTTAAGGGTAATTCAAGCGACACTGATGTGAATCAATGTTCCCTTTGTGAACACATTACTTGGCAGAAACTGGCTTTCTGTAACCCCCTTAAACCTAGCCGGCAAAACAAAAAGAAGGGGGAAAAAATGTCCTTCAAACAAAAGGATGAGGTGAAAATACAGAGAAAGTCGACTGCACTTTATTCTCTTTCATAGAAGCAAATGGATCTGGTGCTTTTATACATTAATCAATCAATATCACTGACTGTACATCAGCAGGGTAGCCAAGTTATGAATGACCTTTCTGGCAAAGAGGACACTTTTAATGCTCATAAGACCGCTCATAGCTTAGCAACTTTCCGAATTTATGCCTGCATAATTACCCCTTAGAGGCGAGTGGCCGTTAGCGCTGCACTAAATATGGCAAGGTTAGTCGTTTTCAATTTGTGCAGAGGCAAGGAGAGACGTGGACAGGCTGCCCCCTTTATGCACCAGCTGCCCCAACCCAGGCGAGGTGGAGGGCAGAGGTGTGTGCAGTGCAGTCCCTGCCCGGCCAGCAGGGCAGGCTTCCCCTTCCAGAAAGCCCGCTGGCCTCCTCCTCAGCCCCAAGCCAGTCCACACAGGGCCATTTGGGGGAGCTAATCTAGAAAGCTATGCCCAGCTCAGCTTCAGCCTCTGTCTGCTTCTAACAGCAGGTTCCCGAGGCCACCTCTCTGGCAGATGGGCGGGGCTGCCACGCGGGGCCATTCCCAAGCCGGCCCCCACGCTCTCCCCTGCTGCCTTCTCCCTGTAAGCACCCCCCACCCCCACGCTGACTGGACGACTCCAACCAGACAATGTAACTTCATGTTTCCAAAAAGGGAACTTTCACCTTGAAGTTGCTTTTTTTTTTTTTTACGGCAGCATTTCTACCAAAAAGATGCTGACTTACTCTCTCCGGAAATATCCAACTCAGATGAATAAACGGCTGGACCAATCCTCCTTATTTCTCCCTCTCACCAACTCAGCCATTCTCTCCATTCCAGTCCCTGTGGGTGGAAACGGGGCAAAGGCCTGTCTGTGGGTGTAGGTTTCCATGACAACCATCATCCTCTCGGCGAGGCCACATGGGGCCACGAGACGAAAGCCCATCGCCCATCACCACCTCAGCTTCCTTCCTGCAACTTCCCTTCTACAGCTGTGGTGAAAATCTCTGGAAATCTGCTGGTCCATCAATAAGGCCCCTCTTTTTTTTCTGTCTCCCATGGAGGGAAATGTAGACACTATAAGAATTTAAAATATAGCTTTAACTTCACATGAATTTCAGCACATGAGACCATGGGCTGAAGCTCGCCATCTTCATGAAAACCCAGGCAGAGTCCAGGGCACCATTCTGCAGTCTACAAAGGGCTGGCCAGTCACACGAGAACACACAGGACACCGGTCAGATGGAACAAGGCACTCTGATTACAGCCACTTCTGCTCAGGGATGTAAGAACACATCTGTCCAGCTGCTGCTTGTTCATATTCCTGAAGTCAGGAGGGTTTATTTAGGGAGGCCCCAGCCCCAGTGGTGGTACTGACCTGCAGGCAAGAGGTTCAAAGCCTAGTGTACAGAAACAGGTGATGAATAACAACACACACCGGGAAGAAAGAAACTTACTTTAAAGGCCCTACCTGGGGGCCCGCATGGGGGCTGAGAGTTCTTACTTGCCTGCGTCTCCCATGTGACAGACGTTTGCAACCCCTCACAGGGCGGGAAGAACTCGGTTCTCCACCAGCAGAAATTTTTCCTCTTCTTTCCAAACCAAGTCCCTCCCTCTCAGCCTTCCCTACTTAGATAAATCATACTAGGCTCTCTGTCCATTATTTTTAACAGATGCAGATTCCCATCTAGAAAATCTATCTTCTGTCGAAAACTGAGGAGATGTGGAGCCCATCTAAGCAGGGAACCCTGAGGGAGTGGGTTGGGGTGGTGCTCAGAGACCTGCTCTAGATTCATCACGGATTAGTTCGAATGTCTCCGTTTTCCTCTGGGAAGCTGCACATCCACATATTTAACAACTCTAGAAGACTTGCTAAGTTCATTCTTGCTTTCCCTTCCCATCACTTAACCAACAATAAAAACTTGTCCCTCTCTGCATCCTTCATAATTTGCAAATTTTTTAGGTCACCTTTGGAGCCTGTGGATCTCCCTCCTGCACAGGACAGGCTTTAGTTAAACCCTCAGTCGCCCTTCCTTTCCAGACCTTTACCCAAGCCTGGCTGTTCCTCTGACGTCTCTCAAGTTGCCTTTATGGCCGCGCAGGGTTTCCCAAGCTACACACACCACCTGCACTTCTTTTCCTCACCTTCTCTTACCTCGCTGACAGCAACTAGCCAGCTGGCTTTCCCTGCTCCCCTCCACCATCCCTTTCCCATTCAAACAATTCTATCCACGTCCAGCCGGCAGTGTTGACATTTAAGTCCCCTGCACTGTGAACATCTACATCGCTCTTCCGGAAGCGTCTTGGTAGCTACAGGTCCCTACAGTCACAGGGCCGTCTTGTCACAGACTGTCATACATTATGCCCCCCTTCTGCAGATCCAAATCTCTCTACCAAGAGTAATATCAGCAAAGATAAAGGGACATTAAGATCTCTCCTCCAAGAATGTGGTGGAACCACTCACATTAGTGAGTGAAGTGAATGTCACCCCCAGGATGAATTCAGTTCAGTTCAGTTGCTCAGTCGTGTCCAGCTCTTTGCAACCCCTTGGACTGCAGCATGCCAGGCTTCCCTGTTCATCACCAACTCCTGGAGCTTACTCAGACTCACGTCCATTGAGTTGGTGATGCCATCCATCTCATCCTCTGTCATCCACTTCTCCTCCCGCCTTCAATCTTTTCCAGCATTGGGGTCTTTTCAAATGAGTCAGTTCTTCGCATCAGGTGGGCAAAGTACTGGAGTTTCAGCTTCAGCATCAGTCCTTCCAATGAACACCTAGGACTGATCTCCTTTAGGATGGGCTGGCTGGATCTCCTTGCAGTCCAAGGGACTCTCAAGAGTCTTCTCCAACACCACAGTGCAAAAGCATCAATTCTTCAGCGCTCAGCTTTCTTTACAGTCCAACTCTCATGTCCATACATGACCACTGGAAAAACCATAGCCTTGACTTGACGGACCTTTGTTGGCAAAGTAATGTCTCTGCTTTTTAATATGCTGTCTAGGTTGGTCATAACTTTCCTTCCAAGGAGCAAGCATCTTTTAATTTCATGCCCAGGATGAGGGCAAATAGCAACTGAGACGCAGACAGGCTCATCCCCAACGGGGCTGTCCACGGCCGTGCAGCCCCAGACACAAGAATGGGTCCCAAGCGGGATCTTGGAATACTCTTCCAAGTTTGAAAAACGAGACCACTCCCCACTCATATACACGTTTCCTTACACCAGTGAGGTATTTCAGTCTCACAAAAGCAAGAGAACAACCTGATACCCACAAGGAAGCCCCATATGCTTCCCTGCAAAGCAGAGACTGGGACCAAAAGATCACATCAAAGAAAAGCCCGACCTGAAAAAGCGAAGTCAGCAAGAGGCAAAAGAACACGGAAGTCCATGTGTTTTAAAACTCTGCCACAAGAACAGATGTCACTGGTTTCTGTCTCATTTTTGGTCTTCTCTGGAGCGGTAAGCTCCGTGAGGACAGGAATGCGTGACCAATTGTATACGAGGTAAGCTTTGAGGAAGTCCAGTCACATCAGGCCACTTTTCAATATCTCCTTCCATAGCCCCTCAGCCCCAAACTCAGGACCTGCTTATAAAAGGCAGGTCCAATGCCCTTATGCCCTCTGCCTCTCCCCTCCCCAGGACACAGCAGCTGCCCGGGTCCTTAGCCTGCCATCCCATGCTCACCACCATGTCCCAGGGCTCTGAAGGTGCCTGGCACAGAGGAAGGTGCATGAAATAAACAACAAAAAACAGACAGGCACGGGTACAAGCATGACCATAAAAATCACTGGACATCATTTCACAGTGCTACGCTCCCATGTATCTGTACAGTTTTGAGGGGGCATTCACCCCACACCTTGGTAGGACACAAAAGTATCCCCCTGCCATTTCGAAAGTTTGAACACTATCTTGGCAGTAGATTCCCGTATATCAAAAGACACAAAGTACTGAAACCTTCCTATAATCTTGCAAAGGAAGCACCATAGTGTGCTGGCAGACAGGCAGCCGACCTTGCAAATGGCTTCAATGTCACCAAGTCACGCTGGCAGGTGCGCACCAGGACTACTAGCTCCAACCACCATGGCCTAAGCCAGATTCTGAGCCAAGAATGAAAGCTGTCAGTCATCCACACTGGGACTTCTCCGGTGGTCCAGCAGTTAAGACTCTGTGCTCCCAATGCAGGGGGGTCCGGGTTGCATCCCTGGTCAGGGAACTAGATCCCATATGCCACAACTAAGCATGCATGGCATACCTAGAGAGGCCATGCACTACAACCAGAGGAGCCTGCATGCTGCAGTAAGGACCTAGCGCAGCCTACGTAAATTAAATAAAAATGTTTAAAAGAACATCAACCACAGGGCAAGCTTTTTTGGAAATGTCAGATGCTACAGTTGAGGTCAGGGTCACTTTCAACCCAGAACAAACAAGTGTTCCCGTTGCTGGGACAGGCTCTTCCCAGTCCCACCAGTGAGCCCGCATCTCCACTGCTCACTGGAGCCCAGTGCTCTGTGCGCCAAGGTCACGGTTACACTATTTATGCTTGTTTGAAGCATGAAACCTGGAGCAGGGCTTCCACTGCCCTCAAGGGTAGAGGCCACGCCACCGTGGGGACTCTGCGTGACTCCAGGACAGTGGGAGTGGAAGAGGCGGACGGGGAGCTTCTCTGAGCTCAGCCCCTCCTGCAGGAAAGAAACGGGTATCAGAGAGCTGCAGACGAAAGAGATAACGCGATGCTTCCGGCTGTGAGATGCCCTAAGAGGAGGCGGGGAAGACAGGACAAAGAAATCATTGTGGACAGACCAAAAAAAAAAAAAAAAAAAAATCTGGCAAGGTTCTATCCTAACAAATGATCCAAAAATGAAATGAGACTAGCCCTCCCTTGGCCAGTGTACTGGAGGCCAAGGCACAGCCACGTGGGGGACAGAGACGGAGAGTGGGAGTGAATGAGGGACAGAGCAGCGAACGTGGCTGAGCTGTGTGCTGGACTTCATGTGAAGGATGATCCCTTTATGTATCGTCTCTCACTTAACCGTCACGAGAGAATTAGAGACAGACCCCAAACTGTGAATGAGTGCCCCTCGCTTGCAGACAAAAGAACTGATGCTTCAGAGGCGTGCTGTTGGGAGTCCCGGAAGCAGACACATAGAATCTTTCGTATCCCGGCATTTTCCTGAGCTGAGGGACCACTTCGTGTATCAGATTACCCAGAAGGGCGAAGAATGCCTGGATTATGTAACTTAACCAAAGTCAGCCAGCTCAGAAAAGCTGGGATCTAAACCACTGTGCGACTCCTAAAAGGTCTTGAAACCAGGTCGGATCTGAAAGTCCCCCTGTGTTTGCTGTGAGAGAGAGGACGAGATCCTGGGTGTTTCCTTGGAGTTGAGGAGACGCAGAAGGAGAGGAGGTGGGCCCTGGGTCAGAGTAGGAAGGTCAGGGTCACCTTCAACCCAGAACGAATGAGTGTTCTCGTTGCTGGGACGGGCTCTCCCCAGTTCCACCAGCGAGCCCGCATCTCCACCACTCGGTGGAGCCAAATGCTGTGGGCCAAGGTCACGGTTACGCTATTCACGGGGCCTTTTCACCCCATCCCATGCTTTGCTTCAAAGCGATCTCATCTCTTTGAAAACATTCAGTGTACAAGAGAGACTTTTTTTTTCATGGAACCCACCTCCATTCCCCCCCCTCCATCATGGACACAGGTACAAACCCACCAACTGTAGCCCAGCTCTACCTGAAGTCAGAAAAACGACCTGGAAATGACAGAATAAGCATTCGATATTCAGATTCCCTAAATTACAGTCTTTCTAGAAGGAAACCCTGAAAAATACGAATAGTTGTTGTCTTTGGGGGGAGGGGGCCTCATCCTTAAAGGTGTGGGGTTTCCCAACCCCTTATATAAGCACTGCAATTTTAAAAATGATAAGCGTGTCTCGCATCCTTAGTTTGGAGGGAGGCTGCTTGCACACTGAGACTGCATCTCTTGACACAAATTCATGTTTCCCAGCTACAGGCTGAGCCAAAATGGCTCGGTGGGTTCAGTGTTAAGTCTCGGGAACACAGCGTAAGCCGGTCAGGTCGGGATTCTTTGCCCCAGCCTAAACGCTCCGGAGCCCTGTCACCCGCGACTCTGCTGACAAAAGCACACCTTTGGTTGGTTCTACTCCACACAGCGAGTGACGGCAGGGTAGCACGTTATGTGACAGACCCCTGAGTAGCTTCACTAAACTTAGAAACAGCAGCCCTCCTCAAGCGGGGCTGGGGGAAGTCCGAGAATGGCATTGCCCAGATGAGAGGAAAACGGAAACGCGCACCTCATCAAAGCAGAGCGGTGCATTCCGGGTCACCCTGAGGCGGAAGACAAGCACGGTCTCTCAAGGGCGCCCCCTTCTAGCAGAGGGTGGGAAGACGCAACCTTCGGAAGATAAGCCACGTCCAACTCCGAAGACCGTAAGGAGCAACGCCGCAATGCTGCTAAGCGCTAGGGCCCCCTGGAGCCAGCGATCAGCTCAACTCTCCTTCGGTTTGCTGCCGACGGCGGTTTAAACTTGTAATCCACATTTGTTCTGGATGGATCATCTGTTTTGGCTCCTGGAGTCACGTCCTGCCCAATTTCTGGCCAAGGTGAAGAGCAGTGGACCCTGCAAGAGGATGATCGTTCCCAGAAACAAGAAGATGCCGGACGTGATTGGGAGGTACTTCTTTCTCAAGGTGGCAGCCTTCCTCTTCGGAAGGTGCCCCCGGTCAGGGCACAGACCTGGCGCGTTCTCACTAATTGCAGAAAGGGGGCTGCCGCTTAGAGACGCAGAGAAGAGGCAGCAGCAGTGAGGACACGGCGTAGCACATGTGTGGGGCGGGGCAGGCTCGCAGCCAGCCACAGGACCCGAAGCACTCGAGCAAGGAGGACACTAACTGGCTGAGCTGCCTCTCAGCGGGACAAGCCCCAGCCCAGGCGCCGCACAAACAGCCCAAGACGCGGGCGCGTGTTACACAGACGTCTACGATTCTGGGGATGAACAGTAAGCAGGTATTAAATAATCAGCCAGACAAGGCTGTCAAATCTTTTCATAACAGTATGAGATAAATAAACAGTACATAATTATAATTATGTGAAAGGTTCTGAAGTAGAGATTAAGAATTATATTCATTATGTTCATTACAAAAACTGGGAGATGAGGCAGATGAAGAGGGCTCAATGACAACTTCTTTCTTCACCCACACCTCCATCTCGACTTGCTCTCTCCTACCTGGAGTACCAGTGCCCACCAGATACCGTACAACCATCCTGAGCTGCGTGCCCTCCACGTGTCCCAGATGGAACCACCTCGACAGCACTGGGCATTCACTCGTGCCACCAGCCCCACTCCCTGCTTCCACTGGCTCAGATCCTCATCTGTCACAGCTCAAACCCTTCCATCTTCCACCCAGGAGCCAGTGTCGCGTGCCCAAAAGAGGGTGAGGTCATGTGACTCTGCTAAGCACCTCGTGGCTCCCGGCTCCCCTAGAGGGAAGTCTGAGCTCCCTTTGTCGTGGAGAACACGGCTCATGCTGGTCCCACTGGGGGATTACTTCCACCTTCTCCATCTGTTCACACTCAGGATACGGCCACGAGAACATCCCCAAGCCCTTTACACTATCAGCAGAGTTCCGGGCCCATGGCAGCGGTCTTTGTAAGGATCTTTTTCTGTTAGACTGTGAGCCACCTTGGGGATAGAGCACGTCCCGTCCGGCTTCTCCATCTCGCTTGTTCCACTAAAGGCTCACTAGACCTCTGTTCACTTAAGGGGTTGGGAGGCAGGGCCCTATGGTTTGTACAGCCTTGAAGATGAGAGAAGGAATAATCACCTCTGGAAAGGAAGACAGGTAAGAGTGGGTCAGGGATTCTAACAATGGACAGGAGGGAAAGCTACCTGCAGTTTGATACATGAAGAAAAATGAGGAGGCTGTGGTTCCACCAGAGCCCGTCAGAGGAAAGAGTGGAAGGTGAAGACGAGGCTGTACTTTCAAGCCACCCCAGGGCAAAGAGGGGCCTTTTCCCCTGCGTGCTTCAGAGAGAGGAGATGAACAGCAGGGAACCAGGACCGAGAACTTTATTAGGCTTGGCTGAGAGGAAGTGAAAGCTCATCAATGCCCTTCTTAGGCTTACATTAGAGCACTGTGGAGCGGAGAGAAGCAGAAACACTGAGCAGCCGGTGGACACAGAAGCCCCCCTTCCCTTCTGCACTCTGCACGTGTCTCCTGACCCTGTCCTGACGGGGACCCCCGGACCAGGGGCCCACTTACTCCTGAGTACACTCATGAGATCAAGAGGTGCTCGCTTGCCTTAAACAATGGGATTAGAATTGAATTAGACTTATCATAGCCCCAACTTGCACATTTCTAAGACCCTGCTCTTCAGGATCTGGCCCCCTAATGCTACGCTTCCTTCTTTTACTAGGATCTCTCCTTCAGTTACTTTCAATGCTTCTCATTCACTTCTACCATCAAGTGACACTTCTGAGAATTCTTTTCATTCCTTCCATATTTTGGATTATCGAATTAATCATCTAGAAATTGATAAATTATAAGCTTGAAAAGTCAACTTTAATGACTATACTACTTTTGTGCCAAAGATTTCTTCCTATTGATTTTTATTCACTATATATTTTTCCAAATAATTCCATTAAAAAATTCAATTCCTTATTAAATATACTCAGTGTATCCTTTTACTAGATCCTCATAAGTTACAAAGGGGGAAATAGTAATTTTACAATGGATAATCACTGTTAACTACTAATTCTTCACTAACATAACTAATCAGTATTTGTCACCACATCTAACTGATCAAAGTTGACATCACCAATAAAGAGACAAATCAATACCACGTCTCTCTTGATACAGTGTACTAGAAGAAAAGCAACATCGCTTCTGGGGAACTTCTATCAACATGCAAACCCCAATTCGAATCATGAGGAAACGTTAGACACACTCAAGTTGAAGGGCACTCTACAAATTAACTAACCTGTCCTCACCAGATATGTTGAGTCTGTAAAAGACAAAGGAAAGAATGAGAAACTGTCCTAGATTATAGGACTCTTTTAAAAAGAGTTGGACATCCAAATACAACTTGTGGCCTGTGTGTTTTTTTTTTTTTTCATATAAATAATATAACTGGGAAAATTGGGAAAATTTGAAGACAACCTGCAGACGACCTGGTGCTTCTGTATTAATGTTAATTTTTTTATTTTGATAACTTTTCTGCAGTTATATAAGATAATGCCCTTGTTCTTTGGAAATACACACTAATATCAGTTCAGTTCAGTCGCTCAGTCGTGTCTGACTCTTTGCGACCCCATGAATCGCAGCACGCCAGGCCTCCCTGTCCATCACCCTCTCCCATATACATTTCCAAATATACATTTGGAAAATACACTAATATATTTAGCAATCGAGTGGCACCATGTCTGAAATTGACTCTGAAATGGGCAGAAAAGATAACAATGAATATCTGTGTGTGTGTGTGTCCTAAGTAGGCATATAGAGAGTGAGAGTGTGTGAGGAGGAGAGAGACTGATAAACCAAATGTGCTAAAATGTTAACATTTGGGAAATCTGGGTAAAGATATACAGGAATTCTTTCTAATCTTAACTTTTCTGTAAGTCTGAAATTATATTTTTAAAAAATTAAGTACAAATTGAGAGGCAGAGATAAGTAGAAGGAGGTAAGCTCACCCCCTTTCATGAAAACACCAAAATCACAACTAACTGCTGGAAAACCATGGACCAAAAAAAAAGTACAAATTGAAAAGAAAATGCAGTAAGATTCGTAACCTCTCTAGTCCTATTATATATTTTCTGTATTCTTTAGTATTGGCAATTACACACTTTATTGCATAAATATTTTAGATTGTATGTAAATTTCATTCACTATTTGTTTTCAAGTTACCAATGAAAATGTTGGATAAAAACAGAACTCTTGCCAGCACCAGCACGTGCAGTTCCCCTCAACACAAACAGCCTAGAAATCAATGTATTATCCCTGCTTATCAGTCTTTCTCGTAGTCAGAATTCAACACATATAAACATTTCTCTTTAGGCTCAGAATTTGATTAGGAGGTTTTGGGAGAAACAGTAGTTCTGAGGTATGGTTTTGTTTTTTGGGGGTTTTTTTGGTAGTACCAGGTGGCATGCGGGATCTCGGTTCTCTGACCCGGGAAGGAACCTGTGTCTCCTGTATTGGGAACACAGAGTCTTAACCACTGGACTGCCAGGAAGTCCTTGATGTATTTGTTTGTAACACACCTATGATATTCATACTCGCAATTCTGTCTGCCTCTCACAGGGGCATACTGGTGTGGGGCAGGGGAAAGCGGAAGAAACTAGATACGATCAACAGAAGGAGATGGGTCTGCAGCCTGTGGTGCTTGCCCAGGGTTCCTTCTTCAGCTGAATGGCCTGCTCCCTGGCCCCAACCAAATTCCTGAACTTGCCCGGAACCCCAAGCATCTTACTCTACCTGCAGCTACCAGGATCGGGTTCACCTGCTCCTTGGAGCTGCCCCAATGATTTCAGCCAAGAATTCCTCACACTTCAGAAGGCCCAGGGTCTTTATTGTCCTGCCCCACTATCGTGATTACCACGGACCACCGTGAACTGTGTTAATCATGTGCATATGTGTGTGCGTGTGTGTGTGTGTGTGTGTGTATATGCCTGCATGCATGCATGTGTGTGGGTGGGTGACATCCTCCCAAAATATGACAGGCAGGGGTCATTTCTCTTATTCTGTTATATTTTTCCACAGTAACTAGTGTTTACAATGAACTGGAGCTTGAACAGCCGCAAACCTTGACAACCCCACCCCGAATTTCCAGAGTTACAATAGGGCAAAGAATAGCCCCTGCCTGAGTCACCTTGAAAGCATGCTTGGAGATGGAGGATGCCTCTGAAGTACATTTACAGCCTCCAGAATATAAGTTTGCATTTGCACAACACAACTTCCCTTTGCAATGAGAATTGATGTACATTATTTCCTTTTATCTTATTAGTATGATGGGATTTGTTCTTGATGAATCCATAGCACTACAGTTACTCATCATCGTTCCATTATCACTACAGGTTTATAGATTTTCCCCTTTATTACTCATTTTATTTTTTCCATCAAGTATATTTCATACATGAGATAGTAATTACCAAGTTCTCTATTCCTTACACTTAAAGTTTGCCTTTTCCCCCCGATCATAAAAGCAATAAGTGCCTATTGTTGAAAATCTTGAAAATACAAAAAAGTCCGAAGGAAGTAAAAATTGCCCATAATCAGCGATAACATCTCAGTATATTTATATATACGTTAAAGGAAACTAGGACAGTTATATGATTTGGGGTCTTGCTTCCCTGTCTATTGAGCTTTCTTCCATGTCCTTAAATATTAATCAAGAACATTATTCCTAATGGCCACCCAGATTTCCACTACATTTTCTTAACACAGTTTACTTAATCCTTCCTCATCTTTTAAACGATGGGTGGCAGAGGCTCCTAATTGCCTTCCTAACAACTGCTCTTTCTTGCGAATTGAGCACTCACTTTATTCGGGGCGGCAATACCCTCTAGTTAAAATCAGTATCTCCCAGTCTCTTGTGAGTCCAGAGAGAGTCACGTGACCAAATTCCAGCCAATGAGCTGCAAGCGGAAGTAACTGGGTGCTCGGGGAAAGCTCTTGGAAGGGGCAAACTCGGGTGGCAAGTGCACTCCTCCCCTTCCTGTTTCCCCTTGCCCAGGGCACAGATGGAGCACGGCCTTCCTTGAGACCACGGGGATGGCTGAGGGGAAAGATGGAAGGAAGCTGGGTCCCCGCTGACGTGCGGCACCTTCACTCCTGCACTAGACTGCCCTCCTCCCAAGTCGGCTTATGTGAGGGAAAATGGAACCCCTAATTTGTTTAAGATACTTCTGGGGTGGCTCTGCGGCTCACGGGTTCAAGTTATGAGATAAAAGAATATACATATGTTTTGTTTCCCCACCTTCTACTATCTTCATAGTCTATACAAAGCTTTGAATATGTGAGATTAAGGCCGCATACACAAACCAGAAGTTCTGCGGCCATCCAGTCCAATCTGAGACAAAAGTCCAGATGAGGGAGTATCTGAGTCTCTCCTCTCCTGGAGGGCAGCTTAGCGGCGGGAGGGGCGGGGTAAGAGCCTGCAGGGAATGACATAGGCCTGCATTTGTGTGACCAGGAAGGCTGCCCCTCACCAGTTCAAGAACTCCCATAAAAGAATTCCAAAATGCCAGGCCGCTGGGCTGCTGGCATTCTCTCCCACATGGAGCGCGCTGGCAAGGGCACGGCAGAGGGCTGCAAACCTGGGACAGCCTTTGAGCTCTGGGTTTCTTTCTCAGAAGGGAGGCTTGTTTCTGGAAGCCTTCCACCCACCACGCTCCTCACAGAAGCTCCTAAGGGAACCTGTATGGAGCACGTGCCTGCCCACACAGCCTGTGTGGGGCCCAGTCATTCACTCTCACACAGCGGTTGAGGCAAAGCCGCCTCTCTGCAGTTTCTACTTGATTCAAGGAAGGAGAGGTGCAGCCGCCACTAGAAAAGCTGCCTCTCTACTGATGAACCGACCACCTTCCGCAACAATGGCAGAGAAAGTGCTGTAAAGACGTAGCCCAGAACTTCAGGACTGGTAACGTGTCCCAGGTTAAGTGAGCTATCTGCTTAAGTCAGGTTTAACAAGATGACAATGCTTTCATTCTACTGCTTTAAAGAGTGGTTCAGGTGTGCAGGAAAGATTTCCAGCCTCATGAACACAGGCACGAACACCATTTCCTCATTCTCAGGCCAGGCACCATCCTGCCTGGTCTAGGTGCTGGGATTCCAAACACCCCTGCCTCCATGGGGTCTTCCAGCCATGGAGGAGACAAGGTCCCAAGGGACTCCAGTCACACACAGGTGATTTGGGACAACTGACTCAGACATAAGCTTATTTTTACTGCCCTGAACGGAAAACGAGCCAACAGCCCTGTTCATCTAGGATCCTAGCTGCTCCGTTTCACCATCATGCATAGGACAGTTTTCCTACCCCAAAACGAAAGACTATTTTTATCCCAACCTTGCTGTTCCATACAACACACACAGACAAGATCTGAGGGATTCTGACCTAAAGTAAGTCTTCAGGATATCCAGGTTCACATATTTTCATTGTTATGATAAGGGGCAGAAGAATCTAATGGAAACAAATTCTATTATTCTCTACAAATTCAGGCTTCTTTATAGCTAGAAATGGCTTGGGGATCCAGCCCACTTGAGGATCATGAGAGAATAAGACAAGAGTTAAGCTTCCTCTCTCTGCTTAATGAAAGCCTTGAGCTCCCCGTGGCAAGTATCTGCTGGAGAGGGGCTGGGATGCTTAGGAGATGCCGACCACGTTTTCAGGGTTGTCACGGCATGCCCGGGTCAGCACTTGTCCCCAGCCAGCCAGCCACTTCCTCCCCACACGGGCCCGCCCCTGAGAGAGTTTATTAACCAAGTGCTTGGGGGTTTGTGTATATTTGTATTACCTCCTCTTCTCTCGCTTCTGTTCTACCAGGGCACATTGGGGGAAAAAGTTATGATAAACTTTAATAAAAACAAAATTAAAATGATTAAACCTTTCATATCCGTTAGAGATAATCTCTCTTCTGCTGGCTAGTCAAATCTGGAAGAAAACAAATGCAAACCATCACTTCGTTGCCTCTCTTCAATCCCCTGCTACTTCCCCCGCCCCAAAGAAACAGACAGAAAAGGCTGCCTGTGGCCAAATTTTTAAAATAAATTACATTTGTCCTCACACACGGCAGCCAGGTGTGGCTGAAACATTCTTTCCAAATATCCCGTGATATGTATAACCCACGTCCTTCCCTCCAGGGGCCTTTCCATGCGAGCCTGACGATCCCAGAAAGACCAGGACCCAGAGGGGGGAGGCGTGGCCCCTTTTTATTGAAAAAGAAGCACCATTTCCCAATTAGCCATGTAATTCTGACTCATGGGAGGGAAGGAAGGCTATGTGCCTGCACACCATCTACTGGAAATACACACACACCCCAGTCTGCATTCCTGATGACAGCAAAGCCCAGAGAAAACAGACCAGTGGGGCACAAATCTCCCTGGTCTTATGTGTTCCAAGGACGTCTTCAGATCTGCCTGGGGTCTGGGCACATCCCTATGGAGGGGAAGACGGGTGCAGAAATAGACCAGGCCTGTCTGTCACAGGCTGGCCAGACACACAAGTCAGAGCAAGGTCTTCGGCCCTCCCAGAACGGGATAATGATCTCTGACACGCAGCATCTGGGATGCCAAAAGAACACAGGTGCCTGGGAACCGAGCACTTTCTGGATTATGATACTATGTAGTGGAACGGAATTCCAGTCCAGGAAAAACGCATCACCCTCTGACATACCAAGGCTCTGCATGGAATGTGGAATCACCCGTCGGCAGGTGGAGGGAAGGAGGAGAAAGGTTCTTACTTCACTATAGTCAGCCTGACACACACCCAAAGCAGAGCCAGCTTCCCCTTCTTCATCTCAGTTGTTTATGCTGTAGCAGAGACAATGCATCCTCAAGTCTAAAGGACACAAGTCTGTCCTGTGCTTCGCACTTGCGTCATGAGTCACCAGAAACAGATTTTGTTTTATGAGAAAACCACTGACCCCTGGGCTAAACCAGAGAGCTCCAAAGAATGCCACTGATCCCAGAAAGTGGCTTCTAAGCAGTGCAAGGTCAACACAGCCCGTTCTCCTTGCAGTCATCCCTGCTTGCAAGGACCCTGCACACACTGCACCCTGCGGTGGCCCTCCCCTCCCTGCCTGAGGGGTCTCCTTTCCCTGGGGGCAATGGGGAGGGAGACCAATCACCCCTGTGCGACAGGGGTCGTGCAGGTCAAGTTCCCATGGAAGCTTCAACAGTGGAAGAAGTCACGCTGTCACTGCCCTGCTCCGACCTTCCCATCCTGATGGGAGCAAAGTCTGATCCCCCTTTCCCTGCAGCCTGCCAGCGCCCACAGCCCCCCTGCCCACCTTCCCGCTGCCCCTCCAACTGGCTGAGGGGCTGTGCACCTGCTGGGTCCTCTGCCAGGGCCACTCCGCTCAGCGCCAATGTCACCTCCCCAGGGAGACTTCTCAGAGCACCTTATGTAAGACAACTGACCCATCTCGCCCTGCCCTGCCGGGCTCTATATTTATAGCACCTTGCACACCTGACATCCTCTATTTGTTTATCTGGCGTCTGTCTCCCCCTCACTGGAGGGAAAAGTCCAGACTTTGTGTTCACTCCCTGCTGGCAGCTTTCCCAGAGCCCAGAGCGTCATGGGCCACACTCAGGACACTCCGTGTCTGCAGGGCTAATGAACTCCACACCTGGACTCGAACCAGTCACTCTTTCCCCAGCCGTGGTTCTCGTCTAAAAGAGGCAGGGAAAGTCAAGTACATCTTTCCCCGACTAGTGCCCCATCTCTGCCTCTTTATTTGCAAACTCTTCAGCAAGTGGCCCCCTCCTGAGCCCTGCTCTCCCTCCTGAACTCCAAAATCAGCCCCAATTTTTATTTGCTCTGAATTTAAGTGCCTATACAGTTTTGAATTTTTTGACAGTTTTGTTAACAATTCAAGACTCATGCCTACTACAAAATTAGCATGAAAACGTTGGGGTGGACACACACACATGGCCTATGACCAGGCTACACACTCATCCCGAGTGTCTCACAAGGCCAGGAGTCATGCCAGCACAGACCCCCAAGCCCCGGCCCCCAGAGCAGGGCTGCCCTTCCACACTGTGGGGTTTCCAGTGCCACTGGGACTGACCTGAACAGGAAAATCATCAAAGCGTTTTTTGAATATTAGGAAAACCACTTAAATCACTGCCAGTTCTCAGAGAAGACTGAGGTTTGCACTCGATGGGCTGGAGAGTCACAAATGACTGCTGCCCCTTCTTGCCCTGCCTTACAGGTTTCCTGGTTTCTACCCAGAAAGGATCCGGCAGTGGATCATAGTCCTTTCTGGACACGAAGAACCCTGTCCCTGGGGCAAAGTGCTGCTGCTCCCTTGGGTGAGTTTGTCAGCCCCCAGCGAGAAGGCAAGACACTGCGGGAAGAGTCTTGATGGAGAGCAGCAGAGCACACGAGGACTCCTGCAGCGAGAGAGATGCCCTCTGTCTGTACCGACTCGTATGGCAGCCACGTGTTACAACAAGCACTCAATCTGGGAACCTGGAGACTTGAGACCTATGATGGCTGAGAAGCCATGAACATGCCCTTGCTTTACATGCTCATAGAGGAAGGCCCTTTGGGAGGTCAGCTGTGAAGTCTGGGTCCTGGGCTCGCATTTGGGAAAGATGAGGGTTGGGGGGTGAAGACGGACCTGCCCTAGGACTACACATGAGGGGTGGGCCCTAAATGGGAAGTGTGAAGGCTTACACACCAGGGCCCTTCTAGAGTGCCAGGTCTGGAGGACTCAACACCAACATAGGAAAACCAGGGAGTCAGAAGCCTTCTGTACTTGTGGCAACTGGGATCCTCTGGATGGAAGCCCAACCAATAGACACGGTATGGAATTCTCCAAAGCAGGTCACAGAAGGTGACAAGGGGGATGGCATTTACTCTAACCAGAGCAAAATAATCACCCCCCAAACAAACAAAAAACGAGACCACTAAACACCATCCACAAATCCACAAGGGGGTTGTGCTTATTCTTAAAAGTGCCAGTGGGTTACAGACAAGAGAGGCTCCTTATGTAAATCCTCGCACTTGAGCCTCACAGGCGACAGCGTACTGGAGAGCTGCCGTGACGAAAAGCCATAGGCAGAGTGCCTTAAACAACCCAAGTTCACTCTCCCACAGTTCTAGAGGCTGGAAGTCCAAGATCAAGGCGTTGGCAGGTTTCGTTTCTCCTGAGGCCGCTCTCCTTGGCGTACAGAAGGGCAAGCTGTCCTGGGGCATAGGTCGCCAAGTTTCACAGGCGTGAGAATGTCCCTCCACAGGCTGGCTGTGCCCTTGGGACTCATCAGTGGCAGGTCTGGATGGAGGCGGTGTTAGGACAAGCCAGGCAGAGCGCTGCTCCCCATCCGATGAGCTCAGCGGGCACAGTGCTCTGACCTCTTTTCTGACCTAAGCAGGGGGCACTTCCTCCATAGCCCCCTGCCAGGGAGCTTGCTCTGCTTCTTCACAGACCAGGGCCCGCCCCTAGGACCGAGATCTGGGAGCAGGAAGCTGCGGAGGGACCAGCAGGCACCGACCCCGCGGCAGGAAGGCCCGGGGTCTCCCCATCGCCCTCTGCCCCTGCCTCCTGTCCTCCTTCCACATCCAAAAAGGAACAAGACACTGAACTCAGATGTCAGGAAGTGGGTGGTTACGGCCTAAAATGTGTTCCCCAGATTCATACGTTGAAGCTGTAACCCCCCAGAACCTCAGATGCGGCTGTATCTGGAGAAAGGGCCTTCAAGACGGTGATTAAGTTAAAGATGAGTGATAGACTGGATTAGGGCACCCTGGCTGGCGTCCTTATAAGCAGAGGGGATTACGCCAGAGAGAGAGAGACAGACAGACAGACAGACAGACAGGCCTGAGAGCAGGGCGAAGGCTGTGAGAAGAGGAGAAGACAGCCCTCTGTACTCCAAGGAGAGCGGCCTCAGGAGAAATGAAACCTCCCAACGCCTTGATCTGGGACTTCCAGCCTCTAGAACTGTGCGAAAGTGAACTTGGATTGTTTAAGGCACTCGGCCTATGGCTTTTCATTACGGCAGCTCTAAGCAAACTAAGGCAGTCTGAGAGGAAAAAGCCTGTCCCAAGCAGAGGGTTTTAAACCGAGCAAAATGGTGAGAGGGAAGCACATAGATTCTTTTTCTGTCTTCACGAGATGACGACAGATCTGGATAAAGCTGAGTGAAGACAACAGACAGGCTTGTTCCCAGAAAAATCACATACTATCCAACCTCTAATATTCTGATTTGAGCAGAAGTATCTGTTAAAAGTGATAAACAGCTCTTTTTTATTAACAGACACACAAAAGGTCTCAAGATAGTTTGGAAGTGTAAAACTATAAAAAGCCCTTTAACATCCACTCTGAAGGCTACCTCTTGACAAAGTCCTTTCCAACTCCCTCAAAACTGCTAATGGATTAGGCTTAAGTGGCAAAACCAAAAGTAAATGCCTATTTGAAAACATGCTTCTCTCATATGGAGAAAAATCGAGGAGGGGGGAGTGGTAAACAGCAGAAACAGAGATGGGAAGGTGCTACAGAACACACCTTACTCAGCCTGACAGGAAGCAGGAGGCGCGTGGGTACCACGTCCGTTTCTTTATGGAAAGGGCGGCCCAAATCCAGGCTGGGCCAGCGGGATCCCAGTGAGGCAGCCAGCACCAGGGCAAGCGTATCGCGTGCCCCGTGGCCAGCCAGCGCTGTCCACTAGAAACTCCCGAACTGGTCGATGAATCTGTCCCCTTCCCTAAGGCAGCCGTGAACCACATGTAACTAAGAAGGCCTTGAAATCTGGCTGGTATGACAGAGAGACTGGATTGTAAATCTTTATTTAACTTTAATTAATTTAAACTTAAACAGCCGCAGGGGGCTCGTGGCTGTTACGCCGAACAGGCTGAGAACCTGGAGATGCTCCCTTGTTGCTCTCAGAGGGTCGAGAAACCCCAGAAGCAGGCTCTGGACCGCGCCTACTCTGATGTGGGCGGTCAGAAAACTTCCCACTGCTAGTCAGTGTTTGGGAAAAAAAAAATCATGCAGGACTATAATTCTCCTAATTGGGTCACAGTTTGAAGGGGGTTCCTTAACATCCGTGACTCTGAGAAGGCTTTGAGCTATTTCTGTGAACAGAGAGACCAATGCATGCTCCACTTTCCTCCTGGGCCCCCTACCAAGGTCAGGAGCAAGTTTATTAATATAGAGCGTAAGTGGCCCAAGAAATGGATTCTTCAGGCATGTCTGAAGGCATAACAAGTTCAAATCATTGTTTCTCTTGAAAAATTACATTTGAGCAGCACATGATGGTGTGAAGAGGCTGGAATGAAGACGTGCCCGTGAGACAGGGGGCAGTGGGTGATGACCACCATCCCCAACCCACCGAGGCACAGAGCCCCGACCCCAACTCGCTGGCTAGCTCCCATGCTCACCTGAGGGACAAGTTTCCCTCGTTCAAGCTTCTTGGATCCCCCCTTTCAAAAGGGATCCCCCATAAATGTTTCCCTGACATAACACCAGGTGGGACATGACATTCTCTGTCTGCCGTGGGGATCCCTATGTTTCTGAGCTCTCTGGCATGCTTACAACCCTGAACAGGAGACCCCTAACGCTCACCCTCAATACCCACCGCCCCCCTCCAAAAGGACTCATGGTCTCTCCTTTTTACGTTCATCTACATTTTGCTGGGCCACTTGGTATCAGCCCCCCTGGAAGGCAGCAGCCACAGTGTTGGCACCTCTCAAGAGTGGGCAGTGTGGGGTGGCCGTGAGGGAACCCACCACTACCTACCGAGGGGACAGCATGTAAGACAGCTCGAGTGCCCCAATGAGGAGGACAGGCAATGTATAGTCATACATACAGCCCAGTATATTATATAGGGGAACATATGCTCCAGTGTCATACACTGAAATGAAACCCAAAACCCTGGCAGCTTTGAACCTCCCATAAAAATAAAGCAACTACTAAATGGTGGTTCCAGAAAAACGAACGGGTAAATGAATGATAATCACTGTAACTCAGGCTACTGCAGCCAGATCTCAGATCATTTCTAAAAGGTGGAATGTCTTGGCACAAGTGCTTATCTCTTCTGGAGAAGACAGAGAGGAAACAAGCTTGGTGGGAATTTTCACTGGAAGGACTGATGCTAAAGCTGAAGCTCCAATACTTTGGCCACTTGATGTGAAGGGCTGACTCACTGGAAAAGACCCTGATGCTGGGAAAGATTGAGGGCAACAGCAGAAGGAGGCGACAGAGGATGAGATGGTTGGATGGCATCACCGACGCGATGGACATGAGTTTGAGCAAACTTAGGGAGATGGTGAAGGATGGGGAAGCCTGGCATGCTGCAGTCCATGCGGTTGCAAAGAGTCAGACCCAACTTAGCGACTGAACAACAACGACTCCAGTCAAAACAGCTCTTAGATAATGGCTCTCAGAGGTCTTGCCTGGTATCCATGTAATTGCCCTGACTCTGGCTTCAGGACATTCCTAACTTAGAAGCAACAGCCTCTCCAAGATGCTTCTTTATAACAGACTCTGACATTGCAGGGAAGGCGGTGCTATCACTACAAAGCTGTCTTGTATGAAGAGATGGAGCCTTAGCTTCCACACTGGTAGGGGGGAGTGTGTGTGTGTGCACATGCGTGTGTGCATGCATATGTACGCATAGATGTGCACACACACATGTGAGAGGAGGAGCAGACATACTAGCATATACTTAGAGGAAGGACTTGGGAAGGCAATGGCACCCCACTCCAGTCCTCTTGCCTGGAAAATCCCAGGGGCGGGGGAGCCTGGCGGGCTGCAGTCCAGGGAGTCTCGAGGGGGTCTCGAAGAATCGGACATGACTGAGCGACTTCCCTTTCACTTTTCACTTTCATGCACTGGAGAAGGAAATGGCAACCCACTCCAGTGATCTTGCCTGGAGAATCCCAGGGACGGGGGAGCCTGGTGGGCTGCAGTCCAGGGGGTCGCACAGAGTCGGACACGACTGAAGCGACTTAGCAGCAGCAGCAGCAGCAGCAGAGGAAGGACTAAGACAAGGAATATGTAATCAGAAGCCATCACAATTACAAATGCAAATGAACAGGCAATTGGCACTGACCTTTGTAGATTGTTAGAGGACTAATTAAGGCAAATCAGGAACTCTGTTCCAACAAAAAAACAAGACTGTAGACACCCTAAGAAGCACTCCTGTCCTCTTCATGTGGATGCAAAATGCAAGCGAATCAGGTGGTAATCAGACTACATGTGCTTTACACTGACAGAAGGAAAACGGTCTCCACGAACAAAAGACAAGCAAGGTTCACCCCTTGGTCTCCTGTGAGTAACTTTGCTAGTATCTCTGTCAACGATCTTGGCCACTATTTGAGCTCTTGCCATGTGGCTGGCACTCTATTAGATTCCATATAAACAGATCCCACCCATGAAGCAGTCAGAAACGCCAATTACAAACTTTGCTTTGAATGGCTATTTTTAAAGCTTTAGAAAAAAAAAAAAGAGAAGAAGAACAGAATCAAAGCATACATCATTGAGCAAACTCCATTTTTCATTCAACAATATTATATTCTCTCTTCATGTCAATATATAATGAAGTCTCTTTAGCCTTGCACTGAAAAGAAGCTTTCTGAAAAAGCACCCTGAAATTCCCAATTTTCATCCCAGTAGTCCCTCATCAGGAAATGGATTTAAAACAGATAAAGTCATGTTTTCTTGATTCCTTCATGAGTGCTCAAATTCTCAGTCACCCCAATTTGTTTGGATGCCCTTTACACATTTAACTTTTCTGGTCAGAATTACTTTATCCCTATGCTTCCCCAAGCCTCATGGACAAGACATACAATCAAAAGGAAAAAGGACAGAGAAAAAACTCTGCTGGTTCTACGAAAATAATACCTTAGAACTGCAGAACTGGTCGCAACATATTTTAGTGTTAAAAGAAAAATTATACTGAAATAGCGTATAATTTAGCTATTTACAAAAAAACTGCACTTAATACTCAGAGGGCAGCTTTATGCCAGTTTTGAAAAATCAAAACAAAAACAAATGATGAACTAGGAAACAGTGCATTTTCTTATTCTCTTAAATTGTACAAGTTAAGTAGAACTCCCCAGAACTTGCTTCAGAAAAATCATCCATCAGGTGAGGCCGGTGAGTGTTTCAGTAAAGGCTGTCGTCTAAACCACATTGTCACTTGGCCGGCTCCCTGACCCCAGGAATTCACTACCTTGAGCGCCAAAGATGCGTCAGTGTAGGAGGCTGTCGTCATCTGCTCCAAGCAAAATACTCCCCTAAATTCTGAATGAGTGCACCATCTGTAAGCTGAGCCATCATCGGTTGCCCTGAACGCCTGTGCTGGCGTCTAGAACAACGTATCCACACCAAGAGCTGAGAGATGGCATCAGCTGTGCCCCCGACTCAAAGTAGGTGCTCGATGAAGAGTCATGTCATTACTTCTGTGCAATGTTTGGAGGGCCACGTCCCCGTGTGAGAAGTAGTTAAGGGGAGGGTAAGAGAAACAGGAGGAGGAAAAGAGAGGAAGGCCGAGGGCAGAAACACAAAGTGCCTCTTTGTCTTCTGGAGGCTCAGGGCACTGATGGAGCGAAATTAACTACAGTTTCACCCGGGAGCCAGAAATGCCTTTTTAATAAGCAAACAGGGAAGCTGATCCTATACATGATCCACCTACGGCTCCGTTTTATCTTCCAGGGGCTTCTGGTCAACTAAGGGGAGGCAAGGAGCCAAAGCCAGCCACTGGGAGATATGACCCAGGTGCCGCCGCAGCAGCGAGCTTTGTCTGCCTTTATCTGTGTGCGTGTGGGAAGGAGTGGGAGTGAAACAGGAAGGCCAAATCCCAACACTGTCGAGAGAATACTTGGTCCTGCAGAAAATACATTCAAGCCAAAATCAAAAGACCAGGTCACACACAAAAAATGATGGGAAGGCAAGAATCTCGGTAGCGTGGTTACCTTCTTTTCTGTGAGATGTACATTTCCAAGACGTTCTCTTTCAAATGGGAAGGCCGCGCGTGTGTGTCTGTGTTTCTAGCACAGAGGTGAGGGTGGCAAGCATAACCACAAAGACCACTGCACTTGGTGGGGAAAAAAAAAAAAAAAACAATACACCATAGGACTCACTGACGTAAGTAAGGGTGGCGCTCAACCACAAGCAGGACTGTGTCGGGGAGGGTGGGCTAGGGATTAGCATGTGGTCAGCAACCAAGACTCAGCCCTTTGGTGGAGCAGGGCAGGACCTCGATGCTTTAAGGCTGGTCATGAGGGCTCTCGAGGGGCTTAGGGAGCCAGTGGTGGGTGTGAATCTCGGCCACTGCTATGAATTTCTGAAGGCAGAGGAGACTTCCACCACTTCTCCTCCTTTGCACTTCCATGTGGGACTGAGCTAACAAGTAAGGTTTGAAGAAGTGGCATTTCTGTCACCCCCCAGGTGAGAAACCACGGGACAGTCCACTCCATCAGCCTCGGCAAGAGAAGCCCTGCCGCTGCAGAAGCTGACAGGAGGCTGAGCTCTGAGGCCCTGGGCTCAGGGAAGGGGAGGATGTCATTTCCGGTGGCTTTTGTATGAATCTCTCTGGTGTGTGGACAAGACAGGAGGAAAGGAAAGGAGAGAGAACGCCGTCTTTTATCCAGGTGATGACAGAATGCCAGGAAGGAAAACCCTAGACACCACCACTGTTTACCCGCGGCTTAGAGTCAGGACGCAGGGCTCCCGACAGGTGCCCAAAGGCGCCCTGAGGCCTCCTCACACCACATGGACGACCTTGCCAGTTGAGGATCAGTGCCCCAACCTTTATGTCCCAGAGGAGAGAAGTGGGAATTACAGGCACACCTCACAGATGCTGTGATAAATCAAGTATGACAACAAAGTGAGCTAACGTGATTTTTGTGGTTTCCCAGTGCGTATAAAAGTTACATTTACACTATATGGTAGTCTATTAAGGTCAGGAAAAAAAAAAGGTATATTAACTATCTTAATAAAAATAAATGAAAAATAAATATCTTAATTAAAAAACACTTCAGTGCTTAAAAATGTTGATCATCATCTGAGCCTTCAGGGGGTTGAAATATTTTCTGCTGGTGGAGGGCTTGAAATCCCATGAGAATTACCAAAACGTGACACAGAAACGCAAAGTGAGCAAATGCTGATGGAAAAATGATACCCACAGACTTGCTCCAAGCGGGGCAGCCAGGAACCTTCCATCTGTAAAAGGATGATGCAGGGTCTCTGAGCATGGCAGAACAAGGGACACCTGTTTTATGAAGTCTGTATTTACAAAACCAGAAGATGATGACTTTCAGTGTCTTAATTCTACCAGGCCCGTGTTGCCCTTCTCTTGAAGACATTCTTCCAAGACGTTTGTAAGAGCCCATTCCCGGTACAAGGGAGGAGGATATGTTTTAAGGTGAGTTTTCTTGAAGGAGTTTCTAAAACAGAACCGAGTTACTCTTCGTGTCAATACGAACATTACCTAGTAATTTATGCCTTTGTCATTAGTAAAGAGTATACACTTAGCTAGAGCGCAGGGGTGGAAGGGCGGTACAGGGTGGGGAGGGAGGTGGGTGGAGAGTGCGAGCATGACTCCAGGCCGAAGACGACACAAAAGGATTCTGAAATGCCGAAAGGGAGTCTATCATCTAGAGGAAAGTTGCTTAGACACTTCGGAGAGGGAGAAAAAAAACACTAAGACGCATTAAATGAGAGAAACCCAGAAGGCAGTGGTGTAAGAACGCAATTCCACAGCGACTGCATAAATAGAAGTATTACATTATAAAACAGGGGACTGTTTGTTCCAGCTCATAGACCCTGGGTGAAATGGCAGCTGTACACTATTTAGTTTGGGGCACCTCATTAATAAAAAGGGAATTCTGAGCAGAGTGAAAGAAAGAATTGAGGGGGCAAAAGGGACCAGCTTTTAGTGGAAGATTAAAACAATGACGTATGCAAAGCTGGTTTAAAAAAAAAAAAATTAAACCCTGAAATAAATAGGTCTGAGTATGCTGGCAGAGGAAGAAGAACCCCGTCAAAGGACTCAACAGCAGAACAAAGAAAGTGGCAGAACAAGCAGGCCAAAACGCCCTCGTGGGGAGCGGGGGCCCCACAGCTGGATGGCACAACGGTCCCAGTCCTGGAGCCCTGGCCTGGCTGTGGGTGCTGGGTCCCATCCCAGGGCAGAACCATGGGTCAGACATGAAACACAAGCCCCAGCGGTGGAGAATGAACTTTAAACAAAAGAGGCATCCATGATACACGCAGGAAGGCACAGTCCATCTTGCAGTGACCTGGGGGAGACAAAAATCACCCTGATCCCCACCCAGGACTTTCCCAAAGCGACAATCCAGACTGACTGCTAGGAGGACTAGCCCCTCCTCTGTGA
This sequence comes from Ovis canadensis, assembly GCF_042477335.2. Taxonomy (NCBI): domain Eukaryota; kingdom Metazoa; phylum Chordata; class Mammalia; order Artiodactyla; family Bovidae; genus Ovis; species Ovis canadensis. The sequence goes on along the minus strand of NC_091258.1, from coordinate 51,440,434 downwards.
TAATCCTACTCGAGCAGAGAGGAAACATTCTCAAATTCTGGTGTATCCCATCATTGGGGAATCTAGCTCCACCTATACAGAAAAAGGGGGAAGAGAAGCAGCTGGGTGATGGACACAGAAGCTGTGGGCAGAGAGGTCCATGGGGGCTCTGGAGCAATGCCTCCAGCAGGAAACGAAGCTGACAGAGTGATACAGCAGAGCCTTCAGAGCGGAGAAAACGTCTACCCTGGCAGAGGGTTAGCCATGAATTAATCATAGGTACCTAGAAAACCAGAGAAAACAAAAGTTGTACAAGAAGGTAAATGAAATTATAAAACTCTACATGGCTCAGCTGTGATTAATATTTATAGAGTTAGAATAATGAAAATACTCAATATTAATATGTCCCAAAATTATTATTTAATCATAATGGAAGACGGATCGGAGGGGGAGACAATGTATTGAGGGGCTGGGATTTGTGGGTACCGAGTCTGCGTGCAAAAGGGTGTGTACAGAGTGAGGGAGGGGTGGGAACGTGAGTTTGTGGATGTGGTGTGTGTAAGTAGGTATGAGTGTGTGGGCTTGCAAAATGGCATACTAGTAAAATCCTTATCTTCCAATGTAGAAAGCCAATAGGTAATGCCTAACACTTGGCCAAAAAAACCCCCACAATTTCAAGCAACAATAGTAGAGGCATGTTAAGAAATACGGCCATGAGTAACAAAAGGAACAATTAAACGTGAAAGCCAGGGCTCTGGGGAATGGCACTGGGGAGGGCCATGCCATTTTTCACAGTAAGGTTTATATAACTCTTTGCCTTTAAAAACTGAAAATGTGCAGTCTGATAACATTAGGGTTAAACCCCACACGGCCAGGGCAGCTCAATGGCTGACAGGGTGCTGCAGGCAACAGAGACCAAGGGGCCCGCCTGAGTCTGCAGCCTGGCCAGGTCGTGTGGCAACATGCCATCGCAATGAGCAAAGGGGTTTGTCTGCAGGAGAAGTTGTGAACCCAGGCCTGTGAGGTGGCCCCAGCGAGAAACCCAGGGAGCCACCTGAAGGGCACGTGCCAAAGGCAGGAGAGCAAAGTTTCAAGAGGCTGGGAGCCAAGGGCCAGGCCTAGTGCCTGGCGATGCCGGCCTGGGGGGCAGACCAAGGACCATGAGCCGAGAAGGGGCATGGAGGATGGTCCAGAGCAGTCAAAGAACAAGACAGAAACAGGGCCAAGCAAGGGTGCTTCCAGAAGGCACTGGGCAGTGACCTCAGAGACCAAGAAAGAAGCCCAGCACATAGTCACTGGACTGGGTACATCCAAGGTCAAGGGTTCCTTCTCAAGCACGGTTTGATGATGAGAGGAAACAGGCTCTGATAGGCTGACATGTGAACTGGAGATGGACCAACACAGATTGTTCCTTCAAGAATCTGAAGATTCTGTTGTAGACAGACAGTGGAACTCAGGATTAAGGGAGAGCTTTTGCTGTATGGTTTTTAAAGAGTCAGCTGACTGTCCTATGCTCCCAAGTGGAGAGAAAGGGATTGGGAGGCTGAAAAAAGTAAGAGAGAGGGGACAGTCTAATGTACGAGATTCCCACGGGAGTTAAGTCACATGGGAAAGACAGGAGAAGGGACTGCAGCCTAGAGGACAGGCGGGAAGCAGACGCGGGGCAAGGGCTGCGGCAAGGTCCCCATGCTCTCTGTGAGGGAAGGGGCAGCTCTGAGCTAGGAAGAGCCGGGGCGCTCGGAACAGTCACGACGTTTTTAATAAGCACTCACTCTTCGATCACCTCTGCAATTCATTCTTACAGACCAGACTCGAGGCCACAAACTGCCCAATCTCAATTCTGAGCAAGACATACTGTAGCATTTTCTTTATGTCGATCTGAACCCAAAGACTGAATCTAGAATGCACGCCGGACGCACCTGGGGAGAGGGGACAACACACGGTCTGTTGGCTTGCTCACCGGGCAGTGGCTTGTGACGTGCAAAGAAAAGTCGTGCTAAGTTCCTCTAAAAAACTTTAATAGTTAAAAGGAAAGTGACAGTCCCTGTGTGTCCCCCACGCCCAGAGCACAGCGGCCACCCGCGGCCCACGAGACCACTCACCGGGGTCAGTGGAGGGGCACCTGCGGATGGTGAAGATCTGCCCCAGGTCCTCGTCCTCCTCGGGGAGGCCCTTCTGCAGCCGCTGCAGCTTGCGCAGGCTCTCGCTGCGCTGGTGCTTCATGGAGCGCACGTGCTGGATAAGGTTGAGCTTGGCCTTGGTGGAGTAGCTGCACAGGACGCAGTGGTAGTAACAGCTCTCGCCCTCCACGCCGCTCTCACGCTGCTGCAGGTGCTGCGAGGGTAAGAGAGAGGGATGTGCCCTGGTCAGCCACACCAAGCCCAGCCCCGCCATGAGCCCGCCCACCCTGCTGGCCGCCCGACAACCCCTTTCCAGGGTGACTTGGTTTTCCCAGGGGGCCCTTCCCCAGCAGCTTGATGAGGACAGGGAGCAAGGTGACTCTCGTTCCTGCCTCCCCCACGTGTGTCAGAGTGCTGAAAATGCTGCTGGATCCGACCCTCCCAGCATAAAACTGGGCTTCCTGGCACAATAATCTGAGGTTCCTCTTTCCGCTTATCTCCAAAGTGTCTGCTCTATGTGGAACAGGGGTCGGCAAGCTATGGCCACAGGCCAAGTGCACCCTGCTGCCTGGTTCTGCAAATAGGGTCTCGGTGGAACACAGCCACAAAATGTGTTGGTTCGTGCATCGTCCATGGATACTTTCTGAATACCGGACGGAGTTCAACAGTTGCAACAGAGATTACGTGGCCTGCAAAGCCTAAAATCTTATTATCTGGACCTTCATGGAAAAAGTGACAAGCGCCTGCTTTAGGGGGTGGCCTACAGGGTGGTCACCTTACCTGCACAGAATCTTAGGTCAGTAACGAAGCACCAAAGCTGCTGTGTGGCTATTTCACAAGAAAGATAACTCAAGCTTTTGTATTTAGAACTAGTCTATTAGGAAAATCTGAAATTAGGTCTTCCCCTAGATTAGGAAGAAAAGAAAAATAAATTTGTCCAAACCAGTTCTCTCTCAACATCTCAAGGTCATTTGGCTTAGAGCTCAGATGGTCAAAATTACACTCTGGGTTGTGTTTGTGTGGATACAGAACTTTGATCCCAGAACATGGAAGCCCATGAAGCAGACGCAACAGGGATAAAAGTATGGTACACAAACCAGTGGAGGCCATGGAGTTGGCAGAACCCAGGCTTCTGCATCTTGAAGAAGACTTGTATCCAAGCATAACAGTCACATCCTTTGGGGTCCCTGTGAGAACACGTGGACAGCTACGGACCCTTTTATTAAGAATTAGAGAACTGACATGCTCCTGGTATAGAAAGGCCACCTCCTTCATTTCAAATGACTCATTTTAGGGGAAGAGGGAATTTTTCTATTGGGTACACATAAAACAGGGGAAAAAAAAAATCCCAAGAAGTTTTAAGTGGTTGACTCAAGTTAACACAGCTAGTTAATGGGAGAAAGAGAACTAGAATCTGGCAGCATCCGCGCCAGTATCCTTCTGGAGGAGGAAACGGAGATCATGGATTTTATGGGCTCATGTTACCACCCGCCCTTCCTTCTTTCTCCTCGCCCCTACGCCCACCTCCAGTCCCCCGAGCCTGGCCCAAGGAACCACAATAAAGCCTTGAGGCTGCTCTGTGCTGCTCGTCTCCTTTCTGACCACACTCGTCCTATTTGACGCCCGTGCCAGGTAACCATCTCTGGTCCTGCGTGGACCTCTGTCCTGTCCTGATGATACTGTGGGACACTCAGGAAGCACAGAGGTCAATGCCCTGCACTCTGCTCAATGCTAACAAGAGTGGCCCAACTGTCCCTACTGGATGACACAGCTCTGAGGCTCATGTGTTCACATGTACACATCCTATGTTCACGGAAAAAGTGTGAACATCCCAGAAGCAGGTCTGGACCTCATTGGAAGAGGAAATATGAATGCATCAACAGAGGGCTGAAGAAGGGGAGCGGGGCGCAGGCCCTCGACCATGTAAGCTGGCTACACAACGTTAACTTTTGCTCTGAGGCCAGCTTGCAGGTAACACAGTGAAGGGCTTCACAGGTAACAGCAGAGAACAATCCCTTCTTTCCCAGAAATGGGTGACTTAACACACTCAAGTGCAGAGCCTTGGAGCAAAACAATAAGCCTTCCCCTGGCCCTGCCTCCAGTAAAAGCTGGCCTACAGCAATCACAGCCAGAAAGAGACCAAGTAACAAGCAAGCTCAATGCTAGCTGTCAGAGTATAACCACCAAAAACACAAAGCTACTTCTCCTGAAATAAATTTGAGCTGGTTTTTTTTTTGTTTGTTTGTTTGTTTTTAATGGTTTCTCTTCAGTTTGCCCCCTCTGACTTAAATCTCCTTGTCAAGGATTGAAAGCTCCAAAGCTACGTTTTTTGGAGGGTGGGACTCCGGGGAGAGAGACTGCTGGGCTGGATGGAAAGGAAAACAAAATGAGCTTGTCCATGCCGATTCTACCCAAATTCTCCATAGGGACCCCCGAAAGCCAAAAATGGAACCCAGATATTCTCAGGAGCAAGCATTAGGGTTGGGACTGAGGAACAGGGAACTCATACAGGAGCCAGGAAAGGCCACCTTGGATCACCAAGTCCCAACACATTACATTTATTAAAGTTTCAACAGAAACTGACTGAATGAAAGGTAATAGGGAAAATAACCATGGAATCCAAAGCGATAAGTCCTAGCAAGGGATTCTGGTGGTATCGTAAACTATGAAATTACAGAAAAGATCACTGAAGCCTTAACCCCGAATTCCCATTACCTTCTCATGAAACAGGATTTCCTGGCAGTAAGGCTCTGAATCTTAAACATGAGATTTTAATATGGATGTGAGGGTTCTTTTCCAAAAGTCTGGGGTTTCTAGTCTCTGAGCCAGAAGAGAGGATAACACGGCCAGAAAGAGTTGGATGGGAGCTGAGATGTCAGATGTCTTTCATCCTCAGACTCAGGGGCTCTTGGGTGACAGGGCTGTATATATCCTCAACTGAAATAAACATCACACTGGGGACTCCTGCTGGAAAAATAACTGATACAATGATGATGCCCCCAAACCACCACACTTGACTCCTGGTAGTCACTGGTAATCTCTGCTGCCACCAGGAATCCTGTTGGTCTGCTATGCGAGAACCATTTCGGAAAGAAAATGAATGGGTGCCCGATACAAATGGTAGAGACAAGAATAAAAGCAAAAAATGCGAAAACAGAGCCAAGGCCTCTCCCTCTGAGCCCAGTGTAGCGGACATTTAGGGTCCCCTCTCAGGGACTTGCACAGAAGCTTAATTCAAAATTCCAAGCTTGCTTGTGCACTCCAAGTTCACTCTCCAAGACATACACATGGAAATCCAGAATAAACTATTTCTCCATTCCTAGGAAACACCTGCTCATAAAGGTTATACCCCAACCCAAACTTCCACTCACAACTGGAGTCTCTGGGGGTCCACCTGCACGTGAGTGCTCCTGTTCTCACCACATCTTATAAGCTCCCACTTAGGCAGTTTTCAGGCTGTCCAACATGGAACAAACGGGGGTCCAAAGCCAGCAACAGGGTCCTGACTTATCCGCACCATCTGGTCCCTTCCCAGGTCTTCAGTGGGTACAGGCCCTGACCTTGGTGGCCGGGCTCCCTCTCCCTCCCAAGATGTGCTGGCCCATCCCCAGAATTCCACCCTGGGAACTTGCCTAGTAAGAAGCAGCAGCAGGGGGCAGGACTGGAGAGACTGACTTCACAGGGCCAGCCCGTCACCCCAGAAATGCTTTCCCTGCAGGAGAGAGTAGATGTTTTCATCTAGAGAAGGAGGGAGAATGATTTGTTCCTGACCCAGCTAATTAGGATACCCTCAGTTGGGATCACAATGTATTTAATTAAATTCACTGTAATATATGAAGAATCCACCGAGGCACAAAGCCCAGTGGAATACTCAGTGAAGGGGCTGCCTCCTCTCAGAGTTCCTGCTCTTCTCGGCAAGAAGGAAATTCTTCTCCCACACAGATACTGGACTCCCCCAAGCCTCTCCCCCTCCATCACAGAGCTCGCCCATCCTCAGGTAGGAGGACCCAAGTCTTGGTTTAGTTGTTTCCATTTATTTCTTTACTCTGTGCTCAAGATTCTGAACTCTATGCTCAAGATTTCTTCATGCTCACCTCTAACGGGGCAGTAGCGGGTCAGTTGTGTAGTCTAAAAAAGAAAACAGGGGACCTTCCTGGTGGTCCACCAGTTAAGAATCTGCATTCCAAGGCAGGGGACATGCGGGTTCCATCCCTGGTTGGGAACGAAGATCCTACATGCCCCAGGACAACTAAGCCCGTGCACCACAACTGCTGAGTCTGCGCCTCAACTAGAGAGCCTGCATGCCCCACCTAGGGAAGAAACCCACACCCCGCAGCGAGAGGCCCATGCGCCGAAATGAAGATCCCGCGCACTGCCACTAAGACCTGATGCAGCCATAAATAACTAACGCTTTTTAAAAATACAAAATAAAGAAGAACACAGAACAGTAACTTCAACTGTGGTCAGTGTGCTGTAAGACGTGTGTGCTACATGCGGACCCAAAGGAAAACGGTCACTGAGCCCACTGGGCAGGGTTTGGTTCCATTCTAGATGTCAACAACACATGAAAACACACACTCTGTAAACACAACCACACACAGAGACACACAGACTATGCCCTACCCGAGGGCCTGACCCGGCAAGTAACGAGGCAGTGATGGTGGTAACCTGGCAGACAGGCCAAGAGATATGAGGAGGGCAACCTTCTGGTGTGAATTACCATCGTGAGAACACTTCCTCCAGTGGCACGGGAAAATCAGCAGATCACTCAAGAAAAACCAACCAGTGAGTAATGAAGAAGCAGGACCAACAAATCAGTCAAGGAAGGGCAACTGACTCAGCTAAAGGAAGAGCAGAAACCAAGGTCCAGTCCAGCACTCTGTCCAGCCAGCCTCTCCTACAACCTTGAATCCTGAACTGCCAAGGGCTTCCCTGATTTCCCTGGTCTTACTGTCCGGTTTTAAAAAGTGCCTGCAAGGGTTTCCCTGGCAATCCAGTGGTTGGGACTTTTAATGCAGGGGGTGCCGGTTCCATCCTTGGTCAGGGAGCTAGGACCTCACATGCCTCATGGCCAAAAATCCAGAACATAAACAATGGAAGCAATACTGTAGCAAATTCAGCACAGACTTTGAAAAATGGAACACATCAAAAAAAAAAATACTTTTTAAAAACAGTGCCTGCAAAACACTGGCTTATAGGAACTGCAAGTGTGCAGTTGTTCCTACTGAAAGGAAGTTCTACACGTGGCAACAGGATTTACTTCCTGCAAGCACAAAGAAGTACAAGGACCCACAAAAAGGAAATAAGTACCCGGTCTGACTCATAAATGGAAGCAGGGAAAGAACTCTGCAAACTCCAACTTCTCCAAATGACCACGGTGCAGCAGATAACAGATGGCCCTTAGCGTGCAGGAGCTGGACTGGCACACGCTGGGTAAGCAGCACCTGCGCTGGAAATGAGCGAGGGGGCTCCCTCGTGCTGACCAGGGACCCTGTCCTGTCCACCTGTCCAATCCTGTTGGAGCATTTATATTTTATCAACAAAATGCTGGGCTGGGTTTAGCTGGCAGGTGACACTCCTGTGCCCCTAACCTGGAGATGTAGGGAGAGGCGTGCCTGTTCCCCTTGCCATGGAGATGCCCTTCCTTGACTTGCTTCTGGGTCTGGTTCCGGGGGAAGAACTTGGAAAAGATAAGACCTCAATACAGTAAAAGGCATCTCGGATAATGAGCCTGGCACGTGAGGGCGGGTATGAAGAGGAAATGAATAATTTAAACAGAAAGGAAAGGAGCCGGCTGGCATTATTTGTGGGATTTCACCCCATTAGTATGTTGGGCTCGTTCACCCTGGCCAGCAACTGAAAGTCAAAGAGATGAGAAGAGGGCTCTTGTTAGAAAATAATTCATCGCGAAAATCAAAAAAATGTGTTCCTGTTACTTGTTTCCCAGGAAAACTAACCAACTTCTGTCAGAGAACATCGATTTATATAAATCTGGAGGGGCCCCGGCTCCCTCCTCCTCCCCAACAAGAGGAAACTTCTAACATCTGGTTCTTCATGCATGGAATGCAAAATATTGATCAGGTTTTGTCAAAGCCTCCCCTTTAAAGTAGAAATGGACAAAGTACACTCTGACACTCGCACACACACTCTCACAAACGAAAACACACAGGATTCACGTAGGAGGCTTCCACGGGGAATAATTCCTGTCATGAGGAACACACAAACGGCCACCCCGGCTCACCACATTCTCCCACGGATGCGTCGCAACCGCACCCGGAGGGCAGATCAAATGGTGAAGCTCCGTGATGGGTGAGGTAAAGCGGCTCCCAGGGATCCACCCCTCCTGGGGCACGTGGGCAACCCTGGGGGTGACCTACACCTAGCGGGGAGGGCCCCACAACCCACACATGGAAGGCCTTGATGGAAGAGGCTGCTGTTCCATCAGACCTCTGGAGGAGAAAACTGTTAACCAGAGTAAGCCAGGGGCTCAGAGAGAGCACTGCAGAAGTCTCACCAACACCTCCGGTGAGATGGGACAGGAAGATGAAGGTCCGGAGTGAGCCCGCTAATTACCCACTAAGATGGAATAAGGAAGACGTGAGGGGGGTTAATCCACCATCGTAACCCTGCACGGCAGGTACTGCTGAGGAGGCACCTCCGCACACTTCATTTTCTCATTACAGCCTGAGGCGGGCGGTGTTTGGCTCCTGTCCTTAGAGAAACCCAAAGCTCCGAGAGGTCACGTGACTCCTCCCCTGACCCATGAGTTCCCACAGAGTGCACAAAACAGGACTGGAACCCGGGGTTGGAGGCCGGGTCCACGGCCATCCAGCAACGCTGTACTGACTACAGGGGGCTGTCATGGGGCCCGAGACGCCCCAGACCCAGGTATTCACCTGGGACATCGAAAGAGGAAACTGTTTCAGGTGTAACTCAACCTGGAAGAGAGGTGGCCGACTTTTTAATCAGGGGTGGTGTTACCGTTCCAGATTTAATGTCAGATTCTTAGGAAGGCTTCCGGAAGGTCAACCTAAATATATACGTATTTTCGGTTTCCTGTTGGCTTTTCACCCACTCAAGCCCTCGACCTTGGCACATGTTAATTTAGTCCTATTTCACTGCAGGAGCCCAGCAGACAGCGTTAAAATATAAGCTCCGACCACAATTTACAAGAGAAAGTGAAAGTAAAAAACGTTCCCTTAGATCAATCTCTGACCTATTTTCTGGTTTCTAGGCCAGACTCCTCATGCCTTGGAACAAGCCCTGACTGTTCGCTCTCGGCATCTGAGTTCCAAGGCTGGAGTTCAGGCTTTCCAACCCTGGATCTCTTGGCTCGCAAGAATGACATCTCCTCATTCAAAAGTCTCAGGAAGATGAATGGTCCTTAGAGAGAAGCACAATACATTTTAGAAGTAAAATAAGCATGAATCTGCAGCCACTGAGAGGGTGCATCAGACTCGGCTTTGAGTCTTTTCTAGAAGAAATCCAAATGTGGGCTCTTGTGGAATGCTGGTACTAACAGATTTCGTTTCCCTCTGTTGGGAAAACTCCAGAGAGGGGCATGGCATAACCACACAGAGACGAACCTTCTCAGGGTATGCAGGCATCTTTCCTAAAGGAGGGGGCCCATCAGAGCACAGGGTCTCAAGCAAGATAAGGGCTCATTTCCGGATGGTCAAAGGAGCATGTACATAAGCTGGGAAGCCAAGGGAAATACATGGTGAGGAAAAGAGTAGGTCCCCAGGCTAACATCAACCAGACCATTCTCCAGGAACGAGCCCAGGCTCCTCGAGTCCAAAGGTCACCCCTCCGTTAAGACAGGGCATAGGGAACGGTGACTTTCTTCATTCGTGAAGATGCGCTTCCTCCCTGGAGCTACTCTTCAGCTCCCACAGGTTTAAATCCCCACATGAAACAAAGGCCGCCGTATTCGTGCTACTCAAGCTGGTCCCCGTTCAACTCCAGGTCACACTCCTGCCGTAACAGTGGTTTACGAAGCACTCTGGATTAAGGCAGGCCAGGGAAAACCCCCCCTCTGTGCTACTCTGGGCAAGACATACACATGGGTTGGGCCTCAGTTTCCTCATCTGCAATATAGGGACCCCCTCACAGTACCAGTGGGAGAGGTCAGTGGGATAATTCATACAAAGGTGCTTAACACGGCACCTGCTATACGTTTGCCTTCATAATTAATAAGGTTATTATTATTACTATCATTACTTTCCAAGCTGGTTAGGCTTTTGGGATAAGGGCTAGGAATGAATGTTACTGAATTCACCTATTTGACATTTCCCTCCTCATGCCAGTCTGTCCTGCCCTCTCCCTGGGAACTGCCACCCCACACCCCCAGTCCCAAAGCAGGACTGCTCGTTGACAGTAAAGAAATTTCGATCTGCAGAAATGATGAAACAGAGGGGAAACTGTACTTGCATGGGACTGACTTCTTTCTTACAACAGGCCCTTAATTCTTATTTTAGGTCATTTGCCCAAAGTCACACAGCTGGTGCGGCAGAGTCAGGACCCTCACCCCAGGCCCAGGCCCAGGCCCTTGCTCCAGAACCACATCTGCTTACTGGATCTCTCTGTCTGTCGGCACCCAAATAGTGAAAAATCAGAAACCTTGTTCTTTAGCACATCTGCCAACACCCCAGGTGAGGACCAGGGAAGGAGAACTGAGCTGAAACAGACACATCCCTCGTTTCCCAAATCCACGCTGAAGGATTTGCTTATTTGTATCTCCAATCCCATGACAGTCGACACAGCAGAAAGAAAAAAAAAAAAAAAGAAGAAGAAGAAATACTTGTCTGGTGGTCAAAACAGGTGCGTTACTTCATCTGTGAAACACAGACGTTTATACTTGCCCTGTCTTCCTCGGAGGCAATGTGGAAACCACGTGAGCAAACAAATGTGAAAAAGATTCAGAAGACGGGAAGGACTGCCCAAACGTCTGGCATGGGCGTCATCTTTCTACCCCGAGCCTGGATATTGCTTCCTCACCTGGCTGGCAGGCACACACCACGGGCTCAGCAGTTAAAGATACAGACACGTTCCAGCTCTGCGGTCCTCTGGCTTGAGCATGCCTCAGAAGCACCCGGGGTGGGAGGTGGGGGTGTCCCGCCGCAGAGCATCGGGACCCACCCTGAGGGTTTCTAATTCACCAGGTCCGGGTTCGGGGTAGGGAGGGGGAATTCCTGACCGCCTCCCTGGTGCTGGTGGCCTGGGGTCACACTCTTGAGAACAGCTGCTTGGGACAGCGACCGCCACGGAGGAGAGACCCAAGTCGGAGCCCCTGAAGGTATTTCCTCGTAAGAAGGAAAACTGCCCAGGCCTAAAATCTCCGCGTCACCCACCCTTTCCCAAAGAGCATTTCAGACGCTAGCAAACTGCCCTCGATAAATCACGCAGTGCCAGCACTCAAGAATTCACCTCTTTAATGAAAAAGGCCCTCGGAAGCAGCTGCCTGCTACTGGCCCGCTCCAGATACTTTATAAAAGTCGGAATTGGCTCCATTCATCTTCCTCTCCCCTTTCACACCTGCAGTCTCAAATTTCCTGGGGCTGGGGCTGAAAGCGTGACTCCTGATGGCGAGGCATGAGGCATCACTTTTTCCTCATGAGCTTGGCACCCCGCTGAGCACACCTGTCCAGATGTCTTGTTGGAACCCAGCCCACCGGAGAGTTTCCACCAAATATGAGAAAAATAAAATGGTCTTTAAAATTCCTCCCGTGCTCTTGAACTTTGCAGCTGCTGCTGCTGGGAGTCTGAGTGTGGTGCTCCAACCTGGAGGCACCTCTCGAGCCCCCAGCATCTGTTGACCAACACTCTCATCACGCGCCTTATGAGAGGGGTCGGGGCCACCAGCGTGAGACGGGCAGGGGGGCAGTGAACACGCGCAGGGCTTTCTTCCTCATAAGTGGGGTGGGGGGGTGCTTCCTTTTCTTATTTCATTTTTTTCCCCTCGAATCAGAAAATGGGAAAATGACTGCATGGAAGAGAAAAATTCCCTTGAAACAAAAGCCTTCCGTGTTGCTCCTTTTGGGTGCTAAGACGTTTCACCCTTTCTCCCTAAATTCTGTGGATTTTGTTTATGGCTGAGAAGTTACCCTTGTGGGAAGGAAACAAGGGACTGAGAGAGTGGAAAGAGAGAAGTGCTTCTTTGAAGAAGCGGAGTCGAGAGACCAGGAGACGGCTGGCAAGAGGGGGGACATACTTTTGTGAAAGATGACATGGCGTGTTTCTCTGCCCTGCCTTTGGGTCCCCCGCATAAATAACCCAGACAAACACCCTGCGCACTAGGTTTTGCTCTCCTTCCCGAGCTTTTTAAGTCTCATTAAAAGCCGATATTGTTCGGCCTCAAGATGGAGAGCTCAGCATGGATTTTACTGAACGTTAAATCAACCAGCAAGCGTAGCCAGCAAACTCTGTGGCACTTTAACTTTAAATAATGCAATAATTATTGAATTTCCTTTTTATAACTGAAGTGCTGGAATGTAAACAATGGAGCTGTAATTGCAGGAAGGGGGATCAATAGAGGCAATCGTTTTCAGCCATGTTAATTGTAAATACAATTGCTCCAAGATGTCAGACTTGTTCTTCTTGCTCCCAGAATCATCCTAACGGATGACAGAGTCCAACTTTCCCATTACAGCTGTTCGTTTCTTTAAGAGGTTCTCAATCAGGTCTGATCAATCTGTCAAGATAATGCATGGAGTAAGTAAGACTCTTCCAAACACAGGCTCCCAATCAATAGCCTGGACCAGCTTAATGAGGTGGGGCTAAAGCCCAGAGGGAGGCAACGGCCCCCAGCTTGCGCCTAGGTTTGGCAGGCTGGCTTCCTCGCCTGGCCTTGGTAAACAGATCAGCCCTTAATGAGGACATTAGTTATGCATGCTTCAGTAAGCAGCAAGGCCCCCGTCCCTGGGGACAGACGGACAGAAAACAAAATAGATTAACAGAAAACAATATGGTGCCAAATTGGGTCCAACTGAAGGCCTTTCCCTCCTTCTCCTGCACTCCGTAATTGTCCAGCAGAGTGGAGGACGCCAATTAATCATTCCAATGGGCATGAGCTCAAGGACTGGGAGCATCCGTTGAGAGCTGGAAGATCTCTGGGTGTCTGCTGGCCTCCCTGGGGGCTGTCGCTCTTAGCGCCCGCATCCCCAGCATGACGTCTCCCGGGTACAAGAGGGGCCTCTCCCAGAAGGAGACAAGGGAGACCACACTGGGAGGCCGCGGGCCCAAACCAGACGAGAACAAGTCTGGTACTCTTCACGGCTGCCGCCAGTTTTTGAGATCAAGTCTTGGTCCTGGGAATGGGTGAGCCCTCATAGACGGGGAGGAAGTCAAGAGTCTAGAATTCCACTTCACCCATCCCAGCATCTATGCCATTTGCACAGGCCTCACAGGAGTCTGAATTCCCATGAGATAACCTGGAGGGCTCTTGGGGAGTCTGGAGAGCCATCTTACCTCCCTTGGAGGCCACGTGCATGGGTGTGCACACTTGTTCTTGCTGTGACTGGCTAGGAAGACAGACTGCTGGGGAAGTCCTCCAGAAAGGACCATGTTCCCAGGTGGCGCTGGCAGTAACGAATCCGAACCCCCCGCCAGCGCAGGTGACATAAGAGACATGGGCTCAATCCCTGGGTCAGGAAGATCCCTGAAGGAGGGCACGGCAATGCATCCCAGTATTCTTGCCTGGACAATCCCAAGGACAGAGGAGCCTAGTGGGCTATGGGTCCGTGGGGTCACAATAAGTCAGACACGACTGAAGCGGGGATGAGCAAGAAAAAAAGAAAATAATATCTGCACAAAGGCCACACCTTCTCCGAAGCCTTTCCCAGCTCCCAGCTCCATCCCTCCTTCCTCTGGGCCCGCAAAGCCCACTGTAGCAGCTTCCACTCCAGACTCGTCTGTGCTTCAAACCACCTCCAACTCCTCTGCCACACCATGGACAGCACCTCACAGGCGGGGAGAACTTTCAATCCTGGTTCAGGGCACAGTTCCTGGCCCACGGCAGGGACTGAAAGATGGCTGGCTGTAAGTCTGAATAAACTGAGACACTCCACTAATGCTCTCCTGCTGCTCTTGGTCCTTGGCTGTCACTCCAGACCAAGCTGGTCACATCTGATTCCCTCCTCCACCTCAGATGTCCAGCCTCCACCCCATGCCACACCCACACACATGAGGCGCCTGGCTGTTCCCACCTTACCCACCAGCCCTGGCCTTTCTGGTCTTGGTGCCTCTCCTGCTTGGAGACCCTCCCCAAACCACCCCTTTACCTGCTGACAAGCTGCACAGCAGCTAGAGCAGGCGAGGGGCACCCTTCACACCTGGGCCAGAACCCCATCTCCCCGCCTCTGGGATGTCAAGAGCACAGGTGGTCCTGCCCACGCCCACCACGTGCCATTCCTTCCAGCAAATGCTCCACTGGACTCCCATGTGGGAGTCTGCAGTCCAGGTGGGATGCTGGGGCTGAGGAATAAATGTGTTTGCTAATATACACCGTTTGTTTAAATAAGATTTGGGGGGCAGGAGATAATCATTATAAATGGCTGTTTAGTGACTTTATTATTTCAGCCTATGGATCGCAGAAGTGCTGTCCTTCTCCCACCAAACTAGCCAAACACTCCAGCCAGAGGTCAGCTCAGTCACTGCCATGCCCTCCTCTGCTTCATCTACGCCCTCTGCTGTGTTCACCTGGCTTGAGCATGGCCATCTTCTTTTACTACTAGACTGACAAGGGGCTATGAGGCTTGGGGAGACTAAAAGCAGCCAGAACATCCGGCCGATCACAGAGACGCGGGCGGAGAGCACCCAGCACAGACGCCTCTGCAGGCCAAGTAACCTGGCCGAGACGGCTCCAAGGATGAATATAGGCGTCGACGGCATCTCTGTAGGTGAAAACAGCTTAGGACACAGGTTAGTTCTAACAGGAAACGTCCACAAGCCCACGGCGTGACAGGACAATGCTCGGGTATCTAGAAGGAGGTGGCCGCGTGGGTACCCCCACCCCACGCCTGACAGAGCAACTTGACTGTCTCCAGATCTGAAGCACCAGGATGAGGATGTGTTCATTTTTTCACAAATGCACACATACGTCTTTACTTTCTTCCCGAGTTTCCTGTCCTCCTATCTGCCGAGACCCGCTGCTATCCAGACCCCAGGGAACTGGTTATATGTTACACTTCCATCAGTTCTCATGTTCTGAGACCTTTGAGGAAGGAACCGTTCTCCACCTGGGCTCAGACGCTGCATACCTGGGTGAGTCCCCTTCCCCTTCCAGTTTATGCCTGAACGCCAGGCTTCTCAGCCTTCTGACTGGCTGGCCCCGCTCACAGCAGACCCTTCCCAGGGTGACTTGGTCCAGAGATACCACACCTCCTGGTTCCGCTCTCAACCTCCCAACAGAATGTAGCTGTGAGGCCAGTCAGTTTCAAAACGTATTTCTAAATGGTGAAATACAGGGAAGGTTTTCACCAACCAGCCCACATTGACCAAAACATCCCTTCCTCATCTTCAGCAAGTTCACTCTGGCCCAGCAGGTCCAAGAGCCAATGTGAGGTGGGTGGGACCCACAGGAGGTCTGCTGGGGGCATGGGCAGTTTCATTCTGGACAGATGACGGTTCACAAAACCTGCTGGAGAACTGCAAGGGATTTTCTGCAGTAAAATCCAAGTTTCAGAAAACTGCATCTATAAAGCTGGCAACTGGGGAAATTTCCTTGAGCAAAATGATGGGGTGTAAGGGGCGGGGAGGGAGGGGTTGGGGGGATGTTGGAGAAGGCAGGACTAGGGAGAGGATGGCTGAGATCCTGCCAGCCCTGGGGCACCAGGGTGCTCTGATGCACACTACACATTAGTAGGGGCTGTGTGACTGGGGCATGGTGACACATGGATACAGACCAGTGCACGGTTGCTTCCTGGGGCCCCAGTACAAGGATGTGGCTGGTCACTTCCCACACCTCAACGTGCTGGGTGGCAGCTGTGTGGAATCTCAGATCCAGGAGCCTGCTCTGTATTAATATAGACTATAGATCATCCTTTTAAAGGCTGAAAGTGAAAAGTGAAGTTGCTCAGTCGTGTCCGACTCTTTGCAACCCCATAGACTGTAGCCTACCAGGCTCCTCCATCCATGGGATTTTCCCGGCAAGAATACTGGAGTGGGCTGCCATTTCCTTCTCCAGGAGATCTTCCCAACCCAGGGATTGAACCCAGCAGATAGGCAGATGCTTTACCGTCTGAGCCACCAGGGAAGTCCTTTAAAGGCTCAAAGTATTGAAATAAATGTTTTTCAATGAAACTTCCAGATGACTCTATAATAACATGAGGCCAGAGGAACCAACAGCCAGCCTGGTTTCTGGTGACACATATGGTTACAGTGGGGGTCTTTCTGCCAGCTTTGGACCCATTCATTCCCCATCTGTCTATCTACATTCCTGCTTCCTGTTTCCTCACACAACAATCAGAGGTACTATTCCTCTTCTCTAATCACTGTCTCCATCATTCTCTGTACATGAGAAAGGTCCTCCATTAGAGCAGCTTCTCACCTCTGCTGCACCACCCCCTTCTCCAGCCAGCTCTGCTGTCTCCTGAACTCAATCCCTCAGTGGCCTCATGTGTGTGCAGGCGAGTGTGTGTGTGTGTGAGAAAGAGAGAGAGACAGAGAGAGATACTGGCTCACACACTCCCTTCCGTGCATACTTCCCTCCCAGCTCCAGCTCGTGTGTGTGTGTGTGTGTGTGTGTGCGTGCGTGTGTGTGTGTGTGAGAGAGATACTGCCTCATGCCACTCCCTCCCGTGCATATTTCCCTCCCAGCTTGGCCAAATCCTGCTCCCCTCTCTGAGCATCACAACTCCACCCCTATTTCACAGTCCACCGTGATTCTTTCTCCTCTGACCTCAAAGCCTCCACCTCATAGCACATCTTTTCCCACTGAGACCCTGAAGGCCAGTTACCAGCTTTACGTACGTGGCATATTTCCCACGAGACTGGAAGGCTCCTGAAGGCAGGGACCATGTGCCTTCCTACGGACGCACGTCATTCAGGTCATTCTGCAGCAAGATCACAGGCTTGGGAGCTGGGGGCCATGCGGGGGAGGGGGGGCTCAGACACTGAGCTCTCTCCTCAGGTTGTCAAATGGAATAAGGCCATCATTCGATGCAGGGCCATGAGGATCCAGAAAGTAAATCAATAGGAATATACTTCATAAACGGTCAGGCAAAGTTAAAAGAAAAAGCATTGCTGGGTGATGAGAATCAGTTGGAGGAGGGCACTGCAGACTTGGGAAGCCTTCCCCACCATCCGATTTCATTGGGGTCCTAAGTCTAGACAGAGATGAATTGATTACTGGATCACCCGCTCACTCACCTCGCTAATGAAACCGTCGGCCTTGCTGGGCAGGAACGGGTGAGGAGGACCGGCTAGCCCCTGGGTGTGAGTCCCACTGGTGCCAGCTTCATTTCCCAGCGCCAACATGACTCACGAGATGACACAAATTGCCAGTGGGCTTTCTCATTATGTGACCTTCAGAAAGCCACCCTTTCCCGCTCCGGTGATAAAATTTGGATGGCGACATGAAGAACCTACTTCACGGCATTACGGTGAGGAATGATGGTGGCGCACAGCTTGTAACGACTGGGAAGCACTCTGTCTTTGTGGACAGCTAGATTACTTAATGTTTAGAATAATACTGCCTGTTTCAGGTTGAGAAGGCACTCAGATTTTAGCTGAACTGAAGGCTGAACATATTCACTAATGAGCAGTGTCCTTCCCATAGAAACACTGAAAGCTACTCAGTCCACTGAATAAAGTGACTAGCAGTACATTAGCAAGAAGCTGATGCAGGCTTAGTTACCATGAAACCAGGGTCACTGCATCCAACATCTGATACGCAACTTCTTGAGATCACAGAAATAAACCAGAGCAGGTCGAGCTGACAACTACATTTTTAAGGATGGGCCAGGATAAAAGAATTTCTTAATCCACAATTTCTCCAGAATTTATTAAAAAATACAACTTCTTAAAAGACATATTTTTATCATCTAGATCAGCTGTTGGCCAATTTTTTTCTGTAAATATCTGGACAGTAAACATTTTAGGCTGAGGGCCAACTGGTCTCTGTTGTCACTGCCTAACTCGGCCACCAAAGCACAAAAGCAGTGATGGACTGTGTTCCAATAAAACTTTATTTATAAAAACAAGTAACCGGCTGGATTTGTCCATCCAGTAGCCATGTGCTAACCTCTGATGTAAAACTTTGTGAAGGCTTTACCCAATCATTCCGAATATTAATGAAGAGAGGTGAACACACAGTCATGTGTACACACACACACTTTTTTAAGCAAAATAAGTTCCTTCCAACTCGTCAAACCCCAGTAAGAGCCAGACATGCAAACCTGTTATAAAAGTAAGCTGTTTCAAAGTGAAGGTCAACAGTAATTCAAGTACCATTTAACTTGGAATTATGAAGTCACTCCAGAACAATTCGTCCTTGTTTTCAGACATTTGAACGTAAGACCATGTGGGTAAACGTGCTCCGCAGTTGGCAGTACCTGTTCTCAAGTTCCACACCTCAGTCTATAACCACTGTGAACAACACCACGTAACAGTTAAGGTTATACATTTATTCAGAACTAAACAATACCTGTAACCGATTCAAATTTTAACCAACCTAATGATGGAATTACTAATGACAATTAAAAAAAAAAAGTAGGCATCCTCTGTGCCCTTTAGCAGCTGAAAATAACCTGTGTTTAAAGAGCCCAGGGAGCAAAACGAAAAGGTGAAAGGTCACAATCGTCCCTGTGTGTCTTCCTGCACACCACGCTCCTGTTTCCTAAGCATCTCTTAAAAGGAGAATGCCAGCGATGATCTTGACATCCAACAATGAGTAATCAGGAAGTCTGGATTTAGAGAAATAAAATATTTAAACATTCTCTCAATAACACCATCCATGTTTATCTAGCCTTGCACAGACTTCAAAGGGCTTGGTTCTTCATTAGCTCAACTGGTTCTCACAACTACCTTGTGAAATAAGGGATATACAGATGCCTTTCTTCACTGTCTCATGGACAGAGAAGAGCGTTAGGTCAAAGATGAGAAACTGGCCATAACTGAGGAGACTGGGTATGAGCTTCGAAACTCTGAGTTTTTTTTTTTTTTTTGAAACTGAGTTTTAAAAACTTAACTTCAGGACTAACACATTCTGATCCGGCAACTCCGCTGTGCAACCGAGACTTACAGACGGTGTTCCTCAGTTATCTGGGTAAGATCGGGCAGGCTTTCTCCAGCCAGCAATAGCACCCACAGCAGATGCCTGCACGGCTCCTGTAGGCTCTCGGGTTTGTCTCTGCCACTTATAAATGAGAATGGGGCTTGTATGTTGGGGGCCATGCAAGTTGACCCCTGGTCTTCTCATCCTGGATCTGGTGCCTCACGGATAACCCAGAGCAAAGATCCCCCGAAAACCAGTGCCTCTACTGGGAGCACTGGACTGAAAAAACCAAAGGCAGAAACCTAAGCTGCACCACGCTCAGGCGAGAAGGGTGTGCAGGATGAATGTGGCTTCATGAGGGAAGCCAGCTTAATTCTGCCACTGGTGTTAATATTTGTTAATTGGTAGGAAAAGGTAAAATTAATGAGGACATTAACATAGCTATTTAGAAACAGCTCCATGTTCCTCCCACTGTTACACATGGAACTATCAGGAAGTAATTGAGGGAAAAGGACACTGTCAATTCTCAATTATCTGCATGAATGAAGCGCTCAGTGACACGGATAATCCAAGTCATTTACATTTGGATTTAGAAAGTAACATCTTTTTCCCTTGGAAAACTTACCTTCCTAATTACAGCTTACCGAATGTGATGGAGAAATCAGTTTACCTTCTCTGCTAGAGAAGAAAGTTGGTGGGGAGGGTATAGAAACTGCCGGGAATTTCAGAGCTGCCACAGATAGCCCAAGGCAGATTAAAAAGGAAGTACCCAGTGGCGGTCCAATATGGCAACCATTGGCCACTTGTGATGATGTGTGTCTGAATTAACTTAAATACAATTTGCAGTTCCACTCCTCAGCCACGCAGGCTGTGCGTCAAGTGCTCATAGCCACCTGTGGCCAGTGGCTACCATGCGGTAGCAGATACAGAACACGTCCATCGTCGGGGAAAGGTTCAGAGACAGCTCTGAATTCTAAGCTGAGGACAACCTCTTTACTTTCTGGATCAAGTATAAAGTTGGGGGCAGGGAGATGCTCTGCTGCCACTTTTACAGGAAACAAAAGGGAACGGTAATTCTTGACTCTCTCAGCCAGTTTAATTTCAGGCCCGGTAATGTAGACTCTGCCCAGGGAATAGCACATACAAAAATAAGCATTCCATTCTAAGCAAAATGAGGCTTTTTAATAAACACAGCAGAAAAACAGGTGGATAAAAGGTGAGGCAGAAGAGCCCAGTTTTGAGCAAACTTTGGACATCTGTACCTGCACCCAGTGTGGCCACAGGGCTGAAGGGTAAACAAGGGGGAGCTGGCACCCCCGAGAGGCCTGCCCAGGGAGGTGGCTGCTCAGGTGCCGCTTGGGAGCCGTGTCGAGCCTGGTGTCACTTCACATCCTCATTAATTATCTTGAAAGGAGAGGGTTAGTAAACAGCAAGTTAATTAAATTCTCAGATGATGCTAATTCGGGAGGCTTTCTCAAGACTGGCAAGGGCAGAGGCAATATAAATGGGACCTGGATGGGTTAGAAGTCGGAGTGGAAAATAAAATTAAGCGCTGGCTAAACAAACGCCGCTTTAAATAAATCTTTCAGAAGAGCCAAAATGTGCCCGAAAAGGAATCTGGAAAATAGTTGTACTAAAATGAAAAGGTTTCCAACAGTCTAAGGCATATAAGCAGAATGGGAGCTTTTTTTTTTAAAAAGACTTTTTTACAATTTTTAATGCAAATGTTTACATGCCCTCAGGCTTCCCTCATGGCCCAGCTGGTAAAGAATCTGCTTGCAATGAGGGAGACGTGGGTTCGATCCCTGAGTTGGGAAGATGCCCCGGACAAGGGAACAGCTATCCACTCCAGTATTCTGGCCTGAAGAATTCCATGGACTGTACAGTACATGGGATCACACGACTGAGTGGGACATGACTTGACTTTACGTGCCCTTAGGAGGAGGTCTATAGGAGGAGCACCCCTGTTCACTGCCGCTGCCCTTGAGAGGCGTGGAGACAGAACAAGAGGCAGTGCAGGGCCTTCCACTCTTCATATTCTTTAAAACTCAAGACATTTTTCAAACAAGCAGGTAGGATGAGTTGTGTTTTTTTTAACTAGTTTTTGTTGTTGTTGTTGTTTTTAAGCTTCTTAGTTTGAAATAATTTTAGATGTACAGAAGAACAGCAGAGATGTGGTAGAGAGCACAGAGTTCCCACGTGTTCTCACCCAGCCTCTCCTGCTGTTTATGTCTTGCGTCTTAACATCTGGGACATTTGTCAAAACCAAGAAACAGACGTGGGCTCAAAGCTGTTACTAAAGAACAGACTTTGCACATTTATGGTATTTTCCACTCATGCCCTTTTTCTGTGCCAGGATCCAAAGCAGGATGCCCCCCGGCATTTAGATGTTACGTCTCCAATCCCTGCCGCTTCCTCCCTATGTCTCTGGTGATTTCATCATTTTTCGAGAGAACTGGGCAGGTGTCTGCAGAGCTTCCCTCGATTCTGATTGGTCAGATGTTTTCTTACAGTTTGACTGAGGTTACTGCTCACTTCCAGGGAACATGATGTCAACATGACTGACTATTCACCGGTCAGGTTAACTTTCATCACTCAAGAGAGGGTGGTCCCGCCAGGCTGCCCCACTGGCAAGTTATTCTCTTTTCCTTTCCATGCTTGATTCATCAGAAGTGAGTCACTAAATCCAGCCCATGGTCAAGAGGAAGGGAATGAAGCTCCACCTTCTGGTTACTATGTTGTTAAATAAAATTTAAAAATTTTTCTAAAAGAGACAACCTTGTCTTCATTTAAAAAGAAGTATCTAAGGATGATGTCTATCTAGAAAGTTAGAACTGTTGTCTTCCTTTTGAATACTTAGATTTTAATGACACAGACGAATGTATGCCCACAGCTGCAGAGTCCTCATCCTGTGCCAGGCAGTGTCCTGCCCACTTAAGACATATTAACTCATTTAATCCTTAAAACAGCCTGATGAAAGTGGCACTGTGACATTATATTAATCGACCCCAAGTTACAAGTGGAGAAAGGTGGCACAAAGGTGGCACAATCGCTTGCTCATGTGAACACAGTTATTAAATGGTGGGGCGGGATTTGAACTCAAGCCTCCTGGCCCTAGAGGTCATGCAGTCTAGAGAGCTCTCTGTAATCCTGCTTCTCAACATACAATTTCACAAGTTCAGGACAGTCAAATGCACAGCAAAGTGTAATTCACAAAGAAAAGCGACCTGGGGCAAGATGTCTAGACCAAAGGAGAGACAGAAGAACAGTCACAGTGGCTTCCGAGGATCCGCACTGCAGGGCTAAGTGGCCCAACAAAACCGAGGTGCTCTGGGTGGGAAGAGGTCAGGGTTTCAACAGCAGACAGTCCTCCTCTACCCTTAGAGTAAGGCAGGGAATGCCAGACACCCGAGCAGGTCAAAGGAACTCTCTTGGTCCCCAAGTACAGAAGATGCTCAAAACCCACGGACCACAGTGCTTACTGACACCCCAGCCCATCTGTCACAGAGACCAGCTTGGAACTGCCTCTTCCCAACCACATTCACTTTCCCTCCTCTTCTGAGGGTTCGCTGTGACACCCTCAGAAGACATTTCTGGAGTCAGCAACAGAGCACAAAGGTCAGGGCTGGAGCAAGTCTGTCTGTCTGGGGGGAGAGAGGATGCCAGCTCACAAAGAGCCAGCCACCCAGATGTGCAGGGGGTGCGTGGAGAGGGAGACACTTGGGCCCATGACCTGCCTGATCTACAACATGGGCTTATTTAATCCCAGCCGTTAATGATGTGATATCCTGACCCCAGAAAGAAACAGGGAAATGCACTGCTTCTAGAAAAACAAGAAAGGAATCAGAAATGTGTGGACAGCTACCTCTCCCCTGATCTCCCGCGTTACTCAGGTTCCCACACAGATCTATATCAGTACCCTTCATTACAGAGAAAAACGAAGTGAGCAGGGAGCAATTCCTTTCCCCCCTTGCTGGGTGCCCACCCCACACCACTGCCTTCTCTAAATATCCCCTTCATTTCCTCTCCATCTAACTCTCGCTTGTACTGTTCTCCAACTGATTCACCTGCAAAAATTTGCCTTTAAGATGGACACTAACATAGAACCACATCAATTCTAACCACACCCTGACCCCATCTCACACATGGACAGAGAGCAGATCTTTCATCGACACCTAGAAGCACAGAACAGGGAAGAGAAGGTGCCACCCCTGAAGGCTGTCTAAGTGTAGATTTTCCAGGCCAGCATGGTTGGCTTTAGTTTAAACACATCCATCAAGCTAGATCTTAAGGGGAAAACAGAACCCCTCCTCTCAAGATGGAGTCTCAGTGTGCATTTTAAAAGCACGTCTACACATTTTATTAAATGCAGAAGAGTGTTAACAGCAGATATCTGGGTGCTTACTATGTGCAGGCCATGGTTCTCAGGCCTGTTCTAAAATAAAACAGATATATCACCAACCACCCTAGATGGAACTGTACAACATTTCAATGTATTCTTTCTCATGCATTTCAATGCTTTATTTTGGTTGGAGAAAATAAAATCCTATCCAAGAGGGGCACATTTCCCGATTTTTAATGGCCCCCAAATCTAAAACTTATGGACTGGAGCATGATGTTGGCAAACATCTAAAGTCACTTAAGCAGATGTTTGTAAGCACTTAGAAAAGTAATGAATCACGAGAAGCAAACATACATTCATCAAGTACAGAACAAGAAGCTAACATCTTTCTTTCCGTGACTTTCTGCTTCATCTTCCCCTCAAGAAACGAAAGTCACTACTGCTCTTATTACTAATACTGAACTGGTGGGTCATCAGAAATTAATGACATCTGATCTGTCTCTCATGATATCCTTGTGAAAAATCTGGGAACAGCATGATCTGATTCTAATATGGTAAGGTGTCTCTGTGCTTAGGAATGTGGCAGAAAGGACACTGATCATAAATGAAAGCCCACCTGGAAAAAAAATGTCTACAGGAAATCACAGTGACCTCATTGGATCTCTCTCATCTCACATTTCCAATAGGAGGTGAGTAGAGATGGAGGTTCTGCCCATCAACACCCCACCCCCCAAACACGGTCTGAAAGTCATGGAGAACAATAAACAGGTGAAATTCAGACACTTTGAAAAGATGACTGATGACAACTACAACACGTTAATACCAGGCAGCATTTAGTTGCACAACGAAAGTAAGTAACTAAAACAGTTCGTTATGGGCTCAAGTCAAGGCAAATTAATGAAACAAGAAAAAGTGTAGAAACGGATCCAAGTAAGAACTTAGTGTGTGATATGGTGGCGCGTGTAAGTGCGGAAGGAAAGAATGGCTGGGGTGCTTCGTACATGGGGCTGGGAAGATAACTGAGAAAAAAATAAACATGGAGGAATCCTTGCCTCGTGACATATACCAAAATAAACTCCAGATGGATGACCGTGTTTAGTGTCAAAACACCACGGAAGAACTAACAGCAAACACAGAACGCTGACGTGAACATGGTGTGGGCAGGGGAAGGGACTCCCAAACGTCACAAAGGCAAAGGAAGCAGAAATGAAAAGACTCTGCTATACAAAACCCTGTAACCTGGGAATCTCAAACATATAAACGCTGAAAGATAATGATGAATAAGGTTGGGGGGGTGTGGAATGAAACTGTAACGGAGAACAAACACATGCTTAGCATTTTTTATACGGAAGGAGTTCTTCTAATTTGTTTATTTACATTATACCCTTGCCAAAATATTATTTACAACACTGAGATACTAGAAACAATACGAATGTTAAGTGGAGGAGTAGCTGAATAAATTGTGGCATCTTCCTATGGCAGTGTCTCGTCCAGTTGTTAAAAATCCTGTGGTTTAAGCATGCTCAGTGACATCAAAAAAGGCAAACACGGCAAAGTTAAAAGCAAGTTACAAGACAGAACATCATTCAAATTCTACAAAATAATAACATCCCACCTGTACAGAAAAAGCTAAAATTATGTATGCCAAAGTGCTTAAAATTAAAACTGTCTTTGGGGGGTGAAATTAGGGGTTTTTCTCTTTTGTGCTTCTCTGCATTTCTAGAAGTTTAAAAAAAATAGACAAGAAATACTTTTGAACTCAAAAATGAAAGTGGAAAGATTTCTATAGAAGAGGATGACTTTACGGTCACATTTCCAGATATTATACATGTGGGATGGTGACCAGCAGGGCTGAAAAATAGAATCAAGAGGATGAAGGAAAACAGCCTTTTGTCAAGTCTTGTCCTCAGGTTTGGAGGACAGGGAGGCCTGGTAACTGTCAGCTCCATGAAAATAAAAACAGCAGTAAAACCTGCTCCTTGCAGGAGACCCCACATTCCATAGAAGCCAAGGGTTTGATGTGGCTCCTTAAGAAAATGATAGAAAGTTAACGACTTGGTATCTACATCAAGGAAGGAGAGAGGCTCTGTAACCAACCAGTGAGGTTTCACCAAGAAGACATCCCACAATAAACCTCGTCGCCCTGAAGAAGCGTCCACAAGCAAACACGTCAGAGGCAGGGGACGGGGGTGATAAAGAGCTTGGAAACCACTTCATGGGAAAAATTAGAAACATCAGAGATGGGTACTCAGCTGAATGGAGAAGGAACACACATGGGGCCAAGTGACAAAATGAGGTGGGAGCACAAAGCTCAATTAAAACTGTGGCGCCTTCCTGCTGGGGTGCCCTGTGCACCTGCTCAAAAACAAGCGGTAGAAAAATACTTAGTGGTGTAAGACACAGCAGATGTGGCTAAGTTTCACAGCAGCCTGTTAGGAGATGCACACACTCATCATATGATAAACATTCTAGGAATCAGCGAACTAAAAGGGACTGGAATGGGTGAATTTAACTCAGGTGACCATTATATCTACTACTGTGGGCAGGAATCCCTTAGAAAAAATGGAGTAGCCATCATGGTCAACAAGAGAGTCCGAAATGTAGTACTTGGATGCAATCTCAAAAACTACAGAATGATTTCTGTTCGTTTCCAAGGCAAACCATTCAATATCAGAGTAATCCAAGCCTATGCCCCAACCAGTAATGCAGAAGGAGCTGAAGTCGAAGGTTCTATGAAGACCTACAAGACCTTTTAGAACTAACACCCAAAAAAGATGTCCTTTTCATTATAGGGGACTGGAATGCTAAAGTAGGAAGTCAAGAAACACCTGGAGTAACAGGCAAATTTGGCCTCGGAATGCGGAGTGAAGCAGGGCAAAGGCTAATAGAGTTTTGCCAAGAGAATGCACTGGTCATAGCAAACACCCTCTTCCAACAACACAAGAGAAGACTCTACACATGGACATCACCAGATAGTCAACACCGAAATCAGATTGATTATATTCTTTGCAGCCAAAGATGGAGAAGCTCCATACAGTCAGCAAAAGCAAGACCAGGAGCTGACTGTGGCTCAGATCATGAACTTCTTATTGCCAAACTCAGACATACATTGAAGAAAGTAGGGAAAACCACTAGGCCATTCAGGTATGACCTAAATTAAATCCCTTATGATTATACAGTGGAAGTGAGAAATAGATTTAAGGGACTAGATTTGATAGATAAGAGTGCCTGATGAACTATGGATGGAGGTTCATGACATTGGACAGGAGACAGGGATCAAGACCATCCCCATGGAAAAGAAATGCAAAAAAGCAAAATGGCTGTCTGGGGAGGCCTTACAAATAGCTGTGAAAAGAAGAGAAGTGAAAAGCAAAGGAGAAAAGGAAAGATATAAGCATCTGAATGCAGAGTTCCAAAGAATAGCAAGAAGAGATAAGAAAGCCTTCCTCAGTGATCAATGCAAAGATATAGAGGAAAACAACAGAGTGGGAAAGACTAGAGATCTCTTCAAGAAAATCAGAGATACCAAGGGAACATTTCATGCAAAGATGGGCTCGATAAAGGACAGAAATGGTATGGACCTAACAGAAGCAGAAGATATTAAGAAGAGGTGGCAAGAATACACAGAACTGTACAAAAAAGATCTTCATGACCAAGATAATCACGATGGTGTGATCACTCACCTAGAGCCAGACATCCGGGAATGTGAAGTCAAGTGGGCCTTAGAAAGCATCACTATGAACAAAGCTAGTGGAGGTGATGGAATTCCAGTTGAGCTATTTCAAATCCTGAAAGATGATGCTGTAAAAGTGCTGCACTCAATACACCAGCAAATTTGGAAAACTCAGCAGTGGCCACAGGACTGGAAAAGGTCTGTTTCATTCCAATCCCAAAGAAAGGCAATGAAAAGAATGCTCAAACTACCAAACAATTGCACTCATCTCACATGCTAGTAAAGTCACGCTCAAAATTCTCCAAGCCAGACTTCAGCAATACGTGAACCGTGAACTTCCTGATGTTTAAGCTGGTTTTAGAAAAGGCAGAGGAACCGGAGATCAAATTGCCAACATCTGCTGGATCATCCCAAAAGCAAGAGAGTTCCAGAAAAACACCTATTTCTGCTTTATTGACTATGCCAAAGCCTTTGACTGTGTGGGTCACAATAAACTATGGAAAATTCTGAAATAGATGGGAATACCGGACCACCTGACCTGCCTCTTAAGAAACCTATATGCAGGTCAGGATGCAACAGTTAGAACTGGACATGGAACAACAGACTGGTTCCAAATAGGAAAAGGAGTACATCAAGGCTGTACATTGTCACCCTGCTTACTTAATTTCTATGCAGAGTACATCATAAGAAATGCTGGGCTGGAAGAAACACAAGCTGGAATCAAGATTGCCAGAAAAAATAACAATAAGCTCAGATATGCAGATGACACCACCCTTATGGCAGAAAGTGAAGAGGAACTAAAAAGCCTCTTGATGAAAGTGAAAGAGGAGAGTGAAAAAGTTGGCTTAAAGCTCAACATTCAGAAAACGAAGATCATGGCATCCGGTCCCACCACTTCATGGGAAATAGATGGGGAAACAGTGGAAACAGTGGCAGACTTTATTTTTGGGGGCTCAAAAATCACTGTAGATGGTGATTGCAGCCATGAAATTAAAAGACGCTTACTCCTTGGAAGGAAAGTTATGACCAACCTAGATAGCATATTCAAAAGCAGAGACATTACTTTGCCGACTAAGGTCCGTCTAGTCTAGGCTATGGTTTTCCCAGTGGTCATGTATGGATGTGAGAGTTGGACTGTGAAGAAAGCTGAGCATCGAAGAATTGATGCTTTTGAACTGTGGTGTTGGAGAAGACTCTTGAGAGTCCCTTGGATTACGAGGAGATCCAACCAGTCCATTCTGAAGGAGATCAATCCTGGGTGTTCATTGGAAGGACTGATGTTGAAGCTGAAACTCCAGTACTTTGGCCACCTCATGCGAAGAGTTGACTCATTGGAAAAGACTGATGCGGGGAGGGATTGGGGGCAAGGGGAGAAGGGGATGACAGAGGATGAGATGGCTGGATGGCATCACGGACTCGATGGATGTGAGTTTGATTGAACTCCAGGGGTTGGTGATGGACAGGGAGGCCTGGTGTGCTGTGATTCACGGGGTCGCAAAGAGTTGGACATGACTGAGCAACTGAACTGAACTGAACTGAATGTGATAAAACAGCATCAGCAGGAAGATGTTCCTCTTTTGGGAGAGAGGAACAGGAAACAACTGCCTCTCCCCTTGCAGGTAACAGAGTGGACAGTGTCTCAACAGAAAGGAGTCTGACAATTAAAGATGGCCCCTAGAGTCCTGCACATAAAGAGAGTGGAGATATTCAGAGACTTCCACGATCACTGGTTAGAGGTATTTCTAACAGGACATTCCTTCAACAGGGTCAGTACTTCCTAAAGGCCCTTCAAAGACCCAGGAGCTTGTTAGAAACACAGATCCCTTGTATTAATAGTTCTCCAACTCAGATGCAAAGAATCAAACTCATGGGCAAAACTCCTGAAACTATACTTGAAAGGATTCACCAGCTGATTCTGACACGCAATGAGGTTCAGAAACCCTTGGTGAGGTGAAATCTTTAATACGTTTTAAGAAATATCTGGGGTTTTTTGAAGGCAATATATTGAAAGAAACAAAAAAAATCACCAAATTCTGTCATTAAGATGAATCTTTCCCTGGTGGTTCAAATGGTAAAGCATCCACCTGCAATGCGGGAGACCTGGGTTCAATCTCTGGGTTGAGAAGAGCCCCTGGAGAAGAAAACGGCAACCCACTCCAGTATTCTGACCTGGAGAATCTCATGGATGGAGGAGCCTGGCTGCCTATAGTCCATAGGGTCACAGAGAGTCAGGCACAATTGAGGAACTTTCACTTTTAGCCAATATCCATCTAAACATCTCTAATCTACACGCAGAATACTCACAATTTCACATAAATGAAATAAGCTATATATGTAGCATTTTTATACCATGTTGAGATCATCTTTTCAACTAAAGATACATACACACCATCATTTTTAACACCTGCATAGTAATCCACAGCAAGGACTTACAGTAATGATTTCATCCAGTCCCAATGACCAGTTTACCAACTTAAAACAAAAAGAAAACCTGAAATAAGCAATGGTGTAATGAGGAGCATTTCAAAAGCATATCAACAACCAGAAGTCAGAGTGCCTCACCAGAGACCTAAGGACGCTACACATCGGCAGAAAATCACACTCTTCTGCACGCTTACCGTCAGGACACACAGGCCCCTGGGTCCCCTCACAAGCAGGAAGATGACATTTAGAGGGAAAACGGCCAGTCTGTGTGCAACCTGCAGACCAGCCTCCCCAAGTGGAAAAAGACAACTTTCTAAAATTTTAAAGCAAATCTATCAAAGATCAGAAGAAAACCTTCCTGAAGAATGCACGGACACTCTCTGCCTCTGACTCCAGGGCCAAGGTCTCAGTTGCAGCGCCGGTCCTCTCCTTCTGCCCCTGAGCCCAGCACCAGGCTCAGACACAGGGAGGTAACAGGGCGACAATCAGCAGAGCATCTGGGAGATGTGGCCACCAGGACTTGCACGAGCACTTCACAGGAATGTGACCAGTGACTTCCCTCCATGACTCCATGGCCCAAACTCCTCCAGCTTCTCTTTCCTTTGGAAGGCACGAGGAGCCAGAAATACAGGGGGCTCTTGCAGGAGACCATGAGGCAGTAGAGGGACAGACAGGGCTGAGGGGGGCTGGGCTGCTCAAGTGTGACCTGAGAAAGACCTTAGAAAAATCTTTAGAGGAAATCTCACTGTCATTTGGATTTAGGGCCACCCTTGCTCCCTGATAAAGCATCTGAATACCGAGTCAGGCATGACAGAGATGGGGGACATGGCCTGGCCTCTGCTGGATGCTTCTATGCTACAAAGGCCTCCACGTGCAGAAAGGAGGTGAGGCGTCTGGAAAGAAAGGACCAGGGCAGAGAGGGGCCATGTATCCAGACTGGCTCTCATGTGCTGTGATGTGTGCTGATTCCAGGCCCTGGGAAGCTGGCTAAGGCCTTGTCCTAAGGAAGAAGATGGGTCTCCACTGGTCTCCTAGCAACACTTGCCAGCAGCAGGCAGTGTCCAGGAAAAAAGTAAAATGGCCACAGGCACAGATGCAAAACTGAAGTAGGCCTAGCTCCCAGCTAGGCATGGGGAGACCCAGGGCCCTTGGTCCCCAAACCAAGCTCTGCCGAAAGGCATTTTGGGGCCCCAGCGACCGAGGTGGTCTCATTTCTCCTCCTCGGCCCTGTGGCATCTGCAGAACTCCACACCTGCTGCCTCTTGCCCTGCCACCATGGAATAGAAAGGTCGGATTCTCTCTCCACATGTCAGGGGTGTGATAACCAGAAGTGCACACCCCGTTGTCCTGAGAACTTTAATCCCAGGCAGTGATGCCCAAGACACCCACATCTTGACTCTTCTCTTTGCACGCCGGTTCTTCCCTCTGCGGTTGTTTCGACAAGCCCGCTCCACTCGGCGACCCCTCTGCTAAACAGGCTGAGCTCCCATCATCTCCCAACCACGGCACCAGCTCAGGACCATCCGTGCTAGAGGACCCTCCCTCTGGCCACTGTCAACTGTTCCTTCTGCCAGCCTAAGTTCACCACATTCTGCTTAACCCAGCATGCCAATGAAAGCCAAGCAGGCGGCATGACGACCAAAATGCAACTGTGGGACTGCTCTGTGTGATTAGGTACAAATCATAAGAAATTTGCTTTCAATTGCTATGTGCTGTACCATTTTTGGAACTCCTTCACATTTATCAAATTTATCACATTTATCCAATCCTAATAACTGGGAGGTAGACAGGTCCATTTTACAGATGCTATTAAGGCACCTGTGCAGGGTCTGAGGCTGGACCATGTCATTTTCGTTATTGTTTAATTGCTCAGCTGTGTCCGACTCTTTGCAACCCCATGCACTGTGGCCCGCCAGGCTCCTCTGCCCATGGGATGTCCCAAGCAAGAATACTGGAGTGGGCTGCCATTGCCTTCTTCAGGCGATCATCTCAACCCAGGGATCAAACCTGCAATCTCTTGCATCTCCTGCAGTAGAAGGTGGATTCTTTACCACTGCACTACCTGGGAAGCCCAGTACATGTCAGAACTAAGAACAAAATAGAGTCCCACTCCCCAATCTAGTTCCCTGCTCTGTCCATACCAAGTCACTCAGATATGAGTATTAAGCTCATATATGGTGAAGACACTATAAGGACTGGTTAATTTAGAAGTATCTAAGGTACCATATTGTACATGAAAATTACAGCAAATATATACACATATGTGTGTATTTACATGTGTATCTATTTACACATTAAATACATATACATAAACCGCAACCATCATCTATCCATTCAACCGGGTTTCAGGGACATAAGGGATTTACTCATAACCCTGATACAGGCAAATTCCTTGTTCCATTTATGAAATCAGGTATTGCGTTCATGATTTTCCAGGGTCTCCATGTCTAGGGCCCTGATTCAGACCAGGCAGTCAGTCTCCAGGGTCGTTTTAAATGCGCAATGAAAAGACGCACCGACACCCCCAGGAATGAACATTATCCCACTGCCAGCAGTGCTGTGCCCCAGATGTCTGTCCCGACCTCATCAATCTCAAGTCCCTTCCCCCTGGTGGTAGATGAAGTGGGAGCTAATGAAAAAGCACCACTAAGAAAATGCCAATACTCATTCCACATCAACATCAACAGTTGACCATTTTTATCCTCCTCTGAGCAGCCTTGTACTTCCTGGAGTGCCTCCCAGGCAGGTTCCCTGTAACGCCCGCCTCATGCTGCTATTACTCAGGAGGCATCATAATAATAAATACCCCGATAGCAAATTCACAAGTGGGTTAGTCATCGGCGCTGACAGGGCTGGCTCGCACTTGCCCTGGGCTCTCAAGTTCAGCCACCAGAGTGTTCTGAAACAGACTGTTCATTCTTCTGGTGGTGATTCTTTTTTCTCCTTTAGAATTGGTTTCGCTAGGTTAAACCTCTTGGAACCACAGACGACGATTTTCAACTTAGTAGCGCACAACCAAAACTAGAATGACTTTAGATGTGACTGTACTCTACACAACACTTCAACCCAAGGCGTCTTTTTGTGGAGGCACCTCTAAAGCCACACGGCAGGAGCTTCCTCAGAGCGTTTCAGGAAAATTACCACTGCTTTCCCACAGTGGCAGTCACTGCTGGGAAAACCATGGCGGAGGCAAGCCCCAAACGGTTCCTAACCAATCACTTGCTGCCTC
Organism: Ovis canadensis; assembly: GCF_042477335.2. Classification (NCBI taxonomy): domain Eukaryota; kingdom Metazoa; phylum Chordata; class Mammalia; order Artiodactyla; family Bovidae; genus Ovis; species Ovis canadensis. The sequence continues at coordinate 51,407,455 of NC_091258.1, read as the reverse complement.
CCTGACTCCGTTCCCTCCTCGAGAAGCAAACAGTTGCCACTGGCTGCTGGGTTTCGCCGCAAGTTGTTTCAAGTCAGCGGAAGGGATGCTGCTTCAGTGCCACCAGAGCCGTGCCGGGGATCTTCAGGCAGAATGGGAGGTGGTGGTTGGGGCACCGAAGCAGCAGCCTACGGGCTGGGGCTGAAGGGTGTGACGACAACGCCAGCCTTAAAAAGCCAACAGGCTGTTGAATGCCAAGCCTGCACTATTAATTTGCATATGACATTAATTTTGCTGTCAGTGTGTTAATGTGTGATTAATTCTGTCATGGGTTAGAGCAAGGAGAATTAGTTAATTGTCAGAAACTCTTCTCATTCACTCTCTCATGCATCCCCCGCCTCCCTCAAACATCCCTCTTTTCTCTCTCTCTCTCTCTCTCTTCTTATTAAACTAACCTCCTGGGTTTTCTTCCTCGGGGCGCTTCTTTCCCCGCAGGATTTTCATCCCATCTCCTCCCACCCTTTCTATAAATGCATTTTCAGAAGTGAGAATGCCGATGGGTTGGGCATCACCCCATCCCCCAGCAAGTCTGGACTCTGTCCAGGCAGTCGTGGGGGTGGTTTGGGATGGTCTCACAACAGGAACACACAGATCCCATTCATGTCCGTGGTCCATTGCCAAGGCCGGCGATACCTGTAATGCATTGTACAATCCGCTGTTTGTGTGCTATGCAAATAACCTGTGGGGCTGGAACGAGCTGGAATGTGGAGTGAACACAAAGCCATTGCTGTGCCATAGGAATGGGTCAGTCACTGCCCATTTTCCCCGGCTGCCTGGGGGCTGGCCAGCTTCTTCCTTCTGAGCAAGCCTCAGCCACTGTGCGTGAACCTGAGTTCAGCTCGGTCATCAAGAGCCCACTGCATTTTCATTCGTCATTATTCCATCAGCTAGCTAGCTAGACTTCAAAAAAAAAAAAAAGGTCCAATAAAAAGAATCTCAGGGCTCCTAACTCTATTATGGGCATGAGAGTTCTACAGTCTACAGTCAGAAAATTTCATGGGGCATGAGCATGTTGCAGGCCAACCTGAATTGCCCCCAACCACAGTGGCAATGTCAAGGACACACCAGGCACTGGTGAAGAACTGGCAGCTCTGAAGATGACGGTTCCCGGCTATGCCAAAGTACGGCCCCCAACTCTTAACCCATTCTTGGGTCCTGCCATTACACTGTGGGTTGCCTTGATTTTTGAAGAGCTAAGACTGAGGAAAAAGGAAGAAATGAACAAAAGTAAATTCACTGATGCCCTCAATTGTAACGCTATGATCACCCAGAATTCTCATTTACAGGCTGAGAAACCAACTGTCTCCATGTGGCCTAATCCTTTCCAGATCGATTTTCTAGGGGGCTGGAATGGGCACCTGCCAAGGGCGGGCAGAGATCGTAAGTTTTACATTGTCTGAAAGGCAGGAAAGACAGGACAAGAAGCACAAGTTCCAACCTCCCTCTTTAAAACAAGCTATAGAATACATGTCAGGTTGTTGGAAAGGGCCCTAAATTTATGTCTCAAATCATGTTTCCAACATTTCCCATATAAACAGTTAACTGCAATATACAGGAAGTAGGTAACCAAGACAGATGTACCTGTTGCAAACAACATTTTATGATCTTTTTACAAAGCACAGGGCTCATTTTAAAGACTGGAAGCCACTGTGTTTTTTTTATTTTTTTAATTTGGAAAAGAACACCAATTGGGACTTTTTTTTTTAATTAGGCAAGAGTAATGTTCTTACAGGCCATATGATTATAATCTCTTGTCATTTTATTTCACATATAGTCTTACTGCTAAACTCTAGCTAGATGTTGGAAGGGGACCAAGTATGATTTCTCATGATAACCAACTAAACAGTGCTCCTAAGGAGTGTGCGTCTCTCTTTCTCACTCACACACACTCTCTCTTCCCTGTCTCCCTCATTCCATCCCACCCTCTTACTCACATCCTTCACCAAGTAATATAAGCCAGATAAATCCACAGAGGAGGCAAAAGAAGGGATCTCGGCAGCAACTCCACTTTCCAATCACTTGTTTGTGTTACAACTTTCCAGAAATGAATTAAGATCTAGAATCCAAAGGGAAAAAAAAAATAAAACTTCCCCCAGCACTCAGGGAAGTTACCAGAGAAATCAACGAGCTGCAAGTGTATGTGATCAACAGGAATTTGGGTCCCTTTCTCCTTTTCAGATTGTGTGTAGCTCAAATTGCTTTAATATGGGCATTATTCACACATGAAACTGGAATTACTCAGCACGTGAGAAATAGGTCCCGACCACCCATGGCCATTAAGGATCCCATGACATTTTTGTAAGTCAGCCAAACAGCAACACAGACAGCAGGCCCAGCAGTGGCTGGATTTGGAGGAGGAATGACTGCATTCAAAGCAGAAACCACCGTTCCCCCTTCTGGTCCATCCTCAGGGTCTATCAGTGACGTCATCGTGGCCAATCTCGTCCAGGCACAACACATCCAACCTCAAAATGGCTAATTCTGGCTTTTGTGAGCACTGACACACTACATGCAAAGCACTGCCAAGAAGTCAGCTCCTCAGGGGTTATTAGTTTCAAAGGAAAGTCTCGAGTAAGGAGAGCTCAGAAGCTGGTGTCAAGCACAGTGGGCTGGAGCAGAGTTCTAGCACAGGGTTTCTGGACTGTTCTTGCAGCAGAATGGCCTCTTAAAATCCATTTCAACATTTCGTTCATTGGTTTCACTTTTGGGATTTTTCTGAACATTTGGTATCTCCCGTTCCCTTTCCACACAAATGGCCAGTCTGCCCCTTTCCTCTCTATACCTTAATAATCCTCACTCTACACATTCTCTCCTTCCGCAGCTTCACAATCTCTGTCAATCATTTCTTTAAAAAGCCTTCTGGAACCACTTTCCCCACTGGGGCAGTGGAGTTCTCTCCAGGGGAATGCTCCCCTGCCCTCCTGATTTGCAGTTACCTGGAACAAGGCGGCCCTTCTCCAGGTCCTGGGGACCTGGGGAGCAGGGGAGGAGACACGCCTCGCAGGAGGGGCAGAGCTGCTCAGGGACGTTGGGGGAGCGCTCGGCCATCCATAAAAGATACCATCTGACTTGGTCCCAAAGGCAGTTGTGGCCTTCCTGGCAGCCTGGAAGTGGGGCGGGGGGTGGGCAGCAGCAGGGTGCTGGGGTTCCTAGCAGGGCCCTGGGGTTCCTAGCAGAGCCCGTGCACGCCCACCCGCCCACCCACCTCCGAGCAGCCCAGGGTAGCTTGAAAGGCTTTCCACGCCGGGCAGGCTCCCAGCGCTGCGCACTCTGCAGCGCTCTCTCCCCCACCAAAAAGCCTGAGGCCTCCGGAGTGTACACTAACCACAAGCCTTTCAGTGGCTCATGTATTTACAAACTGAGGCATGTCGAAATCAAAGGGGATACCACATGACATAATTCGCATTAAAATGTCAACAGGCTGACAATTTATAGAGTCAATCCACGGAAGGTGGGGAGGACTAAGACTTAGTAATTGTTTAATTCCTGCTGAAGCCCAGGGCCGCTGAGCCTTTGCGAAGCCGGGGTGTGCTGGGGGCCTCCAGCCGGTGTAGTGCCCCACGGGGGCTGGCACCAGGCCAAGGCCGGGGGACAGCTTTAACCATTTAGGGCACTTGACTGTGAGAGAGGGAGAGGGGGAAAGAACGGGCTTCAGTGAAACGCAGCAGGAGCGGGCGTGGGCAGCCGAGCTGTGTCCTTCCTCAAAACGGCTCAGTGGGAGTCCCCGAGGGAAAGGTCCTTGCTGCTGCCCCCACCCTCGCACTCCCTGTATTTCCCATGTGCCCAGAAGCTGGAGATTTGAATACATACAAAAGGGCCCCCAGCCATGGTTTCCTGACTGCTCTGCGGCAGCAGTCTGCTCACCAAGCAGAAGGCAGGTTGGTTGATTCTGCACCTCAAATATGCCAGCCCCTTCGGGGCCCTGCCTCCTGAAGGAGTAAATGCAAAGTCATGACCCAAACCAGACCCCTGACTCACAGAAAATCACCCGAGAAGTTTCTTCCACGTCTCCTACCGTCCTGACCAATAGCACTGTTCGGACCTATGGCTCATAATACACAAATTCTTAGTGCCCGTTTCAGACTCAGTATTCCCTGCCCACAGGCATGGATGCTCTTGGACTTCTGAAAATAGTTTCACTTGCATTATTTCTAATGAACTGATAGCTACCTGGGGAAGGATCCACCTAGGGTTGTGGGGTTGGCGGATGAAACTTGGAGGTTAACAAAGGTTTGTGGTGGGGCATGTGTGTGCTACGTCACTCCAGTCGTGTCCACTTCTGGGTGGCTCCATGGCCTGCAGCCCGCCAGGCTCCTCCGTCCATGGGATTCTCCAGGCAAGAGTACTGGAGTGGGGTGCTGTACCTTCCTCCAGGGAATTGTCCCGACCCAGGAACTCAAACCTGTCTCTCTTTGGGGGCTGGGGAGGTGGGGGAGTATCAATGCCCTTGAATGCACCCCAAGCTCTGAGACAAGTTATACCTGTCTCAGAGACACACCAAGAAGCGCTATTAATATCAGGGAAAGCTTATAGCTAATGATCATTATCAACATTAGCCACAAAAAGAAAACATGCTCCAAAAAGGAGGCTTCGCTCTGTGGGACCTGCCCCCGGGGATGTCTGGGGCCACATGGGCTGTGGCGGGGCTCCCCGTTCACACTCACTGTCTGTGTATAAACAGTAACACCTCGTTCTCTCTTCTACCTCATTAACTGAAACACATTAAAACAAGTGTGCACTGGGAGCAGAAAATGAGACTGTTAAACCAAGCTGATATAATCCTCATCAGCTGTGGGAAATGAGACTGCATCAATTATGCTGAATCAAGTACAGTCACAGGAACGTGCTGGGCTCTGGGACCCCCAACACAAAAAGGGGGACAAGAGGAAAGTAAACCTTCACTTAAATATATATATATAAACATATATTATGTGTATATATATGTACATATATGGGGGGGCTTCCCTGGAGGCTGTGACAGTCAAGAATCTGCCTGCAATGTGGGAGACCTAGGTTCAATCCCTGGGTTGGGAAGTTCCCCTGGAGGAGGGCATGGCAACCCTCTCCAGTATACTCTTCTGGAGAATCCCCATGGACAGAAGCGCCTGGTGGGCTACAGTCCACGGGGCGCAAAGAGTAGGACACGACTGAGCAACTAAGCACAGCACAGCACACTTATGTATGTATATATAACACACTTCACACCGGCTCCCCTTACGAGCTCTTCCTTGCTGTCATCCCATGAGACATGGGATCTGATAAAGTACTCCTTTAAGATTCTTTTTAAAAACTCAAACTATTAAAAATTGGAAGAAAACAAAGAAAAACAAAGGTAAATTTATTTTTTAGATGGTGGGGGTGGGGGGCAGTGAATTCCGTGTGATCTACTCTTAGAAAGTGGCTTCCAAAGTCCACAGCGTGTGGAAGCCAACGAGTCCTAATACCCAAAATGACCAGGACACCAACTATGTAACAAACAGTGAGAACGCTTCAAAACGGAAATAGCTAGGAAGACGACAGCAATTCCAGCTCTCCAGCAACAAAACCAAACTGGTGTCTGCCTTCACCTGCCACTGCCAACTATGAGAAACAGCTCAGAATCAATAACACTTAGAAATACCCATAAATCCTGCGAGAGAAGAAAGTCAAGATAATGTCTGTTAAGTTTCCAAAATAAGGAAGGTTATGATTACATTGAAGATAAGTGACAGAAACATCCCCAACATCTGAGTGTGTAAGAAATGCAAAAGATCCGCATATAATAGTTATAAAATGTAAAATTTCACCCAAGGAGTAATAATTGTGGCGCATGATAATGCCCCACGTCCTTCGTATTAGAATATCGCATTTGGTGGCAATAATCACCACATGTGAAGTGAGTGTTGTTATGCAAAACTTCCTTCCGCATTTCCTCATTTGTGTCCAAATTTGCAAACCTGGCATGTTACTGCCGTTGATTTGCATTCCGTTCCATTGGTCTTTCCTAACATCAGCCATGGACACCTTCCTCATGCGCCTGTGGACACCAGCATGAAGCTCAACGTTTCACAAGCTCAGTCCTCGGAGCAGTCATTCAAGTCACCATTCAAATGACAAAGAGCGGCTCTGTTTCTCAACTGTACTTGCCAGGTCCGCTCATGCTGACCTAACCATCAGGCAGGCAATGAGCCTGGTGAGATTTTTCTGTTGCACATACTTTTTTGCACATCGTTTCCAGCTGTTAAAGACTATTTCATATTAGGTCTTGCTTCTTTAAAACCAAGGAAAGAGGCCTCTCCTCCTGCTTCCTGACTCGGAGCTGTAATCAGAGCTGTCCCAGGTTTAGTAATTTCGTTCATTAAACCAAAAAAAAAAAAAAAAAATCAGCTTTCAAAAGAATAGAGGAAGGGAGAAAACATCCATAACTTGAGTAGCCAAGGAGATTAACTTCCAATATACAAATAAGGGGAGAGGAGGAATGCACAGTTTAAAGAAAAAAAAGTTTCAGCTGAAGAAAAATTTTGGAATATTGTAAATTAATGGGTAACAAATGGCTGCCATGGAAACAGTTTGCGCATTTGACTGCAGGTGTTTGCTACAGTGAATGGAGACGGGATGGTACAGCCAATAGCATGGCCACGAATGTAAACACTGAAAGAAGACTCCTAAGGCAACGTTAAGCCACCCATGCCACCAACACAGTGGTTCTCAACAGAAATGAACCCACTTAGGCAAGGTGGGTAAAGCAGCTCTGCAGCTCTGGCTAATACTTCATTTGTGCTCAGAAGCTGCTCCCCCTTTACGACAATCTGTGGTATCGCCAAGGTTACAAAACATAAACAGACACAAATACAAGACATTAGAGGGACGCCAAAACCAAATCCATTCCCGTTTAACTAAAATGTAACTTTCACTTTTCGATCTTCACGCTCTGTGCTGCGCATTTCTGTATTATAATTTCTTTAGTGGGAACTTGCATTAGCTTTTTAATCTGAAAACTATATATGTACATAATGTATGGACGGATATGCATACATAGGGGCTTCCCAGTGGTGCTTATGATGAAGAACCAGCTTGCCGACATAGGAGACAAGGGTTCGATCCCTGGGTTGGGAAGATTCCCTGGAAAAGGGCATGACAATCTACTACAGTATTCTTGCCTGGAGAATCCCCATGGACAGAGGAGGGCTACAGTCCATGGGGTTGGAAAGAGCTGACCACAACTGAAGCGACGTAAGCACGCACATACATATACATACACAAACGGGAAAGGGGAAAACTTCAATTCTTACTTGAACCTAAATCTGGTCACATAAGGGAAATGTGGGTCTATTGGGGCTTGTGGGGTAGCCTTGCTTTAAATCAAATTCTAAAGCCCCCAGGTTAGGCAGAATATTATTATAAAATTATGTCAGTAAAAGTAACTTTACTGATCATTCCTCTCACAGCTCAGAGAAGGGGTCAAAGAAGAAGTAGCAGAAATAAAGCTGTACCTGGACCACTTTCTAACTTTGCTAAGTACTTCACTAGGTAACTTCTTGCTCCATTACAGAAGAGATGGATGTATTCTTTAAAAAAAAAAAAATTCCTGCAAACACACACTCTCAGCGCTGAAGGGGAACTCAGTGGTCTCTCGCAGCCCCTCTTTCTTCCAATGGGACCACAGCAGATTACCCGAAGTTAAGTAACTTGCCCAAATTTTTCACTACACATTGGTCACATCTGTTAAGACAAATGCTTTTTCCCTTCTAGAAAACTGAAACAACCCACCAGCCTTTCTATTCCCCAAACCCAAGGTGTGCCAAGTTCAAAGCTAATGAAAACCAACTATAAAATGACTTCCCTATTTGGCTTGCATATGCCAGTGGGAAACCTAAGGCAGGAAAGCGACATTCCTAGAGGAGAGCACACTGTCCTGAGCCGGGCACTAACTGCACTGCATGCAGGTACATCCCAGGCAGGACCACACGGAACTTGCTCAACAGTCCTGCCAGGCAGGCCATTTCAGCAGCCTGTTGCACAGCAGACGACGACAGAAGGATTACGTTCCATGTCCAAAGCCGCACATCTGTGAAGGGCAGGAGTTGGGATTCAAATGCTGGCAGCCTACCAAGGAGCCTCTTTCCCTCTTTAAAACCCCAAGAGTTACCTGGGTTCCCCCTAAGACACGTGGGCATCGTACCTTGAAGCTTTCTAGCACCTGGTATCTAATGAGCATCTGAAACTTCTGGAACAGACACCAAGGAGCCTATATCTCTCTTCAAAACCCCGAGAGCTACCTGATTTTCCCCGGAGGCACTTGGGTATCCCATCTTGAAGTTTCCTAGTGCCTGGCACCTAGTGAGCATCTGACACTTCTGGAATGACCAAGAGCCTGTTGGACTCCCATTGCCTCTCCTGCGTGGTTTGAGACTGTTCAGTTGGGTGTGTTTCTGCCTCGTGCTTCTACTCTTCTGTAAAAGAGCAGAAATCCCTGAGCCCAATCTTCAGAGACACAACAGAATATTCTCGTAGGAAGCTGGAGAGGAAGGCAGTGTGGGTGAAGAAGAGAACTCACAGCAAACCTGCAGCTTCCATGTGTGGATTCACAGTGGAAATACCACCTGGCCATCAGGTTTCAGTATTCTGCACTCAAAGTTATATCATGAAAATTTCAATAACAGAGAAGAGTTTTACTCAAAAAAAAAAAGAATAGAGTAGATGCCTCTCATCCTGATGCTAAAACTAATATAACACAGGACTTCCCTGGTGGTCCAGTGGCTAAGATTCCACGCTCCCAGTGCAGGAGGCCTGGGTTCAATTCCTGGTGAGGGAACTAGACCCCAAACGCCACAACCAAGAGCTTGAGTGCTACAACTGAAAGACCCCGCAAGGCACAGTTAAGACCTAGCACAGCCATAAATAATATTTTTTAAAATAACTTAAAAAATAAAATACTTTGTTATATATATTATGTATCCATCCTTTTATCCATCTATCAATGATGATTCCATTTTGATGCACTCCAAAGTCAACTGCAGACATGAATAAACTTTACCACCCCTCCCCAATACTTCACACACAGTATTAACTACAGTTCAAGATTCATTTATGCGGTGAAAAGTGAAAGTGGCTCAGTCATATCCCACTCTTTGCAACGCCACGGACTACACAGTCCATGGAATTCTCCAGGCCAGAATACCAGAGTGAGTAGCCTTTCCCTTCTCCAGGGGATCTTCCCAACCCATCAATCAAACCCAGGTCTCCCACATCGCAGGTAGATTCTTTACCAGCTGAGCCACAAGGGAAGCCCAAGACTACTGGAGTGGGTAGCCAATCCCTTCTCCAGCGGATATTCCTAACCCAGGAATTGAACTGGGGTCTCCTGCATTGCAGGCAGATTCTTTACCAATTGAACTATTGGGGAAGCCTATTTATGGGGTACTTTTTAAAAATACTTTTTTATTATCTGAACAGATTATTTGAGTGGACTTTCTTACTAGTAAAATACTTAAAAGGCCCCAATTCCACTGTGTTACCAGTATGAAATGTTTGGCTCACAATAAATTTTTTTTTCTTTTTTCTTTTTTTGAGAAGTTACAGTAACCACAAGTGCATGAAAGGAAGTGCTAGTCACTAAAATCAGTTCAGAATTACGGCCTCGGGTTTAGTATGTAGAAGAAATGAATCTGCCTTTGTCCTCTGTCTGGCTTGCCCATCTATGTGATCACTCCCTCTCCAAAGCTGGTCCAAGCACACTCCAGCCTTCCTCCTTCCAGGAGGTCTGTTCTGACCACCGGAGGTGATTCCTCCCTCCCTCTACCTCCTTCCAGACTTGGGTAACTTTCATGTACACATCTGCCGGCACCAATCAACTCTTCTATATATCCTGCATGACAGTGTTTTTCAAACTACAGGTCCTGATCCTTCAGGGTGTGGTTCTGAATCTGGAACTAAACATTAGAAACCCACAGTCAATGAATCAGTCTCTGAGGGTTGGGCCAGGCAGTCCCCCTCACCCCTTTTCTAAGATCCCTTGCTCTGCTATGCTTAGTCACTCAGTCATGTCCGACTCTTTGTGACCCCATGGACTGCAGCCCAGCAGGCTCCTCTGTCCACTGGGGAATCTCCAGGCAAGAATACTGGAGTGGGTTGCCAGGCCCTCCTCCAGGGGATCTTCCCCACCCAGGGATGGAACCCAGGCCTCCTGCACTGCAGGCAGATTCTTTAATGTCTGAGCCACCAGAAGAGCCCTTGCTGCTGCTGCTGCTAAGTCGCTTCAGTCGTGTCCAACTCTGTGCAACCCCATAGATGGCAGCCCACCAGGCTCCCCCGTCCCTGGGATTTTCCAGGCAAGAACGCTGGAGTGGGCTGCCATTTCCTTCTCCAATGCATGAAAGTGAAAAGTGAAAGTGAGGTCGCTCAGTCATGTCCGACTCTTCAAGACCCCATGGACTGCAGCCCACCAGGCTCCTCCATCCATGGGATTTTCCAGGCAGGAGTACTGGAGTGGGGTGCCATTGCCTTCAGGGGGTCATAAAAATCAGTATCCTAAATGCAACCAGCATTTCTGTAAAAACCAAGGGAATAGGGCAAAAAGTATCACAATGTAGCTCATATAAGCATAAAGTTATTTTGTAAAACTTTTGTTTCAACTATATATACAAAATATCACTCCTACATGTGCTTAGTCACCTATTAAAATGTATCTCTTTTCGGACACTAGTCAACAAAGTTTACAAAGTTTAGAAACACCACCACAAAGAAGTTAGTACTCTTATCCTGCTCCTTAAAGGTACTCCAAGATGTATGGCTTGAACGTGGGGCAAGAGGAGAGGGAACTGGAGTTTCTCTCTTACTGAGAATACATTTTGCCACATGGTTCTCCTGGGGCTAACTAGCGTTATTCAGAAGCAAAGAGGGGAGAGTGAACAGCGCAGATTTGCAGGGAACAGAAGAACCTAGTCTTTAAGTTTCTATATTTAAGATTTTTGTCCTTGGGTATCAAATCTTCAGTTGATACTGACTATCCATCTAATACCTGTAGGACTGGGAAGGATACCAAGTTGGGTAAGAATAAACAGATCCTGCTGTAAGCGAGTGAGTGAAATCACTCAGTCGTGTCCGACTCTCTGCAACCCCATGGACTGTAGCCTATCAGGCTCCTCCGTCCATGGGATTTTCCAGGCAAGAGTGCTGGAATGGATTGTCACTGCCTTCTCCAGGGGGTCTTCCCAACCCAGGGATCGAACCCAGGTCCCCCGCATTGCAGGCAGATGCTTTACCATCTGAGCCACCAGGAAATAAACAGACCCGGCTGTAAAGGATCTTGCAATTGAGTAGAGGAGACAGACCACTATAAAAATTGGCTATACTATGAAGCAGGAGCAAAGTACCACCACTTTTTCTACCCCAACATCAATCTCTGTGACTGCTGATAGAAACAGTTGTGATTTTGGCTGATAAAACATGGGGACACAGAGCCAAGGCCAGCTGCAAGTGAGAATTTTCAAAATACTTGGACACAAGCTAATTGTCCCAGGACTGTTTCTCAGTGGGTCAGTACAGAAAAAAAGCTGCACAAAACTGACAGCAAATAGCATGGTTATAAACAGCTCTGGAAAGCTCTGGTCCACACAGGACATCCAGTTTATTCTGACATACACTTTTGGACTGACAACTATGTAAAGTCAGGGGTTCAGACCGGGCTGCAAGGCTAGGTCTTATAACTGAAGGAAACCACGGGCACATTCTGCAAGTGCTTTTGTCGCTCAGTAAGTATTTATTGAGCTGGTGTCAGACATTGTTCTAAATGCCAAGGATACAGCCATTAATAAGACAACCGAGGTCGCCGATCTTCTGGTAGACAAATAAATAAATGAGCGAACAAGAAAAATAGATAATAACTGTCAATGCAGAGAAGCAGGCTCAGATGGAGCTCCTCTCAGTAACTACTTGGGAGTGGGTGGTCAAGGGGCTGCCTCTCTGAGGACCAGAGCTGCGTGTGAAGGTCAAGGATGCTCACTCCAGGCAGTGGGACCTCAAGTGCAAAGGTGCAGCAGGAGGTGCAAGCTTGGCCCGCTGAAGGAACAGCAAGAAGGCTGGTGCGGCTGAAGTGTCACAGGAAGGGAAGCGGGATTACAACATGAGGCTGGCGTGGTGGGTGGAGTCTAGGTCACGGAGAGGTTTATAAGCCAGCGCTGAAAGGCTGGCTTGTCTTTTGAGGGACGGAAAGCCATTGTTGGGTCTTTGCAAGGGAGTGATATGACCCGATTTTCCTCTTCATGAAATTACTGCGTGGAGAGTGGACAGTCAAGGGCAAGAGGCGCAAGGAGGGAGCTGACACGGGGAGAGACGGCAGGGAAGGTGGTGGAAACATGTTTTGAAGGTGGAGCTGAAAGGGCTTAGTGATGATTTGGCTAGAGGGGAGTGAAAGAAGGAGGGGGCCACAATAATTCCCAGCTTTCAGGCTTGAGTGAACGGTAGATTGGCGACAGCCCTGACTGGGGTGGGGGAGCCCGAAGGAGACGGGGCTTGGCAGTGATATGGTCAGCAAGATGGCTCTTCAGGCCATGCTAAGTCTGGGGGTCAGCTATCGAACATTCAACCAGAATCGCCCAGTGCAGAAGCAGACGGAAGGAGACTGCAGGGCTCAAGGGCAGACTCCAGTGTCACCAGAAGCGAGATGTTGTTGGGGGAGAACTATCAGAGGAAAAAAAGAGCAGGCCTGAGCCAAGTTCTGAAGTCTTAAGCATTTACCGTAAATAACAGAAGTGAGGCCAGCAAGGAGACCAAGGAGACAGGCCAGGAAGGGACCAGGGAAACCAGAAGGCTGGTGTCGCAGAAACCAGGAGGGGACACAGTGATTTCACTCACAGGTGGGCATGACCAAGGGAGGGCAAGGGGGTGTGAGCAGGGAGAACTGTCATCCCGGCCTTGGCACGGGGGGGGGGGGGGGGGGGGGCATACCCGCCCCCACTAGGAACCAGTCAGCTTCGGCAGGCACAGGCTGCCAGCCTGAGATCAAGGACCACCTGCGAGGTCCACAGCGCCCCCAGGTCACCTGCAGAAAACCAAGCCTTGCGGTCTGCCTGATCCACTCCTATCACTGAGCGGCAGAGGAAGCACGAACACGACCTCGCTCCTGCTTCCCAACATCCCTCTCCGACTCCAAGAACCCTTTTTCGGTCCTGTGAGTTGTTCCATTTCACTCGCCAAATTACGGGTGTTCTGTACTTTTTCACCATCTGATATCAAAACGGCACCTTTCAAATACTGTTCGGCTACCTTCGTGGCAAACCAACTTGCTTTCGGGAAAGACAGGAGAGCGGTGGGAAAGAAATCAGTAAGCATCTGCGGGTGTCTCCTTGTCTTGTGTCGCGGGGCATTCTCAAGAGACACTTGCTGGTTAAGGCAGCCTGTATTCTGAAGAGGTTTCCTGGAGAAACAATTTGACACGTAACACAGAGCCTGAGCCTGGTGCCAAATGGTGTGACACGCACTCGGGGAGGAGAACCGTCTGTGGCTGCAGTAGCGGGAGAGAGCTCTCCGGAAAACCAGGGATCTGTCACCAGAACGTAAAGGCGGGCCAGGAAACCTGCTACCCCTTAAAGTCTGAATTAAAAAAAAAAAAAGACTTTCATCGGGGCCCAAAGCCTATCTCGGAGATGTGGATCCAAATTATAAAGAAACGAGCATTTACGGTGACATCTGCTGGATTAATTAGCTGTGTAATTAGTCTCCCTCAGTGGAGCTGGGCTTTGTCATTGCTGTCTGAGACTTCCCCAGGTGAGACTGGATTCCAGTTGCCATGTACCAAGAGGAAGAAAGAGCAGGCCAGGCAAAGGGGGAAACGCACACGACAGTGTTTGTGGGAGGTGGTGAGAATGGAGGAGTGTCTCAAGGACTTTGGAGGTCCTCTGGGTCCTAGAACATCAGAGAGGAAAAGTCAAGAAGGAAGAATGACTTGAGGACTCTCTACCTTGTAACAAACCCACAGATGCCGCGAGCCTGGACGCTGGATAAACTCAAAGGACCAAAGGCCCAGAAATGCAAATATGATCACAGCAAGAGGACGGGGATGAGAAGGGTGGGCGGGTGTGGATTCAAAGTTGGACACCATGAGCCTGGACCAAGCTTACAAGCTTACAGAACTCCAGTCCCTGGAGAGACAGTTGCATCTTTCCACACTGGCAGCTGTGGCCATCACTAACAGGAACTCAGACTGGGCAAAAAAAAATAAAATAAATAAATACAAATGGTTGGATCCTACTCCGAGAACCAGAAGTGGAAGAACACACGCAAGCAGATGCCTCCAGCCAAATCCTTCCCCACAGGGCTTCCTAAACCACAGCTGGCTGCGGAGTCACACTGGCTGACTCACGTCTAGGACACTGAGGAAATGGCAGTGCCGGGACCCACGCCTGCTGGCTCAGCTGACTGGAGGAGCCGAGGAATGCTCCCCAGGCTCCATGTTTGGTGATTCTAGAAAATGAGAGAGCTGGTAGGAGAAAGGAAATACAGAAACATGAAGGCCCAGCAAGAGTGGGACAATTACCCTGAAAACCACCCTGGTTTGGAGGTGAGCAATTGGGGTGATCTTTTATCTTCCCGAACCCTACAAGCCCAGGGTGCAGGAGGAACATGTGACAACTTGTGTGCCCCAAGTTTTTGGAACGATGACCTTCTCCTAATTCAGAAGTACACCTGGTGTCTGTTCATATTCTCTGGGCACTCTTCCAAAGGGAAGAAGACTTGGGAAAAAAGAGCAACATGAAAGGCAGACAGGAACTGGGATCCTCGTCACAGAGGACAGACACTGGAGGTGAAACACGCTCCCAGTGCCTGCTGCTCACTACAAGCTCCCCACCCAGAAGAGGTGTTTAAGTAACATTTCACAAGATTTATCAGCTTGAGCCGAAAATCCTACTTCAGGATTCAGCACAAAATCAGACTCAATACAAGCTGCTGACCCACAGGAAGGAAAACCCTTCTCATTTATGGGTGTCCTAGAGATGAAGCCAGGGGATGGTGCCCTATGGGGTCCAAGCCCGCAGCAGGAGAGGGCAGCAAGGTGACGGGTGCAGGGACCAGCCTGGAACCAGGGGCCCTGGGGCCTCCTCTCCTGCAGACAGACAAGGACAACGCAGTGTGGCAGGGCACCGAGACAAATCCAGGGGTTGGCGCAAAAGTGACTACAGGGGCCCAGAAAGCTTCAGGAAGGAGCCTGTGGTCAGAGAGAGAGAGAAACTCAACAGGGACTGCAAGGAGATGAGAAATTCTTCCCACAGTTCCAATGCACAGGCCGACAGGCAAATGAAAACACTGGTTAAAAGTGTTGACCTAAGAGACCAGGTATGCTTTAGAGGCCCCCGTCCTGGGCCTGGGAACCTGCTCTGCTAATTAACAGGTTACAAATCAAATATTATCAGTAGATAAACAGTTCTAACCTTCCAACTAGTTTGGCTTTTACAGAATGAGGACACAGACCCTAGAGGAGGTTTGCTACTCACACTTGATGATTAGTCCCGATTCAAAGCCACTTTAGCCTCTCCTATGAGCATCCCGCATGTGGGAGGCACAAGCAAAACAGCCAGTGCCCACGGGATGTGAATTTCTACCACCTACATACAAGTTGCACCTGCAGGAAGAGGCCCGAGGAGCCAAGCGAGAGCAAGGAGAGTGCAAGCGCTGGACACAGCTGCAAGGCACCGAGCTGGGCATGCTGTCATCCATCCCGCCGTGTGATGCGAGAGCACTTCAGATACACGGGAATAATGAAAAAATTATTGAGAAGCAAATTTTAACAAATAGCTCTGGAGAAAATTTCAGATTTCATTATAGGAAAAGCACTTTATTTAATGTAGAAAATGCGAAAATCTGATATGACAGTTTTCTATAAATAACAAAAATTGGAAATCATCATTAGAGGCTTCTATAATTTTCCTCTTTTGTTGGGACCCATTAAAAAAAAGAAGAAAAGAAAGGCTTTACCAACACGGAAGCCACTTATCTCTCTTCATGCTCCCGTCGGGCCAGTTGGTAGGACTGTGAGAGAATTTCTTCATCATCTGGAGGAAGGGTTGCCAGCAAAAATATAGGGTGCCCAGGAAAAGGTGAATTTCAGATAAGAAATAGGATTATTATTTTATGGAACATACTTATAATAAAAATTATGTGGCTTTGTCTGAAATGTACACTTAGCTGGGTATTTTATTTGCTAAATTTGGCACCTTGACCTTGAGGTCTTTGCAGTGGTATTTTTAAAGGTAAGTCATATATACATATGTGTACACACACACACACACACACACACATATAATTTTTTTTTCAGCCTCTTGGGCTCCAGGGCACATGGGCCTACTTGCTCCAAGGCATGTGGGATCTAAGTCCCCCGACCAGGGATGGACCCAATGTCCCCTGCATTGGAAGGTGGATTATTAACCACTGGACCACCAGGAAAGTCCCTGAGCCATTTCCAGTGCTCCACAGGGTCACCAGTCTGATGTTGCTGGTTTCAATAACCTCCAATATCTCTGTGAGCAATAGAATTTTTTTTTTTTTTTGGCTGTAACATTTTTAACTTTCACCCTACAACCTGGTTGCTTTTAAAAAAAAAAAAAAAAAGCTCTGGAAACCTGTTTATTAAATAAGTATGAAATGACTCTGTGCTACCAAAATGGTTTTCATAGCAACAGCCTTTCCCACCCTACACTTAAATAGTATTTATAGTTTCATGTTATGTTGGAAAAAAAAAAAAAAGACTCAAGGCTTCGGTTCAGGTGTATTATGTAATTATTTAAAAACTCTTGCCTTCCAACAATGCTCCTGACAATGCTTGATTGTCCCCTTATAATTTCCTTTTCAAAATAAAAAACCAGAAACACCTGTTGGGACTAAATGTATTCAAATTTGCCCTTTTAGTCCAAGTCGTGGGCAAGTTGAAAGGACTCAAAGTTGGGTTTACGCCTTTGCCCGCTATGAGCTGGCACAGCTTTCCTCCAGACGGGGTTTACCTGGAGCAACTTCAGCACATGGAATTACTCTGGAATGTAGAGGCAATGGAATATTTGCAGCAAAATTCTCCTAAGGGTCACAGACCACCCCTAAGACAGCAGATGGCATCCATGAAAAGAATTCCACTAGGAGTATGGGGCTGGGGTCGGGGTGGGGGATGGAGAGTTTGAGATTCTTCTTTCCCAAGAAGGTCTAGGGCTCACTCAAGGATTTGTGGGGGTGAGGGAGAGGGGAGATGTGAGGGTTAACTGTTTTGACAAAGTGGTATAGTTCCTAGACTACCCCACTCCTCAAGCTGGGGTGAAGGGCCGTGGTCCGTCTTCTCTGGAACCCAGGAGACCTGTCACCAGTAGCTGAAGACAGCCCCTCCTGGAAACCAGAAGACACAGCCATGCCATCTCCACACTACCCGAATGACAACTTCGGAAAAGCAAACTTCTCGGACATTCAGTGTTTGTTCTTTCTCTATTAAATAAATGGTGAGACCCATAGTCTTCACTAAGAAACAATTAAAAAAAAAATTGGCCCCTCTCTCAAGCCCCCTTCTCTCCTAGGGACTCCTTCACCCTGGTGAATTTGATGAAGGTAATTAATCCAAGAAATTCCACCCCGGAGAATATGTGGGAGAGGATGAGGAAAAGGAGAGAGAACAAACGTCATCCATGGGGCTTCACAGGCCTGGAAAAGAGAGCATCTGTCTCTGTTCCCTCTTCCTGCACCTCAGTGCTTCTGACAGCAGAACCTGGTAAACATGCCCAGACTGACCCAAATCTGCACAGTACTCGGGGGTGCTCCGTAAGCTCTACAAACAGGGGACAATGGACAGGGCTTCTCACATCAGCAAGGGAAGAAGAGCTATCCGAGAAACTGCTGAACAACCAACCGACCATCCAATCTGAAAGAAAATGTAGTTCTAAACCACACAATACAGAGGCCTCCAATAGACCATAAATGTAGTTCTAAACCACACAATACAGAGGCCTCCAATAGACCATATGTACCTCTCAGAGGAAAGTCTTAAATGTGGGGAGAAAGTACTAAAGAAACTATCAATCAAGCGGTGCCAATCTGCCTGGGTTTGAAGACCGACTCCAACAACGCTCATTTGCTGGTGACTTACAGCGCCCTCTGCCTCGGTTCCCACATTTGAAAACAGGCGGGTCAACAGAAGAATAAATCAATGAATACCTGTATACCTGCTAGTGGTAAGTGTCATGTAGGAGCTAGCGATTACTTTTGTTATAATATTAGCAGCAAGACAGAGCCCCCCCTGGGAAAAGAGTCAGAACCATGCAGAAACAGATGTGCAGATTGGACAGCACATAGATGAAAAGCTCCTGTAGGCTGAAGCATATTATAAGCTGAGTGAAAGATGAATAACAGACCCGCAGAAACTACCGCAATATCCACGGCACAGAAGGAACTGCTGGCCCCGATAAACCAACAGCTTTTGCAAATCAACCAAAAAAAGAGACCAACCCACCAAAATAGATGAAAGAATGAATGAAAACGGGGCAAAGACTGTGAACAGAAAAGTCACTAAGGAAATTCAGACGGACAATAAATGCATGAAAACATCTTCACCCTAACAATTAAAGAGACGCACACTGGGACAAATTCACAAACGGCATGAAAACAGAAAAATAAGACTGTGTTGGTCACCATGTGGGAGTTTGAATATCATCTATTATAGGGAGGGCATAAAATGTTCTTAATAAAACTTGAAATGTTTAATAGTTAAAATACTTAAAACAATGTTTAAAATATTCTTAATAATGTTAATAATATTCTGAAAGGGTCTTCTTTCTGAAGGGCCATTAGGGAGGACTCTATCTATGGGCACAGCACCCTAAAACCAGCGGGCCTTCTTCTTGGAACAGCTCGAGTGTGGAGAGACTTCCCTACCATAAGCTCAAAACTGCAGGTATCATGAATGCACATCAGCAAGGGCCTGGTCAGTGAGTGGAAAACTACACAGCCATTAAAAAGAGTGAACGAGATCGATATGCTATGACCGGAAATGATTTTCAGGATATAGGTTACATGAAAAAAGCAAACCAAAAGCATAGTGTGTGTCCAGGAGATTTCATAAGGGAATAAAACGTATGTATACACTCAGGCACACTTTCTATCACTATAAGCATAGGGAAAAAAACCCCAACAACCCCAAAAGAGATAATTAGATAACCTAATCCGTATCTCAACAGAAGAGCTGGAGAGCAGAAAAAGGACTTCCACTTCAAAGACTGCTGAAAAGTACTTGAAGGTGTGAGGAAGGGCTAAGGTGTGATACAGTATACATGCTACATAATTCCAATTTTCTAAGATGCCTCACCCATCTTGTTAAATCAAAAAGAAAGAAAGAAAAATGTGTTATCCTCTTTGATGGAATTAGGCAAATGATCTGGAGCTTCCCTGGTGGCTCAGACAATAAAGCATCTGCCTGCAATGCGGGTGACCTGGGTTCGATCCCTGGGTCGGGAAGATCCCCTGGAGAAGGAAATGGCAACCCACTCATGTACTCTTGCCTGGAAAATTCCATGGACAGAGGAGCCTTGTAGGCTACAGTCCACGGCGTCGCAAAGAGTCAGACACGACTGAGCGACTTCACTTCACTTATATTCTCTTATACATACCTGGATTTCTCAAAATTTCTACAATGAACACACATTACTCATACTAATAATTTTTACTATTAAAAAATAAGGAATCCACATTTTATTATTCATTTACACTTGAGGTAAACTCAGAATGCTAGTCTTGTAACAAATAAGAATAATATTCTGAAGGAGTCTCCTCAGTTCTTTACCATCCACAAAAAGGATTCAGGAAGGGTGAGAGAAAATAAAAATATTAAAAGTACTTGGGGGAAAAAAAGGAGGAACTGTTATGGAAAATGATTACGAAACTGGTCTTTCAACAGGTGGAATATTTAGTTGTTTATTTGGACCATGCCGTGCAGCATGTGGAACCTTAGTTCCCTCACCAAGGATCAAACCCATGCCCCCTGGCATTGGGAGCACTGAGTCTTAACCACTGGACTGCCAGGAACTCCCAAGGTGGCATATTTACTACTGGACAGATTAAAAACAGGCACAGCTAGTAAGACTTCGATTCCATTATTCGGTATCTAAAGTGTGGAGCCAAAAGGTGAACAGGGATCCAACCTTCCTGGCGTGAAAGTCTGTGCAGCCCAGTAACCAGCGGGCAAAGCCTGGCTTAGAGCCAATCAGCTGAGGGAATGTGTTGAATCACATGGTACACTGGAGGGATTCGCAGAGGCAGGATGGTTATGGAGGGAGGGCAAGGCTGCAGTGCGGTGTCGACCTTCCACACAGCACCCACCAGCCATCTGCTGGCCAGGCACTCCTATATCACATGTTGGCCACAGTTCCTACCGCGCTGAAGGGTTCAATCTGTCCCAGTATGAGCCCTGCCTCTAAGAAAAAGATTCCATCTTTCCACCTTCCCAGAGCCCCCCTGAAGTTAGCTGGTGACCAGAACCACTGCCAGGGCTCACCCAGCTCTCCAGGGGTGACCAGCGGACCCATGTGCACAGTCTCCCAGTCCGGCCCCAGGAGCCTCAACTCCGCGAGCCCAGCCATCAAGCGAGGGAAATGAACTTCAGACCCCCAGCTGCGCTGGGAGATGGAAGGCATGAGGGCGAAATGTGCTAAGATTTACCCAAACATCTGGCTTTTCACACCTTCTAAATCAGCCACAGGAAAACACTCCCCGCCTTTCATTTTTGGTTGAAGGCACCAAAGTATAGAGAGAAGAAGGCAGAGGTATGCACTTAAAATAAATAAATAAATAAACAGTCGCCCTAATGAGAAAACAAGGTTTAAGGAAACTGGTTCCAGAGTGACGATGTAAACCAGATGACACCTGTAACAGGGCTTCAGACGCGAAGCCACATCAGGGCGGCAAGGAGGAGGAGTGAGGCGGGAGGGGCAGCTTTTTGCTTTCCAAGTAGGACAAAGGCTGCCAGTCACCATGTGTGGGCACAAAGTGTGCAGCTGCGTGCCTAAGACCCCCTATGCTGTGCACCCATAAAAGGGCATGAAGAATGCAACCTTCAGCCCAAATCTCTTTGTCTAACTTGTACATCTGATCTGTCCATCCATCCTTTGGTGAACTTACTGCCCTGCTGGGAGAGTGAACCCTGAGTTTCTTACACGTCAGGGAAATAACTGGGAAGACAGATTCCAAAGTAATGCAGAGTCTGGCAGAGGGTTTCTTCCTTCCTTCTACCTCAAATAATCCGAACAGCATCGAAGTCCACTACGTAGAGAATCTAGGTACCTATCTTTCAGTCAATTGGTTCCATACTCTACTTCTTTGTTTGGGCCAAAGAGACTTGGTGTCTCCCCCTCGGTTTGCCTAGGGGACCCTACACAACCCACATGGGGTCCAGACTCAACTCTGAGGGAAGACAAGCTTCTTTGTGTACAACTTAAGATTAATATGAAAACTTGGGGCTGGGCCCAATCAAAGGGAAGTCAGCTGGGAACTGTTGGAGTAACAGATTCTGGTGGGGGTCTTAATCTATCTGCTCAAGTTGATGGATTTCCATCCCAATGACTCTCAGGTGAAGAAAAACATCAAAGTGAAAGCCAGGCTCTGATAGTTGGCAGGTGTGCACTGATCTCCAGCTGCCCTTTCGGCACCTTCCTCCCCCGAGCAGAAAACACTTCAGTGTTCAGAGAGCTCGCCAGGGACAGCAGGGAAGTCCAGATAAATACAGAAGGGCTCATGTGAGCCCTGAACCCACTCCCTGGCTCATGATCTGCCTAGCACGGAGGAGAGTGGAGGGCAGGCGTTATCAGTACCTGCTGCACACCCCCCACCACTATTTAAGACAAGCTGCACCCCCCACAACCCTGCATTGCTGTCGGGGGAAGGAATTGGAGACTGGGGAGCAGGTCCTCCAGGAGAAAAGTGAAAACATTTATGCGGGACAGCAGTCAGGTACAGAATTCCCCTTCCAGACCTCAAGCCCTCATGAGAGACAAGCATCTTACCCACAACACGCTTCCATTCTGGCTCTGATGAATCGCTATAGACAAAAACAAAACAAAACAAAACAAAAAAACAAGAGTTCGGCTTCTAAGCCTGACTGGGGTCCCTGGTCTTCCCGCTGCATCGCAGCGTCGCTCAATCACAGTGCCCGTGATGGCAGCCGTGAGGGTATGGACGTACAACCACTGGGGGCTGGACCAGGGCCACCACGACAGTACGTCCGCTACGCACGAACCTTCAAGTCGTGAACTTTCAAAGATGTGAACGTGCATCCCACCAAGGCCAGGCATGAGGGAAACTGCAGCCGGCCCTCCGTCGCCTATTGCTGATGATCCTTCAGCTCTACTGTCTCCCGCCTCCTCTCCCCGCCTCCATCAGTAACTCTTTCTGCCTGTTCACTCGACGCCCGCCCCTGTGTGCCAGATGGTGCACTGTGATAGTAAATCGTTACAGCTTTTAGTACAGAATACTGTACTGTAGGATTAAAAATGTTTTATTGTGTTTTTTAAAAAACGTATTATTAATGTTTGTGTGTAAAGTATTATAAACCTATTACAGTACAGTACTATATCACCAGTTGTGTTAGCTGGGTACCTAGGCTAACCTGGTTGGACTCACACACACCCTCTCAGAGTGGAACTTGTTCATATGTAGGAGGACTTAATGTATTTAAAGACTTGAGGAATTCAATCACAAGCATTTCAGAAAATTAACCTGGGAGCCAAGCAAAAAAGGAAACAGCTTCCATCTGATGCCAGGGGCTCTCCACCTGAACTCTACTTTCTTTCACTTCCAGGAGGCAGGAAGAAGTCGATGAACATTAATCTTGATTTAAAAACCACTCTCACACAATAATCCAAACTAACCAGACAATCCCAGGCAAGAGAGATAGAATCACCCGTTTCCCCATTTTGCTGATCAGCCCAACCCTCTCCTGTGTCCGGATAAGAAATTATCTCATGCTTTCACACGGCTCACTCCTAATCCAGCAACATACGCGCCGGGACTCATGACACCAAGAGGGAGAGACTCTGGACCTGTCTGAGACCCAGGGACAGACCGGAAAGCCACACTTCTGCTGGTGCCCCTGAGACTGCAGGTCTGTCTCCTCAAGCAGGGAAAAGGAAGAGGAGAGGGTGGGAAGAGAGGGTGGGAGACCTGCGAGGAAGTCGAAGCCATCACGGCCACTTGAGCAGATGCAGCAGAAGGCAAGTGTGGGTATCTCCTTGACCGATCCATGAGCAATCTGCCAGGGAACCAAGATGGGGTGAGGCAGGGGGGCGGGGCAGGGGCGAGGGTGGGCCATGGGGAACGGGGCAGTGAGGAGGGCCGTGTGTGAGAAGCTGGGGGCCCTCCCCGGGTCAGCAGCATCTGGAGCTGTTTCTCTAGCAGACAGTAAAGAACTCGATTATACCCAGTTAACTGTGCTCTAAACTGATTATGCATGTGCTGGGCTAATGGATTACATTAGCAAGAGGAAAAATAACATGCAATCAATCTCCATTTACCACAGGCCACACCAGGGCCTACAGAAAAGCTGACTCTCGAACCACCTCCGATCCCCACCCGAAATCCCAGGTCTGACAACAAGACCCTGTGCTACAGACCCCCTCAGTGGCGAGAGAAGTTTATCTCAGTCACATCACGGGGCAGAAAGGCCTTGAGGCGGGCACTGAAATGGTAAGGTTCTGGGTCACATCTGGGAGTGGGTAGGAGAGCTCCCCGCCCCCCATGGCAGAGTCACGGGGACATTTGTTACCCAAGCTAATGAGACCAGACTAACGACCTTCGGCTCCTGACCCAGGGAACTCTGTCCTGAATGTGGGTGGAGATCACCCCTGGCGGGTGCCAGCCATCCACACTGCCTGGGCACCTCTCCCCCGCGCGCTGGTCCCCGCATCCCACCCTGCATTCCCACATCTTCACTTCCGCAACGCTGCCTTTTCTGAGCAGGAGACTCCTCCATCTTTACTAAGGAAAAGAGATGAGAGAACTACGGCAGGGGAGGATGAGCGCTCGGGGCTAGCTGAGCAAAGCACAAAGGGTGACGCTCCAGTCGCTTCCCTCACATCCGCCCTGAACACCACCTCTACCCGATTCTCAAGGTGTGCCCAGAGGACAAGGAGTGGGGACCAGCAAGGGATGCAGTCAGCGAATCCCCCAAGTTCCAGGCCCTTTGGAAGGAAGCAAACCCAAGGCTGCTCTTACTGGAGGCCGCAGTGTGGACAGTTAATGACCACCCCACACATTCTATAACCTAAAAGGCAATGTTTCTCCTCGGATGGAAGAGGCCAGCTTCATGCCCCCTCTAAAGGACCGCATTCAAAGCTGCATATGACCTTCCAGGGCCGCACTGAGTCCTTTGTACTAATTTTCGCTCAGTTGGGTCGTTTAGAAACTCTTTTTTTCTTTTCCCATGGGTATCTCCATCAGGTTTTCACGACCACACCGGCACCACCCTGTGGCCAGTGAGAACCTCCGATCTAAACTGATGGCCAGGAGCCTCTCTTTCCAAGGGTGGCACCCGGGGGAGCCAACCAGTGAGGGTCCAGCTCACGGAGAACAGGGCGGGCTTGGCTGTCTGGTGTCTAGACCCTCCCCTCCACACCACTTGAGCCCATTCATGCCTGAGTCAGCAGTCAATTCCAGAACATTCTATCCCCACCACCTTGCGCCTGCTTTCTCCTCCTTTCCCGAAAATGGTTCTTCACCCATCCATCCAGGCCTCTAGACAAGCTGAGAATGAGCAACTGTAAAATGAATCGCACTTTTCAGTCTCAGCAGAGGCTGATGTGGGGACAGGATCAGCATCTTCCTTATTTGGAGTCTCCGTTTAAAATCACTATAAGCAGAGAGGGGATTCAGGGAGCTCAGGGTAAGGGGACAACCTGGCCCACAGATGTGGGAATCCATGTGAATGAAAGTGGGGAGGCTGATAACAAGAGGGAGGGAAACGGAGAGATAGGGAGAGGACGTGGAAGGGACGTGGAGGGAGGCTGGGCAGATTTATGGCGATTTGTACCTGATTGTTCATACTAAAGCCATTATGGGATGATTAGAGAAAAAGGTGAGGCTTTAAGTCCAGTGAAAATCAATAGAAACGTCTGGAGCAATTCTGCCGTGCAAGTGGAAGGACTATTACAGTATCCGAGCACCTCTTCCTCGTTACCGCCTATGGACTGAGGGGAAGAAGGAAGGGGGCAGGGAGGGGTGAGAAAGGAGGGCTGGGGTGAGGAAGGAGGGATTTGAAGGAATGAGAGGTGGAGAGGACTTAGGATGAGGAGGAAGGCAGAAGCCCAGCAAAAAAAAAAAAAATGAAAATACGAGGAAGAGAACAGAGGCACAGAACACGGCAAACGGGAAAAAAGAAAAAAGGGGCCCCTCATTTGACCGTGTTTTTCCCCATAGCACTCACCACCTTCTAGCCTACCATATAATTTATTTACTGTGTCTATCACCCATCCCCCAAAAGAATGGACACTCTGGGAGGGCAGGGACTTTTTGTCTGCCTTGTGCATGGATGTAGGCTCAGAACAGGGCCTGGGTTATGGGAGGGGTTCAACATGTATCTCTTGAATGAATGAATGAATGAATGAACAAATAAACAAAGCACCCCAGGGGGCATTCAGGGCGCAGAGGCTAAAAATGGGGGAATAACCAGATGGAAAAGGAGAACAGAAAGCCTGCAGGGAAACACAGGAGCACAAAGGGAAAGGGGGAACTAGGGAAATGGCAATGGTGAGTTAGGAAAGAAGTCAGTTCTAAGGAAGGTAGGTGGAACAATGCATAGTATTGGGCTGCTATAAATACAACCTGGCCCCCAAATGAGGCACCCTGCAGAGAGATCCTTCAGTTCCCAGCTGAAGCCCTCCACCACGTCACCAGCTCCCCTCTCAATGCCAGTCCCTCCAGTTAATGGCACGAAGTGTCCGTCTGCCCCCAGCCTTCTGGTCACCCAGGGGATCTGCTCCGCTCCTTCCAGAGACAGTCCGGGGCTTACCTTGTACAGCTTCAGGCTGGCCTCGTGCCTGGAGTTGACTGTGTGCAGCCGCAGCTTCTCCAAGCTGTTGGTGTAGTAGTCACAGGCGTTGCACTTGAGGTGCACGGGGTTGCCGATGGCCACGCACTTGAGCCGCCACTCGTTGGCCTTGCCACCCTCCTTGATGTGGGCCACCAGCTGGTACTTCTGCACGTGCTTGTCCGTCTTACAGTGCAGCTGGAAGTTTGCCTTGAGCTGGGTATTGTAGCGGCAGAGCTTGCACTGGTACGAGTCCCCCATCACTGCCTTCCACTCCTCCTCCGGGAGGCTGCGTTCCACGTTCATGTGCAGCCCCAGCAGGTCCAGGGTGTCCGTGGTGAACTTGTTGCAGACGGCGCACTGGAAGAGCTTGAGCGACGGGTCGTTGGTCTGGATGAAGCTCTCGCCCAGGTTCATCAGCTCCTCCGACACCAGCTGCCCGCCCCCAAGCCGCATGTCTAGGGGGATTTCACCGCCCACTGCGGGGAAAGAGAAGTGAGAGAATCAGAGGCCGGGCTCGCAGTGTTCCTACCTGAGCCCCTGCCCACCCTCCACCATCCCTGACCCAGGTTCCAGCAGAAAAAAAAGATCACATTTCAAGCATCACAAGGTGCTATCCACTGCGAAAATTTACAACGAAAATCAGCTTGATGTGGTCAGATCTCTCTCATGGACATTCTGAAATGTGTGGAAGGTTGTGTTGTTATGTTTGTTTTTTTCTTTTGTAAAAGAATGCCTAGAAGAAGGTAGGAACCATATAATCCCTTGAATGTTTGAATTCAGCTCCTCACTCAGATCCAAGACAGACATAAAAGCATCACTCACTGGACGTAGGAGAATCTGAGGCTTCAGACCCCAAACTGAGTCATAGCTGTGTTCTAAGACCCCCAAGCCTTCACGGTGAATCAAAATTGGGCTGAGCAGCAGCGCTGCCTAGCAGAACTTTTTGTGAAGATGGAAACTCTGGGTATCTGGACTGTCCAACGTGAGTCACTAGTCACGTGGCTATGGGACACCTGACACGTGGCTAGGATAGAGCTGGGGAGCTGCATTTTTTCATTTTTACTTCATTTACAGTTAGGTCAGTGGCTACTGTAGTGGACAGTGAGACTCTAAATCTAAGATTTCCAGAATGATCTCCTTATTC
This sequence comes from Ovis canadensis, assembly GCF_042477335.2. Classification (NCBI taxonomy): domain Eukaryota; kingdom Metazoa; phylum Chordata; class Mammalia; order Artiodactyla; family Bovidae; genus Ovis; species Ovis canadensis. The sequence goes on along the minus strand of NC_091258.1, from coordinate 51,380,255 downwards.
CTCAGCACAGCTGCCTGTCAGAGGCGCTGGCTCTTCCCACATCTCCCCAAGAGTACAATCATTTCCTGTCCATGAGCCCCCACACGGCGTGGAACGTAAGTCTACTCTGGGACCTGTCACGTTCCCCTCTGGCCTTATCTCAGCCATTCAATACAGGCGCAGCCTCTTTAGGACAAGGATCCAATCTTCTCCTTGCTGAACCTCTAGAGGGTACCCAGCCCTCCACACAGGGGCCCAAAACTCTGCCATGCCAGCCAGGGTACAGAGCAGCCAAAATGTTACAGGTTTGGCAAGTTGGGTGGAGATGAGCAGTGAAACGCAAAGGTCAGCTCACAGCCCTGGAAAACACAGGGTCTGAGACGGCTCTGCTCCTCCCTCTCCACCCCAGCTCTTTCTCAGTCCATCATGGCCCTGCATAAACCGAGGGCCGGCTCTCACTCACTAGCGCTAAGTTAATACTGTGAGCTCTTATTTCTGTCACGAGAAAGGCTTGGAACGAGCAGCCTTCCCTCCATTACCTAGAAGCCTACAGTCGAGCAGAATGCCGAGTGTCGGCTTCTATTTTTTGCTTCTCTCCTAAACACACACACGCTCGAGCTATGTCTCCCCGTGCCACTCCCCAACGGATATTTAAACCTGACCTTTCACATGTCGCTGGGCTGAAGGGTTTTTGTTTTTGTTTTGATGACTGATTAGAATCCAACTTAGTAGCTAATCAAATAAAAGATGTTACTATTAAAAAAATTTTTTTTTCTTATTTCTGCTACATGAGGTACTCTCAGTGAGGAGCTCACTCCAGGCTCAACTGAGCAGAGTGGCAGGATTTGAAGCCTGCGGACAGTCTAGCAAGCCACAGAAATCTTTTGCATACACGTGCAGGAAGACTCTAGAAGCTTTCTGCCTGTCTTCTCTCCTGCCATCTCCCCTGGTGAGAGGAGCCATAGCTATGACATTCTTCTTAGGACAAGAGAGAAAAAGAGATGGGGGAAAAAAAGCCTAAAAGCTCCATCCCTTAATAGGGATACAGGCCAGGCAGCAACCACAAAACACATTCGATGTTCAGTGAAAGCAGAAACTGCCCGGAGGGTAAGACAAGGAGCAAACATATATTTGTTTCTGATGCCGACCACCTGAAGCATCAAATCTTCTTCAGTTTTAAAATTTAACCTCAACACATCAATACCGCACCAAAGAGAAATTCAGCTGTCACTTGCTGGGTGCCTGAGTGAAAGTGAGCAGTCCTCGGAACACACAAATGAATTAAGTCCCTGTTGCCATCCCAAGCTCTAAAAATGAAATGGAAATCCAAGACAGAAGCAGAGAAGCAGGGAAATGGGGGTGATGGACAAGCCAAAACTCCCTCTGAGAACTATACCCTGGAGAACCACACACAGGGCTTGGGCTCCCACACATCCACTGGGCTGGAAGGAACAAATTCAGTCCCCAAGAAGTGGAGGAACCTCATCCAATTCACAGGCAGGTCAGGTGGGGAGAGAGAGCGCACACTGAGAACTTAGCCAGTGCCTACTCTTGAGTCACGCCGGATGGTCGGTCTTGGAGAGGACCCCACAGCCCCCCACATTTAATTTTAAGGCTGGAGACTGACACCCTGGCACAGAGTTCCGCCCTGAGCACATTCTCAGAGAGACACAGGGATTAAAAGACACCTCCTACAATCAAAAGCAGAATCAGAGGAGTTCTTAAACCTGGTACAAATGTCCCATGGCCAGCTGGCTACTTAGGAAACACGTAGGTGCCTTGGCAAGCCACCCATTTCTCTGTGCTGTGCTAGACTATAATGCAGACAGATGTCTGGAAGGATGGTCATCTGGACTCAAGCCTAACATCTCACCTACAGGTTGACGCAAATTCAAGCAGACCAGACCAATGACGCCGAGCTTTTCCTTGACAGAGTCTAGAACGCACACGTCCCCAGGATCAGCGGAGGTTCCGTCAAAGGGAGGAAGAGAGCACTGACTTATGCGAGCAGGGGTGTCGTTCACAACCGCCACTTCCCCCTGCAGAGCCCAGTAATGCCTCACAACGCCCACAGCCTTCTCCCAGCACGCCTAAGGACCAGTCAGCCGGGCTGCACGCGGAACTGAAAGCTACGCTCTTTCTATTGGCCTACGCTGCCTTCTGCTGAGGTCCCACGACTGAAGTAACGGGTCCGGGTGGACATTCTATCACTCCCACAGGCACGCAGGCTTCTGGCGTCAAGTATTTTTGTCACTCTCACCCTCATCTCAACAGCGCTCGTGGCTTCAGGCAGGCACGGGAGGTGTTCAGGGACTCACCTCCCTGATTGCCAAGCAGTGATGCTGGAAATTCAAGGGCCCTCCGTTGACTACCTGGATAAGGTCTTTAGAAGGAAGAACACTATTCTTTTAAGAAATAAAGTCCGGATCTTCTATGTATGTGCAGAACTCAAGGACCCGTTTCATATCTTTCACATCTGCCCTCTGCTCATGATGCACGGTGTCCCGCAGACTCACAGACAGTGGGTGCTAAAAGCAAGCCATTTATCTACCACTCAATTCAAGCCACAGTCAGGATTACTGGTTTTCAAGGTAATTAAAAAGTCTTCACTTTGACCCAGTATGAACCCATACATTTCCTGTGTCTTCGTTTCACTTACATTATATTTGATTTACTCCAAGACCTGCCTCCCCAAGATTCTAAATCTCCAGATGAAGAAAACCCCACCCCCTGCAGGCTTTAGCAGCAGGACAGTCTTTGCGAGTACCAATGCCACTGATAGGTGTGCGACCCCCACGGTCTCTCTTCAGACAAACAGAATGACTGATCCCTGTGCATCCGTGATTGACGAGTGGGTAAAACATCTTCAAACTGTGTGGTTAGAAAGGACCAACCACTCAGTGTTCCAAAATGGAGAACAAGATTAAAATTGCCAGGATTCAAATTTAAATGCATGGCAGGAAAAACAAATTAGATGCCGTGAAATACAACTCATCCGTAGCAATTAACACTGAAAGGCCACACAAATAAAGATGTGCCCACTGGGGAGGTTTAGCCCTCTGTGTGAACCTGAGCCATTCTAAGATAAAGGTGCTTGCTCATGCTCTGTTGCCAAGAACGACTTACTCCCATGTCAGTAAGGGGGTCGTGTGTCATTCAGGACATCACTGCTGGTCTCAAGAGGTTAGCTGGGTCAGGAAACAGAGACCAGGCGTGTGTAGTTGGGGCAGGCAGGGCCCGACCACCACGCTGGTGCTCGAGAAACTGGTTTGTACATTTGCTTGCTATAGAAGCTCTTCCCTAGAAGTGGTCACGGTTCTTTTTACATGAAGAGTTGGGGCTTTTGGCATCCAAATCCTGTCCTCTTGGTCCCATTCTGGCTCAATGAAGCCAACGGGTAAGACAGTTTTCCAACATGAAGCCATGTACTCCATGGCAACAAAGGCTCCGTTAACCAGGATCTGACACTAGACTCAGGCTTTCTTTAATGTGCAGTTTTAGAACTTACGTGTTACTCGTCTATCACATCTCTCCTCACGGTGTCCCCCTGGTCACCCGATTCCCAACTGTACTAATCACTGGCAACTCACACAAGGTAATAAAAAGAACCCGCCTCTTTAAAGCATCAAGATCCCAGTAACAACACTGGAGAACTTTGGGAGACTTATCTGGGTGGCTCCTGGTCTGCTCACAACCAGACCTGGCCTATTTAAATAGGTTACACCACAGTTCTCAGATCCTCTTTCAGACGTGACTGTCCTACTGAAAACTACAGCAACACTTTCCTGTACATCTCAATAACTGTTTGACGAAACCCGAAAGTAGAGGGGAATTGTGGCGATTTTTCAAATCAAGAAAGGGAGAGATAAAGGGGGGAGATGAGAACAGGAAGGAAAGCTGACCCAGAGCCAAATACCAGAGGAAACACTCAAAACTTCACGACACTTCGGTGGAGCCGGAGGGCACCTGTGTCTCATGTTGAACCCAAACCACTGTCCACGGGCTCCACACAAGAGTTCAGGGGATTCTAGAGAACCAAAAAAAGATGTGATGACTGGATGCTCCAGCAGAGCGCAGAACAACTCTCAAGACAGCAAAGGTTCACGAAATCCATGGGACTCGAGAGAGTCAGCGGGGACCTTGGCCCGCGCACACGTCCTCCCCGGTCTCACTCCCATCGCTCAGGACAGACACACACGGGGCAGCCTCACCTAGAGCAGGCGTCATGGCGGCCACGGGCCCGGCGGGGTCCAGCTGGAAGCCGCTCATCACGAACGGGGCGTCCGGGGCCGTGCTGTCCACCTTCAGGCTGGGCAGGCTGGCGCTCTGGGCCAGGTAGTACTGGTAGAGCTCGGCCTCGGCGGGGGCGGGCAGGCCGCCCAGGCCCAGGTGGCGGCCGTGCTGGACCTGCGTCATGCTCTGCTGCAGCAGCATCATATTATGCATGTGCTTCTCGCTCGTCATGTGGATGCGCAGGTTCCGGGCCACGTTGGTCTCGTAGTCGCACACCTCACACCGCCAGGTGGGCTTGGTTTTTGGTTTGGTGGGCGAGGGGGCCCCGCAGGAGCTGCCCATGTTGGCCGCGGCAGCGGCCGCTGCAGCTGCGGCCGCCGCCGCCCCAGCCGTGTGGCTGAACACCTGCTCCCCCCCGCCATTCTGTAGGTTCTGCATGTTGTTGAGATGCTTGTCGGACTGCATATGGATACTGAGGTTGCCTTTGGTCGTTGTGGAGTAGTTACACACCTCGCAGCGGAAAGGCTTGTAACCGCACGTGTAGCTCTCGCCTCGTGCCAGCCGGGGGTGGGGCTGCCCGCTCTTGCAGTAGACGCAGGAGCCCCCCGGCTCCGGGTGCTTCTCCTTCATGTGCGCCTCCAGCGTCTGCTGGTACTTGTAGTGCCAGTTGCACTTGGGGCACTTGAGTGTCTTGCACGAGTTGCGAGAATGCATCATGGTCATGTGGCCGCCCAGCGAGCGGGAGGAGCCCAGGACCGTGTCGCATTTGGGGCACTCCACGCCGCTCCCCGAGGGGCACTCCCCCACCCCGAGCTCGCAGAGGGAGCCAGCGTGCTGGTGATGGGGGACGAAGCCCCCCTCGTCCCCCTCTGTGCTTTCATTTGGTTCTGGTGCTGTGGCATTGTCTTTATTGGCACTTTCATCAGCAAAGTCCAGCCTCCTGCCGCCCTCTGCCATGTTGGCCCTGACGCCCTCACTGTTAAAGCTTAAACGATTCCTCCTGTTCGCACCATCAAAGACAACAAAGGAAGAAGCGGAATTAGAACTAGTAGAAGCTGCGCCCCTCGACAGGGTCTGGAGCACATTAGGCATTAAGGGGGAGTTAGAAATGCTTTGGTTTGAGAGAGCAAGGTCCTTTTTGCTGCTACTACCTGCCGAGGCCCCAGACTCCTCGGGGGGCCTGTCCTCCAGCTCGTCATCCAGCTCGCTTGGAAAGAGTCCTTTGCAGCCCTCCTCCTCCTCTTCTTCCTCCTCATCTTCCTCCTCCTCTTCCTCTTCCTCCACCTCCTCTTCCTCTTCCTCCTCCTCTGCCTCCTCCTCCGCGGGCTCTGCCTTCTCCGAGAAACAGTCTGGATCACCCACTTCTTGCTTCTCTCCTTCTGCTGCCCCAGAGTCCTTGCCCTCTGAGGATTTGGTAGGACTGGAGGCCAGAGGCCCCAGGGGGACTGAGGTAATGGGGGTCTTCAGGACGGAGCTGGTGAGCCCGCCAAGGTTCAGGAGGGTGCTGGGGGTCAGGAGACCCGCCTGGGGCTGCTCGGGGCCAGCGGTGGGGCCAGCGGGGAGAGCCTCCTCCCCTTCCATTCGAATGCCACTGAATTTCCCATAAAAACTGTGTCCAGGGCCTATGAGGTTAGCGGTGGAAACTAAAGGGAGTTGAAAGTTTTTGTTTTTTGGTTCCAGAAAACTTACAAGGGGTTCCTTGTCTTTGCCGATCCCTTGGATGATGGCGGAGATGTTCTTATTGCTAAGAATCTTCCGCTCCTCTTCACTCAGGGTCATTCGGTGGTCGTGCACCGCGTGGGTCACAAAGGAACGGACGTACCCGAAGGAGAGCTTGCACAGGAAACACATCAGGATGGGCTTCCTCTTGCCGTAGAGCACGAAGCCATCGAATTTGGACAGGTCCACGTTGTTGGGAGCATCTTTGGATACGCAGGAGCTTTTGGCAGAGCCGTCGCTGTTTAGGTAATCCTTGTTGCTTTTGTGTCGCACGTCGAATACGCGGAAGCTGTGCAGGACGGGGCTGAGCCCCGCCAGGGCTGAGGTATTCGGGAAAGCCTGGTCTGGGCCCTCAAACCACTTCCCGAAGGATGAGGCTATGTGGAAAGTGTTGATGATCTGGGGGTAGACGGGTGCCGCACAGGAAGGGTCCCCTTGCTTGCCCCCCGAGGTGGCGGCGGCGGAGGGGAGAGAGTTCAGGAAGAGCGACGGGAGGGGCCCGCCGCCGCCCACGCCCCCGCCCTGGGTCAGCTGGCTCAGACTCTCGACGATGTACGCCGAGCCGTCCGGCTGGAACACGATCTCCCCGGCCAGGTTCTCCACGTCGCTCTCCTCGTCCCCCTCCTCGCTGCTGTCGCTGCCGCTCTCCTCCCGCGGGGGCGGCGGCGGCGGCGGCGGGGGGCGGGCGCCGGGGCAGTGGTGCTCCATGTAGGTCTGCAGGCTGGCGAAGGAGGCCGAGCACTCGTTGCAGCTGACCTCCTTGCCGGCGGCGGCGGCGGGCTCGGCGGCGGGCCCGGCCGGGGCGGTGCTCTCCGCGAGGCGCTCATTGAAGGGGGCCCTCAGGCCGTCCAGGGGCCCGTGGCTCTCGCTTGTGGGCTGCTCCATGCTACTGGGTTTGTCGGGGAGGTGGGTGCTGTTGAGTTCAGTCCATTGCTGGTGCTGAGGGATACCGCACCCATTGTCCTTCCCCGAGACGACGGGCGAGTCACAGCCTTCCATGGTAAGGCCTGCGTGGAGCTTTCATTGCACCCAGTACGGATCGGACCTGAAGGGCGGAGGCAAGGGGGAGAGGAGGGAGAGAAGGGGGAAGAGAGAGAGAAAGGAAAGAGGTTAGGAGGGCCGAGGCTAAGGTCCTGCACAGAGCACTCTGCCCTGGCAGGCTTCTGTCTTCCACACCCACAACAGAGACGGCGGGCAGCAGGGACCCCAGGCCGTCGCCCCACCCCGTCCAGGCATAGCGGGTGGGCGGTGCCCCTGGGTGTCACAGGAAGGGGGGGGGGCTCGGGGAAAGGGGCATCAGGAGAAGCCCTTTCTGTCTTCAGACTGTCAGCTGCTGCACCCCTGGAGACCAGTTTGAATTTGAGATCTTTGCAAGCACAGCGTTAAAGAGTCAGGGCCCCGCGATCAGGCAGGAGGAGGCTTGTTTTCAACTTGCCGGGACACAGAACGGTGGCCCCACCACATACAGATGGCAACACAAAGCCACCCCTGTTGCCCACACTGTCTGTGGGCCAGGGGAACACCTGGGACAGACAGAAAGACAGGAGAAAGACAACTTTGCAAACCTAGAGAAAGGATGATGAACCTGGGCGGGGACATGCCATTTGATTTAGAAGCGAAGTTGTGCCCTTGCTCTTACTGACCACATTTTTAGTTTGAGAAATTCACAGAGAAGTGTTTGAGGGCTGCAGGGGTCAAGGGCAAGTGTGCGGGCCTGGGCAAGCTCTGTGAAGCCCCTCAAAGGCCCCATGGCTGCAGTCACCCTGTCCCAGTCTTGAAAACACTGTCTCATTTTACAAGTAGTAAAACTGAGGCCCTAGATCTAAAAAATAACTCCAGTGCCACCAGGACACTAAGAAAGGTAGCATTCTCAATTCCCATCTCCTCCCCGCAACCCACAGAACACACTTGCTTGTGACTCAGCTGGCTTCAGACTCAAAATACAGAGGTGCAAAACATAAGCCTGATGTTTCTAGGAAGATCCACCCAGACTCTCAGTGGGCTGAGTCTGCCGTCAGCAGGGAGGATCTCGCCCTGCCTGGATGGAGCCCTGCCTGGGTGGGTTCTGCTGTCAAGGATCTCACAGCGAGCCGAGATGGCAGCTGGGCTCCGCCAGCCCCAGTTCCACACCTGCCTCTTACTTATTAGTCGTTACCCAAGCAGCTGTCCTTCAGCCCTGGGGCTTTTCCGTTTCCGACTCCAAAGTGCCACTGAGCTCAATCTGCCCTCTGAGACCTCATGTCCCTGGGGAGGGAGACATTAGATCGCTTGCCTCTGCTCTGCTCCTGTGGCAACAACATCACAGGAGCGTTTCTTCTGTCTGGCCCCACTCCTACAGGCAACTCAGCGCCTCGCAAGGTTTTCAAAGTGCTCGCTGTGAATCCCAGGCCACCCTCCCTGCCACGCCTCCTTCCTGGAGAACACTTGGCTGCTTCTCCACCCACCATCTCATTCACACACAGTGGATGAAGGTTTTGGCTGGGTTTGTTCCCCCCAACCCCCGCCTCCATCTTCCCATTCTTTTTTTCATTGCTTGATTCTCAGCGGCACAGTGAACCAATAGCTCCCTCTCGGGAAAAGATGGGGAAAGCAGGTTTACCGGAAGTTTCAGGAGAAGCAACTTTTTGGAAGAACATGTCATATTTTGTTTGTTAACACACAAGCACGCAGGTGCACACACACCAGCTCTTACCTTATAACCTCAAATTCCATTACAACAAAGTTTCATGTGCCTTAGAAAAGAAATATTGATTTTAAACAAACACAACTACACTAAACCAAACCAAACAGCAAATGCGATGAGACATCCTCACAAGGCTCAGTTGGGATACAGGTGAGAATCCAGGGTGGCTCTTCCCTAAGGACGCGTGTGATTGGCTGGATGATATATGATTGACAGCTTGGGCCAAAAAGGTTGGCAGGCCTGAAGAGGCGGGAGGGTTAACAGCCCGATTGTAAAATCAATGTAATAAATGCTTGGTAAGTTACAGGAACATGCGGGAAGGGGAGGCCACGATTGATAAAGGAGAACAGCTTTGATGCTTCACCAGGGACTTGTGTATTGACAGCAAAGCCAATCTCTTCTCCAGCCTGGACTGGGCTGAGAAACCTACAAAGCGTTTACCAATTAATTGGTGGGCTTTTCTTGCTCTGCTCTCTTCTTCCTCCTCCTCCTCCTCCTCCACAAATCATCTGGTTAAGGGACTGGGACTTTTAAAAAGTCACCCAACTTTATTTTCTATTTCTCAGCAAAAGATGTCAAGAAAAGATGACCTTGTGGGCAAAGACAGGTATCTGCGGCAGCAGGTGACACTTGCCCCATTAGGGGGCACACGTAGGGGACCCATCATTCGCAAGGGGGCAACAGCCCACTGAGATGCTGGTGGGAAAGACGGAGCCTGCTCGGGATCCCAAGCACCTGCTCTGGGCTTCCTGTCAGTGCCTGCTGGCCAGGGTAAGCAGGCGGCTCTTGCCACCTTGCTAAGCCAAGTGTGGTTCGAGGCCAAAGAGCCTGTCTTCGCCAGGGAGCCTGTGAAAAATGCAGGCTGTCAGCCCTACCCCAGATGAGAATCTGCATTTTTAATACCATCCCCACGGGCTGTGCATTACTGAAGCTTGAGTGAGACACTCTGCTTTATGACAGATCGCTGCTCCTCTGCACTTGGAGCCTACTATGCTGCCAGGTAACCAGGCAGGGTCAGTCTTGGGCTCACTCACCAGTCCCTGGGAGGTGCAGGGATGGAGGGGCCAGAAGGGGACCAGAGCACAGAGATGCAGGAATCTCTTAACGCTGCCCCACCTTTGAGCCCCAGGATCTCAGGCCCTCTCCCACCCAGCCAGCGGTTCCTTTCGCTCTGTTTATCAGCCAGTCAATAAGAAAAAGGTAGTTCTTACTTAAGGAGGCAGAAGTCAACTCGAGGTCGATCAGCACTCTGTCTGTAAACATGGTTTCCCGTAAAATCAATGATCTTCAGTTATAGAGGGCAGCCTGGGAACCCAGCAGGTCCCCATGCTCTTACAGGCAGCCCCCTACCCCGGCTCTGCACCCCTTCCTCATCCTTCGGTATGGCTGGGGCTGGCTCACACACCATAAACCCTCACCCCTTCTGGCCACCTGCTCCTCTCCAGCCATTTGCACCCTCGAATCCCCTTTAAACACAAGACCACCAGTGTTGGACTCAGCATGGGTTGTTTTTTTTTCTTGGTGGTGGTGGTTTTAAGAATTCAGTTAGATTTCAACAGAGCACATCTCTTCAGTAAGAGAGTGAACGGGAGTGGTCTAGCACTCGCGCACTCTCTCTGCTGAGCGCCTTCCTCTGCCATTTGAGAAGTCCTCTTGTGGAGAAAAGTTCTAACGTTTTCATCAGGAACCCCTCCCCCATTCTTGCTCCTCTCACAGGTTACAGTTTCCTGGAACCTACCTGTAAAACCCCTGCATTTTCCCCAGTCTCAGTCTTTTATTTTTCAAAGACGGTTAAAAAATGGTAAGACTCCACCCTGTTATCCCGGGGGGCCCCCCATTAACAAAGTCATCCATCTCCCTCTTTCAACTGAGAAGACGTGATGTGACAGCTTTATCACTCTCCCTTAAGGAGACAGGCCAGGACTCCATGCAACAGTTACAGGGAAGCTGGCGAAGTTACAGGGGCTGCAGCTATGAGGGAGGGGAGGGGGCTCTGCTGTTGCTCCAGCTCCTGGAGAATTAAACACCAACAGTCGCACTGTGTAATTTTAAATTGTTAATTAGCACAGGGTTAATTAGGCGGTCCTTTCACAAGAGGCTGTCTGGCAGAAAACCAAGAAAAGAAACAAAGGGGGGAAGAAAAGAAAAACAGAGAGAGTAGAGATGGGAGAAACTGTTGCCTCCGTGAGTAACCCATGCAGCCTCACCAGAGAGAAGTGAATGGGTGGGCTCCTGGGGGTGCCCTGCTCTGCTGGAGGGGAACTTCAGTGAGCACCACCCTCCTGAAGGCGATTTGGCAGTGGGTGTCAAAAACCTCAAAAACGCACGTGCCCTTTGACTCAGCAATTACCTCGTTCCAGGAAACAATCCAAGATACTCACAGAGATAGAAGATTATTCATCACAATGTTTGTAACAGGAAAAAAAAAAAAAAGATGGCAATAATCTGGAGAAGCAAGGTATTTTCTAAATTACAGCACACAGCATTCCATAGGATGTTATAAAATATCACTTTTAAAAGAAACTATGTGCAGGAGTGGGTGGGAAATGATCACACAGGATGCTGAGTGAACAAAGCCTATATAGGTTCTGCATGTGGAAATCCGTGAGATTTCTGTCAATTTTACAGAGGTAACTGCTAGGGGATGAGGTTATAGGCAACTTCATGTCCCACTCTGCGCCTTTTTTCCCCAAAGCTTTTTCAAAATGAAAACCATCTGAAGGGAAGCCATCACTTCTTGAGTGTGGCATCATGGTAAGGCCTGTGGGTCTAACACCACCTGGATGCTTATAACATTCCATAAGATGGGGGCTATTTTTTGCCCCATTTTGAGGCTGGGAAAACTGAGGTTGCTTGACCTAAATGACAAATGACATAATGTTTGTCAAATAACAAATGAAAGCCTAAATGACAAAACCATAATCTGGCTGTAGAGCCTGTGTTCTTAGCCATTCTACTATGTTTTCTTGTCCTTTTTTTTAGCTATTTCTCTCTTTTTTTGCCCCACCATGTGGCATTTGGAATCTTAGTTCCCCATCCAGGGATCTAACCTGTACCCCTTGCATTGGGAGTGCAAAGCTTAACCACTGGACCACCGGTGAAGTCCCATCTTCTCTGTTTTACATTAATGTCTGTTTCTCAAAGAGAACTTCAGCACATCTGACAGTCGCATTCAATCTTTAGGTACCAGGGTCTGTTCCAAGATCATGGGCTATCAGGATGACTGTGTAAAGGAACACTACCAGTTCACAGACACATTTCTCGCTCTTTTTTTTTTTTTTTTAACTTGGGAGAGATAGAGGAGATGAGAGTTCAAAATGCACTCTCTTGGATATCTTCACACAGGAAAGAAGGAATAAGAGGCCCATTATCTTGACTTCTTTGAAGGAAAAAAAAAAAAGGCAGTTCCAGAAACTATAGATCAAAAAATGTATTCATCCATTAGCTCAGCATTTACTGTCCACCTATTACGTGTCAGATGCTCAGAGAATCAACAATAGGAATCAGCTTACATTCTTGTGGGGAAAGACTGCAAACAAATAAATATAATGTTAAATGGCGAAAAAGCACTCAGAAGTAATATAAAACAAGAGAAAAGAGAGGAAGACATGTGTTGTCATTTTGGATAAAGTGTATATATATATATATATTAGATTTAAAAGGATGTGTTACAGACTATATTCTGCAAGTTCCTCACAGTTTTAGAAGAGAGTCGACAGTTGTTGAATAGCATCTCAGGGAGGAAAGGTCCTGAGGACTCAGCAATTAGCTGTAGGTTCAGTAAGAAAATTCACATAAAATAAACTGGAAAATAGCTTCACTTAGACTCAACGATCTGAGAAATGCAGTAGAGGGTCCTTTTTGATTTTAATAACGTATCCCAAAGTTTATCATTTCTGTGTATCTAGGGGACCAAATGTCTTTCAGATAATAAAGTCTGCCCGCTCTTATAGCTGGAAGATGTTATTACCTAAAGTACCCACTCAAAGGTCAATGTGTCTGGGGACATGCCTTAATGTCCTGCCTTATCCCTGGTTCCCTTCACTTAAATCGATAACTTCAGGGGTGGATGAGACCAAGCACATACATCAGTTGAGGGGTCTAACATGCTAAATGGTGGAATCAAGACTTTTTTAAAAAAATCTCGGTAAGTTGGAACGGGCTGAAACAAAGATGAAATTTTGAAAGAAATAGGAAGCCTTGTATTTAAGTTCAAGCAAGCAGTAAAACAGACAGCGAATTAAAGAGACTTGGATTAACAGGAGCTCATGCAAAAAACAAACATACCTGGAGGGGTTCCTTCACTAGAAATTCAGAGGCAGCCTAAAGCTGACACAATGGCCAAAGATGGAGATGTGGCCGCTGGGCTACAGGGGTGCCTCTATCTGTTCCAACTGAGCAGAATCACAGCCCTCTCGTTTTCTCTAACTGCATGAAGAGTGTTATAAGCCATGTGGAGGAATCTGGTAAGAGATATACTGACTAATGAATGGCTGACCATGATCAGCTCAAGAGCAAAAAAAAAAAAAAAATCAAGGTTCCCATTGCAGGGCAAGACAACCACCTTCAACCATGCAAAGCCCTGCCTGCCACATACGATGAGGATTAGTTCCACGTCTCCTACTGAGCTTTAGGGTTTAACTAGGAGTAAATGAGGGGCAATTTATTTTAAAAATAGAGTTCAATTCAATATAAACAAAAATCTTTCTCTGGATTAATTAGAGTTCCCAAGTGGAATGCTGACCCTGGTTTCATGCGTGGAGAAGGGCATTTTGCTATGGCCAGGAGGTTCCACATCAGGCCGCCTCTTGGGTCGTTTGAAAGGTGAAGATTCTATTCATTCCTGGTCACCCACTGGGTTATTCAGTCAGCTTTATCAGCTTTAACCTCCTCCTCTGTGATCCCACAATTTTGCATACGGTGACACATTGCAATTCTAGAGTCACCACACTGCTGTGATGATGTGTTGACTTGTCTATTTCTGCCATGAGGCCATGAGCAGTTGGAGAGCAAGATCCATGTCTCCTTCATCTCTGTATCTTTCACATCCACAATGTAACAGGTGCTTAATAAAACCACGGGGAAAATTAACATATTTGGAGAAATGATAACACTTTGAGAGAGGAAAAAAATAAATGATCCCTGGACACATTCCTTCTTTTCCTCTAAACTGAAGAAATGTCTGGTGCGACCCTTCTCCTCTGAATGGAAGCAGGTGTCTTTGGAGAGCCGGCCAATTTGGGGGCTGGGGCAGGGAGAGCGCAAGATGAGTGTGGAGCACCTTTCTGAGCCAGGACGTAAGGAAGTGCTCTAGGAATGAATGAAGAGCGTGCCCAAAGGCCCAGGAGCATCTGCAGGGGCCCTCACTGCCCGAGCCTGGCACAATTTCAGCCAGAAAGTTACATGAGAGTAAAGGATTACAACCCAATTTATAAAATTAGAAGCCATGATTCCATACTTTATTTTTTTTTTTTTAATGTGGCAGAAAGCAGAGTTCTTGCTTAGGGTGGAAATCCCACTAACAAATACAGAGGGAATGATAAAGTTAGAACAATACCATCTGGTAACCATCATCATAGTAGTAACCCATTCAGCAAAGAATCAATGAATACTAAAAGCAGTGGGCGAAAGTTTGAGTAGTTACAGAATATTTACAGTCTCAAAGAATCTCCCCACAAGACACTTATTAATTACAGAAGGAAAAACCAGTGACTTTACACTGGAGAAGCCTGGCAGCACCACCTCCCTTCATCACATGGTCGAAGTGAGGATCACCAGGAATGAGACGAGTAGCCATCCTGTGCCTCCTGAGAGGATGCACTAAGAACATGACATCTCTTCCGTGACATGCCTGCCGAAAATGCAAAACCCAAGTCTAATCACGAGAGAACAGCAGGCAGATCCAAACTGGGGACAGTCTAATGGCCGAGGCTCTTCAGAAACTTCAGTGTCAGGAGGCAGAAAGACACACTGTTTCAGATTAAAGAGTTAGACCAAAGAGACGTGACCAATGAACAAAACACAGAATCTGGACTTTTCCCCAAGTTGGGACAACTTGCAAAATCTGATTAAGGTCTGTAGATTGGGAAATAGTGGTGGATGAATGTTAGTTACTAATTTTGATAACTGCAGTGTGGTTATATTAAAAGAGTATCTTTGTTTTTAAGAAATAGGCACAGGTCCATTTAGAGGTAAAGGGGCATGCTGTCTCCATTTTCAAACTGCTTAGAAAATACATGTGTGACAGCATGTCTCTGTGCAAACATGCATGACGACAAACACACAGATAGAAGGGAGAAAATGCTATTAATAATATGGGAGAAGACAGGGTGAAATATATGTGAGAATTCTCTATTCTATCCTTATAACTTTCTTGTACATCTGAAATTATGTTAAATGAAAAAGAAAAAAAATTGTCCAGTGTGGGAACTCTATGTGTTGAATCTCCCAAAATACCTATAAACAGCCAACCCAGCCTGATCATCCACCCTTATCTTCATTTGAAATCCATTCCTGGCACAGCTTCATGACAGGAGGGAGGCTTCGACGGGGAGGTGCAGACAGATAGAGAATACTGGTCTTCCCTTTCTTCAGCCAAAAGGTTCCAGATAGAACTCCCTGGTTGGAGACGACAAACGGCCATTCTAATTCAGGCAGGATTTCAAGTAACACATGCTGAAACCTATTTACTGTGGCATCCTGATTCAAGACAGATTTCCCTAACCTGGTGAAGAGCAATTCTAAATATAATGACAAGGATAGCCACCACGGAAAGCAAGAAATCCAGCAACCTACAGAGAGTGGGCATTGCTTGACGTAGACTAAAGCAAATTAGCAAAATACACAATGATGAATAAACTATCCCCACGGTCTAAGAAAAAAAAAGAGAGAGCCAAGGGTAACCTAGGTTTGGAGATAAGTAGAAACCTCATTCAAGGGGCAAAGAAATAATACCCTCAACTGTTTAGCCTGGAATCCACTGAAGAATCATATCCAATTCCATTCTGTGCTTTACACAACAACAGTATTTGTATATTGCTGCTGTGTGTAAGTCAGTAAGTGTTAAACCATAAATAGGCGTGATTCCAACTTCTTGGTAGCGATTTCCCTGTAGCCTTGAGAATCATTCTGTAACTATGGCAAGATCAGGGAACACACACGTGCTGGAACAGGTCTCCTGTGTTGCGGGAGGACCACTGCCCGGAAGGCCCAGAGAATCGTCCAGGCCCTGGGCTTCATGTTTGCTAATACCTGCATCTGTGCTCTTTCCAGCGTGAACATAAATCAGCCTAGAAGTGAAAACTGCTAGCTCAGTCCGTTCTGCAGGGAATCCACAACTACCGCGATATTCTGGCTCTGACAGAGCCACGCAGGGGAGGAGGAGAGAGTCCGAGATCCGCAGCAGAGCCAGGTCTAACAGCCCAGGCTGTCGGTGTCAGGAGAGAGGAGCTGGTATTTACTGGAACAGATTCGTTACTACGCACGCAGACACACCCAAAGTTCAAAAACGACCAAACCATAATACTGTAAGGAAAAGTGAAACCACTCAGTTTTGACTGATTCTGTGTTTTTCTTTTAAAAAAAGGCAGGGCGGGGGGGGGGGGTGGGGTGGCCAGAATTTGGGGCATTTTAACCAGCTGTATGAATATTTGTATCCAACACTTAGGTACTTCCTTCAGTGTCTACCCTGAGACCTCTCCCCCATATCCTGAGAACAACGGGCCAGTATCGTTTGTCCATCACTGGCCTGAATGGTTCTCTCCTGACCTGAATTTATTCACCATAATGCATGGATCTCCCTCCCAGATGTGAAGGAGCCCCTCCATCCAGCAAATGCAGTCCCTTGAACTTTCCACTTGGATCATCTGCCCCTCCTACCGGCAGGTAAGTACCTCTTCCCCTCCATCCTCGCCCAACCTCCAGTGCTTTCTCTGCAAACTGGATACCTTCCCCACTAAGTGTGAACAACTACTTCAATGTCTTCTGTGCCAGCACCCAAAACTTTTCAACTCCAATTTCCTAAAAATCCATCTTGAAAGATCCCATTTCTGATCTCTCCGTTTCTCCTATTGGGCTGTGGAGCAAAAGTTAGGAAATGATGCAAAATGTACCATCTGGACCGTTGAGAGTTTCAATCTGGCATTTCATGATGTTAAGACTTATTTTAAATAATGTCTTCTGACTAAAGCAGTATGAACACACTATTTTTAAAAACTCGGGGTATCTGTAGAAAAACTCAGTATCTGAAATAAAAACCACAGACAATATTACTGGCCAGAGAGCCACTGGGAGGTACGAAGTTTTGAGGTTTTTTCCTTCTTCATGTTTATAGTTACAGATCTTTACCAACCTCAGATCACACTGCTCCTTAAGTGGACTGCCCCTTTAACTTAATTTAGGCATTGAAGTGTTCCCAGGACATGAAATATTCTTCATAGGTTAGAATTAATGGCTACATTGCATCTTACAGACACAGCATAATTCATAATTACTGGACATTTAAGCAATCCTTAATATTTTGCTGTTTATGCTGCATAGCAATAAACTCTTCACATATTTTTCTGCACATATAGTAACAAAATAATAAAAATAAGCAGTAGCTCAATTACTACCCACTTAGTAGGGCCAGGCACGGTTCTAAGGACTTTTTAAGGAGACATTATTTCCTTCGATTCTTTCAACAGCCCATTTTACAGATGAGGAAATTGAGGCCTAGAGAGTTTAATGTTAATACCTTATACAAGTCACATACTACCAAAGTCAACCTTTGAAACCATAAGCCTTCCTTCCTACTTTAAAACCTAGGCTTTCACCCATAACGTTCCATCTCTATTTCCGTGGGACATATTTCTGGAAGTGTAACTGCTGGCTCAAAAGCTAGGAATATTTCAGGCTGCCTGGCATAGGCCAAGCGGCCCTCTAGGAAAGCCTTTCCAACACATGCTCACTGGCACAAGAGCCTCAATTTTCCTGCACCTTCATCAATAGTGGGTATTATTTTGCTTTAAAAAAAAAAAAAAGTCGTCAACTTGGCAGGCAAGAAATGGCATTTCATTCTCACTTCCATTTTTTGCCAGTAAGAGAGAACCCATCTGCAGATACTTACTGGATATCTCTTTTGTAAATTGCCTGTTATTCCTACGGCAGGGGTGTATTGCCCTTTCCACGATGATTACTAAGAGGGCTTCATAGGGTTTTGCTGGCCAGTCCCCCTCCCACTTGCCAGGCGACCACATTCCGCTCCCACGTAAGCTTCTGAACAGGAACCTGCCTATTCACATCCTCAGGCACAAGACGCTGCCCTGGCCTTCCCTCAGGGCTCAACTCCTTTCAACAAGTGGACTGCGTCCACGGCCTCACTTTCCCATCACCGATCTTCTAAAGCCAGGTGACTCCACCAGCTCTACGTGCTTACAGAGAGCTAGAGTGCATCGCATTAACAGTTCTCAAGCTTTGCTGTGCAGCAGGCCAACCGTAGACCCGAGTGAAGATACACACAGAGGCCCGTGCACCCCCCACCCCAGAACACAGGTTCAGGCTCTCTGGAGGGGGTGCTAGACACTGTTTCTGCGGGAAGGGGTGTTAGAAGGCCCCACGTCTCCAAGATGCAGCTCCCTCTCCAAGGTCACCAATGCCTTCTCAGGGTAGCCAATGGCTCTTCTCATCTTCTTCCATCTCCCCTGCATTCAGAACTGCTGACTGTCCCCTTGCAATCTTTTCTCTGCCTTGCTTCTCTGACATGGCTTTCTGGCTTTCCTCCTACCTCTCTAACCATATGTGTGTGCACTTTTCCAGTTACTTAATAAAATGCCCTACTATGTTAACCCCCAGCAATCTCTCCTCTCTGTTCTACAGAATTAACCAGCATTGTACTTCACCACCTCCCTTGGTTCTCTGCTCTTATCTGTGTATATCAACTACCTTAACTACTTCTGTGGTTTCAATTACTGAAATTATGAGTTGACTCCCAAAGCAAAAATCTCCATTCCTGACTTATCACCTGAATGTGCATCTCATACTTTCAGTAGACCACAAGATGTCTGTAAGCAGCTGGCCTCCCATCACGCCACACTTGGCGTGGCTCAACATGTCCAAGCGGTACTGCCCCTCACCGACTGCCCTGGGCTCTTGGTACCATCTTTGATTCTAGAAAACAGAAAGGAAAGATCATCCTAGTCTTCTTGCTGTCATCTTCATCCAGTGCCTTTCTCATGCAAAAAACAGTTGCCAAAATATTCAAACAGATGCTCCCCAGACTGGTTTTAACACACTCTAAAATCGACCCCACACTACGAATCAGTCAGCTCTCACTTCTCCGACAGCAGAGTCTCAACCCCATCAACACATTCTTGCCTCCGTTTCTGCAGCCCCACAACCTGTGGATGGCCTCTCTCTTCCTCAACATTCATTCAAACCTTGGACGTCCCTTAAAAAGCACAAGCTCCAGTTTCACAGAGGCAATAAAACTCCCCTCCTATCATTCAAACTGCAGTCACAAAATTAAAAGATGTATGCTCCTTGGCAGAAAAGCTATGACAAACCTAGACAGCGTAATAAAAAGCAGAGACATAGCTTTGCCGACAAAGGTTCACATAGTCAAAGCTATGGTTTTTCCTGATAGTCATCAATGGATGTGAGAGTCAGACCATAAAGATGGCTGAGCACCAAAGAATTGATGCTTTCAAACTGCAGTGCTAGAGAAAGACTCTGGAGAGTCCCTTGGACAGTAAGGAGATCAAACCAATCAATCTTAAAGGAAATCAACCCAGAATATCCACTGGAAGGACTGATGCTGATGCTGAAGCTCCAGTACTATGGCCACTTAATGTGAAGAATGGACTCACTGAGAAAGATTCTGATGCTGGGAAAGACTGAGAGCAGAAGGGGAAGGGGGCGACAGAGGACATGATGGGTGGATGGCATCATCAGCTCAATGGATATGAGTTTGAGCAAACTTGGGGAGATAGTGAAGAACAGGGAAGCCTGGTGTGCTGAAGTCCACGGGGTCGCAGAGTCAGGCATGACTCAGTGAATGAGCAACACGACAAATCACTCAAACCCACCAAAGTATTTCTCCTCGCTGAACTCCAGCAGGAATCACCACCACACTGACACTAAAACAGTTCCTCCTTGTACCACCTGGGTTACTTTTATCTCTACCAATGGACTATAAGCCGCTTGAAGGCGAAAATCAGCTTATAATTCGGTTCATCTCCCAGCACAGTGCTAAGCAGGTAGTAAAAACTTGATTAAGAGCACTCTCTCTGAGACATCTTAAATAATATTAGTGGGAGAGTGCTGATCTCAACATTACAAATAATTGACCACCAAAGACCCATTCCTCCTAATTTGGAGGCTCAGGTATGACACCTGAGTATTTCAGTATTTTGTGGTTTATTATTTCCTATTCCAAGTCTACAGGGGCACCCCTCATTCCAGTCATCCTATACAGACTGGTCAAAGAGATGGAAATCCAGAAAGCCAAGCAAATCCCTAAATATCTGGGCTTGGGGGGCAGAATGAGGGGAATCGGGTATGGACAAAGTTTTTTCCTTGTGGAAAGAGCTATAAAGCCATCTATGCTCTTGAGTGAAAGAGGACCATGAGTCCACTGGTTCCTGAATTCTTATGAACTAGTTATTGGTCAGCGGAACTTTTCATTTGAGTCACAGGAGAAACTGCAGGGGTTCAAGGCTGTACAGATGCAAGAGAAACTGGCTTGGGCAGATTCTCTTTTTGCACGTGCTGTTTCTGGGACAGGGTAGAAGCAGCCATGGGCCTCGAGCTTTCTTCTACACAGATCTGGTCTGTGAGAACCACGGAATAACCTGTAAGCTGCCTTTCTCTGGCCCTGCAGTAGCACCTGGGAAACCCCATCCAGCCTTCCCAGTAGAGGAACTTCTGCTCTCCACAAGCTCCACCATCGGACATGGTCATGCTGGGATGGTCAGGAAGCCAGGCAAGGGCAAGGTGAGAGGTGGCCTTGGGGAAGGAATGTCCCCTCAACGCGCATCTCCAAAATGACTCTTTGAAAAAGGAGTGTTTTCCTCTCAGCAGGAAGAAAGCCACATGGCGGGCTCCCCATCGGCAGCGTGCTCGGGCACAAGGCTCCAGAGTTGGCACCAGGACAAAACAAACAAGGGTTGCCCTTCGAAGGCTCATTAATGGGGCAACACACACACAGGGCCTCTCACCAGCGCAGGCACAGCGCGACCTTCAGATCTTCCCTGGCTCGTTAGCATAAACAGCTTTTCAAGCAGCAGGGAGCAAGAGGCGCTGAGCAGGGATGGAGGCTGTCCGGCCCGGCCCCTGGCAATTCCTTCCCTTACAGCCAAGTGGACCAGCAGCCACGGTGACCTCGGCGGACTTCAAGACGGACTGAAGAGGGTACGGGTTCTGTTCGCCCTCTGAGTGTATGTGAAGAACTTCCAAACTCTGAAGCTTAAAACCCAACCAGGTGTTGGGTGGCGGTGTGTGTGGGTGGCAGGACAGGAGCAGTGACTTGTGTGCCCTACTCTTCAGAGCCCCTTCTCCATCCCAAGTGGTAATCAGAAAGCCAATTATTTGCACCATTACTTTTAATCAAGAAAAACGGATTGAGACGTATTTACCACTAGCCACTTCAAAGAGTGGCCCTGGGAATTAGGCAAATCGACAAAGCAAAATTCCTTCTTCAAAAGTAAGGATCCAAGAGTCTGCACTGCCTTAGCCTTCCAGAAGCCACCTGAAGAACCAAGTGACAGTGGGTAATGATGACCCCCTCACAAACTCAGCACAAGTGGCCCAGATGGACTTTCTCTTCTCATTGTTCCAGATGCTGCCCTTGGGTCAATGGCTGCTGTGAAGAATCACCAAGGCCACATTAAATAGGACGTGGCTTAATCATGCTGGAAAGTCTTTTATCCAGGCACTACTACGACCAAACAATTTAGTCTGGGAATGAGTGTGGTTATGTATTTTTCCTTAATGGTTTCCTGAACACCCTGGTTAGGTCTGATCCCGGGTGGGGAATTGCCAGCTCAAGTCATAAAAAGTGATCAATGTAGATCAAGACCTTGTGCTAAGTGTCTGAGATGAGAGGATAGAAATATATCTGTACAACAAAATTCTATGAAGCACTTATCCTTCAATTAAAAAATAATTTTTCAAAAAATCTTAAAAGAAAGAAAAGAAATATATCTATACAAACACACAGACACATGAAAAATGCATGTTGAGGTCAAGAACTTCAGCCCCCTTCTGAAGTGACACCCTCTGTCCTCTCCCACCTAGAGCTCGGGTCGTCCCCTCAAAACTTCAGCCAGCAGCTCTAATCCCAGGCAGTGCCAGAACAAGTTGACAAAAACTGTTCCCGCAGCTCCAGAAGGCCCCAGCGTTAAGCCATGCTGAGATGGGGGTACCCAACCTGGCTGGTTAACGGGGCCCATCTCTTAGGCCACAAGAAGGAAGAGGCTACTGGGTTTCTGGCCCTGGTGCTCTTAGCTTTAAACCCCTGTGAATCATGCTTGGCCAAAAACTCGCTGGCTGCTCTAACGATTTTTATCCGTTCACACAACAGATGTTCACCAAGTGCCTACAGTATGCACAGCAGCCCTGTTATCGACACAGACTCCCAACTAGCTTGCTCTCATTAGAGGCCAAAACAAGACCCTGGCCAGTGGTGACCATCCAGGCAGGGCACCAGCTCAAGGAGGCGCAGAACTTCACGTGCTGCCGGATTCACGGTATCAACACAGTTATCTGGGTTCCCACCGCTCCCCGCATTCCTGAGCCTTCCTGCTCTAAGGCCAGAATCTGTCCTTCTATGAACCAGAGGCGGCCTGTGACGACCTCTGATGTCCACTGCATTTAAAAACGCGGCTCAACTACTGCAACACGTGGCTTGGCAAGCTGTGCGACTGGCCTGAGCCCCTCTGGTGCTGGGGATACCATAACCACTGCCCACACCCCTGCCACTCGGCCCACCCCTGCCGTGCCCCCCAGGCACGCCCATCTCTCTCAAGGGTCTCATCCTCAAGCTACATGGGAGTCAGGAACCTAAAGGGAGTTAGATTCCTAAAGGAAACTTACGGATGTCTGAGATTTCCTGATGACCCAGGAGGAAAGCGTGCTGTCCCCCAAACAACTTAAGAAAAACTGCCAGAACCACCGAACCGGCCTTCACACGAGCGCTGCCTCTCCTCGGACACTTGGGTTCACCATCCCCAAGCCTTACCCGGACGTGTTAGGGCTGGCCTGCTTCCATGTGACCAAGCCATGCCCCTCAATAGACCCTCCTTCTTGTTCATGACACAGTCCTGGGAGTTTTGGAGAATAACGCAGAGGTGGGGAGTCTGGTTCTTAATGGACTGATAATTGAAGCATAAGGTCTAGGAATTAAAATAAACCAGCTCTGAGAAGCCTATTCAGCAACCTTAACTCAGCTTCCAGTTGTCGCCCGCCCCCCCAGCCCCCCAACCCCTCGGCCGGCAACCATCTGGCTTCCTGTCACAGGTCAGTGGGAAAAACTGAAATTTCTGAAATTCATTTGGTGTTTGTCTGGGGTAGGAGGTGAGCTTGGGAGAAAGAAAAGTGAAAGCCCCCTCCCTCGTGTGTCCCCCTCACAGCTGTTCTGCTGACCTCACCTGGAGGGCAGGACAAACCTGTGCACGATTTTGAACCATCTACACATGAAGGGTGGGGGCCAGAGTTCAGGGGAAGAAGGGAGAAGAAAAAGACCAGGAATCTTCGTTCTTTTCTTTTATTTGAGGGAATCTTTCCTAAGCATTCACTCCCTGGCCTTCTGCCTCCGGGATGGAAAGTGTTACTCAGCTGCAAGGCCTCTTGCTAATTGTGGGTTTTTATTTTTATTTCCTATTACCCTCTTGCACGCCTGATGAGATTATTTTACCGGAACTGACACAGCTGGAAGCAGCAGGCATACGTGGAGCCTCTGAGGAGGTGATGCAATTTCATTTTCATTGATCAGAAATCAGCAGGGCAGTAAGTGATGGGAAATTCCATTAGAAGAAAACTTGCAAGCCATGAGCCTCAACTTCCTCGCCACACCCAGGACCCCTCACCCAAGGGTCTCGCCTTGCCTCTGGACTAGGTCTGCATGGAGCAGAGGCTTGGAAGTGTCTGCTCAGTGTGGGGAGGAGAGAATCAAGGCCAAGCCACTGGCCTGGGAGGGTGCCTGGCTGGGAGAAGAACATGGGGAGGACTCTATCAACCAACAAGGGCACCTCGGTTCTCTGTGGTTGAGACAGAAGTCATCCAGGGACCCAGAACAGAAGCCTTCAAAACCACAGCCCCTCAAAACCAGCGCTTAGAGGATTGCCTTCCCAAGTGGCACAAACAACAAAAAGGGAGGCAACTAGCAAAAGTTGTAAGTATGTCCTCTGGTCACTTGTAGAGCTGCTCCTGAAGGCACCCCCCCGTGTGTTTACTGAGCACCTACTGTGTGCTGGGGGCTCAACAAGCACAGACTCAGACCCTCCCCTAAAGCTGCAGGAGGGATGTCCTCTCCTGGACAATCAAGGAAGCAGAGGTTGGGGGGATGGGGGCGGGTATGGGAGAGAGTCCATCAGAACCATGGCCTTACTGAGGAGAGCAGGCACAGCCTCCCCAAGGCCAAGGCAGGCTGCTGGAGAGCCAAGCGGAGAATTTGCTCAACGACCGCCTGGCCTGCCTTCTCCCAGGGGTACATCCGCCTCCATCACCCTGTACGTCTCCACAATGGCGCTCCTGGCGTCCAAGGCTGGAGCCAGAGGTGGACTCTTCAGAATACGTAGAATGGCTACTGTTTCAGGATTTAAAACCCCCTGTCCCCAATGTTTGCCCAGCAAATACTGCTTCACTCACCAAAAGCCTAGGGGGAAAAGGTAGCAAGGAGCTATTGACAAAGATAAGTTCTACCGAAAAATAAACATTGTCAGCCAAGTCCACTGCATTTAAAAACTGCCAGACTTCCTCTGGCAGTTTTGCCATAAAAAGATGAATCCGAGAAGGACTGGGGCCACACTCAAAAAATTCAATACTGCTCCCAACAACTCTTCACCATTAAAATGGGAAAAAATGTAAATACGCAAATGATGACAATATGTCAAATTTAAACTCTATTGGCTAAGTTTTTACTGAGCACCTAATGTGTGGCTCAACAAAGCAGAAAATAGGTAAGACAGGGACCCTAGGTGAATGAGCTTGCACACCAGATCAGAGTCCAGCATTGAGTCATTTATTCACGCTGCTTACAAGAATACACAACACAACATGATAGCATAAATTGAGGCCAGGGCAAAAGAAGAAAGAATAAATAACAGTGGAGAAAATCTGAGCCAAAAACGAAGCTTAAAATGCATGTAATAGGGAACTCCCTGGGGGTCCAGTGGTTACGACTTTGCCTTGCAATGCAGGGGGGCAAGTTCGATCCATTATTGGGGAACTCATGTCCCACATGCTTCATGGCCAAAATAAAAAGGATACGGCAGAAGCAATGGTGTAACAAATTCAATAAAGACTTTAAAAAACAGTCCACATTAAAAAAGCTTAAATTTTAAAATTTCAGAAAAAAAAATGCATACAATAATAACCAACACGTTGAGCCATAAACTTGGCTCTAAGCTTTCTGAAAGTTCAGAAGGAAAACATAATAACCTTGTTTAAGGTATACTATTCACAATGTTCAAGAGAAAAAGAACAAGTTAATCACTCAGGATTATTTAGCACCAACAATTTCTCAATCACAAAAACTGGGATAAGGAACAGGTAGCAAGTGTTCCCTTTGAGGAGGTCATAATTAGAAGGCTTGAGTTTAAGGTCATTAAGACTCACTGTCTCCTTTTATGGATAAGAATAATGACCCCAGAGGGTGTTGGTGGCTTGTCCAAGGTCAGTGACAGAGTTAGAAAGGGGACTTGAGTATCTTCACACCACGACAGTGCCTCTTCTACGACATGGACCTACTCCCCATCTTTGTTCTAAATTCACGGGATGGTCAGGGGAAGAGGCACAATGTGGAGGCCACAGTGAGGGGTGAGGGGACTGATCTAGATTTGAGAGCTAAGAATCGAACACCTAAATGCGGTAGGTAGACCTCATTCGGAAACCCCTTCAAACAAATCAACTGTAAGAAGCCATTCTGGGGACAATTAGGTAAGTGTGAAGAGCAATTTGATATTTGATTGCGTGCAAGAACGCGTTACTTTTGTTATGTCGACATAATGTTACTATCACCTAAGAAAATGATCAAGCCTCATGATATCTTTGATTAGCTCTAAAACCAATGCCAATGAACAAAAAGAGTAAAGAAACCCAACAAAAAGTGAATTATTGTCAAGTGTAGGTGAGGGAGTTCATCATGTTATTATTATTATTTTTTTTTACATAATACACTTTTTCTTCCCCCTTTAAAAAAGAAAGCTCTGTCTTTATCCAGTTCAGGAGCACCTTCTGAAAAAAGAATGGCCCCGGCCAAAGCCAAGCTTCTCAGCCTTGAGTTGACATATTCATGGCAAGCTAAGCCTTTTTTCAAGGAAATATGGATTCTTCTTTATTTAGAAGAGCTAAAAGACTTCCAAAGAAGTATTTTAGGCCCCAGCTACCTCTAAATCTTGTTCAAAACTTAACATTTGCTGACCCCACCCTTACTCCTACCCTTGGAAGGTACAAGGCACCATCCTACCACCAATACAGGAAGGGGTAACAGGCATCATGCGTTGGGCACAGTCCCTGACACATTTATACGTGGCCACTATCAATAACACTGCTGAGAAAAAAAATGAGCCCAATGTAACAGCCTAAGATTACATAAGAGCTTGATTTAGAGTTTGGAGTCAAACTCATGATTAAGAAAAAACACACCCACTGATAAGTGAAAAGCCTCCACTGGTTGATTTAGTGGGTTAAAAAATAACTTTAAACACTTCCAGTGAATTTACGAAATAAGGCAATATTTACCAACCATTGTTTTTGAGCTCATCGTCTTTCATCTCAGTATGAATGTTTTATAAGTCACCTTAATTGCTTTGTAAAGTCTGAATGGAGCTGGTTCCCACTGGGGCTGGCTCTTTGTGCTCATCTTCAAGTAGGCTGAGCCACATGGAGGCCTTTACACGCCCATCATCACGCTGCAGCTTCCTGGGAAATACTCTTTGCAAAGCACTTTTTCACAGCAGCATTGGTGTTTGACCAAGAAAACAGTCACACCCGGCACCAACTTCCCTAGGAACAAATAACAATGCTCCCTCAATTTATACGGTGGTTTATACATTTTGAAACACTCATATTCATTTCTCACTTGACCACCAACAATCGTGTTTTGTTAAGTAGACAGAATGGGAACCATAACTCAGATTTTACAGGTTCAAAAAAAATTTCTAAAACAGGAGAGTGACTACTATGAGTCATTCTTTCCCGAGGTCACCAGCTGGTGAGCAGCAAATCAGGAACCAGGATCCATTCTCCGGTTTCTAGTCCAGGGTTCTTTCCTCTATGAAGACACCACTTTCTGAAAAAGAATCATCTTTCCAAACCCTTCAAAGATAACATTTCATCTTCTAAATAAGAAAGAAAAAAAAAATCTGAGTATACCAAAGACCCAAAAAAAGATATTCCACTTCTCTGCTCACACCTAAAAAGCAAAACTATAAATAACACCAAATACTGGGTTGCTCCACACAGCCAAGAACCTTGATATGAGACAGTAAATCTTAAAATTTTACATAGAATGTGATTCCCTCTAAAACATCTTCTACCACATAGACAATACTGCTGCCCAGAAGTCTGACCATGTGGCTCAAAAAGCTATTGGTGAAAAGAACAAAGTAAAAAGCTGTCAACATCTAGGAGCTCTTCATGAATGAGGTCAAACTTCGAAGAGCTAGTATCAATGCAGAGCTCAATTTAAGACCAGTGAGGCAACACAAAGGGTGATTTGGGCCACAATTCTACTGCATTATTACCCAATCAAAATGCACACATCTACATAAAACTAAAAAATGGAGGTATCATCCCCATCATGAATGTTGCTTAGCCTATAGTGGCAAAGTAAGGGCCATCTGGTCTACCCTCTGCTGTCACAGTAGAGTCCTTGGAGCTACTGTCCCTATCATAATGGAAAGTAATGAAAGTTGGGTCAACTTAACCACTGCCCACCCTCTGAGTCTGACTGATGTAGCTAATATTTAAGGAAGAATGTTGTTCTTGTTTCGTTGCTAAGTTGTGTCCAACTCTTTCGCAACCCCATGGAGTGCAGTCCACCAGGCTTCTCTGTCCATGGGATTTACCCGGCAAGAATACTGGAGTGGGTTGCCGTTTTCTTCTCCAGGGGACCTTCCCGACCTACAGGTGGAACTCACGTCCCCTGCTTTGGCAGGCAGATTCTTTACCACTGAGCCACCAGGGAAGCCCATTTAGGAAGAACATTATGCTTAAAATAAAACTTACCAACTTGTGGAATCAAGGTAGTCTGGGTACAGGGAGACTGAAGACAAAAGCAGGTGGGTACAGAAAACAAGACAGTGATGGGGATCCCTTGACACCCCAGTGCAAGAGATGGTGGCCTCGTAGGGTGGGGTCAGGAGGGTAAGCTTGGCCTTGGTTAGATCCCCAGACCACATCTAGAGAACCACTCTCACCAACTTCCCACTGTTACTCCCTGGGGCCATTCCCTCACCTGCACAGGGCTGTGTCTACTCAAGACCATCTGTGGGCTCAGCCCTGCTTTGTCAAGCCTGCGGCTGGATTCTGCGGTCATGTCTCACTATTACTCCCCTAGACCCCGCCAGATAAGAGTCTACAGCCTTACATCTTGCTGCCCAGACTCTATGACCTGGCTTTCTGACCCTCTCTTATATGGACCCTTATTTGCTGGGACTTGAATTCCGTGATCTGGAATCCCATACACCTGGCACCCCCTCTTGCCTGTTACCTACTTACACTTCTCCAAGCTCAGTCGGAAGCCAAGCCCCTTGCCTTCATCACACACCTACTGGCCTCCTCCCCATCTGATAAACTTTCATTTCTGGATCCTCTTGAGGGATTAGGAAGCCAGAGGCTGCAGCCTGGCAGGGAGGGCAGGAAAGTGTCAGCTGCCAAAGCAATTCACCCTCCCCCAGTCCAACTACTGCCGCCTCCTTCTCCTCCTCCTCCGCTCCCCAGCGACTCCCTGAAACTCACCAGCTTTAAAAACTGACTCCTAAATGTAGCTGCTGGCTTCTCACTAGAGGTCGTCACTCCGGTTGAACAGCACACCTGTGTTGTTTGGTCTAGAAAGGTAAAGACCCCATGGCAGTTTGCACTAAAATTGGTTTAAAGGGGTTATGTTGCCAGATATGCTGTGCAAGCTCACCCCAGCATCATTTATACTCATTTTATATGTGAATACATACACACACACACACATATATACATACAGACACATATGCATATACACACAGTTCTCATTTAAAACAAAGTAGAGTAGTTACTAAGAGAAAAATGACATGGACAGTCAACACACACATACACACCATCGTCCCCACTGCTGCTAGAAAGACCTTGTCCTTAAAGTTTCTGGATGACTATCACTTACCACTGCCTAATTCTTAACTACTGGCTGGGTCTGGGGACTCCATCCCTTGCTCCCTAGAGCTAAGTATCCATGTTGCTTTTGTTTCATCAGGAGAAAAAGGGGGTGTAAACATGAATCAGACCAGAGACTGGGGACAGCCAGTGACAGTGATGTAATCTAAAGTGGCACCAAAATCTACCTTCAGCATTCTGTCATCTTATGATCGACCATTTCACTTCAGACACTCACTGATCCGGAGGAACCTGAATCCTAAAACGAGATGTCCCCAAGTAAGTGGTTACTCTCTAAAAGCAAACTGTGGATCTCAAAGCAGAATGCTCCAAATGTCCCAGGAATGCCTGTTACATAAGGGTCTCCGCACTGCAGTGCTCAATTCCATCATGGGGTCAAGAGGGGTGGAATGGACATGACCATTGGACATGGCCAAGGCAGGGAAAAATCAGGAGTTTTTATCTTAACATTCAAATTCCTGAGTATCCATTGAAATCCCACTGCTATAATTATTTTATTCACTGTCTACACACACATACACACATACACAAGATGCCTTTAAAAACCTGCATTAACTTCCCTGTGTAAAAACCTTCCTTCTGTTGGGTGCCTTGAGATAAAAGCTATGTTTGACTCTGGCCAGCCTTTGAATTCTGGCACTTGCCTGGTCTGGGACCAGAGCAGTTTTCCATCCAACCAGGGAAAGCACAGGCCCTGCCGGCACAGCAGGGGTTAATGGAAGCTGACCGCAGCACAGTTGTTAAGGTAATCAATACCACTGAGATACTAAAGCAGCATAAGCCACAATATTGATTGCCAAGCAGATGATAAAACTGTTTATTATGATAATTGCAGGGTCCCTGCAAGATGCTCCCAGTGCTTCCTAAAGCTGTTTACAAAACTAATAAAGATTTGCCATTTCAAGGTCTTCCATTTAAACCACCCTTCCTTCCCCAAACTCCTGGTCCACCACCAAAAAGCAGGCCACACCCCTGGGCTATGAACATGTTCTTTCCTGGGGCAGCACCAGAGCCTGTCCTGGGTGTGTCATGACCCTCGGGGGCCTCTGAGGAAAGGGCTGACCTTCCACACCCTCACCCTGCCCCCAACTTCAGGAAAGGGAGGCCGGAAGCCCAGCCGACTAGACACTCAGGGCGTGAAGATTTCCTCCTCAGAGCCCGCCATGTGATAATTATGGGGTTTTATTGATGGAGGGGGCTGCTCAGGGCTACTTGAGCTAACATCCATTTGTTATAGCACATTTAAGAAACCACATCACCTTGGTTTGTAATTAAAATTTCTCTGGAGGACTTGGTGGCCATGGAACTAACTGAAGATGTTCAAATGCTGATTCTAGAATGCATTCCTGCAGACACAGCTCAGTGGTGACTTTCGCTGCTACACTGGGCTCATGTCTCCAGTTCTATCACGCCCAACGAAACAGCTTCATGTTTGTTGACAGTGGAATTAACTCCTTGGCTATAAATACAGCCATCTGCCTTGAGACCCAAGTCTTTAGATTAACAGCACTGTTAATGATGACTGTAATAATATTTTCACATGCTATGATATTATTTTTCAAGATGAACTAGATCAATGAGGAAATGTTTCTCAATAGAAGCAAGCATCTCACAGGTAGTGTGAATGCTCTTCAAATCATTCCAGGGGAAATTTTACTGGGTCCTGAGGATAAGTATGGTAGCTACAGGATGCCAAGCCTGCCAGTGGACTAAAAGTGTGTTTGCAGAATGTGCAAGAAGGAAAAAAGGAACCCAAGTTCTGAGAAGAAGCCAGTAGCCATTCCCTTAGAAGGAGAAGGTAAAGGCCCCATCCTTCACTCGACCCTCAACAGCGTTGGCTCGGCCCACAATAACCAGCAAGATTTTCCCCAGGACAGAATTTGACAGGCCTTCAAAACCACATTTGCTACTTTCAGGAGCACAACTCTGAGAGTTGATAGGCCAGAGAACTATGAGGTGGGGGTAGCTTTTTTCTTTCCCATCAAAGCTTGGAGAAATGGTTAACCAATGCCCCTGTCTTGACCATGCACAAAGACCTCAGCTCCAGCACTGAAGCCCTGACAGTCTCCCGAGTCAGCTGCGCCGGCAGCCTTGGGGGCTCACCGCCCGCGTAGCCTGCCCGTGTGTGCACACGCACGGTTCAGATCTGTGGACGAGTAGAGACACGCAGCTCCTCTGTAGACACCTGTCTGCTCCGCCTACTCACAATCACACAGAAACCAGGAGACTGGAGCCAGTTTTATGGGGAGTATAATCCCCTTGCCAAAGACCTTGCCATGAACTCACAGATACCACAGCATGGCTGGAAGGGATGCACCGAGATCAGTTTAACCTGGTTACCCGCTCTTACAGGAACTACTTGGCAACCAGGAACGGCAGGAGGAAATCTGAGGCGTCCCTATTACTGCATTTCATGAACAATACATTCCCAGGGAAAGTGGCAGAGGACAATGATCAACTACTAAATGCCCAGCTGGACGCCCTGGTCACGCACCATATGCCCATGGGGCCCGTGTTCACAAACACATCCCTGGATCTGATACCAAGAGAAGGTAGAATATTAAGTGTGACTAATTCTGCTGTTACCTTTTAATCTCACTCACACACATAGACTTATACTCTCAACAATAACTTCAACAACAACAAAAAATATACCCTCGGAATGATACGGTCCACACTTGGAAACCCGCCCACAACGGCCAGCCAAGCCCGCCTAAGTGCTAAGAACCATTTAGGAGCACTGTAAACCATTAGGGCCATTAGCACTAATTTGACCTCAACAAAATAAATCAAACCCACTAGGAACAAATTTAGAAGCTTTCCAAAGTCAAGTTCTCAATCCTTGAAAGGCTCACAAGCTCAACCCATGGCAGGGACCACACAGCCAGCCTCTGGACTACTCTCCCCACTCCTACCTTCCCTGTAGCTCACAGAGCACGCTCACCTGGGACCGGGGTTCTGAGGGCTTCTGGATCCTTCTTGACCCACTGGATCAGGAAGCCGTGACTATCAAGGTTTAAGGGATTCACTCTTCTCCTCTCTCCGAGTTCCCATCAGATACAATTTTCCATCTGTACTGTGCTAAACGTCCTCTTTCAAAGTATGTGAACATTTAGATATATTTTCAAGATATCCTGATTGGCTTTCAACTATGCGGGTTCTCTACTCTGGGTCAGAGTTCACCCAGCCTTTTTTATCTTTCAATAGGCAGGGTTCATGTATATTAAGAAACTGTGATTCCCCTCACCCCGTCCCATTAATATGTGTCAACATAGTAAGTAATTTCTCCAACAAAACTTAGAACCACCAGCATATACTCTAAATTTAAATTGCAAAATCCTAAGTTTTCATCTTTGTTCTTCCCTGATAATTACTTAGCACGTTTTTTAACACTGATGGTGCTGCCCTGACTAAGAAACAGGAAGTGAAATAAACTATGGTACCCCTGAATTTCACCAGTCGATGAGAGAAGATAGTTAAGAACACATTGACTAGAGAAGCAGGCAGTCTATAGCCCTTCAGTTGTTAAATGATTAAAAAAAAAATACTGTGTCATCATTTGCACTCATCTTTAAGAAGCAGAAGGAAAAAGTAAGTGGCAAGAATATTGGCAAAGCAAGTTAGTAACAGGAGACTCAGGACACAGCACATGGCGTTCTATGAGCCAAGAGTCTGAATTGCTAAAAGCTGAGTAATCCTTTCCAGCTCCACCCAGCATGAATTTCCAGGTATCAAATTATATGTTAATTACACGAATGTGAAGTTACATGAGGGGAAGTGGTGTTAGTCAGCACCCAGGGGGTGGCAGTTAAGTAAAATGGTTTTCTAAGGCATGTCTCACACGCAGGCCCAGGACTCCCCGGGCTCAGGATGAGAAGAGGAATCATGAAGCCAAGGTCTGGGCTCTACCTCCAAACCGTCTGTGGATAGACCTTCTAGAGCCCTCTCAGTAGACAACCCCACCTCCCCACCCAGCCAAACCTCCCTAACATACAAAATACCCAGGAGCCTTTTCCTTTCTGCACATTTGTTCTATAAATCAAAACGTGGTGGGGCTCCTTTCAGATTCAGCCAATCCAGAGCGAGGCCCTGAGCCCTGACCACAATGGTGAGAGGGGTAGTGGTGCCACTCAAGGTGATGGGAGGGCCCCCAGTGACCCCCAGCACCCACCGCCCCTTGACTATTGTGTAGGGTCAGGACAGCACAATGTCCTCCTGGTTCCCGGCAGTGCCAGAGTCCCTGGTGCTGGGGAGACGCTTTGTATCTGCAGTGAGACTGAACACGGAGTTCTGAAACGGCTTCGAATCCCAGGGCTCGGGCTGCAAAGCCCTTTATCAACGTAACATATCATCCCCCTCTGCCTGCCAGGCCCCCGCCGACCGCATACTGATCTGGCCCTGATTTGAAGCGAGGGAATTAGAGTGAAGCCCAGGCCTGTCCCCGCCAGCGAAGGGAACAGATGACTGGGACTGAACACTCAGGACTGTGCCACACCTGAGCAGGGAGTATACAGAGATCCGCCCATGAGGAGGAGCGGAACCCTCTCTTCTTTCCACTCATCGCTTCAAACGATTCTTCTCTAACACTGCGCCCCACAAGCGGCTATCAGAGAGGCTCTAGACTAACAGCTTTAAGTGGGTCACGACAAAAAATAAAATAAAGAAAACCCATATATATAGCACAGTACTGTATAGCATAGTATAGAACAGGCTATAAGCATATGCCCTGGGCTGGCATTTTAGCACAGAAGCCACTGAAAAGCTTTAAACTGTTAACCCACTTTGGGTTTACCATACCTATAATGGTTGCACAGATCATGTTTGCCCCATATGATTGTAGGGATTAATAACTGAAGTATTTATTTAGCACAGTAAATGCTTAGTGTCAGTTACTAATCTTTATACACATATACATATACACAGAGAATCTGCATAAAATCGGTTCACTTGCATAAAATCTAACAGAGGCCAAATCCTCATTTCTAAGGCTCAGAGAAGCAGGGGAGACTCACCCATAGTCTCACATCTCACGAGAAAGTAAGGCTGGCCTGGAAAACAAGTGCTCACACTTCCGGACTGGTGTCTTTCGCACCATCATTTCCCAGTGTGTCCAACCAACACCACTGGCCACAGGCAAGTTGATGAGTGGGGTGGACATTTTAAATTCAAATCGTTACCTACTTAACATTTATTTGAGCCAATGTGACTAGCCCAAACCTGTGATTCCCCTGCTATCACTGCTTGGGATGATGCTAAAGCAGGTATTTATGGTTTTAATACAGGAATTCATGAAAAAAAAGATTTAAGTAAATAATGTAATTTGGGTGGTAAAAAGACAGAAAAAGGATACCCATGTTTGCGGTGCTCTCTCTGAGGCCCTGCTTTCCCTCTCAGAAACTGGGGCTGAATGGATCTTTCTAACAGAGTCAAGCGTGAGAAGCCAGCGGCGGGCACGTCCTGGTTCCCTGTGTGTCTGCCTGGTCCTCTCTAAAGCACAGCCTTTCAATGAAAGGGCTGCGCCTTCCTCCAGGCTCTCTGAGAAAGGCTGTGAGAAGGGTTATCAGCCTCCGTGACCCCTTTAGTCAGCCGTGGCTCTTTTCCCGCTCCCATCCCCCCCACGCCACCCAGCGAAGACCCTGCAGCCCGGATCTGGCACCCAGTCTTCCCTCTTAATGCCTTTTTCCTTGTACAGCTATCACCAAGAGGGCTGTTTAGTGAGAGGACCTCAGGCTGACCTTTGCTGACAGGCTCCAAGCTCCCTCTGTAAACTGATCTAATGTGAGGCCCGGTAATTAGCGACCAAGTAGTAATTGCAGCTTCTTACTAGGCTGGACCAAGATTGCGAAAACTACCCCCACCCAACCCTGTGGGGGGGGATGGTGTGGGGGGGGGGGCGGCGCTGCTGAGGACCCCAACCCACACAGAACATCTGCTCACAGCCAAAAGGAGGGACTCGGAGACATTTGTGAGGGAGGCCAGCACTCTTTCAGGTTTTAATGAAAAGTGGGACAGGGAAGGAGACAGCTACACAAGGAAATCAGAAAGTAAAGAAGAGGGGAGAAAAAAAGAAATCCAGGGCCTGCCTGGAAGAAGAGCCCTTTCAGGAAGGCACCAGCTCTGGAGGCGGATGGCCCCGAGCAAGAAACTCATTTCAGCCTCAGCAGGAACACAGCAAGTCACCTTAAAGAGTCAGCAACAAGAAACGCACATGGGCAGGAGGCACAGGGTGGCTCTGCAGCTCCTACAAGCATCCCACCCCACCCCCCTCCACTCAGCTCAGAACCATTCCCCTCCCCAGACAGCTTGGGTGCCCCACCTCAAACTCAGAATATTCGAGATGCCAGGCTGCTAGCCTGCTTCTGCGTGATCATCTGCTTGTAATTCAACCAGACCCATCCAACAGGCCATCCCCACTAGCAGCCCACACACGTATGTAACGTGTGTCAGAGTGGTGTGCAAAGGCCCTACTGAGAACTTTCAAGAGGCAGTGTGTCCGTGACTGGCAGGGTGCCCTCATTGTGACTCTAAAAATAAACCTAACAGCACAAAAGATAACATGGTCAGAAAGACTGAAAAGGTGTCCCTCCTTGCTAATGCAGCAAGCCAGTGAGACACCGCACAGCACAATAGCCTGCTTCATCCTTCCTAAGGAAACCCTTTATTTTCCAGCCCCACCCCATCCCCATTTCCTCTGTCGGATCCAAAAAAGCCACTTTGCTGAACTGCTGTTGCCCTTGATAGCTTCTGAACCTCTTTCCTCAGGAGAGGCGGCAAGTTCAGGGGGCCCTGCACCTCGTCTGTGTGGACTGGACTTTCTGCCAATCTGAGTTACCGCCATTTGTTGTTGTTGCTTAGCTGCTAGGTCATGCCCAGCTCCTTACGAACCCGTGACTGTAGCTCACCAGGCTCCTCTGTCCACGGGATTTCCCAGGCAAGAATACTGGAGTGGGTTGCCATTTCTCCTCTCCTCAGGGGATCTTCCCAACTCTGGGATTGAACCCATGTCTCCTGCATTGGCCGGCGGAGTCTTTTTACCACTGAGCCACAGGGAAGCCATAGACTTAGGCCACAGACTTCCACAAACTTCATTTCCCTGCACCGCCTCTTCCCCCAGTAGGTTCCAGGCAGTACAGACTCTGGGTTGAAACCAGTGACAAAAACCAGGGTAGCAGCAGCTGACTGCACTAATTCACCCTCCGTTTCCTTCTCCAAACAATTAATGCACTTAATAACTCCAGCCCCAACAACAGACTCCTCAGGCACCCCTCTATTAACCTCTCCCCACTCCAAGCAGTGGGTCTCCACCGGAATTCTTCTGTTCCCTATCACTTAATCATTTTTTAATCCACAACAAGGACTTTGCGCCACACTGTGGTTTTGTTCTCTCTTAATCTTTTATGAGGGACCTTATCAAAAGCTTTTAGAAAATACCAGTGAATTTTGCCTACCAGGTCATCTTCATTATTTTAGAATTTTTTATGAAGAAATTACAGACCTTAATGTTGTAAATGAATACGGAAGACTCAGCACTCACTCAGGCATGCAAGTCTGACTCAGGTTACACTTAAGTCGCCGTATTACCTCCCTTTTTAGAAAGATTCTTCTCCAGCTGATAGTAAGGAATGAGGCCCCTCCCCAACTCCCAGGTGTGGGATTCCCCCAAGACTTTCTGGACCAGCCAAAACAGAGTACCCACTGAGTACCAAAAGAGATACATGGTATGGAACACAATTTCAAACCAGGGAACAACATGCATGGAGTCAAGGAAGGCCGGGATGTGGCAGTCTATCCCACCTCCACCTTCCCTACCTTCCCCCAGGCGGATGGAGGTAAGCCGTGAGCTCTCAGCATCACCACTGGTCCACACAGGGCATCAATGACAGTTTCTGGATGCTGACACTATGTATGATCCCTCCTAATCCCTGTTTGGTTCCTACCATTCCTCATTAGTACTCTGCCCACAAACCCAGCCCTGAATGGAGGGGCAGGTGTTCCCATGATGGAATAGTCACAGATGCGGAATGGGAGGGGTGTTTCCTAGTCACCTCAAATTATTTTCTTGGCAAGTTTACAGGTAAATCATTTAGTCAAATACACATCTTTTCAAGAGTTGCCTGGGAGCAGGGTTCAAAAGCCGGAGCGCAGTTCTGAAAGCCCTGTTGGAAGCCCTCTTCCACGGATAACAGAGAGGGCTAAGGGAATCCACACTTAAGCCTGACTCGTGTTCCTGATCACCAGGGAGAGCTGCAGCCTTCACTGCACACACATCAGCTCCTAACATCACATCTGATCACCAAAGATGTAGGTGAGGGCCCCTGTCCTCTAGCCAGATGAGACCGGCCTGCCTCTCCTCCATAACATACCGGTGGGATGGACAAGTTCAGAAAGTAGTCTCCAGGGTCCAGAGTACCGGGTAATTCTGTATCCTTGAGGGACACCATCGACACTGAGTCATAACTGGACGTCTAGTAAAAGGGGCAGGCTGCCAGGACTCTCCTCCATCCTCGGCGTGTCCTTGCCACCGTGGGGGCCCTGGCGGACAGAATGGGAATTGCGGGTCCGGTAGCTCTGTGACGGGGAGGCCCCAGCTCCGCCTGGACTTAATGAGCTCTTGCAAGGAAACAGGAAGTCTATAAAGTAATTTAAATAACTTCCAGTTCTGAAATAAAGGAAATTAAACCGCTGGCACAAACCTCTCTAATGGACACCTTTTTTGTCCCTCCAGTTGCATTCACAACTACAGCTGTCACAGTCTTCTCCCCGAGGTCAGCGCCCCCAATTCCTCTCACGTGAAACACACAGAGGCTACCAGTCAGCCTTCCGAGCGTGCCAAGCTTCTGCAGAAACCGTAGGTGAGGGTCGTAGCTTGGCGCCTAGTGAAAACACATGCATCAGCCCCCCCAGCCCCACATGGAGTCCTGACACTCCTGAGCTGTGGGATCCTGGGTGAAATCATGTGAGCTTGACAGGGGTCCCAGCCGCTCACCAGCCAATACCGGGAATGTCTTGGTCTGACCAAACGACCTCCGAGATTATTAAGAGGGTCAATGGGCACACTGGAGAACAGTGCAAACTGAAAACGCAAATAAACGCTGATACTATTCCGGCCGCCAAAGCCCTTAGGCTCTGGAATTTCTCAATTTTCTGTTCAAGAGGCACTGTGCTAGCCTTGCCTTCCTCTTCACTATGCATATTTATTCACAGGTTCTTCTGCTCTTCCTGTGCCCCTAAAGATGAGTAATTATTTGTGTGGATAATTATCAATCCAACTAGACATGGTTTCCTGCCAGGCAGGGACTGCAGCTTTATACCTTCTGCAAACCAGTGTGTGTAGACCACCAGTCAGTACCACGGAGGTTCTCCATACATGGCTGGAATCGACAGCCCACACGGCTACCCATTCAGTCTCAAACACCAATAGCTAACAACTATCCGTCAACCCTCTATGGAAAGAGACCAACCTCGTGGAAGACTTGGCACTGGCAGTGAGTCGACAAGAGGGACAGGGGTTTGGGTCCCCCCTTCTCTGTGGGGAAACAGTGGACCCAGCTTCTCACATTTAAGAGAAGCAAACCTGTCACTACATGAAATGCAAACCTGTCACTACAGCAGTTTCACCGGGTAAATCTAAGCTGCCGGATGCCAGAAACTTTCTGGCCACAGAGTTAAGTTTACTTTATTGATAATAATCAGCCAGATACGGACTGGTTTGACCAGTACTCTGGATGCAGGATCACAAGAGAGACAAACTTAAAAGCAGCTTAAGGTCAACCTCGTTTTACTAGCCCTCTAGATATTACTACTGACAACTGGTACCGTGAACCCTTGACCCCTTGACTGGTAGAAGCCCATAGCAAGGCTGGACATTCTGTGCCAGTGAGAAAGCCTGTCAGGCTCCCTCCATCCAGGAGGACAAGCCCAGGCACTCCACAAAGAGAGCTGGTGTGTTCTGCTCCCAAAGGGACCCTCCGCAAACATGCGGAGAAAGGGAATCACCCATGGGAATCCAGTTTTGCTTTACATAAAGGCACAACTTCATCAGCAGGCTCCGTCTCAAAGTGGGGTAAGGTCTACCACCACAGAAGAATTACCCAGTGCTGCCTTGCCTGTGGGCCTGTGCAACTGGAATGATTGGATTCAGAGGTCCAGAGGTCCGTTTGAGCAATAGCTGTCTTCTCTTAAAGGTCTCGCCATTGAGCAAGAGCTCTGTGCCCTGGAGGGCCGCTCCAGCTCTTGAGTAATCATGCCCCCACCCCTCTGAGGGCTTGCCATGGTTAAGACCCACAGCCTCTGCTCATCTCGGGGCACCCAGGCCCCCCCAGGTACTTGGGGAGACTCATCCTCCCAGCCACAGACTCTGCTGTACTCCTTCACAGTCCGACCACAGCCAGGAGGACAGAATCTAAAAGAATTTCTGACTAGGACGGGTTAACCCCCAAATGCAAACACAGATCATCTCCCACAGCATTACTCACGGTGCTCCCAAGTGGAGCCAGCCGTGACTTTCCTCAGAGCCTACTGTCAGAGAACCCAAACCAGCACATCTCTGGGTCTCCCTTGTTTAGCCATCCTCCCTCTAAAACCTGCATTTAAAATGGGAGCCACAAAGGTAATTTTAAATTTCCTAATAGCCATGGTAAAAAAAGGAAAGAAAGAAAGAAAGAAAGAGGAGGGAGTAAATAGGTAGAAATTGAAATATATCTTATTTAATACCAGTATATCCAAAATATCACTTCCAGGGAATTCCGTGGCAGTCTAGTAGTTAGGACTCCATGCTTCCCCTACAGGGGGCATGAGTTCACTCCCTGGTCAATAAACTAAGCTCCCACATGCCTCGCGGGTGGATGGGTGTGATCACTTAGTCGTGTCCAACTCTGAGACCCCATGGACTATAGAGTCCATGGAATTCTCCAGGCCAGAATACTGGAGTGGGCAGCCTTTCCCTTCTCCAGGGGATCTTCCCAACCCAGGGATCAAACCCAAGTCTCCCGCATTGCAGGTGGAGTCTTTACCAGCTGAGTCACAAGGGAAGCCCAAGAATACTGGACTGGGTAGCCAATCCCCTCTCCAGTGGATCTTCCTGACCTAGGAATCAAACCAGGGTCTCCTGAATTGCAGGGGGATTCTTTACTAACTGAGCTATCAGGGAAGCACCAGAATATCACTTCCAGTGCAATCCATTGAAATGTTACTAACCTATCTCCCCCTTCACCACCCCTCCCTTCTCAGACTAAGCCTTGAGAACCTGTACCTGTTTACTCACAGCACAGATCAACGCCGAGTGGCCACGTCTCAAGAGCTCAGTAGCCACACGTGGCTGGTGGCTACCATATTGAGGGATCTCAAGAGCACTGCCTTCCTCTGCCGATGAGAACCTAAAGCAGAACTCTAATCTGGCTGCGCTGTAATAATTCATGCTTGTTTTTCCCACTCACAGACTTCACAGAACTTACCCCTACTCAAGATTCTTTCCCACGGCATTTACAATTACATTTGGGTGACATGTCAAGAAGTTAAGCTGCTGGGGTTGGAGTGAACAGATTTTCAAGGAATCGCATACAACTTATCTGGTCAATCAGATCTTCTCTCCAGGGCTTGTCCACCATTCAAGTAAACCCCCAGGGTTTCTTAATTTTAAATCCTTGTAACCCTGTAACTTGAAAATCCACCATCTTCCGGGTGATGTATATTTAACTCCTTGGTGCCCACGTCCATAGCTCCTTGTTGATGTGTTCTCCGCTAGAACAGACCCCATCTCTAATTCAAGATCACGCTCAATGGTTTCTGCCCTAGTCGCAGATGATGAATCTACATGATATTTAACAAAATTATGCAGAATAAAGGACTGAGGTCATGTCTGCAGAATCCTAAGGCACAAGGAGGCACGGGACAAATCCACAGGTTTGGGAACTGCCTGTAAACAGAAGGAAAATTTTTCACAGAAGATAAGATGTTGAGGCTGTTTTCTCTACAACTAGTAACCAGAAAACTTGCTAAGTTCAGTCCAGATCTATGCAGGAGGGTCACAGAGCTACTTAAAATACAACAAATAGCTCAGAGATCTGAACCCCTAGCCTGCAGAGACACTTAGCACAGTGTAAGTGGGTCTGTGACAGCATGCTTCCCAGTGCCAGGGCAGGCCGGGGCAGGGTCCCACTGACCCACCAGCCACACTGACCCCGCAGCAACTCCTCAGTCAGCCCCCTTAAGCCATTGCTGGGTCAATGGTAGAATCCTCGCCTCCCCATTCAGCCCTGCCCCCTGCATTTACATCAGCCCTACCCAGAGGAATAGAGGGTTGATCTAGAAAGAACTACTAGAAAGCTCTTCCATCCAGATTCAGCTCAAAGAGCAGGATAACCAGGGGAAACATGAAACATACAGAAAACAGTCCGCTTCTGGCTCATTGCTCTGGCTTTGGGCAAGAGAAGGTGCACGCGGAGCTTGGGAGGAAGGGCTGGAACGGGCTGAGGCCGGGACTCGTTCCAGGAGCCCCCAGGGGACAGGCCTGGCTCCTGAACCTGGAAATGCAGAGGGTTGCTCTCCAACAGGTGGAGGGTCCCCCATCCAAGCACGCCAGGCAGGGGTAGGAGGGGAACCCTCTCAGCCAATGCTGCTCCTGGCATCCTCCCATCCCGAGTGGCCCTCAACCTGTCCCCAATGAGCTGGGGAGAGGAGTAGGGGACGAGCATGAGAGGAAAGGAAGGAAGGAGGCGGCTCTTCTTGGCGAGCTGATGGGTGTGAGTGGTGAGCATTAATTAAAAAGCCATCCAGGAACAATGGTCTTTTCATATTTGGAGCCTGTTCTGCACAAAGCTCGGCTTGTTCTAGGGGGAGGTCTCTGCTTCGGATTTTTTTTCTTACTCATTTCCGAGGGCTGTGGCAATGTCTGGCACCCAGCGCAACCCGCTGGAGTGTCCCTCATCCAGAGGCTGTGCCAGGCAGGCCTTCTTGACTCCAGAGGTGGTGGCATTCAGACACAAAGAGGGGCAGCCCAGGAGGGCTTTTATGTTTTGACCCGCAGGCTCCCAGATTGCTCCCGGGCGTTCCCCCGAATGGCTGCCTAACCTGCGGAAACACACACTGGACGTTTTCATCAGCCAAATACCCATTTCCCTCTCAAATTATGCTAGACGCGCCACACCCAGCAGGCTCGGGTGAGGAGTCATGGGTCTGCCAGACATTTCAAGACTTCAGTGTAAGAAGACAACAAGTGGACAGTAGACGGTGTGATGAGACGCCCTCCTGGTTTTAGCCTACTCTGCTCAACCCCACAGACTACCCTTAAGAAAAGCAGTTTTTAAACCAGAGAGACAGATAGGAGCATCTAAGACATTCTTGACACCTTAAAAAACCACCTCCACTCTCAATCTTTACAGATTCTGGTGGTCAAGCCCCTCTGATCCCAACTCTTA
Source organism: Ovis canadensis (assembly GCF_042477335.2). Classification (NCBI taxonomy): domain Eukaryota; kingdom Metazoa; phylum Chordata; class Mammalia; order Artiodactyla; family Bovidae; genus Ovis; species Ovis canadensis. Next base: position 51,337,664 of record NC_091258.1, on the reverse strand, counting down.
GAATCCATATCCTTGAGGAGTACCCTCCCCTTTGGCACAGGCTGTGCACAGTGACTCACCCCTAACAGCAGAGAGATCACTTCTGAGATGGGGTTACAAAGACCCTGTAGCGTCTGTCTCCTGCACACTCCTTGCTCTCCCTAGTGGAAGCCCACTGCCATGCTGTGTTCTGCTCTGCGGAGGAGCCCATACAGCCAGAAACTGAGGGCAGTCCCCAGCCAACAAGGAACAGAGGCACCCTGTCCCACAGCCCACACAGAACTGCACCCTGTCAACAAGCGCATGGAGCAGTTCAGACACGGGTCCTTCCCCAGCGAAGCATTCAGATGAGAGTGTAGCCCTGTTCAGCATCTTCATGGCAACCTCACGAGAGATCTGGAGGCAGAGGGTCTAGATTTCTGACCCATGGAAACTCTAAGAGAGTAATAATAACTGTTGTTTTAAGCCACTGAGTTCAGGGGTAGTTTGTTACACAGCAGTAGATAACAAATACACTCTCCATGTTAAAATGAAAAGGAGAAAATTTTAGCCAGAATGTGGCAGGGCTGAGATTCTCACTTGGGCCAGACTGATCCTTTACTGCCAACGTCCCTTTCACGATGCAGTTTCAGCTCCCATGCTCACATTTGGGCCCACACAGCTGGGAAGTGACAATACTCCATGGGCCTCACCGCCACCACAAATGACACATACATACCTAAAATACATGCTTTAATGTCAAAAGACACAAAATTCCTGCAGGATGCAGATATGAGAGTAGAGCGAAGAAAGGAGCTGGTCTAATCTCCTTCTACCAATAAAGAAATGAACACTGACAGTCATAAAGCAGCAGAGATGGAACTCAAATGCTGGCCAAGATGACATGGGACTCTTTAAGGATCTGGGAAACTTCAGCCCAAACATTCTGGACACACCTTTGATCTGCTGGCTAGGAAAATTCCATCAGGAACCCGGGTCTTCTCTTTTTGGCACCACAGTTAACACTCCGTGGATCTTGCCCCCACCTTGACGTTTCCCCTCTAACCTGGCAGCTTCCTCTGTATCTGTCCTCCCAAGTCCTTCCACACGGATGGGTCGCAGCAGGTAGACTGTTTGCCCCTTGGTTAATGTGGGAGTTGAAAATTCTCAGCCTCAGCCTCAGCTCATGCCCAAGTGCAATCCAAGCGTACTTTGAGATTCTATGACACACCAGGAAGACAATGCACCATTTCCACCAAGAAAGTTAAACAGGCAGAGGTATTCTCGAATCTCCAGCAGGACTCCACAAGCATGCACATCACTAAGACTTCCACTATTTTTACACACACATACCCTAGACACTTACAGTAAAGATCATAAATAATTAAGACAAAGTAGCCTGAAGACATTGTGGGAAGCATTCTTGCTGATTTTTTTAATTAGGATCTTGCTAATTCAAAAAATTTTAAATCCCTAAAATATTTCTAGACACAGCCACAGATCAGCAAAACTCAAGTGATCCTACATTCTCACATTGAGACATATATATTTTTTTAATTATGAAAGTAACAGATACTTACTACTCTGGGTTCTGAAAACAGTATTAAAAGCAGCCTGTACTTCTACCAACTGGATGTAACCACTCAAGTTAATATTGTTACAGGTATCCTTCAATCTTGCCCTTATGCATATTTTTTAAAAATTAAACTGAAGTCCTATAGTACACACAGCCTCCTTTCATTTAACACCACTGTTTTCCCACATTCCTAACCATGAGACAAGAGTTTTAAATAACCACATTAAGAATCAACCATATGGATGCACCACAGTTTAAATCAGTCCCCTGTGAGAGAATTAGATGGTTACTATTATTCACTATTATAGACATATGTAATGACAATCTTTACTTATAAATATCTTCTATACAACTGGAGATCTCTATATTATATTATACATGAAGGTACTGGGTTACCAGTCCTATTATAGACATTAAGGATAAATTTGTGAAAATGCAAAGATCTCTCCTCCTTGTGAAGTTTACATTCTTAGCAGGAAAGAAAAATCAAGGGTAATAAATTCAAAAAATCTTTAATATTATTTAGTATTTTATTAGGCAAAAATAGGCTATGGTAGGAGAAGTGGGACAGAGTAAGGAGAATCAGGAAATTCACGGTGAGACAAGTTACAAATTTAAATAAATCTTATTTTAAAGCTTCCTGACATGCATTGTCAAAGTACTCTCCAGAAAGAGTTTACCAATTTTTCTACTCCTTCATCAGAACCATTCCTTTTTCACTCTATTAAAAAAAAAGAAAGAAAGCACAATCTTCCTAGTAAACAAATAAGTGAAAATAATGAGCTATTATCTGGCTCTTCAAATGGGCAATCTGAATTTATGCTTTATCTAAGTTTGTTTAGTATTCTTTGCTCATTTTCTCTCTTTATCTTTTTCTATTGTTGATTTTAAGAGCTCTTTATATATTAAGGATATTGAAGACAAACTTTGACAATTATGTATGTTTTCAATATCTTTTCTCAGTTTGTCATATGCCTTTAAAAACCGATTACCAGAGCCCAGGATAAAGAACTTTCTAAATGCAGTACGTCAGTCTTTTTTGTTATCGTTTCTTTACCAGAAGAGCCGGGCCTGATGGCCCTCCCTGTTCCATATACTGATTAACATTCACCTATACTTTCTACTATGGGCTGAAAGTAGAATCTGCCTGCAACGCAGGGGACCCAGGTTCAATCCCTGGGTCGGGACGATCCCTTGGAGAAGGGAATGGCAACCAGGCAATCCAGTATTCTCGCCTGGAAAATTCCATGGAAAGAGAGCCTGGTGGGCTACAGTCCATGGTATCACAAAGAGTTGGATAGGACTGAGGAATTTTCACTTTCACTTTTCACACTTTCTTCTGGCTTCCCAGGTGGTTCAGTGGTAAAAACTGTACCTGCCAAGCAGGAGACACGGGATTGATCCCTGGGTCAGGAAGATCCCCTGAAAAAGGAAATGGCAACCCCCTCCAGCATTCTTGCCTGGAAATCCCACAGACAGAGGAGCTTGGTGGACTACAGTGCATAGGGTCACAGAGAGTTGAACACAACATAGCGGCTGAACAGCAGCAGCAGCAGCCTTTCTTTGAGCTTGTCTGTGACTTCAGGTTTACTAACAGCTCTCTAACTCATGTAGATATATGATAATATACACTATGAAGAATAGCTCTAACTCAGTTTTCTCTATTTATCTAAATTAATTTTTTCCTATTTACCCTATAATTATTTACTAGAGACAGTAAAGCACAGGGAGGGAGGTCACTGGTTTTACTGCCAATCAGATCAGTATTCAATCCTTCAGGAATTTGGGTAAGTTACTGCAACTCTCTGAACCTCAGTTTCCTCATCTATAAAATGGAACTGTATGTAGTGCTGACCTCATACAATTCTTGTGAAGATTAAATGAGATGAGCTCATGGAGAAGTGTTTAACATAATTTCTGGCATATACAAGTATGGGAAAATGTGAGCTGCTACTATTTTAATTCCTCTCATTTACTTGAAATGCTACCTTTCCCAGACACATTTCTATTTGATTCCATTCCACTGTGTGACCTCTGTAATATTTTCCAACCAAGTTTTCCTGGTATACGAGAAAACTAATGATTTTTGAAATTTTACTTTGTAACTGAACTCCATACTTAATTCCATGTAAATGTGTCCTGGGTATTTTAGGAAGACAATAACATCTGTAAATAATTTTCAATGTTTCTCTTTAACCATTATTTGACTTTGGTTTGTATATCCTGGCCAATTCAATAAGGCAGGAAAAAGAAATGAGTACAATGGGCAATCTTTGCTTTATTCCCAGTTTCATTATGCTGCCTCTTTTGATTCCATTAAATCTCCAAGTGTTGTAGCTGCTGGTTTCTTGATCAAATTAATGCAATCTCTTTGTAGCAAAGTTGTTTTGCTGTTTAAAATTCTAAGCAAACTAGAAATAAGAATAGAGATCTACCAAATGCCATTTTTGGATATATGTTTTTCTTCTTTGTTCTACTTACACGATGTATTTGGAGACTAGACATTCTAATCTTAAGTCCCTCTTACATTTCTGGGATAAACCGTATGTGGTCACAATTCTTTTAAAATACTGCTGAATTCAATCTGTGACTGTTTTATTTGGCATTTTTGCATCCATCCTCATGCCTGAGCTAAATCTTCAACCTTCTTTTTGGGTAATCTTTGTAATAATGTTGGTTCCCAGAGTTGTGCTAACTTTGTAAAATCAGCAATTTTCTACACTCTGAAACAGTTTACTGAGCAACTAATTATTTTGTCCCCCAAAGTTTAAAAGAATGCATCCATGAAACTGCTTGCATCCAGAGCCCACTTTGAAAGTATTAATTTTTTTAGTGCTTAGTTTCTTCCCTAGTTCCTAGTTTAAAGACTCAGACTTCTGAGTCATCTAGAACAGACATGTCAACTGAAAATTTTCAAAAATGCTGTATTTTAAGTTACTAAATTTTATTTTTATAATATAAAATAATTATTTCAAGTATAACTTTTAATTTGTTAACTCTTTTTTCTAACGTATCCACTTACTTTTAGTTTTATTTGGTTTTATTTCTTTTCAGATATGGTACTTGCTTAGTCTATTCACGTGACTTTTTCCCCCAAACAAATAGCTCTTAAGTTGATCAGTTTAATGTTCTGTTTTCTAATTCATTACTATCACTTGCATCTTATTAGGCTTGCTTTATTCTTTTCAACTTTAAGTTGAACACTTAATTCATTATCTTCATTTTCTCTTATTTAATAATGAAAGGGTTTAAAGCCATGAATGCATCCCTGAATAAAACTTTGGTAATAACCAAAACATTCAGATGCACAGAGTTCTCAGTATTTCCTAATGATTCTGTAACAGTCATTTCACGTCCTCTTTGACCCAAGTGATTTAGGAGAGTATTTTTTTATTTTCAAGTAACTGGATTTCATTAATATTTTTAATATTAAGTATTCTACAGAGGACAAATACATCTCTGAAATAAGATGGAGAAACTCTGATAAGGGGAGGAAATCTTTTAAGCAGAAAACACTACTTAATGCTTAGTTTAAAAAAAAAAAGAAAAACTATTTATATAATGCTGTGATGGTTGTATCCAAGTATATGCCTTACCCAAGGGATTTAATGGCAGGTGTTTCTGGGGGAACTGAGTGACTGAGGGGAGGCAGCAGAGGAGGAGAGGGGAAAGGAACACTCTTCTATACCTTCTGAAAATTTTATTATGGGTATATTGCCTCTTTAAAAATTAATTTAAAAAGCAAAGCCATCTCTCAATAAATGGAATGAAACCATCCCAGATATACTAAGTATATAACCAAGTAAATTTCCATACTTTCTTTGATGAAATTTAAAGATTGGTTTTATTAAGCAAGACTTGGATCCAAGATGATAAAACATCTGGACCTAGAAAAGGGAAGAGGAAAAAAAAATGATCCCTAATTCTGCAGTCTCCAAGTTCAGAAGAATTAAGAGTTTCAGGGCAAAGAAAGAATAAAGGGGAACAAAAAAGCTTAGTCAGGTTTCTATCAGGCTACAATTTTGAAACCTGAAATTCCTGAATGTACGGCTGAGAGGATAGCAGAATTCCCAGTTTCCACCACCTCCTCACCACGGCATTCCCATTTTAGGAATGCTCCATGTTATGCATCTCGGGTGTTGCGTCTTCTCCATTATTACTTAAAATGAATTCAAATCCCAAATTATTTCAATTAAGTGAAGATTTTTAAGCATTATGCCACTGTCAACTCATTTGCCACAAACTTTGAAATATCAAGTTAAAAAAAAAAAAGAATGAAAGGAAAAAGGAAAGAAAAAAATGAACTCTGTAAATCGGTTTTCCAATTTATGTGGAAGAAATCTGTTTTCCACTTTCTAATTTCTGCAACTGGGAAATTCTGTATATTATGTTACCATATAATGAAGGATGCCAGTAAACAGAAAGCCCACACGCCTGTACACACAACAGATTACACTGTGTGTAATTGCAAACACTACCACGCTATGTACTCCTGGGAGTATTATTACTGAGATGTGTTATTTAATGCCTCATCTATTTAAAAAAAATTCATTCCATATGGATGAAAAATGAGTATACTAGCCTGAGTATGGGGGGAAAAAACGTAATCACAGATCTCTTAAAATTCATACGGTTTTATACAAGCACAAGATGGTACAACCAAAACCTAGGAATTCAGAATGTCTCAAATTACAAGATACGAGTGCACCGCTAGTTCCTGAGAGCCCCACCCTGGCAGTGGGGCCAGGGGAGGCCTACAGGGGGAGTTATAGCCATCCTCTACTTCCCTGGACCACTGGAGGGCTCCTTAAGGTGGGGCACAGCACCCAGCGACCACCACAGACAGCACCCTTGGAGGCACAGCACTGGGAAAGGAGGGCTTAGCAAGACCCTCTGACAGCTGCAAGGCTCTCCTTGCTGGGGACATGCCATGCAGACAGACACCCTCAGAGCCGGAGGAAGAAGGCCCAGCTCCGGGGAAGGAAGGCGTCCCACCTCCGTTGGCCGACCAAGAACCAGATGGAGTTCAGGGCTCTTCACGCGGCCCCAACCACTCCCCTTTGACGTGGTGAGCACAGGCGGTTCAGCAGCAGTGGCTGTGCTAAAACAAAAGACAGATGACAGGAAAACCTACTGCCCTTTGGCTGTTCGGAGCACAGGGGAAGTGTAAAAGTGCAGAGGGGGAGAGCAGGCCAGCTGCACTAATCCCTTTTTGTCCAGCAGTAATTAATAGTATAATCCACATTTAAGATGCATTAAAGTGAAAATGCTGCATTATCAGAGAGCCGGCGCATTGCCCCAAGGCAGAGCCTCCCCTGCTGACCTGTGGAACCAGGTTACCTCATCTCGGCCTCCTCCTCTCCGGGGAGCTGACTCTAGACACCTCTTAAAAGGACAGAGCTGGCAGCCGCAAGTCGCCCCTCGGCCCAGTGCTCTGTCTCTGGAAACCACTCTCTCCGCACACAGGCCATCCTACACCAGGGCTCCACGCAGAATGAGGAGTCGTTTAAATCAAGTCATAGAGTCTCTGGCTAACACACAACACTTCAGTGTCATGAGGTCCCTGACGGAATTTTAAGCTTTCAGCGGACTCCCCAAAACAATGCTGGGATGATACAAGGGGAATTAAGATGCCCTTCAACTCAGTTTGGTGGGAAGCCCTTTTTGAGATTTTCCTACAAACTATGGGGGCACCAGGAGAGATTGTATCAAGCAGCAGAAGCCGGCTGTGCCGTCCAGCCCCGGGGAAGATGCCTCTTCCATTGTGACTAAAATACTATCTTTAGAGAGAGGCATGCTATTAGCTCATCAAGCACATTCAAGCTACAGACGTCACCGCGGCCTAAAGCTAGAGGCGCCTGGAGGAGCGGTCCTCTCAACTACGCTTTGAAGCCACCGCCAACTAAGAACTTGATCTCAGGTCTGCAACACTGCCCATCTGGTGGAACAGGTACAGCCAACAGTAGGAGGAGAGCCCTGAACTCCTTTTCAATTGCTCTACGCATGGACATCACCATCTCAGCTCCACCCGTCTCCACGCTCCGCCGTGGCCCTGAGCCAGTGGCAGCCACTGGATAGTGGCCTGTGCTATGGCAGCAACTCCCTGCATCCTGTAAGACCTCCTTGGAACTTGGTGCAGCCACTTGTTTCTTAAACTTGGCAGCTGGACATAGAAAAGAGGAGTGTGACAGAAATCATTTTGACCTCAAGTGTTTGAGATTCTGGCACAGATGGTATGGTAATTATCTGGGCACCTAATCACCCATAGTTGCTCCAAAAACTTCACCTTCAAGAGCCTTACCTAGAACTTAACACATTCCTCCACAATATTTAATTACTCTCACGTAATCCAAAAAAGGGGCTTCTCAGGTGGCTCATGGGTAAAGTTATTTGGCCTACCAAGGCAGGAGACCCAGGTTCGATCCCTGGGTCGGGAAGATCCCTTGGCAAAGGAAATGGCAGTCCACTCCAGCATTCTGCCTGGAGCATCCCATGGACAGAGGAGCCTGGTGGGCCACAGTCCACTGGATTGCAAAGAGTCAAACATGACTTAGAGACTGAGTGCTGAGTCCACACAATCCAAAAACGAGCAATTGCACATCGTTCAAACTGCCACTACCAGGGACTAGCCAAGGCACGAAGTGCCCTCTGCACTATCAGCTCTAGAGGAAAATGCATCCATGGTGGCTTGAAAACCATGTCCCCATTCTATGAGCATGCTTCCCTCTGAGGCTGCCAAAACAGCCACGGTCCTGTGACCGGGCAGCCAGGAGTAACATGCAGCAGACCTGGCTCCCGTGCAGGGGAGGTGCCCAGCCCGAGAAGCTGCACAAGAGACACAGGCAGGAGACCCCCACCCCCACACCTGCGGGCTACTGTACCCCACGACTGACCTCTCAGGGCTGTCGGGTTCCCCCGAACCTCTGCTCTTAATCACGCAACGTCAGGATTCGTCTGGAAGAACCCTCTATAGACTCAAGTTCTACTCTTTCGGTGCCTCAACACAATACGACAAAAACAGTATCACAATATTTGGGGAGGAGTTACTGGTTAGTCACTCAGTCTCCCAACTCTCCATGACCCCATGGACTGGCGTGTGCCAGGCTCCTCTGTCCTCTGTCCACTGGAGTGGGATGCATTTCCTTTTCCAGGGAATTTTCCTGATCCAAGGATTGAAGCCATGTCTCCTGCACTGGCAGGCAGATTTGCCCTGGCAGAGGAGGGAGGCTACCGAATTTCACCACAAAGCCTTCCCTTTCTACCCCAGGAAACCTCCTTTGCCAGAACAGGCATCCTTTGCTTCAGTTTTCACAGGGACACTGGTTGAGCTTTGCCATCTAACACCATCCGGGTCCCCATGAGGCTTTCCCTCTTTGCAGACTGTACTGATTCCAGTGGTGGGCTGCCTCAGAGCCCCCCAAACGTCCATGTCCTCATAGCTGGAGCCTTAGAAAGTGTTACCCTTTCAGCAAATGAGACTCTGCAGAAGGGATCAAGATTATCCTGGATGGCCTGGGAAGGGACACCTGACTTAGTATCAGGGTCCCTATAACAAGACTGCAGGAGAAGTTCAGAGTCAGACAGGAGATGTGATGATGGAAGCAACAGGCGGTGTGAGGTGAGGAAAGGGTCATGACCCAGGGACAGGGCAGCCTCCAGAATCTAGAAAAGGCAAAGAAACCACTTCTCCCTCTACTCAGAAGTTCCAGAGGGAACCAGCCATGCCAACACCTCGACTCTAGCTCACTGAAGCTGACTTCGGACTCCTGGACTCCAGAACAGTTCAGACGTCAATTAAAGTTGTTTTAAATCACAAAGTTTGCAGTCATTTATAACGCCATCTATCGGAAGCTAATGTGACCCCTCTGGAGAAAGGGGACTGGGACAACACACACACAGAACCAGGGATGCCCTGGAATTTCAAGAATGAGTCATCCTTGTTGGGATCCACACAACCTTCCTCTCTGGGCTCAAAGAGCCAGCTGAATCCTCTCTTTCTCCATCACCAAAAAGCAAAAGCCAAAGGTACCTGATGCAACAAGTAAGGGTTATGACTTGTGGGTGGTGCTCAGCGGAGCTTCTCAGCATTAGACAGAACTCCCATCCCAGCCTACTGAGTTTGAGATTCGCAAATAACCACAATGAACCATGAGAACAACAGAAAAACAGCAGCTGACTCAAGAGTACATGTGTAGGGCATTCTGATTTGACACCAGGCTAAAAAAAAAAAAAATCTACAGGGAAGAATTAGGGTCAGATCCAAAGTTCTTTTATTGGACTGAAGGCAGGCCAAGCCAACCTTGCCCAATGGATCCCACAGGTGGGCCAGTCCAAAGCCCTGGAAAGTCAGGGACCTGGTCCATGTGACTCCTGGAGACAAAGAGAGGAGGAAGGCTCTGGAAGGTAGTGGCATCCTGCCCACCTCAGTGGTAGCCTGGGGCCTTTGGATCTCACCATCTCGCCAGCACCTCAGAGGTGTGAGCCAGGCAGCCAACCACATCAGAAGCTGGCTGCCAGCCGGCCCCCGTTGCCCAACACCTCTGCAACAGCCAGCTTTCCAGGATTGGGCTCTACACACTACACAGGTACAGGCCACTGCTGACCGAGTCAAGGCACGAGCGCCTTGAGCTTCCCACACAGGGGCCAGCCACACATGAACCGCCTGTCCCGCTGCAGCGTCGGGAAACACATGTGCACTCCAAGTGGGCCATCATGCCAAGGACATTCTTCTCACTGCTTAGACCAAGCAGGGTCCCACCTGGGTCTTCTTCCTACCCTGGTCTACCCGGGCTTGCTTCAATCACAAGTCAGATCTTCCATCCCCTGAACCCTCCATCCCATACACTATTTAATTCTCCCCGTCCTCCAAACTGCTTATACTCTCCCAGCCTAGCTCACTTTGTCTATGCTTCACAAGGTAACGTGTAGGACTGTGTCATGACGTTGAGGGCCAGGGTAACTAGGCTTCCTCAGTGGGACTTAAACACACGATTTCAGTGCACATGTGTACAAGGTGCTACTCAAAACAACTAAAAAAAAAAAAGTTTTACCAACCTTCCACACAGGGCTGTCATTCAGCCTTTGCATAATAAAGATGCAACTCTGAATATTCAAAGTCCAGGAGAAGGCGACTTGTGGCAAAACTGATATCTAACGTGCCCAAGATTCAAAATCTTGATGCTACTTGGCCAGATTCTCTCTACCTACTGTTTCTTCTGATGCCCCCACCCCCCTCACAGAATAAAGCAGCCCTAGGAATAGAATCCCATCTTCCTTAGTTCTTATGACTAATTTATGGCCTTCTTTGAAAGCCCTCGCACCAGAGCTCTGACTCCAGTAATTTCCTCTTCTTCTATACGCATGTCCATTTACAGCCATTCTGTAACCTCTACGTGAACCGAGCATGTTCTCCGGGCCTCCCACGGATGTGGGATCCCGCCCGGGTGAGAGCAGGGTGGCTCAGGGGCGGCACCTCTCCTCTACAGTGTGAGCTCACTCGGCACCCTACCCAAGTCCCGCTCCCCAGAGAACTGGATGAGTATTCTTTTGCTTTAGAGTAGAGCGCCTTTAAAAATGACAAAGCAAGACTAAAAAGGCTGGGTGGGCAACTGGTGTGTAAGCTCAAGACACTGTGGGTTTTTTGTGTTTTTTTTTTTCCACTTGGATTAAAGGGAGTGGGGGGAAGGTCTTGATTTTGTTTTTATTGAGGGAGGCGGGGGTATGGGAAGATGTCCCAGAAAATATCCTCCACAGGCCACAGGAGGAGGAATACTTAGAAGGAATTTCTGACAGTGCTCCAAGGTGTTTCCAGGCCCCACCCCAAATGCCCCCCTCGCCAAGCCACACTGTTCCCCACTGCACTTCCCTGGGCCCCCCACCCATGGCTTGGCTGTCCTCTCGTTTCAAAAATGCCTTCTCTTCTGTTCAGTAAGGCTGCCCTGAGCCTCTCTCATCTGTAGCTGGCTTCTCTGATGCCAGGGTGCTAGAAAACCTGGGCCCACACGGAGTCTTCCCAGCTTAGCATCCCATAGTCAGTGCCCGTCTAGAGAACGGTCAGTCCATGCACTCCAACATCCAAGTGGCTCAGGTGTGCCAGGGACTGCCCTGTGGGCTAAGGATGGGGTGAGGCCAACAGAAGATGCCTGCTGCCTACACAGAGCTCCTGTTCAGCTCCTCAGACCCTCTTTCTGTCCCTACTTTTACTCCCTTCTGTTCTGGGAAGGATTTCCCCATTTTAACTGAAAATTTTCTTTTCTTTTCTCTTTTACGAAGGTTGGGAGGGAAAGACCTATGTTTTCATGAATTTAAATCTTATTTTTAAAAAATTAATTTAGACAATAAATGACAAGAATTTTCTTTCATTGAAATTTTCAGGGGTTCCTGAACAAATCAACCCACACCTAATCGTGTGGTCACATTCTCCTCACCTTGGAAATCTGAAGTTGCTCTTTCCCTTGAAGACAGAAGCCTGTCTCCATACATTCTAAGCGCTGAACTCCCCAATCCTCGTCTGCCATGCTTTTATCCCCAGAGCTACAATTCTCATTCAAAGGCTATCCTCCTCAAGCCAACCCCAAGCTAACTTGGCCAGATTGCTCATGCCCAAGTTTCCAGCCCCCAAAAGACTCTCACCGTGATTTCCACCAACAGGCACCTGGAAGATCTAGAGGGCCACTTGATCACACTCTCGTAACTCTATTTCTTTACATGCATCACCCAAGACTCCCCATAATCATCACTGGATGTCAGAGCAAAGCAGTAACTCCTATGGCACTTTCTCATCCTGCCTCCAGTCAGAGTTGGGATTCACTCACTCAGGACCTTACAAAGCTAGCCCTATGAGGCAGGGATGCCGTGGCCAGTTCATCCTGGGAAGTGGCCCAGTGAGCCAGAAAACAACTGTCTCACTCTCAACTTGGTCTTTATACACCCAGGGAAGTGGTCTCAGGCACGGCTCTAAACCCCAGCAGAGCCTGGAGTCTTCTCCCATCAGCAACTCTGTGTTTGTGTGCACACGTGCATGCGCAATATGTGTGTGCACGTGCGCAGTGTGTGCATGTGTGCGTAGTGTGTCTGCGTGTGTGCGTAGTGTGTGTGTGTGCGCGCAGTGTGTGTGTGTGCGCGCAGTGTGTGTGTGTGCATGCATGCATAGTGTGTGTCTGTGTGCGTGCATAGTGTGTGTCTGTGTGCGTGCGTGTGTGTGCGTGTGCGTGTGCGTGTGTGTGTGCAGGACCTGGAGTCTTCTCCCATCAGTATCAGTGTGTGTGGGTGTGGGTGTGTGTTTTGACAGGCCACTGCCATCTTCCCACCTCATCTGAACACACATGCCCCTTCCCCACTGATGTGCTCACCGGGGGTCTCTACCTGGACCCCCAGCCCCACCCCAGACCCCTCCCAGCCTCACTGCAGCATGGAGCGAGCGGCACTTCCCCATCCAAACCTGAACTGACCCTGGGCTCCATACCACCCGCATCTTCAACCTCAGAGTAGCATTTTCCTTGTGTAGACCTTCCTGTTCTAAAGGGCATGGACCTGAAGAGTGTGAGTCATCAGTGCTAGCAGGAAGCCACGCTCAGTCTAAGGCCTGACCCAGTTCCTGGAGAGACTTCTCTGCCTCCAGCCCTCTGCCCTGCGCCCCGGTTCTCATAACATGCTTGGGCTCAGCCACCCTGTCCCCTCTCTCTGCAGGCTTTTCAAGATCTCTCCTTCCACAGAGCCACAACCAGGACTGTTTGTTTGTTCAGTCCACTGGTAAGAAAAATGAGAGAGCTGTCTGCCATTCCTGGCAGGGCATAAACACTTTTTCAAGAAATGTATGTTCTAGCTCTGCTTGGGTCCAAAACTGAGCCCTTTAACCTTTGGAAAGAGCAGAGGACATTCCATGGGAACTGACTATCGCTGCTCCTTATCATCGCTGAAAGACAAAATCCACTTTGCCCTGCCCCATCTCACATGGACCCCTCACATTCTTGGTCTGGGAGCTGAGCATGTGAGAGAGAGAGAGAGAGAGGAAACCCCAGAAACGTGGGAAAGGCCACTGTCGCCAGTACAAGAGGCACCAGCGCCCCGATTACTCTTCAGAGATGTCAGGATACTTTATTGTAAAATTTGGTTAAATACATGTAATGACCCACAGACAAAGACTTTACATCGGAAGGACATTTCTTTGGTGATCAAGACCAAACTTCAGATCAGATGAAAGTGGAGACTGCCCGGGGAAATCATCAAGAGGCCTACCATTGCTATCCTTCTATTGAAATGATACAGTTCTGATTTCTTACAAGGAGTTTTATAACAAGAGGTCTCTATCTTAACACTCTGAAAGAAAAACATCCATCCCCCTGCCTCCCCAGCCTGGAAGGGCCGGGAGTGGCCTCACGAGGTGGTACAGCAACACATAGCAAGCGGGAGGCGCAGGACACATGGGAAGAACCACAGCGGAACCAGCTGCCCCAGCTGGACCCCACCGTGCTGACTGGCTGCGCCTGTCGGTTATCGGAACTGCAATCAAGTGGAACTGATCAGCGCAGACCCCCAGTGCTGGGTTCCACACGATGGTTCATCAATGTCCTCTGAGTGTCAGGCATTTCTCCACTCAAATATTGACTGGTTTAAGAGCAGGCTTAGGGAGTTACAGGCATGGTCATGGTTCTTTTCTTTCTTACCCTATCTCGTTAAAAGTGGGGACAACATTAGAACTCATTAAGTACAACTACACCGATTGATGCTTGTTAACGCTGGGTGTCAGGAACTATGGTAAATCTTCTTCCTGCATACTTGGTTTCATTCTCTGGACGACCTGTGAGGCAGGTGCTACCGTGGCTTCTATTTTGCCGCCACAAGGAAATCAAGGTCCAGGGAGTCCCAGGTCACTTACTTCCCGAGGTCACACAGCTAGGGAACAGCAGAATGAGAATCCAGTCCCTGGTTCCTCAAAACACCAGAGCTTTTACGCATACACTGTCCTACCAGGGTCGCCTGCGCGCCCGCCGTGAGCGCTGCCTGCAGAACGTCTGGTTCGCACATGGAACAGCCCCCGGCCAGGAGCGCCTCCATCTGTCCCTCTTCCCCACACACTGTGCTCACTCTGGAAAAGCTGTCCCTCCCTCGTGCTCCCGCTTGGTCGTGTAAGATTCTCTGCACGGACTGCAGCCCGCCGGATTCCTCTCTCCATAGATTTCTCCAAGCAAGAGTTCTGGAGTGGGTTGCCATTTCTTCCTCCAGGAGGATCATCCCAACCCAAGTGTCAAACCCGTGTCTCCTGTGCCTTCTGCACTGCAGGCGGATTCTTCACCTGCTGAGCCATGGGGCTGAGTTCCCACCGCGCACGCAGGTGGTTGCTTCTGAGGCCTCCCTCTGTCTGGATTCTGAGCCATCCTGGGGTCGGAGAGCAGAGAACATCTCCTTACGATCCACCCCTACTCCATCCTCCCAACACTCTTCCACTTGACGCCCTGCCTGCCCGTTGGAGTTCAAAGCCAGATCTCAACCAACCGCTAGGCGAGCCTCTTAAGGCACTTAGCCTCTCAGTTTTTCCAAAAAAGATGACGCATCCCCACCCTACATACCTTACAGAACAACTGTGGGGATTAGCGGAATGGACACAGGCTCCGGGGCTTTGAAAAATGAAGCCACTTACATTCCTTCCCAGTCTCCCTCAGACAGATGTAGCACCTCTCCCTTCTATTCAGAATTTATTTAGAATTAAACCATTAAATATTTGGGTGGCTAACTCGGGGCCTCAACAGTGATTCCCAGTACACATGCAGTGGCTCAGGAAAACAGCGGCGGGGCTTAGAGCTGAGGAAAGACACAGCCCGGTGGGTGGGGCTGGAAGGCTGGGGCAAGGGTGGGGGGCGCTGCTGAGGAGGGGCCCTGCCCCAGCTCATAGCCATCCTTCCCGCCACCCAAAGCATCACTGTCTCCTCATCCCCTCCAGCCACCTTGTTCCTACACCCACCTTCAAACCACACTCAGAGGGCGAGTGCTCACAGCGCCTCTCAGCACTTCCTGTCCACCCGGAACCCCAGGATGTGACCTTATTTGGAAACTGAGTCTCTGCGGGTTTGACTAAGTAGAGGTCATAGTGGATGAGGGTGGATCCCAGACTCAGGGACCGGAGCGCTGACAGTGGGAGAGGACCCGCAGGGAAGAAGGCCATGCAGAGACCCAGGAACTGGAGGGGTCCATCTGCAAGCCAAGGAAGGCGGAGGACTGCCAGCGCCTGGGGGAAGCTAGGAGGAGCCATGGCTAAGACTTCAGTGGGACCCTGAAAAGACGCATTCTGTAAGCCACTCAGCTTGCGATGCTTCCCTTCACTCTGGCGGTCACAGCATACGGAAGTGCCACCTCTCACCCCTGCCCCGCGAGGGCTCTGGCAAGAGCCACCTCTCATTGGGCCGGCCACAATCGTCTCCCTGTGGTCTCCGTGCTCCCATCCTCCACCTGGCTCAGAACAGAAGGGAGAGCCTCGCCATGACCTACCAGGCCTATAGGACGTACCCTGTCCCCTCCCAGGCCTGCTCCAGCCGCGCAGGCCTCCTGCTGTTCCTTGGACATTTCTGACAGAGTCTCCTCTCTGCCCAGAGCTCACTCCATAGCTTACTCCCTCCAGTCTCTGCGCTCCGGCCGCCCTCCTCACCTGCAAAGCACTGTCCTCCATGGCATGCCCTCTTCCCCTGCTGGGCTCTTTCTCTGTAGCATTTCCCTTCTTTCCAAACACTGCGTTTTTCTTACCAATTACACATACTAAGGGAGTGGAGGGAGTATAAACTCCATGAGGACAAGGATGGCTTCCTTTTCCCCTTCCCCCACTGCAGGAGTGCCAGCACCTAGCAGTGCCTGGCACCCGAGATGTCAACATTTGATGAAAAAGTGGACGCAAGGTTAAGGGGCAGGAAGGAGCCTGAGGTCAGGGGCAGCAGCAGTGTGGAGGACAGCCAGGACTGAGAGCTCCAATGGAGTCTGCAGGCTGAGCACCAGAGGCTCCAAGTCCTTGCAGGCAGATGGAAAGTGCTAGGCATCATGAAGCGCCTGCAGGCCCTGATCAGGAGAACAAGAGGAAGGAAAGAGAGCAGGGTCTCTTGACCTTGGCGCTACTGACACGCCGCATATTCTTTACAGGGGTGGAGGGCTGTCCTGTACACTGGAGGAGGCTTAGCTGCATTCCTGACCTCCCTCAACCAGCTGCTGGGAGCATCTCCCACCAGGCTGCAACAGCCCCAAATGTCTCCAGACTGTCACCTGTCCCCGTGGGATGAGCGGGAGGCAAAGTCAGCTCCTATGAGATCCAACAGAATGTGGTAGTGGTCTGTGCACAGAGCGACCCCTGAAAGCATGGACCTCAAAGGACCAGCCGGAAGCACAGGTGGGCAAGTTGGCCAGACACCAGGTGTACTTGCGACAGGGCCCACCCCTGGTGACCTAAACAGCACATATCCCTTCTAAAAACAGAGGTCACCACACTAGCTGGCTTTTGTCCTCAAGGCCTAAGAAGTGCCAAATCCCCTCTGTTTCCAGGAGGAGGTTCCAGTCTAGAGTCTTATGTTGAAATATATCTGCTTTTAAAATACCATATTGCTGAACCAACTCAACTCTAGCCCAGGTTTTGCCTACAGGCCACGACTTTGAAATCTCCGGCACAGAGGCTGCCTAGAGGCAGAAGCGGGGGCAGCCTGGAGATTCCTTAGAACCTGTAGGAATTTAGCCACAAGGAAATGGGGCCCTGGACAAGGCCTGTGAGAATGAGCTGAAGAAAAGGGCCAAGTCCCAGAAACTTCAGTTAAGCACACCGGGACAACTGCCCACATGTTCCTGAAACACAGGTCTTCAGTGCAAGTGTCAGCCTAACAGTTGCTGGCTTTGGAGAGTTCCTTGAAGAGGAAAGTGAAGGCAGGGAGGTCCCACCCTTAATTTGAAAAGGCGTGTGAGCTTGTGCCCACATGATCCTATAAGCCTTAAACCCATCCTGGACAAAGCCAAGGCCTCCCCATCCTCACAGTGCTCAGGAACTAGCCTGACCACCCGCATGAACCTTCCCCGATGTTCAGTACACCCAGACCACCAGCCACGGAGCAGCCAGATTCAGACCAACCTCTCCCAAGGACTGGGGCAATGTCACTGTGCTAATGAGAACTCTTCCTGCCTCCCCAACCAGGTCTAGGCACCTTCTGGACTCCCTCCCATGATAATCTGGCCTGAGAAGGACCCCAAGGCATCCTTCAAGACAATCCCTCTGTGTTAAAGAAAATGGGGCTTAGGCAAGTGAGCGTCGGGAAGCCTGGTGGAATCACAGCTCAGGTCCACAACCTCATACCACCACCAGCGCATTTTGATTTGTTTGGCCCCCACCTACACAGGTCCCGGAACTCGGACCAATGAGAAGGTCGTTCTGACAACACATACCATGGTGTTGGTTCGAAGGCAGTGTGGTCTCATCTACGTTAGACTGTGACAGAAAGCAAAAGAGCTTTGAGTGACTCGTCCATTTCTGGACACGCTCAGGGTGGGGGTGGCGGTGGGTTACGACACAGGCGTTCACTGCCCAATCTGTAAACCAGGTAGAATGACCTGTCATCTTCTCAGAGAGAGTTACCCTACCACAAAGCATGATCATAATTAAAGAACACCGTTCCCAGCATGGTGCACCATCAAGCGCAGAGGCAAAGGCGGCCTTGATCAGCATCAGATGCTCGGTCTGATCAAGGTCACTGGAGAGAAGGTAAAACGGTCAGAGGCCCCTAATCTCACCTCCACGCTGCTCTGCCTTGCTTGCTGTGAATGGATCACCCGAGTCTTTGGCCAAGGAAGGAGGAGGCTGGATAAGCAGGGGAAGGGAGGGACAAGGAAGGAGGGAGGCAGGACTCTCTCCCATGGGCAGCACCGTGACGGCAGCAGACTCCGGGAAACCGCCGGCTGGTCTCCATGAGCCTCGTGACACCCCACAGGTGCAGACCTCCCCGCGTTGCCTTCCCTCCCACTGCCCATGGCCACTGCACCAACCACAGCGATGCTGACGGGGTTAGAGCGTCTCCAACCATCTTATCCTCTTACCCGACCGGCAAGAAGGGGCTGCAGAGAAGCCCACGTAAGACACCCAAGGAAAAAAAATCTCTGGGCTGGGGCCTGAGGCATGGGGACACACAGACAAAACTCAGCGGCACCAGGATTCAGCGAGGCCAGAGCGGCCAGTGGGAGCCATGGACGGGTCACCCCCAAGTCCTCGTGTGGCAGGTTCTGTCTCCCAGAATCCAGTTAGCCACATCTGTGAGCTGATTCCTGGGAGAAGAGTCCAGAGTCAGAAGGCATCTAAGTGGCTTGGCCAAGTGAAGACTCTGTAAATCAAGCAGCCGCATGTTCCGCAGACAGACTCCAGACTCACAGACGACCAGCTGCAGAAGGAACAGCATGTTCCGCTGTGCCCCATCCCGGCAGCTCTGGAATCACACGTCATCACCCCCCGCCCCTGGCAAGACTGCGGGCACAGGGAGGCCCTGCCCCCCACCGCGGGTACCATGGGGTGTCTCTGCCCCCCAGCATGGCATCCTCCTAGCCTTCCCCCAGATGCCCACCCATCTTCTGGAGACCTTGCTTGGCCTTCTCCCACATATGATTTCCTCATGTATCCATTTTTAGGAATCAATGTTTTTGTGAAGAAGAGGAGGAGAAAGTTCCCACATGTAGAAGGCTCACACCCTGGGGAGGAATGAAGGGGTGGGGGGTGGTCACTGAGCACTTGTTGAAAGAAGATGTGGACAAGAGCGATGAGGAGCAGAAGAAAACCTCTCGTCAGCTCTGAAAGTTAAACAGGAGCAATCGCCCATCGCTCCCCCACCCAGCTTGCTCCCGGCCTTGCCTGTCTTCGAGTCCCCCCAGCCCAGGAGGCAGCACACTGGCGGACCCCCAAGGCGGGAGGGCCCCAGCAAAGGAAGGGAGCGCCGTGGGAGTTTGCGGGAGCTCCACCTCTGGGAATGGATTTGATGTCAAGTGTCAGCAAGTAAATTGCTATTGGCTTCTCGATAAGCAGCAGTAGTGAGCTAAGTGTTTCCCCGTATTGTGCGGGCTCTCGCGGACTCAATACGGCAGTATTGACAGCACCATCACGCAGTAATCCAGGCTCCACTAATACCTACACTTCCTCAATGAAAATACACTCTCCGCTTGGACACCAGCCCATTAGCTTTGGGCTGGAACCTCCAGCCTCCTCTGCTCCCCCCAACCACCTCTGTGCCCTGGAACTGGCATCTCCCGGTTGGGATCGCCCCCAAACGCCCTGGCCAACTCGACCATCCCAGCCCACGTATTGTCAGGGCCCAGCCTGAAAGATAAACAGCCGGAGACCTACAGGAAAAGGCCTGCTCTCTCCATCTATAAATCACCGGTGGGCAGGAAAGAAAAGTGATCCAACTCTTTAAGGATAAAAATCTCAGCAGTCGCTGAGGAAAATTGATGTTCCCTTGCAAAGCCAGAGATGTTCACTCTGGGAAGATGCATGTCTTCAAGTTTTCGGAGACAAAGAAACTCAGACTTCACCCAGCATGACACAGGGATGAGACGAGCTCTAACAATCATGCCAGACGCTAGGTTTCCACAAGGTAAGTCCCCACGGCCTAGCCAGTCTTAGATAGATTTACATACTGAAGGGCCTGCTAATTCAAAAATAAACACCATGCAAACACAGGCTATTTTTCAAATCCATCTCTCATCAATCTTGACTTTCAGAACACCCTGGAGTAGGTAAGGGACAAGATTATATTACAGAGACAAATGAAACAGAGAAGGTAAGTGACTTACCTAAGGTCACACAGCTAGTTACCAGTGGGTTTGATCTTAGAGACTCGACTAGAGGTTGGCAAACTTTTTTCCGTGGAAAGTCAGGTAAATATTTTCAGCTTTGGGGCCTTTCAGTGTCTGCTTGCAACTGCTCAGCTCTTTTCACTGTGGCATGGGAGCTGCCACAGCCATGTAAAAGAACAAGCCCAGCTGTTTTCCAATAAAATCTTACTCATGGACACAAGTAAGATTTTTTGCATATTTTCATATGTCACGAAACAACATTCTTCTTTGGACTCCCCCAACCATTCTAAAAGGTGAAAACCATGCCTAGCTCACGGACCATACAAAAACAGGCGTTGAGCCAGATGGGGCCTGCAGGCGTGTTTGCAGTCTGCTGATCCCAGCCCACTGGGGGATGTGAAGTATCTAGAACACCACAAGTCAAACAGAATGGGCACCATCATTCCCAGGCTCATTACAACTGTAATAATCCCGTCCAGTGAAACTGCTTGACCCTCCAGCACCAAACACAACGCCCAGCCCCCAGGTGTCCAACAGTGACACAGCTGCACACCCATAACACACTGGCCAAGTCTTCACACTTCTATAGACGCACTGCCTTTTGTTGGGAATTTCTGCACAAATTTCAAAGTTAAGAAACTTTCCACAGACGCACGCCCAGGCCACTGCTGGGGTAATACACTAACGGCTGCTGCTGCTGCTGCTAAGTTGCTTCAGTCGTGTCCGACTCTGTGTGACCCCATAGATGGCAGCCCACCAGGCTCCCCCGTCCCTGGGATTCTCCAGGCAAGAACACTGGAGTGGGTTGCCATTTCCTTCTCCAATGCATGAAAATGAAGAGTGAAAGTGAAGTCACTCAGTCGTGTCCGACTCTTAGTGACCCCAGAGACTGCAGCCTACCAGGCTCCTCCGTCCATGGGATTTTCTAGGCAAGAGTACTGGAGTGGGGTGCCATTGCCTTCTCCGACACTAACAGCAGAAGTCATTTATTTTCAAAACCAGCACACATATATTTAACAGTGTCCTTAAATCCAGTGTTGGGATGAGTGACCTGCCCTGCGCTACCGCCCCCCCCCACCCCCCCACCCCACCCCAATCCCCTGCCCCAAGGAGCAGTTTTGGTCTCTCCGTGTTCAGGAAGAAGAAGCCCGGCCAGAGAGGGGTTAAGGCCCTTCCAGGCTGTGATCTGATAAATGGCTGTGCAGAAAGCAGGTTCCCTCACTTTGAGATATGATGTCACTAACCTTTATTGATCCACTATCAGAGAACTTTGCTTATCTCTCTCCTGTGATATACTGCCCCTCCTGTGCTCAACTAGTGTTTAATACACTGCCGGCTGCCCCGCACTCCTCATCGCTCAACACCGCAGCGCGAGGCTGCCACGGGGGCCAATATTTTACAGCCAGGCCTCGCCAACACAGACACTCCCTGACGCGGTGGGGAGGGCACCCCCACTCCCACCAGGCTGCCGGGCCCCAGGTGCACCCTGACTGTGGACCAGGGTGTTGGTGGGGGCCAGGGCCCCTCTGAGCATCTCCTGCTCACCCTTTTAAAAAGCACACCTCCAGTCCCTTCAAACTGCCAGCCCACCAGGTTCATGAGAACAGAAGCGCCGCCAAGTGAAGCCTCCCATTGGAGAAATGAGCTTCCTGTTTCTCCTCTTGCAGTCAAGACCTCAGCCTAATCAGGAGCTGGAAAACACTACCCACTGAAGCGCGGGACAGTCATTCGACAGGAATCACGCCAGGACCAGAGCCAGAAGACATACCCAGGTGTAGCCAGGCAGGCTCTGATTCTGAGAGATAGCAGGGTTCCACTGCCCGGGGCAGGCCTAATGCTGGAGCAGCCACACACTGGGTCTGGGGTCCTCCCAACCCACAGGCGAACTGGGCACGGTGCACAGCCCGTGCCGCACCCAAGGGTGGGTGAGCCAGCAAGTGCCAAGATTCAGGAGGAGACTGTTTCACTGAAGAGCGGGCATCAACCTCCTCTGTTCCCTGCTGTCAACCTCAGATGCCTCGGAACCACTCGACTCGCGGGACCCTACCTGTTGCCCCTGGAGGAGCCGGTGGACAAGACTGTGCCCTCCCCCCCCACCGCCCCGTCCAGCCCGGCCGACAAGGGGCCGTGGGCAGCCGGGGAGAACCAGCACGCCCTTCCACTGCCCTGGGGCACCCAGAATTTGCCTAATTGAACATTAACAAGTTGCTACAATAAAGTTCCTCTGTTGTGAGCTAGGAACCTTTTCGGCAACAACAACAGAAGTCTTGTTACAAACCGCTCTCTAAAGCCAGGCCTCAGTCTCGACAGGTGTGAACAAGATTTAAACACCTCCTACAATACAATGCAATCCAAACAAAGGGGAAAGTCAATCCCAACCTCCTGGGGTGAACCTTGTCTAACATCTTCTTCACTCATTCAGCCCAAGGGAGCCAAGTGAACGCGTGGAAAGATTGTCTCCAGGCCGGGCAAGGAGACCTAACCAGCCCTGAAGCAGGTCTCTCTACCACTCCAGACCGGCCAGCAGCCTGGTCACCCTCTAGCAGAAGGCGAGACCACGAACGCCGCACATACAATCCTGGGCCCCCACACGCACCTTCCATCCACCCCTAACTCGGCCAGCTGGTAGACTGTTCTGGCGAGCTTCCTACACTCCTGGTCCCTAGCTCAGCGCTTGGCTCTTCCATGCAAGAGGTAAGCAGAGGAGGAGACCCCCAGGTCCCAGGGTCTGAGCCGTTCTTTCTCCTAAAGGGGGCCTGGGCAAGTCCTAACGCATCCTCCTGCTGAATGCTGGGGAAGAGATGAGACTCCGGGACTAGATTTATCATTAAAATTTTTTTGAGGGCCGCTCCAGGTAGAAACATAGGAGGGGTGTGTGTTGGACAAGGAGGAATTATCCCTCCCATTGATTTTCCACTCTGGAGTATTAGAGAGAACACAGCATTTATCTGGAGATTTCTTCCCAAAGCCAACCACATCAATGGGACTTGAAAGAGCTTATCTGCAACCACCATCACTGCGAAAAGTGGGCACCCCGGTAGGGAACTCTATGAGCCCCACGGTTCCATGGTGACATCTTGAAGCCCTCGTTATTGTTACTCGACTTCAAATGAGTGAGCGAGAAGGCAGAGAGGGGAGTGGCAGAGGGGACACCGTGGGCAAGATTGACAAAGGACAAAGAAGGAAATTCTCTCTCCCCCAGGCCTCTGCTCCAATGAGAACACAAAACGGCTCCGGAACAAAACCTGAAAAAAAGCAGCAAGCACATACGCAGGCCTCCAGCCATTCCTATTTTGGGCACCCGTCCTCTGTTCTTTTCCAAACTCTTGGGCATTTTTTTTTTAAGTGATAAACACTAATAATCCAGCTTTTGATCCTAACTCTCCTTCTCTCCCAGTGCAAGAGAAAAGCTGTCAGCACTTTTTTTCCCCCAAGTGAGAGAGAGCCAGGAAACATGCTAGGGAGACCTCCAATGCCAGCTGCTTTCCACTTTTTCTACCTTCAATCCAGGCAAAGTCAAGAGTAAGGGTGACCTGCAGGCTTGTGGATAAAATGTTCATGACCACCATGATCCAATTTGTTTTCCAGAAATTTTTACTAATGAACCTTGGAGCACAAAAACCAGTCCCAGGCAAGGAGTCAAGCTGGCTCATTTTCCTCCGTGCTCCCCCTTCTCCTACCTGGCTAGGCGGGCAAAGGCCCCCAGGCTCATGGAAGGATAGCGGCCTGCTCACAACAACAACAAATAAAGGTTCAAAGGCTCAAGTCCCCTTTCCAGGTAGCTGGGAAGATGTAATTGGTGAGGCAGGAGATTAGAAATATCGGCAGCCTCTAAGTAAGACTTTAATTTACTGGCAGATCAATAGAGCCGGGGTTATATTGGCAAAGTGTCTACAGCTCTATTGACTCACGCAATGCCTCTTATCAATTTATCAGAAATCTGGAAGTCAGAAGATATTGTTTGAAGGGAAAAGAAGAAAAAAAGAGACAGGGAGCAAAAGACAAGCGCCCAAGCAGTTAGAAAATGGGGTCCCCGATCATGAACTTGGTACCAAGAGTTTTTGCATCAACCTGTCTCCTGGAATGGAAGCCTGTATAATGCGACTCAGAGTAAACCTGACCCCCTAACAGCCCCCTCAGCCTTTTCACATGATTCCATTTTCCATGAACCTTGGGTTCTGAGGGGCTAGAACCCTACCAAAGGAGATGCCATTTATTTATTAGTCTCGGCAAGGAGCTACTCCTTCTTTGGGGTCAACGTTTCCCATCCAAGTTGCAGGCAATTTACACGCACCTCTGTTTTCTTCAAATTCTGGTCCTTCTCCAGGTCTGCCTTAGCCAGAATTCTTCATTTTAGCTTCTTCCCACCAATCCATAGAAAAGATTTTAAGTAAAGGGGACATCTATCCTAGCATCCCAATCCTCTCCAGGGCTCATAAAGTACCAATCAAACTAACCATGGCACTTGGTCTCAGAAGCATAAAGAAAAGAGACTTGAGTTCCAGCAATCACCAACAAGGATATGCAAGTTCTCATGAATAACTAATCTTCATTGGAAAGAGTTTTGAAATATCCAGGTAGTGGAAAGACCAAGGACGAAGAAAGTAAACATTAACACTTTACCAAACCTAACCATCCACATCAGTGAAGGCAGGATGCAGGAAGACGCAAAGGAAGTTTGTAAGTGTTTCTATCAGATAACTCTGGGTGGGGGTGGGGGGGCAGGTATTGGAGAGAGAGATGACTTGCTGCGTTCCAGTTATCAGGAGGCCGAAGGGAAGAGCAACTTGACTTGGAGGACCCACGACCTGCTTTTCACAATCCATTTTGGTTCCTGCCTCATACAACAAATTTCTGCTTAATTGCTGTTTTGCATTTCGTTGAGACATCGAGTAAACAGTACTTAAGTGTTTCCAGACAAAAACAATAACTCACTAATGACTAAGGCCCTGCTAATTAAAATGCCCCTGTGATGGCGTGACTGGACTCCGAGCCACCACAGGAACAGAACTGCCCCAGCCTTGAACGCATGAACCAGAACGCAAACGTGTGGTGCAGGGGTGGAGGTGACAGGTGACTGCTCCTTCAGGTCACAATGCCCTCTGGTTGCAAAGAAGGAAGCTCCTTACTGGAAGGAGACGGGGTGGAGGGGAGGGGAGGAGTTGGGAGTGGGGGTGTGAGGGTGCTCCCTAACAGAAGCTGCGTTCTAGAACCCTGTGGGTGAAGTAACCTGGCACGACCCTCAGGAGTTCACATGATCCCTTGAAGGGAAAAAAAAAAAAAAAAGTGTCTGACCTTATTACGGGAGAAAACAAGATGTGTGAAACTGACCTGAGAGACCCTTCCCCAGAGACCACCCTTCTTACCGGCAGGAATGTCCAACTACACTGTGGGGAAAAGAAAAAAAGAAAAAAAAGATTCAGAAAGAATGAAGCAAAGGTATATGGTGCCACCTGAGAAAGTATTAATTTGACCAAACAGTCAAGATTCACAGTGCATTTGATAAAGCAACAGGGACACAGAAAACGTCTCTTCCTCCCCCAAATGAGAGATCAAAATAACCAGGCTTCCCCTTAACAGAAGCCGTGCTCTCTGCTCTCGTCCACGTTCAGTCCTAGGGATGGAGGCCTCCCAACACCACTCTTTAAGTCTCAGCATTCGAAACCAAAGAAAAAAAGAGAAAGGAGTCACCGACGCCCTGGGGCTTGCAGAGGACCTTCCCCCAGGCAGGTTAAAGACCTGCTAGTTAGCAAGAGAGGGGGTGGGGACAGCCATTGAAACCGCAGGGGCCTAATACCCATTTGTATTCACACTCAGAGCCTTTAGGGATATAAAATCGGAGAGGATGAACTGTTTACATTCACCTAATGCTCGAGTAAACAAATCAGGGCCCGAGCGGACGGGTTTCCGGGCAGGGCTGTGGCCAGACCCCCTTCTGAGCGGGGTAGCAGGGCAGGGGGCGGGGAGGGAACGCGGCTGCTGCGGGCACTTCTGCCATCGGGGGCCAGGCTCCCCTTCCCACCCCTGCTTCTCCCCACCGGCAAGCTGGCACCTTCCTTGATCCCACTCAGCCCATCAGGATTGCACCCACAGAGGCCACAGAAGCTTCCAGAAAAGCACAGGGCGCCCTTGGTTCAGGACTGCCAGCAGGCATAGAAGAGGAGCGGGCTGCAGACCTGCCCCCGACGGGGCCCAGCAGCGCATTTTAAGCCACAAGACCAAGACGGGGAGCAAAGCCCCTCACTGGAGAAGCCCCACACCCCCGACAGTGGCCTTGGAGGAAGGAGGTCGAAAAAGGAAAGGCCTGGCCAAGAGTGCCTGGGGAAAGGGCTTAAACACCCAGCACCAGACAGAGAGAAACTTTCCTCTCCTCCAGGTGCCTGGGGTGGGCAGGTAGGGGTCCCTCAACATCACTGGTATCCAAGAACGACACCTTAGGAGAGACCGCCACCCCGAGTCCCCACATCATCGGGCTGTGGCCAAAGGGAACCAGGAGCTGTTTAATGTCCCAGGGCAGAGCCTGACCAAATCCTCTAAACTCCAACAGTTTCAACTTGACTGGGGGGAAGAGGCGGGGTTGGGGGGGGGGGGCGCGGGCGTCCTGGCACTCCTTTTAAATGCAGATTTGAACTTTTCACCCGGGGTCAGACAGCTGCGCTCCTCCAGCCCCAGCAGAGGCCGGCGCCGCGGCCACTCAACCTCACACTTTCACAGTTTTTTTTTTTTTCCCTGCCTGCACAGGAGGTCGGCCCATTGAAGGAATTAGATACCCCCCTTCCTTAAAACCCCAAACCCACACTTGCCTCTCAGCTTACCAGGGGCACAAATCCCACTGGAGGCCCAAGGATGGGCCAGGGCTGGCTAGGCGCCCTGGACACAGCGACGGTGAAGGGAGAGGGTCCTTATCACACGCATCGACTAAGGAATGCTGAGATCAATAGTGAGGAAACCCCAGCGCTGAGCCACTGCTCAGCAAGGAGACGCTTCCTCCCCTCTGTGGGACAGGGTTCCCAGCTGCTCTCCTCTGGCAGAAGCCGGATGACAGCCATCCTTGCTATTCTACACATCGGGGTTGTACTGTTAGTCAGACTCTAACTTCGAGAAGAAGTCCCTTCAGGAGCAAGCAAAAGAAAAATATGACCAGCCTTTAAAAAAAAATTTTTTTTAATGAGTCTAGGCTGGGACTCCTTGCCTGTATCATATCCCTTCCCTTATCCTCACGTGCAAGGCTGTTTCTGATTTTTCCTTATCACCCTCTGCCTCTCCCTTTCTCTGCCTCCAACCAGAGAGGCCCACTGGCCCGAGATGGTCAAAGAGGACTCTCCACTGTGTGGCCTTAAGATAACGTAAGAGGGACTTCCCTGGCAGTCCAGTGGTTAGGGCTCTGTGTTTCCAATAATGCAGGGGGCGTGGGTTTGATCCCTGGTTGGGAAATTAAGACCAACATGCTGTAGTATGGCCAAAAGGAAGAAAAGAAAAAGGTAATGTGAGAAATCCGAAATCTGAATAAATCCAGGGGATGAAGAGGAGGGGGGTCTCTTGTTGGGACTGGGGACCAGGTCAATAGCAGTACATGGGCAGCAGAGGAGCCCCCAAAAAACAGGCCCCTACAAGCCACACGCCATGTGGGCCCAGGCCAACTAACCCAGGAAGCCTGTGTGATTGATGTCCGAGAGGAGAACGCAACGGCTACCCACAAGTCCAAGATCCCCTGTCCTGCCACTGACTAGTAAGCGGCCATGGACAGCGTGAACTGAATGGCTTCCAGAAGCTCCCTGCAGCCCTGCCATGCTGAGGGCACAGACAAAGAAGGGGTGATGCCGGAGACAAGGCTGCCACGGTGAACACACCAGCACTCACACAGCCGCAAGCTGTCCTGCCCTCTCTCTGGGCCAGGACCACCTTGCCGCCACTGCTGCCATTCTTTCTTTGGAATGGCCTTCAGAGCCAGGTGGAGACCTCCACCGGCCACCTTCGAACCGAGAAACAGTTTATTAAAGCTTTGCATGGCAGCCTCGCACATTTTGCCTCCTAACAATCGCATGAGGATGTCAGCAGACTTGGGTGACTTTCACAGAGGAAACCATGTGCAGATGTAGCCTGCACCCCCTGAACCCCAGTAAACGGAGGCAGCCAGTCACAAGAGATGGGCAATGACTCAGCTCCATCAGCGTAACGTCTCAGAAGAGCCCAGGGTGGCATCCTGCAACGCCAGCTCTGCCCTGTCTGATAGTCAGCCACTAGGCCCTCAGGGCTACTGAACTGATGAAAGGGGGCCGGTCCAAAATGAGAGAAGGCTGCAAATATAAAATACACGTGGGATTTTTTTTTTTTTGAGGATGCAAAATGTCTCATTGATAGTTTTCTTTATATTGATTACATGTTAAAATAATAACATTTCAGATATACTGGGCTATGGAAAACACAATTAAAATTCATTTCACCAGTGTTTTAATGTGGCTACTAGAAACTCTTAAATATGTACGTGACTCCTGTACTGTATTTCTACTGGACAGCACTGTTCTAAAGCTTCAGTCTGGCTTTCAACTTCAGACTCAGCCAGCAGTTCGATGTTCCTGAATAGGACTAAGAATTTTCTCCTCTATTCTGAACATCCCCCCTAAAGCTACAACGCTCTGACTCCCAAGTGATACTTCAAATTGTGCTGAAAAATCTTAGTATCCAAATCAAATCATTTATACTTGCAATTTGGCAATGGATTAAGGGGTGTCGGGGTAGGGTAGGAGAAGGAAGAAAGTCAGCTGTGCATTAGAAGCTGGACAAGGCCAGTGTAGTGACACGCCCTCTTTCAAAATGTTATCAATTACTTCTGAGGCCGATCTTTTTGCTTTGAAAAAAAAAAATAATAAAAAGTTGTTTATTGTGGTCTGGTTCAAGGATTGCCCATTACAAGGCTGGCTGGCCTCCTCCTCCGGCTGAATTTCTCACTATGTAGACTTCTCCCTTTTAACTGCTCTTCCTATAAAATATGCCCAGCAGGATGCTGGTACCCACCCCCACACATACACATACACTGTAAAGTATGTAAAGAAGGGAAGGGGGAGCAAGGGGCAGAGAACACACAGATACGGCCGCTTTCCTCTCAGACAGTACCCGTCCTACCAGGAGGGATCTCAGGCCAGTCTCATTTCTCCATGTAAATGAACTTTTTGGCCACCTCCTCAGAGAAGAAAAGCTGCACAGATGCGGAAGGCCCATCCTGGGGCACACAATTACAGCCATTTGCATTCCTCCAGAGGCAGGATTAGCACAGGAATGTGCTTTGCAGCTTTGTGGGGGGAAAAGGAGTTTAGGAAGAAAGAAATGGGGGGGGGGCTATTTCTCCCCAGTCTGCCCATCCAAAGCTCGATGATACACTTCCAGTTCTCTGAGAGTCAGAAAGTGGAAATAACTCCTACTCAGGCTTTCTAAAGATGGGGGAGGGTGAAAAGGCCTGGGAGGGGGAGGGAGGGGGGGCACTGCATGTATGAGAACTGCCCCTCCTGGTGCTTTGATCCCCTCGGTCGCTAGGAGAAACCAACTTTTCTCCTAGGGTTAATCAAAACCAAATTACTCAGGAATGTGGCAGGACAGGTCTGAGCTTCCAGGTCCCTTTGTCTTTGAGGATTTAAAATGAAAAAATAAAAAAAATTTTAAAGCAGATGGCAGTGGCTTACAGGATAGGTAATGTGAAAATATTCTGAAGGAACCCTTGACCACATCCCCCCACTCTAAAAAAGAGAAAGCTATCTACAAACCTACTCCAATCTATCAATCAAGAGGTTATTTTTATAGATAGGTTCCAAACTCAAAAGAACTTCCTGTTTCCTTATCACCCCTCAATAAAGAACCCCTCCACAAACCTGTATCTAGTCAAGTGGCAAATAAGGAATAAGCAAGACTTGGCTGCCAGTGGGACTGCAAACCTGATTATAAAATGTATTATGCGAAGTACAGTCTCCTCGAACTGAAGAACATACATTTTTCACGAACAAAGTTTGGGAGTAGTCTGCAAGGTCTTTCCTTGGAATTCTGGGGTAGGAAGGAGACAGCATCCAGTCATGGGGACTTGGTAAGCTTGGGGGTCCCTTTAAGGCCGAAGAAAGGGAGTGTGAGGGAATGGCTCGGTTCGGGGATGAAAGGACCTTGTAGGGTGTCAGAAGATACTGCTGGCGCATCTGTGGTCCAGAAACAGCCGGGAACTCGCTGCCCAAAGCTGCCTTGTTTACTAGCAAAGTGAGCCGCCAGGGGTGCTGGCCCGGCCCAGCCCAGCCACACCGGTTCAAGAACTCCAGAGGCAACAGGAAAAGGCTGACTGCCCTCAGAGATGAAAGAAACCTGGGGCTCAGGGCTATATTAAAGACTCCACACCTCCTCCCCGGTCACATCTTTGGCAGGCTGTGCCACAGTGCAAAGTGTGGGCCCGCACACCCGGGCTCCTGGAAGCTTCACAGTGCAACGCCCAGTGGCATCATAATTAGGGATGGCAAGGAGCAACACACACCGCGCCCAGGAGCAGGAAGGCCAGTGGCTCTCGGCATGATAAAATGCCGAGAAGCTTCACTGCAGAACCTGACCAGCTGGCCCCTCCAAGGCCCACCCCCTCCAAAAACTAGGATAAACAAAGAGAGCACCACCAGTTAAGCTACAGAGCCTGGACTCAAAAGATAAAATGAGGCCAACACACAGGCCTGACTACCAGCGTGCCATAAATTGTACCTGGCCCTCGGCCTATGGTCATCTGGGAGGCTGCACTGAAGTAACTTTTAAAATACTCTTCACCTTATCTTCAGGCCCAGTCAAACACACACATACATCACCCGTCTTAGATCTTTGCCATTAGTGTTCCATTTAGACTTTCCAAAACAAGGTCATCCCAGTAGGCCCGTCCCCTGTTTCCGGTCACAGCTGCGGACTTTCACCCCCTTCTCCAACAAAAGAGACCTTGTACACAAAATTAACCCGAACCATTAGTCTGTGCAGTGTGAGAGAGTACACTGAGCCCTTGGAATTATTTACCCTCCTCCCAGGCCAGCCCAGGGTGCTCCCCCACAGAGGCCGGGGGAGCTTCCCTGGAGATTAGAGGCCCCGCTCCCTGGGCCACAGCTCCACACAGCTGCATCTGTGCAGCCAAGGCCCCACTTTGTAGAGAATAAACACAAAGCCTTTTTTTTTTTTCTTTTTTAAGAAAAGTAGAAAAAAAAAAAAACGTGCTCGCATGGTGTGATTCCACAGCTGGAAAGGGCCACAGTCATTCTAGATATTGCTGAGCTGTCCAACAAGGAGGCCACCACAAAACCATCCCAGATGGGGCCAAGCCATCCAATATGGCGGCCACTGCTCATCTACCGCTCCTGAGCACTGGCAACAAGGCAAGCCCCAGCTGCTGAGGTGAGAAAGTCATGCCGATGTTGTGCGGAAAAAGACATTTTAAACTTCACTCCACCTGTTTCTTTTTTACTTTTCTATTAACGTGACTCCTAGCAAGTGTACCATTACATATGGGGCCTGAGTTCTATTTCTACAGGACGGTCCTCCTGGGGACGAAAATGTCACAGCCTCGAACACCAGCCCATGGCCGTGCCCTTAGGGGAAAGAGTCCTAATGTGTAAATGCTAAAGTGACCATGAAGTTAAGCAAATGGCAACAACTGATATCAGCTAGGTCAAATCACAAGCTTAAGAGAACCCTCAACAAATATGTGTAACTCAGAGGCAGCAGGAATCTGCCATCTTTTCATCCAAGAGAAAACAAATGCAGTCTCTAGCCCAGTGGTTCTCCATGCCTCCCAAGGAGACATTGGGTGATTCCTGGAGACATATTTGATGGGGAGTCGGGGTGGGGGAGCAGGGACTCCTGGCATCTGACCTGGAGAAATGAGGGACACCTCTGACAACAAAAATTATCTAGCCTCCAATGTCAACCATGCCCCCACACACAATCGGGCAAGGTTGATGTGAGGTCTGCACAGTTATACTCTTAATACTCAGATTTCCAGGGTCAGAGGCCTAGAAGTGGCATCTCTCTGCAGAATGGCTTCTCTGCAGGGCTCGGAAGTGGGCCCAGGTTTTAGTGGTACCCACAATGTGGGAATATGAAAGTCATAATGATGTTAAAACAATATTCACTTTCTCACCAGACTGAGAACTGAGTTTCAATGGCTGAAAGGTGTGGGCAGCTGTTTTTCAAGTTATTTCATAGAAAATGGGGTTTAAAAGCTCAGTGCAGTAAAGTAACTATACTCCAAGAAAAATTTTAAAAAAAGCTCAGTGCAACACGAGCCAGACACCTCCCATAGAGGCTCTGAATGAGGCGAGCCCCTGACATGCTCAGCTCTCCAGCCCTGACCACACAGGTTCCTGGGCCGGGCAACAGAGGCGTGGAGGAGCTGAGACCAACCCTGCAGGGACAGGAAGAGGACAGGGCTGCGCGGAGAAGGCCAAGACAGGAAGAACCCAGGGATGAATGTGAACAGCCCCTTTTTGCGGAGCCAGGCTGGGAGGCTTGGCAGGAAGGGGGGTGGGGGGGGGAGGGCACATGATAATTAACTCAGCAAGTTGATAGTATTTGCATATAAATGCCTCCACAAATCACTACAAACAAGCCAGGACAAGTCAGGCCTATTAGCATATACAAGCAAGCCCGGGAAGGCCTCTCTAGGTGGGTCATTGAGTGGGCTGCTCACTTCGAAGGCCGCCTGTCAGCTTGGGGTGGGGGGCACGTGAGGGGAGGACGGGGACACTGCGTCTATTTCAGACCCTTTCACTCCTGAACGCAGTTGCAGGACGTCAAAAGGAGTTGGCTTTATTCCCAGCCCCTAAGGGCAGAGCAGAAGAAATGCTGGACCTTTGAGTTTCTTTCTTCCAGGGTGTTGGGAAGCAGCAGGGAGCCAGGGCCATCCGTGGGGACAAAAGAAACACAAAGGGAGGGATACGCAGATGGGAACGGACATTCACGGGGAGGCTGCTGAAAATGCACCGGGAAGACTGGTTTTCTACTTCGTTTCATTCCCACTGGAGGAGTGAGGTGAGCATTATGTCCGTTTCACAAAGGAAGGAAGCAGTAAGGCTTAGAGAGGTTGCATGGTGGGTGCACGGTCACGCTGCCAGGCTGGAACAGAGCCGGGCCTCCACGCCTGCGACCCCCGCAGAGGGGTCTGGGCTAGAGCGGAGTGCAGAACAGAAGCTGGCTTCCCAAAGAGCAGGCTCATTTGATCCGCTTCTCCCAGGACAATGGAGTGTGGACACCAGCATGCCCATTTCAAGGGCTGCCTTAAGCAGCACGCTGATCCTGACCTGGCCCCTACCTGTCATACTCGTGATTATCTCACTCCTTCCGCCGACAAGCAAGACCGCATCTCCCCCCAGTTAGAAACTTAGATTTCCTTTAGCAGCCAGCATCTTCAATGTCTGGACAAATGTTAGATTCGCCAGCAAGTGAGAAATAAATCGAAGGTCCTTTCCCGGAAGGTATAAAAGTTATCTGCTTTCTCCCAAAGACATTTCTACCTTTGGTTTCGTACCTGTTGCAAGAAAAATCAGCTCCGACCTCCTCTCTGAAAAGGCGAGGGGGAGGGGAAGCCTTATTATTTTCAAGCCTGCACTCTTCACCTGCAACTACCTTTTAAAAGTAAGGCAGGTGGGCTTAGGTAACATGTACTCGTGGAGTCAGGTACACAGACTGACAGCCTTCCCTGGACAATCATTTCTATCTAGTGTGAAAGTGACACCAGCCAGGAACCTGGCAGAGCAGGGGTGGCAACTGAAACCAGTTGCTTTCGCAGCGACATCAACGTTCTAACACACAGGATCCACAGGCCTCCTCTTTATGTCCGCAAGTTAACACTTAAGCAACCGGGCAGATGTTTCACAGGGAGATGTGGCGATGTTGCAGGGAAAGCAAAAAACATTCCCCCTACCAGCCAAATGCACATTAAGAACCAAGGCCCTGAGCCAAAGAGCCTTTTAGGAAGAGGGCCTGAAATGGTGGCAGAGGCTTGCATTGTTTCTTGAGCAGTTAAGAAAAACTGTTTAAAAAAAGAAAAAAATGACAGGAAAAGTTGCTGAGGAGGAGGGAAAAAGAGGGCATACATGTGTTCCTCAGGAAAAGTTGTCCAAAACAGGCTGCTGAGAAATCGTTCAGTGTGGAAAGCAAGTAAGTTGAGGACTACACATCTGTACTTTTTATAGGCTTACAGGAGTTTAAACTCTTTTGTAAAGAGCTTTTTATGTACTGAATCAAGGCCCCCATATTTGAACAGGGATCTATATGACTGGGGTTGGGTGGGGGTGGGGGGATAGGCTGAGGCCTGAAATCAAGGATCAAAATAAGCAACCCCAGTCTTTTCTTCACTCAGCTCATCTGACTCTGGCCTTTCCACTAGGGAGACTCAAAGAAGACAGAGAGCCTCCTGGAACTGTAACACAGAAACTCAGAGCCTACAGCAGAGGTGTGCATGGGCAACTGTTCTCATTCAAAATCTAGCTCAACCAATAGGCTCAGAAGTTTTCTCCAGTCACATTCCTGGATAAAGTCGGCACAACTAAGAACGCAGCAAAGCTGCCTTTTTTTTTTTTTTTTTTGCCCACTCCCAAGACCCACAAGTAATTGGTTCAGCCCTTCTCTTTAGCTAACACCCCTCCCAACACACACACAGACAGAGTAGGAGGTCTAAGTAGTCACCAACTCCTGCCTCCAGAAGCACAGAAGTGGGGGGCGGGGGGGGCCCAAGTTTCACTCCCAGATCAAAGGTTTGTGGCCGAAATCACTTTCAGGACAGCGCGTGAAATCGGCAGCAGATGAAAATTCCACCGTCTTTTCACAGCGTCCAACGGAGCCAGCTTCCCCAGTTCAGAGTCTGCCTAAAGATGACAGAAGATACTCCATAAACTCCCAACTGTTGCCCCAAAAGACCCACTTAAAATTAAAGACAAGATAATCATCGAAGAAAGCCTTTAACGCCATTATGCGATTAGCAGCATAGGAGGAGAGAAGCATCTGGGGTTTCTCCATCTTCCCAAGGCACAGCCTACAAGGGGAGCTGATGACTTCCGTTCCAAACCTGTAGCAGCCAGAAGGGGCAATGGGCAGGAGGGGAGTATATGGTTTGCACACCCCATTCCTCCCTTCCTTGGAAGCCTTAGCCCAACTTCAGGGAGGGCAGAGGATGGCAAAGTCTTGGAGGCGACACATGAGTTAACACCGAAATTCAAAGAGAGAGGAGCTAAACCTCCTAAGACCCTACCCCCAGGACACAGAAGGCTGGCTAAGGCCCCTCTGGAGGGGCACACATCAAAACCCACGTGCATGAATTCCGGTGTTGACAAGACTACATGGCGAGCCTCCCATGCGAAGGGAGAAGGGCTCACCCAAAGGCAGATTAAGCCCCAGCGTTTTGTTAAGAGGCCCCTGTCTGGGGTTAAAACCAACAACACAGCAGTCTTCTGAAATGAAGTCAAATTTGCCACCTAGCAAACTCTGTTTCTTTCCCTTTTTTTATTCAGACCCTTATTCTTGCAAAAGCAAGAAACTCTAGGAATTAAGGGTGAAAGAAGGGCAGCAACATCTAAGGAAACAAAAAATCACCTTTTAAAAGTGATAAATAAGCCAAGCCACCTTCCTTGGGCAAAGAATTCCCTGGAAACATACCCATCACTGCTATGACTGACCACTCACAGCCTTGTCCTCACCATCGTGTCCCCTGGCCCCAAAGAATGAAAACCAGAAAAAAAGCATTCACACTGTCTCACTGCCTCTGAAGCTTTGGCACAATACTGCTGTCAATTCTGCAGTTCCTATCTATATAAGTCATTTACTTTATTAGCTAAAGAAAAAAAAAAAAGCCCTCTAACATCTGACTGTCAGCTCGCACATGTTCAAAGAGAACAATCTGGCAGCCAACTTTAAATCATATAGAAGAGAAATCTGACAGTTGTTGATTTTGCAGTTTTCCTCCTTAATCTGGACTTTGAGAGTGGCCTGCCAATGAGCCAAGATTTTTGCCTGGGTCTCTCCCTTGGGGCAGTCTGACTCAATCTCAGCTTCTGTGTGTTTGTTCCTCAATGTGAGCAGTCTGAGGACTCAGCACACTGCTTTGGACAGAAAAGGCACCTTTTAATATTTGATTGAGAGTAGCTCCTGCAGAGGGATTCCCTTGCCTGGATTCTATTAAAACTAAGTCCCCATTTCCCTGACCACAGTTTCTAACCCAAGCAGAGGATGGTGGTTCTGAGCTGTGCTGTGATTTCTAAAACAATCACCTTTAACAACCAAAATCTCATACCAGAACCCTTCAATACCCCTATGAAGCCCACTGTAATGGAAGTTGCCTCCTTGCTGTGTTTTTAAGGTAACGCCCCATCCTGGTTAATTACACCAGCCTTGGGAACCAGAGAAGGCCAGCAGGCTCAAGCACTACAGAAATAGGCCAGGCTAAGAGCAAGCAATGATTTTAATAACAAACGCAAGTATAAACCACAGCACATACTGTACTTCTTGAGGTTACTAATGTTCAGCGTCAGGTACATTATCTCTGGAATACCAGCCAGTGTGAGATGGAGCTTGCAAGTTTCTTCAGGCCAGAGTCACCACTGCCTCCTCTATAAGACCAGGAGGCAAACCCTTCCAGTTAAGAGGCAAGATGAGCTCCTCTAAAAAGTGGGTGTCAAGACAATTGACTTTTCCCTTAGAACAATTCCCTACCCTTTTATAAAATGTTAGTTAGCCACCTGAGTATTTACTTTTTAACATGAGATGTTTGCAACCCTGTAATAAAAATTATTTCTTGGGTGAAGATCTGCTTTGGGGCCTGGGGTATTTCTAGGCTCTCACACTAACACTTCAGAAGCAAGGGGGAAAAAAAAAGCCCCAAGGTCCAAAAGGAACACTAGCCCACCGTGACAGTAAGGATACACTCCCTGGACACCACTAGTGGCTAGAACTGAAGGAGCCAAGCTAAACCATATGCAGTCCCAGATAAGACTTTACTAGCAGTCTGCAGTCACAGATTTATTCTAAGGAACTAACAACCTCTGGGTCACCCAAGGTGAGCCAGGCTTGTCCAGGGAGTATCTTGAGCCAGGGAGTGTCTTACTAATCATCATTTAAAGTTAAAATGATGAAAACTGAAATCTCGCTTAGTTTAGCTCCTGGCCACTGGGCAGCCCAATTGGCACTGAACTGATATGGCAGTTAAATGCAACCCTAAAGCAGCAAGAAGGCAGGCGCGGCAGCGTCCTGTTGGGAAGAGTCAAATAGAGGCCTGCTGAGAATTCTGTTTTATTTGGGTCCCTTCCACCCTCCCTGAGTATTCGTTTGTGCAAATAAAAGACAGAAGGGAAGAAACCAAAATTAAAGTTTCAGGTGGCTGGGGAAGCAGCTCAGATTTTTTTTTTTTTTTCCTATTTTGGAAGAGTTAGCAAGTGTTTCTCAATAGTTTCCTGTCAATCAAAACTGTTCTCAGGAGAACTGGAAAATAGCAGCTCTATCCCATAGAAAATGCAGCCATTTCAAAAGAGAGTTGGGAAAGGGAGGTGACCCATGTCATCAAGACAGGAGGTCTCTAAGTCACTTAATTCCTTGTGATTCCAAAAGGACTGTTTTTAAAGTGTAAAAGTGCTTGCTTCTGCCACTGCCCCACGTTGTTAAATAACACTTGTGTAATTAAATAAAAGAGCAAAATGTGACCCTAGCCCATTCTGAGAGGCACTTACATGCTCTCTGAAAACATGCTGTAAACTAAATGCAGACAACCTCCTTAGTCCTGTAATTTAAGGAAGAGAGAGAGGGAAAGTTTCTCTTGGCCTTCACAGCCACATGCCTCTGAGAGGGGGCCTTCGGGGTCTCGGCAAAGGAGAGTGCATACAAATACAGGTGTGCAAACATCCAGGTATGGCCCTCTCTCCAATGACCCTATTCTTGAAACCCTTAGATTATTTAGAACCCTGTCTCCTGACTTCTCTTACATTCCACCATCTCTGTTCCCTAATTGCTTTTCGGGTTGGGTAACAAGAATTCAGAACCTCAGGCTGCCAGTGGCTGTTCTGATAACAAGGAATAGGCTGGTCTTGGCCTTTCTTGATCAGGTTACCCTGCAAGGTGTATGCTTTCCTCTCAGATGCAGCCTCTGCCCTCTCACCCACGCTTCCCTCTCCAGCCCAGTCTACTGGAGCTCGTGATTTTTAGGGTTTCCCCTTGAAACCTATCCAGAAACCACAGGCATTAAAAGAACATGAGGGTTTGACACCTCCTGAATTTAGGAATGAGGGGACTCCGGGGGCCAACTCTGCAAACTCACACCTGCTGTTTGATGGCAGAGAAATGAAGTTCCCCAGCTAATGCGAGCTCGAAATTATACTCTTATTTATTTAGTGACCTTTCCCCAAGGATCGCAAAGCATGGGATGAAATAAGATGACGTGTAACTTTCTCACTATCTACCTTCAAGGCTAACAGTTGTTTTCCTTGTTTTGCCTTCATGGATTCCACCATGGCAGGCCCTGGCCTGAGGGAGAGGCCTTCTCTCCGTGCCCAAGTGGGGCCATGTGTCCTCTCTGAGATTATCTGTCAGTGGCATTCAGAGTCCTCAAGGCCAGTTAAATGGCACAAATAGAAGGTGGGAGAGAAGACCCTCTTGGATTCACCTGCTAGCTCTTTTCATTGAAACCAGTTTATATACCATGCACCACTGTGCCAGGCAAAGCACTCTTAAGACTACACCAGGCAATGAACTGTAATCTTTGCCCTCCAGGCATTTTCTCATCATTGTAACACAGGTATGTCCAAAGCAGAAAGCACCATTTTCCAGAAAGTTCTTTCCCTTCCAGCTCACCATGATTACTTTAGGGTTTTTTTTTTCTTTTACTGACCTAACTTGGGCCTTCCTCCTCTTTTTCCAACAGGACAAACATCTAAGTTCTCTCTCTCTCTCTCTCTCTCTCTCTCTCTCTCCCTCTCTCTCTCTCTCTCTCTCTCTCTCTCTGTGTGTGTGTGTGTGTGTGTGTGTGTGTGTGTGTCCCTCTCTCGACCACCCCCCTCCCTACAGAAATGAAGGCTGCTCTGGTTTTTCCAGAGGACCAACTAACTCAAAGTAGAGGGTGGGCTTAGTCGGTCTACAAAGGTGCCTTCCGGCTCCAAAGCTCTGATTCTCCCTTTAACTACTCTCCAATAAGCGCACTGTTCACACTGTTCCCAACTGGCCAGTGACTTCTCTTGCAATGAAGAGCGTGTATTTTTCGGCGGCGGAACTCAAACTTCTAAATGACACCAGCACCGCAAATATTCAGAAGGCAGGAACTACTCCAAAAGCAAAATTAGGAAGGCAGGAGGGAGGGGAGGAAAAGATGGAAGGGAGGGAAGGAGGAAGGGCTTTACTCTAGCCCAGCAGAATTCAGAGGCTCTCACCCCAGGTAGTTTCCAAGTAGAGTCTAGCAGTTCAGGTGTATCCAGCCTGCCCCTCCCCCACATGCCCCAAGAGAATGGGAAGTTCAGCCAGACTCGCAGCACCTGCCCGCAGCTCCAGGCCGGCTGCGCGGACCGGCCGGGGGCGGGAGGCTGCACTCACCTGGCACACAAAGGCTCCGCACACCTCCGGAGGGAGGAGGCACTCGCAGGTCCGGGGGCCTCGGCGGGCGCGACAATGGGAAATTCCAGCGGCACCGAAGCCCCGAACTTACCCACCACCCCAGGCGGCCTTCTCCCCACCTCCCGCTGCCCCCGGGGCTCTAAGGTGGCTCTGGCTAGGTTCGGGGAGGCCTGGGGCAGGGGAGGGGGGCTCATGGTGGCGGCCGGGGCCGGTGGTCGCTCCTCCCCGGGAGGGAGGGTCCCCGGGCGCGCGGCGGGGATTCACCCACGGGGCGCGGCGCTCGCGTCCCCGTCCCCGGCCTGCCCGCTGCCGGCTCGCCCGCCCTCCCGCCCGGAATCGCTTTATGTAAATGAAGCTCAACTCGCAGTTTGCAGCGCGCACCGCCCGGGGAAGGGGGGCGGGCTGGGCGGGGGGCCTTCGGGGATCCACATTACACAGCAACAAAGCGGAAGGTTAATTTGAAACTCACAGCCCCGCCGCCGCTCGGCTCCCCGGGCAAAGCCTGACATCTACAGTCGTGCCGGGCGCAGGCCGGGTGCTCCGCGGCGGCCGCGCCCGCGGAGACACGGGGACACACACGGGCGCGCGAGGCCCCAGCGCTCGGCTGCGCTTCGGGGACGGGCCTCCGGGCAGGCCGGGCCTGGCGCCCAGAGACAGAGCTCCGGGCGGCTCGGCCTGCACCGCGCGAAGAACCAGCCCGGCGGGAACAAAGCCTGGTCCTCCCCAGGCGCTGACCCCTCACTCATCAAAAGTCAGGGGCCGGCCTAGAGTCGGGCGAGAAGAAAGGGACGCGCCCTCGGCCAAAACAAGAAGCCTGGGGCCTCCGAACCGGAGCCCTGGGTCTCCGGGCCCCAGCCACGTCACAGCCAGGCCACTCCAGCGTACGGACATTAGCCAATGTGGACAGGAATTTATTTGAAACACACACCCAACCTATTAACTGCTTTACAGAGCACTTCTGTTTTTCAGCTGCAGAAACTTATTAAAAAAAAAAAAAATCTCCTGCTCTCCATTGAGAGTTTAAGGATAGAGTTTTTCATGGGAGAGAAAGAAAGAAAAAGGAGGCAGAAAGAGAGAAAAAGTCCAGCCTGCAATTAACCTTGGTGTCTTTAACAACATGCCTTAAAAAGCCACAGGTCATGTCCCTTCCTAGGGAGATTCTACCACCTGGGGCAGATTTAATGTGGCCACTCCAGTTGGTCAAAGCAGTCGCTGGACACTTTTCTGTCTCCCCAGGTTCGTCTTCTCCATTCAGATACGCAAAAGGCAGCACCACAGAAATCTCACCGGAAGTCTCCTGTCCTCCCTGCTGGAGTCCCAGGCTCAGTCTGAATTCACTCCGGATTCTCAGCACAGAAAGGCACCTGCTTTCGTCCTTTCTGAAAGCCACCCACCCCGGCTGGCCCCACAGCCCTGAGAGTCCTTTCTGACTGCACAATAATGAACCGTGCAAGTGTTAGAAATATAATAAGCTCACGAGGCGAAGGAGCTGTATGTATGGAATCGTATTAGCGTTAAGCACACTCTGATGCAGGAGGGAAAGGGGCAATGAAAACTAGAAGGCATTTCTGCACAATATAATTTGGGCTCAAATTAATATAACTACCTTAACCTGTTGGGGAAGGACAGCCCCTCTCTACATTTTAGTTCAAAAAAAGAGCCTCCCCCCCCACCCCGCAAAAAAAAAATTTTTTTCCAGCTAAAGTCCAGGGAGAAAAGACTGCCTCTAGGGAATCATGTCCGATTAGGGACAAAGGACAGCACAAGCCAAATTCTGTCACACATGAGAGAGTGAGGGGGGCAGGGGGACTGGAGATGGAAGAGGGACAAGCAGAGGGTGTTTTTCTAAACCAGAGCATGGCCACTGCAGAGCAGTTTACAGACCGCCTGACTTCAGGTCCAAGAACAGGTGGTATTTTCAAAACACGATCATTTATTTTAGCCACATAAGTGGAGAACACCTTAAAGAAAACCAATTAATAATTTAATTGAAAAAGTGACTATGAATAATACATGAAGATGATGATGCTAGCAATAATGCAAGTAACATGGCACAGACAAGTCAGAGATGTCTCTGGAAATGTCTTCAGGCAAGTGGAGACTTCAGGCCTCCATGGAAGCAACCCACGGCCCAGCAGATAAAGACAATACAAAAATGTTTCTACTCCCAGAAAATCTAATTCTGCTTCTTTGTCTTAACTTTAGGCAAAAACCTCCTAATCTGGTGATATCATAAACCAGGTGGGCCAACAGATAGGTATCTTTGACAAAAATACAAGCTGGAAAGCCCAAAGATCCAGCCATCTAGACACCTGGAAGGATTGTGGAGGTCTGGGCAGTGTGAAACTGCCATCCCAAGTGGCAGACACTTGCATCTGCCTCCCAGACACCTCAGAGGGCTGACAGGTAGAACCAATAAGGACCCTGAGTTCCTTCCCTTTAATTCGACACCACGCTGCAGACAAGGTAAAGGCCTGGTCAG
Organism: Ovis canadensis; assembly: GCF_042477335.2. NCBI lineage: Eukaryota > Metazoa > Chordata > Mammalia > Artiodactyla > Bovidae > Ovis > Ovis canadensis. The sequence continues at coordinate 51,295,272 of NC_091258.1, read as the reverse complement.
GCCTGCCTTTGCTACAGGCACAGATTTAACAGGTAACCCAGAGGCAGGTGGTCTATGGCCTCTGCATCATCAGAAATATAAAGGATTACACACAAGTTGGCATGTTACTGCAACCAAAACTTATTTTCATCGCTAACCAAAACAATACCTCTTCAGTGAGTTTTGCAAGTTTCGCACTTCCATATACAACAGTTTTTCTGACATACGTGTTGCAAATTTTGTCCCCCGGCTCTGAAAGGCCCCAGCTCTTCCCAGGGCAGCAGTCTGATGTGACACCTACAGCCTACCCAGCAGTGACAGGTGGGCACCCTCCTCACTGCGTCCTGGACACTGTTGGCAAATAAACCCACTCTCAGAAAAGGCAATTCTTCCCTTCCAGTTCTCCGTAACTAGTCTTGTCTCATCTGGAAAGCGTAACTGGCAACAGCCAAAAGGATAAACATTTAAAAATAAATCAGGGAATGCTAACCTCTTTCCTACTCCTCCCCTTAGCCACTTTCCAAGTCAGAGGCCAGTCCCCTGGCGCTTACTGAACTGGCTGGTAAATTACAAAGACCCCATCCAGCCAAACTGGTCGTCTCTCTCTCTCTCCCCTATACACACACACAAACACACACACACACACACACTCTCTCAAACTCACTCTCTCTCTCTCTCTCTCCAGGGCTGCTCCTCTTACTTCAGCAAAGGTAAACATGATCTCTGAGCTAAGAGACAGCGACTGTCAGCATTCTAACTTGTAGCTAAACCTGGGCTCTTGTCTTCACAACACAACTGGGTCGAGGCAGATTTGGGTATTCTTCCAGAGCCTTCTATTTTTATTAAATTATACATACACATTGATTTTTAAAACTAGTGCTTAAATAACCTTGAGGCTTTAACAAAGAAAAAGCCAGAAGAGGGCACAAAACAAAAACAAAAGTCCCTGAAATAAGCAAGGAAACATTTGGAGCTGAACTGCACTGCGTGCCCTGAATTCACCTCATTCTTTCTAGGCAGTTATATTTAGGGGCCTGGTACCCATTGGGTGGCCAGGTCCTCCTGGGTATGGTACAGAATGCACGCTTTCCTCAGAACAGCCCACATTCACCTCCAGAACGATTAGAGGCTGGTGTGCCAAGGCCTAACAGATGTTCTGATTCACATTTCTCTGTCACAAACCTCAAGGCCTCCATCTCTTGCTGCAATGCTAATGCCATAGATTAATTTTTACCCCTCAAATCTTAGGTGGAATGCTATCTGGTTTACTTCCCCAACCTCCCCAGCTAAGAACCTAAGTCTATCAATGACAATTTTTAAAAGATATAAATGAGGAACCATTTAAAGAAGGAAAAAAGAAAAAAACTGTAATGGAGAGCTTTCCTCAAATTTCAGTTACAAAGCCCAAGTTTTTGGAAAGCAAAAATAAAGACCTTGCCTTAAAACAGCTTTAAAACATTAGGTGAGGAGCTTGCTCTTTAAAAAAAAAAAAAAAAAGATATATATATATATATAATTTCTGAAAGGGCCAAGAGAATTTGCCATGCAAGACTTTTATACCCAGGGGGATTCTTACATTTGTGTTTCTAAACCTTGAAATTGAGAATTTTAATGAAAAGGCAGCCAGATTCTTAAGGACAGCATCAAAATCAGGGTCCATATACATTACAGGAGAGAGGTGCTTTGTCTGCGCCCAGGAAAAAGAGGAGGGCTATTCTGCTTATGGGCCATCCCCACTGTCTGACCCATCCCTCTGCCCGCAGCCTGATACAAACCGCTGAATTCTTGGAGGGGAAGCAGGTTGAAAGGAGAAGAAAGGAAAAAGGAAACAAGGGAGGAAAGAAAAGGGGGAGGGGGATGTGGCCTTTCTACGTATAAAATCATAGTTTAAAAAAAATTCTCAACACAGCCTCAGTTTCACTGTGCGTACCAACAGCCCCCGCCATACGTGCATTAAAGCAGTCCCTGAAGCACCAGGAGCACAGTAAAACAGAACCAGAATTTTTTTTTTAATGAATCCAAATTGCATTTGGATTTGTGATTCCTTCCTATCAAGCGACCACTTCTTCGGGGCAGGATCCTAAGAGAAAAACAAAAGATGACCCTTTTCACACTTCCCCCGGATGATCCCAGAATCCCATTGTCTTATCTTTTCCTTTTAGTGCATTTTTTGTCTAAAATTTGTGGTAAGCTCACTTAAGAGCCCCAAGCTGAAATTTCCCATCTCCTCCAAGTCAGCCGGTGTTTTTGAGAATCTGGATTTCTATTGAGGCCATTCCAATCGGCAGTAAGGCCTACGGTAAAATGCGCTTGCTTCATGCTGTTCCGTTTGTCTCTCTGCAGACAAATAGAAACTGTGAAATTTAAAGAATGGGTGGGAAAAAAAAATCTAAAACAAAGAGGTTAAAAAAATAGGACAAATGTTTTCGCTTTTGTGTCTCCCTGGAGCAATTGTTTGGGGGAGTCTGCATTGACAATAACCATGAGAAGGCCATCTAAAGGCGATGCGCACACAAGGGGACTCCTTGCCTGCTGCCTTTGGTCTGGGAGAAAAAGCACCTTAGCTCCGTTCTCCAGGAACAAAAGGCCAGGGCCATGGAAGGGGGGAGAGGTTACTGGGGCTTTCACATGAAGCCAAGTGTCAATGCAGCTTCATTTTTCACCCGTCTTAGTTGGAAAGCAGCTCAGTGAACTTCCTAATGACTGCTTTTCCCTCTCTCCCTATTATTTCTAAAGCTAAAAGAACAAAACAATAATATTTTTTTTTTAACCTAAAACCCATCATCCTATGAGAGGAAAGCCTTGGGGGCCTACACACTCAGTTTTTCCTCCTTCCTCTCCTCACTCTATTTTTTTTTTCTTTTGGAGGAGGGGTTCCATTCCGATTGTAGATCACATGGAAATAAGAGACGCTGGACACTGCGGTCATTTTCAGTAACACCAGAATGGCCTTTATGTCTACAAAAAGGCAGGGAACAGAAAAATAAACGCAAAAGGAGGAAAAAAAAAAAAAACTGAACAGGGATAGAAGGTGGTGAGGGAGAGACTGTGGGGCAACGCCTGGAAACGTTTTCTTTTTTTCACAGCATGAAGTCCCTAAAGTCAGCTTCAGATTTGCAACTGAATCAAAGTCATCATTATGAGATTAGGGGTTTTTTTTTGGAGGGGGGAGTTGCTGCATGGAGATGTGGACAGTAAGGATGTACTAAAGACATAGACAAGGTGTGTGTGTACGGGGGATCCTTCAAAGAAAGAAAGCTGAGGTGAATGACTACATGCCATGAAAATACCAGGGCAAGTGGATGTCGGAGTGTTTAACCAGACTGGAAGCTGGAAACATCTTCCCCAGCGGGCGAACCCTAGGACGAAGCAGTGACATGAAACCCTCAGCCTTTGAACCCAGACCTGGCAGCTTAGAAATGTGTCCCCTCTTCCCCAGGCAGCCACAGGCTCTGGCTGAAATGTGAGGTGGGGGTAGGGATGTGAGGGCCCTGCGAAGAAGCACAATAAACAACTCAAATATGAACGGAAATGACATCAGCAAAGTGAAGGGCCTGTTTATTGCAGATCAAAACAAAACAAACTTCCAAACCTTTTGTGTACACAAGATAACTCTATAAAAAGCCCTCCTAAAATGTCACCAGGGTCGACATATCAGCATGCCAAGAAAATAGATGACAGTTACCGTGGGGGGGGGGGGGGGGGGTGGGGTACCACGGGAGGAGGCAGGGATGATAAAGGGAAGACGATGGGAGGGGATATAAAACCAGAAGGGGCCAAAAACCCAGCTGACTATTTCCCCCCTCTGCTGATCCTTAATATTTATTGGTGTTTATAATCTAAAAGCCATGCTCTGTGTTTCACTTAATACAGGGCCAGACAGTGCTGTCTAATGAGGCAGCATTACAATCAGCTTGTAATACTGAATTTTTAATGCTGCCAAGGATTCTGTTACATAATAATATGAAAAACAGAAGCTGAAAGTGGGTTCTTGGTGACAGGACACTGGAGGTCCCAGGCAGGCAAGCACCATGGGCCTGCCTTCTCTCCCCTCTGCCCACCCCCACCTCCAGATTTGCATACTGGCCCTCCATCCCTATACTGGAGGTGGGTGTGAAAACCAAGAGGATTTCTTAGGAAATCTACTTTTTAAATTATTATTACTCTCCTCCCTGATCCAAAGTCTTATTTTAGGAGTTTAAATTCTACCTTATCTGGGGTTAGAGGTCTAAAATAAAAACATTTTAAAAAAATTGTGTGTGGGGGGGGGGAAGGTGTGAAGAGAAAAGGAACATAGGAGGGGGGTATAGTTTATTTTAAGCAAACTGAACAATTTGAAAAAAAATCACAGAGGGAAAAAGAAATAAGGTGCTGGGGGGCGGGGGAGAGACGAAGTCTGCCGACCATATTCACAGCCGCTGTACTCAGTTTACATGGGTGTAATTTAAAAGCATATATATACAGCCGCCGTTGCTTCTTTCTGTAATACCCCAAGACTGTAAATCTATAACCACTGCAATGATTTAGTGATTAAAAACATGATAACATATTGTGTAACTGCAAACCACAGAACCCCTGCCAACTCTCCTCTAAGATAAAGGAAAAAAATACAGAAAATATGTTGCTTGCAGCGATCTTCCTAAATCCAAAGATTTTAATAAAGGAAACTATACAATAGACAAATCGGGAAAGGGTGAGTGAATTCTGTGAAGCCAGCAAAGGGAGGCAGGGGAAAAAAAAGGCAGCTTTATGTGGGATTCTTTTCCTTGTACTAACAAATTACGACCTAAACATGCCTTTTCTTTTCTCTCTCTCTCTTTTTTTTAATAGTTTGTTGTAACTGGAATAACTGGTCCTGTGTGCTGTCTTGCATATTCAAAGCTGCTTTGTAATCGGATCTGGAGACCCAACCTTATTTGCCTGAACTCAATAGGGTGTTTTTTTTTTTCCCTCCCCCTCCTCCCTTGTTTTGTTTTGGATTTGGTATTGTAGGTTTCTGTTCTTGCTGGGAGCAGACATCCATGCAGGCAGAGACTATGGTGCCTTTAAGCTACAGAGCAAACACCTGAGAGGGGGAAGGCCCAATTTGTAACATGGCAGGAGGAGCCTAAAATATACACACACACAAAATAAAATCAAAGCAGCTGTAGGGGTTTTGGCCTCTGAGCAGCTGACCTGACCCCATTCTGTATATTCTTTTATTTCCCTGTTGCAGGATTCCTGCACCTTGGGTCAGATTCAAACTCAATGTGACCCTGAGGAGAAGGCAGTCACCAAGCCCTGGAAAACTGCTCCATATTTAATGGGGGGCGGGGTGGGGGGGAGTAGTGTAACTGCAATGCATTTAGACTCCCACAGTGTTGACACCCACACAGTACATAAACGTACACACACATAGGTACGCACACGCGCGCGTGCACCCATGTGTCAGAATGGCCAGGTCTTGGGGCCAGTTCCCACACAGAGGCCCTGGACTCTTCTTGCAGCACCCCAAAGTCTTCATGTCTACAATTCCACCCATAAACACACGCGTGCACAGACCAACCCTCCTCCAGAGACTCTGTATGTTTAAAAAGTCCGCAGATCTGAATTGCCTCCTCTCTGGACCTGAGTAGGGCAGTTTATTCAGAGAAATCAATAGGAAAGAGCATTTGCAAATATTTATATAAGCCCTGTGCGTTTCAGCATTAAGTAATTAAAAACTGGAACTCAGGCAGGGGGGAAGGGAGGAGACCCAGAGACAGAGGAAGGCGGCTGGCCTACAGTGGGTTTTTCTGCCCACACCTCATCTCCCCAAACCACAATCCTTTCAAAACTGACTCGGTGTACACTTTTCATGAAATCCTGCTCGTGCACCATTTGCTAGACTATTTCAAAATCATCTCCAAATATGGATTCACCTACCACCAAGCTTTCAAGCCTGACTGTAAGATAAGTGTCTGTGTTCTCTCTCTCTCTCTCATATGCACACACACAGCAATCCTTACTTTTGACACTGCTTCAGTCTCTGGTGGAATACTCTCTCTTGGATTCTTCTCTCTAAATTCCTTGCACTAGTTAAAGATCTCTCACATTATAAGATAAGCAGAGAGCCGCTGAAGTGGTAATTCAATAAGTAAATTCCTATCCCCTCTCCCCCACCCCAATACTTTCCACTCCCAACCTATAGGATACCAACACTTTGGGGGTTCAGTACCGGAAACCCCCACATGTAAATAGATTCATCAAAAAATAAAAATGAAGGAGTTCTAAAATGAGCCACAATCCAGTGGACTTCCTCTATATTATTCCGGAGAGCTGACAGTAAATTCTGCTTGCACTGCTTCTAAATCTGCTCTAAGAAGCCAAGCAAGGCACTAGAGCACCCACGCTGCAGATATTGTAGAAATTTACAGTAAATGTAGGTACAAGATTGCAGCACGCTGCCCTATCGATTATGCAGATTGTGATCAATCTTCTCCCCCTCTCCCATTTCCCAAGCCTCTTTCCACAGACCTCCAAATAAGTTGGTCTGGAACTAGCCATTCTCCCAAAGTAGGGAGAAAAAAAGTAATTTTTTAAAAAACATAATAAATCCTCAAGTGTCCCCACTGAAAGGGCTCCAGTCTCTTTTTTTTAATTTCAAAGTGAATTTATGTTCTGTAATTTGCATTACAGCCCAGCGATCACCGTATGTCATATTCTTCAAAGGTACTTAACAACCCCCCTTTTAAAAGTCACGAGAACTGGAGGCCAGAAAAAGGCAATCAGCCCGCTTCTTCCATATAGTCCTTAGATCAAGTTTCAATAATTGAGACCAATAAAAATTGTCATATTTACCCTGCTTCAAAGCAACAAGGGGGAAAAAGTTGAGTGGGTGATTTTTTGCAAGCACTTGTAATCAAAGAATTTGCCACATTCGAAGGAACTGCACAACATATTGCCAAAGTCAGAGTCTGAGCAACAGATTAATTTGCAAAGTAAAATGTATTTTTTAATAGCTCCACAAAAAGCCTACAGATTCCATACACAATTTAAATACCCGGCATAAAATACACTTAGCTCTACTCTCCAACAGATACGCAAAAAGATGTACATGAAAATGCGTAATGTAAAAGTCAGGAACGTGCTTTTTGCATCTAATGGGGGAAATACATGGAAAAGAGGAATGAAACAGGACGAGGGGTAAAAGTGGGGAACGGAACGTAAACAATCCCAGATTCCCGTGAGCAAAAAAAGAAAAGAAAGAGAAAAGAGGGAGTTAAAAAAAAAAAAAAACAAGAAGGGATCCTCTGATGTGTCTCAACTCAGCTCGGCAAGGAGAGGCCGGCCAGGCGACGTCTGGTCCCGGCCAGCGGCGCAGCCCCGAGCCCCCGGGAGCCCCTAGTGTCCAGGGCAGAGCCCCCTCAGGGCGTTCGCGGCGCTGCTAGTGGCGCAGGGCGGAGAGCGCGCAGGTAGAAGGTCGGGCGGCCACGTCGCCCCCTCGCCCTCTCTCGGACCCCAGGGCTCCGGTCTGGCGGCCGTGTCCCCGGCCAGTGGAGCACTGGCGCGGAAGGCGCCCGGCCGGCCAGCGGCGGCGGCGACGGCTCCCGGCCGGGTGCGCGCCCCGCGCGGCGGCTCAGCCCGGGGCTCCGGCGCCTCCTGGGGTGGGGCAAAGTTGGGGGCCGGGGGCGGCGGGGGCGGAGGCACTCGGCACCGCGAACCCCCACCCCCCCGCCGACCGCCGCCTTTGTCTCGGAGCCCGGACCCCGGCCGCCCTCCCGCCCTCAGCCCGCGCCCCGGCCGGCCCTGCCCGGAGGCGCCTCCAAAGTCGCCGCGCGGGCCTCGCCCCGGGCGCCTCCACCCTCTCGGGGGGTCGCCGGCAGCCGGCGGCGGCGGCGCGGGGCCGGGGAGGAGGGGGCGGCCCGGGGCTCCGCGGCGGCGGCGGCGGCGGGAGGAGGAGGAAGAAGAAGAGAAAGAGAAAGTTTGGCGCAGGGGGAAGGCGAGCGGGACGCAGCGAGCGAGCAGGGCGCGGGCGCGGGGAGCGCGGGCGGCGGCGGCCCGGCGCGGGAGCCGGGAGGGGGCAGGACGAGCCCCATGCAAAGCAGCCCCGGCGCCCCGAGGAGCCCCGCGTCCGGGCGGTGGCGGCGGGAGGAGGAGGAGGAGCAGGCGGCGGCGGCGGCGGCGGCGGGAAAAAAAAAAAAAAAAAAAAGAGGGAAAAGTTGCCACTTACGCGGTTGCTTCTCCGGCGGCGGCGGCTGCAGCGGCGCTGCTGGCGGCGGCGGCGGCGGCGGCGGGAGCTGGCGGCGCTTTTAATCCCGAAAAGAGGCGCTCGGGCCGCGGAGCCCATCAAGGCAGCAG